>NC_135532.1:113388661-115888661 GCF_045843805.1 Urocitellus parryii | reverse complement strand
TGGAAGGAAAAAATGGTGAAGTGTGCAATTTGTAGCATGGTGTTCCCCAGTGTGGTCCAGAACAGGGCTGCCCTCCACCTCCCGCAGTGCACCCTGCTGAAGAAGGATGTGGAAACGGTCAAGGTCAAGAGCAAGTCAGCAGAAGCCAACAGGATGTGATTCTTGGCACTAGGGACCGCCCAATGCCACCAACCCCTCCAGATGACTTTTCAAATATTTTGGATTCCTCAAAAACCAAAGACTTGGGCCAAACTCTTTTTTTCTCCACTCCATTTTTAGCCCTGATTATATACTTTTAAAGCAAAATTGAACCAGGAAGTTTGAAAAACACAAGTTATACAATCGGAAGTGGTATAGAACTCACCCCAAATTACATGTAGGCTTCTCAGTTCACAGACCTGAGCAGGAAGCAGGCCACTGCATTTCCACCATCTCGTCGCAGATGGAAGACCTGAGGTAAGCAGACCCAGCCAAGCTGAGTCAGGACTTTTAAAAACTAGTAAACATGAAAGGACTTCCAGAGATCTGTGAAATCTTAGAAATGTTATTTCAACTTTTTAAAACTTACGTCTATTGTGTAAATCTATGTATTTTGCTGGTATATAATCTTTGTGGTTTTACCAGACTTTCAAAGGGATCCAATGAAAGTTATAAATAATGTTATTAAAATTGATCTCCTTCCAGAAAGGGTAACTTGTTCCACTTAGTCTTCATGGCAGTTCTGTAGATTGGCTAAATATCATGCCTGGTAAATAATACACATTCTGGAAACAGATGACCAGAGTTCCAATCCCAATCCTCTCCTCTACGACTTACACACTCTAACTCTCTGTACATCAGTTTCCTCATCTGTATAATGAAATAATAATAGTACCTACCTCATAGGTACTGTTGTTAAAATGAATAAATGAGCTTAATATTTACCAAGTGTCTAGGCCTTGCTACACAATGATCAATGTATGTACGTGCTATTTACATATTATATCATATATTAGATTTTTATAATTCATACTGTCAATATGAAATGACACTAAATAAAATTACCCAGGTTTTACATAATAAAACTGAATTAAGAATTTTGCCTAAAATCACATTAAGAGTAATGTAAGAGGAAAAATCAGGTCTAAAATTTGCGAGTTTAAGGAGCAATGTTTGTGTGTGTGTGTATGTGCGCGCGTTTCAATTTAAATCCTGCTAAGTATTGGCTCTGACTATTCTGTATTCGTGATCTTTTGGCTTCCATTTTTCTAAACTGCCCAACATTGCACTTTTAAAATCATTTAGTATTTACCATCTACCATGTTCTGCTCTCAAAGCTTCACAACTTCCTCATTATCCAGTTTGGATCAAAATTGAATTTCCTAATAAGAGCAGAATTAAGTGGAAACCCAGGAATTGTTGGAGTACAAATATTTGAGAGATGGTGGATTGCCAATGGAGCAGTAAAGTAAAATGGATTTATCCAAACTACTACCCTTCTGGAGAGTACTTTAAAATGAGGAAGAGGGAGAGAAGCCCTTCCACCCCTTCCCTCCCACTATATGCATGTACATTCGCGCACACACACACACACACATTCTTCAAACAGACTTACACAAAATTGCCCTCGCTAATGTCAGTTGTTTCCTTGTGATAAAGCAAGTGTGCAGATTTGGAGCACATTCTTAATTTTTTTCTGGACAAGAGACAAGAGAGTGTTCCTTGCCATCACCTATGATCTTCTTTCTCCCTTTTCAACACAGCTTCAGGGGTCAGACTTTAACTGAACAAATACTTCAAGAATAAATATTTGAAGAGATATCAAATGTTGACCCTTTCAAGTGACCCTCCTGAGCACCCTCCAGTCTTCACCCCGCCTTTCTTCTGAGCATGGATTGCAAAACCCTTTTTATGTAATCCCGCCTCAGTGGGCTGCCTTTGAGCCTGGAGTAGAATGAATGTCCAGGCTGTAGTGCATTCGGCTGTCTTTCCATCTCTCAGCCTCATTCTTCTCCAGCCAAGCTCTGTAGTGTGGACATGGTTCTCTTTTTCACAACTCCCACAGTGCTGCATGGTAGTGGAGACTCCAGTCACCACCACTGAGATGCAGTGTTGAATCTGGGTTCCTCTACCTGCTTGCTATGTTACCCAGCGGAAGCTAGCTAATCTCTGAACTCCATTGGCCTCTTTACCCATAAAACTAGAAAATAGCACCTACATTAAGGGTTAATGCAAGAGGAAAATGAAATGGCATTTAAAGCAATTTCTGGCATACAACAACAGCTCAGTAAACATTAGCCTATAAAAGAAGTTGTAACTGAAGGTTTACCCTACAAATATAAACTGTTGTGTTCTTCTTTTTTTGGTGTTTTATCATTTTCATGAAGAGTGTTGACAAATCATTGCATCTGCTTCTCATGTTCTTGTAGTACAAAAAAATATGATCTCTTCTTAAAGATAAGAAAACTGAGTTATGAGACAGATTAAATGATTTGTTCTGAACACGTAGTATCAGAGCTGGGAATGAACTACAGATATGTTTATTTGAGATAGTTTCCCTTTCAGCTCTACCATATTAACTCTTAGAGTTTCCCAGTATGAGATCATGATTTTATCCAGTTTGGGCCTTATTTAAGTTATTTAACTGCTGTATAAAATAAAAGGCAGCACCAGACAAACTCTTAGCCCCTTTCCATATTTAAAATGTTGGCTTACATACTTCTAACATCAAATTAAAATGAAACCCAAACTCTCCCAACTTCCATAGTATCTGAGCTATCAGGGCTGATACATATTTTCTCCTTAGTATGGAGAATTATTTATGGATAGATACTTCCATAAACACAGGTTATTCCCTAAAAGACCTTTTCCAAAGCCTAACAGAGTGAACCTCAAAACAATCGTGTGAGAATGTATAATAGTATGCAATTACATTAGAATGATTCAGGCAGTTTCTCAAGCATTTTATTTTCTATCCCCATAATTTTTGTTGTTGTTGTTGTTTCAGTTAAAGATGGAGCACTGAACAATGGAACCACAAAAATATAATGTTATCATAAATTATTGTGTGCATTAAATCATTCTCATAAAGCTTTTATTACTTAATACAATCCCTCTAGCTGATAATTTTTTCCTGTTGTTCCCAAGAATTAATGTGAATAGGACACAAAGCAAAATTAGCTTTTCCTCCTAATGGCTTTGGCACCTCTCTTTACATAGAGCCTTTTAAAAGAAATGGAATAGGGCCACATTACACAACAAACCTGGACTGTTCTTTTATTTCGTTCTTTCTTTTTTTGCCAATGACATCATTCATTTGCCAAAAACTTGGGTCGTTATGAATTATCCAGGTGTACAATTTCACTTATCTCAACTGTCCCTGAATTTGACCTATTTCTAACATATCTTTTTGACCTGGTAGCTTCTTTGCACCACCCATGCCCTGATCTCTTATTTGGACTATTGGATTGACTCCATCCAGGTCTTCCTGTCACCAGCACTCACACCTTGATTTACCTGAATAATATTCCTAAAATGTAGATTAAAGTACTTCATTGAGTTCTGCCTGTGAGCAGTTGCCTTTGAAGGAATAACCAGATCTCTCACAGGTAGTGCCTTTGCAATTTGGTTTTAGGGTCCTATTTCAGTTTTATGTCAGGACCCCACTACTGTGTAGCTTTGTTAGAGTCTGTAAACAAGTCTGGATGACGCCTGGATGGCGCTTGGCATTTTGCCAGAGGGAGTGGTTTGTGAAGTAACACCAGCAAGCCATTAAGTGTGGAGATTTCTTATTGGTTGTCTGTTGTATCTAGTTTATGTTAATTAAGATAAGCTGTGTGGAATGTATAAATACCTCTGTTGTCCTACAATAAATGGCTCCTACACCTGCTGTATCAATGTACACAAGTTGTTCATCACCCCCCGGGTTATTTTGCTGCAGCTGGACTGCGGCATAGCTTAAGGGTGCATCCTTCCTACAAAGTCATTGTCAGGGGTCCATGTCTTTGCATGTGCTTCTCATTCCCTATTTCTGCAAAGCTTTCCTTGCCTCTCCCAGAGTGGAGAACCCATGTTCATCTTTCACCATGATTCAAGTATCAGTTACTCAAAGAAGATTCTCTGAGCCCTAAGCAGAATTAAGTACCTCATCCCTAAGATGGTACAATGTTATAATAGGCTTGTGGGAATATCTTTCACAGAACTTTTTTGCACTTCAGTTGTTTGCCCGTCTGTATTTCTCACAAGCCTATGAGATGTTGAGCCTGTATCTGATCTAGTATCTCTTCCAGTCAACCACATGCTTTCTGCCTATTAGGTTGTTAGTAAGCATGTATTGAATAATAATTGCAGAAGTTTAGTGGTGATCACACGTAGGTATTATTCAAGTTCATTAGCGATCCCTACAACAATCAAAGTCAACAGACTCAACTCTGTGATCAAAGTCACAAAGACAAAAGAGGACGGTCTGAAGTACAGTGAGCTGACAACTTACCTTGGGCTGGATGATGTGAATGTGGCTATGTTTTTGTGACTCTACGCCATGCCCAGAATCATAGGCAGAATGTGGAAGGTGGGGGAGCTGCACTCACACTTTGGGGAGGAGATCATTAGAATCTAAGTTGTGGTATTGATGGGGTCTGTGCATGGGGCAGTCCTTGAGTCTCTTGCTGAAGCATTTCAGGACCTGTCTTCTATGTTTCTCGGTAAAAACATAGAAGACTTAGAAGAACTGAGGGAGTTAGTGTCTCACTAGACACCAGCTGAGGTTTAAGAATAAAAGTCACTCAGGTTCAAACTGGGATAAGCAAACTGGTAATATCAGCAATCACAACTCTGTATTGAGGACTGTTATGTGTCATATGTTTGATGTATCTATTTTAAAATATTTTCAGTTTATTTTATAAGACCAGTTCAAGGTTTGTAGCAAAATCGAGGACAGTGTGGCTCTTTCCCATATCCCCACATACACACAGCCCCGGTTCTCAGCATCCACCAAGAGTGGAACGTGTTAAACGGGATGAACTTATATTTGTAATGGGACTTAGAAGTTGATTTTGCTAAAAGTGCTGACTGTTCACTTGGGTCTGCAGATGTCCCATGGGTAGCTAAAAACAGGGTAAAAGCTTGGCTTCTGCCTTTATTCTGCATCTGTCTCTTTTGCTACCCTCCACTTTGGGTCAGAATCCTGCTCAACTCTGTGCGAAGTCATAGAGGGAGTGTTGATCTCAAGCTGATCATGGCCTCCTCCTTCAAGGCTGAAAACACCATGATAAGAATCCCTTAGAGACTCTCAAGACTTGAAGGGACATGATAACAAACAGATTGTCACCTAGCTTTCACAGCATCCGGTTTCAGACCACAGAGTGACGCCTGGACGTCTCCAGGAATGTCCTAAACCCGGGAACCAACTCCATCTTGCCTTCTGACCTACCCTTTCTTGTGCGTCATTCTTTTCCTGCAGTCATCTGGGGTTCTGGGAGCGAGAAGGCCAATGGATAAACATCCTGGGGCACAGTTGAAGCTGCCCCCAGGCAGCAGCTGACGTTCTTATCACCACAAGGCTCCACAAGGCCGATTCTGAGATAATGAGCAGCCAGAGCAGAGCTTGCCCAAGACAGGATTTTGCCTCCCACTCTGGTTCCTTCCCTTCTTTATCCTCAAGGCTGTGGATGCCTGGTTTCTCCTGTCTTTCCTGGTCTGGCTCTCCTTTCATATCTCACCCTTATTATTATTATTATTTTTTATTTTAGGGGTGAGTGGCCAAACCTGGTCTTTTGGACTTCCCAAAATCAGGCCTCCTCCTACTTACCTTGGACTAAGGTAACAGATTTGGCAAAACATCCATGAGACCAAGCACACAATGTTCCCACAGCTCATAGCCATGAGCCCCAGGTAAAGAGGGCCGAAAAGATTGGCCCCTGCAGCTGCCAAAATCACTTTCATTTGAGGTTCTTCCCTTTCTTCTCATTTTGTATCAGCAAAAGTCAAATTCTATTTGCCAGTGTAAATACCACTTGGTCAAAAGAAAAATGTAAAACAGAAAATGTTTACATTGAGTGCTTGTCTGCCAAGCCCTCTGTGCTGACTGGTGCCCTTTGATCTCTACCACCGTCTCTAAACCTTGTGTCCATTCCAAAAACTGTACATACGATTCTTTCTTCATCTTTCTTTTACTTATTAATCCATTCATTTATCCATTAATTGAGCAAATAAACACAAAGGACATCATTTCTTCATGTTGGTTTTGATAATTCAACCAAAAGATGTGATTGTATTTAAACATCTCTCACCTCTTCCAAAAGCAGTAGGATCCTAAAATAGCTACACTTTGTTTGAAGAGCCAGAAAAAAATGTTGGGTTTTATTTTACAACATGTACATTAAGAATAATAGAGCAAAAAAAAAAAATATTCTTAGGAAACTCCGAGGAAAGAAGATCCGTTCCAACAAAGTGTGTGTTTTCAAAGAAAATGTACAGCTTTGTCTTCAGTCTAATTGGAGATGGTATTGGCCAAAATCAAGATGTTGACTTTCCTCTTTGATGTTGACTAATCTGTTTGTGTGACTGAAATGCTTCCCCATTCTTGGGCCTCTTAGCAAATCAACCCAGAAAACGGCCACGTGGGTAGCCTTACTTTGTTTTCACTGGAAGCCTAGAAGAGAATTTGTGTTTAAGATTCTTCATTCCAATCATGGATAAGAAGACTTTGTCTTTTTAAAGGAATGTTAAAGATCATCAAGGTGGTAGAAGACAATCAGAACTATTTTCAGAGAAGCCTTCCCAAGTCCCCCAACATCATACCACAGGACAGCCAGGCCTCCCCTGCCTCTGCTCTCCTTCTCCACCGCACAGCGCTGTGTGCCCAGGTAGGGGAAGCTCACTGGGTGGCGTGCAAAGGAGAGGCAGCCAGGGAAAGTTCTAGTAAGAACACCATCCCTTGGCAGGCCCTTGGAGAGTCTGGTCAATTTTTAATCACTCATTTTGAATTGTGTACAATGGGATTGGTATACTGACTGATTTTCTCCCAGCCCTCACATCTGAGAGTTATTTCTTTTTAAGATTATGCAATGACCAAATAGTTTTTTTTTTTTAAAAATCACCTCATCATTTTTTATGTGATCTTAATAGATAGGGCCGTTTCAGTCCTTATTCCGGAAAGCCAGAAGTGTAGGAAAGCCATCAAAGCACGTTCTGGGCAAGGCCACTCTGAATATTGTGCTGTGATGGCCTTTAACGCTTCATCAGGTTTTACTATTAGACCCTGGGGACATCGTGTATTGATATCAAAGTGAATTCTACTGGTTTTCATTCTCGAGGAAACAAAGTGTTTATTTATCTACAACACAACATTTAACACACATTCTCAACTCTGTAAAGTGGTATCCCTAGTCTACAGGGTTTAATTTATTCATTTTGCCTTGTATTAATCTAAATGGCAATTGAGGTCAAAGGCCAAGGGTTCCAGAATTGACCTTCATCACCACCATCCATATTGATGCTTTCTACTTTATTTCCTGGGTTTGCTACCAAAACGGAATGCATGAATGAAATCTTCCAGGTTGCGTTGTTTATTCACTTAGTCGACACATGTCTACTGAGTGGGCTCTTTTGTATCACACTGTGGTGCATGTGAGGCAATATGCTCCCGCCGTCCCCGACTTCAAGTTTCTGATCAGAGCTAAAGCAAAAGACCCAACAAACAAACAATCAATTCCACAGAGTAAATCATATCCTTGTTCCCTTTTGTGCAGTGAGAAAGCTGCGGCACAGAGTGAGCTCCAAGTTGCCTGGTCACCTAGGCATAAAGTGATGGGGTCAGAAGGTTAACCCCTGCAGTTCAGCTCCACAATAAAATAGTCAGTGCCCTGAAATAAAACCAGCCCTCAAACAGCCGTGAGGTCGTGAGTAGGCTGTTATGAAGGAGAGAGAGATGTCGCAACGAGAACATATAAAGGTTCATCTGGAAAAACAGGAGCCTGGTTAGGGACTGCTGATGTTTTAAAGGAAAGAGGAACTTCTCCTCTGATATCTGAAGGTTCCCTGAAATGAACTGACAATATATTAACAGAAGAAAGAGCATCCAGATTTACTTGACACGCACTTGTACATAGGGGCCAAAACATAAAACTCAAAGAAGGACCAGATGGTTGAAGCTTAAATACCCTCTTCATAGACCAGAGGGAAATGGGGTGGGAGGAGTGACCGGCAATTCTAGAGGGTAGTAAGTGACTTTTAGGAGAGATTAATGAACCTGCAGAATAGACAGTAGCTAGGATGAAGGTCCTCAGCTCTAGAAGAACTGGAAGGGAAGGTGAGGGGCAAAACTGCACTAAGAACAAAGGTTGTCTTGTATGGAAAAAGCCCTGTGAGCAGCCGTCCCCAGAAGATTCTTAATGGAGGTACTTAGTGGAGACAGATGGAGACCTGGTAGTCTTCCCTTCTCTGAGCTGATCTTCCCTGGCTAATGAGATCTTACAGAGAGACTCCAACACAATTGCGTATATGTATGTATAGATTTTTTAAAACTTCCTTTTAGATCTTCAGAGAGAGCCCCTCTCTGTGCTTGGGGGGTGGGTGGAGAGAAACAAGGCAAAGTTAGAAATTGACCCTTCCCCCTTCCTTAATTCAATGTGCTCAGCATGTTGAAGCATCATATTTAGGATATTGTGTGCACAGCCCTAACAACATACCTTAAAGATAATTTGGAGTTCGGGCAAATATGAAGTGCTCAGTGGTATGTAGGTAGTGATATTCTCCACCCTTCATGGGTTTTTAGCTTCGACTTCTTATGACCCAAGGCGGAAAACCAAACAGAACTAGAATAACGTGTGCATCCTGAACATATGGGACATAACCCAGAAAAAGGAGCAGATCTCCCAAGGAGATCACAAACAAGGAGCTGGAATTCGGATTCTAATGTCATCATTCTCCAAAACAAAGAAAGGAGGGGTCGGGGGAAAGGCCCATGCAGGACAGGTGCATCCGGACAGAGGTCAATATCTGATGCTCATGACCCTTCAGAAACGTTATCTAGTGTAAAGATCCTCAAATTCTTCCCTAAAGTATTACTCAGTTCTCTAGAAACCGTTAAAATAGGGAAATTTTAGTAGCATTTTCTTGGGTTTTCCCAGAGCCATGCTGTGTCCCTCCTCCTAGGCTGGATGCTGTCAGGGCCCAGTGGCTCTCAGGAGCTCCCAGTTCAGTGGAGAATGTCACCAAGTGCAAACCCCATCCCTTGTTATTTCCTGGGTAAACTGAGGAAGACTAATTCATCCTGATGACTAAGCTCAGGAAAGGGACCAGGTATTTGTTTTTCTTGATCATCCGACTAACTTGTGAGTACTCTGCAGGGCCACATGCAGAGGCTTTATTTTACTGGCTGAGAAGGTGTGCCCAGGAGATTTTCCATAGAGTCTCTAATTGTTTCTATTTGTATTCACATAGAATTAAGCCAAATCGTGTCAGCAAGAGAATCTGGAACAGAATTCTTTTCAAAAAGAAATCTCATGTCTTAACCTTAGAAGAAAAATAGTTGGGTACAAAATGTGGACTCCAAAAGAAATTTCATGTAAGTCATGTTGCATAGACTCAGCACATTAAGGCTTAAACGAATTGACATAACGTGCTTTTGTGCTTTTCTGCCTGTGACAGGCAGCCTCCAAGACGTCCCCAGCTCCTGGGATTCATGCCATCGTGAAATCTCCTCTTGTAGAGTGTGGGCTGGACCCAGCAATTCCCCTCCAACAAACGCACAGATACACCCTGGTTTGAATCACTAAATCTTGGGATGATTTGTGGTGGAGCAATAGATATTTAAGGCTCCTCACCCTCAAAACTTGACTTGGATCCAGAAAGAAACACAAAGTTGGTTTTGCAGAAACCAACAAGGAAGTGGAGAGACCGGTCTTGCCTCAGTTCCTGTCTCCCTGTTTTCTATGCAGTCCCTTTCACCTGCTTTTCCTTTCACCAGCCTGGAGGGACAGGTGTGCTGTAGAGAAGGGCAGGCAGGGAACCTGGGATCTGCAGTGGTTCCCAATGGCAAGGCCTGGGGTGGAAAAATCTGGGGCTAAGGTCCAAACCTGGGAAAACTTCTTTCCACCTGCTTCCTCTAGAGAGGAATTTTATTCATTTCACAAACTGAGGTTCCACATAAAACTTCATTTGAGAAAGACCTCTCAGTTAAACAGCAAGTTTGAAAAGCTTGCAAGGCACGTGACTAGCACTTATTTGTCCTAGAATACAGGCCTGGGAGCTAGCAGTCACGGCTGCACAGTCCTCTGAGCCCTGGTCCCCTCACTCTTTCTCCCCCTTTCCTCAGGGTCGCTGGGAGGCCATCCATCTGTGTGGCCTCAAACTCTCCAGCCCAGACGATCCGGGATCCTCCCACCCTCGGGGGGCCTTCCCCAGCCTGCACAGGTCACCTTCTCTCCCTGCCACTCTCTGTCCTTTAATTCGGCTAATTTTTTTTCCCTTCACTTTTCAACATCTGATATAGTTTGTGTTTCTTTAAGACTTTTTCTTTGAATCTTTTCTCTGTGTCTGGCACCGGGATCCAGACTCCAGGGAGTCAAGTGCTCGTGGACTTGGCTGTGGTCTGTATCGTCAGCAGTTGGCGAGCTGCCGGACACCTGTGGTCTTAATAAATACTTCTTGAATAGAACAAATGACTGATGAGTGAGTGAAGAGACAGTTCGTGCCCCTAAGGTGTTTAATGTGATATTCTGAAAGAAATTATGCTTCTCCCCCAGCTCCCTCTGGGTCTGCAGGAGCAGCCCGTCCTCATACCTCTGCAAGAAATTAATGCCCCTTCCCATTTTCACATTTACCCAGTTTCCAAACCCACTCCTCTGGACACACATTTCTCTTTTACCTTTTTTTTTTAAAAAAGAAAATGCTATGTGAGATTAAAGAACAGCTTTCAGTCCCCTCCCTCATTCCAGCGTGCTCACATCATTATTTTTACGTGTTCCTGAAGCATCCCTAGTGACTGAGTTATGATGTCCCCACCCTGTTGGTGAGGGCAGCCAGACCCACAGCAGAGGGAAACAGAATCAGAGGCAAAGGAGAAGGGGAGGCCCCGTTCTGCTTCCAAGACAGCATCACACTCTGGACTCTGTGGACCATGCCTGTAATCCCAGTGGCTCAGGAGACTGAGGAAGGAGGATTGCAAATTTGAGGCCAGCCTCAGCAACTTAGCGAGGCACTCAGCAACTTAGTGAGACCCTGTCTCAAGATAAAAAATAAAAAGGGCTGAGGATGTGGCTCATTGGTAAAGCACCGCAGGGTTCAATCCCTAGTACCAAAAATAAATAAATAAATGAATAGGGCCTCATTCTCTGGTCTAGCTGGGATTCCTGGGGTTGAGTTTAAGAAGGGGTTTGTGAATCATTTACTATGAAATGAAACTGAGGAACAGCAGACAGTGTTTATTAATTGCTCCTCCTACCATGGAATAAAAAGTGATTCAGAAAAATCATTTTAGATAAAAAGTGGCTAAACTTTTGAAAAATGGCTTGGAATAATTTAAGATCGAGTAATGCATTTCTAAGTGTTTCTGGAGTGTGAGTGATATAAATTGCTAACTGACACTTTTAAGATGGAATTTTTAAAGAAATGTTTTCAGAGCAGGAAAATGGTGTGTTTTCTCCCCCAGTGACTTGTTCCTTTATGGAGAGCAGGGGCTGGACCAGCTGTCCTCCTCGGGCACTGGCCTTGTTCTCAGGTGATAGCCCTCAGTCAGCAGGGAGGTGGTGGGTTTCCAGCCAGAGGATGAACTGGTGGTGACGAGGATCCACTCCCTCTTGAGCAGCAGACCCCTCCCCAAGCCTCCTTCCCCCAGCAGCAGCAATAGCCCAGGAACCTGGGTGGTTTCCAGCAGGTGTCTGGTGCTCTTGGGCCGGTATTTGTTCATATTGGCACTGTTCAGGGAATCCTGGTTGTTAGTGCTTAATCACTGACCCTTGACAATAGCTCTGTGTTCTTCTGGGGTGAAACTGGCTCAGAAGATTCTTGAGACTGAAGATGCAATCTCAGCTGCAGAAGTTGGTGGAGGAGTTGACCGTAGCTTAGGCCAGGCAAAAGGAATCTTGGGACTCTGGTTAGGAATTTCGGGGTGTAAAGTTCTTTCTCATTCTGGATGGTATGAGATACAATTGTGGAGTCTGCAATTACTTTGTCACCATGAGGAAAACCATCCTGAGGGAGAAGCTGATACATAGGGGGAAACAGAGCTGAAAGTACAACAGAAACTCGAAAGCAGAGTCCTGTACAAATGGCCCTGAAGTCCACGGCGCCTCTGAACTTCCTGAACTGGATGAGCTGATATGTTCCCTTCAGCCACTTTGATGTGGGCTTTCTGTAAGCAATAGAGGAGGGATTTAGCTGTCACAGCGAGGGTGATGGTCTCTTCTGGGGTATGAGGACTTGATAGCAGTGAAGAAACTTCAGTCTTGGAGGGACCATCATTTCTCAGTTACTTTATATTTTCTCCACATTTTTTATTGGTGCACTATAGGTGTACAAAATCATGGGATTTGTTGTTTCATAATCATCCATGCACATGTACAACAATATAATTTGGACAGTATCGCTCCGTAGCACTGCCCCCTGCCCCCTGCCTCCACCCCTGGGTCCCTTTACTGATCTCGTTTGATGTTCAGGTGATCCTCCCCACCTGTCTTTTCCTTTTTCCCTTCTAGCTTCTGCATGGGAGAGAAAACATAGGATGCTTGACCTTCTGAGTTTTTCTTCTTTTACTGAACATATGATCTCAAGTTCTCTCCATTTTCCTGCAAATGACCTAATTTTGTCCTTCTTTATAACTGAGGAAAGCTTCATTGTGTGATGCCACATTTTCCTCATCCATTCATCCATCGGTGGACGCTTGGGCTGGTTCCGTGGCTTGGCTGTTGTGAATTATGCTGCTGGGCACATGATCATGCAGTGCCATCATAGTAAGGTGTCCAGGGACTTTGTGTTGCTAAGTTTGATGCCCACAACAGTCCTGTGAGAACTGGACTCCCGCCCTTTTTACCACATCAGCCATATCAGGTATCTGCCGGAGTCAGGATCTACGACAGCCTCGGCACCCTGGACCTTTCCACATCTCCCTGCACTTACAAAGCTTGCTAGCTGGCAGTGGGGCTTCTTGGGACACCAATGACTTCCAGGGGAGAGGCACATGTCACAGCACAGATTCTTAATAATGTGTTTAAACCTATTGACACTCTCCTTATGAACAACGTGACTAATGCTCATACAATAGCCTCTGAGTCCAATTCCAGAGAACTTAGAGGGTTCCAGGAAGCTCTCCACGTCTCTCCTGTCCCACCCCGAGTTTAACAACTATAGCTTGTTCTTTGTGCAACCATAGGCAATTTTAGGTTAAAGGAGTGATCTCATGTGATTTGCACTGCCAGGGGGCAGCCTGAAAGGCAGAGGGGCTGCAGCAGGGCAATGGTCAGCTGTCTGAGGCAGGATTGCAGCTGGGCCAGGAGGACAGAGGGCAGAGGCCTTCCTGCCGGAGGGCAGCATTACAGAGAACCAGAAAGCCAAGTCAGGATGCTCCAAGGTTTTTGCATCAGGCAACCTGACAGGGATGTTAACAGAGGTAACACAAATGACGTTTCCCAATGACGCTGAGAATTCAAACTGTCAGCGTCCTGATGGAGGATGTGACTTGCAATTAAGTTTTATGTGACAGCTTGCCCTTGACTCACAGATGAGCAGGAAGCAGAGGAGCAAAAGCCTGCCTCAGGTTCAGGAAGAATTATCTAAAAAGGATGGAAAGTTACGAAGGAGTATGGGCCACGGGGAAGTCGGGAGGTATGTTGGCTTTTTCTCCAGAGAGCATTTCAGTTCTTACACAATCTGCATTTCCTAGGTCATATTGGCCTGGGGGTAAAAATAGGATGGGAAGAACAGAAACAAACAGTCATTTTCTGGGTCAACTTTTTCTGCTTCCCGGGTATGTGGGAGCAAGGGTTGGGCTGTTCTGCTGGCTGCTGGGCTGCACCTGGGTGCTGACTGGTGCTGCTCCAGGGGTCAAGCTGGCACCTCAAAGTGGCTCTACCTTTTGCTTTGTGGCTTGAGATCTGCTCTTCTCAGGGACCATGAGGGTGAAGGACCCTCCTGTCCACCTATCAGACAACGCCCAGGTGATAGATTTTAGTGAAGGAAAGGAGGTGAACTCTTTTCCAGTCCCTTTCCCAGACAGCCTTCCTCCTCTTTCTATCTCACCCACTGCTAAAGGAAAAGCTATAGAGGATCTGCCATCCCTTGCCAAGCAGCCACCTGCCTTCCAACTCCCATCTAGGAGTTAGCTCTCCCCAGAAGTCCCTGGATGTCTCCTGTAGGTCAGGCTATGTGATACCATCCCCATGGTCCTCTGAAATCACCCTTGGGCCTAAACTCCAGGGAGTTGGCATCCTGCTTCATCTGAGATTTGCCCCGTGATTAAAAACCTGAGGTTAGGGAATATTGTCTGATACTGTTACTTGGTCATTGGCAAAGAATTAGCTTTTTGAAAATTTGACCACATAGCTTTTTTCTCCCAGCATCAACCACACAGCAATGACAACCACAGCTACAAAACAGCTGTATAGATTTTGTGTCTGGATGTGGGTTATATAAATGTTTTAATATCAGCTCAAGGGACTGAATTATGCCCTGAAAATAGAAACCCAGATCATCTTGGCTCTTGGTTTATGCTGATACGTGAAGCCAGCTTTTCAAAGCCCAACCTCTTGCCCAGATTAAGCATCCCGAATACTGTGGTCCCACAGGCCATCTCTGATATCTCTGTACTCCAGAGGAGTGGCTTTCCTGGGAGGACATTTGCCACATCGATAATGTGCTTTGAGTAAAGAAATCAAAATGAAATACAATACAGAAGGGCAGGATGTTTCAGAAAAGATAGCAGAGCATCTCATTTTACTACTGGAACAGAACTCCATGTCCCCATTTGGAACTGCCCCAGTTATATGCCAGCTTAATTCCTGCCATACTTTTCTTAAGATGGCACTACCAGACATTTTTAGCTTTCACAGCAGACTCTTGAGTATCACAGACCAAAAACAACTATGGAGGGTCGGCAAACAACTTCCTGCAACCTTGGTGCAGCTCAAGAAAGCACACAGAGAACATGAAGCCACAGCATCAGCAGCACATAATGAGCCAGGCAGGTTTGGAATGGGTCAGGGATGGAGAAGCACGTCAACAGTGAGGGTGAAAGTCAGGGCTTCCAACAGGTTGGCAGCAGAGGGTGCAGCCCAAGCCTCCAGTGGCCTTGGCACACTCCGGGGAGGGACACCAGCTTCCTCCAGCTTCCCTGACCTGCAGCCAGCTCTGTATGTGAGGGTGTGACCCGGGGATGGCGCTACTGCAGCCTTCAGGTTTCCTGGAACTCCTCAGCTCCTCATTCTTTGTAGGAAAGTCTGAGTTTGCAGATTTGAGGACCAAGGTAATTATTTCAGATCTTTATTGGAAAATCTCAAAGTAACATCCTAAGTGAATTTGGGGAACAGAAGCCTAATTTTCTGAGATCTGAGAAAACTTGCATTCTATGCTTCGTCTTGATTCTTCAAAAATGTCTTGACTCTATTGGCCCTCTGCACTGCTGTGTAAACGTACAATCAGCCTTTCCGTTTATACATGCACACACATACGCACACCACACGAGAACCTGTCAAGAATTAGGATTGCATCAAATCCACAGCCACTACCAGAAAAAGTAATGTCCTTCTCAGTATTGACTCTTACAATTTGTAACATGATGTATCTCTTCCTTCTTTTATTTGGAACTCAGTAATATATCCCAGTGATAATGATAATTTTCTGTAGGTCATGCACATTACTTGTAAGACTTATTCCTAGGTGTTAATGTTTTATGTTCTTACAGAAGAACTATTTTTAAAATTTAATTTTCTAAGGGTTACTATTATTAGAAATAAGATTGTTTGAGGCCAATATTGACTTTGTATCCAGCATCCTTCTGAAATTCACTCAATGATTCTAATTTAGTTGTAGATTCTTTCATATTTTCTGTAGATAAAAATCCTGCTACCTGAAATTCTGGATCTTACATCTCCATTTCTCTTTCTTACTTTATCATACTGATGAGCACTTCCAATGAAAATATTGAATAATCCCATTATCTTTTAATTGATTTTTTGTCAAATTTCATTCAGCAGTTTACCCATTTGAGAAAGACAACTTTAAAATTATCTTCTTTCAAAAAGTTGCAATTGAGCTGTCATGGTTCTGTAACTGAGGAAAACAAAACACAGGCTCTATGGATTCCACAGAGAAGAAGAAGTCAAATGATGCAGGGATCAACTTGGCCAGATGAGGGGGAAGTGGGTAGATAACTTCTATGATTAAATAAAAGAGTATTTCTTTTCTGTGAAAATTTCACAGGATTTAACTTTATCATATTTTTAAGTACTCAAACATAAATTCACATTATCATCCCCATTTGGTTATAAACAAAATGAAACCCAGAAACATTGGGTTTTCATCTGGCAACAGAGGCAGGATAGACTATTGGATTCTCAGATCTCAGAAAATGAGGCTTTCTTTTCCCAAAATCTCCCATGTAGCTTTAAGATTTCCCCCTGAAAGATTTGAAGCAATTACCTCTGTCTGTGGATTTGCAAAGTCAGTACCTCACTGTCTTAATTAAAGTTGCTTTTTGGTGAGTCCGGGAGGCTTCAGACACTGGCTCTCTGCTCTAGGTGGCCTCTGCCCTCAGACTGGGCGCAGCATGGTGGAGGGAGAAGGAGGCCGTGGGGTCTTTCTCGGGGATCCATCAATATCTCAGCTCACTTTGTTTCTCCTCTGACTCATTTTCATTCCCAGCCAAGAGACTCTTAATCTAGTCTCCACGGCAGAGACCTCTGCCCTCCATCTAATCATATATCCTTTCAAATTTATTTTTATGTTCTGACTTCTTTCCTATACTCTCTTGAGAGATAGGCTTTTGAAATCCAAAAGCCCAAGATTTACTTGTGCTTTCTTTTACATCATCCCTCCCTGAGCTAATGAATTATTATGACTAAATTGGCAGCAGAGCAAAGACCATAAAGAAATGTTAAGGAGAAAACTAAATCATGTCTGAAAATGATCATCCTACCCGATTTATCTAGAGTTATAAAGATAAATATGGGCCAAATATAAACATTGGGAAGTTTTGAGGAAGTGGATGATGAGCTAGAGTAAGTAGGAAAAGCCTTATTGTAACAATTAAACCAAGATTAATTCAGTGGCCTTATCTGATAACTCATTTTCTATGGCATATCAATTGGCCCAGGAAAGATTTTAATCAGGGAAAACTAAAATACCCATGTCAGGGCCTCTCTTCACCCCTCAACTTCATTATTCCATGAACTGCTTACATCTAGTTACTGTGGGACCCAGAGGGCCTGTAAGTGGAGGCTCCAAATGCTTAACTCCCTGCCCCATATGGGGATTGAACCCAGGGGCCCTATACTGCTCAGCCACATCCCCAGCCCTTTTTTAAAATTTTGGAGGCAGAGTCTAACTAAGTTGCCCAGGCTGAGCTTAAACTTGACGTCCCCCTGCCTCAGCCTCCTGAGTCAAGGGGATTAAAGACATGCAACAACATGCAAAGCCTGTATGTGGTTTCCAAATGAATATTTGGTATCTTAAAAATTCCTGTTATAATCAAATCATCTCAGGTTGACAGTATGCATTGTTTAAAAATGTTAAGTTTAAGTAAATAAAAATGGAAAAAGTAATAAGAAATATGTGAACTTTGATGTAACTTAAGTTAGTAATTTTTATAATTTTAAGTCATTTTAAATAGCACATATGTAAATAAATTTATATGAATAAGTAAATTTGCTCATGAAATATTTTATTGGAGACCAAAAAAAGTGAAAGCTAGTTTTAAAGCCCAAGGGATTACTTTTTATTTGTGCTCTTCTTATTAGTAACCACCAGATGACCTGCTGTGCTCTCTAGGACACCACTTTTGGTCAAGCAGTGTAGCACCATCACCCCAAGGACGTCTGTCGTCTGTGTTCATGCTGTCCGATTATAGATCCAGCTGCTTACTGAATTTCCTTAATTGACTACAACTCTAGGGCCTAAGATCTGAATATCATTCCTATGTCTCTTTCCCTCACTGCTCACAGCTACCTAATTCACAAAAGTTAATTGTCCTTGAATCTCTTCATCCCCCTCCATATCTACTATGAGTACTCTAGACTTTTACCATCAAGGATCTGAAAAACTACAGAAGATAGCTGACTTTCTCTCTCATCATCATCTGATCTATTATCCACATTGCAACCAACAAGAAAAATTTAATTGACACATAGCTGAACATATATGGGGGCTCAATGTGATATTACAGTGCATGTATGTAATACGCAAGGATCAGATGGGGTACCTGGCATCCATCGCCTTGGGCATCGATCATTTCTTTGTGCCAGGAATTTTCAAGATTCTAATAGCTACTTTGCGGTATTTAACTGTTACCAACCACAGTTACCCTGCTGTGCTACAGAAGGTTAGCAATTATTCCTCCCACCCCCACTTCACCCCTGTTTGCATTGCCAGGCTCTCCACCCCTCCTTTCTCCATGCTGCCCCCAGGCTGTGTGACCACTATCCTATTCAACTCTTTGCAAATGTCTTAGTGTCCACTATAAATGGGAATGTGCAATGTGGTCATTCTGTGCCTGACTTATTTCACTTATCACATTGTCCTCTAGTTCCATCCCTGAGGCTGAAAGTGACAGAATTTCATTCTTCTTTATGGCTGAGGAAAACTCCATTGTGTATACATACCACATTTCCTTTTTCCATTCATCTGTTGATGGACACCCACGAGATCCTGGCTGTTGTGAATATGTGAATGCAGGTGTCTCTGCAGTAAAACTGTTTCTATTTCTTAGGATGTGTAAAGTGGGATTCCCGGGGAGGTCTCTCTGAATGGCACCAGGCAGCTCCATTTCCTGGCTTAGAGGAGTTTCAGCTGCATCTTACTGCAACTCACTGCCAAGGCACAAGCCTCCTCTCAGCCCCTTGAAGCAGAATTAGGTGTTCTTTATGAATTCCTCTTCTTAGAATCAGTTGTAATTTGATTCTTTCTCTTTCCTTACAGAGAAGAAACACTATTGTTATATTTATTATTGAGTCCCCAATGCCTCAGCCATAAACATAAATAGGTGTTAATTAATAACAGTCTGAACAAATAAATTGGGCTTTGTGTAGCCAGAGCTTGGGATGTCTTTTCACTTTTTACTAGTATTTAACCACTTACTATGCTTCACCATTTAGGAACATTTAACATCTAGTTGCTTCTTAACTACCCAAAGAGGAGCCCCTTGATTTACCCATGAACTAGAGGTCTTGGCTGTATGGTGTCTGTTTGCTGGTGCCATTTAGGAAGAACACAGCTTATCACCACCTGGACACCTCTCTGTCTCTGCTTTTTGAAGACAAGTGATTTAAGCTGTTTCTTCTGCCTTCAAATCAATAGCTAAGCTGAAAGACATAAACAATATCCCTCTATCTTTCTGTCTCCTCAGTAACCATCATGAGTAGGATTAAATGCTTTTTGTTGTTGTTGTTTTGATACAAATCTCCTTTGAGGATTGGAAACACACGTCCAGTCTACATCAGAGCATCATTCTGAAAACATATTGAAGGAACTTTTAAAGATACATACATAAATCAATTTCCTCATAAGTGGTCATTTCAGAATCTCAGCTCTCAGGGAGGTAAATGTCAAAATGTCATAATGTAGTTTCGGCTGCACTTTACATACAAACAATTTGAGCCCCAGAAAAGCTTCCTGCACATACAACTTGATGAGCCACTAGTGGTGACCTCTATTTCCTTGAAATTCCTGTCATGACAACAGTGCCACGTGGGCTCTCAGTAACAGATCCTCTCCCCTATGAGTCTCAAAAGACTAAACCATCACCATCATAAACACCAGTGTCCAGAAAGATATCCAGAAATTTACAGAATTAAGTGCACCAAATAGATGCTTTTTTTAAATTTAATTTTTTTTAGTAAACTTTGGAAACAGAGGGCTCATCCTCCAGAAAAAAAAAAAAAGGAAAGAGCAGCAAGAAGAAGAAAAGATGAATAAGGAGGCCTTGGAGATGCTTTGGTCAGTTAGCAGGAGCCCAGGAAAGGGGGGACGGAAGCCCCATCCTCAGACTAAAAGGAGCCAGCCAGAGAAACCCCAAGGACAGGCAGAGAGCGCATGGGAGCAGGTGCGGCTGCCGGGCTACTGCCTGTCCTCCCTCATCTTGCCCTCTGGTTTCTATTTGAGGTCAGCTTCTTCCTCCACTCACAGGGCCCATCCTGGATGCACCATCTCTGTTAGCATCTGTGTTGCCCGGAGGGTGCTTCCTCGTGTCCTTGAAGCATTTCCTAAAGTATGACTCCAACTGTTTGGATTCCAGGTGTCGTGGATGCCAACCCATCAATCAAAGATGCACATCCTTGTCTCCCACAGAGACTAGACTGTTTCCACTTCTGTCTGGAAGGATCTCCCTGACGAGAGGCGGAGGGCTGTAATTGCTCTCAAAATGTATAATCACATCTTACACATTCTCCAGCACAGAGAAGCATTTCCAAGTAAGAGAATCATAAAAATACTACAATAAATTCCTAATCTTTGTTAAAAACCTTGCATAAAAGCCCTGGAACGTTAGAAAATCTTCCGAGATTGAATGATTTTCTCTGGAAAGTTGGCATGTTTGCAAAAACACGGCTGTTAACTCACCTCCTAATTGGCTTCAGAGTTGCTTGCCTATCTTATTTATAGTTAATGGCCCACTCTGTACGTGGGAGTCTCTCCTTCAGAGTTAAGCAGCCCGATTTAAGAGTAAGCTTTCTTCTCTTCACAAGTGTAACAAAGCCAAGACACCCATGTACAACCAGGTTTGCTAATTTAATAGTTTGGGATGCTTGATTATGGTCTATACTGGAGCTAAGCCTTTCCAGAACAGCGGCCATCCCTGATCCATCTTGGCATTCTGGAACACACCTGCTACAACCAAGGGCTTCCCATCCAGTTGGTGAGTCATTAAAATATATTGAATGAACACATATTCTACCAAGTAAAAGAGAAACAAAACTAATGAGACTGAAACCTGCTGGCCTCTCATATCAAACGCTAACTTTCATATTTGGTCCAGGGTAATTTTTCACAAATAGAGCAATTCATAAGTTAAGAGGAAGTTAATGATGTTCAGAGCACTAGGTAAAATCTCCCTTAGAAAAGAGAATATGCAATTGGTTTTTCCCCACTTGATAAACCTTCAAGTCTGCACCCGAAGGCTTTCGAGCTTTGTGTACATCAGGTTTCCTTATAGGCACAAAAAGGTAATAAACACTTACTGTTCAGCAGTTTGTAAAATGGCATTGGGGAGCTCCGCCTTCAGAATGTGTGTGACTTAGATTGAATCCACTGTACTCGTGTTACTTATAAATTGTTTATTCTTGTAATATGTGGAAAAAAGCAGTAAAACAAAATGTCAACCGCGTACGCTCAAGATTGATGAGGCTTTCCAATACCAAATGGTTGCAGAGATTCAGTGATAAATGTCTCTTCCTCACACAACATAGCAAAATCACAGTTCTCTCTCCTATGAACAGCCTGCTAGTGTCAAAAGGATCTGATGACTTATAATTGAGAAGACTTAAGCCAGTTTTGTTTTTGTTTGTGTTTTGGTCTCAGAATCACAAAATTATTTATCAATATGCCAGTACTAACTTTAAGGGTGCAGAATTTTTTAAAAGGTCAAGTTAGAAACTTAGAGGGGGCCATAGGCCAGTTGCCCACCCCATTCTCTGTTCAGTTAGGTTATTATGTTTATACAGAGTGGATCCTTTTTATTTAGAATTATGAATGGGTGAACCTCATGTCAAATCAGCCCCAAGTTAACCCTTATAATTATTCAGGTCATACTGACAAAACGCCCTGTGGGCTGCTCACCAATCCTGGTGTTTCTGAGAGCATCTAGCAATTCTTCTTCCTGCAGAAAGAGCCCCTTCAGGTGACAAAGGAACACTTCTTTCTGGTGTGGGTTCTCATCGTCATCCATTAGGGCTATGAAGGTTGATTCCACACACTCTGGGTGTTCCTTATGCCCAAGATGGCATTTTTTAAAAATTGCTTTTTGTTGTGAATGGATGTTTATAGTAAGATGAGGCAGATCTGAGCACAAAAATGAGTTTCAAGTAAAGAGTAAGTTGGTTTATGTTGAAGATTATGATTTTACATTGCAATATAAAACTCTTACACTACTAGCACTTGCCCAGATAGGAATATGCTCAAACATATACATACATATTTATTATTATGTTTCTTATACTCTTCACGCTAGGGACCATACTGCTCAGGAAGTGCTGATCTTCAGGGAGGAGGGCTGCAAGGCTTGGGATTCTCACCCTGGGGGAAATGAACCCAAGCTGATACTGAGTGATCTCTCACTGCCACACCTAAAAAATGCACAGTAGTAAAACACACATCGGTCATATGAGAGAGACATGTGAGGTCCAGTGAAAACTGAGGCCTTGTAACAACTTTGAAAAAGTCCCGACTGCCTCAAAATAACAGGACTGATGCGATCAAATAGGTGTAATGGGATATTCAAAGCCTAAACATTTCTGGTGTTAAGATTAATGAATAACAACAGAAAAGAAAGAGTGAATGGCATCCAAATATAGATCTACAGGTTTGGGGGAAAAAGTAATAGAAATTATCCATCCACACCTTAGAAAATGTAATACAAATCATCCATGTGTGGGTCTTTAGACTGCTGTGGAGTGATCACTTTGTCTTTCTTATGGTTTTCTGAAATTCTAAGTATGTGAGCTTCACTGTGTCTTCTAGAAGCCAAGTCTGGGCTTTGCCACCACTCTATCTGCCGCAAATCAGAAACTTGCATTATTGGAAAAGCTACTCACACATTGCACATCAACTTAAAATGCACTACATTACAATAAAGCAGGTTAGACAAATGATTGCAATTATGTTTCAAAATATAAAATCATTTTAAGTCACCCATAAAATTGCTTGAACTGAACTGAGAAATAAAATAAGCTAAGTCACCACAGAGATCCTGCACACATGGGCTTGCAGATACCTGAAGTGGCTCTTAGGCAACAGGAATGGAAAAGGATATTACTTCAAGTTGCTGTGCAAGGCTCATGCTGGGCCATTACAAGGGGAAAAGTAAACTCTGTATTTAAATAAGCAAAAGAAATACTATCTTCTAGAAAAATCAAGAAATCTATTAACTCAGATGCTTGAAAATTTACTTTTAACTACACAATCTTACATTGAACAGGGCTACAAATAAAAATTGGAATTAAATTAAATTTTAAAAATCCCTGTTGCTGCTCAGAAGCCTTTGACAAGTTGGTGACTTGAAGAGAATATTGGCCACACTTCCTACCTCATGTGTGTATAAACCAGCATCATCAGTGGGACTAGTACTCGGAACAGGGACCTTCCAGACAGGTCGAGGGACCCAGCACGGTCATTCACTGTTGCTGGAGAACTTACTTAAGAGTGTCTTTTAAAAAGTAAAGTTTGCAAGTAAACCGAGCAAACAGGTTCCTGATTTATAGTTTAGATGAGAAAAAAATAGAATAAAATACTAAAAATAAATATCGACTGTATTTCATCCTTATTTCTTGGGCATAAAGAAATATTTTTACAGCATGTGTATGCCTAGTTTGATTTCAGAGTGAGTGCTGCAGCTATTCCTGTGATACACACGGAAGACGGAGAAGTCTGGGCATGCTGCTGGGCTCATGAAAAACAGCCTTTGTCCATGAGGACACCCAGCTCTCCTGCATCCCCAGCCTCCCCTGTCACACAAGCTCTGACCAATGACAAGTGGACAGGATGACACACGCCACACCTCAGCCTGACGGCCACTGAAACCACCCTCCTGACAACACTCTGCTGCCTCTCGGCCCTGGTCTACCCACGAGATGAAGCAGCAGAGTGAAGGACTTGGGCGCCCAGGCTGGCACTGCATCCCTGAACAGGAGCCTCACTGTGCACCCATCCCTCTAGGCCCTGCAAAGCTGTTGGCCTGTGTTCTGCCACAGCCTCCTCATTTTGCTACAGACAGACACCATTTATAAACCGGCCCCTTGTTGTTCCCAAGGGAAGCAAGCAAGGCTGGATCCCAGGACCGTGCACATTGGACTTGCGTAGTAACAGGAAATGAACTTGATGATTTCATCAAACCACGCACATTACTGATTGTTTTTAAAAAAACATTTAGACTATCTTGGTTATATGGGTAGTAAGAAAGAAAAGGCTCAATACACAGGATTTTCAGATGATCTTTAAATCTGACCAGAGTTTTGTGAATTCCACAAAGTAGAATCTGAGTAGATCATGTGTTCTAACCAGAGAAAATCAATGAGTTATTAATTTAAAAATGTTTATTAAAATCATAAGTAAATGAAAAGTGAAATAAGATTGTTATCTTCAATAACTCTTCGACCAGAGAAGAAACTTAAAACTTCAAATATTGAAGACTTAGAAAAATGCCAATGATGAGATCAGATCATTGTGTATCACAACTCAGGAGATTGAGGGTCAATTTCTTCTTGCATGCATTACAGCCTTCAATGAAATATGCACAGAACTGAAGAAGTTAGGGGAAAAGTGCACAAACATAAGAGAGCAAGGGGAACAAACAGCATAGATTAAAGGAGAAACTAACTAATATAATACAATTTAAAGGAAATGTAGATGGAATAAAACTATGAAACAGAATTTTTAGCAGCACAACAGTAAAACCATAAAATAGACAACCTCCTAACAAGTCCAATCAAGAAATAACTGCAAATACATAAAACACAGAAGGAAATGTTAAGAAATTATTTAATTGGGAAGAAATATAAATTATACAAATTAACTAAAAAGAAGTTTATATCTGACTAGGTAAAGTTAGGTTAGGGGCATATAAGCGTGACTCAGTTATCCTGTATCTTGGTGTATATCCAAAGGAATTAAAATCAGCATACTACAGCCACATCAATGTTTACAGCAGCTCAATTCACAGTAGCTAATCTATGGAACCAACCTAGGTGCCCTTCAACAGATGAATGGATAAAGAAAATGTGATACATAAACACAGTGGATAATATACTCAATGGGTTAGTTTAGAAGAAGATTCGATAAAGAGATAATTAGTGCATTAGAAGAGAATAATGAGCCAGGCATAGTGGTGCACACCTGTAATCGCAGTGATTCCCTGCCTCAGAAGGCTGAAGCAGGAGGATCACGAATTCAAAGCCCTTGGGTACAAATATATATATTTGTATGTGTGTTTGTGTGTGTGTGTGTGTGTGTGTGTGTGTATGTATACATATATATCAGTATGATTAAATAGTTCAAGAAGAAAGTTTTCAAATCACAGGTAACTTTCTAAGCATAAGATTAGCATGTATATAAAATTTATGTATATATATAAATATGAAAATTACTCCAAGTGCAACATAAGAAGTTCAAAAGAAATATGAAAGAGAGATTAAGACACATTGAAGAAAGGATGAAATGACCTAACCTATCAACACAAGGCTTTCAAAAGGAGAGAATGAGAGAACTAGTGAACATTCATAATTTAATAATAGCTGAGAATTTTCTGTAAATTAATGAAACATATAAATCCTAAATTTAAAGATGCTAAAAAGTCCTGAGTGGAAATATTAAAATTTCACTTTGGTCATATTTTAGTGAAATTGCAGATAAAGAAAAATTAAAGAGATAAAAATATGAATGAACCAGGGAGGAAAGAACTAAGAACAATTGGATTATCAGTAGCCTCTTAATGACCAAGGTCAATTCCAAAGAGTGAAGCGATGGCCTTCCATAGTGAAGGAGCTCTGCCTACCAGCCAAGGTTCTGTACAGAAATAACATGTATTTCAAGGATCAGGACGAGATGACAGTATTTCAGCCAAAGAGTGAGAGAGCTTGCACTCACAGGCCTGCATACCAGTTCAGAAAGAAGCTTTCAGATGCCAGGTAACTTTCCAAACACAACATCAGCATGACAATATAAATAGCAAACCCTACTAAAGGATGAACTAGAAATAAGATGCCATTCACAAGAGCAAATGAACACATAAGAGACCTGAAAAAACTGGTATCTAGATCTAGTATAAGGTATCCAAGGACTTCATGGAAAACATGATCTATGTGTGGGAATTTGTTATATAAATGAAACTGTAGAATACATCAGCAGAGATGTATAATGATGAACTACATAATCAATAGTGTCAGGACACTCAGTTTTCTTTAGGGGAAATTGAATTCCTGACTCACACAATGTAAAAATCACATCGAGATGAATTAATGATCCAGATGTAAAACAAAATCTTTCAAAATTTTAGAGTAATATAGGATATTTTATGAATTAGGGTGGGGAACAATTTAAAAATATAATACAAAAAAGCATAAATCATATAGGTAAGAACTGATAAATTATATTAAAATTTTAAGCTTCTCTCAAAGAAGTCAATCATAAAAATTTTAATGTAAGTATGAGCATCACACAAGTTGGGATCCCTTGGCTTCCAGAACATATTAGGAATGCCACCACCCTCAGAAGCCATCAGGGAGAAAATACAGGATCATCAAATGAAACAAACAGAAAGTTTACAGAAGATGAAATCCAAAAGTCAAAAAGCATGAAAATCATTTTTACTAAGAAGCAGAGAAACTAAAAGGATACCACTGAGTTACAAATTTGTTATCTTGTTGGTAAAAATGAGCAGGTCTGACACTATGTAAATAAGTAGGAATATCGTGATTCATATTTTGCTGACTGGAAATAAATTATTACAATAAGGCAATTTGGGAATTTTACTGAAGTTTTCATAAGCGTGCTATTCCATCTAATGGTATTATTTCTGTGTAGGTAGCATTAAAAATGTTTTCCCTTGAGTACAAATATACAAATATGTGTCAATGCATTATTTATAGTAGCAAAAATAAAAATTGGATGCAAACTAATTTCACATATGAAGAAAATGAAAATAGAAAATAACTTATTTACATAATTCCACATTATTCCTGGGCGAAAATAAGTCTATTTATATAAATCAGCATGAATACATCTAAAAAACACACATTGAGGAAAATCTGTATTGCATGAAATTTAAAAGTGTTTGTGCTTCAAAGGACACTGAAAACAAACTCACAAAGTCAAGAGCTCCTACAGCACGACAATAAGAAGACAAACTGCCCACTTTAAAGACAGGCATGTTGGTCAGATTCTCATCACTATAACAGAATACCTGACATGGACTACTTAGGAAGTAAAGAGAGGTTTGTTTTCTCAAATAGTTCCAGAAGCTCAAGTCCAAGGTCAAGGTGGCGCCATAGTTTTGGACTTCTGATGAGAGTAACACACCAGGGCAAAGCTACCGTGAGAGCTCACGTCTTAGGCCAGGAAACAGAGAGGGGCTCACCTCCAGTGGCCCAGGGGGACCTTTAGACCCCACCTCTTAAAGGTTAGAGTCCTTCCCAACAGTGCCACGCAAGGGACCGAGTCTTTAACACATGGGCCTTTGGTGGACATTCAACACTCAAACTATAGCAATGGCCAAATGACTTAAGTAGATATTTCCCCAAAGAAGGTATATCAGTGGCTAGTAAATATGAAATATGAAACAGCCAGTAAGCACATGCTCCATTTCCTTAGTCATTAGGGAAATACACATTTAAATAAATGAAATGCCTCTTCATGCCCAGTAGGTTAGTTATCATTAAAAAAAAAAAATAGAAAGCCATAAATGTTGGTAAAGATTGGAGAAACTTGAGCTCCCGTACATGCAGGTAGGGATGTAAGTTGGTGTACCATTGTGGAAAACAATTTTCCAATTCTCAAGTTAAACTCATTCCTAGATTCATATATAAGACAATTGAAAACGTATGTTCACATAAGAAAACTACAATAAATGTTCACAGCTTCCATAGAAAAATGGATAAATAAAATGTCCTCTATCCATCCCTACAATGGAATATTATTTGACAATTAAAAAATGAAATATTGACACCTGCTGCAATATGGATAAACCTTGAAAAAATTATTTTAAATGAAAGGAGTCGAAACACAAATCCACTGTGTGGATGGCTCTCAAGACTGCCCTCACTTAGGGCTTGTGCTTTACTTGGGAACTAAATATTGTTTTGCTGATGGTTATGGTGTATTCTAGCAAAAAGATACAGATTAAAATCACCAACCATGAAAATGCTTGGGGCAGAGACAGAGAACCAGGTGAAGAGTCAAGTGTCTTCTCCTGGTGAAGGCACAAGGGAGTCATCATTCCCACAGCAATAATAGAAAACAATACCTGCAGAAAGTTGGTGGTCAGGGAGGCTGAGCTGACATGGCTCCAGGAGCAGACCAAGGTCTCCACCACATGACCGTGGGCACAACGAGTTCTTGAGCGGCTGCTATCCCCGACATGAGAACCCACATTTCCTCACTTACTGGTTAGAGCACATGTTAAAAATGTGGAACTACCAGCCTCAGCACCTTATCAAGACCCTGTCTCAAAATAAAAATTAAAAAAAAAATGGGCTGGGGATGTGGCTCAGTGATTGAGGGCCCTGGATCCCTGGTTTCAATCCCTGGTACAAAAAAGTAAAAAACAAAAAAACAGTTGAACTAAACTTTTCACCCCATTTTATCCTTTCAACCCTCATGGAAGAGAATTGCAAGACGGTTGTCCTTATTCATGCATAAAATAGGAAAAAAGTGCATGGAGCCCATCTGGAGGAAATGAGAGAAACTTGCAATGATGAGCATAGGATCCTGCATAGAATCTCACGCTGTGCAAACTGTCTCTATAATCATGTCCTTGTTCTCCATCCCTTGCTTATCTTTCATGACAGATGAAGTCGTAACCATGTCCCCATAATCTCAGATTATGTATTCTGTGTGTAATCTCAGGTTTAGAAAGTTTTAAATAACTTTGATTACTCCACGAGTTAATCCAAAACATAGAATCGTGCATTTTGAGTCAATGTCCAGTGCTCCTCTACTGCAGGTAAAGCATCTACTTACAAATTAAACCAACAGTGTGGGGCAGGGTGTGGAAAGAACATGTCCTGCTCCCACAACCAACACCACCACTCTGTCCTCTAAATTGTCATGTACAGATGGCTACCTGCACTGATTGAATTCACTCCAAAAATTTACTTCTTGTTTTTGGTCATCTATACGAAGAACCTCAATCTGTCAAAATACAGGTCATTTGTGAAATATCAGTTGTTCACTGTAAATAGCTCACATGACATACTGAGCACTTTCCTACTTCCTACTCCACTTGATACAGGTGTGTCTATCATGTGCTAATTGGTCGGGGAGCATCGTAAGTGATCCTCCAGGGTCGAAGGCAGCCTTTCATATTTTTGTATGGCTTTCAACATTATTCTGGGAAGAATTTCCCCTAAACTTTGAAATTACACATTTGTGAACAAAAAGCAAATTGAAATTATAGACATAATTCTTTAGTTTTATACTTCACACTCAATATTCATACTAAAAATTGGCAACAGAGAACATAAAGTTAGAAAATTGTGTTCCACATTGAAACCATCCCAGCCACGTACTCACAATGACAGGATGGTTGGCTGAGTTCTTCTGAAAACTTTCTCATCTCCTAGAGGTGTAGGTCCATCTCTGCTCTGTTTGCTCCTGTCAAATATGTCTCAACGGGTTTTCTATTAAAAATCAGTTTAGTCAGTGGGTATCAAGGAGTAGCTAACATTTAGTGCATGAAAACACAAAAACCTCTTCAATCTGGGAAAAATTAAGATATCAGTCATCACATCTTGCTGTCCCTTTGTGAGGAGGAACACACTAATATAAAGACAAGATTGCCTACACTGTATTTTCAACCCTTGTTTTAGTCAAGTATGGTTTTCTCTTTTTAAGATTTTCTGGTGAGAACAATATTAAGATGTACTTGTGATGACAAATGAAACAATGCAGAATGAAGAATTCTAAAAGCAAAGCTAATTTTCTCACCTCCCTCTACTCCATTATCAAATTAAAAAACAAAACAAAACACCCCCAAAGGAGTGTGTCAGCAGACTGCATGAAAAAAAAATGAAGATCTTAAAGCTGAAGGAAATGTTGACAGATGGATGTTTAATTCTATTTAGAAATCAATAGAACTGCAGTGCTGAATAGAAAGCCAAACAGAAAATGCTTCCCCCATCATTAGCTGATTTCTTTAGGAATTAAGAATCCCTTGGGGGACTGAGGTTGTGGCTCAGTGGTACAGGGCTTGCCTAGCATGTGTGAGGCACTGGGTTTGATGATCAGCATTACATATAAATAAATAAATAAATAAATACCCATCAACAACTAATAATTTTTTTTTAAAAAAGAATCCATTGGTTTGTATCAAAGCTCAAGACCTCTGTGCATCAAAATAGAAGAGAGATCAGTGGAATAGAGGAAGGGGATTGAGGGGAAGGAAGGAGAGATGGGATGAGGGAAGTGGGATGAATCTAACCAACTTTTCTGTTTATGCATATGAATATACCACAGTGAATCTCACCATCATGTACATCCACAAGGCACTAATTAAAAAAAATCTTTAAGTAAATAGCAGTAGAGGAGATGAGAGGGGAAGGGGAAGTGGGGAAGTACTGGGAACTGAATTAGAGCTCATTATAGTCCATGCTTTTATAATTATATCAAAATGAATCCTGTTGTCATGTATAACTAATAAGAACTAATGGGGGAAGATAACACAAGAAATTAAAAGGTTACCCACATAATGGAAGACAATATTTGTAAATTGCATTTTGTATGAGGATCTAATATCCGAAATGCTCAAAGAGCTCTTACAATTCAACAGTAAAAAGAGATAACACAATTTAAAATAGGCAAAGTATTTGAATAGATTTTTTTCCAAAGAAGAATGGTCAATATGCAGATGAAAGATGGTCAATCTCATCAGTCATTAGGGGAATTCCCTCCGTGCCCATGCCCCTCTGTGCCCATGCCCCTCTGAGCCCACACCATCACACTAGGATGGCTATAATTTAAAACAGGTGTTGGTGAAGACTGGGGCATGGGTGTCACCACAGAAACCCATTTGGCAGTTTCTTAAAAGGTGAAAGAGTTTACCATGTAACTCAGAAATTCTACTCCTAGGTATACAACCAAAAGAAATGAAATAATATTTACAAAAACTTTACACAAATGTTTGTACCAGCATTATTTAAAATAATTCAAAAATTATGACAACCCAAATGCCCATCAACTGATGAATAAACAAAATATGATATACTCATACAATAAAATGCTGTTCTTCTATAAAAAGAAAGAAAACTAGAAGCAAACTAAATTTTCATTTAGTTTGGGATGGATGAATCAGTTATTGATGGGATTCTGCATGCAGTACAATACTCAAAAAATCAAACTTGGTACATGCTACAATGTAGACGTATTATACATGGAAATAATATACTAGGTAAAAGAAACCAAACACAAAAGACTGCCTATTATGATTCCACGTATAGAAAATGTCCAGAATAGGCAAATCTGCAGAGATAAAATGACTGGAGCTGCCCAGGGCTGAGGACCAAGGAAGCGGAAGTCACTGTGAAACTGTGCCTGGTAGGTGTCAGCAGGACTGCACTGAATCCCAGTGAGAGGCAAAGGGTGTCTCTCCAGAGGAGACTGGCCTGGAAGCTGGTGCACCCAGTAGGGTTGCCCATGTGTGTGGGCACCATGCAGACTGCCAGAGACCTAGGCAGAATCAAGAGGCAGAGACACACATTTCCTCTTCCTCTCCTCCTCCTGTCCTTGGACATCAGAGTTCCAACTCCCCAGCTTTGGCAATCCAGGACTCACACAAGTCCTCACAGCCTGGAGCCCAGACTCAGAGCTGTGTTCTGAGGTTTGCAGACTTGAGCTGAGGCATGCTACCAGCATTACAGCATCTCCACACCGCTCAGGGACAAGGTGTGACTTCTCAGCCCCACCTGTAACTGTGAGGCAATTCCCCTTGGGAATCCCCTCTCTTATTCCTGCATCTGGGTCTACCTGTGGCCTATCAGTCCTGTGCTCTCGAGGACACTGATGGGTACAGATTGCTAATAGGTTCAGGGGTACTTTGGGCTAATGAAATCGTCCTAAAAGGAAATTGTGGTGGACACAACACGGTGGACATAGCACAAGCCACTAAATTCAAACTCCATTTTGAAATGTTGGACTTCCTGTTATGTGGAGAGAGCCACGCCCGGAAAGTGACCTTGGGGGCCCCCTGACCACACAGCATGAGGGTGTAAAGTCCAAGAGGGAGGTGGAGAACTCAAGGCAGCTGCTTTTTTACAAGGACCGAGTGTTCCAGCATATTAGAAACACCAGGGTGTGCGGGCTGGACTCCAGGTGTGGGGCTGACTCTCTAGCTCTCTCTGTTCGAGATTTAATTGCTCACTTTTAATTTAATTTCCAAGTTCTGGACCCTCTGAACATGTTTTCATGTTAGCTGTATTTATTCTTGTATGGGTTGCACATTCATATCCTCCGTCTGTGTTGTTACAGATTGCATCATTTTCTGACACATGGGACTGCACTTCACACGTATAGGAATTAGCACTTCATTTGACATGTATTTTTATAATCATTTTTATTGTTTTTTTAAAAGGTAATTTACATTTTTTAGTATTAAAATGTTTCCCTTTTCCTCTAAAGCTTTTTATTTTCCTAAGTCTTGGCTTAAAAAGTTTTCCTAAGTCTTGGGATAAAGCTGTGTTTGCAAAGATTTTCTTGCAAGGTTTTTCTTATTTCCTGCTGTACAGCAGTCGTTCTTTCTGGGAGTTGTCTTGGTACCACGTGTGTGAGAGGGACTCACCTTCATCTTTTCATAGGTAGGTAGCTAATTGCCTCAGCCTCATTTAAAAACAAATCTTTCCTCTGCACTGAATTGGAAGAGCACAAGAGCCTTATGTCAAATTCTCACGTAAATGGAGTTCTAGATTCTCTGTTCTGTTTGCCACGTTCCACACCAACATTCCACTCCTCTACTAAGACCTGAATAGAATTATTAAATGCTTCTATTAATTTGGGGGAATAGACACTATGAGGGAGTTGAATATCCCATGGTGGAAGATGATATGCCAGTTCTTTTGTTCAGGGTCTTTTTCAAGTACTTTAATGAGGTGTTAACTGAATTTTCATGAGCATTTCTGCTTTTCTCTTGGAGCATGTGAATTTTTTTTGTGTTTTAGATGAAACATTTCTAATTTAAACTTCTGCATATTTATTACTTGCATAGATGAAAAACTATTTATCTTTTTTTAATCAATTATTATATAGCTCTTGATCTAATGCTTTTATTTGTTTTCTAATTTAGTTTTATTGGAGCATCTTGGATTTATAGCTATATGATCATGTCATTTGCAAAATAAGTCTATTATTCTTTTCAAATATTTGTATTAGTCATTTCATTTCCTGCCTTATTATATTCATTAGTGCAGAACCTCTAAATTATCTGATGTGTAAACATATTATTTTAGTTGTAATATGTTTTAATGAATTTCTTAGTGTTTTGACTAAACAAAAATTTAAAAACCTTTGAAAAATTCAAGCAATCTATGAATTGGGTTTTGTTGGAGTATAAAGCAGAGATAATGTATGTTGAAATATTAGGTTTTTTTGATTTTTTTTTTAGGAAGAGAAGATTTTTTTGTAAACTATCAAATTACATATTTTTAAAGTAGGCTGTTCCCTGGAATTAATATATCTTTCTTAATCAAACATATCTTTATAGATTACTCTAAAAATCTTGCTAACACCCTTAAAATGTTGACAAATCGTAAGGAAAGAGGGTGCTGTTTTATAGTTATTGAAGGAATATTCCAGACTTTTCCATTACGAACACTGTGTTTTCATCATTTGAGGAAAAAAAAAATCATTTCATTTTATCACATGAAGAGAAGGGGAGATAATAGCTAACTACAAGACATAAAAGCCCAGTTTTCCTTACAAGCTGGTGCACCAAAGTCTACTGAGAAGCAACCAAGGCTCAAGTTCTTGCTTCCAGAACCAACTCACAAGAGAACAAGAAAAATACCAACAAAAGCAAGTTACAAAACCTCAGCCCAGGCTGGGACGAGACTCACAGTGTCCCACGGCTCTTGCCTGTGTCATGGCACCAGGCAACATCACTTTTTAATTGTGCTAGGTGTTTTGTTGTTGTTGTTGTTGTTTTAATAACATTTATATCTCATCAACGTGGAGCTCCAAGGCAAGTGGATTCCATATTAAACGCTGGTGGCAGGATCGGCGGGGAATTAACATCACGTTCTAAAGAAGCTGATGTAGGATTACCTGCCCCCCTGGTCTGAGCTGGAGCTAATTCTCAGGCAGGAATAGCACCGGACTGTGACAGAGAGAGTTCAGCTTCATGTATCCACACTCCTCGTCCATCACTGACCCAAATCAAGTTCAGTGAGCACAAAGCGGGAGTGATAGAGTGGGAAACCCAGAGCAGATGGCAAGTCTTTCTAGAAATCACTGCCATCACTCAGAAAAAGCCTTCAGTGGTCGTGTTTCTACTGTTTCCAAAAAACCCCAAAATAAAACAGGCAGAGCACAGAGCTCACCATCTCAGCTGCTGAGGGAGCAGGAGGGGAGGCTAGTTCTCTCGGTTTTAAGTGCCACCCCGATAGGACCAAGACGTTCCTAAGAAAGGCAGGCTTTTTGTTGTAGTTTGGGTCTAACAATGTCCCTGTACCTGAAGGACGCAGAAGGGAAGGCAGAGGGTCCATCCACCACTTTCTCCTTTTACAGCGGTCACCTTTTATTTATCTGTTTATCTATTTTATTTATCCCCAGCCCTTTTTATTTGTCTATTTATTTTTGAGACAGGGTCTTGCTAAGTGGCCCAGGCTGGCCTGGACCTGGCAGTCCTCCTGCCTCCACCTCCTGGGTAGCTGGGATGACAGGTTTGTGCCACCGCCCCGCAACTGTGGACTCTTTTTTAAAATTTTTTTTAGTTGTAGATAGACACAATATTGTTTTTATGTGGTGCTGAGGATGGAACCCAGTGACTCACACATGCAAGACAAGCGCTCCACCACTGAGCTACAGCCCCAGCCCCAGTTGTGGACTCTTAATGGTTAATACTTCCCCTTGGAAATCAACTATGATGGGCAAATTAGGGTGAAAAATCTTGAACAGTTGAACAAGAATTAGCATGTTGAAAGGGTGTGACCAATTTGGAAGTCCTGACAAAAGGTTCACATTCTGGGGACCACCTAAAGGACACTATTCTTTGTCACATCCATCAAAAGAGCCTCTGAGAATGAGTTTTATCTACAAGAGAATGACTAGGGGGGCTGGGACTGGGCTCAGTGGCAGAGCACTTGCCCAGCATGTGTGAGGCACTAGGTTCAATCCTTAGCACCACATATAAATAAATAAACAAAATGAAGGTCCATCAACAACTAAAAAAAAAGAATGACTGGGGAAAATAGTTTTAGATGATGACCATAAACCAGAACCACTGGTAGGTCACCACTTGATTTGATGGGCTGGCAGAGGCACAATACAAGGGCAACTTAGGAACCAAGGACATGGAGTGGAAGCACCTGTAAGAGGCTAAATCTGTTATCATGAAATCTTTCCCCCATTTTTAGCTATTTACTCATTGATCAATAAGTCTTTCTGGGAAACTCGTCCTTCATATGGGACACAGTAATTTGGAATTCAAAAGGAATAATCTCCAATAAATTTATGACCATCTCGGATGTAGACAAATACTGTTTCAGATCAGAGGTTTCTAAGTTAATTATATTTTCAGATACCACCAATTGTTCATTTAACCGAGTAGTGCATCTGGGCTGACTTACATAGGTACAATAAGCAGAAGTAAGAAGAATTCACTTAAGGTGGTAGTTCAGATTCATTGAGTATCTGTCCCCCTATGTCTTCATCTTAATAACTTCCATAGTTTTGGTACAAGGTGGTGTGCAAATTATTCAGAGTGATCCAGACACCACATTGTAATGGAGCCTTAAGTTCAGTCTTGCTAGGGTGAATTTCTGATGATCTCACTTTTTATTGCCCAGCTACAGCCTCTTTATCTTCCCCTCTGTCTCTGTGCCTCCACAAATGCCTCTCCACTCTTTTTTCATTTTTAAAAGCAAGCCAAAGTAATTTCTCAGTATCATGATGAAATAAAGGACACAAGGAATGCAGTAAATGAAATACGCTGTGAGCTGGACTAAATGATGTCATAGGAAAGATTCTCAGTCCACTGGGAAAATTCAATGGTTACGAATGACCAGGTGCAGACAAAACATTTATACGAAGGGATTAAATAGTACTGACAGTTTTACTATCTGTCACCACCCCGACTCCCAAGGCCATGTTAAGATGTTTGATGCATGTATGCTTATGCCAAAATGAGCACTGATGTTATGTGTAACTACAATGCACAAATAAAAACAAACATTTTTTGAAAGATTTTTGTAAGATTGAGGTTGACATTGATTTTTTCCCCTCAACACATTTTGGGGTATTTTAGTGAATACTTGAGACATTTGTATGTTTTGTTTTCTCTAGTAATTTGAATTCTATCATTTATCAGAATAATCTAGGTTTTGATTTTTTTTTGCACCAAATTCCCATCACTGTAAGTTTTCAAGAGACATTTAAATGAAGTGGCCTCTGGCCTGGAGACTGCAGGGTGAGACTCAGGGGAAGTGATTCCTCCTCACTGCCGCTGGAGCATCAGGGTGATGGAGTGCTTCTCCATCAGGGTGCTTACAAGTGACCGGTCGTCTTGGTAGAAGACAGGCAGGTCTCCATTCGGTGGATAACTGAGCTACTCTGAGAACACCATACTTGGAGTGGCAACCTATTCTAGCGTTTGCTGTGTGGTGCTGTGATATTTGTGTGCATGAGTTTTACGTAACAAACTCTTGTCCTAGGAGTGTTATCAGTGCTCTCAGAGGTTTTCTGAGTGAATGTCTGAAATGTAGCCTGACAGAACATTCACCTGCTAAGCAGAGACTCAGCTTTTCTCAGTCTTCAAGGCTTCCTGCTAGATTTCCCCTGTGAAAGGTCATGACTCTGAAGCCCTCCTTAATGAATCTACCCCAAAAGGCTTGCTTTCAGGAGGAAAAACATAAACAAAAGACAGGGGTGTATATTGACCAGCCCTCAAATTGTGGAGGACATCAGAATTACTTGTGAAACATTTTTTTAACTACAGAAGCCTGCCATTAGTATTTGGAGTTGCGATTCTTTATGCATTGTTTTATTACTGCATAACAAACTGGCACAAAATCAATGGTATCGGACAACATCTAGTTATTAGCTCATAATTCTGTAGCTCAGAACTCTAGGCCTAAGATGGCTGGGTTTTCTGCTCAAGGTTTAATACATGAAATAGAATCCTTTAGACTAGCTCCCACCTGGAGTCTCTAAGGAAGAAATCTGCTACCTAGTTCACTCGAGTTATTTGCAAAATCTGTCCCTTGCAGCAGTAGGGCTGAGGTCCCCCCTTCCTGGTTTCTCCTCTTCAGGGGCCACTCATGGTCCTAGAGGTCACCTGCACGCCTTGTTAAATGCATGCCCCACCCCCATCTTCAGGCTAGATAAGGCACATAAAATCCTCCATGTGCTTCTCTGGCTCTCTTCATTTCTGACTCCTAAACACAGTTTGAAAGGTCTCCTGTGATTGGATTAGACCCATCTGAACAACCTTAAGGTCAGCTAACTTGGGGTTCTACATAAGCAAAATGCCTTTAAATATAGTGTCCGACTGCCAGGTGAGGTGGCACACGCCTGTAATCCCAGTAACTTGGGAGGCTGAGGCAGGAGGATGGCAAGTTCAAGGCCAGCTTCAGCAACTTAGTGACACCCTAAGCAACTAAGTAAGACCTTGTCTCCAAAAATGTAAAACAATGGGCTGGGAATGTGACTCAGTGGTAAGCACCCCTGGGTTCATCCCCCCCCCCACCAAAAAAAAAGAGTAGTGTCTGACTGAATGAGTGAGAAAGCACATGTACCATGAGGACCAGGAATTTGATTCAGGACACACATCTGCATCTCTCTCCCCTAGATTGCACAGAAATAGAAATAAAGTTGAGGAACTGAGATTGAATCCATAGCAACACTAAAAATGGGAAGGGGTAAAATTAGCACTGATCATTTTGACAAAGTTTTGAAGATCACACCACAAGACTGGAGACTGAATTGAGAGAAAAGGCTCCTCTTGGAGCACTCAGGAGAGCTGTGGACAAGGACAAAGCCAGCCTCCCCAGCACTGCCTGGAAAGCCCACGGAGTTGACAGGCGTAGAGGGACATGTGTCCTATGTGTGGAGCAGCCAGCCTGTGTGGTCGGGTCCATTTGCATACTCTACCATAACAAGGTTTTGAGGGTATAAGGTTTGTATTCCAATAGGGAGTCTCGCAAGGTCAGCAGAATGATTAAAAGAGACAGATTTAAAATATGTATCTTTGAGGAATGAGATCAGAGGCAAGATAGTAACTGTCAGTACTTATTTAATCCTTTCCTATAAATTTTTTGTCTGCACCTGGAAAACTACAAGACATCAGTGAAAGAAACTGAAGAAGACACAACTTAATTGAAAGATCTCATGTGACTGGACTGAAATAATCAACATTGTTAAATGTCCAAACTTCCCAAAGGAATTCATACAAATTCAGTATGATCCCTACCAAAAATCCAGTGTCATTTTTTACAGAATAGAAAAAAATTCCTAAAATTTGCATGGAACTACAAAAGACCTTGAATCACCAGAGCAACTCTGAGGAAAAACAAAACAAAACAAAGCAGGAGGTATTGTAATCCTTGATTTTAAAATATACTATGTAGCTGTTGTAATCAAAATAGCATGATACTGGCATAGAAAACAGACATCATTCAATGAAACAGGACAGGAAACCCAGAAAGAATCCAACATAGTTATGGCCAATCCATTTTTGACAAAAGTGTCAAGAATACATAATAAGAAAAGGGTAGTGTCTTGAATAAACGGTGCTGGAAGAACAATATATCCACATGAAAAAGTACGGAATTCAATCAGTATCTCACCCCACATACAAGAATCAACACAAGATGGACTAAAGACTTACTAAGACCAGAAACCATAGAACTACTAGAAGAAAACTAGAGAAAATCTCTGTGATTTCAGTCTGAGCATTGATTTTTTTTTTGGATACGACTCCAAAAGCATCAGCCACAAAAGCAAAATTAGACAAATGGGATGACATCATCTAAAAAGCTTCTGCGTAGCCAAGAGGACAGCCGACAGAGTGAGCAATGTGCAGAATGGGGAATATATTTGCAAACCGTGCCCTCATAAGGGGCCAGTATCCAAAATACACAAGGAATTCAAACAACAAAAGAGCAAGAAAACAATGGTTGTTAAAATGGGCAAAAGAGCCCAACAGACATTTCTCCAGAGAAGACATGAAAATGGCCAACAGGTGCATGGAAAAGGTGCTCATCATCACTCACCATTAGGGAAACGTACATTAAAACCACATGTGATGGCATCTCACACCTGTTAGAATGGTGGCTTTGGGAAAGAAACGTGTGGAGAAAGGGGAATCATCATGCCTGTCAATGAGAATGTAAGTATTTTAATATCATTGGAAGTTTTTATAAACTAAAAACAGACCCACCACATGATCCCATTCCCAAAGAGGAAAATTCTGTCGTTTGCTACCATGTGATGAAGCTACAGGACACTATGTTCAGTGAAATAAGCCAGAGAAAGACAAATACCGTCTCACTCACACGTGGAATTAATTTAAAAAGGTCAAATTCATAGTAGCAGGGAGTAAAATGGTGATTGCCAGCAGCTGTGGGAGGGAGGCATTTGTAAAGGTGAGATATCTGTTGAAGGTATGAAGTTCCAGTCAGATGGGGAGAAAGTTTTAGAGATCTATTGCACAACATGGCCACCAGAGATATATGGCATATCTCAAAATTGCTAAAAAAGTAGAGTTAAAAAATAAATGACAATCAAGTGAGATAAGAATCCATTAATTAGCTTGATTTAATCTTTCTATAATGTGTACATATGTCAAAACATCATTTAGTAACCCCATAAGTGTGTAAAACTAATGTCAGTAAAAATGTATTTTAATTTGAAATTTGCTGATTACACCAATTCTATTATTAAAATAAATGTATTTTGTCATCTTCAAAAATATTTTATGTATTTTAATTGGTACTTTATAGTAATTCACATTTATGGGGAATAGTGTAATAATTCAATACATCATGTAATGATCGGATCAGGGTAATGAGCATCTCCTACTCTTTTCTAAAAAGTGTGTAATTTCTTTGTGTTTGTGATTATCCTTTTTTTTTAGAGAGAGAGAGGAGAGAGAGGGAGGGAGGGAGAATTTTAATATTTATTTTTTTAGTTTTCGGCAGACACAACATCTTTGTTTGTATGTGGTGCTAAGGATAGAACCCGGGCCGCACGCAGCCAGGTGAGCGTGCTACCGCTTGAGCCACATCCCCAGCCCCAATTATCCTTTGATTTGTAAAAATTTTTTATATATTCTGGATACTAATCTTTCAATTCTATGTGTAATATGTTTTGGTTTTTGAACCTGTTTTCTAATATCTGCTAACTTTGACATATAGAAGTTCTTAATTTTAATGTAGTCTAGTTTATTAATTATTTATTTTATATTTAGTGTTTTTAGTATAATTAGAATATCAGGATTTGTTTACTCCAATGCTAGAAAATTCAAGTTGCCATAAAGAGAAAAGAAATTCATAGTCTCCTGCAACTATCAGAGTCTTTGAGAGGTGGTGTGCTCAGATATAGCTTTATTTGGGAATAAATGACCACTAAGACTCATCTTTCTGTTCTGACCCCTGAGAGTTAGCTCATACTGTGAGCACAAAGTAACTGTGGCTTCAGCCCTCATGTTCTCATACTGTTAAATCCACAAGAAAGGTTTCTCTTTCCCAGCAGTCGCAGCAAAAGTTACCAGAAGTGTCATCAGTCCCCTCTGCACACATGTCCGTCTTGAGCCTCAGGCTGCAGCCGAGAGCAGGGACATGTTGGTTGGTTAGGCTAATCCGGGTTCCATCCCACAGTGGTCAACCACTGCTGAGCTCAGGAGGGCAGGAAATAAGGCAAGGTCATGTCACCAAGACAACTACTAATTTGAGCCTGAGGTAGCCAAAGATCCAACAAAGTGTTCCATCTTTTGTAGTGGGGGCAGTGCTCAGATTGAACCCAGGGCCTCATGCATGGTGGGCCTCACTGCCACTGAGCTGCACCCCCACCCTCCAGTTGTTATTTTTGACTTCACCTGAGACACTGGTATAGGGTTCCTACTAGATAGATTCAAGAGCAGATACTCGACTATATGTACTAGCTCTTCCATTTACTATGTGATAATTATTTGCCGTAAGTCACCATCGCTCCATATTTAAGATAGAAGTTCAATACCATTTAAAAGCTTATCATAAATCCCATAAAAATTCTGTGTAGAGTTCGTGACACATGACAGATACCACACACTCACTCTTGGTGTCGGAGTGATCCTCAAAGCCACCTGCTGCCTGTCCCAGTGGCTTTGCATGTAGACCTTCGTCCCTGGTCATGGCACTCCTGGTGAAGTGCTCCTTGGTGAATTAGACACCTGGGAAGGGAGATGAAGCCAGGGGCCTGGGGACTGCTCTGGGGTTGATGGGCCGCCACTCAGGCCCTGGGTCTAGCAGACTCACTGTGCTGTTTCCATCGAACTTCGAGTTCTTCCTTTTGGTGGAAAGTGTGAATAGATGATTTCATGAACCTTCCCATGATCTCCTCTGGGGAGTAGGATCACCTGACAGAGACTAAACGTCTTGTCAGATGCCCAGCGCTGGGCCAGAGCAGGGGCTCACAAACACCACTCTGCCCACGCCCCTCCCTGACACCAACCGGGACTTTTCTCATCCTTCAAATTTCTTTAATCTTCTTCCTAAATCAACATTCTCCAGCAAAAGCACACATCCTTGCAAGGAAACAAATGTCTTCAGGATTTCTCCAGGAAAATGTATTCCTAAGAAAAGGCACCAGCCAGGGAGAGTCAAGGGGGTAGCACCGCACTTCCCTTACTGTAAGGAACTTGCAGGTGGCCGGAAGCCAGGTCTTTAATCTGCCTTAGTTTATTTGTGGCCAATTTTGAATTCTTGCTGACTTTTAGGGAAACCCCATTTATGACGCCCACACCGAGAGGGACTTTCAGGGCCATTGAGAAACTAAGGAGCATTTATAAGTGTTTGAAGCTTTTAAAATAGCCTATTATTTGCTTAATTTGAGAAAGTACTTTACAAATCATAGTCTTTGTGACAAAGTCACTCAAGAATATATTACCCTAGTAATATATTACCTAGATGTTTATTTCGTCTTCCTACTAGAATAAAAATTCAAGATTATGTTAAAAATTAATCTCTAAGCCCATTTTTTTTAGCTGAACACCATTAGTCTGTCCACTACGTGCTTAGACTACAAAGATAACTAAATAAATAATCATTTTTTAAAAATAAATCAAAGCGGATATGGTGGCATATGCCTGTAATCCCAGAGGCTTGGGAGTCTGAGGAAGGAGGATAATGAGTTCAAAGCCAGCCTCAGAAATTTAGTGAGGCCCTAAGTAACTCAGCAAGACCCTGTCTCTAAATAAAATATCAAAAAGGGTTGGGTCTGTGGCTCAGTGGTTAAGCACCCCTGGGCTTAATCCCTAGCACCAAAAAAAAAAAAAAAGGATTACAGATACAGAATAAGATTAGCAAATCATTTGGAGAAAACTTTGCTAACATAATCCATTGAGGACTAACAGGACTATTTAAAGTCACAGTGAACCCTTCCTTGCATCTCCTGTGCCACATATTTCTGGGAGGGTTGAAGTTCCCACGATATAGAATTTCAAAATCAAAGTGTCTATGTTGAACCTACTTTATTTAAACTTTCAGCAGTCTTCACCCACCTAGAGTCGCTGCAGCTGATGATTTATACCATCGAAGCCCCACCCTCCCACCACCAAATCCAGTTTGAAGCATTTGGATAATTCAGTTGAAAATGAGTTCTTATCTTAAATTCTGAAAGCAATCCATCCAGAACACACCATCTTGGGACAGCTGTCTCCGAGTCCACATGCCCCTGGCTCGGAGGCCTCAGAGCTGAGTGGTAGAGAAAGGTGGTGACACTAGAGGGAAAGATCCCAACCGTCCCTCTCCTGGGAGGGAGGTCAGCCAGAGAACTAACCCAGCAGCCCCAAGAACCAGAGCCTGGCTGGTCCAGCAGCATCCCCCACAGTGAGGGCACTCAGAGCCCCTGTCTGCCAAGATCCCCAGAAGAGGCCCAAGGGCTTCTGTGTGAGAAACAGTGTCCCCTTGTTGAGCAGGTCCATGGCCATTGGTTCGATGAGTGATTCACTGGTGAACTGCACAGAGGTCATCTCTTGGTGGGATACTAGGGAGCCCTGGGCCTTCAGCCAGTCAGCAGCCAGTAGACTAGCTGGGGTGGAGATGGGTCAGCCATTTAGTGGCTGCTGGTTTGGGCCAGGTTTCCAAGAGTGGCTGAGGGTGAGGGAGGGAGAATTCTGGATAAGGAAAGGTAACTGTGTGGGAACAGGGAGAAAGAGGACGTCTTTTTTGTTGTTTTCTCCTTGACTGACTCGTTTCAATTCCTCATTTCCCCAATAGGTGGGGGTGGGGGGCAGTTTGGAGAAAACTTTGAGGGGCCAAAGAGAGGCCACTTTCTGTGCAAAGAAAGGAGACCCCGAACAGGAGTGCGGCGGTGCGTTCTAGACACGGCCGAATGCCAACATCTATGAGAACAGTAGGCGCCGACCTTGCTTAGCACCCGTTACCTCACACCTTATGTGTCAATGTTTGTACAGAGTCCCGAGTTCATTAGGTGAGGATAATTAGACATAACTGCCATGGAGTACAAAGCCCCGCAGTTCACTCTGAAGGCAACACTTACAGAAGCATCTTGAGCATCTCTCTGAAGAGCTTTCAGACAACTGACCCAAGAGAAACCTCCTGTCGGAGATTCCTGAGTTCAGCAACCACAGCATCATCTGGTGCTGTAAGGAACACAGGTGGCTCTGGAGCAAGACATGATGCATATTGCATTCTTCCTCAATGAAGATGAGGGGATTTTCTGTTTTTATTTAGCAATAGTTTCTGTACTAATGGTGTTCTTTCAGGCCGGGGTGTAAATCAGTGCAAGAGTGCTTGCCTAGTTTGTGCAAGACTCTAGTTTTAATTCCTAGTACCAACAAAACCCATACACACAAATAAATAAACAAATAAATAAATAAAATGATAACATTCTTCCAAGGTGCTGTGAGGACTGAGAATAGTATATGTTGACTTTATATCAAAGTACTGTTTTTTGTTACAATAAATGGTAGCTATTGCAATGGGAGGTCACACACATTCCATAGAAAATGCCTACATTCTAGCTATTTTCTGTTCTATTACTCTATCTTCTAAAACTATTGACTCCTTGTTAATATTACAGGTTACGTTTTTCACCTATACTTAATTTTGACCTCTGCCTATCTGAAGAATGATTGGGCGCCCTTTTGTGATTGACTTTTTTCATCCTTGCTCTGTCCTAGAAGCTGTGCATGCTATCTTCTCCTTGGTTCTGTGATCTGCAGCCACTGGGTCAGTAGCCCCCAAGCCCCACAACTGGGTTAGAAGTGGCCAGTCAAGGGTATCTGAAAGCCTCATGGGTTACCTGGGGAATGGGCTATACTATGAAGGACTGGCACCATTGAAATTGAAGGAAAGGTACACATGCATTTCAATGTTCCATGTAGACCACCAAGTTTCAATTTTTAACTTGTTGTCACAATGTCATTCTCACCTTCTTATTTATTTATTTATTTATTTATTTATTTATTCTTATTTATTTATTTATTTATTTAGACAGCATTTAGACAGCATGTCTGTGTTTCACTAATAGACAATGTCCTTTTCAGTTACAAAAGAAGTCTGCTAAATTTTTACAGATAACCTGCCAGGTTGCTTATTTTCTGGTGATATGAGAGCAACTTGGTCTTATTCCTAGATTTGAAGACTCCTGTGCCAGTGGGGTCATGAGTCCAGTGTTTGGCAAATTGTGATTTGTGAGCTCTAAGTTCCAAGGAGATATTCCAGGGCTCCTTTCATGGTATACAAAAGGGGTTGCCAAGATGGATTCAGGCTGCTGTGCTACAACCCAAGCCCTTCACTCCTGATGACTCTTACTATATTTAAGGTAAGACTTTATTTGAAAAATAAAAGACAATTACACAGATTGAAAAACACACAATTCTCTATTTCACAAATGAAGAACCATCATTTAGTCTTTTAGCATGACCAGTATGACACTTTCATCTTTAAGTCATTTATATATTTTCCTCAGCAAATATTTACTGAATATCAATTGGAAGGGGTGGTGGTCATGCCTGGGGGGGTGATTTAATCTGTCCTGTCCTGAGGACAATCCAGGCAGAAGGATCAAGTCCGCTGTCCCCAAGCATCACTAAAAGATGAGTCAGACCCGCACATGGGGACATGTTAAATATCAGCCATCAAAGACAAGCCTCCAAGACCCAGCGGCTCCACTTTTCAGTGATTTAGTTGACTTATTTCCTCTCATTTCATCTTATTTTGCAGTGTGTTTCCACTGATCTCCTTCATATGGAATAGAATACTGATGGTTTTCTACTTGTAAATATGCTTTTATCCTTTAACCTAAACCATCTGTCCAGGTCTGTCCAATACAAAAGGCATGTAGCACAACGGAGGAAATGCACTTCTCAATAAAAATCCAGCCTTTCCTCTCACTAACTTCCCCCTCCTCCTTCTACTTAGATATCATAAAACTCAGAGAAGACTTTGTATAACCAGGGACATATTAACCTAACTGTCCAAATCTCACAACTGACTTCTTGAGCTCAATGTTTTACTACTTTCTCTGCAACATATATGCTTTAATATCCAAGAGTAAATGTTGGGGCAACTTAGTTTAACCCCTGTCATTATAGCTGATCATATTCATGAAGGAACTTCCACTAGAGTCTATTACCAAGGTGAAATAGCACAAGATCACTTTGGGCAGAGGCAAAATGAATGATAACAAGTTCAAAAACAGTCAGGTAACAGCTCCAGTGGAATCCTGCTCTTTCCTCCATTGCTTCAGCAGCTCTGGTTTGAACACCTATCAGATTCTCCTAAAGCTGAGAATCCGGTGACGGAGGCAATTAATCAATGGACACATATATAATTGCAGATTAGGAAGGCGATCTGAGAGAAATGTCAAATACATTAATAGACAAGAAAAAAGAGACCTGATTTAGACTGGGGAGGGGATGGGGTGGCACATGCCAGCTAAGATCAAGCTGCGTGCTGCAGATCTAGGTTTGGCAGCTTCACAGAAGAGGATTCGTGGGCTAAGCCAAGTTGCCCTGAACGGCCCTCAAAACTACACCATGGAGGAGATTCAAGATGGTGAATCAGATTCAAGATGTATTCCTCGTTGCTTCATGGTGCAGGATTCAAGTATTGCTTCTGTGTGAGGTGGATGAAAGGGGGATTTCGCAACATTAACTGATAAGAGTCCTAGGACTCAGAAATTTGGAGACATCAAACAAAGAAAAAGGACTACATTGGAGCCAAGCTGATTGCAGCAGCGGCAGCAGCACTGGTTCAGTACAGAGGGAGGGAGGACACAGAGGAAACAGGACAGGCAGGTCTGGTATGGAGAAACCGGAGACCAGAACAGACACTTGGACTTAGCTGATCCCACGGCTGCACTGTGCTCTGGTGCCTGAAAAGTTTTCCATGCTTCTCAACGGGTGATAGAGACCTGGATGGAGCTATCCTGAGGCAGCCAAGCTACAGCTGCTGCTGAGGAGCTGGGAGATCAGAACAGACACCACCACACTGTCCTGTCAAGCTCTTGTCGTGTGGCGAAAGGCGTACGTACCAAGCAGAGCAGAGTGGAACAGGCAAAGAGACAACTGAAACTAGGGGCATTCAAGTTAGAAAAGCAAAGAGGAGCCCACTCTCTTCTCTCTTGAGTTGGAAGCTCACAGGTGTAGCTAAAGTGGGTTGGGAATCTGAAGAGGAGGGTGTGAATGCACTCAGGGACTAAGCCGGGGAAGGCTGTGTTCCTGGGCAGCAGAGTGTATGGACAACTGGCTCTCTTGCCCCCAGACTAGAATTCCTAGGAGTCTCCTGAGGTCCAGACTCTAGACTGAGCTTGGTGACTGCCAGGCCCAAGGGGTGTGTTGATCTAATCTCCCCAGAGCAGATGTCCCCCAACAAAACCCTTGAGGCCCGGTCAGGATCCACCCACAGGAACGCCCCTCATAGCACACTGCAGAGCTCCACTGTGGGAGTACATTGATCTGCTCTGTGCAGACAAACTCCAGCTAATAGTGCTTCCCACCCAATCCTACCACGTTCTGGGGGAAGGGAAGCTGGGACTTGTCTCAGTCAGCTTCAGGCTTAGGGCAGCCAGCCAGGAGCTCAGAGAACCAACTCAATAAGAGGAAGAGGTTAATATCCCCAGGCAGGCACTGTGGTCATTTTCAGTACACAGCTCAAGAAGGGATGGAAAAGCAGGCAGTGGAGCTAGACAGTGACCATCCCTTCTCATCAATTGTTTTGAGCACCTCAGTGGAGACAACTCCTTTATTTATTTATTTATTTATTTATTTATTTTAATATTTTTTTGAGAGAGAGAGAGAGAGAGACACATAGAGAGAGAGAAAGATAATTTTATTATTTATTTATTTATTTTTAGTTTTCTGCAGACACAACATCTTTGTTTGTATGTGGTGCTGAGGATCGAACCAGGCCACATGCATGCCAGGCAAGCGCGCTACCGCTTGAGCCACATCCCCAGCCCTCTTTCATTTTTTATAAAGAAATTTTTTAGCATTTTTAAAATGTAGCTATTTTTTCTTGCTTTGTTATTTGAGGGTTGGGTTTGGGTTTACATATTTTAGTTTTGTTTTGTATTGTTTGCTTCTCTTTCTCTCTTCTGCTAACAGCCAAATTCTATTGTCCCCCTCCCTTCACTTTGTTTTTTCTATTTTTTCTCCTTCTTCCTTATAATCATCACCCGATACATCTCTTCTGCATTCTCTCTGTTCACTTTTGAAATTTTAAACCCTTTTATACTGATCACATTTTCTTTTCCCTTAATTAACTGTACTTTTATCATCTTTTGGAACTAATTGGATTCTATAACCCCTGCCCCCACCATTAGCACTGCTGCAGTTAGGGTGACAAAGTCAACTGCGTTAAGAATGTAGTTCATTGGAGGAGTATATTGATCTGCTCTGTGCAGACAAACTCCAGCTAATAGTGCTTCCCACCCAATGTTGCTTATCATTTTCACTGTTGGCAATTGCTGACCCCACCATTTCTGGGTTTTGTGGCAATTAACATTATAGATGTCATAGTAGGATTTAAGTATTTATTTTAGGTATTTATTGTTTACATTGGTTGTTGCTATTGTGTGTTTCCCCCTATTCTGTGAGGTGCTAGGAACCTACAGGGACACTACAAGATCACAGGATAGAGCTTCTGCTGCTGGCCTAAATTCAACCAAAAGACAGTGCACTTTGCTCCACACACAAATTAATGACACGTAATATCTAGATATACTTTAATACAAAGATAGAGGTGACAGAAAATTCAAACTATTGTCCAGGATTCTAGTAGAAATAGCTAGGGGTGGGTACCAGGTCCCACTTACAGACACCCACAGCTACAGCAAAAACAGAGAGAATTAGCACAAAGCCTGTGGATACCATACCTACAAGGGGTGTCCTAGATCATTCTGGGACACTTTGGTCAGTGAAGGCTGTGCCCCACACATTATAATGGAAGAGAAATCCTTCCCAACAGATGAATAAATCCCAACATGGAAATACAAGAAATATGGAGAAACAAGGTATCACAACACTTCCTAAAGTTCATGATTCATCATACACTGACCTCAAAGATATTGGATGAAGTATAAGATAAAGAATTCAAAAGTATTTCTATAAAAATAATCAATGAATTTCAAGAGATTACATAAAAACAAATGAATGAATTAAAGAAGTCAGTACAGGGTATGAATAAGAAATTTAATAAAGAGATAAAAATATTAAAAAACGAATCAAACAGAAATCTTGCAAATGGAAGACACAATAAGTAAAATAAAATGTTCAGTTGAAAGTCTTGGTTTATACCCAAAGGACTCAAAATCAGCATACTACAATGATGTGGCCACTTCAATGCTAATAGCAGCTCAATTCACAATAGCTAAGCTATGAAATCAACCTAGGTGCCCTTCAATAGATGAATGGGTAAAGAAAATGTGGTATATATATTCTATGAAATATTACTCAGCTTTAAAGAAGAATGAAATTGTGGCATTTGCCAGTAAATGGATGGAGTTGGAGAATATCATGCTAAGCAAAATAAGCCAATCCTACAAAACCAAAAGCTGAATGTTTTCTCTGATATATGGATACTAATTCACTATTGTGGGGGTGGTGTACTAGGGAAGAATAGAGTTACTTTAGGTAGAGGAGAGTAAAGGGAGGGGAGAGGATATGGGGATAGGAAAGATAGTAGAATGAAACAGACATTAATACCTTATGTACATACATGGCTGCATGACCAATGTGATTCTACAACATGTACAATCAGAAAAAATTAGAAATTATACACTGTTTATGTATAATATATCAAAGCACATAAATTTCATCCTACTGTCACATAATTAAAATAAATTTTAAAAATTTTAAAAGACTATTTTAACAAAAATATAGACTATATATTTCAAAAGTCTTAGGAAAACACTTTATTGATGATGTGATATGATTATAAAGATAATGATAGATAAAAGAAAGAGAGACAAAAAAGAAAATAGGGCAAATAAGAACAAAATGATTAAACAATAAAAACAAAGCTTTGGAAATGCATGTAAATGAACATTTTAAAAATATGTAAAAATTACACAAAAATTTATTGTTGAAATTATCTTATGTCTTTTAGCCCTTTGGATATATTTTTCACTTGATAGTATAAGCTACTATATGATGTTATTATGTTATATTATACTACTATACTTCAAATATTCCTCTGAATTATTGTGACATAAATATTATTTTTCCTTATTAACAAAAAAGAAAGAAAGAAAGAAAGTTTTTCTAATATAGTACACCATGCTGAAGGCAGAATCTCAGAGCTAGAAAACAAATTGGCTGAGCTTAAACATTCAGACAATATTAAAAAAAAAAGAAACTGAGTAACTATAATCAAAATATATAAAAACTATGAGACATCATTAAGAGACCAAATTTAAGAATTATTGGCATTGAAGAGGGTAGTGAGATGCAGGCTAATGGAGTAGATAAACTTTTCAGGGAAATAATGAGAGAAAGTTTCCCAAATTTTCAAAATGTACTGGATATCCAGTCACTGGAGGATTCAAAACCCCAAATAGACAAGATCAAAAAAGAATCTCTTCATCATATATTAGAATTAAAATGCCTAGCATACAGACCAAGAAGAGAATTTTAAAAGAGAATTTTAAAAGCCTCAAGAGAAAAACATCAGGTTACATTTAGAGGGAAACCCAATCAAAATAATTTCTTATTTCTCAGCACAAACTCTAAAAGCCAGGAGGACATAAAATGATGTGTTTCAAGCCAAGAAAGAAAATAACTGTCAACCAATATGGCCATATCCAGCAAAGATGTTCTTCAAAATTGAAGAAGTAATAAAAACCTTTGAAGGTAAGCAGAAACAAAAAGAATTAATAACTACTAAAATAGCACCACAGAGCTTACTTAAAGAGATACCCCATACAGACAAAATAAAAAGCAAACCCCAGAGCAAAGCTCATTTGAAAAGTAGGTAAGTGAATGAGAAACAGGACCAAATTAAACATGATAATAAATCAAAATATCAGGGATTAATAAAAAAAATCTCTCTACAGTAACACTGAATGCAAATGATTTCAACTCTCCTATTAAAATATATAAACTGGCAGAATGGCTTAAAAAACAAGACCCAACTGCATGGTGTTTGCAAGAGATGTAACTTATAGCCAATACAGCCATGGGCTAAAAGTGAAAGGATAGAAATTGATATATTATGTGAATGGAGTCCTAAAACAAGCAAGAGTAGCTACTCTCATATCTCAAAGCATACTTAAACCAAAATTAGTCAGAAGAGGCAAAGGAGGTCACTTCATTCTGGAAAAAAAATAATCCAACAAGAATATATAACAATAATAAATATTTATGTCCTCAAAGTTGGGCACAACTAATTACATAAAAGAGAATATTCAAACTGAAGCCTCAGATAGAACACTGTATAATAACATGGGATATTTTCAACAAACCTTTCTACATTAGAGAGGTTATGAGATAGAAACTCAGCAAAGACTCTTTGGACCTGAAAAATATTATAAATCAAATGGACTTAACACATTTCTATGGAATATTTAATCCAACAATATTTGAATACACTTTCTTTGCAGGAACTCATGTAATCTTCTCCAAAATAGACCATATTTGGGTCATCAAGTGACCCTTACTAAATACAAAAAAAAAATAGTGGATATAATTCTTTGCATCTTATCAGATTATAATGGAATTAAATAGAAATTAACATGGCAAAACCCTACAGAAACTACATAAACATATGGAGACTGAACAATACACTTTTGATTGATAAATTGTTGAGAGCAGAAATCAAAGGAGAAATTTTTAAAATTCTTAGACTCGAAAAGAATAGTGATATGACATACCAGAACCCTTAAGACACTATGAAGGCATCTCTAAGAGAAAATATATAGCTATAAATGCCTACATAAGAAAATCAGAAACAATCCAAATAAACAACCAAATGTGCATCTTAAGGCCATTGAAAAAGAAGAACAAACCAATTTCCCAACCAGTAGAGGAAAGAAAATAATTCAAATCAGAGCCAAAATTGATAACCTTGATAATAGAAAAAAAAAGCCTCAGTGAAACAAAGAGCTGTTTTTTTAAAACTTAAGGGAGATTGATAAGACTTTAATGAAATTAACCAAAAGAAAAATAGAGAAGACCCAAATTAATAAAATTAGAGATGAAAAGAGACATCACCACAGACATCACAGAAATCCAGTGGCTAATTAAGGACTATTTTGAAAATATGTACTCCAATAAATTGGAAAGCCCACAAGAAATGGATACATTTCTAGACAAATATAATCTGCCAAAACTGAATTGAGAGGACATAGAAAACCTAAACCTACCAATAACTTATAATGAGATAGAAGCAGTGATAAAATATCTTCCATCAGGACCAGATGGATTATCAGTTGAATTCTACCAAATCTTTAAGGAAGAACTATTTCCAATGCTTCTTAAATTATTCTATGAAATAGAAAGGGATGGAACATTTCCAAGTTTGTTCTCTAAAGCAAGTTTTACACATATCAAAACCAGATAAGGATGCATCAAGGAAAGAACATACAAATATCCCTGATGAACTTAGATGCGAAAATAATTAATAAAATTTTAGCAATCGCATTCAACAACATATTAAGAAGATTATACACTATGGCCAAGTTGGCTCTACTCCAGAGATACAAGGATGGCTTAATATACACAACTCTATACACGCAATTCACTACATAAATAGAATTAAGGACAAAAACCACTTAGTCAACTCATTTGAAGCAGAGAAGACCTTAAACAAAATTCAGCATCATGATGAAAACACTGAAGTCTGTAGAGATAGAAGTAACCTACATAATAAAGGCTATATATAAAAACCCCAAAGCCAACCTAACAGTAAATAAGCAACATACAACAATATAATTTGGCCAGTATCACTCCCCAGTGCTTCCTGCCTTTTGCCAATATGGAAAGCAGTATAGAGATTCCTTGGACAGCTGGCAATGGAATCACCATTTGACCAGCTATCCCTTTCCTCCATCTATACCCAAAGAACTTTAAAACAGCATACTACAGAGAGACAACCACATCAATGTTTATAGCAGCACGATTCACAATTCACAATAGCTAAACTGTGGAACCAACCACACCTGCCACTCCCTGGTCCCTTTGCTCTACTGTTTTCCCTTTGATTTTCATGAGATTCCCCCACCCCAACTTTCTTTCCTTTTTCCACTAGTTTCTGCAAGTGAGAGAAAACATACAATCCTTGACCTTTTGAGTTTGGCTTATTTCATTTAACATAATGGTTTCCAGTTCCATGCATTTTCCTACAAGGAACATAATTTCATTCAGTAGATGAATGGATAAAGAAAATGTGGTATAAATACAAAAGAGAATATTACTTATCAATAAAAGACAATAAAATCATTTGCAGGTAAATGGATGGAGTTGGAGAATATAATGCTAAGTGAAGATAGCCAATCCCCAAAAACCAAAGGCTGAATGTTTTCTCTGATATAAGGAGGCTGATTCATAGTGGGGTTGGGAGGGGGTTGGGAGGAATAGACAAACTCTAGATAGGACAGAGGGGTGGGAGGGGAAGGGAGGAGCATGGGGGTAGAAAACACGGTGGGATGAGGTGGACATCATTACCCTAAGTACATGTATAAAGACATAGATGGTGGAATATACTTTGTATACAACCAGAGACATGAAAAATTGTGCTCTATATGTGTAATATGAATTGTAATGCATTCCACTGTCATATATAACAAATTAGAAAATAAAAAATAAATTTAAAAAATCAATAGCTTTCATATACACCAATTAATCTGCTGAGAAAGAAATCAGGAAAACAATTCCATTCACAATAGACTCAAAAAAAAAAAAGAAACAAAAGAAGAAAAAAGAAAAACTTAGGAATAAAATGGAAAGACTTCCCATGATCATGGATAGGTAGAATTAATATTGTTAAGATGTCCATACTACCAAAATACCAATGATATTCTTCACAGAACTAGAAAAAACAGTCCTAAAATTCATTTGGAAGAATAAGAGACTGAGAATAGCCAAAGCAATTTTAAACCAAAAAAGCAATGCTGGAGGCACCACAATACCTGACTTCAAATTACACTATTGAGCTATAGGAACAAAAACTGCTTGGAACTGGCATAAAAACAGACACAATGGTATAGAATAGAAGATACAGAGGCAAACCCACACAGACATAATCAACTGATCCTTGACAAGGTACCAAAAACATACATTGATGGAAAGACAACCTTTTTAACAAATGGTGCTGGGAAAACTGGTTATCCATATGTAGAAGAATAAGATTTGACCCTTATTTCTCACCCTGCACACACAAAAAATAAATAAAATTGAAAAAAATTTAAGAATTAGACCAGAAACCATGTACCTGCTAGATGAAAATGTAGTCCAATAGGCACAGGGAACAGCTTCCTCAATCGGACCCCTAAATCTCAAGAAATAATGCCAAGAGTTAATAAATTGGATGGAATCAAGTTAACAAGCTTCTGCATAGTAAAGAGAGCAATTAACACAGTGAAGAGGCAGTCAAAATGGCAACCATCAATACAAATAATAATAAATGCTGGAGAGGATGTGGAGGAAAAGGAACACTACATGGTTGGTTGGACTGTAAATTAGTAAATCACTATGGAAATCAGTATGAATTTTCCTCAAAAGTCTAGCCATGGAACCACCATTTTACCCAGCTGTACCACTCCACAGTATATATCCTAAAGAATCAAGGTCATCATACTACAGTGATACATAGGTACCCATATTTATAGCGGCACTTGCTATAGCCAAACCAGCCTAGGTGTCCACTGATGGATGCATGGATAAAGAAAATGTGGTATGTATGCACAGTGGAGTTTTACTCAGCTATAAAGAGGAATGAAATTATGTTCCTTATAGGAAAATGCATGGAACTGGAAACCATTATGTTAAGTGAAATAAGCCAAACTTAAAAGGTCAAGGATTGTATGTTTTCTCTCACTTGCAGAAACTAGTGGAAAAAGGAAAGAAAGTTGGGGTGGGAGGATCTCATGAAAATCAAAGGGATAACAGTAGAGCAAAGGGACCAGGGAGTGGGAGGTGAGGAGGAAGGCAGGAAGCGCTGGGGAGTGATACTGGCCAAATTATATTGTTATATGTGTGAATGCACAAACATGTGACAACAAATCCCATCGATATGTAGAACTATAATGCACCAATAAAAAATGTGGAAAGAAGAAAAACTGCACCATGGAACTGAATTTGTGAAGGAGCTACGTGCCTGCAGTTCAATGGGCAGGGATTTATCTCCATATTTGACAGCTAGAAAACCAAACAAACTAAATAAAACAACGGCTTTCAGACACTGAATGACAGGGAAAATAGGATCCCAATTCCTAAGAGAAGGAAAACGAGTGGGCTGAGAGCTCAGAATGCTTCAGCATACAGCAGGTTTCTGGACAGTATTGGAAGGAGGCAAACAGAGCCCAGCGACCTCACCGAGTTGAAGAAACAGTTTGAAGTTGGAGAGTCAAGATGGAGAGAACTTGCAGAATAAAGTACCAAGGAGGAGACAGCGCAGAGAGCACCCTGGGGATGTGCTGAAAGATCCCCTCAAGTCTTTGGCTCAGGGTTGAGCTGCACCTGTGTGTAAAGAACAGCCCAATGCTGGGAAAGAACTGCGGGAAAGGAAAAACACAACAATCCCCAGAGCTTCCACGGTGCCAAGCAAGTCTGCAGCCTGCGGCTGGAGAGGAAAGGCTCCCTAGGAAATGGGGCACCTGTCAGAGTCCGCAGTAGATCATCGCCTGGGGCAGCACAGTTAGGACCTCATCTAGCTAAAGAGAGACTTGAAAGGATATTGTTTCCTAAGAACTTACTGAGTTCCAGAACGAGGCCCAAAATATTTGAAATAATTCAAGATAATCCAACACCAAATGGTAAAAAACAAAGACAAAAAGAAACCAAGGAAACAAGATCCAGAGCAGGAGACAGGAAAATACCCAGCACCCAATCGAACGTTGCTGGGTGCCTGAGGGGTACTTTGTCCCACAGCTGTGAGGAGGAGTGCGTGACAATGGAGCCAGTGTTGACAGATGAAAGAGACAACCGAGAAAATCAAAGCAGGTACTTTAGAGAGTCCCCATATTTTCAAGAAGGGAGAGAAAAGCATAAAAATACCTAGAAGACACATAGAGGGGAAAAGACCCATCTGGAAGCTCTAAGTGTGAAAGCTAAGACAGCTACAAGGAAGAGTGTGTTGTGAACTGGAGGCGGCAGAGGGCAGGCTGGGGCTGGAGGGCAGCAGTGGGAACGACTCCAACTAAAGGCTAGGACTGCACAGCCTAGCTTATCACGTTTCTCAGTCCTGGAAAAACGGGAAAGAGAAAAAAAAATTTTTTTTGGTGAAATAATAACTTGAAGATTTCCAAATCTAATGAAAACTACAAACTCCAGATTCAAGAAGTTCAATGAACAGCAAGCAGAAGAAACATCAGCAAATGCAACACCCAGTCAGTGGTGTGGATCATGCATGGATCATGCAGGTTTTCTGTTTGGTTTTCCTTAGAGCATGTTTTCATGTTTGAATTTCCAGAAACACTCATTTTTTGCATTTTCCTTGTGGATTGACCCCCTCCCCACCAAGAGCAGCAAAGCCTTCTGAATTCTGGGCTCATGTCGGATCATTAACATATTTTTATCGGAACAGGTCTTTGAACACATTTTTGTTCAGTTTCTGATATCAACTGTCCATACACTGGCCGCTGATGTCTGTTTTATAATTCTAGTTCAGAATTTCTTTTTTTCATTTTTTTTAGGGGGTATCAGGAATTGAACTCAGGGAGACTCAGCCACTGAGCCACATCCTCAGCCCTATTTTGTATTTTATTTAGAGACAGGATCTCACTGAATTACTTAGTGCCTCATTTTTCCTGAAGCTGGTTCTGATCTTGCCTCAGACTCCCGAGCCACTAGGATTAGAGGCAAGCGCCACTGTACCTGGCTCTTAATATTTTTATTTATTTATTTATTTTTTAAATGTCTTACTTTTTATATATATAGTTTTATTTACTTATATGTTGTGCTGAGGATCAAACCCAGGGCCTCACACATGCTAGGTGAGCGCTCAACCGCTGAGCCACAACCCCAGCTCTTCATATTTTTAAAGCTAAGTTTTCAAGTCTGTTTCTAACTCCATTTCCTAGATTGTCATTGTGTGTTTTGATTTAAAATTCCTGCTTCTGTTGTATAACAGTTTTATAGCAATATTAACTTCCTTTCTCATTCTTTTCCTAAGTACTGCTATTTTTAGTTAATTCATCAAGGAATCCATTTGTATCCAAAAATGTTTGTATTTTATATCAAAAATCCCCATATTTTCGCTAATTTTCTCGAAGATGCAGTACTGTTATAAAGTTGTTCTTTATGTTAAGGAATACTATGTTGATTTTAGTCACTTCTTTGCCACAGCATTTTCTGTTACATTTAGGGCATGTCTGCTCAGAAGAGCAACAATTGCCAGTTTCCACCAATCATACGGCTGATTCTACCTGGGACATTGCTGCTGTGACATTCCCTAAGACAACCGCTCCTGCCAGTAGCAACACCAAAGTCCACCTTTCCAGTCATTCCTCTTTTCCAGGCCCTGTATTGCTCAAGATCCTGCCAAGAGACAAAGCTCAATTCAGAAAATCCAAGAAACTTTCATGTAAGAAAAACTTCCAGAGTCGTGGTCAGGATTAAGGAACCCTGGGCAGAAGGTTGAGGAACACGGAGATCAGACACAGCGGGTGATTCTACGACCCCATCGGCCTGAGCCAGTAAGACAAAGCCAAACGAGGGAGGTGGGGACCAGGCAGAGCGTTTGAGGAGCTTCTCTTTCCCTCAAACTCCCTTGGATATTCTGCTCACCTCCAGTAGACCGGGATGGGCCCGCCTGGTACACTTGCACACCTGTGCTGTGGAAGGTGGTTTGTCCTCCTTCTGTGTGGCCAGGCTGACCCGCTGTGCACCTGCCCCTGGCCTCCCAGAGTCTGGTCACCTCTCATCTGCAGTTTGTTGCACAGCAATCCTGCTGCCAGGTCTTGTCTCTTCCAAATGAGAAGCTGCTTAGCTTAGCGCAGCCTCTTCTAGTCTGGAGAGCTGGCCCAGCAGAGAACATTCCTGTTCTTTCCAGCAGCCTAGGCTGTCCGACAGCCTGCTCAGGCTGCTCTAGATTAACTCTGAAGTGTCCCCCAAGGCTTATGCATTAAAGGCTTGGTCTTTAACCCATGGTGCCCTTGGAAGGTGGTGGACTCTTTACAAGGTGGGATCAGAGGGAGGAAGTTAGGTCACTGGGGGCACGCCCTCTATCTTCCTCTTTGCTTCCTGGCCGCCATGAGAAGAAGAGGCCTCCTCTTACCAGCTCCTACCATGATGTACCATGTCACCACAGGCCCAAAGTGACAGGACCAAGTACCATGAACTAAGTCCCTGAGCCATAACAGACCTTTCCTCTTGTTAAGTTGACTGCCTGAGGAAATTTTTTCACAGTGACAGAAAGCTGAATAGTGCACAGGCCTATGCTTCCCTTATCCTCTCTAGCTGGTGGGTATTACTAGGGACTATACTAGTCCTTTTTCTCTGGCTATAACAGAATACTAGAGACTGGGTACTTAAAGAGATTTATCTAGCTCACAGATTTGGACACTGAAAATTCTGGATTCAGTGGCCTCATTGCTTTGGCCTTTGTTGTAGAAGATGTGGCATATGGCATCACGTGGGCACATGAGCTAAGGACATCAAAAGGCAAGATGGAAGGTCGAACAGTGGGAAGGGGATGGTCTTTTTATAACAACTTTTTCTCGAAAGAACTCACCCAGTGAGACTAGAATCAATTCCTTCCAAGGGTCATGATCCCACAGACACAACTCCCTCCCACCAGGTCCCACCTCCTGCAGGCTCCATGGTCTCTCCACATCAAGCTTCCTGCACCTCAGGGCATGGAGAACACTTGACCCACATCCAAGCCCCAGCAGGGACCGCCATGTTGGTTTGTTGGCTGGGCAGTGCTTTTCTTTCCTTCAGTCACTGATGGTGCTCACGCCATGACGAGAACCTGGTGTCCTACAGAAATCAGACTGAATTTAAAGTCTCCATAATCGTCCCAGAACTGCCTAGCAGAAGGTTAGGATCCCTCTGATATTCAGCATAGACAAGTTTTTCACTCCATTTTTGAATTCTTTTGGCTAGATTTACTGCTCTCAACTGAGGGGAATGCTTGCAAATGTGACATTGTGTTTATAACATTCCCAAGTGTGTTAGAAAGAATAAATGATCTGCTTATAGCAAATAAAGGGGAAGAAAGAGGGTGAGGACCACAGCAGGCGAAGAGGGAAGCAAGGAAGCTAGGTACAGAAGTCACGGAGAGAGCGGTTCTGTTCTTGATTGTGAGGTGAAAATTGGGTGCTGAAGCCACCACCAAGTCTCTTTCAAGTAGCTGCAAATGGCCTGCACCCAGACTCTGAGACCATTGCTTGAGAAGCAGGATAAATAGACCAAACTGAGGGAGAGGCAGGGAGTCTGGGAGGGGGGCAGTTGCATGGAGAAGGAGCAGGTTTCAGGAGAGGGACAGACAGGGAATTGTCAGGTGCTGCCCAAAAGTGTTTCCTTGGAAGTATTTTTTATTGAGTTTAATATGGAGCACCCCTTTATCTGAGCTGCAGGTTTTCTTCGCTATCACTCCCGTTTCCCCAAGCTCGCTTCTTGTGTGCCTTATCTTTCCCCCTTCACTGAGGACACTTCCATTATTAAGATGACATATCGATAAGGTGACAATTCCAAGCAGATAAGCTTATCTGAACAAAGCTCAAGTATTGTGCTGTATAAATCCTCCATCGTGGAAGGAATGCTAAGTGATTTTTCACAGGAAGTGTTCTTTTAGCATTGACACATTTGTACTCAGTGATTAGCCCAGGAGCCTGACTCCTGAATTAAAAAGAGCTTCTACGAGTGACTGGCCAAATTATGTTGTTATACTAAATGCATGTCCGGATACATAACAACAAACCCCATCCCCATGTACAACTATGATGCACCAATGAAAACTTGTAAGGGAAAAAAACAATAAAAAATAAAAGGCACTTCAATGCTGCCCTTCTCCCCCAGGGGCTGCAGACCATCATGCCGCTAGATCTCCACGGGGAGCAACAGTTAAAGCCACAGTCCACTGGTCACAAGTGTGCTTCCCTCCTATCAGATCTCTATTCACTTATTCAACATGCCTTAATTTAAGCCCTCATAACATAGTCTGAGAGCAATTCTAAGGTTATATGAGCCTATCTGTCTTCAAGGAGATTACTACTGAAGGATTATTAATAGTCCATAGATTCAGTCTTTTTAAAATTTTTTTTTGCTAAAGTATTTAATTAGCACTAAAATATTCAAAGCAATACAGAAATATTTATTACTTTCAATTGAAAATAAAAATCTAACCAAATGATTCAAAGAGAAAGAAAAGTGTGGATTTAGGGATAAGGGAGACTGACCTCTTGCTATTCTGGTCGAATACTTCCCTCTGAAGCTACAGCTGGCTTTAATGGAATCTTTGATGAGTTTTAGCCTCAAGGACAGTATGCTATCCAATGCATTATAAGTTTCAAAAATTGTAATTAATGATTGATCGTAGAGTTAGCAATGCAGACCGTCCTCTCATCCTCGAAGTACTAGATGAAAGAAAGAGCTTTTTAAGTAATTATGCCATAAATTGAGAGCCTCGAGTAACATACAAAATACATTGAAATACACCCCATGAAGCAGAACCACGGGCATCACCTTCTTTAATTGCATGTTATTCTGTCTTTGGAAGCAGCACAAGGACCACAGAACAGACAATGGTCTCACATAGATGAGGCATGTTAAAATGTCAGAGGACAAGGGACGCCGCATCGGGGGCCTGCGCTGTGGGGAGCTTCCACAGATTCCATTATATTGGCCTCTGTTTACTTTCTTTGTAGGTTCTGTTTTCCCATCTCGGTTCTTTCCATGCTTCACTACTCATTCTTCGACTCAGTTGTAGATTTGAAGAAGCAATTAAGAGGGTAGAGGCCTTATTAAAAGCAGATGGATAGAAACCAAACCAAGTCCCTGTAAACATCACCACTGAAAGCAGCACAGAGAGGAGGTGAGCTGTGACCTTTCCACTGGAGTCATTTGTCCCTTTTCATCAAACCTGCTGCCGGGAGTGCTCTCTGCACCAAGTGTGCTGGGCTCAGGGAAGATTTACCCTGGATATTGTTCTGCAACCATAACTCCTGCCAGGACTTGGGGAAGTGTTGTTTAGATCCACCCGGACACCCATCTCCTGCTCTGTGCACACGCTATCAGTGACCAGAAGGGATACTTGGCTACAAAACAGCAAATTTGGATAGACTGAATGGACAATGGACGTTCTCATGGTCCCTGAATCCTCTCTGGGCCACATAGACCTGCAGATGGTGATGTGCTTTCAAATGCCTCCGTATTTAGTGGGGTTTTCCTTCTTTCCCAAGTTTGCAGTAGCGAGGTCTCCTGCCAGCAGAGCTGCCTGTGCTCCTGAAGGCGTCTCCCTTGTCTCCTTGCTTCTCCCATTTCCACTTTCCTCTGTGGCATCGGGGTCTCCTGCGCACAGCCACAGGCATGGGTGTAGGAGCCGGCCAGGAGGGGTGGACCTTGCACCCCTCAGCTCCCATGTATGCTTTAGACTTTAGTGAAGGGGCACAGGGGTCCGTCCTGCCCTCTTCATTGAGCCTGATCCTGCCAAACGATTCAACCACAACAGGAAACAGAATTTTGAGTAGGTAAGTCCTTTGTTTAAAATGACGCACATATACAATCCTTACGCATTTTTTTTTAAATAGCATATAAGCTGGGTGCAATGTGTGCTGTTGTGCACTAGTTGAAAACAAACCCAACAAACAAAAATGGACCAGCGTAGACTAGCTGGAGAATAAACACAAGATTTTATGGTAATTAACTGCTAAACTGTGAATCAAAAATGATAAATAATACTAATACATTTGTTTTCTTTCCTATGTAAACACATACTTTTAAAAACACTGGAACTGGAATAACTATTTTTCTGTCAGACTTATTATCACCTTCCAAAGTGGCAGCCATCCGGGTGCTCAGCTGCAGCAGCTGTGTCCCCGAAAACAGTACATCCAGACCCCACGGAGACGAGCACGCTGGCTACCCAGCATGTGTTTGTCATTGCAGGCTTCTGGTTGTCATTATTTGAGCTAATTTGATTTGGACAATTGACATTCAACATCTTCAAATTTCAAAACCCCTTTCAGACTGTTTGGGGGGGAAAAAAAGAGGTATTTCAAAAACATTCAAATAATAAAAGTCAAGAAATTCTTTTGGGGGAAGAAAGCCTTTCAGAAACAACAACCCCACCCCACCCCACAAAAAAAGGTGTATAGGAAAACCAGCAAGATAAACTTGAAGTAGAAGAAAGAATCATAAAAGATGTGTTCTTACCAAGAAAAATAAAATAAAACTAGCAGATACAAAGAGGTCAAAGAAATGAAATAAACTCCAGAAGATGGTATTTTTGGAGGTCAGGAGGGTGGTTCTCCCCTGGATGCTCATTTGCATAGACCCCCAGGACTTCACCTGCCCCTCTGTATGACCCCCTCTGCCTTGGAAATGGAAGCGCACTTCAAGTTCACAAATTGATCCAGAGAGCACCACGCTGCCTGTGTTCTTTATTTTCTCACTTCCTTCCTTTACTACTGAAAAATTAACTCACCCAAAGCAGCGAAGCAGTAATTGAACACTGTCTGTCTTACAAGGGTGGTGTAATCACGTAAGATGGGTGATTGAGTCTTTGTTTCTCCAGTCCACTTCCCTGAGACTGGGCACAGTTCCTAGTGTGTGTGTGCACTCTCACACACGCAGAATGCCTGATTATAGACTGATATCCCAAACACCGAACTCTGCTTCAGTGCTTCCCAACTAAAATGAAAGCAAGAGAGAGATTAAAGTATCAGTGATGAGCGATGATCGAAGGCAGACGGAGTGCTGTGCTCAGATAAAGACAAAAGAAATTATTCCAGGCATTTCTGTTTCCCCAGGTGGAGCGCTTTACTCTGCTTTTAAGAATTCCATTTAGTGTTTTCATTTTGATTAAAATTCATGACCAAAATGAGATAATCCAGGTAAAATGCTTACGAGAATGCCTGGCATGTGATAAGTGTTCAATAAATATTAGCTTCTTATTATTAACTTGAAAGTGTGTTTATATTTCACAGCTTTTACCTTCCATGTAAAAAGACAATTTAGCAAAGGCAAATTTAGAGGTAGAAACCATTAAAATAATAAGGACATAAGATAAGGAAGAAGAAAGAGATATGGACACATACATTATTCTTTAAAAGGAATTTTTGCAAGAATTTGTTCCAATACTCTGTCAATAATTGCTGGAGAGAGAGAGAGAGAGAGAGAGAGAGAGAGAGAGAGAGAGAGAGAGAGAGAGATACATGCACACACTTTAGAAACTCAACATGACATGAAGGAATAATTTTAAAATTCACTGGAGTTTGATTTATGCTAAAAGAAATATCTTTGAAACTACCTTTTTTATCAACATACATTTAAAAAAATGAAGTTGCTTTATGTTTTTGTTTAGAAAAATCCTTCCCCACTAAGTTCAGAAGAAAATGGCAATGCTGTGTGAGCAGGGATAGATAGACAACACCTACCTTTACAACTAATAACAGAACCCAGAACCGGATACATGTATCCCCTTCCACGGATGAGAACCTTGGTTACAAGGCAGGAGTGGGTGGAGGGAGAGACAGTGACTGTATGGAAAATCTTGCCTTGTTGGAAAAACAGGATCAGAACAGTTTGGGAAGATCTGAGAAAATTCAGAGTTCTCATCTTTATATATGAGTTTTGATCACAAGAAAATGAAGGTGTGGCCACCCAAGAGCAGAGAAATGAGGTTGTAAGTTATTCCTTAAGTTAACAGAAAGCTAGAGTAACTTCTGCCTTCCTTCAGGGGGCTGAGAGAAGCACTGAAGGGTGGGGAGCATCAGGAGCAGTGAGCACCCTGTCCCAGGAGCTCTGCCTCTGAGTGTCAAAAGTACTGACACCAAACCATCTGGAAACGCCACACGAATCAAGCTCTGACGCTTTGCAATACCAAAAGCCAACAGGTGACGGTGAAGGAGACTGAAGGAGGATGAGGAACCTCGGGACTACGGATGATCGATTCAACTGACTGTGCATGTGAGGAAAGAGCCACAGGGGCTGTCCTCTAAATCCCACGGTAGACTTACTTGTTTTGTTCACAGGTGACAGAGCCTTCCACCCCAGGCACTGTTTGGGGAGGCAAGAGAATGCTGGAAAGCTCCTCTCTAAAAGGAGCTCAAAGTTTTGTGGATTAAAAAGGCCCACAGAAGCCTTTTTTAAAAAAAATGCACACCTGCAATCCCAGAAACTCAGGAGGCTGAGGCAGGAGTATGGCAAGTTTGAGGCCAGCCTGGGCAACTTAGCAAGACTCTGTCTCAAAATAAAATTGAAAAAGCCAAGGATATGGTGAAGTGGCACCCCCTTTCTCCACAGAAAAGCCCTCTTCACCATGGCTGATTTTAGAACTGTCAGCAAAAGAGTCTCTTCAAAAGAGTCCAATGTAGATAAACTTCTTATTTTCATGTTGCCCTGTTTTACTTGGCCACTGGCCGGGAAGATACCAGCACTCCAGGTGCTGGACACCCCCTTACTAGTTTTTCACAAACGTATCCAGTATAGCACTTTGAAGAAATGTGCAAACAAGGCCTCTGCCTTGAGCTGGGCTTCACAGAGATGTCTACATTTTTAAGATAAGTTACAATTGGGCTCCATGGTAACAGCTTGCAGGGGGAGGAAAGAAAGGGGAGAAGAAGCTCTCCCTTTCTCAGGTGTTGTCCTTGGAGAGTTAACTTGCCCAGAACAGTGAAAGAAAAAGCTGCTTTTATGTGAACTTCTGCAGACTGTGAACTTCTTAGCCCCTCCCCTTACATGCTAGGTATAAAACTCTGAAACTCCCTGAACTCAGGATTCAGGGGATTGATTGATTACAGCAAAAGCTGTGCCCTCTGAACCTGGCTGCAGCCAAATAAAACTGTTTCCTGCTATCTTCGGTGCCTTGCCTCATTTGTCCCTACAACAATGACTCCATGGCAAAGAGCCCCTGGGTTGAATCCCCAGCACCAAAGTGAGGAAAACAAAACCCCCAGAAATAAACGATCATGGCACAGAGCAATGGGTGTTCCACACGCACACCAAGCAGGAGGCACAGAGGAGCAGGAGCAGAGAGCAGGAGGAGGGAGCCCCCCCGCCCTGCGGGGGAAAGGTGGAGAGGACAGTGTAAGCAGGGACCTGTGGCATGGACCTGGCAAGTTGAGGAGTGTCCTAGGCAGAGAAAGGGAGGGAGGGAAGAATTCCACCCAGAATAGCATCAACAGACACAGGAGAGAGACGGGGCAGAGATAGAGCATTGGGGACAGGCCAGGGACCTGTGGGGAGTGTGGTGGGGAGACTCAAGCAGGAGATGCTGCCTGCCAGGCCAGACTGTGAGGGCTGTGTAGGGTGTGGGACCTTCATCCTGCAGGAGGTGGTGACTGGTCACAGCAGAGGATGTGGGTTTTTGAGAGTGAGCTCTGACATGGATGGGGACGGTGGACTGCAGAAGGCAATAGGTGGGGGGGAGTTGAGGGGTCTTCCAACTATACACATGGAGAAACGACAGAGCCTTTGGTGAAAGCTGGGATGGGGGGCAGGTAGCAGAGGAGGTCTTGGGGGCTCAACTGAAGGGACTTTGAGCAGATGGTGAAAGACAGAGCAGCTAGGAGACTTCGGTTTCTCTCCAGAGGAGTGATTTTGCATCATGAGGGGGATGAGGAAGAGTAAATGAAGAGATTCTGTGGAGAGCAGGGAGGCACTGCCTCGGCCATGTCTTCACAAGTCCCAAAGGTCCAGGGCGGAGATGCCAGTGAGGATTCACTGGCTGTGATTGTCACTTAAATGTCACAGAGTGAACATGTGATGAACAAGGGAGGATGTGGGGGACCAAGACAGTTAGCAGAGAACCACGGACAGAATCCTGGGGAACAATGACACTCTTCAGAGGGACCAGGCCAAAGACAACAAAACCATCCCCAACAGCAGCAGAGCAGTGGGAGGAAAGAAGTGATGCTAAAGCATCCTGTAGGAACCACACCTGTCCCACTGTGCCACCCAATCCACACCTGTCCCACTGTGCCACCCAATTCACACCTGTCCCACTGTGCCACTCAAACCATACCTGTCCCACTGTGCCACCCATGCCACACCTGTCCCACTGTGCCACCCAATCCACACCCGTCCCACTGTGCCACCCAATCCACACCTGTCCCACTGTGCCACCCAAACCACACCTGTCCCACTGTGCCACCCAAACCACACCTGTCCCACTGTGCCACCCAAGCCATACCTGTCCCACTGTGCCACCTAAGCCACACCTGTCCCCGTGCCACCCAAACCACACCTGTCCCACTGTGCTATTCAAACCACACCTGTCCCACTGTGCTGTCCAAACCACATCTGTGCCACTGTGCTATTCAAACCATACCTGTCCCACTGTGCCACCCAAGCCATACCTGTCCCACTGTGCCACCCAAGCCACACCTGTCCCATTGTGCTATTCAAGCCACACCTGTCCCACTTGCCACCCAAACCACACCTGCCCACTGTGCCACCCAAACCACACCCGTCCCACTGTGCCACCCAAACCACACCCGTCCCATTGTGCCACCCAAACCATACCCGTCCCACTGTGCCACCCAAGCCACACCTGTCCCACTGTGCCACCCAAACCACACCTGTCCCACTGTGCTATTCAAACCACACCTGTCCCACTGTGCTGTCCAAACCACATCTGTGCCACTGTGCTATTCAAACCATACCTGTCCCACTGTGCCACCCAAGCCACACCTGTCCCATTGTGCTATTCAAGCCACACCTGTCCCACTTGCCACCCAAACCACACCTGTCCCACTGTGCCACCCAAACCACACCTGTCCCACTGTGCCACCCAAGCCACACCTGACCCACTGTGCCACCTAAGCCACACCTGTCCCACTGTGCTATCCAGACCACACCTGTCCCATTGTGCTATACAAATTCGGTCGGACCTCATCTGTAGTCCCAAGATCACAGTCAGACACACCAGCTCTCCTTGAGAAAATAAGAGTTTCAAGCACAGTGACTATGAGGATATAAAAGTTATTCTAGAACAAGATGAGCTATCATATAGTAAATATGGACTGAGGCTAGGTTGATTTTAAAATGCATACGACAAGAAATTACTTTATATGAAAGCACTATAGATAACTGATGATGCTTAGTCCAAAAAAAATTTAAAAATGGTAATGAACGTAATGGTAATAAACGGGGTCCAAATTAGTGGTGAGCCATCTGTTTTCCTTCATCTTAAAGACTACTTTTGGGGCTGGGGCTGTAGCTCAGTAATAGAGCACTCATTTAGCATGTGTAAGGCCCTGGGATCAATTCTGAGTACCAGATAAAAATAAAAAAATAAAATAAAGGTATGGTGTCCATCTACAACTAAAAAATTTAACAAATTGTTTTTGATTACATAGATGTTCCCATATGAATCCCATCCTTTATAACATGTGTATGTACACGTGTATGTACACACACAGGGACAGTGTAGAATGTACTACTTTGGACCCACTTAAGAGCATCAAGGTAACTATCTCTTCAATACAATGTAAGTGACGCCTTGCCTGCTTCTTTTTTTAGAGGAAAACTATCACACCACACTCACTCACTATGTGTTTTCTCCATCAGTAAATACACATCTGGGGTCAAAAGGAACTGGCCAAGAAGTTTAAATAAATGATGCACTACAACTCATTACCAACACTGGAAAAATCTCAAGGCATAAAACTCAGAGTATGACTCCTACAGCTGTGAGTCAGGAACACCCAGCCTTCACGTAGTGGTTGATACGTGCTGTGACGAGGAAGGGGAAGTGGAGGGAAAGCTTTAGCATGAACCGGTGCATAGAATCTGTGAACTGGGGCTCACCAGAGCATTGGAAGACACCTGGCTTTGGAGTCTGTCCCTCCATGAGCATGAGTTCCTCAAGGATGGGAAGAGAGGCATATTCACCTTTTAACCTCAATACCTGGCCCCATGAAACAATAAGGAAATCCTCAACATCAACCTAAAGAACAAACAGGAGGTGTCAAGGGCCATCATGAACAGGGTCAGAAGAGCCCAGCACACCTAGGAGATGACGGAACCAATTCAAGCCAGTGGGTCACGGCCATTGCCATAGGAAGCCCAAAGGAAATGAAGCCAGGCAGGGAATGTGTCCTCCTCCGCAGAGGACAGAAGGTCAATGAGGTAGGTTAAAAGAGCAGAAGCTCAGTGAAGAAAATTACCTGTGCTTCAGCCATGGAAGCTGGAAACCCCAGCAATCCAACGTACATTTTTACGCAGGCTTCACATTGAACCCTCGGTTTCTCTTCCTAACCCTCAGTACTTGCTGAGTATAGGTTATGGGGAGTTATAGCATTACAGGATGCTTGGCACCTAGCAGATATGGAGGACTTATTAAATAGATACGCTTGAATTTAACTCTCCAACTGACAATCCTAAGTTGTAGACTACTATCTACAATGACTAAAAAGTAGCCATACAGCCTCTTGGAAGGTCTGAGCTCAAATCAGCACAGGAAAAAACACGACCAATTCTGGTAGTAATAGCCAATATTTACATGGCGCCAGCCAGCATTCTGGTTGTTCAAATACATGAGTTCATTTAATCACCACTAATAATCCTATGGGCCATTGTTATTGTCATCCTATTTTTTTGGAGTGAGAAACTGAGGCAGAGATAGACATATAAGAATACAACAAGAGGGTAATGGGTAATGCTCTCCTCCCTATCCTAAGCTCTTATTGGGGAAGATTCTACTGTTCATAATTATCACGTCACAGGGAAGATGGATTCATTCACAGTCAGACATCATCCAAATAAGAAGGAGCAAGAGAAAAGTCTATGGAATAAGGCCAGCATTCCACATGGTACCAGGAATCCTCCTGGGATATTGTGAGGAACACCCTTCATCCTAACATGTGAGAAAGGAGTCATAGGGCCATCATGGTGGTAGAAATTTAGAAAGGTCATGATTCTCTGTATAGAAGTCAGGCTAAAAATCTGTGCTCCGAGTGCTACCTTTGGGAACTAAACTCCATTCGAGGAGAAGAAGACAACTCATGGCTGGTCAAGTTGAGAGCTTGTTATTTCTGGTCTTTGGTACCATAACCCAGGAAGTGCTGGATGAATCCAAAACACACAGATAGAAGACAAGGTAAATTAAAACTTCTTCAGATCACATTTTTAACCCCATCTGGAGTTTGGGCTCCGAGTTAATGGGACTCAGACATTGATATAGTAGAATTTCTAATGTAACTGGGGAAGAGGTATCCTTCATCCTGAAAACTAGCAATAACTAAACTTTCTACAAAAGCAAAGCACAGGAGGAGAAGACGAAGGGAAGATGTAGCCGTCTGAGTTATCTGGAATCGGAATCTCCTGGAACACCAAGTCATGGCTTATGTGTACGTGCTATTTTAGTGGAAATAACATGTTTAAACTCTGTTTAATTGTTAAAGAAGTCTGGGACTCAGAAAAGGTTATGAATCACAGACACAAAGATAATAAATTAGAATCAAGGAAATTTCCATAATTTGCTTTGTCTACTAAACATTCCACACGGAATTGGAGGAACACCAAAAAGAGTTTGCACCAGAGAGAGGTTAAACTGATCATTATGATTCATACTTTTGCCTTAAGAAGTAAACATCTGTATTTTAGTGGAAGTACATCATCAAACTGAATGAGCGCCTGGCTCTGATGGGAGATCTCAAGTTCAAGTCCCAGACCCACTCTTCTAGCTGCCTAGTTGGGGAGACCTCACCCACCATCTCTTTCTCTCCATTTTCTCACCACTGAAGAGAAGGTAACAATGGTATCCACCTCCTAGTGCCATTGAGAGGATTCAGTTACATGAAGTTTACAGAGCTCTACTGAAGTATCTGGCACTCTGTGAGCACTTGCGTAAGCTGTCGTAGTTACTATTGTGTAATTTTGATGAACTATTACATTTAAAAATAATTTTTTCCCAATTTGCCTTTTTTTCCCCAGAGATTCAGTATGACTGAGCTGTCCTTCACCAGAAAGACCAGTCTCTGTAAGCATTTACTCTTTCATCTTTTTTTATTAGTTTGTTAGGAAATCCATCCTTTCTAAGCTGCTTTGGTTTTCCAGAGATGATATGCGGCCAGGTTTTTGCCAGGTTTTCTCAAATATGAGTTGTCATTTAATTTTAAGTAAATATGAACCTCTTGGCACCTACACTCACTCATACTTGGCAAAATAGAACTTCCTGTTCTCAAGACTCCAAGTGTTCCTTTGCGTCTTTACAGAGTGACATGTGTGTAAACAAAGAATTAGGTCATCACAAACATGTAATGAAATTTCCCTTAAAACAAGTGTTCTTTCAGCTCCCATGTTTTTGATTAAAGGAGAAGCACTTCTTAAATATTGAGTGAGTTCTCTGAATTTTTGAAAGTGAGGTGCTTCAAGAAAAAAAATCAAAACATTTACTGCACCGCACCACACCCGCCCCCAGGTTGGTCCTCTTGGAAAGTGATGATCTGAAAGAAATACCTACTGAGACAGTGAAAAGCCTATACACGTGACAGGTTCTTGAATTTTGTTGCAGCCCAGAAACATCTTAATATTATTGTCCAGACACAGAGACACAGAGGTGGAGGGCTGAGGTGTAGCCCAGTGCTGGTGCACCTGCCAAATGAGGTGAGGCCCTCCACCCAGCCCAGGAAAACACACACAGACACACACACACACACACTCACACACACACAGATGAAGGTGGAGAGATTAGAGTCATGAAGGTTTTTTTTCTCAATTATTGTGCAAAATTGTTTTTATGTTACCATTAACTAACTCATATACCCCTACATCATATTTCTGAGTTAAGCCAGGGAGCCGTAGATCAGAGAGCACAATTGCTAGGCATCTTTATATTTGTCTTCAAGCCACTGAGAACAAGTGAAAAATTACACTTGTTGAATAAACATATAGAATTGAGGGGCAATGAATTCTCAAAAAGCCAGCTTTGGCTCTACTGTGCATAAATATAAGTTTTATTTGATTGTTTCTGGCATGGAAGGTTCTAGATTGCCTCCTAGTCAGCTTCAAAGACCCACAGGACAGGAGGGGTTCCCTACACATAAGCTTCAGTCCATCTCTAGACTAGACTAAACATCCTAGAATGAAAAACTTTCTCAGGCACTTACACTTAGCACCATTTCCCCCCAAGTATTATCTTCAGAGTCTAGGAAACAAAATACACATAGATACATTATATTCCCTCTTATCTTGCCATCTGTAAAATGTATTCATCGTTTATTGAACTGCCCTAAAAATCTGTAGTGAATCTCCTAATGCAAATGCCAAATTATTTATTGAGTGAAATTGCTTCACTTACACAGGCGCATTTCCACATATAAATAGCTATCATTATGAAAACAGTGTTTTCTGAGCCTGGTGATCATTAATGATTCCCTCTGTCCACTTCTCAGTGGTGGTCTGTTGCTCCGTCTGTAAATCCAGACAAGACCAGATTGCACAGGGTAGACCAGTGCCAGCCGCTTCGCGGATCTCTGGAGATAGAACTGGCAGTAGCATTTGTTCAGTGCTCACTATGTGGAAGGTGCCCTGCTTTCTGCTTCCAAACACAATTTCTTCTCATAAACTGTCCTGCATGAGATCCTTTACCTAATCATACAATCTATTTACAACTTTATGAATGACATAAAACTGAGCAGAGGAAAGCGTCAGCTTCAGTGACAATTTGCTTGAGCCTAAATACTATTCTGACTTCAGATTTTAAAATATTCTTCAGATTTTAAAATATTCTTTATTATTTATTCTAAGATGTAAATGGCATAAAAATTCAATTGCAAGTGTTTAATAAAATCAATATTAATTAATTTTCACCAGAAAGAAATTTTCAAAGCAGCTTGAACGAATTTCCCAGTAAAATGTCTGGTAGAGGTTTAGTAAGTACTTCCAAAGACCATGACACAAAATGTGCTTGGATATGACCAAAGCACAGAGAACTAAATGCATTATGACCATACAGAAATCCTCTTTGTTCAGATTTTTCATACTGAAAACATAAAGATTGAGGAGGATGTGATAATTGTACAGTCTACAGGCCCTGACACCACCTCATGTGTCAGGAATCGGTCATACCCTCCTACACATAATAATAAATTTATAAATCACAAGATGCTGGGTGTGGGGGCACACATCTGTAATTGCAGCTGCTCTGGAGGCTGAGGCAAGAGGATTGAGTGTTCAAAGCCAGCCTCTGCAACTTAGCAAGGTCCTAAGCAACGTAGCCAGAACCTGTCTCTAAATAAAATAATTAAAAAGGGCTGGGGCTAGGGCTCAGTGGTTAAGCACCCCTGGGTTCAAATATCCAGTACCAGAAAAAAAAAAAAAACAAGAGATAAATGCCCCAGGATATTATGTAAGACCACGTGTGAAAAGTGAAGAGGAGAGTCATCTTCCAGAGCTCAGGAGCATAAAGCAATTGTATTTCCTCAAATGTCCTGGTGTTGAAGTCTTCAGTCACTGTGATCTCTTCTCTTCATTCTCTTCTCCCTCAACAGGTACTCTCTGGATTTCCTTTACCCCCTCTGCAGAAATCCAGATCAGTGGCCCCATCTCTCCAGCATGGGTATTCAAAGCTTGCCCCACATTCCACTTGGACAGCCCACGTGTACTTCAAGCTCAATATACACCAATTTGAATGTATTTCCACCCATCAAACACACACTCTTTTACCTGTACATAAAACTCGATTACATCACCATGAAAATCACCAGTACGCTTGCGGTGGATGCTGAGTGGTTTTGAGTGCAGGGGGCAGATCCAGGGCACGTGCCCCTTCATTCTCAAGCTGGTGGTCCATGCTCTGCCCCTCCCTGGCTTCTCCTCTGGCGATGCTTCCTAATTCCTTTCCTCCTGCCCTGTTGACATTCACAGCTGCGCAGACCTCCGCAGCCTTGCATCTGAGACTCTTGCTCAGTGGATGTCAGCTTTGGGAGGCAATCTCATCTCACCCCTGGGTGGGCATACTGCTCCTCTGCCTCCCCAGGCTGTCCAATGGGCTCCAGCCACGCACCAACGTCATGATGTGCATGACAGCCATCACGCTCTAACGGATTATGCCCTCTCCCCTCCCAGGTATCCAAATTTTAGTTTTGGTTGCATTTTCAGTGTTTTATAACCCAAAATGTCTCCATTACTCAGCCTAACCCACAACTGGAATGAGCTTACTTTACAGCTCAGCTCAGTGTTGTCCTGTTCAGAAGGCGCCCCTGAGTCTACCAGCCGTATGCAAGCAGTCCACGGGGCTCTAGGGTCTGTTTACACCTCTTTGGTGGCACTCTGATTTCTTTTCTAACTTCTATAATAACATTGCATGTGCCTAACTTTCTCCTCTCCCTAACGCTGACTCCCTGGCAATGAGGCCAGGAATGCAGCAGGCACCAGTAGATACTCAATAAAGGAGTGGCCCGACCGTGGAAGACAGACGATTTTTGCAGAGGATTTTCTATGGCTCCTTATTTTTCACCCAGATGTTTGGCATCACAAGACACTTTTGAACAGGAAGTAAACTAATCGGTAATAAGTGATGTTTTCTCCCTGCTTCCATTCATGTGAGAGAACCAAGTCCCACACCACGATGTCCTAGCCGCGTGTTTGTGCTTTCCCAACTTTTACAGCCAAACACCTGCAGTCCACCAACTGCACATACCACAGTATTTTTATCATGACTTCAGTTGATTTGGGGAGTTGACAATTTCTCAACATCCAGCTGAATTCCAAACTAAATGTCAGTATTTTCGCAGAGATTTTTTAATAACATGGGAAAGCTTGAGATTTCTCTTCCCTCAGTATGTGATGCACTGGTGGGTAAATGCTGCCCTATCTCCTCTGCTGGATTAACGACACAGACGTCTCTACTACGGATAAACAGAAAGGATCTCAAGGGTCCAAAGCATTTCATTTTCAAAAGCTGTATGTTATGATTGTGAACTATTATTGTGCCAGACAACTGGGCTGAGAGGACATGAGTGATTCTCAGCCATTATAGGGACTCTCAGACCCTACATCCATGTCCATCAATGGATTTCAAGTGAAAATGTTCCTAAAATTTCTTTTCCCTATAGCGCAGCAGAAACTCCAGCTATACCACCACCTCGCCCTGTTATACTAGGCTCCACGGCTGCCAAAATCCAGGTCAAATGACTCTAGGCTTAAGACTTCAAAAATATTTCCTCTAATGACTTTATGTTTTTAGGCTGTAAGCTGGTTATGTATTTTAAGATTACCTCTCTACAATCAATATTATAAGGCCAATTTTTTTCCTGTGCAACTAGCACTTTTTAGTAAGGGTTGCAGTTATTTATTTGGGTAGGGGGGAAAAGGAGGTGCTCAGACAGAACTGTATTTTATTTCAAGTTTTAAGTCCCTTAAGAAACAAAAGTCAGGAATTCATTACTTATATTATACCTAGTATGGTAATGGAAACATTGCAAATGTAGAAGGATTATTATATGATCGTGTAGTAAAAAGAAAAAAAAGGAATGTATTTGATCTGGAAAAAATATACACACTGAGGAAAATTCAAAAGCACATGGAATATGGTTATTAAAAGTTTTGCACATAGCATAGTCAATGTCAAAAATCTAGCTTCGAAAGTACTGAATGTTCCCTGTGAACATGATTTCCCACCCATCCTGAGCAGCCATGTGGCTCTGCTCCTAGAGCAGACAATCACTGCACTCTTGGCAGGTTCCATGGTAACTTCCTCAGGCTGCCCTCAAAGCCCCAGGGTGGATGCACTGTGTGAAAACATTCTGCCTTCCCTGAGCAGGTACGGTTTCCTTGGCTTGTTTTGAGACTGCACTTCCTGGAGTACAGACATGCCTGTGTGGCGTGTACCGGGTGATCCCAGAAATCTCCCACCCTTAACCTGAGGTCTTCCAGTCTGCTACAAGATCTAAAGTTCCTGCCATTTTTACTATTGTCTTAGGTCAGGCTCCCTCTGTGACAGCATGGGAGAGTGTGACAATCTGGGGCAAAAGGAGAAATACCAAAGACTAAGAATCTATCTGTAAGAGATTTCGAGGCTTGTATGTGGAAGGTTCCTCTGATCTCCACTGGTAGAAGTTGCATGAGGATAACTTGCTGTTATCCCCCCTTTCTGAGTTTTCCTGTAACATAGGAGTGTTTGTTCATCCCTAGTTGTGACACTGAATTGTAGGAGGAAGGTCTTTACAAGGTGGAAGAGAAGGATTCAGGCCAGTCTGAACCCTCCTGGGCAAAAAACTAGGTATTTCATCTGGAAAGCCCCTGGGATCTGCCCAGCAGGGACAGGCTGCTTCCCCGGGACTTGGTCTCTCCAGGTGTTTGTGAGAATCCCTAGAGCCGCACTGTGGTGCTCTAGGCCGAAATTGGCCACGCACATGAAGCCACTACCCCTCAAAATCTGAAGGAAAACTGAGCAGAAATGGCTAGTCAGGCTGTTTCACAATTCAGATTCATCACGTTTAATTCGATAACACATTTACTAAAAATGTGACGTTCAAGACCCTTGAACAGGGCCTCGAGAAATTCCATATGTCGACATAAGGTAGACTCTCAGAATCCTATGGGTCAGGGCTTTTAGATTGTGACTGTAGGGAAAAATCTTGGTTATACTTAATTTCTGAATTGGAGACTGGAGCAAGGTCATCGTGTGACCAAGAATAACCGAAACAGGAGCCGACCTGAGTGTATCAGCAAGCCGTCTGTATTACAGAGCGGCAGAATGGCACATTTTCAGGAGAGAAAACGGCAACTGGTTACAAGAGGGGTCTGCTTTTTGTAGGTTTTAATGAGAGTTAATCAGAGCAGAATGTTTAGTGTGACTTAATCATGAGAGATTTGGGACCCGCCAGCTGGGCAGCCAAGAAACTGGTTGTGCGAATTCAAAATCTAAATCAATTGCAAGAGTTCAAAACCCATTGTTACTGGGATGAAAGTCCAGAGCCGTTGTCTGCTTTCTTTCTCCCTGGGGGTTGTTATTCCATATCCTTCAATCAGAACTTCAAAGGAAATGAAGGAAGACTAAAAATGAAAAAAAAAAAAAAAACAAATTTTGAGGTAAGCAGGAGTAATCATTTAAGGACTTCAAGATGTTCTTAAGACAGTAGAGTGATTTACTATTTGTCACCATCATTAATTTCCATTTAACAGCTAAAACCGCAGCCTGCTTTTTGTTTTTGTTTTGTTCTGTTTTGTTTTCCCTTGGGAATCTCAAGAGATCAAGGCAACTGACCAGCACTGGGCCTCACAATCAGGATTAGATGTACATATACCTTTTTTGCTGAGTGCGGTGCTAAGATTGACCCTGATGTTCCAAAATGTTGATAGAGCATTCTAATTCCATCGGGTCCCCCAAAAGTAACTTCTAACTGTATCTGGCAAATTCTCAGAACCTTAACCCCACTTCCCTTCAAGGTAAATGCTGCTGAGTTCTGAATTATCAGCTAAGTGGGACTCCCTTGCTGGCCTCCATTATCAGCGTGGCAGGAGACCCATCCTGGAGCATAAGGCAAAAGCAAAACCTGTGTGCATGTTTACGCATGCACCTCCACAATGCCCTCCAAGGTACTGAACCAATTTGAAAAGCTAATGCACAGTGCTCACAGGTCACCGACTCTCAATGGTTCTCGTGGTGTGAGCCACAGGGCAGTGGGTACTAGGAACTAAGCTCAGAGGAGAACCTACCGCTCATGTTACCCAATGCTGCAGGGTTGTAAGGCAAACAAGTCACAGTATGGCTTTATTTAAATTGCTGTTATTTTGTTCCCTATAGATGTTTTTAAAAATTAACTTTGATTTAAAAACACATTGTGCCAAAGTATTATTTTGATTACTGAGTTTGGGGCATGCCCTTAAACTTTGCTCTGAGGCCAGTGTTGCTAACCCCAGGCTTCTCCTGCCTATGATCATTTCTAAGACTGACTTCCGTTTCAAAATTTCTTTCTCTGCCAGGCACAGTGTCGCACACTTGTAATCCCAGTGGCTTGGGAGGCTGAGACAGGAGGATTGTGAGTTCAAAGCCTCAGCAAGTTAGTGAGGCCCTAAGCAATTCAGTGAGACCCTGTGTCTAAATAAAATACAAAAAAAGGGCTGGGGATGTGGCTCAGTGGTTAAGCACCCCTGGGTTCGATCCCTGGTAGCAAAACAAAACAAAAATTCTTTCTCTACTTCTCTACTAGCTAATTTATTGAACCAAGCCTTTGATACCCTTCTCAGGAAACTGTCAGTTGATTAAAAAGTCAGATAATGGATTTTTTTAAAAAGTGAATGTAGGTTGGGGGTGCAGCAGAGTGATAGAGAACATGCCTAGTATGTGTGAGGTCCTGGGATCAATCCCTAGCAGTGCAAAAAAGTATTTTTTTTAAGTGAACATTGATGATACAGAAGCAAAAGCAATCCACAATGTACTAAATGTTTGAAATATTCTATTTGCTTAGCAATCTTTCACCGCTGGGATTGAGCTGTTTAATCTTACTTTAACCAATATTTAACAGGCTGTTACTTAGTTATGTTATAACTCATATTTTCAGACTTTTTAAACCATTGTTCTGTTTAAAGCCCAGCTCAGTGTATTAGATTTGTATTATAGATTTAAATGAAATAAGATTCTAAAAAGAAAAAAATGAGCCATTAAAAATGAGAAAAGTACTCGATTTTTTGGAAGGTATATCTGCCGTGGGTAAATGGGCTCAGAAACCTCACATCATGCCTTTCTTTCCTGTAGCCCACAAAAAAAAAAAAAAAAAAAAAAAAAAAAAAAAAAAAAAAAAAAAACCTGGGAATCATAATTTGGGTCTGATTTGTTAGACTATCAAAGGGTTCTGGTGCTGTTTTTTGTTTTGTTTTTGTTTTACAATAAAGAGTTCCAAGATGTTCTTTTCAATTAACAGGCTGTATTCTTGAGTTTCTAAATTTCCTTTTATTCCATGTATACACCCCTTTTTGATAGTCTTCATTAAGATGCAAATTATTGCTTTTATTTTGTCCCAGGTTTGGGGCTTTTTATACAGCCTTAACTTTGTCCTTTGCTGCAATAATTAATTTTTAATTTTTATCTGTTTCACTTAGCTTCCCCCCATTTTTCTCCTTCCCTTTTCAAGGACAGTGGACCCCCTCCTCACCTACACATCCTGTCTGCATCCCTTTTGATTTTTTTCCCTTAGAGAAAATATCTCAGAAATGTCTTTATAACTTCTTTCCTGATATTCTAGCGTATTTCTGACATTAGAGTTGTGCCTGTTGGAGCCCCAGTTATACCTCCCAGAAGCCTGGTGACCAGTTGGGGCAAATCACATTTCCTGCCTTCATTCTTCGACCTTAGCTTTTCTTTTCTTTCTTTCTTTCTTTTTTTTTTTTAATTAAAAAAAATTAGTTGTAGCCAGACACGATGCCTTTATTTTATTGATTTATTTTTATGTGGTGTTGAGGGTTGAACCCGGGGCCTCACACATGCTAGGCAAGCACTCTTGCACTGAACCACAGCCCCAGACCCTCTACCTTAGCTTTTGTGGACAGCAGCACCTACCTGTGAGCAGAATTGTAGGGGTTAAAGCAACAACATAGTTAATGTGCCTAGAACTCACGGCCAGCAATTCAGATGGTTCGACTTGAGAGCAAAACTTTGCAGATGCCAGGTTCTCCTTTCCCTAGCAAGGAGCTAGTGGGCCGGCTGGACTTCCAGGGCAACTGGCCTGAGATGAAATGTCCTGCACCTCCTGCAAACTCCATAGAGAACCTGTGGTCAGCTGAGCGTGCGACAGTGACCTTTGTGGCCATCTGAGATGCTTTATTCTTCTGCCTTTGTTCCAGGCATTTGTTAGCTCGGGTAGAAGTTTAATCAAAATCTAGTTCTGACCTATCCTTTACAGGACTTTGGTGGAGGGATATAAAATTATTCTCTTTCCATTTCTTTGGTCATTTTCTGGTTACCTAAGAATCATATTTGCTGAAGTGTGAACTAAGCTTTTTTTTTTTCTTTTTTCTTTTTCCCCTTAGGAAAACCCAAGATGGAATCTTAATTTCTTAAACTCTGAGTGCTTTATTAAATTCCTCTCACAAGTTTTTATGACCCGTGTTAAGACATTTCAGAAACGACCACAGAGACCCCAGGATGCTCCTGCTCACGATGACATTGCCACTAAAAGCCAGTTGAATAAAACTGTTAAATTGCTAGCTTCACCATACCCTTGGTTTCTACCTCAAACAACAAAGACCACTGAAAGAGTTGTATTTTTTATTCCAACTCCTAGACAGACTTTTTTTTTTTTTTTTTTTGCTTTGTTTAACAAAAGCTAACTTCCTTTTCCTTTACTCATTCCCAGTGGAGCAAATCCCCGATCTCCAACTCCAACCTTTCAGCTCCCTGCCTGGGGCACAGTTCTGGTTGAATTAATAGAGCTCAAGTCTGTCCCCAAGACAGGAGACAAGACACAGGGATGAGAATGCAAACCAGGCCATGAAATTTAATATTCATGAGCTTAGATTGACTTTCCATGATGTTTCAATAGAGGAATAAAAACTTATCCGCATTTCAGCTGTGTACTTGTTTTTCTTCTAAGCTTTATTATTAATTGATTTAGAAAGAAGGTTGGCAGGGATGGGTGGGGGAGACTGAAGGAACTTGAACTAGGGTTATGGATCCATTCCTGTTTTTCTCTCAAGGACTGGTCTAACGTTCCCACGTCTCTTGTTTTCGTGGATCTTTCCGTCCCTCCTCATCAGACTTCACCACTGTGCATACCGTATTTTTATCAACCCAAGACATCATGTGATACTCTCAAAACTGTTTTTTTGAATCAAAGCAAAACTGGCACAAGAATGAATGTCAGTTGCATTAATTCCTACAAATAATCACAAGTAAACCCCTGCTCTTCATACTTAAAACCCAGGAATGGTAATTATTACCTTTTAAATTATAAAAAAGTGTGCCGCATTGGCTATATTTTATCTAAGCCTTAACTGATAATGCTTTGAAGGCAATTTTTACAATTCTTTTCAGCACCTAAAAATGAAAATTCCGCTGTGACCTTCTAGAGGCAATTTCTACTTACCAAAATGTAGGGGAATCCTCTCTCTGGATTACCATGGATGACTTTCCTTTCCTTTATTTTTTTTTCTTTTCTTATAATTAAAAGTAGGAACGGTTTGAGTAATGTTAAATCATGCTAGTCAAACAAGCCAGGAACCAGTGCACAGGTCCTTTCCACAGAGGTCTTCATGGTTTTGTGGAAGAAGCGTATTGTGAGCAAGGTTCTGTGGAGGTCGTGTTGTCACTTGGTGGAGAGGAAAGGAGAGAAGCAATGATCAGAGAACAAAGACGGACATGGAGTGTTCCACAAGGAGGCATTATCTGGTGGCCAACTTTGGAGCACATTGGAAAGTGCTTGGAACTTATGGAAACCGATATGCATTGCAATTTTTACAAGAAACACAGGGTAAGATAAATTTGTATTTTATAATGTTGATGCTTTCAGCAAGCTTTGCACAAGGTAGATACCTTGTGTTGTGGTTTAGATATGAGGTGTCCTCTAAAAAGCTCATGTGTGAGACAATGCAAGAAGGTTTAGAGGTGAAATGATTCCGTTATGAGAGCCTTAACCTATTTAGTGCATTAATCCCCTGATAGGGACTAGCCGAGTGCTAACTGTAGGCTGGTACAGTGTGGCTGGAGGAGGTTGGCCATTGGGGGGGGTGTGCCTTGGTGTATACATTTGGTGATTTGAGCTTACTCTCTTTTTCTGTTTCTTGGTGGCCACATTCTGACCTGCTTTCTTCCACCACACCCTCCCACCATGATGTTCTGCCTTACCTCCTACCCTGAGGAATGGAGCTGGCTGTATGTGGACTGAGACCTCTGAAATCGTGAGTCCTCAAACAAACTTTTCCTCCTCTAATTGTTCTTGTCAGATCTTTTGGTCACATCAGCAAAAACACTGACTACAACACATTGATAACACATGTTCTTTGATTGACGGTTGATTACTACTCTGTCTAGTTCCTTGGCTCTCAAGTTTATCTTGTCCATAACCTACAAGAAGAAATATATTTTATATGTCAGAGAAACTTTCCCATTCATGATATATTATTAAGAATCATAAATATTTTAAAATTCTAGTCTGGAAAAAATATCTCTCTCTCTCCAGAGATTTCCAGGGATCCTTCAGAAAAATCTTTTTACTCTAATTGTGAGGCCCTTGACATGGCATGGAAAAATCATCATCTGCCCAAGTGGCAGACAGTGTGACAAACAGGACTCAGAGGGGCATTCTAAGAACAAAGGAGCCTCTTTCTCAATATAGAAACACAAAGCAGAAATGTCTGGGAACAACCAGAATCCATTTGTGAATTTTTAAAAGTCACTTGTAATCAAGTTTACAAGAATTTTTTAAAAATTCCATAAATCATATGAGTCTTATACCCTATGCATCTTGAACTCAAAGTGAATCACATAGTCAGAGGAGGCTCACAGCACATGAGGGACAAGGGCCTGGAAGGAGTCAGAGGTAAATCTTCCTAACTCAGAAAGAGTGGGCTACACAAATTTAAGGTCATCAGATGACACACTGACATTATGAGGCCATTGTCTCACAGTTCAAAGCCAACCCACCCCTCCCTGCCCTCCCCAGGCCCTGGGAAATGTAGCTGTATTGAACAACTTTGGGACTCTGTGCTCTCAAGACTCACCATCCACCCAACTCCTCTAGTCCACTCTGTCCTTATCTCATGATGGGGGCAGGGGGAGTGAAAAGAAGAAACAAGGGGGGAAAAATCAAAAGAACTGTGAGTGGGAGAGCTCCAGTCACTTTACCCGTTTCCAATTATGTTCCTGGGCCAGTCTGACTGACAGTTATGCTTTTAAGGGAAAAACAAAGACGTTTATGTCTGCATATCATAAATATTTAGACTAAGAGAGAACATTAACAAAGAATTTACGTAGGTCTTGTTTTCTAGGTGGGAAAATTGTGACTCAAAGATGTTAAATGGCCTGGCTGCCAAATGCCTAAAAGAGTAAGGACTCCTGGGTGGGGGATCCACCTTCCTGAATGCCAAAGCAAATAAAAAAAAATACATAACTCAGTACAGATCCAAAGTAAGTGGACCTTTAATGACCACAGAGTCAAGTGTTAATATTTACTTAATAATTCTGTCCTGCTTTGTGCAGTACACCACATCAGCAACGGGCTGTGGGCACTTATTTCCAGGTCCCTCCTGGGTGAAGGTCAGGCGAAGGAGAGGTGCCAGGCAGCAGGAGGGAGTTAGTCCTTCTGGAGAGGACATAAAATTAGGACTTCCTTTTTAAATTCTAGAATTTCGACCTACAAGGTTTCCACAGTGTTGCTCCTTATGAAGCATGTCCAATCGGTTTCTGCTGCCTGCATCTGTTCCTCTTTGCTTTCGTAACACATCCTCAACCGTTTGGGTGATCCCAACTCCATGGCCATTGCCAGCTTCCTTGGATCTTCAGCCCCTGGGCCTCTGGTTCAAGCTCCACTCGTTGTATTCTTTCTTGAAGGTCTTTGATTCTCGAATCAAGATGCAAAGACCTAAAACGGGTAGAGCTGTTTAATTCTAGGAGGGAAGTCTGCTCACCACTTACTGCTACTGGCCAGTGCCAGTCCAGTCTATGAATGTGGGGTTGGAATCTCAGTCTTCTGGTTGTGTGGCCTGGAGGCGGGCGGGGTGGGGGGCAGGGGGAGCGGGATGTGGCATCTCACCACCTAGCATCTTGCCTTGCAAGTAGAAGGCCTTCCATAAGTTCTTTTTGAATGGAAGTTATGATTGAGGTTAATGCTGGCTACTGTCCAAGCTTGTAAGATAATCACTTTCCTGGTCCTGGAGCAGCTTACCAGAGCTGGTGAGCTGGAGAACTTACCAGAGGAAGGAGCTTGGAAAGTCACCTTCACATCCTGCAGGGCCTTACACAGAACAGGTGCCAAAATAGAACCATGAACGGAAAACATGAACGCCTGTAAAAACATGTTCCAGTGGATCTCAACCTGGTGAAGTGTCACTGACCTTAGTTTACGTAACTGCTGTGGTCTGAATCTTTGGGTCTTTCCAAATTCAAATGTTTCAACCCAACATGCAGTGCGGTGGTATTAAGATTTGAAGCCTTTGGGAATGATCAAGCCATGAGGGCTCCACATTCATTAATGGAATCAGTGCCCTCATAAGAGGCCTGAGGCTTGTTCACCATCAGTCTCATGAGGGTGCAGCAACAAGGTTGCTCAAATCATATGTAATTCTCAGATCATATATAATTAATACATAATGTCATAGAATATTGACAAGACATTACTATATTTACATCTGGGTGAAGTTGACATCCAGAGTTGACTTTTGCTCTTCTAATAGTTCATGTGATGAATATTTCTGCATCTGCATCTTGGAAGCAGAAATGAAGTCCTTGCCAAACCCTGGGCCTGCTGGTGCCTCATTCTTGGACTTCCTCGTCTCCAGAACTGTGAGCAACAAGTGTACACTCCTTACAGATGACCCAGCTTAAGATGTTTTTATAGGAGCCTAAGGGTCTGAGGCAACAATTTTGAAAATTAGTAGTGTAATAAGTGAGACAATGTAGATGGGGGGGGGAATCCTGCCCAAATTGGGAACTTTAAATTCTTTTTCACTTTTGCCATCAAGCCATGTTATCTTCTCTGGAGAGCAACAGAGCTGAGCCCTTTCTCACCCAGGTCTAAGGAACAAAAAACAGCTCTACTTTCTTTGAGCGCCGGGCTGGTAACAGCAAAAGCTAGTGCAAGTTCTCAGGAGGAAATGCTAAGTTGACCCCTCTCCATAAAACGTTGACACTTGACAGCTCCGTGTTTTTAGAAGCTGATGCTGAGGGTGTTATCAGGGTAAAGAAGGTTTTTTTGAGCTAAAAACTGGGCTAGGAGTTCTTTGATGAGAGCCAACATGGGCTCTGGGAACTGGAAATGTTTACTGGGCTGTGTAGGATTTGGAGCACCATGACAATACTTTTTTTTTTTTTTTGCCCATAACCTTCACAGTCTTTGCTTCTGGGCCTAAAATAACAGTTTTTTCCTCTTTTGCTCCCAAAGTTGAAGTATTGGGGAAACTGTGTATTTATGGAAAATATGTCAAGAAAGATTCAGAGTAGGCTGTCGCCAAGTCTGCCACTGCAGGGTAGGGACAGCACAGGGAGATGGTGTCCTGAACCCAAGCCACAACTGTCAGGACTTTCTATTTTGTGTAGACTCCTGAGATCTAAAAGCAGTAACAAAGACCAAGGTTCCCGGAGGAAGGTTCACATACTTTGGGACAGGCTGTCGTATGGAGAGAGTCAGGGCTGAGGCTTTGCCATTTAAGACAGATGAAACCCAAGGAACAAATAGTTGAATAACAGATTGCATTCAGATTGTCCCTTTTTGGCTACCAGCTGTGAAATGCATGTAACCTGTGATTTTGTGGTTCTTCATTTGTAAAATAAAGAGATAATAGTAATTTCCAAATGGGGCTTTCCTGAGGTCAAATGGAATAATACATGTGGACACATCTTGCCCACTGTCAGGCACTGCTCAACCATGGTGGTGCCGATGGTGCTGGTGACAATACATCAGAACAGTCGAAGTCACTGTAGAGGCAAAGGTGTCTTCACACACAGGGCAAGAATTCCATCTGCGCCCAAATCAAGTTCCTCTGGAGAAGCTCTGGAATCTTCCTGGAGAATCTCTATTGCTGAGTGTGCTCCTTCCGAAGCTGAGGTTCTCTTCTCCCTTCTGCCTTTTCTTTGTGTGTTTCTCATACCTTCTAGTTGAGGTCTCTGAGAGCAAGTGCAGGAAGCGAGCTGTGGGTGGGGGAATATGGAGCCACTGGCAGGGTCTCCAGGACTGCGGACCAGGAAATCCGCCTCTTCCCCGAAGGAGGGGAGACAGCACCAGGACCAGCATGGCCCACAGCTTCACAGCTGTCTTCTGACTCCACTCCATGTGGCACCTTGAAGTGCCACCATGGATGTCTCTCAGGCAGGTGGCCACAGCAAGACTGCTGGGTTTAAACCCAAGGTGGGGGACAGCCAGATAACTTCCACTTATTTTCCAGGTGTAGTAACAGAGTCTAGTACCCCTCTGTCTCCAGGAACCCTTCCATGACCTTGAAAGCTGCCCAGAAGTCATCCATCAGCTGTCCCAGGCTTTCACTGTACATGTAAATAGCCTTCTCCTCACATTTTTTCTCCCTTAGGATCTAAAGCCTCCTCTCTTGTTCCCCTTATAACTCTGCAAGTTCTATGAAAATTTTCAAGCACTAAACTGATTTTTATGGGGCCCAATAGTCTAAAAAAAAAAAAAAAAGAGCTAGAGGTGCTAAGTGGTAGGAGCATTTGCTTAGCACAGCAGAGGCCCTGGGTTCTGTTCCCAGCACAGAAAGGAAGAGGTTCACATGAACTATGAAGAACTCTTCTAATTCTTTTATTTATTCTGTTTACAATTACTACGATTCAAAAGTCTAAAAATTTAGTTAACCAGCCTGTTGGTATTTCAACAATCACAAAACAAGCATTCCAGGACACAGAGCATTAGGGGTAAATGAGGGCGCATATTAAAAACAGGAGGCCTCGCCTGCAGACATTTTGGAACACCCTGGAGGAGCTAAAATAAAATTCCCACTGGATACAAATTTTGAAAGGGCAAATTATAAAACTTTGGGGTTATCTGTGTCAACTCTTTAAACTATTTTTTTCACCCAAATTATAAATTGATAAGCTAAAGGCAGAAAAGTAGCAGTTAAATAGAGCCAAAGGGGACAACTGCAGTCTTATCACCAAGTTCACTGCTCAAATAAACTCTTTCTCTCCTTCTGTGTGTATTATTGTTCAGAATTCAGCATCCATTACATATGCAAGTTTGTTATCTTTCTTCCATTTGTTAAATAATAAGCATTTCTCATCTATGAGACAATTACTGTAAAATATTTTGATAACTATCCATTAAATAAATAATAAATTATTATATATTAGTAAACAAAATAACAGACCCTCATCACAAGTATATTTGTGGAAATTCTCAAATCATATATAATTAATATATAATTTCATAGAATATTGACAGGACATTACTATATTTACATATGGGTGAAATTTACATCTAGAGGTGACTTTTGCTCTTCTAAATAGTTCATTTGATGAATATTTCTGTGCCTAACTCAGCATTTTGGATTAGTTCCTTAGTCTCTCTTTCCCAAATGGAAATATTACACCAAATCATTATGTTTTGTTTTTCTGTTTGTTTTTGGCAGAGCAGCAAGTGCTATATTCAAAGCATAAAGTAGACCGCTTTTATAATTCCTTACTGTCAAGGTCTACATTCCATTTCTATGGAAAAATGGACAACAACATCTCCAAGCCACTTCCAACTGAAAGAGGGCAAAGTCATGGGAAGTAACCCAAAGTTCTTGTTCTCTATCATGTGGGACATGGTCAGTTAAGGACATTCAGCTTCAGAACAGTCCAAAGTTCACAGTGGCAGATGACAGGTGACTGGACAAGGCATATATAGGGCAGGAATCATGCTAAGACAACAATAAAAAAGGTGGCGAAGCATTATTTTTTTGTAAAGAATTAGCACAAAAGCAAGTAGTATTTTAGCCAGTCTCTGAAAACTAGGAAGACAGTAACTCATAATCATATCACTGAAAATAGATGAAGTTTATCAATATAGGAGATTAGGAAGATCTGTAGATCTATGAGATCAAGCTCAAATTAACTCAGGACAAACTTGTGACTCTAGAGTCCTTTGTGATCATTATTATGAGGCACTCCCACACAAGAACCTTCCTTCATAACCTCTAGCTTTACTTACTTTTGGTAGGGCTGGCACAAATGTACATCTGGACTATGCTTAGGCTATACTCTCCTGCCAGGTGCTTAAGACCAAGTTGGTCAAAACTGACCTTGCTCCTATTTAAAGAGTTAGCTGAAATTCTTCAGATATCATTCTTGGGGATGTGTGCAAAACCTCTTGGCTCCTTTAGCTTTCCTCTATCAGTGGTGCCATCTGCCAGGATGGGTCAGAGTCTTACTGATCTTTATGTGGCTTCTCTTGGAAGCATAAGGAAGGTTTCCATCTCCATTGACCCTCATCTTTGCAGAATGTGCACTAGTTGGCTTCCTGTTCTCTAGAGTCCTCTGGATCTCCTTGATGATCAGCAGATAGTGTGACTCACCAGAATTGCAGGGCCCAGAGATGGATCCTGTTGTTCTCTGGGTCCTGGCTGACCTTAGAGAACAAGGGCCAAAATGTTGGCTAGAGATTATTTTTTTTTGTATCATAATCATCTTGGGATCTTGATACATGGGACAAAATAGCAAAATTGAAATCCTAGTCCAGTTTCAAATCAACTTTTTTTGAGAACATCAAAAAATGAGAATTACTTCTGATGGTAGAGACTATTATGGAGACTTTCATTTGTGCTCTTCTAAACCTATTATGCAGTATCTTCCTCCATCCTCCTCATAGCCATGACATGTAGGTACAATTATGAACCCCACTAAGCAGAAGAGGAGACTGAGGCCCCAAGAGCTAAGAGAGGTGGTCTACTGTCCAGAGAGAGACAGTGGGGTTTGAATCTCGCCACCTGACTCCCCCACTTTGTTCCTACCCCTGTTCTTCAATGACATAGAAATTCTTCAGCTTATAAGACAGGAAAGAGCCAGACTTCTCTCCACAGAATGTTGACTTTTATCATCTGCTTCCTTCCGTTACAGAGAATAATCTCCCTTGGAGGCCAACAGAGTGAAATTAAAGCAATTACCAGAGCCACTGGCCAGAAAGACCAAAGAGGACGTTGCTAGAAGGAGATGATGTTCATGAGGGGAATTTCAGGTGGAAACCCGTTTCACAGGGATTCCTGTAGCAGAAACTGCACTTGAAATTTTCAAACTTAACTCCTAGCTACGTCTCTGGGCTTAACTGGGGGGAACTGAGCACAGAGATAAGGACGAGGGAGATTTGCTTTGGGGGATGTGTGAGAGGCAAGGAACACGAAGGGTTCCACGTTAGGTTACTCACCTCTAAGTGCCCCTAGGAAAGTGGATCTGTCTCCTGTAACTATACCCTCTTCCCTGAACCAGGCGCCTAAAGTGGAGAAAGCCTGAAACAAATGATTGTGGAACCAAAATCCTCTATGCTACTTCCAGAGAGCCTCCGAGACCGACTCTCTGGTGGAGAGAGTGAAACCTTCCTATGGGGACAAGAACTATAAGAGAGCCAAGAAAGGGCTCATAGGAAGATACCTGAAGGAAGAGCAAGCAGATGCTTGATGGAGTGCCCTGACAGAAAGGAACAAGGGCCTGCCAAAGCAGGTGCTTTCCTTTTTAGAAACATAAGGAAGAATGTGCTGGAATGCGTTATGTATGTGAAAAGTAAAGGCTAACAGAATCGGCTACCTTGCACTTGAATCCAATATGTTCACAAAGAAACTATTTTGATTCTGTATGTGCATTCAGACATTTTAATTAGAACTATACCAACATTTTTAAAATTTTTTTGTAATATGTTGAAGTAACTTTTGTTAAAGTATAAAGGAAGAGTGACAAGCAGACAGTGGGTAGAAAGGCCAAGGCAAGAGAAAGGCAGAACCTAAGGACACTTGGCCCAGGCAGGCTCTGGATCCTACAGCAGTTACCTGTGTTCACTTAACCTGTCAGATTGTGTGTAGGGCCTTCAGCTTTATCACTTGAAAGTCTGTATCCGCTCGAGTCGGTGCCGCGGCTGCTGCGCTGTCCTTACCCACAGCTCTTCCTATGGCACCGTGTATTTCTACAGTTTAAAGGATGCTGAAAGTGACAGTCATGATAATGAAGAACTTTTTCCAAATGCACTTATGTTTCTTCCCATCAGTTCAAGGTGAACTCAGAGACATTTCACAGTATGATTTTAGACACCTGCTCTTCTCAAAGTTTAAATAAACATGCAGGAATCCGAGGGGCAGTGTTCATTGGTGGTTGAAATGTCGTCTTTAAGCTCTGGGCTCCTGCCCCAGCTCAGGCGGTGGCTGGCTGTGTGACCTTGGGCTAAGATCATGGAGCTTCAAAGTGCTTCTTAGGCAGTGGGGTCTAATGGTCTCTGCGCAACAGGGTTGTCACAAGAATCTGACGGCATGGCAGATGGAGTTGAGCACAGTGCCTGGGACTCAGCAGACAACAAACAAGAGTGGCTCTGCTGACCCCGATTCAACCCTGCGGAGTGGACAACCGTGGCAACAACCGGATTCCTCCTGAGACTCCATAACTTCCTGAGCACGGGTAGGCCAGAAATTCCCTGGGAATTGCTGAAATGTTTTCTTCCAGATCTGATGAATTCCAGGGCTTACGAAAAATGCAGAACTGAAACTCATTAACCAGCATCTGCAAAAATCATCATATACGAGCGGGTGAAATTTGGGGGTTGGTTCTCATTGTGTCCCAGCCGCGTCGTTTCCACATTTATTTTGTACTTTTGCTTCGGGTTTTGTTTGTGTCTTCTGTTAACATCAGATTCCCCCGTGGCCTCATGGACAAACTTACTCTTCTGTGCCGAACTCGGAGTGTAAGATGATCTCAATTAGAAAACACTTATTTGACCTTACAATTGGAAGAAAGGGTGACTTGGTCGTGAATTTCTCTTTTTCCAATTGGTCTATGGAAGACTGAAGAGAACCCTCTATATTTCCTCTCTTGATCCCACATACTATTCCTTCAGCTTCAAAATAAACAAATGAAAATAAAATTCATGTACATAAAATAGGTTCATGCAAGCCTTCCATGTGGGGTAATTCAAGCACACACAGCCACTGAGCCGAGCTCATGAGAAAATTTCTCTACTAGTAACAAAAAGCAAGGCCTAAATTTACACATGTGATCATCTGAAGTCTAAGAATAAGTAGAACACTTTCTAACGGGAAGCTTGTAGTTTTACTATTGAATTAACTTTTTTTTTCTTTTTTCTTTTTTCTTTTTTCTTTTTTTTTTTTTTTTTGGCCAATTTAAACAGGCAAGAGTTGGCTGAGTTTAAGGGCCAGGAAAAAATGGGTAAAAGCCACCACCTCTCTTGTTGGAGCACTAATTAACTTCATAGCACAGGCTGTGATTCCTGCTCTGATGATTTTTCTAAATAAAGTAAGCTGAAAAAAGGATGTTCACACATAAAAAGGGGAATGAGAAATTGGAATACAAATACAAAATGAAGACAAAGTTTCAAAAGAAAATTAAATAGACTTCATAAATAGAAAAAAACATTGTATAAATGAATAAGAAAAGACAACATAGGTTTTGAATGATTAAACTAGAGGCTAAGACATTTAAATAAAATTGATAGCATTGTTATAACATAATCAAGAATTTAAAAGAGTAGGGATTAGGAAAATCTAAATCAATAGAAGTGTGTGTGTGTGTGTGTGTGTGTGTGTGTGTGTGTGTGTGCTGTTTGCTGTTAAGATGATGATGCAGATTCAAAAATCTTGTAGTCATGTGAAACCAATCATAGTTTCCAAAACAAAAAGCATGGAGCTTGGGGTCTATTCCTTTCTTCACTCTGTGCATGGCACTGCTTTTGGGGTCCTGGGAAGTGAGGGCTGGGTGACTGGCAGCAAGCTCTGGGCCTCCCACCAGCATTGTCTGTCACTGTCCCAGCCAATGAGGGGCAGCTGTAGCAGGGAAAATACCCTCCTCAGAGACTCTGTGACCAGAATCCACTGCTCCAGCCCACCCAGCAGGGAGAGTCCATCACACAAGACTCAGTTCAGACAGCAACATGGAATTTCCTTATTCAGATTCCCCTTCTGATTTGAACAAGCAACATGTTCTGCCTTTTCATGGTCAAAGCTTTATTTTTCTCCAAATGATCTGGTTGCAACGCCTTTGGAAAATGGTAGGCGAACACCCACTGATAAGACTTTAAATGTTGAAAGAAAGTTAGATATTACTTTAAGTACAATTTAAAGTGGAATTCAGCATCAAAATAGCTCAAATTTTTTAATTAATAAAAGGATATGAAGATTGTCACCGATAATAACAGTTTTAAGCTATACTCTCAAATTGTGATAATTTTAGCTTTATAGTAAAGTCAGCTACATTTTCACATTTTTCATCTTGAAAATGTCTCCTTACATTATAACTCTAATCCTAGATTATTGTTTTGATTTAATCTCTTTGTTCTTTTATCATTTTGAATGTTTCTCATTTCTAACAAAATGAGCATAAGGAGATGCATTAATTTTTGAAGCTTTAATTGCATGTCACTATTTTAATGTGTTTCCTTTATCAGACGCTGCAGCATTCCATTCCCGCCTGAAATCTCTCACCTCAAGCTGCCTGTCTAGATAGCGCTCCATCTTCTAGTCTCAGGAGGGTAATCAGGCACGAGGGAGGAAGCCTCCCTACCCTTTTATTTTCTTCTGGAAATTGCAATCTTACTAAATCTCTCTTTCAAAATACTGACGTTTGATTTGGAAGAAAGTGGTATCATTTTTGCTATTACTATGGAAGTTTGTCAGCACCTCTGTGATATCCCCCCTGCTTATTCCGTACCTTGGCAGTGACATGCCCTGCAAAACAGTTAGGTCATGGAATTGAACTCTCCCCAACCATTCCTTGCCAACAGCCTATTTTGCCCTGGAAGCTACTCCCTTGAGTCTGTCCTCAGTTCAAAGCCTACTTTTGTTTTTACAGAGTCAGAGAATGCACAGAAAACATTTTTTTTCCATGCAAATGTCCTTAAAGGTGTTCACGGGCATAACAGAGACATTTAAGGGTCTCACTGAGACCCTAACAGGATAATGTGCCATAACAGCATGAATGTGTAGAAGTCACTGGAGCACAGTGCTCAAGACAGCGACAGCCAGTCTGCCAGCCCTGCCCTGAGCTAAGTGCTGAGCACATGCCGAGCAAGGGAAGGGAGACACCAACAGCCCGGGAGGCACGGCTGGGAACGTGGCTTCTCTGCATGGAGTTGGATTTCTATAACTTGAATGTTCCTTCCCAAGTTTACAGGAGAAAAAAACTGCTTAAGATATTTAAAGAGTCTCCAGCAATTCCTGAGTTTGGAATATTCTAAAATATTCTAGTTTCATGGAAGCCACACTTTCTTAACAAAACTATGTTCTTTTAACTCAATGTTAAAAGACACATGGAATGATCGTATAAGATGTAGTTTACAAGAAAGAGGAAGAGCTCTAAGTCCACTAAGAAAAATTAAATTAAATTTAAAGGACAATAACAAATATTTGATTAGATTTACTATAATCATCCTTCTTAGCACCTCACATATCTTCATGTGTTTTGTTTAATCCTCCTGAGAAACTCATAAACTGGGTCTTCCTGTGAGTCTTGCTTTTTATATGTGGGAAGCCAAACATAGGAATCAGCTTAGTTATTAAAAACAAAGCTTCAAACCCAGGGAGCCTGGCCACAGGGGTCTGCTCACAAGCAGTATATCACCATCTCCTAATGCCTCCTGCAGTGTTTCTACATATTCACAAACACACTATTCTGGCCCGAGAGCTGCAAGTATAGCTAGGATGAACCATTTCTTGAATCAACACCCATTTAGTAGGTATATCGATGAGAACGTGAGCAGGCCTGGGACAACAGCAAGACAGAAAGCATTTCAGTTCAGAATACAACTCAAAAAATATTATTGAGAACCAAACAAAATGTTAAAATGTGATTCTTAGGGGCAAAACATTAGCAAAGGAAATGTGACTTTAGCTTTCTTATGAAGACCTTGGAAGTCAGTGTCATTATAATGCATGGAAAAAAATTAATGAAGATGCCAACCAGTGTGCTTGTTGGAAGAAAAATGTGACCTCGGTCCACAGCACATCGACTCAGTATCAGGCAGTAATTGCAAAGATTCATCTGTCCTAGCAAAGGACTCATTTTCCAGCAGGTAAAGTACACTTTACCAGATAAGCTTTATCACGTTAAATTAGCACTGATGCCATGGTCACAATTCAGACATTTACCCAGTGCCTCCCTAAGCTAAAACCAGCACTGTGCATTTCAACACCAGAGCCTGTGGTAATAACGCTTTGTTCACATAACATGAGGTGTTCTACCAGGCACTGCCTTAATCTAAATGTATAAGGAATATAAAAACCGACACATGAAGAAGCTATTTCATGGTATCTATGCAGATTAACCCTCCTGTGATCAATGCAAAGGGCACTGGCTTGAACTTGCAAATCAAGCTCCTAGAAGAATGCTTGGCACGCACTGTAGGTGCTCAGCAGTATTTCTCACACGGATGAACAAACACACCTGGCTGGAAAGCAAAGAGCAGGTAGCACATGGGGCACTCTACTTACTAGTAAAGGAAATGTACAAGCGGGGAAGGCTTGGTTTCTGGTCTGGCATGTGAGGAGCTTAGAATTCACCACTCTGTCCTAAAAAGCAAGCTTAAAAACAAATGCTAAATGAACTAAAAATGCACAATTTCTTAGATCTATCAGAGAGAGGAGGTCATGGGCAAACCACTGCTCTCAAATTAGACAGACAGGGAAACTCAAGAATTACAATTCCTAAATCAGAAATCACAAGCAGAAGCCTCCTCAGGAACCAGCACCATGCTGAGGCCACAGCAGATAAATGGCTGAGGCCTTGGTGTGGACAAGGCAGAGAAGCCAATCCACAGGGACGCCCATCACTGGGGTCCCGTGTGCTGCCGGGCACTTCACCTGCAGCAGTCCCACCAGCCAATATAGCGAACGTTGGGGAAATCTCTTCCTCTTTCTAGCAGGGAAAGAAAAGGTAACCATGTTGAAATACCCCAGAATATTCTGCATTCTATTGGTTGAAAGGAGACCAGCACTCAGGAGAAGCATCTCAACAGAGCCCAGCTTGCTAGGATGTCACTGCAGCTGAATGCCACTGGAGCAAGAGAATACAGCACTCCTTCCCTGGAGGGGGAACTACTCAGCCCCAGGCCCCTCTACCCATCCTACCCCACCTAGGTGGGGAGAGGCAAAGAGGCACCTGCAAAGCTCCCTGGGGTATGGCACCCTCAAAGATGGATACCTGGTCACTAGACTATTAAAAAGGTTCCTTTGATCCCACTCCTCTCCACAATGTCACCAAAGGATTACTTACCACAGTTTCTTTTAACTGGTAAGTGATGTCTGCCTCACCCAAAATTATAAGGCACACTGAAATACCAAAAGAAAAAAGAATTCATATATAGAGAAAGCTGAATTATATATGTATAATTCATATATGTGATATATATGTATATATGGAGAGAGAGAAAGAGAGAGAGGAGAGACTGAATAAGCACAGAACTAGAGTCATATATTAGCAGGAATGTTAGAATTGTAAAGCCAGGAATTCTTAAAACTAATATACTAAGGACTTTAATGAAAAAAAAGTAGATAGAATGTGAAAAGAAAGCAATAATGTAAGTAGAAAGATGAAAATTCTAAGAAAGAATGAAAAGTACTGCTAGACCTCAACAACATTGGGAGAAAACAAATGCTGTTCGTGGAGTCATTAGTAGATTAGATAAGGCTGAAGAAAGCCTCGTGGAGGTTGAAAACGTATCAATATAGAAGTCGACATATGGAAAGTAAAGAAGAAAAGACCAAAAAGAGCAGGATATCCAAGCACTGTGACACAATCTCCAAAGATGTAGCTTATGCATAAATGGAATACCAGAAAAAAGAGAAACAGCAGAAAAATTTGAAACTAATGACTATGAACATCATTAAAACAATGTCAAACTGCAAATCATAGGTAAAGGACATTCAGAGAAGATAAATGCTGAACAGCAACCACAAGAGCAAGGCATATCACATTCAAACTTCACAAAATCAAAGATAAAAAGAAATTCCTGAAACAAACCAGAGACAAAAATCACCTTCCATTGTGTGAAGAACAACATAATTTCATAGAATCTTCCCTCGGGAACCATGCAAATAAGGAGAGAAGTGAAATATTTTAAGTGTTGAGAGAGAAAAACAACCAATACAGAATTCTGCACCTTGTGAAATTGTCTTTTCAAGGAGAAGGAGATACAAGGACTTTCTCAGTCTAACAAAATTGAGGTGATCAGTTGCCAGAACTGCATTTCAATGAATAATGGAAGAAACTCATCAGAGGGAAGGAAAATGATCTTGATCAGAAACTTGAATCTACATCAAGAACCTCAGAGAATGAGGAACTGAAAAGTCACTAAAACTTACATTTTTCTAATTCTTTTTTTTTGTTTGTTTTTGTTGTTGTTATTGAGGACTGAACCCAGGGTGCTTAACCACTGAGCCACATGCTTGGCCTTTTTTATATTTTATTTAGAGACAGGGTCTCACTGAGATGCTAAATCCTTGCTAAATTGCTAAGGCTGGCTTTGAACTCACAATCCTCCTGCCTCAGCCTTCCAAACTGCTGGGATTACAGGCGTGTGCCACCATGCCCAGCCATTTTTCTAATTCTTAATTGACCTAACAGATAACATTTCATACAAAATAATAATAGCAACAATGTATTTTATTATGCTTGTGCATCCACACTCACAAACATGTATATGTAAACTTCTATCTAAGTCACGTAAATGACAGTAATGACAAAAGGCATGAGAGGAAGAAATTAGGGTTATTTTATTATAAACTAATCACACTAAATGAAGAAGTGTTGTATTATTTAAAAATGGACTTGGGTTAATTGTAAATAAGTATTACTTATGCTAGATTAACAAGTAAAAATGTAAACAAACATAATTGATATGCTAAGGAATGATGAAAAAATGGAAACCTAAAATGCTTTAGAATAATAAGAGGCAGAAAATGTGTGACAGACATAAGTGAAAAAAATAAGAAAGTCAAATATAAAATAAGAGCAAATATGGCAAGCGATCAACCAACTATATGGAGAATCATGTCAAAGGTCAGTAGTCTAAATGCACCTATTAAAAGACAGAGATTGTCAGAGTGGATGAAAACCCAATACCTGTATCAGGTGTGTGTACTATAGTAGCACACACCTGTAATCCTGGGACGCAGGAGGCCAGGACAGGGGATTCACAAATTCAAGACCAGCCTAAACTCTACATAGTCTATAACTTTAAATATGAAAACACTTACAGATTAAAAGTAAGTGGAACTCCAAGAGCAGGATGATGATAAGTGCCTGACCCTTGGCACTCCCAAAGCCCCATCAAAAAGCACAAAAACAAGGGATAAAGAACTGCATTTTGACTAGTATCTAGAGGAGAGGGCAGGAGTTTAGGGAGGAGGCAGAAACCCTGAGGAGCACAGAATGGCCACGTGGAGAAGGGAATGAATCCCCTGCTCAGCTTTCTGCAACATCTCAAGACCAGAGCCACCTTAGAATGCATTCTGCTCTGAGGCTCAGTAGCCACTGTGTTCCTCCACTCCTGAGGTTCTGCCATCAGTGCCCCAGGCTTATACGTGCCTATGCACCACTCTCCTGCTGAACTGCTGCAGCTCCTTGACCCTAGGGACAAGCTACCTTGGAAATACTCCATGTTCCCCATCAAGTGGCTGGTGTGCCCCACTTTCAGCTATTTATAACTTAAGTCCAGCAAGCAGAATAGTTGTGATCTCCAGCATGCGAACCCATAAAGCACCCTGCTCACTAAGGAATAGCTGGTCTGGCCCAGGGGGAAGGCTGAGCCTTATCCAACAGAACAACCAAGCACGTACCCCCCACCTATGCCCAAAGAAGCACCCAGCACCTCACCTTCAGGGAAGCTGTACCTGAGCTAGCACAGCAGCCAACCCTCCTTGGCATACAAACCAGCCCAGCACCCCAACTTCAAGGCACTGGAGCTTTGGCTCAGGGGAACAGCCCTGATGCTCAACCCCCATATCAAACCCAATATCAAGAAGGATAGCCTCAGCTAAGACTCCCCACTGTGAAGAAAGATGAGAAGAATTCCTAAATCCTTTGCCATTGAGAATTCTGATGATCTCCCTTGTCTCCTCTGCCACCCAAACTCCTGCAATATAGCCCACTGAAGTACCAACAGACATTGCTGCTGTTCATTTCAGCTGAGGAAGATGCAGGGGGCTACTCTACTGTGCCCATCCAGAACCAGAGCCACTGCACTCTGTCCAACCCACACCCAGAACTCATCTGCAGGTGAAACTCTTTCCCTACAAAAACTATTCTATAAAACTGTGAAGGTGACTGTTCCACCAGATTCCCAGGTATCAATATAGGAATGAACAGGACAAAGCAAGGAGAAATGGTATCACCAAAGAAGCACAGTAAATCCCCAGTGAGAGATATCAAGCAAATGGAAATTTATAAATTGGTAGAAAAGAAATTCAAAATAATGATCTTAAGGAAATCCAATGAGATCTAAGAGAATACAGATAATTCAATAAAACCAGGAAAAGAGTACATGATTCAAATTGCAAACTCAATAAAGAGGTAGGTATCATTAAAAAAAGAACCAAACAGAAATTTTGGAACAATTAAATTAATACAATGAAAAAAAAAAAGAACTATTGATAACTTTAAAAGCATGCCAGATCAAGTAGAAGAAAAAATGTTTGAACTTGAAGACAGGTTTTTCAATATAACCCAGCTGCATGGGGCATTTAAAAGAGTGAAGAAACTCTAGGGGACTTGTAGGATACTATTAAACAAACAAATGTTTGCATCATGGGTATGCTAGTGGGAGAAGAGACACAGAAAAGCACAGAAAGCTCATTTAGAAAAGTAATTGCTGAAAAATTCCTATATCTTGGGAGATATGGACATGAGATCTATGGCATTCTAAAGTCCCCAAATAGATTCAACTCAAAGAGGTCCTCTCCCAGATATGTTTGTAATTAAATTGTCAAAAGTCAAAGACAGAAAACTCTAAATGCAGCATGAGAAAATATTACGGAGACCCCTTTAGAATATCAGTAGATTTCTGAGAAGAAACCTTGTAAGTCAGTAGAGAAAAGAAAGACATTTTTAAAATCCTGAAAGCAAGTTAAAATACCAATCAAGAATACTATACCCAGCAAAGCTATCCTTCAGAAACAAAGGAGAAGTGAAGTCTTTCCCAATCAAAACCAGAAGGAACTTAACCACTACTAGACAAACCTTATAAAAATGTTTAAAGAAGTGCTTCAACTGGAAGTGAAGGGAAAATTGCCATCAAAACATATGAAAGTGTAAAATTCACTGGTAGCCATAAATTCACAAATAAATTCAGGACAATCTATTATTGTAATTTCAAATTTCTGAAAGTCAAACTAGTCAAAAACAGCTATATATACAATAAGTTGTTAAGGAATATACAACATATAAAGATATAAATTTAGTAACAAAAATATAAATTGTGATGGAGGATCAAAGTGTAGAGTTTGTATGTGGTCAAAGTTAAATTATTTTCAGCTTAACATAGTCTATTAAAACTATCAGATTTTTTTATGTAAGCCTCAAGGTAGCCACAAGTGGAAAATTATGACAGATAAAGAAAACGAGAATGAAAAATGAATCAAAACTTAGCAATACAGAAAACCACCAAACCACAGGGGTAAACAACAAGATAGGAAGAAAGAATTTACAAAATCAACAGAAAACAATTGATGGAAGGGCAATGTTGTCAATAATTTATCTCACAATAATAAACTTGACTGTCAACAGATTCTACTCTTTGATTACAGGACAGGGAGTGGCTGAATGGATTTTAAAACCCCAAGATCCAAATATTTGCTGCCTAATAGAGACTCCCTTTTTACCTCTAAGGGCACATATTAGCTGAAAATAAAAGGATGGAAGAGAATATTCCAAGAAAATAGCAACCAAAAGACAGCAGGGGTGGCTTCAAGTCAAAAACCCAAAGATAGTCTATGTTCTCAACATTAGAGCATCACAAAAAAATTTATAAAGCAAATATAATGCACATGCAGGGAGAAGTAGATGGCAATATAATAATAATAGGGTACTTCAGTACCTTACACTCAATAATGGATAGATGGGAACTATGGACTTGAGCTGCTGTTGAAAACAAACAGATCCGACATACATAATTAGAACTTTCCATACAACACAGCAGAACTTAATTCTTTTCTAGTGTACATGTTACACTCTCCAGGAATAGCATATGTTAGGCCACAAAACAAGTCTCAACAAATTCAAGAAGACTGAAACCGTACCTAGCTCTGTTTCTGACCATGTCAGTATGCAACTAGAAATCAATAACAGGAAGAATATTGAAAGATTAAAAAAATATATAGAAATTGAGCAACATGCTCCTGAAAAGCCAATAAGTCAAAGAAATAAAGAGAGAAATTAATAGATATATTTAAACAATAATAATGGAAACCCAACACACCCACACCTATGGGATGCAGGAAAGGCAGTTCCAAGAGGGAAATAGATAGCAATCAATGCCTCCATTGCAAATGGAGAAAGATTTCAAAAAATAGAGCCCAAGATCATGCCTTGATCAGGTAGAAAAAGAAGACCAAACTAAACCACCGCTAGCAAAAGGAAGGAAATAATAAAGATAAGAGTAGAAACAAACCAGAGAGAACAGAAATGCCACAGAAAAAAGCAACAAGAGTTAATTCATGGAAAACAGAAACAAAATCAACAACTAGACTAAGAAAAATAAAAATTAAAATGCAAATAATTAAAACCAGAAATGAAAGTGGGATATTATGGCAGATGCCTCAGAAATTAAAAAAAAAATCCTAAAGTACTATTATGAGCAATTATATGTCAACAAACTGAATAACTCAGAGGAAATGGATACATTCTTAGAAACATGGAGTTAATTAGAATAACTAAGACAAAGATATCTGAAAAATTCCAAATATTTAGAAATTAATACACTACCAAAACAAGAGTAAAAGAGGAGTTTTAAAAAACAGAAAATATATTGAACTGAATAAAAATGTGAAATGCATTTAAAGTAGCGCCTAATGAAAAAAATATAGTAGCAATGACTATATAGAAAAGAAAAAAGGCCTTAAATTAGTAACCTCAGTGTTTACATTAAGAAATTAGGGGCAAAAGCAACTTAAATTCAAATTTAGCAAAAGTGAGTTCTGAACATCTTTATGCCAATAAATTTCACTCACATGAAAGGGAGAATGATCATTGAGTGTTTTGGTAAACCCTCACTCAAAAAATAGATAACAGGAATAACTCAGTATCTGTTTTAAAATTAATGCATAACAGAAAAGGCTGCCCACAAATAACTAAGTCCAAATAACTTCTTTGGGGAATTCTGCCAAACATCCAAGGAAGGAAGTTGACCAATTCTAAACAAGTCTTGGAGAACACTGAAGAAGAAGGAATACTTTGCAGACCTTCTAAGATTCGACCTGCTCTGATTAACCCAGACCTGATAGATTGCAAGAAGACTGCAGACCACAGACCCCTGTATAGACATGCAGAATTGCCACGTTGCCTTGAGTCCTCGCCTGGTGCTTGCAGAGTTAGAGAGTGGTTGTACCTTATGTTCTCCTTTTCGACACAATCTGTTTAAACACCAGTTAGCCTTACTTATGTTTTCAGAACCTGTGCAGAATACCTTTTCCGGGTTTGAGGGCATTTTCTGTTAGCCTTTTAGTGAAGTTTAATAAACAGAAAACAATGCCCGTCCCCAAAACACAGCATGGTGAACTTGCATGCACCAAACACACCCACACAACCAGACTCCAGGCAAGAAAGCACAATAGCATCAAAAGCTCTGGCAGCTCTCAATCCCCACCCACCCCTGTTAATAAAACTGCCATTTTCACTTCTAACACCAAAGAGTAGTTGGTTTTAGATAGTCAATTTTCTTAAAGAGCGTATTATGCTTGACAGTCATTTAAAATTAGCATCCAGGGCTGGGGATGTGGTTCAAGTAGTAGCGCCCTCAACAATTTTATTTATAAAAATAAAAAACAAAGATATTGTGTCCACCTAAAACTAAAAAAATAAATAATAAATATTAAAAATAAAATAAAATTAGCATCCAAACATTTTTTAATATAACATATCATTTATACCCCCTTCCATTTATTTACACAAATAGCAGCTAAAACATCGCCAACTATTATTTTCTAGTAAAATGCATACCTATGGCATGGTTCATCATTAATGTCAATCCATTTTCAAATATATTTCCTGCTAATTAAATAGTGAATTTCTTATCTAGTTGAATTTTTTCTTGCAATGTAGTTACAAAACATCTTGATGTTTGGGCTTAATATTAACATAATCTCAATTTCAATTTTCTATATGAGAATCATTTTGGACCACTGTCCATCATGTAAGATTGATTTTACTTAAAACCGATTAATATATTCTGCAAGCTTATTGGCTAAACACACCCAAATTGCAATTCATCCCATTTTCCCGAGAGGCAGCTAGTGAGTGACAGGCCTGCTCTTGAGTCCACCATGGGTATGTATCAGTCAGGGATCTCCAGGGAAATTGAACCAACAACACAGGGGAGGGCAGAAAGAAAAAGGGACACAGGTATTTTACAGGATGAGCTCACACAAGTGCAGAAACCGGATAAATCTGAACTTGCAAGGTGGGTCAGCAGGCAGGAGCTGGGTGAGAGCCTATGCTTGAGTCCAAGGCAATCTGCTGGGGCAACATGTCTTGCTCTGAAGGAGGCCATTTGTTTTTCCTCTCCAGACCTTCAACTGGTTGGGTGAGGCCCACCTGCTTTGTGAAAGGTACTCTGCTTTACTCCAAGTCTATTGATTTAAATTCATCCAAAACTCACCTTCACAGAAACACTGGGATCAAGTGTCTGGCACCTTGGCCCACTGAATATGAAATTAACTATCACAGGGTCTAGAGTCTCCTGGCAGGAATGCACCTGTCCCAGACATATAGAGCAAATGAGGTCTCCAGGGCCAATCCAGATTTCAAAAAGTAACAAAGAATAATTTCTTTTATTTTTTTTTTAGATTTAAACATAACATATTAGTAAATGAACACAATAATGAAAATATTTTAAAATGCAAAGAAAAGTTGTAACACTGTCTTCCAGCCACGATGAATTTTCTTTTAATGTCCAATGGAATTTTTTCCCATCCACTGCTGCAATATTTAAAAAGCAGTATTGATATAAGTGAGTACAATTTATTTTAAGCAATTTGGTAAAACAAAACCTGTGATACTGGTGTGTATTCTCATTCCAAATATTGCTTTTCTATTCAATTATTTTATTCATCTTTGCTTGGCTTTTCCCTACAGTTCACTTTGAAATTTCTTGGAACCCAGCCGTTTAATCAAACAATGATCTGGAAGGACATTCAGCTCATGGGAAATTAAAATATAACCGCAGCCTTTTATGACACACGAGGCACCCTGTGCTGAGCATTCTGTGCACTGTATTTCCTGAATTAAGTTGTCTGGAGGAGACCAAGACTCATTTCTGTTTGGCCGATGGACATCTTCGGGCTCTGTCTTTCAGGGAGCCCAAGCCTCCTGTTTAAACCCTCCAAGAGGAAGTGCGTCTATGGAGACAAGCCAGTTTTGACTCACCCAGCTTCATTTTTAGTCAAATTTCATTCTCAGAAGTCACTGATGTCATACCCGCCATGGCGATTCAATTTCATCTTCGTGCCTACAGCAGTGGGGAGATGCTGTCCCCTGGACCACTGCTCGGCTGACATTTGATCTAGAGTTTCATTGTAATCATTTTGCTTGGCATCGAAAATCCATGTGAGTCCCAGTGTATATCCCCTGGACTGAGTAATTACTAGTCACGTGTCCCTGGGCCCTGCAGCAAGCTTTCCCCTGGGGGCGCTGGGAAGCGTTTCTCTCCTGGTCCTGCTGTTTGCCAAGGGCATCTATTCCAAAGGCTTGTGGGGCTCGAACTGGGCTCCACACTCTCTAGCCGGCTCTGCTCTCACCGAAAACTGTGGCCAGCCCAGTTGGCTTTTTGACGTAATTCAGAGTTGGTGGTTTCCTCCACAGTGTGTTTTCACGATCTGGAAAGCTTTAGGGGTTACTTTTTTCCTAATCAACTATGAGAGCTTCTAAAACCCACAAGTGTAGCCAAAATAACTTATTTGTTGAGAAGAACCGCATTTGTTCAAAGCTCTGACTTTGGAGTCATGGGCTAGACATGTGGGTTTGAGACCTGGCCCCACCACTTTCTAACCCTTCCTTGTTCCCTTGTCATATAAGAGGGGAAACTAAGGGGGCTGGGGTTGTGGCTCAGAGGTAGAGCGCTCACCTAGCATGGGTGACGCACTGGGTTCAATCCTCAGCACCACATAAAAATAATATAAAGATATTGTGTCCACCTACAATGAAAAAATGAATATTTAAAAAAAAGGTGGGGGGAACTAATAGGAACCCGACTGAAAAGCTGCTGGCCATACTGACTGTGCACATAGTAGGGAATGCTTGCTATGGAGTCCCAGGTACGCTCTGCCTTTGGAACAGTTGAACAAGTGAAGGTAGTTGAATAACTGAACTCTGTGGTGGGTTAGTTGACTTAGTCAATGGGATATAACAAACCCATGTTGATAGATACTCCCTTCAAATTCAATGGACTTAAATTTAGGTGAATTAAGTAAGCGCAGTGCTTCTCCTAGGCATAAATATTGATCAAGAAACTAGGTGTTTCTCAATTACTCAGGAAAAAGGGGGATGTGACTGTCCTTGAAAGTCACTAATTCCAAATTACTATACTTCAAGGCACTTTTTCTTCACATGCTCACATCTCTGATATTAGGATACATTTTACAATCTGCAACTAGGATCACGGTGAATCAAGCCTTCCCAGAGCGATGTCAAGCTGGGTCATAGTTGGCTATTCTCACCACTTCTATTGAATTAAATGTCTGTTTGAAAGATGACAGCATGACCAAGCATAACTGAGCATAAAACAATAAGCTGCTTTCTGCAGGAAAGTAGAGGACAAAGAGTTGGTACTCCTTGATAACCAGAGGAGCCGGTGATTGAGGACAGAGCCACAACTTCACGCTGTCTTGCAAAGCCACAGTCAAGTGCTCTGTGGGACTCAAGAAAGGATGGTACTAACAGGCCCAGCTTCACCGTGTGGTCTGTTTCTGAGATGCAGGTAACTTTCTATTAAGGTCAGTAACTTACAACAAGCTCCCTGCAGATCATGTTGCAGATGTCCACATCCTTAACTTTTTCATGATACAGAGGATAATACTGTGTGGAAAGCACACATCACAATTATAAGTTGAAAAGTGGAACAGAAACATGAGACACCGATATAAATAAGTTTAAGAAGTACCCTCACCAACTTATTGCATTAGTATTTTTCATTTTATAATTTCTTTGTGAAATTACTCTAAGTTATTTACATTTACTCTTACTTATATAACATTTTCTTTATATGAGTGATATATGATTTTAAAAAATCATGTTCAATGTCTAAAAGTGTTTTTCAAAAATACATTTTTTTAAATTAAGTGGTGTATACTTTAATTGCTACAATTGTTTTCTTCTTTCATAACATAAAATAATAGTCATATTTACTTGCTGGAGCCAGAGTTGATGAAGCATAAGCATATTTGGTTTTGGTTTTAGGTGCTCAAGACTGAACCCAGGGGTACTTTATTGCTGAGACACATCCCCAGCATTTTTTATTTTTATTTTGTGACAGGTTCTCACTAAGTTGCTGAGGCTGGCCTTGAACTTGCAATGCTCCTGCCTCAGCCTCCCGAGTTGCTGGGATTACAGGAGTGGGCCACTGCTCCTGGTGCACAAGCACATTTGAATAAGCATAAGTAACAGTATAAATCTATCTGTGTTAAAGAGCCCTATTGTTTTAAATTTTAATCTATCACAGAGATTTAGCAAAACACAGGAGATATGAAACTTAAAGAACATAAAGACCTAAGCTAAGTTTTAAAATGTTAGATAAAGCAAATGTAAAACTACTCTGAGAAATCACTCTAAGTTTCTCACAGTCTCACTTTCTGCACTTGATACCCTAGACCCGCAACAGGTGGTGGACTGGCAGGGCTGTGGCCCACACTTGGTTGGCTGCTGTTGAAGTGACCTAATCCTTGAACTGTCTGGTGAAGTTCAGAAAACTCTTAGGTTTTCTTTTCTTATATATCGACATGCTCTCTTATAATTGTATAGGACTTTACAGTTTGTAGATACATGTCCTCATAGAACTTTCCAGTCCAGTGGGCTGCAGAGCTCAGACTGCCATGCATATTCTCCGCCCAAACACTTCTAAAGGTTGGCTTTGGTCATGGCTTTAGAGAGGCCAGAAAGGCAAGATCAGCATTTTAACTGGACAGAAAAACAAACAAAGAGCTGAAACAAAGCTAAAAGTCGACTCCAGCAGCCAGACGTGGAGCCCTTGGTGGGCAGAGACCAGATAATGCTCTGCGCTTGGAACTGACAAGAGTACCAAAGCCAGAGGCTGGGGTGAGGCTCTTGCCCTCACGACAGGAAGTGGAGAAAGATAGCTTCTGACTCATCTCTGAGAGCCATGCGTGTGCTGAGGCAAGTGTGCACAGAGGCCTGCGTGGACCCAGCCACTCCTGCCGGCAGTTCCTGCCTGGCACACCAGCAACCTCAGCTGTCAGAGTGCGGCTCAGTGGTCCTCTCAACTGCCCTAAAGAGAAACTCCTGTTTTGCAACTGGGAAAGCTCCTATTTTACAAGGAGCTAACCTAGGATCATGCAACATTCAGTCAAATACCAGAACAAGGACCAAGCCTCCTAGCCGGGCACCACCACCCAGAGAAATGGACTCACCGAAGCCTAATCTCAGCTGTGTCCTGCAGCTGCAGTAGCGCATGTAATCCCAGGGGCTCAGGACACTGAGGCAGGAGGATCTTGAGTTCAAAGCCAGCCTCAGCAAATTAGTGAGACCCTGTCTCTAAATAAAATACAAAATAGGGCTGGGGTTGTGTCTCAGTGGTTAAGTGCCCCTGAGTTCAATCTCTGGTACCAAAACAACAGCAACAACAAAAAAAAAACACAGAACCGGCTAGTAGAAAGCATATTCTTTCCTTGCAAGTTTAGATTAATTTTTAATTAAATTATCTAGAATTAAAATTTGTGGCTCCTACAATAATTTCTATTCTTATGCCAAAGAATGTCAATTTTTTATGATGAAGATTCAATAATGAGGAAGTGGATAAATTTTTGCTCTTATAATTCAGTATACTAGTTTCCATCTGGTGTAATCAAACCCTGATGTACCAACAGTTCTTCCATGAGGAAGAAAGAGAGGGTTTTCATGTTTTATTAGGTGGGGAAAAGCCACTGACAACCTAATATAAAGCTTGCACAGGAATTTTCAAAAGGTGGAGAAAATAATTGAAAAAATATGCACTGGTTTGCATTCTGGAATTTTCAAAACAGTCCCAATTTCATATAACTTTATTTTTCTTTTCTAACTGTATTTTCTTATCAGATTATGAATAAATGCGATTTAATTCCAAGGCTTTTGTAAGATGTGCTATGTAAACCTAGGGACAAAGCAGAAAAAGAAAAGCAATGCAATTTTGCCAGATTATTCAATCTAATTTTTTTAAAAGCCAAAAGGTCCAGGCTGAATCTTAAGGAGAGCCCCTGAAACCCAAATACTATTGGCTGGTATAGATCAATCTTGGAGAAATAGAGAAACAGGTGCAGGAACCACATTGCAATAATGAGCATAGCAATCTTGTAAACTAAAGCCACCCTTACCTTGCCCCAGTTCTTCAAAAAAATAATTCCCTCTGAACTGACCTTGCTTCTGCATCTGTCCACTTGTCTGTTGACAACTGATAAAATGTTGGTCCTCTGCTTCCCACTCTGTACCCCAACAATGGCCTTTTCCATCTAAGGAAGACCATTCAGTGAAGGGTGTGTTAGAATACTCCATATTCTTTGAGGTTAAGTGTGGGAATTTGATGAAACTTATAGAAAATATAGCTATGTTTTTTAATTTAAAAAGCAAACATAAATCTTTTTCTTTATTATTTTCCAGTGTTAGTTGGTTCTCATTCTGACGGGACCATAAGAGCAATATAGAACCATTATACACTAGGTATGCTTGTATGCACACATTTCTTGCATATATGCACTGCTTTGCATGGCTTACCAATCACAAGACATATAATTCCCATTTCACACTTTGAGGATAAGGAAAGCTATGGAATTATTTCATTAGGAAATAAACTCAGCTTGAAATAAACTCATTACATCATCTTCAAAAGCAGTCTGGAGCTTGCCCATTAACTCTGAAACCCACCAGGGAAAGGATTCCACAGGTACTAATTCCCTTACAAGAGTTCCAGCTTTGGGACAATCTGTGTCTTTCAAGCTTATAAGGCTAGATAAACAACAAGGAGACTTTTGAAATGCTGAGTTCATATCTTAGCAATTAAGAGTATTCAAAAACAAATCATGAAATGCTCATGAGTTCCATGTTCAACCAACCACTTTTAAATTGAGTTTTCTATGGTATTTAATTTCTACTTAATATCCAAAATGGGAAATTCCCCATCACATTTCAAAGCTGAAAAATGCTTCCCCTTTCCTCTTACTGTGTAGCTTTGTAGTGTCTTGGTGTGTCCAATTGTATTTGACAATTGCCCTTATAGACAACTGATTCTTTTAAAAAAGATTGAGTCATGTCACAAATTTATAGCTAAAATAATAGCTGAAACAATGTATTTCTAACTATTGAAGCACAGAGTGGTGCTTCAAATCCCTCTCACAAGAGAAACTTGCCAGCGCATGCTCAAGTTGGTCCTTTCCTGATTGACAAGGTTGCCTCCATGTTCACAGAGCTGATCCAGCCCAAATAAGCTGTTAATTGAAGTGTGCAGAAACTTGTTTATGGTTTGCTGTTCCACACAGGTGTCTGGATGCAGGACTCCTACAGCTTTGGAAAACACTAAGCAATGTCTGTCAACAGACATTTATAAATATGTCATTATCTATTACTTCATAGAGAAACTCAAAGCCTTATGTCAGACGTCTTACATGATTTATGTTTTTGTTCAAAAGCACTTGGCTCCATTTGAGAGACAGCTCCTGAATCAGGAATAGGAGTTAATGAACTGAGGCATTTGTTTGATAAGCGCTTACTGAATACCTTGTGTGCAGTGCACTGTTTTGGGTGCTTGTGATAAGACTAATAAGGCCAAAACTGAAACCCTCAAAGAGGATATGCTGTTGAAAAGAAGAGAAGGCCACATGCACAAACAAGTAGAAGCTTCATAGATGGACACTATGGCAGAAAGAAGTGCAGACTTTGACGGGTGCATAAGGAAAGGGTGGTGGGTGTGGCCACATGGAGTCAGGATGCTGGTCAGTGGAGAAGGGCAGTCTTGAATTTAGCCTGCAGAACATGCCGGGGTTCATCAGAAAGTACAGCAGGCCTGGGTCCATGACAGAAAGGTGCAGAATCAAGGCCCCTGGGCGGGGGGGGGGGGGGGAGTGGGCTGTGTGGCACCCTTTGAGTCCTCTGGGGATTCCCTGTGATGTGAGCATACAACCCAAGAGCAGGATTTGATGAACTAGGAAACTGACGCCCAAGCCAGAGCCAGTAGCTCTGTGTTCCAGCTCAGAAGTTCAAGCAAACTCCTGTCAATAAAGGGCGCCTTTTGATAAGTTCCAAAAGGTAGGGATGCTTTCAGATTTGCATCTCAGAGCTGAAAGTCTGGAGGAAGCTTGAGAACAAAGTGGAGGGGCGTAGATAAAGGAAGGGACCACATAGCAAGAGTCTGAGTGAAAGATGGTTGGAGTCCAAATCCGGGCAGTGATGGTTGGAGTGGAGGAGACAAAAGAGATATAAAGAAGGGTGACTCCAGATAGCCTGGTCACCCATTGGATGGTTGGATGGATGGATGGATGGATGGATGGATGGATGGATGGATGGATGGATGACTGTGTGGATGGATGAATGAGTGGTGGATAGATAAGTAATAGATGGGTGTAAGGATGAGTGATGGATAGATGGATGAGTGATGAATGGATGGTAGAGTGAATGGATGGATGGGTGGATAGATGAGTGTTGGATGGAGTATGGGTGGATGGATGGATGGGTGGTTCAGTTTTTCTGATCCATTATCTAAGACCTATTATTATCAGTGAAATCAATTTGCAAACTATCTGAGTTTGAAAATGAATTGCTTTAGAGAAGAGTAGCATTTCTAATACTTAATCACCTATTTAACAGCCCAGGCACTCATTGCTTTTATCATTGAGCCTGGGGCAGGAGTACCCTGTAGATGTCAGATCATTGTGCTGTCCAAAGGGTTGAGGGGTGTGGTAGGGAGTTGTGGTGAAGTGAATGGGGATTCAGGGCAGTGGATGCTTAGAGCGAGCAGGAGGCAGTGAGCACATTAGAGGATGGTGTAGCTGAGTATTAGCTCTGGCTGTGGAAGAGAAAAGAAATAGCCTTAAGACAAACAGACTCCATTTCTAAGCAACCCAATAGCCTGTAAGTTCATAGAGCTCCTCTTCTGTGCCTCACCAAACACCACCTGCTAGCTCAGGTCTAGGTATGGTGAAAAAAAAAAGGTTGCAGCTGAGTGATCCACTGAATTCTGGCTCTGCCCTTTGATATTGTAGACCTCAGGCAAATATTTAACATTTCTGAACTTGGTTATTTTCCTTTGCAAAACAGAACTAATAGCATTTACCCTACCGCTTTGCAGGGATGAAGTGTGACCCAGTAATATAATACACACAGAGGAGCATTGTAATTTGTGACGCTGTCAAAGTTGGTTATTGCTATAATGTTAATGCTGTCACCCAGGTTCCCTGTGCCTCCTCAGGCTGTGAGAGGTTTAATGACAAAGGGATGACACTCGTTGCAACCTGCTTGCTGGGCATCTCAGACCACAGTGTTTTCCTGAGGACTCCCCAGCTCTGGAGGCCTCCAGCATCTACCCTCACCTTGCAGGCTCTGCTGGGCCGCCCACCCCAGAGGGCAGGGCCATGACTTCTGATTCCATAAAGTGGCCCGGGGTCATCTCCAACTGGACAGGCCGGTGCTTCCACTCTGCTCTCCCAGCCCGTGTGTCGTCCTCCCAGCATAGTCGTCCTCCCCCACTTCCTGCCCGGATCTTCCACGGGAGCCCACATGGGCCTGAACAGGGATTCTTAGCCGCAATTGTGCAGTAGCCCCCAAGAGGGTTCTGAAGTGTCAGCACCAAGCCCTTCTTGCACCTGAGATGCTAAACCCCAGTCTCCAGGTGAGAGCCCTGCATCAGGGGTTTTAAAGAGACACAGGTGATTTTGATGTGAGCTGAGAGCGGAGGCCATCCAGAGGGTTGGGGAGGTATCCATCTCTCCCCCATCCATTTGGCCTACTCAAGAGGCTACAGAAACCACACTGCCATGGCTCTGGGCTTAGAAATGCTCCAGAACCTTGAAAAGTACACAATATAAAAGAAATAACAACATGAAACTTTTTTTCATTTTTTTTTCACTTGTGGTGATTTTATATTCTCCTTTATGGGAAAGTTCTATTTCATTCTTTTACTTTTTAATGTTATTTTATGTGGCACATGAATTCATGGGTATGCATGTATTGTGAACACTCAAAATGTTTACTTATTAGAGGGTCAGATCACAGTGTTATGGAACATGATTGTTTCCCTTATGGCATTGGTGATATCCTATGATTTCTTACTAGAAAAGGTTGACTCAATCTTTTTTTTTTTAAAGAGAGAGAGAGAGAGAGAAAGAGAATTTTTTTTAATATTTATTTTTTAGTTCTTGGCGGACACAACATCTTTGTTTTTTTGTTTTGTTTTGTTTTGTTTTGTGTGTGTGTGTGTGTGTGGTGTTGAGGATCGAACCCGGCAAGCAGGCTACCGCTTGAGCCACATCCCCAGCCCATCAATCTTTTGATTAAAAAAAAAAAAGGCCACAACTCATTCACTAAATAGTCTCATATATAGGCTGTTAAAAACAATAAAGTTTTGAAATTTCTAATACTAAAAATACTACTAACACACACAAGCTTTAAAGGACTTTTTTTTTTTTAATCAAACTGGTCTTCTGATTTCAAGGACAAGAATATCTTAAAATCAAACACTTAAATATAAATAAATATCAGTGCACATACATAAAAATAAAGAAAATTTTGCATGTGCATTAAAGATAATAACTTTCAAATCATGAAAGAGATGTTCTCATATGATTCCAATCTGATAGTGAAATACCAATCTGTATTTTAGCCAAGGAGAAGCCCTCAGCCATAATACTCCTTTCCTTTTAGGATAATTTTGTAAACAGCATGCTCCTTAATTAAGCAACATCAAAATACACATCTAAGTGACTCATTACTCCTGCATTTCTCAGGAATTGAAAAGGGTTGTAATTACCAACAGGAGCTCCCTGCAAACAGTTCTACACACACACACACACACACACACACACACACACACACATACACACACACACACCTTTTTTGTTCGCACTGTGACCGGTTTACTCCATTCTGCAAGAATATATTATTAAAGCAAAGCAGTTATAAAATGCCCGAATGGTCATATTATAAAAACTTCAAATTTCATTGGAAGGTGGAAAAAACATTTCCTGTGATTCTCCACTCAAAACTCCCCAGGGCCCCATTCCAGGGCCTTTCAAAATCAGGCCTGGGCATCCAGAAAGGAATCTGCCCATAGCTCTGCTCTGTGTAGGAAGTGAAGGCTTCAGTTTAATTCGCTGGATCCCCTGCCCGGAAAGGCTGCGCCCGCTGGGGTCCAGTTTGAGTTTCCTTAATAAACTTGGTGTGTTTCAGTTCAAAGATGTGGAGACTTGTTGGCAACTTTCTGGAAACATTTAGCACACTACATTAAGGCTTGCTCCAAGACACTTCATTTATAACCTGTAAAAATTCCAGCTGTTTCCCCTTGAGTCTATTTTTTTTTTCTAGAGAATACTTTTTTTTCCATTATATTCTATATTACAGGGAAAATAATTTTCTACATAAAGCATTAATTAACTTCCTTTTATCTCATTATCTACTCAAAAAAAGTAGTTGTCTAAACTCTTCAAGGAGCCACTTCTATTAGAATGTCAAGTTCCTTTCTAGACTTAGCTAAATGGGCCAGAAATGCAGCCTTGATTTGGGCTGCCATAAATTATTCATTGTAGTATATTTTTCAATCACATGATTTAATTCTAAGCTGCTTTTTTTTCTTCTCAGTCTATTTTCCCTGGTCATCTTAGGAGCTGGATCAGCTCACTAAATAGATCACTGGACATATTTCCCCAAATTTTAAACATGTATGCAATAACATGAAGTCATGTGACCCTCCTGGAAAACAGGGCGCAGAAATGGGGTCAAACAAATGTTGAAAAGACCTAATAAATATCCCAACATTAAATAAGCCGCAGTGGTTATTAACTATGACAAAAGTGCCCACCACCAGGACAAGATAGAGAAACTGGAGAGGAAGAAAAGTAGCTGGCAACATTTTAGCCTGAGGTGTGGAGGAAAAAACCAAATGATAAGATTCACACCTTATTATTAGGATCTTATTATTCCCTGGATTCATTGTATGCTCAGAAAAGTACCTGAAGCTGTGGTTTCTTATTTTCACCTCCCTTTCTTTCATATCAAGAACAAATGTATTCATGGCACACTAATGTCCTAACGTGGACATTTGTGGAAGCCAAGAACTTCTAAACAGATCATTCACAAAGACGAAAGTCACCAACGCACAGATAAAGCCATTTTGGAAGATACACTGAATCCCAGTAACTAAGGGAATTAGGTAGCTCACTGACACTCAACAGTGTGTTCATCAAACTGTGGCTTAGGTATTTGAAATGGTTATTTCACTTGTGAAAATGAAAGGAGAATTTAACAATATAAAATAAAGGAGAAAATAAATCGTGTATTGTTTCACTACATGAATGAATGCAGACAAAAGACACAATTAGTACTGATTAGGGCCTCAAAGGAAAAAAAAAATCCAAAGCAAGCTGATGGATTTGAAGAATGATGGAAATAAAGAACTTTTAATTTGTGTTGTAAACATTCGGTCTGTTCTGTTGGATTTGGCTTTAAGAAAAATAGAAAGCAGAGGGAATCTTTGCTGAGCAACTACTACGCTCTGCTCTCTCAATTCCATGCCAATTTCCCAAGCCGGGTTTGTTATCCACACTTAACACTCTAGAAACCAGGCTTAGCTGGGCTGAGGACTTCTGCAAGCCTACTAACCACCGTGAAGGAAATATTTAAAGCTGGGTCTATCTGACTCCAGCTGTGCTTGGTGAAACTCTGCATAAGGTCAAAGTTGCAAAGGGCAGGCTCAGAAAAGTACCTGATAACAGCTGGGGTTTTGGCTCACTGTACCTCTTTAATCAAAATGGTTGCACCTGTTACTTCTTTTGTCTAACGATCTGCTGGAGCTTTCAGTAAAAACAAACACACAAATCTCTGCTAATCAGCCTTAGGAAACAGTGTGCTATGGACGTGTCTCCCAGGAGAGCAGCAGAGCTTTCCGGCGTCTGAGCCGGAGACTGCAGGCAACATGGGAGCTTCCAGTTGAGACCCTTGCCCTGGAGAGGGAAGCCAGCAGAGGACAGCTGTGTTCTGAGAATGGAGGACATCCCCTTTTCTTCCTCAAAGTGTAAGGACACACTGATCTTTTCTACAGTCAGATGACAATCACCACTGGGCCACGCTGCACTTTAGACCTTTCAGCAGAGACCCTCATCTCTTACTCCACATCCCCAGCAACCCACTAGAGACACACCAGCACTCATTGTATTTACACCCCATCCTTTTCCAGAAACACAGAAATCATAAAGGAAAGAATAACACATCCCAAAGAAATGTACTTTTCCTCAGAAGTATTTGTTAAAAACAGTTTCAATTTTCAGTTTTCCATATGGAAAATACCTCCGTGAATCCCTGGGCTCGTGCCAGCTCCTGAACGGCAGACCCTGCCTGGACCTGCTCCTCTGTGCATATCCACAACCCAAGACCTGACCCGATGCCCCTTTCACTGGTCTCTGATGGGCTCTGCTAAATGGAAAGAATAGAAGAAAGAGCCTTTTCCGAGGCTTCCATCAATTCGAAGACACACACAAGCCCTCCAGAATCACAAAACCTACAGGCCATCACACTCCAGATTCTAAGTGCAATCAGAGCTGGGTTCACTAATTCCAGGAACTTTTTTTTTTTTTTTTTTAACATAAGGACATGATTAATGCTAAAAGTGAGTGTGTCCGGGAAAGCAGCCTCTGGCCCTCCCCACGCCTGTCTGCATTTCACTTTCACCTTCTCCAGGATGAGGACAGGTCGAACGGACAGCAAGATGGAACTAACAGCAATTCCTGTTAAGAGCCAACTTAGAAATGTAAAGAAGGAGAAGAAGTGTGCTTTCAACCTGGGTGTCAGCAAAGGTGACAACTATTCTCTCCCCTTCTGCTGCAGGAAGATATAAAACAGGCTGGGATGTTGGGAACTTGATAGGTGAAGGGAGAAGACTTCAAAAGCTAAGCAGAAATCTGGAGGGTGGTGAGGCAGATGTTTTCCATTCTACATTTTAGGTCTGGAGCTTGGGTGATGGGGAATTTGTCTAAGATGTTGTCTTGCTTTCAAGAGAATTTCTAAGCCTAGGGAGATAGGTGAGAAGGAGGCAGGATGGTTGTGTGTGTGCAAAAAAACAAATAAAAAACAGACTGCAAGAAGGGACACTATGGGCAGAGTCAGTGGGGACCTTGAGATTTTCCACTTGCTTGTCCAACATGGTGCGCCCTTAGGAGAAAAGGCAAGGACCAGGAGGATTACTCTGCAGGAAGAGGGAGTGATCAGACCGGAGGAGCCATGCTGTGCTGCACTACCACATCTGACTGGCTTAAACCAACAACTCGTTGTTCCTCATTCAGCCTACCTGTCCACTGAGGGGGTCATAATAGTCTTTCAAGAAACAAGCAGCATCTCAAATGTTAATTTGAGAGAATTCTAAGTCTCCCATCAACTATTAAATGACACAAAACGTGCTATTTCTGCTCACAATGTGCTATCCAGCACCAATCACATCGCCCCACTTGGCCACAGTGAGGGGGAGTATGAACTGTATGCCTGGAATAGGAGATGGGGGACTCTGGGAGCCCAACACAAAGGACTTCAGAAAGAGGGCATCCTCATGCCGACCAGGAGCCCTAGCAGGTCTGGTGAAGTCTCCTAGTCTAAGGAAGAAAATTCATAGCATTGATTCTGCTTGTATGTGTGAATACAAAACAGAATCAGCATATAACATCATGCCTCACTTCAGGCATATACTGAGGAAGTTTATAAGGACTAAGCTCCTAGAAAGCTTTATAAATATATATTATGTATTACATATTATATTATTACATATTTGTATAAAATTATAATGCATATTGTTATATATTATATTACATATTTTATATGTTATATTATATATATGTATGTATACATATACACATATACATACAAATACACACACACAGAATGTAGAAACCCAGAATAAAGGTAAAGAGAAAATCATTTTTTATTCCTCTACAGATAGACATAGCAAAAAAAAATAATAATAAAATCTCATTTATATAGACAGACTTGGGGAAAATCCACAGTGATTTAATCAAAAGTATATATGTAAGTATGCATACAGATACATATATTATAAAATATTACACATTAATTCAACTTTATTATTTTAGGATAAGCATAAGAACTAGCTAGTTGAAGTACATGTCATTGGAAAATGATTTCCAAGAAGTTTCCATCAGAAGGAAAAAGAAAAAGGGCTAGGTTCTTGTATTCAAAAGATGAGGGAGTTAGTGTTTGTTCTCTGAAGGATCACAGAGAAATTGTCAAACTGAATCATAACAGGTGGGCAAAAGAAAAGCTAGAACCAGATCTTTATTGTCCTGAGAATTTTTAAATTTTTTTCCTAAAACTTTCTACTTCTATCATTCATCACGTCCTTTATCTTTTTGAGCCCTTGAGAAAATGATATTGCCAATATTCCAGAATATGCAAAGGAGATTATTATATACAAGCCAGGTAGATGGCACACAGTCATTGTAATCCAGCAACTTGGGAAGCTGAGGCAGGAGGATCACAAGTTAGAGGTCAGGTTTAGAGATCTTGTCTCAAAATGAAAAATAAAAAAGGCTGGGGATGTAACTCAGTGGTAAAGTGCTCTGGGTTTGATCCCATTATCAAAAAGAAAAAAAGAAAGAGAAAAATTATGAGATACAGAATACCAAATAACCAGGTTTATTTCATATAAATTGAGTCAGATGATAAAAGGAATGCAATACATTCCAAGCAACTGCACACAGTAGCCAGCATTTCTAGACCATCAATGCCTCTATGACCAAATTACTGGCTTTGTGATCATCCAGCTTTTCTTTAGACCAAAAAGGAATCAGTTAACTTACCATAAAATTTTATAATGAATTCATGTTTGGAATACACTTCAGAGAGAGAGAAGCTAATTTTAGTATGAGAAATAATGATGTTTTATCAGTACACCTGAGATCATGAAGGACACATTGGCTATTATTCATTCTTGCTCTACTTGCGTTTTAATTCTTTTCTATTGTGAGAATAATCAGTTAGGTATGCTGAGATGATAATTAGCGTTGTTTGATGGCAAGTAACAAAAAGATTGCAAATAGCATAAGCAGAAAATAAATATATTGAGAGAATCACAGAAATACAGGTAGAAAAACCTACATCAGGCTTTTTTAAAAAAATTGCAGAAACTAGAGCATCAGAAAGCAGATGAGGTGCAGGAGCTAATTGGCAACCATAAAGAGGAAGCCCACCCATTTTCCAGAGTCATTTTCTAGAGCTTTGCATCATTCTGCTCAAGAATCAGCATCCCGGACTGGCACAGTGGTGCAGACCTGTAATCTCAGCAACTTGAGAGGCTGAGGTAGGAGGATCCCAAGTTTAAGGTCAGCCTCAGCAACTTAGCCAGGTCCTAAGCAATCTATTAAAACCTTGTCTCAAAATATAAAATAAAAAGGGCTATATAGAGGTGGCTCAATGGTAAAGCATCCCAGGTTTCAATCTCCAGAACCAAAACAAACAAACAAACAAACAAAAATAGATGCAGATCAGCTACTTGATGCTTCATTTCCACCCCTTAGCTAAGGAGCACAAGATGTCTTGATTGATTGACAATTAATCTTATACACTGTGAAGAGGAAATTCCCCCAAAAGCATGAGGGCCATTTTCACAAAATCAAGGCAAAATTATATAACAAATGCCCAATAAAGTAACAGATACCTACTGCACTAGGATCTGTTCCTAAGAATTTTGAAATTCAACAAAATGCTCCCTAGAGGTGCTCGAGACTCCCTGGTGAGGCTTGTGGTGGAGCTGAATAATGAGAGACCCTGTGCTCCAGCAGCTGGATTTGGTGGGGAGGTGGCAGGACACCATGGAAGGGTGCTCACATGTGGCATGATAAAGGTCGGTTTGTGTTGGTTCAGCCACTGATGGAAACGCACAGGGCAGGGGAGGGAGGAGTTGAAGGAGCAGCCAGGGGGAGCCGGAAGCCTAGTGAAGCTCTTGGCAACAACTTAGTCAATGCACAGTTACAGGGACTTGGTCTAGAGGAGGGCAGAGGGGCTAGAAAGAAGGGATTGTGTTCATTAGCCTTTTTCTATGAAAGGGACCACCCAGTGCTTAGAGGTTTAAAGCAACTACCATTTATTCAGACCATCCGTCTTCAGCCAGGGGAGGGGAGGGTGCCTTTTGGCAATGTCTCGAGGTATTTTTGGTGATCACAACACTGGGGTGAAGGTGCTTCAGACGTGTATGGGTAGAGGCCAGAGGCTGCTCACCATCCTGCAGAGCACGGGACAGCCTTGCAAGAGCCATCAGGTCCACAGTGGCCCGAGCACCAAGTAAAGAAACCCTAACTTAGCTTGTGGTTCTGCAGGTCATCAGTGTGGTTTGGACTCAGCTGAGCTGCTGCTGATCTGGGCGAGGCTCAGCTGATCTCAAATTGCTCCCCCCCATAGCTGTGTTGGGCTAGCTGGCAGGGTGATGGATCTGGGCCAGCTCCTCTCTGACCCCTGTGGTTTCCTGTCCAGGCAGACCCAGGATTATTCACATGGTAGAGGCAGGGCTCTGAAGACCTCCAAGAAACATGCAATGCCTCTTAGGCCCAGCTGTATAACGAACACGCTTCCCGTCAGCCTGACTCTAAGGGTCACAACAGTGGAGTGATAGACTACCTGTTAACACAAGGTCTACAAAGAACTGTGATTGACTTTGTAATCTTGAAGTTGCAAGGATGTAAAATCAAAGTAGTCAGTGGCTTTTGGTGAAAGGGAAGGGGTTAGAATCACACTGACCAAGGTGACTGATGGAATCAACTAGGTGCCCCTCCACGGATGAGAGGATAAAGAAAATGTGGCCTGGATGTACAATGGAATATTATTCTGCCACAAAAAGAACAGAATTCTGTCACTGTGTCATTTCTAGCAACATGGAAGGAACTATTAAATAAAATAAGTGAGGCACAGATACCTCGTGTTCTTAATCTGTGGAAGCAAAAAACGTTGGTCACATTGAAGTAAAGAGTAGAGATGGGGTTACAAGAGGCTGGGGAGGGTGGTGGAGAGAGGATGGTTAACAAGCATCAGGGCAGTTCCAAAGGGAGAATGGCTTCTGATGGGCTGTGGCCCTGTAGGGTAACTATGGCTGACAACAGTTAATTGCACCTTTCAAAATAGCTAGTATAGGATTCTCAGTGTTTCCAACAAAAATAAATGATAAACGTACGAGGTGATGGATGCCAATTACCTGCCCCATCCTTACGTATATTGAAGTATGGCATTGCACCCTATAAATAAGTGCAATTATGTTTCGATTAAAATACATTTAAAAGATGGTATGGAGCAGAGATCCATGGCTATTTGAATCCCAATTTTGGCTACCGACTTTTTCAGAGGAAAACACACAGAAAGAGAACACAGGAAAGTAAAAATGAACCGTTTTATTCATCTCTGCGGATTTTGACTCAAAAACGAATAGAAAGGTCTGGCAAGTCATCTATTTTCAAGAGAAGTTCCTTTTACGAATCAAATGTAATCTTGAAAATCTACAAGAAAAGCAAAATAGGAGATTTTCTCTGCCTAGTCCACCCCAAAATGGAATGCCATTTCCAATGTGCAAAAGTGCCACCCTGTGGGGAGGGCCTGGGAGAGGATGGGGAGGCGGGAGAGGACTGCAGGGGGCGGTAGGGAGCAGGGGAGCAGGCAGGAGAGAGGTACAGGCGCGGGTCAATTGGGAGCCTCCAGTGCCCTTGGAGGAAAGGGCGAGTCCTTCAAGACCCCTCCCAGGGGCGTTTCAGCCCTCCCACCCCCAGGAGACAACCTGGGTACAGTGCTCCTGAGCCTGCTCCGTCTGGCTGTGTCCCCTGGAGGAAGTGCACAGAGGGCTGCTCCTGGAGCTCCCTTCCTCTGGGAGTGGGAGGAAGGGGTTCACCTTCAGCTTCTAGCCCCGCCCTGCGCCTTGCGCCCCCACGTGGGTGAGGAGGGACAGGGCGGCGGGGGACTCCAGCTGACCCCCAGGAGTGCAGGGTTTAATCCCGGGACTTGGGAAACCGTCCGCATTGTTAGTAGTTGGTGTCATTTTGTATGAAGAAAATGAACCGAGAGTGTAAAGTGAGAAGAGAAGGAAACCAAGAACAGAATCTTGGAAAATTGAACATTCAAACAACAAGTGGAAAAAAGGGCTCAGAAGAGGAGGCTCAGTAGATGAGCAGAAAGTCAGGAAGCCTGTGAGAGTAAAATATCCAGGAGGGAGAAAGTTTCCAAAAACAGGCTCTGGCCCAAAGGAGTCCAGACCACAGGGGGTGAAAGGAAGATTGAAGACTGAGGGGAAGCTGCAGGGGACCCCATAGTCAGAGAACTGGGGAAAGAGAGGTTGGGATCCCAAGTGAGACCACGGAAGCAATTCTTATTTTATTGCATAGAGATGAGGAAGATTGGAAATAGAGGAACACGTTGTGGAAGGTGTTTAAAGAGGTCGGGGCGTATCCCCATGCTGAGGGAGAGGGTCGCTGGACACAGAAAGGAGAGAAACTTGGTGGAAGGACTGCTCAAACACGTAGGAGCATGTTCTGAGCCAGACAGGGAAGGGACCTGAGGTGGTGTGGGTCAGGGCTGTAGGACAGTGAAGAACAGAATACTAGTCTCTGCACATAGAATTTTAACTTTATTGAGAATGTGAAGAACAAAGAGCAAAAATAGTGATGGCTAGAAAATAAATTAAAAGTACAGGCATTTAAATAGAAATTAATCCAGTAATGGTGGGTGATCTTCCCCTACAGGAGACCAACAAGCCAGGAGGCTACAAAACAGCTCCCTGTGCTCGGGTTCTACATGTATGGACCGAAAGCCAGGTGTTCTACAGAAGAGTGAAGGGCCCTTAGTCCTCGCCTTTGAAGGGCTCACACTTGGGCAAGAGAGAAAACCAAACAGATCATCGCAGGGGGAGCTAACCACAGTAGAGATAGATGCCCTAGCATCCTGGAAGATAGTGAGACACCCTTAACTAATCAGGAGGGGAGGGAGAGGCTCAATTGAGGAGCGTTGAGCTGGGACCTGAGGGTAGGAAGATTTTCATTAAGAAGCCAAGACATGAGTCAGAAAGGGCTTTCTGAGAAATGGGACAATTTTACAAAGGTGCAGAGAGAGTACCAGGAAGAATCATCAGCTGGGCAGATGGTAGACCATCTCCCTGCAGTTACTTAAATAAGAGTCCCAGGCTCTGCCCATTGAGCTAACCAGACACCAGAATAATCCTTATTTTAAGTTAAAGCTCCCAGCCCTCCACACACACTCTGCATAAGAAAATTAGGGCAAGAAATCAAGGCATTTCCTCCCACACTGTCTTTATAAACACTTGGCAATATTGTCTCTAGTCCTCAAGTTCTTGCTAAGTCATCAGATTCCGTGCACTTCCCCAGAAGAGTCTTAGATGAGCCATTGATTTGCCTTTGACTTCTTCCACCAGTATTTGCATTCTTTTCTCATGCTTCTAGACACAAAGCCACTCTAATGGAGAGATTTTAGGCCCTGAGGAGGAAGAAAAGGAAAGGTAAATGGAAAAGACCGTCTCTCAGCACTTCTCCAACCGCCTGTCACATCATTTACTCCACTTACACTTTAATGTTGGTCCTATCACGGAAAAGGTTGCATTATGTCTTGAATTTTAAAAAGTGATGTAATACACAAACCACTCACCGCATACATTCGGGGGGCAGCCTTGAACAAATTGCTTTGAACAATTGCAGCCACTGAGCAGGTTAATGGGAAAATGCTCCATTCTGCACAAGGGGAAACTGGGAAAAAATGGTGCACTTAGAATCTTCAAGGTAATTCACATGAGTACATAAAAGACGGAACAAGAAGCATGTTTTCTAAAATATTGGTTAAAAATGCTATCCAAGTTCAATTTAGTGTGCTATTATTCTAATCTTCCTATTAAAAGATAAAACGTGAGAGGAAATATTACCTGCTTCTCTACCCTGGGCTCATGCATAGGGATGCAATGTATTTTTTTTAAAGAATATAAATACCACTATAATTCTTGGAAATGCCAAGCTCTGAAATCCTCTTAGTTTAAAAGAAAGTTTCGGGAGAACTGCTGAGAGATGCAAAGAAGCGTGTACAAATGTATTTTAATTATAAAATCCTTTTTCACAATGCAGTCACCTGTTGGTCAAAACTAGCAGCAGACAACACTAGATTTCTCATGATCTCACTTAGAAAGGTGAAGGTCAACCCAAGCAGGGTTTTAAAATCTGGAAACATGTTTTCCTTAGAATGTGAGAGTTTGAATATTGTAGACGGTTTACTAAATAAGTCCACTCTTTCTTTTTACTCCATAAATTTCGGACACACTGAGGATCTAAAACCAAGAATAGAAAGATCCATGGGGTCACCACAGAGGAATGCACTTCCACAATTTACTTCTGGTTTTTAAGCCCATTGTGTATTAATCCCTTTTTTACTTTAAAATGTTATCAAATTATTTCCAGCCACAAAATAGATAACATTTCTAGAGCATCTCCAGTTCTTATCAGGAAGGAGCAGCTGAGATGACTAAGCTCACAACCATGCCTTATTCCTAAATAAAGCCATTAAAAGGGAATAAAAGAGCCAGGAGCCATGGCGCACACCTGTAATCCCGGCAGCTCGGGAGGCTGAGGCAGGACGATGGTGAGTTCAAAGCCAGCCTTAGCAACCGTGAGGAGCTAAGCAACTCAGTGAGACCCTGTCTCTAAATAAAACACAAAATAGGGCTGGGGATGTGGTTCAGTGGTTGAATGCCCCTGGGTTCAATCTCTGGTACTCCCCCACCACACACACAAAAAAGTACAGATCACATACAACAATATTTCTTAAGAACAATATAGAAAAGATGGGCATGATAAGGAAAAAGCTTTGGAGTATGAGTCTCAATTTCCTTTATGTACGAGCATGACTATATGATAATCTCATTAGTGCAGACTTTACCACATTGGAGTTTGTGATCACTCTGAGAAGCGTTGCCAAAGTATACCTCATTGTATACAATTATTAGGAAGTTACAAATTCTTCTAGGTATTCTAAGTCTTTTTGGACATTTTCATCTATGGCATAAGTTACCAGGGGTCTTCTGCTCCCCCTCCCGACCCCAGTTCCATTCATTCCCTAGGGTCTCCTTAGGCAAGAGTCTCAGCAGCTCCTTTTGTGAGAGATGCCAGCCTCCAACTCTCAAAACCTGCACAAGCCTTCCCAGGTCCCCAGGTGGCTGCACCCCTCCCTTCCCCCCTCTGCAGGTGTCACACCTGCCTGTTTCCCCAGGGATTGATGCCTCATCTCCTGTTGCTCACTGACCACCTGAACACCTCTGGAATGTGCTGTATTTCTTCTGGACTTAGCACCTTCTTATCTCTGATTTTTTCCACCTGGAATGTTCTTCCACCAGGACTGTTTTAAGCTGAAAGAGGGAAAGTGACTTGTCCATGGTGTTTAAAAGTAATAAAATTGTATCTCTTTAAAACAAAGCTTATTTCATTATTTGCAAAATTACAAGCTAACCTTTCCTCCAAGGCCACAGAAATCGTGGCTCATATATGCTGTGGGGTCTAGAAAGGTTACTGAGACTCTAAAGCCTGAGGTACTAACAGAAAGTGAGGCTGTGAGCACCGAGGCCAGAGCCAGGAGAGCGTGCAGGCAGTTGCGCTGTGGTCCTGCCTTGTGTCCAGGGGACAGAGACCCTCCAGGAATAGAGAGGCTGCCCCTGGGGAGACAAGCTCTCTAGTTACGTTCACATTTTCCAAAACAAAATCATGACATACAGTTTGAGAAGGAGACCTGGGTAGAATACTTGGAATGCTTGAGTTGAAGCCAACTCAGAAAATCCAGACTAACAGTTATAACATAGGGAAACAAACTAGTTTGCAGGTCCTTCCACAGTTGGGTGAAATGTCCCACAAAATTCTCATCTTCTCCAGTTCTGATTCCCAATTTCTCATTCAGCTTTAAGGTGTCTTAATCCACGTGAGAAGGTCCTCATATCTTGAATGTAAGTGTTATGATATCTAGCATATATTCTCTTAGAGATGGGTTATAGACCCAATTTGATTAGGGCCAAGTCACAGTTCCAGAGGGAAAATATTCTTGGACAGTCCAGGAGATTCTGTGGTCCCTTTATTCAGTTCCTGGGACCCCAGTGACCCCCGTCTGAACTGAGGCAAGCTGGTACATGAAGTGGTAAGACAGAGGAATGGCTGCTAGGATGCAACCAAGACCAGCAGTCCCAGGCCCTGCCTCAGGACTCTGCTGCATCTGACAGGAGAGGTGGGGTGTGGGGGCAGCACCCCAGCTAGTACCTCCCGCCTCCAGCAGTCCACACCTCTTTCTAGAGCGTGGCCACCAACACCAGGTCCTCCAGGTAGCTCTCTCCCTCACAGTCTCAGTGTCCCCCACCACCATGTTCTTGCCTCAACAGTGGGAGGACAGGCAGCAGACTGGCCCTAAGCTTCATATCTTACTTAAATTACTAGGACAACCTTAAACCCTGGGATGGGTGTATACATGATTTCAAGGACCAAAAATGCTCCGTAATGGGGCATCAAACAAGGCTTCGGCAAAATCAGGAGGTAGCAAGTCTAGTTCAAGTTGATTTTCTTGTCTGGGAGAGCCACAAACCAATTTATATTAAAATCTCTGGTCATCACACATCCTTCAACATTTGACAGAAACTGGGAGGGAGTAGAGAAGCCGTGTGCATTTCTTTGGTTATCTTTATTTCTTTTTATTTTATTTTTATTTATTTATTCAGCAATGCCAGGGATTGATCCCAGGACCTCCCTACCTTGATCTTTCAGTCAGTCAACCCCTGCACTGTCCACCAGCTACAATGTGCTTCATGTTGACACCCACTTGATGCTCCAGGTGTGGCCCACAAATCAGCATCACTCAAAAGTGACAGCTTGAGCCAGGTGTGGTAGCACACCTGGAATCCCAGAGGCTCGGGAGGCTGAGACAGGAGGATTGCAAGGTCATAGCCAGCCTCAGCAACTTAGCAAGAACTTGTGTCAAAATAAAAAATAAATAGAGGATGAGGCTCAGTGGTAAATTACCCCTGGGTTCCATCCAAGTATAAATAATAATAACAATAATAATAATATCACTTGTCAAAATGCAAAGTCTGGACTCCACCAGGAATCCATGGATCTCAGTCAGCATTGTTAAAATCTCCCAAGGTGATTGATATGTGCTTCAAATTTTATAAAAAGCTTGTCAAAAGTGACAATCCTCACAGTGTGCTCTCGAACAGGAACACCCATCAGTGCCACCTGAATGCTCCTCAGGTGGGACCCACGAGCCTGCTCCAGGCTCACCTAAGATTGGGGGGTGGGGCAGTCAGTCGCTGTGTGTCAGCACATCTCCAGGTGATTCTGATTCTCCTCAGGTTGGAGAATTTTTGCCTCTGGCCTTTTAAAATTTATATTTAAGAAGAGCTAAGCTTTGACGAAAGCTATTTTATTTCTAAAATTTTAAGCAACCGAGAGATCCGTATATCTGTCTGGACCATTTTTAAGATCTTCAGTATTTTCAGAAGGAATATCCTTATTATTTGATTTGAGCACTGGAATGGACGGATGTGCCCGGGGCACACTCTGTGTTTCTTTCTCTGCATTTGGTAAAAGTCACATCACCCTGGGGATGATCCTGCCTCTTGAATGAGAAAACTTCCCCCTGGAGGCACCATAGTGACCCCTGAAAGAATGAGCACAGTGGAACTGTCATCATGGGTAGTTCCTATGGGCGAAGATGCCCGAAAGAAAAGGCACCGTTTGAAGACGCTGAACTTGGCAATGCTTCTCTGCCAACTGCTGGCACCCAGGGCCACCCTCAGAGCAGCTTGGATGGGTGCTTCTCCCTTTGAGTCTTTTGGCTCCACTTAGCAGATGATGGAAATTTCACACCCTTTCTCCGGGATGCATTTGAAATAATTTCTACTTTGAGAATTGTTTTGCTCAAAGGCAAGGCAGCTGTTATGGTCAAGAAGGCATCAAATGAACTCAGTAAATGTAGTGGTGTCATCCATAAATATAGCACTGCCCAGGTGAATTTTGTAAAGATATTTTATGAAGAATGTCAAAATACTTGTAATTATTTTCTAAATCATTCCACCCAATAATTGTTTCTAGAAATGTATCCAATTTGGATATATAGCCTAAAAAACCCATTGTACATAGATTATCAGAAACAAAAAATAAAAATATTCAATTACATGGAAAAACCATGGGCTGGGGATGTGGCTCAAGCGGTAGCACGCTCGCCTGGCATGCGTGCGGCCCGGGTTCGATCCTCAGCACCACATACCAACAAAGATGTTGTGTCGGCCGATAACTAAAAAATAAATATTAAAAAATTTTCTCTCTCTCTCTCTCTCTCTCTCTCTCTCTCTCTCTCTCTCTCTTTAAAAAAAAAAAAAAGAAAGAAAAAGAAAAACCAACCTGAGCAAGTACTCCCAGGGGAGGGGCTCAGAGGTGAGCCAGGTGCTCACTCTTGAGTATCCAGATTAGTCTCCTCAGGCTGCCATAACTAAATGCATCAGATCTCATGGCTCCAACAGTTTCTTGCAGTTCTGGAGGCTAGAAGTTGAAGACCCAGGTGCTGACAGGTGCACTTCAGAGACCTCTCTTCCTGGCCAGGCAGCTGCCTTCTCCCTGTGTCCTCACCTGGCCATTCCTTTGTGGGTGTGAGTCCCTGGTGTCTCTTCTTATGAGAAAACCAGTTTTATTGGACTAGGGCACCACCCCAGTGGCCTCTTTTTAATTTACTCCCCTCTTCAAAGACCTCATCTCTAGATATGGTCACATCAGGAAGCCCAGAAGGTTGGACCTTCAACCATATGGGTTTTGAGAACACAAATCAGCCCAGGTCAATCAGCATTTCTTAGGAAGTGATTGGATCTTACAGGGGTATTTTCCAGATGGCTCAGAAGTATTTTAATATTTTCAAAATGTGTATAGTTGTATCAATGAGTAGGAAACTGATTATTAACCCTTGCATGGTTTCCATGCAGATTTTAAAAACACATCGTGCAAAACCCTGAAGGTTTGGAGGAACCCTTCAGGAACCTCCCAGGTTGAAGATTGAGGCTAAGAAGATGGGCTCTGAGGCCACTGATGGAGTGAGTGACTTTGCACCTGTTGGACAGATGGTGTCGTGTGGTGCTTACACACACAGGCTTGGGAATCCATTTGTGATTCTGTTACCCATCTATAAAATGAGCTTGATAATAGCACCTACCTGAAAATTGTTGCAAGCAATAAAGTATTGAATAAAATGTTCATGATATTCTTGTTTTGAAGAAGATGTTCAGTAAGTAATACATTATTATACCTCTTGATAAGATAAACTCATGTTTATAAACTCACACACACACACACTCACACAGTTTCTTGCATTAAGTGATTTCTAAAGTCATTCTCAGTTCTAAAACTCTGTGAGTCTAAGTGACACTTGGCCATAAATGATTCACAGTAAACAGAATGAAACTTTTAAATACATTTATTTTTTACAATACAGAAACAAATCATACCCTTTTTCTCTATGGCTATCCTATTTTTGTCAGTGACATGGCTTGAATTAGCCTATGTATGTTAAAATCATAATGAATCCTGTGCTCACTGGGTGACACATGTAATCCTGTTGGACTACTATTCTATGGTTAACATAGTATTAAACCTGATATGTGATTATTCAAGTAATACAACATATATCCATGTGCATGAACATAGAATAATCTTAAAGACATTATTCAGTGACAAAAGCTAAGTGCACAGAGATACCCACATTATGCTGCCATATGCTAAAAAATGAAATGTCTTTGTGTTATTTACATTTTTACAATGTGCATGCATTACCTTTTGAGAACATAGATTTCCTTTTTCACAGTAAAATGTAACAGGGCAGAACAGATGCCCAAGATTTCATTTTCAAACAGAAATCCCAATCAACAGCACTAGTAGCAGCTGCTGTTTATTTGATAAGAGCAAAGCAGCAGATAGAAATGAAAAATAAACTAAATGAAAAGGCATCTAAAAGATCAAATCCCGGGTGACTCTTATCCCAATTGGTTTGCTTTAAGTTCCACAACAATTTCTCAGAACTAAAAAATGCCATGATTTCAGACAGAAGGAAAGATTTGACATCGGACAAAGCTGGTCTCCAGTCCTGGTCCTCCCACTTTCTAGCTCTGCAAAGAAACAAGTGACTTCATACCCTGAGCCTCATTTGCATCAGAACAGGTTTCAAAATGCCTGTCCTTCCACTGCGAGCATGGTCATTTCACTTGTACCAGCACAAGACAGCCCATATAACAAGTAGGACCCTTCACATCTCCTTCAGATAATCTTCTTCAGCAAGTCCTGTAGGATGCAAACGAACATTCATGCATTTGGTCATCACATGGAGGGACTCAAAACACTGTAGCTAAAACAGAACAGAGCTTTCTCTGCTCTCAGGGCGGCAGAGAGAAGATGAAATTCACCCAACATGGTGAATCCTGGTGAGTGCTATAATAAAGACAATGCTCAGCACCACAGAACATATGTCAGGGGCTTCTAGTCCCAGAACTTGCCAAGGGAGTCTACTCAGGGGTGTCACACCACAGTCAGCCTGGAGCAGGGGTAGGAGATCACTCAGTGAGTCCTGAGGCCATGTCCTATGCCACCCACTGGCTTGGCTGACCCCTGGAAGATGAAATCTGACAGGTGCGTGGTGTGTGTCCAGAGTGCACAACACAGTTCCCCAGAACACCAAGCCTCCAGGGGAAACCCATGTTGTCAAACTCAGCTGAAGAATGCAAAAACTACAGCTCAGAGAAAAGTCTGCCATGGTCACACAGCCACCGAGTGGGCAAATCCAGGGCTCTGATTGCCTCTGGCATTTTTTAAAAGATCAGTGGACTTTTTTATTATTTTTATCTTTTACATGTATGTGTTTTTATGTGAGTGTTTGTGTGTGCAATTTATCACATGCTACTGAGATTCTAACTCGTTACTGGGTAGGTCTAGGATCTCAGCCACTTTACTATACCCAGTGCTTGGTACATAGGAAATGTTCAGTAACCATCTCTTGAATGAATTAATAAATCCTAATTTTAAAGGATCAATCTTTTTAAAGTGTCACTTTACTGTCTAAGGGGTTTTTAGAAGGTCCCTCAGAGAGAAGAATGGGACCTCAACTTGGCCCAGCAGGATTCCTGATTCTTACCACTGAAAAGAACTCCAGGGTGTGTCTAAAGCACAGCTAGTGTTCATTTAAGGACAGGGAAGGTATGCACACCCCAAAGCAGAGTTTGACTGCCCTCTTTCTCAGAGAAAATAGGTGACATGAACAAGGTTGAGCTCTGAGTCTATATGAGATTAAGTTGGGAAGAAGCCCGTAGGTTCTTCAGGTCATCTTGAAAACTCAGATCCATGCCAGTCATTTGACACAGGGGGTTAGCGTGTTTATGGACACGCAGTCTAACCGTGAGTCATCTGTGGATGCCTTCTGTCAGTCTTCAAATCTGGCAGCATTCAAATCATTGTGGTTTTGTTCCAGTTGATCTGGGACAAGCACACCCTGGAGGTTTCCTTTATCTAACCAAAGGGACAAGCCCAGCTGGTCATGCTCAGAGAGCCCAGTCTCCATCCACTGAGGTCTCTCCCTCTCTCCCTTGAGAGCTCAGAGGTAACCCATCTTTTCAATGATTTCAATCCATTCAGTCATGTCCCACTCTTTGAACTGAAATTTAAACATCTTAGCAGCCTTAAAGAACCTAAGAATCCTCCCCAAACCAGAGTTTTGAAACTGGACCAGGTCCCCTTTCTTTCTGCAAAGGGTTAAGGAGGCATGTGGCATCCAGAGGCCACCAGGGCTCTGGAATTGTGAAAAGGACATTGCACAACAGACCAACTGGAAAACTGGGGAATAGACCAAAGGCTCAGAGAAAGCCCCTGTGAGGATTCAGAATTCAGCTCAGGATGTGGCCCCCGAGTGTGAAGTCAATAGAACTCATTTGTTTTGAACAAGCAGAAGAAACTTCAGATGTATTTTTGAAAAAAAGCATCTAGTTTTCCTCTTACAACATGGATTTGATCCTGGTACCCACCAAACCAAATGCTCTGCTACACTGAAGAATATGCCTCAGATTGAAAGGCAGGACCCTCATGCCTTTTCCTTTTCCTCTTACCTGGTATTGAGGTGTGAGGTTCTTGGGAAATTAAGTTTTAGTGCATTGAATAAACTCTCCTACTTGCTGGAAAACTGTGGTCTTGTGGAATTACTTTCTGGCTTTTAAACATGGCATCTACATCCTAATTGCCCTATTTTAATTCCGAGTAAACTAATCTTGGGAGGTAAACTAGGCCCTTGCAGTGGCCTATTAAATTTCTCTTACCCTAAGGGGAAATTTGTTCAATTCTCTTTATTCGTCCAAGAAAGCAAACTTTAGAACTGGCTCTAAACTTGCAAGGCCCTAATGATGGCCATGGAGTAAGTTTCCACCAGCTTTTAGTGTTACTTTAATTCATTCCAAATGTTCAAATGCAGACTTGTGCCATTAGCGGATCTCTCTCTCTCTCTCTCTCTCTCTCTCTCTCTCTCTCTCTCTCTCTCTCTCTCTCTCTCTCCCCTTCCTTCACATTTACACACATGCACATACTCTACTTTTCTGTCCCCTCCCATGTAGATGTTGACTCTGAAGTTTACAGATCTACCTTACTCTCAGTACTCTTTTTCCGACCCCCAGTCTAGGATCAGCTTCTTCCTCCAGTGCCGACTACAATTGCCTACCCCCATGTGTCTGCAGACAATAGGACAGCAGGGACCATGACTCTTATTGGCCTCTATTCCTTGGTTCCCAGCAAAATGCTTGGAATGTGGAAGACTCTTAATAGTTTTTGTTAAATAAGTAAATGAGCCAGGCACAATGGTGCATGCCTGTAATACCAGAGGGCTCAGGAGGCTGAGGCAGGAGGATCACAAGTTCAGAGCCAGCCTCAGCAACTTAGCAAGGCCCTAAGTAACTCAGCAACACCCTGTCTCAAAATAAAATATAAAAAAAGGGTTGGGCATGTGACTCAGTAATCCCCAGTACTGAGGAGTAAAAAAGTAAATGAATATACACCAAGACAACAGGATATGATCAGAGATAAATGAATGTCATCAATGCCTTGGCTATCTTCTGTCAAGAAAGAAGTCATTAATTTTACTAGGTTAAAAAAATTGTCTCTTGAAACATGAAAACTTGGGGCTGGGGATGTGGCTCAAGCGGTAGCGCGCTCGCCTGGCATGCGTGCGGCCTGGGTTCGATCCTCAGCACCACATACAAAAACAAAGATGTTGTGTCCGCCAAAGACTAAAAAATAAATATTAAAATACTCTCCTCTCTCTCTCTCTCTCTCTCTCTCTCTTTAAAAAAAAAAAAAAAAAAAAAACATGAAAACTTCATCCTTCTAGAACCTCTGGAACAAAGTTTTAGATGGTAGAGTATATATATTTTATGTGTGTGTGTACATATATTTATGTATATATATACATATATATGAAATCATAAAATTTGTTTTTGAGATATATATATATATATATATATATATATATAAAACTCTATTTAATAACATGTTTTCCGTAAGTATCAAAAGACAATTTATGAGCTCTGTGATTAGCTTTGTTTGCAGGAGTTAGGTAGTAGACTACATTAGTCTTATTTTCTAGCAGTTATATATATTTGCAACATAACACTCATTTCACAGAACAAAAAGGGAAATGGAGATTTTTGATTCCTAGTTTAGTATCTCTTCAGTGGGATGTGTGCTAACAAAAGGATATTAGAAAGAATCAAAAGAAAACCTAAAGCTTAGAATTGGCCCAAAAAAGACCATCTTCATTGTAAGTAAGCACATAACAGAAACTGGCTTCTCTAGGAAAGCACTCAAACCTATAGGGAAAATGCCACATGAGGACTGAGCCTCTAGCACCAGTTTTGAGAACCACGCCTTCATTCAATACCTCCACGTTTCACAAGATCACACCCCAAGGAACACATGAGGTCATCCCCTGTTGGGAACCCAGTCTGCCTGTGGTTTACCTCCCAGGGGCTCTCCCCGGTTTTTGTTATCGCTGGCAGCAGAACCAGTGTTGGAAGGCCACTGTGAAGCCAAGAATTCACACACTCTGAAACTGCTTATGTCAGGCCTTTCCTCAGGGTGAAAATAATATTCAACAACTTTCAGCATGTGCTTACCACATCTGCACCCATTTTGGGTCAATCAAAAAAAAAAACTGCTGGAAAGAAATAAGCTACCCATTCAAAAGTAAAAAAAAAAACAGGGAAAGCCAGCTGCATATAAACCCTGCAGATTGTGCTGATGAGATCCATGGAGGGGCAGAAAGAGCTGCTGCTTCAGGAAAAGAACATTTAACTTCTGAGCAGAAAAGGCTGAGCACAGAGACGGGACAGAAAGTACTCGCCCTCTATCAAAAGCAATTCCTCGCAATGTGGTGAGGGTGTTTTCATTCCATCCCTAAAGACCTCACACAAAACAGTATGTCTTTCCCATGTGTCTGTCTGTCTCTCTGGATGCATGGACTGATTGATGGATTTGACTACTGCTGCCATGTTTTATTTTTTATTGAAGAAAATACAGAGAAGCACCAAGATGAAAAATCGCCCCAGGTCCCATCGCTGTGTAATATCTCTGTTGTATTTCCACTGCTGGTTAAAATTTCACCCATAACTCCTCATGGCTGTCAATAAATTACAGGGAAGGATTTTCTATTAAGCTTTCTTCCAAAGGATTGATGTCGGTTCTCTCTATAATCAAACCTCCCCTCAGTGCGAGTTTTTAATCAGCAGGACAAGACCCAAGACACTATCCAGGGCATTCCATGGTTGCTCCAGGTGCTTTGTGGCTTCCATTTGTCCCAGGTGAGTGGAGAGAGGCTCTACCATGCCAGAATGGGGGTAGATCGGAAAGTTTGGAGGAGTCCCAGCACCCCCAGCTTCTCAGAGACAAGAGCAGGTAGATGAGTCCAAACATTCACCTCCAGGGTCCAAATGACAAACCTGGTCAAGTCTGCAGTTGACCATTGGTTTTGCTGCCTGCTCAGGGTGTCCAAGCTCCCCGTTTGATTTTGGCAGGGACTGGTTACTTTTCTCTTTTCCAAAGCCAAGGAGAGCATCACCAACTGATTAATTCTTAAAGATATCCTTCGTTAATGAGGAGACTGGGTAAGATCATCTAGACGCATTAGTACAAAGTAACCCTGAGAGAAAATTGACCCTGAGGGCTATTCCACTCCAGGGGCTTCCTGTATTCCAGAAGCAACACCACAGAGTCATTGTAGAATAAGATTCAAGGAGGTTAATAAATAACCCGTGATTATATTAATATGAAGCAAGTCGGGGTTCAAAACCTCAAATCCATGCTTTTCCTACATTAATCTGCTTCACTGGGGAGAACAAATCTTAAATGTGCCATTTTAGTGGCAGATGTGTAAAAGCTTCTCCTATAAATACACATGGTTAGATAGAAGTGTAAATACACACACACATGTACATGTGACCTCAAAATTCTTAGAATCTTTGATACAAATAGTCAAAATTCCTGAAGAACTTTTAGTAAAATACACATACTCCTCATATCTGCATGGTTTTATATGAGTTGTAACTTTGGTAACAATTTTATAAGTGGGAATGTAATTATAAGCTATCGAGCATGGAAAAGATATAGAATATTATTTTCTGCATAGCTCTCAAGCACACAGCTGATAGAAAAACCTCTGCAAGCAATAAATATTGAGAATGACATTCAAACACATTAATATTTCTTCTAAACTATCTAGGGAACATGCCTCTTAAATCCCCACTCATGTTGCTCACCCTGCAACTATGAATTGAATTCCTTGGCATTGTGACCAAGAGCCTATAGAGACACATACCTCTGCTTTGCTTTTGTGAGATTGCTGTAAGTCATTTGTCTCCAAATGGAGGTGGAAGCAGAGGGTCCCCACAGCTGCCACTCACGGGTCCCATGACCCCACGGGATGTGGGACAGTGCCTCTGCCAATCTCTCCTCTGACGGGGAAGGAGCTGTCTTCCACATCCTCCTCACCGACCTCCAATAAGTAGAGGCAGAACAGATGTTCTGGGCCTGGACTGTTTACTTAGCTAGCAGCCAGGTGTTGACACACAAGCTCAATATGGGCCGTGACAACTAAATTTCATCAGTGACACTAGTAAGATTCCTGGGTCAAAATCTCAACTCCAATAGACTGAGCTTGTGAGGGATCACTGACAGTTTCTTGAAAGTGGCTTCACATGACCTGTACGACCCTGGGAAACTACTAAAGAAATCACAAGAAATCAAACTTCGGGGTAATCAGCTGTGTGGCTATGGAAAAATGATCTGATATTTTAAAAAATAGGAAAAAAGAGGTGAAGAAGGAGGCATGGAAAGAGAAGGTAGGGGAATGGGAAAGGGAAAGGGAGGCGCAGAGAGGGGATCCCACACCAGTGTAATTCAGCCACGATGGATCAATCACCTACCTCACCAAGCCCCCGCGAAGGCCCTGGGAGGCCACAGGCATGAAGGGAACACCCTGTCCACAATTGTCTGTGAAGATAGGAGGAAAACAGTCAGCTTAACATGCATGCCCTCTGGAATCCACCCAAACACCCTAAGTGAGAAGCAAATCAGGAGTGGACTTCACACCCAAGCTGTCTCTTGAACAACCGTTAGCAAGCTTGGTCTTCTGCTGGACAGAACTGGTGATGGCTGTTTCTTGTGGTTACTCAAGTTGGCCCACATCTACAAGTACAGGGTGCAGCCTATCACGTGGAGGCAGGAGCAGCTTCACACGGTCACCTGAGTGCAGCTCTGTGGTCTGAATGGGGGGCATCCTCACCTAGACTCAGGTGGAGGCTGACTTCCCCCACTCGATGGGATTGCAGTGGTGAGAAGGTCAACGAGGTCATTAGGTCCTGGGGGAGCCACTCTCAGAAAAAGTGGCTGCCATGCTCATGGGAGTGGGTTAGGACTCATGGGACAAGTTTAGTTCCCTGAATGGCTGGGGGGAGGGGTGTTATAAATAGAGACCACCCACAGATTGTCCTCAGCACACCCCCATCCCCACTCTTGCACACATTCCTGCTATGCCAGGCTGACTGTCACTTTGTGGCACATCCAGGGGCCTGGGCCAGTCACTAGCACTGTGCTGCTTCAACTTTTCAGCTACCAGAATCCTAAGCCAGATAAATCCCTTCTCTTTATACATTTCCCAGGGTCAAGCATTTTGTTATAGTAGCAATAGTCTACAGACTAAGACATTGGGATAGCAATTTCCAAGAGGTTTTCTGACTTTAGCATGATGTAGCACAGGGACAAGTGGGCTGTAGTTTGTGACATTTAAGTTCTAAACTCCATTTTGTCGGCAATTACCCTTGAGATAACTAGAACAGATTGATTCAGTGTTTTAGTTTTCTATCTTAACAAGATTTTGACTTAAAATATATACTTCAAAAATGTACATATTAATTGGAAAATTTGTTCCCAAATAAAGTTGCATTTGAAAGTAATATGAACATTAATTCTTAGATCTTTCTACCTTGAGCATATCAAGTATGAATGTATTTCAGTTAAAATCCTTAACTGCTGTAGGAATCGAGAATCACTACAGATGACACTCCATATAAATATTTTTTTCAAAATAGCATTTACACAAAACTCTTACACATTTTTTTCTTATCAATACTCCTTAAGTGATGAAGAATAACACCTGTTTACATGACATTTAAATTGCATTTGATGTTGTAAATCCATCTAGAGATGATTCAGAGTCTACGGAAGGATGTGTCTTAAGTTCTAGGCACACCTTGTACATTTTGTAGAAGCAACTTGAGTACCCTCAAATTTTGTTACCCAAGGGGGTCCCAGAAGAAATGTTGGGATACCAAAGGTTGACCATACTGTGAATGTGGAAGAACACGTGACTGCTAAACTTCATTAACTTGTTCCTTTATCTTCTGGATCATAGCCAGAACTTTGCTGGCTACGCCTGGAAACTTGAGTAGATCAGTGTTGTAAATAACCAATCCTCTAACACCAGGTGAGGGAGATGACCACGCTGCTCCCCTGCTCTGGTCTCCAGAGGAAGCACACGGCTGTGTTTTGACTGAGAAGTTCAAATATTTATGCCTCTATCCCTGCCAAGATTTATTCAGAAAGTGTTTCCAGGGCCACGGGGAATGAAATTGTATCTGGAGAAATACGATAGTTGGCATTATAAATAAGAACAACTGAGGGCAATCTGCCAGGAAACACCTCAAATAATTCTCTGTGAATCAAGGGGTAAGTGATTGAGTCCGTGGCGTGCTCACCTTCTAAAAAGTGCTTTTTATATGTCTTGATGGAAGCTTTAGCTAAATGTTCCTTTGGGTCTAACTCCCATTACACGGTATCTGCTTATGTACTTCTATGTATCAGAGGGACAGAATGACATGTCAAGGGTTCAAGTAAAGGCCAGCCAGCCTGCTGAAGGATGGCCTCTTCACACCCAGTGGGAGAGGGGAGGTGACCCTCGAGGACGCTACTTCTGTCCATTAAAAAGCATTATTCCTGAAAACAATCAGAAGGACTCGGAAGACAATCAATCCTTGGATTGGTCACTTCCATACAGAGCTACCTGGCAGCTCCTAAATACTCCAGAGCAAGGAGCAGAAGGACTGGCCGGTTGCCTCTCTGGGGCGCTCACATGCTGTTGGCCTTGGCCACAGACAGGCCCGACTCTCATGCTCGGCCCCGCCTCCACCCAACCAGCACTGTAGCTGTGGGGCAGCTCAAGGACTTCCTGTCATTGGCTTCTCTTCTGGAAATGTGATCACCAATCCTGGTCTCCCAGAGAGTTTTCTCCAAAGGAAAACAGATAAAATATCAAACGCCAGCGTTGTCCCATGCGGGTGCAGGAACCCATTTTTGATCAGTTTTTATCATTTTAAATAACAGGAAAAGGGCTCTGGAGGTAGCTCAGTGGCAAAGCACCACGGATGAGGGCGGAAGCAGCCTTCGCGCTTCTTACCATCACTTTTGAATGGGTCTTCTATGATTTTATTTTAGTTCAGTTCACTCAAAACATGTTTACGAAGCATCTCCTCGGCTCCAAGACCTGGGAAAAGTCATGGACGTAGAAATGAACATTCAACCACGCAAAGCAGTGAGCCCCAGCCATGCTGTCACATGGAGACCATACTACGTGGGACCACAGGGAGGAGGCACAGGGCCCGGTGGACAGCAGATGGATCAGGGAAGGAAGCTGCACCCTGAGGCTTCGCCCCGAGAAGGAGAGGGGCCCCGACCCAGGGGGCACCTTTGTGCCCCTGTGCTCAGAATTAGCTTAGAACAGAGACACAGCCTGGACTTTGAAAACCCTTGAGTGCTGGTCTCATTTAGACTCCATCCTCCCTGTGGTCAGAAGCTGGGGTGGTGGAGAGAGACACTCGTGCCCACGTGTTTCATTTCCTAAGAGGTACATTTTTCATTTTGACAGTTCCGACATCCCAGTGCGCCCGTCAGGGCACGGAGTTTGACAGTGTGCCTCGAGTTGCAGCGGTCACCTCGGACACCCACAGCTCTTCTGTTTCCTCCTTACGCATGTGCAGGAGAGGTGCATAACCAAATGGGACAAGTTAAGTATGAGAATACCTGAGACTGCAGGTATGAAAAAAACTCCTAAGTGATAAGATAGACTATTTAGTTGCGTAACTAGTAGCATTTTTTTGTTTGGTGAGACACAAAATAACTGTGTGGTAGATTGCCTTAACTAGGTGCTACTCACAGCGTGAAATGCTTAAACAGGGAAGAGACGTGATCAAACTCTCCTTAAAGAATGTTCCCTGTGACCTGCTGGTGGGAACATTAGGGAGGGAGAAATGAAGCCCCGAGACAAAGCTGTAGGCCATTCTAATCACCCAGGCAGAAGCTGAGTGTGCGCCCAGGCTGTGCACCAGCCGAGAGTCGAGATTCATCCTGGCTGCACATTTGACCGGACTGACTCAGTGTTCACCTGGAGGTGGTCCAAGGAAAGGGTTTTTTGACGGGGGCAGTGCTAGGGATTCAAGCCATGGCTCTGTGCGCACAAGGCACATACTGTACCACTGAGCTACACCCCAGCTCCAGAGGAGGCCCTAGAGGCCATCGATTTTTGGTTTGTGTGGTATTGATGTGTGTTTGCTTTTAACTATTGTCTGCATTTCTTGTACTGGAAATCAAATTCGCCATCTTATAAATAGCCATGTTGTCAACAAAGGAAATGAAATGTCTTTCTTCCTCTGGCTTTGGGAGCTGGTCTGTAGACCTCTGTTCTATGAGAGGTGCTGTTTTGGTACATCCACATAGTCTTCATGACTTTGAGGCTGACCTTTGTCTATTCTTACGTGCAAAATCACTCTCCTAGACAATCAGCTGAGCCATCGACTCAGATTTCCTAGATAACCCTGCAGCAGCTCTGCAAGGGAGAACTCCAGAGCTTCCATGTTATCTCCAGGGCCACTTGGTATGTATGTGAGGACCTGCAGGTGCGGCTTTAATGAGACCAAAAGCAATAAGTCTGAAAAGGAAAGTATCAATGATAACAAGGCCAGTGTCCTCAAAACCAAGATTCCTTGAGAGAGCAGGGGTTGATGAGTGGTCATAGCACTCACAAAGCTCGGACCTCTGACTGATCACCAGCTTCACCTTCTTCTCCATAGATTAAAAAATATGGTTCGTATGGAAACATTCCTTCACTGATTTAATAATTGTTGAACAGAGCAAAATAATTTGGAAAATTAAATTCTGACAACTACATCCCAACAGGTCACTTTTTGATGAAAAGCTACTCAAATTGGAAAGGAAAATATTTGGTTAAATTAATTGAGTATTATAATCTAATAATCTTAAAAGGAGTGTGAAAAGCAAGGTGCAGGTAGTATCTCCCTAGGCATGCTCTGGAGAATGTTGGTTGCAGGATTCCGAAAGAGTTCTGTGTCCCAAGCAGATCAAAATCTCCGGCTCTCCTCTCCTCAGACCCTTCTGGAACCTCTGTCTGCGGAGGTCCAGTACAGGGAATATCCAGCATGTTCCCCAACCTAGAGAGCCTGCAACCCTCTTTTCAGGAGAGAACGGCTTCTTCTGACCCACAGAATACTTTTTGGGAAATGGTGGTCAAGGAGAAAATAAAACTTAGCCTCCATCTAAGAGGCCAAGGTGTGTGCATGTGCTTACTGATGCTTCAACATTCCTTAACGAGTCTAAAGTAGGAGTTTAGGCTGAGTGGAAGGTAGTCTCCTTTAACAATGGACTATTGTCTGCCGAAGTCCGGCTACAGCAAAATAACGGGGTGGGGCGGGGGGGGGGGGTGACGAACAACTTGTGTACGTTGATACAGCAGGAGTGGGAGCCGTTTATTGTAGGACAGGAGGGGTATATATACATTCCACACAGCTTATCTTAATTAACATAAAGTAGATACAGCAGTCAACCAATAAGAAATCTCCACACTTAATGGCTCGCTGGTGTTACTTCACAAACCACTCCCTCTGGCAAAATGCCAGGCGCCAACCTGACTTGTTTACAGACTCTAACAATTGTCCCTCGAGATTGCTATGATTGGGTTTAAGCAAACACATAATGCTGCAGTGATTCTTAGATATAGACCCCACAGTTATCATAGTCTCACACACACACACACACACACACACACACACACACACACACACACAGATAGAAGGCTCCAGTTCTGCAGAGGCCTTCTGAGGGCTGAAGAATTTACAGCAACCCCCTCCAACCATCTCCCATACTCAACTTCCTCTTTCCCCTTAACAGCATATTGCAGACCGACTGTACCCACCTGAATGTTTCTTTTCTAGGTAATCAGGACATAGACCAAGCTTTCTCTTAGCCTCATAAGACTATCAGGATTTGAAAAAGAAATCTTGGCAGAGTTATGGAGATAAAAATCTCAAATGAAACTTCAACTAACGGCACATGTGCACTTAGTAACTATATCATTTTGAGGGGAAAAAGTTTTTTAAAGGATCCATCCAACAACAGGGAACAATCATTCAAGGCAATTTTTTAAAAGTGGAAATTTAGAAACATTGTCTTCCAGAGGATGATTTCAATACAAAAGACAATTTAAACCTGAATTTCTTTCAATAAGTGGGTAAATTATTTCACTCAGCCTTGGAGTTTCAGAATAATGTTTCCTAAATCATCTGATAAAGGAACTAAACCTGAAAGGACCCCAAGACATGACAAATTTTTAACCAAAATCAATTGCAGGTTTATTTTATTTTTTTATTTTCCTTTTGCTTTAGTCCCCAAAATGTACCAAAAATTTTTTGCTAAATAGTTAAATTTTCTTTTACTATAATTACTTTAGAGCATACTTTTTTCTTTCTTTCCTTTTTTTTTTTTTTTTTTTTTTTTTTTGCACCAGGGATTGAACCCAGGGGCAATTAACCACTGAGCCACATCCGCAGCCCTTTTTTATATTTTATTAAAGACAGGGTCTCACTGAGTTGCTTAGGGACTTGCTAAGTTGCTGAGGCTGGCTTTGAACTCATGATCCTCCTGCCTCAGCCTTCTGAGTTGCTTGGATTACAGGTGTGCACCACCGAGTCCAGCTTAGAGTGCACTTTCTAAAAAAAAAGGAAAGAAAGAAAGGAAGGAAGAAAGGAAAGGAGGAGGAAGGAGGGAAGGAGAGAGAAAGGAACACTCACCACTGAATATCACAATCATCCAAATGACATATCAAAAATACTCACCTTTACGTCACGGACCCGAGAGTAAGTGAGTGAGATGCCAAGTTCCATAGTGCCTTTGTTTCTGGGACAATGATCTTGCAGTGGCTAAGACCACATGCAGACTTTAAATCAGACAGACCTGGACACAAGCCCCAGCTCTATCACTGAACAGGGCAGCTTTTGATATTCATCTACACATCTCTAGGCCTCTTCTATAAAATTAAATGGGAATGGTGACTCACTTATGAACCGCTTGTAAAAACTTAATGAACAGAAATATATAAAGTCTTTGGCTCAAGTTCTGGCATTTGGAAAATACTCAACCAACCTCACCACCAAACTGGAATTCAGCACATGCCAACACTTTCCACGGAGGGCAGTTTGAGGGGGACGGGAACTCACTGGGACCCTGGGTCTCCCCTCACTCCACCGACGTTCAGCAGGTCTGCTCTGTGCCACTGGGCCACGCGGCTCATGAAAGTCGCAATCTGCCAGGCGCCCTGCTAGCTCTCCGTATTGCTCTCTTCTCTTCCATTCGCTAGTTTGTCTTTTCTTTTTTTCTTCTCCTTCCTGAAATAGCAGTTCTGAAAATTCAACACCCATTGTGATGGAAAGAAAATCTATAGAGAAAATAAGCCTGAATACAGTGGGTGTCTGATGATGCCCATCATTCCAGAAAGGTCAGCTCATCAATATCTGCAAGCTGCTTCTGCAGTTGGTAGTAAAGCCTGGTTCCGTAGCCCTTCATGTTAGTCTGCTGGAGGGGCCCTAACAAATCGTTCGGTTGGAATGGATTACACAGCAGAATGTGCTTTCTCTTAGTTCTGGAGGCTAGATGTCCAAGATCAAGGTACCATCAGGTCAGGGTTGGATTCTGTTGGGGGCTCTCTTCCTAATTCATAGACTTCCTTGGCCTCTTCTGTGAGTACATGGAGGGGGGAACGGGGGATCTGATGCCATTTCCACCTAGAAAGAGGACATCTGTCCTATCAGATTGAAGTCCCACCCTTCTGACGTCATTTAACTTAAATTGCTTCCTTACAGGCCCCCATCTTCAAATAGAGTCACATTAAGAGGAGGCACTTTGCTGGCTATGGTGGTGCATGCCTCTAATCCTAGTAACTCAGGAGGCTGTGGCAGGAATGTCGCAAGTTCAAGGCCAGCCTAGGTAACAGAGAGACCCTGTCATAAAATAAAATGAGAATGGCTAGGGAGTATCTTGTGGCAGAGCACCCCTGGGTTCAGTCCCCAATGCCACACACACATACACAGCAAGAATGTTTCAGCAGATGAATTTGGGGGACAAAATTTAGTCTGTAACAGCCTCGCTTTTTCTTACTATCATGAGAACTATAACTAAGCCCCTCTCCTCCAATATCTAAATATATTTTGGTAGGGGAACAGGGAGGAAAAGGCTCAGCCAGGGGAATGAGGGATTGGTCAATGTCTGAAATTCTTTAAATAAGTCAGGATATTTCTGAAAGTTCAAAGCCTGCCCCTGAGAGCTGCTTTCTTTCCATCTCTCTTAGTCACTTCTGGTTACTCTAACAAATAAACCGAAGACTGAGTCACTTAAACCACAAACATTTATTTTTCACCATTTTACAGGTTGAAATCCCGAGGTTGGGGCCAGCAGGGCGGGTTCTGCCCAGGGCGGTCTTGGGGTTGCAATCTGCCACCTTCTTGTCATGTCCTCATATGACAGGAAAAGAAAGAGAATTAGCTTTCTGGACTCTTCTTTTAAGGGCACCAATCCCTTTCCTGAGGGCTCCACCCTCAGGGCCTAATAAAAGATAGACTTCCATATTCATGGGTTCCATGGACTGAAAATACAGTATATGAAAAAAAAAATTGCACCTGCACTGAATATGTCATCGTTCCATAAGCAATGCAGGATAGTGAACATTCACATGGGGGTTGCATTGTATTAGGTATTACAAGTCATCAGTGATGACTTAAAGTACGCAGGAGAATTGCACAAGTTATATGCAAATATATTTTATATGAGACTTGAACACCTTCATTGGTATTGATGGAGGGTTCTGTAATCAATGTCCCAAGGATACTGAGGGACAACAATAGCTTCCAAAGGCTTCACTGCCAAATGATGTCACTTTGGGACTGGGGTCACTTTGAGAGGACACAGACAGTGGGTCCATACCACCCTCTAAAGAACTCTGAGTGCCGTCCTTTCCCTTATCACCTGTAACCACCACTTTGCAATATTTTGTTGTTAACATTTCATTTTTCTTTCTAAAAAGCGAGTATCTTGAGAGCCAGATCAGTGCCTGGTTATCTTAATCCTGTTAGTAGCTAACCATGGTGTTTTCCAGAGAGCAATCTTCCATCCAGTTTGGTTCGGTGCCTACCTCATACAAGGCCACCACTGTTTAATTAGAGCTTCCTAAGACATGCATGGATGAACCTAAAATAAATTGTGAAACAATTAAAAGCTGTTGGAAACGGGATGTACTACTACTCGGATCCTGTCAAGTATTTGTAAAATGCACTTAAAATTTATCACCCCGCCTGCCACGCATCAGCAAATGTGTGGCTTGGAAATATGTTCTTTGTCTCTACATCTCACAGAATTTCTGCAAGTGAAAATCCTCAATACTGTTTTTCATGATGAGGGAAGAATACCCTCAAATTGCTCAGCATTTGGGCTTTTTAATATTCGACTGCAGGAAAGCGTTGAATCTCAGGAGTGGCGGGCACCACGTTTTCATTGTGCGGCGCGGCGGTGTGTCGGGCACAGAGGCAGGTGAGGCCATCTGCCCAGAGCCCTCCTATCCTGGCACAGTACAATCACATGACCTGCTGGCCCTTTAGCCTTTATTTCTACAGGCGTCCTCAGCTTCTTAAAAACTAGAGCACAGAAAAAGAAAAGGGAAAGGCCACAGTGGTTCACACCATTTTCAGCTCCTATTTCAAGAAGCTATGGAATTTGGAAATCCACAGTGTGACATAGAATAGTCCAAACATCATCATGCAGCTTCTTGACAATGAGCTCCTTAAATAGGACCCTGTTGAGGGTCAGCGAAAAATAGAGATTGTTGTGGTTAAGTGGTCCTTATACATCACACATAAATTAGAAACTAGATATTTTATAATAATCATCTATAAGGAAAATAAAGTTTGAGCTCTGATGGCAGCAGTATTATTGAGGAATTAAAAGATAAAATTTTAAAATAAGGAACTTTTATTTAAGGAGCCTTTACATCTTGTTTTCATACAGTGTCAGCCATAACAATGGATTTCAAGGTTAGAGTAAGTAATCAGATAAGGATAAAATTAGAATCTTATATATTTGTTCCTGGGAGACGGTGACCTTCAAAACTCCTCCCTATTTACCAAATCTATTTCTATGCATATGGCGGCTCTCTTTCTGACTCCTGATCACAACACTCTGATACCAGTTAACCTCAGTCGTTAGATAGACCCTCCACATGATGCAGTTCTCGGTGGGCTTCCGTGCTCAACTGGGGATTCATTCTCTATCCCCCATCAGTGCTCATAACCCCCTCCCCTCTTACATGCAACAATCCAGGCATTTCTAGGTGAGGAAAGACCTGCTGGGATCTTTCTTTTTATGCCATTTGAAAAGACTTAGATGCACTGAAAAGATATTCTGTGATGGTCAAAACGCAAGTTAAATCTGGGGACTGCAAGAGTGGCAATCCCAAGGACGCAGAGGGCGCATTCGAGAACAGTTCAAGTACAGCAACCCCTGTCCCTCTTGAAATGTGACCAGCAAGTGGCATTTTCAGAGATGTGATCTTTCACCTCAGACAGCTGTGAGCCATTTGTCAACTGCTCTGAAGTGTGGCAGAAGTCAACCTTGGGTCTCAGCCACATGGGTGGGGCAGTTTCCATGAGCCGGAAGCACAGAAGGACGCTTCTGGCTCAAGGACGTCCTCCCAGCGATCAAAACAGCAGAAAAGCAGTTCTTCCAAATTAAAAGAGCTGAGCTAATAGGCACCCTGGGTGCAAGAAAAAAAAATAATCATCATCATCATCTCAGTAAAAACCAACAAACAAAGGGATCTCTGGAGCATGATAGGAGATTCCTGGCCCTTCGTCACAGCTCCAAGTCCGGCTCCATGACTTACCTCAACAGCTTAGGTGATTCATTTCACCTCTGAGCACCTCCATTTTCTCTACAAAACAAAAGGGACGTCCCTACAATTTGGAGAACCCACACCTGTTGAAGCTTCCGGAGCATAATCGCCCTTAATATATATCAGTACCTCTTAACAACAACAAAAAAAAAAAAAAAAACTAAAGCAATAAATACGTTCTTTAAACTTAGATGAGATTGTTTCGTGCTCACTCTTCAAACCTTGGGTTTCATACAGGAGAAATAGACCCAGACGTTTCTGGGCTCCTGCTTTGCACCGCGTGTCCCTTCAATGTCAATCAGACAAGCCCCTAGGGCTGACAGAGCTAACCTGGACCCTCCCCTGGCCTCTGGGGTGCAGTCTTGCTGGGCCTCTCTGGACTGGTCTTTGGGTTCCTACATGAACTTTTCACATCTAGAGTCCTGGTTTTAGCACCTATTGTCACATGAAGTGGCAAATGAGTCACTGCTCCCCTTTTCCTTGTCCTCCCTTTTCCTGCCTCCTTCTTTTCTGAGGATCTGATCACTCTGAGCACCCAGGGAAGGATGATGGCTGAGATGACCTGGCAGCCAGCAGTGTGGAGTCGACCCTGGACCCCATCCACCTGGTGGAAGCTCCCACTAACGTGACTCTGTCACTGCCTCACTGGCCCTGTCCTCAGAATGCCAAGGTCACCTCCATCTGTGCCTGGGGCCGGTTCTGCTGTCCCAGGGCCCATCGGAGCCCCCCAACCACCCTGCCATCGAGGACAGCCCACTTTACAGATGACGCTCCGGGATGCACAAGGCTACGTGTGTTTCAGTCTTCCGCAGGGTCCTCAGCTCCAAGTTGACTGAATCTTGTAGAGCGGGGTGAGAACAGAGAAGCTGAACGGGCTTTGCACAGGAAGTGTTGGGGAGGCAAAGCTGAGACCAAACCGGGACATGAGGGAAGACCATGAGGAAGGCTCAGTTTGAATGAGTGCGTGAGTGTGTGCTTCTTTTGCATTTTGTTCTTGCTCCTCAGTTCTGACCTGTGCTCAAACCTCCCTTCGGGTCAGGTTGTGGTGCTCGCTTTTATTTATTCTATATGACCTAATTCCAAAACAGCGAAGGGGTATGTCATCCCCTTAGACATAGAAATGAAAAATAAAGTGCTTTCCTTTTAAAGTCCGGGTTACAAATCTAATAAATTTGCAGCAGTGAGGAAGTAAGGAGCGTTCACATCCCACGGCCTCCAGCAACACGGAGTAGAAGCACAGTCCTGGCTAATTCACGTGTGGCCAGTCCTTCCCCTGTCCAGCTAGGAGAAACAGTCTCACCAGAACTGGGTGTCCCCTACCCAACCTGCGTCTCCTGATCTCCTCTGAAAAGGACACCAAAATGCTCTGAGCGCTGCTGCATGAAGTTGGGTGCAAATGGGATCTGTGGACCCACCTAAGCATTAGCAGGCGTTTCCTACATGTGCATATGACAAAACGAGGACAAAATCACCCTGAAATACCTTGCACTTTCTCTGATTTCCACCAGCACTGCCCCCCCCCCCCAAAGCTCCCTAATTGGTACTAAAGGTCTCTCACATCATCAGGCTAGTATCAGGGGACAGGGAGCTCTAGCAGAATCGAAGACCTTCTCTCTCTTGCAGCCCTCCGCCAGCTGCTGAGAACACCTCCTCCTTCAACCCCAGAATCCCCAGTTCAGGTCACACTCCCTGCGTGGCTCCCAGCTCCCCTCTCCCTTCCCTCACAGGTGGAGCCTGCATCCACTCCCTTACCTGGCAGGGGTGCTGTCCTTCTCCCCACCCTGCCCCCAAGCCTCCCTGCCACAGCTTCCCATCAGCTTAGGAGCATGTCCCAGCACCTCCCACTGAAGGAACAAAAACTCAGACACTGCCTTGTCACTGTCTTCAAACCTCCCTCCCTGTCCCTCTCTGGGCTGCTGATGAGAGTCAGAAGGTGTAACAGGTCGAGCCCCGCCCACCATCTACTGTCCTTCTCTCCTTCTGCTTCCATGCCCTGCTCCCTGCACCTGGTCAGCTAGTACAGGTGTCCTCACTCAAAACATATGACGGACCCAACATCCTTACCCCTGACCCAGGTCACTCCTGTCAGGCAGGAGTTCAGGGACATCACGATGACAGATGGGGGAGGGGGGCGCAAGAAGGGAGATGAGTCCTGTCTCTGTTTCCGCTAAGTCCCCTTGTCATGACAACTCCCACCTCTGAGGACTTGTGGTCCATGATAACTCCCACCATAGACTGGCTATTCTGAAATAACCAACAGGGGCAGAGTGGAGAGTACTCTAATTAGGTTTTTCCAAGGTAACCAATGGGGTTAAGGGCATATCTGTCCCTGGCCCTCCCCGTCTTGTCCACCCCTCCACTTGCCTGTGGTGTAACTTCTCCATGGCGGGCTTGCTCTTCCTCAGTTCTGGCAGTGCCAGGGGAGACTTCTCACACTGCAGTTGGATCTGTCAAGTTGCCCAAATGGAAGCCGCCAGCTTTTGAGGAACAAACTAGTCTCCAAGCCTCAGAATGTCACTGAGTTCTTTCCACTTGGCCAAGAAGATCCCTGAGGTCAAGGGAAGGAGCTAGATCTCACCTTCGCATGGCAAGAGTCCTGACTGCTCCTCCTCCTCTCTGCAGAGCTGCTCTGCCCCCAGGATCTGCAGACCCTCACCCCTAAGGCACCAGCCAGAAGGACTCCTGGACCTCGTGATCCTCATCCCAACATGCTCCGAGTTCCTCCAGGCTGCTTAGCAACTCCTCCTGGCTCACTGCCCATCTCCCTTTCCATCCATGGTCAGGGGATTTTGCTCACATCTACACCCAGCATCTAACAGTGTGCTTGCCTCGTGGGAGATACACAGTGGACATTTTCTGAACAAGAGGCACCAGGCACACTTCCTTAAGGCTTTGTGTTTGGTCCATCATGAGATCCTTGCAGAAGGCCCACTGAGGCAAAGACAATTGCCCACATTTTAAATGGGGACTCCAAGGCACATGGAGGCCAATTTGCTGTGTGCTAAGGTCAAAGCCAGGATTCCAGCCCAAGCAATTGGACTCCAGGACAGGAGCTCGTCCCCACTCTGCAGTGCTTCTTGGTGTGAGGATCTCTCTGTCTTCATCTCACTCCTCTCTGCAGCCCACATCCTCCCCAAACGACATCCTACAACCTGCTTTTTGCTTCTCCATCCATTTTCCTTGTTGAGGCCACCAGTCCCCAGGAACATGTGGGTGAATCCTACTTTGCACCTCCCACTGTGCCATTTCCTGGGCACTTCCGGATCACATCCCCAAGTGGACACACATCACCTGTGACAGAGCTCTCAACCCTAGCATGTGCAAAGAAATCCAAAGGCACCTGTGCTCTAGCCAGATGCCCAGGGACCGTCCTGAGGTCTTCCTGTCTCTCAGTGTCTCCCACCTCATCCAGCCATCGAGCCCTGATCCGTGTCCCACACAATCTGTGAACTTCTCTCCATGCTCTGAGCACCATGGAGTCTGGACTGTGTGCTCAGATTACTGCACAGATCTCTGACACATCTTACCTCTACTCTTCTGCTTCTGAATTTCCACAACACTGTAGAGAGCCAACAAGAAAGTATCTTAGTATCTACATTGCACCTTGCTACTCTCCAGCAGAAAAAGCTTTTCAAGAGCAAAAAATTCAAACTCTGCACCATTTGTCTTTGCTGCACCGAGCTCATTGAAAATCGAAATTGTTTTATTTATTCTGAATTTCTTCTTGTTTGTTTTCTTAGTGCCCCACTCAAATACAATTGCATAAGAAAAAGAAAAGTGCTCTATTCTGCACTGAGTACCCTAAGCCCTGGCAGATCTGTTCATTTTAAGGGCTCAGTGATTGTTTCCTAAAGGGGTAATTTGAGTCTGCAGCCCCGGGGATGAGACAGCACTGCCTCGCATTGGCTTTGACAGGTCCAGTTGCAATTGTAGAGTTTCTAGCTGTAGAGTTCATGCAGTCTAGTGAGAACGTGTGCAAGCCAGGACAGCCAGAGGGGCATGGACCTATGATGCTTTGTTCTGCAGGCCTAGAAGTGTTACCATTTATGACATAATGACATGTGCATTTCAATTTTTGACTACAGCTCCTGGCTTGTCACTTCCTCTTCAAGAGAGGCCATAGGAGCTAGGATTTCTTCTCCAAATTGGGGCATAGACACTTCAATCTTCCCTGCCTTTCCATCTCAGAGCTGGCCACAGGACATTCTCTCACCTATTGTCTGAAGGTAGATCATAAGACCATCCTCATTCCAGAGGATCCTGTCCCATGCTCTGGAGGAAGGAATGGAGGAAGGAATGCTACACAAAGAGTCCAGAAGAATCTGAAGAGACAGGTCTCACTATATTTTCCATAAACAATCCAAAAGGACAGAGTTCAGAGAGTTTCCCGGTAGCTGAACACAGGGAGATTGCAGGAGAGTGACGTGGCCAGAGAGAGCAGGGTAGGAAGCGTCTCACCCCCTCCCATAGCTCACCCTATAGACTCTTCATCCATGTCCTGCATAATGTCCTTTATAAGAACCAGTAAGTGTTCTAAGTGCTTCCCTGAGCTCGGTGGGCACTGGAGCAAATTAAATGAATGCCAACTTGAGGTGGCTTGATTCACAGCCTGTCAGAGACTGAATCTAAGCAATGAGGGGCGGTGGTCTTGGGGACTGAGGCTACCTCTGGGTGGTGTATCAGGACGTCACAGGCTGAGGGGACATCTTGCTGCTGTCCCCTGCAGAATGAACTAACTACTCCGGGTCACAGAAGCCATCTGTGCTATTAATACATAGTAGGAACACACCAAAGGGTATTTTTGCCTACGTACCAGAATTTTTAAACAGAAAAATATTGATTAGCAGAGTTTTAGGAAATAGCAATTATCAGAATACTCTGTTTCCCTGCCAAGATTTTATGTATTTCATATTAATGAAAAGTCCAAAAGGATCAGAAAGAACTAAATTAAATACAAATGTCCACCTAGACAGCAGAATACTAAGAAGGTTAATGTGCGGAGGTAAAAAGTGTGCATAGATGTTCATATAAAATTGAGGAAATTGTTTTATTTCAAGTCAATTTAAAGTGTTGAGGAACAGAGTGGACTCCAGATAAGATCCGGGGGTTCCAAGCCAGGAAGCATGATTGCAGAATCACTTCCTTTACAAGGTGGGGATTCACCAGTGCCCCGCAGTGTCCAGTGGGAAAGGTGAGCTGCCTGTGGGTTCCTCGTGTACACCCATCCACACAGACAGGTAGGAATAGAGATGTTATTAACCTTGACCAGAAAGACAATGTCAATTGCTTTTTATCTGTAGGTCAGTGCGGCTGGGGCTTCACAAAATGCTGAACTCTCTTGTGAGATTATACTCCAACTTCTTTGAGGGTGGCTGAGTTTATGTTGTTTTACATTTTTTGGAAAACTCATTAAGAAGTAAAATGACCTTTCCTTGGCTTCAGCAGTGGTGATTTCTATCAAACATTCTGTGTCACTGGGCCAGTCGGGGTGTGCATAGCCGAGACACCTCTGAGAACAGTAGACATGGTTTCCACGCAAACTGGCAGTACACTCTAGTTTCCCTAGTTGGTAGAGTTTATTTGCTTACAAGTGACTCTGACAAAGCCTATATTTAGCAGAACTATGTGATTTGACTTGCAAATCCTTCGCCTCCACACTCACATACTTAAGTAATTGTTGCAAACAAAGGCTCACACTCATCCTCTGCAAGGTCTGAAGCCGGTATGTCTGCCTGGAGCTTGCCTCTGCAGCAAGTACAGAGGCACCAAATCAGAAGAGTTATGCAAACTCCTGTAGGTGAAAGCCCTTCCTGTCATCTGGCCTACGTGCCAGATCCCTGGGCAGTGCAAATAGACAAAGCCCTTTGGAAAACCACCCACGAGGATCAAGATTGCTCTGATAGGGGTTTGCTGCTTCTTTTGTTGTTGTTTCAGGGAAAATGATTCCACATGATGGGCATAAACTAAACGGGAGTTACCATGAAGGGCTCCCATGCTCATTGCAATTAGAGTGCCACTCAGCTTAGCAGAGCAGAGAAGCCGCTCATGGGTGTCCTACTGAACATGTTACTGGGTTGGGGGCGGGTGGGGTGTCTGGCCATAGGTCTTGCCAAATGAAGCTCTCTCGGGTTGCTTAACTTCTCTGAGTCTCCTTTGTGAAACTTCAGGATTTTGTCTAATGATCTTGTTCCATGGAGCTCTTTTTAAAATTCAGGAATCAGGATATTTTAATTACATTCTCTCTTTACATATTGGTGTGTTCCTGAGCACTAGGTTTCAAGATGTGTATGCTTTTTAGTGAGCAAAATAAGCTTACATAACTAGGCTTCTTCCCTTCAATCTATTCTATTTGTTACCCTCCATGTCCCTAAGGTATCCTGGTTGCTTTGCTGTAATATATTCTAATTGGTTTCACAGGGTTGCCATAACAGAATACCACAAGCTGGGTGGCTTAAACAGCAGAAATTTATTTTCTCAGTCTGGAGGCTGAAGTCCAAGACAAAGTTGCCCAAGGATCTGGCTTCTCCTGGGGGCCTCTCCTTGGCTTGTAGACATCTGCCTTCTTGCTGTGCCCTCAAACAGTCTTTCCTCTTCAATATGCATCCCTGGGTCTCTTCTTCTGAGAAGGACACCAGCCATGTTGGAATGCAGACCACTCACACAACCTCAGTTTACCCAAACCCCCTCTTCTATGGTCTTTCTCCAAATACATCACATTCTGAGGTGATGGGCATTGGGGCGTCAATGTCTGAATGTTGAGGAGACACAATCAGCACATAATGTATATATTCTAAGCTTTCTTTATACGAAATAGTCTTTACCCAATAAAATGTTAGTATTATTTTAAAATACACTTTCAATCTAATCAACATACACTTTCTCTAAGCCGGCCTTTTGAATATGCACATAATTTTAATTACATGTATTGGTCCTTATAGAATTTTATGAGCCTTCCTTAGCAGATTCATTCATTTTTTTTTTCATAAAATACTCTGCTGAGATATTTTTACAGCTGCTTCGTCTCTCCTTGTCATGCGGGACACAGACGTGCATCAGCAGCTGATTCCTGGTGAGCCAGCATCACAGAATCCCTGTGTCACCTCCACCATGGCTCCTGTGGGTGACCTATAAACTCATTATAGGTTCTTTTGACTCAGAGGAAGCTCAAGGCCATTGAAAACAGAGATTAGAGTCTAGGAATCAAACTGCCAACAGTTCTCCAAGGTCGGTGGCCATGGGGGTGAGCACTGTGCTTTCTGGGACAGACGTTCCTCCCCATCCACCCACGGCTGCAGACCTCACCTCTCCTACTCACGTCGACCATGCTCCCATGAGGGCAGATCAGGGTACTGAACAGAGAACGTGAAGGAGTTTTTCCACGATCTCCAAGGGATCTGTTAGCAGAATTAGTGTCTCTCTCTCTCTGGGGTTTTCCTGGACTCGCAGGGACATGGAGAGCTTGGTCAGAAGGCTCTGGCCTCCTCCTGCAGGACCCATTCAGTCTCATCACTAGCAAGGAGCAAAAAACCTGAGAAAGTCCCCTGATTAGTGTCAGAATCAAATTTGGCAAACCCCATGGGGTCCTCCATAAAAGAATATGTTTAAGAAAACTGCAGCTGGGCACAGACTACTTAGAAATTAGGAGATTCCAGAAACCACGGAATTCATAATGGTGTCTGTGTTTGGCAAAGAATGACAGTGGGCTTGCCCTGGGCCCTTTACAGAGCACGGGACAGCACGGCTGCCCTCACACCCTCCTTCAGGACACTGCTGCCTGTGAAAGGAGGGAAAGAGCCCTTTCCATGTCCATTTGACAGGGAATGACACCAAGACGCAGAGAAGCTAAGGACTGTGCATGGTGAACCAAAGTCAGAACTTGGAACTTGCAATGAGGACATTGGCTAGGCTCCCGCCTGAGGCTGACCACAGGCATTGAAAGGTTTCCCCTTGCAGCATCTCCTTTTCTAGCATCCAGGTAAGAACTTGGTAGGTTTTGCTACTTAGCCAGCCACCACCCTGAAACCATCTGTCAGCCAGCTGGATGTCTTCTTCCCCCGAGGATGACATTATCTAGACTATTAGGGCAGATAACATTGGGCAACATCATCAAGCCATGATGGTCAGATTTCAGGAAGCTAGATTGCCCAAGAGATGTGGGCAGATTTTTCTCTCGAGCAGTTGAGTATATTCAAAGATCTCTATTTAAAAAAGAATAGGAAAATGTAAATGTGCACTCTTCCCTAGAAGTGGGAACAACAGGATGCAAGAGTCCTGGAGCTGCTGAAGGAATAGTGCCATCCACATGCTTCGATATAATCTGGAAAGCTAGCAGATGGTATTGGTGTGGACAGAAACTAATAAACAAATATCATGGTCTTGTTAACCATCTTCTCCCCAGCACCCATCCGGGTGCCTGGGAACCAAGAAGTCAAGTACACTGGTGGCAGTAGGAGTCACGGACATCTCTAAAGCAATAGCCTCTTAATTGGCCTCCCTGCTTCCACCCTGGCTCCTCTGCAGTTTCTGCACATCCGGCAGCCACATAATTACTGAGCACTATGCACCAGAGCTGGAAGTCGTCAGATCTCCTCAGTGACTTTAATTCCCACTCAGCAAAAGCCCAGGTGCTTGCAAATATTGATAAGGCCCCTGCAAGATGGGCCTGTTTGTCTCTTTGAATCTTTCTCCTCTTCTCAGCAGTGTTGAATCCCCTCCATCTGCTCTGTTTTCTTGGGGTCCCTCCAGATGCCAGATGCATAGCCACCTGGGTTCATTCATCCCTGAGCTGGTCCCCTCCCTGGGAGGTCCTCCCCAAGATATTGCCCCCTGCTCACTTTCTTTAAGGTGCACAATTTACAGCTGACCCCACCCTGCCCAGTCTGGACTCACCCTCAGTAATCTACCTTTCTGTGTAATACTTGCAACATTCTAATAAATAATTTATTTTGCTTACTCTCTATCTTGTCTCACTTAAGTTGGGGTTCCATGCGAACAAGGATGTTTGGTTGGTTGGTTGTTTTTCCAGTACATGGAACACAATATTTAGTAAGCACTCAAAGCAGCCCAGGGAGAGGTTCTAGATTCAGTAACTTTGGTAGAAAGTCCCAGGGAAAGGCAAAGGATGGATAACGAAGAGGAGACAGACATGAAAGCCTATTTTCAGAAGAAGCCATAGAAGTTCCGGACTTTAAAGTAGAATATATGGGGATATATGGAGAAAGAGGGAAGATGGAGATGGGGGCGTGGGAGAGACGTCAGCTGAACAGGGAGCTTGCTAGGTTACCCTTCTACACAGTGCACTTTCCCAGGTGTCTCGGCCACTTGCAGTGTCATAGACTGGGTGGCTTAAACAGGTAGCATTTGCTTCTCACAGTTCTGAGGCTAGAAAGTCCAAGATCAAGGTAGCTGCACCTGCAAGGCCTAAGGCAGGCCTGCATCCTGTCTGCAGGTGCCCTCTTGTCCTATGCTCACCTGGTGGAGAGCAGAAAGGGGGGCAGGCCTCCCTCTGTGTCTCTTCTTCTGAGGGCACCTCGTCAGCCTGTTTGGGCTGCTGTAAAGAGCCTAGTTCTCCCTCCATACTCACACGAGTTACCTCTAGGCCCCCCTTCCTCTGTGTTTACCAAAATGTGCACATACTCAAGTCCCTTATAGGAAATGGCAGGTACTTTCGTAAGACCCTTGCACGTCACCTCCATAATGATCTCGAGATGACTTGTCTTGCCTGATACAACACAAAAGCTACATACATAGTAGTTGTGTTGCATGGTTTAGGAAATAACGATAAGGAGATGAGGCTGTACATGTTTAGTACAGAGAGAATTTTTTTTTTCAGTCCACTGTTGGCTGAATCCAGGGACACAGAACTCAAAAGATAGGGAAGGCCAACTGTACCATAAACTGGGTAGCATATAAACCACAGGGGAAAAAAAAATGCCCTACACTTTTACAGGCTGGACAACCCAAGATCAAGGTGCTGGAGAATTGCTGATGGTGAAGGCCATTTCCTCGTTCATGACTGTTGCCCTCTCTCTGTGTCCTCCCATGGTGGAAGGGGAAGGCATCCCTGGGGCTCCTTTGTGAAGGTACTATTGCAATAGCAAACTCTTGTGACCCAATCACCTGCCAAAGGCCCTCTCTAACACTGTCCCTGTGGAGGTCAGGACTTCAACCTGTGACTCTCAAACCTTCAGACCACTCCATTGTCACAACCTAATGACTTCTCAAAGGCCCCATCTCCTAGGATCCTCACTATGGGGGCAGGACTTCGGCCTTCAGGGGCAAACATTCAGTCCCGAGCACAAGGGCTCTTCCATGGAGTATTATTGATCAGGGGAGAAGCCAATTGGAGACTTTGGCCTCCAATGTCCAAATCTTCCTTTTGATTTTACATCTTTAATATTTGGGTTTTCTGAGTTAAATTTTGTTTTTAAAAAAGCCTTAGGTTAAAAATGGTTTTTAAAAAAATGAAACTGCTGTCAGAAAGTGCATTATATCGGGCAAGTGTCGAGGGCTATAGGCTGAAAGGCAGGACTCTGAAGCTGGCTTGCTGCCCTCTCAGCAGCCAAAGAGAGGAGCTCAGGCAAAGACAAGAGCCCTGGGCCTCCAGGCCCTCCAGAGAGCTGAACTTGGCCTTGAGGTGGTCCCGTCGATGGGCCATGGGCAGGGACAGAGGTGCGACAAAGTAACTCTCCTCCAAAGACACCCCAGTCTTTGACCTGTGGGTGTGAGTGTGCTGGACAGTGAATTTACAACTTCAGAGGACACTAAGATAAGAACACAAAGATGCTTCTGGAAACCACTCAGCAAACCAGGGCTTAGGACACTGGAATGTACCCGAAATCAAAAGCTCTGAGGGTGTCCGAGCTGGACCTGGCCTGCTGGTGGTCACCACTGCAGCCCAGAAGTGGGATTCCTGTTCTGCAGGAGCCTGCCTGCCAAGCTGGAGGGACACCTTGAGGGATCTGTGACTTGCTCCTCTGACAGCCAATACAAGGGCCTAGAATGGATGGATTTGGGAGAATTTATACTACATGGGCTCATGACTGGGCAGTTTCATCTTTTAAAAATGATTACTCACTGCTTAAATTCACCCGAAGCCCGAGGACCTTCTCCACTTATCCACACTGGACAATGCACGTGACCAACATTTCACTCAATGTTCTTCTTTATTCCCCACCCCGCCTCACACTGGATTTGATATACACGATGATTTGTGTTTGCATGAGAATAATAATAAGGCTAGCAAATGAGTTCGGGACAACACACTTGTAAATAAAGGAAGATATTGGTCCTTCTAACATATTAATATTATTTTACTTGTTTTCTATCATAGATAACTGATGTAATTAACATGTAGCTATTTTGTTGATACTTTTCACACTGATTTTTTTTTTCCTGACAGGGAGTTTGATTAAGGAATTTAAGAATTTGAACATGACAAGTTTCACATTGATGTGTATGTCTAGTATAAATGCAGAAAATGTTATTTGATAAATAAAAACGGTCTTACATACGGTAAGTTGCTGTCAGAGGAAGTCGGGGTGAATTGCAACAGATATGTTTGGAGCACAGGAAGGACCATTGGGCAACGCAAAACTATGTCACATGAGAAAAATAAATTCACTAAAAAAGTGAATTTTTCAACTTTAAGAAAATGGACCCAGTGAACATACAGCTGTCTCCAAATATTTGAAGGCTGAAGAAAGAACATCAGGATTGTTAGGAGGTCTTCACGGCAGATGAAGAGAGATGCAGCTTCCTGTAAACCCGAGCAGAACATCAGTGACACACCTCTGCCCCCAGTTCTGTGAGGAAAAACGTCACCGGTATACCACTCACCCGTGGCCACCACATACTTGCCCACAGAGGGGAGAGGTCACATGTTGGCTCAGCTAACTGTGCCTGCATGTTGTCAGAGAGAAACTCTGATGGGTTTGTGACTTGTTTTTCTGAAGCTTGAAACCAGGTGCACCAAATGAATTTGGAGAAGTGGGGAAAATCTGTAAGCAGAAGTAGACAACATGGAAATCAAATTTCTGTAGAGATTAACAGCCACTGGGCATCAGGGTTTTACAAACAGTGACAGCTTTGCAATAGAGTGACAATCCCAAAGAAAAGGCTCTAAGTAGGTGGGAAGAACAGATCAAGGCCTCCTTGGCCTGTGTAGCCAGCGACATTTTAGCAGCAGTTACAGATCTGGTCTGCTACATGCATGATCTGTTTGTCTCTCTGGGGAAAATCAGCTCTAAAATTTGAATGCCAGGGTTTGCTTACTTGTTTGATTGTTTTGGTGGAGGAGGGGGAGGCTGTTTCCTTAAAAGGAGCACTGTTCTAGCTTTGTCACCCAAATAGTTAAAGGAATGAGCTCTGGAGTCAGGGTGCTAAAGTTTAAATCCCATCTCCACCAGTGACTGACTGTGTGACTTGGCCAAATGTTCCTCTTGTGAAAAACAGAGATGATCACCATAGTACCTACCTCATAAAATGAGGGTTAAACGAATTAATTGATGGAAAGAGCTCTTCCTAGCACCAGGAGTAAGTAGTTTTTAAAAAGATCATTGTTTGTATAAAAAATGACTTTCAAGGTCAAAGGCTGAGTCTGACCTCTGCTTCCCTGCAAGAAAAATAAGGCTCTTAAGTAACATCCTGACCTGGCTATCTTGGTATCTGTTGTGATTCTTGGTCAATGAAGTTGCAGAAACACATAGTCCCAAAAGCCTTTTGTTGGTGTTATATACTTCTCTCTTTGTCTAATCTACAAACAAAATGAGAATCCACAACAGATTTGCCACTGCACTCTGTCCATCTGACCTCTCAGACGGTCACCATGACTTTAAGAAGAATTGATTCAAAGCAAACAACCCAATAGGTCTGTCAGCCTGGGTATATCATAGACTCAACTTCAATACTCCCAACATTGAAGCTTCGATTTTCTCTTTGCACTTCTAATATTTGTCAGTGTTCCTGGCCCCTCTGGTCACCTTGATATGGCCATGCCACCCTGCTGAATCTCATCGAGCAAATCTCTTCCTTCAACACATTCTGTGAAGCCACCCTGCATCTTGATTGACTGCCTGGGCTCCTGCACTATCCTGGGGAAGGCTGCAGTCCCTGACCTCTCCACTCCACCACCCTCCTGTCTTCTGCACAGCCATAAAGAAAACCTTCTTATGTAGCTCAGACCAATTTATGCTCCCTATTGCCTGCAGTTGACCTCCAGGGCCCAAGTCAGGCATCTGTGGCTCTCCATGGCTGACCTCCCCTGCCCTGCACTCCCTCCTGAGCCCTGTCAGCCTCCAGGGCTCCTGGCTTCCTGCACACAGCCCTGCCCACCCTAGCACACACCAGGTGCCAGACCCTCCTTCCCATGCTGGCTGCCTTCCCTGGATGCTTCTTGACCTTTCTCTGTCCTGAAACCTCCACTCAACCCGTAAGGCCCAACTCAAGTGTCACTCTGTCAATTTCTTAGCCTTAAGCTTTCTCCCATGGAGTCCCTGAGTATAGGGTGTATGTAACATTTTAACATCGTGAAACATTTTAGCGCTTGAATAGCATTCAAGGTATAACTGTCTTAAAGGTCATAGATGAAATGCAGCTTACTCTGCTGATTAGATTAGGAGCTTTTGAAATATATAAGCTCATTCGTTTTATGCATCTTAACCTTAGCTATTAGCCCAATCCTTAGCATTCAAAAAGTTTGTGGAGCTAATGAATGAAATAAATCTCTGGTATATATATATATATATATATATATATATATATATATATATATATATTCTTTTTTTTTCAACAGCACAATCAAATGTTGGGAGATGCACTTCCGGGCCTTTTAAAAAGTTATCTCTTCTATCAATAAATCCATGCATGGGTAGGTGCCAACCTGAAACCGATTCTGCCTTCCTCTCAGGAAGCCAATGGGCTTAGCTAAAGTGAACAAGGTCCCCCAGCTGGTCACTGACACTTATTATGTGTCAGGCCCTGTTCTAGGCTCTGGGAATTCAATGAAACAGTCAGTACTCCTAAGGTCCAGGATCTCCAATTCCACAAAGATGAGACAATGAAAACCAGGAAACAGAACAACCGGGTTCTCGTGCCCAGTGGTAAGGGCTGAGAAGAGCGCACAGTGGGCTGATGTGTGTTGTGACTAGTGGGGGATGGGGCCACTTAGATTGGTGTCACCTCCACAATGAGGTGAGACCTGAGTATGGAAACGAAGCCAGCCATGTGGAGATCTGCAGAGGGAGGACAGCAGGGCAAACTGGAAAGACAGAATGAGGAAAATGAGACTTCCAAAGGGGACCGGAGGGTACATGGCACCGTGTCACTTGCCTTTCATTTTTCTATGTTTACATATGACACAGCCTCAGAAGGCTCCCAGCATTTTGGAGATGAGGAAACTGATCAACAGAACAGCAACATGACTTTTTCAAAGGCTTCTGTGGTGGAGGTGGAAGAAGCCATTATTCTAAATGAGTTCTGACTGTCTCAAGGATTTGAATCAAATGCCAAGCTAAAGAAAAATGATTTGAAATAACATTGCCTCTTCCTTGTGTGTTAATCCACAATGGCAAATGTGATAAGGAGAAAAGACAGTTCCTTCCTTAATATATTTCTGGTGTTTAGAATAGACAGTACAGCCCATTTTTAAGGCTAACCATAAGATAGAAACCATGTCACAACAAGCTTCATTATCATGCAATGTTACCAGACAAAATCTAAATGACCATGTGTACAAATGCTAGTAAAATTGAAACTCCTAGTTAGATGAAAACATAAACTATTTAAACACTTTTTAAAGTTTAAAGATAAAATAAGAGACACTTCAATGCTAAAGGCTGCCTCTGTGTGCAAAGCGCTGTTTCCTATTTGATGCTAAAAGATTCTATCAATTATTCAAGGCTGGAATAGCAGATCAAACAAACAAGAAAATGCGCCACCAAGCAACCGAGGACATGTCAGAAAGGGCATTCAGCTTTCACTGGGTACAATGAACAGATCTACCTTTGTTCTGATAAAAAATTAATCCATCAGGAGTCAGCAACCACCAAAAGACTAATTAAAATGTTAATGAAAATCCCATGTAACTTTCTTCCCTTGGGCCAAAATAAACTTGAGGTGATATGGAATTTAATTACAGCTACACTGGGAGACATCCCTTAACACTAAGGTACCAACAGATCCAGAATTAGAGCATTATCTCAATTAACATGTATTGCAAACTGAGTCAAATGCCTTAAAGAATTGGGCTGCACATTTTTTTAAATATACACAAGGAAAAAGACTACCTCCACAGTCCTTCCTACCAAGTCTTCTCTCCTCCTCAACTGACTGTAAGATTCAGTTTTTGAAGAACGGATCTTGGGAGAGGAGTTCAAATGGAAACTGTCTAGCATCATAGCCAGACTCCCTTATGAGATTTGGGGTGAGTGTGTTCCCTAACTATCAAACACCTTGGGCAAATACCTGAGCCCCAGGCACAGGCAGACTGTGCATTGTGTGTACCATGAGATTTATTTTTCCCTCCACATATACTTTTCCTGCCCGAGTGAGGATTCCCTGGCAATCATAAATATCTTACTCTACGTCCAGAAACCTCGCAGGAAATACGGACTGTGGCTATCAATTTGAGCCTCAAAGCCATGTTTCCCAGGCTTGTTGGCCTCCCTGACTTCGGAAGGACTGCAGAGCTGTTCATGAGAGGCCCCGATTGTGGACAAGGAGCAAATCATGGGCAGGGCCTCCTGTCCCTGCGGTCTGTAACCCATGGAACCTCAGCGGCTCAGGAGGACTGTGACTCCATGGTTGAGACATAATAAAGCACAGATGAGGGAGAACTGGGAGTTTCATGTTGAGACCGATCCCCAGGGGTTTTAATAAAATACACAGCAGTCATTACCCAGCAGACTCTCGGCCTTCTCTGCCCCTCCTAACAAACCTGGAAGAACTTTAAAGAGCATGTAATTTCTATTTTACCCCAAGGGCCCAAGTCTCTTGGTCAGTTTGGAAACGAAGCCTAAAACAATAAAGAAAGAAAATTTCAGTTTACATTCAGGATAACAAACAGGTTTCATGTTTCCTGCTGAGTCCAGCCACTTTGTGGTACCCCCTGCCCCCCAACCTCGGTGCTGAGCCCACGGCAGAGCTCCCGGGCTCCGAGGGGAAGGAACCACCATGAACTGCTTATGCTCACCAGACTCAAGCAGGAACCATGATGTCACCCCTGCCTGCACTTGATGGCTGCGAAAGACGTTCAGGGGAACCACTGGGACTCCGCGCTCCGAGGTTGCTTCAGGGAGTCAGTAGGGAGGAAGGGGAGAACTTCCATACCAAAAAGGGGGAAAATGTAAAACACGCGTGTCTGTGCACACGTGCGTGCATGTGTGTGTGCGTGCATGTGTGTGTACGTGCACGCGTGTTCCACTTACTGCCTCCAAAGAAAAGTCCTCTATTCATTCAACAGATATTCATGGTTTATTATATTATACAGACCAGATACCTTTTAATTGACAAGTGGAGATTCTCCATGTCTATGGTGTTCCACATGATGTTTGGATTCACGAAGACACCATGGACAGCCTGGGTCCAGCCCTTCAGCGTGTCCCTTACCTCACATACTTATCATCTTTGTGATGACACCACTTAAAATCTACTCTCTTAGAGATCCTCAAGTATGAAACGTATTATTAACTACAGTCACTGTGAGGCACCAGTGGACCTCCCGAACTTACTCCTTCCTAAGTGAAACGCTGTGTTCTTTGACTAACATTTTCCCAAGTCCCCCAGGCTCAGCCTCTGGCAATCATTTCACTGTTTAATTTTAGACGAGTTCGACTTTTTTAGATCCCACACATGCAACCAGGCAGCTTTTATCTCTCTGTGCCTGGCTTTTTTCATTTAATGGAACTTCTTCCAGATTCATCTATGTTGTCGCCAATGATAGGATTTCCTTCTTTTTAAAAGCTGAATAGTATTCCATTATGTACATGAACCGCATTTTCTTTCTTTTATTTCTTTGCCTGTGGACACTTAGGTTAATTGCATATTTTACATATGATTATAACAAAATTTATATATCATAGCATAAATATATTTTACATGTATAGATATGCATATAAATATATGTAAATTTAAAATATTATCAATGACATGTTCTGTCAAAATAATGAAGGGGTATATAAAATTCATTAAGTGAACTTCTCTAGGAGCTAAAGATACAATGAAAAGCAAAACCAATTTCTAGCCCTCTTCTATTCCATGTGAGGAAACTCCAAAAACAATTAAGTAAGTAATATGTGCATGTGAGCTGCAAGGGCTGAGGATGCAAATAAAGCAAGAGAAGAGAAGGGGGCTTACTGAGGTGCCCCCTCCATCCATCTGAATGTGCAGGGAAGACCTCCTTGAGAAGGTGGCGTTGGAGGAGAATCTGGGAGGAGTGGCAGGGCCATGAGCATCTTGGGAGGCACAGGTGCAAAGTCCCTTCTGGGGGAGTGTCCTGGGGTGTTGGAGGACAGCCAGGGCTCTGGTGCACTGGGGAGCAGAGAGGGGAGAAGTAGGGCAAGGTGCTGAGAGTCTTACCTGGTAGGACACTGAAACACTGTCTCTTCTCCTTCCTCCAGCCTCCAGGAAGTTGCCAGCAAAGGGTTTGCAGCAGATGTGCACCATGTAGATCTGCTGCCACCCAGGAAAACGGACACAGAGGGAAAGGAGAAGAACAGAAGGAAGCCCATCACTCAGGAGGCCACAGCACTGATCCAGGCTAGAGAGGGCAGCTTGGACCAGGTTAACTCTGGAGAAAGTGAACAGAAAGATGCACTCTGAAGGTAAAGACCATGGGATTTGCTAATGGCCTGGAAGTGGGACTGGAAATGTGAGAGACAGAGAAGCTCCCAGAAGACTCCAAAATGCATGGCCTGAGCAACAGGCGAAATAGATTTGCCATTGTTGAGATGGGCAGGATTGTGAGGGCAGCAGCTTTTCAGGGAAGAGCAGCAATTCAACTTTGCATAGGCTAGGTCCTTCTTAGTTCTTAAGTCAGTGTCCCTGAGGAACGCTTCACAGGTTTATTGTTGAATTGCAGGAGTTTTGACAGCATCTGTGCTTGTGTAACTACCTTTGCTATCCAGGTACAGAACTTCTGCATCACCCCCAAATTTCTCTCATAGCCTGTCCCGGTGGACTTCCCAGCTGCTGCAGGGCTCAGACAACTGACCTGCTTCATTCTCACCACTTGGCTTCTTTCTGCTGTTCCATGTAAACGTCATCATGGGGCATGCAATCTTTCCACTGACGTCTTTCACTAAGAGTAATATTTCCATGATTTTTGCCAATCAAGTGTAGCGGGGGTTGATTTCTTCTTTTATTGCTGTGTCTTGGCTGCTTGTTTGTTATTGAGTTGTAAGAGTTCTTTCTACATCCTGAATATTACTCCCTGGTCAGATATGTGTGTAGCAAATATTTTCTCTCACTCCGTGGCTTGCCTTTTTTTTTTTTTTTAAGAACAGTGTATATTGAGGAGCAGAATTTTTAATTTTGTTGGAACTTATCAATTTCTTCTGAAGTTATCATTTTTTATTTTAAAAAAGCAAAAACAAAAATATTTCTACCCCAAAGTTGCAAAAAACAAATGTCTCCTATATTTTTCTTTTAGAAGTTTCATTGCTTTAAGCCTTCAAGTTCAGCTCTATGATTTATTTCTAGGTAGTTTATATATATATATATATGATGAAATGCATTTTTTCCCAAATGAACATTAGGCTTCTCCAGCACCATTTGTTGAAAATAATTTTCTTCCCCCCATTGAATTACTTGGGCACCTTTTACAAAGCACAACTGACCACAGACACGAGGGTTTAGTTGTGGAGTCTGTTCTGCTGAGCGGGGTTCCCGTCAGTCTCCGCACCACCCTGAACACTACAGCTTTACAGGAAGTCTCCCTTTGTGCCTGCAGGTATAGAGGTGGCTTTTTATTATTAATATCTGGGTTTCCTCATGTTCTTTCTCAGTTCTTCCAATATTTAAATGCAGTAAGTTTCCTTTGCTGTAAATACTCGAAGTGTTTTATGTTTTCCAGGTTAGGTGTGACCAATATAAATTCTCACTAAGTTGGCAGGTAGGTACTATGGCAATATTCACTTTGCAGAGGAGGAAACTGAGGCCCAGAGACGTCAAGTCATCTGCCAGTGAGCACAGAGGCAAGCTGGTCCCAAAGCCTGCACCTTCCCACCTTCCCTGCTGCTGGCCGGTATCACACACCTCCATCCTTAAACCCGGAGCCTGGGCAAAGCCACACGGAATACGGGACAGAGGGTACCCCAGGAGAACTCCAGGGCTTAGATCCCCCATCATGAGGAAGAGTCAGTGAAGGAGACTGTAAAGGATCAACAAGGGAAGGGGGAGAACCTCGAGGAAGGGGGAGGCTAGAAACCGAGGGTGGGATGATGGGTTGCAATGGAGCTGCCCAAAGCTGCCCAGCACCCTGAGACCTGGAGGTGAGCCCTAGGAGGTGAGCCCTAGGAGGTGAGCCCCAGATCTGGCAATAGCAACACAGGGCTGAAGATCTTGATGAGCACAGTTTGGTAGAGTGTGGAACAGACTCCGCCCAATTAGAGTGGGATCAAGAGTGAGTAGGAGCTAAGCAAGGTGGTGCACACCTGTAATCCCAGCCACTCGGGAGGCTGAGGGCAGCCTCAGCAATCAGTGAGGCCCAGTCTCAAAACAAAAAAAAAATATAAAGGGCTGGGAGTATAGCTCAGTGTTAGAGCACCCCTGGGTTTGATTCCCAGTATCCACTCCCCCCCAAAAAAATGGAAGAGAGAGAGGAGAGAAGGAGGTGGGGGAGGAGGAAGAGAAGAGAGATGAGGAGGAGACAGTGAGAGTACCCAACCGTGGCTGGGTGCATGTCCAGGTAGTGGGTGGCTGCTGAGGGTGGGGTGTGGGGACAGGAAGTCAGGTTGTACAGGGCAGCAGATGGTTTGCAGAAGAGGAACATATCAATGATACAGAAGTGGGGAAGAGAAAACCACAGGCTCTCTAGTTTTGAATTGTTCCCAAACACTTACCTAATTTGCTGTGTGAGTGACATGTGTTTTTCTGTGATAAGAACATGGAGTACCTCCTGTCCCTCCTGCCCTTCCTGCCCGCAAGACTTACATCACACCTTACCAGGACATATACATGAGCTACTCGTCTCAAACACTGCGTTCCAGAGCCCAAATCAGCCCAAGGTCCTGTACAGACACCTGGAGGGCGGGGCGTGCACAGGGCTGCCCTCTGAAGCCTCCCTGCTCCTCTCTGAAGACCACCTGCACCTCTCCCTGGCTTCCCCAGGACCTGCCTGTCCTCTGCGATTTCCACAGTGATGGCCATCATCCTCTTCTGAGACCTCCCTTAGCAAGGTAAGCCTCCACCCTGCATTGGCTCTGCATCCTCAAAGGCCGCCTCCATTCTGACTGAGCAACCAGACGTTAATAGGTGGGTTCTGAAAGGAATGCAGCCGCTCTCTGTGCAGACAGTGTACCTCCCCGTAGGGGTCACTCTTGTTCCTCTCCCCTCCTTGAGCATGTGGGAAGCAAAGAAGCTCTTTGTATCCCCGTGATTCGGTGATTCGTGCAATGATTCCCGGATCACCTCCTTCTCTTAACCATGTGGAACACTGCAGGCCCCAATTCTTGAGGAGGCAAATGGGAATGGGGTCAGACCCTGGGCCCAGAGGAAGAAGCCAGGGAGGGACACCGGCTCCCCACAGTGAGAAAGCCAGGCAGAGGAGGGATGTGACAGGCCTCTTGACAAGAGGCCAGGACCTGCAGAAGTCCTCTTCCACACCTTCTGTCTCCTCAAAGTTCAACCACCAGCTGAGAGTCAGGAGGGGCAAGAGGTCGTGGAGGTTTTGCTAAAATGAAAAAGGTGTGAATCAGGACAGAACGAGTTATTTAGACCAGAAACAGGGGATTGCGGGGCCATAGCACGGGGGCCTGCTAGGGCCGCTGGTTGTACATCTAAAGCAAGCTTCAGGCAGATGATCCTGAAGGGGCTTCTCTGGTTGTTTAAATGGGCCACTTTTGTTATAATGAAAAGATTTTAAGACAGAGATTTGAATTTTCAAAAACTGACCAAAGGAATCTCCATAAAACTTGCCACTTGAGGCATTAGATCAAAGATAATTTTCTGGGTTTTGATCATTTTACTGAGGTTACAGAAGAGAAGTGCTTGTTTTTTTTGGAAACCACACAAGGAAGTATGTGGAGGGAAAAAGAACATCATGATGGGACTTACTTCTAGCTGGTTCTGAAAAGATATGTGTAAATATAAAATGAAATAGACACATTTTGCTTTCCATCTTTATAAAGGTATAATTGACAAATATAAGTCTTCTATTTTATGGTGTATTACATGATGTTTTATATGTATGTGTGTGTATATATACACACACACACACACACACACACACACATACACACATATATTGTGAAATGGTTAAATCAAAATTATTAACATAATTTTAAAAACATGAATTTAAAAGTATAAATTAAAAAAGAAAGATAAAATAAGGTAAAGCAGTACATTTTTTAAAGTACTCTGATTACTTCCTTTACGACAACTTTAAACCCGGATACACTGAGGGGAAAAGTAGCAGCTATTAAAACAAAGATGATGAACAAATGAAGAGGCTTTATGCCAAGGCCACCTGGGCTGCGTCCGTCTGTGCAGGAGCTTGGCAGGACAGGGAGGTAGGTGGCCTTACTTTGAGATCCTCCTATGACATTTGGGGCCTGATAATCCCCTGCAGTAAGGGGTGTCCTGTATATCATCTCTGACCTTTCCTATTAGACGCTCGTAGCAACTGGCTCAAGCAGTGACAACCAAACACCAGAGACATCTTCAAACATTCCCTGAGCTGTAGCACCCTGGTGAGACCCACTGCCTCAGGGACACCTCCCTGTGGTTTTGCAGATGTGAAGTTCTAAAAATCAGGATTCAATACACACACAGAAAACATTTATCTGTATAATGTATATTATGAATTTGTGGTATGCAAGCCCAAATTTACGTATACAAGGAAACAGAGCAACACAGAGATTGTGAGAAAGGATGAAAGGATACAGCAAATACTAAGTGTTATGATTTGGAAGAATACGGGTCAAAAGAATCCAAAATTTATTAATACTATTCTTGTAAATAGAAACAGAGGCTGTAGAATTTTCTGGACTCTGCCTGCAACTTTTTTTTTTCTCCTTTCTCTGTCATTTACATGTGTTCCAACCACACTGCATTCCCTAGAGCTCCTGGTGATACGGCCAGTTATGGGTGACGAGTCCTGCTTCCCCACATGTTGAAGTTTGAACATTAGAGAAGCACGCTGAGGCAAGCACATAAAGCAGAGTTTATTTTAAAAGGGGTCACATAGACTTCTCCCGCGAGGGAGAAGGGGGCCTTAGCTGGCTGCATCCTGGTATCCCAAGAAACGAGATGTTCTGCCCTTTTTTATGAGTCCTAAGCTTCCTTTTTCTCCTGCCTTTCCCCCATTACCTTTCTCCTCCTTGACTAGGCCCAGGAATGCTCAGTGGGAGGAAAGCAGGTGGGATGAAAGGGGCTGGGCAGGATGGAGCAGCCAAAGACACATCAACAAACTTATAGCTCTTTGTAGGGAGGGGCAACTCCTGGGACAGGTTACCTTAGCAACAGGTTGGTGCAGGGGCATGTTCTTGATAAGATCCCTCAGGATACAGTCTCCAACTTCCCAGACTCACTCAAATTGGCCCCTTGACTCAACCTGATGCAATTTACCTATCTACACTGACCGCCTGTCTAATTCTGGCTTCACTGAGACCAGCCCGGTTCTGCATCCGCAGCCTTGAAGGAATGCCCTTCTCCCTGATGATCCCAATTTTATTGATTCAGCAAAGATTTATGGTGCATGCCCTGCATGCCAGGCACTGTCCAGGTTCTGAGGCCACAGCAAGGAACCAAGAAGACCAGGACCTCAGTGACATACCAGGGTGATAGAACCTGAAATTAACATTATTTAAAGGACTTTCTGAAAGGGGAAAAAAAACAGTGAATGCAAATTTATATTTTAAAAGTGAACGCTCATTTAGAATAAGAGAAGGAATTGCATCCAGTTTCTGGGCTTTAGACCTTCAGTCTCCTTCCTTCTGAGGGGGTCTGGGGCAAAGCCTGCAGCTAGCAGTGATTCCTGCTCCCCTGCCCCTGCCCACTCAGAGCACTCGCAGGAGCTCTGTCCTGGGAAGGGCTACAAGGCCCAAACTTCAATGGCTTTGTGGGAAACCCGCCTCTGATTCTGTAGATGAGACTGGGGGCACACAATTACACCAAACAATGTTTTCAAAAAGGCTTGGTGTGCCAGGCATGATGCCACACACCCATGATCCCAGCAACTTGGCAGACTGAGGCAAGAGGATCGAAAGTTCAAGACCAGCCAGGATTGGTGGCACACAGCTGTACTCCCAGTGTCTCGGGAGGCTGAGCCAGGAGGATCATGAGTTCAAAGCCAGCCTCAACAAAAGCTAGGCACTAAACAACTCAGTGAGACCCTTTCTCTAAATAAAATACAAAATATGGCTGGGTATGTGGCTCAGTGGTCGAGTGCCCCTGTGTTCAATCTCCTGTACCCAAAACAAAAGGGCTAGAGATGTGGCTCAGTGGTAAAACATCCCTAGCTTTAACCCCCAATACCAAAAAAAAAAAAAATGTGATGATGCTATTGTAAGGCCAGATTCATGGGACCCCAATAGAACTCCAGGAACTGAATCCGATACAATCACACAAGAGTCTTTATTGCAAGCTTGAGCCTGGACTCACAACCGTTTCCGACACAGCGGTCCCGAGGAGTGAGCCCCAGTCCTTTGTTCAGTGAGATTTTATAGGTTTTGGGGGGCTACTCTACGTGTCACAACATCACACAGCAGATCATTTTACACCGCGGGAAAATCAAACAAGAACTCTTAACATTGATTAGCACATTCACTGGCAGGAACAAATTAGGTAGGGGTGATTGGATAGTACAAGAGGAGGATTGTTTGAACTGATTGGTTTAGGCCACGAGGGGTGTACATGCTAAACTACATGGTTTCCTAACATGTTATCAACCACCAAGACTACTGGGGGGTCATCTGGCATCCCAGGTATTTTCCCTGTCTCATGCTGATTGGTGGTTGCTAAGGGGTTGCTATGGGCCCTCACCTAACCTAACTGAATCAGGGACACCTGGCACTGAAGATCTCTCCTGTTATTTACAGACAAACAACTCAGCAGGGTGGCTATGTGCCTAGGAGTGCTCTGTGGGTTTTTCCAAGGACAAGGGTCACACCCCCTCCCTTTGGACAGGCCTTGAGATAGAAGCTGGGTTTTCAAAAATGAAGTTATTCTGCTAATGTGTAACCGATGTGATCCTGCAGTTTGTATTTGGGGTAAAAATGGGAGTTCATAACCCACTTGAATCAAATGTATGAAAGATGATATGTCCTGAGCTTTGTAATGTTTTGAACAACCAATAAAAAATGAAGTTATATCAGTTTCTCACTATAAATACTAAAGAAGATGCTGTGATACACAACCATTAAATATGGTGAGGTAGAGGTAGAGATCTTAAATGGATCAGACAACAGTCTCAAGCCTTTAAAGTCAGAAGTTTTTTTGCTTTCTTGTTTAATGTTATGGTTTGGATGCTCACGTGTGAGACAATGCAAGAAGGTTCAGAGGAGAAATGATCAGTTGTAAGAATCTTAACCAATCGTGAATTAATCCCCTGATAGGGATTAACTGAGTGGTAACTGAAGTGGTGGGGTGTGGCTGGAGGAGGTGGGCACTGGGGAAGTGGCTTTGGGGTACATATTTGCATCTGACTAGTGGAGACCTCTCTCTGCTTCCTGATCATCATGTGAGCTGCTTCCCTCTGCCACACTTTTCCTCCATGATGTTCTGCCTCACATTGAGCCCCAAGGAATAGTCTGCTGTCTGAGGATTGAGACCTCTGAAACCACGAGCCCCCCCAAAAAAACTTTTCCTTTTCTACAATTGTATTGGTCTGGTCCTTTAGTCACAGCAACAAAAAAGCTCACTAAAACAATTACCTATTACACCAAATTTTTACAAGAAAGAGTAGCAGAAGGCTATGTGGCTGCTGATGATTTCTTGGAAATTTCACCAAAATACAGACAGCGACAACATCAAACACAGACAGACCACACAGACTGGAAACTTGAGCAATGCAAAAGAAACAAAGCACAGAGTAAAGGGACACCTGGAGGAGGAAGTCGTTGCCCACCTCCTGCTTGATAAAGGCTTAACCTACAAAATACATAAGGAGCCTCCCTCAGCTCAACAGCCACAAGCAAACACACACACACACACACACACACACACACACACATAAATAGTGCCATTTTATTCATCCTTTTAAAAAGAAGGAAATTCTTCAGTGCCAGACAACCTACATGAACCTCAAAAACATTATGCTGCTAATAAATTATTAACCAATCACAGAAAGAAAAATCCTGCATGACTACATGTGATAAGGTATCAAAAATTGTCAAGTTCATACAACTAAAGAGTGGAAGAGGGTCGTCATCAGGGGTGCTGGGGAGGGAGAAATGGGCACCAAGTTTCAATCAAGCAAAATGAATAAGCTCTGCAGATCTGGTGTACAATATCATGCTTGTAGTCATGATAATGCATTGTTCACTTAAAGTTATTTTAAGAGGTATACTTTATGTTAAATGTTCTTAACTCAATAAACTAAAATCGTTTTTTGAAAAAGGCTATATTTTGTTTATTATAATACAAAGCTGCTTTATCTAAAACACCTATGCAAACAATTTTTTAAGGAAATGAAAGATTTTGCCAGAAGGTGAATAAAGAATATGAGACGTCAGTCAGGACAGACAATTGTCACTGTAATCTTGAGGTGGTGGCATGGAGGGTCTTGCAGGGTATTTAGAGCATACCAACCAACCAAACCCCTTTTGGAAATGGTCTTTAAAATCCAGGGGCTGCTATATCATGCAACATCTCCGAGAAGTGAATGAAGAACTGAGAAGGGAGCGCAATTTCAATAGAAGACAAGAACTGAAGACAAAGAGAAAGGAAAAGAACATGAGAACTTTGGATCCTAAGTGCCATCCCTTAGTCCTTGATATTAGGTTGACTACTGAATGGTGTGGGCATTCAGAGACTAGAAGAAAGAAGATTGTCAGTAGTATTATCATGGCTGCAATCTGGATGAAAACTCTAAATGTTTCTAAACTTTCACTGGATGGCTTTTTCACTTTTCTTGAAATTAGACTTTGTCACGTTACAACAGCTCTACTTAGCTCTAAAAGATCATTTTAAAAAGAGAGTGCTTTAATACAGGGGTTTAGAGAAATGAGCCTACAGGCTTGCTTGTCTTAAGGACCATGCTGACTGCCATCTTCTCTGAGATAATATGTACCAACTTCAGGACCTGGAAGCTTCCACAACTCTACCTCTGAATTCTCCTATCATGGACTTGCAGAACATTGGATGCTAACTAGGTTCTGAGAATATCTATAATGGAATTCCTTCCATCAGCTCAGTCAATTTTGTATGTGTGGGCTGGGGATGTGGCTCAAGCGGTAGCGCGCTTGCCTGGCATGCGTGAGGCCCGGGTTCAATCCTCAGCACCAACGTACAAACAAAGATGTTATGCCTGCCGAAAACTAAAAAAATTTTTGTATGTGTGTCTAGCTAATTACTTTTTATTTTAAGTGATATGGATCTAAGATTTTTTTTAATAGTAGAACAGAAACATACATAATGAAAAGAAAATGTCTCTCTGCCTGGTTCATACAGACTTTTGCCTCAAAGATAAACAATTGAGTTTCTTATGGGTCCGTCAGGCACTCAGGGTAAACACACACACACACACACACACACACACACACACATAATTTTGCACACATTGCATTAAGTATTAAAGAGAGTTTGGATTTTTACTTTTTTTATTATTATTAAAATGTCTGTTGCCAAATTACTTCTCAAGGACTTGAGGATGTTGTTTTCCCACCCGGAGAGGATTTCTGTGTTTATTTTTTCACACTCTCCCCATCAATGGATTTTTAATTGGGTTAATTTGAAAGGAGATTTATGAAATGTCACAGTGAAACTCATTATTTTGTACAATTACTATGCATTAGTAACTATAATTTTGAAAAGAAAAAGATCATCATTCTTGCTTTTGTTGGCCTTTATTTAATTATAGATGAAAGTAAATATTTTTTCCTGTTTGGGTCATTTGTATTTCTTTCTCTATTAAGGGTCCCTCACATTTACCTATCTTCTACTACATTGTCTTTTACATGGCTAGGGTATAAATCTTTGTAAACTTAGAAAAAATCACCCATATTTATAGTTTATACATATTTCAAATGAAATGCTCATTGCTTTCTAACATGGTTTATTGCTTGGAAAGACTCTTCACTATCAGAGAAGTTTGAATGTTGATTTTGTAACTAGCCACCTCAATAACATTTATCATATTGATTTTAAGAGGATTTTTTTTCAGTTTCTTTAAAATTTTCTAACTAGATAACACTCTCACCTACAAGTGATGATATTGTCCTTTCCCATTTCTTCTTTTCGACTCTGCATCAAAACATTGAGAGAAGAGACATAAAAGGAGGAAAGACTAACTTGCCTCAGAGGTTCAGAGGTTTCAGTTCATGATCAACTGACTCCATTGCTTTGGGGCCTGTGGCAAGAAAAACCATCATAGAGGGGAGCATGTGGTGGAGCAGAACTGTTCACCGGGAAGGACAGAGAGAGAGAGAGGAAGGGGCAGGGGTTCCAATGTCCCCTTCAAGGCACACCCCATGTGACCTCCCTTGTGTCTACTTGGCCCAATCTCCTAAGCCTTCCACCAGCAGTTACTAGTACCACAGTCTTGACCCAGTCTGAGGGGCACAAGGCATAGGGCAGGGTGGGGAGACACAGAAGGCCCAAGCTTCACACTCTTCTTTCTCTCTTTTGTTTAATTCAAATGGCTTTTATCTCCTGAACAAAACTGATTTATCGTGGTAACTCTGGGAACCCTCGCCTGCATCTGAGCTGGGACGCTGACTCTGCTTCCCCATTAGGTGGTTCCGTGAGCTGAAGGTCTGTCAGACACCTTCAATGTCTATGGGAATGGGACTTTCTCCTTCTTAACCCAATGTTACGAGGAACTGTGTTCATTTACTTCCTTCTGTGTAAAATTTTTGGGATGAAACTCACTGGGCCAGGAAGTATATCTTCCTTAATTGACAACTTCATGCTATTTACAAATTGTAGAAGATATTTATATCAATATCATAAGTGAGCTTCATCTGTAAATAGTATGTGGCAGCTTGACTTCTTTCCCTATTCACCAAAATATCTTAAATCACATTGAAGATGTCTATGAAACCATTTACACTAATTTTTCAGAGAGTAGCACTTCTACATTTTCTGCAAGTTTGGTTTGATTTCTTCTTTATCATAAGTCTTTTAAGTAAGAAAATAAATTTTCAAGTAGTGATGGTTTAGGTTTTTGAGATTAATTATCATTTTAACATCTATAGACTATGGTAATAATTTCCTTTTCATTACTGCTCTTGATGGTTTCTTTTTTTTTTCTTTCTTTCTTTCTTTTTTTTTTTTTTTTTGAGCATTTTACCTAGAGTTTACCAATTTTGCTGGTCTTTTCAGGGAATCAGCTTTGGCCTTGCCAATTTTCTCTGTTGCCTGTTATCTATTTTGTTCGTCTCTATTCTCTCTTTTGTTATTTCTTCTCCTCTTATGACTATGGGTACAATTTGCTCTTTTTCTATGCATTTAAGGTGGAATGTTTAGGAACTAATTTTAGTATAAGCTTTCCTTTCTCCATAATTCTAGCTCTATCTCATAAAAGTTCATATATTTTGTTTCTTCATGATTATTCTTTCCAGAGTATTTTCTAATTTTCCCTTGTTTGCCCTTACACTTTGCGTTTATCCTGTTTGGGGATGACAAGCTTCTTAAATCTAAAAATTTATGTCTTTGAATAATCTGGAAAATCTTAGTTATCTTTCTTCAGTGTTGTGTATGTGTGTGTGTTTACATGTATGTACCACTGTGTACACATGGTGTGTGTGTGTGTGTGTGTGTGTGTGTGTGTGTGTGTGTCTGTGTGTATGCCTCCACCTCTCGTCCTGACTCCATGACACTCTCATCTGTGTAAGTTAGACCTTCTGCTATTGTCCCAAGCGTCCCTGAAAACTGAAGCTTTTTCCAATCTTTTTTTTCTCTCTGTTGGTGAGAGAGATTTCTCCTGACTTCTTATCTTCAAGTTCATTGACTTGTTCCTCTGCCAACTCCATTCAGCTTGTGAGTCCATCTATCCAGCAATTTTTTTTTTCTTTTCAGTTGAAGACGTGGTGCTTATCATTTCTAAAATCCCATGTGGTCCTTTTTAAAAAGATAATTCACTCCTTATTGCAGGAGACATTCTGTCATTTCCCTCTTTGGGGGTGTTTTCTCTTCCTCATGGGTCCTGGTTAAGCAGCGGCAGGAAGGGTTCTGTGTGTTCTGTGTGTCTCCTCCAGAGTCTCTGTGCTCTTGTCAGGGATGAGAGCTGCTGTCCACAGCATGGGTACTGTTGTGATCCTGGGCAGCGAACAGTCTCATTTGGACAGTCAGATCTATGTCCTGTGGGTGGTAATTTGAACCTTGAACCGTTCTGTGTTCCCAGACTTTGTGATTGTGTGTCAGGTGTGGGTCCTGTGCTTAGAGGTTGCGGTTACCATGAAAGTATTCTGAGGAGTCTGGTTTCAGTGAGGTCCATGGAGCCTAGTTTGGGTTTCTCCTGGCAGGCGTTACCCCCAGGGCCTGTTGAAGTAGGACGCTTGTGCGCTCTTGCCTCCATCTGGGAGGAAGCTGTGGCTGGGGCTGGTTGGGGTCTGACTTGAGGGTGCCTTGGCCGGGAGCTGGGCTGAGACCATGCAGGGCCACAGCTAGCTCTGGCCTTGTCAGGGTGTCTCCGGGCAGGCACTCTTCAGCCATGAAGTCCAACTCCTGGTTCCTGTGGGGCCTGCTCTTAAGCAGAGTCACAAAGGAAAAACCAGTTGATAATGCACAGAAAGCACCCCGGGGTGGGAAATTGCACTCAGCTCCTGCTCTTTTCTGGAACCTGCTTTTGTTTCATTTCAGGGCTGGAAACATTTTATTTTTCGTTCAGTTTTGGTGGGAGCGCTAGGCTGCAGCAGGATTCTTTTCTGAGATTTTTGCATGTTCAAAGACACCCTTTGTGGGGCTGGGGATGTGGCACAAGTGGTAGCGTGCTTGCCTAGCATGCGTGAGGCACTGGGTTCAATTCTCAGCACCACATAAAAATAAAATAAAGATATTGTGTCCACCTAAAACTAAAAAATAAATATTAAAAAAAAAAGACACCCTTTGCTACTGTGCCTAAATAAAAAGGAGACTTGAGTGATGTTTAACTCTTTCCCTCACAGCTCTTAGATGTGGCTTTGCTGTCAAATCAAAGGAAGTCTGAGGTGACCTGCTGAGAACCACTTGCACCTAGCTCTTCACAGGGCTTTTGTCCTTGAAGTTGAGTCAACTCTTGGGAATGATTTCTTGATGCTAAACACTCTGCGTCCGTTGTTCCTAGAACATGGTGAAACTTCCATTTGTGGTTTCAATTTTTTTCCTTCTTATAAAAATATTCATTTTATCTATGAGTCCTTTTTTGATTCCAGTGCTTAGTTTATTCTTGCTCATGGACCCGGAAGACCTTCACAGGAAACTGTTTGCTATTTGTATCTAATACGTGTCTTCAGATTCCTTTAATCTCTTTGTCCCTTTCATATCGAATCACTGTGATTATCCCAAACCTTTCTCCATTTCAGAAGCTCTGTTTTTTTTTTTTTTACCATGTTTATTCTAATCTTTACTAATTCTAATTTATTCATTAGTTCTGTGGTAAGCATCCTCCATCTGGTCTCTTAACTCTGAAATCCTCCCATTTCATCTTGCTGGTGCTGCGTCATTTATTTATTTTTTTTAATTTCTCACTGAATTTATGTTGTTCTTAATTATTCTATGGTTATTCTCTTATGGTATATATATATAGTGGGGTGAAGAATGATGCTCCAAAATTCAGGCCCACCTGGAGCCTCTGAATCTGACCTTATTTGAAAATAGAGTCTTTGTGAATGTAATTAATCCAAGAGTTGAGATGAGATTGTGCTGGATTAGGATGGAGTCCATATTCCATGACCGCACGCCATGAGCAGCAGAAAAGCACACAGGGACACGGAGAAGCAGCCACACAAGGGTGACTGCAGACAGTGGAGAGATGCATCTGCAGGCTCAGGAGATGAGGGGGGCCAGCAGCCTCCAGAAGCTGGGGATGAGGCACGGGAGATTTTCTGCCTCAGAGACTCCCAGAAGCAACAATCCTGGTGACGCTTGATTTGGGACTTCTGGCCTTTCTGCATAGTGATAGCATAGATTTCTGGTTTTGAAGCCACCCAGTTTGTGGTGACTTGTTATGACAGACTAGGAAACTGATCCAAAGTGGGCTGCTGCAGCAAGTACCTAAAAGTGTAGAAGTGGCATTGGAATTGGGAAAGAGGAAAGGCTGGAAGAATCGGGAGGCACTTCATAGAGACTGTGTGGATCTCCCTGAAGAGCTGGCTGGTAGAAATGTGGCTCTTCAAGACAGCTCTGGAGAGAGCTCAGTTGGAAGTGAAGAACATGGTCAGAAGCTTCCATCATCTTCTACCAGGTACATGTCATCGTCAACAGAATGTGGTAGAAACGGGAAACTGAAGGATGGTTCTGGTGAGGTCTCAGGAGAAAACCAGGGCCATATTGGAAACTGCAGAAAGAAGACTCTTGTCATAGAGGGACAGAAATCGAGACTGAATGGTGTCCTGTGATTGGGAGGAAAGCAGAACTTGCAAGTGAGGGGCTAAGGCATGTAGCTAAGGAGATGTCTAAGCAGAGTGTGAGGTGCCTCGTGGTCTCCACTTCCTGCTTGTAGTATAGTATCACAGGAAAGAGATGAATCGAGGGGGATAGAAGCAGCAGAGACTTGGAATCCAACTCTCAGTCTATCAGACAGTAAACTCTAGAAACAGACTGAATAACCTTTTGCCAAAGAGCTCAATGTGTAATAATAATCAGACCAACCTTGTGAGCAGAAGCCAGCAATCAAGATGGCGTTACTCAGGGAAAAATCAGTGGAGCCTCCATCCGTGCCCAGGCATGGGCATCTGTGAACTGCACGGAGGGCCCACAGGGCTTGGGGGGATGTCATATCAGCAGGACCCAGAGGGACAGCAAGACAAAAATGCAGGATGCGGTCAGACTTTGGGACTCCATTAGAGGCACTCAGCTGCAGATGCTTGCCAAACTTCCAGAGAGGAGGAAGGACAGCAAGGGCAGAGACACACAGACAGGACAGAGCCAGAGAGGGGCCCAGGAGAGCCTCAGAACCATGTCCAGGCCCCGAGCCTGATATAGTCAGTCTTGCTGGGGTTTGGACTTGTGGGGACCAGTGACCCTTTTATTTCCTACCATTTCCTCCCACAGGAACAGGACTGTCTAGCCTATGCCTACCTCATCATGGCACTGGGCAGCAGAAAACTTGTTTCCAGGTCTCAGGCCCATGAGCGGAGCTGACCACTCTGACAGCAGCAGCCTCAGAGCTACTCTGTACAGGTGTGAGAGACCTGTGGGGCTGAAGGAAGTGCCCGGGCTCTGGGGACTGCTATGCAGCCGGGTGTCCTATACATACAGTGGGGAATTCATTTTTACTTCCTGGGTATTGCCTCCTATATGATGGATTTCATCTGTTAGGGTTCCAAGACCTTCCTTGTTGTCTAAACAATTTGGGTACATTCTTCTTGATTTTCTTTCCTCTTGCCAAGACCTAGTTTTGATCCCTCAGAGCTTTAGTGTGACCTTTTTTTAAATTGTACATCAAGGAGAAAAAGTAACTTCAGCTATGGACAATTATGGGTAAATGACTTGGCCTGGGTGCATATCCCAAATTCACTACACAAGGACATGGACTGAAGACTTCAGTGAGTATTTTATGAAAGGGGATACCCCAATCAATGACCAACCTGACTGAACTGGCGATGTTCTGAAACAACCAGAAATCTCGTGGACTGTCAGCAGAAGTTAGCTCTGCCATCTTGCAAAACTGGTTGGCAGTGTCAACCCACTAAACATGCCATGAACTTAGTCAATGACCCAGGAAGTCATCTTCTGGTTAAACCCAACAGAAGCGTATCAAAGTGGACCACCAAAAGACTTGTCAAATAGGCACCTAGCATTTCCAAACTGGGAACTGCTCAAATATCCCAGTTGCAAATGAAAAAAAAAAAAAGCAGAACACTCATAGTATGGAATACCACATAGAAATATGAATAAACAGACTAAAACTACACTTCAGAGTTTGGATGAATCTCAAAAACATAATGTTGAAGAAAGAAAGAAATCTACTGCCTGATCCCTCTGTTCACATAAAGTTCAAAGCCAAGCAAAACTAACCTATGGAAGTAGAAATCAAGGTAGCAGCTGCTCTGGGCAGAGGTAGACACAACCAGAAGTGTCCCAGGGAGATCCCTGATCTACTAGCAATATCCTGTTTCTTAATGCGATGGCCAGTTACGTAGAGGTCTTAACTCTGAAAATGAATCAGAATAAACCTGTGATTCGTTGATTTTCCTAGATGTATGTTATATTCTAATCAAAAGTGTGGAGGTTTTGTTTTATTTCATTTTGTTTTAGAAGTTCAATGCCTTAGCTCAACAGGAACCAGGCCCAGGTTTTGGTGTGTGTGTGTGGGTGTGTGTGTGTGTGTGTGTGTGTGTGTGTGTGTGTGCGCGCGTGCGCGTCCTCAGCTCCTCATGGGCTGTCACTCATCAGCACCCTCACCCTCCTCCTCCTGCCCTCACTCTCATCCCCATCCACCCAGGCTTCCTTTGCTGTTTTTAACGACAAACCACATTCGTTCATAGAAAGGGAAGTTGGATTTCACCTGCGGGTCTGTGTCTCTCCCTCAGAGAATGTTCTTTCTCTTCTCACTTCCTCTGTACGAGATCTTCAACCAGCTGTGGAGATGAGCTAGCTGGGCTGGTCACTATGATCCCTGAGTCTTCCTGGTGAGCCCTGGTGACCTGCTTCCTCTGGTGCATTGGTAGAAAGTGGTTCACAATCTCTACTCTCAAATGGTTTATTGTGATTACCTCAAGCTGACCACACACTTCTGCATTCATTTTTCTTCAAACTGTGGTGACCATATGTACAGGCAATGAAGGAAAGGAGGGGTAGAGATGAGTGATATATTTTATCACTAAATTAATCTTCTTCCCCTGCTTTTGAGAGATGGAAGAGGGGAGGGAATCTTCATAAGGCCTATCGTATTTTGCCTCTTCTCCTGGATTGGATACACACACACACACACACACACACACACACACACATATATATATATATATATATAAATTATGTATTTGTTTAATATCTTCTGCCATAAATTATATCTCCTATATGTCTATAGTTATTGCTGTTTCAAACTTACTACTTTTTAATTTATTTTGGAGAAAGAGGAATCTATAACTTTTCTTTGCTATCTTGCCAGAAAAATGAGGCTCAGTTTCCCAAAGACCTACCATATATTCTTAGATGCATAGGTAGTCAATTAAAAAAAAAACTTGTATAAACCTTTATAAACAATAATATAATACAGGTACATGGCAAGTTTAATTCTTCAACATATCCCCCACATTTTATTGATGCATTATACTTGTACATAACGATGGGATTTGTGTTATGTATTCTTAGGTGCAAAACTATCAACATTTTTGATGCAGACCCAAGACTAAATGTCAGGTGCTACATGGTAGAACTCCGTGGGGTCAGACCCCAAGGAGGGATAAGAACAGCTCCCTGTCCTCGGAGAACACTTGAGCTCTGTTTTCTCTGGTAGATAAGGGCAGGGCCTTATTTACTGCTCACTGGCCCCCTCCACCACTCTGATCCAAGGCAACTCCAATTCCAGATAAGTATCTGTGGATGACTAAATAAGTGAATGAATGGGAATTTCATCATAACAGAAAATATAAACGTAGGGCACTATGTCAGTAAAAGAGGCAGAAAGAAGAAATATCCTTCAGCACTCCTTTGCACCTTCAAAGTGCCAAACACAAATGAGCATTTAACTTAATGGGTTTAACTTAATGAGTTTAATTTAATGAGTTGAAAACCAGAACCCTAAGAAGAGAGATAAGTAAAAACATGACACCAGGATTGAATGAAAAGTAAACAAATAAACAGTAAGTTGGTAAACAAAACCATAATCCAGCTCTGAAAAGGGTTAAGGAAAGGATTGAAAACAAAAGTTCCATTTTCATACATTTTTAAAAAAACTCAGCGTTTTGCCAACAGCAAATGTAATTTCCTAGGGAAACTCATTTTCAAAACTTCCTCAAGGAGAAGAATGCATGAGCCATCAAAGCACTGTCTCTCACGGAAAGCGCGGGCTCCAGATGATTTTATTACTGGGTTATTTCAAACCCTTGAGGAATAAATAATTTGCCTTTCGGAGGCTTCCAGACAGAGAAGAAGAAGGACCACTTCCAAGTGCACTATGTTCCCATATTGGTCCCAAGAGCGATCTGGCCTGGCCTGAGAGTAGTTCTGTGCAGAGCCCACTGTGTAGCGGGAATCCTGCAGGTGTTCCAGAACCCTAGTCCATCTGAGTCTCAAGAATGTCCACGAGACGAAGCATCATCACCCTTTAACATGAGGAAGCTTGGACACAGAGAGGCCCAGTGGCCTCCAAGGTCCCAGGAGGAGTGGGCAATGGAGCTGGGAGGGACCAGGCAAAGCTCTACAAGACAAGCAGTTAACCACAGGAAAGAGAAAACAATGCAAATGAAAGAGGTAAACAGACCATGGCCAAAATAAGACGTATTCAAGAAAAATCTAAGATTAGTAGGATAAAAACTCCTTTCTGGGTGGTGGTGGTGGAGTTTTCTAATTAGTTATACTTGACAGCAGAATGCATTTCAACTCATTGTACACAAATGGAGCACAACTTTTCATTTCTCTGGTTGTACCTGATGCAGAGTCACACTATTAGTGCAATCATACACATAGATAGGGTGATAATGTCCATCTCATTCCACCATCTTCCCCCATGTCCCCTCCTCTCCCCTCATGCCCATCTGCCCAAATTCCTCCATTCTTCCCTTGCACCCCCCATTATAGATCAGTATCCACTTATCAGAGAAAACATTTAGCCTTTGGTTTTTTAGAATTGGTTTACTTCACTTAGCATGATATTCTCCAGTTCCATCCATTTACCTGTAAATGCCATAATTTCATTCTTCTTTAAGGCTAAGTAATATTCCATATACCACAGTTTCTTTATCCATTCATCTATTGAAGGGCGTCTAGGTTGGTTCCACAATTTAGCTATTGTGAATTAAGCTGCTATAAACATTGTTGTGGCTGCGTCCCTGTAGTATGCTAATTTCAAGTCCTTTGGGAATAGAATAAGGAGTGGGATAGCTGGGTCAAATGGTGGTTCTATTCCAAGTTTTCTAAGGAATCTCTGTACTGCTTTCCAGAGTGGTTGCACCAATTTGCAGTCCCACCAGCTATGAATGAGTATAATTTCCGCCCCCATCCTCACCAATATTTATTGTTACTTGTATTCTTTTTTTTTTTTTTTAGAGAGAGAGAGAGAGAATTTTTTTAATATTTATTTTTTAGTTCTCGGCAGACACAACATCTTTGTTGGTATGTGGTGCTGAGGATCAAACCCGGGCCACACGCATGCCAGGCGAGCATGCTACCGCTTGAGCCACATCCCCCAGCCCTGTTGCTTGTATTCTTGATGATTACCATTCTGACTGAAGTAAGATGAAATCTTAGAGTAGTTTTGATTTGCATTTCTCTAACTGCAAGAAATGTTGAATTTTTTATATATATGTTTGTTGATTGATTATCTATCTTCTTCTGTGAAGTGTCTGTTCAATTCCTTAGCCCATTTATTGATTGGGTTTTGTGGTGGTACGTTTTTTGAGTTCTTTATGTATCCTGGAGATTAGTGCTCTATCTGATGTGTGTAAAGATTTTCTCTCAGTCTGCAGGCTCTCTCTTCCCATTATTGATTGTTTCCTTTGCTGAGAAGAAGCTTTTAGTTTGAATCCATCCTGTGTATTGACTCTTGATTTTATTTCTTGCACTTTGGGAGTCCTGTTAAGGAAGTCAGGTCCTAAGCCAACATGATCAGGGTTTGGGCCTACTTGTTCTTCTATTAGGAGCAGGGTCTCTGGTCTAGTTCCTAGTTTCTAGATCCACTAAAAACTCCTTCCAGGAAAATTAAAATTCTCATGAAATCTATTTAATCAGAAAAGAGAGCTTTTATATATATGAAATAGAGAGAGAGCAAAAGTGACCATTGTTTACAAAGAGTATTAAAAACCCACATACATCAAATAAAACATAACAGTATGAGAATCCAGGGGTGTGGAGGAGGTTCTGATGGATAGGCAATTAGACCCAGAGTCTCAAAGCAGGAGCTATTTATCAGAGGATAGTGCTCTTGAGCAACAAGCATAAGGGTGGAGGCGACCCTGGAGGCGACCCTGATACTTTATTTGCCACTTAAGATGACTTTGTCCCACCAGGCCATAAGTTATTCGTAGGAGAAATAGTTCGTTTTACCTGCCCTTTGGAAGGCTGGGGACAAGAATGATATTTTGAGATTTTCAGCAAAATCACGAGTTCATAGCTGTAAGGTAGCTTCTTTGTAGGTATCCTCCCTCTGGGCTTGTTCAAAGTGGAGGCCTTTTCTTTCTTTCTTTCCTTTTTTGTGGGGGCAGGGGTATAGGAGATTGAACCCAGGGACTCTTTGTCACTGAGCTATATCCCTAGCCCTTTTTCTTTTCTTTTCTTTTTTTTTTTTAAATTTTGAGACAAGGTCTTCCTAAGTCACTGAGGCTATCCTTGAACTTGTAATCCTCCTGCCTCAGCCTCTCAAGTCACTGGGATTAAAGGTGTATGCCACTGCACCTGAGTAGGTAGAAGCTTTCTTTCTTCCTTTTAATTTTTTTTTTGTTGTTGTTGTTGTTGTTGAGGGGCCTTTTTTATTATTTATTTATATGCAGTGCTGAGAATCCAACCCAGTGCCTCACACATGCTAGGCAAGCGCTCTACCACTGAGCTCCAACCTCAGCCCCCTAGAAGCTTCCTTAATAGATCAAATTAAACACATAAGGTAAAGGGAGCTTTCTCACTTTCAGCAAGCTTACCCACCTTAGCACGGGTAATTTGGGACGAGAACATCACCTTCTCTGGTCCTTAGTCTAATCACTCATAGAATGAGAAGAACTGATGGAGATGATCTAAGATTTCCCCCATGTGCAGCATTCCGTGATTCTTTTTTTTAGAGACTATTTATTTATTTATTTATTTTAGTTTTTCGCAGACACAACGTCTTTGTTTGTATGTGGTGCTGAGGATCCAACCCGGGTCGCACGCATGCCAGACGAGCGCGCTACCGCTTGAGCCACATCCCCAGCCCCATTCCGTGATTCTTATACCCTCGGACCCTTCTTGGACAGTAGGTGTTTGTGGTCGTGAAGAGATGGGGAAGGAGCAGAGGGCATTCATGATGGGGGAGGGACGTGCCTGGAGGAGGGGTCTCTGTTCAGACTGCTGTCACAGCATTCCGTGGGCTGGGTGGATTCTGCAACAGACATGTATTCTTCCACAGTTCTGGAATCTGGACTTCTGGGGCCCAGGTGAGGCCCATTTTGCTGGATGCTCTCACAGGGCATTCCCTGCTGTGTGCACGATAGAGCAGAGGGGCAGGGAGCAGGGTCTCTTTTCCTCTTTCCTCAGGACACAGTCTCCCCAGGGGCACACTGTCCTGCCCCCACCTCAACCTAATGCCTCCAAAGTCTCCACCTCTAAAGCCATGGTACTGAGTTAGGGTTCAGCATAGGGGATGGAGCACAATCATTCCATGATGTAGGACTACAAATGAACTCCAAAGCTCTCAGCACTTTGTCTAAGGTGTATGCATGATCAAAGGATCATTTTGTGTGTAACACATAAAAAAAAAAAAAAAAAGATGTGCTACATTTGAAGTGGCAATGTAGATAAAAAGTGCAGAACATCCTTTACTCATGTTTGTTCTGGGCTATGAAGTCATGAAGGGGGATTCTGTTTTTTTAATATAAATTCACATGTGTCACGGTCCATGGAAATACAAATGATTTGTTTACGCTGACCTTATAGAGCTCAATCTTACTAGACTCACTTATTAATTTTAACAAAAAAAATGCAGATTGTTTAGATTTTTCTAGGTACAAATCAGGTCATTTGCAAATTTCTACTTCTGAATTTTCAAGCATTTTTATTTCTTTACACTGCCTCCTTGTCCGAGCTGGGACTTCTCAGTCAGAGTTGTTGAGTGGAATAGTGCAGAGGGCGCTGGCCACCTGTTGAAGTTGGCATTCATCTAGATGGACCTCCGTTCACCTCTGCCTTGTCCATACTCCTTCCTGCCTTTTGGAACTTTCACCCACATCCCTTTCCCTCTACATGAAGAACACCCTTCAGTGTTCCCATTGGTGTAGGTCTGATAGTAACATGCCTTCTCTTTAGTTTGCCTTCATTCTTTTTTTTTTGAGAGAGAGAGAGAGAGAGAGAGAGAGAGAGAGAATTTTAACATTTATTTTTTAGTTTTCGGCAGACACAACATCTCTGTTTGTATGTGGTGCTGAGGATCGAACCCGGGCCTCACGCATGCCAGGCGAGCGCGCTACCGCTTGAGCCACATCCCCAGCCCCCCTGCCTTCATTCTTGAAAACACTTCTTTTCTCCTTCAGTGCTGGGAATCACACATACCACGTGTGTGCACTACCACTGATCTACACCCCAGTCCCTGAAAAACACACTCTTTTTCACAACTTTGAAAAGAGTCTTTCCATTGTCTCCAGGCACCCATTCTTCCTGTTGAAAATTCAGCTGTGAGTCTTATTGCTAGCTCTTAGAATCAAGATGATTAGTATTGCCTCACCCCAAGCAAGAGGCAAAAGTAATCCTCTGTATGTGGGAAACTAATTCATTAAACCATGGCATCATATTGGGCCTAGAATTATTTGCAATGTTTTATATACAATTTCTAGCACTTCAAAATAATCAGGTACATGAGGAGAAAAGAGAAGGGAAGCAAAGCGTTAGAGGAATGAGACACTGCAGACAAGACCAGAGCCACCTCCCATGTCCTCCCTGCATCCTCTGCTCCTTGGCCAGCTCTCAGGTTTGGTCTTTGAGCTTGACCCTCAACATGGTCCCTCTGTCACATGGGCCTCTGACTTTCTTTTAACTCATCCTTAGCTTTTGAAACTGTTACTTTGATAGCTTTTACCAGTTTTAGAATATTCCCAGACATTTTTCCAAATACTACTTCCACCATATGCACTCCCTTTCCTCTTTCTGGGGCTCTAATTACAAGTATTTAGCCCTTCTCAGTAGATCCAGAAATCTCCCTGCCTCTTATTTTCTCGGTGATACTTCCTTTTGCTTCTCAGTGTTTCATTCTGTGTTTTATTTATTTTCCCCTTGGCTTTAAGTTCATGTATTCTATATTCAACTTTGACTTAGTTCTTTCTTAAGTTTCCAGTAGTATGTATGTCAAGAATCTCAACCTTCTCTTTTACAGTTTAGATCATAATGTGCATAATTTTTCTGAAATCCATTTCTGATAATTCCACTATTTGTTGCTGCCTGGTCTCCCTTGGTTTTCTGTTCTTTGCTTGTGCATCTAGCTGTTTTTGATAAAGTATTAGAGGTAAAACAGTTACAAGTCTGGTGTGCTATCAGATTCCTGCACAGAGGATTGATGGTCACTTCTTGCTAGTGGTGAGGAGCTAAGGGTCTTAGAGTATTTTAACCCAGTTTTAGGGATGCGCATTTAGTGGGGTGGTCAGTTCCTAAAGAGATGGAGTACTGTCAGGACACTCTAATCCTGAGCCTGTAGCCCTCTGGGGCTCCATCCCAGAGTTACGAGGGCTTTCTAGTCCTCCTTCCCAGTCCTTCTTTTTTGTGTTGCACCCCTAGCCTCTTCTTTTCCTCCCTGAGCTATGCTCCATTTCAGGCACAAGAACTGACAGAGGACCCCAGAGGGAACAAAGTCCCAAGTAGAGTTCTTATTCACTTGATTTCCTTGTGTTCTGGATTTTGACCGCATGGCTTTTTACTATTTTATCATATTTGCTTTTGTTTTCCTGTTGGGAGTTCTGTCCTGTTTTGTGGTGAGCTGTTACTGATCCGCACTCCTTCAAAAAAAAAAAAAAAATCAGCTTCCCAAATTCTCTTGTTATTGCTTAAATGTATCCACCTAAAGGCACTTGGTAGAAACTTACTCCCTGATGCAGCAGAGATGGGAGGCAGGGCCCACTGGCAGGTGTTTGGTCCTGGGGCTTCTCTCTAATGAATGGGTGAAAGTGGATCATAAAAGGACTTGAGGTATAAGTTATCTCTGTCTCTCTCACCGTGGTTCAGGCATGCCCTCTTACCCTTCTGCCATGGGATAACACAGCAAGAAGGCTCTCACCACATGCAGCCCCCCGTCCTTGGACTTCCCAGACCCAGAACCATGAGCCAAAAAATCAACTCCTGTTGTTCACAAATTACCCAGTCTGTGCTCTTCTATTATAGCAACACAAAAAAGCCTAAAATAGTCTCATATATATTTTTAATGTTCTCAATCATTATATGGCTGGATAAAAATTACTGAAAAAAAAATGATCACAGATGTACTTTGTAAATTTTAGCTTAAAGTAGGTTGAAGTATTTTTAAATTATATTTCTAGTTCTCTAAGGTATAAATCAGGCAAAGATGTGTATTCTTCAGGCAGGGTAAAGTGATCCTTAGCTCCTTGTGTGGCGATCTTGTGTGAGCATGCGTTAGTATACTGATTCCGCACTGTGTCATTGTCTCACAAGGTTCACAAAAGCTGTTATCAGGCAAAGGCAGTCAAAGCAGAAGGTCATCTCTAATGGGAGGTTATTCAGAATCACATTTCATCCCATGATGACCGACTTCCTATAGGAGAGAGAGAATGTGATGGTTAAAAGCAAAGGCTTTAGGTGGCTCAGTGGCCACACCTGGGATTCCAGCCACTCCAGAGGCTGAGCAGGGTCACAAGTTCAAGGCCAACATCAGAAAATCAGCAAGACTATCTCAAAATAAAACAAAGAAATATAAGGTCTTGTGATGTAGCTCAGTGGCATGGCACTTGCCTAGCATGCACGAGGTCCTGGGTTCTATTCCCAGGAGTGAAGGAGGAGGAGGAGGAGGAAGAGGAGGGGGAAAAGCCTTTAGCAACAAACACATCTGTATTTAAGTTCTAGCCCACCTGCTGGTTCAAATTCACCTCTCCAATCCACGTACATTAATTCATGCAAGCCGATTAAAAAAAATTAAAAAAAAAACACTTTGATTGGGCAACTCATAAGCAACAGAAATGTATTGGTCACTGCTCTGGGGCTGAGAAGCCAGCAGATCTGATGTCTGGAGAGGGCTGTTCCTCACAGGTGACACTTCCTGCATGTCCTCACTGGTGGGGAAGGCCGACGGGCTCTCTGAGCTCCTGGTACCCTAGTGCTCATCCTCTTCACGAGGGCAGAGCCTCATTACAAAGCCCTAAGGCCTCACCTCTGCATGTCACTGCAACAGTGATGAGGTTCAACACGTGAATCTCCGGGGACACCAGTGCTCAGATCTCAGCACCTTAGCTTCATGGTGAGTAGAAAGGAATAACAGTATCTGCCTAATCAGGGATATCAGGAGGGTGAAGAAAACAATGGTGACAAATGATTTTTCTAGCACAGCATCTAGTATGTAGTAAATGTTTGATAAAGAACATTCAGTAGGGCCTGGGGCTATAGCTCAGGGTACAGTGCTTGCCTAGCACATGCGAGGCACCAAGCTTGATCTTCAGCACCACATAAAAATAAATAAGTAAAATGAAGGTATTGTGTCCATCCACACAATATATATATATACATATAATTTTTTTAAAGCATTCAATATCAGGCATACACTAGACGACAACTCCTAACCTGGGGTCTATTGGCTCTTTGGCCTGGACGCCTCTGTTCTAAGGAGTTTCATGTACATCTTGGCCTCTACTTACCAGGTTCCAGCAGAAACGCCGCCCCCCAAATGTGACAGCCCATGATGTTTCCAGACACTGCTGAAGGTTGGCTGGTGAGCTAAATGCGGGTGGAGAACCTCTGTGCTGGAACACTGTGTCCACAGAGTGATACTCAGATAGAGGAATGCTAACTTTGGAGTTGAGCACCTAAGTTACTATCTTGGATTTTCCATTATTACTTCCAAGCATTTCAGAAAACACTTTGATTTCTCCTGATCTCAGTTTGTCCACTATACGTTTATATCCATTTATACAAATATGTGCACCTAGGTTATGTACATGTGCGGGAATATACACAGCTACATAGGATACACTGCAGGTTTTTTTTTTTAACCCTTGAAATGAGCATCCATGAATAAACTATGACAAACAGCTCTATAAACTTTCTCAAAATTGCTTTGGTCTGGTGAAGAAGAAAATAAAAGCTATGAATAGCCCACGCCCATCCTGACTCTGAGGCCACCAGAAGCAGGAAGCTGGCCACACTCAGCCCTTGGAGGTGACATGGGATCTTGCTTCTCATGCCAGTGGGCAGACAAAGCCCTGCAGAGCAAGGCTGCTCTCAGAGTCAACAGGAAGGTGCTAAACTGGAAACCTGCAAAAGACCCCTCAATAATCAGTATACATACAGTGTTCCCGCCCATATTAGACTAGAGAGCACCAGAGGAAGGGTGTGGTTCATGTTGAGGGAACGTTCTTCCATAGTATGTTTGATATCTGTAGCAACTCTCAACTGCAAAATACTCAATTATGAAAGGCACAGGAGAAGATGGAGATAGTGGAGCACGGTGATGCCCACCTGTGAACCCAGTGACTCAGGAGGCCATGGTAGGAGGAGTGCAAGTTCTAGGTCAGTCTGGGAAACTCTGGGAGACCCTGTCTCAAAAGAAAAAGGGCTAGAGATGCGACTTGGTGGTGGAGGGCTTCTGGGTTCAATCCCCTGTACTAAGAAGAGGAAAGAAGGAAAAAGGAAGAATGGAAGGAAGGAAGGGAAGAAGATGGGGGAGGGAAAGAAAAGAAAAAAGAATGTGCAAGAGAGAAAGACGATGGCTCTGTGGTTCAGGGACAGAGATCAGTGCTGCTGACTGTGGCCAAGGCCAGAGGCTCTGTCCACTGCTCATGCTGGGCTGTGGCACATACTCATCATGTGGGACCATGGGGACACTGTTCACAGAATTGCAGTATTATGATGGCAGAGTCCTGTGGTCTGTTCCCTTACTTGGGAGACCTCCTTCCCTCCACTCTAGAGCTCCTGCCGTGTCTGTACCGCTGGAGCAAAGTACAGCAAGCAGCATCCTAAGGCAGACGTGCTGCATCACATGGGAGGCAAGGTGTGGCAGGTTGTTGCTCCCTCGAAACCCACAGGGAGAATCCCCCGACTATTCAGTCACCGTGTTTGTCACTGATGCCTGGCCCCGTATACAGGTGGCCACAGCTCCATCTCCCCGGATCTACCTGTTTCTGTCTCTCCTTCTCCTCACATGGGATAAATGCCAGCCAAGCACAGCCCACTACACCTGCCACAGCCCTGCCTGCCAATGCAGGCATCTTCTGAGGTTCCAGGAACACAAAGAGTTATGTCTGAAGCTCCCACTGGTGGCCAGCACACAGGTTTACCTAAGTGCCCGGGACGTGTGAAATGAACCAATCAAACTTCACCTGGGTCCTAAGGACCCCAGGAGACAAAGACGCATAAGTATGCTTCCTCAGACCCCAGCTGAGGAAAAGCAGAGGGGAGTCTTTCCCCACAAAGCTGTCAACAAAGAGTAGACTATCGTTAGCCTCAAATCTCCTTGAAAACCATGTAAGTAAAACAAAGTTTTGTTTCCTTATCTGTTACTTCCTTAAAAGGGGGCATGACAGAGCCTCACCGATCTCCAACATCAAGTTTTGAATTGTCTAACTTAAAACCTGAGCATGTTGACTAAGGAGAAAGCCCTGGGGAAAACGAGCTTAGAAGAAGGAGGGAAGAATATCCAGTAAAAAGAAATAAGAGCACATATGAACATGCATGGCTATTGTCCCTACATTTTCTGAAGTTTCCTATTTCTTATAAATAAATAACATGAGCTTCTCTGGCTGACATCCCAGCAAGCTGCCTCGGCCGACTCCTCTTCCTCTCCTCGCTTGCCTGTGGCCCATGCCCAGCCAAATGGTCCACCTCCTTGGGGCCCCTAGTTTGCCATGGAGTGAATTTAGTTTTAAAGTATATTTTGAAGCTAAGTATTACGTAATTTCCTCCAAAATTCAGTCATTGGTTTGTATATTAATGATTTCTAACAAATCTGCATGGCAATTGGCTATACTTATGTAAATTTTGTCCATGAATCAACTCACTTTCTTCAACTTAAAAATATATTGTAATGTAAGTCGGGTGTGGTGGTGCACACCCATAATCCCAGCTACTCAGGAGGCTGCGGCAGGAGGTTCATAAGTTCTAGGCCAGCCTGAATGACTTAGTAAAACCCTGTCACAAAATAAAAGGGCTGAGGAGGTAGCTGGTGGGAAAGCCCCCAGGGTACAATCCCAGGTACTACCAGAACATATATTTTATATATATTTTATTTATATGAAATTTTACATCACTACCATCCATTGGTTGAAAACCTAAGTCACTTGCTATAAAAGTAAATACAATGAAAAAAAATGTGAGCAAAAGAATCCTCGTTGGATGTGCTCCTCTGCCACCAACCCTGGGCCTGAGGACTTATGTCCCTTGGCTGAGAGATGTGGTTAGCGATTGGTACAGAGGTGCCACACCAACCCAACTTGGCTTTTTTCTGACCTAACTAGAAGGATCTAAAAAGGAGTCAAAGCAGAAATCCCAATATTCACAGTGGGATTCATCATTATTGAATGCCTCTACATAGCCCGTCCCCTGGCAGAGCTCAGAGCATGGTTTAGAGGTCACTGAGGAGAGACCACAGTGCAACCTGAGAAGTACCGGCATGTCAGGCTGGGCTCATCTGATGTATTTTCTGCTTGTAGCAATGCTGAGCTCGAGTAGGCTTTTCTTGAGCTTCCAACAAACTCTCCAAAGATCTTTTCTTATGGTCATTAGTCCAATGATAATTGAAGAGAAAATACAATCTATTAAAAAAAATTCAAAGACAAAATAGAGATGCTTTTATATATTTAAAAAATTTAGCACATGTCTGTAATCCCAGCAGTTTCGGAGGCTGAGGCAGTAGGATTGTAAGTTCAAAGCTAGTCCCAGCAACTTGATGAGGCTCTAAGCAGTTCAGCAGGACCCTGTCTAAATAAAATATCAAAAAAAAAAAAAAAAAGAACTAAGTACCCTGGGTTAAAACCCTGGTACTGGGCTGTGGCTGGGGCTAGCAGTAGTGCACTTGCCTGGCATGTGTGAGGCACTAGGTTTGATTCTCAGCACCACATATAAATATGTAAGTAAAATAAAGGTCTATCAACAACTAAAAAATATATATTTAAAAAAATTTTAAAACACCCTGGTACCAAAAAAAAATTAGATTTAACTATAATTTTTTTCTTTAAAAAATTTTTTTTGAATGATACTTCACCAAGCAAAATCTATGGATAACAGCTTCATGAAAAGATTCTCAACTTCATCAGTCATTAGTGAAATACACATTAAAATCACATCTGTAAGCACAGCTAAAATTTTTTTTAAATATTTTTTTAATATTTATTTATTTATTTATTTTTAGTATTTGGCGGACACAACATCTTTGTCTGAGGTGCTGAGGATCGAACCCGGGCCGCACGCATGCCAGGCTACCGCTTGAGCCACATCCCCAGCCCAGCACAGCTAAAATTAAAAAGCATGACCGTACCCAGTGTTAACGAGAATGGGGAGTAAGTGGAATGCACACACTGCTGGTGAGAATACAAGGTGGCTCAACAGGTTGGAAGGCAGCCTGGCAGTCTGTCCAAGGTGATGAGATGGCAGCAGCAGGGAACATGACCGCCTTGTTATCTAGCCACTGCACTCCCAGCAACAGGACCCAGAAGAGACGAGACCAGGTGCTTGCACACAGACTTAAACTCGAATCTCCGCGGCAGCTCTGACTATAATAGCCCCAAACTGGAAACACGAGTATCTATCAACACAGACAAACACACATGATGGTACACCCAGACTACGGAACATAATCCAAACACTGACTATTTATAGTACAGAGATGATTATTAAAATAATTACTCTGAGTAAAAAACGTCCAGGCAAAAGCAAGTACATATTGTATTACTGCATCTATATAAAATTGAGGAAAAGGCAAACTAGGATGGAGTGGCAGACAGAGAGGTGGGCAAGGTCAAGAAGGCCACAAAGGAGAGGCTACTGACAGGCAGGTGGTGCTTTCAGAAGGTGACAGATTAATTTCTTATGATGATGGTGTAATTCTTTCAGGGATACATGCATCTGTCAAAATATCTCAAATTGTACATTTGGATATGTGCAGTTTATTGTATAACAATAAACTGCACCATAAAGCTATTGAAACAAACATAACTCCTCCAAAACTGGATATTGTAGGCAGCTCCCGTTCAGTATCACTGGCTGTATTAACAAGCTGGGTGTTTTTCAGTTCTCTGTACTTATAACAGCACCTCCCATTCCAACAGGCCCCCCATATATTTAGCCAGCACAAGTTTTGTTAAATTTGGTTTCACATGAGTGAAATAAGAAAAGATAGAATTTTGTGGCACTAGGGGGTTATTGAAAGTTTTTGAACAGTTTTGAAAAAAAAAAAAAAATCCAAGCTTCTGTTTAAGACAATCAACTGGGAAGTAATGCGAACAATGAATTGAAATGAAAATGAAGCCCCGTCTTTGTAAGGATACTGGTTAAAATGTTAGAATAACAGCTCAGGCAAAATAAGAGAATGGAGTTCACCCTGGCCAGTGTTGGCCTTGAGAGTGGAACATGGAGGGGGGATTGAGGAGACCCTGTGGAGAGGAGAACGTTAGGACCTAGAAACTGACTGTGTGGGGTAATGAAGGAGTATGAGAGCCACTTGGATTGTGCAGCCCAGACCCTCTGTGCGTGCTGCCCCTGCCCTAGGAACGCCTGCTCAGGAACTGAGGTGGCCAATACGTCGGGCTAACCCGTGTGGGTGTGGGCATTGTCTGCCCTGAGACAAAGGCTGACACAACAGCATGGGGAGAAACCACCAAGGAAGAAAAGGCCTCAGAGAAAAGGGAGACCAAGGCAGGGACGGCCTCATTCATCAGGCAGACAGGAAGAGAGGCCTGGCAAGCGCCGTGGAAGCCACTAGAACTCGAGGCTCCAGAAGCCTGGATTACACCGGAGAAAGGGCTGAGAGCCAGGAGTAGAGGAAGTGAAAGCCTGTGTTCAGAAAAGGGGCAAGAGGACAGTCGGAGGGGACAGTGGGAAGGGGACAGGTTGACCAGAGCCCAGGAGAGGGCCGGGCCCACAAGTGGATCCCTGTGACAAGTGTCCTGACTCACCCGGCCCTTTTCCTCTGAGGCACCTCAGAAGCATATGAACCACCCCCCTGCTGTGAAACTGTCCCAAACTTTTACTGGTGGTAACACAAGAAGAGAGAACATTACTTCACAGAGAGGTTCTTTTTTCTTTCTTTCTTTCCTTTTTTTTTTTTTTTAAACTTTTATTGATACCTACTTCAGAGAGTTACTGGAGAAATAAATGTGTCTGAATTCCTTCACAGAATGAGACTCTCTTGAGTTCCAGGTGCGTAAAGGCAATGCCATCAGGTTGTCAGGTCGAGGAATAGGCTCCGTTGCCTTCCACTATTGTAACGGCCTGGCAGACTGTGTGAAGCCTACCCCTCGTCTGTGTGAGGTCAGTGATTCCCAGCAGAAAGACCCCCTTGAGGACTGCCACCCTGCCCAGCTCCACAGCCGCAGGACATGGGCACAACCAGGAAGTAAGATTGTTTTCCCTTAGGAATGACAACCATTAGACGTGGTCACAGGCAGATGAGGGGAACAGACAACTCTTTCAGAATGATGCAGCCAGTGTGATAGGGGCAAAACCAAGACAAACCACACCATTTAATGTTTTGGAGTTGTTTTACAGTTATGTATGATCAGGAAGTAATCAAATGGTCCTACTAATTCTTCACAATTTTTTTTTCTGGCCTACGTAGTTTTAAAAGTTAGAGTGTACTCATATGTACTGGGTACACTTACGAAATAGCATCACTATAGTTGGAAAGACTTTATACATTAAAAAGCAGCTTGGAAACTGGGCGTGGTGGTGCACATCCTGGTGATTTGGAAGGCTGAGGCAAGAAGGTCACAAGTTTAAGGCCAGCCTGGGCAACTTATGGATATCCTGTCTCAAAATGAGAATGGCTGGAAATGTAACTCGGTGGTAGAGCAGTTGTGTTATATACACAAAGCCCTGGGCTCGATACCCAGTATTGCAGAAAAAAAAAAGCATCTTGTAATAATGAGAACTGCTTTTCTTTATATTTGGCATTGGGATATTTTAAACATTTTCATGAAAGTACAGTCAGTTCTCCATATCCTCATATTCCACACCCATGGGTTCAACCAATAGAGATGGAAAATATTTGGGGAAAAAAAATATATATATATTAAAAAAACACAACACACAATAATACAAATAAGAAATGCAGTATACCCACTGTTTACACAACATTTGCATTGTGTCAGGTATTATAAGGAACCTAGAGATAATTTCAAGTGTACAGAGAGATGTGTTATGTCATATGCAAATATTTTTAATTTTTAAAAAATATTTATTTTTTAGTTTTAGGTGGACACAATATCTTTATTTTTTTTTATATGATGTTGAGGATCGAACCCAGTGCCCCGCGCATGCCAGGTGAGCGTGCTACCGCTTGAGCCACATCCCCAGCCCATCATATGCAAATACTATGCCTCTTTACACAGGGGACTTAAGCAACCCCAAATTCGGCATCTGCAGGGGTTCTGAACCCAGTCTCCAGGGGATTCCAGGGATGACTGAACACACTAAAAGGCACAGGGCACACACATTTCCCTGCATAAATAAGGTTTAATTTTAAAGTGTTCTGTTTACTCAGACTTAAAGAATGTAGTGAAGTCTAATAATCTGAGTTAAGAAGGATGCTCCGTGCAAGAGCCAACTGCCTGAGGGAAAGAATTAAAAACGCTGGGTTGAAGACAAGCTTCATCCTTGCAAAAGAACTGGTATGATCCCACGTGCTAATAGAGCGTAAAACACAAGAGTCTAAAATCCAGATATTTCTGTTTCACTTGGCACTTCTGGAAATGTCACAGATCCAAGAACAGTTGGGAATTGATTACACATAGAATGTGATTATCTCAAGGAAAGACGAAAACTTCCAACTCAAGGGTTTATTAGAAGCTGCATTTCTTTGTATTGCTTCTCCTAGTTTCAACTATTTGGAATTAGCATCTATGCCCACGATCAGAGTCAGAAAGAACCAGAGATTTAAAGGTTAACCGTGCGAAGCTGAACCACCACCATGCCCCGAGGAAACTGGGTTTTCAGATTCTTCCCAGGGCTGCTGGGGTGCAGTGTTCATCTCCTCCTCTCACCTCCTGGATCAGGACCACGGAACCCCCAGGGGAATGCAGCAGGGAGCTCCAGCCTGAGCGAATCAGATGCAGAAGTGCTCTGGCCACCATGGGCTCTGAAGCCGACTCCCTCTGAGCTGGAGTCCATTCCAGATCTGGGATGCCAAGTGTCCACATAAGCTGCACATGGTCAGTGCCAGGGTCCACACATGTGGCTGGGAGGAGACATACACTCCTCTTGGGAGAGTGGGGGGATGATGTGCTTTGAAATGAAACGGAGTGGCACCCTAAGGTGAGGAAGGGGAAGCCTGCCCTCGTAGGAACTTTCCTGCCCCATCACATCAGAGCACCTGGAAGAGCTTAGCCAGAGAACTGGCTCAATGCCACACTTTGAAAATTTAATTTCCAGTGACTCCGTTATATTCAGTTGAGAAACTGCTTGGTCAGTGACTATTTTCAAAATAGTCACTTGTGGGATCTTTGTTTTTGTTTTACTCCAATGAGTCATAATATTGTAGTCCGATGCGTCCACCTTCACAGTTAGTGCATGTGGCATTCAGAAATGGACATTTTACCAAATTGTCAGAAGCAACAGACGTCCCGCTGTCAGGGTCCCTCGTGACAGAAGTGCTACCTCCTCGAGGATGTCCAACACCTCACCCCAGCTCACCACCACCAGCTTTCCCACTCAGTGAGGGGGCAGAGCTTCCCCATTGCCCCAAACCCAAAGAGTCATTCCTGATTCTTCTCTACCTTCAAGATTTAGAGAACAAAAATAAACAAACAAAACCCCTGAGTCCTGTGGATCCTACCGCAAAAATCTCTCCTCTGCTTGCCTTAGATCATTTACTTATTTTTCAAAAACGTCTCTCATAAGAATGATGGTGCGGGCTCTCCAACAGAGCTTCCTGTTGGATCCAGAAGATCTAGAAGCGGCCTCCACCCTTGCCCTACCTGTCTAGCCTTCCCCTTCCCACCACTGGGGCAGGCATTGGCGGGAACCACTCTGACCTTTTTGCACAAAATGTCTTTCCATTGCAGGCAACAAAATGTAAACCCTTTTGCGTGGTGTACCAATCTGTTCACCTTATTGTTCTGCAGCCGACTCTCAAGAAACTGCTTCCTCTCTCTCCTCCGTCATCCCTACCTTTGCATCTCAGCCATACCTTCCCTTCTGCATATTCCACTGTGTCCCACACAATATTCAAGACACAGAGAATGTGCCACTGTTCCTGATGCTCTCTCTCCCTCTCAAAAGGGAGACGCCCTCGTCACCTCCTTCATCTAGAAAATTCCTACTCATTCCTCAAATCAAATAAAAAACATTATTGGAAAAAGTGTTCTGACACACCCAATGGCAAAAAGTTGCCCTTGCATATATTTCCAGTGAACTTTGCCTGTAACTCAATTATGAAAATCAACATATTCTATTGTAAATGCTTGTTTGGATTTCTTCTACCCACTAAATTGCGGATTCCTTGATTACATAATCGGTTCATCTTTTTGTTTTCTTTGCATCTATAATACCATGCACAGGGGTTGCTTGCTATTCTAGTCAACATTATTTTGCCGCGAGTCACCCATATTGATTTGTTTAGTCACAGCTGGTTATTTTGCATTCTGGACCGTATTCCATTTTATGCATGTATTACAATATTTTGTCCTTTCTCCCATTAATGCACTTCTGTGCTTTCAGTTGTTAAAAAAAAAAATAGTATAGACAATGCTGCTGTGAAATCCTCACCTATCTCCAGGTTTTTCCTGAAGTGGACGCCTGAAGGGGGAACTTCGGGGTTCTGAGTCATGTGCTCCTTCAACATTTGCAGATAGCATGTTTCCAAATTTGTTCACTAATGCACAGTTTTGTGTTTGTTTTCATTCCCGTGCCAGGGGTTGAAGCCAGGGTCTCTCAAGTGCTGAGCTTGTGCTGTACCTGGAGCTCCATCTCCAGCCCATCCTCCATGTACTCCTGGTACTTTCAGCACTTTTTTAATAAACCTACACCTGTCACATTTAAATCCCTATTTCATGTAGAACTAATTTTTTTTAAATATAGGAATGCAGAATTTTTTTTCTGTCTGCAGGTCTCAGCAGACTTTTAAAGAATCTTAAATCCTTTTTAAACAGGTATTTAGATATTTTACTGGATTGTCAAAAGCAACCTCAGAAGCAAATTTTCTCCCTGATCTTTGTCCTCCAGTCTCCTATCCTTTATTCTTTCCTAAGGCAAGTTGTAGAAACTAGAATTCCTCTTCCCCAAGGCCAGCCATAGGGAAATTAAGAACCTCATTACACCTCATTTCAGAAAGTTTCTGCCCTATAGCAAGGCAGTGTGGGTGGGGCAAGTGGGGGAGGGGATGCTACCACTGAGGGGCCAGGAAGAAACTGGACAGACAGGGCTTGCTGGGTTCCCCGACTCGGTCTATTAGCGTTAGATCAGACCTTTGTCCAATCATGTTTCTTCAAAACTAAGCATAATCCTAAAATCCAAATAAAAATACGGAAGAATAAAAGATCTGGAATAGCCAAAGTAATTTAAGCAGTAAAAAGAGCAATGCTGGAGGCATCACAATGCCAGTTTCAAAGTATGCCATAGAACTGTAGTAACAAAAAATGGCACGGCACAGGCGTAGAAACAGACATTCGGATGAATGGAATAGATTAGAAGGCAAAGAGACAAACCCACACAGAGGCAGCCATCTGATCCTTGGCAAAGGGGCTAAACACATGCATTGGAGAAAAGACAGTCTTTCTAACAAATGGTGCTGGGACAGCTAGATACGCATATGAAAAAGAATACCACTAAGATCCCAGCTCTCACCCTGCACCAAAGTCAACTCAAAATGGACCAATGACTTCAGGATTGCACCAGGAAAAACTAAATTAAAAAAAAAAAACAAAAAAAACTAGGCATAAAAGTTGACAGTTCAGCTGGATCTTTGGATGTGCATTCTGAAGCACCCCAGGACAGGGAAACATATGATCAAGTTGTTTACTATACTTTTGTTTGGGTCTGGGGTGTCGGCCATGACCCTTTCATAAATGGCCAGAGAGAGATCGCCCCCCAACCCCTTTCTGCTCCTCCATATTTCCTTATTGCATGGGTCTATTTCTGCATCCCTAATAAAGGGATTGATCTATTTTCCCTGAGCCAATTGAATATTACTAATTAGTAAATTAATAAATTACTATTAATATTGAAAGCTATCTAGTAGGTTAAATCACTTCTACCTTGTTTTTTTTTTTCAGGCTATAATTTTCTTAGTTCTTCTACAAACATTTTATAATATGCTTATTTAGATTATAATCTAAAAAGTTTCTATTGGGCATTCGGTTGATAACAATCTATAGATCAGTTTCAGATTTATAGTTTTAATATGTTGAGTATTTAACTCCCGGTACATAGTTAACTACCTGGTCTTTGACAGTCTATACAATCGCCTGCTCTTCAGGATTTTTCAAAATTTATAACTTTTAAGATTTCTGTTGGCATTTATTTCTGGAAAATGTCTACATTTACATTTATAGTATTATCTATCCATACATATATTTGTTACTATAGATGAGTCTTTTAAGATTATATTTTCTAACATTTTCTGTTACATAAAAATGTAATTAACTTATTAATATTAGTCTTTAAAAATCACATTACTTTCCTATAAAGATGGTAATCTTATATACACTGCTTTAATTTTTCAATATTGAAGATCATCCCATTTTCATGGATGAGTTTTGTTATTCCTATTTACTTCCTTCTATCATTTTCCTTTCCTCTCTCTCTCCTTTTTCTCTCTCTTTTTTAACTGCACTGTCTACACCCTCTAAAATAAATACTTAATGTAACCAAATTTGTATTTTTGAGGTTTCTTTTTTCCTTTTTTTTTTAATTTTCATTTTTATACACGTCTGCATTCAATTTGCTTTCTTAGGATTCTTTCTGTTCTTTTTCTAACTTCTTAAGTTATATACTCATTTTAATATGTCTTAGCTTTTTTTTCCTCTTAAGTAAAAAGCATTTAAGACTACAGATGAAAGGAAAGTGACCACAACACTTGGAGCAACCAAAAGATCTTTATTGCAGCAATGCAACAAAGAGAAAAGAAGGAAGGAAAGAGAGGGAAAGAGAGAAAGAAGAGAAGAGATGAACAGGGAGAGAGCAAGAGCAAGAGAGAGACAGAGAGCGGGCGTAAGAAAGATAAAGAGAGCGAGAGCGAGAGCGAGAGCGAGAGAGAGAGCGAGAGAGAGAGCGAGAGAGAGAGAGAGAGAGAGAGAGAGAGAGAGAGAAAGAGAGAAAGAGAGAAAGAGCAAGAGAGAAGGGGGCCTGGCAGGAGGGAGTTTTTATAGCCCAAATCTAATGGGGCCTCTGGGTCTGCAAGCTGCCTTGTTGGCCCAAGGGGGGTTGAGTGCTCAGCCTTGAGCGGGAACTTGACACAAACAGGTGATAAAGGACCAGATAGAGTGGGGGTTGAATGCATGGGCTATCTTGCAGCCAACATCTGTTCAGCCTGCCCTGCAGACAACACAGTTCAGCCTGCTCTGCACCCAACAGTAGATAGTATTTTCATTGACATTCAGATACAAATTTTTGAAATTTTTATTGTGATTCATCTTGGATTCATGTGTTATTTTAAATTATTTGTTTGCATCTTTTGACTTCCAATGTACATGTGACTTCATTTCTCTTGAGTTATCTTAAGGTTCAAGATGTACTACTTATAATTAGAGTCTTGGAAATTCATTGAAAATTTGCAGTTAGCACATAATCAATGTTTTTAAATATTCCTTAGAGACCCGGGGGGGGGGGGGAGGAGAAGCATGTGTTCTCCATTTATTGAACAAAAAGCTCTATATATTTCCACTAGTTGATCTTTTAACACTTTATTCAGATCTTTTTTCTATACAGGTACTGATTTGTGCATCTGATTTATCAAATACATCTGTTTCAAAATCACCCATCACTATGGTGGTTTATTAGTTTCCCCTGTCTATTCTCATTTTACTTTTTGAAGTATAGACTTAAAATTTGTGCTATTACATGTAATCAAGTTTAGGACTATGCCATTGGCTGAACTGATTACTCTTTCTGGGGGTAAAATTGTAGTCTATTTTATCTTATAATATTGCTACATTGACAATCCTTTGGTTACATTTGCTTATGCTTTTCTATCATTTTTCAACCATTCTAAATCTTAATTTTTAAGGTGTGTCTCTTTAAAACAGGAATAGCTAAATTTTGTTTTATTTCAGTCTTTGTCTTCTAACTGGAGAATTTGATCCAATTATATTTACCATGATGAACACTTTTTTATTTACTTCTTTCATCTTATTCTGTATTCCTATATGCCCTTTTTAATATTTAATTTTTCTCTTTCATTATTTTTTAAAAATTGATTTCTGTTTAATTCTAGTTTCTTTCTTGCTGCAAGATTGAACCTTATGTATTCTATTTTTTATCCTTTTAGTGACAAACTAGTAACATTTAAAGTACAATTAATGTACTCAAGTGTAAGACCTAAACATTAATCAGTATCATTATATTCTTTTCCAACAATATAAGGACTTTGGAGTACTTTGATTAATACTCTCTTAGTTTGCACACTATCTATATCTGTTGAGAGCCAAGGTTTAGTGGGAATGACGCCTGGCATTTTGCTAGAGGGAATGTTGAAAGGTGACCCTGCGGGGTGGGGGAGGTGGGGTGTGTGTGTGTGTGATTAGGGCGGATCCTGCTGGGATTAGGGCGGATCCTGCTGCCTCGGGAGCCTGCTACTTTGGAGTTCTTGTTGAGATCTCCTGGGGATTTCCGGAGAATTGGCCCGTGGAACCTGGTGGAGGGAGTGTGTTCCCGGGAAGTGTGTGTAGAGTGCAGGTGAGTTCGGGAATAAAGAGTTGTTGTTTGAACCTACAAGGCTTTTGGCGGCTCGGTTATTTGTGCCCAGCCAGACTGCGGCATATATCATTGTCTAGTATTTTAGTATATTTTAATTTTTCTTATTGGTTTCCCACTGGGGATCGAACCCAGAGGTGCTTACCACTGAGCCACATTCCCAGCCCTTTTTATTTTTTTGTTTGAGACACAGTCTCGCTAAGTTGCTGAGGCTGGCTTTGAACTTGTGATTCTCCTGCCTCAGCTTCCCTATTCTCTGGTAATACAGGGTGCACCAATGCACCTAGCTTCATTGATCTTTTCTTATCACCATGGTTTTCTGGTAAACGTTTCCTTAGATTTACCTGTGTGAATACTGTACTCTGCTATATTCCTTCTCGTATTTCAGATCTTCCATCAATTGTCATTTTTATTCATAAATTGATTCTCAAGAAGTGCCTGCAGTAGGAGTTAGATAGTGGCAATTCTGTCCATTTTTTTTTTTTTTTTTAATTTGGCACAGTCCAACTGGGACCACTTGACTATATTTTTACCTTGGGAATTTTCAGCCCAATATTCAGATATCTAAGGTCTGGGCTGATCATGAATTCTCACAGGAAATTTTTGTTGTTGTAAATTTACTAGCCTGAGTTCAAGCTAAAGAGAAAGAGGGTGGTGGGGGGGATGAGAATACAGTTTTGAATAAAAGGTACACTTTGTCAACCTTTTGGAAAAAGGTCTACTTTCTCTACAAGTATGTGTCTGACACCCCAGCAGCTCTGCCAGAGGTGGTTGGGGGACCAGCAATTAGCGCGATGGGGTTGGTGTGTGTTTCTCCATAGTTTATTGTGGATGTTTCTTCTCAGTGTCCCAGTTCTCTGAAGAACTCTCTGTTCTGAGTTTTCACCTTGCTCAGGACTAGACTTTGTAGAAGTCCCAGGACTTCCAAGTCCTGTTAAAGGAAGTCCTAGGTCACTTAGGTTTGGTGAGGCTCTCAGAGATAGGTAGATGCTCCCGGACAGCAATTTACACCTTCTAAGTTTCTGGATCACTCCCATTTCTCAGAACTGAGTCACTGCATGGCTAATAACAGCATGGCCATCTGCATGGGGACTTTCTCCCTCATTCCTGCAATTGACCAGCCTGAGTGACCTTGGATAGCCTCAGGAAACCTCAGTTCTGTGATTTTACTTACTAGAGGAATCTGGAGGTCCTTTAGAAGAGAAATTATCTCCAACTTGCACAACCTCCTTAGGAAAAGATTTCACATTCTAGATAAAACCTTACTTAAGTCTCTAATGAACTTTAATGAGATTCAATCTTGTGGTTAAATGAGCGAGGGATCCACCCCTATTGTTGATGATCAGCTGAAAGTAAAAGGCTGCATTAAGGCTTTGCTTTTCTTTTGATGTACATTCCAGCTTAATTCACTCTTCTTCCTGTAAAATGTCCCCACCAAGATGACATTTGAATTTCTCCCTACATTTTTTTTTTCTTACAAGGAGACTGAAATAAAACTATGATGTAGTTTAAAACTAAATAGCCTAAAATTTTTTCATTAATGACTCTTTAATTAAATATAAATCAATTACATTTTCAGTTGTCAGTTCAAAGTTTATAACTGAAACAAATCAAGCCAACTTATTTTCTTCTGCTATCAAGATATTCCTGAGAGCTGGGGCTGTAAATCAGTCACTTAGCAAATACTTGGCAAGCTCAAGGTCCAGAGATCAGCAGGGAACTGGTGTTCTTGAACTTGAGGGGTATGCCACTACCTTCAAAGAAACTTTTTCAGTTTAAAACTTTTATGCAAATTAGAGAACTTGGAAAGCTCCAATGAGAAGGTTCAGTCCAGGCATATGAGCTTGATTTGCATTTCCAGTCAGTATACAAGTTTTTGGATTATTCTGGCTAAGCTACTCCCTCTACCAAAAATGCATTATTATGTTAATCAGAATTACATTAAACTTTTCAGCATATGGCTCCATATGAAACAACTGATAACTGGCTATATTTTTTCAAAAATTATTTTTTAAAATTCATTTTAATTCCTTGTTATTAAGTAAAGCTGAAATAACATTTTGGCAATTTCACTGAGAAGTATTAAACATTAAGAAATGAAGTGTTACAAGACCTAGATTTCCGCCAAATGAATCTGAGTCGATCAATTTTCTACGTGTCTCCTCTGTAAAACTGTTTCCCGGTGTACTGCCCAGGCGTCCTAGCTGACATTCTGCCCTTCCCTAATCTTATTCTTGATGCCTAAGGCTGGAGAGTCCTCTTCAGGTGGGCAGGCCAAAACCCTCCGAGCTAAGAAACCTGCCAGAGTGAGCACAGACAGCTTCCAACTTCATTATAAGCTAATTTCCATGCTGAGTGACATACCCAGCAGAGCACACTGGAAGGGCCTGGCCATAAAAGTGGTGCCTGAGTTCTGGGAAACCTCCACCTCACCCAACTCCCCCCTTATTCTCCATTATCAGGTGGTTCAATGAACTTGTTCAGCTGGCTTAGAGGTCCGAGTATTTGCCTTCCCAACACCCGCGGGGGTGGGGAGTCTGCTTTGGAAATAACAGATAAGTAAGCATTTGAGTCAAAATGAACTGTATTCAGATTCCAGCTGAAACCTAATAAGTGTGCTTATTTCAGGACATCGCGCCTGTAGGTTGCCATGAGTACTATGCCTGCAACTTGCACAGACAGTGCGGCATAGAGATGTGGACAGTACTTGTGAAGATCATGCACCATATTACTCTAGATTAATTTTCTGTATTAATAGAAAATTGATATTCTCCATATTAATTTTCTCAAAATGTCTCTTTTTTTGCTTTTTAAATTGAGCTTTTTAATTATACATAATAGCAGAACTTGTTACATATTTGCACACATACAGTATAGCAATGCAGTTTGGTCAAAAATGTCTTTTTATCATATTCCACTTAACTCTTTCATAAGCATGTATTACCTTTTCTCCTTGCTTTTCAATTTTCTCTACTATGAAAAAACCTATAAAATTTGTTAGTGTGAAGGGACTGCTCTATAGCAGTAAATCATTTTGATGTTAAAAGGTAATTCCAAATTCAGGAAAACCCAGTAGTATTTCAGAATTAATTCCCCAGGGTGGTGTGTGTGTGTGTGTGTGTGTGTGTGTGTTTAATCCAGAGAAGAAAAAGGATCATTGTTAAAGCGATTTATACACTTGGCATTAAAAATACTGCAAGCAGCTGAGGGGTGTGTAGCTCCCCTGTACTCCCAGGTACTTAAGAAGCTAAGACAGGAGTATCACAAGTTTAAGGCAGACCTCAGCAACTTAGAGACACCCTGTTTAAAATTAAAAATATGAAGTTGTGGATGGCACTCAGTGATAGGACACACCTGGGTTCAATTCCCAGTAGTGCAATAAAAAATATGCATATATATCTGAGCTCCTTGGCTTCTGGGCAATTATAACTGTGAAAAGCAGTTTTAATAAAGGTCCTCCTTTGTGCAAAAAGTACTTCTTTGTTTTTCTAACGCTCAAGAAGGAATCTCAGTGTCTTAAGCGAAATGGTGTGTGCTGCTTAGCAGCATGACATTGATAAGGGTCCCGACACACCCCAGCTCATTTTAGTAGGTAGGCGCGCTTTAGCATTTTATTTCGGTCTTTCTCACTCCCCACCCTGTAACCCCCAACCCAAACACACACACAGGTAGAAGATGCCTCAGAGTCAGGAGGCGGGAGTGGAGAGTTTCAGTGCAAATCTTGACATCGTGTTGCTCTGAGGAAGAAAAAGAAAGGGAGACAAGAAGAGAGGGAGAAGGAAAAGGGGGGAGGAAAAGGAAAGAAATACAAAGGAGGAGGAGAGTGAAAAATCAGTAAAGGAGAGAGGGAGGAAGGAAGCTTGGACGCAGGAGCAAAGGGACGAGCAGGAGCGAAGGCGAGCCAGAAGGAGAAGCATTACTGCCCGAGTCCACTAGGGAGGCCAAGGGACCTTTACCCGCACTACAGAATCCCGAAGAGCCGGTGCATTGTTTTCTTGAAAGCCCCAAGCTAAGCAATTCCAAGAATGTTTGGCAAGGCCCTTTTGGGAATGGTGAGGTGGGGGACCCGGAGCCGGGACTTTCTCGCCGCCCCCGCCCCGTGCCGGCCCCCTCGCGTGATGTGGCAGGATTTGGGAGACCTAGCGGAAACCTTCAGGTCACCCAGGGAACTGCTCCTCTCGCTGGTCCTGCGGCTGCGAGGCGGGGTTGAGCGCGCCGAGACGCGCGGGGCGCGGAGATGTGCAAGTGGCGAAGCTCGGCCGGGCGCAGGCGGGAGCAGCCGCCCAACTCCCCGCGCGGGATCTGCTGAGAGGCCACGGTGAGTCCCTCGCGCGCGGGTCCGAGGGATGCCGGGCTTCCCCGTCGCCCTGCCGCTCCGGCCGCCCCGGGCCGATCGCTCCCTGGAGTCCGGCCTTGGCGCGGCGCTCCCGGCCGGCCGGAGCGCGCGCCTCGGGGCGCCGGGGGACGCTCGGAGCGACGGGCGCTCGGCGAAGCTCCGGGCCGCCCGCCCCGCGCGCTCATTGGTCGGGATGTGTCTGCTCAGCCTCCAACTTCTCCCGAATCGTGCTGGTGAGTCCCGGGAGGGCCGGCTGCACCCGGGGTTGGGGCGCAGGGGTCGCCCGGGGCGCTGGGCGGGCGCGGGCAGCGACGGGCGTCCCTGGCCCCGCGGCGTGGGCGCAGGAGGCGTGCCCTGGGAAGGAGCGGCCGCCGGGACCAGAGCGGAGCGCAGGGGAGGGGAGGGAAGGGGCCGAGGGTGCCGGGGAGGAGGGCTCTGCGAGTGATGTCAGGTCGACTCTCCAGGTTCATTTCCATAGCTCCCTGCAGCCTCTGCCTGGGAGTTATGTTTGGTTACCGAGATCTGCGCTACCAAATTGCACCGGGGTTGATTTGGGGGCTGGGAATTTGCCATTCCGCTGTACAGACACTGATTTTTTAAAAAAGCAAGGTTTGTTTTCATTTTGGTTTCTGTCGGATTTTCTCCTCATTTAACTCACTTTTCTATTTTTTTTTCTTTTCTTAACCTGAAGATCTTTTCATGATTCCACCTCTTCGTCTCGCTTTGAACCTTGATTTCCTATTATATAATTTATGCTTAAATCTCACAAGGGTTGGTTGGTGCGGCATGGAGGGTGTTCTTTTGTAGATGGAAGTTTTTTTAAAAGACCTTTTCCTTACTTAACCAGTTTCAGTCTATTTGTACTGTTTTAAAATAAGGGTAATTGCAACCGATCATCCCTCTTCATCCTCTCAATCAAGTCTATTTCTCCTCCATATGTGATTCAAATGGCAGTTTTATTAAACTGGAAACTAGTATCTGGCTTGCAGCGTCAGCGTTTGGAAGCTGCTACTCAGAGCAAATAGGCTCTGAGAGCGTGTAGCTTCACTCCCTTGCATTTTTGCTGGGTTCCAGCTCTTTAAAAAACGATATTGTAGTTTCTCAGACTGAATGCCCTGTGCCTCTGGGAGTAATGTTGTTGGGACTTTGTGTCCAGGACTCCATACTTCAGACCCTGGAAGCACTGGCTTAATTGATATGTGGGAAGCGTGGGGATTTCAATTGAGTACCCTCTTCCTCAGCTTCTGCAGCCTCAATATGGAACCTGTTTTGCTTTTCTGTGCCTCAGTTTCCATGAATGCAAACTGTCATTACCTAGCAAACCTCAGGGACTTGTAGAAGTAAATTAATGTTATAATATGCTGTGAAGATGAAATTGCTTAGAACTCAGATCTCCCTTGCACAAATGGGTTATCCTCCAGGTTTCATGATTTGACAGTCTGATAAATGGATACTTAACGCTGTACCAGTGTGAGAATGAGAATTGCTACATCATATTGCTTTGGAATTCAGCTTATATTCAAGCAAAATGATAATTAATTCTGAGAATGTCAAGTTGAAGTTTTCAGGGTCCTAATCATCTACTCCCCTCTGGGGTGGTATCTGGTTTTTAGTTGAAGCTTTTTAACACATTTCTAGTTAAGGTGAAGTATTTTAAGAATGTAGGAATGTTTTTGCATATCCTGCTTTATATGAGAATCCAAGTATCAACTTTATATAATTTTCATATTTTTTCATTTCCATGTGCCCTTTAGCCCTCTCTCTTAAATGTGGTTGTATATGATTAAATTGGAAGTTCAGGTAACTAGAAGTTAGTGCTATGTCCTTTCCTGACCCCTGTTTTCTTCAAAGAAAATGGCATATCATCTGGAATTAACTGAAAATGAATGACAAAGTTAATTAAGAGGTTAAACTTGCAGCTTTCCCACTTTTGCTCAATACTGTTAAAAAGTGCTACTTAAGGGCAAAAAGAATCTACAAAGCTTTTTAAGAGGAACAGATGGAGAAAAAGTCTGCTGGTGACTCAAGATGATATTCTTTTGATGAAGTCCAAGGGCTAGTAACCTGGGTCCCTACCTGAATTTCCCCATAGCTGTTCCTGCGGCTGCCTCCATTCTCCATGCTGAAGGATAAGGGAGAGAAGCCAGGGAAGGCAGCCCAGAGGGAGCGAGAAATGCCTGCCCACCAGCTGTGCCACACTGGGAAGCTTGGTGGTGCCAAAGAGCACTGCCCTGGTTCCCCAGTCTCAAGTTTACTTTACAGAGACACTGAGTCATGTTTCTCAGAAAGAAAGAAAAATAAATAAAATAAGAAAGTTTTTTTTTAACCCAGTAAAACATGTCTCTTGATTTGTCTTCTGAAATATTACTAGAGCAAGAGGAGAGAAATTTCAGAGAAATCCTAAAGCAGATGTGATTAATATTTAGGTGTTCTTTAAGGCAGGACTAGAAATTGAAGAGGACTGGGAGAATTACTCGTTTGATTGTTTGCCTCTCTGTAGAGTGTCCAGGTATTAAATTTGTTCCTGCCTTTTCTTTGCCCAATTGTCACCTCTATTAAATTAGAACTACAGTCAATGCAATTCCATATTGTAACCCCAGGGGCTGTGCTACTAAAGTAGCATGAGTTACATAACCATTAAGTAAGACATTTTAACATTCAGGTACATTACATTCCACTTTTATTGAGCAGACGTGGTTTTCATTGTCCAATAAAATATTTTTATTTGATAGTCTGTCCTTGATTATAGCCTCATGTAATCAAAGGGACAGAGTGCTTAATACTTTGCATCCAGGACTGTAAAGTCCAGTTATGGTTCACTTATTAATGACTCCCTGGAGGAAGTGAGCATCTTATTGTCTGCTGGGTCTCCCAGACCACACCTCAAATGGCCAGTCTGTTTCTCCTTTCTCTAGTGGCTCAGTTTCTACAAAACACACCCTCAGGGACTTGTGTGTATGAATTCAACAAAGATCTTTATCTGAAAGAACATTTCTGAGCAGTTACTTAATCTAGGGACTAAATTCTACACCTACTAAATTCCACAGCTAATTTGTTCATCTCAGAAATTCTTTCATATAGTCAAGCGCAAAAACTAAAGATTTTTAAACTAAGTTTTGGAATGATAGTGCAGTGAGGTGTCTCTTAGAAAGAATGTTGACTTGCTGTGTGGGCTTGGACAACACAGCAAGTCAACATTCTGTGACTTCTCTGTGGCCTACTTTCCTAGAATTGGAATATTAATATCCACCTTGTGGAGGTAAAATGAATCAGGTTGTGGAAAACTCTAAGAACTGGTGCTGGCACATGGAAAGAACCCACTAGATGTCAGCTATAGTTGGTAGAAGGAATAACACTAATTTATATAAGTTAAATATTTGGTTTAAGGGCTGATACCCTAATCTGCAAGGTAGGCTTTTTTGATCATGTTTTTTTTTTTTTTTTTCTCCTTTGGTTGCAAAAGAAACGTTGATATGGCTAGTATCTTTCATTCCACTGACTTTTGGTCTCTGAGTTGACGTCTTCAGAATGTTGTCTGACCAGTTAACTGATGCCTCTATCAGCAGGAGTAGTGATTTTGAGCTGTAAAAACAAAAGTTGTTATTTATGACTAAACTACCTCAAGTGTTTGTTCCTTTTGTTTTCTATCTGTAATCATATTTCAAATTATTGCTTAGTCAAAACCTCAAGGTATTAGTCATTGATTTTGAGCTTGTAAAATAAACCACTGGAGCAAGATGTAAAATCCACCTTTGACGTTAGTCCAGAGTTCACAAGAGTGAGTTGAAAGCTTTCTTAATGATGGTACAGCCCCTTATTTGCTTATGAACTTCTGCATTAAAACTATGTGAGTGTCTAACAAACTCGCTTTGTATAACATTGCTGGAATCTTCAGTGACAGCAAAGTAAAACAGAAAGGTTGTGACTGGGGCCTGTGGAATTCACATGGCTGTATATTCTTTGCTTTCAGCATCTACATTTTGACTTTTCAACAACAACTTTTATTTCTAATCTGAAATAAATTAACCTTTTACTTTTATTGAGCCACATTAAGCATTTATAAAATTATACACAGTTTATTCTTATCTATTTGTTAAGATTTTTGTGTTTATCTGCAGATTTTAGGTGATGGGAAGATCGGAAAGTCAGATGGATATAACTGATATCAACACTCCAAAGCCAAAGAAGCCGAGATGGACCCCCCTGGAGATCAGCCTCTCGGTCCTCGTCCTGCTGCTCACCATCATAGCCGTGACCATGATCGCGCTCTACGCAACCTATGACGGTGAGTGACCCCATGCTGGGTGTCAGCAGGGCAAAGAGAAGGGTCTCCATCTCCTGCTCCTGCCATCATCCAACAGACACCTTAAGAACAGAGACATGTGGCCACACAGGATTCACTTGTACAGTGTAATACCGGTATGTTGAAACACTGAACTTGAGCGGGCTCAAGTACACTGCCTTTTATGTTGGAGCAAAGTTATTAATTGCCAAATATATTTAGGGCCTTCATGTTTACTTTATGAATATATATATATATATATATATATATATATATTTTTTTTTTTTTTTTTTTCCCCAAAAACCTTTATTTTACTTATTTAAATGTGGTGCTAAGGATCGAAGCCAGTGCCTCACACATGCTAGGGAAGTGCTCTATCACTGAGCCACAACCCCAGCCCCCTAATATATAATTTTATTTTATTAAAATATATACAGTTTTATGGCCAGCCTCAGCAATTAGTCAATTTTTGCTGTGCCATGGAAATTCTGAAGAGCTTCACAGGAATTTAAGAAGTCTAATTTGAGTCTGGGACATTTTTCACAATAGGGATTAGTAAAGATTCTTTAATGGGAAAAAGTGTTTACTGAAAGATAACTGGAACGACTGATTATTTCAATTAGTCAGGCCTAAGGCTTAGTTTTTAGAGATGATAATAACAACACATTTCTCTTCATAATCAAATTAAAATTTAGGATTTTCCTATCTTCTCCCTCTATTATTTTCTAGCCATTGGCAATTATATATAACATAAAGTTTTTAAGGAGTTGCTATTTAATGGTCAGTTTTTAAAAAAGAAGGATAAAATAGAAAACATGCAAATACTTATGCATATACCCTTCTTTGTCTAGATGGCGTTTGCAAATCATCAGACTGCATCAAATCAGGTAAGCAATTGTCTTTGCGTTTAATGTATAACATTTGAAAACAAAGTGCTAATAGATGTATCTCCACATTTGCTTTGTTTGTATTCTTCCTCATTATAGACCACTTATTTTTGTGTCTGGCTTTGTAATCAAGAAATACCAAAATGCATTGAAGTAGTAGATTAAATAACTTGCCTATTCTAAAAAATAATTCACTGTTTTAGCTCCGGGGTATAGGGTGATGTGATAAAGAACTATATGTTTATTTTTATGAAACTCACTATGTAGTTGGATAAAGAAAATGAAGGCAGGGATGGTGAGCACACTGTTAAGTGCTCAATCATCTCAGGTGTGAGCTCTGAGGAAGAAGTGACCTGTGGTCATCTTGGGCTAGGTGGGGAAGTCAGGGTGTGGGAAATGCCTTGAAGGGGTCTGGGACATGGAAGCAGGCTTGATGGACAGGCATATGTGGTAGAAAGCCTTGAAAGGCCATGTGTAGCCTCAGTGCGGTGGTGAGGGGAAGCAGATCTCCTCCTGAATAGGGTGTGGTCTGGAAGCGCTACACCAGGTGGGGTGGACAGAGCAAGCAGTGGGAGCGCCTGCGACCTGCAGGGAGCCAGGGCTCAGTGGAGGCAGTGGGCAGGGAGCCCCAGATGGCTGTGGAGAACTGTCTTGCTAACTGAAACGAGGGACATGAATGAGCTAGAAATGAGGCCACTGTTTAATATCCAAGGCACTGAGGAGGGTAGTGGCGGCCACTCACAAGTAGAGTGGTTGGGAGATGAACGAGGAGGTGCTGGCTGAGCTGAGAGGAGCATCCGAGGGAGGGAGGGTGAGCAGGACGGTCGGTGGAGGTGGCATAAGAAGCTCAGATTTGGATCTGTCAGCTTGGGGACAGTGGGAGCCTCAGGAATATTGGGGTTCTCAAAAGGAGGAGAGCAGAGGCATGGGGTTGAATTGAAGAAGACGTCAGTCATGAGGATCAAAGGAACAGAAGTCAGAGGAGAACGTGAGAGGAGCACGTGTCCCTGCCTCAGGAGGACAGCTACGGAGTTGAATGCAGCTTCCTTGGGCATGAATGCCACACTTAAGCCCTTTAACCATTTTCTGTTGGAAATTATTACCTGGGTTTCTGTTGTTTACTAAACTGCAAGATAACCAGGGGAGATGCCTGGGAGTAGTGGGGTCTGGTGCCCTTTGCTTTTCTGTGTTGCTTGTTGGTGGACACTCTGCTCTGGGCCTCAGGTGTGATGATCCCATATCCTGAGATGCACCGTAGGGAACTGGAGGGAGACCTGATTTGATTTCAGCTGCTTGGTGCTCCACATGATGGCATGTACTTTCCCATCCAAGGGCTTTCTCAGAAACAAAGACGTTTCTTTGTTTTCTGGGGAAGTGCTACATAGCTACTTTGCCTGGGAGATGTCCAGGGTCATTGTACCCAACTGCCAAAGAGACTGCTTACTCCCCCGCAGGTCCTCCCACGCCTCTTTCTCTCTCCACCAGCCACGCTGTCATATGCTCATGCCTGTCCAGTCTTGAGAAACCTCCACGTAGGCACTGACCTCGCTAGGGTCAGTTCTTCTGTCCTTGGGACTCTGATCTCTTAGTGCACGAGTCCTCTCCTCTCGCTTACCTGTTTTTTCCCTGTCTTCATTTTTATTACGATTTAATTTGGAAGAAATTGGATTATTCAACTAGGTAGACACATTTTTATAAACCCCCTCCAGGTGGCTTTCCCCAGAGCTCTAGGCAGATTCCTGCTGTAGTACCCACATCACAGAGCAGAGTGACGTCTGGAATCTGGAACCTTGTGAATTCATGATTTGGGGACATGGTTCTTGAATAGAGTCTGGAAATTCTCAACTCACCAAAATGTATTTAACCTGCATCTTTTCACGTTAACTTAGAAATCATGTCAAGTGTAAAACACCTCAAGAACTACATTTTGGCAGAGAAATGGCCCCATAGAAATAGCTTCCATGATACCAAGTTCATGGTCAGGCTGTCTCTCTTCCTTCTTCGTTGGTTCACAGGCTGTGAGGATACCTTGATGTCTGCAGTTACTCTTCCTCCTGCTCTCTTGGGCTCACTGTTCCACGCACATACATGCAGTCCTTGGCTGATTAGAAATTTTTTCTGCCACCGAAAATGCAGCTACTATTTCTTTTAGAAGTTGTTGCAGATTCAGAAAACTCTAGAGGAAAACCTGGGCAGAAGCACGTCCTAAAGAAGAGTGAGAAGCACGGAGCGTATGGAAAGGAAAGAAAGATAGAAATCTCACTCCAGTCATATAGTTATGGTAGAAGTCTGGGGGTGTTCAAACCTGAGCCCTGACCTTCATCTGGAGGGTTGGAAAAGTAGGAATTGGTACCCAAGGTGCTTTCTTTAAAATTGGCTCCAACTTGAATCTTTCTCCCAGTGGAAGGGATGTTCTGGCAAAGCTACTTCTCCCTGTGATCCTCTGAGCTCAAGGAGCAGAAGTCAGGCTGAGCTGGGCAAGAGCAAGACCCTGCAGAAGGCTCAGGACCATCTTGAAGTCTGGGCACCTATGATTTAAATGTTTTTAATATATGTAATATATTAGAACATATTTATAACATATTATAGTAACATATTAAATTAACTTTGTTAATATATAAAACACATTAGATTGACCAGACCTAAAATAAAACTTCTCCGTAAGCCTATATCCCCAAACTGGTGTCCATTGCATTGTGACTTCCCAGCTCAGAAGGTTCCATGGATAACTGAAGGTTTCATGGGTAATTCTTTGTTGTGGGTGTGGACATCGTAGGGTCCTTCCTTAATGGCTTTCCTGACCTACCCACCAGAGCAGCATCCCTCTCCCAGATGTGAAAACCCTCCCAAAAAAAAAAAAAAATGTCTCCAGATATTACCAAATATCCCCTAAGGGCAGTGGAGTGCCCTGTGTCAGGTGCCACTGGAGTAGATGAGCTAGATAAGTCCACAGTGCTTTTTCCTTTTTGAGGTAGACAAGGTAATAGCCTTCCAAAGATGTCCATGTCCGTTCCTGGAACCTGTGGGTACATTATCTTTGATGGCAGCAGATCTGTTAAGGAAGGAATTCAGCTAAGGCTTTTGAAGTGGGAAGATTATCCTGAGCAATTGGGTCCTTCTAAGAGGAGGAGAGCAGAGCGTGAGGATCAGAGAAGAAAGCTTTACAGAAGGGGCCAAGGAAGTGGAGGTCCAAGGTGCAGGTGCAGTCTGGGACCCCCGAAGCCAGAGAGAAGGCCCAGGGCTGTCTCCAGGGCCTTCAGAGCATGGCTCTTCTGGCCCTTCTTGGACTGCTTACCTCCAGAATTAGAGGCCAATAAATGTGTCCTGCTTCAAGCCACTACATTTGTGGTAATTTGTCACGGCAGTAAGAGGGAACTATTTCCCTCCAACAATTCCTTTCTTTTCAGGCTGACTTTGAGGAGTTACAACAGGCACATTCATACATACACCAGCGTTTCCTGTTGGACAGCGGTGTGTTTACTAAACTGGGGTTTGTGATATGCAGGACTGGGGATGGAACATTGACTAGACTAATAGAGGATGCTAGTCTGCTCCAAATTTTGTGTGTTTCCGCATCCTTTAAGAGGTACATCCTGTAAGGGATGATGAGGCCACAGGATTTGGTGCTGGGTTCCAGACTTGCTGGAGGAAGTTGGTTCTGTCCGGTCTTCCTCCTCGTGCCACGTGAGCATGCAGCAGGGGACCCCCCACCAGACACTGGCAACTTGATCTTAGACTTTCAGCCTCCAGAAGGAGGAGGAAATAAATTTCTATTCTTTATAAATTGCCCAACCTCAGGAGCACAAAACAGACCAAGACAAGGAATAAGTACAATAATAGGTTATAGGGAGGTAACATTAAGAGACTATAATAAAATCAGAGTAGAATGATAATAGCTAGCACTGACTGAATGTTTATGTGCTGGGTCCTCCGTAAGCAGCTGACGTGTAGTAACAGTTGATCCCCATAATGACCCTATGAGGTAGGTACTGTTATTCCTTCTTCTTCTTTTTTTTTTTTTTTTCTTTTCTTTCCTTTTTTAAGAGCTGTGGTCTCGCTATGTGGCCCAGGCTGCTCTTGAACTCCTTTCTGGTGATCCTCCCATCTTGGGCCTCATAGAAGTTGGACCACAGCCATGTGTCCTAGAGGCTGATGTCTTTTCTTACAGGTGAATAAGCAGCCAGGTTCCCCATCCAGCAGCCTGGTCCCCACACCTGTATCCATGACCACTTCTCTGTGCTGCATGGAAGGAAGCCAGGAGTCTCACAGACTTTCATACTCTGTGCCTGTGGGTCCAGTCAGTCTACGAGAGACGGCTGCCTTCCCTCCCATGGAAACGTGGAGCTAAAGCACCCAAGACAACTCTGAGGGTGAAATAACGAAGTCTCTAGAAACCTGTTACTTTACTAAGAACAGGGAGCAACTTCTTCAGTGCATCCAGTACATCAAAATGCAGCAGGGATTGAGGGACTTTGTTAGTCCACTGTGGCTCACTCATGGGGCGTCCACCCAGAAGACTTTAAATAGTCCCACTCACTTCCCAAAGGCCCTGCTTCGGGGCACCATGGTTGGATGGTTTTAAGACTTTTAATACCTCCCCTGGGGATTAAAGTTCAACCCCTGAACCTTCAGGGAACACGTGCCAACCATGTCTACACCATGGCAGATTCTAAAGAAGTGAATGTTAGCAGTGTGGCCCTAAACAGTCCATGGTCTAGAGAAACCAGGTTAAGCTGCAGGAGTGGTATAGTTCCTAAGAGAGAGTGGGGACACCTGTACATCACACAGATGGTGCACTGTACAATTGTCTCTGGCAGCCCCTACACCATTACTTTAAACCTTTTACTTTAATTCTGTACTTACCAAGCAAACTTCTAATGAGTCTTTAATTATTAATACAAAGAAAGGGAGCATTCTGTTCACTTGCAAGATTATTCAGCATGGTGAGATAATATATTCACATTTTGATTTAATTACCACTTTGTGTGGCTTGAGCTATGACTATGGAAATAAAGTGAATCTTCCAAATGTCTTGGTCATTTCTGCAAGGGCCAGACCTTGGTAGTGCCCTAGATGAAGTATCGTGGCTCTATCTGGCCTTTTCCTAGCAGCACCTGGGCATCCCTGCTCACTGTGGGCCACGTTCTCTCCCTTCACGCCTATTTCCACCCCGTGGCCTCCAGGAAGAAAAATGGTGCACAGACCAGATCAGTGCAAGAGGGGCTGCAGGCAGACTTGGTGTCACCAGCCTTGTGGCCACCCTTTAGAGTAGGTGACAAAGCTCTCTCATTATGTGATTTAAGCCTGAAAAGACGTTGAGGCAGTAAGAGCCCCGCAGGCTTCTTGTAAGAAGATGACCAAAACACACCTCTGGACTTCCACATGGTGGGCAAAGGGTGGCTCTAGGTGACTTCCCGACACGTCTGAAGATAATTTGTAGCATGCTTGCCTCAGTAATTCTCCAGTAAAAATTCTCATCTGTCAATCAGTTTTTTTCCTAGAGAGTCAGCTATGTGATAAACACACACACACACAGCACGTTTTCTTTCTTGCTGGGGAAATTCCAAGCAGAAGTGCACCGTTGCTTTTTTTTTAATGCATGGTCAAGGAATGGAAAACATAGATAAATTGAATTAAGCACTGACAGGGGAGAAAGTACCAGTGCCTGGTAGCCTTATTGTAGTTCAAAGGTTTGTTTTATAGCTATAAAATGACCTGATTGTACAGAGGGTGTGTATAAATTGTAGCCCAGGCTGGCTTGAGGACTGTGGTTTTTTACTTAACATTTTAGAGCAGTATATGGAAAGATCTCTCTGTAGTTGAAGCAGTGGAGTAGTGAGATACTTTGTACCAAGACTTTGATTTAATATGAGGCTCAAATTGATAAAATTAAGAGATTATTTGAGAGAAGTTGATAAATATAAAATTAAAAAGACCATGAGAGAAAAGTCACACAAGCTCTTAGATTCTGAATACTTTCATTTGTTAAGACAATTCAGGTGGGGGATGGGGCTGGTGGTTTCTTATTTTGATCCTGTTTCTAGACTCAGTGCAAACGAGTACATTCTCTCTATTCAGAACATGCTCACCCAGCTGTTGTGGTGGTGCATACCTGTAATCCCAGTGACTCTGGGGCTGAGGCAGGAGAATTGCAAGTTCTGGGCCTGCCTCAGCAACTTATCAAGACCCCTATCTGAAATGAAAATAAAAAGGCTCAGTGGTTAAGTGCCCCTGGGTTCAATCCTGGTACCCAAAACAAAAACAAACAATCAAACAAAAAAAATCCTTGCCCTACACCCACTGGAAGGATCACATATTAGGGTTCACCAGAAAAACAGAACCAGTAGCCATATCTATCTCTCTATATATGGGGATACAGAGATATAAAAAGTTTATTATGGGACTTGGCTCACAAGATTACAGAGGCCAAGGTGTCCCGAGGTGTGCTGACTTTCAAGCCCATGTGACTCTCAGTCTGTGTCCAAAGTCCTGAGCAGCAAGGGAACTGATGAGGTGAGTCCCAGAGTCTAGAAGCCCAAGAACCTGGAGTTCTGATGTCCAAGTTCAGAAGATGGGTGTCCCAGCTCCAGGAAGGACAGAGGATGACTGGATGAGGCCACACCCATTGGTGAAGGTGGATCTTCTGTGTCCACTGATTCAAAGGCCAGTCTCTTCCAGAAACACCCTCTCAGATGCACTTGGAGATAGGCCCTGTCAGCTCTCATTAACCCAGCCAAGTTGGGACCTAAAATTAGCCATCGCAGGCTACAATGAAGGAAGAGAGGGCCCAGTGTGAGTGAGTCTGGAGAAGCAGAATCGCCATTCATTGCTGGTAGGAATGTAAATTTCAATACATCCAAGTTCAAATGGTAAGGACCATCTCGGAAAAGAGTTTAGCAAGTTTTACAAAGAGTAAGCATAGATTTTCTACACCATCTACAATTCCTCTCCTAGCTATTACCTGAGAGAAATGAAAACACAAGTCCTCCCAAGGACTTCTAAGCCATTGCTCATTATAGCAGTGTTCATAGGAGCCAAGCCACACAAACAACCCAAATGCCTGTCAACAGGTGAACAAACAAAATTAGGTAAAGTTGTGAAGCAGAGTGCTACACAGCAATCAGAATGAACTTTGAAAACATCATGCTAAGTGAAATAAGCCAGGCACAGAAGAGCATACGTATAATTCCATTTATATGAAGCTAGAAAAGGTAGAACTATAGAAGCAGAATGCAGAATAGTGGCTTCCTGGATCTGGGGGAGGGGCAGGTATTGACTGCTAAGGGGCACAAAGGAAAGTTTGGGAGTGATGGGAGTGTCCCAAAGTTGGACATGGTGATGGCAGCATGACAATACATTTCAGTGACAATCATTGGGGGAGTTTTATAGTCTTCTAGTTAACAACTCAGAACTGCTAAAAACCAAACAAAATGTCACATGCATCCTTTTTTTTTCCCATCTCACGAATGTCCAGTTCTAAATAGTGACCTTCTGATTTGGTCTGACTCTAGCTGTTCACTATTGGGTTCACTGAGCTCCATTTCCAAAATTCACATGATTGTAGATGGTTTTCAGAGTCTAGTAAACCTTTCCTTAAAAAAAATAACTCTCTGGGTTTGAGGAGCTCCTGTTGTTTGGTCACATAGTCATGTTCAACGTAGTGATGTTCTGCCCGTGATGGCCACGGCTACAGGATTATGGCCCATAAGGTCTCGCCCAGTGACGTTGCAGCATCTTGCTTGTGCAAGCACCCTCTCTGATGGTCCCAGAGATCCCCAGAAGATGCATTTCCTAGCACACGTCCCTGTGGTTACCTGATGCATGCCTGCATCCAGATGGTATTGAGGAAGAGCCTATGGAAAGTCCACCAGGAAGTTAAAACCATGTCAGGGTTTGCCTTCTCTGAGATTTCACTTAGAATAGGAGAGATGATGGGGCCACATGTACCAGCCATTGGAACCAACACCAGGCCTCTGGCTGAGACACAGAGCAGCCTCCAGGGACAGGCTTACTATCAGAAAATAGGTTGGTGTTTCCAACAGGTGCTGCAAAATGTTTTTTCTTTCAACCTGACTGACAGAAGAGCAAAATGAATTTGTTCGCTTGTTTGTTTGTTTGCAGCTGGGAATTGAACCCAGAGCCTCAGACATGCTCAGGCAAGCACTCCACCACCCAGCCGCATCCCAGCCCTCTTTATTTTTTATTTTGAGACACAGCCTCACCATGTTGTTGAGGTTGGCCTTGATCTTAGGATCCTCCTGCCTCAGCCTCCCTCATAGCTAGGATTACAAATGTGCACCACCTCGACCAGCTTCCCAAATTTGTTGGGTGATGATGATGATTAGAGTTTATCGTTATAGGAAGTAGTTGAGTTCATCCCAACAAACTCATACACACCTGGAAATCCATTTCAGTTCCCTCCCACCCTCCCCCACTCCCCTTCTCCTTCCCCTACTAGACTTCCTTTCACCCGACTATTAATTTGTATGTGACTGGTTCCTTATGTAATCTTATGCTTCCCTCCTCTCTATTTTATTCTAGTTCCTGCATGTGAGAAAACACTCGACCTTTGAGTTTCTGAATTTAGCTAATTTCACTTAGCATGATAGTCTCCATTTCCATCCGAATTACTGGCAAATGCCCCAATTCCATTGTTTCTGATGACCAAGTGGAACTCCATTGTATATATATGCCACAATTTCTTAATCCATTCATCTATTGATGGACACCTGTTTTAAATCCATAATTTGGCTATTGTGAATTTTGGTGCTATAAACATTGAGGTGGCTGTGTCACTGAAGCATGTGGATTTTAGATCTTTGGGACAAATATCCAGGAGTGGGACAGCTGGGTCAGATCTATTTGTGTAAACTTGATTTGTTACCATTTTTGTCTCCTTGTTCTTCCTCCTCTAATGTATATGAGTTTATTTGATGTACCTCTATAATGCCACTTTGACTTCTTGTTTAGGAACAATATAGGTTGCAATTAGATGAACAGAACAGAGACATTCCAGCAGGATAAATGTGCAGGAGGACTAAGTTGTAACTGTATTTCAAGAAGATACAAGAGTTGTGAAAAAAATTAAGTTAGGATCTTTTGAAAGTTTATTGCTTCTTTTTCTACTAAACATCTTTTAGCATCAGAGCCCCCAGGACATATGTTTGGGCCTCATCCTGTGTTTTTGGTACTTGATCTAAATTAAATCATTTTAGCTTTCTGTATTTCATTTTTCTCTTATCTACAAAACTGGAATTAAAAGTGTCCCCATTTATAAAGAAGCATCAAAGACTCAGCCCATCCATGTTACCTATCCTTGGGGGGCAGAGATATGCCGTAGGTATAACACATAGAAATATTTCATTCAACATCTTAGGTCATGAAAATTACCACGGCCCTATTTAAAGCTTTTATTAAAAATCAAAACGCAAACTATATCTTTTTAAAGAAAGTGTTAGGACCTTTTAGATAGTCTTAGATAAAAATGTGTCATTTTTTTTTTAATTAACATTTTCTTTGATTCAGTTAAAGTGAGCAAATCAGGAGTGATCGCTTTAATCCCGTTTCTGTTCAGCGGGGCCTCCCTGCAGGAGCCCCTTGATTTGAAAGTCCAGCTACTCTGTGCCCATCCCCACTCGACCTTGACATTAGCCCTTAAATGACAAAGGTAAAGCAGCAGCAAGAGAGTGACTAGGTCTTTGCCTCTCCCACTTTGCTCCAGGGACCAATTTATGGACATTAAGTGGGAACTTGCAAAATGCAGATTCTCAGGACCTACTGAATCAGCTGCTGCATTTTTAACAAAGGCTCTAGGAAGTTGGCCAGCACAGTGAATTTGGGGGAAGCTCTGAAGAATCATGATTTTTCAGCTGTGACTTCTTATTAGAGTGATTTTGGAAGCTTTTAAAATACACCCATGTTGCCAGACCTGCTATCCTTCCTTCCTGAACACACAGAATTTCTATCTTTTCAAGGAGTATTCTTTGTTACATTGGGAGGGAAAGCAATTTAAATAGACAAGTGCACAGGAATCACCTGGACATTTGCAATTTTTAAGAAGGTACGCTAGCCAGCTGATAGCTTGAACAGGTGCACTTTCAGACCAAGCATCCAGGATGACTCTAAGTAAGAGTGTGAGAGACACCGGACCCATTTTTCTCCTCATCTTGGAGAAGCCAGTTCTGGAGTGCCCTCATGAATTTCCCATGCAGTGCAGGCACGGATGTTTCCATAGACACTGCTGATCAGCTTCTTCCTCCTCCTCTCATTCCTTTATCCATTCATCTACTCATTTATGTACTTATTTTTCCAAAAACATTAATCAAACGCCTTCTAGATATTGAATGCTTTTCAATCACTGGGGATATGAACTATGATACCCTCTGACCTCAAGAAAATGATAGTCTGGTCAGGATAACAGACAATGAACATAGTTACCCTCTGGTTTGGATGAGCAGGGCGTCCCATAGGCACTCAGAGACAGGCATGTTCCCAAGAGCAGGCATCAGCCTCCAAGTTCTGACAGGTGCTCAGGGACTTCCAGACCAGCGGAGCAAAGACCAGCTCGTGCCAGGCTGGTGCAGGACATAGTGAGAAGCTTGGCAAGCTCAGGGCCCACAGGTGGGTCCTGATGGCTGGTATGTAGTGTGAGCATCACCGGGCCGGCAAGACTCTGGGCTGAAGAAGTAAACGTGGACAGAGGTCCTACAGGCCAAGCTCAGTGGGTTGCAATTTCTCCCAAAATCTGTCAAAAATAAGTAAAATGTGTGTTACAGGGAGTGTCTGAGGGGTTCCTCTCGAGGTGTAGCTCCCCGCCCCCCCCCCCCCCCGTTTGCTTGCCGTCTGGCACAGGCCTGGTGAGGTGGAGGCCAAGACTGACCTAAGGAAGAGAGTGGCACTCCAGGGTTCCTGCTGTGAGGGAGAGCACAGCCAGACTGAGCACCAAGAGGAGCTCTGCAGGCTGGTCACTCGGGGTGTGCGTAGGGGGGCGAGAGAGGGGTGAGCAGGGAAGAGTCTGTGGGCAGAGCAGTGAGCAGGGGCCGGGTGCTGGAGGCACATGGAAGCGCCAGGACCTCCTGTCGAGTGGCAGTGGAAGTCACAGAAGGGAAGGCTCTAAACGAGGCATGACGTGAGCAGAGCTGTCGAAGGGTCACAGCTGTAACTAAGAATTGAGGCTGCTGCGCTTGTCGGGACGAGGGTCATGGTTGCCCAGATCTGAATGGCGACATTCGGGGTGGAGAGAAATGGATTGATTTGGGCAATAGCTCATAGGAGGTAGAACTCGTAAGACATGCTCTCTATGTAACTAGGGGAGATGGTGAGAAAGAACTGGGGAAGAGGGGCTCAGATATCTGGTGGGAGACCAGTAGCCCTGTGGCTGCTCCCAGAGGTGGGAGAAACACAAAGGAAGTGCTGGGGAGGCAAGAGGTGGGCTGCAGAGGGGAGAACACCCTTGGGGACAGTTTGAAGTTGGGGACCAGGAAGGTCCCATGTGCCTGAGCTGGGGAACCAGGGGTTGGAGATGAGGACACAGGAGGCATCAGCGCCGCAGTGGACAGTGCAGTGCAGATTTCCAGAAAGGAAATGGAGATGAGACCTGAACTGGCCTCACAGGAGAGAGAGGAAAAGCCTTCTCCAAAGGAGAGTGAGAAGGAGCAATCAGGAAGGTGGAGGAAAGTCAGCAAGCGTGGTGGAAGGGGTGGCAAAAGTTGGAGTGGCCTAGGGCTCCATGCAGCTGGACATAGAGCATTGGAAGGGGGGAGATTCGGGTAGAAGATGGGAGGATGGGGGGGCATTGCCATGGGCAATTGAGAGAGGGTATATCCAGAGGAAAGAAGCCTGGGCCATTGCTCTTAGGAAGGGCCTGTGCTTCCTGGTGCCAGAGGGGACAGGCAGCAGAGGTTGGAATACAAACACATTTGGAGTTAGGAAGGGCAGGAAGCGCAGGGGTTCATTAGCCCACTGCTTCAGTTTTCTTTTCTCTTTTTAAAAAATTTGTTCTTTTGAGTTATACATGACAGTGGAGTGTATTTTGATGTATCATACATACGTGGAGTAGAACCTATTTTTGTGGTCGTTCGTGGAGTTACACAGGTGGTGTATTCATATAGGAAAGGTATGTTGGATTCATTCCATCTCCCTCCCTTCCCTACATTCCCCTTTGTCTAAACCAGTGAGTTTCTAGCCCCCCACATCCTGTTGTGTGTTAGCATCCATCTATCAGGAGGACATACGGCCTTTGGTTTGTTGGGATTGGCTTCTTTCACTTAGCAGGATAGTCTTCAGATCCATCCATTTACCAACAAAAGTCATAAAGTCGTTGTTCTTTTTTATGGCTTGTATTATTCCATTGTGCATATATACCACATTTTCTTCATTCACCTGTTGAAGGGCACCTAATTTGGTTTCATAGTTTAGCTATTGTGAATCGAGCACTATAAACACTGATGTGGCTGTGTCACTGTAGTATGCTGAGTTTAAGTCCTTTGGATATGTACTGAGGAGCGGGTAGCTGGGTCAAATGGAGGTCCCGCCTTCAGTTTTCTATATGAAGGTAAGAGGCAAAATCTGCCCTAGCAGTGAGCTTGTAGAGAAATGAAATGAGAAGATGAATACCAGAAGGGACCAGCCCAAGGAGTGAGCCACAAACAGAATATTGATGGTCCTGGGGAAGTCGTTGACCATCATTTCAGGCAGCATTAAATTAGACAGAGTGGGCTCACTGAGACCGTCTTCACATACTTTTTTATTAGGTTCTGTTTTAGGCACTGAGGATACTGATGTGCACACAATAAAGTCCCCACTCACAGGGAATTTTTGCTAGACAAGGAGACAGACCACAAACCGTCTAACATGAAGCACAACATTAAATGTCTTCGCCTGGTGCTGGGGGAGGAAGGTCGCTGGCTGGATTCAGGTCCATTCATCTGCGGGGCCAAGGAATGAAGCCCCTCCTTGAAATGATGGTTTCAGTGATGGTGCCACCGCAGGACAGGCTGGGTTGAAGCTAGGAGAAAGGCAAATTTAAAAACAGCTGAAGAGGGACGGGGGCTGTGGCTCAGTCATAGAGCACTTGCCTGCCACCTCTACGGCAGTGGGTTTGATTCTCAGCACCACATAAAACGATAAATAAATGAAGGTATTGTGTCCATCTACAACTAAAACATATTTAACAAAACAAATGTAGCTGAAGAGCTGGCGTGGGGAAGTCCAGAAATGAAAGAAAGTTCTGAGAATCAGAAGGTCAGCCTGGGGCTTGCCCGAGCTGCAGATTTCAGAGATAGAACGGTTCTGGGCCAGGACAATTTCGAACTGTCATTGTGAAAATGCCTCATCCACGTGGGGTGGAGGTCAAGGTCATGAGCATTCCCAGAGTCAAGAATCCCTGTGCTAGGCTGCAGCAGTCACCCACCCATCCTTAATGATTCCTGGGAGATGGTCAGGCTTTCGAGGAAGGTTGGAGTTCTTGGTAAGCAGAAGCAAGGCCTCCAGGGTAGAGGACATGGACACAGTGGGTGAGGCTGGGAAGGGACTGTGGTTAAGTCAGCTGGGAGCGTCCATGCACAGCTCAGGGCTTCACACTCCCCTGCCCTCGTGCCGAAGCCAATTCACAAGTGCTCCTCTGCCTGTCCTTCTCACAACCCGGGCTCCTCATTCTTCCCTCTAGAGCTGGTTTTCAGGAGATGCTCTTCTAAGTGGAGGTAGATGTTTTCTGGCAAGAGGAAGGTTCTAGAACCAGAGGATATGCCTCCTGATCTGGAGGTGCGTCCCCACTGGTGAGGGTTTTCTATTCATGTGTGCCAGCTGTCTGCGAGTATTGTTGCAGGACTAGAATTAATAATGTGACAGAACTAGAATTAATAATGAATTTATCTGTATTTGTCTTTCCTAATTAAAAACCCAAAATGAATCAGTGAGTTCTGTTCTTAAAATGTTTTGTTTAAACATTTCTCAAAGATATGATCTTCCCCAAATTTAAACAAAACAAAACAGAACTGACACATTTCAGAAGTCAGACTGTCTTCTGTTTTTATGTGTCCAGTCCAGAGGGCCCTGCCCTCTGCAGGCTACCCTGGGAAGCCAGACTGAAGTCAGTCAGTCAAGTGACCAGGAGCTTGCAGCGAGTCTGTCTCTCTGTGCCTGATGCTTAAGTAGGAACAAGCAAACCACATATAAAATGGTGAATAAGGCCATATCTTTTTTAAGGTTCTTTTTTTTGGTTAATCAAAGCTTTCCTGAACTTCAAAGAAATTCTAAAAGCATTCTCAACTGCTTAAGACTTATAATAAGACATACTTACTAGACGATCAAGCAGGTCCTTACAAATAACTTTTCAAAGAACAAAACACACAAAAAAAGCTTTTGTTAAATTCTCCGACTTAATTTTCTGGTATAATGAAATTAACTGGATGAAATTGGGGTGTTTCTGATACCTCTGCCAGTTGGAAGCTAACATTAATTCATTACCCTCAAAACACACGAATGTAGCGGTTAATGATTTCACTAACTTAGAGGCCAGAACGCAAAATAGTAGTAATGGTATTTGTGATAGAGAAATTGTTTTAATCCTGTTTGAGTGAATCACGTGAAGAGGGCAGTAGACACTGAGCAATCGGCTGCATTCCTTGAAATGCCGTACCCAACATTGCACACAGCAAGGGTCTGACAACATGCTGAAAAGGAAGGACATTGGTGAAACCCTGAAGGTCACCTTGAACTAACTCGGACCTTTGCCGACGTGAATGGTGGAAGGACAGTGGCCTTTGCCTGGTGCATCTCAGCTGTGGTGATAACACGATGTCAGCAAGAAGAAGCAGGAGGATCTGAGGAGCTGACCAGGGTGGTCAAGTTCCACCTGCGACCCAAGGGCAGTCCCCTTCAGTCAGCCCTGGGCCTGGCCATCAGCCTCCATCCGTCTCTGGTGGTCGGATTTCTGCCTGGTCCCTCAGGTTCTCCTGGCCCATTCCGCATTCTGGAGCGAGCCTGAGTTTCTGCTTTTCTTTCCTGTCTTCTGGGCCTCACTCTAGCTCAGCTGTCCCCTCACAACCTTTGCCAGAGGCCAGGGCTGAAGTGGGCTGGGTCTGCACTCACCTCTGCTGGCAACAGCACCCTCCCTCAGCTGCCCACTGCTCCCACCTCCGGCTTCTTTCCATTGCTTCCTCCATTGCTGACCTCTCATTGTCTGTCCACAGTAGGACTCCATCTCTCTGCTGTGGTCACTCCGTCCACGTGAGTCCAGCTGTGAGAAGGAGCGACCTTTCACCTCCTCCACTTCTGAGGAGGTCAGCTCATCTAGTTGCACATGTAGGTGCCCAAACCTAGGGTCGGGCTTGTCCTCAACTACCTGCTGCCACATCGATTCATTTTTAAAAACTTAGAGGAGGGAGGAATCAATTCTTTTTTGTCTATTTAACAAAAGAAAATCTAATCTAGTGTGAGAAGTTCAAAGATTTTCAGATGCTGTGTATCTGAATTTAAGTGAACGTAAGTCATTTTTTTCCACTGGAGGATAGTGACAGGGAAAGCAACACTTTCCGAGGTTCTGATGCATGTGGGTTTTAGTTTATAAATGGCTGGTGGTGATAATTGCTATGAGAAAGCTTACTTGAGAATGAGTGATGCTTTCGAAGTGTCCACTCTGAGCCAGTTGTTGGGCCTGCTGTTGGGATGTGAGTCCGTGCCCGTGGCAGGGGTCTACTTTACAGTTACCATTGCTCTTACATTCTGTGGGCTGCCTGGAAGTACATGTTGAGTTCCTTCTCAGAACTGTGTCCCATTCTGATCTGATAGCCCATTCTGTGGTTGGTGGTCTGAGGCTCCATCCCTTCCCCTAACTATGTGCTAGAGCCTGTGAACCGTGATGTGGGAGCCTTACAGGAAGGTCAGCCAGCAGCCTGCCAATTGCAGTCCCCAGAACCCTGTCTGGATTCATGGAAAGAACTTGCCCCAGCTCGGGCTTATGACAGCATAATTTGACCTGACCAGGTGTGTGACACAGATGACCTCCAGGATGAGCCATGGAGATGGGAAGGAAAGCTGCTTCTACCTGATGCCCACTGACAGGATCCCAGGGTGGCTGGCTACTCCCATAGCCTCAGCAAGAGGGTGTCTCCTTCCCAGGGTCAGATTCCTCCTCTTCTCTGGACAGGGCCATGAAGGCCAGCCTCAGCACCCCAGACCTGGACAGGCATGGCTCTTGGGATTCTGAGCCCTTTGCCTGTGGTCGGGGCCGGCCCACCGCTCCCCTTCCACAGAGCCACAGAGTCTTGCTTTAGTCCCTTCCTTTCTCAGGGTCATGGCCTGCCTTTCCTGCCTAGAACTCAGCTTGGTTTCTGCATCAGATCTTCACTGGGGACTGAAGGAATGAGGTGTTCATCTGTACCCACTGCCTCTGACTAGGAATGCCCCCTCCGCCCAGAGCGCCTCACCCTTCACCTGCAGCCCTGACTCCCTGTTGGTAATTGCCCTGTGTCTCGTGTATGCCTAGACGCTGTGAGGGTCACCGTTTCTGTCTTATTCACTGCTCCATTTCCAGCCATCAGCAGGGCACAGGGCACATAGTAAGTCATTAATAAACCTGGCTGAACAGGTTCCTGATCTTGAAGTCACCTTGCCTATGCAAGGTGGTTTGTCAGTAATACACAAATAGAGCAGCAAAAAATATGTTTTCAGTCTGGCTTTGCCCTGCTTGTGTAAATCCCGTTTCTCAGCTCTCCATTTCTCTGTCCAGGCTGCTAGTTTAGCCCCTTTCTGTCACATCTGGCTCCTTTGCAAGCAGGAAAGTCTGTGTGGTTCTCTGTTGTCTGATTCACCTTCCTAATCTACCCTCTTAAGCTAGAACTGGGTTACTGAGGTGACCGTTTCTCGGTGTTTCTCTTTTCACACCGTTTTCCTGTTTCAGGGAGAGTTAGCTACTTGTTCATTTCTTCCCTGGGTGAGAATCGTGGGCTCCCTGAGACTTAAGTCTCTGCTGGTCTGGTTATTCTTTTCCAACTTTGGTTCTCATCTCTGCTTCTCCTCGAGGGAGCCCTGTGTTCTCTTGGACACCTTTGTTTAGCCAAGTGTTGCTGTTTTCAGTGACCATGATCCTGTAAGGTTCTTCTGTCTCTGGTTGCTCCATTCAAAAAACAGTAGTGCAAACCCTGGTCAGCCTGCACCCACAAATGTCCAGCTCATTTGTGCAGGTGACCGCTCCCGTTTTCGTTTGTGTAGAGAGTGGGGCTTCCTCCTGCTCAGCTGAGCGCTGGGTAAGCTTGGGAATGGAAAATGAGACCGAGCCTGATGAGAGCAAGGCCCTGTCATATCACAGGCTTCATGTGTGCTGTCAAGGAAATGGTCATGATTAGAATTACAAGCTCTGGGAGCACAAGAGTATGTCTGTTTTTTTTTTTTTTTAGCTCCAAATAGTGTCGGGTATTAGAGGTTCTCAAAAATTTTGGTGGAGATAAAATGAAAAGTCCAGTCTTTTCATGCTTGGCAAGGAGAGAGTCTTTTGGAAAAGGCAATGATTTAACATAATCCTCTGGGTCTTCTGTGATGGAAAAAAGCTATTTACTCAGTAAGAAATAGAAAAAGGTGGAGCCAAATACCATCTTGTGTCACCATCATGTGGCTTATTAACGGGTTCTAAATTTAACAGTGCTCATCTGGCTTCACTTGAGGAGCATTCTAGAAGCACCGTGAGCCTAGCTTGTGTCCCTGACCACAGCCCAAGCACAAGCAGAACGCTCTGAGTTACCCTCAGACATCGCCTATTATTGAAGTCTGCTAATCACTCTTGACCAACAACGTGGTCCAAACCAACCTGTCAAAACAGGAGTTACGAGGGCATATAATCTCATCACTTCCTCTTCAGAGACATCTGCCAGTGTCCAAGGAGCTTGGGATCCACCCCAAGAAGGTCATTAAGTGAACAGGGGAGCCTCTGTATGACCTTCTGTAACTTTAGTTTTTATAAAAGAACATTATTATTCATGAACATTATAATCAACAGCAAGCCCAATCATTTTAATTTAATTTTTTTGGTACCAGGGGTTGCACTCAGGGGCACTCAACCACTGAGACCTATCCCCAGCCAATCATTTATTTTAAGTGATATATTGTATTTACCATATACTCTCTTAATAGTTTTTTGTCAGCAAACCTTTTAGGATTCAAACTGCAGATTGGACCTGAAAAATAAAAATTATTTTCCAACTTAAATCATCTTTGATTTAACTGTAACTCTGTTCCAGGGCTTCGTGTATTAGCAGAATATGTTTTGGTTGTGAATTTTGGAGGAGTCCCTGCTGACAAATTATTGCCAGTCTTCTCTTGGCTGTGAGCCATTCATTGAAATGGGCTATGAGATAAGCCTGAAGGATTCCACTGACTTGGGGAGAGATGACTAAGATTATTATTGTGGGTCCATTAGACTTGAGAGTTCTAAAATCCAGGGCCAAATGAGGTGAAAAAAATTCATATAGCTATATGCAGGTTATGGGGCAATTAAAATCTTAATTGGGTGTCAAGAAAAACAGTGGTTGCTGTATGACTTAATTCCGGATCCTCCCCCTCTCTTAGAAGAGTTTCCAAGTTTCCTTTGTTGTTTGAAGCTACAGCAAAGGGACACTGGAAAAGATGTTGGCTTTGGATTAGAATGAGGTTCAGTTAAATGCATATGGATGACCTGGGGCTAGCACCATCCTGTGCCTAGATTTCCTTTAAGTTGGGGTAATGGTTCCTTTCCTATGGAACAGTTTTAAAGAAAAGCAATGAACTAAAGCAGCAATTTGGCATGGTAGTTGGAACCTAGCCTCTGGCCTCAAGGCTACTTGATTCAAACCCCAGCTCTGCACCGACCCACTGTGTGACCTTGCAGACAGATCGCTCATTGACTTCTAGATCTCAAAACTAGTCACCGAAATGCATTTACCATTCAGGGTTAGATGGAAATGAATATTGAAGTATTTACAACATGCCCAGCATGGTATGAACACTTGGTAAAAGCTTGGTACATATTGACTTCTATTATTATTATTTATACATTCAGGCATCTTTGTCTAAACCCAAGGGAAATCCTGCTGTTCATTTTCTATTTGCAAATCTGATAGCAGAAGGATTCCAGGTTCACGGTTCCAGGCTGTGCCTGTGCTTGTGTATTGCATTGTATGTTGACAGTAATTCCTCACGTGTTTACTGATGGTCCTTACTTACAATAGCTCAACTTATGATCTTTTTGACTTTTGGATGCTGAAAAAGCAATAAGCATTCATTAGAAACCATACTTGGAAGTTTCGATCTTGATCTTTTTGCAGGCAACACCCTTGAGATGCTGGGTGTGGCAGCCAGCCAGAGCTGCCAGTGTTCCATGACACACCAGTGCTGTATGGTGTCCTGTGTGACTGGACTGTGGCATTCTGTAGGCTGGGCATGTTAGGTCATTTGTGACCGATGATAATTTCAGCTTCCAATGGGTTTACCAGGATGCAGTCCCTACTGTAAATCAAGAAGCTTCTGGATATTAAGTACAGTTATAAAACAATTGCTCTTCAAGCCAGAACACCAAAAATTGGTCTCCTTATTTGAGGGCGCAGCTGTACAGAGTAAACTTTGTGTGCTTGGAGACTTCTCCCAGGCCTACGGGTGGTTTCTGAATGGTTGTATATGAAGGCTTCTCTTGGTGCTGACCAGTTCAGCAAGTTTATGATGGCCTCGGTTTACTCTGAACCTGATCTGTGGTTTATGGAGGAGTTTGAATTAAGAGTGGGTTGTGGAAGAATCCATAAAGAATCCTTGTCGTGAAGGCCCTCTGGTCTTTACTCGTCCTAGAGTCCACGCACTCCCTAATTTCCCTTCATTTTCTCTCTAGAAATGGTCCCCCAGATTCTCGATCCCCATTGCTGGCTTTCACATGGAGTCCTTGGTGCCTGTTGTGTACATCACAAGTTCCTTGGGTTCTCTCTTGGCCTTAACTTTGGTGGGAATGGTGGGAAGAGAAGGGATACAGGAGGAGGTCAGCTGCACTTGCAGAATGTTGTCAAAGGAGACTTGTAAGTTGTCAAGAGTGGCCAAGTAAATGACATCAAGCTTGGTGTCCATTAATAAAGCACACATTTAAGAGGGAAGGTTGGTTTCTGAGAGTTCTGAGATGCTCACCAGAGAACGCTTTTGCAGGATGGTCAGCATTTCTGATATCTTCTGGAATATTCATAAATCAAGCTGGTGGTAATTATTTTAAGGTAATGAAATTAAAATGTCATGTGTTTGGAGTCAGGGAGCCACATCTTGGATAATTTGGAGAGAACAAGCTGAAGGCACTTTTGCTCATGCCCAGCTCCCTAAACCTCCTAAACCTTCCTTTCACACAGAAGGAGATGGTCCCCTAAGACACTTCACCATGGTGACAGAGGCGTGTATTTGGTTCATGGGCTGTAAATAGATTCCTAATGTGTGAAAAGTGTGTCTAATACATGATGACAACGAGGTTAAAATACAGCGATTAGGGAAGGTATGGCATGCATCCAACTCCCACTCAATGCTGTTGACCATTTTCTGTGTTTGTCTCCAAGAAGAAAGGGACATGTCCTCATCATGTGTGAGTTCCAAGTTGGCTAATGTACTCCCTCACTAAAATCTGTCTGTAACCCAAGAAGCAACAGCCCAGCCTCATCCGCGGTCATACGCAGACGTGTGGCAATGGGAGACGTTTTGGGGTCTTCATATATGCACGTTCACAGCGGAGGCCAAACTGTGAACTGTAAACAAGGATCCTTTCTGTTGGGCAGTTCATGCCACGTTTTTCTCATTTTTGTGAGTTCACTGTTCAGAACGGTCCACATGATGTTGAAGCGCTCCTCAAAAACCCATGAGGAGAAAATCCATGTGTTAGTGAAGCCTCATTCAGCACGTCAGGTGCTCTGACGTGAGTTTGATGTTAGTGAATCAACAACATACATAAAATGAGGAACCTTTAATCAGAAGCACATAAAAAAGCTTACGTATTAATCAGTGTGGTGACCAGAGGCTGATGGGCACCTAACTTGCTTTTCCCCAGCATTCCATGGTTCGGTTCTCAATGATTTCATTGTTAATGATTCTACAGAACAAAATTCTTGTGAACAATTGCCCATGTTTGTTTTGTAAGTCCGGAGAACTCATTTCTATGGAGAGCCATCGATGACCTCTGAAGTGAGGATCAAATTTAAAAGACAAACGTCATAAAAAAAAAAAAGCACCACAGTACAGAGTCCTCTGCCACCCTGGGATCAAGCATTTGTTTGCTGCTGTGGCAGTCACTGATTTCAGGTTTCCCCTGTGTAAACCACATTTCCCCAGAAGCACCTGACAGATACAGAACTTTCTTTTAAAATGCACACAACACACACACACACACACACACACACACACACACACACGACCAGAAAACTGGTCTCCAGGAAATGTTTGTGTATAAACATTGAAATAGTTGTTGTAGGCAGTGCCCAAATCCCATTTTCTGTTGGCAAACTGTTGAAAAGCAGGTGATTCAAGGAAAGGGGGCCTTTTGGCTTGGGGCCATTGGCACTCAAAGGCAGGCCAAGGATTGCCCTTTTCCCAGGGCCTCGAGCATGCCAGACAAGGACTCTATCCCTGAACTGCACCCTGGTCCTGTTTCTTCTTGAGGTGAGCATGTGGCAGGCTTTCAGTGTCCCCACACCATATCTAAGCAGGTGTGGCAGCCTGGAGGAATGGAGTGCCACGGATTTCTTCTGAGAGGCCAAGGAACCTCCTGAGATGTCAACAAGAATGTCTCTTTGCCATCAGAGGAGAGAAGTGATTCTGAACACAATGTGGCTTGTGTTACTTTAATCTTCCCAAACACAGGGCTGTTGGTCCTTATGTTTCTTGGGAGGGTGTGGCCTAGGGGTTCCAGAGCCCTGCTCAAGACTCAAGTTCGTGAAAGATGGGAGGGAGGCTTTTCCCTGCTGAGACCATTTGCATGTGCAGGTGGAGATATTTCTGATCCTCTTCCGTGTGGGACCATCTTCACTTTTCTAGTATTGGATCCTCAAGTCCGTGTTTCTCTGTTGTCTAATCTGGTGGCTCCCTGGCTGCGTATTAGAGCCACTCAGGAGACCTTGACAGAATGCCTGGACCACCTCCAAGACTCCCACTGAACCCATCGGGAGGGATCCTGTGCGTCTGTGTATTTAAAAGACTTCTCCGATGGCAGGCACACGTGTCGAGCCAGGATTGAAAAGCACTGCCCAAAGTGCCTCCCTGAGGTTTTTCACTCTGCTTAGTCCAACATGCCATCAGGACAGATCAGGCAGGGGTGCTGCTGGTGCCACCTCCAGAAGGGGTGTTCTTTGATGTGCCTAGCAGTGACCACCCCCTGCTACTTCCCTGTCTGCTCACCCCATTGGCCACCAGGCCCTGGTGCTTTCTCCTGCCTCTGTCCCAGCGTGAGTTGCTGGTGTTGAGAGGACATAAAGGAAGGAGAGAAGCCAGGGCTTCTGAGTGACCCAGAGAAGAGGAAGTGAAGAATAGGTCTGGGGGGTCCAGTGATGGGGAGGGAGTGAAGAGACCCTGGCAGGCTCGTCCTTGTATGTCTGGTGCAGAGGGGAGACCTGGGCTTAGCGCTACACTCCCAAATGCAGGCCCTGGGTTCCATCACTTACTAGCTGCTTGGTCCTGAGGAAATTACGTCACTTGTGTAACTCAGAAGTGGTGGAGCCCTGGGATTCACAAGAGGTCTGTCTGACTTAAGCACATGAACGTTTTTCACAGCTTACTCAGCATCTCCCGACGCGCACACACACATTCCCTCCATAAGGACTCCGGTAATTAATAACTTCCCAGACGGAGGCCGAGCTTGTTTTAAATTCTTATAGTCAAATAAGTTGGGAGAATGTTACAAGAAGATTAGTTTTAAAAAAATGGCGTGTCATTTGTTATCAGCCTGGAACATTCAGAATTGTCATTTGTAGGAAATAAGCTCATTATTAATAGGAGATTAGTTTGCTTGTCTTTATGGGGCTGTTTTCTTAAATTAAAAATAAACTTTCTTTTCCTTTGTCGCAAAAGCAGTGCGCATTCATCTAATACAAATTGGAAAATAAAGATAAGCAATAATACAAATTAAACCCACCCATAATCCCACCACCTAGATATAACTGCTGTAAATACCTTGGTCTATATCCTTCTAGCCTTTGGTGCTTTCATATAGGGTTTTAAAAGTTATAGCTTACTTTCACTTTACCTGACCCACAAGGCTCTCTGTCAATGTGTTTGCCTTGAGATGTCATTTTTTTACATTTACTCATTAAGCTGCATGACTCTGTTTGGTTTGAAACCACATTTGTTTACCCAGAAGTTAGAAACCCACAGATAAGGAAACATCTGAAGAGCCCAGGTGTGGCTGTGTGGAGAGGCTGAGGAATTCAAAACAAAGTGCGAAACACAAAAACAATTACGACCAGTTTGACAGTTGTGCCGTCTGTTTCCTACGGCCCCTTCTACCCACGAATGTGTCTACCGCTGACTTCAAAGAAAAGTCAGCACAGAGGAGGTCCGGAGTGTAAGGTGCAAAACGAGAATCCAGCCCGTGATAAGAGATTAAAGGAAGCACGATCAAAGCCCTAGCCTGAAAGTGCTAGTCTGTGACCTGCTTTGGCCCAGGGCCCCAAAATACCCATCAGAATGGGGCTGACTTTGAAGTGACGGGAGCACCCATGTTCAGATGTGCTCTGCTCAGAAGGGATCACTGAATACTTGTCCCTGGTCTCTGCCTGACCCAAGCACACTGTCTGGAGGAGGCCTCTTGGGCATGTCGCACACACATGTGCAAGGAGTTTAACTGCACTAGGAAACCTGGGAGGGACTCTGACGCCAGAGGAGAGGCCTTCCCTTTTCCTTGTGGGAGGGGCAGGAGGTGCAGAGCTGGGGGGACAGTGACTTTGAACCTGAGCATGGGGCTGCAGTCCCTGCCCAGCTGGAAAGGCTGATGTGTTTCCAGACACAAGCGGGATCTGCTGGTCACTGTCCTCATTGTCCTGCCTGCTCTCTGCTCTCCTGGGAGTAATCGGCTCTGTGATGTTATGACATAAAGCCACCCATTTCCCCAGAGAGAGGGAGGAAACAGAAGTTCTCCCCAAATGGCAGTGGCCTTTGCAGCATTCAATTAAATTTTTTTAAAGAGGGGCAGTATAAAGTTGCTGAGATGTATTCTTCCAAGACCCTCAGTTAGCCAACCTTTCAGGCTTGGTTTTCTGGTTTCTCCTGTACATGGAGGTCCTCTGGATTCAGGGTCTTTGGATCCTCTTTCTCCATCTTCGTATCTTTATTTCCTTCAGTCTCAGGGAATTCTCTTTCTCTCTGCCTTTTTCAGATCCATTTCCTAACTTTTGCCTGAGAGTTTTCCTGGCCAGATCTTGGTTGAGCCCAGTGTTAGGGTGGGTGAGAGAGCCGGGGATGTGTCTGGGGAGGAGATGAGGAATTGGCACCCAAACCTGAGACTGGTGCCAGTGGAGATGGGTGGGTAAGGGAGGTCTTTCGTGGAGCCGAATGATTTGACCCGAAGGTGCCTAAAATTTCAAAAGGTGAAGAAATATAAAAAGATATATCAGCAGGGGTGGGCCTCAGGCAACAGGGTCAAAATTACAGAACAAAAAATGATCAGGTATTTCTTGGCAGAAGTTGAATACATTCATTTAATTGGGACAGACAGCTCACGTGAGGAAGCTCAGAGAAGCTTCCTTAGGCCTACTGGGGTTTGAATATGCATGGAATCTGGATTTTATTGTGAATGTAAAAGGTCCACACTCAAAGCCGCGGAGTGGAAGAGACAGGCTGCCCCTGTTCCGAGAACATCAACCAGCCTGTGGGTGCGGTGTGCTGGGTGGGAGAGGCCAGGGCCACAGCCTGGGTGAAAGGCGCAGGTAGAACCTGGGGTGCAGGGTGGGGATGGGAGGGAGTCTGCAGACCATGAGCAAGACCTGACCTGACCTGGGAAGAGGGGAGGGGACAGGGAGAAGGAGAGGAGGGCTCTGGGGGTGGTTGCACATAAACATAATCCTGCCCTATTGCCTGAGAGCTAGGGGACAGGTGTACAGAGAGACTGGTGGTATCCCCAGAATAGCTGGGAGACAGAGCAGGTGTCCACGTTGGAAAAGTGACCTCATCTAAGCGTGAAAGGTGGAGGAGTGGGGGTGGGAGGCGGGTGTTTCTTGTAGGGTAGAGTCATAGAAGCTTTGGGAAGAGTCGGGCCATGAGCTGGACCTGGAATGCTGGGTGGAATTTGGAGAGAATGGGAGAGGGGTTGAAGACATGGGTGAGGGGATGGAAGCAAAGGCACAGGGTTGGGGACACACAGGTGAGTTGGTGGCACACTGTGCAGGTTCATCGCTGAGCATAAGTTTGAGTAGAAGTGCTGAGAGGGAAAAAGGAAAGGTGATCTTCCTGGTAAAGGTTTGGAGGTCAAGTTAAAGAACTTGCAGTTTAACTTGGGAAATGACAAGCTGTTGACATTTTGAGTGAGGTTGTGGCCAGTGCAGAAGGGTCCTTTGGTAATGTACGAAAGATAACCGGGATGTGTAAATGATAGGAGGGGGCCTCCAGGACTGTCAAAATGAAGAGTTAGGTGACTTTTAGTCAAAAAGGAGTGAAGATGTAAACTAGGTTGACCTTGATCACAGGAGGAGAGGTACTGGAAAGAGCTAAGGAATTTGGAACAATTCAAGGGCATTTTACCCAGAATCTCACACAGGGAGGCTGTGATAACGATCCTGTTGCCCACCGAAGCATTGTAGTGGGAGAGGCTGGCTTAGGGGCAGTCTGGGCCTGGTGTTCAGGAGCCGGAGCCTGAGGTCAACAAGCGGATGGGTCCAAAGGGAGGTTAGAAGTGGGGGTTTGTGGCTCAGCTGGAAAACAGATTGGCCAACCAAGTTGAAAAATCCACACGGCTCAGCAGTTGTTTGAAGTTTTTAATTAATTAATTGATTCAGAAAGCAAAGTACTTTCAAAAGCTCATTCGAGAGCTTATATTCTCTTGATACCCATGAATTCTCAATTGCTCTTTTGTTTTCATTGCAAAACAGTTCAACTTATTATGGGAAAGAAAGTGAGGGGAGCCGTAGGAGGGTGTCCTCTCCTCGGGGAGGAGGCATCTCGGGCACGGGGCCACATTCTCATCTCTGGTGACGGTGCTTTGCATTTCTCCCATCTGTCCACCCACGGCCACACGTAGCAGTCAGTGTCTTGCACACCACGGAGGCTGCGTGTTGGGGGATTTGCATTTTCATCAAAGTTCCCAGAGATAAAAGAGTGGACACGAGAAAAGCTAACAAGCTCACAGCCAATTTCATGTGGCAGGCTCTACATAAACATAGGCGAAGCGGATGCACATTTGAATTGCAAAAATTTCGTAAACAAGATCCAAAGAGTAATAACTGGTTTCAGAGCCTCACTAAAATGATAAAAATCCAGGAGCCACCCTACGTCCTATAGAGTCTCAGAGACATTTCAGCAGTCACAGCACCTTGCAGAGCAGGTCCCTGAACATTATTGCAGCACGGAATGGGATGGTGTTATCTCCAGGCCCAGAGAGTCAGAGCAGAGACAACTTGTGTTCTTCATTCTTCACAAATAGCAACTAGCAGGAAATTCAGTTATTTGGGGGAAGGCTGTTGGGAGACTCAGGGTGGGAAGACCCAGTCGGCTCAAGAATAAAACAAGCCAACTACGGTCAAGGGAAAGAGGACTGTGATTAGGGGGCCTTCACCAAGCCACCAGAGGTGACAGTTGTGGAAGAGGAGCAGCAGTCCCATTAATGGGATCATGGAAGGAGCCAGGTGTCACCGTCTTCCTCATCCACACCCCTCCTCTCTCGCCCTTTCCCTGCTCTTGCAGCTGCTCGACTGATCCAGAACATGGATGCCACAGCTGAGCCTTGTACAGACTTTTTCAAATACGCCTGTGGTGGCTGGTTGAAGCGCAACGTCATTCCTGAGACCAGTTCCCGGTACAGCAACTTTGACATTTTAAGAGATGAGCTGGAAGTTATTCTCAAAGGTTAGTGGCCACGGTGTTGGTGCATCAAGGAATCGCTCTTCAGGTATCTGGTTTTTTAAGATAAAACTGTGAGCGTCACAAAACATCCGAGTTGGTAATTCCTCCAGGCTCCTGGGCCACCCCTGAGCCACTGTGCAGGCTGCCCACACTGGAATGGATGTTTTGGCATCTCTTAGTGTTCTGCTTTCATTTGTAGGCACGCTCATGATAAAACTCCTTCAACCCTAGAAATGGTATCTGGATGCATTTTACCAAAGGAAAAACAATTAAAGGATTGCCACTGAAAACCTTCCATAGCCTCCCGACCCTAGCTCTGTGTTAAAGTTGCTATAGGACATTACTAAGCTTTGTCTCCCCTGAGAAATTGAGAAAGGCCAGGCTACTCCCTACTATCCTTAGCCTCTGTTCTCTCCTCTTCTGGAAGTGACTTTGTAGAAAAAAAAAATTGTTATTTTTTAATATTCAAACAAGTAGAACAAATCATCTGATTGATTTGAAATAGTGAAAGTACAATCACATGAAGGTTATTATATTCCAGCCATCCAAAGGACGATCCATTATTACATTCTAAATTCCCCTGTGTTATTATTTCGTTTCCTTTTAAAAGACTTGAATCATGGAACTAACCCCCAGTTCTGTGCTAAGGACAATGACCCAGGTTTTTGGTTTTTCCTATAGGGTTTGGGATGGGGAGAGAGGACAGCGAGTTTTCTTACTACACCAGTGTTTAAAACATGGATTACACCTGCAAATGAGCAATTATATTGATGCATTTTATCACATGCCCTGTTTCAGATGTCCTCCAGGAGCCCAAAACTGAAGATATAGTCGCAGTGCAGAAAGCCAAAACATTGTACAGGTCTTGTGTCAATGAGAGTAAGTGCCCTTCCTTTTGATTTCATTAAGAGTGTGCAATTATTGGTGCCGAAATGTGCATAGACTTCACATTGAATTCATTTTCATTGTTTTCAAAAGCTGCTATTGATAGGAGAGGCGGGCAGCCTCTGCTCAAACTGTTACCAGATATTTATGGGTGGCCCGTAGCAACAGAAAACTGGGAACAAACATACGGTAAGGCCATTTTCCTTCTTTCTTTAAACAAATAATTTCCACATGAAATCTATTATGATGTCATGAATGAACTAAAGCATCTAAAGATATGTTTCTCTTTTCGTTGCTTTAGGTGCATCTTGGACAGCTGAGAAATCTATTGCACAATTGAATTCTAAATATGGGAAAAAAGTCCTCATTAATTTTTTTATTGGCACGGATGATAAGAACTCCACACACCATATAATTCATGTAAGTTTGTGTAGCAGACAGCCAGAGTGATCTTTAAATTGCAATAAAACTTCCAGGTGCACCGTTGTTATTAGTATTTAGAAATGCTGTGTGTTTTCGTTTTGACTGCCTCTACATAGGGGTCAGAAATTCACACTGTCGCTGACAGCTGGCGTTGGAATTTGGAAAGTATTTTTTAATGCCATGTTTCCAACATTCACCTCTCACTTCTGCTACCTGTTTTAAATACCTCTCCCTTCATAAAATAAATGAAAGAGGAGGCCCCAGGCTCCTCCCACTGAGAAGAGCCCCTGATTTCTTTGTATGTTTCATGGAAAGAGCATGCTTTGGTTTATATACACAGTGCAGGTCTGGAAGCCAAAAATGCCTCATTGCTTTCAAAAACAATGTAGACTGTGAACACACTTTTGGTTCTCACTGAAGAATATCTGTACTTTTTTTCTCAAGTAAACCAAATGTTATTCTTTTTAAATGGTTTTATTGGATTGTTAAGAGGGATACTATTCATTTTAGGAGTTGCCTAAAAGGGGAAGGAGCAGGGCCCTTCATGTGGAGGTGCCTTTTGGCTATTTCTATAACATTCCTTTGAGGTGGGTTTTTCTTGTACTGGTTGATGTGCCTCTGAACCCCTGTGTGCCTCCTGGGGTTCTCACTTGAACCCGTAAGGGCTCTGATGTGCCCGAGTACCCATTTTACCACGTGGTGCACAGGGAGCTGTGGGCAGGTGTGTGCCCAGCTCTCTCTTCCGTGGGCTCCTGGAGTGGGCAGATGCACTGGAACCGCACTGGGTCTCCTCCCGCCTGCCTGCTGTGCCTCTGCCTGCTGTGCCTCTGCCTGCTGCAGTCCTGAGCAGAACAGCTGTGGGGAGGGCGGAAGGAGTCTTACCCGTCCCTCTGTGTAGAGGAGCTGGTGAAGCTTCTGCAAAATTCACACCAGCTGAAGATTCTAGAGTTGCCCTCGAGGTTGTCCCCGCCCCCACCCCACCTGCTTGCCAAATAATCCTAAAGGGTATGAGCGGGTCCCAACCAAGGGTGGGAACAGAACAACTGTCTCCCAGTGAGGGTGCAGAGTGTCAGAGGCTGGGAAGACCTGCGCGTGTATGATTCAGGAACTCCTTGGCCCTGTACCTTCTGCTCTGCACTTAGGAAGCCTTCCCAGCAAACTTTCTGTTTGAGTACTCTTCAGTCTCCCTCGCATACCCACAGCCAGTCCTCCAGACTGTCTAACTCCCCCTGCGTCTAACACCGTGAGCAGTGGGAAAGCTGTCTCCCAACGAGGCCTGTACTGGGTTCTGACCCTCACCCTCATAAGCAGCCAGACGACTGGTATTACACGCACATCAGCAGGCATGCTTGTATTCTGTCCAGCTGTTTCCCATCTGCTGAGTGATATGTTTGCCTTGGTGTGTGTTTTACAGTTCGACCAACCTCGACTTGGCCTCCCTTCCATGGACTACTATGAATGCACCGGAATCTACAAAGAGGTAAATAAAAGGAGGAGGAAACGCAATCAGAAACAAACTAGAGAACCATCTGGAATAACCCTACAGACAATGAAAAGGACTAGAACCAAATTTAAACACCTTCTCATGTTCTTTTACTCAGGACACTTAAAATCACACATTGATAGTGAAACTACTTCTGACAGGACCAGGGATTCTATTGATGCAATGAAAGTCACCCTTCTAGAACATTCCCATTGGACTCTTCTGAGGACTGTGCAGTCAGGGGCATGCCCTCCTGACTAACTGGTCAGCTGGTTTGTGGACATCATGTCCCACTGTTAGCCTGCAGGACAGGCTGGGCATCCTGGGGAGCTTCCTACCTGCCTCCCAGCCCTGCCTCCTGGGGCTGCTGACCAGGTCCTGCATCACTGATGGCAGGAGCAGCAGGAGGCAAAGCCAGGAACGGAACGTTGTGTGTTCCTAGTTACCAGGGAAGAGGTTGGTCCTGCACACCTTCCTCATAATTCCACAATCCAGAAGGAAGTTAAGTTGGTCCTAGTGGGTCACAGTGTGATGGTTTAATTGAAGTTGCTTCTTATCTAAAATTATTAGCTAAATGTCTATACTTATTTTGCCTAGTTATTTTTTTCACAGTCATCATAACTATTTTTTATGACCATTACAATAACTAAGAGCAGTTTAGTCCATGACAAAAATGTTACAGATTTCAGATCACTTCACTGCCCATCCACCTATAAATATCTAAAAGTTAATTCAAAGAATGGTCATTTTTAAGTTTCGTGTTTGATATGACTAACATTCTGAGGTTAGTGCAACCAAATGGTTGGGAATGACTGGACCATGCTGCTTCTGTCCCACAGAAAAAGGCACAGTGTAAAAAACATGTGGTTTCGGATTATACTGTATAAAAATTATTAAAATACGTCCCAGGTAAGCATGATACATTAAGAAGTACTACTAGCAAGAAATTGTATTTTGCTTAATTAGGTATCTTTTTGAGTGGCGACACAACATTGAAATGAAGCAAAAGGTATGCAGTGTATTATATCAATGGCCACAATTAATAGTGCGAGAGTCCAGTAGTGTAGGAGATTTGAGTTGTCTAATTACTGTGTGGGTTGCAGCTATTGGCTCTAAGAGATGTCCAGCTGTTTCCTGTTTCGGATTTGAAAGAGATTAAGGGATTTGGGCTCATTATACTGTGTTACCATAATCATCAACTGAGATGCTTTTCATATTTAGGATTGCGCTCTTATGAACATCAGTTGTTTCCAACCCAAAGACACTTATTTTTTTTTCATATTTTTACATTTCTGATATCCAGGTACACCTGGCAGCCAAGGTGGTAAAGTTTCTTTTTTTTGCTTTTTAAAGAGATGTTATTGAGGTGGCAGTGCATTTTATATTTAGTGTCATTCCACAGCCTAGGTCAGAGTGCAGACTGGGGCCTGATCTGATGTGGAGGCATTTTGTTTAACCTGCAGGGTTTGTTTGTTTTATTTCTTCTTTTGGGGGTAGTTGTCAGTTGTTTACGAAGTCAGAAGATTTTACTTGCTTGTACTTGATAATTTAAAGTGGAAGGAGTGGAACCCTCAGCTTGCGCTCTCAAGTGACAGTGACAGGGCAGAGCCGTGCTGCCGCGGCTCCCTTCAGACAGAGCCTTTATTCTCCAGTTCTAGATGTTCATTGACACTCATGAACTTGCGGGTCCCTGGAGATACTTAGCTTTGCTTAATACTTGAGTCTTAGCTATGCTGTAATAATAAAGACTCAAAAATACAGTAGTTCAAGCAGGAACGAAGATTATTTCTGTCTTCTGCTCCAGTCCAGAAGCAGACAGTCAGCACAGGGGAGCGGGCAAGCTCTGCATCAGGAGAAGTTCTGTGACCAGCTTTCTTTGACACCATGACTTGCACATAGCTCACCTGGTGTTTCATGTCCCTCTGTTTGGTCACAATTGGTTCACCAAGGCTGTGTTTACACTTCAGGCCACAGGAAAAAAAAAAAAAAAAGGAATGGGGTAGAGAGTTTCCTTTAAAGTTGCATACTTTCCATTCTGTAGCACATTGCCCTATGGCTCCAGCTAAATGTAAAGGAGCCGGAAATGTCATCTTGCTCTGTTAAGACCTGATTGGATTTACTTCCATTTTTTAATGCTATTGTAAAATGTTTTCTTAATTTATTTTATAGATATCTCATTTTTGTGTATAGGAATGCTAACAGATTTTTTTGTGTTGATTTTTATAATTATTATTAGTTCTGAAAGTTTTTGGTTGAGTCTTCAGGGTTTTCTGTATGTGAGATTAATAGAGACAGTTTCACTTCTTCCCTTCCTATGCAGATGCCATTTATTTCTTTTTCTTATCTAATTGCTTTGGTTAGGACTTCTAGGGCTATGTTGTTTGCAAGTGGCTTTCTCTTTACAGAAGGAACAAAGAGCCATGAGTGAATTAGTCTCTTTTCTCTTGTAGTTTTATTCTGGATTCTACAACTTCCCTATAATTCTATGGAGAAAATGGCCAAGTATCCTCTATCTATCTAATCAAAAACCAAAAGAGACTATATTATATCCAAGGACTTCTAGGACTATGTTGAATCTAAGTGGGGCATCCTTGTCTTGTATCTGATTTTAAGTGGGAAAGCTTTCGATTTTTCACCATTGAGCATGATGTTAACTGTGGGCTTGTTATATAGGGCCTTTGCTGTACTGAAGTACATTCTTTATGTACTTATGATTTTAGAGGGTTTTTTATGGTGAACGTATATTGGGTTTTTGTCAAGTGCCTTTTCTGAATCTATGGAGGGATTGTGTTGGTTTTGCTCTTCATTTTGTTAATATGGTGTGGCATATTTATTGATTTATGTCTATTGAATCATTCTTGCATCCCTGGGATAATCCAGTTGATCATGGTGACTGGTCTTTTTAAGGTGTTGTTGAATTCTCTTTGCTACTATTTTGTGGATACATCAAAACTAAGATGTTTTCTATTTCCTGAGTGCCCTAAAATTTTAGATAGATTGTCCAATAATAGAAATGTGAACTTTTGGTTTTTGATCAGATAGAGATGATATGTGGCCATTTTCTCCCTAGAAGTAGAGGGAAGTTGTAGAATCTAGAATAAAAGTATAAGAGAAAAAGAGACTACCCATGGCTCTTTGTTCCCTCTGTAAAGAGAAAGCTAACATAGTTGCACAGGACTAAAAGTACAAGGGCAGCAGATATTTAAAAAGAACAGTAGAAATCTCAAACCACTTGTTCATCTTTATGAATGGTCATTTGCCTTCTTGTCCAGAATCAGTTCAAATACCAGTTTGTAAAAAGGTCTACATGCAACTTTCCAAACATATGTTATAAGCCTTAGAAGTTCTTGTATGAATCTCCTGGTTCTTTCTGATAACTTGATGGAACCCCAGACAGTCCCCATGCTATTCCAAGGTGCATCTTCTCAGGTTCTGTGATTCTCCTTCCCTAGAGTCCTGCTTGGGTTCAGGCTTTTTCTCATTTCTTTCTTTCTTTTTCTTTTTCTTTTTCTTTTTCTTTCTTTCTTTTTTTTTTTTTTTGTGATGCTGAGGATTGAACCTAGGGCCTTGTGCATGAGCTTTTTCTCATTTCCAAACAGAGGGGTGCCAAATGATTGTGCCCTTGCAGTTCCTCTGTGGGGAGCGAGTCTCTCTGCTGGAAAGCTGGATGCTACTCAACATGCTACTCAAACCAGGAAGTACCCAAGACTTTTTGATAGGAAACATATCTTTCCTGCTTGATATTCCTGTGTTCCCCTGACACACTTCCTGTGCAACACTTAAGTATCTCCCAGCCTCAGTGGCTAAGAATAGCATTGTTCCAGGATTTCCCAGTTACTTCCCTATATAGGTTTTCTTCCTAGGAAAGGAAAGACAGAAAATTAGTAAGACCTGGGGTACTTTGAACAGAGTCTCTGGAAGTAAAACCCCTGGTCCACAGATACTTGGCTCACTAAGGTACCCAGATATCAGCCAGCCAGACTGGAGGGCTTCCTCTTCCTCCCTGGGTCTTACTATCATTTATTAGCAACCATACTAAATTTTGAAGCATAGCAATCAAATGACAATGACACTGCTCTCTTCTTCTCTGGTAACTCTAACGAACATCAACTTTTTTTTTTCCAGGGAGGCTTCCCCTTTAGAAGTAAAAAGCCAGTTTATAAATCCCATTGCCTGGTCCTGTAGAATGGAGATAGTTCTGATTAGAGTAGCAATCTATGGTGTTAATATTAGTAAATATCTCATTAAGAGTGGGAGATTTAACGCCCTACAAGATTGCTATTATATGGATTTTACCTAACATTTTAAAACCAATTACCCCTTTGAAACTGTTTTTATAAGTGCTGGGATATGCTGGAGTTTTTTTTATTTTGTTTTGTTTAAGGAAGGGCTACATAGATATTTTGGTGGATTCTTTTTTAACCAAAGTATCACTGACTATCTTTGTCAGAAACTGACTTAGGCCTGTCATCACAGCCACTGACTCTGGCCTGTGTCCTGACAACTAAATACTCTCTCAGTCATTTAAAAAAAAAGAAAAGAAAGAAAAATTCAATTTTTAAAATAACCTGGCCAGTGTACTATTAAATGTTTAAATATGGGTTAATACTTTCTCCCCATATCACGGCAATTAAAATTCTTTGGCCTTTTCCCTATCCCAGCATCTTAAGAAAGAAAACTAAATCTTTATGGCAGAATCATGTCTTGTAAAAAGGATTTAATTGCAGTGGTATGCTTATTTCTGACAACTATGAGATAATTCCAGAAGCCTGGAAAGATAATCAAAATGCTAAGATATAGGTTCAAATCAGTCACAGTGGAGTAGGTAAAGGAGGAGAGAGTATTCCACAGAGCTAGGTGAGTACTCATCCAAGAAGGTAGTGAGACCATATCAACCAGCTTCCTGAGAAACTGTCCCAGTTCGGCAGGCCAGAAGCATGGTCCAGAGTTCTAGAGCTTGCCTTACACCCAAGTCCCAGGGTCTTTAAATACATCTGGGAAGATAAAAGATATTGAAGTAGAAGCAACAAAGCACTCAGGAGGATCCTATTATTGTTTGCTCACCTCATTAACAAAAAAGCATCTCATATAGGAAAGAAAATCTCAGTACATTGATATTGGAAAATTCACATTACCATCTCCTTCATAGCCAGTAGTGATTCCCTGCTGAAGGCAGATGGATTTGTATGCTTTGAAATACAGTTAGTTCAAAGCACTGTGTGTTTATACTTTGGAATAAGTTGGTCCCATGAGTTGTGAAGTCAGACATACTTATTTACTCCCAAGCAAAACAAGAGTTCTGATTACCTTTTAATAGGAAAAGAATGGAGTTATCAAGAAGATATATAAAATTATCTTTTCATTCCTGTTACCTTAGTGACTAGGTTTTTAATACAGACTCACAGCTGAAAACTAGTTTATGCTATTGAGTAGCTGGGCGATAGATGAGAGGCTAGGCAGAGTCCTAGATAATTACTGCGCATTCATGGAAGGAAAGGGCTCCTCTCCACAGGGATAAAGATCATAGGCAGGCAGTATCTAAACCTCTTGACTTCCACACTGATAATAATACATTTTGCTTAATATTCTCTCTCTCTCTCTCTCTCTCTCTCTCTCTCTCTCTCTCTCTCTCCCCATACTGGAATTGAACTCAGGGACACTTAACCACTGAGTCACATCCCCAGCCCTTTTTATATTTTATTTAGAGACAGGGTCTCATTGAGTTGTTTAGAGCCTCGCTACATTACTGAGGCTGGCTTTGAACTCATGATCCTCCAGTCGTAGCCTCCTGACCTGCTAAGACTACAGGTATGCACCACTGTGCCCAGCTCATTTTGCTTAACCCTTGTTTGACAAATATTTTTATCTCCCTATTGGTTTTAGGTTGATATTGAACTACTATCAATTTAGATGTGTCTTCACGCTGATGAGCAACATGAGGATTCCTCTTTTTTTGTTGTTATTTACTTTTTATTTAACTTTATTATACATTTTTTTTTACAAATTACACACATGTATTATATAATGTGTATATTATAAAAACATCAAAAAGGAAACTTTATAAGCATGAGATAACTGTGGAATAATAATTTTAAGACAGTTTTTATTTTGTGTATTGATATAAAACATTTTTTCTTCCTAAAATTATTATTAAAATTTTCAGTAAAAAACATGTTTGGGTATTTTTAATATTCTTTTAAGTTTTTTTAAGTTTTTTTGTAGTCTGGTTTTATGTCCACTGTGTTTCAATTCTGGGTTCTCTTCACGCCATTTCTTCCACAGTGGCAGGACATTTTGACCTTCAGATCAAGTGTCCCTCTTACAGCACCAACTTTGTGAACAACCTTCCAGCTTTTGACCTTGATCCTATTTCAAATGCCTGTGTAGTCTCTGTTAACTTCATGGTAAAGAATTCTTCTTTTTAAAATTTCCTTTAACTTCTTAGCAACTTCATAGTGACACCATCCAATGATATTTTCTCCATTAATGAATTCAATAAGATCCTCCACCCAGGTGGTTTTAATTGGGTCAGTGATGCCACCATCTTTAATTTTCTTGATACAAACATAGCCGACACCATTATCTGTAATGGTGAGCCCAGGTGAATGCTCAGATTTATACATGCTCACTTCTGTTTTTAGTCCTTTCACATGAGCAAATATGAAATCTCCAAGACCTAATTGCCCTCATAGGAGTTTTTTCCATGTCAATTTTAGGTGTGTTTAAAGTACAGTCTAAGGTGGTTTCAGAGGTTCAGTCCATGGTCAGCCGACTCCACAACTCTGGTGGAGGCAGAACAACATGGCGGAAGAGCATGGTGGTAGAGAGCAGCTCAGGACATGGCAGTCAGGCAGCAGAGGTTCCTCTTTCACTTCTGATTGAATAGTAGGAATATAAAACCCTCTCAAAACTGAAAAGGTGAAGCACCTCATGGCACACACGTTAGCCTTCCCCCAGGTACCCCGTCTTGGAATATAGGAGGCTTGGCCCAGCCCCAAGTTGTATGGTGTGTTTTTCTTGGTAATATTTGCCTGCTTTACCAGAAGAAAAGCTGGTGCCAGGGAGTTCAGTTTTGAGTAATTTTTAAACAAGATGAGATCATGCTTTATTTTAATTGCTGATAGCTATAAATTACTTAGTACTTTCAAAGTGACACTTTATTACTTTGCTTTAAGCTCTAATTAAAAGACGCATCGACCTTCGAAGAATCTGTGCAGGTCATTTCTTCTGGCACTTAGGATAGGATTTCTATTTTACTGTGCTTTATCTGCTACCAAATATTAACATGAATTGAAAACCAGTTTTAACTGAAGAGTTATGATGAATATTTAGAAGTTTCTCTAGCAATTTGCTGTTTATTTCTTGCAGGCGTGTACAGCATATGTGGATTTTATGATTTCTGTGGCCAAATTGATTCGTCTGGAAGAAGGATTGCCTATTGATGAAAAGCAGATTTCTTCAGAAATGAATAGAGTTATGGAATTGGAAAAAGAAATTGCCAATGTAAAAACACAATTTTTTCCTGATATACTGAATAATGTCAACATCCCCCCCCCCTTTTTTTTCTTTCCCCTATCATAGTTTAAGGGTAAAAGTGTAACTTTCTAACCAAGTGATAAAAATGTTTACCATGGTGATGGATCATTGACTTCTAGAAGATCTTTGGAGCTATAGGATCTTATAATAAATTGGGTTCTCAGCATCCAAGAGACATGCTAGATTTGACAAATGGGAACAAGATGCACTTAATCATTATAAGTGGTTACATCAAGATCCTACCATCACAGTTAGACTATTAGATGCCCTGAGACTCAGATACATGCAAAGCTACATTAGTTTTCTCAACAATTTTATTACATTATAATTTAAAATAGTCTCCATCCATCTGCTAAGAAGTGCACATGCTCATGGTCAGTGTGGCACCACTGAGTTCAGACTGGCAGGCTGCCTCACCGAGGACCACCAGAGCAGCCAAGGAGCCATCGGATGTGTTTTTCTCTGGCCCCAGACACACTCCGCTCATGGAGTCTGAGTTTGCACTTTCTTCTTGACAGTCCACTGAGGGACCCTGTGGTCCATGGGGCATTCAGGTTACTCATTGACCCCCTGCTCAGCTTCGGTCTAAGACCACAGAGCTCAGTGACATTATAAACAACCACCTTCCACCCACAGGTCCCCACCAACCACTGCTGCCATCTGGCCTCATCAGAATCTTGGGTGAAGATCTGGGAGGGCACTCTGGGGCTACATGAAACCACAGACCCCTAATCAGAGACAGACTGCCTAGAGCAGCAGCTGACATTGAACCACCGTCGTGAGGCATGAGGCATGACAGTGTGATCGGGGACATGTGGTTCTCTGCTGGGAACTGAATTGCTGGAGGAGAATAGTTTCCTGCCCTGGGATTTTACCACTTCCGCTTTCCCAGCCCATGTCCCCTTTTGACCAGCTTTGGCTCAGCAGTGGTAATTCTGTCATCTCAGAATTCTCTGGGACTGCATTTTTGCCTCGTTTTGAATTCTGAGGTTGGCATTGGGTCCTTGTCATCTTGAAGCAGTGCTCAGCACCCGTGCTGCCTGCAGGTGATGTTCAGTGACACCTGTTTTTGGTAAATGAGTAATAAGTTACCTACAGGGGACTTTGGAGCCATTGTCACTGAGGAATATTTCCCAGTTAAGCCTTCACCTTTTGTCCCTTTTCACTTAAATTTGCTTTTGCTCATTTTGACAACTAATTGGGAGTTACTATCATAATTTTTTTCTCCTTTTTTTGGAATCAATGGGAAAAAATAGGAAAAAAAGTAGAACACAGGACAAGTTGGGCAGGACGAGAAGACGGCCCAACAGCAGCGTGTGCTGCTGTTCCCCTCGGCTTACGGCCTGGCTCTGGGCTGTGCTAGGACTTTTCTGTCCCACTTGCTGCAACTTGTAGCCACTATGGCACTTTGGTTTTCTTGGCTAAATTTCAACTAGGGTACTGAGTGATAGGTTAGGAGTGAGAGGCAGAGTATCTGAGTTCTCTCCCAAAAAGCCATAATATGAAACAATGCAGAGACCACTGAGCTGCCCATTAACCAGAGCCCGCATACGTCGCCTGTATGGCTTGGGCAGTTAGCAAAATATTTTTGAAGAATTTTAAGCTTCATTTGCAACCAGATGTCAATAATTGCCACTAACTATACACAAAATCTCTTAAGTTTGTTGTAAAACAAAATAAATTACAAAACAAGTACAATATAGAAACCAAATCAAACTGTATCATACTTATATTTCTGTTTCTGTTATTCATAGTGATAGTTTTCTAAAGAAGTTCGTAGTTCTAAAACAATGATCAAAAATTATATCCACAGGCAACGTCTAAACCTGAAGATCGAAATGACCCAATGGCTCTCTATAACAAAATGACACTGGCCCAGATGCAGAATAACTTTTCACTAGAGATCAATGGGAAGGTAAGTAGCAAATTTTATGTGCCCTCTTCCTGAACCATTTCCTAAAATTGAAACCTGCCATATAAAATACTATCTTTTTAGAATTTCGCTTATTTCTTATTGATTTGAAATAAACTGAACTCCAGAATGAATTTAGAGGACACCAGCCATTTGAGTTTGTGATAGCACCTGAAGAAAAACTCTCTGAAGTCATAAGTATATATTATGTGATGGCTTATTGCGTATTTATATTTAGTTAGAATGAATTTCAAAGGTAAAATTCCTCTCAAGGCAGGTAGGCAATAAGAAGATCCCTCGCTGAGGGACCGCTATTGTCATTGATTGTTGGCTGGCAGACAGTAAAATGGGGAAGTCACAGGACTTTCCAGATTCCTATCCAGCCACCATGGTGGAATTCAGAACAATGACAGAGAAGTAGAGGCAGAAATGAGAGGAGAATTGTCTCTCGGATTCTGCTTCTGGACAGCTATTGGCTTCCCCTGCTTAGCTCTCGTCCAGTCACCTCTCCCTGGGCTGGGTAGTGGCTCCTGCATCTTAGATGATGCACACAGATGGGACATGAGGTATACCCATGGAAACGTGGGAACTCCCACAGTTGGTGACAGAATTCCCTCAGGCACTGATTCTCATAAATGAGGACTTTTTAAAGGGTGTAATGTACTGAGTTTGACATTTTGTATATAGAACTTTTAATGCAATGTGTTTGGTGGAATGTTTTGTGGAAGTCACAAATACAGAACAGCACCCTAAGTTACTAAGTGTGTGCACAGCGAAGGGTCCGAGATACTGACCATCTTAGGCATGCTCAACTTGCCATTTAAAGAATGTTAGGTTCCATCTCTTGGCAACTTTCAACTTAGCTTCTGGAACATACTGACCACATGTTCAAGGGCCTGACGTGAATAGCTTGAAACCTGCCCTTTTATTGGGCTCCATAGCATCCCATACCTCTGCTCTAAGCATGTTTTCATTTGCAGCAGGATCTCTACACAGGTGCATTACTGTGTTGCAAGGACCTGTTTATTAATACCCACTTTTTTATGAGTGCATTATAGTTACACATAATACTGAGATTCATTTTGACATAACCATACCTATATGGAGTACAAAGACAAAACACACTATACATCTTTCTGTATTTGCATAAACTGAAGTTTTAGTTTGAAAGCTATGTTTTCTTTTCCTTCTATTTTCTGATTGTTTTTTTCTGTGAGCATTGTGTCTGGTCTTTAGTGAATTCTGCTATCTAAATAATCAGGTTACAGAACTAATTTTTATTCAAAAGCTGATCAAAACAACTGAGGAAATATCCCAAACAAATGCAGACTGGCCATTGTGATAATTACGTGATGATGCGGCTGACACCCCTCCATATCTGAGTGTCTGACTATAATGGGATCTCGGAGCCCAGAAGAGAAATGCATGATCACTGAATGTTCTGTGTCTGCTTTTCTTCCAGCCTTTCAGCTGGTCAGATTTCACAAACGAAATCATGTCAACTGTGAATATTAGTATTCCAAATGAGGAAGATGTGGTTGTTTATGCTCCAGAATATTTAACCAAACTTAAGCCTATTCTTACCAAATATTCTGCCAGGTAGGTATGTCAGGGTGCTGCACCCTCAAAGTTTGCATTTCATATCACTCTGTAGAAGCTCTGCGGCCTCATCTTTTCTGTTGCTGGGTGGTGGGTTTTTTTATACAGAGATCTTCAAAATTTAATGTCCTGGAGGTTCATAATGGATCTTGTAAGCAGCCTCAACCGAACCTACAAGGAGTCCAGAAATGCTTTCCGCAAGGTGAAGAAAAAATCTCTCTTTTCTTAAGACTTAAAGCATAAAGAGCTCTTGGTATTGAAGGCTTGATGTGTCCACTGCTAGGATGTGGTGATCACTGCCAAGTGACAAGCTGCCAGGTCTTGGTGATTGTATTGAGGATGCGATGGCTAGGAAGAGGTTGGTCTTCCTGGACTTTGTCAGTCCTATGACACGATGGTCACTTGGCCCTGAAAGGCATTAACTGTGATTATGTGAGCAGTTCAGGGAAGACTGTGGCATCCGTGTCAGTTGTGATTCTGCTAGAAGCTGTTGCAGGGGTGCCTTCTTGAGTCATTTCTTTTCAAATGCCCCTGGACATTAGCTCAGATGGACTTCCTTGATGTGGACAGTCCAGTGACACTATACCTAGCCAGAACTAGAACTCAAAAGCTTTTCTGAGGCTATACCTACGTTATGTAAAGAAAGGGACATCATTTCAATTCTGTTGCCAGGAGAGCAGGCAGTAGGGATTGAGGAAGGCGAAATTCTAGAAGATATATTGGTTGGTGCAAAAAATAAATAAAACTCTGAAAGTTCTAGTTTTGTACCCTTAAAAAGATAATATAGTCACACTTGTTTAAAATTCAAGAGTACAAACTAGTCTTGTGCTCAATTTCCCTTACCTAGGTGAATCCCCTTGTTGATACTTCAATTTATATACACACACAGATTTTCTTAAGTACTAGAAGCTCAGATAAACCATTAAAAAGCAGAAATGCGTTTTCTTGGGTATAAGATCTCCCCTGTTATATCCATTGAACATTTCTTCCCGTTTATGTTTATGCAGTGGAGACGTGATGTATATTTTCCCCTAAAGCTCTCTAGAAGGATATTAACTTATAATAGCCAAAAGTTCTGCTGGGACATACCTCTGGAAATATACCTTGTTCTCAGATCACTTTAAGTGAACGTTCCAGTGGGACTGCACTCGATGGTGGGCTAGGCACACCAGCCTTGTGGGCAGTGAGCACTGTGGCCAGAAGTCACCTGGGGCATGGAGGGTAGAGGCATGTGCAGCCTGTGCACCGGCCCTCAGCTCCTGGTTAAGGGACATTTTCTTTTTCTCTCTTCTAGGCCATTTATGGCACAACAGCCGAAACCGCCACCTGGAGACGCTGCGCAAACTATGTCAACGGGAATATGGAAAACGCGGTGGGAAGGCTGTATGTGGAGGCAGCATTTGCTGGGGAGAGTAAGCACGTGGTAAGGCTTTTGGGACAGTCACCACCAGCTACAGTGCTCCTCCGTCAGCCTGCCCGCATGGTGGGCAGTCACCACTGTCCAAAGCACAGCTAGAATTTTACCAACCTGCCAGAGAAGCTCTGAATCCCACTAGGTCCCTGTTTCCTAATGAATCTCTTCCTCTGTCCCTCAGGAGTCTGGTTATATGCCTGGCCCTGTACTGTCCAGTTCAACACAACAGTCTGTTTTCCAGATTTGAGTGTTTAGTGTAGCTGTCACGTTCTACCCACAGTCATTTATGAACTCTGCCAAGACCAACGAGGACCAAGATCTAGGGCTCTCTTAAACACATAGGAAGTAAGCCAGAGTGTGTTAGAAGTATAAGAACTTCACCCCTTTGTTTCTGGAATGAAGACAGTAGAACTTAATACTGTGTTGGCAGAATTCGTTGAAATGCTACTTCAAACGCTTAACTAAACCACTGATGGCAGTGACAGCTAACGTTTTGTTAGTTCTTGTAATGACAGTGGGAACCATTCCATGTGGAAGATTTTTTTAGTCAATGTTCATGTTAATCTCTATGTAATCAGGAATATTAGTAGCATTATTGCTTTGAAATATAATGATCCCACATATACATCTGTCTGAATCATAGTTTGTCTGTAAATGTGTATGTTTTGATGCATCAGGTCATATCAAGACAGTGTGTAGCTCTGTTTTTTTTTTTTTTTTTTTTTTAATTTGTGTTATGGGAGCGGGGGCTGCAGCTTTGTGGTACAACACCTGCTTAGCATGTGCAAGGCCCTGAGTTTGATCCCCAGCATCACAAAACAACAAATGACAAAAAAAATACCATGTTACAAAGGATGAATTAATGGCTTAAATTTGGCTTCTGTTCTTTGGATCTGAGGTTGAGGATTTGATTGCACAGATCCGGGAAGTGTTTATTCAGACTTTAGATGACCTCACGTGGATGGATGCTGAAACGAAAAAGAGAGCTGAAGAAAAGGTAAGATCAAGAAGAACCGGCAGAGAGAAAGTTCTGTGCAGGGAAAGGGGAACCCTAGACACAGTCAGGAAAAGACATGATCGTAGAATGCACAAGGGAACCACACGCTCCTCCAAGAGGCAGCGTCTCCAGGAACGGGGCTCACGGCAGAGACGTTTGTCCTGTGATTTTCATCGTTTATCTCTGCAGCCAACAACAGCCATGCCAAACTACCTAGTTTAAAACTTTAAACTGAAGCACTGACATTTCCCTTTCCTGTAAGGGGGATTTGGGAAAATATAGAGAGCAAATAAAGAATTAAAGGATAATATTTCAGTGGCTCATATTTTTATCCTCCTATAAAACATGACCTGAAATGTTCCTACCAATGGCTCAGTGACATTCTTCAAGATGTCCCATTACAGTATGATGTGTAAAATTTCCAGTTAAACATTTTTACATGAGCTACACAGGAGGAAATACTAAGTTCCTGATCAAGATAATGAAATGTGGTGCATTAGTCACCTGTTTTACCATCTGCAGTTAAAGGCATATCAAAGAAACCTTTTTATAATTATTCTGGTTTACCCTTCAGATGCAGCTTTTCCTGGAAATTGTAATATCTTGCATAAGAATAAATCACCAGATTCCTAAGGAATTCTAGGCTTGAATTTACTGTGATCATTTGTCTTTATCACTAAAAAAATCTAGGGGGGGTTGGGACCTGTAAAATCCCAACCTGCCTCCAGAGCAACATCCACTTGCTCGAGGATTCCCCTGCAGTTAGAGTAAGAGGAAGAGCAGGCCTTTCTTGGAACTGATATTGGAGTCCATAAAAAACCTACTGCAATCCACCTCTGGTCTAGTTCTCTTTCAAAATTAAGTCACATGGAAGTAGTATTCGTTTTCGGCTCTCTCGGGAGTCCTGGGTGGGGTAAGCCCATGGAGTAGGCCGTCAGTGCATCTATCTTCCCATCACCAGTCCCTCTGGCTGTGCTGGTTCTTTGATGACTTAGCTGTCTATGATGTGATTCTTTTTGAGATAACCAGTTGGGATTGTTCTAGATCAGCATTTCCAAAATGGTGTCACTAAACACTGGACCTACCCCTTGTTCCACCAGAGACCAGTGGTCCAAAGAGTTTAGGAAATGCTCCGACGGATGGCTTCCTCTGTTAGGTGTGTGCTTCTAACATGATTCCGTGACACCATATTAATATATGTTTGTATTTCTTTCACTGCCTAGCTATCATGGCTCCTTGTCATAAGCTCTGTGGGGGCAGGAAATGTTATCCAGGATTGTATCCTCAGCCCTGTACAAAGTACTTGGTACTTGGTGAGGATGTGAACATATGTTGAATGAATAAATCAATGAATCCTCTTGTTAGATACTTACAGTAACTCAAGATGCTAACCTTAGAATCGAACCTGTTTTCATTCTAAGAAGTCCTGCGATAAGGAGAGCGGCTTGCTGTTCTTCCCTCAGTATTTACCCAAAGTTTTTAATAGCAAGTCTTTTTTTTTTTTTTTTTTTTTTTTAGTACCTTTTACTGTCTGTAGGATGGGTGCCCTTGAGAACACATGGGAAAATGTCTATGAGGGGTGGATCTCCATAGAGCCAGTACTGGGATCACTTGCAAGAAAATGGGCTTGGTCTAAGTGACCACAGTGGCACATTAGCTGCCTGGCACCAGGGGAAATCCTGGGCTTATGCAACAGATTTGTAACAAGACACTCATTGGATGACAAACCAAAATCTCAGAGATATAGGCCTCATTCTCCATGAAAAACGAAACTCACTAGATTATTTAACAAAGACAAATGTCTGTGACAAAAGAAAGAAATTTAAAAATTAGAAATAGCAAGTAGTTAACAAACAATAATAATGAAAAAATCAGAGTAAGTAAAACATTTTTAAAGTAACAAAAATTTAAATAAATCAAGTTCCCATGGTACATAGGAGCTGGGCTGACAGGAGAACTCTGTTTTCCGCCTGTTTAATTACTGTCACTCATTTACCTTGGGCAGACAGGCACACTGACTTTGGAGAACAAAGGAGAACATAAAAACTCCAGGAACCAATATTCAGGAAGAATATTAATACTAAACCCAAGAAGCCCTTATCTGTTTTCTCAGCCAAATCAATGAAGTGGAAAGATAATTATATCTTGCGAGAATGGAAGCTCTAAATATTACTCCTATAAAATTGAAGAGAAAAGTCTTTCTGAGAAAAAGGTTCATAGAAATACAATACATGCGGAATGATGATTTCTGTCGGTTTCCATTTTGGTTTTCTTGGGAAAGCTGCAGCCTGTAATGAGGTATTAGAAGATAAATTTCAAACCTGATTTTTGTTTATTTTTTAACCCAGGGAAGGAGCCATTGCAAAGAACTGTGGTCCCGTGTTATCAGATACTCTTTTTGCAAACAGTATGGATTGAGCTGTTCAATGGCTGGTCATGGGCATATTGTAACCTGTGTATTTGAAAGTTGCATAATCATCCTGACTTTCAGTGTTATATGTTTCATAGGCCTTGGCAATTAAAGAAAGGATCGGCTACCCTGATGACATTGTTTCAAATGATAACAAACTGAATAATGAATACCTCCAGGTAAGTCTCTGCAGTGACTCTGGCTAGTGACATCTGGGGGCTGGTGGCAATGTCATTTCTAGCTATGGGATTCCAGAAATTAGGTGAATAGCCTAAAACCATAGGTCTTACTATATAAAGGCTTTCACACTGTCGCCACGCTATGTTTGTCTCAGCCCTTTGTTTCTGGAGCCTGGACACTTGGTCTTTGTTACTTTGGTCTGTGCACATTCCATTTTAAGCACAGTGAGGAAACTCTTGGGAGAGCATGGGTGGGGACATCAAGGTGTGAAGGACAGGCCTCAGTTCATCTTATCTAGGTCTCTGCAGTCACAGCCTCAGGTTCCTTCTTATTCCCCCACTGCGGAAACCAAGTCATGCCTCCTCTGCTGAATAAACAAAGTAAACAGTCTCTGAGAACCAGAAGCCATTTCATTGTCCCCTGGTATCATATGAGTTGGAAGAGAAGAGTTGATCAGGGTCACTACAGCTGCTCACCTGAAGCACCTAAAGCACCACTTGTCACCACCTGGCATCCAGGTGACAGCCAAGTGAAGCTTCTAGGATTCAAGATGACAGTGACTCCCGGCCCCTGACTGCTAGTCTAATAGGGAGGTTCGCACGCTCCCTCCTCTTTTCCTTTTGCAGAAAAACTTGACTTTCTCTTAAACAAGCTATCTGCAGCCTGCATGTCCCAGGCCCCTGTGATGCAAGGGCAGTGGCAAATGTGGTGGCCGAGCAGGGACCCCACACCAAGCTCCCTGGGCTCCACCCAGTTCCACCACATTTTTAAAATTTATTGGTTTTTGTTAAGTATTATTCATTACAAATATACACAAAGGTGAAGTTCACCGTGGTATATTCATACATGTATTTAGCATAATTGGGTCAATTTCATTATGCAATTCCCCCTTTTTCCCAAACCTCCTCCCTCCTGCTATACCTCCTTCCTCCACTTCACTGATCTCCCTTCTATTTTCATAGGATTCCCCAACCCTGCCTTTTCTTTAAACTCCTTGTTTCTCTCTAGTTTCTCCATAGGAGAGAAAACATTCAACCTTTGACTTTTCCTTAGTCTGGCTTATTTCACTAGCATAATGTTCTCCAGTTCCATCCATTTACCAGCAAATGCCATGGTTTCATTCTTTTTTATAGCTAAGTATTACTCTATTGTGTGTGTGTGTGTGTATAATATATAATATATATATATATATATATATATATATATATATATATATATATATATATATAATATTTATCATTCCATTGACGGACCCATGGGCTTGTTCCAAAACTTGGATATAGCAAGTTGTGCGGCTATAAACATTGATGTGCCTGTAGTATACTGATTTTAATTGTTTTGGATAAATACTAAGGAGTGGGATATCTGGGTCATATGGTGGTTCCAATTGTAGTCTTTTGAGGAACCTCCATACCGCTCCCCAGAATGGTTGTACTAATTTGCAGTCCCACCCACAATCCTCTACTGCTTTAGATTTGGACGAGTGACTAAACTGTCTGGTGATGACATCCTTAAGTTCTGTGGATTACCATGAGGATTAATGAGTATAATATGTGTTTAAAGTACTGAACTCTTTGCCAGGCACACAGTAGGTGCTAAATAAGGATGTGTTCTTATCCTCATCTGTGATGTGAGGATTCATATCACATCACAAGGCTTGTCTGACCCTGTTTCACTTGATTAATTACAAAAGAGTAAGATGTAGCTCTGATCCATCTAGAACAGTGCTGACTTCTACTCTAGCACCAAGCTAATTGGAAATAACCCTCCTTTGGTAAGTTTTCAATGCTGTTTCTTAACTTTATTAAAGGATAGGATTTAATAAAATGTGTTTTCTAGTGAAACTTTTGCAGATACTGTCTTTAATAATTCTCCCCCAAATCTTTTATTTATTATAGTTGAACTACAAAGAAGATGAATACTTTGAGAACATAATTCAAAATTTGAAATTCATCCAAAGTAAACAGCTGAAGAAGCTCCGGGAAAAGGTGGACAAGGACGAGTACGTAGATTCTATTTCCAACGTATTCATCAGAGGAGGTCCTTTTCCTCCTCTTCCTACCCCAGGTGCTTAGAACGTGAGAGTACAGTGTCCTCTAGGAGCAGCTTAGAGGACTTTAACATGGGTCAGGAATTTAGCCAAGTGTGAGCCTTTTCCTGAGGATTATCTCTAACTTCCCTGTCCCTTCAACACCTCTGCCCCCCACATGGGCAAGGTGTTCTCAAGAACACCTTAGCTTAGGTTAACCCAAAGCTCCTTCAAGCCTCCTCCTGGAATTTTCTTCTGCTGACAGCTCACCTTTTTCAACCCATCGGACCTCCAACAATTCCATCCCCTTCCGGGATTGGCTCACGTAGCACTTTTTTTAACCCTGCTGTAGTCAAGCAGGAAATACCAGAAAGGAGTCTTTAGGGAGCTTTGACTGCTCCTTAGTGACATCAGTACTTCATATGAACAGTGTTTATTTTTCCATTTAAGGGATGCATCTAACCTCTTTATCAGTGTGCCTGTTGTGCACCCGAATCCCCAGAGCTGTTCTGGTGGCCCTTTTCTCCCCAGGCACCCCACCTCTGGAGAGCAGGGGCTGTTCCTTTCTGGCACTTAGAACTGAATGTTATTATTTCTTTTAAAATACATATACTTAGATTTAATACTTGTTAGCACTGTAAAGTGTCTACCAACAGATATTGTTAAAGTCTTTCTGACTAAAATAACCCACACCCCTAAGATTGAGATTTTTTGTTTTTATGATTTTAAAAATAGTTGAATTACTGCTTGGTATTTTCTTTTGAAGTCAGTAAGGTTGTCTCCATCCTGTAGTTATTTTTAATATAGTTTACCCTGCGTCTTCCCTTTCAACATATGTATTCATTTTCTCTGAGCCTTTCTCACCTTAAGATGGATAATCAAAAGCCAGAACTGAGCACAGTGTTTTAATGAATATTGATCAACGGCATGTGCGCCTCTGTAGACTTTGGGGTCCTTTCCATGGGTTTCTGTTAGTCATGGGTACAACGTTACTTCTCTGGTCTTCTCTACCATACCTTGCCAAGTTCTCTTTTTTTAAATTTTTGCCTGTATCACTGAGTATAGAAATGCAAAACTCTGGCTGCACATTGGAATCATCTGGGAAAATATTACCAAAAAAAGCCCAAAAACCAAAAAAACCAACCTACCTTCTCCAGCTCTGTCTCCTTAGATTGTTCTGTAATGCATTTGCTCTGTGACTGGGACCCAGGTACTGAACTTCTTAAGTACCACCCCACCCTGGAGCAGGAGGACCTGGCTTAGTGTTGGTTTCTTTTTGTATCATTCTTGTTGATATTTAGTTTTATGGGATTTTTCACAAAATAATGCATTTAATTTGACAAGCTGGATTTGAGATTTAATTTCTGTTCCAAAATCATCAGAAACCCTCTGACAGCAAGGGCAGTGTGGTCTGGACCAGGCCTGTAGGATGGGGCATGGTGAAGGTGCTTCTTATTTTACTGTGGCTTCTTACAGGAAGGTTTGTAGCTCACTTTGCTTCACAGTCCTGTTTTCTTCCCTCATGTAGCATCAACGTCAGGTCTCCATGGTGCACTTTCAGATGAAGTGTGTGGTCTCCGCTTGGCCCACCTAGTCCTTGGCACCTGGGTTGCTCAAGATCCTCACTCCCAATTTCCTGCAGGAGAGACATCTGTCTGTGCCCAAAGTTGTAGGGACAGAGATGAGGCTATTGGCTGCTGCAGGCCACTTTGTAGGGTGCTCAGGGAAACAAGGATATGCAACAGCTTCATGGCACTGATTAAAGGAATTTGGTTCATCAAACAGGAGAGTTCTGGGCGTTTTCTTCTCCCTGCACTGTCTCCTGCCCTCAAGGGGCAAACTCCTGTGCTTCCTGACCCCCTCTGCCATCATCATCACAGGCGAGGATTTGCAGCTGGCCCAGGTCCATGTGCTGAGCTCTGGGCCCAGAGGTCTGGCTGATATGTGGACCCTTATGGTCCCACCAACCCAGATTTGCCATCTAGGCAAATTTAATCATCTTTTCCCCCTATATCTATCTGTCTCCCCAAAACCTCCATACCATAGGTACCAAGACCCAAACTACAGACTCATTTTTTTTAGTTACAGTTTATTTTTTATCTATTTATTTATTTGTTTGTTTTATTAGTACATTATAGTTACACATAATATTGGGGTCCATTTTGACATAATCATACAAGCCAAGTGAACCCTTTGACTGGAAGGGCCTCCCTTTTCCTGTAGGAGTAGCTGGCACCGCGGCAGGACAGGGACTTTACAAGTGCGTGGTCTATATTCCTGAAGTCATGTCAAGAGTGTCTTCTGGGGATCTGGTGCCAGGTGGTAAAGAATTTCAAGCCCACCAGGTTGTCAGGGAGAAATAGTGCTGAGCTGGGAATACAATATCCACTGGCAGAATTACTTGGTAATAGAGCTAAAATCATTTACTTCTAGTAGCATGATTATGCACATAGAACAAAAATAAGCCTCTGCGAAGCATGCTCAAGAACAAACTGGAGGAGCCCCTTAGACTTGACGCTGCATTGTCAAGTTTCTCAGGACAGAACTTTCCTGATATGCTTGTGACAGGTGGCCCCAGGATTTATGAATCCTGACCGTTGAGCCCAGGACTCACTTTCCCTGAACTACAAAGGCTTATGTCATGGTTGCGTCTCTCCTGCTGTTACTCATCAAAATAAAGCCCAGGAAGCTTGACAGCAGCTATTTCAGCAAAGCCCTGTGCTGACCAGAGCAGAGGACGGAGGGTTGGATAGGAGCTGCCCCCACTTGGGAGTCCGCAGCCCCTGGGGGAGGCAGGCGAGGGAGGCCAGCCCCGGCGGGGGCGCGCATGGTGGGTGCAGCACAGGGAAGCCAAGTGCTGGCCCAGCGTGTTTTTTAAGACCACCGTTAGACCTTTACACACCAGTAAAGCTTTCCCTGGCAGCAGCATGTCAGCGCTGAGATCAATGTCAAGGTGAACAAAGGAGTCACTCAAAGCAGAACAGAAATGGTGGATGCTGCTGTCCTGTGTGTTTGGAGCCAGCGGTTTTTCCGACTCTGAGAGCTGGCAGCCAAGGTCTGTGACTCTCTGGCTCTTCCTGAAAGGCCCCCTCACCAAGAGTGCCAGCAGAGTGACAGCACCGCTCAGCCGCTGCACCGTCTGTGACCTGACGGGGAAGGTTTGATCAGAGCCAGGGCAGCGTTTACCTGCTTCCTTCTCCAGTTGAGTGACCCCAGGAGCTCAGACCGACTCTGGAGAGGCGGGAAGGGCCTCACCTCTAAGCCAGGCTTCTGACTTGCCCCTCACTGGCGTTTCTAGAACCAGTCTTCTTTGTAATGAGGTCCTTCAACTTGGATAAAAGGAAACCAGTTATGCAGAACGTGGGCCACCGTGGTGGCCGCAGGGAGGAGAGGCTATGGAGTGGGTCCAGTGGAAGTGCGTAGACTCGAGTTCATGGGAAAGATGAGCAGAGATGATTCCTGACTCATTGAGTGAGCGCTCCCCAGCCAGGAGGCCTGAGCCTTAGACTGGACTTGCACCACCATGGCAGCTCCCTGTGGCTGCGTCCCCATGGCCCGCTCATGCTCTAAGCATGCAGATTTCCATCTTTGATATTCCCTGAAAGCCGGCTGTCTTTGCAACATGTTTTGGGGCTGTAAGCAAAACATATTTTATCTGCAAAAACATTTTTTAATTAGCATCCAAGAGAGGCTGTTTTGTTTTGTTTTCGGAAAGGGGAGAGGAGGTTGGGAGGGAAGCCGAATGATTTAAAGGTTGAAGTTTTAAAAACAGGGTTTATTCTGTAAATACATATTTCAGTCTTGAACAACTCAATTAGGTCTTCCTGTCCCATTTAAAGTGGAAGGACTTTTCAGAGGGATTCTGGTGTTTTACTCTAGGTGGTCCCTCAGGAGGATCATGTTCAGAGGCTGTGGCTTCCTGCTGCCACTGCTCTCTGCAGTCTGTGGAGCAGCAGTGCCTCTGCCCTCCCAGGGTCACATGTCACTGGTCTGCCCGTGGGCCCACAGAGGAGGACCCACTGATATACCAAGGCCCAAGTATGTGTTAGTGCCTGCCAAGTTCCCAGTACTGCTCCAGCCCTAGGGATTCAGTGACCCAAACCTGGAAGGTCCCCTCCAGTTGCCGTCCAGTGAGGTAGACAGACAACAGCTTTATGTCGTGTTAGGTAAGTGCTAAGGGTCATGTGGGATGGAAGAGGTTTTAAGTCTTTCCTAGAAGTCCCCAGGATTACTTTAAATCAGGAGGAAAAAGTAAGGACAGAAATGACCCACCCACCCTCATGTCTCCATAATTGGGAGTTTCTCTGAATTTGGCACCACATACTGTGTGCCCAGAGGTGCGCAGACAGGCAGAGGGAGTCATCAAAGCTGAAACCATCATGCCTTGTCACCAAGTTTAGAGCCACACACAAACAGCTGATGATAGGGAAAAAAAGCAACCTTTTCTCAAAAGAGAGTGGACTCTCCGGTGTCGCCACCAGAATGAGAGTTCACTCGGGTGAGGCCCTGGGAGGTGCAGAGGGCTAAAGCTGTGCCCACCATGCTTGGACCGCAGTGCGGATCAGCTCAGTGACATTCTTTGGTTCTACTGTGCTTTAGCTTTTGAATTGAAAATTTTATCTGGGGCTGGGGTAGCTCAGTGGTTAGAACATTTGCCTAGCTTGCCCAAGGGCCTGGGTTCAGTCCCCAGCGCGAGTAACACACACACAGAAGAAGTTGCATCTAAGGGAACACTGGAAAGAGCACATGCTGGGGAGTCAGGGTGAGATGTGGAGTGGTTCGTTGGGCTAGTGGGCCTGAGTTCAGGCTCCCGTTTTGCCACTTTGCTGAATGAACATGGATGAGCTCTGGTTTGGGTCTTTGTCTCTGCAAACAGGGGTTAGTGGCATTGATTTTTCCTCTCCTGGTGCCCATGTTATGTCAGACAGTGTGCCTGGTGCATAGCTTGGGTGTCCACCAAACAGTAGCTGCTGTTGCCATGATTGATCTGTCATGGTGGGTCTTCTAGAATGCCTTCAGGGTGGGGTGGAGGCCAGCATTCTTCACTGGCCTGGGTGTGGAGGATCAGAGGCGTTTAACAGTGGTAAGAAATGATCCTCTTCATATTTAAAGAGGTCAACAAGAAAAATGGCGTTGATGGTCCTGATAAAATTTTGTGTGTGATGCAGATCAGCAGACTCACAGTGGGGAATCTGAGAGGAGGATGAGCAGGTTTAAATATTCTTTTCCCAGCTCGATCACTTAGTTTTTGTGCATATTTGCAAAGAGTTTAGTAACTGGGCTGTGCCTGTTTCTACACCTGCAAATGAGAGGTGACATCTGTGTAAGGCATGATTTGCAAGACGAATAAAAAAAGTATGTAGAAAACATTACCGTCTGGATGAGAGGATATTGGTAAGGAACACAATGATGACTGCGACTGCAAGATGGGACTTCTCCTTCCACCCAGGGCACTGGAGCAAGTCATAGGAAATCTATTGAACGGCTGCCTTCAAAGGAGGTGCCTTGGGACTACTAGATGCTGAGAAGCTAAACATTTGCAAGGAGGGGTATTAACAATTCTGTGTTCTTTCTGAGTCTTGAAGTTCCACAAGAGTGGAGGAAAGAAAACATTTTGTTCAAGTGCTTTGTAATCCAGTGGGCTTATCGTCTCCAGAAGCCTCTGGGATCTGGCTATTTCTGCTTTTCTTCCCTGCTATAAAAGTGATGTCCGTGCGTTCATGTCATCACTGCTTAGCTTCTTCAGGGTAATGAGAAGTAGTGAGAAACACCTGGTCCCTCTCCCAAGTGGTCTTCTGTCGTTTTTCCCCACCCACATTGGCTGCAAGGGCCACGTGGCTTGTGGCAGCCCTTCTGGGTTCTACTGTTGAATGCCCCAAATAAGGTTCCCTGACAAAATTCTCATCTCAGAAAGGAAAACTCAAGTTTCTTCCTGAGTTTCCGCTCTTCAGTCCCCTACACCGCCAAGCTCGTACACACAGGAGACAGGAGGAGAAACGCACAGACAGGGCACTTTGGCCAGGCCTGGTCCTGCGCAGTGGAGGTCTAGAGGCACCTTCTGGAGAGGTACACTGCCCACTATTGTAGGGCATTGTCACTGCCGACTGTCTGCATTTCCTGAGTGAAAGCTTCTCCACTGATGGAGATGAATCCAAGTCATAGGAATTTAGTTGCCATATCACCGCTTAATCTGGAAAGTACTTTCTTTGCCCTGTTAATTTAGCTTTTGTGTTGACGTAGCCGGGTAGTTCCTGGTGGACTGGACGTCAGCCATAGGGTGTATCGATCTTATCATCCCCTGTTTAAGACGTGATGATCTGATCACAGGACTTCAAGTTCTGAACATGGCCAGGGACAAAATGCCTGTGCTCTGGGCTCTGGGTAACTCCCCAGAGTCTTCTGAGGGTGCATCACGGAAGACCTCAAAGAAGGTGAGGCAGGTGCTCACACGAGCGCTCCGCAAACTCTGCCAGTATATTCAAGTTTTATTTTGAGTGTTGCACGGCCATAAATAGCCACCTGTTTTCTCGAAGGAATAATTCACAGTGGACACTTTAATATGTAAAACTCTCCCTGCTGGAAAGTCACAGGCATTAATCAAAATGCAATCTCCAGCTCTAAACGTAATGTATCAGAAGAACACGGTCCTCTAGAACAAAAGGCTCGATGCTTATTTTTACCAAAGCAGTAAACACGGGCTGAGTCATGTCTTAGGCACCCCATTCGTCTCTGTCTGCTCTTGAGGTCTGGTCTGTAGCGCTGGTTTCGTGTGTTTGATTCTTCTCCTGTAAAAACACTGAATTTTAAAACCATTGGAATTGATACTTTTTCCTGTTTCATTATTAGAATTTTTCACTGTTCAGAGCCAAACAATATGCACATTTTATTTGTAATTACCCACAAAAGTCCATGCAGAGTTTGCTGTCCCTGCATCAGAGGTTCAACACTGAGAAACAACCCTGAAATCTGCCAAGACCAGGAAACATATTATATTAGCTTTATAGCAATTACAGTTTTAATAATTATGAGCAATTGATACATCAATTTTGTTGCCATGTTTGCTGTCCAAGGGTAGGGGACACATCAGGAAGACCTTTGTTTTCTCAGGAGCAGTGTGAACACATTTTCCATTTTGACCTTTTTGCCAGCTGCTTGGAGCCACATTTGAACCCCTGCCATAGCACCCATGTAATATAAGTGAACATAGTTTTCATATATTGTTTTTCCTGATCATGACTTTTGTTTACATACATATTCCTATTTTATAATATTTGTAAGTCACAAAAATGAAATCCTTCTGTTTTTTCTTTCTCAGTTTTTGCTTTCTCGGTTTTAGTTCAGCATTCCTGGGTTTGAAAATTCACATTTCTGTAGTGAGTCGCCACTAGTTGTGTAGGAAGCAAGTGGAAGTGTAATTAAAATAAATACAAAATAAATATTCTTGTAATCATCAGCCTGCAAGAAATATTAAAATATTGATGTCACAGCTGTGAGGACCTTAGGGAGGACTGATGAATCTGGTGTCCCGTCTGTTTAAGAATGCTTTTCTCTAATTAAAACAACTAAGTAACTAAGGGAGAAACACACAGACCAGCCCTTCACCCCACCTCCAACCTGATTATCTTCCTAAGGACGAGTTCACACAAGGTGAACTGGACAGAATAAATAAGAAGTTTGCATCCTTCATCCTGTGATTACAGACAAATACCACACTTGGGACGCACCAGACAGTTGTTCTGTATGTGGCCCTGCCATTGCGGAGATCAGAATAGTACTCAGTCTGACCTCTACAGTACCTCCCTCACATTGTGACTCAGGTGCTGATTTGGGTGCTACTGATCTGGGAAGTTGACTCTGGGAACAGTTGATTTATCTTCATTGTGCAGATTACTGTAATCTTGTGTGTAAAGGGTAATAATTGTCTTACTAAGTGTTGCCCTGAACATGGAATAACCACAGCAAGGCATTAGATAAAATGGTATGTGTTTGTCCGAGTGTCTGCTGGGTGATGATGCTTAAGAGGTTATCTGAAGTCCAGCAGGGTGCATTCCAGTGAATATATATGGAGTAGTCTATTAAAATGGAATATTTTTCTTGTTGCACACAAGTGCTTAGCACAATTGTTGATGTACATCTTTCATAACATCTGAGCAGAAAGACATGAGAGACATTAGCTCTTATCCTTCAGTCCTCAAATTATTGTTTGAAAGCTATTTTTTGCATTTTTCAAATTCAATCTTTTATTATAGTTATTTGTGCATTGTTCTCATCTCAGCTAAACCAGTCTCCTGCAGTCAGGGAGTGTATTTTTTATAAAATCTCTTGATTCTCTGCAGAGCATAAATCAGGTATAGACGACTGGTGACCACTTTAGTGTCATTCAGAGATATACATTTGCTCAATTAGTTGGAATGTTGCATTAAAAAAAAAAACAGCTTTAAGAGCCCATAATAAGAGATGCATTGTTCCAAGCTAATTACCTGAGATATCATAGCTCCCAAAAAGACTCTTTGTAAATTAGAATTTTAAAAGGTTTTAAAGATACTTGAATCTGAAGCGTTTTGTCAAATGCTCCTGAACTGATGACATAGTTATTTAATATTAGGAAAATAAAGCCAACACATCCTGATATACCCTTAACCCACTGTAGTTTCTGAACAGACACACGCCATGGGTTTTGCACTGTCTGATACCTCTGTAAAAAACCACATCGTCACGGACCTGGATATATGCCAAAATTCTTTTAAAATATGCTTTTAAATTGTAGATGGACACAATACCTTTATTTTATCTATTTATTTTCATGTGGTACTGAGGCTCAAACCTAGTGCCTGGGTAGGCATGGTAGGCAAGTACTCCACCACTGAGCTACGGTCCCAGCCCTGTGCTGAATTTTTAAGAAATAGAAATCCTTTCCAATGAGCTCTCACATCATGAGCTCATTTTAGTTTGCTTATCCTATTTCAAACAGAAAGTTCACATTCCTCTAGGAATGGTAATGTTTTATCATAGTGAGCAGATGGAGTTGGATGATGTATTGTCTTTTGTTAACCAGTTCTTGTGTCTTCCGTAGGTGGATAAGCGGAGCAGCCGTGGTCAATGCCTTTTATTCTTCAGGCAGAAACCAGATAGGTAAGATGTGTTCCCCACTGTGCCAGCCCACCGTGCTCCTGTGGATGATTTCTAATACCCAAAACCCCAGAGCTGAGGCTGACTTTTTGGTTTATTGAATATACTTCTTGAAAGTAGATGTATCTACGTGCCTTTCTTTTACTAGAATGGCAAAATTTAAATCAGTACAAATCACATTAAGGAGTTTTGGTTTTGTTACAATGTTCCCATTTATAGCTAAACAGTTTATCTTATTTCCAAGTGGTTTTTATTTAATTTCTAAGTACTTTCTAAAAGTCCATTAAATATATATCTCTATAAAGTTATATTGACTTTCAGACTTCCTAAGCATCAACATGTTGAAATGGTTCAAGTTCAAGGAGTCAACTTTTTATAGATCAAGGTCTCCTGGTGGTTATGCTAGCTCAAGTGGAAATGGTTCCAGTCTATGTCATCCTCCTTCCAAAAGCCTTGGGGAGTTCAAACCATTAAAAGCTAAAGTGTATTAGGCTGAACCATTTGGAATTGTATTTACGTAACCACTTTTGACCAGAAAAGAAAAAAATTACATTGATTATGCCTTTCCCATTTGCCTTTAAGCTTAGGAACAGATAACATTAGGAAGTTATCAACATTTTTTTTTCTAGTATTTTTATGGTTTCTATTTTTGGAAAAAAACTTGAATACATCTGGAATTTTCTTTGGTGGATGACATGAAAATGAATTATATAAAGTAATGAGAAAAGATTGTCTTTACATAACATAAAGATAATAAGTAAGACATGTATACTGAAGTTAAAATCAGTTGGCTCCAAGTCTGGGCTAATCTGTTTTCCAGATAGAGAAATGATTGGCAGACCTAGACCAAACCTGCTCAACAATCATCTACTTAGAATCCTGGCAGTCAGTCCTGTGGAATGTATTTCTAGAGAGACCTGTCAGGACTTTTCTTACAAATGCCTTTATCTCTGGAGGATCTTCTCTTTGAAGATCTTTCTTATAAGTGCCTTTGGGGATTGAACCCCTGGTGCATGCTAAGCACATGCTGTACCACTGAGCTGCATCCCTGGCCCCTGAAGACCTCCTTTCAATTATATTCAGTCCTCCTGTCAGTGCAAGATCTAGTTCATACTTCACTGCAACTCAGAGAGCAGAGATAACTTGCAGTGTAATCGCAGAGCAGGGTGAAGCAGCCATACCCTTATTTCTGCACTGGGGCAGAGCAATGGGCATAACCTCACTTCATTCCCACTCTGGGAGGACTCCAGAGCCTATCAGACCCAGGGGTGATTCATTCTCAAGGACAGGAGCCAGACAGACCCTGTAGGACCACTGTGGCTTGGCCAGGCCTTGGCCTTTCTCCAGAGCCTGTTAGGACAGGAACCTGCATGATTGAACTACCCCAAGTCCCAGGGGCTCAAAATGGGTTCACTTCTGAGACTGCCTGTTCAGAGAGGAGCTGGGAATGTTCTCATTTTGAGTTTAGTATCTTCACACCAAATAAGCACACAAAGGAAAGAGAAGGCAAAGGTGGGGGGGAGGTTGGCTAACATTTCACAGAGTAGTCAGTTATCATCTGGAAAATCTAGAAATTGGCTTTAAATTCTTAATTCATAAGAAAGACCTTTTGAAAAATTTTCAAGATAAACTCCTCTGATGAAAATATGAATAAAAAACATTAAGCTCTTTTCCTGTGCACGTCTGCTAATAACAGCAGTTCAGAGAAGGGGAAACTGTCAGTCAGGAGGGGATATCTTTGAGATGTGCACTTTTCTCTTTAATGATGCATTTAAATTTTCAAAGTGGGGAGTCTTGACTAAAAATGAGTGAAGGTTCATCTCCCCATCTTCCTCCTTGGTAAATATGTGTGTGTGGCGGGGGGATGCACATGTACACACCCACACACCTTCTGCCACAGCATCTTAATGGGTGTGATGTGATACCCATCTCAGAATCGATGCCAAGTGTGTGCCACATAAATGACCCCTGCCACACACATACCCCAAATTACACTGCATACAGTTCTCACACAATGGGTTGTCTTATGTTGTTACATTAAAAAGTACTTGTTTTATTATCACAAAGGGAGTTAGTGACTCATATCAATAATTTCTGCTTTTCCATTGACTCCTACCTTTGGTTAGAACTCATAGAAGTAGACACATCCCAACTCGTAGGTACCCTCCACTTCACATCAACACAGTTACCAGAGCCAGAAGGCACACCGAGTGTATGGGATTCAGGGCTCCCCTTCCCAGCACACCTGCTTCCCAGAGCTCCGGAATCCTCCCACATCACGCCCTTAGGAAAGCTGCACGTGAATATTTTGTCAAGCATTTCTCTGTAAATTCCAGGCACTATTCAGGCATCATTCTGAATGTAAAAAATCTGACTCAAGGAATTGATCAAGTCAGATGGAAAGTCCTAACACGGTGGTGTTCTCCTTTTTCATTAAAACTAAATCAAATTTTTACATCAATTCCTTTTTCAATTTCAGGAATGTCTGAGCTGTGTCATGTATTCAGACCATGTGGCCTCTGAATACCTTGAATTAGATTTTCTAAAATATCTTTTTTTCATTCTTGAGAGTATTGGTTTCAGGCTTAACAATTAAGTGTTTCCAAACATGTTACTTCATTTAATACAAAAAGAATGTTTAATCATTTTCCAACAACAAAAAATTACCTAGCCAGGCATACGCCTATAATCCCAGCACTTAAGAGGCTGAGGCAGGAGGATCACAAGTTCAAAGCAACCTCGGCAATTTAGCAAGGTTGGCTTTGAACTCCAATAAAATGATTGGAGATATGGCCATCAGTGGTTAAGTGCCCCTGGGTTCAATCTCTGGTACAAAAAAAAATTACCTGAGTGCAAACTTGAATTTATAAGAAATATTCTAAAATTGAATTACTTGCAGCCTTAAAAAAAAAATAAACCAGACAAAGTGCGAAGGCAGAGGTGATGGGACTGAGAAGAGGGCAGAGGAAACTCACTCATTTGCTTCATGGACCAGTGACTTATTTAATTAATTAACTTGTTGACAATCATGAACATTAAAAAATGCACAACCGAGCAATTGCTAATAAACAACAGTCGTGAAGTTCATGAGCAACATCGATAAGACCAGCAGGGAAAATCCTCATTACAGGGATTTGGCTGACAGAGTAAAAGAGGAGGTCATAATTTGCAAAGTTGAACTTGGAGACTAGTATTTAATATGAGCCATAAAAATCTTATCTCTTGCCTGAAGAATGACATCGAAGGGTACAATTAAGTCAGCAGGATCTTTAGTTAATGTTTAGTCTTGAGAGCACATTTCATAAGAGCATTTTATATAATGGGTGGATTTTAATCAAAGTACATAGTGTGGGAGATCGTGTTCACTTTAAGTTAATAAAGTACTGCACATAATTTTTAGACTTTAAGCTAAAAATAATTTCTTGGCACTGTTTAGCTCAGGCAGCTACACGTGAGGTATAACTTTCATCAAAATTCTCCAAGGACAAAGTATTTTTTTAATTATTTTGCCATTTCAGTGTGATGGCAACTTTTCAATTTTTTAACAGTTTGGGGAGCAATTAAATTATTTAGGGTGTTTATAAAGTCTCCTGTACAAATAACTAATATTTGTCCCTGAAATCCATTTAAGGTTAGGTCATGTATAGCCTATCTATAAGACAAAGAAACATTACTGCTCATGTGAACCAGCTCTTAAGTTTCTTATGGTCGGAGTCCCTCTCTTATACTCTTGATGGACCACAAAGCAACAGCCCAGGGCTTTGCATGCAACAGGTATTGTTGCTGAAGTTTTTTTTTTTTTTTTCAGTTACAGAACATGATATTTCAGTTACTCAATGGAGAGTAGAATTTTAAAGCATGAAAGACAAAAATAACAAAACTGTAAGCATTGATTTTAATTCATTTACAAGGTCAAAGATTAACCACTTCTAAATAGCATTGTCCAAAAGCAGAGATCTTTTTTGTTCAACAGGGGAAATATATTCCAAGGCAAGAGAATAAAGGCACCTTGTGAGTTTATTTTACAGCAGTGAAAGTGTCATTGGGCACTTTAATATAAGAGGGTCATAGAGAGAGTGATGCAGGAAGAAGAAGGACACAGAAGAGTAGGAGGTGATGACGGAGCCAGAGACCAGGAACAAGATGCAGTGTTCAGTTGCTGAGCATGGAGAGCCACGGGGGGTGTCTCTGCAGCAGAGAATCCAAGACCAGGGCTGCACGTTAAGCCACACTTAGATTAAGAGGCTAGATTGGAATCAGGGCAGATCTCCATGGGTAAGACAGGAAATGGAAAGACCAATCAGGAAATGAACAATTCTGAGGCTGACTGTAGTCAATCCACCAGAGATGAAGGGTGGACGCTACTAGGAGGAAGGGAAGGTGCATCCCGGGGTGCTACATCCCAGTACAGAAGGTCAGCAAGTACGTGGGCTCGTCAAGGTGGACTCCAGTTCGCTTACTGAGGTTTTCAGGACCACATCATTGTCCGTGTATTCACTTACCACGATGGCTCTTTCATCAGCACACTTCCCAGCTCCCTCTGTGCTCCTGGCACTGTTGTGTGGCGGTTCTGAGATGAGGAGCTTAAACACAGATGAGCCAGAAAGCCACAAACAGGGTGTGTTCAGTCACACAGATCTCTGGCTCCAAGGGCTGAAATTTGAGGGGGGGGGGATTAGAGGGAAAGCAAGGACTCAGCCATAAACAAAGAAGGATTATAGGTGCCTTGATGAAAGTAAAATAGGGTTCTGTGATGGAGAGACACCTTTGAAGGAATGACTGTGGATTTCAGATGCTGTCGTAGATGGATACATTTTTAGAGGTAACATCAGAAGAAGTGCTGCGTTATTGAGTAACTACTTCTTCCAAATTTTTACAAGGGGAAAAGGACCTTCTGAATGTAGATTATAAATTTTCCTGGTCCAGAACTCCTTACAGCAAAAAACAATCTTAAAAAGAGATCGTAAAGTAGATTGCCATGAATAAATCATAGATTATGGTGCCGCTCCAGGCTGATCTCTTTGTTGCTATCAGTAATAAAAGAGTGGCATGTGTTTCTGTCACAGAAAGTGTTTATATACATAACACTGGCAGAGTGGTAACACATTAGCAAGCAAAGGGACAACCAGGCCCAGGCCTGGTGTTGTGCGACAAATAAGGCCACAGTGACCTCCAACCAGTTTCTCTCTTCTAGTCTTCCCAGCGGGGATCCTGCAGCCCCCCTTCTTCAGTGCCCACCAGTCCAACTCGCTGAACTACGGGGGCATCGGCATGGTCATTGGACACGAGATCACCCATGGCTTCGATGATAATGGTAAAGCCCAGCTGGCATCCTCCTTTGGCTGAGATACATCCCCTTAAATCTGGTCAGGAGTTGTTATAACGTAGCAGTAGAACACTACACTTGTTCGTCAGTGTATCATCGCCCTAAGTTTGATTATACTCTCAGAGTTCCCTTTAAATTGTTGCTTAAGAAGATCACAAGATGCTGACTAGCGTGGGGATCGATGTGTGCTGGGCACTGTGAGAGTGAAGCATGTTGAGAAGAGACGGTGGCACTGGTGGGCACCAGCAGTGGTGTGGGTCTTCTTCCCTGGCTGCACAGTGATCCTAGAGGGCAGGGTCATGTCTTAAAAAGAGAAAATAAAAGTTGAAGACCTCTCCTATCCAGGTGCCCATAAGACTATTAAGCTGCTATCAGTTGGGGATGTTCTGTTTAAATCTTAAACCTACTACATGGATTAGACCTGTGCAAACAATAGACACTTACATGTTTATATGCTGCCCTAAATGGCAAAGTAGATTTAGAGTTTCAATGAAAGCTGAGAGAAACAGAGGTGTGTAAAGTGATAATTGAAATTATAACAGGATTATTTCACAAGTAGAAAAATAGTAGGAAGAGAATAACAGCAAAAAAATAAGCATTAACATGACCCAAGGTTGGAGAGCCATAGAGAAGAAGGTGACAGAAGAGGTACAGTTTTTAAAAAGCCTGGCTAAGCATCTGTTAACTCAGCCTTAGCAGAATGGTGCAAATACAGCTTGCACTTTTCAAATGGAACACAAACAGAAGCACACGAAACGCTCGTGCACAGACACAAGCGAGGAACTGGTAGAGTTGGCGAGTGGGTGAATAGTGAGGCTCCGAAGCCCTCTTCCTGTTTATAGATAAAAAGATGATAAAGTTCAGTATCAAACCACGGTATGTGGAAATGTGGTTAGAGCTCAGAAAAGGGAAAGATCAGTGTAGGTGAGGCTTGGCAGGAGAGCTCTGGAAGAAAGAGGAGACTGCTGGGTGTGCTCAAAGTAGAGGGAAGCCACAGGACCTGGGAAGGGCCTGGGAATGTGGCAGGTGCCTTAATACAGCAGATTCATGCAGGTAAAGCCACCCAACAACATAAGCCAATTGCAGGGTGTTGGGTCTGTGGCCTCGTCTAGATACCGAGAGCCCAGGCACACAAGCGCCGCAGGCGCTGACGGTCTGGGCTTTGCCCACTCCATGGTTGAGAACAGCAACTTCTCTCCTCTGTCCAGCCCAGTGTTGTCCACAGAGCCATGTTTCAGCCTCTGCAAGATAAAGATAAGCAACTTTTGCAATGAGTTTCCATTTGACTTAAATAAATCTGTTGCAGGCAGGAATTTTAACAAAGATGGCGATCTCGTTGACTGGTGGACGCCACAGTCTGCACATAACTTCAAAGAGCTGTCCCAGTGCATGGTGCACCAGTACGGAAACTTCACCTGGGACCTGGCAGGCGGGCAGCACGTACGTCACTCACATTCTTCAGAAGAGCCTCAGCGTGTTCACTCACTCACGAGTGAGCACTGGCGCTTTGCACGATCATCCTAATGGAGGATTTTTTTTTTTTTTTTGACAGCTCAATGGACTTAATACACTGGGAGAAAACATTGCCGATAATGGAGGCATTGGCCAGGCCTACAGAGTGAGTGATGGTATTTTCTTTCACTCTAATGAGGAGGGGTGAATATTTATTATATTTAACCACTTATTTTAAGATCTTTGCAAAGACACATGTACTATGATCAGCAGATGAAGAATGTAAGTGAGGAGCAAGGGGACCCTCACTGTGGCCAGCCACAGGTCAGTAGGGTTGATGTGACAGAGCTGAACGCCATGCTCCTGGGTTCCCAAAAGCCAAGGAGCCAAGGAAGCACGCTGAGTCTCCAGTGCTGCAGTTAGGGCTGGCTTGGCTCTAGCACGTGGCCTTGACGTTGGCCCAACTGTCGTCAACACAGCATCCTGGGAGTCTCAGCTGCCTTACGTTGCTCTTGCCTTTGACAGGTATTCCTTGAAAGCTCTGCCTTGGGTTGGGCACCAGTCTGGGTGCTGGAGAGACAGCAACACACCCTCCATGAAAGGTGTCATTTGATGATCTAAGAACTAAAGGACCGGCTAGGGACTGCCATGTGCACAGAGGACGCACATGGGGTTTTCACAAAAGGGTAGAGGAAGGGTGCCCATGGAGGCAACGAGGAGGAGTGAGGGTGATACTGAGTGCTTCCCCAATCCCAGGGGAGCACACGCAGGAGGGAGTGAGCAGAGTCCACCTGAGATGGCCCAAGGGACCTAGAACCAAGCTTCTCAATGCCTCGGGTAGATTGCGCGTTCCTGGACTGGAGGAGTATGCAGAGTTATTTGTTCACATAGGAATGTCGGGTTAGAGGGCAGAAGGGAACCTTGGTGACTGTCAGGGCAATGTGCAGGGACGATGGAGGACCTGCAGGCAGCAGTGACCATGAATGATCAGAGTCCGAGGCTTGGAGCAGCTGAAGGTCCCCGAGCAGGGAGTCCCCACACCTTCCTGCTTTAGAATGCTGGCTGGTGTGTTTTCTGCCATCTGTTGGCTGGATGGCACACACTGTGCATTTTACCTCCTGGGGTGTGAACTGTTTCTTGTTTTTCTATAAATATCCTCAAGCTTTATTGTAGGGTAGAGTTAACTTCTGTAGAAATGTTTTGACCTTTGGTTTTGCTTTTACAACACTGTTAAGTGACATTAGCAGAGTGCTCAGGCTGGGGACAGTTATTCCCTCTGTCGGGAGCCCTGCTGTGAATCTCGCAGCTTCCCCTCTGTCCTGTGAGCGACAGGCACTCTCATCTCTCAGATTTTTGGGCCATCTTTCATGGCTCTGAGTAGCTCGCACACATCTCAGATCTCTGCTAAGGGAGCACTTGAGGGTGACCGTCTGCGACCTCTGATGTCCTCTCTCTCTTTTCAGTGTTTACTTCCGGTGACTCGAGACTGTCAGCTGCCCCTCAGCTCAGTCCAGCTGAGTTTCCCTCCCTGCATGTGGCCTGAACTCACCAGGCAGCGAGAGAGGGCGGCCATATGCACACTTTGTTTCTTTTCTATCTCTCAGGGACCATTTTTCTTTTTGCCTGATGCTCAGTGACATGCCAATCACTATTTCGTATCTTTTCTGTCACGTGGTGATTTCAGTGGGCGGGCAAACCCAGCCCCTGCCACCCCACCTTGGCTGGAAGGGGGAGGCCTTTGCACTCTTGGCAGCCTCGTGGTGGATTCTCACATACAGCCAGACTGAGGATCCTCTGCTCTGAACTACAGTTGCTGGTCATTCCACAGAGATCCTCACCCAGTGCCAGGACACAATTATAATAATGAAGCAAATTACAGTTGTGCAAATAATTTATTACACTTTGAATACGTGAGTTCTTTATATGAATGCGTTGCCCCTCGGCTAGATCGTGAGCTCCCAGAGAAGGAGTTTTCCCCACACCTAACCACGGAGTCTTCACCTAGAGGTTCAGAAACTCTGTGTTGATGGGGAACAGAAAGAAATGGAATGTATGGCCTAATTAATCACCTTCCTTTGTAAGAAACAGAAAATGACACATCTCAGAAAGTTCGCTGTCAATCCCTTTTGAAATAAATTCAATAGAGAAAAACTCCAATTTTTTCACAACTGTCTATAAATCCTTACGGATTAAGAATATTTACTGACATTGAAATCACCTAAATTTCTTTCTCTTAACATAATTGAGATTTAGTCTATTTTGGCCTATCTTTGGGGAGCCAGAATAGTTGCTTAGATTCCCTAGATTCATAGGATCCTGGGCCTCCAAGGGGTTCGGAAGACTCCCTTGAGTTTTGGCAAGAAACACTCAAATGAGTCCAATGTGAGTCTGTTTTGCCAAGAGTAGTAACCAAGCTAAACATAGCAGATGCAGATGAGTCCCTTGGCAATCTACCCGCCCCCCCGGCAGGGCCTCTAGAACCACAAGTGTGTACTTTTTTCCCCACTTATTTAAGTTACCCTCTAATTCAGCTGGCATTTATTGATCATTACTCTTATCATTGCCTCTTGTCATTGCCCTTATAAGCAAATTCCAGCCTTCTTCATAATTTAGGAAATAGCTGTACATTGCCATATCTAAAGGTATTGGGGTGATTTTGATATAAAAGGTAAAACTACTTGTTTACATGGTATTCTGAATAGGTTTATATATAAATTTAGAAATTGTAAGCATGTTTCTATTTTACTTACCGCCCAGGCCTATCAGAATTATGTTAAAAAGAATGGTGAAGAGAAGTTACTTCCTGGACTTGACCTGAATCACAGACAACTGTTCTTCTTGAACTTTGCCCAGGTATCGCCTCCTTCTTGACTGATAAACATGAAAACCTTTCTGAGTTGTGATTTCACAGTAAGTTAGACACTGCATGCTGAGTGGTCTTATGTTAATCACTCGTGGCAGGAAATTTGATTCCACCAACTCCCATTGTTTATGACAGATTGTCAGGTCATATTCGTGATGAATGATTGTTTCCCTGGTTGCCCTTCATTAAACATTACCCGAGGAGTCAGTAGCTGAGGGATGCAGAGATCACTTGGTTTTGCATTTGCCCACCTTCTTGAGCACACTGCCTGCTTTTTCTACTCCTGTCTCCAGGTGTGGTGTGGGATCTACAGACCAGAGTATGCCGTCAACTCCATTAAAACAGATGTGCACAGTCCAGGCAATTTCAGGTACGTGGGTGTGAGCTACAGTCTGGGCGACCCAAGGTTGGCGCCATTGTTTCTCTGTTTGGAATTTGGCTTTTTCCAACTCTGGTTCTATAAAACTTGGAAACTCCAATGCTTCTGTGTGTTTATGTCAAAGATGGGACTGATGGAACATCTCAGTGCAAGGTTTACACGAGCATTCTGGCCGCTCCCTTCTGCAGAATACACCTGTCCTCTGCTCAGTGCTTGATGAGTCCAACAGAGATGTTGACCCCAAACAGTGGCTCTATCTGAAGCTAGCAAAAGCACATATCTGAAAGGCTCTGAGTGGTTTAGGCCTGAAACAGTGACTTCCAGATTGCAAAGAAAGATTCTATATAACATAAAGGGAAATTGGTTACTAACCGAGGTTCTGCAGCCAGGAATAACCTTATCTCTAAAGCTCCAGGGGAGCACAGTGAGGCTCAGGTCCCAAACCAGCCCATGAGGGATTCGAGGGAGAACTGCCCTACAGAGAGGAAGAGAGAGTAGAAGCCCAAGCCCTTTACCAGGTAGAATGTCTAAGAGGCCCACAGATGGGACTCCTAAGTCTCTATGTATTGTTTTAGGACTGAATTCTGACTACTGTCCCCTTCCCATGGACCATAACACTTCATCACTCATTTGCTGATCAACACCACCTTCCAGGAAAAAAAAGGCAGGGGAATAAAAATCTGAAGAGTTTATAGAGTTGTTGGAAAAGAGAGTTTGAGGACAGAAGGGAACTAATGGGCTAAATTTGAAAAACCCAGCCTAATATCTGTGCAAACACCATCTTTCACTGCTGAGGAAGCAGGTTCATTTATGACGTAACGAAGTGGCACATTTGAAGGTCAGAGACCTCACTTGGCATGTTCTAGTACCTTCTCTGTTGACGTCATCCCCTTGGGAGCTCTCTGGAAACCCATTTACTCACAGCCGACACTGTGCGCCTACTTTCTGTATGATGTGAGCTACATCTAAGTTCTGCTGATAAGTTACATCAATTGCTTTATAGGTACAAAGCAAAAAAATGTTACTGGATCAATTCCCATTATGTTCTACCCGTGAACCTCTTAGTTTTAATTTTTAAAAGTTTTTATTTTCCTGTGGAAGTCTCAAATCCAATGTCGAGAATACCAGAGAACATTGGTAAACTCACACAAAGCACCGTACAGTCTAATCTGTCAAAGCTTGGCCCTGCGTGTCCTGTGAACTAAATCAGGGCTCCATAAAGACCCCAGTGGAGTGAAGCAATATGACTGTAATACTTGTGAATCTGCCATTCTCAGAGAGTAAGTTTAATTTTGCAATAGGTAGAGATTTGACTCTTAAGAATTAACATTTTTATCTGAACCACTGGATAAAAATTTCCTTGTTTAAAAATGCATTTTCTACCTGCCCGTCATAACCCGGTTTCCTGAACCATACCTAACGTTTTGGTTTTGGTTTTTGATTTTGTTTTGTTTTGGTTTTGTGTTTTTTTTTTTTTTTTGACAAGAGAAACTGTTGTTGTGACTATTAGTTATGCTCTTGTTGTTTATTAGGTGAGTGAAACCCTCAAAGCCTACGGTGGGTATAGGACTGTTCATCCCTACACCCAGGGTGCACTCTCACGTTGTCTCTGTATCAGGGGTTTGCTGCTTTCCCCTGGTACTAGCTATTCATCTCTGTGCCTCAGTTTCTTGACATTTAAAATAAGGATTAAGTTACCATGAGAGTGGCAGAGGACTAATGTTAATGCGGGTGATGTGCCTATTACATGTACATATTTGAAAATTAGTATTAGGATTATTTTTAGATAAGAAGTCTGAACAGAATAAAAATTCTTAGGAAAAAGTCATGGACTTGCCACATTCCCTATCAGCTCCAGGCAGGTGCTTTCTGTGGCTCATGAATTAAATTATGTCCTGCCTATTCCAGCACATCAGTGATAGCTGGTCCAGCAATACAGAGCTAAGTATGCTGTTTCCTACCCCCTATATTAAACTGAAAAACAATATTTTAGTCAATACATGGAATTATTTGTATCTTTGATTTTCTTTTGGTCCTGGCTTCAAAGATGCCTCTTTGACTATTTTTCATTCATAATAAGAGAAGTGTGTTTGTATGTTTTGAAGGGTAAATGGAATGCCAACCTTTTGTCAAGGAAATTATTATTTTCTCTGGAGGTAAAGGGATTTCCTTGGCAAAAGGTTGAGGTTACATTTCGTTTTGGAAACAGGCTGCTTCCTGACTCTACAAAGTAAAACATATTTTTAACAGAACTTTAAAAACTAACAGACATTGCGTTGCTATTGAAAAATTGTGCTTGGTGGTGTATGTAAAAATATTTCCAAAATAGAGGGAGATTTGTAACCTTGTGCTTAAATAGCCAGACAATGAAAACAAAAGGCAAAATATACTTGATATAAAGATGAAATCTATAGAAGTGTATTCGTTAGGTCTAAACTAGAATTGTTTTATTCTTCTTAACTAAAGCCTTATGTATGTTAAAATAAAACTTCAAAAATCTTTAGTGTTTAAAAAAAATTACCCTTAAATATGCTAGAAATTAAGTCCACAATTTAAATATTGACTTCTTTTTGAAACTCTAGATTTGGCTAGTCATCCATAGGCACTTTGGGGAGTGATTATTTGTTATAATATTTACTACATAATATACAACAATGTTTCTAATATTACTTAGATACAATATTTCTATTAAGGGATCTGTTAATTTTTAAATCAAATCTAAATAGACAAAATCATCTACATGCTTAAATTACTCAATATTATCTCCCACTCAGGAAAATGAAAGAGAACTTTATAGAAATAATACCACTAAAAAACAACTCAGGTAATGTTTTTCACAGCTTAGTTTCCAATATTTTGGAAAGAATATTCTTTGTAGTGTTTTGTGCAGTTGTTTTCAAGTTATAGGGTTATTTTATTTCTTCTTATAGTTTAGCATCCTTACAGTAACTCCTCTTTAAAATGCTCACATTTTCTCCATCTACCTTAAATATTAACATTGGTTCCTGATATTTTATAAATATCAGGGTGGATCTTGGTGAGCTTTGTAAGATTCCTTTTAGCACCTATCAGACTTTAGCACCTACCTAAGAATCTCTGTTAGGTTTATTTTAGACTATACAATGAACTGGGTGCACAGTGGCACACGCCTATAGTCCCAGTGGCTCAGGAGGCTTAGGTTGGAGGTTTGTGAGTTCAAAACCAGCCTCAGCAACTTAGTGAGGCCCTAAGCAACTTAGTGAGACCCTGTCTCTAGATAAAATATAGAAATGGGCTGGGGATGTGGCTCAGTGGTTGAGTGCCCCTGGGTTCAATCCTGGTACCAAAAAAAAAAAAAAAAAGAGAGAGAGAGAGAGACTATACAGTGGAGCAAGTGCTCATCAGTGGGGCTCCATTTTGAAAGATGCATAACAAGTCATGTAGGCAGGCATAGTTAGGTATGTTATAGGTCAGAAAGTCCACTCTTGGTCACATAGATGTTCAACTCCACCTCTCTTAGATGTTTTTAATACAAGTGATTATTTGCCAAGGCAATAAACAGCAGCAGCACAACAAATTATTTTATTTAATGAAGTAACAATTCAAGTAAACCAAAGTTTTCATCTTCTGTTATTAGAAACGCCAACGCAGGAACCACATAGTTTTCATGTAGCATGAAATTCATGTAATTGTTTTATGTAATATTAATGAAATTCAATCTCACTCTCAGAGAAAGGATTTGTTTATTCATACTGTGCCACACTTTTCAAAATGGTTATGCATATCTTCCATCCAAAGATTTGATGTTATAAACACCAGACATTCATTAGAGACCCAGGAAGGTGAGTTAGGCCCTGGTATGCATCTAAGTGAAGTCTTCTGGTGGAGGGGAGACCAGAGCTGAGTGCTCAAGGTCAAGCGTTCCTGCCTCTCCAACTTCCCCTGTGTTCCAAAGACGGTTGTGTCTTTAAGGTGTTTTTCTGTTTTTAATTTGAGACAAATGGGTTTGGGCATTGCAGCTGAAGTACTTGTTCCCGTGTGATGAATCTAAGATACTAGCCTTTGAAAAAAACTTAATAAAACAAAAAGCAAAGTCCAGTTCTTCTTGTTCTTTCACAGGTTTGTGCTATCAGCTAGGGAGCTTGTCCAGTGGGAGGTACACCCAGGCCACCATGAGGATTGTCTCCTAGCCAGAGTCTAGAGCTTCCTAAATTGGGAGGCGGACTGGATCAATGGGCCAAAGCACCTCCATCCTGTAGAGTACGTGAGCCCAGCGCCCAAGAGACAGGAGCAGTGAAAATTCCTAGTTTCTAAGAATTTCGGAGTTAGGAAGTTCTGGGAGTACTGCCTTCCAGGATGCAAACTGCAGACTTCTTGTTGTATCCTCACATGGTGGAAAAACTACATTTTTTCTTGAACATTTCAGATATAAGAAATGGGCACTTAAAAAAATAAATAAGTCAAGCTCTCAGCCCCTGGCCTAAGCGAGGCGGTGGGAAATTAAGTCCCACTAGTGCCCCATGTCCCACTTTCTAGGGTTGCACAGGAGTTTACCACACAGGCCTGGGAATTGGGGACTTGCCTTCCCGCCTGCCACAGTGGCTGCTGAGGCCCCCACAGCCTGAGGGCTCCACGTGAACCAGGTGGCTCCTCTCCCTTCCATGGTCATGGTCAAGGGCCTCCAGAGTCTCCACTCCAGAATCAGTGGAGGCCTGTCAGAGGCCCTTATCGTGCACCACTTTGTCACTGCCTCCCAGTCTGTGGAGCCTGTCACCTCCTGTCACGTACCAGTGGATATCTGTGTGCAGAATGGGTGTGGGGGCAGGCAGGGGCTAGGCTGTGTGCGCATAGAGAGCTCTAGCAATCAGGATGCTCCTGGTCTTCATCGGCCCAGCACCCCTGCCCCCAGCCCCCACCCCAGGGAGCATGCTGCTGGTTCAGGTGGACGAGGCGGGGCAGAGCTGGCTGGGCATGACAGGGTCCCCTCCACATCCTTGTATTGACCCATCTCTTCCCTCCAGTGCTGCGCGGTGCCGATAGTGTGCTGGACACGGTTGTTTTCGCCCATTGGAAGCAGAGATAAGAAGACATGGGCATTTTTCCAGCCCTTTCCAGTTATTCAGGCTGAATCCAGTTTCTGATATTTAAGGAGTCCTTTTGGGAAAAAAAAATGAAAATAACAAAGACCTATTAAAAGCCTATTATATTTCAATGATTGTATGAGCCCTTTCACAATATAGTAAAAAATCCTGATTTCATTCTTCACCCAAACTTTTCTTACGAAACTACAATTCCAAATATGCATTGTTTGTTTTGAAAACACAGAGCATTTATGGATGATTAATGCTCCATTACAATCTCAAGGTGCAGAAACTATTATCATATGCACTTTTAAAATGAGGAGACTGAGGTACAGAGAGGCCTGGTGACCCGGTTTCAAACCAAGCAGCCTGTCTCCAAAATCCACGCCTTTCACTAACTTCTGCTCTGCAGACTCTCCATTGAAAAATTGTTAATGACAAGGAATCGACTCATTGTGCCAGGTGTATTTTTCCTTTTAAATTTCAAATTCTAGAATTATTGACTTGGCCTGCACAGAGAAATCCTGTAGGGCTCTCCACTCGTGTGGACATGAGTAGCCAATGCTGATGATGTCTTTTTTGTTTGTGTCAAAGGATTATTGGGACATTGCAGAACTCGGCAGAGTTTTCAGAAGCCTTTCATTGCCGCAAGAACTCCTACATGAACCCAGAGAAGAAATGCCGAGTCTGGTGATCTTCCCAAGAAGCAGCACAGCTCTTGGCTGGACTCGTCAACAGCACAGAAGACTGGAACATTCTAGCCAAGAGAACAGGGGCCTCTAGGTCACTGCAGTTACCTGGAGGGATTCACAGAGATGAGAACTTCACCATACCAATCAAACTAGGTTCTTCTGGAAAGGGTGTGGAGCCGGAGGGGTCCAAGGCCTGTCAAACCAATCGTGTCACTGTGTAAATACTGCTTCATTTCTAAAGATGATCTTACCATTCATTTCTGTTTCTCTTGTGATCTGCCAGTTTTCTGTCCCTAGGAAACTTGACCACTTGAGCCAGACCTTCTCATCAAAGAGAAAAAGAAGGGGTTCAATACAGTGGGCACCAAAAGCATGGCCACCACATGCTGGTTTAAAACACACGGCCAGTGCTTCTCTTTACCTTTATTTGCAATATTTATGCTCTTCAAAACTCTTCCAAAGAATTCTTATGCATTTGGGGGCCTTGGAATGGACATAGTTTTTCCATATATCAGTTATTCATTCAGCCTTCATTTTATTCTAAGCACTCTTAGGGCAAAACTGAATGCCCCAAACTGTTTTTGGTTATATCTGTCTTACTGATAACAGAGATTCTTGGGGCCCCTGCAATTTTGTAAACAATTTCTTGCTCTCTCTGTCTCTCAACACTTGGTCTTTTTAAGGGATTTCTAGTAATGTATAAATAATAATTTTTATATTTAATTAATTACATTTACAACCAAGTAACTGTTATTATAGGTAATCATGGAATATTAAAGTTTCTCACCAAGATAAGCAGTTATGAACCAAGATCCGTTAAGCGTTGTGCAGATGAAAATGTGAGACTTTAAAAATTTATCAATGGATGGAAAGCTTTAAGCACAAACTTTCAGGACAGAGATGCCACTGAACAGTGGTGTGGAGATGGATGATGCTTGTGGGTCACAAGCAGGATTTTCCAAAGCAAATCTGTCCCTGAGGGTGGCTGAGACAGAAGGGCAGAACTGCCCATGTACCTCTGCTCGGGTTTGTCATCTGATGCAGATCCTTTGGTAATAAGTTGAAGTTGGGAGCCCATTGCTCACAAGCCTGTGTGCGAGCCCCCTGGCTTCAGAACGTGAGGTGTGCTTCTGAGTGACAGTGGGAGGCCTCGGTGGGCCTGCTTATGGAATTCATGTGGGTGGCACAGAGTTTTGGAGGGGATACCTCTTCCCTATGGGGATCCATCTCTTGAGACTTTATGCTCCTCTCTATTCCTGTCCTGTTGGCTATTTCAGCTCATTTCATTTACCTGATTAAAATTTTACAAAAGAGGTGCACTTCCAAAGTCCTTATTTTTCCAAATAAAAGGTGAAAATGAAAGAATCTACCCAAAATATGGGTGTTGACTTTACTGCCTCTTGAAAAATGCCCGTTTGCCTTTAAAAAGATGTCACTAAGACATTTTACACACACACACACTTGAAATTGCCTAGAGCCCGTGGCACAGCTCCGTGAACTCTGAGCAAGGCTCTGTAGCAGCACCGGGGAGGCAGAAGCCCATGGTGCCACCTCAGGGCTCCACAGGCTCTCACATCATGCACCCGTGTCGCCTGTGGTGGCTTTTAGAGAATAGAATCAGTCAGTGTAGTTTCTTTCCCGCCTGGGCCCTTCCTTCCAGCCCCACATTTGTGAGATTCGCTCTATTATTGCCCTAGTCATGGACCCTTCATTCACACTGCAGAGGTACATTCTCTCATGGGACTCTTCCAGAATTCATATGCATCCTACTGTCAGCCGGCTCCTGAGCAGCTTCCTGGGCAGGGCTGTTCCAAACAGCACAACCACGAGTGACAAGCTGTTCTTGCTTATTAGCACATTTCCCCACGTCTTGCAAAAATCACAAATATTGAAGATGTAGTTTCAGGCTAACCAATGAACATCCTCACCCTTTCCCCTTTATCACCACTGCCATTATCACAGATAAATCAAAGCATATTTACATCGATACATCTTTAAATTTAAACATACCCTAAGTGGTATTTGTTGTTGGAGGAATAGGCACTCTCAGCTCTGAATAAAACAGCTACCTTTTAGTTATTTTATTTCTATCTCATCACAGCAACTGAAGAGACATCAATGCAACTCATACCAGACTCCCGTCCCCGTGGAGGGACAGCCCTCCAGTCCTGGATGCCTGCTCTGTATTTAAACTTCAGATGGGTGGGGAGGAGCCTAAGCATTAAGGTCAGGGTAGTGACCTTAATGTCACTACTGTGTCTAGACATTCATCCCCAGTTTCTCCTGGTACTCCTGGGTACCACAGACCCCTGTGATCTCCCTTAACCACTGCTAGCCATCTGGAGTAGCCACATTAGATAGACATACCTGGAATCTCACGAGTCAATCCAGTTCTACCAACGCTAAGTTCTGGGCAAGGACAGAGGGTTCAGAAGCCATGACCCCAAGGCTGAAGCTGATGGAACTTGGGATGGAGACAGGAAGAAGCTGTTAGCAGGACATGTTGGGGGGAGGGCACATCCAGGCCACTGTGTCCACATGGCCACCAAGAACACGGTGGGAGGGACGCTGTCCTGGACGTGTCCCTGTTCTAGTCCTGTTCTGCCACTACAGGCAAGGTGACTTTGGCCATTTGAGTGTTCTGTGGGTCTTCTGCTTCTCCCACCTAAATGAAAGCCTTTCCATTCTGCTGGTTCTCACCTAGAAAAGGTCATCTCCAACCCCCTCTTAAATGCGTCAGTCCCATTAGACCACGTTTTAGGGTGAGGAGCAAGGACCCCAGCTTGTTGAGTTTGTTAGTGTCAGACATTACACAGGGCAAAAGCCTGCTGATTTCCTCAAAAGCATTTATCATTCCTGTTGCCACAGATGGAGCTCTTCAAGCTCTTCAGTCTCCCAGCTTGGAAAGAAAATAAGATTCCACTCTACGAAAGGATATTCCAAATTTTTGTTGTCAGGCTCAGGAATACAAAATAACAACAAACAAACCTTTCTCATACTACCACTTTTAGGCCGAGTCCACCTATTCCAACCCCCAACCCTCCTGTGTTAAGATCCATTAAGACTATATGGATCTTTTGTGGCTCTGTAGTCATACACTGGCTGCTAGCAACAAACTGAAACCTTTAAAAATGGAGGATAAAACTATTTAACAATATCGTCTTGTTTTCACACCCCCCCCCTTCCAAAGACAACCATCGTTTTCTGATGGTTGGATTTGTTTTCAAAAGGTGAGGAGGTTGCCAAACGCTGGAGGGAGGGTCTCTGTGCACTGGCCCTGGACTAAGGAACCGGACCCTTTGGTTGGTGAAGGGAACAGAGGAGCCACATCTGATTGCTATATGAAGGACACATTTATTGCCCTCTGATCTATTCTACCAGTGTTTTCTTAGTTTCAGCTCCTTTGTGTTTTGCTGAAACAGTGAGAAACATTCCTATCATTTTCAGCCTCATAGAGAAAATGTGGTGCTTCTATTTTGTCTGACAAAACCCATATTGGTTTTATGAGGAAAGGCTGGTACAACCAAGCGCTGATTTTTGCTGGAGATAATGATGGGCTCCACTGGGGAAGTGCAGACACAGAAGGTCTCACATTCATATTTCGGTGTTGCACTTGGGATTTCCTTTCCATCCAGAAACTAACGAATGTTCCAGGAATCAGGCTTATTAGCATTTTTCCTGAATCCCTATAAATGCATGTGATTCATCTCCAGTCTGATCATCTCATTTTGTAGTACATGCTAAAAATCTACTCTATCTCCAAGAAGAGAAGTGGGGTCAAGTGCTGGATTGCCATCTGCGTTGGTATAAAACATTCACACATGCTGCAAATGCACTATGCCCCTAATACACAACATCCAAGATCGAGTGCTGGGGTATTCATGGTAACCTCACAGGGCCAGAGGAACAGGAAAGAAAAACCCAAATAGCAGAAAATGTTTGGATTTGTTAAATTAAAATGCATTGTCATTTCCAGTTTGTTAAAATATTGTCATGAAAAAAAAAGTTGGAAAGAATATATGCCAAAAATTAACCACAACCATCATGAGTGGTAGCATTGTGACTTGACTCTTCTTTTCTTTCTTTCTTTTTTTTTGTTTTGTTTTGTTTTGTGAATTCTACTTTTTCCAAAATGGGAAAATGTTAGTGTTCAAAAGTAATTTTAACAATGTTATTTTAAAGGAAGAAGAAGGGTATTTGGAATAGAAAAAAAAAGTGAAGGAAATTTGACCAAAAAAAAAAAAAGAGAGAGAAATGTAATTTCCCTGAATTTAAGGTTTGTTAATTCATTTAAGGGCTCTCCGGTTTGGTGTCTCAGGGCTGGTGTAGGGGACGTGGGACAGGAGACCCTGCTTCAGGAAAAATCACAGCTCACAGTTTCTGAGGTGGTTCTGACACACTCTCCCCGGAATGAGGAGGCTGGCATACACCCTCTGTCTGCACTGGTTCAGTGAGAAAAAAGCATTGCTCCAGAGGGTGTGTGCTTGTGTGCGTGTGTGCATGCATGTGTGTGCGTGCGCACGTTTGTTCACCTGGGTACACCTGTGTTGACTGCTCCAACCACACTCTCCTATTTGGTATAAAACAAAGACAGATCCTTAGCATTTGCCAAACCCTGACCTAAGATGTGAAACTGAAGCCCGAAGATGATACAGTGATGAGATCTGAATGCTGAAGCTGGTGGGTGCCGCAATTTACCTGGTGGCCAGATGCCACAATTTAGAGGTTGCACAGGGAGGAGACCCCAGGGTACAGCTAATCCCAGGCCACTCACTGCTTTTCTGTGCTCACATGTGTTAAGACTCTGTTTGCAACAGTGACTATCAAACTCACACTCCTCTAACCAAAATTGGATATTTGTTGATTCATGTTACAAATACATGACAGGTGTAAGAACTGGCCTTCTCTGAAATCAAGCCATGATGGGTAGCCTGCTGGGGAAGGGCACCTCTAACTGCACATGCACTTGACAAATCCTAAGAAAAAAGCGACTGGCCCATTTTGGAAATATACACACCCCTGTGATTAAGGCACAGGGACAAGGGGAGGTTGTAGAAATTATGGTCTGTGACCTCTTCAAGAAGAATAAGTCTCCCCAAAGAAGGAAAACACCATTTCTAGAAGAGAAAGGAAGGGAAAACTGTCCAATTCTAGACACTTCTCAAATGCTTCACAAAGCATCATGGTGCAGCTTATGAGCCCAATCAAAATTTTAAAAGAATATTAAGTATTTTAATCAATTATATCAATAAACACAGTGGAACATCTGCTCTATTCCAAATACTATATTAGAAGCAATATTGAAAGTAGCCACACACACAAAAAAAATAAGGTCAAATAATGTTCTTTGGCCAACACTACACTGTCTACTTCATTTGTTCAACTGTTCAATGATCAAACATTAGCCACCACTCACATGTGCAATTAGTAGACAAAATAAGTGAACGCAGTTGCCTTCTCCATACAGTAGAGATGCTACAGAGGTCCACAAACATAGTAAAGAGACGAAGAGAAAACTGAATTTGAGTACTCAGGTAAATTTCTCAGCATGCTAAAGACATTCGAGAGAAAATTATATTTAAGTTGAATGTGAACATATGGATGAGACTTTGACAGTTAAAGAAGATAAGGAAATATTTTGGCTTAAAGATAACTCATGCAAAATTTGGCATCAAAGAGTAGGGACTGCACAGACACCGGAGCAATGCCACTCTGCAAGGACACAGCGAAGGGGAGGCCGGCGTGCGTACTCTGTCGACACAGCCCTTCCTTACTCACAGTCAGCTTTCTGACATGTCCTACATCAATCAACAAAAATCATCTTTATCTATTCATTGAGCATCATATGCCATTCTTAAAGTTCACCCACTATCTTTCTACTTTGAAAGATGTCCTGTGCATTTCTTGCATTTACTACAAGTCGTGGGATAAGGAGAACATTTTGTCTCGTTCTTAGAAGTTTAGGGTCCTGCTCTGTTTTAAGCCCTGTTGCTAACACACTGTGCTGAGTGAATTTCCCCTAACTCAATTTCTTTGCATTTGCATTGTCTCAATAAAAAATCGAGTTAGGATCAAGGCTTTCCCCAAACCAGAAGGCAGGCAGATGGAATGTTTCGCAAATCATACTCAAAATGGCAAAAAAAAAAAAAAAAAAAAAAAAAATCAGTGCAGAGGAACTAGGGCACAGTGTCTTGGAAAAATCTGAATCCAGAGAGAGCCAAATAGACCCAGGGACATCCAGGGTCAGGGCAAAGACCAGCCAACTGGTACATGGTGAGCTTTTGGCTCCTTCTGGCCTCAACTTCCTCCTCTGCAAATGGTTCTCCTCCTCTGCCTGCACCTCCCAGGGAAGAGTTCTGTACCAGTTGCCAGCCAATTGTATGCTCAACCGCACTGAAACTTAATCCTTGTTTGTTACCTCTGACATTTCCCTGGCCCTAATTAAATTCCGTGGATCTTTAAAAACATGAGGCCTTTGGGCTAAAAGGCTAGAGCTTTGTTTTTCCTTTCTTCATACTGTCTTTCATATTGCTCTAAGTGAGTCGCTTGCTTGATCCCTTTTGAATCATTTTTCTTGCCAGACGCTCTTGAAACAGAAAAGACAAAAAGTTCAATCCTTCAAATTAGCAAGGGATTTCTTCCAAGGTAAAAAGAGCAAAAGTCAGAACACACTCTAAACAAGGGTGAAGGTCTGAGTGAAACGATAATTCGGGGCAAAACAGGTTCTGGTTTGTTATGCAAGTATATGGCTTTGCTCAGGAAATGGCATTGGCGCCAGAGACCTTGCGAAGACCATTTCATGCCTTTGAGTCAGTTTGCTCAGCAATAAACTAGAAACACATTTTGGTCCATCAGGTATGTGGTGGGCAGGAAACGTCCTTCGCCATCAATGTCCCAGTGCTGATTCCCAGAACCTGTGACATGCCAGGATGCATGTCAAAGGGGGTTGAAGTAGCAGTTTGAATTACTTTTGCTCATCAGCTAACTTCTAAAGAGGTGAGATTCTCCTGGGCTCTCCAGATGGACCCGCCTTGTGATGACCGTCACAGGGTGCTTAAAAATGAAGGAGGCAGAAGAGAAGCCAGAGGGCTGCTAGGTGAGGAGCTGGCCAGTTCTTGCTGACACGAAAGATGGAGGAAGAGAGTCATGAACCAAGAGACACAGGCAGCCTCTGGGAGCTGGGCAAGAAGGCACATGAGCTCTCTTCTCCTGCCCCCAAGAGGAATGCAGCCCAGTGGACACCTCCACTCCTGCTCGCTGGCACAGCACCCCTGTCAGATTTCTGGCCTTCAGGTTTTCAAGATAATAAATTTGTGTCATTTTAAGCCATCATGCTAGGCTTGTGGTCATTTGTTATAGGAGCAGTGTGAAAGCACTTCAGAATTTTTTAAACTATTGAAAGTTATACTAAGCTCATGTATTATCTTCTAATGGTGAAATACATGCAATTATAAACATTCAGACAGAAACATTTACTATTCTGCACTTATGTGTTATTAAATATTGAGTGTATGGATATAACATCGATTTGAACTAACTAGATAGGAGTTGGTGTTACTGTAAACTAAAATAAGTAGTCATAAGTGATTCACTCATGCAAAGACTAAAACATTGGCCTTTATAAAATAAACATAATTCATCATGCAGAGGTTCGGTATTTGGCAATTAACAAAGGCCTGCCTATCACCCACCCTTCATCTCAGCATGTGGACTAATTAGCCACTGAGACTACCTTCCTTGGATCAGCACAGATATGTCAAGAAAATATTTATGACATTATCCATTAAAGTAGCTAAAATATAAATTGTTTAGGCAAAGCTTTAAGAAAATAGAAACTTAGGACCATGGAAATAACTAATCATAAAGCAGCCTTGAGATTTCTCTGTACTTGGTATGCTGCATTTTCCTGGGAGTTTATTTATAGGTAATATTTTTACCTTAGGCAAGCTAATAATGAATTGCTGTGTTCTCAGGAACTTGTGCACTTCAGCTTTAAGGAGGATGTCATAAAAAGATATATTGCTCAAATGCTTAAACATTAAAAATAAAGCAGCTGGTGAGCGTGTGCTGTCCGTGGTAGCAGGACCAAAACTGTTGCTGGCTTTTTAATGCACAACAACTATGATGTGGATCGAGACATTGCTCAGAGCTTCCTCAACATTTATTGAGTTCTGTAGATAGCAAAATGGATTGAAAAAGCCGGGCTTGGGGTGGGCCAGAGACAGGTCTTCAAAGCGGACTGTTAACTTTTCAGATTTTGTGAGTTGATGTCAAATTGGTACCTTGAAACCGCCCAACACTACAATCCAGGTTGCCTAGCCTACTCCTCTCAGAGTATCAGCCGTTTGGCATTTACTAGCACATCCCTGGCACTGACCAAGGACAGCACACATCCCAGGAACTTAAACCAGCTCACCATTCAAAGTGACACGCAGTCTAGGGGACTTCTCACACTCCTTGGAGAAGCTTTGAATATTTGTAACTCTTCCTGCAGATGGCTAATGATATCCCCTTTCCATAGAGAATCAGTATGTTAGAATTTTCCAAAAGATAGAAGTAAGGTATCTGGAGGACAGGGTGCCTTCTCCTGCTTCATACAAGACCTGCACATATGAGCTAAAACGGACTTAAGGGGCCTACCCTAAGTCAGGGCAACAGACCAAGTGCTTGTGTCCCCCATGTTCAAAAACTGAAATAATTCCTAATAAGATACTATGAGGACTTTTGGTAGGGGTTTAGGTCATGAGAATGGAGCCTTCATGTTTGGGGTTGGTGCCTTTAAAAAACAAGCTGCACAGAGCCCCTTCACTCTGGCCACGTAAGGACACTGTGGGAAAATGGACACCTGGGAGCCCAGAAGTGGATCCTCACCAGGTGCTGAGCCATCCAGTGCTGCGGTGTTAGACTTCCCACCCTCCACCATGGAGAGAAGGCTGCGGTGCATATGCCACCCATCACACAGCATTCTGTAGTAGCACCTGTGCTGGCTTCATGGTGGGACATCTGATATATGACATGGGTTTGATCATGAAGGACATGATAAAGGAGTGCAAATGAGGAAGAGATTACCTTCATTTGTGAATGCTTGCAAAGGTTTTAGGAAGATGAGTCCCTGGGGTAGGGTGCTTGAAATAATTATTGTTATTCACATGTATTTATTGTACAATTTGATGGGTTTGTTCCAAATATTCACACGTGCCTATATTGGGTCCACCCTCCCTCCTACCATCCTGTGCCTGCCCTCTCTCCCCATCTCCCTGGTCCTAAAAGTGCCTCTTCTACTTTCACGTTTGTTTGGTTTTAGTTCCTATATGCAAGAAAGCATGCTATACTTATCTTTTTGTGTCTGATTTGTTTCACTTAGCACAATTCCCTCCAGTTCTATCCATTTACCTGCCAATGACACGATTCGTTCTTCTTCGTGGCTGGATAATGCTGCATTGTGTACATACACCACATTTTCTTCATTTCTTCACTATAGGCGGGCACCTGGACTCATCCACAACGTGGCTATGTGAACATGGGCATATAGGTCTCTTCTGCTTGCTAACTTCCTTCCCTTGGGGCGCAGACCCAGGAGCGGCAGAGCAGGATCATACGGTGGCCCTATTTTTAGTTCTGTGAGGAACCTCCACGTTGCTTTCCACAGTGGCTCTGCTGACTGACAATCCCACGAGCAGTGGATAAGCATTCCTTTCTCTCACCAGCATTTGTTATCTTTTTTTTTTTTTTTTTTTTTTGGTTTTTTTGGAAAAGCCGCTCTGATGGGGGTGAGATGGATTCTATGGAGTTTTGGGTTGCTTCCTCCAATGGCTAAAGACATTGAGCATTCTTTTACATGTTCATGGGCCACTTCTACTTCTTTTGAGAGGTGTCTGGTAGCTCATTTGCCCATTTTTTAAAATTAGATGACTTATTCTTTTAACTTATCTTTGATGTTTTTAGTCTTTACATCTTTGGAATGTCAATACTCCCAGATGGACAGCTGGCAAAGGTTTCCTCCTGCTCTATGGGTTGGCTCTTCCCTCTGTGGATGGTTTCCTTTGCTGTGTGGATCATGTAACTCTATTTGCCAATTTTTGCCCTTGTTTCCTTCTCTTCAGGAAATCTTTGCCTGTACCAAGGTCATGAAGTGTTCCCTCATGTTTTCTTCTAGTAGTTTCAATTTGGGGGATTTGCCTAAGGGTTTTTGATCCATCTTGAGTTCATTTTCATGCAGGGTGTGAGGAGAGGTTTCATTCCAATCTTCTTCTGCATGTGGACATCCAGTTTCCCCAGCACCACATGTAAAGAGGCTTTCCTTTGTTTAATGTGTGTTTCTGTCACCTTCGTTGAGAATCAGTTGCTGGTAGATGCAGGGGTTTATTTCTGGATCCTCCTTCTATTGGCCTACGCGTCTGTTTTTATGCCAATATGCCGATACCATTTTGTTCTTGTTACTATGACACTGTAGTATATTTGAAATTAGGCTTTTTTTTTTTTTGGCTCAGGATTTCCTCGATGGTTTAGATATGAGGTGTCCCCCAAAATCTCATGTGTGAGACAATGCAAAAATATTCAGAAGCTTAACGATTATGATAGATATAAACTAATCAATGGATTAATCTACTGCTATATATTAACCTGGAGGTAACTGCATGCAAAACTTTGAGTGGCTGGAAAAAGTAGGTCACAAATGGACATGCCTCTGATGTTTATAATTGTCCTTGGTGAAAGGAGCTCTCTCTGTTTCCTGGTTGCCAGGTCCTGAGCCGCTTTCCTCTGCCACGCCCTCTACCACGATGTGCTGCCTTACCCGGGACCCAGAGCAGTGGAGTTGACCAACTATAGACTGCAACTCTGAAACCATGAGCCAAAATAAACTTCTCTCCTTTTAGTGTTCTTGCCAGGTCCTTTGGTCAGAGCAACACAGGATCCGACTTAAAGAATTGCTTTGGCTTTTGGAGGATCTTTTGTGCTTCTGTATAAATTTGAGGGTTGCTTTGTCTACTTCTATGAAGAATGTCATTGGTATTTGCATGAGAATTGTATTGAATCTGTAGTTCATTTTCAGTAGGAGGGCCATTTTAACAATATTAATATACCCAGTCTATGAATGTGGGAGGTCTTTCCATCTTCTAGTGTTTTCTTTAATTTCTTTCTTCAGTGCTTGGTGATTTCCAATATACAGTTATTTCACCTTCTTGGTTAGGTTGATTCCTAGGTTTGTTTATTTGTTATTTGTTTATTTTAGGGCTACTATGAATGGGATTGCTTTCCTGATTCCCTTCTCAGCAAGTTTACTGTTGGTGTATAGAAAAGCAATTGAGTTTTGTGTGTTGATTTTGTATCCTGCCTTTTTGCTGAATTTGTTTTTCAGTTCTGAGAGTCTTTTAGTGGAATCTTTAGGGGTTTTTAGGGGTTTTAAATTCTTTTTTAAGAATCATATCATCTGAAAACAGGGATAATTTGAATTCCTCCTTTTCTATTTGTATCCCTTTTATTTCTTTCTCTTGTCTGATTGCTCTGGCTAAGATTTCTAGTAGTGTATTAAATAAGAATAGTGAGAGAGGACATCCCTACCTTGTCTCAGATTTCACAAGAAATGGTTCCAGTTTTTACCCATCCAGTAGTATGATGTTGGCTGAGTTTCTCATAAATAGTCTTAATTATGTTGAGGTATTTCCCTGCTATACAAAAATATTAAAGGCTTTATCATGAAGGAAAGTTGGATTTTTATCAAAAGCTACATCTATCTATTGAGATGCTCATATGATTTTTATCCAAGATCCTATTCACATCCTGTATTAAACTTCTTGATTTGTATATGTTGAGCCATCCTTCCATGCCCAGGGTAAAACGAACTTGATCATAGCATGTGTTCTTTTTAATATAGTATTGAATTCAAATATTCTATTGAGGATTTTTATATCTATGTTCATCAAGGATATTTGGTCTCTATATTTCTTTATTTGTTGTATTTTTATTAGGTTTTGGTAGTAGATAATACTGGTTTTGTAGAATAAGTATGTAAGGGTTATTTCCCTTTCTATAATATGAATAGTTGGAGAAGAACCAGTACTATATGTTATTTAAAAGTGGTAAAATTCAGCAGTGAATCCATCTAATCCCGAGCTTTTCTTCATTGGGAAACTTTATTACTGTCTCAATGTCATTGCTTTTTGCTGATCTATTTTAAATACTTTCTTGATTCAATTTTAATAGGTCAGATGTGTCTAGAAATTTGTCCATTTATTCTAGATTTTTTCTGTTTTTTTTTTCAATACAGGTTTTCAAAGTATTTCCTCATAATCCTTTGAATTACAGACGTATCTGAATCATCCCATTTTGTAATCATCCCATTTTTTATTTATTGGGCTCTCTCTCTCTCTCTCTTTATTGGGGTTTCTCTCTTTCTTTCTCTCTCTCATTAGCTTGGCTAAGGATTTATCAACCTTATTATTTCACAGAGACCATTCTTTTTATTTTAGTCTTTATTTAATTTATTTCTCCTGGTATTTATGATTTCTTCTTCTGATTCTGGTTTTGATTTGTTCTTGCTTTTTTAAAGTCTTGAGCTGCATCATTATTTATTTATCATTATTTATTGACATATCTTTCTATTTAGTGTTGGAATGCATAGCTATGAACTGCCTTCTTATGATAGCTTATGATAGTGTTTCTATTTTCACCCCCTGATTTCTGCAATGACCTACTTCTTGTTCAAATTTTTATTGTTTAATCTTCATGGGTTTGTGTAATTTCTGCAGTTTTCATTGCTATCAATTTCTAGTTTTATCCCATTATAGACTGATAAAATGCAAGAAATAATTTCAAATTTTTGAATTGGTTAATATTTACTTTATGGCCAAATGTATGATTTATTTTAGAAATAAGTTCTATGTGCTGATGAAAAGAATCTGTATTCTGTTGCTTTTGACTGCAACGTTCTGTATTTAGTCCATCTGATCTGTAGTATAATGTAACTTTGATGCTTTTTTCCTAACTTCTATGGTCTGGATAACCTACCTTTGGTGAGAGTCGGGTATTGAAGTCACCCACTAATATTGTTTTGGGACCTATCTATCTCTTTAGGTCTAGTAGTGTTATATAAAATTGGGTGCTTCAACATCTGTGCATGTTTGTTTATAATTGTAACATCTTCTTAATGAATTGTTCCCTTTATCAATCTGTAGTGATCTTCTTGTTTCTTCTGACTTGGGCTTAAAATCTGTTTTGTGGATTATGAGTATACTTACTCCTGCTTGCTTTCAGATTCCATTTACTCAGAATATGATGTCCCTTTATTTTAACTTTCATTCTGTATATGTCCTTGCTGGAGAGAGAAGTTTCTTGCAGGAAGCATCTTCTTAATCTAATCATCCAATCTGAGTCTTTTAATTGTTGAATTAAGACTATTTATATTCAGGATTATTATCTTAGAGGTTTGATGATCTTCTGTATTAATATTGTTTGGTTCTTCCCTGATTTTCTTTAGAACAATGCTAGAACCATTGAGGCTATGAGGACTTTTGGAAATAACTTAAATGCATTTTGCACTATGAGATGGACATGGGACTTTGGGGGCAGAGGCAGAATATTATGGTTTATATATGAAGTGTTCCCCAGAGTCTCATGTGTTGAGGGCTTGGTCCCTCAAAGCAGCCATGTTCAAGGGGTGGGGATTTGGGGAATTGATTGGATCATGAGGGTTTTGACTTTTTGGTGGATTGACCCATTAATGGATTCATAGCTAAATAGATTATTAGGAGATGGAAACTGTAAGAGGTGAAACCTAGTTGGAGGGGGTGGGTCATGTTGGCATGCCCTTCCATACCGAATTTGTCCTTGTCCCCTTCTTCTCCCTCTCTGCTTCCTGGCTGCTGTGAGGTGAGCAGCTTTCTTCCACCATGATGTTGTGCTTGGCCCCATTCCAAAGCAACGGAGCCAGCTGTCCACACACTGACACCCCCAGAGCCATGAGCCAAAATCAGTGTTTCCTCTTTTTTTCCCTCAGGTATTTGTCACAGCAACAAAGAAAAAGAAAGGAAGAAAAAGAAAAACAAAAAGAAGCAGAAATAAAAATTAAAAAGAAAGAAGAAAAGGAAAAGCAGGAGAAAGTTGTAAAAAAAGAGAAAAAAAGAAAAGAATTATATATTAAGAGCAGAACACAGGAGAGATGTAAGTATATATACAAACAAAAACCAGTAATAACAAAAGTGTATTAATTTTAAAAAATTAAAATTTCCTCTCCTCTGAAGCGCTCCATGGGGTGGGTAGGATTGGGTGATTGCAATCCGTGCTGGACAGAGAATTTTTTTCCAGGTCTTTTTGACTGTGCCACTCAGACAGAGGAAGGGCTGGGAATTACTCACCTCCTTCTCTCCTTTGTAGCACTCCTAGGTGAGCAATGGAGCGGTTTGTGACCCCTCAGTTGGCATAGCTCCCTGCTGCCTTGCCAGTCAGATGAGCTGGGGCAGAAGTCAGAGCTCGATGGCAAAGATCTACTCTGGGGTTATCTGGGCTGCACATTTCAAGAGCAGGGCAGACACAATGTTGCAGCCTGTCACCAAGCTCATCCACAGAGGGGACTCATCTAGCACAGGTTCCCTGTGCTTCCAGGAGCACTGCAGCTTGCCAAGGACTCTGCCCTTCTGGGCTACACCTGGGAGAGGCTCTCGAGTCTTAGCTATCTGTGCTGGGGGTGAATGGCCACGGGCACTGAGTGATCTTCTCCCTTCAACTCTGGTGCACCCAGGCTTAACTCCTGCTTGAAAGTGCAGGGCTGCTTCTTCCCCTGGGATCCCACAGCCAGGTTCCTGATCTGCCAGTTTTAAAAGAGGCTTCCTCCATTCTCTTACCTGATTCCCACCACATAGAATTCTCTGCCATTGTATGTCAGAGACATACATATCCAGGACCAAGCTGCCCCTCAAAGCAGCTACCCATAGAGTCAGTGCAGTTATACTGCCATCGGGACCCAGACACAGGAAAATGCAGGGGCCTTTGGCTCCCAGAGCAGTAAGCTCAGGCAAGACCTTCTCAAAATGGTCCCTCTTAGGGCACTGTGAAAACCCTGGGAAGGGCAGAGAACTTCTCCAGAGCCCGAGATTTGCAGTGCAGATTCCAGCTCTCTTATGTTTAGGCTGAATTTCTGCAAGGTGACAATTTCAGGGCTGGAGGGACTCCCCCCATCCCTGTCACTCTACCCTGTAATTGGTGCTAGGGCAACATTTTCACCCTTTACTCTGCTATCCAAGGTCACTGGCTTTCTCCAAATCTCTGTCCACTGTGGACAGCATTCTTCCACAATCTCCACCTGGATACACAGTTGTGTCCAGTTGTGATTTATCTGGTGGGGAAGGAGAATGCCAGGGACCTGCGACTCACAGCTCCACTCCACCAGGCTTTAAAGATGGACAGATTCCAGGGGAAGATGTAGGATGGGAATCCAAGAGGAATGGGGAAGCTGCATGAATCTTGGTAGCCAGAACTCCTGAAAGAGCCCACGGTGTTGTTGCAAACGAACTAGAAGGAAAGTCACCCCTCAAGGTAGTTTGGGGCCAAATAATGAGGATTTAGAATTCTAAACTGAGCCATTTCAATTGTGGAGGTGCATTTTAAATTTTAGAGTCTGAGTTTCTGTCCCCACAAAAAAAAAAAATCCCCACATATAAAATGTGTATGAACATGAAACTGTAAGCCTAGTAAACACCAGCAGAGCAGGGCTCATCTCTTCAGTGTTGCCCCTCCAGGCTTGTCCAGCATCCAATACCTGGCAGCATTCAGCATGTTTTCTTTTTTGTTGTTGTTGTTGTTTTCTGTTTGGAAAGGAGGAGTCAAATTAGTGCTATTGTCCTTGATCCTTCTATCACAAAACATATTTGTTAAAATATTTTCAATATATGCCAACTAACCCAACCCTCTCTTGAGTCACTTGACAAAATAACTTCTGTATCCTTTCTTCTGGTTGCACTGTCTTGCCAGATTAAAATGGTAGGAGGCAAGATTGATGACGAGCAGAATATAATCATAATAGAAAATTAATTTTTCTACCTATAACGAAAGAGCATAGAACAAGAGAGACTTGCTGGATAGCGTGATTCTCTTTATGTCCCAGAGCCCTGGCTCAGGTGCATCAAATGCCCCCGACGTGAGGCCAAGGCAGAGCAAAAGAAAAGTGGATTTGGATGAAACTGGAAGAGAACTGATGTCAGCCTGGGGTTGCCTTCTCCCAAGTTGAAGGGTGTGCCACTGGAGCTGTCCCTCTTCTGGGAATCCTGGAAATCAGGGCAGTGTAAAGTGGAGGGACAGCAGGGCGACTAGCTTCAGCACTCCCCTAGGTGATCTCCTGCACTGGGGGAAGCAGATCAAGAGCACTAACTGTGAGGTGCCTGTTTGTAGAAGGCCAAGAGAGGCAAAGAGAGACGCCAGAGGAAATCTTACATTCGTGTCATCAGATGGCTCTGGTCTTAAATCCATCTGCCATGTAGGATCAAGTTCTAGAGCCTCCCAACTTCTGCTCATGCAGTTCTGAGTTCTGCAGGACCCACGCTTTCCATACTACACCACGTCCAGAACCCTCTCCTACTAAAGAAGTCCTTCTCCTCTGATTCTAGTCTTCTGCAATGATTGGTCCTACTAATGCCAATTCCAAATGTGGCAAATGTGCTCCAGGGTTCACAGAGGGGGTGACCACTGCTAATCCTCACCCAGGGGACAGCGACTGCTACCTTCCTTAGTGGCACAGCTCTGAGCATGCTGATGCCAGACCTTTGACACTCTCATCTGACCCAAGGGCACTGTCTCTCCTTACTGCCAGAGTCCAGCAGAGAGTCTTTCCACGGCATCAACAGCTCTGCTATTAAGATCCTGTGCTCCCATGTCCCACAGAGGGTTTTATGAGGACAGCAGGTACATCTACATCCACCTGCTCTGTTTGTTTGCTTGGCAGCAGATTCCTTGAAACAAAATTCAAACTTTAATTCACGGTGACATTCTGAAGGAGAGAATCTCACAGAGCTCGGAATCTCCCCTTCCCCATCTCAGCCCTCACCTTAGGATAAACTATTCCTCCTGAGGTTCCTCACTTCACTGTCCCATTGAGCACACCCCACCCTCCACAGGGCTGGCGCTCAGCTGGTCTAGGGGGAGCCATATGTTCATGGTGGGCATTCAGCCTGATTAACTGGCAATAAAGGTTTGAGCTCATCCACAGCCTCCATGACACCCCTAATTGAGGGCCAACACAGGCAAGGCTCTCCAAAGGGCACTTTAAAAACACTCCAGTTATATTATGTGCTGGTACAAACATGTAACAACAAATCCCATTGTTATGTATGGCTACAATGCACCAATAAAAATGTGGAAAGGGAAAAAAACACAGGAAAATACCACAGGAAGGGATATTTTCCATACCTTAGTTCCTTAGTAGGGTGACAAAATAAGAGAATTCTGTGTCATCACAATGGAATTTCATGTTAACTGAGATGGTCCAATGGTCCTCATTTGCAAGAAAAGGTACCGTAGCAGACAGTACTGATCTCCTCTGATACTGAAGATGCTCAAAAGCAAGAAACCCACTGTGAATCATCAGATGAAAAGCACCCAACCTGTCCTAACATCCATGCTCCTTCTCTTCCACTGTGACAGGACTCCCAAGTTCTGTCTGACACATGGTCACCTGGCTGCAGAGACGACGTTTCCAAGCCAGGAGTGGACATGTGATTATGCTTCGGCCAATTTGATGTGAAAGAAGCTCTACATGCAGCTCTGGGTCCTGTCACACAGGCATGAGATTATTTGCATGCCAGGGCACACACTGGAACTCCCAAACATGGCTCTGGTCAGGTGGCTGGGGGTGGTAAAGTCGAAACATAGAAAGAACCTGGTTCCCTGGACAACCTCACTCAGGTTGTTAAATGAGAGGAAAACAAACGCCTGTTCTGTTTGAGTCTGAATAATCATTGATTTGTTTTGGGGGTGTCTCTCTGTGACGGCAGCTTAGTTTGTGTATTAATGCATGATAGAAGCTAGGGACTGTGCAGTCCGTGTGAGAATACACCTATTGGGAAGAAAAGCTGTGGGCTTGAACTTTTGGTGGTATAACATTACAAACTACATCATGGGCTGCAACCCTAATCATGATTCACTATGAACAAAGAGAATTGCATTAAAATAAAGAAATTCCCTAATGATGCCCTCTGTAGACACTTCCTTATATTATATTAATGCCCACCCCATCATAGTACAATGAATAAATAAACAAATAAAATTTTTAAAGCAGTTTGGATTGGTCAGGGTAATAAACAGTTATCCCTCAGTATCTAAGAGGGACTAGTTCTAGAATCCCTGGTGAGCACCAAAATCCAAGTCTTCCATCCAACCACATAGTATTTCCATATGCCCTGGGTACACCCTCATAGCCTTTCAATTATCTCTAAATGACTTATAATGCAATTTTCATGATATAGAAATACTTGTTGTACTGTATTATTTAGGACATGATGACAAGAAAATGACCTGTTTATGTTCAGCATAAACACAGCCACTGTAGGCCTAACTGCACGGTAACCATCAGCAAGAGCGTAACATCGTTTTCTGAATATTTTAATCTGAGGTTGGTTGAATCTGTGGATGTGGAACCTGAGACCACAGACAGCTGACTGTACCAGCCATTGTGACAACCCACTTGAGATTTTTTTTTTTTTGTTCTCCATCACACACAATCTAATGCTTGCTGGGCAGACTTCCTGGTGGTAATTCTCTAATCTGTGACTCTATTACCTGGGCTCTTTCTAATATTTTTTTTTACCACCTCTTAGGGACTCTTTGCTTCCTTCAACATGGATGATGTTATGGTTTAGATGTGGTATCCTCCCAAATCTCACGTGTGAGAAAGTGTAAGAAGGTTTGGAGGAGAAGTGACTGGGGTATAGCTTTAACAAAATCAGTGAATTAATCCCTGATGGTAACTGGAGGCAGGGGGTGTGTGGTTGGAGGAAGTGGTTCATTGGGGCATGGCCACTGGGCGTATAGATTTGTGTCTGCTGAGTGGAGTCTCTCTTCTTTCTGATCATGATGTGTCCTTCCAACACACTCTCCCACCATGACGTTCAGCCTCACCTCGAACCCCAAGAAATGGGGCCAGCCTTCTATAGACTAAGACCACCGAAACCATGAGCTTTCAAATAGACTTTTCATTCCCTACAATTGTTCTGGTCAGAAAATTAGTCACAGTGGAGAAAACACTGACTAAAAGAGATGGGGACAGGTAAAGAGGGGGTCTGGGGGAGATGCACAGTATGTACTGTCACCTAGGCCTTGAAGCAAGAGTCAAAGTTTCACTCACATTTCACTGATCAGAACCAGTCACAGGCAAGATGAAGAGACGGAGGGAGTGCGTGAATAGTCATGTTTCACAGTCTTTTCCTGATCCTCTGCAAAAGTGTAGTCAATAACATACACCAGATTCCAGAAGGACTCAGCACAGCCCTCATTCTGTAACACTGACTAGAATTTCATGAGTTGAGAGATAAAAATTCATTTTTTTTCATCTCCTCTGAAATCCTTGGAGAAACACTGAAAACACATCTTAATCTGGTCCCCACCCAGAGTTCAGTCGTCCCTCTCAACATATGCCCAGTGGCTCAGTGGGTCCCAACATGCAGAGCTTCTGCAAAAGGGAACACACATTGAAACATCTTATCTTGCACTGAAGTCCCTGCACTTACTTGAGAAGCCGAAAGAGCTGGAACAGGACTGGCCAAAGGGCAGCCTCGTGATGAAGACCAACGTGGGTCAGCAACCCTGGGGGCAGCTCCTCACTGCTCTCAGACTGCTTCTAAAGGACTTTCTCCCAGAAGTCTCCTGACCCCTATAGAGAGCAAGAAAGTTCTGGCGGGTCAACTCAGACTCGACCCAGCCTGGCAAGAACCCTTTATATTCCAGCTCTTCCTTGATAAGTCATCTTGAGGTCACTGCAGATAATCTGAACTGGCGATGACTTTGGAAATCAGGGAGTTCTTACTAATGGGTTTACTGCTGTGTTATGAAACAGTCAAAATAAAACAACATTTGTGGCAACGTAGGCTTCCAAAATGCCTTTCACCACCCGTTGACCTGGCTAACGAGCTCATTTATCAGTTGCGTCTTCAGAAGGTAGAGAGAGAGACTTCTTCTGTCTGGACACTAATAAGACCAGGTATTCATGCAATAAATGCCTGCAGGATACCAGCTTTATTAAGAAACACAGAACCAACATAATAATCCCTTTGTTTGAATGCCTGTGGCTTATGAACCATGAAGAACAAACAGAATTACTTGACATTCCCAGCCTTGAACATTATGATATAACTCTTTTTTCTAATCCAAGATTACAAATAAAGTTGTCATATAATGCCAGTATTAAAAATTAGTGAAAAGTATTTAAAAACCAGGGCTTATTCTGAAATCAACCGGAGCTGGCAAGCATCTAACTAATTACAAACCTATTTTGTAGTTTGAAATGAGGCTAAGACATTAAAATAGTCTATACAAAAAGAGCCCAGGGTGATAAAGGAGGTACCCCAAAATTAGAAGGAACTCAAAATGAGGAAACCAGCTGCCTGACACCTGGCAGTTAGTTGGTGAGAACCACAATCCAGTGGTGAGAAGAGCAAGGGGACTGATTATATAAAACTGTCAAGGTGAACATTTGCAGAAAAAGAAGGAACCCTACAAGAAAGAAAGAATTCAGATTTCCCAAGCTACTAAATTCTAGTTCTAACAATTCCAAGTCTAAATCTCAGAAGACCTCAGCACCCACATTTAACTTGCATTGGATAGAAATGTAGAAAAGGACAGAAAGTCCAGGTCCAACTTTTAAGAATAGACAGAGAAATTGACAATTAAAAACTTGAAATGATCATAGTGCTGTTTCTTATTAGCAACTCCAAAAGGAAAGAGAATCGGGCTGGAAGTGACCCGACTGTCCTGAAAGAGGCCAAGAACTTGAGTAAGTTATTTTACTCTCTCTGTACTTTGATTCCTCCTGTAATGTGAGGGACTTGGGGTAGACAAGATCTAAATTCTGACCCAGTTCCAACGTTGTATCTTACTGAGATGCTTCTGGAAGGTCAGCGTGGCTAAGTCAGGGAATGGCATGTTTCTGTGAGACTGCCCACGCCTGCTCCCCTTCTTAGGATTAAACAAGGCCCCCATGCTTGAATTCTAACTTTTCTCCTAATTTCCTTGTTAGGACATTGTTTCTTGTGCCTAGTCCACAGGATGGCCTCTTTTATAACACTGTAGTTTTTATGACACTAGTAATTTTTCAGTGGGCTCTGCTTTTAGGTTGTCTCTTTGAGTATTGCCACAACAAAAAGTTTTACTCTAACCTTATCACCATAACCACTGTTTAAGGAGTAAAGTTTAGTTTTTCAGCACTAGTTCCAAAACAGATGAAGTGAGTCCTCAGAGCCTCTCCCTCTATGCCTGTAGCAGAACCCCTTCCTTCTGGCTCACCTGGCCCTATGTAGAGGAACACACGTGTGGAGACAGCCCATGCTTCCCTGGAAGGAAGAGTCAAGGTGTTCAGAGGCAGCCATCCTGCACCCACCCAATGCTGGCACAGAGTAGGAGCTTGATAAATTCTAGGCAATGATCCAAAGCATTTCAGACATAACAAAACTGACCTTATCACAAGCCTGTCAGCCCTACTGACTCATCCAATAAATACCCCCACCTCTGAGAGCCATCTGGTGCTCATGTTTCACATGACAATCTCCCAGGTCAAAGGCAAGCATCTGAGGAAGAACTACTAAGCCCCAGGCCCTACCTCCAATTCCAGGGCCAGAATGGGAGGCGAGCAGCAGCTCAGAATCCTTCCATTTTTTATAACAGATCTGCAAGCTCATCCTTCAATCACCTACCTTCAACAATTACAGAGCGAGGCTATAACACTTTCACTTATTTACAGTCACTAATGTGGGCACTTTTAAGATCCATCCAAGGAACAGGGTGAAGGAGAATGGAAAGGGAACAGGAGAGACCTTACATTTTTGAACTCTGCCAAATTGTGGGTACAGTTCTGGGTACTTCACATAGATTGTCTCATAGAAGCCACAGATTACTGGATCCTCCATGACAGACAAGGAAAATGAGGTTTGCAGATGATGGTTACCTAGCTGGAAAAATAGCAAAGCTGGGCCTGAAATCCGACTCTTTTTTGGCTATTTATCTCTTTCAAAAAAAAAAGGCTTCCGTTTGCATTTGGCTCAGCTGTTATACAGCAATCAAAAGACTCGCTGTAACTCCTAATTCCCTCGGTGCTGGCTTCTTTCCATTGGACCTTGCACTCGGCCCCCTTGAGGCCCTGCTCAACACCCCAAGAAATTTCTGTTTCTTATTTACTTTGACCTTACACCACCATTTCTTGACAATGATATGCTACCGCTATCGTTCAATTGTGACCCCCGCGTAAAGATGTTCAAGTCCTATCCCCCAGTATCTTTGAATGGGATCTTATTTGGAAATAGGGTCTTTGCATATTATTAAGATAAGATGATTTCCTTAGGGTGGCCCAAATCTAATACAACTGCCATTGTTGACCCAAATCTCATACAACTGAGGTCCTCCCTTGTGACCCTCAGAACCTTGCTAATGCCTGGATCCTGGACTTCTGGCCCCCAGAACTAGCACTGAGACACAGGAATTTTCTGCTCTTTTACCCACCCAGTTTGTATAATTTATTACATTAGCCCCAGGAAATTAAGACAGCCACCATTTACTTGACACAAATAATACACAGGCCAGTAAAAGAAAGCAGGAGATTATACAACATGAAACTACCCAGAAAAATCAAACAAAAATTCAGAAGGCAAAAGTAATCCAATATTTGATCGATAGGCATTTATTCTACTGTGATCACTACTGTATTCAGAAAATGAGGCCATCAGATGTAACCAAGTATTTTAATTACATTAATTGCTCACAATATAAAAGCTTTTAGTCTGGTAAGTCGTTTTAAGCCTCCCTAGAACTGTATTCGCCAAGATTCATGCATGTGATATTGACAAGCATATTTTCCATTCACAGAGAAAACTAATATCACCCAGAAACTGAAAGATGTTTAACTAATGAAGCTCAGTCACCGATGTCAGCCTGGTGCAGCAAGATTGGGATACAGGTGACCGAGAATACACAGTGACAGGCAAAGGCAGACCAGTACCCTTTTCTAGAACCTCTGGGAATAGCTTCCAACAACCCGATCCAGGTCAGATGCATTATTAGTTTGCTTAAAAACACAAAAGAAACAGATTTCAAAAAACATGAAAAAAAAAAGAGTACATTTTAGCCAACCAGCTTCCATTTGTTGGCAAACACTGAAATTCACTCGTGAATAAGTTGGAAAAAAAAAATTCCCCAGGCAAAGAATTGAAATAACCATGCTTCCACTGTGCATCACATGAGGTTAGTTGGCACCAGACAAGAAGAAGGGAGCACGATAATGGGTTACATAGATCAGCACATTCTGCCTATTTTTGGTGTCTACTTCTCATTCATCACCAATCAGCACATTTCTTCGAGCTCCTGCTCATTGGAATGCATTATTTAAGAAACTATTTAAAAATTTACTAAGCAACTATTAATTTTTCATTCATTCGACAAATATTTATTTTGTGTCTAGTGCGGGACAGGCACTGTCCTGGTACACAGGGGTAAACAGAATAGATGTAATTTTCTGTCTTCATAAAACTGCCCTTGATCTTGTGTGTGAACTTGTGTCTGGTACAGGAGGAGAGCTCAGGAATGCAGCATTCCCACATGAAGTTCATGCTGAATGATAATGACCAGACCCAGGCAAGAATTCTCAAATTGCAATATGATATACAATACAGGGTTAAGGGTCTTATCATGATCTTGGCAACTACATCTGAGCTGAGTAAAGGAAAATTGTCTGACCCAGACACCCGTTGCTTTTCTTCTAGAACCCCCTCTAGTACCAATTGTAGTCCCCACGTCTCTGACCACAGAGGAATCAGCTGTGTTTCACCGTGACCCTGCCCCCCACAGCCTGCCCCTGCCCCCACCCCCTGACCGCGCATGTCATGTATAATCACAGAAGATCCCATGTGGATGATGGTGTCTGCTATAATCAAGGTGAACCCAAGGTGGCAGCTGAGGTTTTACTGTCCCCTGAAATCCAGAGAGGATGGTTTTTTGTCCGGTGACTCATGAGCATCTTCAGCCTTGACTTTCTGCTTGCCAACTTAGTCTACTCTGTGCCTTCTTTGTGTACCTTTATTGTCACCATTTTCAAACCAAACATGCTTCCCAAAAATAAATAATAGCCCCACTTTCAGTAAGTTTTTGAAATGTGTGGCATACTCTGCTGAGAACTTGGGAAATAACATACTAAGTGAGCACCCTGACGCTGAACGTCCACACCCCTGTTCTAAGTCTCAGGTGGCTCCTCTTCCTGCCTTTCCCCCACCTCCTCTGCCTCCTGTACTGGCAGATTCCCAACTGTCCTCACTGGACCATGCATCACCAGAACCCTTGCTGACCTATTGCCTGTGGGACATTGTTGAGAACTTTCCCTTAAAAAGACAATCTCTTCCTAAGAGCACTCCTGTTACCTGTGAATGAGATGATTCTCACCCCAAGAGGAGCCATGTACTTGGAAAAGCATGGAGGAGAGAGTCCTGGTGGGAAGATGGAAGAGAGGAGGCCACGTGTGTAGGGTTTTCAGGGATCTGCTGGTTTCCTCAGGATCATTCCAGCAATAGGCAGAGGGTGCCCTGAGCTCAACAGAAGAAAGACAGGAGCCACAGAAGACCGGAGAACAGGACAGGGGCTGTGAGTGGTGCTCCAGGCTTCCCCAGCAGAGTTCTAGGTGAGGATGAGAGGAGCCCCGTGCGAGCTGAGGCACATATGGCTCAGTGCATGGAGGGAAGGCTCTGTTAGCCCTCAACCCGTCTTCTCAAGGGAGCAGTCAGCTCCATGCTTGTCTCTTGAGGCATCTGTAGGATCTTTCTGTGCCTGGTTTATTTTCTTGCATATCCACAGCCTCTTCTAATCCTGTAGATTGAGCCTTTTAATTCAGGAATTTTCTTCTTTAACAACTTCTCCCTCTTCTTTTCTGTCCTCCCATCAAGGAGCTTGTCCACCGGGGTGTTGGATCTCCTTGACCATCGGATATCATTCTTTTCTTGCATATCCTACTTTCCATTTCTAAGTCCTTTTGGTCCCTGTCTGGGTTGGATTGTGCCCACCCCTGCCTCACATGGGGCAGTCGAGCCCCATATTCCTCAGAAGGAGGTAATCATGTTAAAGTGAGGTCATCCAGGTGGACCCTGATCCATATGATAGTGTGTTTGTTTTTTTTTTAAAAAGAAGAAATAGGACACAACACAGGTGCGGGACAGACACCACGTGACCTTGAGGGGAGGAGGGGCTCAGAAGATATCAACTGCAAGGCCTGGAGCAAGCTCTGCATCTCCATGCCTGGGAGAACATGGCCCTCGGTGGCTGGGCCACCCGGTCTGTGGCTGGGCCACCCGGTCTGTGGCACTGTATCTGGCAGCCCTGGTGAGCTAACGGCCGGCCTCACAGCAGTTCTTGATTTTTCCAAAGTGTATCTAAAAATTTCCTCCTACTTGCTATCACATGTTTTGTTTTTAAGAGTCCTTTTTTGTTCTCTAAATGTTCCGTTTATGAGAGCATCTTGCCCCTGCTTCAAGGATACGGTATCTTTTCTGAGCTCCCTGAGGAGATTAACAATGGCTGTTTTCCTCTTTTTGTTTTCACATTTCTGCATAGTTTTGGTTTCCTCCAAGAGTCTCTTGGTGTGTGTGTGTGTGTGTGTGTGTGTTTGCCATCCATGCCAGAGGCTGTCCTAAGGTATCTGCTCATCTGCTCATACTGAAGAGCCGAGCAATGAGAAGGCAGATTTGGAGCTCTGAATGGTGACGGGTTCAGTGGCTGTGATCTCTGCCCTTTGATCTTTAACCCAGAGATTGGAAACCGCCAACCCACCAGCTGAGTCTGAAACAACTGTGTCTGTGATGTGTTCACCGCACCTTCTTCTATTAAGCTACTTTTAAGTTTGAAATTCTTACCTAACATTTTTTTTTCAATCAGTCAAAATATCCCCTGTCCTTTAACTCAATCTCCAATGTCACTTCCTCCTCCAGGACCTGCTCCCTGGGGCTCTCAGGCTGAGTTCAGTTCTGCCTCCTCTGGGTTTGCAGTTTCGTGGCCCCGTCCTCCTCCTCAGGCAGAAGGAATTTGATGGCCGGCTTCTCAGTGGGCCTGTGCATCCTGTGGACCCAGGAGTCTACTTTAGGCACGTTATCATCTTATAGAGTAGCTTTGCTACACGCACAAGAAAGGTTTCTTGAAAACTTTAAAAGTCCGATGAGGCAGGAATTAAAGGAAGGATGGAGGACAGGGGAACATGGTTTAATCTTCTTCCTAGAACTCAAATGTTGAGCACTATGTGATTATTGAAATCCTAAACGAACCCCCCCACCCCCAAAGCAAGCATCATGCCTGCTGGGGCAATGTGGCTTCAATGTACTTTCAGATGGCCACACAGAGCTTAATCAGTTTCGTATGATAGAACATTTCTCAAGCTGGAACAACAAAAAATAAAAGGAAAACAAAGGCGGAAACATTGTCACATTTGAGGAGGTGATTTACCCTCATCTGTGATCACACCCTTTTTCAGAATTCAAACCAGGTAAGGTATGAATCTTGGCACATCTGCCAAAGTGCCCATAAACAACGAAAGGATCATTGTTTATGGCAAATATTTTGAGAGCAGTTTTCGGGAGTCGGAGGCCTGGGATTTCTGCTGCATTTGATTCACCCTGTTCACGTTCCTAAGACGCCTGGATGGCAGCTGGCACTGCACCCAGGTCCATTTGAAGCTTCAGGAACACAGCCCCATGCTCATCCCGTCTCGTCCCACCAGCGACTGTGCTCTTATTTTTCCTTTCTATTCAGCCACTTATGCTGGCCCAATTAAACAAGATTAGCTGACTCTTTGTTCCTATTAATCATTTCCTCCCAGGACAGTTTGAACATTGTGGTTTTTAAATTATTAAGCGAGCCCTGGGAGTTACCGAATATAGAGTCATTCATGTGAACAGTAAACAAAGTATGTTTGGATTCACACAGTTTATGATGCTGGGAAGACCTTGAAGACCAGATGGATTTTAAGGACAGTGTCTCCAAGTACTCGCAAACTGACACGGAGGTGAAGGTCAAGTGCACAGTTGGCCTCCGCTCCCACCCAGCCTCTGCTATGGGCGGTCGGGGCCTCAGGAGCTACCCACCTCTCCACAGTCCCTTCTGTGTACAGGGCAACCGACCCATGGATCTCAGAGGGCTCTGGTGACGATCAGGGAAAGAAATGTGCTCACACACCACCATGGGTGCTTTTATTAACAAAACAAGGCTAAAAGAGTGTCATGGATTTGCCAAAGAACAAGTGCTCACAGAAACTGGTTAGACGGCCGCACCTGCCAACTACAGAGAGGAAATGAACTGGTTGAATTAAAACAGAAATATTCAGAATTCTATATTTGTGTGTGAGTGTGTGTGTGTGTGTGTGTGTGTGTGTGTGTGTATGAGAGAGAGAGAAGGTCTTTATTTTCCTTTCCTTTTTCATAATTCTTTTAAAGTTTTTTCATTTACTTTTGGTACTGGGGATTGAACTCAGGGGCACTCAACCACTGAGCCACATCCCCAGTCCTATTTTATTTTTTATTTAGAGACAGGGTCTCACTAATTTCCTTAGGGCCTTGATAACTTTCTGAGGCTGGCTTTAAATTTAACAATTCTCCTGCCTCAGCCTCCACAGCCACTCCTTATTACTGGTGGGTACCACAGCACCCAGCTTAAATTTATTTTTAACAGATTCTAAACATGTAAAGATTGTACATGTTTATAAGGTATCATGTGATGGTTCAATACATGCATACATTGTATCGTGTTTACATCCAGGTGAACATCTAACTTCTAACATTTCTCATTCCTTTGTGATGAACACATTCAAAACCCCTCTAGATTGTGAAATGCATAGTACATTATTCTTTTTTTAAAAAAAGAATACCTTTATTTTGTTTATTTTTTTATGTGGTGCTGAGGATTGAACCCAGTGCCTCACACATGCTAGGTGAGTGCTCTACCTCTGAGCCACAACCCCAGCCCCAGTACGTTATTCCTTTGTGAAAGATACTTTCTCTGGGTAAGAAATCCAGTCCACAGCAGTTTCCTTCCACTACTTTATGATGCTCTTCTGTGGCCTTCATAAACAAATAATTTTTAATACAACATTTGGGAACAAGAATTATAAAGGAATTACAAGCTTATGGCTTCTAACTTTTATTATTATAGTGACTTTGGAAATTAAGCAAGAAACTTCCAGGTCAAAACCAGTTTCTCAGGAACCTTTAGCTTGAATTAAAACCTAAATTCAATGAGCCCCCAAATTCAAACTCTCCCCCTCCAGCAGTATCTATCATGTCTGATATGCAGAAAACTTCCCTTTCCCTGTAAGGAGGGCCAAGCGAGGGCCACTGGATGCCAAAACTGGAAAAGAAAAAAAAAAAAAAGTTAAGCCTTTACTTAAGAGAATCAGCTAACTCTTATTTTTCTTCCTGGGTCAAAAAAAAAGAAAAGAAAGCAATATTTATTTTGTAAAATGTACTTTACTTCGATTTCCATGAGCTTGTCTTGTTTGGTCCAAATCAGGAGTAAGTTGACATGTACAATATACAATAGTTATCATTATTCTTCTAAGCAGTTGGATAAATTGGTTGATTTAAGATTAATCTGAATCGGCCTCTCCCTGACTGTCAACCATAGAGCCATCCACAGAACACTGTTCCTGAACTGTCGATCAACAGAGGAGGGAAGGTGTGAAATAGAGGAGAATATTTATTCATCAGCTTGTCAAATGTGTGCTAGCACATAAAAGACCCTATGGTGTCCTAAAGGGAAGAAATTGTTTTGTTTTTCTTGATTCAGGTTTTTCCAAAATCATTTGAGGCTGGAATCCATTTTTCCCCAGCAACCCTTTAAGTGCCTCACAAAGTACAGTCTGCAGGACTCCAATTTGGGGATGCAAGGTTGACAAGTGGTCAGGGTCCATCCTGCCCTGACAAGCTGGCACTCTGAATGATCCGGGCTCTACATATGCATGATGATGACCATGTAGGTACTGCCCATAAGCACTTGGAAAGTGTCAGGGAAAGTGCCTCTTTCTCATTCTGCACTCTGTCTCATTCTTGAGTATTTCTCCTCACTCCATGGTCTCTAGTTCCATCCTGGAGGAGCATCTGTATCAGCTGACAGCAGCTGGCTGTGTGTGTGTTTTTTGTTTTTTTTTTTTTTGGTGGGGGCGGGGAGCAGAAGTCACGTACAACATTCAGAGTGGAAGGGTCAAAGACACCAAGCCTCTTCCCTTTCCTCTGCATCCACACCAGGGACAGGGAGTAACCTGGGCTCTGTCTGCTCCTCTGAAGAAAAGTTTCCCTCAGGAGAGTTGGTTGGAGGCTGAGAATGAAGAGAAGCCTATTTTGTTGCTCACACTAAGTTGTATCTTGCAACTCAGCTCTTCTCGTTGATCTTGGGAATATTTTAGTTCTTCATGGAATCATGCTATTATATTTTAACTAATCAGAGTGTGGGCAGTCCAGAGAAGTGTTATTTTGGGACCACCCCCAAAAGCTGAATAGTGTGCATCATTAATTCTGCATTCTGTTTTACGTGCATTATCTAACTTAATCCTCATCACAAACTTTTAAGGTACACATTAATGTATCTGAATCCTCATTTTACAGATGAAGAAATTGAAACAAAGCAAAGTGGTCAAAGACTTTACCAGAGCCAGCCGCAGTGATGCACATCTATAATCCCAGTGATTTGGAAGGCTGAAGCCAGAGGATTGTGAGTTCAAGGCCAGCCTCAGCAACTTAGGGAGGCCCTAAACAACTTAGCAAGATCTTGTCTCAAAATAAAAAAATAAAAATGGCTGGGGATGTGGCTCAGTGGTTAATCACCCCTGGTTCAATCCCTGGTACAGAAGGAAAACAGAAGGAAATCTGAAATTGACCACCAACCCACAGATGGTTTGCTTAGCTCCTCCGGTAATCACAATTTCATCACTGTGACAAAATACTTGATGTAAACAACTTTAAAAAAGAAATGTTTACTTTGGCTTAAGTTTCAGAAGTTTGCTTGGTCCCATTGCTTTGGGCCAAGGTGAGCCCACCATCATGGTCAGGAGGGTATGATAAAGCAAAGCTCAACTCATGGCATCCAGGAAGCAGAGAGAGGGCTCACTTTTATAACACGCTCTTCCCAAAACCATTAATCTATGAGTCCATAAGTGTAATAATCCAGGCAGGAGGAGGAAGCACACAGAGCCAATCTGCCCCAATGCCTCACCTCTGAACGCTGCCACATTGAATCATGCCCTCAACCATGAGACCTCCAAAGTGGTAAAGATCGGTAGAGTTGTTAATAAGAAGTATGGCTTTCTGGCTTCTCTTATAAAATGTGAAGGTCTGGGCAGCAATGACCTGAGGCTGGGGAGCTTCGGTGCCCTTTGGGTGGGGCAGTTACCCTGGGCCCCACAGTGTCACTCCATTTCACTTCTTTGCCTCTAAGGCTTCTGCAAGCATTTCAATTTGCAAACCTGGTGTCAGCTGGGAGGACTCCCTCCATTCGAAATCGCTGGAATCCTGGAGGCTTGGAGGTCAACGTCTGTGATCAGACCATTCCCTGAGCCATGGAAGTTTGGAGATGAGACAGCCGAGCTGTGAGCGGCAGCTCTTCAGAAGGGAGACTACTGCTCAGTGCAGGTGCTCATTTTAATCATGCAATCAGAGTGTCCATGCTGCACTCCATCAAGGCTTCCGAGAGTGAGGAGAGCTGCTGGACTGGCAGGGTCCTGTGTCCACTGCACACTTGGCTCAGTCTGCATCTGCCTTAGGTATAGGGCATCTGCGTAAATAGCCCTAATTATGGGCTTCTTTGGTACCAGGTGTGTTGTAGAACCATTGCCCCAAGCCTTCTATGCTCCCATCCCCAACAGCCACCTTTCTTCTTTTTTTTTTTTTTTTAGTTTTCGGCGGGCACAACATCCCTGTTTGTATGTGGTGCTGAGGATTGAACCTGGGCCGCACGCATGCCAGGCGAGCGCGCTACCACTTGAGCCACATCCCCAGCCCAAAGCCACCTTTCTTCTACATGGAAGTCCTTAGGGGTCAGGAGCTCAGGAAAAATCTATTAAATGACTAAATGGACAGACAGTCTGTTTGTTCTAGGGGTGGATGACTCTCCTTCCTTTAAGGAATATATATTTGAGCAAGCAGTGAACCCTCCACCCAGTCTTCCTTTTCTACCCTCCTTGAGGCCTGATTCTCATCCCACCCTCTGCCCAAATGAGCAAATTCATCTCCAAGTAAGGTGAGTTATCACTCTGCCAGGGGAATCTGCATTCAAAGGAGTCTATAATGAAGACAGGAAAAGTCTGTCTCTTCTTAGCAATATCAAGGGTCAGGTGGTCTCAGTAATTGGGGAGTTCTCCAAAATCTTTCAAGACTCCTTTAGCACCAGAAGTCAGGCACCAATTTGAATTTAAAAGCAAAAGAAATGATGAGTTCAGAATTTCAACAAACCATAACTTAGGTGTCAACACGAACATCCACAGAATCACAAAACATTAAATGGAGTTGGAAAGAACTTTAATACAGAATCATCAAGCAGAGCAGCCTGTCGCAGTGAACACGGCATTGGAACAAACGCCACCCGCACCAGATGATTATAGATACCAATTTCTGAATGTCTGTCATGATAAATATGGGGAGCTTCTTGAAAAAGCTGATCATGGAAAAATCATCAACACTGACTCTTAATAAGGGAGATATTGGAATTATGCCTTAGAGTAATATAAAGCCCTTGGAGAAAAAGCATGTCCAGAGGTAATGGCAAGATGATACTTTTTCAAAATTATATTTTCTGATTAAGAGGATTTGCCTCTGTTTTACAAGGCTTGTCTTGGGTTAATTATTTGACTGGGAGTGGGGGGGTACCTTTGATAATCATATGACCAGAAATGTTCCCCCCTGACCCCAGCTGCCAAAGGTGCTGGAGCGCTCTAAGTAACTCAGACCAGATGATTTATCATCTGGGAGTGCCTGTCCCACCATAGAGGCTAGCAAAGCCAATCTACCCTCTGTGTTCCTCAGTGGCCACATGGCAGTTTAGCTGAGGCCGAGTTACAGAAGTGCTCTGGAGAGTTTGGGCAAGGCTACTGCTTTTTCTTTCCTTCTGATAAAGACAAGTGACACCCGTTTCCCTTCATCTTCCTTGAACGAGCGTGCAAGTGGCTAGGGCTCTGGAGCAGGTATGTGACAGTGTGGAGTCTCCAAGCTAATGACAGAGCACACCCACACACCTTCCTCTTGGCTACCACACTGTGAGAGGTGTGTGCGCTACCCACTGCCAGAACGCAGGGGAGAACTAGGGCCCCAGGTGTTGAGGGCCACAGCCGAGTCAGAATGACGCATGGCATTTTTGCCAGAAGTAGTGGTTGAGAGGTGACGCCAGCGAGCCCTTAAGATGATGACTTTTGAGTTCTCGCAGAGTTCCCGTTGAGTTCCAGTTGAGCTCTCGCGGGGATTCCTGAAGAGTTCGAGTTGGTTGGTGAAGTTCCCTTGGTGTGTGGTGTGTTCCTGGAGGAGCGGCGTGGGTGGCGTTCGGGAGAGTTCCCGGGGAACATGGGTGGAGTGTGCTGATGGAGTTCGGAAATAAAGTTTGTTCCTGCTTGAGTGGCTCGTGATTTGTGCCCAGCCAGACTGCGGCACCCAGGCACTGTGGCTCGTGGTGGGCCCAGGCTCACTCTGGGCAGCCCTAAGGGCCCCTCTTTCCACTCCATACAGTCTTCCCAGGAGCCTTGCTGAAGCTTGGTGTGGGGTGGTCATAGTTCCCAACTCCTCGTCTGAGGTCTGCTCCTTCTTGCTTTCCCAGAGACTTCTCCATTCTTAAATATATATCGGGAGATTTGGTCAGGTAGTTCATGAAAAGCAACAGCATCCAGAGCAAGGCAGTGAACACCCTTCAGCCCCTTTTGAGGGCCACAGGTTAAAGACAATTGTCAGATTTTATTTTTTATTGGTTCTTTTTAATTATACATGGCAGTAGAATCCATTTTGACATAATTATACTAGCATGGAATATATCTTATCCTAATTAGGACCCCATTCTTGTGGATGTACATGATGGTGGGATTCCCTGTCTTGTTTTCATATATGTACATAGAAATTATGTCAGATTCACTCGACTGTCTTTCCTTTTCCTATTCCCCTCCCTTCCCTCCATTTGTCTAATATATTGAACTTCTAGTCCCACTCCCCTTATTGTGGATTAGCTTGCACATATCAGCAAAAACATTCAACCATTGGGTTTTTGGGATTGGCTTATTTCACTTAAAATGATAGTCTCCTGGTACATCCACTTACTGGAAAATGTCACAAAGTTGATGTCCTCTAGTCTTCTTCCCAAGACTGTTATCCATACCAACTGCAAAACAGACACACGGCCCCATCCCTGAATTTCATGCTGCTCTCTCCCTTATCCTCAGTCAGTGTCTTCATTCATTTCTTATTTTTCTCAGAGATTTTTTTTCATTCAAATACCAGGAAATACAAATGTGCACTCTTTTCTTCTCTCTTTTACATAGAAAAGTCCACCTCCACACATGGCCTTGTCTTGCTTGCTTTGTGTGACTGTGTCTTGGAGTATTCCCATACCCAGGCATGCCATCCACATGCTTACAGAGGCATGTTCCATGGCTTGAATGTATGTGAGCTATTCAAACAGTCCTTCCTTTTTGCTCACTTGGACTGTTACCAAAAAGCAACGCTGTGACCAATAACCTCATACACACACCACCTTGCACAAGCGGGGGGACCGCTCCAGCAGTGGATGTGCCAAGTCCAAGGGTAAACGCAGTTGTCATTCTGATTATTAATGTCAAGTCGCTTGCTAACAGAACTGCACCAATCCATATTCCCACTAGCAACATACCCAGGTGCCGGAAGGGAAACGTTTAGCTTTTACCAATCCACTAGGTGATAAATGATATCTTGATGTACTTTTTAAACTTGCATTTATTTTATTATTTTATGAGGAACAAATATCTTTCCATAAGTCTTACAGGCCATTTGTATTGATTTTTGTCTGTCCCTCTACCGATTTTTCTAAAGTTTCACATACTTTTTAATTTAATTTAAGAGAGCTCTGTATATATTAGGGATATTACTTCTCAACTAAAGATTTTTTGCTCAGTTTTTTCTTTGTTTTCAAATATAATTCTAGTGGGATTTTTTTGTGTATGCGTGTTCTTGTTGGTTTTACTTAGTTTTGCTTTTATAGCATCTGAAATTTGAGTCACAGAAAGACCTTACCTAATTGAAATTTTTTAATTTATCCATGTGTTCTTTCAGTATTTGCATGGTTTAATTTTTTCACATGTAAATATGTGATCCATCTGGAATTTATACCAATGGACAGTATGACAGACCCAATTTCTTTTTCCACTGAGTTTCCCAATTGTACCAGTTACTGAGTGACTGTTGCTGAGAAACCCATGTTTGGGGGGGTACTTAAAAATAAATTTTAGGGGCTGGGGCTGGGGCTCAGTGGTAGAGCGCTCACCTCACATGCGTGAGGCACTGGGTTTGATCTTCAGCACCACATAAAAATAAATAAAGATATTGTGTCCAACTACAGCTAAAAAAATTTTTTTTAAAAGTAAAAATAAATAAATTTTAAATGTCTAGCTAGATATAGTGAAGTCTCATTATTTTCTGAGTTTAAATCATAAAAGGAAGGGGGTTAGGAAAGTAGCCACTGTTTGTGTACAATTCATCTGAACATCAAAGCTGAAGAGTTGAAACTTGGTCTTAAGATTCTGCCTTTGGGGGCTGAGGTTGTGGCTCAGTGGTTAAGGGCTTGCCTCGCATGCGTGGGCACTGGGTTCGATCCCTAGCACCACATAAAAAAAAATAAATAAGTAAAGATATGTGTCCATCTACAACTAAAATAAATTTTTAAAAAAGATTCTTCCTTTGAATAAATAACATGGATTGGAAGGAGTATAGGAAGTTCAGTGAGGAAAATGTTAAGATTATGTTAGAGAAATGCTGTGGGGCTTTTTATTTTTTTTAACTTTACAGATTTAAGGCAAATGGAACTCCAAGGAAAATAAGCATGTTCATTGAAACCGAATGAACTGCCTAAAATGGAATTTGGTACGATTCTGTCTGCCTGACATTCTAGGCCCCGCCTCTCCTCTAGTGAATAACACCCTTAGAGCTGGAGCAGCAAGCCTGCTTTTAGATGGCAGTAATGCAGGCCTGTGGGCCACAGTCGGGGACTCGGCATGGCACCTCCGATGTCCAGCCTGCAGACAAAGGGCAGAAGCCACTGTGAGATTGCAGAGTTGGAGGCACAAGGCAGCCTGGTGGGCCCAGCGTGCTCTCTGCCCTAATTAGAGATGCCAGTGGCCTGTCTCCCGGAGTCTCAGCAACCCTCAAATGCCATCAGAGCCTCAGTTTCGAAGTCACCACCTCGGCAGTCTTCCGACAGCTGGCCTCTCTGTGGGTCTGAATCCCTGTGTTCAATTCCACCCAGGAAGGAGAAAGCAGTAGTAATCCCTGGGTGTGCAAATGTGTCCCATGCACTTCACACACCTTAACCTCTTAACAGCCTTCCTGCGCCCTAGTCAAGTGGATATCGTGGTCTCTTGCTGACAGACAAGAAAACCAAAGTGTGGAAGATGACATAAGCAGCCTCACCCCCACCCCTGGGCACCCAGCAATGATAAGAGCAATAAGAATCCAGAACCAGATCCACCAAGTCCTTCCACAGGGATCGTCCAGCGTCTTCTCTGACCTTCAGACAAAACCTAGAATTATCAGAAGATGAAGTCCTCAGCAACTTTTTGTCTCCATTCATTTAATTTACATCTACTAGCTATTATTTTGGACCCAGCAGAGTAGCCCATCTAAAAGCTCCCCTCCCACCTGTTCTCTCTCTGCCTTGGTTTCCCTGCAGCACACCCGGGGAGCTGCCTGGGTGGGCTCTGTGCACCACGTGTCACCTGACCGCTACTGGAGCACAAGCTTCCCCAGGGCAGGCCCTCCCTGTCCTGCTCTCCCTGTGCTTGGGACACTGGAATGGCACAGCCACTGAGAGCCAAACAGGGACTTCTTCATTCCTAGCTGGTCGTCTGCTTCACAAGTGCCCCCCTCTGAAGGTTGCAGATGCTGGGCCTGGAGCTGGATGGAAGAGCTTGCTCACCTCCTTGCTCTCCTCTGCAGGGAGATGAACGAAGGTCAACAGAAGTCAGGCTTTGAGAGCGTCACCATCACGTGCCAGCCTGCTCTTGGCTCACTGGCATCTCTCTGCTTCCACTCTTCCCTTTTATATTACGTCTCCTCTCTCCCCTTACACACAGTCTGGAACACTCATTTTACAGAGGAGTGTAAATTGTGCTTTATACCTAGGAATACTGGGGTTTGGAGAGATTGTCACCAAAGGGAAGGAGCGGAGGTTCAAATCAGACTTCTGTCCATTTCAAGCTCCAGATTTCTCCACAGGTTTCCAGGATGGTGAGAAACCTGCCCGGCTATAGTGTCTACAAGGACTTACACTACTATTTGCTAAAGACCTTTTCTTAATCTGCTTTATGACATGCGGGTAGTGGAAACATCAGATTTCTTTACTTTCCTAAATTGTGTTTAATATGGTCTAGGAAAAATACAACCTCAGTTACTTTGTGGGATCTATCAGCTAGGATGCCTGTAACTGAGACTTAAAGTGGCTGGAAGTATTAAGAATAATTTCAACCAAAGAAGAAAGCTGGAAAGTTAGGAGTTTAGAAAGCTCTAGAATATCCTCTATTTCCCAGAATCCTTTCAGCCCTCCCCTCTGACTTATTGAGTATGATTTTCATCCACGAAACTGTCTCGTGGTCCTAGACGACAGCTGGAACTCCACTCGTGACAGATGAATGCTAGACTTTCAGGAAGTGGCGGGGAGGGCACATCCAGTTGAGGGACTCTCCCCAAGTCCTACCCCTCCAAGTTCCTCCCCAACCCAGGCCAGACAGGGCCATGGAAACCTTCCTTCACAGCTCATGCTGACATTTCCCTGGAACCCCGTCTCCTAACACATGCAGCTCTCTCCAGCGTGTGGTCCTGACGTGTCCAGAATGCTCTGAAGGAAAGTGCATCGCTGAGGCAGAACTGAGATGTGATTCTCTGCCACCATGTTGCCCACACTTATGTCCAATCTTAGGCACTCCACCTGTCTTTGACATCCTTGGTAGTATAACAAATAACCTCAAAGTCAGTAGCTTAAAATACAGCCAGTAGTTTGCTCAGGATTGTTCCACTGGGGCAGACGTTGGTGGGAAAGCCCCACTTTGTTCCTGGTGGGTTGATTGGGAACATTCTTGTGACTTCCTTCAACTTGGAACGCTCCTGGGGTAGGAAATTTACAAAGAGGCTCTTTTTTCTGGGACTCTCTTATCACTTGCCAGGGCTGCCCAGTCTTCCTCCATGGTGGCTGGATACCAAGAGGGAGTACCCCAAGGACCAGTCAAGAGGAGCTGACCGTCCTCTAAAGAGTGGCCCTGATACTAGCCAGACATCACTTCCACCATTTTTCTACTGGTCAAAACAAGCTATAAGGCCAGAGCAGATTCAAGGGGAAGGGGAAGGGGAAGGGGAAGGGAAAGGGGTGCCATACTTGAACTATGCTGGACTACCATAATCCACCCTGTACAGCCCTCCTCTGAGGCTAGGCCACTCCCCCTTCTTGAACTACTTGCCTCCACGTGCTGCATCCTCTCTGGACAAGCCCACGGCAATTGCTGAATGGGCCTAAGCTTACAAAGTAAAGATTTCCAAGTCTGAAAGACAAAAAAACTGTTAATATAATCCACCTGCCTCCCTCAGGCAAGGGAGCCTGCATATATGGACTCAGGCTTCTTATGAAATTAAAATGTCCTTTTTTTTCCTGTTGGAAATGAGAAAACAATAGAAAACATTTTAAAAATCCAGTATTTAAGTAACTTCTCAAGTTACAGTCACACTTGTATTTTTAAATATAGTTTCTACTTCTCTATTGTAGCTTTATAGAATATAAACGTAGGATGGATGTAGATAAAAGAAAACAAAAGCCAATAATGACTTTAAAGTCTTATTTTGATAATTTCAACCTTCTTGGTATTTAAACATAGTCTATCAGAATCCTTAAAAAATAGCATAAAATTTTTGGATTAGCTCTCACCTTCCTCCTCATTTCGCTGTTTCAGAAAATTTTATGGGTAGTTACTAGTACAGAAATTCACCTCAGAGTAATTTAAGCCAAAAGGGAATTTATAGTTTCTAAGCCAGAAAAATCAGGATGAGGTCTGATTTAAAATGTAAGTCCATATAGGTGCTCAATACACTCATTGCAGGCCTGTTTTCACCTTCTTGGCAATGATCCTCAGTCTGTTACTTCATGTCCTCCTGACTGAGGTGCACTCCTTCTATGCAAGAGAAAAGAGGTGCCACAACCCAGTGTCATTGTCTTCTGGAACAGCCACCCTCAGGGAAACTACTTCTCCTACCACCCTACCAACAATCTCAGGGAAGGTCTGATTTTCCATCTAGGTCACATGTCCACCTCTGGATGAATGACTTTCTCAGAAGTGTGTATAGTATAGCAGACGAGGTAATGACACCCCCCCAGAAGTCCCCACAATAATCTCCATGACAGTTGAATTTGCTAGTTTTCACAGCAAAGGGGATGTTGCAGATGTGATGAAATCGTGGATTTAGGGATGGGGAGGTTATCCTGGATTACCCAGGTGGGCCCAGTATACCCACAAGGCTCACCCTAAGAGAGATGCCGAAGTCAGAGATGGAGAAGAGGTGACAGAGGAAACAGAGACTGCCTTGAGGCACTTTGAAGGTGGAAGAAGGATCTCCAAGCCCCTCTGCCTTCTTGGGTATGATTTTCATCCACGAAACTGCCTCGTGGTCCTAGGCGACAGCTGAAACTCCACTCGTGACAGCTGAATGCCACATTTTCAGGAAGTGTGTGTGTGTGTGGGGGGATATGTGGCTTAAAGAAGGTGAACAGCCAAGCGACCAGGTTCTCCCCTCCATCCTCAAGGAGGGATCTGCCCTGATGGCCCCTCAACTTCCGCCCAGAGGAACTGACCTTGGACTCTGGCCTCTGGGACTGTGAAAGCATGGATTTTCATTTCCTCAACCCACTAAGTTTGATGTGTCACAGCTGCGTAGAAACTCATCAAGGGGTCTCCCAATTTGGCTCAGTTTTGTTTACAAACTTTGATTTGTAGTCAAGGAAGGGGTAAGAGTTGGCCAGGGATGGCGGGAAGGGGACAGATGCCACATGATTGCTGGTATTCCCAAGGCCACATGGAATTTCCCCAAAATGAAATTCCTTTGTTATAAGTGGCTAGAAAGGAAGCTTAACGAATACAATCAACATGCAAACAATAATTCTTAGAGCCTAAAACTACTCAAAAGCAAAAATGCTAGAGGTAGAAGGAAGGAAGCAAGCCAGGCAGGAACACGAGGGCTTGGAGCTGGGCCTGGACCACCGAGAACCCACCACAGCAACCACACAGGCTTTCCTGCTCCAGGGCCCGAAAGAGTGCACATCAGGAAGGGCATCGAGCACGTGTCCTGGCATCAGGGAGACCTGGGCTCAGATCCCTGCCGGAGCTGGCACTCTCTTCCTGACCTTTAATCATAGAGTGACAGAGCTAGGACTTGAAGAACTGTCCCCAAAAGACCCCCAAGGTGATAAAAGAGGAAGCTGAAGGTACACCCAGAATGTGGGAACCTCAGAGAGACTCCATGCAAGTATCATGTTTATTTGTTAAAATGGAGTTGATTTACTTTCATGTAAAAGCCAAGGGTTTTCTCTTCCTCAATAACTGAGTTAATTCGTGCTCCGGAAGGTTTGCCTTGCTTCACTCTGGCTGAGGGTCCTCTGGGTGGCACTAGGCAAGCGTATCCCAGTTATGGACTAGAATGAGGCTCTTCTAGTCCTCCAGCCCACAGCGCTCCTCTGATCCCATTGTCAGTCACTGCCTGACCCTGAGCAAGGCAGAAGCTCTGTCTGCCAGAGTGACAACATAGCTGAGGGATGAGAAGCTGCTGCCAAGTCCCTTCAGAAGACACTGCAAGGCAGAGGAGGATAGAGGTTTTCATGGTTTTAAACGCATCTGCAGGTTCTCTGATCTTCCTCCGGTTGAGGTCTCTTTGTGCCCCCACCTTGAATAAGGCTAGGGTTTCACATGACACTGCAAGACTCCTGAGGCCACCTTAGGGAAGGCAACACAGCCTCCACCTGGCTCTCTACCTTGAGGATGTCACCCAGAGCACCCAGCTGCCACCGAGTGAGGAGGCCAACCCACCTGGAGGGGTGGCACGTAGGTGTGTGGGCAGCTGCCTTCACTGCAAGGCCAGAGTCACTGCAGCACCTCAGTGAGGAAGGCTTTAAGGTGCTGCAGACACAGCCATCACCTGGCACAGCCATCACCTGGCACAGCCACAGAGAGCTTGAGCCAGGGCAGCCTCGCCTGGGCCAGGGAGCCCACGGATCTAAGAGAGGCAGCAGTAAGTTACTGTGGTTCCACACGCTGGGTTCATGCAATAGGACATTTAAAACAAAGGAAAAGACTGTGACACTGACTTCCTGGATAGGAGGGCTGGGTCCGGGCTCCGAGGGTGTGACCACCATCCTATAGGGCACATCCCGCCCTGGCGCCTCGGATTCCACTCTCCATGTTGGATTGTAATGCAGCTGTTTACTTGTCCACCCCTTGTCTGCAAAATGGGAGATGCTTCATAACACATGGCCAAAGCCAGGGAGGGGACAGCCAAGGCTGAGACCCCCGACCTGATGGTGACAGCAGTCATCCCAGCAGCCCACGGAGGGAGGCATCGTTGATGGAAATCTGTGACTGACTCCAGGCAGTACCTAGTGCTGCCTGAGGGTGCTGAGGACACCGTTGCCCCCATCACCCACTGTGGAGCCACCTGCCCTCTGCTCCTTGCCCGACTTCTTCCACTGCAGCTCTGAGACAACAGCATCAAAGGGACCCAAGTGCCAGTTGCACTGCAGTCATTTCACAGATGTTTAATGAAAGTCTTTTTAATGCTAAGCACAGAGATAGCGATTCAATCTAAAGCCAAGATTGTCTTATAAAGAAGGTGGCTAGCATGAATATTAAGGAACAATGAAAGAGCCATAGGAGAGCCTGCACCCTTCCAGAGGCCAGTGCCATTCCCCAGAGCCTCCCTGCAGGGGTCATTCCTCCCAGCTGACAGGAGTGCAGTGCAAGGCCCTCCCACTTAAGGCTTCAGTGAGAATGCTTGCACTGGAGTGTCTTCCTGTAGCAGAGGTGCACCCCTGGCACCCCTGACCTATTCTGCCTAATCTGCACGTCTTGTTGGAACCACAGAGGGATTTGGGAACTAGTGGCCAATGCTCCAGGTTCAGGGGTTCGTTTACTAAGATGGATTTCTAGGTTTGGCTGAGAAAAACAGGGAGATCCTGTCAACTTATATCCACATCCTCCTGGGGGAGGTGCCAGCTTCCCACTTTAGACGAGACCTGGTCCCACAAGCATGCCACTGTCCCCACCACTTCCTGTCCACACCACCATCAGACTCGTGGCCTGCTTCTCTTGCCTGGCACCGGGAAGTAATGAAAGCTGTACCTTTTATTCCAGGGTGACACTGAATCATTTGGGTCATTTGCTAGCATGTATCACTTTCTTTTCCACCTTTGATTTCTCTTAAAAAATTTTAAGACACTCTTCCCAGCAATCCGATCCAGAAGTTGAACCTGATCTGTCCAGGTTTCAAATCAGGGAACCATGGGGCTGGGATGAGCCCATTTTTCTGATCAGAGCCCATAGATTCTGAAGGAGGCCACGCAACCACAGGGACCTGGAAGAGCCCAAAGTCTATGTGACCTATGCTCAAGGAAAGAATCAGACTCAAAACGTACATCTTTCCCAAATACAAATTCCTAGAAAAGTCTGACAAAGGAGTAATGAAAGGAGGTTCCACCAGGCGCTCACGTGCCCCCACCATGTGGGAGCCAGACTCCTTCCTCAGGCTGGAAGTGGAATTCCCAAAATCTTTGGATTCTGGTGAGAACAAGTGGGGTTGGCCTCCTCACCAGGACACAGCTGGGCAAGCCCTGTGTGTGAGCTTGTCATCGTATCCACCTCGGGGACAGTGAATGCTCACCATGACTCATGGCTTTGTTTTCTGGGCTCAGTGGCCTGTGGTCTGGCAGGAACGGAGGCCTGGGATCTGCAGCAGCTGTTCATGTCACCTGGGAAGGCACTGAGCGTGCAAGGGGATAATGCTTATCAGCCTGCAAGCACTGGCTTTGCCTGCCAAAAGGCCATGCTTCTGAGCTAGAAAAATAATATTCCTATCTGAAGCGAGGGAGGAGTCAGATACATTACATGCCAGGGTTAAAAAATGCCATGTCATCCCAAGTGGACCTCCCAGTATCAGCTTCCTGTTGGGGTGCCCTGACTCCCACAAGGCACAGCTACAGTCCCCTTTCAGATGCCTCCATAAGCTGCAGAGGATTATCAGCAAATAGGGCAGAGGGGAAGGCTCATTCTTTCTCTTCAGGGCAGGGTGACTTTCTTTAGATTCCAGAGAGCAGCCACTCCCTGCCAACTGTCATACACCAACGTCGCTCCCAGCCAGTTGCTCTGGCTCCTTCATGTCACCTTTTACCCTGGTCTTTCCAGATCTCACTCTTTGCCATCTTCTGGTGAAGTCTCCTGAACCCAATTGACCTTGCATTCTCCTTTCCCTGGACCCTTTCCAGCCACTGTCTGGAGAGAGGCACAGTGTCCTTTGGGCTACAGCCACGGAAGAAACACTGATTATGTGACGACCACAGGTGACGACCACAGGCACCGCCTGTTCCCAGCACACAGAGATGAGGAGGAGGCTCACTCCCTTCCCACTGTGGAAACCTGCATCAACATGTGTGGACAGCAAAACCAGCCAATTCACCAGCAGATGAAGCATAAAAGCTTACCAAATGCACTTAGCCAGCAGGTCAAAGATCAGAGCCATAATTAAGTTCTGGAAGAAAGTTAAGTATGGGAAAAGTCGTGACGATCCCATCCGTGTCACTAATTGGGAGCTCCACCAAGTTTTCCCATCTAAATTCCCTCAGAGTAACAAGCTTATTTTGAAGGCAGCCAGATGATAATGAAGGGAAGTTCAAGGCAAAATGTAGTTAAATGTGGATAATCTGGACGGACCATGGAGTGGAAACTTTCATGTAGATCAATGTCTAATACAATTAGCTGTTTACTATTTCCAAATCCAAAAAGTCATGTTGACAGAAAATTCTAAATAAAATTTATTGCAGTAAATCTGTGTGGTTGTCATTTTGATATACAGTGGTCTACTTTTCATCGTGCTTCTTGCAAGATCTTCTCCAATTCGGGCCAATTTACCACAACGCAATGACTCCAACATTAACGATGCTTCTACGGGGAACACTTTTTCTTTGATTCTATAGATTCCCTAAGGCTTTTGGTCTCCAGCCTAGATGAAGAGCAAACACTGAGAGAGATTTTAGCTTGTGTTTATTGTCAGTGGATATCCCAGAGGATGGATGGATGGATTGACAGCAGAGAGTAAAAGGAGATTCGAGAGAGACCATGGCAAAGTAAGGAATGAAGCTTGTGTGTGTGTGTCTTGAAATTTGGAGAAAGTGCAGGAGACAATTCTAGAAAAGGACTGAATAGACACTTTCCTCCTCTCCAATTCAAACACTTCACAGTTTCACCAAAGGTTAGCCTTACCTCCAAATTATTCACGACATATGTTTTTTTTTTTTTCAAAAATTGAGGGCCAATGCCATTGTTTATTCATGCCATTTGTCTTAAAAAATGTTAAATTCCAAAAGACATACAATATTGTGTAGAATATTCTTCTTGCCTAAGATCTCCTGCACCTTCCCCACCTGCCCGCTTTCACTCCCCGCCATTCAATTTCCAAACCAAGAGAAAAGGCCAGGCTGGCTGTTCTGGCCCCAGCCAGGGAGAGAGATTGAGAAGGATGAACTGGAAGCTGCAGATACCCAGCTTTCCCCGGTGCTCCTGGACCATTCCTTCCAGTAAGGGAATCAGGACGCATGTCCCTTGAGAAGCCCAGCATGCCTCCCTGATGGAGAAGCCAACCAGCATTGATAGTGGAGAGTGTCCTGAGACCAAGGGGATGAGCACAGTCTATTCAGAGGAAAGTAGAGGGTCATGATTACCCCACACATTGGCTCGACCTCTTAATCATCATGAGAGAGCCGCACTTGATTAATGCAATTTTCCTTTTTCTTTAACACGACTGGACATTCATTTCCAATTATCTCGAGTTAACCCAACAAAGAGCAGAGGAAGAAATATTTGCTTTTGATGATGTGAGTTGTGTTTTCTTAGGCAAGAGGACTGTGGGGTGGACGTTGGAAAGGAAGAGGAGACACACACCCACCCATGCTCCTGGCTCCCACTCAGGAGGCCTGGAGTGTTTGGAGATCCCTCGAGGCAACGCTGGGCACCCATGCTTTTTGGTAGACCACAAACTGGCTCTCTCCAAATTATTCATGACATATGTTTTTTTTTTTTTTCAAAAATTGAGGGCCAATGCCATTGTTTATTCATGCCATTTGTCTTAAAAATGTTAAATTCTAAAAGACATACAATACTGTGTAGAATATTCTTCTTGCCTTTCTTCGTCTTTTTTATTTTATTTTATTTATTTTTGGGTACTGAGATTGAACCCAGAGTCCCTCTACCACTGAACTACATCCCCAGCCTTTTTTACTTCATTTTAAGGTGGGCCCTTGCTAAGTTCCTGAGGCTGGCCTCGGATTTACAGTCCTCCAGCCTCAGCCACTCAAGTTGCTGGGATTACCGGAGTGCGCCACCACACTCGGTGTAAATCTTGCCTATTCTTTTCCTTAAAAAAAATTGAATTTCCTGTGTGTAATTCTTCTGAATTTTTTGGGGGAAAGGTAGCAGGGATTGAACTCAGGGGCACTTGACTACTGAGCTACATCCCCAGCCCTATTTTTTGTATTTTATTTAGAGACAGGGTCTCATTGAGTTGCTTAGTGTCTTGCTCTTATTGATGCTGGCTTTGAACTTGAGATCCTCCTGCCTCAGCTTCCTGAGTCACTGGGTTTACAGGACTGTGCCACTGCATCCAGCTGAATTTTATTTTTGAGATAATGTCTATAGATAACTAAAATGTACTGTGTTTTACAGATGATCTTTCTGTCGATTAAAATATCTTGTTCCCTTGAATAGGTATCAGGCAAGAAAATATCCACATATGTATATCATTTTGATCGGTCGTTTCCATAAGTTGTAAATAATGAAGAGTTTTTCAAATATAGCTATGTTCCAGAAGATGGTTAAATAAGAGGGAAAAATGTACCCCCAAATTCCATCACTAGAACAACAAAAGAAACATCACCCCAGAAAACAATGCTCTGTCCTGCTAGGCCCCCACTGTGTCATAGGAGTGCTGAAGTAATGCTCCACACTGAGAGGACCCCAGCCTATTCCTGAGGCCTGGATCCAGACGCCATCTTGTCCTGGGACCAAAGGGCAATAGCATTGTTCAAGATCTTCCCTAGGATTGAACTCAGGGGCACTTGACCACTGAGCCACATCCCCAGCCCTATTTTGTATCTTATTTAGAGATAGGGTCTCACTGAGTTGCACAGCTCCTCACTTTTGCTGAGGCTGGCTTTGAACTCACAATCCTCTTGCCTCCGCTTCCTGAGCAGCTGGGATTGCATGCAGAAAGCCAATTCTTGGGAGAGACTCACCAAGGATCCCAATCCAAGTTGGGCAATGCCACTGTGCTTAATGTTGAGTGTCTCAAGAGCTAACAGAACTGATTTCAAGATGCTGGGAGAGGTTCCAAGACACCTCAGGCACTCAGTTCAGAACAAAAGCAACTTAGGGCAGCAGCCAAAACAAAGTGCACTTCTTGACACAGCTCACCCCAAGCCCTGGAATAAGAACCAGGAAACATAAGTTCTCCTGAATTAAGTCAAAGAACAGACACGTAAACTGAGTGAGCGTTGTTATTTGAAAACACTGAGTCACAACTTACAGAAGGGCTCAGATGAATTCACGGTTTGTAGATCCAGTGTGTCATTGAGAAAAGCTTGTGGTGTTCCATACGCATCTTGTGTTAATGTCAGCAAGGTTAATGACACCCTTGCACAAAACAGAGCCTGGTGTCTCCAAGCTGCAAAAGATCCAAAACTTTATCCATCTCTCTCTCTCTCTCTCTCTCTCTCTCTCTCTCTCTCACACACACACACACACACACATATATATATTCCTTTCCTAATGATTCACAGTGCACGCTATCATACAGGAAATTCTGAGTAATCTTTCATTCAATAAATGTTTTTTTAACTTTACTAGGATCAGCTTTTTCCAGAATGACTGACTCTGATGCCCTTTGGGCCATGCCACCATTCCTACCATTCTGTGAAACTAAATCACGAGACTTCTGCACCAAAACCTCAGTTGTATCCATAATTATTACTTTTTGCTCCACTGGTTCATTATTTTCAACCTATTATATTCAATATAAAAATATGGACAGCATATAAAAATAGATTCTTAAATAAAACCCCATACAGTTTCATTTATTCAACCAACTCATCACAGTCACAGTGAGGTGCCAAAGTTCTCTCTATGCACACTCGGTTTGTGACTCAGAATTGATGGCAGTCTCTGCACTTGTGTACATTTGCAGCTGATATGACCTTGGCCCAGTTTTTTCAGAGGAAGGTGGTCTTTTTTTTTTTTTTTTTTTTTTTTTAGAGAGAGTGAGAGAGGAGAGAGAGAGAGAGAGAGAGAGAGAGAGAGAGAGAGAGAGAATTTTTAATATTTATTTTTTAGTTTTTGGCGGACACAACATCTTTGTTGGTATGTGGTGCTGAGGATCGAACCCAGGGCCGCACGCATGCCAGGTGAGCGAGCTACCGCTTGAGCCACATCCCCAGCCCGAGGAAGGTGGTCTTAACGTTAGATGCATAACAACTCATTTGAAGAGAATTTTCTTCCACTTATGTAGAGATTACTTTGATATAAAACAGAAAGTGAGCTCCCCATACAACAGAACTGTTTGTCCATTTTAGAGTATCATAAAGAATACAATTAGCTTTAACCATGAATCTTACCTCCAAGTTAAACACAAGGAGGTTCAGGTGAATACCGTGTAGAGGTTTTCAGAAACGTCATGATGACATTCACTGTTGCCAGATGTGGAGGCCCTTCCATGTCCCTCATCCCAGAGTGATTTCTAGATAATTGGTCCAATGTTAAAGAGTCCTCTGAGTTTCCTTGAGTTAGCATGATTTCCCCAAACACACACACACACACACACACACACACACACACACATACACACACACACACACACACACACACCCGCAAACTCACAGATGCCTGGAGTGCTGGTAATTTGTTGTTTCAGGATATGTCTGTGAAAATATCTCCAGAAAAAAAAGCATTTGAATCAGAACTGAGCAAGGACGACCTGCCTCATTGTGTGCAGGCATCATGGAATCCACCGAGGGCAGTAGGGGTGGAACCCTCCTGGGGAACCCTCTCTCTCCCCATGTCCTGGTCTCACATATCAGAACACGTGTTCTTTTAACCTTTGGCCTCTATTACTTGCAAAAGTACTTTCTTTCCCTGTTTTCAGGCCACCCTCCACCAGCCCCTTCTGGTTCTGAGACCTTGGGCCTGGGACTGAGTGACAGCAGCCCTGGTTCTCAGATGTGTGGACTTGGATTGCTGTATACTTCTGGCTTTTGTTGTTCTGTACCTTGCAGATGGCATAACATGGGACTTCTCAATCTCCATAATCGTGTGAGACCATTCTCATTATATCTTACTCATGCTATTTCTCTAGAGAACCTTGACTAATAGAAATTTGGGGCACCAAGAGTTGTCTTAAAGGGACAGAATTATAAGGATAAATTTCCTGAATTGGCTTTGAAAATTTGGAATTAGCTCTCTGAGAATATTTAAGAATGCTAATGACTGTATTTGCTATAGGGGAAAGAGCACTCATAGCCCATGGCATAAGCTGTTCATAGAGAGATGCATAATATCTGCATTGAGTACACCCAGCCAACACTTATAAGAAGCAAGAAGCTAGCTACCTCTTACGTGGTGTTTTTTAACATTTTCAGAAAACTATGGAATGGAAGGGCATTGCTTGGTTACTCCTAATATCACTGAACAAAGTAATGGGAAAAAAGGTGAGCTCAGGGATTTGAATGCCCAGGTGACGCCCTGCACAAATCACCTAAGAGCTTCTAGCTGTGGCCTAAGGAAAAGCTTTATCTCCTATAGACCAAAGCTAAAAGTGCTGAAAATCAAGCCCAAGACCTTATTCTATAATTGACTTATATAATTGAATTATAGCACTATTGAACCTCCCAGATTCACAGGATGTCTACATCCAGGTGAGGGCATTAATAGAGAAAGAATGTGGTTCTGTAAACTGAGATGGGATCATGAGGGAAGACCCCTAGGAAGCATGGCCATGGAGCCCTAAATTCTAATTAATATTCACAGTCAGTGGAAGGGGTCTCATCCCCAGCAGAGTGGCCTCCCTACCCACAGTGCAAGTGGGTCCATATCCCAGCGTCAGCATTTCCACCTCCATCTGAGAGGATTAATCCTGAATTGCCTGAGGGGATGGTAATGGCCTCCTGGAGGCAGGTGCCATTCAAGAGAGCTAATTCTCCTCTGGACCTCTCCTGTCCTCTTTTCTTCCTTATAGATTGAAATCCCAGCAGACCCCTGAAGGTGAGGTGCTCAGTTTGACTCATGATTAACTATGCTATGCACCAAAGAACTACTTTGTTTTCTAACTTATATAAGTAGAAATGCAGGGAACATGTGTTGAAATGGATATTATGGGTGTGGAATAATGATCAAAGGAACATAAAATTGGATCAGGCTGAATGTACAGATATGGGCCCACTGAGCAGAGATTTGGCTTTTTTTTTTATTACCACTCAGGAAATAAAAAGGGCTCTGATGATTGTTTGGAGGATGGTTGAAACATAGATCAAAAGACACACCAAAGTAGGCCTGGTGGCTCCCAAAACCTGTCCTGTGGTTATTTCCCTAATTCCATAAAGCCTGTGTAATAGCCATACCTAGCAGCTGGGAGAATCTCCGTGTCAGTTTCCTGGCCCATGGAGTGAAGGCTGTTATGGTGGTAAAAGCCAAATGTAAGCCATTAGAAGTGTACATGCCCAGGAAAATAGCCAGTGACAGCAATAGGGGACCACAGAGGTGAGCGTTCCCATGGAGGTTGAAAGGTGCAGGCGAGGTGATTCCTGACACGATCCATCCACTCTCCTACTTGGCCTCACAGGGGATGGATGGTTGATTTTGGAGGGTTACAGTAGACTTTTGTAAGCTTGACCAACAGTGAATCCGACTGCATCTACATTTGCACATGTGGTTTCATTGCTTGAGCAAATTAAGATGTCCCTTTATACCTCATATGTAGCTACTTACTTATATCATGAGTGCCTTTTTCTCCAAGCCTAATACAAGGCCTACCAGAAGTAGTTTGGTTTTAGCTGGCAGGGTCAACCATGTACCTTCACCATTCCACATCAATGGCAATCAACTCTCCAGCCCTATGTCATGATTGAGTTTGCAGATATCTTGATCTTCTTCCCTTCTACAAGATAGGACTCCTTGTCCATTACACTGATGACATTGTATTGATTGGACAGAGTGTTGAGTGGTGACTACTCTAGCCATATTGGTAAGATACCTACCTGCATGTAAGAGGGTGGAAAATAACTCCAACTAAAATTCAGGAAGCTTCCACTTTGGTGAAATGTATAGGGGTCCATTTGCATGGGACACATCAAGACCTCTCTTCCAGGGTGAAGGAGATGCTGCTGCATCTGACCTCTCCTCTAACCAAGAACGGGGTACAGTGCTTAGAGTTCAGTTAGGATTTTGGAGCATTGCTCTTGAATATTTATTGAGTGACCCAAAAAGCTGCTAATTTTGAGCAGGACCTTGGTCAAAAAGAAAGTGTGCGATGAGCCTAGGCTGCTGCATGGGCTGCTCTGCCCTTCGAGACAGAGGATCCAGCATATCCAGTGGGGCTTGGAATATCAGCAGCAGCCAGGGATCCTGTTTGGGGTTTTGGCAGGTCGTGTAGGTAAATCTCACTGCAAGTGCTCAGGACTTTGCATCAAGGGCCTGTCATTATATACAGAAAACTACTCTCTTTTTGATTGCTACTTCTGGGTCTGCTACTGAGCCTCAGTAAAAACTGACCAAGGACCACCAACTTACCGTGCAACCAGAACTTGCTGTCATAAGCTGGTTGTCACCTGAACCACAGCTTCATGAAGTTGGAAGTGCCTAACGAGACTGCATCATCAGATGGAAGCGGGCCCCAAAGACACAAGTAAATTACAGGAAGAAGTGGTCCAAATATCCAAGGCTCCCACTCCTAATATACTGCTTTCTCTCTTCCAGCCTGTACCCATGGCCTCATGAAGATTTCCCTTTGGTCAGATGACCGAGGAGAAGACTTGAGCCTCATTTGTTGATATTTCTACATAATCTGTAAGTAACACCCAAAAGTGGTCAGTAACATCACTACGCTGTGGGATTATGACTTCAGTATTATTTTTATTTGGAGATTATGGTTTAGGGAGCTGCCTATGGATGCCAAGTTGACAAGAAGTAGACTTGTGATGGTTAATTTTAGGTGTCAATTTGACTGCGCTAAGGATGCCCACATACCAAGCAAAATATTATTTCTGATTGGGCTGTTTTGGGAGTTTTTTGGTGTTAAGTTTTTTGAGTTCTTTATATATCCTAGAGATTAGCACTCTATCTGATGTGCATGTGGCAAAAAAATTTACTCCCAAAATGTAGGCTCTCTGTTCATTTTTGGATACATCTGTGAGGGTGTCTCCGGAAGAGATTAGCATTCGAGTCAGTGGACTTTAAGTAAAAAAGATCTGACCTCACCAATGTGTATAGGCATCATCCTAACATGGAGGGCCTGGATAGGATTTTAAAAGTAGGGTAAAACAGTAAATCCCCTCTCTTTCCTTGAGCTGGGACAGCCATCTTCTCCTGGTCTCAGACATCAGAGCTTCTGTTTCTCGGATCTTCAGACTCTGGGATTTATACCAAGGTGTTCCCCAATCCCAGATGGCAGGCCTCTGACCTCAGACGAATCACACCATCAAGCCACCCTGGTGTTGAGCCTTTGACCTCCAACTAACTCACTCCACTGATTCTCCGCACTGCCAAGGGCATTTGCAGGACTTCTCAATCTCCATAATCTCATGAGCCAAATCTCATAATGAATCTCCTATTATATCTATATCACTTATGGGTTCAGTTTCTCTGGGGTCCTTAATAAAGACACAGACCCTTGGGATTAAAATTTGTTTGGCAATCATGAGCTGATTTAATGATTTTAGGATCCTTAAATTCTAGCCTAGGCAAGACTCTGCCCCAGCTTCCTCTATACCCATCGGTATTCCTGTCAGCTTCCTGTAGACCACTCCTCCTGAGATAGCTGCTAAATTAAAGAGAAAAGTGTCTAGATAACCTCATGTGGTTATCATTGTCTAATACTGCTAAACTGCAATCCGTGGGATAATTTAAGAGGAAATTACATTTACATCTCTGATCAATGGACCGATGTTATGGCTCATTTTGTAATCAGCTATTCTTTTGCCTTTGCTTATCTCCACCCCTGAATGGATATTTTTAGACTGAGGTAGAAAGGATTATTTGCTGTAATTTTGCCCTTAATACTGCTTTTGCGTATGTTTCCATACCCATAATTGCTATTGTGAGAATTAGAGGATAATAAGTTTGTTAATAAGGACTCATTTCTTTACAGCTCCATAGGAAACATTCTGAGATTCAAAGAATTTCTATAACTCGAAGCAATTGCCTTTGAATAGTGGTTTGTCTCTAACTATCTGCCTCCTAGAATAGCTAAAATCAACTCTGATTGCCTTTTAGGCCTGGTAAATTGGGGGGCTATCTCCCCTACTTCTTAGTTCTTCAAAGTCTGCTTACCACCCAAAAAGTCTGAACAAAACAGCGAGAGAGTAAACTCTGCTAAGACCAGGCCAGAGTGAAGTTCTCCTGCAACAATTTAGTCTTTTGGAACTAATGGGTTAGGATAAAGTTCAGTAGAACCATTAAGTTTTAAGTATCTGGATAAGTAATGAATACTAATTGGGTGATATTTTTACTCATTGTCCTTTTAGAAGAAGCAACTCTAGAAGTATTAATCTCTATTAGGACTGAGGGAGACTTTTGTTTGATTTAATATTTCTGCAGTAACATTTTAAAATATCCAGCATTTTTTAACCTGGTATTTGGTATTCTATTTTAAAATTATATATCCATATTTAAAGCATAATCTGTCCAAGTCAAAGTGGTTGTTCACCCTCTTACCAAGGGAGCTAGAATCTACCCTTTTCAATTAATTCTCTGCTTCATATTTCTCTTCTCTACAATCTCTTTAGGTTGAAAAAGGCCAACACTCAGTTTTAGGGCCTTTTCTGTTGGCTCACTCCTTTGTGTCTCATTTGGGTATTAACTGCCATCTGCTTGCTGATCATTCCCAACTTCGCATTTCTAGCTGAAACCACACTTAGAAATTCCAAACAATTATATTCAAATTCCTAGTTAATAGCTTCACTTATATTCCTATTTAAAAAATAAATTAAAAGCTCATCATGTCCAACACTAAAACTAAATTTCTGCAAAAGCTACTCTGCATGGAACTTTCCTGTTTTCAGCTGATACCAACTATCAGCTTTATGCTATCAGTAACTCTGGTCCAAACTTCATGTCCTTCTGAATTCCTGTTTCTCACACCTACCTGGAAATTCAATGGTTCCTATCCTTGACACAGATCCAGATAGTCAAATTCATGTGTATTATATAAATACACACACACACACACACACATATGTGTCCAAAGACGCACATAAATAAATGTAGTTGTATATACACATATGTATATGGGTAAATAAGTGAGGGGAGTAAGTAAACAAAGTCCCTTTCCTCAATATGTGGACATTCTCATTTTTGGCTTCTGTGAATATGTTACCTTACATGGGAAAGGGACTTGGCATCTCAAGTTAAGAACCTTGACAGCAGAGATTAATCTGATTTACCTGGTGGATCCAAGGGCCCTGTGCTGCTGGCTTTCAAGACAGACAAAGGCATCAGGAATGAAAGAATGCAGCCTGTAGAAAATGAAAATCAAGAAAACAGATTCTTTCTTAGGATCTCTGGAAGTACCAACCTACCAGCATTGTGATCATACTGTAGGCTTTTGACCCCTACAACTGTAAGATGGTAAATCAATATGGGTTTAAGACACTTGGTTTGCGGCAATTTGTTCCAGGTCATAAGAAACAGATAACCTTGGGTTAGTAGCATGCATCTCCTTAAGGAGAAAGGATATTTTCACAACTTCAAAATATCTCTTCCCCCCAAAATGTAATCATTACTATAGTAATTTTATCGTATGTCCACAAAGACTTTGCCATCCCTCCCTCTAGAAGTCTAGGCTTAATCCCCAATTCCTTGAGAGTGGGCTGGACTTAGTGACTCACTTCCAAGGAAGAGAGTGTGGAAATAAGAAAAGAGTCACTTCTCATGGAGATACCTGGAAGACACTGGAAATTCCAAATGATGGATCAGCTAACATCACTGGGAAAAACCAGGTTCTCATCTCACAGTCCTGACACAATATGATGAGAAGGCCCACCATCTATGGTACTCATTCCCCAAACCTATGATCTTAGCTCAATGCTAAGGAAATAACAGACAATGTCAATTCCACAGTCTACAAAGAACCTGACCGGTCATCCTCAAAATGTCCAAGGTCAGGAACAGGGCAAGACTGAGAAGTGATCACTTTTGACTAAGGAGACCTGACAACTAAGTTCAATATGGGATGCTGGATTGGATCCTGAGACAGAAAAAATAAAAAGACATTTACGGGAAAACTGCTAGATTATAAAGAGAGTCTGCAATCTGGTTAATGGCATTGTACCCATTTAAATTTCTTAAGTTTTGAAATAATGTGCCACAATTACATAAGCTATTTGCCTCAGGGGAAGCTGGATAAAGGGTATTTGGGAACTCTCTGTGCTATGCTTGTAAATCCTATAAAATCATTTTGAAATGAAGCCTTTTCAAAATCCAGAGTGATCACTTTCATCAACACGGTTGCCACCGTGGTATGAACGGCCAGGATCTTCATTCCTGGGTTATTTTTTCCACGGCTTCTTTGCAGTCTCTCTGTCTCCCACCCCTCACACTCACATGCCTGAAATCTATGATCAACTCAGCAGAATGATTCTCTGAAAGTGCTAGTCAAAGTGGTCACTCCTGGGCTCAGACCCTGAAATGACTCCCACTCCTTATGGAGCAAAAGCCACAGTCCTTTGGGTGACCTGCCAGTCCCAGTGACCTCACTGCTCTGGCCTCCCCCTTCCTCTCCAGGGCCCACACTCCTCCAGCCTGAGTATTCTGGCCTCCTTCCCTCCTGGATGTACAGGTGCATTTGCCCTGGAACCTTGGATCCAGTTGATTCTTGCCTAGAGCACCTTGCCAGGTGCCTGCTAGGCCACCGGCTCCCACAGGATTCTAGGCTGCAATTCCACCCCAACCACTGCAGTCCCAATCCCCACCTACCCCAAGAGTCTTTTCTTTTTCCATGATATACGAGTACCTAGAACTGATGCCTACAGCAGATGCACAATAAATCGCTGTTATATTGAATTTACCCTGACACAGTACAGTCTCTTGGTATGGAACAACCTCCAAATAGTGTCGGAATCCTGAGAAGCTTTGAAATAAATTCTTTCTGTCCAAGTCTCTAAGTGTTTAAACTTTTCCTGGGCCTCAGCTTTAGCCTGGTTTAAAAAAGAAATGAGGCATTTCCAGGAATCTCAGACAATCTCTGACTTAACAATGATTTATGATTTTTCAACACTTCAATGGGGTGAAAGTCACGCACATTCAGGGAAATGGTACTTTGACTTCTCGTCTTTGCCTAGGCTAAGGATATGCCATGTGACCGTCTGGAGATGCTGGGCAGCACTGGGTGAGCTTTGGTGCCCAGTCAGCCTCATGATCATGAGAGTAAGTGGGTGTAGTCCACAGCACCCTGGGCTACCACGCTGTGATGCTTGGTGGCCTGGAGGTATCAAGCGCATTTCCAGACCTTGGTACTTCAGCTTACCATTATGAGATGCTTCAGCTGGGAGTGCAGCTCAGTGGTAGAGCGCTTGCCCAGCATGCCAGAGGCCCTGGGCTCCATCCTCGGTACTAGAAGTCTCTGCAAGGGGTGCCCCACCAGCCTGGTTTTCTACACGAGATCGTCTGCCAGTTGGCACCTACACTACAGCCCTGGAAAAGGATGTCTCATGCCCAACACTTTAGGAAAGCGCCCCATGGGACACCCATCATTCAACACATTTGGCAGCCGCCAGAGGAAAGGGGGATGAATGCTGGCTCAGAGGACAGGAGCACCAAGCACTCTGTCTGCCCAACCCTCTTTAAGTCAGCAGTATTCTGAACAGAGATTTCACAAAGAGTAGGCTAGAAAGCTTGGATGACTGTAAACTTGATCCCAAATCCACACATGCCAAAAACCTGTTGCAGCAGTAGGGCAGCTTCCTGGTTCCATGGGGCCTTCACACCAAGCATCGAAGTCTCCCCCTGGCTGCTTCTTTCCCTACCTGTGCCCTACAGGCAAGTCAGTCCCTCACCCAGGTCTCAGCTGGAAGGTGGGGTCAAGGAAGGAAGAAACGATTCAGAAATGAGTGCTTCCTGGACCAACTTACATAGGTAGCTCCATGATGTCTGGAAATACAGGGTTCTAGAGAAAGACTCTGATGGTATAAAGGTAGGAGTTCTTAAACATACAGATGATCTTGTTTCAAGGAAAATAATGAGAGAGTCTGTATCTAAATGTCCTTTGATTTTATACTTAAGAGTTTCTAGAAGCCTAAAACAAATATGTTCATTAAACTAAAGAGCCTAGATGTTTATTTTTCAGTACATTTATTTTTTTAGAGAAAGGGAAATACATGCTCATCAAAAAGACATTATCTTCTCTTGGAAGGGGAAAAAAAATACCTAGGCATGCCATTTCCTTTTCTTAACCTTTCTCAGATGAAAGGAAATCAGGAACACTTGCTTTACTTATATTAACTTTTGATCCCCAAACCCACGAGTCCTGCCTCATGGTGATCTGAGATCAGAAACGTGTTATCTCGTGTTAGTTTCTCTGCCTCGCCTGGCTTTGATTTCTTTTCAAGTGGCAGCTGTCTTGGATTTGCTCTTGCATATATATATTTTTTTAACTTAATGCTAAGTGAAATCAGATGAGAAATGAAGTCAAGTCATGGTAAGACCTCAAAGCCTACGCAAGTCTTTAAACCTTGTTATAGACTCTACTTTGAATTTTGTACAAATTTTGACTCAAAGCAAAGCTTTAGCATTCTATACATTTTTATTTTCTTTTATTTTTTTAAATAAGACATTCTCATATGTCTAGAAATATCTAATCCCAACAGTCATCAAAATCAAATAACATCACTATTTACAATTCTTATTCTCGGCAATAGACTTTAAATAGACGTCTTTAGCCTGATTGGCAGTAGTATAAACTGAACATTAGAGACAAACGTGTTCTGTTTGATCAGACAATATTCTCTTCAACGTGAACGTCAGTGGCATTAAGCAGGAAGGAACAAACCTCCATTTGGGCACGTGGTTGTGCATACTCCCTATTTTCGTACGTTGTTTTTCTCTCACCTGTGCCACATTGCTGACCCCAAAAGCACATGAGCGTGTGAGTCCTGAATGATCAATGAATGTACTAACTTTGTGTTCACCACAGCTAAATTAGGGTCCGATTCAGAAAGAGAGTGCAACTTGTGCTGTCATCTTTCATCAAAAAAAGAAATTCATGGGCTTCAAGGGAAGACCATGTCAAGTGTTGTGTAGGTGCATGTCACACTGAGAAGGTACTTTAGGAAAAATTAGGGATGGCTCAGAGACAGTGGTTCTCAAACTTGAGCATCAGAAGCACTGCTGGGCCACCCCAGAGGCTTCAGTTCAAGGGCTGGAGCCCAAGTGTTTGCTTCCTCACAAGTCCCCAGGCAATGCTGCTATTTGTCCACGGACCAAACTCTGAGAACCGGAAAAGAAATACTCAGGGGCCTGAAAAAGTTATTTTTAAGAAGGATAATTTCTTTGTCACACTGATTTTTCAGGACCCACATCCATACCATAGGGACTTTATTTTCTTTACTAAATGATTGAGGGTCGTTTAGATAGAACTTAATGGAAACAAAATGTCGGTAATGGATGGCTGGCAAGCCACAGTGCAATCCGGAGAGCTGCAGGAGAGAGCCAAACAGGTGGTGTGAGTGGACGGCTCTGTAACAAGAGCACTGACTATAGAGGAGCTGGTCTCTAGGGGACTGTGCTGCAGCCCTGTGGTTTGGTCACTTACATACAAAGGTGATTCGAACTACACAGATCTCTGGTCTATTGGGGGAAAACACACACACACACCCATTTTCATCGACTTGCTTGTAAAAAATAAATACGAAAACAAAACCACCTCTGTCACCTCTGCAATGACCTTTTATCAAGTGAGGTCAGACATGGAGAAAGAAACCAACTCAGGGCTTTAGGTCACCAGCATTCTTCACCAGCACTGGTGAGAGCCGAGCCTCACCTTGGTGCCACTTCAAGCCCTTCCCAGGAGGTCACTAGCTTGGTCACCCACGCCAAAGGCAGGGGGTCCCGCCAGCTTGTCCAGGGCTGGCACAGAGAAGGACTTGACTGTCATCTTGGACTAATGATGATGGGAAGGGCTCCAGGGCTTTCACCAGCCGGGACAAAAAGAGACTCCAGAGCACGATTGGTGAGCGCAGTGGCTGAGGCAGTGAGACTCAAATGCTTCTAGTAGCTGAATTTGTTAATGTGACATCAAAGAAAGCACAGACGCGGTTTCAAAGTGTGCCACTGAGCTCTGCGCCTGACCTTGCTGCTTTCCTCCAGGGAGTGCAGCCCAGAGCCCTGCTCTCTGCCTGAACTCCAGTGACCTCCGCCCCCTGGGGACACACCCCGGTGTCTCTGGGACACACCACAGCACTTTCCCTTCCCAAAGTTCTCCTTGACATGGGGGTGACCAAGTTACCGAGATCAGTCAGCTAGGACGGCTGTTGATGTTTTTAAACTTATTTGGATTCTTAGCTGAGAGTCACCACGGAAATATCCCTTGATTTATTTTCTTCCTTTTGTCTCCATAATGAATTTATTTAGACATGGGTTTTTTAAAAATTGTATTCTATAGACATATAGCTGAGCTTTGCTACCACTGCCCTGTGTCGTGAGCGTGTCATGCCACTCCAGTCCAGGGAGTCAAAATTCAAAGCACGATTTCTATTTCAGGCATATCATCGTCACACAAATGATAGAGTCTAAAACTCTTAAGGACAACATCCTAAAGCCGGGGCCAGCTGCACTAGAAAACACTCACACTAATAAAACCTGTGAGCAGTCTTGGGCACACACTGCAGTCATTCTAGATCGACACCCTCTAAACTGCTGGGAGTGTCACCTCTGAGAAGGGAGCAGAGTTGAAGATAGGCAGGGGGCATTTGAGCCTCTCATTCCCTCTGTACGGTGGGCCTTTGTCAGGGTGAACACGTTCATTCATTACTTACGTACCTTTTGATGATAGGGTTCTCTTGATGTCATGGTTATTCGTGAACAGTGTGCAAGAATCTAAAGTCTGTGTCATCTAGAGATTTCAGCTTTGTTTCCAAGCACCAGGTGGACGTCCCTGTATAGAATTTATACCATGAAAACCCTCAACTTACTGTCCAGGCCTGCAGACGGAAGGGAAGGCTTGAAGCTCCCTATCCCTTTGCTGCTTGGAGAAAGCTCACTGTGAGCTGCTATTTAAACGCTAGAAGGGGGAGCTTGATATCAAATCAGAGACTCTGCGTCTGATAGAAGAAAAAGTTGGCTCCCATCTACATATTGTGGGGTCGGGCTCCAAATTCCTCAATAGGACACCCATAGCACAAGAGTTAACAACTAGAATCAACAAATGGGACTTACTCAAACTAAAAAGTTTTTTCTCAGCAAAAGAAACAATAAGAGAGATAAACAGGGAGCCTACATCCTGGGAACAAATCTTTACTCCACACACTTCAGATAGAGCCCTAATAACCAGAATATACAAAGAACTCAAAAAATTAGACAATAAGATAACAAATAACCCAATCAAAAAATGGGCCAAGGACCTGAACAGACACTTCTCAGAGGAGGACATACAATCAATCAATAAGTACATGAAAAAATGCTCACCATCGCTAGCAGTCAGAGAAATGCAAATCAAAACCACCCTAAGATACCATCTCACTCCAGTAAGATTGGCAGCCATTATGAAGTCAAACAACAACAAGTGCTGGCGAGGATGTGGGGAAAAGGGTACACTTGTACATTGCTGGTGGGACTGCAAATTGGTGCGGCCAATTTGGAAAGCAGTATGGAGATTCCTGGGAAAGCTGGGAATGGAACCACCATTTGACCCAGCTATTTCCCTTCTCCGAATATTCCCTGAAGAACTTAAAAGAGCGTACTATGGGGATACTGCTACATCGATGTTCATAGCAGCTCAATTCACAATAGCTAGACTGTGGAACCAACTTAGATGCCCTTCAGTAGATGAATGGATTAAAAATGTGGCATTTATACACAATGGAGTATTACTCAGCACTAAAAAATGACAAAATCATGGAATTTGCAGGGAAATAGATGGCATTAGAGCAGATTATGCTAAGTGAAGCTAGCCAATCCCTAAAAAACAAATGCCAAATGTCTTCTTTGATATAAGGAGAGCAACTAAAAACAGAGCAGGGAGGAAGAGCATGAGAAAAAGATTATCATTAAACAGGGACGAGAGGTGGGAGGGAAAGGGAGAGAGAAGGGAAATTGCATGGAAATGGAAGGAAACCCTCATTGTTATACAAAATTACATATAAGAGGATGTGAGGGGAAAGGGAAAAAAGGGAGAGAAATGAATTACAGTAGATGGGGTAGAGAAAGAAGATGGGAGGGGAGGGGAGGGGGGATAGCAGAGGATAGGAAAGAAGCAGAATACAACAGTTACTAATAGGGCATTATGTAAAAATGTGGATGTGTAACCGATGTGATTCTGCAATCTGTATACAGGGTAAAAATGGGAGTTCATAACCCACTTGAATCAAATGTATGAAATATGATATGAGCTTTGTAATGTTTTGAACAACCAACAATAAAAAAAACCCAAATCAAATATGGCAAAAAAAAAATTAAATGCTAGAAGGGACGGTGGCATGGACTTGGGTGTTGGGAACAAGGATGGAGTATCTCAAGGAGGCCTAGGGGGTCAGGGAGGCTCTTTTCTGGAACTGATTGTGCAGAGCTGGCTTAAAGCTAGCACCAGGAGTTGGCAGCTCAGATGTAAGTAGCTGAGAACCTTAAATTCTGTGGCATGGAGATCCCTTCAAGCCAAGAGAATGATGAAATCTAAGAACTTGACCATAAGCCTTAGGAAGGGGCTGAAAGAGTAGAAGGCCAGAAGGTGGTTAGAGAAAGGGAACCATGGAGATCTTGCAGAAGAGGAGAAAGAGGAGAAGGAGGGCAAGCTCTTGACTGCCTCCTCCAAGCAGAATCATCCAGAGTGCTCCAAGCATGCAGAGGTTCAGGTCTACCCTGATGCTAAAGCATAAGCAACACACGCAACACGCAACACCATAAATCCAGAAATAAGATGTCCGTTATTATGGGGAGGTGTCCGGAGCCTCATTGGGGGGGGGGTTCTTCTTCATGCTCAGGAGGATGTAAGACTCCTAAGAAATTAAAGTCTAGAATAATTAGTGAGGAACAAAAGATAAAGAGCCAAAACTTGGAGCACCTGATAGATCCAGCCCACATAGGAGCTGGAGGTAGACAGTTAGAAAATGGGTAAGGGGGTACATCAAAGGCAGGGATAAGGTTTCAGGGGAGAGTCTTGCCTCGTGATGTGTTAAAGTCAGCAGGTTGATTGGCATCTTGGCAGGTCACACCCATCTCAGGGCCTATGCAGCTATAGCAGGTCACCCATCTCTGGTGCTATGTGGGACCAGGCAGAGCTGAATAGGGCTCACAATGCATTTGAGTCAGAGGAAATGTCCACTGGAAGTTCCCAGACACCAGATTCTCCTATTCACTGGGCTGCGATGGCCGATGTAGTCCACACACAGCCCATGGACGGCTCTCCAAATATTTCCTGTGGGAGCACAGCGCTCGCTCACCTTCTAACAGGCCACCCAGAAAGAAGGGAGAAGTTCAGATCCCCTTCTCCAATCTTCAGCTCCCCTCCCTTCAGAGGTGACTTCTCCCAGCAGCTAAGTGAACATCAGTCCAAGAGATGTGGTCAGAACACACGATAAGCGTTGCCCAAAAGAAACAAATGCAATCGGCAATCCTTGATGAAGAGACTGGAGGGTTGCCATCCTGAGATGTGGGAACGCTTACAGCATAGTTGGAAACAAAGCAGAACACGGTCCTTCGGTGATCCTACGGGACAGTGGAAGGACAGTTTGGAACCAGAAGACATAAGTTCAAGTCCTGATCATATCACTTATGAACTATACAAACAAGAGACACTGGCATCTCTGTATGCCAGCTCCCTTCTGCCCAGCGTCAATATGGTGACAAAATCCACTGCACAAAGTTGTATAGTGGAATAAGCAGCAATGTTTAACACAGTGAGAAGCATGGCCAGGGGATGAGGCGGAAGAGCACGTTTCACATTAGCCTGAATTTACCAAGCAACGCCCCTAGGAATGCCACCCACATACTGTGTCTCATGAGGCTGCCTGTAAAGGCAGCATCCTGGAATTTACCACTTCATACATGCCATCAGGTATCTCCCTGTGTTGCACAGTGCCACTCAATCAATGTTGGAGGAGCTCAAGTCTGGCGAGGGACACAGAGGGGAAAGACCCACACTGAGGAGGATCAGAGAGTCCTAGTGGTGAGTCACTGGGCACGTAGGTGACCAGAGAAGTGCTCACTAAAAGCAGTGCCAACTAAAAGCACTGAATCTTGAATATGTTCTTCAAACTCTTCAGTTGGGTGGGCTGAGAGCAACATTCTGTCTTAAATGATCACTGACTCCACTTATTTGCATCAGAGGCTTTCAGAATAAAGGTACATAGCTTGAGTGGAATAAGAACCAGGAGACAAATAAACATCTCTTATTTAAAATTGACTTAGTCTGTGATATCTTGTTTTAGCAGCAGAACACAGGCTAAGACAGGACCTTGCTGGGTTCTTCAGGAGAGGAGGCAGGAGCCAGGAAACTTGAAATGACTATCATCAAAGGGATACTATTATTCTCCCCAGGTTACTGAGACCAGCAAAGGGATGATTACATTTATGAGAATAAGAAGAGAAATAGAAGAGACCAATAAATAGACAAGAGCAGAAAGCAAAGAGGAAAATAAAACTGAGTGGATATGGCCACACGCTTGAAGAGGCCATCCACTCGGACACAAAACAATCCATTTACCAAGTTGCCACTGTTGTCAGCAGGCTTGAAAGCAATTTTTTACCCCTAGCAAGATAAATGAAAAATATATTTCATGTCTATAACATGCTGATGTGATTACTGTCTATTAGAGTAGGTTAGTGTGTTTTCTAAGTCAAAATGAATCCTACCCCGAGGACGTCTCATGTAATGAGATGAGAGGAAATGCATAAAGGAGCAGTTTCAGGACTTGGAACACATCAATATGCAAACCCCCTGAAAATCCTATTTCCACTTACCCGCTATTTCTGGACCAATTTTACAGAGCAAGTAACCTATAAAAACTCCAAATGGTTTCTCTATGACCCTGTTTCATTCGCCATCAGGCTTCCAATCAATATCCTATTTCCTCTACTATTTGTAGGCATAATCTCAAAAAAAAGAACTCTGTCGGGTGCACATCTGCATGGGGAATATTGAGTTTAGAAGGGCCTGTCTGTCCAGTCCAAGCAAATGACTGACAGTGGACCTAAATCAAGGACAATGACCAAAGCCCTAAGTCCTGGGATATGTCTGCTCTTCCATGAAAGCCACAGATCTTGTGCCCATGATTCATGCAGATGATTTGTAAGAAATTACATACCCACCTCACTTTTTCAAACCAAGAATCACTTTCAAAAGAGAGTGGAGTAAAAATAAAACATTCATCTTTTTCATTCTACGGGAAATGACTGACTCAAAATAGAATTCTTCTGCTTTCAGTGTTCCTTTCTCCCCTCGAAGGGAAACTTAGGCTAATGTATATTTATGTTTTATATGATACTGCCTGTCCAAAATAGAAAAGAAAATAAGAAATACAGGGAAAGTTTGAGTAACGGCAATAAGCAAGAATAAGTGTTTTGAGTACATATAAATAGAAAATAATTTTATTGCAAAAAGAAAGTGAAATTAAGGTCCATTTTACTCCGAGGAGGTGGATTTTACTGAAAGATGTTATTTCTGTTTGTGCATAAGGATCTCTCCTGTAGGATTCTGTGCTCTAGGAAATCTTCTCAGTTCTACCAAGCTTGGTAAGTCGTGAGAAGTTTCATTAAATATTTCAAAATTCATTGGAATTTATCTCTCTCCCCAGACACACTAAGAATAAGAAGCCTTCTTCAAGAGTTTTTTTTTTTTTAGTTAATTTTATGTCCTAATGCAGGATATGTAGAAAGTAATCTTTCTCAGCTCTAAAATCCAGTTTGTATTTTGAGGGGACAAGGGGGAGAAGCAGAGAGTGGAGGTGTTTTCGCCATGTAAACTGGGCATCAATGCAATTGAAACATTTCATGGACTAGCCAACTCAATGTAATCATCCTCTCAAATAATTATATGGGCATTCTGAAAGACTGTAAGCCAAAAATTTGGAAATTCTACATGTAAGATTTTATGCCTTGTGAGGTCTGTATGTAATCAGTTACCTGAATCTACGGTTGGAAGATCACCGATCACTTCTTTGAGAACTCCAATCCAGCTTAAATTGCCCTAGTGACACCTTTAACATTTAAAGTTAGAATATTATCATTGTGTATTCAGTACTGTTTTAAGGAGAAAATAAACCGATCACGCATCTGATCCACATTTACTACTTGCCTTCTGTTAACTATATCCTCAGTCGGGAAGGTGAGAAATGGATTCACCCATAAATAGCTTAAAATTTAATGGGGAAAATATGATGCACATTTATGAAACTATTAATCCCCAAATAACATTGTGTATCATCATTATGCTTTCGTGTAATTATTAAATATAATGAAATATTACACATCACAGTGATTTTTTTTCAACTGTGGATGTAGAGACATGAAACTAAATTACTTATTGTAGGAAAAGTTATTTCTATTCCTGCGTAAAAACAATGTTTCAATAAGTTTAAAGGACATTGATCTCTTGAAATAATGAAATGTTTGTCAGAGGTGGACTTTAGAGTCGCAGGAGGAGGCTGGGCAACTGGTACCTAAGAAGCAAGATGCTCTACAGCTTCAGCGCACTAGAGGACCAAGTGCACACGGAGAAAGCTCTTACAGACGCTGGCCGTGGGTTGCCACAATCTTGCCTGTACAGAACAAAATGCCAGGACCTGCAGGCTAAGAAAGTAAGGAAGCTGATGGGGAGGATCAATGTCAATGGGAAGAAGTAAGGAGACAGTCTGCCATTACGGGAAACAGCAAGGAGGCGCCTCAGAAACTCCAGTCGGCCAGGAGATTCAGAAATTTCACTTCTGGGTATGTGTCCAAAGAAACTGAAACCAGAAGGTCACAGAAATCTACACTCCCAAGTCCATTGCAGCCCTGTTCACAGTTGCCAAGATGTGAAATCCATCCACCAGTGGAAGAAGATAATGTGGTACATACACACAGCGGAATGCGGTCCAGCCTCAGGAAGGAGGAGCTCATGCCTGGCCACAACACGGAAGGATCTGGAAGACAACCCTGCACTACGGGAAATATGCCAGGAGCAGAAAGCCACCCAAACTGTCTCCCAAGTGTGTGTAGTCCCAGACCATGCTGCTCACGGAAGCTGAGTAGAATGTCGGTTCATAGGGGCTGGGCAGTGGGCAAAGGGAGGGATGTGGGTCAAAGGACCCAAGATTGCAGAGATTGGAAGATATATTTGCAACATGGTAATTATATTTAATAATAATGTATTATATCTTTCAAAATTGCTGAGAGTCGATTTTAAATACTCCCACTGCAGCAAATGATAGGTATGTGAGGCAATGGGATCTATTAATTAGCTGGATTTAGTCATTCCACAGGGTGTACAGATGTCAAAACATCACATTGCATACCACAAATATATACAGTTTTTGTCAATGAAAATAAATTTTGAAAATATTTTTAAAAAGGGAAAGAAAGAGAAACCGATCTCCAGCTAGAAAGCAAGCTAAGCCATGAGGTCATGTCTTTAGCTCCAAGTAAAACTGGAGCCACGTAGTGAAGAAGTCTGGGCTTCAGAGAGTAGAAGCTGCTTAGCCTAGAGGGTGTTTTCAGTAGCTTTCAGGAGGTCCATGAACCTTGAAATAGTATCTTCAGTTTGCACAAATATTTGAGAGTTTAAAGCTCTCGCAGTTTCTCTCTTTAAAAATCTACAGCCCAGATGAAGTTCAAGTGAATGAACAGATCATCGTTTAAATTAAATCAGTAATTATGAAAAAGAAGAAGGTGGTGTTCTCGGATCCCTGAAAGCCCACATGAGCCAACTCAGAGCTGCCCATCCAGTGGGACCAGCCCTAGTGTCCAGCCTGTGCTCTGTGGCATGCACTTACACCATGCTGACTTCCAGCTGCCAGGGAGATACTGACCAACGCCTACGTCTTTGAAAACATGAACCAGCTTCTTCCAGCCTGGAGGAGTTGGCTCCAGAGACAAGACAGGTAAGTTTTCAGGTCTGGAGAAAACTCAAATTAGGTCACTAATGAACATAGGTGAGCCTGACCTTCCATGCATTTTCTCTTTAAATTTTGGAAGTATTACTTTAAACAGAAGAATATTAGGAAGACTTCTGAAAATGCTGAACTGAGTTTAAAAGACAAGAATCATGAATTAAGGAAAAAAAATCTTCTCTTACTTTTTGATGAGGAAATTAAGGTCTGTAGAAAAATTAATGGAAGAGGATGAAATGGTAGAGGGTGCCAGAGTTACAAGGAAGAAATCAGGTCCCTTCTAGAGCAGTGACTCTCAAAATAGGGATCCTGAGCCAGCAGCAGCAGCATCACCTGAAACCCTGATAGAAATTAGGTTCCTAAGCCCACTCCCCAGAGCTTCTGGGTCAGACACTCTGAGAATGTGGCGTGTGTTTTGAGATCTCCAGGGATGGTGGCCTGCACTACAGTCTAGGGACCACTTCCCTAAAGCAATGGTCTCAGATTTCAGGTGACCAAGCATCCCTGGGAGAATTCATTAAAGTGCGGGCTCCTGGCCCCACCACACAATTGTTAAACCAGAAACCTCAGGGGTGAGGTTCAGGAATAAAACCAGGTTTTATTCCATTCGAAACTATTTGCATTTGTCGTGGTTTGTAACACAGAGCCACTGCGAGGAAGAAAGAAACCAAAAAAAAAAATGTTTATGCACAAAAATATATCCAAGACTCTAATAAACCCTCATGAAATTATTACTCACCTTAAAAAATATAAATATTATTTATTTTTTAGTTTATTTTCCGTGAGGATAATTTAATGAAATGCCTATCATCTCCCCAGCAGATAACTCAGTATGTGTCTCTCCCAGAAAAAGGTTTTTGTTTTCTATTATTAGTTGCCATTGTTACAATGAATAAAATTAATAACAATTCTCTTAAATCTTTATCACAGAAATACAAAAAAAGTGTCTTTTGTAGGTCCATACACCACTTTTGTTTGCTCTCGCATATTCTGGAATAGCTCCTCACCCACCCCACTTCTCAGTGCCAGGTATTTGTTAGAAAACCTGGGCTGTGAGCTTCAGTTTTCCACACTCTGGACTTGGCTGAATGCGAAATCAGGATTTTTGTCTTGAATGGCCTGCTAGATTGATCCAGAGACTAGTTTCCCTGGAGGTACTGTGTCTGGGAAGCAGTCTTTCTGGGTGGCCCAGTGTACTTGCTGCCCTATCAGGAGGGGCGCAAGGTCCAGTTTTAACCCTTTCTGGGCAGTGAGATTGATCAAAGGGTACAGGTGTCGTCAGACTGAATTATCCAATTAAAGGTGCAAATCACATTGTGTTTTTCCTGCCTCAGACTAGGCCAGGACTGCCGTGTACGACCCCCACAGACAGCTCAACTAAGGGTCACTGGAGTGAACTCCCTAAGGCATCAAATAAAACACAGACACACAATTTACCTTTAAATCAAGCCCCAGATGGCTCCTCTGCCCTCGGCCTCAAGCTCCCCAAATGGGCGAGCGAGGAGTCTCATGAGAGGCTGGTGAGAGAGCTCAAGCACGATTCAGAGTGGACTTTTACTGGGGGGACTCTAGATTCTTTAGAAATTTCCATCCAATGAAGGTCAAAGGGGGCAGGGTTACAAGGACAGGTGAGCATAGCTCGATCCCTGGGGATGTGGGAAGGCACATTTGCATTTTCACTACCCTCAAGATCAGGGTTACTGTCTTCAGTTACCTAAGTAACCAGAACACAGGGTGACCAACAGTGCCTCAGCCGACCAGGAGGGGAAGCCAACACTGGTCACAGGTTATGTCGGCCTCCCACACAGGACCCCTGGCCATCTTGAGTGGAGGCTGGTCCTTCAAGACACAATGAAAGCAGGGTTCTCCTCCCCAACCAGGCATTTTCAGTGATCAGAACTATGAAACATATTTATTTTTTATAAGAAGGAAAATAAGTAGTGAGTTCATATTAATAGTTGCTATTCAATTCAAGATCACCAGGCATTTATTTGACATTTATACTGATGGTCTGACTTTCAAACCAATAATATCCATATTACCACTAACAAAAACATCACTGAACATGGTTTTAAGCTGTCTGCCTCACAACATATACAGTAAAGAAACACTGTTTTAAAGTCACTGGGGAGATTTCTGTACTCTTTGTGTCTATACCACCAACTTGATACTCTATTAGGTTTGTTCTAGCTTGTTTTAAATTTGGGGGATTACTTTTTCCTTTTCAAATTCTAAAATAATTATAGAATTAAAAAAAAAACTGTAAAACAAAGTGCATTCAGAGAGATCCAGCTGCCAAATCCCCCCAGAATGCGGTACATAGGCTAGTGCAATGGTCTACACCTGTAGTCCCAGCTACTGGGAAGCCTGAGGCAAGATGATCACTCAGTCCTAAAGTTCAAGACTAGTCTGGCCAACAGAGAAAGACCCTCTCTCAAAAAGTTGTTCCATTTTGGATTTGCAAAGACAGTGTGTGAACATGCTATTTCCCACATTGTCAATATGTAAGCATCTTTATTTTTTTATACCTGGTAAGTGAATAATGGCTCCTCAATAGTAGTTTTAATTTCATTTTTCTTGTTATTAGCAAGAGATTAAGAGCCAAGTTTAACTTTACACTTTGTTTTGTATGAATGGTCTGTTCTTCCTTTCAGTTCATTCTCCCATATTTTTTTGAGGGGGGGGCAACATATTTAATTAAATTTATCAAATTTTTCCCCATTGCTTATGTATGGTTAGAGTTTGCCTACTCTCTGGATATAGAGAAATTCACCCATGTTTTCTTATAATCTTTTTTTAACCAATGATTTTAAATAAGTTCCTGAAGAGATGTTTATGAACCAAAGCACCAGCTAATATTCCAAACTAATAAAGTGATGCTGAACACCGCAGTTTTTTTTTTTTTTAACATGAGACACATTTATTAATCAGTCACATCCACATCTTTCTGAAGTCTTCTAAAAGATGTCAATCTGAGGTCTTCTTGCCTAAATGACAAAAAGTTCCATTAGGAAAATAGAGAATATTTCTGAAGCAATCTATGCTATGAATAAACAAACCTATTCAATTGTTAAAACCCTCACCTGCCTAAGAGAAGACAACATAAATCACTATGATGCAGCCCACAATCCAGCCGATCAGGAGAAGAATGGGGACCAGAAAGTGCTGTAACGTGGACTCCGCTTAAAAATAAACAAAGGAAAATGATTAGTTAAGTCGTTTTGGTGTTAAATCTTCTGATCAAGAGAATAAGTGTATGGTAATGTGAAGGGAAAATTCACTCCCTAGCATCCTGTGCATAGGTATTCTTTCTTCTGTATTAAGGATGCCTGTGGGTCAGCCCCAGCCCCTTGGAATACCAAAGGCTGTCCTTTTATAGTGTGTGACCTTGGGCAGCTCTCAGCTGGAACTTCCCTACTTGAAGGTCTAGGTGACAAGATGTGTGATACCTACCTCCTGGAGTGGTAAGGGTCAAATGGTACAATGCATGCTAGGCTTTGTCAACTCCAGGCCCCGTGGGGTTAGTGTACACAGAACACATCTGTCATTTGTGCAATGACACCTAGAGGGCTGCTTACCCAACCACCACCCGCTGTAACTCGGAGGTGGTTCCCACAAAACTGGAAATCATAATGGGGAGAAGTGTTGGAGGATTGTTCTTGGTCTCAAAGACTGGCTTTATATTCCACAGGGAAAGGAAAAGAGCATACCTTACATAATCATTTTCAAATGAAGAAAAGAGACTATTTCTTTAAACTTGTTCATTATAACCACCAGCACTGAACTGGAATCTCTAGGCAGCAATAACCCAACAACTCACGAAGGGAAGATGTTTTGATTATCATATTCCTCTGGCCCCTCCTATTTGTCTCTTTACCAGTGAAAAGCAATTTGTAAATAGTCACTGCATCAATCCTGCTCATTCAAGCAAACACTTGTGCACATACACCTTGTGGAAAGGTTCAGACAGCACAGGAAGACAGCTCAGAATCAGGGTTCAGGACTCCAATTCTTAACTGGAAAGCACAGCCAGGTCTGCCGTTAGCTACAGGGAGGCATGTTCTCTTCCAAGTGCTCTCCCCACCACACCTCCCAGCACTTCCAACTGTGAAGGGCTTTTTAAACGCTATTAATATAAAGTCATCAAGAGACAAGACATTTCTAAAATTAGAACATGCTTTCATAAAAGCAAACTCTCTGAAGTTTAAAGGAACTTTAATACTTGCAAGCTATTTTTACAAGGGTCGACCGTCTCTCTTAACTGATGACTAGAGTGGTCTTCCCTTGCTGCTCTTTTCACTGTGACCTTGAACGAGGCGTGAATCGGTTAATAAGAATGCTCTTTGCCCATCGTGTGCTCTGGCTGTACGTGTAAAGCAGTAGATGCCCTTGACTCTCATTTGGACAAGAGCCTGTTCGTGAGTTAAGGGGCCAGTACAGTGAAAATATAGAACAGTAAATGTTTAACTGTTCATATAAATGAGAATGGATTTTTGTCAGTTTCAAAGAACTTGAAAATTAATATTGATCTTTCAATTGAACACGTATAAATATTTTATGCAAGCATATTTAATAAAATTTAATAAGGCATATTTTAATGAAATTTGCATTTAATAAAGCTCTAAAAGTAAATATTCTATTATTTTCTATTCCTTGTAAAACAGTATAACTTGCCATGCATTTCGGCACTCACATGTAACCCTCGTTAGTGTTCTTTGAGCACTGATATTTCTGGCTTTTCCTCTATGTGTAGCACTGTTTGGAAATGGGGGTACATAAGCCCCGACATACTCTGCACACTCATGTTATCAGCACAAGAGCAAAACTTCTTTTTAAATCCAGAGAGTAATTTCGAAATGCTTCTTTCTTTGTCCAGCTCTGAGCACACCACGTGGTGACCGCTGGAGGTGCTCTTAAGGGCACTGCACTGTGGGTCCAGACTGCCCAAGCCCAGACCTGCTGCCACCACTCCAGTGCCTGTGGACAGACACTAAACTTAGCCATGTGTCAGTTTCCTTATCTGTAAAAGGGGGACGACGAGAAGAAACATATTGTACCAGGTCGTTGTTGGCATTAAAAGCAAAAATTCCTGCAGGTTTTTAAAGAACACATCTTAGCACAGATATATTCAGCCTATTTTATTATATTGGAGTCAATTATGTAAACATGAAAAATGTTTAAAGAGCAGAAAAAAAAATAAATTTAGGTATGGAGCTTATTAGAGATGACTAAGCCAAATTTTCTCATTTTACAATCAGAAAGCAGGCTGGGAGAAGCCCAGCGACTGCTCCAAATTCACCTGGCCCATTAGTGGATCCAGCACAGAACTTGGCTGTCCTTAACCCTGGCCCAGCACCCCAACGACCTCACATCCAGAGAAGTATCGGGGTTGACAACTCATCTTTCAAAATGAGCATGAATAAGATTAAGCTCCTTTTATTGTCTGATTCTTTCAAAATTCAGTACAACTCATAAGCATGATTTCTGAACGGCATATCTATCGAATTCCCTTTTGGCAGCTACATTAAAATGGCTAATGATCCTTTAGCAGAGATACCCTGTTCTTTAGAATGCAAACGCTAAGAAACACAAATAAACCCAAGTCCCGAATCCTTCTTTGCTCAAGAATCTGTGCCTTGGCTCTTACCTTTCCCGGCCATTCTTCCTGCTGTGGAGTGGCGCCGCGGGGCACACTTACCTCTTCCTTATTGTTATCCAGCGTCTCTTTGAACTTTAAATAGAGAGATATCTGAAGAGTGTGGCAGCTGCCCCTCTCCTGCCTGCCAATTGTCTGCAGGGTGATGTAAGTCATTGGAAAGCAGAACTCCTGCTTCTGCTATATTCTTTTATTATGGAGCAAACAGGGGGCTCCCGGGACTGGAACACTTAGGTAAGCTGAGTCTTCCTAACGCAGAGGCATGCACATTTTTAATCCTCTTTAGATGATGAGAAGAAAATGTTCAGTAAGGGGGCACTCAGGAAAAATGACTTGGAAACTACAGACTCCATCAGGAGGGAGGGTGATACATAAGAAAGAAAGGATTTGGGAGGTGGAGAGATCTGGGTTCAAATTCCAGCCCTGCTATTTCTGTAATGAAAACTAAGTCCTTTAACCCGGGCTTTGAGTTCTTTAATTTTAAAATGAGAATAAAAATACTTATACAGGGGAATTACATAATGGCAAAATGAAAAGCCATATGAAATCTAGACAGTTCTTTATTATATTGCAGATGCAAAAGATAAAATAAATTAAATGATGCCCCAGCCTTTGAACCATCCTAAAATCAGAAATTGTTGATATAAATGTACTAGAAACTTAGCAACAAAGACCCTGTGGTGTTGCCTAGATTTTCAGGGAGCAGTCATAAGCCGGTTGTTTGTACTAGTGACGTTAAGAAAAAGACATTTCATTTTTCAAAGTCCGACCTGGTTTATACAACATGACCTGCACTATTCTCTAGGTTCTCATTGGAATGGCTTTAATTTGGGAGTCTGGCTGGAAAAAAATTTCTCAAAGTGACCCGGTGATTAACATCTCCAAAACCCAGCCTGGGACTGAGCAGGTTCTCCAGCAAGAGACTTGAACAAAGATCCCCACAGAACTCCAAGAGTCATGTTTCCCTACAAATGGCCACATGGCCCCAATGCTCAGGGTCAGTCCAGGGTTCTCTGAACTCCTGTTTAGGCACCTGAAAAGCCCCTCTCCTCCTGTATTTGCAATGACATTTCAGCTGTACTGAGCATCCAGCACAAGGCAAGGACATTGTATGCTTTTCTACCTTAATTAGTGTGAAGCCAAGATCTGGCATGTTTGTGTCATTTAAGCCAAATTGCCACACACATCTCTCTCTCTCTCTCTCTCTCTCTCTCTCTCTCTCTCTCTCTCTGACCCTCTCCCTCTCCCTTTCCCTCTCCTATTTAACATTGAAAAATGGTTCCTGGCTGTACCAGGTAAGCAGAGAAATAATGTATTGTCCATATAACAAAATCCCTTTCTTATCTAGAAAATTTGGGCATTTTTCTCAATCTTAACTAATATACTTTAAAAAGGTTAACTGAGTGCCATAAATTGACATAGAGAAGGAAAAATTATCACTGATCTCACTTAATACAATTTTAAATTATGTTCTTATGTATTCAGTTTAATTGATTAATAATAATAATTATGCATCTCTGAGCCACAGTGTGATGTTGGGTGCATTCCTACCTTGTGAAATAATCCACCCAGGATATTCAAGCTGCCCATCATCTTGAACATTCATAGTTTCAAACAAATACTCATATTATCTTATAAGGAAAACATTTTTTTTTTAAATAGTGAAGTACCCCCCGCAAAGAACACAATACAGATACATACTAAAGTAAAATAATTTGCTTAAAATAAGTAGAAATAGAATGTACTAAAAGGTTTCTACATTTTAAACACTCATTTCCATTTCAATTATCTTAAGCTTTCTTCTTTGATATAAAATAGACTGTTATTAACATTATTGCTATCAATTTGGGGATTGGGAATGGATTACTTTATACCTCATCATTTATTTTTCCGACTTTTCTATAGAAAGAAAGAAGTGGGGGAACTAATTCAATGGACATGAATTTCCCAGATCTCAGAAAAAGGTTCAGTCAAGAATCTCATTTCCTTGGTATTTCATAAGTAAATTTTTAAAAATTTTATAATATTTATTCAGGAAAATGTTTTATTCATCAATAGACTGGTTTCACTTTGAACTCATAAACCCAAGGGCCTTTATTTGACCAATTTCTAATCTTCCTCTTAGGACAAACTATTTAAGAACATTTTCTATTTCTACTTTACATACTCTCTTAAAGGTTTAGCTCTTAAATCCCTTATTCTCAAGGTGACATTAGATTCTTCTAGAGTACTTGAGCTTAAAAAAAATTAAACTATTTTATTCCTTACTCAAAATAAGTCAGAAGTCAGAATTCATCACTTTTCAAATATTTTTACCACTTGTATCTGGAATTACAGTATATGGCCCTGATTGTGGTAGATGCTCTGCTTGGGGCTGGCCAGCTGGCTGGGTGGCTAAATCAAGGAATGCGGAAGATGGTGAGAAACTAATGTGGCTCCATTTTTAAAAATAAATAAATAACAGCAGCTTCTACCTCAAGGCCTGTCCTAAGGAAGGGGGCATGACCCTTGTCCTTGGAAAAAACCACAGAGCACTCCTAAGTACACACCCACCCTGCTGAGTTGTTTGTCTGTAAATAACAGGAGAGGTCTGTGGCCCAGGTGTCCCTGACTCAGTTAGGCTAGGTGAGGACCCATAGCAACCCCCCTAGCAAACTCCAATCAGCGTGAGACAGGGAAATACCTAGGATGCCAGATGACCTTCCCAGTAGTTTATGGTGGTTGATAACATGTTGGGAAATCATGTAGTTTAGCACGTACACCCCATGTGGCCTAAACCCATCAGTTCAAAAGAATCCCCTTCTTGTACTAACCAATCATCCCTATCCATCTTGTTCCCGCCATTGAATGTGCTAATCAATGTTAAGAGTTGTTGTTTGATTTTCCCGAGGTATGGAATGATTTGCTGTGTGATGTTGTGATGCATAGAGTATCCCCCCAAACCTATAAAATCTCACTGAACAAAGGATCAGGACTCACTCCCTGGGACTGCTGCATCAGGAACAGTTGTGAGTCCAGGCTCGAGCTTGCAATAAAGACTCTTGTGTGATTGCATCAGATTCGGCTCCTGGAGGTCTATTGGGGTCCCATGAGTCTGGCATTACAATGGCAGCTCAGTTTTCACACTAAACAAAGATTTACTTATCGTAATCCCTAAACAAGTCACAAGTAATAAAACAGTCTTAACTATATGCTAGCCTCATCTTGTATGCTTATAGTGAAAATATTTTCCAGTCTTAATTATTGTTTATATTAGAATAATCTGTAGTTCATGATATGGTCAAATAAAAGAGTGAAATCAGCAGAAATAGAGAAGTAAGAATCTCCAAAACTCTCTTTTCTCAATAAAAGCAATAAGAAAGCTCACTACAATTTAGGAATCAAATTTCTCAGAATTCTGGAAACTAACCTTAGGTTTACAGCAATTGGGAAAGCATTTATAACATTTATTTATAAAAAGTCTTAATCTCAGCATGAATGGCAGAGTTTTTGTTGCCTTAATTTGACTTATTCCATCTCTCCATCTGCTCTTTGCAGTAGACTTGAAAACCTGTATGCCACAATACCAGTGAACACCAGGATCTGGCCCCCACCAGAGGCACAGTAAAGCTCCTTAGAAGTCTCATTCTAGGGAAATCTTCATTATTTGACTTGTCTGGTTATTCCCCCCAAGTGACTCCACCCTTGCAAGGCTATTGTTGGCTCAGAGCTCACCCAGTGTGAAAATTATCCCCACTCAGAGCATTTGTTGAAAATAATTAGAGGCGAGTGTTGAATGTCAGCTGCTGGTTAACAGAGTGAACAATGGGCTAAGAAATGGCTTTAAGGGGAAACTAGGGAGTGAGACATTCATAGAGGCTTTGAAAGGCTCTCCACATCCTTGAGGATTTAGGCCACAAGTGTATGATCAGATGTTTGTGGGCCCATGCCTGTGGGCATGCATAGAAAAGACCTAAAAAGATCCTCAGGCTAACCTTGGGGCTGGAGAGAGGAAGTGCAGGGTAAGGCAATTTATTAACTGTCGGTTTGATCATTAAAGGCATTCTCTAACACTTTCACAAAGTGAAAGCCCTTTTTCAAAGTCTGGGCGACTACATAGTCCCAGGCATTTAAGGAAATGTCTGTTCGATCATTAGTTGACCACTAAGCCAACTGAGCAGAAAGACCAATGGCCACAAAAGACAAAGAATACAGACAGCACAAAATCAGTGCAGAAAATCACTCAGCAAACAAACATGAATAACAGCAGCAACAACAAACTCTTGGGAGGGGCAGAATCTGATTTCAAGAGTTGGCAAATTATATAATTCAAACCCAGTTGTTTTAGTCAGCTTTTTTGCTGGGGTGACTGAAATATCTGACCATAACAATTTTAGGAGGAAAAGTTTATTTGGGGCTTATGGTTTCAGAGGTCTTAGTCCATAGAAACCTGGCTACATTCCTTTGGGGCTCATCATGGCAGAAGAGTGTAGCAGGGGGAAAGCAGCCACATGGTGATCAGGAGGAAGAGAGACTCCACTCACCAGATACAAGGATATACCCCAAAGCCACACCCACAATGCTCCACCTCCTCCAGCCACACCCTACTTGCCTTCAATTACTACTCAATTATTCTAATCAGGTAATTAATTCGCTGATTGGGTCAAGGCTCTCACAACCCAATCCTTTCTCCTCTGAACCTGCTCACATTGTCTCACATGTGGGATTTTGGGGGGACACCTCACATCTAAACCATAACACCAGTTTTCAACTACAAGTTATGAGACATGCAAATGAACAAAAAAAAATATATGGTCCATATACCAGTAGGAAGAAGTAATCAAAATCACAGCTACTCCTCAACTTGCAGTGGGATTATGTCCCAACAAACTCATTGTAAATTAAAAATATCATTAGTCAAAAATGCATTTGATACATCTAACCTTCCAAACATCATAGCTCAGCCTAGCCTACTTGAAACATTCTCAGAGTGTTTCTATTGGCCCATGGTTGGTTCATCTACCACAAAGGCTATTTTATAATGAAGCATTCACTATCTCATGTGATTATTGGATACCAGACTGAAAATGAAAAAGAGAATGGTCATATGGGTGCTCACCATTATCACAACAAAAAGCGCACAGGTCCTGGAAAATGTTTGACGCTGAATGATAGAAATGCGACTGCAACAGGGCTATCCACTTGGCTGTCTTCTGATGAGGCTTGGGAATAACTGAAAGAAGGCACTGGGACATTCACACTTGATAGGTTGGCAACCATAGTGTTCCTCAGGAAAATGTCATCTTGACTTTACAGTTTGTTTCTGATTTGCATTATGAATTTCTCAGTAGCAAACAAGAGAGCCTCCTGTATCAACCTGTCTTGCCTGTCAGCTCAGGAGGATCTCTCATAATTGGTGCCACTTGCCATTTTCTTTCTTTTTTATTTGTTCTTTTTATATATACATGACAGGAGAGTGTATTTGGGCATACAAGGAGTATAACTTATTCTAATTAGGAGCCCATTCTGGTGCTTGAACATAATGTGGTGGTGTATTCATATATGAACATAGGAAAGTTATGTCTGATTCACTCCACTATCTTTCCTATTCCCATACCTTCTCCCTTCCCTTCATTCCCTTTGTCTAATCCAAGGAACTTCTATTAATTGGTGCCGTTTTTTAAACATTCATATATCATTGCTGGTAGTAGCAAACACCTCCACCAGTTTCTTTGTTGTGAACTTTCTTGGATATATATTTTTCTTTCTCCGCCTCAATTTCTTTACTTCTTTATTCCTCCAGTTTGATCAGCCCCTTGTTAGAAAGCTCTTCAACCACAGTACCAAAAAAAGCTCATGAATATCCTCTTTATCAGTATTCAGTTCAATCTGTTCCCCAATCACTGATGCCTTGTTACTTACCATTTTGTCAACAGCAAAATCTTTGGTAAAGCCTTTGAATGTGTTCACAGATGCCTTCAAAACTTTCTTCCAAATGCCATTCATGAATGACTGTGTGATTTCTTCCTATGCTGCAGTTATGTTCTGGATAAGATTCAGAATATTAAACCTTTTCCAAAGCTCAGAACCTCTGACTGGATTCAGTGGCTTCAATAACTTGCACAAACATTTGGCATATATATGATAGCATGTACCGTACAATGAATCAAAACTATTGTGTCTTGGACTAATGAGTGTGACTGTATTCTGTGGCAAATACACAGCCCTTATATTGGAATACATGTGACTGGTAGGATGTGAATACCCTGGAGCATTGTCTAAAATCAGAGGAAGCTTGAGTGACATATTGTTTTGTCTACGATATTCCGTTGCCTGTAGAGTAAAACAGTTCAAAAGCTAGCCTTCAAAATTTGCTGGCCTCATCTAGGCTTTCTTGTTATGGTGATAATAAACCAAAAACATGTGATTTCTCACAACCTTACATACTTTAGAGTTCTCCAAGAAACTAACTGTGAAAGGCTTTACTTTGACCCCAGCAATGACTCCATCTAAAAGCATTATCACATGGTCTTTGAATGCCCTGAAAACCAACATTATCTTGGATTCTTGATGGATGGATGGATGTTCTGGTGTATGATCCCAGTAAAAGCTTGTTTCATCAGCATAGAATGTTTATTCTGGCAGATTTTTCTCATCCTCATTATCCTATGCAGCTCTTGCTTAAAAGCTTCAGCATCTTCAATAACAACACTTGCTATCTTACCACTGTCCTTCATATTATAAAAATTATGGTGACTTTTGAAGCATTTGAACTATTCATGAATTGTTACAAACATTTGCGTGTGTATTAGAATACTGGTATGCTCTGTTAGTGTGTTGAAAATATTCCTTGCCTTCATTTGAATCATCCTTAGGCTAAGTGTTATGTACGTCTGTATCTGGTCTTCCATTCAAGGAAGAACTCATTTTTATCATATCATCAATGAGGCCATCTCTTTTCTTCTTAAAGGCAATTTTTAAGTGACAGTTTCACAGCATTGCTGACAAGCTTCTCATCCTTTAAGATGATCAAGGTTGTTGATGGTGAAAGTCCTAACTAGCATGCAATGGCCATTTCTGCCTTGATACTTTCATACTGGGCAATTATTTTGAATTTTATCTCAAGAGTAATTGCCTTCCTCTTCTCACTCAAAACAAGACACACAGTGAGCATTTTGTAGACATGAGGGGATGTGAAAACACAGGTGCAATATCCCAAGACACCAGCGACAAAGTACATTCAGAACACTGATACTTCACCCTCATGATTGCATGGCGGACTGGAGGCAGTGGTTGTCCAGCATCATGAGAAGGTACTATACTGCACACTGTTATCCTAAGAAAGGATCCCATTCAAAACTCAAAATACATCTCACTTCCACACCACCATGAGGTCAAAAAAATCATAAGTTGGGGAATGTCTCTGATGAAACCCACAAATTAAACTAACTGACAAAGATTTTAAATCAGTTACTTTAAATCTTATCAAATAACTAAAGAAAAGTATGAGAATATTGTCTTATCAAATAAAGAATATCAGTAGTGAGATAGAAAGTATTTTGAAAAGAGAAAACAGAAATCCTGAAGTTGAAGGGTACAATGACTTAAGTGAGCAAGCAGAAGAAAAAACCAGTGAATTTGAGGACAGTTTGATTGAGTTTATCTTATCCAGGGAACAGAAAGAAACAGGTGAAGAAAAATTCATTGAACCTTGAGATCTGTGACAGATCCTCAAGCATATAAACATATGCATAATGGGAATCCAAGAATAAGAATAAAAGGAAATGGAGAAGGAGGAGAAAAACAGGCAAAGTAAGAATATTTGAAGAAGTAATAGCCCCAGACTCCCCCAAATTTGTGAATAATATTAATGAACATAGCCAAAAAGCTCAATTAATTCCAATAGGATAAACTCAAAGAGACTTATACCCAGACACATCATATTCAAACTGTCAGAAAGCCAAAGACAAAAAGAACCTTGAAAGAAGCAAAAGAGAAGTGATTCATTACATGCAAAGAAGCCCTAATAAGATTAACAGCCAATTTCTTAAGAGAAGAATGGAGCCCAAGAGGTAGTGGAATGACATTCAAAGAACAATGTTATCAACTAAGAATGTCTTAACAAGCAAAACTATTTAAAAAACATAAATGGAAAATTAAGACATTCACAGATACACAAAAATTGAAACAATGTGTTGCTCATAAGTAATAGAAAAGCAAGTCTCTTCAGGGTAAATGAAAGAATACCAGAGAGAAAATTCAACCACAGGAAAATACAAATAACTTCTCTGTGGGTGACTACACAGATAAATTTAAAATACAGTATAAATGTATTTTTGTTTGGAATTCTTTTTTTGTTTGTTTGTTTATCTGATTGAAAAGAGGACTGCAATAATTATAGACCAACAATGGTGGCACACAATGTGTAATGATGCAACTCATATGATAATAACAATAAAAAAGTGAGGGTGTAAGTGGAGCTCTATAGAAACAGAGTTGTTGCACACTACTGGAATTAAGTTGGTATTCATCCAAATTAAATGGTTATAAATTAGGACATTCAATGTCATCCCCAGGGTAACTGCTAAGAAAGAAACTCAAAAACTATGGTAAAATAAACTATAAGAGAATTAAAATGATACATTAGAAAATATCTACTAATACAACAGATCATGGTAACAGAGGTATAGAGGAACAAAAATCAAATAGAAGAACATCAATCAAATTGGAAATGCAAATCCCACTCTGTAAGTTATCACATTAAATTTGAATAGATTAGCCACTCCAAACACAAGATGGGAGTAGATGGATGGATTTTTAAAAAGCAATCCAACTATGTGCTATCTGTAACAAATAGTTTAGATTTAAAGACACAAATAGTTTAAAAGTAAAAGGATATAAAAAGGTATGTCATACAAACCACACTTCAACTAAAGATGGAGTAACTGTTAATATCAGATAAAATAGATTTAAGACAAAAATTGATACTAGAGAAAATGAAGTACATTTGATAATGATAAAGGGATGATAAGTATCTATACACACACTTACCAGCATAGCACAAAATACAATCAAACAAAATGAACTAAGTTGTAGGGCAAAATACACAATTCAACAATAGTTCTTACAGACCTTAATATCCTACTTTCAATAATGGCTAGAACAACAGGATAGCATGCAGGCAATAGGAGTCTCGAATAACACAGAAACCAGCTACATCTATCTAGCAGACATCTCTTGAACAGTACCCCAACAGCAGCAGATTATACATTCTTTAACAGAAAAATCAGGAAATTCTCAAATACATGGAAATAAAATAACAACATGTCCAAATAACCCATGGGTCAAGGAACTGGTTAGAGAAACTAGAAAATAATTGAAATGAATGAAAATGAAAGGACAACATACAAAATTCATATGATCTAGCAAAAACAATGATGAGAAGTAAACTTACAGCTGTAAATTCTAACATTAAAAAGAAGGAAAATCTTAAATCAATAACCTTAATGTCAACCATAAGACCCTGGAAAAGAGAAAGCAAAGTAGGCATAAAATAAGCAAAAGAGAGAAGTCAATAAATGTTAGAAAGCAAACTCATGAAATAAAGAAAAGAAAATTGATAAGATCAACAAATCAAAATTGGTCTTTTGTTATTTTAAGAATTAATTTACTTAAAAAAATTTGAGATATAATTCACACATCACAAAATTCGCTGTTTTGTAGTGCACACACAGTTCGGTGGATTGTGTACATTCACAAGTTTGTGTGACCATCACCACCATCTAATCCCAGTATATTTCTTCACTTTCCAAAGTAACCTCATCCCTTTCCCAGTCAGTCCCTGTTCTCATCTCCCCCAGCCCCGAGTGACCACGGATCTACTTTTGCCTCTATAGATTGACCTGTTTTGGATAGTTCATATAAATGGAATAGCACTATACAATAAGGGTCCTTTTGTTTAGCACATATTTTCAAAGTTCCACCATGTTGTGAATTAGTACTTCATTCCTTTTTATGGCTGAGTATTAGTACTAATCCCCATGATGAGGAGATGCCACATTTGTTTACTCATTCCTCAGTTCACAGATGCTTGGATTGTTCTGTGTGTCTGCTGGCTATGAGGGAGCAAGTTACTATGAGCATTCATGTCATTTTTCTTTGAACTTCTGTCTTCTGTTCCCTCATGCAGACAGACACCTAGGAATGGAACTGCTGAGTCATAAGGTGAACGTATGCTAACTTTTCTGAGCAACTTTTCTAGCCTGTTTTCGAAGTGCCAGCTCTCTGTGAGAGTTCCAGTTTCTCTCCTGCTTTGAAGAGCAAAGAAGTTTAATCCACATTTGTTACTGTCTGTCTTTTTTATTATAGCAACCTGGATGTGCTTTCATTTCCCTAATGACAAATGATGTTGAACATGATTTCATGCCTGTATTGGACTCCTTCATATCTTCTTTGGATAAATGTTCATTCAAATCCCTTGCCCTTTTCCAAGTAAGCTTGTCTTTTTATTGTTGAGTTGTGGGAGTTTTTGTATATGCTGAATACTAGATTTTTAATTTGGTCTGCAATTATTTTCTCCTGTTCCATGATGACTTTTCCATTTCTATGCACAAGAGAGATCAGTCTGTGTTCTTTTTCCATTTTTTTTTTAACATCTTTGGTTTTGATATTGGGGTAAGAGTGCCCTCATAGAATGAGTTGGGAAGTGTCATGTTCATTTTCTTATTTTGAAAAGAATTTACAAAGTACTGGTTATAACTTCTTCAAAGAAGGCTTCTGTTTGAGGGATTTTCTTTATTCACAATCAAGTTCCCTGTTCTACAAACTTCTGCTGACTGAGGTGTTGTATGGAGAAATCTGTGTTCAAAGTCTCAAGAGATTTAACAAATGACACTAGAATACATTGTGCAAGGTCTATCCAATCTGTGTTCAAAATGTGAGATGTACTGAGACTGATGAAGATAAGAGGCGACTCCATACAGGCTAAGTGGCCTTCTTCCCCAGGGTCTCCTCCTGGCATGCCAAAGAAAGTGCCACTCACTGCAGAAGTCTCACGCTGGCTGTGGTGATAGCCATGGCACTTAAGGAAGTCACATAGGCACTTGAAGTCCCTCTCCATTTGGAAGACAGGGACTAGCATGCTGTTGTAGGAGAATTAGAGATAAGCCCCTACCAGTGCTCAGCACCAGCCGGGCACACAGGGGGTTCCAAGCCTGGAGCTTGCTGTTGGTGAGCCTCAATGGCAGGAACAGAGAGGAAGTGGAAATGACATACACAAAGGCTCCCTGGCCATTCTGAGGGTCACCTGAGAGGGACTGAGTCTACAAATCCTCCTGCCAGGACCCCCACTCACTCCTCAGCTCGGTTTTGATTCAGCCTGCATTTCTCCATCAAAACAGCTCATCTCTAAGGTTCCTAAGACCCAAGATCACCTGACCTCTGTGTGGCTAAAGTCAATGCAACTTTCTCGGTCCTGTTGCCACTAGACCTCTTGGCTTTTCTTGACTCCTTTGGTTACTTCCTTTTTGAAACTCTCTCTTTTCTTGGCCTCTGTGTTATCAGCATCTTCTGACTTGTACAGACTGTTCCTTCTTGGTCTAGTACACTTACCCTCATCCACCCAAATGTTAAATATTAGCTCCTGCACCAATGCACCAGAATGGAGCTTGTACAGCATGGAAAATGAAGAGGAGAGAGAACTGATGAAGAAAATCATGAAGTCTGTTGCACTCCCAGAGCCCCAAGGGTCCTTACAGGGCCAGCTTCATGGACCTGCGACATGTAGTCAGGCAGGTCCCTGGCTGAGAAGGGCCTCCTGCCTGCTTGAATGCTCTGTTCTCAGTGTGTGGAAATTCTTACTAATGTTACCCTTGAACCTGTTTCGTAAGTTCAATTCAGTGGGAAATTGGAGAGGCTCCTGACAGAGGCAACCTCCCAGGGGGCAGCATGTGACACTGGGACGCTGGCTGCAGCCTGCCTGGGCAGGCTTGGGCTATGGGCACTGTGAACAGCAGGCACAAGACAGCAGCCCCACAGGCAGGCCAGTGCCCTGGACAGTCCAGAGCGCAGGAGAAGCAGAGGAGTGGAGCCAGCTGGGACCTGAAGCTGTGGCAGCAGGGATCCCAGCCCAGGAGCTGCTGGTGCTTGGGAGTAAATCTCAGCAGGAAAGTGTGGACTCTCCAGGTTCAAAACCTGCCCAGCTTTGCAGGACAAATATCCACAGTCTTAAAAATAAGGCTTGTATTTCAATATTATCATGTTGGTGGAAAATAATACTATTATCACATGAAGCTTTGGATAAGCCAAGTATGAATGATTTAGATCATTTTACAATTGATTTTTCCTTATGACAAAACAACAGAATGAATAAACAGATGTTTTGAAATACATACAAATCACGAAATTTCTTGTGCAATCTCCATAAGATACAAATGCTGGAGAAAAATATTGAAATGTCATTGTATAAATTTACATTTAAAATTAAATTCAGAACTGATTTTTATGAAGAGTTAAATCTTTTTCAAAAAAAAAAAAAACAAACAGGAATCATCTACTCTGGAAGTACTAAAATTATAAAATTTATCAGAAATGTATCTCAAGATTGTCATGGCATATAAAATATTCTTAACAGCTCCAGTAACAATGGCATCAACAAAAAAGATAAAAAATATGTTATCAAAAATCATTTTCAATCTTATAACTGCCACGAGCCATTGATACTTTCAAAAACGGTAGATTGAAAATGAAGTTTCTAATTCAAGGCCTTGTTACGGGCAATGATTATTCTGGATAGGACCCAAAACACACAGGAAACAAAAGCAAAAATTGACAAATAAGATGGCATCAAACTGAAAAAAATAATTCCTGCACAGGAAAGGAAACAATCAACAGCCAAAGATGCAACCTACAGAATGGGAGAAAATATTTGCAGTTCTCTGACAGAGACTTAACATCCAGAATATAAAAAGAACTTTAAAAACTTTAAAAAACTAAGCAATCCAATTTTGAAATGTGCAGATGACCTGAATAGCCACTTTTCAAAAGGACAATTCGGGTGCAGTGGCACATGCCTGTAATCCCAGCGGCTTGGGGAGGCTGAGACAGGAGAATTGTGAGTTCCAAGCCAGCCTCAGCAACTGTGAGGAGGCACTAAGCAACTCAGTTGAGACCCTATCTTCAAATAAACTACAAAATAGGGCTGGGGATGTGGCTCAGTACAATTCCTGGTACCAAAAACAAACAAACAAACAAAAAAGAATAGTTTATGGGGCTGGGGTTGTGGCTTTGGGGTAGAGTGCTTGCCTAGCATGCAAGACGCACTGGGTTCAATCCTCAGCACCACATAAACATAAAATATATTGTGTCCCACCTAAAATTTTAAAAATAAATATTAAAAAAGACAGATCAAAAGGAGAAATACAAATGGTCAACAAATATATGAAAATATGCTCAATATTGTTAGTCATCGGGGAAATACAAATCAAAACCACACTGAGACAACACCACACCCCAGTTCAATGGCTATTATTTTAAAAAAAATAGCAAATGCTAGCAAGGGTGTGAAGAAAAGCTCTTAAACATTGGTAGTGGGGATGTCGATTAGTACAGCCTCATGGAGAAGAACATGGAGATTCCTCAAAAACTACAGACCCACCCTATGATCCAGCTATCTCACTTCTTGGTGTATATTCAGAGGAAATGTAGTCAGCATGCAAAGGGACACCTGCATGGCCATGTTATTGCAGCCCCATTCACAACTGCTAAGATGCAGAATTGGCCTAGGAATCCTTGTCCATCAACAGACAAAGGACAAAGAAATGTGGTACATATACACAATGGAGTAGTATTCAGCCATAAAGAAGAATGAAATCCCACCCTTTGCAGCAAATGGATGGTCATCATGTTAAGGGAAGTAAGCCATACACAGAAAGATAGGTACTACGTGTTCTCTTATATATGGAAGCTAAAAACGTCAACTTTTCTAAAAGTAGAATAGTGATTACCAGAGGTTGGGAAGGTGTGTGTGGGCAAGGGAGGGTGCTGGATTTGACCAATGCACTCTCCCTATGTTAGAAATATCACATTGAACCTCATTAATATGTACAATTAATGGGTGTTAATTAAAAAATTTTTAAATGAAACAACCCCTAATATTCATGGCCTGCTGGATGCTAACCTATTTTATATTCAGCTCAACAATCTCATCCTAATAACTATCCTTGCTTCTTAAATGCTGTGAGTGTATATGTGTGAGAGTGTGTATGAGAGTGTGTGTGAGTGTGTGTATGTGTGAGTGTATATGTTTAAGTATGGGTGTGGGTGTGTGTGAGTGTAAGTGTGGGTGTGTGTGAGTGTGTGAGAGTGTGTGTGTTTGTGTGAGTGAGTGTGAGTGTGTGTGAGTATGCATGAATGTGAGTGTGTGAATGTGTATGTATGTGAGTGTGTGAGTGTGTGTTACTGGGGATTGGACCCAAAGGCACTTCACTGCTGGACTACATACCCAGCCCTTTTATAATTTTTAATTTTGAGTAGGATATTGCCAAGTTGCTCAGGCTGGACTTGAACTTTCAATCCTTCTGGACTACAGGAGTGTGCCCCTGAGCTTGGCTCTTGAGTGCACTTTGACCTGCTGATGACATCTTACTTCTTCCTTCAGTTGTTAAGGAATTCAGTAAGATGGTCAACACATGTCCTCATATTTGTTGAGCGTCAAGTTGTCCGTTTGAAAATGTATAAATTAACATGACAATTGTCTCTGCCTCCGTTTCTGTGTCTGCAGGATGGAGATGCAATGCCTACCTTGTAGAGTGTGCGATGCTCTGCAGAGCCTGTCGCTCCTGAGCTTTAGAGGTGAGGAGCTTTCTAATCCTTGTGGGCTCTGTGTGCGGTTGGTTTGGGAGTCTTGTTTTATTTTGGTTGTGAGGGGACTCGTGCATGCTAAGCCAGTGTGTCACCTCTCAGCCACATCACAGCCCTGAGTGTGGGCTCCTAAGGGGGGAGGGGGGCTGCTGGAATCAGGGACAGGGTCCAGTCCTCACCATCAGCCTCAGCTCCTTCCCAAGCACCACTTGCCTAAACACTGGATTTTACAAACTCGCCTGAAGTCTTTTCTGCTTCTATGATCACATTTAGAAGCTCATTTGTTGACCTTCTTCTAATTATATACCTCACACCTCATGGAAATAATGTGCAGCAGGAACGACACGTGAGTGGCAGAGCTGGGTGACCTTCGTACTGGCAGCTTCCAGGGCCTGCTGCAGGAGGGCTCAGGCAGGCACAGAGTTCCAAAGCCTGGAATACTGTCCACTAAGTCCATTTAAACCGAAAGCTAAAGAAGGTTTTTCTTAGAAATGAGGCATTAGCACCTCCATAATTAAAAGGTAAGTTTTTCAAGATGTAAAGGCTGACATCAAGAGTGACAGGGTCAATTCCAGGTGTGATGAAAAAATGCATTCAGCTCTGGCCACACCTGCAAACTGCTTCTTTAGTGCTCTCATGGAGAGCTCTCCAAACGAGAGAATCCCCGCCTGTTTGAATTTCTAGTGTTCCCCTTTGGATACCAAATCAATACATCCCTCCCGACGCTGGCACCCAAATAAAAAGAGCCCTACACCAACACCGCAAAGCTAGTACCCCTCAAGTTGAGAAGCCAGGCCAATTCTCTCTACATGGGGGTGGGTTACTGTTGCTGGGACTCCAGTGAGCCCCCAAGACCCCCCAATTTTGAAGCTACATTCAGGAGAGTAACACCTCTTCCCACACCCATTCCATATAGTCTTTGAGAAATGTATGAATATAATGTTGAACAGCAGAAAAATATTCAACCAATAGTTAAATAATGATACTTTGTGAATAACTCAGAACTCTTGAATAAATTATTCTCACTTCTAAATTGTCGCTATGAAAGACAAATTGAACAAAAAACTCAAGGGAGTAAACAATCACCAGGCCTGAGGAGCAGAGGTACACCTGACCCACGCATGTGCTCCTGTACAGGACTGCATTCCCCCAGCCCTTTGCACGGGCACCAGTTCCCAGGACCTGCCCTCCCCTTGCTGGACCACAGGGCTCCGGCAGACTTTGTTTGGCCCAGCACAGAGCTCTCTTGGGAGGGGCGCCAGGGTTCCCTCGGGCCTCTGAAGTCACACCATCAGGACACACCACGGGAGCTGGGAGAGTCCTCCAGGGCAGTTCTGTCCCCATGCCTAAACCATCTCATCTGCATTCTGGACCCTGGAACTTGTAACCGGAAAAACAAAACAAAACATTTCATTCCATTACTAAGATTATAACTTAAAAATTTATAGTGTCATCTTCACTGCATACTAAATTTTTTTATACATCTGAACCCATTTTCCTAAGACTTTAAAAGGGAATACTTAAGCATATAGCAACGATGATATAATTTCACATAATTACATAGTGTTCATTAGTGCAACTCTCTGGCCCACTATCAGTCCATCTTATGTTCTGATTTTTCCGATCTTCTGATTTATTTCAGGATAAATTGCAGGTAACAACACATTTCTCTTCAAATACTTTAGTATACCTACCACGAGACTAAAGTTTCAGCTTTTTTATGCATTTTTCTTCCAAGATAAACTTTACATGCAATGAAATACATAAATCAGGCCTGAGCTTTCCCTGAGTTTCAGCAACACACATAACACCTCTGTGAGCTGCGCTCCTATCAAGACGTAAAACCAAATTCACTTCTTTTTGGCTTGCTAGCTTTCAACCAATGAATGATCTGCCTGTTCCTGCCCTAGTCACAGTGCATTTTAGATAACCCAGCTTTATAATATGTTTTAAAGTCTGCATGTCTTGCTGCCTTTCATTGCTTTTATTTTCAGAATTTATTTCAGCTATTCTGAAATACTCAATTTTCCTTTTGAAATTTCAAACAACTTTACTTAATACCAAAAATAACTAAATAAAGATTTCTGTCATTTTTTTTTTTTTCTTGACTGGCTGTGGATAAAGGGACTGGTCTAGAGGTGGGGGGAGGTGGTGATCTTCAGTCTGTCTCCCAGGAACAGTGCATCCTTTCCATTTAGACAAGACTTCGTCTGCATTCCGGGTCACATGCTAGAACCTTCTTCATGGAACTTTGCACATTTTTTAATTACGCCCCCCCCAGTTAAAATATTTTGTATGTTTTTGTAGTTATGTTTTTACTCACATACTTTTTCTATGAATTTTGCATACAGACAACTTGTGAAATTTGCTAATGGTCAGTGGAAATTTTTCCATTGATTTGCTTGGGTTGTGGCATATGCAATCATTATCTATAGACGGTAATTTTACCTCCTTTTGTCTGATCCCCCCTCCTGTTTACAATCACTTCAGCTAATGTTCCCAGAAGAACACTTTCATTAAGAAACCATTAATCACTCTCTTCCATAGTCAGTGATCTCTCAATACCATAAATGGCCTTTCTCTTCTGGGAATGGTTTTAGCAATTTATCTTTTCCTAATAAATTATTCCATTTCATCTCAGTATTAATTTGAACTAAAGTCAATTATTTCCATTCCTTCAATATCTGTGGTCATTTCCTCATTTTCATTTTTATTATTTTATGTAATTGTGCTTTTCTCCTTTTAACTAGTTTTCCAAGGAACCAGCTCTTGAATTTACTCTTTAGTTTTATAGTTTTGTTGTTTGTATTTCATCAGTTTTTGCTTTTATTATTATCAGTTATTTCATTTGATTTTTCTTAAGCTTGTTCTTTGTCTACATTTTTAAATTGGTCCTTGATTCATTTATTTTCATTTTTCTTGCTTATCCATGCAAATATTTAAGATTATGTTACCTCTGAACACAGTGTTAGTCGTAGCCCATAGGTTTGGACATGTAATGTTTTAATTAGTAATATTTTCTGGATATTTTGACATTTGATTTTTATTTTCTCTTTGACCAAATAATTATTTGAATTTCCATTTAATATTTTCTTTGAACAAACCACACAGAGAAACTTCTTATAGATCGAAGGGTTATCCCTATTATATGCATATGTATCTGTTCAGGGAGTTTTGTGTCCCACATTAGGGCATAGTGTATAAAGTATTTTTATTTAATGTGTGCACATGTATGTATGTGTATATATTTAAATGCCTGTATACAAATGTACTAATATGTACATAGTAACTCCTATGTGCTAGCATTGTATTTGTGACACAATACGTTGGTTGACCTATTCCTTAATCATCCTGTTTTATAGCAGAAGACCAAGTCTCAGACACAATAAGCAAGCGGTGGATCTCAGATTCAAAACAGTGCAACAGAGATGCCCGCCAGCTATGCCAATTCTGAAGCCTACTCTCCTTCCACCTCCCAAGACTGTATCACCAGAACCACTAGAGAGAACAAAGTACAGAGAGTATACAGCTGTCCTACAATAAGCATCCAGGACCTCCAGACCCACAAATCCCAGGCTCCTCACATGCAAAATGGCCTCACACACCCTTCTGGGTACTCTAAGTCATCTCCAGTTTGCCTATACTGTTTAAGTCCACATCAGTGATGTGTGAACAGTTGTTCTGCTGTGTTTTTTAAATGATAATAACAAGGAAAACATCTGCACATGCTCAGTACCATTCTGTAAAGGATTTTCAACCCACAATTGGTTGGCAGTATAGGAAATGTATATGAAATACACACAAAACACACTCCCGTGAGCATGAGTAACATAGGATATTCAAGGTTCATAATGAGGAATGCAGGTGTTATTTCACACTCACAAAAATACAGTGTGTTTTACAGATGGCAGATGTAGAAAGCGTGCCAGGAGAAGGATCGTCCTGCTTCAGGATTCTTCCAGATGCTAAAGTATTCTTCTGAGAGTTCCTTTCCCTGTTCCACTTTCACCATCTGGATGTTCCCCTTCATACCTAACTGAATTACCTCATGCTGTTTTGGGCCCTCTCTTTAGGAGTCGTTAGAGATGAAGAACAGGTAGTCCTTATTTTCTGTGTTAACCCTTCAAAAGCTTGAGCCTTCCATAGTAATCTTGTTGCTGAGATAAATAATCCCAATTCCTAAATACTGCCCCCTTTTTCCCAAAACAGTTTCCTAAAGTGTGCTTCTTTCCACAGGCACATGCTGCCCACTTCCTTCTGAAGTACGCCCACTGCCAGGGCCCGAGGATGTTGCCCTCCAGATGACAATGGCTGTGGTGTGATTGCGGTAGCCACAAGTCTGTGGTTGTTTTAAGGCTCGTAACCTAAGTGATAAGATTCTGGGCATTTTGTTTTCTTCAAACCAAATCAAAACTGTCTAAGTTCAGGGGAAAAAATAGGAGAAAAGTGTTAAGCACCAAAGGAATTTGGGAGATGTTTGGTGTTTTGTGTGATGTGCATTGATTGTTACTAAAAGTTTTAGGAAAAACTCCTTTGATAGCATAGAAAGGAAACAAAAGGAGCACCTAGGGTCTGGAATAACAGAGGATATATTTCTATAAGGAAAAGAAAGAGTGCATCCAAAGCTCTTTCCTGCTTCAGAGCCACAGAATGATTTCCAGGGTGTGGGCTTCTCTAGAAATCAGAGGTCACAGCAGAAATCTAATAACATGGTAATGTCAGAAACAAAAAGGAGCAGGGATTTAATGGGACTGAGTTACTTCACAAGCCCAGGGTCATAATTATGAAAGTGAGTGTCATAAAGAATAGAATCAGGGATGGGGATGTGGCTTAAGTGGTAGCGTGCTCGCCTGGCATGCGTGCGGCCCGGGTTCGATCCTCAGCACCACATACAACAAAGATGTTGTGTCCGCCGAAAAACCTAAAAAAAAAAAAAATACTAAAATTCTCTCTCTCTCTCTCTCTCTCTCTCTCTCTCTCTCTCTTAAAAAAAAAAGAATAGAATCATCAAGGCCCACAGTAAAATGCTCAAAAGAATGAATTAATTCTACAAGGTATCATGAACAAATATTAGAGAGAAATAACAATCATCAAGAGCTTTCCTAGAGCCAGGCATTCTTTTAGGTACACGACGTGCATTGACTCATTTAAATTTCATAGTATCCTATCAAATAGGGGTTCTTATCTCAATTCTGTCAATAAGAAAACTGAGGCAAAGGAGACTAAATTAAATTCCAAAAGGTACATGGCAGATTTGGAATCCTAAACCAGATAGTCTAACCCAAGGGTCTTTGAATTTTTTAATCACTGTTCTTCTAATATCAGAAGATGATTTAACCAAGGACTGAATCCACCAATTCAACACAAGTAACCATTCCTCCAGGTACAGAGAGAAGAGTTTTAATCTACAACATTCTTTTGTGCTCCAGTCATAGGTATGACTAGGAGAGACGATGCCTGTGGGTAGATTTTAAATAGGATCTTCTATCAGATATACATGGCTTGCTCAGATCGGAATGTTCTCTAAGCCATTTCTGCTGGAACGCACTTGGGTTTAATACCTTCCAACGACGGTGTTTCCAGTTTGAACTTAGAGTCACTCAGTGTCTCCTTCCTTTCATAGAATTTGTTTTATTATCTAGGTTGGCATCTGCCTGCACCACTGTATTGCAAAGTCCTGAAAAAGCAACGACTTGGCCTCCATTGTCTTTTGTGTGACATCCAGCCCTCTCTCTGTAACGATGTTCCCTGCCGAGGGCCATGGAGGGTCCACCCAGGCAAATGCTCACCCGGGATACGGGTCTGGTGAGGAAGACCAGATACCAGGGGTAGAGACCAGAGGATGCCAATGTTGAAGCCAGATAAATAGTCTGACCTGTAGTGCCTGGTCGGGAGGTTGAGATGGAAACGTGGGAAGGAATGGAGCAGGGAGAACCTCAGCCGTAGTGGAAGTGGGTTAAGGCCCAGGAGAGGCAAAGCAGAACCAGACATTTATACTCCACAGGCAAACACTTATCTTACAACTCCCTCAATAGAAACTTCAAATGCTGCCAGTCTCACTCTAGTGGTTACCATCTTGTCTATGTACAAGTATTCATTAATTGTTTTAGGATTTTTTTTTTCGTATTTCAAAAAAAAAAAAAAATGAGCAGAAAATGGAAAACTGCAGTGTACTTATTACAGGAACAAAAAAACACCAGTCTTTTTAAATTGTTGCACAGAGCCGCTCCATAGGCCAGAAGTGGTGACTTTAGCTCAGCCTACATTTTGCTGAACTCAAGCTGCTCAAGCTAGGGTCCAGTTTTGAAAAGTAAAAACAAAGTTTAAAAACATAAAAATTGCTGCAACAACATCTTCAGAATATGTTAGTAAAAATAACAGTAATTAAAATTTTAATCTGCTTAGTTCTCTTGTATAACAAATTTCCTTAGAGCATGTGAATGTCTTCGACTTTCAGATATTTGAATTTCAAAGGTTTTCCAGAGATTTATTACATAAAATAAAAGTAGGGGCTCAGTGTAAAACTTTACAAAACCTGAAATATCACTGTATTAGGCCAGTGGTCCTCAACCAGGGAAAATTTTGCCCCAAGGAAGATAGTAGGAGGTCTAGTGGCATCTTTACTTGATGACTGCTACGTCCGATGACCATGCTCAGCCCTAGGGCTTCACGATCTTCCACTGGGTGACACATACCTGTACTCCCAGCAGCTCAGGAGGCTGAGGCAGGAGGATGCAACTTCAAATCCAGCCTCAGCAACTTAGTGAGACCCTAAATAAACAATAAAAAGGGCTGGAGATGTGGCTCAGAGGTTAAATGTCCTAGGTTCAATCCCCGATACCAAGATAGATAGATAGATAGATAGATAGATAGATAGATAGATGGATGTAAGGCTCTTCTTACCTTGCAAACATAAATATTTTTAAAAAGAAAAAGATCTTCTACTAGTTCTCCCTATAAGGCAAAGCAAGAAAAGGCCCCTTCGGAGAAGTTCCTGGGGACATTGGGCTTTCCCTGAAGTGGCACGGATCATTTCTTCTCACCTTTCATTGGCCGATGTCAGTATCTAGGCCAAGGAGGGTCACGACATGTAATCTAGCTGTGTATCCAAAAAGTGGGGACACTTAATGATGTCCTTCCTCCCAGCTCTGCCCCCACGTCTTGTCTCTGTGTCTGACAAAACATTCCACCCATGGATGCTTAATAACAATTAGTTAATAATATTAATGACCCAAAGAAACTGGTATTAAAATAAGACAATATTTCCTTTTTTAAAAAAAATAAGAACTAGAAGAATCAAAAATTAATAATCAATATGGGAATTTGAGGTCATCTATAAAATTTATTTGGGTGTGCTTCACAAGAATGAAATTTAATAGTTGTATAACTAGATTTTGTGAGCCCTATTCCTAAAGCACAGGGGGTATGTATTACTTCATGTTTATTTCATACTTTATATTTTAGTTAACATAACCTATCTTTCTTTTCTAATTCAGTATTTCAGTCTTCATGAATTTTTGAGTTGCTTGAATTTTTAAGTAAAAATCTTGTGGCATTTTTACACAAAGAACAAAATCATTTTACAAAATTGATGTGAGATCCAGTAGTAGTTTTCTATAAACATTCTTATCCACAAGAAATGCAAAACAGCACCCATGATCAGCAGCATAATGTCAGTAGTTTGACCTTTTGATATCTTTGAAGCTTCTTTTAGAAAAAAAAGGCAGGGAGGGTTAACTTATTACACCAAATCCCAAATGTCAGCACTCCAGAATCTTCCAGGCCCAAATGAATGTCTATTTCCAAAAGGGAGAGGTCTAAGCCTATAACACCAACAGAAGGTAAGTCAGATGACCAGGCCACCATCATGCCATCCACCTGTGCTGACATCATTCTGAAATTTACACCTGGCTTTAGGTTAGCGATGGATGGCATATTGATCAAATATAGCCTGTTCAACACCATCAATTGTCTACTTCCCCTTCATTCTTTTCTGGCTGCCAAAGTTCCTCTCACTAGTGGATTACGTATGATACGCTAAGGAGTCCATCAATAGTAGAGAACAAGGTGTAGATAGAATGTGGTCATGATGAAATGGCTACATTCCATTGCAGAGATGATCAAAATACAGGGTGCCTCATAAATATTTCTGACTCATTTGCTTAGAGGGATGGAGGTATTTATAGTTTGGAAATGTATGACAGTTAAAAAAAAAAGCATTACAGTTTATTCTGGTCTATCAAGTAGTCTTTTGTTAAAGTAGTTTTATGGGTAGGTTTAGAACATTAGTAATGCCATAAATGCCATCCAGCCCGTCCGGGTTGTTTGGGGCAGAACTGTTTCTCAATGAGCTAACTGCCTCTCACCAAAGATACTGAGTTCTATTCAGAGGTCCATATGTGACCTTGGTCCTTGTCTTTTTGAGATGAATAATGATAGTAATGGTAATGGGAGGAGCTTCCTTTATTTAAAGAATTTCAATGAAAGGATGAAATTTTAAAAATTCTCTAAGCAAAACTTTTCGGTTTGATCAAGGAACTGAATCTATCTCGATTAGCAGGAGAATCACATTGCATCTCATGGAAATACCAGGGGAGACCCGTAGAGATGTTTTTCTATCAGAATCTCTTTGGTAGAAAGTTTACAACATACTCTTTAAAAATTGTATGGCCACTCTGAAACGTGGAACTCTATCAAGCACATCTGTTTTGCGTCCAAATTAGGCTGGAAACTCCTTGATACAAGACATGGCAGTTCCGCTTTGGAACCAAGTGGCTTGGATCTCAGTAATGGCTCTGTCCCTCATCAGCTTTGTGGCCCTGGGCAAGTCACATAGCCATCCTGGGCATCCTCTCCTGCTCTGTAGAATGAGGATAACAAAAATACCTCCTTTGTGAAGATTAAGTAAGTATTACAAATAATGTTCTGCACATTATAATCCCCTGCAAGTGTTGGCTCCTGCTGTGACCATTGTCCCTCTGTCTGGTCCACACAAGGGTCAGCAAAATATTGCACCATAAGAGGCAGTTGGCATGTAATTATTGAATAAATTGGCCATCGTGTATTTTTATACCGTTGTAGAGACATGTAGAAATATGGGCAGGATCAGAAAGAAATGTGTGTCCAGTTCATTAGAAATAAAACACTTGCTAAGTAATTAAACCTTAATTTTCTCTTATGTAAATGGTTCCAAGAATATTCTTAGAAGATTGTTACATATTTATAGCCTTCTAAGTAATCTGTACTTCATAAAGCACAATAGGAACCAGGTGAGACTTTTTTGCTCACAAAAAACAAAAGCAGTTTAGGCAAGAGAAGTTTTACCTATTGGCACTCACGGTCACTCTGAGGTCAGTCACACAAATGCTTTGGAAGCTGGAGAAAACTGAAGGAGTGAGGCAGGGGCTCCCAAGAGCAGCTGATTTTGAATCTCAATCTGTCAATAAAAAGAGTCATATGACTTAAAAAAATCTTTGCAAGAATTAGGAGCAACACAGGATGAGCAGTCGAAAAAACATCAGGCATTCAGTAAATGGCAGGTCTTAATAATCTGTGAGCAATGACACTTGAAGAATGACAGCACTGGTTATAGGTGTGGTTCACACACTCCACCAGCTCTGCAGGTGTCCTGCAGGGCACAACACTGAGCTGGGGGTGGGGTGGGGGGGACAGGGTTGGAAAGCATACTGTGTTAAGCCTTACAATTGTTAAAAGACAACGCATTTCCTAGACAATACAAATTGTCAAAGGTGACCAATAATGAGCAGAAAAGCAGAAACAAAGATCAATATTAAAAGAGAATGTGGCCAGGCCTGCTTCATCAAACCCTTCAGGAGAAGCAATAACACAGTGAAAAACTCAAAACTATCTTCCACAACAGATGCTTGATAAACACTAGGTACCTCAGTGGGACAGTATGGTACTTACAAATTTTTAAATCTAGAACCCAGCAGATGGGTCTGCATGACACAGTTTAAACAAAATTGAAAGGCACGTGCTTTTTGAGTCCAGGCCCTTGCATACCAATCTGTGCCCAGCTGCCCCACCCCAGCAGATACAAGACATGGCAGTTCCGCTTTGGAACCAAGTGGCTTGGATCTCAGTAATGGCTCTGTCCCTCATCAGCTTTGTGACCCTGGGCAAGTCACATAGCCATCCTAGGCATCCTCTACTGCTCTATAGAATGAGGACAACAAAAATACCTCCTTTGTGAAGATTAAGTAAGTATTACAAATAATGTTCTGCACATTATAATCCCCAGCAAGGGTGGGTTAGAGAGTGGCACAGCATTGGTGGCTTCTGCAAGCTAGCATTCCTCTTCCTCCAAAAGGACTTCTGACAGTGACCTTCATGAGGAAACTATGGTGATCCCACAAAGCCCTGTTTTCTCACACCACCATCAACCCTGAGTGTCTAAGTTCCCGCATGAGTCCACAAGTCCTTGGATCCTCTGAATGGTTTGCTAGCTGGTTAGGAAGCCAAACACAGAACTTAAGCAACTTCTTAAGAAAGGTGTGTGACTTGTGGTGTAATTTTTATCAGTCCTCAAACACAAGATATTATCTGTTGTCTGGTTTTCCCTTCCACAGAAGAAATGGAAAAAAGTACAAAATATTCGCATGTAACAACTTTCAAAGAAGTGAAAAAAAAAAATCTAGGTTTCAGTTCAGTTCACAAAACTAGAAAAGTTTTTATAAATATTATCACGAAAAATCAAAACTACAAGTCAACATTTCCAAAACTGTCATTCACAAACCCCTGTTTCTAATACATTTAATGGATGGTTTACACAAAGATTTTATGATTAAGTGTTTTAAAACAATACTACAGAAGGTTTCCTTTCTTGAAGATTCCTAATATATTTTCACATATAAGGTTCTGACAAGTCCTGCAGTAAGGAGAGCAATTTAACCAAGAATTTCCCAAGCTTATCTGACTATAAGCAATTGCTCCATAACGTCTATAAACTGAAAATAAGAAATAGTGAAACAGCAATGACCAACTTAATTTGGAAACATATCAGCTTTCATGAAGACAACGGATTTAGACCACATCTTCTGCCCCAAATATGAATGATGAATCTGTAATATCTCTCGATAAATCCAACAGATACTTATATGATTCTCCGCATGTACACTTATGTCTTGAATTACTGTTCAGCTGTTTCCAAGTGTCTATTACTTCCTTAGTGTCATTTATATTTCCAATTGATTTATTTGTTTTTTTCCATTGGCTCCAAGAGTCACAAAAATTCAAAGAGTTGGAACTTGCCCCAGAGTAAAAAGGTCATCATTGTAGGGTTAAAAAAAAAAAAAAGAAAAGAAAATTGTTTTCTGAAATGTCTAAGCAGAGTTTCCCCTATCTTCGACATCCCGGTACAGAACTACATGGAGTAGATTGGGTTTCCAAGAAGGATTATCAGGCTCATCTCTACCCTCTGTAAATAGCCAGTGGATCTCACAAGACTCTTGTACAGTTGGTTCTTTACCCCACGCCATAGCTTTGGTGCCTACCTGCTGGCAGGGAGGGCTTGAACTGCAGGTACTTTCTGGGGCCTTCTCAGAGATGCCGATGAGCATTGCTTCCTGACCCCAAAGTGAACAGCAGCACAGTCCACCAGATGGCTGGCCTTTGGCAAAGGAAAGCATCCATTATGCAAAACGTACTGCACTATGAACATCTTGGAATGAAGCAAATTGAAAGTTATCAAATACTACTACCTTCTATGCACAAAAATTCTGGGAGAAACAATCTAAAAACATTTTGAAATGCAACTTAACTTCAGTTATACCAAGCCATGATATTTTAATAAAAGATATTGAAAAATGATGAGTCCTTACTTACTAGAGAAATAGAATTATTGTATGTCATATATATATATATATATATATATATATATATATATATATATAGTTTATTTATTTGATATACAGCCAGCAAAACTTATAAAATTAACCAGCTAATTTCCAAATCTTGTAAGAGGGCTTAATATTAAAAATTCAGTATCTTTAAAAGGACATAATAATCTCAGCTGAATTTCTCCTTTGGCTTGATTAAAAACTGACAGAAGTTACTAAATTCAATTATGACCCCCCCCCCCAAAAAAAAACTCTAATATTTAGAAAAGTGGACTTTCCAAAGTACAGTATGGACTCATTAGCATAGTTTAGGGTATCTCTTTGAAAGTTGCATTGTTTGTATTGTTGTTATTTTAATCACAACATGATAGTCATAAAAATATCCACTTACATACGTGTTCAGCTACACTATTTCTTAAACCCAAATCAAGCATTTTAATTTTTCATTTTAATGGAGTTAAAAAAGGCTAGCATGCTAAATCATATACTATTCAAAGACATAATAATTATCACAGCAGTATCATATTTTTTAAGAGATACCCAATATGTTAAAAGAGGGTTTGAACTTTGTAAGGATATTTGCAATAAGTAGACATAGCCACTTTTACCCCAGAATCATAGAATCAGTTCTATTTATTTTAAAAAGATAAAAGCTACTAGACACTAGGTCAAAAAATACACTGAACTTAATAAGTTAAGTTTTCAGGCTGCCAACGTTCACTTTTCCAGAGGAGTTCATTCTACTGGGGACGCCATGCAGACACTGGAGGATCTCACTCCAGTCAACAGGAAACCATCCTGTCTTCACCTGTCCAGCGAAAGCTCAGAGGCTTAGACAGTGTGAGGAGGCTCCCTGGGAAGGCTGTGAGGAACAGCAAATGGGAGACCAAATTGGAAGGCGGACCAGGAAGAGGAAGAGGTTCACCTTGACCAAGTCCTCGGCCGGGCTTCAGTGGACCCTACGGGGCCATCCAATAAGAGGGCCCTACAGAGTCCTTCTAACTTGAGGCCGGGGGACCAGGCAGGCCACCAACCTGCACATGGCCTGTCACCAGAATGTGTACCACCCTGTGGTGGGCAGGGTGGAGCCTGGGCCAGCACGATCCCTTCTGGCCAAGGCAACGTCTGGGGAGGGACCCCGCTGTGAGCTGTCAGCATGAGACAGGACTGAGGAATAAGGGGCCACAGGGCGCATAGCATGCCCACGGCCAGTCCCTAGAGTGGGATCTGCTACCAACCATGAGGGTGAGCCCAAGTATTCCTAACATTAGCAACAGGCAGTGAGAAACCCATTCCAGGCTGCCCACTCAGGGATGTCCAAAGAAATGCCATCATGATGGAAAGCTGGAGTATAAGCTCGAGAAAAAACGAAGTAGGTGGAATGCAATCCTGAGACAACTGACATCTGTGGAAGTCTCCGCTTCGGTATGTACTTAGATCCCCCCTAGAAACTCACACAAACCACATGGCACCACGCACACCTTACACACCATGACCCCTCCATCAAGAAAATCTAGTCTAGCAATAGCTCCTGGTGAGAGAAAGGACATCACTCTGCCGAATAGATAGCAGGGAAGCTCTTTCCATTCTTCCTTTTGCTCAGGTTGGAACTAAAACCACACTCTTGAGATAATATGAATACAATACTTTTCATTCCCTTCTTGTTAGAGTGTGCTTGCTACTGAGAAGTTCCTGCTTCCAAGCACCAATCCAAATGAAATATAAAATGTCCACACCTTTTTTTTTCTTATTCCTGTCTTTACTGCCTCTCAACTAGAATGTTCTGCCACCATCTCATACCGAAAATGGCTCCTGCCTGCCTCCGCACCAAATTTACTGAGAGTTTTTTCCAAATTATCAAGACAGATAAGATAGACACGTGATGTTCTCAGTAAATCCCTTCAAATAAGCCTGAAAGCAGAAAACATTAATGATTTTTAGATCACAAGTACAAAATGATAGCAATCCAATCTTTTTTCCTCCATTTATCTATCGCTGTCCAGTTAGATTGATTCTGTGTCTTGGCTGCCGTGAATAATACTTCAATGAATATTGGAAAGCAGATAACTCCCCAATAGTAATTTCATTTCCTCTGACTATACTCTGAAGTGGGATTGCTGGATCATGTGGTGTTTCCATTTTTAAGTGTTTGAAGAGCCGCCATACTGTTTTCCATAGAGGCTGTGCCAATGCACATCTCTGCCAGCAGGGCACCAGGCTCCCTCCTCCCCACTTCTTCACTAATCCTTGTCTTATCTTGTTGGTAACAGCCTTCCGGAGTTGTATGAGGTGATAGTCCACTGTGATTTTGAATTGCATTCTCCTGATAGTTAGTAATGTTGAGCACCTTTTCATATACCAATTGACCATCTGTGTTTCTTCTTTTGAGAAATGTCTGTTCGGTGTCAGCCCGTTTTTTAATCGGGTTATTTGGGTTGGTTTTTTTTTTTTTTTTTTTTTTTTGCTATCGAGTTTGAGTTCCTTAAATATTTTAGATATTAACCTTTTATAAGATACATTCTTTGCAGGTATTCGCTCCCATTATGTCAGTTGTCTTTTGATTGAGTTTGGCACAATTTGGGGTAGAATTGTAGGTGGAATATAAATCATGCATTTCTCTTTAGAAAACTACTCTTTTTTTCAAGGCTGAGAGTTTCCAAATCATTCATAGACCTAAAACATATTGAAAAGGCTATTAATCATGAACCATATGGTTTCAGAACAAGAAAAAAACATTAGGTCACCTCATTTGCCTACCCATTTACAGGGAGAGTGAGGCAGAAATGGGACACCACTGGCCAAGAACATAGAACTTACTAGCAGCCTCTGCCCCACAAGACCCCCATTCCCCAACAGTGCTCCTTGTATAACCAGAAGCTCCACCAACATTTCAGGAAGTTTCAGTCTGTTCTTGTTTCTACCTTCACTGTAATTAATTAATATTTAATCTGGTCAGAGACTGTGGATCCTAAAGTCGTGGTCAACACTTAAGCTGCTGTAATGTATTGTATACAATACAGGAAACTATAGCCAGTTTTCACATATTGGACAAACGTGGTTTTATATTCTGTATAATCTATAAGGCTGGCAAATGGGGGTACCTGGTCATAAACTTTAAATGCATGAAATCTAAGTTCTTTATCTAGGCTCCAGGCCATGGAAAGAGCTGGCTCCAGGAGACCCACGCTGAGGGAACTGGCAGCTCTGAGAGCCTCCAGCAACGTTCTGCCTGCAAAGCGCTTTCTAGCTTAAGAGGTTGCATGGCCCAAAGCCAGCACTGAACATATAGCTCAGAAAAATTAAAACCAGAATGAAGTTTAGAAATCTGTAAAGTGTTTTCAATGTCTGGCTGCAATTTTCATTGTGGCTTTTTCCACTTTATTCAAAACAGAATTTTGTGTTAGGGTTTTTAAAGAAGGAGGAGGGTGTTCATAACCATATACCGTCCTAAACCCCAAAGCTCTCTCTACTTGTTGCTGTTTGCTTGTATTCTGAATCTTGCCAGGAAATGCATATGTGTGTGTGTGTGTGTGTGTGTGTGCGCGCGCACATGCTCATATTTCACATATTTTATGTATTATCTATGGCTGATTAGCTCATTCTGTGCTTATGAAACCAAGGTTAAAAGTTCATTTGCAACAAGAGTCAATTCACCTTTCACTCTGATCTGTATGGTATTCCTGGATGATATTCCAGAATCCAACTAGTCACCTAATAAAAAAAAAAAAAAATACAAAAGTGAACAGTCCTGTCCTGCTTCTGCATAAGTCATCTTTCATCCAGAGGCCAGGCACATCTTCTTTACACAAAAAGGCAGAAGCACGCACACTGCTTAAAAACCAAGTACATTCCAGCCCCAGCCCTCAGCCCCCATCCCAGGATACAGTAATGGGATGAAAGATCTAGTCTCTCCTGCCTGCCATCTCAGAGCTCATTCTAAATTCCATTTCTTCTGGGAAGCCTGTTGAAATTTCCGCTCATCCTGATTTCTTTCTTCTCTGAGCTTCTGCTGCACTTAGAATGTGTAGCTGAGTGTCAGTCCACCGACCCAGGTATAGCTTGCTTCTGTTTCCATCACTCCTGCAACACTCCTGGCCTCCTTTTCCCCAACTGGACTGCAAATGCTTTGAAATCGAGACATTTTCCTTATTCTCTGTCGCACATACTTGACAGAGCGGTCACTCTAATGCCACGAGTATCATGGCTCCTAAGCAGCTGAGACACAACACGTAGGGAAGACAGAGCAGTTTCAAATAAAATTTTGACTGAGGATTTTGACCAGCACATATAAAATAGTAAGTAATGTTGTTACCAAACCAGGCCTGTTTTGCCTGCCGCATGTTATCCCCATCAGCGAAATCATGAGCTTTGCAAAAGAGAAAGATCTTACAAGTTGGTCAAGCAGGTGGAGACAGGCAGCAAGTCTCAAATCCATCTTCCTGAGGACTGGGTTTGGGGATATTTATGGCTGAGGCCTGGGGACAGGTGACTGGGTCACACTTCATCAACTGCTACCCTCAGTTGCCATTTTCTACAATTCAAAGCTTAGGAACAATGCTGGCACCGCCTCAGAGACGCAACTTATAGTCAACTAAGAGCAGGGAGCAGAGAGCAGGTAAATTCTAGAGGGTCAGCTCAGAAGCTACAGGGAGGGTTATCCACGTTTTCCTTCAGTTTAAATATATTCATACATCAATATTCAATTCATAGTCAGTACATAACATCAAGTAGGAAGCACAAATTATAATCTCCACATATGCACAGGGGAAAACTAGATACTAAAATATGAAGTTCAACCATATGAAATTGGGTTGCTAGAGGATGTTCCACTCCCATAAAGTTCATATGGCTACACCTAATATTAATCATGCTTGTTCTAGATGCAGACATTACAGGTGGATTAAAATAGCCTTGATATTTCAGGGTGCTTTTCTATTTTCCTTTAGTGAATATTTTTCAATTAGAAAAAATTAAATTCATCTGATTTCTTGAGTATGCTAATAAGGAATTTTGTTTTAAAACCTGTGAAAACATGGCTCAGTCACAGAAGTCTGGCATCCAGCCTCCCAAAGACTTGCTCCGATATGCTACCTTCGCTCGGGATGAGCCTCCTGAAAAAGGTGCTCGTGGGTGTCTAACCCCCTCTAGTGAGCAGACTGCAAACCTGCAGCTCATTCCTGTGATTATTCTTTGATTTGAAAACAGAGGACCCTGCTGTTAATGCCGGCATTGTTTCTAAGTTTTTAATTACAGAAAATGGCAAGGATAATTTCCTAAAGGAGCTCAGTTTTAATTTTGTCCTGAAACAAACGAATCTGGTGTTTCAGTTATTAATAGATCAAGCCCTTGCCTTTAATTCAATTTAATCACAAAGACTCAGAAGATAGAACCTCGGTGTTTTAGGACCTCAGGGTTAATTGGGTCTTCTGCCACCTTTGTAACTTCAGTGCAACCAGGCTCAGGTACCTACTGACCCTGTCACAGGGACGATGCCATGTGATAGGCAGGAAGAGCCAGCTCTTACAGTCTAGTACGGGAGGGTTAGGGGTGACTTCAACGCTACACAATGGAGTGGGGGGGGCCTGTGCAAATGGCTGTTAATGTGGGTGTTTATTCAGAAATGGATAAATGTCCATCACTGCAGAATTTTAGTGTGGAGTGTAGCTGAGACCACCAGTTGGTCCTTGGCACTTTATTTTTTGTTTATTTATTTTTTAAAAAAATAATGATAATAATAAATGACAGTGGAATGCATTACAATTCTTATTACAATGTATACAGCACAATTTTTCATATCTCTGGTTGCATATAAAGTATGTTGACACGAATTCGTGTCTTCATACATGTACTTTGGATGATGATGTCTATCACATTCCACCATCCTTGCTAACCCCCTGCCCCCTCCCTTTCCCTCCCACCCCTCTGCCCTTTCTAGAATTCATCAATTCCTCGAATGCTCCCCCTCCCTACCCCACTATGGGTTCTTGGCACTTTAATTAAATGTTACTCTTCTGCTGAACTTGCGCCGTAAGTTCAGATGCACTGTGCAAATTTCAATTTGATGAAACAAATAAATAAATGAATATCAAATGGTATTCATTCATTTATAATTCATACTTCACTCGGTTCCTAAATTTATTACCCACTGTCCTCTGGGTTTTAATTGCATCTGGCCAAAACTTTGTGGACACATTCACAGAGTCACCCTTGCCAGGAGGGTCCTGCACCGCAGTCCTCACATCCCTAGCTTCCCTGACGCTAGGGTTCTCTGAAATACAAGCCTCAGTCCCCAAACTCCCACCTTTCCCACTTCTAATGGTTCCATAGCCTTTACTTTGATCTTATTAGATGTAATTCACTGTGCTTCTGATATAGAGGAATTAAAATGTGTTAAAATGGGAAATTCCCTGAGGAAAGTGGATAATCTCAAAAAGGAACATGTGTCTGTTTGCAAGTAACTCTAAACCAAGGCAGAGTGTTAAGTGCTCCCTCCAGGGAGCAAATACAGCTATGGAGCTCTGTGGAGGGAGTGCGGTCATTCCCAGATGACCTGAGGGACAGGAGACACTTGATCTTGGTCTTAAACAATGACCCAGCTCAAATCCTTTCTCTGCCCATCCCCTCTCCCAGTCTCCTCTGCAGCCAGCTTTCTTTCCCTTTCCAAATGCCTCCTTTCCTGTCACCCACCACTGTGAGGCCGAAGCCAGGGACTGGACAGATACCAAGGGTGAGGTGGACCTGGGAAGAGGGAAAAAGGACAAAAGAGCCACAGCCAGGAGAACAGAAAGACAAAACTTGTCGTGTGCAGACAGGACTCCGACAGGGACAATGGAAACCTGTGTGACGTCCTTCTCTTAAGGTGTAGTTTGGTGCAGGCCTGGGGTGAGGGTGTCAGGAACATCAAGCAACCTATGCCAAGACATTTATGTGCTTAGGGCTCAGGTTAAGTATGGCCTTCTTTCTGCTGAGCTTTAGGGCAGGAAAGAAGAGCTTCCTGCAGGTACCCCCTGATCGCCTGGCTCAAGGAGGGGGCCAGCAAATTCCAAGCTGTGCACCCAGGCTCACTTGATTTGTATCATGATGTTCCACATAGACTGGGAGAATAGGAGAAAAGCCACCCTCTTCAAGTAGGAATAGGTTGGAATTTTTCTTGAATATCCCTATTAACTTCCTTTCATATCAGATAAAACCATGGAATAGATCTAAACAAATAGCCCTTCAAGGACACAGCACCACCTTACACCCTTATAAAACTACAGAAACCCAAAAGGGTCAAAACACGTGGGGAATGAGCCAGCACCCTTCGGTCTTTGTTGACACCACTTTTCCTCCCTGGTCCCTGCCTTGGAAGACACCCTGGTCTTGACCCCTCCACCCTCCATACCCTCAAATTCTGCCCTGAAGAAAGCCTTGGACTTAAGCCTTCCAATTACTCTCCAGGTACCATTGAATCACAGTCCTCAGTTTCTTGACCTGTAGAATGGAAATAATGACGCAGCCATGCCCGGCTTGAGTTCTGAGCAGTACTTTGCTGAGAAATTTTACTACTGTGTTGTTGCAGAGTAAGGCCATCCACAGACACCAAAGCCACTGCCAGAGTCCCCGGTCACCAGTTTTTGTGATCGCACTGGAAGGATTTCATACAAGTCACTCAGAATAGCAGGCCTGCGTTTATCAGAAGGGATAGGAAAAGAAAAAAGGGAACACTCTCAAGGGAGAAAGAGAGACAGGAGAGGGACAGCACACCACCACCCACCCACCCCTGCCCTCCTGTTTTATTGGAAGTCCCAGGAAAGTCCCAGAGTCCCAGCCAGGTCCACCTCTTGACTTTTGACAGACATCAGGGTTGCATCAGACTTTCAAGTCTTTAGTGAGCACGGCCTTGCCCTCTGAGTGAGGGATTTCACTATTTATGTGTAATGCAAACCATCCAAGGCCACTCTGGGACACCCAGGCCCTCACTGTCAGGTTCCAATTGGAACTTGTTCTTACAGATCCTGTGTTTGGGGAGCTTTGCTTATCATTACCCTGTCTTCTTGAGTCCTGGAATCTGGACTGCATAAGGCCACAGAAGCCCCTCCCGCAGGGTAACTTGTGTTCTTCTCATGACAGGGAGGAGCTTTGGACTGTTCTTCTCCTGCAGAGAGTAGGCTGCCACTGAGGAATGAAGCCTATCCTTTTGACTTAAGCCTGGGAGGTTGTATCAGTCTCAGGAAAACCACCCTTCAACAGAGAGCAGGTGGGGTCAGCACAGTGGGCCTGATCCACAAAACCACACCCAACCTCAAATTCCCACCACCTGGCTAGGTCGGCCACCCATCAGGTGCACATCCTAGAGAGTCCTTACACTACCCTGGACATTGTGATTTAATCTAGAGACGATGAGATCAAAAGACGCAGTAAACACAGAGGTCTGAGGCTGCTGAGGAACATGGATGCTCTTTTACAGTACATTTTTCTTTGTAAGTAGGAAAATACTCTAACAAAAACATATAGTGTTGTAAATACATAACCAGTAGCTCTGTGGTGTAGTATCATTCATTATCAAGGACCATGTGCGGGACAAGCTTTCTATGCTCTGTCTTACCTGGCCAGTGGTTCCTAGGTCTGTTTATCTCAGCATCACCACAAACCTGTGAGTACTGGGTGGTGCTGTGTTTTTTTGTTCTTTGTTTTTAAAAAAGAGAGAGAGAGAATCTTTTTTTTTTTTTTTTTTTTTTGGTAGATGGACACAACACAATGCCTTTATTTTTATGTGGTGCTGAGAATCGAACCCAGGTCCTGCCTGTGCTAAATGAGCGCTCTACCGCTGAGCCACAATCCCAGCCCCAAGGTGCCATGTTTTTACCATGGCTGGGTGGCATTGCTGGATGGTAGGAAGTTTTCAGCTTCCTTGTAACCTCATGGGGCCACCGAAACGCCATCATATGTCACAGGACTAGAATTGCCTTACAGAAAGGTTGGGAAGGTGACCTGAGATGGTGTTTATAAATTCAGTGAGAGGCTCTATGTCCATGATTTTAAGTGATGTGGCCTGTATGCACTTGGAAGAGTCCAGGGCACAAATGCTCTTCAGCCCCTTCTTTGCTTTCTCCCTGGTGTTGTTATGATTTCTACTATTGTGTAAGTTAAGAATTAGCACGTGTGAAAGTGATTTATAAGCTGTAAAAAATCAGAGCAAATGTGGTATTACTAATGACTTATTTACTCCAAGGTGCTATCCCTTGCAGAGATATTTGTACTTTATTTGGAGACAAAGTCTTCAGCTCAAGTTCATGCTATAATGATGCTAATTCACACACTTATCCAGTGGGTTGGGGAAGAGAATATAGAAAATGGTAGACAATCTCTTCGGTGTACCCCAAGGATGGAGAAGAATTTGGAAACTAAAGCAACTTGCTATGTAAAGGAAACAGAGCAGTTAGTTGGAGAGAGAAATTGGTCTGAATAATTCCTCATAAAATAGTATGCTATCCTTGATCTTAGCCCAAAGGCTGAGAAAAGGTTATTTAGGTTCCTCAGTTATAACCAATGTAATGTTCTGTAAGAATCCTTAAAATGGGCAGAGCTCTGCGTTGAACAGGAACAAGGCATATATGAGAAATCTCTGTGCTTCCTGCTCAATTTTGCTGTGAACTTAAAACTGCTTTTAAAAATAAAATGTTTTGGACAGAGATGTGGCTCAGTGACAGAGCTCTTGCCTAGCGTGCTCAAGGCCCTGGGTTTGATCCCCAGCACTGTAAAATAAAGGTAAAAGCATAAAATGCTTTTTTAAAGGCTGTATTAGTGTTTGAACACCTCAGGTCCCTGAATCTGTACCATCATGTCCTTGGCACAAGTGTGCAGACTGAGGACAGCCTCAGTCCCTGGGTGCTCTGCCTGCCTGCCTCTGGCTGTGCTCTCCCACCAGGCAACTGGGAAAGGACGGTTCTCATCCAATATGAGGATCAGAATCATTCACTATCATAGTGCTGATATTCTATGCCCAGAAGTGGAGGAGAGAGAGCAGATGCAGCTGAGCATGAATCACGTGCTAGACGGGGGCGGAGGCCTCCCTATTCCTACCACTCCAAGCACCACACTCCATCATGGTGACGTCCGGCATTTAGGTTGGGGTCTAGAAGAATGTGAGTCCCTGCATAAGTAGCTTTATAGGCTGTTTGAAGGTGGGGAGGTTCAGTAAATTTTGCAACCTTGATAGTTGCCAATCAGGGTTGTAAATATTGCAATACTGATTCCAGCTGATGGCGATGAAGAACTTTCTGCTTCCTGTACATGGGTAAGGAACCAAGGGTACAGATCATGCTCTAAAATAACTCCAGCAGTTTTTGTTCCAGGGTAATTTATTAAAAATACCAATGTTTAGATACAAGAAAATAAATAAGGCTCTGGTCCTTCTCTTCTGAATGCCATTCATTTTTGTCCTCTTTTTTTTTTTTACATAAAAAACCTGAAAGCCAATTTTAATTTATTTGACCCAAAATGTGTTCTGCTCTGCTCTGAAGAGGATGCAGCGAAGCCTGCTGAGAGGGATACAGACACCAGGACATGATGCCCCATGAGGCAGAAACCGTGCATCTAGACATCCATGAGGTTCATGCACCAAAGAGCTCAACTACCAGGTATTAAGACGTGATGTTCCAAAAAGACCTGCTTACTTTTTTCTTAGCGCATTACAGTTATACATAACAGCAGGCTTCATTCTGACCTATTAATAAATGCATGCAGCATACTTTTCTCTGCTTTGGTCACCAGTTAAGCACCGTCCTTCCTTCCCCCACCCATCTCATTCCTCTATTCTATTAAGACCTACTTACTTCTGCCTCTAAATCTGAAGGCAGTGAGCGTGTGTAGGTGGGGGGACTATATATCAGTGATCCCCAGATCTGACTAATGTTTCAAGTCCCTCTTCCAGATATCCTGATTTACCAGACCAGGATAAGCACTGCCCATGTGAACCTGATCATCCTGGTTTCAAATCTAGGATCTTCTGATGACATTTTATGTCCGTTTCAGTTCCAAGGTCCTCATTGCTGTGAAGGACAGCCCAGAGCAATAGAATCCGTTTCTGCTGGGCCACTTGTCTTCTCAGCTGTCAGAACTGAGAGTCCTGAGAGTTTTGAAAGTGATCTACTTGGAAACAGACATGGGTAATTTGAATGCATATTGTGTACACATACGTAGACAAGCATTAGTAATATACACAATCCAGGGTAATAAGATGCTGTGAATGCTGTTTCCAAAAGATATTCACAATTTCAGTCTTTCAGAAAGCAACATGTGGTAAGAAGACTTTTGAAGAAGCACATTGACATTTATAATCATCACACAGAGAACCACATCATGCTTCATGTGGCTGATCTGCTTTGGCTGGAGCAACTAGAACACAGAGCATTGTCATGTGTCTCATGTCCAAGGAGCCAGGGTGACTAGGAGCCAGCAGCACGTGCTCCGTAAGGTGGATGGAAACAGTTGACAACACTGTCAAGGGCAAGCCTCACTCCAGGACACAAGCAAAGTATAGCCGATACCTTCTTGTCGTTGCTCATGTCCGTATGGCCCTAGGTCTCTGCTTGTCAATTCAAATCATTCCTTTCCCATGGATCTCGTACTTTGATCCTTATGCAATTTTCTGAAACTCTTTGGGGAGAGTAGCTTAATTTATTTCAGAAATAAAAATAATAATTTTCACCTACTGGCTGTGAGCAGATGTCTATTTGCATGTAAAGCCCCACAGAATCCACTCCGGGGATATGTTGCATTTATATAAATTGTAGAACAGTGCTCTTCAGCCCCAGGACCCTCCTTCGGGTTTCTGTGGCCATCTCTGCTAGCACCCTTCTTAACTTCTTTCTGTGTGAAGCATTCCTGGTAGACACTGGTCCACAGGCTGTGTCCTCTCCCCAGGTTGGACAGAGGGACTGTCAGACCACAGGACTGGAGCTGACATTGATGTCAGAGATCTGAATTGTCACCCTGACTCTCCTCCTTAGGGGAAGAGGACACAGGACAACAGAGAAATCCACTGCTGGGCTTTGAGCCCACCAAACAAGCATTCAGATGGCTCCTTAATTTGGACCTGAGCTTGGCACACTGATGGATTCCATAGTCCCTGGGTGTTCCACCAACATTGGGTGTTCCACTGTGGAATCAGGTCTATCATGATGGGAAGGTCAATCTGAAGCCTCGGGAAGTGCCTCCCTCGAGTGAAAAAGTAACTCGTGGCAGGGGATGGCCGAGGCCAGTGCCACTTTTGAGGCTCCATGGGATGCAGGAGTGGTGGTCTCCATCATATCTTCATTCAAGTCTCCAGTCTGCCCCTGCAGACACCAGATTCTCGACTAGACTGCTGAAGGCCTGTCCACGTCATAGCACCCCCTGCAGCTGCTGTGCCAGATGTGGTGTTTTCTAGGCAGATTGACACAGCCTCAGGCATACAGTATGTAGCCATTGATTTGTCTAATGCTCTATTCCAATCAGAAGAGGAAACCATCTGCTTTCCGTGCAGCGGGCAGCAATGCATGCTGATGGTTTGCTCCAGAGCAATGTGGACTTCACTGCTGCCAGTCACAACGTCTTCCAAAGACATCTGAACCACCAGACATCCCACAGAGCCACTTGATCTAGTATATACATGACATTGTGCTAACTGGGTGGGCCAGTTAGGGGTCCAGCCTGCTGGAGACCTTGGTGAGGTTCATGCATTAAGGAGAAGGTAAGCCTGGCAAAGAGCCAAGGAAAGGGCTGTGTTGGTAAATACTTGGTTGTCATGTCACACGACTAAACCAGTCCGGGTCACTCCAAGTGAATTTGGGGAATAAAGACCCAGACACAGAAAGTACCTTTTCTTTGGGTTCAGTGACCACTCCTCAGCTGCTGCTCCCACAAGGGGGGCAAGGCAGGCAAGAAAAAGAGCAAGGAGCACGTGCTGAACCCTTTAATTGGGGAGAAGCCATTCAGATGAGTCAAGGTCAAGTTTCAGGGAATGGAGCCTAGCTTCCTGATGTCTTGCTGGTAACAGATTGACTGATATCTAGGAAGGCCACGCCCATCTCATGCTGTATGGGGATTATAGGCAGAGCAAGCAAAGAGACCCTTATGTCCCCGGCCCAAACAGAGGGCAGCATTGGTTCAGCGCACCCTGTGTGCTCAGTGTTCATAGTTCACACACCCAGCCCGTGGCTGGCTTGCCAAATCTCCACATTCTCATCGCTCAAGGCTAAGGGACACTCAGCTCCTATGTAGCAGCTCCCAACACTTGATAATTGGTCAAAGTCTCCGGTGGTGAGGAGCATGTCCATAGGTCCTCTCCAAAGTGAAAGACAAATGGTACACGTGACCCGGTCTGCCCTGTGGGGTCAGCTTTCCCCTACTGTAACCCACACCTGAGATAATCAGCTTGCAGAGAGAAAGGGGCTATTTGGGCTTACAGTTTGGGAAGTTTCAGTCTATGGTTGGCTGGCCTGTTGCTCTGGGGCATGTGGAAGAGCAAGGGGCATGCCCCCATTGACCTAGGACCCCCGCTAGGCTCCACCCCTTAAAGGCTCCGCCACCCTCTCAAGCTGAGGACCACACCTCTACCACAGGTCCTGTGGGGACATTCTGGCTCCACACAGTAGCCATCCTGAAGTCGGAGTGGATGCTTTTGGTTCTGGAGGCAGCGTGCTCCACATGGGGAAGTCCTGCTCTAGCCCATGTGCTAGATGACACGAAAGGCCACCCAGCTGGAGTGGGGCCCAGGGAAGGAGAGGGCTCTGTGCAGGTGCAGGCAGGGGCAGCAAAGAGCCTTGCCACTCGGGCCTCACGCATGGGAAGACCCTATGGTGGTGGGAGAAGAGGCTGTGGGTGTGCAGAGCTCAGAGGGACGAAGACCACACAGACCAAGGTTCTGGAGCTGGGCCAGGCCACGTGCAGGGAAGAATGTGGCTCCTGCGTGCTCTTGGGATCCAGGAGAGGAGGAAAGCTTGAACATGGGGCACCTGAGCACCACCCATCCCAACCACCCAGCATAAGCCTGCATCCCCTCAGAGGCACAGAATCTGACATAAAGTGAGTCCAGCAGCAAGTCATCACGTGAGGGAACCGCGCATCTGGCATCAAACATGAGCAAGGTCAGAGGCCCCAGCAAGTCTCAGGAACAGATGGCTCCTACCCCAGCCCTTGTCCACCCCATTCCCCCTGCTCCAGTCCACAGCCACATGTGATCGCATAGGTGGAGCTGACCACCCACAGGGCGGTGCAGTGGGCTGGCTCAGTAGGTGGCACAAGCCAAGGCTGAACCGTGGCTCTGTGACAACCTCAGTCACAACAGGCCTTGAAAGAAAGGTCCCAAGTGCCCTGGACGACATCAGAACCAGGACTCAACCCAGCCCTTGGAATCAAGCAGCAGCAATATCTAACCCACGCAGAAGTGACTCTTATTTAATTGACCAATGCCCAGGACAGCATCGTTGTCACAGATGTGCATTATCTGGCAACTGCTGTCCTTTCCTGCCTGAGAGTCAGACAGCTGAGTCACCCTCCAGCTAATTGCAAATGATGCCCCTTAGAAGCCCAGATCCCTTCAGTTTCTAACCCATGTCCTTGCTTGCGGGACTGGGCTTTTGGTCTCCCCTGACTCAATACAGAATAGGCTTGCAGACACCACAGGCAGGTCAGGAGGCACACTCCCCACCGTGCCCCCAACTCCCCCATACTCCCCCCCCCCGCAAGCCTCAGCAACCAGGGCAAGGCCTCTTCCCCTGTCAGTGACACCAGGTGAAGGAGATGGAGCTACCTTAAGACAGCCCCTTTGGCAAACTGACTTAGAAGGGCATTCCATGCCACACGGAGGCAGAGGCTGGTCCTCTGGATCATACCCTCCAGCCTCAGCACAGCACTTACTGTGAGGGATCCCAGCCAATCAGCTTTCCAGTTATGACTTGATTTCACTTTACACTTTTGGAATGCTCACTTTTCAAACCCAGGCGAATGGACAGGCGACACACAGCTTTGTGTCAGGTTGTTGCTCTGTTAGAGGACTTCGTGTCTGACACGGGCTGCTTCCCCAGTGAACCCCTCCTATCTGACCCTGAGGGACAGCATTTGACCTTTCTGTAATCCATCCAAGAGGCTGTGCACCCCACATGAGGAGTTCAAGAGAAACTCACAGGTGAACAGAATCGTGAAGTTCATCTAGAATACTCTTTATGTTTTGAAAATTGACAATCTGTTTCCTAACTAGAGGCTGAGATTTCTGCAAGACTCTTCAGCCAGAGGGCAGGACATACTAGAAGGAGTACCACTATGGCAATTCACTTGGCCAAAAAGAGGTCATGGGCTAAATTAGTTAGCCTGCCCCGGAAATGCAATCCCCTGTCTCCCACGATTACTACCTCCCACAAAGCCTCAGCTCTTTTCTGAGGTCACTGACCCTCTGTTCTGTTTTTGGTGTCCCTCTGGTTGGTTAAAGCTGCTTCTTCTTGTGTGTAGTATCAGGGTCTTAACAAAAGAATTCAACTCAACTATGCTAGGTTCTTAAAATGCAGGGGTTTTTAATTCAAGGACTTTTATTATAGTCCTTGGAACACATAGCATGCAAAAAAAAAAATAAAATAACAGATCAACAACTACAGGAAGCAGCCACAGAAGTGGGGGACAACAGGAAAGAAGTGGCATCTCCAGTTGCTCAGAGCAAGGCGCCCCTGGAGGCACATGCCCCAGCAACCTGGCTGGAATCTAGCTGTGCCACACAGGTAGCCCTGATCTGTGAAGGAACTGCTACGTAGTGGCTGCTGTCAGATAGTTCTAACAGGAGTTATTACTCCTGAGAAAAATAGTGTCTGAAAAGAAGCCAGTTCCGTAGCATTGTAAGAAAGTTCAATTTTCCCTCTGAAGTTTCAGGGACTGAGTCTGAAACAAACTGTCAACAGAGATTAATAGAAGAAAATGCATAAAAATGTGTTTGTGTGCACATGGGCACAGAAGCATACAAAATAGGAAAATTAGAGACAGGCCAGATGGTTGAAGCTTAAACAGCTCTTCCTGGGGGAGAGGGGGAATACTCTGCCTAGGGGAAATGGGGCTTTGTAGGCGATCTTGAAGGGTTGTAAATTATCCCTGGGGGAATTGAATGGAACAAAAGAACAAACAGCAGCCTGGGACAAAGTTTCCCTGGGGTCTGAGCGTAGAGGTGATTTCCAGTCTCTTCTGCAGCAGTTAATCCTTCCCAGTTAATGAAATTCCAGTCTCTGGAGTGAAGGTGATGTGTGATCCTCTCTGGTGGATCTAGTCACCACAAAGATAAGGGAACTTCAGAGGCAGCTTCTATCAGGGCTTCAGACGGGAAAGCAAACCCAAGGAGCTTGAGATGGAGGGAAAGATGAGGAGGCCTTAAGTCTGAGACCCTTTCTCCAGCTCAGCAAAACACAAGCAGTAGGTCCTCAGGTTACCCACGAATTCTGTTCGACTTGCCCAGGAACCAAAGTTCCCGTAACCCCCTTCGAAGGTTTGCTCATTGGCTGGAGTGACTCACAGGGGTGAGGAAAGTACTTTACAACTACTGCCCCATTTATTATTAAAGGAACAACCAGATGCAGAGGGCACAGTACAGGGAAGGGGTGTGTCACTTCCAGACCCTCTCCCTGCACACTTGGAACTCTCCCAGCAATCTGGAACTCTCTGAACCCTGTCCTGCTGGGATGCACTATGCAGTTGTCACTGTTCATTGGTGACAACTCAGCCTCCAACCCCTCTCTGTCCCCCAGAGGCTGAGGTGGTCTGAAATTTTCTGCCTCCTAGTCCTGCGGTTGGTCCCCCTGGCACCAGCACCTACCCCTGATGCTATCCGGGGCTCCCGGCTCTTAGTCATCTTTTTAACTGTACAAAAAGTCACATTAATTCAGAGATTCCAGAAATTTAGGAGCTATGTGCTAGCAAACAGAACAAAGACCAAAAATATGTCTTTATTGTAATTCATATTAATAGCAACTAAAAACCTTGTTATGCTGATAAAAGATCATTCTGCATACTCATTAAAGCACATTGTGGTAGTAGGCAAAACTTTGTAACCTGGTTCTAATTACTGCATGTGATTAAAATAATAAAAAATCATTTCCTCGAAAACATTCTGTAATTGAGATTGCTCACTCAGCTCTGACTTATTCTGTCCCAACTTGTCTGAACTAGTAAGGTTCATGTGAAGGGCAATAATTCTAAACCATTATAATTACACTGATTTTGTTCAGACTTGTCCATACTAATTTGACTGGTAATGGCTTTTGTCATGGCTTTAGGTTTTATTAACAGTACAAGTTGCTACTATTTATGGAGTCAAGAGTCTACCAAGTAACTTATAAACATCTCATTTCATTGTCACACCTTATCTATGAGGCAAGTATCATTGTTCCCATTTTAAGGATACAGTAGCAGTTCTGAAAATTTCTGTAATTAAATTCATGGAAGTTTTTCAGGGATTACTCTGATTTTTAACAGTAACCTCTGACTTCTGTGCCATTATAGATATAAAATGGAATTATATTAAAAACAATCCAGCCAGGTGCAGTGGTGCACCCCTGTAATCCCAGCAGCTTGGGAGGCTGAGGCTGGAGGATTATAAGTTCAAAGCCAGCCTCAACAACTTAGCGAGGCACTAAGCAACTCGGTGAGATCCTGTCTCTAAATAAAATATTTTAAAAAAGGCTGGAGATGTGGCTCAGTGGTTAAGCATCCCTGGGTTCAGTTCCCAGTACCAAAATAGTAATAATAATAATAATAACAATAAAATAATAATCCAAGCCTGGGGCATTGGCACAGACTCGGGAGGCTGAGGCAGGAGGATTGCCAGCCTCAGCAACTTAGTGAAGCAGAAGCAACTTGGTAAGACTGTCAAAACAAAAAGGGGGCAGCTGGGGATATTGCTCAGTGGTAAAGTACTTCAGGGTTCAATCCCAGAACAAAAAAAAAAAAAATTAAAAATAAGAAATCTAAAAGGACACCAGGCAAAAAAGGTCCTTTCCAAATGGAGCACAGGGAGCATTCTCCTGTGGTGGCCATAGCCCCCTGTCTGCCCTTCCCATCATCCCTGTCTATTCTGCTGATTCCTCTACTGGTTATGAGCTTTGTTTTCTGGCTTCTCTGCATGGCTGCTGCTGTAGGTTGAATCTTGATCCCCCAAAAGACATGTGAAAACTCCAACCCCCGGTGCTTCCAAAGGTGACTCTCTTTTGAAATGAGCTTGTTGCAGGGGAAATCAGTCAAGATGGAGACAAGCTGGAGCTTGTTTACTCTGACTCACGGTTTCAGAGGTCCCGTCCATGGTCGGCCCACTCCATGGCTCTGGCCTGGGGTGAGGGGGAGCATCATGGCAGAAGGCCATGGCACAGAAACACCCTCCACTCTCGGAAGTTGGGAAGCAGAGAGCGCAAGGGGCAGAGGCCTCGGGGAAGATGCACCCTTCCAGGGCAGCCCCAGTGACCCTCCTCCAGTCACACCCACCTGCCTACGGCTACCACCCAGTTGGCCATTCATACTAGGATGGATTTACTAGGTTACAGCTCTCACACCCTAATCATTTTTCCTTGAACTTTCCTGCATTAACAGGAGCTTTGGGCCATACCTCACATCCAAGCCATACGACTTATGTCCTTGTAAGAAGAGGAGAGGACAGAGACACAGAACTCCGAGGGACGACAGAGACACACCTGCAGAGAGGCAGCCGTCAGCCCAAGACCTCTACAGACAAACAGCCTCCACCAGAGGCCAGGAAGGGGCAAGGGGGTCCTGTTCGGCTCTGGGACACCTCCGTTTCTTTCTGCTAGCCCCCAGAACTGTCAGAGAATGCACTTCTATTGTTTTAAGCCACTCAGTTTGTGCATGTTTTTATAATAGTCCAGGAAACTATCCAACCTAGTCATTTGGATTGGGTGTTGGATATTGTGGGATTTTTGTCATATTCCTTTAAGGAGTACAGGACTTTGTTCTAGCATGTGGTTAAGCTACTTAGAAACAGTTTCACTCTTTTGAAACTCGCTTTCAAATTTTCATCAGGAGAAACAATTAATCTGAGGCTATCTTAGCTCTGCTAGGATGGTAACACCTCCTTTGAATGCTTCTCCATGCCCAGGTCTTACAAGCCTCCCCATCTCTGGCTGATGGGACTATCAACACAGCCCAGAAAGAGCTCAGGGGTCTCTGAAGGTCCCCCTGGCCTCCATAGCACCTCTTCTAGGTACACAGGTCAGTCCTTAGCCAGAGAGGAGGGAGGGCCTATGTGCATGTCTTGGAACCCCGCAGAGCGCCTTCTCTGGTTTTTTGTCTCATAAATTCTAAGCATCTTTTCTCCCCAAATTCCAATTTCTGTCTCAAATCAGCAAGATGTCGGGGCAGTTTGGGTCCCCTTCTGCACTGCAGCCTGGAAGTCACCTGTAGGCCAACCTGGATCGTTGGGGGACTCTTCTATCGGCAGTCCTTGCCTGGGAGGTGACAATCATCTACTGCCTCTTTCCCAAAGCCTGGAAACCTGTGTGGCCCTCCCTTTTCATTTCATTATTTACTGGTTCAATGAATCCAGTCCCTGTTACATTATTATAGCTGGAAAGAATGTTATTTATTTTTTAAGTAAACAAGAACATGATGTTTTGAGGAGTTACATGGTTTTCCTTCTTAATATCTGGAGGGCACATCATGCCTTCCTACTGTACACTAATGTGTCACATTTCAGGCATTTTTTTGGCACCAATACATTTTGCTGTGAAGTTTCCAAGAAAAATAAATCAAAAAATTAAAACAGAGCCTGGTAGATCAGACCCAAGGAACCCAATCTAAATAAACATCATGTGTCACTGATGACTGTCAATTACAATCTGTTGGCAGAAGCCACATTCTGTTTTTTAAGTGATTTTATCAGTCAAACAGAATGACAGGCTTCCCAACAAGATGACAGGTGCAAATTTTGTGATTCTCATTTTTTGATGAAAATGCCTCAAATTCTTCATGTTCTGGTTATAACCAAAGCCAGGCTGGTGCACATACAGATATGCATTGGCCAAACATTAACAAGCATCACAAAGAAGCTCCTATAAATTCCGAGTAAGCTCAAGGACATTCCTGCACCCTGGATCTCTAAGGTTTCCTGAAAGTTCCCTTGTGTCAGTCACAGTAACACTCCAGAAGCAGGATTCTGTTTGCCTTGAGGCTGTCAATCAGCCAGAATCCTCTTAAGCCAATGGAGCAGGAGACCACTTAGGGGCTGAGCTGAGGGATACGGAATACGGGCTCCCCTGGCTTTTACCCTGTTCAAGCAAGGGCTGTTGCCAATGCCCCAGTCAATGCGACCTTACATTTCACAAAGGAAAGCCCATTTCTAACATTTACAATAGGACAACAGGTGCCCATTTTTCTCAGAATAGCACAGTTCTGACATCCAGTTCTCGGGCTGCCACAGCCTTGGTCTGATCAAGATACAGTAGAGATCCATGGTCACCAAGTCCTGCATGGGCCACTGCATTCCAGCAAAAGCTGACCCCTGTGACACTGATTAGGGCATGACTCTCCCCTTAGATTTGAAACCAGGAGTAGCCAGCATACACCAATTTCATAAAGGGGCTACGTCAAGGCAGATTAGATGTCTTGAACTCATGATGCCCATTAATTGGCACTTCCACTGGCAAAAAGCACATTTTCATTATACCAAGCACCAAGAGAGTAATTTCTTAGAAGAATTTTCTTTTCCTTTAGTTATTTTTTTCTTTCCTTTTTATGGCCACACTACTGATCTATTCTTAGTATCATGTAACACGAATGTGGAGGACCCTGGACATCTCCCATGAAGACAGCAAATGCTATGGTCCACGGGTGTCTCCATCTGGATAAGTATCCCCAACATTCTGTGTGCTGAAGGCCCAGTGGACAGACTGCAGTGGTAGTGGGAGGGGTGGAGCCTAGTGGGAGGAAGTGAGGTCACTGGGGGCGGGATCACAAGAGGTATTCACCCCTCCCTCTCCTGGGTCTCCTGTCTTCACTGAGGTGGGCCACTTCCTCCACCAGGATCTCTCACCATACTCCCACTGCCTCACTATGACTCAAAGCAGCAGGCAAACTGTCCCTGGGCTGCAACCACCAAAACTGTGAGCCAAAATCAATGTTCCCATTTTCTAAATGGATTATCTCAGGCCTTTATTAAATAAAGGCAGAAATATCATACCAGTTTTTCTTAAATTTAAGTAAGTGCCCCTTAAGTACTTAATTTTTTATTTCTGTGGAAAGAACTAAGGGGGGGGAATGGCCTTTCTACAAAATCATAAAACTATTAAGCTATAAATTATAGAATAAGAACAGAATATCATATGTCAATCACTTTTATTTTTAAATGCTCTTTTGTGGGAATAATTTATTGAATGATTATGTTGTGAATATAGAAAAATTACTTTGCTTTAAAATGCAACAATGTGTTTTTTATAAAAATGGTCAGTTACAAAATATTATTTTGTTATATACTGTTTTTTTATTTTTGTTTGCTAACATGTCAGAGCCAATAGTTAGACATAGACTTCAATGTAAAACTTATTGATTATACATGAGTCAACAGTACTCCCCACAGACACCACTGCCAGGTATTATTAATCCATAAAATACTGCTCTGTCAAGCCGTGTCATCTAGGGAGAGTTGTAAGAAGAAACTCCCTTGATTTTTTTTATTGGGTTTTGTTAAACAATATTTCCAATGTTCATGACCTTCAGAGCATAAGGTAACCAAAATGTGCTAAAAAGGTCTTTAATCAATGTTTATGGCAGCTCAATTCACAATAGCTAAGCTATGGAACCAACCTAAGTGCCCTTAAACAGATGAATGGATAAAGAAAATGTGGTACATATACACAATAGAATATTACCTAGCCATAAAGAAGAATTAAATTATGGCATTTGCTGGTAAATGGATGGAACTGTAGACTATCACGCTAAGTGAAATAAGCCCCCCAAAAACAAAGGCTGAATGTTCTCTCTGATATGCAGATGCTAACATACAATCAGGGCCAAAGGGGAATGAAAGGAAGGGAGGGGGAATGAGAAAAGGAAAGACAGTAGCATGAATCGGACATACCTTTCCAGTGTAATGCCACATCGTATACAACCATAAGAGTGGGAAGCTATACTCCATGTATGTATGATATGTCAAAATATAATTCATCCAACATGGTCCCCATAACAACATCAAATCTCATAAAACATGCAGTCTATGCATCCGTTCACTGAGAAGACGGACTAAATTACTGTCATTTCTAAAATCAATGTAACTTTTTAAAGTTTTGAGATATAACTCACATGCCATAAAATACACTCAATTATTTATTTTTTTTAATTTGTATTATGTATTTAATTTTTTTCAGTTTTGTTGGGGTATTACTGACAGATAAAAATTACATTGGAGGTACACAATATGATTTTCACATTGATTTCCTAAAAGATTTATAATTTCATTCTTCCACATGTGGATATGGGCTTTATCTATCTAGATTTTCCTCAATGCCTTTATGTTTAAAATAATTAATGATAGGTGTATACTTAACTACTGCCATCTGGCTTTTTTTTTCTGAAATTTTTGTAGTTTCTTCCTCTTCCTGTTTCCATTGTGATTCATAGATTTTTATGTGATGGTGCGCTCGGATTCTTTTCTCTGTCTCTTTCATGTATACGAGGCCTTTTGTCTTTATGGTAACTGTGAGGCTTATATAAAACATCGTAGAATTATAATGGTCTCTTTGAAGCTGACACGACTTAACTTTGATACATTCAAAAATTCTCTATCTTTACTTCCCCCTGACACGCACATACACATTTTATGCTATTGATGTTCATGCTTTATATATTTTCATCTTGTGTATTAAGAAATTGTTGTAGGTATAGTTATTTTTAATTCTTTGTTAAACTTTTGTACTTGAGATAAAAGCACACCAGTGTTACAGTAACAGAGTATTCTGAGTTTGATCATATATTGACTTTCACTTGGGAGTTCTGTACTTTCATATGTTTTCATATTTATAACTTAACCATCTTTATCACACCTTTGTTTCTAAATGATGGCTTTGCCCAGCATAATAACCTTGAGGGACCAGGTTTTGTGTTGTTTTTCTTTCAGTGCTTTGAAGGTATCTATTTTCTCCAGCTTTCAAGATTTCTATTTTTTTTTAGGTTTTAATTTATTATATTATTATTTATTATAACATCATTTCTTACAACAACATTAACCAAGGGAAAGAAATAGGTCTTTGCTTCGAGTTATCTTCAATCCAATCATTGGATGGAAACAAAATATGTGGTTTCTCAGAAAATATTAAATGTGTAATCAATGAGAAAAGTTGGTCCATCTGAAGATTTGAGGAGCTTTGAAACTCTGATATTTAACATCAAGTTTAAAATACAGTATTTAATGCCAATGGGAGAGTTGCAACAACTTCTGAAAATTTCCTCTTGGATTAGAGTGACCTGGCATGAGGATGGAAAAAGAAACTGGAAAGGATTGCAATAATCAGAATATTAATCTTAGGGGTCCTCCCACCAGAAGAAACAGGAAATGTCTTTTCAGTTTTGTGATCAAGTTATTTAAAAAAAAAAAAACACAGTATTAAAAAAAAAAAGCACAGCATAGACTCACAATCTCACTTCAATTGAGAAATCTACTAACAGCCTTACAGATTAATCTTGCATGTGACAAATCAATTATTGCTTGCTGTTTTCAAATTTTCCTTTGTCTCTGGCTTTTAACAATTTTATGATAATGTGCCTAAGGATGATCTTGGGTTGATCTTGCTTTGTATCCTTCCATCTTCATGAATCCAGATGCCCTTGCCCTTCCTAAATTTTGTGAAGCTGTCAGCCATTATTCTCTGAGTTTTTGCCCCTTTCTCTCTCTCTTCTCCTTCTGAAATTCTTGTAACATATACATTGCTCTCTCTGCCCTTGATTTTTGTTGTTATTGTTTCTCTAAATGGATAATTGCAAATGTCCTATTCTCAAGTTTGATTTTTTCCTATTCTGTATGATCAAGTACATGGCAAAAACTATTGAATCTCACAGTTCTGTCATTAGACTCTTCAGTTCCAGGACTTGGTTTGACTGTCTATCCTGTGCCACTAACACACTGTCTTGATGACCATTGTCTTGTAATTCTTTTGCAATCAGGAAATGTGAGCCCTCCCGCTTTGTAATTTTTCAATATTGTCTTAGCTATTCTGGGTTCTTTATAATTCCATATGAATTTTAGAGTCATCTTTCTACAAAGAATTCAGCTACTTGTTTTAAAAAGATAAGTAGCCAATAAACTACATCATACCTCAACACATGAATGACATTTTAAAATCAGGCACACCGACTCCACAGAACAGGGTCTTTGCATTTGGGGCAAGGGCATATAAGAAAATGGAATTTTTTTCAACCAGGAAGATATAGTGCCATAAGACAATTTAATCATGTCTTCCTGGACAAAGGATTAACCTGTAAACAATCAGGGAAATGTGCTCAGATGCTGGGGGTAAAGGCCAATGAGGATCATTTACACTCATTGTCTCCTCCACTGCCCCAAACCCAGTCTCCTCACATAGGTCTAATGCAGACAGTAGATGTATCACTTAGGAATGCTGACTCCCACCAGTCACCTATAATCCTATTGACTCAGGAGGCCCAGTAGGAGATGGCAAGTTCAAGGCCAGCCTCAGCAACTTAGTAAGGCCCTAAGCAACTCAGCAAGACCTGTATCTATTTTAATATTTTAATAAAATATTAAAAAGGGCTGAAGTTGTGGCTGAAGAAGTGCCCCTGAGTTCAGTCCTGTTACTGAAAAAAGTGTGTGGGGGGGAGGCTGAAGTAGCTCAGCTGAAGGACACTTGCCCAGCGTGTGCTAGCTAATTTTTACCTATATTTTAAAACTTAGAGATAACATTGAGAAATAACTTGAATGACCCCATGCCTCTGATATACATAGTTGGGGAACATTGTATTTCAGGCTCTTCTGTCTGGTCTTCTTCAAGGAGGTAGGGGGATCACTACCCAAAATACTTGCTTAGCAAAAACAACCTGCATTTCTCATGATCTGCCACTAGGTGGCATACACACACCTAACTAAACCTAGGGATTTCAGGGAGAAACCAGATCTGAGGTGAAGAAGGCCTTGCCAGGTCAACACACCCTTGGTGACAGAGATGGAGGAAGGCAGGGCAGCTGCAAATCAACGTCCTTTTTACTTTCAAGAAATGATTGAGAATATTATCACTTTGGCCATGGTGCAGTGTATTTAATTCCTAAGGTTGTAACATTACAATTAACTGTGCTGCTTAAAACAATAAAAACCCATTATCCCACAGTTTTGGAGGCTGGAAATCTGAACTCCAGGTGTCAGCAGGGTCTTTCTCTTCCTTGGGCTCTGTTCAAGGTCCTTGATGGGTTCAGGACACACTATGCCAAAACAGGGCACCGTGGCATTTGTGTTTAAATTGCAGAAGTGTTTAAAGTAAAAGCAAAGGCAGTTCTATTTAGGTGCAGAATAGATTTGCAAATCAGGACATGGGCTCACCTAGACCAGACCAGTGTTGCAGCAAAACTGGGCTTGGACTTTCATTAAGCCTAGCAATTAGAAACTGACCCCACAAATGGGCCTCGTTATCATAACAAATACCAGAAGTAATCAGCTTACAAAGAGAAAAGGTCTGTGTGGGCTCCTAATTCAGAGGCTGCATCCCAGATCAGCTGGCCTGGTTGCTGGGGCTATAGGGGCACATCATGGGGGCAGGGCACTGATAAGCAAGACCACTCACCTCTTGGCTGGAGACAAGAAGGAGAGAGAGGAAAGGGCTGGACCCACAGCCCCTGGGGGGGGGGGAGTGGGCACACCCCACTGACCTGAAGAACTCCCACTGGCGCCCCTCTTCAAGGTTCCCCCACCTTCCAGTCACACCATGCTGGAGACCTAGACAATGCACAGGCCCTTGGGGGACTCGAGATCCAAACTACAGCAAATGCTGGTCAATTCTGTCAGTCACTGGAATGTCCACTTCAAGAGCTAGTCACCCTGGTACTTGTGAAGCCTCGAGGCACGGTTGGGCTCCATGGGGCGACTGTGGGTGGGGCGTGCTGTGGGGGGGCGTGCTGGGGGGGTTGCTGGGGGGGGAGGCAGGCTGTTCAGGGGCAGGCTGTCTGTGGGGCAGGCTGTGTGTAGGACAAGCTGTCGGGGGGCAGGCTGTCTGTGGGACAGGCTACCCCAGGCAGTCAGATCTCTGAGGCTCCCGCAGGGCTGTGCTTTCTTGGTTATTCTGCAGCCATCCTGATTTATTGGTATTAGAAGATCTCTCTTCCTCTCCTATTTGCTCCCTAGAAGCAGGTTAAGACCCTCGTTCCAGAGATGCCCTCCCTACCCCCAGAGAAAGGAATACCCAGGGCACAGAGAACCTGAACAAGCAGGCTGGCCACACGGGGCCCCGCTGGGCACCTTAGGTCCTGCTGGCTCCTCCACTCTCTGCCTCAGCCATCTGCCTTCCACCAAGCCTGGCACAAAAATACTCGGGCGCACCTCTCCACTGTCACATAAAACATCAAATTAATGTGTGTTTTTCTCTTTTTAACTTGTCTTTCATTATCAGTGTGTAGGGAAGTTTTAACTTCACTCTTATTACACTGGAGTTTGGATAATTTTGATCTGTGAAATGAACTGACAAAATTCAGATTAATAGAAAAAATACAAATTCATTCCCATGCATAAGGACGGGCGCCCGGCACAAAGTCAGACTCCCGGGCAGGCAGGGTGCTGGGCCTGACATGGAGCTAGCACAGGCACAGGGGTCCTGGGTGGGGAGGAGGCAGAGAGGTTGGGGGAGACTGGGGAGGCTGGGGAGCACATGCCCAGCTAGCAAGCGATGAGATGCAGGTGAGGTCTCCCGGGTAACAACCACCTCAGGTCGTCTCCGTCTGGTCCTCGAGCTTCTTCCTATGAAAAAATCTTTCCTTGGCAGATAGAAAGGTCTGCTGCACCCAGTGTTTGCTAACACAGAAAGAAGAGATTTCTTTTCTTTTAAAAAGGGCAGCCATGCAGAGTTAGGCTGGTTTCTGCAAAGGGCTGCAATTTCTCTAAATAACCAACTTGAAATATGCCAAATAAATACATTTGGGTGAATATTTTTATCACCCTCAGATGCCTCCACCATACACCCAGAGATGGGTGAGGGAAGCTTTTTCCCTACCCCGCCTCCTAGCTACCGGTGGGTGCCTGCACCCCATCTTTCCTGGCCTCATAGCCACACCTTCCACTCTGCCTAGGTCTTGGTACAGAGGTCTCCTGTCTCATGTGACCTTCTCTAGGACATCAGCCATTTGATTTAGGGGCTGCCCTCATCTTCACTACATCTGCAACAGCCAGGTTTCCAAATAAGGTCACCCTCTGAGGTTCCAGGTGGACGTGAACTTGGGGGAACATCTGTCTGCCTCAGGGCATTACTGTGAGGATTAAACAAGTGCAATGCACTAGTGTCTGGCAAATGTCATTATTTATTACCATCATCATCATCATCACCATCATCATCATCACAATCATCATCATCAACACCATCATCATCATCACAATTCAAAAGTGGGGCTGGGGATGTAACTCAGTGGTGCATACCAGCATGCACGAGGCCCTGGGTTCGATCCTTTGTGTATGCACACATACACACACACACACACACACACCCCAAGTGGGGCCTCATACTTCATGCTTCACACCAGAGCCTGAATGAGGAGCTGTCTGGTAGCACATCCACGCTGTGAATGCTCCTCCTGGAGGACCTGGGCCTCTGTTTCTTGCCCTTCTTCTCTAGGCAAGGCCCAGGGCCCAAGAGCCTTCACTTTGTTCTCAAGCGTTGCATGATTTTATTGGATACATGTCCAAAAAGGACTTGGCGTGGCGGCATCCTTGTGTTCACCCTTCACCATCTTGGCCCAGAGGAGGTCTGGGCCACAGGAGCCCAGGAAGCAGGGGTGTTTGGGTAGATGATGGCCAGGGAAGGACCAGACGCAGCTGCCGTCCTCTCCCCTTGATGGAGAGGCAGGTGGAGTCTCTGGAGGGTAGCAGAGGCTATGCAGAACAATCCCACTTGGGGACAGAAACCACCAGAGCAGCAGGTGGATAAAAGGACTTGCAAAGATATGTGGAGGGACGGCCAATGGCAGCTGGATGGCCCACGGTATCCAGGCAGAAGCTGTGACTAAAGAAGCAACGGTTGGGGAGAAAAGTCTCATCCAAGCCCCCAGGTGGTGGAGACACTGAGCATCTCTACCAGGTGCCCCCAAGAGCAAACGCTGCACCCCTCCATGGACCCACTCTGGCTTCTCCCTCCCCTATCTCAGCAAAGTTTCCACCAGCAAGAAGCAGGGGACCACTGGGACCCATCCTTTGTCCTCAGGAGAAGTGCCTCTGCCTCTTCCCATTGGCTACTGGGTGAAGTCCTGGGCACAGGACACAAGGCCTCCACGGTCTGAGCCCTGCCCACCTGTCCATCTGCCTCTCACTCCTAGAAGTCACTTACCCACCCTCTGAGGGAACAACTGAGTGAACATGTGGGTGAATAAATAATGCATCCCCACAAACCCGGAGGTGAGGCACTGCCAAAGGAGCCAGATGTTTTCACAGACCTGTCAGACACCACCGCTGAGCAAAGCACTCTGGGGCTCTCTCATTAGATGGGCAGCCGTGGGCTTCCAGGATCCTGTCCCCAGGGAGAGTGAACATTGTTCCTGTCTCTGTCCTGGGACAGCATTTCACACACTGGTATTTGTTACATGATGAGATTTAAGTTCCCAGCCCTGGGGTCTTCAGGTCTGCATTTTATTCCAAGTCAGGCTACAGATGTGAATCCTGATGAGCTGCCTTGAGTAGGGGAGAAGCAAAAATAACTGATATGGACTTCTGTTCCCGTCTTCCCAGCAAGATCCCCAGGGCAGGCAGCTCTAATGCAGGGGCAGGACCTAGGACAGGGGCTGAAGCTACATGGGAGCAAAGTGCAAGGAAAGGAGATGGGCAGGAACTGGGGTTCCTGTTGCAAAAGTCTAAAAGCCAGATTCCAGGGAGGGTGGCCAGGCCAGAAGTCATCAGAAAGGGATATAGGGGCCAGGGACCTAGTTCAGTTGGCAGAGTGCTTGCCTCACACACACAAGGCCCTCAGCTCAACCCCCAGCACCACAAAAAAAAAAAAAAAAAAAAAAAAAAAAAGCATTTGGGAGGAAAGTAATGTGATTAACATATTTACAGATTAACTTATTTTACAAATATTCCTCTGGCTGCCATGTGAAGAATGTACGAGGGGCAAGAAGCAATGCAGAGAGGAAAATATGGAGGAGGACAGAGTTGCCTAAGAAGGACAGGAGGCTGGCATGGCTGTGGAGATGAAGTGGTGGAACTCTGCAGGGTCTCCCTGTGGACTGAACTGTGTCCCTGACATGGACTTTTGGGGGCCTTGGCCCCAGGGTAATGGTGTGTGGAGACGGGTCTCCTGGGACGTGACTGAGCTTGAGTGAGGTGACAGATCGGAGGAGTAGGAGGTGCCAGATTGTTACTACCAACCCCACCAGCCCTCCCAGTGCACAGAGGCAATGACACCAGAGCCCAAGCAAAGCCCCCAGGGAGAGGACACCTGTGGTGTGACATAACAAGAAATGTGTGTTTTTGTCCCAAGTCCCTGGCACAGAGCTCAGAAAATACTTAGAACTTCTGGAGCCGTTCTGGAGAGGAGTGATGTTTGTAATTCACAGGTCACTTTCCACCACACCTGAGTTTATGCTAATGAGGTGACCCCTGGAGGATGGCGCTGGTTGCCAGGGTCCTGGTCACGTGATCAGAGGGCTGGCATTTCAGTCCGGTCCTGCTCCTGTGGAGGTCCAGCTGTCAACAGTGGCCAGTGGTGTGAGCCACTTGCCTGTGGAAAGGACCCTCTGCAGAAGCCCTGGTCAGAGCAGCTGAGAGCTTCAGGGTGGTAGAGTGTGGCATCCCCCAGCCCCACAGGGAAGAAGCCCTGCGCTGGGCCCTTCCAACCTCACATGCATTCTCATCGGCCATTCATCTCTCGACTTTGTAACACCCTTTGTAAGTAAGAAACTGATGAACACAGGTGCTCACAGTCCTGAGTTGTTAGAGCAAATTACAGAGCCCAAGGAGAGAGTCAACGGAGCCCATTTGTATCCACGTTGGACAGAAGTGTGAATAGCTGGGGATTTGCGCCCCGTACTTGGCATCTAAGCTGGGGACAGGCTGGTGGAACGGAGCCCTTCACCTACAGAGTCAGGGCCAGGACCTGGGAAGTAATGTGGGCTCTCAGCCAGACTCCAGGACCCAGCAGGACTGGAGAGCAGCCCCTGTGGAAGACCCACAAGAGTTGCGTGAGCGAAGGATCAGTGTCTCCTGTTAGCACCCTTTGCAGTTTAGCTCAGCTGACTGCAATTTAATTGAGTTCAATCCTAGGATGCCCAGTTGGATTGGAGACTCGCTTGGTGTGGAAAACACATTTGGTGTCAGAAGAAGTGTTATGTGCACAGAGAGTCAGGGCTATCTTCTTAACTGCCATCTGCAAGTCAGAAGAGAGCCCTCCAGAGACCAAGTTTGCTGGCACCTGGATTTTGGACTCCTAGCCTCCAGAGCTGTGAAAAACAGGGTCAGTTGTTCAAGCCACGCTCTCTCTGGTGCTGTGTTAGGGCTGCGAACCCTAGCACAGGCCTGTCCTGAGGGACCACACTGTGCCTGACATTTGGGGAATGCAGTGTCCATACAGAGAAGCCAAAGGGGACACACATAGAGCTATAGACCTCAGCATGTGAGAAAATCCCAGTACTTTTGGGTAAACAGGCTTATGGATAAAAGGTGTGCTGAGGGCAGGAGCCACAGCGAATCATGGTGGCGTGGAAGAACCGCAAGGAGCCCTCATGGGGGTGGGCCAAGCCGACACAGTCTTCCCCAGCCTGCCTCCTACCCTAGAAAGTGCAGAACTGCCATGGGGAGGTCCCCAGTAGATGTTCCCATCTTCACTGAGGCACATTCTCTGTCTCTCATGTTCCTTAAAGAGGCATACAAATCTCCCTACATGGAAACTTTCAGTTCCTGGAGGAAGGTAGAACAGAGGGCTATGTGTGGACGTGTCACTGAGTAGAGAGAACAGGTGACCTCCTGCTCTCAACAGATGGGTGCCTCTCACCTGTCGTCTCCGTCCTGTCTGCTGATGGCCTGAGCCCCAGGGGATGTTTTCCAGCTACTTACATGGAACATGGAATCCCAGAAAGAGAGCCATTCACCAGCATGGCATGGCTAGTTAATGACAATAAACGAGTTGTCCTGAGTGCCATCCAGAGCTGAGCCTGGACACCACTCTGGTGTCCACCCAGGGTGAGGACACTGCCTCCCCAGAGATGCACCCTCAGCCAGACTCATCCAGCTTCTAGGGATGGGCCACAGCCATCTCAGTGGCCACGCCCCCTCCCTGGCCTTCCTGCTGGGCATTTGCCACCTAGGTTCTGGTCTCACTCTCCTCCCCCAGTGCTCCTCCCCAACTTTCAATAGTAACGTTATCTGTAGCTCTTTACTGATGACAATGCTGCCTAAATTCTGTCCTAGTGCCCTCCTGTAGTTGGGGACAACATGGCCAACTCTGTTGTACAAGTGAGGGTACTGACACACTGTGTTTTAGAAAACTGTCTGCACTTCATGTGCTGACCTGGTGGCCCCCGTGTGTCTGACCTTGCCTCCCGCCCAGTACTGCAAGTGCAGGGCGCCTGTCCTCATTCACCCTGAGCTGCTGGACCCCGCAGGTGCCGCTGTCTGCTCCCTTCCCACCTCTTCCAAATACACCAGTGCCCCTGGCATCACGAACTTCCACCGAATGAGTAAACAAGCTTCCAATGAGTGAACGAGCTACCAGCATAGAAAACCAGGGAAGACTCTTCAGCATTACTCCTGGGGAAACTTACCTTCCAACACAACAGGATGATTCACTTAAACCTAATGGAGGATTTTTTGTTGAGAAAATGTTTGTTGTCTTCGTTTCCCTTTCCCAAGGCCTTACTAGAAACGCCAACCAGACCTTCCTCCCTGTACTGGTTTGGAGGTGCAGTGGGAGTCCAGGAATCTAAGTGTTTGAGCAAGTGTGTGTGTGTGTGTGTGTGTGTGTGTGTGTGTGAGCGCACTCGGGCACGGGACTCAGGGGCAAGTGATAGACAAGGCAACTCTAGAGAGAACAATTCCAGCCAGCCGCCTCCCAGCTCTTTACCACTTGCAAAAGTGGATACAAAAGCAAATATATTCTGAAAGCTTTGCTTCCAAGGGCAGAGAACAGATTCCAAGATGACCAGGACAGCCTCAGAAAACAACTCCTGGAGGTCATGTGGCCAAGGATCTGGATGCTCGTGTGTTTTACAAAAAGCCATCATCCCGGCCCGGAATGTCTCTCTCTGCATATCTACATGAACAATCACTCCAACTTCACCTAAATGGATCCAGGGCAGGACTTCTTAGAGAATTGCACTGTTGATTCTTCATGAAGCCTGGACAAAAGCCTCTCAATTTTGTTTCCCACCACCCCCCTTTATGGATAATATGCATCTACTTATCAGAAATTAAAAAAAAACTATTAAAAAATACTCTCTGTTTAAGGGATATTTACAAAAGCATTTCAATAACATGGGGTTCACTCGACCCAAACTGGATGGATCAGACTGAATTCCAAAATCATTTGACAGAGATCAACGGATTTAGATACAAACCTGCCTCTTTCACCTTGGCCACTCATTTTTGGTTGGATCCTCTTTGGTACTGGGCCCCCTACTTCCCATCCTCTTACCCCACTTCCTGGGTTGAGGAGAGTGACGTACAAGTACAGAGAGCTATCTGTCTCCTGCCACCCTCTGTTAAGGGACATCTGGATGTGTCCCTGGGGTACAGAGACTCCAGGAGTTAAATGCCACCACCACACACTGCAGAATCTGTCATCTAGATCGCCTTGGGGAATTGGGCCAAGCTTCTGAAAAATAGGATGAGATTGTCATTTCTAGGGGCCCAAAAAGCATGGTCACTGTTTCAGAGTGTTGTTTAGAACATGCAGAAGTGACATTCCTCACTGCCATCCTCCTACCACTTGCCACTCACAGCCTTCCCCAGAGGAGGTGAACTGTTGGTTGAAATGCCAGGTTTGGCCTGCGGTCAAGGTTTTGTTGAGCTGCCCAGTATGTCATATAATCAAATTAGTTGCTATCGTTTTAAAATTTAGGAAAATTTTACATAAAAAAGATTGGATTTCCAACTCCTCTTAAGAAACAGTAAGGTTTTCTAATACCAGGACATGTACTTCTGAAAATGTTACTTTTATTGCTGATTGGAAAGCCACCTTTATTTGTCCTTAGTTTATAAAATATGGTGCATCTATGCCTGATTTATCAGTTAAAAGCATTTTCACGGAGCTGAGCTGAGGGTGTCTCAGTGGTGGAGGGCCTGCCTGACATGGGCAAGGCCCTGGATTAGATCCCCAGGACCACACGTGACATAAAGTACACCCGGCTGGTGTTCACAGCTCATGCTTTGTCTTGCAGCACCATAGGACACGGAGTGGTACTTGTCTCACTGTCTCAGAACTTTCTATTTAAGTCCCAACACTGAGGACATCCAGTGATGTCCTTACTTCCCAAAGAGAAACTGCTGACGCATTCCATGGAAATTACTGGGAGGTGCAGCGTTGCTCCCTACAGGGTCTCTCCCCACAGCATCACTCCTCACAGTGTCATGGCCCCTTGGTCCCATGGGGAGAGGGCAGGCAGCCAGAGGGAAGTCAATCAAGCAAAGAGGCAGGGAGGGGGTCAGGCACCTCCACCCCCTCAGACCAAGAAAGTGGGAGCTCAGAGAGCCTCTGCTGGAGATTTTAGGGGTGCTGCAGGGAAGGGATCCTGGCACCAACGACAGACTCTCACAGGCTCAGCCCTCCAGAGAGGAGCACAGGGAGGGAGCAGCTAGAACTTGTCATGTGTCCTCTTGGGCTTGGGAGCATCATGAACACAGAGACTGGGCGGACTTCTCACCTGGACACTTATTCAGGCACGCAAACGTGACAGCTTGAGCAAAGAGGCCACCTGCACTGTCCCCACAAATGCTCCAGGCCCCAGGGTCTAGTTGATGCTGTGGAAGGTAATAGGATCTTCCTTAAGATGGAAGCTTACAGAGAACCCCAGCAGCAAGAGCTCGAGGAGAACTAGGTAATGGGGACACAGCAGGAAGCCAGCCAAATAGGGAACTGACCAGAGCTAAGCAGCACAGAAGCCCAGACCCTCACAGACAACCCTCCAGACAAAGCCTGTCTCTGGACGTCTCTCACCAGAGGGGGCTGAAGCGGAATGGGTAGGGGGAGCACACAGGGCATTGGCTTCCCTCATCCCCCAGAGACTTTCCCATGTCGGCCTTCCACAGATGCAGTGGCCTTGTGCCCCAACAGGGGACAAGGACATTCCAGAGGCCTGACATTCCCAAAGAATTCCTGTTAAGCTCTGGTTCCCAAATCCAGACTGCCTGCTGCCAAGAAGCCTCTATGTGAAGCTGAGAATGACCTTGACACCAGGTGGTGCTGCAGGGCTGAAGAGCAAACCCACAGTAGTACAGGCGCCCGTGTCCTGCCCGTCCATCTCCCTGCCTGACGATGAAGGACTCAGGGTGCGCTGGCCCTCTCTTCTCGCCCATCAGCTTCAGGAAGCTGCCCTCTCCAGCTCTCTTTGTTCCTGCCATATGACACGGTAGAACTTATCAGCCCCAGTGAAGATCCTGAAGGATCCACCTGGCAAAGAGTGGTGACCTTGAGGCCACCTAGATAGCAGGCAGGAGACGTGTCACGATGCGTACCTTTGTAAAATGCACAGTGTACTTCCTTGTCTTTCTGTTTGTTTTGGAAATTGAGAGATTGAAGATTGCTAGAGAGTTTATTCATGAAGATGAGAAAAGTCTTCAGACCTCAAGTGACCACTTTATGGTTGGTAGTTGATAACAGGCTGCTTTTCTCTCTGTGCTCACCTCCAGACACACACCTCCACCTCCACATACTTCTCTAGGACCCCTACCTGGGAGGCTCTTCTCTAGTACATTTGGAAAATTCTAGCCGTCTTTGCTTAGACACCACCTTTTCCAGGATGCCTTCCTGCTGTAATTACCCACCACTCTAACCCCTCAACAGTACGAGCCCGGACTCATCTTCACCTTGGCCTTGCAGTACTTCAGTGCTGATTTTATCTCTTTGTATTATAACATATTTATTAGGTTATATATCCATCTCTCCAACCAGGCTGAGCTCCCGGAAGAAGGTATTTTACTTTTCTCTATTTCCATAGCACAATATCAGTTGCATTAATGAATTAAAAACCCTAACGTTTTGAGCTGATTCTCTCATATTTTTTATGTCTCCTTTGAGCGCCGGCAGAGTAAGAGTTTTAGGGAGTCCACGCCTGCGCTCATGGGAATGAGCTGGGAGGCTGTCGCTGGGTTGAGCTCCTGGATGTCTCTGAAGGGAAGACAAGAGAAAGGGAATCTGCTTGCCAACAGCCCTCTGCAGGTGCAGAAGAGCCCCTCCTGGTCACAGGGCTGAATCTGGCTCTCAAGGCACTTAGAGGAGACACACAGTCGCTGGGTCACCCAGTGGCCTCCAAGCAGAAGCACACCTGACTTGCAGAGCCCTGGATGTGGGCCTTGGTGGCCTCCAAGCAGAAGCCCACCTACTTGCAGAGCCCTGGAGATGTGGGCCTTGGCTGAGTTCAGTGGGAGGCTCACCCACCTGTGTAGAGGGACCCGGTGGTCTTGAACACCGCCCCTCCTGAGCCCAAGAGGGCGCATCAACTCTATGGAGACCAACAAAGCAACAGGATTGAATGTAGTGAAATCAGACGGCCCTCCCACTATGGTCAGGCACCCCATGCATATTCCCCATCCCCACCCAACACACTAGAGGAGCTGGAGGCAGAAGTGGGAGGCTGGAGGAGGAGGAACAAGCAGATCACAGCCTACCCTGTGGACTTCTCAGCCAGGGCTCCAGTGCAAATGGGTGGAGGTTGAAAGTGGAGTTCGAACTCAACCACTTAGCACTAAAAGGTCTAAATCCTCATGACATTTGCCAGGGCACAAATAAGTCACTGATGGCAACAGTATTTTTTTTTTAATATGTAGAAGTGACTGCTATGGTTTGAATATTTGTATCTCCTCCAAATGTCATGTTGAAACTTAGCTGCCATTGTGGTGGTAGTAAGAAGTAGAGCAAGTTATTAAACCGTGCGGACTCTGTCCTCATGAATGGAATGGTGCCTTCTAAAAGGGCTGGAGGGAATATTCACCCCTTTGTGCCTTCTGTCCTTTCTGCCATGTGGGACAGAGACATCCCCTGCAGAAATTTTCGCAACAGGCGCCATCTTGAAGCAAAGAGAGCGGCTCTCATAGACACCAAACGGCCGGTGTCTTCATCCTGGACTTTCTAGCCTTCTGAGCTGTGAGAAGTGTATTTCTATTGTGTGTTCGTTATCCAGTCTATGATGTTTTTAATAACAGCACAGATAGACCAACCCAATGTCCAGACAGCAGTGTGGTATATGCAGGATGTGGCATAGCTGAGAAGGTTCGAGAATGGAAAAGGGCTTCATGTTTACTCCTATGGGTTCAACGCTGCTTAGTCAGTCAGCTACATGTGTTAAGCACAGCCACATAAGGAATAGCACAAGAATGTGCAGTGGGACCACTGGACTCCTGCAGAGGGCAAGGGAGGCTCCCTGGAGAGGTGCCATGAACCGGGTTCTGCAGAGCTCATCAAGGCAGAGGGGCTCCTCCCTACTAAAAGAAATAAGAGGATGTGGGCAGAGGTTCCACTGTGAGTTCCCAGGAGAGGAAGCTTGAGCCCTGGGTAGCGCAGAAGGAGGGCATGCAGCACAGGGAAGCAAGGTTGTGCAGAAGAGGAGGGGGGGGCTAGGTGGGCTCTGTTTTGAGAATGCTGCCTAGGACATACCCAGGTGTTGAGACCCTCGGTTCCCTGGTAGCCTCTGAAACCCAAACCACCACCTCTTGGGGAGAATGGGAAAAGTCACAGGTGACTCTCAGACCCTTTGCGATACCAGCAGCTCCCCGAGCTCCAAGGATGGCAGAACCTTGCTGCTGCTGTGGGCCATGAGACCTCCTGTCAGTCAGGATGCTCAAGTGCGAATCCTCAAAAACTCTACCCACATGGAGGAAACCACAAGGGAATTGTCAACTCGCCCAACTAGGAAGTCAGTTCTAATCTAGCAGTTCGGCAGCTTCTCAGGATGCTGAGGGCGAGGCTGGCTCCCGTGCTGCTTCAACCAACCCAGCTCCATCCTGAAGAGAGAAGGTCTCAGTGGCACCCTGTCATGGAGGGCCTCAGATTCACCCCTCCGGCGTGGGCTGAGGGCGACTCCAGCCTGGGTCAAGGGGCAGAGGAGTTGCTGAGAGGGCAGCACAGTGGCAAGTCCTTGGGTCCTTCCCGGGCTGTGCTTTTGCCTTTGAGGCTAGGGACGTACAGTTGAATGAAAATCATTTGGCAGCAGAAAGCAAACTGAGTAGACAATCAATATTTGTTCCCTACAGACTCGATTAAAGGTGTTTAGTAGGGAGGGACGTGATTGAATTTGGGTTTTGAAGTCATCTGGGCTGCAATTTGAAGTTTACAAGGGAGGAGCACACGCAGAGGGGCCTCTTTCCTAGAAAGGAGGCCTTGGCTGTATTTGAAAGTAAAATCCTGACCTTTGATGTGCTCCTTGGTGCTTATATAAAAACTTGAGGCTGTCAGGGAAGGAAGGTAAACATTTTCCTGATACTGTCAAACATCTCTAAGTATAATTGATGTGCTTTCAACCTATTAAAACCAGAGTTCTGAAAACCGTCCTGTCAACACGGGTACAATGTCTCATCTGAAGAACTGCGAATAGGTCTGTGTCATAACTAGAGCTGCAGAACGTTGACTTGCCTTCAAATGACATAAATTCCTCAGCTCCTACCTGCACTTAAATGCATAACCATTCATACACAGTCACGTGCACACCTGTGGACTCACATGTATTGCAACCGTCTGGGAAAAGCAGCTGCCCATGTTCCAGCTTGTCCTGCTCTGCTGGTCTCAGCTGCTCTGCACAAGCTACCATCTCTAGAAGGACGGGCATCACTAGCTTCCTGGGAATCCAAACCAAAGAAAAATGTGAGCCTGCATTTTGACCACTCTATTGAAAGAGGAAAGGGTAAGGGTGATCACGTATTAGTGACAGAAAGAGCAGGACAATCAGGAAAGAAGTGGAGCATCCCCAGCAAGGCCTGGCGATCTGAGCACGCGCCTGTCTCAGCCCCAGCACTGATGCTAACTGGCTCAGCGACTTCAGCTAAGTCCTGTAAACACCCGTTTCCTCATTCAGGGATAACAAGTCCTTTTCAGAGGGTCTGGGCGTCGGCGGGTGTAGACCAGATCTGTGCAGCCTGACAGTTCCCGCCCTGGCCATCCAGGCTTGGGTGGTCACATCCACCTCTGTCCTCAGCACAGATTCCCCAGAGGGAAAGCCTCTCAGTACAGCAGAGAGGGGCGAGCAGGAAATATGTGGGGCAGCTCTGCGTCTGGTTTTCGGTGATGGACCAAGAGCTGCAGCAGCATCTGCCCTCGGAGACTGGCTTCTCCTGCCGGTGCCAGGTCACAGGACGCTTGGTGTGAACAAAGAAGACTCTCTTATTACTGTCGGAATTTGTCATCCTTGATTTTTTCTTTCTTTTATGCTATGGCTTGGATAAAATTTAGCAGGTTAAACATGCCGATGTCAAATAGCAATTTGGCTCTGTTACAGTCTTCAGCGGCAGCCCCCAAAAACCTCCAGGAGTATGTATGAGCTGGGGGTTCTTCTGTCTTTGCTCTTTGAACCTTTAACACAGGTTCCCAGAGGTTTCCACATGGCCCTTCGTGGTGGCGAAACCCTTTTGTCACCTTCGAAATGCAAGTGTCCTCTCTCCCTCTTCATCTGTGCCCCGCGCTGTTTGCCAGAAAAGCTATCATTGTCTGGAGGTGTGCATTTTTAACTTGTGCAAATGGAATTATGCTGTTAGAAAAGCAAAAGATACACAAAATTAAAGGACCAGCCCGCCACAGCTCCTGTGCCACTCAAGGTAACAAACTGACCTGTGGTAAGAGCTTCCTGTTCGACCTCTTAAGAGTCACCTCCTATTTTAACAGGCTCTTCTGTCTTCAGTGCAAAACTGGAGTTGATACAGTTCCTATTACCTGTGGGATAAATAGGTAATGCCAGCAGGATGGCCCCACAGGCCTCGCTCCCAGCCCCCTGGTCTTCTTTCTGGAACCTTCCATACACTTTCTTTGATCTTCTGACCTCATATTTTTTTTCCCATTAAAATAGCACCAACTCATAGAAGTCTGAGTTCAAAAAATACCAAGAAACAGAAGCAACCCCTTTATCTTCTAGATTTTCAGGTGCATAGAGATGAAATCATTCCATATAAACAATCATATTTATCTTTTTACTTTTTCCCTAATACTACAGCATCTGCCCTTCTCCAGCGACTGCCTGGTAAGCACCATGTAAAAGGGCCAGACGACTGTCCATCACATGAGGATTTGGTGGTGCGCCTGGATGCTCAGCACTAAAACTGCTTCTGTCCACTGTGGTAATGGAGAGTGACCAGCGCACTCAGGGCTTCTCTGCCGTCACCCGTCATGTCTCGCAGTTTAGCTCAGAGTTCTGGAGATTTCTGTCCGTGTTTGTTGTTCTGGGGCCTGTGGCAAAGCAGCACATCATGGCGGCAGCATGTGGTGGCAGAACCTTGCTGCTGCTGTGGGCGATGAGACCTCCTGTCAGTTAGGACACTTGATGGTGCGAATCCTCGAGTTGCTCACTGCACAGTGACCAGGAAGCAAAGAGAAAGAGGAGAAGGTCGGCACCCCATAGTGTCCTCCCTGAATGACCTAAGCCCACACCAGGTCCCACCTCTTAAAGGTGCCCCCCTCTTTCGATAGTGTCAAGCTGAGGACAAAGCCTTTAACTCCTGGGCCTTGGTCTTTTCACATCACATCTTGAAAGCGTTCTGTCTTCTGACTCGTTTTTTTCTTCCCTTTGAAAGTTCTCCAGCTTCTCTATTGGAGACCCAGGTTGGAACTACCAAGTTCTAGGAACATGCATAAGAGGAACTTAAAAAAATAAATGCATTGTTTAATCCCAGAAAATTGGGTATTTTTAGAATGCTCCCAAAAATTCTCATGAAGAAAGGGAATGGGCTCAATTGCATCCCCCCAAATTTATATATTCAAGTTCTAAGTCTTGATACCTTACCAAGTGACCATGTTTAGAGAAGAGTCTTCAAAGAGGTCCTTAGTTTAAAATAAGGCCACTGGGATGGGACTTAACCTGATCTGAATAGTGTCCTTTTAAGAAGAGGACATCAGGACACACGTACAGAGGGTGGACCAGGTGAGACAGGAGGGGTCCTGGAAGAAGCCGACCCTGCTGGCCCCGATGACCTTGGCCTTGTAGGTTCCAGGTTGTGAGGAAGTGAAGTCTGTGACACCCAGTCTGTGGCACTCTGGTCACAGCCCCAGCACACCTGTACAGAGGACATTCTGCCACAAATATGACAGATCAGTAGTGAGGGATCTGCAGTAACAAACTGCCTAACAATCTGTGGAGTCTCATCTGTTTGTTGTATTTTTTTTCCCTTGTGCAAAGAGAATGTTTCTGAATGCAAAGTTCTTGCCGTTCAACCTCAAGACATTTGACATTTTAAATCTGTTGATTTGTCCAAGTGCATTTGAATATCATAAATAGAATCTGTTAACAGTTTGCTCATAGCCTTTGCTTTTGTATTTGTTTATCCTATAAGCCAGAGGCCCAGGGGATCAGGGGAAGAGGAGGTGGACCCCACGTGGGCACCGTGCCTTCTAAATTGCTTGGCTCTCTGACGACCTGTGCACCCGCTCCCACTACCAGAGGAGTAAGAGCGAGTTCTGAATCTGCAGCCATTCTGTCCGCAGGGCTCCTTGTGGCACTATCACAGAGGTGCCTCCCCTCTTGGGCAGTGACTTCCCAGCTTTGCCAACACCTCCCTTCTCCCAAGCCTTCCTGGGAGTCATGCTCTACAGCTGCCACCACAACCTTCTAGGGCCCTGTGGGACCCATCTGTCCCCAGTCATATGCCACCCAGGGAAGAGACAGGAGCTTTCTCCACCTGGCCTTTGCCTGGTTAAGGTAACATGATCTCCAAGCCAAGGCCACCGTGGGGCTTCACTAGCTGCTATAATATTTAGAAGGAACAGGGAAAAGAAATTTCCAAATTTCTTTAAAATAGCAACATAGGTATAAAAGTGGGGCATGCAATCCACAGAGAATGTAGTGAACATCACACATACAGACTCAGGTGTGCTAAAATACATCACAGGGTGCTTTGTGGTCCCAGTCTTGATACTCTCTGTGCCCACAAAGAGGGCCCATGACAGAGGAAGTTGCCTGTCTGTCCCAACAGGCACTCCCAGGATGGTGGGCAAAAGGCCCCTCCCTACAACTCTGGAGTAGTTAAAGAGCCATAGTGGTCTGTCCCAGGCCACTTGGCCGCAAATGTCCAAATTACCATCATGTCTTGGTAAAAGTCCATCGACTGAAACTCCTTCCTTTATAATCCCACTCATAGGATTTAGCCATAAAAATCAAGGTCATTTAATCAAAAAATAATAAATTCAAAAGATGGTAGGCTAAAAATGTTTTAGGATTATTGGGATGGCAATGTAACTATTCAGAAAAAAATAAAATTAAACAAACAAGATGTGGGCACTGGAGGATGACATAGACTGATTTCTGGAAGTAAATGGAGCAAATTCAATGGACTCATCTTAGCATAGAGCCAAGTCTAGGAATGTGTGACAGAATTTCCCATGTCTACACTAGGAAGAAGGAGCTATTGTAACCTGCACCCCACCGACCTGGAAAGACAGACATGTACATGTGTGTACATAAGCTTTAGTACATTTTTATAAATTTGCACGATTTATTACTGTCATGGTGAGTGCTGGGGATTGAACCCAGGGACTCGAGCATGCTGGGCACAGGCCCGACCACTGAGCTGACCCCAGCCAGATTTATGCAGGTTTTACATGAGCCTCTGCGTGTGAATGAGAGAAGCCTTGTCCCATGAACGCAGGACCAGGAACAGGCCGGGGGTGGCAGGTTGCCAGGATCCCACGAGACGAAGGCAGTGGGGACCCAACGCAGCAGCAGACGTTTCACATCTGGGTGGGGTACTGGGAATGGAGGACACGGACACCTCAGTGGCAGCTGTGCCACGTGTGCTGGCTGCTCAGGCCTGGCACAAAGCTGAAATGAGCCCGCAGAGAGATCTGCAAAGGAGCTGGGGGAAGAAGAACTGGTTTGTTAGTGGAATAAGATCATGTAAGAGTTTCCTCCTGCAGGATTTCTCTGCATTGACATCAATGTACAAGACATATTTCAAAACTGTTTTAACAGACTCTCCAGCAGTGCCAGGCACTGGTAGGTGAGAGAGCACCATGCGTCTGTTTGTGGCATGGAGTAGAAGGGGGTCTCTGGCAGCAGGGTGCCCTGGAGTCCACCAGCCAGGAAGGAGTCCTCTGTTGCCATTCGTCACATTCTGATGTCTCCTGCCCTGTCCTTTCTGCAGCATGGTGTCAGGGCAGGGACTCCCACATGGACGTCTTGTCCCTCTACCACCTTGGGCCTCCTCCCACCATCCACCCTGCTGTGCCACAACCTCAGACTGTGATGTGGCCCTTTCTCAAGTCCAAACAGCTGCTTCCGTCCAGGGCTCAAGCCCAACTATGGGATAGCAAGTTCCTTCTGTGGTCCTTTCCCTTGCAAAGGCCAAAGCATGCCCACCAGCAATGAGGGTCAAGTGCTGGTTCTACCAACCTGAGTAGCCCTCTTTCCTTCCAAAATGCCTTGACACAAAAATGAAGACTAATTCAATTACACTCCTCCTGGGTTTTATGTCGATAGCAGGAACAACGAGAGAACAGTCATGCAGCAGGACCATGGCTGACTGAGAGCTCTCACTAATATTAAAATTCATAAAATACATGCAAATTTTTCATTCAATAAATATTCATTGAGACCTGCCACAGGACTGAGCAGTGACAGAGCTGGGCCAGGATCCAGGTCTTGCCACTCCCCACACTCTGCCCTTTCCCCAGGCTCCTGTGGGAGCAGGGGCTGCAGTCTCCAGGGTTGGACAGTCTGCAGTCAGCACACTTAGGCAGCTAAGTGTTTTGGCAGCTCCCAGCTGTCCTTGAGGTCTGAGCTGCACAGGGCAGCCCCCCCATGCACCCACCTCTCCCTTTGTTTCCTATTTCCATACATTTAGCTGCATCTAAAAAGCTCCCCCTGGAGGAATATTTTCAGCGACTGTGCTTCTTCACACTTTGAACTGGCTTCTCCTCCACCTGCAGCCGCCTCTCTCCCCTACTGTGAAAGTGACTGAAAACAGCATGAGGCTGACAGGTTTTTGTATGGAGACCGGACACAGCATAAGAGAATGTCTGCTAGATATTTTTCCTCTTCTAACACAAGGCACCCAGCGCATCTCTTTATTATCATCGTCATTATTGCCGTCATTGTTCACCAAAAGCTTTTGTTATCCAAAAAGGTAATTCAGACCTAGGGACTCTGTTCACCAATTGTCCTCAAGTGGAGCTCTCCCAGGGAGAGATTTATACCCTAAAAATACCATTAAGATGTTTTGTTGAAGAACAGAGTAAGTGAAAAATGGATTCTTCTGGTTTTCTTTGCATATTTGAGTTTATTCAGCCCATAGCATTTTTTTTTTTTTTTTTTTAGAAAGTGGCAGGATACCTACCTTGTTTTGCTCATAGGGAAAGAAAAAAATCACAGGAGGGGGATGCAGGGCTTTAAAAATAGAGTCAGTGGCAGAAAGAGACACATATCCAACTCAACCTCATTGTCACTGTTAAGGACAAGATCGCTCATGACATTTATTAAAGACAGCAGGCAGGCTTCCCTCAGCACCGTGGTGGTAGATCAGGGGCCATGCAGTGGGGTTTGCAGCTAGGGAGAGAGGTGTGCTTCACCCTGAGCACAGCAGGGCACAGGAGCATTGTGTAGCCAAAAACAGGGGCGCAGATGGTCACAGGTTGGAAATTATCCAGAGAAACCTCGGGGGAAGGGCTCCCTTATCAGGATTCTCACTGAAGAGAGGCCAGGGTGATCAGACATCGCAGGGGAGATGGGAGAAGATGAGGAACTGGCGCAGAGGAGGGGATCCAGGCTACGCTGGCTCAGCAGCTTTCTTACTAAAATGAGACTGTGCAGAGATGAGCAGAGATCCCAAAGTCAGGGCAAGTTGAGAAGCATTCAGAGGAGCCTGGTTGGAGGAGGAGGTTCAAGGACAGACTCCTTTACACCAAGCCAAGAACAACACGTGGGCAAGAGAAGATCTGGGAGTGGACCCCTCACTGATGGGTGGACGCCTCCCTGATGGGTAGACACCGTGCCGGGCACCAGCACATGCTCTGAAGCAGAAGCTTAAGTGTCAGTCAGCTGTGCTCTTGTGAGTACTGGGGGGGGGGGGGTGTCCTCTCCGGGAATCTCTGCAAGATACCTTGCTTGGAAAACCATTCCTCCCTCAAGAACCCATTTGCATATCACCTCTCTGGTCAATGTCCCCCATCACCCAGAACTGAGTGCTTTAATCACTTGTGGAGCTTTTAAAATCAAACCCCAGGCCTCCCATCGGTTCTCAACACTGATTTCTAAATGTACCCAAAAGATTCCAGAGATCAGCCGTGTGGGGGACTCAGTCCCAGAAGACTGAGTGAAAGGGCACAGCACCACAGGTAGGACAAGAGCCATCTTCCTCCCTCCAGGGGGACTGTGTATAGATGGACAGACATCCAGAGAATGCTGAGGGAAAGAAGGACATTCTGAGCTCGTTCAAGATTGGGAGGAGCCTAAAGAGATATTCCAAGTTTAGACTGGCTCCTCTGGGGACTGAACCCCAGCCCTTGCTCTAAGGAGCCCCGGCTAGGCTAAGGAGCAAATTGACTGCAGTTAACTTCTGGCAGATTCTCTTTTCCCTTTGCACATTCTCCCCATCTTTCCCTGCTTCTCCAAAGGCTCTTGTAGGCCGGAAGCTCCCCCTTGGGTTCCCAAGTCCCAGATCAGCCATCCCCAAAGCCCACAACGCCCGGGCCTGAGCAACGTGCACACCAACCTCGAGGCCCTGTGCATGCCTGCGCTGACTCTGGGCAGGGAGTCCAACCAAGCACGGAAGCCAGTTTCCCGAGGGCCAGGAGACCTGAGTTGGAGGTGCACGTGGCTGGTTTCTGGCTGTGCAGAGGCAGAAGCCCCCTGAGTCCTGGGAAGCGTCCTCTGTCTGTCAGCGGCAGGTGCTTCTCACCTCCTTCCGCTCCCCTGCCGTCTGGCAGCCTTGGAGTCCCACAGGTACTTTCTCTAAGAGCCATTTGAATCCATAATTCAAGCTCAAGAGCACTTTTGATGTAAAAAGGAAGGACGATTAAGTTAGTTTTATCGCCTTGGGCTTCACCAGGAGAAGGGACCTGGGGAGGGAAGGAGAGACTGCACTTCTTCCTCACAGTGATGACATCTGCTGCTGGTAAAAAAATGCCCAGGGCATGGCCTGTCCCTGAGGTTCCTCCTAGACATGAAAAGAAAACAGCTCTTTCCCTCCTCAGTCTGCCAGGCCCTTTCTCCTTCTGGAAATAAGCTCTCTGCAGCTGGGCAACTTGACAGGCAGTCCTGCTACAGACCTCGGCTGTCACAGGCATAGTGCAACCATCGGGGCTCCAGGGCCAAGTGGAAGCATTCAGCACAGCACGAGGGACTCTGGGCAACGTGAGGGAGCATGGGGTGGAGCCCCGCAGGTGGGTCTCAAGAATCTGTTTTCACATGAAGAAGTCATGGCTCTTTCTACACATGAATCTCACCTTCTTAGAAAAACAGCAGGGCAAAAGCAGATGTACCTAAACCAATGTTGAAATCCTGACATCACGCACCCTCCATGTTCCCAGCTGTCCCCTTCCCACATTCGCTAAGCTGAGCCAGGAGGAAGTGTAGGAATCCTGCAGTGGGGCAGCCCAATGACTTCTCCTGCACCCCTGTCACAGGGCAGACCCTTCCGTGATCCTGTAAGGATCACATAGCTCCCAGAGCCCTGGTCTCTGAAGTCCAGTGTTTTCTTGAAAGATTAGTGATTTGAGTTAATTTGCACTTTGCTGAGCATATCATATTCCAAAGGGAGAGAGTTAACCACGTAGCAAGTGCCAGCAATGGAGTCCATCAGAATTCTGCAAAGATACTTGCTGAATGGCCAAGGCCCCTGTGTGCCAGGACACTGTCCTCAGGGATTCCAGCCACATCTGCAGTTAGTCATTTCATACCCATCTCCCTGCCACCTGTTAACAGCTGGCTGGACCCAAGAGGCTGATCTGATCCCAGAGCAGTTTTTTTTTTTAAGGCAGCCTGGTTCAGGGACACTGCCAACAGGCTCAGTGGTTGAGCAGATCACATCTCCATGCTTACTCCACCTGAAAGCCCGGCACTTCATATAGGAAAAGAATTACAATTGTTAAAGGGAATGAAAACATTCCGCTCACCAAAATAGGTAAAGTTTGTGCCTAATCATCAGGGGGCCAAAAAATGAGTTTAAAAAGAATTGATATTTGTTTTACTTTGTAAAGCATTAAAGTGATCATCACAGGGGGGAAAATAGAACTCTTTCTAGACTCATTTTATATATTTTGCTTTTTTATTCTTTGAACCTCTTCAATCTCTGCTGCATGTATCTTTTACATTTATGTTATCGAGTTAACAACACTTAACAAGTAAGACCCACCCTCTTAGTTCACTTTTACGTGTTTGCTGACTGGGGTACAAGGTGCTGTAGCAGATCTCTGGAGCTTACACATCGTGTTTCACTGAAACTGGATATGAAAACTTCCTAAGGCATTGAGTTTGAAACTCAGGGGAGGGAGGGCGAGTGTGCCATACACATTTTTTGATCTATATGTCAAAATCTGAAAAAATACACAGAAAGGGAGCAGGAAGTAGAAGGCAGTAGAAGGGAGGGTCAAGAGCAAAGGCGATAGGGTGCCTTGAGGCATGGAGCTGGAGCCTCCGTAACAAGGCAGCAGAGAAAGAGGGACAGCAGACACCTGCCTGCACTTGTAGCATCATCTGCAGAAACTCCCGAAGCAGTTACTGACTGACTTCTTCACAGAGAAGAAGACCCTGAGCTACTGACCTTCAGTTTTTCTTGATCTCCTGAAACCTAAGGAGCGTAACTGAAGCAGTCAGGTATCATCACCAAAACCCCAGGCCATGTGCCCAAAGGGGGTGCGCAGGATGCGTGTGTGGTTCTATTGAGAGATTCAAATCAAAAAGAGCTTTGAGATGAAGGACACAACTTTGCAGAAGAACGTGGGATAAACTCTGGAAGGCAGAGCTAGGAGGCACAGGTGAGCTGTGTCATAGCCAAGCCAGCTGGGGGAGGGGGCCTGGAAAGGAGACTCAGGAGGCCCCCGCATGACATTCTGAGACAAGATTGACAGGTGGAGAAGGGTCAGAATTGCTTCACAGGACACAGGAAGAAACGAGAACAGAGCATAAGCATTATAGTCAATATTAGATAAAACTTTCCCCAAATCTGAACTTTGTCAGAAGATGGGCCGGTCCATCCTCACAGGTAATGACTTGTTACCTGTGAAAGGGTCCAAGGAGAAACTGAATAGTGGCTTGGAAGTCATGATTTAAACCAATGCTGAGGAACCTTCTGAATTCTGAGAATGTCCAGAATATCTTCTACCCTCACCTTTCCTCTGTAGAGAACACCAGCTCCCCAGGCTTATAAACTGAGTAAGTTAGCTTGGCCTCTCTGGCAAATTTCCTGACCCATACATTGAGAACTAATAAATAATACAGATGTTGTGGGCTGGAGATGTAACTCAGTGGTAGAGCATTTGCCTAGCATAGGTGAAACCCTGAGTTTGATCCTTAACACCACAAAAAAAAAGTTATTAATTAATAGATGTTGCAAAGACTAAATTCAATATAGCATTTAAAATAATGCTATACAGAAGAAGTACTAGATATATGTTGACTGTTGCTGCTAAGAATCTGTTCTTCAGTTGGCTTCTAAGTGCTCATTGTCAAACCAATTCCAACAGCGAGTAGAACACGTTTTTTGTTTGTTCGTTTTGGTTTGGGTTTGTACCAGGGATTGAACCCAGGGGTGCTTAACCACTGAGCCACATCCCTAGCCCTATATTAAATTTTTTATTTAGAGACAGGGTCTTGCCGAACTGCTTAGGGCCTCACTAAGTTGCTGAGGCTGGATTTGAATGTGTGATCTTCCTGCCTCAACCTCCTGAGTCACTGGAATTACAGGTGTGAGCCACCACCATGCCCAACTTTAAACACATTTAAAGGAACAAAGAGGTTCATTCCCAGGGCTGTGGTCAACTTCCCCTGCTGGCTGGTAAGTAGCTACCTGGCACAGCCTACTCCCGGTGGAGCTCACTTCAGCTAGAGAAGCAGGTAGGCTCCAGAGAGCAGATGTGGCTGCCAGGAACGGACGAGGCCGAGCCATGCTAGGAAGGAAGGCAAGAAGTCTGTCCTTGGGAAGCCACCAGGTCCTCAGGCCACCGGTGAGGTGTGCAGGCCACCCGAGTAAATCCTTTTCATGCAAAGTGGAGCAGGACTGACCACAGGGAAGGATCTCTCAATGTTCCAGGTTTGTTGCTGTTATTTTTACAGAAAATGGAAACAGACTAGCCCTTTGACTGGGGAAGCGAAGCCCCTACAATGGTTAAGTCATGTGGCTTCAATTTAATTATCTATTCCATTTCTCTGCAGCAGCCTCAAAAATTAAATTTTTGCTTTCCTGATAGTCAATTCTACTTCAAGGTAATAAGATCACATTGGTAAATGAAACTAATACATAAGCTAAAAAATCTCATTGTAGTCAAAGATATCCAATTTCCTCAGCAAGCCTTTAGTAGCCGGAGATCTTCTAATGGGCTAAACGAAAGGAAACCAAAGATTAAAGAAGACATTAAGAAGTGCAAATTATACTGCTCTTGAGCTTTCTGCCCCCACGTAGTAGAATCTTCTTGCTTGGGCTGTTTGCTGTTCAGGGTAAGCTTGACTATTCTTATAAAGTCTTAAAAATTCCCAAATCTCAGTGACTTAACATGACAGCCATTTACTTCTCTGCTTATTGAAGTCCAGTGCAGGCCCAGCCATGCCCTGGGGAAATGTTTCCTCCAGGCCTGGAGGCTCTGCCCACCAGGGTTTGTGGACACATGCAGTGGGGGAGAGAGGGAGGAGCTCTTATGTCTTCTTATTGCTTCTCATTAAAGGAGACACATATCCCTTGATGACCATTGGCCAAAATCAGACATGTGGCTTCAACTCCCCTGCAAGAAGACAAGGAAGTGTAGGGGACACTTGGAATAACTGAAGAGTGTCACTGTCCCTCTGCAAATGGAGTACACAGTTCCAACTGCAGTGAATGACCTCAGATGCCTTGGAAATCCAACTTCAGACTGATGCAGGTACTACAGCGTCCACATTCCAAAGTTCTAGAATTTTTAACTGGGCATAGTCAAAACTCATCAAAGGCTTCCTCATGTGGAGAGAGCACCTTAGCGGTTGGATGAAGTGTTACAGAGAGCAAATCAAGCCCCAGCTTTTGCAGAAAATGAAAAAAAAATCCATCACTGCTCTTGTTGAACTTGGTCCTGCACCATGGATGGGGCACTGTGTGTGTGAGCCCTTTATCAGGTCAAGATCATATTGCTGACATGCTTTGTCTCCCCCAAATTATATCCACAGCAAAAAACACGGAGGCTTTTCCCCCACCATAAGTATTTTCCAAGAACAGTGCAGTTTTGAAAATTGATCACTTTCTAAAATAAAGATGCACTGTATCTTAGCACAAGGTGTTTTGTTTTTCTCTCTTTATTTTCTTTTCCTGAGGTTAAGTGAATAGAACTTTGGAGTCATTTCTGCCTAGGGGAAGAGAGACCTTGTTTTCTTTCCTAGTAGTGTCCTGCTGGTTGTTCTTGAAAAAGTCTTCAGGCTTGGAGTGGCACTCAGAATAGAGCATGGTCACAGCCTGAGGGAAGAGGCGTGGGTGACTGAGGAATGTGAAGTCACCCTACCAGCACCACAGCCGCCACTTGCTGGTTTTCTCACCTCCCTGTGCTTTATGTCTGAGCCGTGCTTGCTAACTTCCAGGTCCCCTGCAGTGTTCATATACTCACTGAATGTCCAGCACCTTCCTACCTGACTGCTGCCCTCATCCTGGACACCCAGAGCCCAGGTGGAAACTCATCCAACATGGCGGCTCCCACCTGGCTGGCCTCCTAGGCTGCAGTTACCTTGTGAAGATGCACTCCACCTCTATCACCCAGGCCAGTGTGGCCTGAATCTGTGAACACGTAGAACAACTCTACTGCTGGAGTTTAAAGCCCTGAATCTCATTTTCAAGCACAATTTCCAGTTATAATATTCTCACTCTATCCAATCCTGAGCCCACATTTGCACACTGATAGATGCATGGCAGGTAGCAAGCTGCTGTGTCTGCGGGTATTTGGAAAGTGGCAGGATGGTGCTCTGTCAGGGTGACTAAGTTCTACCCTGTCCTTTTGAAGAGATATGCTATTTCCAAAAGTGGAGGGACTTGGAAGCTCGGTGGCGCTCACCTGTAATCCCAGTGGCTCCCGAGGCCCAGGTAGGAGGATCGCAAGTTGAAAGCCAACCCTCAGCAATTTAGGGAGGCCCCCAAACAGCTCAGTGAGACCCTGTCTCTAAAACAAACACAAAATAGGGCTGGGTATGTGGCTCAGTGGTGTAATGCCCCTGAGTTCAATCCCTGGAACCAAAAAAAGAAAAAGTGGAAGGACTTTAGAATTCAAGGACATATCACGACTGTGACTTAAATACCTGATTCTCTAAGTCACAGGGGCCTTCCAATAAACATTCCACTTTTAAAGAACTAAAGTTCCAAAATTTCACACTAATTGATCACAAAATAATAAAAGGGATAAATACTAAAAAAAAAAAAATGTAGCATTGGCTGAGAGAATCGTGTATGCCAATTTAAATAAGTGACCACTGCTATGGCCAGTGCTTTGCACACACAAGTGCAATGTCATGCAAGAACACAGAGACTGTCCACATTAATGCAGCAGCCAATCTATGGAAGGAAACAGTGTTGCTGAGGAAGAACAGGTAGTGTTTAAGCTGGGACTTTTTAAGGCTGTATCATCCTCAATTGCTGAGATAATCTGTAACTTGCCTTGATTTTTAGAATCTCAATTTAGATCAGATTCAATCAGAAGAACTGTATTAGTCATAACAAAAAAAAGATAATGCAAGATGAATAATCCTGAAATTGATATTTAAGTGAATGCACCAAAAAGCCAAAGAGACTGAACAAACGTGTGGCATCTGGAGTCTGTAAACAGCCATCCCCAGGCTGCAGCGTGGAAAACACACTTGCCTGGAAACTCTGCATTCATTTGACTTGGCGGTGTGAAGGCTGGTGATCCACCACTGGGTCATTTATGTCAAACCCTGACAAAATGGATCTGGGCGGCCACAGCCAAGGGTCCTCGCCCACCATGACCATGATGAGAACTTTCAAGAACTCTGAAAATCAGGTCGGCAGGGGACCACTCCACCTTGCACAAGTATTGCTTCTATGATACCACCTGACCACCAACTGTCCATGCCAACAATGGTGAAACCAACCTTATTTACCCTAATAACCAGGGATTATGGTTTCAAACTACTAACATAACCTTCGGCCTTTTGCCTTTAAAAGCCCTGTCTTCTCTGCCTCCTGGGAAATGCCCGTGGTCCCCCATGGTATGCACATCCCAGACTGCAGTACCCTGCTGTGCCCAAGAAAACCTAATGCTGTGGAGGGTCCGTGTCTGTGGCTCATTCTAGGGGGATGGGGACTTATTGCTCTTTCACCTTCATGAAGGCAGACAGTCATTAACTAACCATCTTTATTCAGCCAAATGGGATGATATTTAATGAATCAAAGAATTTCTCAGACACTGGTTACCAACAGATAGAATCAAGGGGTAGAATGTTAGAAGAGTCACCAGGAAATCTTAGGACAACCTAAGAGGAGCGCACAGTGGTTTTTGTCTTCCTCGGTGGAATAAAAGGAAGTTCATAGATCACAACCAGCACTTGTAGGCCAAGTTACCGGATCTATGCACCTCTTTTCCTGAAGGTAAATACGCTGCGGGAGGTGAAACGCAATGCCTGCTGCATATCTTGCCCCAAGCTCTCAGCAGGGCTGTACTAACTGGCTCTCTATAATTCTTCCAGAACAGCAAAATCTTCATCCCCGCTGTCCTGATGAGCTAGGAAAGGTTACTAGTGATACACACAATGGACCCAAAGTTTTCTTCTCTGAAAAAGGAGTCGAAATACATCCACCCACCTCTCTGTAAGTCCTGCTCCCCATGGGAACAGTGGTCTTCTTTCTGCAAGGGACAGGGACTCCATGCAAGCCCCTTCTGCTACATCCCATCACCCAGCCAGCTCTGCCACCTCCGATTCCCAGACGAGCCACTTCTTAAAATTCACATTGACAGAAAGCTAGAAGCAAAGGAGGGAAAAAAGGATATGTCTCAACAACGCATTTGAGAGTAAAGATAGGGGAGACAAATGCTTTGAACTTGAGTCTTGAAAGGTCCCTCTCACTGAAAAGAGAGGTTCAGGGACTTCTACCCTTCGTTTCAGAGATATCCATAATTTTGTAAAAGTCCTTTGGCACCTTGTTCGGTGGATGAATGGACTGGCAACAGCTTTCTTGCAATTCAGAAGCGTGACACATGTGCTCCTGTGGCCATTGTCACATATGGCCACCAAATACTAATTAATGCAAGCATTTAAAAGGACAGGAAATGCAAGGAGAACAGCATGAGCATTCCACAAGGTCAAGATGGTCTTTAGCCCTGAACTGACTTCTTCCTCTCTGATCCTAACTCAGGAACAAAGCACCTTCATCACAGTTTTGGTTTAATCCCCCTTTAAAAAATAAGGGTAGAGCTCTTTTAAACCTGAAAAAAAAAAAAAAAAAAACTGGAGGATGATATTTCAGTGTTTGAGGGCCGTAGAGAACTAAGCAGGTATAGAGCTGTTCAGATGAGGGGGAAAGAGTGTGTCCAGCTCATTAGCTTCATGCAGTACACCCACTGTGGCCACAAAATCTTCAAGAAAGTGATACGAGACTAAAAGCCAATTCGAAACCAATGTCACAGGGAAAAATAGTCTTTAAATAAGTTGAGTTTTAAAAGGAGAATAATGATACCACTGTCTTAGAAGCAAAGCAATATTTAAAAGATAGAAACGAGCTGGGAAGAGTCTGCATTTAAAGTGACTGAACTATTTCATTTCAAGTAAGCTGGTGGGTTGTTTATGCAAACCATTAGAAGTTGCCTGGAAAATATGAAATTCTAAGAAAGGCAATAATACATGCTGTGTGATGAATTATACAAAACCTCTGAAAATAAAAGAGCAGAGACAATACAAATTTGAGTTTCGAAGTTTAAAAAAGGAGAGGTGACATCCTTGATAGAAGTCATTTTAATAATGGGTCTTTGAAGTCTGTATTAAAAATACAATAAGCAAGTCATCGTGCTTTGGAATGCGTAAGCCCACCTAGGAGTCCCTCATTAGCTGAGTGTACCAAATGGCACAGAAATGATGTCCATCCCAAAGCCAGACAGGGGAGGAACCCAGTGCTAATGACTGCCTGTCCCTAGCCCCGTGGAGCCGTCTTTGTGACCTCTCTCTTGATTGCACTGGTCTGCTCTCCAAAAATACAAGCCAGATGCCCACGGGTTCCAGTGTCTAATTGAGCTGCACTGAGCACCAAGTGACCTGGAAATGTCTCATCTAGCTTTTGTCAGAACAAATTACTGGAATATTCTCGTATCCCCTTAGGGATTGATCTATGATTGAATACCAAGGTTCGTGCAAAGTGACGGGCCACAGCTGACACCCTCTTCCCCGCTTGCAAGGGCTCTGGTGTGCCACTCTGCTGTGGGGAGGAACCAGTCCAAACTGGCAGGACTCATGGAGACACAGCATGCGTCCTGAGCCTCTGGCCCCCCAAGGGCTCCTTGTGGTGAGGCTCGCTCTGCCACTGCGTCCAAGTACCCACCATGGTGCAGAGCACAAACCCAGCAATTCTAGTATTTTTATTATCAAGTGGCTCTCATTTCACAGACATTTCATTCGTATATAGGGCTCACAGAAAGAAAGCAGACAATGGGGTTTGATCTGGGGAGACATTGGTGTCTGGTAGCACAGGCTCAGCCTGTTGCCACCTCTTGCCTCACCTCCTGCCAGGGCCCTGACGTGGGCTCCAGGCTCTCAGGAGTCTCTGCCTGCCCCTGTGCTTGCTCACCTGCAGACAGGCCTGTGGACATCTGCATACCTACTCGGTCTTGCTATTGTCCCTTGGATTGTGCACGGAGGGTGTCAAGCACAGCGCAGTTCAGCCCAGGCTCACCATCACCATCCAGGTGAAAGGCCTTCTTGACTGATTTTTATATTTTCCCCCATCCTAACTGGCCCACACACTTTTTCCCAGTTGCCCATTTCTTTGACTCATAGGTATTCTTATTAGTAGTATTTTTATTGTTGTGTTTATTACTACTATTATTATTGTACAGGGGATTGAACCAAGGGGCCCTCTAACACTGAACTACATCCCAGCCCTCATTATTATATTTTTTTTTTGAGATAGGGTCTTGCTAAGTTGCCGAGGCTGGCCTCTGATCCTCCTGCCTCAGCCTCCCTGGTAGCCAGGATTACAAGTGTGTGCCATGTCATCAACTCATAGGCATTAATTCTAATGTGTTTAAGGTCTATGCCTAGATCCATATGTGTCCTAGGAAGCATTTGTGAAAGCGATTTCAATTTACATAAATAATATTGGGCTACACATGCCAGTTTCCTCCTATTTGTGCCACTCTGGTCTACCAAGAGCCCTGCATCTGTACCATGTCTATATACATAACTTATTGGTCTGTCTCTCTAGAGAACCAGGACTAATAAGTGTCCTATAATTCAATTCAATTCTGACACTTGTGTTAGGGCAGATCCATGGGTTATTATTGTACTGGGGACTGCCAAAGCAGTCCCATACACTGTCCCTGCAGGTCATAGGTCTCCAGCTCACCCACAACTTCTGCTTAACTTGGCTGTGAACAGAAGGTTCCAGTGAGCCCTATATATGTACCCCTATAGATGTACCTAGGACAAGATCAGGGAGGGTTCTAAGCACAGCACCTTCTGCCCCATGGAGCTGGATGAGCCCCCTTCCCACCACATGGCTGTGTGCACCAACCTAGGCGCCCCTCCAACCCTGTCATTTAGGAATTTCATGGTGGCCGCATCACATAGGCATGACTAATTATGAACTAAATCTCCTACTCCTCTCTGCAGGGGGCAGAGCACAGAGGTGCTAAAAGTACAAGGTTTCTTGTCATGGCTTGGTCTTCCTTGTGACCAGTCCCCACCCAGGAGCCCATCAAGAGTCAACTCATTAGAAGAAAAGATACTCCCAACACCCAGGAAACTCCAAAGGACTGAGGAGCCCTGCATTCAGAAGCCAGGCTCAAAGGACAAGCAAAAGATGCACCCAGCACCCCTGTCACTCAGGAAGTTGCAAGGGCTTCAGGAGCTCTGACCAGGAGCTGGGGACAAAGATAAATATAAATGTATATTTTATATATTGATATTATCATAGCACAGTATCACAGGCCAAAGCAAGCGTCTCTTGTTTTATGCTCAACCTGTATGCATCTTTACTCACTGATGAACATTGTAATTACTTTGTTCTGAGTGCATCTATAAATATAATTATTTTCAGTATTGAATTTTTCCACTTATTAAGCTCACTCAGATCACAGGCCTCTTGGTGTTCAGAGGTTTTTGGTTTGAGCTTTGATTTTCATTCAATACATAGTTTGTCAGGGTCACCATTTTTTGCTTGTGACTTTATTTTGAAATCATGTCTATGGATGACAACACACACCTTTTACTAGCACAGAACTGGAACCAGATAAACCAAGTGCAACATTACATTTTTCTTCTCCCTATTCTTAAATATAAGAGTATGTAAAAAAAATGCTTATATCTTTAGATTGTAAGAGTTTGGTGTATGTGACTATTTTGCCACCTATTTCTTTTGGATGTTTGTTGATGTTGACCTCTACCAATTTCACAACTGGGGTCCATTTTACTGGACACTGAGGAACAGTGTTGAGCTACCTGATGGAGATACTTAGGCATGGAGACAGGGAGCACCAAGGGACACTGGCCTCAACCTGCCTGCTGAGCCTGCCTGGCCCTGTGGGCTGGATTGTTTTCTCCAGGTAGGTTTTGGTTCCAGGACCCACTCTCTCTCTTAGCTCCTGGCTCCCCTCCTTCCTGGCTTCAGCTAAGCCCACCCCATTCCCAGGCTTCATCCCTGTCCCTGGAAAAATCAGCAGTGCCCAGGCCCCAGGCCCGTGCTCTGCCCAGAAGGGAAGCAAGGCCCTTCAGGTGTGAAGCAAGGTTGGCAGGCTCTCCTGAACCCTGCTGCTGGCTGAGAATCAAAGCATCTCCACTGGTGGGGAGACTGGAGAGAAGCAAGTCCATTCGCCCAGGAATACGAGGCTAAGGTCCAAGAAGCTGGGGCCAGTAAGTCAAATGAGAGGTGGGAAGGAACCATCTGCTTACCGTGCAGAGTAAGCAAAGAGCAGACGTCTGAGGAGACAGGCAATGGGATGGAAATAGAGTTGAAGTGAAATTCTGAGGGATTGTGTGACTGCCCGGCTTTGCCCGTCGTAACACAGAGTGATGTGGGGGGAGGTCATGTCACCTCAGAGGGCCTCCCTTGTCCCAGCAGCAGGTCCAAGTTCCTACAAACTCAGAAGGTGTTCTCATGACCCCAACAACCTCTCCCACTAACAGACACACAGGGAACTCAGCCATTTGCTCATAATAGAGACTCAATAGTCTACATTAAACATTCAAGGGCAGCCTAATTAGGAAGGCAGTGCAGCTGTGGCTATTTTTGACATGACTCCAACACCCTTGAAAAATGTCCTTTGGTCTGCCCAGCCCTGGTCCTCGCTGTCAGTGTTAATGTCCTTTTCTGACCTCAGGAGAGCAATGGCGGTACATGTTTTCAAATTCCTCACTGGCCTCACAGAATAATGTGAGTAGTTAATACACTTTACTCCACGTACAGAAAGTTTTGGGTTTCAGTTGGTTTCTATGTAAGCTGAATTGGATCATTTTCTCAAAATCATTTCTTATGAGTTTTCGTACTGAGGCGCAAGGAGGAGGGTGGTTTCCTGAGACAGAATGGTATCATCTTCTGGGCCTTCACCAGAGAAAAGCAGAAGGCTGGTCTTAACACTTCTGGAGTCCTTTCAGTAGCCTGAATCCCATGAGAATAAAGCTCATTTTCTTCCACATACATCCACATAGAAGCATAGTAACATCCTTAGAAGTCATTCCCTGAGGATCAACTCACCCAATAAGAAAATTGCTATTAACTTATAGAACAAGGAATATTACCATGACTAAGTTACTAGTTCAGAAACTCTATGCATCTTGCAAAGAAATAAAATAGAGTTCCAAGTAGGATCATCTCAAATGCCATTGACCCAAACAGTTGGTGCCATAGAAACAGTGCAATTTCTATCCTACTGTAGATCAACCACTCAGTAATCTGAAGTGGCATTGAGAATAAAAGCATTTGTTTTGTTCTTTTATTTGGGTACTAAAAGCACTGAACAAAATCATGCAAGAAGAGCATCCTTTGAGGATGAGAGGCTGGACTGAGTACATGGTTGGTTAATAAAAATAGTCACTAAAACGAATCCCTGTTGAGAACAATGGTATGTGCTTCCCTCTTCCATCTTCTCCTTCTCTGTATGTTACGCTATCAAACCGAAATCAAGGACTAACTCAGGTCTATTTTTACATGATCTAAAGAAATATAATATTTTTAATATTATAGAACCTTTCCCCAGGTCATTAGTGCTTATTCATTATTTAAGATTCTTCTATCGAATACATTTTTAAATATACTACACATACTTCATTGAAGAAAGCACTTCAGAATTGAGTCAGTTGAAATAACTATGTACTAGGATGATTTAAACTCACCCTGATGAGTTTAAACAATATACAATTTGATTAAAATTAATTAATTCTCCAAAAGATCTCAGCAATCTAGGCGTAAAATTCTGGCTTTGATCATCACATCCAAAATCCAAGTTGTATTTCCGTTTATTGTCTCCATTTAAAATACTTCCTACACAAGTATGTTAGAATAACATGGAGTGTACTGTAATAAATTGTGTGGGTTTAGACCTTTTGAAATCCTTTATGTGCCTGTGATTTCAGTTACCTCTGGCTTATAGTTTGGCCATCAGAGTTAATGGGGCTTAGGCAGAAATTCTAATCCTGTTACTTATAAAATATGCAACTTGAGGCAAGTTACTAGGCCTTTCTGAACCTCAGTTTCTTCAGCTATAAAAGCAGGGCAATTGCATGTCCATCCCTCGGGGCTGTAGTAAGTCCTAAAAGCCATCATAAATGAAAAGGCCTGGCACAACACTAGCCACAGGGGGCGAGGTGGAGCAGTGCTGGAGCTGCCACCTCTGTCCACTCTGTCCAACATGGTGGCGTGGGCAGCACCTGGGTCCTAACTGTGCTTCTGCCACTTTTGAGCTATGTGACTTGGGTAAGTCACTGACCTATCCTGAGTGTTTCCTGATTTGCCAACAGGGTAGTAAAATCTCCAAGTATCTTACTGCAGCCCTAAAAGGGGCCGGGGCAGGCGCTGCAGGTGGGCATGGGCAGCACTGCGTCCTCCTAAGATGGCACTACCATGATGATCAGGCCCAGGACTCACCAGCTGGTAATAGTTAAAGGCCTTGCTCTCCCACAATTACCATAAAATGGCATTCCAGAGCTTTCTAAAGGAGCAGTACTTCTCTCCTCCCACCCTGTGCAGTGGCAGATCCCTGTTCCTAACCCTGAATGCAAAGCCCAGAGGCAGAGTCTTGAAAGCACAGCCCTCCTCCCACCTGGGAGATCCTGAGCCATCCCTTTGGGCTTTGTCCAGGGTTCCTGGCTACAACTCCGAGGCCCTGTTTCTTCCTAAATGACTGGCACAGTAATGGTCACATATTTGACCTTCAGTCCTTGGAGCCAGAAGTGGCTGCAGAATGGCCTCTGAGCAATCAAGGCAAAGTGTTGAGAGCCGCAGAGGCAGGGCGCCCTCTGAGGGCGAAAGCAGGAGGGTTAGAAGGGTGTCCCCCTCGTCCTGCTCCTGGGCCACCCTGAACTTTCCCCAGACAACGTGGACTGACTTTGATCGGGACCACCAGGCACAAGGGGCCGCTGTTCGGCCAGCTCGGGCCCTGCGCAGAACCCGCGACGTGAGCAGGTCCGCACTCATTGCAGCCCGTTCCTCCAGCGCAGCATTGGCGCCGGTCCTGTGGCGCTGCCATCGGGCGTTCCCTTCCAGGTCCCTTTCTGCAGGGAGAGGTGGCCCAGTGACCACCTGTCCAAGTGCAGGAGGTGAATCCGTGCGCAGGAGCCTCCAGATCCGAGGAGAAAGGGTGGCACGAGTGTTGAGAGCCATGGCCAGGTCAAGATGGTGCCTGGCATTTTGCCAGAAGGGGGGCTCCTGCTCCGCCCCGCTACTTTTGAGTTCTCGCAGAGTTTCCATTGAGTTCCCATGGAGTTTTTGAGAGGTTCCCGTGGAGTTGGCATGGGTTGGGGAATAAAGTTCTCCCTGCTTGAATCTACAAGTGGCTCCTGACCTCCCGGTTTTTGTGCCCAGCCAGACTTCGGCAGCAAAGGTCTTGTTATTTAGGTGTTTTGGACCACAGAAAGAAAAACCTCCTCTGACCTTCTGCCCTGCTTTCCCCGCCCCCTTTCCTCCTAAAGCCAGGCCAGGGAAGCTATAAATATAATATTCCCCTGCTTTTCTGTCAGAGCTGGCTGTGGAGAGCAGTGACTTGGACCATAGTCTTTGGCTTCCTCTGAGCTGTGGCTGTGCTTTGCCCTGGGAACTTTCTGTGCAAAGGTGCAGGATGAGATTGCCCAGGAGCTATGGTGATGCAAAGGTACAAACAATAATGGTCTTGATCTTGATCCCAGATACCAGTGCCAGGAGGTAGAGAAGTCTGAGCATAACAGGACATCCTGCAAGTGGTGTGATCTTCAACCCTGCCTGCCTTGCAGAGACTTTCCCACAAATAACCTTTTGTGCTGCCCCAGCTCTAAGTCACTGTTCCCCCATCAGAGGTCAGTGTCCCACCTGGTCCCAGCTTTCTCTTGTAAATGTTTGTGTGTCTTTCTTAATCCCCCATGGCCCCTCTCCAGTTTCTTGGGTCCAGCCATGCAGGTCTCAGAAGCTGGCCATAACAAAATTATCACAAGATCCCTGTTTCAGAAGGGTCCTGTGCCCTGGCCAGGAGGAGGGAACAGTGCAGAGAGGGCGGGAGGAATCTGATCAGTCTGGCCTTGCTGAGGTTCCCCACAGTCTGCGACCCCTCCATCCAGTCATGTGTCCACACGGTCATCCACCCATTCCTCACAGTTTGGGACAGCTGGATCTGGGGAGGTCCTGGAGGACAGTGCGTGTGAAGAGGGCGTGGAGGCTCTGCACCCCTCTCCCCATACCTCGCCCCTATCATCTGTCATCTGTTGCCTTTGTAATGTCCTTTATAATAAACCCATAAATGTGTCTCCCTGTGTCGTGAGCCTTCAAGCCAATTAATCAAACCCAAGGAGGAGGTCGTGGGAACCCTGACTTACAGCCAACTGGGCAGAAGCACAGATCACAAATCAGGGTTTGTGGTTGGTATCTCAAGCTGGGGGATGGTCTTGGGGACTGAGTCTTCAATCTGTGGGACTGACTCTCTCTCCCCTTGGGCAGAATTAACTCATAGTAGAGGGCACCCAGCAGGTTACCTGCTACAGGACTAATTACTCACCCACTGGTGGGGAGACCTCTCCATGCCTTCCAGCCACAAAGTGGTCCACGAGTGGGAGAGACCGAGTCTGAGCTGGTTTGCTTTTCCTTCCTCAGACAGTGTTTAAATGTCACTTTGGAGACTCTGTTATCGGGAGACTTCATTTAGCCTTTTTATCATCAAAGAAAAAGCTTCTTAAAGGGTTTAGCCTTTAACGGAAGCAAAACAAGCCAGACTCAGCCTCCTCTTCTAAAGGATCGAGGATCCTTGAGCAGGTGTAAAGGGAGGAAAGGCGAATTTAAAAAGACACGTTTCCTTACCCTGACGGCAGCGGCCTGTGTCCCGGTGTCTTAATCAGAATGACTCAAGCAATCAGTCCTCCAAGATGGACTACCCGGTGCCACGAAACTGACTTCAGCAGGTAAGCAGATACTGTCAGCTCAGGAGAATGGGCAGGTGTGAGGCTGGGGTCCCGTGGAGTGTGGGCAGAACAGCAGAGCTCTGAGGGGAAAACCAAGAGGTCGGCCAAATCTGCAGGTGACGTGCGTGTGCTGAGGAGCCACTGACCTGCCTGGCCTGACGGGGGAAGGCAGGGGCTGCAGCAAGGGTCAGAGCACCCACCGTGGGGGATCACAGTGGGTGGAGAGTTGAAGAGGGGCCAAGCTGCTATGGGTAAACAGAGCGTTCAGTTCAAACACAGAGCAAATGGCAAAGGTCATGGTCAAGCAGTTTGAAGTCCCCACAAGGTTCTGCTAACATCTAACCCTTCCAGAGGGGAGACTGACCTCCAGCCAGCTGCCCACACCCCACACATGGCACATGGTGTATTGATATGGACTGAATTGGGTCTCCCCCAGACTGATGTGTGGAAATCCTTACCCCAGAGTCTTAAAATGAGACTCTATTTGGAGATAGAATCAAAATAAAATCAAATAAAATGAGACTCTATTTGGAGATAGAATCAAAATAAAATCAAATCAAGGTTGCACAAGGTTAAGACCTAGCCCAAGATGACTAGCTGCTTTTAAGAAGAGGCCAGGCTGCCTCCATGCAGAGGAAAGAGTATATGGGGCACAGTGGGGTGGCGCCATCTGCACCAGGAGAAGCCAGAGAGCTGACACCTTGAACTTGGACTTACAGCCTTCAGACCTCGAGGACTTTCTGCTACCCTGGCAGTTTGTGGTGTTCTGTTCCGGCAACTCTGGAAAGCCAGTGCAGATATGCAGGTGGAGCTGATTCAACCTCAAAATACCAAGTTTTTTAAAAAATTTTTCTATAGCTCCATTACAAGTAATTTCAGAATCTGAGCCCCTTTTCCTCCTACCCCAGGAGTGGAGAACTTAACCCCCAGATTACCTCACTGCCAGCTGTGGGGAAGGGCCTGTGTCCACCATGTGGGGCTCTGCATGAGCTGCCACAGGCCACCACCTGGACACACCAGTACAGAACTTTTCTTTCCTGCTTTCTCCCATGTACAAAGCCTGGGAAAGGACAGTTCCCTCAGGAAGTGGGGTGCTGGAGAAGTGTCACCCCACTGCTTAAAATAAGGACAGTGCCTCACCACAAACATGCACACATTCACAAACATGCCAACACACACACTAACACACTCTCATACTAACACATTCACACACTCACACTCATACATACACACCCACACACACTCAAACACATTCACACTCACACACAATTCACATGCATTAACACATAGTCTCACATACTTGTATGTGTATGCTCACACCCACCTTCACACTCTCACACAAGCATGCACACCAACTTTGCCACACAAACATGGACATACAGTCTCTATTCTCCCACATGCTAGCACACTCACACACACACAATCACAAAATTGTTACTATGTAGAGTTAATGAATATGTGGTGATCATTTCAAAATGTATACATATATCAAAATATTACAGAGCTGGGCTGGTTAATTTTGTAGTTAAGACTCCAATTAGAACTGGTCAGCTTGGGCCAAGGTGACTAGAGTTGTCATGGCAGTGGGGACCTGAAAGTCTGATGTCATCCTGCCATCAGTCAAAAGTCGAGGTGACCTGGGTGGGGCCCTCTGGAAACTTCTCTGAGATCCCCAATAAAATTGGAGTACAGGAGAAGGACAACTCCACAGTTGTCTCTGGGAGGACCCACTCTCTCCCTTGAAAGTGTCCCCTTCCCTTTTCTCCTCCCTGCAATAAACTCATGCCTGCTACTACTCTGAGCGACATGTCTGAAACCTTTCTGACTTGATTACAAGAATCGGGGTTTGAAGGGGGGCAGGTCTTCCTGCTGCCTCAGTTTCCCAGAAGGCCCCAGCTCTGTAACATCAAGCCCCACCTGACTGACTTGACATTCAAATAAGATTTTGGACTTTAAACTTAAGAGTTGGTGCTACAGTGAACCGACTCTAGGGGACTGCTTGAGATGCAATGATTCTCACATACAAGGAATGTGTGAGTAGGGAGCCGGAGTGGGCTGTTATGGGCTGGACATCGTGTCTGCTGGGAGTGGTGAACGAATCCTTTCTTTGAACTGATCCCTGGACAGAGCTGACCCCGCTCCTGGGAATTTCTAGGTGAAATCCTCCAATTGAAAACTGCCCAGTTGATGGTGGTCTCTGTTAATAGGGAGAGTTCCATGCCTGCCACAGAATTCTTTAGTTCATAGCTTTGAGTTCAAATGCCAGCTCCCAGGGACAGAATCAGGGAGAAAGGATTCTGAACATAGCAAAATAACGACAATGTTTCACCAGCACCGCTTCTCCTGAGCCTGCTCACTTAACAGCGACCCTAGACCATGAGCTTCTTGAGCCTGCACAAAGCTCCTGACATGGCACATTGCAACCATAGAAGAGCTACAAGAGTGTTTCTAGCCCTGTAACTTTCTAGTGCACAAGAACAGTGCCTCTAAAGTCCTATACTTCTTGATTATGAGACCCTATGTCAATAAACTTGCTGGGCCAACTCTTTAGACTGTGTTCCTCCATCAGAGAGCAGTGTTCCACCTGATCCCAGCCTCTGGTCCTCATATGTGTGTGGCTTTTTCTTAATCTCTCACCACCCCTCACCGGTACCTTAGGTTCAGCTGTGAAGGTTGCATGCAGCACGTGCCCCCCAACCCAGAAAAAAAATCATATTTTGAAGCCCTAACCCCAGCATGATGGCATTTGTAGGGAGAGCCTTTGGGAAGTCATTAGATTTAGATGAGGTCATGAGGGTGGACCTCAGCTGCTCGCATTCTCTCTCTCCTCCATCCCACCCCACCATGTGAGGACGCCGGGAGGAGATGGTTACCTAAGGCTAAGAGGAGGACTTTCTTCAGCAGTCAGCAAGCTTAGACTTCTCATCCTGTGAACTGAGAGAAAATAAATGCCTGTTGTTTAAACGCACTCTATTTTACTGTTCGACATTTCGGTACAGCAGCCTGAGCAGGCTAACACAAGCACCTGCTGGGGACTGTCAGAGATGCAGACTCCAAGGCCCTGCCCCAGGCCACTGAGTCGGAAGCTCTGGGGCCGCTGTGCAGCAGCCCATGTTTTAACAAGCCCTCCCAGGTTTATGGTGAGGCTTCTAAAGCTCAAAGCATAGTTTCTATTCATCTATCGTCCTCCATCAGGAATAATTTGGAGACTTTTTTCCCTCCTAAGATTTCAGCTCTGGACTTCTTAGAACTGAAAGTGCTCCTTACTCTGCTCTCAGCAGGGTCCCTCTATTCGACATCAAGTTCTTGAATATGAAATGAGACTGCTGATGTAAAATGTGCTGAATTGTTATACCTGCTTAAAAATGCCCCCCAAAAAGTCCATCAGTATGATCTACCTGCAAGATTTTCAGACACATCCTCTTGTTTCAATTTTTTTTTTTTGCATTTTCATCTCCTTTAAAATTATGGTGATAAGTTTTTACAAAGGGTTGCTAAAAACCACATTTTAGAAAGACATGTCTCTTTGATTTATCAAATTTGTATTCATGTAGGCACAAAATTCATAAGGGAATCTGACAACGGCTTATTGCGTCAACCTCTTTCCTTGGCTTCCTGGGAGAGTCATGTCTCCATAGCAATATTGAAATAGGATGAGTTGAGAAGGAGCTTTGGTATAGAAATAATAATTAGTACTTGGTCAGTCTCCTTATGTGCTCCATGAGAAGGGCAGGAGAAGGAAAGGGGTTTTCCTAATCTCCTGGAGGACAGCTTTGCCTGTGCTTCATGCTGCATGCAGCTATCACAGCATTTGAAGTTGGTAGGACTGTCCCCCTTTAATAAATTTTAAAAGGTGGGCAAGGACAGCGTACATGTCTTGCTGAGGCCAAGCCTGGGGTCTATCACCTAGGAACCCCTCCATTTCCCTTGAGCATCAAGTGTCCTTGCACCTGAAGAAGCAGCACTGCACCCTTCAATCTGACCCCTGGGGAACACGGCCAGATGGCAAGAGGCTCCTATGGAGTGTCCAAGTCTCCAGTCCAAGTGTGTCCACATCAGGCCACTTCCTCCATGAAGGGTCTCTACCTCAGCCTCAAGATGATGCCCGCAATCCTTAGCACACTGCAGATGGCCTTTCCCAACTTGTCACCCACCCATATGGTCAAGTCCTTCTGATGTCACCCCCACCAGCTCTGCCTTCCTAAGGCAGCCTGTGCCTGGCCCTCACCAAGCTGCTGCAATCCTTGCTCAGGTCATGCTTCTTGGTGCTCCACCCCCCACAACCTCTTCCCTTTCCTGCCCTTCCTGACCCTTCTATTTAACTAGCTCCTGCCGGTCCTCCCAGGTCTGCTCTCTGAAGCTTCCCTCAATGGCCACAGCCTGAGTGGAGTACATCTCTGAGGTGTCCCCACTGTGTCTTGTAGCCCCTTCTATGGTGGCACAGAGAGGATACTGGAATTGTATGCTTTACAAGTGCTGTCTCCCAGCCATGCCAGCCCAGGATTGTGATGTGGGCTGTGGTTTTCTGGTGCTGGCTCACTGGGGCAGGATCTCCCGCACCTGGAAGCTTGGGTCCTCCTGGGAAGCAGCACATCTGCCCCTAAGTAAGTTCCACCTGCACCAGGCCTGAAGTCCCGCCTAGACACCATGAAGTCGCCTCCCCTAAGCCCTGTCCAGCACCACTTTCCACTGCTATGGCCCTGAGGCACCCAGCCCACCCTCCAGGCCTCGCCTGAGTATGCCCAAGTCTACCATGTGGAGCAGCCCAGACACACTCCCAATGGCCACCAGCCATGTCTGCGTGAAAACAGTCCCTCATCTTATCTGGCTTCTCACTTCAGCATTGCCCACTGCCAAAGCTTCAGGCACTGGTGGATGATGAGGTCTGAGCTCTGTTCTCAAAGTCAGCCTTCCACTTTGATGACTGTGAGACCCCAGAACGTGCCACTCCAAGTACATTGCTTTGGTGTGTTTCAGGAGGGTTATTCAGAGAAATTGCAGGCAAAAATGGCTCTAAAAATCTGCTCTTTTGTAAAAGAAATTTACATCTCCCTTACATTAGTAGAGTAGGCAATGGATGCCAACAGAAGGTTTTCCTCTTCTGAGCTCCCTCCCCCTTAGTTGCCTGACAACTTGGGAAACACGCAGGAAGGACAGACTGCCTGAGGGATTGTTATCTGTGTGCTAAAATGAGCTTGTTCCACCTGCATGCCTCCCCTCGACCTCCCACAACTTGCAGCCACCAGTCTCCTGCCCCTAGTCCTTTCTCTAACTTGGAACCATGTTCAAACTTCAAATGTCTGACCCGTCTTTTGAAGTCTCCTGCTTTGTGTGTGGCTCCCTGCCTTTGCGCATAATGAGTTTTATCTGGTTTCTTCCTTCTGTTTACCTGTCTACTGCAGGTTCAGTTCAGAGACTAAGGTTTATTTTATCAAAACTCCAGAGGCAAAAGAGGAGATTAAAACTTCCCTAACTGATTGAGGTTATAAATTTAAACAGAGCTTGTCCGGGCTCTTTATTCCTTAGAATTTCTTCAGTAGATTTCTCGCTTCCACGTACAAATAGACTCCATGCAGTCCTATCCCGCCAGTTATCACACTGGCCCAGAAAGTACCAAATCCCAATTTAGGCTCAAAACCGGTACCCCAATACTGTCTCGTCCACAATGCCAGGCTGGGGTAAAAATGATCAGAGAACGTGGGTGTTATTCCTCTAAATTGAAGATGGTGCCATAATTAAATCCCTCACAGAATGAGAAAAAAAATGCAGGTCTTCCAGATCCCTTTTTATGTAAAAGAGAGACAACTCAGGGCTCCAGCGGCCCACGTTCTACGTGGGCTCAGGCTACAACCTGGGCTTTCACCTGTTTTCCTTGTCGACCTTCTTCCTTCTTCCAGCCCAGGAGGCCAGGCCTACCGAGGCAGGGATGGCGAACAGGGCTGATGGAGTCAGCAGAGGAACACAGCAAGCCACTGTGTGGTCAGACAGTGGTCCACCTCTCTGGAGAAAAGCCTTTCCCAGCTCTAGCCATTCCCAGCACCCTCCAATGGCTACACCCCCTCTGCATCTGCTTAGAGTGCTTATGTTTTGACAGAGTTGATTTGGACTCCTAGAAAAGACATAAAAATTTGACCTTTGATTTCCAAAATAATCGCTTTTAAAAAAAAAGAGAGAGAGAGAGAGAAAGGTGCTTATCACCAAAAATCTTTCTTTCCCTTCAAAACTAGTCTTTGCTAGATCCAGAATATTCTGATGAGTGTCTATCTAGGAAAGTCCTACCCAGAAAGTTCCACCCTGTAGTCTGAAACCACAGACTGTAGTCTGGGGGGTCATCCACTAACAGACTAGTAACCACCAGATAAAAGTGAGGCCAGAGAACTCTGCGGCAGGGTTCAGGAAGGGCCTTTCCCCCAGATATGGAAGGCCAGTGCCCAGCTCTTAGAAAAACAAGCACATCTCTGGAGCCAGGAGTGCACTCGTTGCCATGGTACCCGCCCAGCCAGAGCCTCTGGTGCTAGAGAGATTTCACAGAGACCTGGTCCTCAGAGCCGGCAGTGACAGTAAGAGTCACCCACTGATGACACACTCCTCAGCAAGAAAACCCCCTCTGTGATGCCAGGCTCAGGGTAGACTTGACAAGAAGGGAGCTGCCATGGCTAACTGCTGTGTGCCCTTTAAAGCTGCACAATTCTTGATCACATCTGGGGCCATCAGACCCCATCTATGGAACACTGAGAGGGGGCACCTCCGTGGGTTGTCCCCCCAGTACATACTGGACTCTTCTCCCCTCCCTGGTTTTGTTGTGTTTTCTTTGTTTTTTTACCTTTAGCTCATTGAGGCACTATCTTTTATTTTCTTGGTATGACCTTAGCATCTATTTATCCAGGAGATGAGGAAATCAATGTTCCAAGATGTATGTTACCTTGCCCAAATTCTCAGGGCTAGTAGATGAGGGATCCAGGATTTGACCCAGGGCTGTCTGGTTCCAAATGAAAGCCATTCCCTGGCCCAGCAGCCTACAGTGCATCCCTGGACTCTATTGTGTCCTGGGTCAATTAGGAAAGACTTGGGCTGCAAGTAACAACAACAATAGAAACTCAGCTTCTCAGACTGTAAAGACATTAATGTAGACACAGGCAATTGCAAAACTGGTTCCAAAGCAGGATAAGGACCTGGCCTCGTCCCCTGCAGTTCACGACCTTCCTCATGGGATCCCTGGTGGTTGTTGGAAATGCAGTCTCCAGGTTTTTAGTGAGCATGTGCAGATCCAGGGCCCAGGAGCAGCTGCACAGAAAGACAAGGGGGTAGAAAAGATCTACTGCCACGTTCTGACCGCTCACCAGGGAGTGAAGTCCTTTCCAGAATCCCGCCCTGCCCCAGCTGGCTTTCTCTGAAGTTCCACTGGACAGAACCAGCGTAATGCACTAGTCTGTGAGAAACAAGCATTTGGCTCTTCAGACCTCTGTGGTGGAAGGAAGGTAAGAGGAAGTGACCTGGGAAGGACACAGAGTGGCCTCACTCTCACGTCTGTCCAGTGTCTGCCTGGCCTCCAGAGAACCACCACTGCCCGGCAGTCCCTGGGGCCAGTGCTCACAGCCTCTTCAGTGTTACCCTAAAAGCCTCCTGGCTAAGGTCCCCGCCGTGATCATCCCTGAGGTGGGAAGAGCTGGCTTGATCCCAGCTGGTCCCCCTCACACCCACCCATCATGCGTTTACCACATGCCCTTGGCAAACAGTGTGTTCCTTTCCCAGAGTGGGCACAGGGAAGGGATTCCCAATGAAGACACAGCAGAGGTTTGCCATGGTTGGATAAGTGTCCCCCTATGTCCCCTGTGTGGATGGCCTGGTCCTTAGCCATGGTGCTGGTGGGAAGTGGTGGAACCTGTACAAGATGAGGCCTAGTGGGGTGTCTCCTGACCACTGGGGGTGTGACCTGAGAGGGGACACTGGGACCTGGCCCCTTCCTCTTTCTCTTGTCCTTACCTTGAGGCCGCAGTCTCTGCTCTGCCATGTGTTTCTGGTAATGACAAGCTGCCTGCCACCAGGCCCAATGGCAGTGGGTCTACCCAGCCTTGGACCAAAAGCTCTAAAACTATGAGCCAAACTGTTCTTCTTCATAAGTTGATTACCTGAGGCATCTTGTTACAGCAGTGGAAAGTGGATTCACACAGGATCAATCATATTCCTTTCTTTCCTTCCCTTCCCCCAGCTACTCACTTCCCCATTAGCCACCCCAGGGCCATTTCAAAGGAACTTTCCACATGAGCTAAATCCCAGATGAATTTGAAATGCTATTCCTTGTCTGGAGAGAGAAGTAAGCAAACACACACAGACGCACATTCATATAGACACACAGTCGCACACAGTGGACGAAGACCCGCACACAGACCCACACACAGAGACACTTACACAGACAGACAAGACACACGCTGCTAAAACCAAGAATAAGACTGAGATTTCCTTGCAGACTTACAAACGGACTCCCTGGGAACTCAGAGATTTTCTTTGTTTCTTTTTAATATAATCTATTTCAGATTTATTGACTCGAGAAATTAAAAGATTTTCCTGTGGGACATTTTGTGCTTGCCACTTCATAAAGTCCCACACTCGGAAACCTCATTTGGAAAGCCACGGGAGGATGAGGAATTTATTTTCCATTGGTAAACAAACTGGAATGAGGCTGCACAGTGGCGCCCCTTCTGGGCTGCACTCGCAGGTGGTGGTAGGAAGTGACCCGGAGCTGACAGGCAGCATCCCGACAGGCAGCCTGCTCACCTGCCAGCTGCCAGCGGAGCCAGTCCCCACAGACCCGTCCAGGGCGCTGAGCCTCTGCCTTCTGCCTGTGAAGGTGGCTGGCTGCCCTGCTCCCAGCCCAGGCAGCTGCAGCAGCAGGCCATCATCCCTTCAGTCCCGGTCGAGTGGCCCCTAGCTCTCCTTTTAAAATGACAGACAGGAAAGCACCCCTGACGTTCCCAGCCCTCCTCCCGTTGTAGAGAATAAACACACAGCAAAGAATCCAGGAGTGGGGTTTGTGCAGGTGACAGGCACAAGTGCCTGGACAAGACGGAGCAAACCTGGGTCACAGGCTGGGGGTCGCAGGGAGAAGTGCAATTTATTTTTCAGTAAGAAAACACACTGGTTTGGAGGAGCCTGGGTAGAGCGAGCTGGAGCAGGGAAGTGAAACTCCAGCAGCAGGTTAGACCCCAGGGGGCCGGATCAGCAGGCGGAGACAGACCCTGGATTTCCATCATGCTTTTTGTTCACTCATCAACACGGTACTGTGTGTCTGGCTTGTGGAGCACAGTCCTGTGGCATTCGGAGCAGAGGCAGACATGGTCCTTGCCCCCCAAGCTTCCAACCTGGCAACCGGGCAGATTTCACACAAAGAATCACAGGGAGGAGTGTGTGGCTTGAATTGTGATGAGCACCGCAAAGGAAAAATACAGGGCACAAGAAGAAGGTGCACACAGCCAAACAGAGGACGCAGGCAGCGCCTCCAGGGAAGCCAGGATCAAGCCCAGGAAGGACGCAGGTGGGGTGCAGAAGTGGAAAAGGCTCTAGCAGAGGGAGGCCAGAATGGGAGGCAGGCTGGAAGGCCAGGATGCAAGAATTCACACATTTCAGGACAGAAGGAAGGCCAGTGTGGGCAAGAATGGCTCCAGGCAAGCTGTTGTGGCTCAGAAAACAATCCCACTAAGTGTGAGCTTGACCTGCACTGGAGGGCCTGGGAAGCCATCCTGGGGTCTCTCCAACCTCCCTTCGCCTCTTGCCCCTTCTCCAAGCACAGAAGTCCCCTGATCTGACTGAAGCAGGTGCTTCCAAAATAAATGCATGGTCTTGGCATCCTCCCTAACACCCCCTTAACCAGGGAAGATGAGCTCACAGGAGACTAAAAGCCCTCCACCCATTTCCCGGGTCCTTCTGAGGACTGCCACCAGAGACTTCACTGCATAGCAGGGTGACTTCTGCTCCTCCTGCAGTTCTGTCCCTGGCCTGTCTGCTATTTGTCACCACAGCCCTCACAGCTCAGGATCCCTCCTGCTGCAGTCTGTTCTTTGGGCCCATTCATTGCTCCTGAATGTCACTTATAACCCTCAAACTTCCGAAGCGGCCCCTTCTCTGTTCCCCTATGAAGAAGGCATTTAAGCCCCAACCATCCCTCCTTTCTTTGAGTCTTGCCTTTGATGTGGACATGTACACATTAATAAATTGCTAATCTGTCTATTGTCCGTTTATTTCAGCAGACTTTAGCCAACCTTCTTAGGAAAAGCTTGCACTTCCTACAGTGCATTGAACAGCAGAGGCTTTTAGAGAGAATTCTTCCCTTGTTCAGTCCTCAGCCATTTCCACGGCAGGAGTGTCCCACTACAGTTCATCAGCTACCATGCAGGAAATCACTCAGCTCTGAGGGCACATCCCCTGCCTTGAGCCTTGAGCCAAGTGTGAATTCATCCTGGAAAGTAATTTACAGGTATTAGTAGAGAAAGCACAGCTCAGAGCCGACTGGGGCCATTCAGATTGCTGAATACAGCAACACGTCATCTTCCCAGGGCCTCCCTGAAATCACACACTGTGACCACAGCAAATCCAGGTGCAGGGGCTGGAGGGACCCAAGCAGTGGCGTTCACTGAAGACACCAGGTCTACCTGGAAGATGCCGAAGACGGCTTGTCCCTGGCTGGCTAGCCCCCCGCCGCCCGCCCCCCATCGTGGACTGATGGCATAATGTAGGCTGAGACCCAACATTGTCTTGGCTGTCCTGGGCCTTTTGGTTTCCCTTTACTTCTGTGACCTAACATTCTTGGAACTAACAGATAAGCTCCTCAGAACGTAAGGCTAAGCTTAACGGATCTCCAACCCGGAAGCTAAGAATGCGACAAGGTCACACCTGAGATCCGCAGATGAGAGTCCCCCTGCCTGCCGACCAATGCCCCATCAGCACCTGGTGAATGTTTTGGCTTATGAGTTTCTTTTATTTGGTGACTATAAAAGTCCACGTGACCTCTTCCATGGTGAAACAGGTCACTCAGGGTCACTTGGATCAGTGCTCCTAGGCCATGGTCACTCACATTTGGCTCAGAATAAATGATGTTCTCATTTCCTTTAAAGCAGAGTCATTATTTGACACCAATAGCAAACACTCCTTCCTTTCTCCTCCAGCTGCAGACTATTAACAGCCCCAGGCAACCTGGCTTGCGGCTGTAAGATCTCTTCAGTTTTATTTTCTAATATCTGGGAACAGTTTGTATAAAGTGAGTTTTCAGGATCCTAATTGGGCCAGTCACCTATTGTCTGTTTTATTTGAAAGCCCTCCTCATTGACAGAAGAGGAAAAGATATCTTGCTTGGCAACTGTAATCCTGGATGCTGCTTAGAGAGGCAATGAGCCACCCCAAGGAACAGAGAGCCTCCTGAAGTCTCTTATATGCATTGCAAGCTCGGAGCCAAGGGATGAGCAGCCCACTAGGAAACACGGGATAACCTCCAGAGAGAACATGCTCATGTCCATCAAGCAAAAATGGGCAAAAGATTATTCATTCCTTGCATTTTAAAATCTAGGCACAGGCTTGGCATTCAAGGCTTCAAAAGAAATCCACTGCCACCACCACCAATTAACTTCTACTAAAATGCTAATGTGGAACTAGCTGGAGCACTTGAGATCTGGCTATCCCTGAAGGGAAGCTTCCAGAAAATGCAGAACAGCTCTGGGCAAAACAAGAAAGTGGACAGCACAACTCTTGCCAGAGTTAGGATGAAAGCTCCAGTTCCAAGAGCCCCCATGGACTGGTCCAGCCACTTTTCCCAAAACACCAATTGGGGAGCAGCATGGGGTCAGGAAAGGAGCTTTGTACAGCATGGCCACACTGAAGAACCGTGCATTGGAAACAGCGGTGACCTGAGATGTGTCTTGGGGGATACCTACAAGAGCTTCAGGTTTAAATGGGAGAAGGAACAAAAGTGGGGTGCATAGTTCAGCAGTCTTGGTCTAACTGGGGCTTGGTAGAGCATGTCTATGCAAGAGCCTGCTGGGTCCTGAGAAGTCAGTGTCCACTTCCCACCATGAGATGATCGCTCCTGTTCACGGAGGTAGCCTCAGTTCTGATCCTGTCACTACAGGAAGCCTTAGGACTTTTCTCCAGAGAAAACCATATTTGGCAGAGAAAACCATATTTGGCCTTTCTAGGGTCTCAATTTAAGGATATGTCAAGTGTTAGCAAAAAGAGGAAGAGCTTTGGTAGAAAGTGAAAGGAAAAGACACTTTCTTAGAGCAAAATGCAGATCCTTGAGAACAAGAAACTCCAGGGCACGTAATTAGGTGGGGTGTGTCTAATCCAAAGGGGTGGACTTTGGATTAGAAATAAAGAGCAATACTGTGCATCCCCATTTCGGTCCTGGCTAGCACGTAGGTGTCAGCTCACATCAACATCTCTAAGCCAGTAGGTAGGTGACCAGGCCATGGGCCCATAAGGTCATGGTCCAAGCAAGATTAGCCCTGAGTTTCTCGAGGTTACTCGTCTCTTTCTGTCTTGTTTCTGCTTTGCTATATCCCAGAGAGCTAGAAGCTTACAGAGTAGCCCACAGGCTGTTGGTGCACTGAGAGTTGGTTTCCTTCTGTGACCCAGGCTCCTTTGCTCACAGCCCATGAGTTACACGCAAGCAGCCCTCTCCGGGTTCCAGCAGGGGCTTTGCTGAAGTGGTGTTTTTCCTATAATCCTAAATTTCGATCTCAATCCCGGGGTAATTTCTCCCACTTAGAGACTGAACCTCATGAGCTGATCTGTCTTCAAGGCACTTGTCTTGATGCTGTCAGCCTGGAGAGGGAGATTAGCAGCCGCAGGTGACAACATGGCTTGTAGGAGGTGGGGGCGCTGCTGCCCCTTTGCATGGCTTGCTAATGCTCCTTCAAAATTGTTGGTTTCTGTTCCAGCTCACACCCTCCAGGGAGGCTCACGAGGACCAGGGAAAAACTGCCAAGTCACTCTGATTCACCCTTTTCATGTGGCCTCTAGTGAACTTGCTCATTCTAACACTGAATTCTCTGCCCAGAGGTGTTCCAGCCCACTTCTCAGAGCGTGGGACATGCAGGCTGAGCACAGGGACCCCAGGAGGTGGAGTCTCTCCTGCAGGAGTCCATCAGAGCCCCTCTGAAGGCCCCCTGGGTTCAGTGTGGGAGGCTCTGCTCTGAGAACTGCGGGTAGCAGACTGTCTTCCTTCTCAACCCTCCCCCACTGGTGCCCATGGGCCTTGCCCTCACCAAGGGGCTGTGTGAGGCCAGGAGGGTCAACAGAGGAGCCTCACCCTGCTCACTGGTCCTCTCTCCTGGTCTTCTTCAGCCACATTTTAAATGCTAACTTCTTCTCCACTCCAGAGATCCACTCATTTCTGCACGGTGGTCTCCCATGTATACCCACGTGGTTTGTTTTTCTGTTGCTAATTTTTGTCACTGGGGTCTGTCCCAACCAGGAGTGATGGAGGATACAGAGAAGCCATGTGCGGGAAGCCACATAAATGTGTTGATTTGAAATGCCACTAAAAAGCCATGTAGCAGTTTTCACCTTGGCTTTGCCCTTTACCTCTCTGCCTGCGCACCCTCTATCTCTCGGGCCCTCTGCTCCTCCACTTAAGTTCCTTCTAAATTATGTCTTTGGGGCCTTGAGCTTCTCTTATTCTTCCCTTTCCTCCCTGTTGGTAGTTTTTGTTCTCTGATTTTACATTTGAAGATTTTCAAAATTATGAAATCCCAAAAGTTTTTGGGATTTGAGCACAAATATTCGTCTAGTAGATCCAAGAACATTCTGAAAGAAATATAGTTTCATTACATCCAAGAACACTGAGATAACCACAGTTGGAAAGGGAATAAGAAAGTCTTACACTTTAATGGATCTGAGTTGTAATTAGCCTATTCATTGTTTGGATGCAAATTCAGACTCACAAAGAGATGAGCATTTCCCTTGTTTGTGCTCTTAATTCCATTAGCAAATCTTATTTTCTTAGATGCAGAAAGTCCCATTACAGAGTAATATTCATCACAAAAAATAATCCCAGGGTCTCCTATGGTTGCAAATTTTAATCCCTGGGACTGGCCCAGTGCTTTGCTGATGTGATTACAAGAAAATTTCCACACACAGCAAATTCGTGCAGTAGACACTGTCAGAGTACAGGTGTTCCTGTAGATCTCCAGCCATGATCCAGGGCAATGGTTCCCAGACCTGAGCCCATATAAGAATCTGCCCCTCCCCGAATTCCTGAGTCAGTACATGCAACACTTTATGATTTGCATTTCTAAGAAGTTCCCAGATTAATCTGCTTTGCTGATCCAGGGATCAGGCATGAAGACTCCTGATTTAAGGGACTGGAACTAACTGGAGTCCAGTCAGCCTTCCTGCACTGACACGCTGCCAATTTAAGCAATCCGTAATGGGAGCCAAACCCCTATTGTTGGAAAACAGATGATAACCAAGGTCAAGTTCATGCTAGGGTACAAATGATTGGCATCAGCTGCCATCATATTTCACCTTGAGAGGGATTTAGGGGAAGGAGGACAACAAGAAAACAGAACCACCAAGGTCAAAAGGCCAGGGAGAACATGAACACTACAACTGCACTCACACCACTGAGTCTCTCCCCCACACAGGAATGCTGGGTTTTGTCATCTTTAGGTGAAATGAGAAAGGACATCTGAAAAGTCAGGGTATGCTAGAAGATTCCAGAAGCTTGGTGCCCCAATCTGTCGGTGCTCTGTAGCTGCCACCCATACAAGGAGCACTTACACATCATTCTGCATGTGGATCTCTCCCTTGGCGATGCTAGAACCAGAGGATGGAGTGGTATTTGAAAAGAGTGTGTTTTGGTTTAGCTGGCAAATGCACTGGAAAGAGGTTCACTGGTGCAGTGGGTTCCCAAAGAGCTTTAGCTCCTTAGCACCACTATACCGTATGCACTGAGCACAATAAAGCAGTTGAGCTGACAATAATTAGGTTGCTACCTCTCTGAGGAACAAGGGAGGAAGAAAAAGGCCCCTGCTGATGTACTAGCTTGGGATAGAAGGACCTGTGCAGAGGAGGATCCCACAGGCTTGGAGCAGGCTCCAGAAGAGGGCTGAGTCCAGACAGGATGTCCATTGTCCAGAGGATCGTTTGAGCCCCCCAACCCCCAAACCCTCGCTTTCACTGGGTGCAACAAGAAAACCAAGTGGTCAAGACATGTGGGCTCAGAGACAAGTGTGGCCCCAGAGAAGAGCTACAGGGGAAAGGAGCAGCTGGGGAGCAGAGGTGTAGACGGGGAGAAAGTCACTACTCAGGACACTCTCTAGGGTCAGGGCTGCATTGCACCTTTTGTGGGCAGTTCTTAGCTAATGACAAAAATATTTAAAAATGAAAGCAAGACTTTCTACATAGGTTTAGTCTTTCAAGTAACTCTTTGGTTCATTTGTAAGTCTCCTAATGGGGGAATAGAAATGTACACACTATAATAAGCCTCATTTATAGGTTGATTATCTAGAATGCCCAGGAGAGTGGTGAAAAAAGCATAATTTCTAAACCAGATGCTAAGAATGCAGCTGCCTCTGGGAAGACTTTCAATGAGAATGTAGGCAAGAAGATTCAAGTGCGTCACATGTAGATTGGTATGGACTTGATATTCCTGCAAATATGTTTCACTGTGGTCACCAGAATGAGATGATTACTAATGTAGAGGTCAATGGTGTATTCACTACTAGTGATTGTATTAAACTATCTTGGGTTTATGTCAAAATAACTGATTTAAGGCAGTATACTATTAATATTCAAAAATAGGCTTCAGTACATGAAGAATACATAATGCATAAAACCGAGAACATGAGGGAATCGTCATACAACATCTACAAAGGGTCCGAGAAGGCAGCGGCTTTCATCTGAAGCTCTGGTAACATGTGCAATGGATTTGAGTTGCTGGGGGGGGGGGGCTACAGGGCTGTACAGATGTGTCCACTGACAGCCTCCTTCTCTAATAAGCACTGGGCCATCATGCTGTCAGAAAAGTGAATCTCTCTCTTAATATTCTGAAGCTTGTAATTGACAGGCCTGCTAAAATCCCCCAGCTACTCAGGCCCTTTGTGCTGTCACATGTCCCTACAATGCTGCGTTCTTCATCAAAATGATTTAAAACCCTCAGGCTTAACTGCTTTCATGTCTTCATTTCCCTAAGAAGGTCCTCATATCATATAAAAATAGCAAATATATGTTTATGCTTTCCTCTTGTTAATCTGTTCTTCAACATTGTGCCTCAGCCTAGAACTCAGGAAGGTGAAGAGAAGTTGTTCTTCTTCCCTTACATAACGGAAGCCCCTAGAGCCACTCTGATAAGCAGTGCTGTAACATTCTTTGTGCTTTCCCTCTTTTAAACAGTGGCGGCTCTGGTGAGAAGACCAGATGCTGGGAAGATGGAAGCATTAATGGATGGCCATTGGAAAACACCAGTAGTTGGACAGCATCGGCCAAGTTCTGATATAGGGGATAAGTTTGAATGATAGGAGAATCAGAAAAATTCTTCTGATTTTGTACAACTGATGTGTGTTGACCTTGGAAAATACATTTTTGTATGATGTTTTGTCATTATTGACATATCACTGCTGTATTAGTGAATAATCCTGGTATTAACGGGGTTGATGAGTTGTAATGGAATACTATAATCAATCTCAAGGTCATTAGAGGTGATAGACTCAATACCACTCCTATTAATGGTCCAGGGCTTGTGTTTTCTGTATGGTAAGTATACATTCAGTGAATCCTGGGACTTTTTTTTTTTTTTGAGAGAGAGAAGGAATTTTTTAATATTTATTTTTTGGTTTTTCGGCGGACACAACATCTTTGTTTGTGGTGCTGAGGATCGAACCCGGGCCGCACGCATGCCAGGCGAGCGCTCTACCGCTTGAGCCACATCCCCAGCCCGAATCCTGGGACTTAAGACAACTACTAACTCAAACTATAAGAGGTACTAAAATAATAAGTACAATGGAGAATACCAATGTCTTACTTATAGCAAGACTAATAATTCTAATTAGGTGCATTAATTGTCCATCTGTAACATTTACTGTCACATTTACTGTAAACTGCATGACAAGAAAGATTAGTTGATCACCAATATAGGACTGAGTAAAGCAGATGTTCCTTAGTAGAACATCCACCATGAGAGTTTGATTTTGTAATGGAATCCAGCACTAACGGTTCCTACTAGGAGCAGACTGCAGTTTGCATGGCTGTTGTAATTTCAGTGGTTGGGGAAAATGTCTGGTTTGGCACTCCAAATAAGTTTGTAGTCACAACAACTAAAATAAGTGACATAAAAATTAGAGATCGAGTTTGTCCGCAGGGGCTATAAATTAACTTTAGTAGACTTTAAGGCAATTAGACTAAGCACTGCTGGAATATAATTAATTAGGCAGTTGTTAATAAGATGACTTGATGAGAGGATTAGAGTTGTGGAAAACATAATCAAGATGACAACAGGTAATTCTAATATTGTGGAGTGAAGAAGGAGGCGAATACATGTTTGTTTATTTAGTAATTCCTCAAGGGGCTTGATGTTTTGGTTATTTCAAATATTTTGAGTGAGGGTGATAATGGAAAATTGGAACCAGAAAATTTTAATGGAAAGTTTCTAAATGATGTTAGAATTACTGATAAGATGGTGATAATTTCTGGTTCTATACAACAGAATAATATATAATAGGGTTCTATATTTAATTGCGGCACAGAGCATCTAATTAGAGCAATAAAAACTCTCAGTACTTAGCTGAAAAGATGAATGCTACACGAACTCCTCAACGGACATATATTATTAATGCAGATCAGCTTTTCAAATATTCTGTGTGTGCTATTTCAAGTGCTAGACATTGAATCACAATGTCAAAACACTGCCTGTTATGGTTTGGATATGATGTGTTTCCCAAAATCTCCTGTTAGTGCAGGAAAATTCAGAGGTAAAGTGATTGGATTGTGACAGCTGTAACCTAATCAGTCCATCATAATTTGAATGGACTGGGGGTAACTGTAGTCAGGTGGGGCGTGGCTAGAAAAGGTGGGTTACTGGGGTGTGCCTTGGAAAGGCTCACTTTCTCTGCAACCCCTTCCCTCCCCCATTTCCTGTCCACCATGAAAGGCGCAGCACTTCTCTACCTCTCCCTTCCACCATGATGTCTTACTTCACCTTGATCCCAGAACAATGGAGTCAGTCCCACCGTGAACTGAAACTGTGAGCCAAAATAAACTTTCCCTCCTCTGAGTTGTTCTTGTCAGGTATTTTAGTCACAGCAATGCAAACCTGACTAACACCGAAATTGATACTGAGAGTGGGGTTGTTGCTGTGACTAACCTGATTGTGGGTTCACAAGCTTTTGGGGTTGGTATGCAAGAGGAATTTGGAATAGTTTAGAGATGCAGATTGGAAAAGCTTTAAAAATGCTGTAAGCAGAGCTTAATAGGTGATTCTGGTAAGAGTTCAATGGACCAGAATGCCAATAGGAATGTGGAATGTGCTCATGAGATTCCAAGGGGAAATAAGTACTTTATTAAGAATTGGACTAGAGGCCACTTGTGTTACATTCTGGCAGGGAAGTTGTCTACATTTTGCACATGTCCTGAGACTTTGTATAAAGCTAAATTTAAAAGTGATGAACTAGTTAACCTGGAAGAGTAAATTTCAAGGCAGCCCAGCATTTAGTAGTTGGCATAGATAAACACCAGACCTTGGTGTTTAGCCATGTTTACTGTGAGAATAGGAACTAAAGGTTTTTGTTACTATTGCTCTGTAGTAGACCAGAAAAATGCTTGTAAAACTGGAGCCAATGAAAATGTGCTAGTTAAAGAGATTATGGTGACTAAAGAGATGCTGAGTACTTTGCACAGAGGCAATAGAACAGATGCCAGGAGGGCATCTCAGGAATTTGCAAGACCACACTCACCGCAGGCTTAAGGGTATAGAAGGAAAAATTCCTTTGAGTTAAGATCATGGGGGTGTCCTAGGAAGTTGTTTCACTGTACTCAGCTACCCAGGCACTCAGGAGCCCCTGAAGTTGTGATCCCAGGAGAACCAACTACAGCACAAGACCTTGGTGTTATCCAGGAGGTACTGATTCTGCAGGAGTGCAGGATGCTGAAGTTAAGGGGTCATGAAGGTTTCCACTGAGATTTCAAAGGAAGGCCTAGGAGGCCAGGCAAACTGTTGTAGGATTGGAGTCCCTGCAGGGTGCCCCTGAGGGTCTGATGCATGAAGCCATGAAAGTGAAACCAAACTGGAATGGAGATTCCAAGTATTAAGAGGTACCAGTAATGTGGACTGTCTGACAAGAAAAGGTGCTGGCTGCAGGCAGAGCCAGGCCATGTGAGGTACAACTGGCAAGAAGGGGGGCCACCTGAGCCTTTTGGAGATAACATCTCCCAGCCATGTGTCCTAGATGCTATACATGGAGTTAAGAGACCTGTTTGCCCCACTGAGTTTGGCCTTGTTTTGGCCCCACCCCTTCTTGCTATTTCTTTATTCCTCCCTTTTAGAATGAAAATGTTTAACTTGATTTTGATTTTTACATGTGCTCATGGCCAAGTGTTTGCCTTGAATCTCAGACAAGACTTTAGACTTGAACTTTGGGCACTGCTGAAGCTGAGTTTGTTTTGTTTTGTTTTGTTTTTGTGCTAGGGATCAAACCGAGGGCCTCACAAATGCCAGGCAGGTGGTGTAGAGCTGAGCTCTATCCTCAGCCCCAGTGATGGAACTGTTAAGACTATGGAACATTTGGAGATGAACTAAATCATTCTGCATTGTGAGATGGACATGAGTTTTTGAGAAACAGAGGTGGAATGTTATGGTTTGCCTATGAAATTTCCTCCAAAAGCTACTACATTAATTCAGGAATATTTATAGGTGAAATGATTGGAGTATGAGATCTGTAACCTAATCAGTCCACCATGGTTTGAATGGACTGACTGTGTGCTAACCATAGGCAGATGGGGCATGGCTAGACAAGGTGGATTTCTGAGGGCTGCCCTGCAAGGTCTCCTTCCCTGTATCCCCTTCCCCCAGCCCTGCTCCTTGTCTTTCATGAATGCAGCAGTGTTCCTTTACCCATGCCCTTCTGCCATGGCATGGCCAAGGTGAGGGCCTCACCTTGGGCCTGGAGCAATGAGGTCAGCTTGCCATGGACTGAAAGCATGATCCAAAATAAAGTTTTTTTCCTCTAAATTGTTCTTGTCAGGTATTAGTTTCATCCATTAAGTACAAAATTAATCCAAGAATTCACAAAAATAAAAACATGAAAATTAAAATATTCGTAGGTAACATTTATTCTGAACTTGATGAGTATCCGTTGTATTTATGGAAGATGATTTTGCACATAATGAAACATAATTATGAGGGTGCAGTCATGGAACCAAAGAAATTTTTCTGTAATAGGAGAAGATGTGTCTTGAAACTATCGTTTGAGTGGGTACACCCTTATAGCATAAGGAATTTTAAGCAATAAATCATTTTGACAAAGATATACAGTAACTTTTCTTAATAACTTACCTGTTTAAAAAAAAAAGTCATAGTGGTATCAAAACCAATTTGGGGAACTGAATTCTCAAGGAGCTAGGTGTTTGAGTGTTTTGAGCACTTCAGCTTTTACACAGGCTGGTTCTTCACTTTTTTTTTTTTAATATACTCATATTTATTTATTTATTTTTATATGGTGCTAAGGATCGAACCCAGTGCCTCACCCATGAGGGGCAAGTGCTCTACCACTGAGCCACAGCCTCAGCCCCGGTTCTTCATAGTCTTTTAACGTGCATATATCATGTTTTAATCACATCCACGTCCCTATCGCCCCCTCACGTCTTCCCCTTATCCTGCTTCCCTAATAGACTCCTTCTCCTCTTCTGCTTTGAGGTCTTTTTTTTTTTTTTTAGTTGTCATACATGAGAGAAAACATACTTATTCTTCTGTGTCTGGCTTCTTTTGCTCAATCTCCAGTTCTATCCATTTTCTGGCAAATGTGATTTCATTCTTTATGGCTGGTTCTACAAATGTTTGATATACTAGAGGAGTGACCTCTTGCTTTCAGGCAAATATTTCTCCAGTTATAAATATCATTAGGAATCTGTTGTTGGTGAAATAGATGCTCTTGTAGATGAGTCAGTGTGTCTTGTAGTAGATGCGTGTAGAGGACACATACTACGAAGTCTGTGTATTAACATGGCATACCACAAAGATTGAGAAGTATATCAGGGGAAGAGGTATATCACTACTTAAGACTATCACTGTAAAGTGGCTTCTGGCTCATGTAACATGTAATTTACAACTTGAAAATAAAGTTAATCGGTCCACAAAACCATCTAGACAGAAGGTAGTGTAACAGACAAAAACTTCCTATGTATTGCTGTGATATTAATGGTACGTCACATCGGCTGGGCCACAGTACCCAAATATTTTGTCAAACACATCTAGATGTTCCTGTGAAAGTATGTTTTAGATGTGATTTGCATATTTAAAAGTAGACATCAATAACCAGATTACCCTACATAATGTGGGTAGGCTTTATCCAATCAGTTGACAGCCTTAGAAAAAAGACCAAGTCCCTCAAAGAAAGAGGAGATTGGCCAGTCAACTGTCTGGACTAGAGCTGCAACATCAACTTCTGTCTAGCCTCCAGGCCATCAGCCTCCTGGCAGGGCAGTTCAGGAATACAGGCTGCAGTTAACACCGCAGTCCTGAGGTAGATTGCTTCTCCTATGAGTGCCACAGATTTAATATACTTGCTGGCTTGACATTCATTTTTAGGTCTGACATGAGTCTTTTGGAACTGAGTTTTAACTCATCACTTTTGGCCACATGAAAGCGTGCTCCTCCTGTACGGTTGTGCGAGTTGCATTATTTCCTCATTCCACTGAACCAAAACCTAGTCCATCCCACAGCTGCTGACCACAGTGAGATTTGGCGGTCAACACCAGAATCATCTGGATAAGTCTCTGCTTTCATGCATGCTTTCTTTAGACCAGCCAGGCCACACACTCCATGGGGAGGCCTAAGGGTAACAGGTCTTCTCACTCTTACTCCTGCTCCCCTTCTTTGTGGAGCACCCAGCAGCCCAAGGCTTCCCACTGGCCCTCCCATTGGCACCCTCAAGTCATGCATTTCTGCTTTGTGTGTCTGGGCCTCAATTCCTCATTGTGTCCCACTCAACCATCACATCCAAGCCTATTTCTATCCCAGTCAAGGCTCTCCCAGAGTTCTGCCATCCTGGCACTTGGCACTCTAAGCAGAAGACCTCAAGCTCTCCACACAACAGAGATAAATCCCTGCAACAGAGAACTTCATGTTTTGCTCGTAAGGCCTTCTAGTTGATGGGCTTAGGCTCACCCACACTATCAAGGGTAAACTTTACTTAAAAATCATCTACAAAATATCTGCATGGCAACTCTGATATTAGTGTTTGGTTAAATAACTGGGTGCTATACCCTCATTGAGTTGACACAAAACTATCATCATAACCACCAGCATAAAAAAGAAAAATAAGGCCTAAGACTTTCAGTATGTATCAGAAAGTCATTTCATAGTTTTTCTATGTAAACTCACAACTTAGCTCAAGAATTTTTCCCTTTTTTTAGGAAAACAAGGGTTATGTAGCAAATGTGAAATATGCTATTGTGTTCAGGACAATTTCCTTGGTAAATATCTGATGTTCATATAGAATACATTCTGAAAGTCCACTTGATGGTTTTTCTCCATTATTATTGTATAATCAAAATGTTATTTTGGTTTTCTCCCAGCCATCTTGGAGAGTCCACACCGGCTCTTCAAGACCAGCTTCCAGAAGCCTGGTGACACCTTCTCTGTCTCTGTCCTGGGCACAATTGCTTTTCATTATCCCATCATTTACTGCAAGACTTTTCTGTATCTGTCTTTCTACCTGGTAACTAGAGCCAAAAAGGACAGGAGACAGGTTTCCTCTACTGGAGTCAGTGATTTGTCTTCTTTCTCTTTCTTAAAAAAAAAAAAGAAAAGAAAAGAAAAAAAATACCAGATGCTGGACACTTCATAAAGTAAAAAGATTTATTTGACTTAGGATTCTTGTGACTGGAGAGTCCAAACACCATGGAACCACGGTGTCTTAGTGGGGTGGCCTCGCTTTATAACAACCCACTCTCATGAAAGCTAACTCACTCCTCCAGACCAGCAGAAATCCCTTCCAAGCACAGCGCCCCACGATCTCATCACCCTTCACCAGCCCCTCCTCTTTAAGGTCCCATCCCCTCAGCAGCATCACACTGGAGACCAAGCTTCCTGCACAGAGGCCTTTGTGAGACACACTCAAACACATCCAAACCTCAGCAAATCCTACCCAGAGTTCAGATGTCTCCCCTGTCAGATGACACCCAGACCCTCTGCTGGGGTCCACCTTTGTCTCCTGGGGGCTGGACCAAGACGCATTACATTTCATTCACTTTACTTTCTCAAAAGCACTGTCTCCAAGTAAACCACTGCAGAGAGTTTCACCATGAACTTGGCATCCTCTTCATCCCCTGTAAGGCTGAGGACCTATTCTACAAACTGATCTTTCCTGTGGGTTGGCACGGGCATTTCAGTCCACAGGAATACCTCTCTGTTGTATTTCTGGACTCTGAACTTGCCAAAGCTATTTCACATGTACATTTACACTTGACCTTCACAAGCATGCTCTGTGAAAATAAGCAGAGTGTACATGGTCGTCCTACTTTGCAGATGCAGAAGAAGAAACTCAGAATTCGCAGCCACTAGTTGAGGACCTTAGCCAAAACTCAATCTCAGATCTTAGGACACCTAGCCCTGTGTTCTGCACACTATCCCATGTCCCACACTGTCTCCCAGTGCTGCTCGCTCTGTTAACCATTCCCTGAAACTGGGCAAGGAGCATTCAGCCAGGGATGCACACTGACAGCAGAGCAGCCAAGAGAGAAACACCAATCAGCCAAGACCATCGCAGCTAAGGTCAGGTGCTGCTGGAATAGGACACTCGTGCACTGAACGTTTGTTTTTTATTCTCCCTCAACTAAAAATTCCTTTTGTTTTCCTAGTGTCTGTCAAGGCACACTGTGGCCTTCAGGAGATGAGCAGAAGTTGTACATCACTATCCCCAAAAAAAGAGACCTCAATTCTGACCATGTTGGTAAGGAACGACCAGAGCCTGAATTTTGTTTTTACAATAACTAGAATCATAACAGTGGGGGAGAATGAGAAATTTACCTACTCCAAACTAAAGTGAATTCCCCCAGTGCTCTCCCCTTGTTTTGATGTCATGATTTCCCTTCTAATTGATCTCTTCCTGAGTCTGCCCAACACCAGGACTCCATATTCACCACCAGCATCAGCTCCTCCAGTACGAACTCACCACAATCCCTCCCCAGAAACTTCCCTTCTGTGCTGTAGAAACACAGCTAGAGAGGAGAAAGGGTGAATTTCTTCCCCAGAAATCTACAGTAAGGTATTCTTTCCCCCCTGTTTCAATTTTAGTTATTAGAGAAAAATCATCTCAACCCATTCAAAATGAAACCATAAGAATAAATTCATGGAAAGAACACTAATGAATAATAGGCATTATCAAAGAAAAATAAAATACTCTAATGATCATTCCTTGCTTTTAGCAAGATTTTTTTTTTTTACTCAAAAGAAAATTTTAAAAGTATGTGCTTTGCAAAGCAGAAGTGATTCATCTTAAACCTCCAGGGTGAAATGACCCATACCATTTTATCATTTCAAATGAGTAGCCATGTCTGAAATGATGATAAAATGTCTTGGTGAAGCTAAAACCCTAGTGCACCACAGGGAGAAGTCCTATTATTTACCCTTACATCCAACTGTCCAGCATTTTTCCATCCTTTCACCTCCTATCTTTTCCCAGTTTGCCAGAATGAGACTCCTTTATGAAAACAAGTGGTCAGATGTGGGCAGGTATGCCTCAATTTGCTGAATATGAAAGATGATCAGTAGGGGAAAAAACTCAAATATCTACTTTGAACCCCTTGACACCCACTCTCCACAACTCAGGATACTGACCGTGTTGGTAAGGTATGACCAGAGCCTGAATTTTGATTTTACAATAACTATGATCATAACAGTGGGAAGGAGAATAAGAAATTTACCCACTCCAAACTAAAGTGAATTCCCCCAATGCTCTCCCCAATACATTGTATTTTGCAACCTTCTTACATAGGCAATTTAGAATCTTACAGGGATTATTTTTCTGTTTCTCCTTTATTCCTGGATAAATCCAAGGTTTGCTGGCAATGAATTCTCCTGATTATTGTTTGCCTAAAAAAGTGTATTTCACCTTCCTTCTCTCTGGTGATATACAGAATTCTAGGCTGGCAAAAATATTTTGTGGAGTACTTTAAAAACATTCTCTAATTATTCTCAGCTTTTATTATTTCTTTTGAGCAGTCTGCTGTCAGTCTTACTGTTGATCCTTTGAAAGGAATGGGTCTTTGGTTCTCTGTTTTTAAGGTATTCTCTTTGTTTTGGTTTTCAACTATAGTACTATGTTACTGAATAAAGTTTGAAAATTTTATTTCATGGAACTAATGGAACTCCATGAATCTATAAATTGTTGTACTTCAAAGATTTTTGAAAACTCTTAATCATTAGATCTTCAAATATTATTTCTGAACATTTCAATTTTAAAACCATTCAAGAAAATAAATACTAAAGAAATATACTTAGTTTTAATTCCTTACTTTTTATTACATGGGTTATTACTCGTGTTGGTACTCATTAACATTTTTCTCTATTTTCTTATTTTGATGCCATGATTTCCCCTTCTGATTGATCTCAGGAAGAGAGTCTTCTCAACACCAGGACTCCATATTCACCATCAGGATCAGGACCTTCTGCTGTGACAATAGAGGACCTGGACGGAGACACCACACACTTACCACCATCTTCAGGACCTTCTGCTGTAACCATAAATAGAACTAAAACATGTTCTAGCATACTCAAGAGCTGTCATAGAAATAGTTGCAATAAAAATGAAAGTCACACTTATAGTTCTTTCTGAGAAAGCTCGAAGGGTCCATTATTCCTAAGAAAAGGAATAATAAAATGTGTAAGAAATAACAACCATCTTTAACTCAGAACAGTACTCATTGTTTACCATAAAAAGCCAGAAATCAAGAAACAAAATTTCCTATACTTAAAAAGGTAACATTGTAACCCCCCCAAGTGTCTTTTAAAACTTCTATGGAAGAGGTGCTTTTGCAACATATGAAAAATTTATAAAACTGCAATGCGAGAGAATATAAACCCTACATTTCTGGGTTATTGATATTCCGAGGAGAGCTAGGTTCACTCTGGGCAAGTACATACAAGGTGGCAGCCGCAGCAGTGTTCACATTTATTTAAGTAATTTCTCCCCCTTAAGGAAAATACTCTGCAACAGCATTGGGGCAGTGAGGAAAAATTATGCAAGTTAAAATGACTTCAAGTACAAAAGGGCTTGGGAACTCTCGAGAAGAAAGCATGCATCACTGAAACCACAGCTTAGCGGCCCTGAGGACACCCTTCCCCAACAGGCAATGCCTGCTCCCCTGGCCCTCAAACATGGGCCCAGCCACTGCTCTGCTGCTGTTCTCAAACATGGCCCTCCCTACCTCAGAAAACGAGGCAGAGCTTAGAAAAAGCTGAATTCATCCTGCAGACTGGAGGTCGAGCTGGCAAGGGCTCGGGAAGTGGACATCAATGCCTCCATAGAGAAAAACATGGGCAAATTTAGTACAAGCTTTCCTCATTGACTCATCAGGAACCAAAAATAATTTTTCCCTTCCTAGTTTCTTGTTAGTGAGCTACAGAGCCCCTTGAATATTAGTATTAACTATCTCCTCCAATTATACATTAAAATACGAAATTGTTTTAGAATTCCTAGCTCCCTGCTATTGTCTCCTCCATGCTCTGCTTTCTGCCAATAAGCATAGCACATTAAACATTAAACATTAACTGAGAAATGAGAAGGTTTCTCTTGAGCACCCAGCACAGTGCTGGTACTCAGCACAACTTCCCAGGACATGAGAGACTCAGAGTTCCTTAGAAATCCAAAAGAATGGCAAGGTCTGGATATAGTAGCCACTAGGAAGCAAGAAAAATTACTGAGACTCATCTCAAGGTATGTTTACAGCACCAGACTTTTAGCACAAAATGGACAAGCAGAGGAAATACTGTTCTTCTTCCTGGACAGAGGCAAGAATGGCCAGACTGAGATTTTTTTTTTCTTTCCCCTGTGATGGAAAGGCTTCTTAGCAACTAACATTTCCAAAGGTTTTGTTGACCACTGTTGACTAAGGGAAATTCTGAAAAGGGCAGTCATTGAAACAAACCAAATGGCAAAATAGCAACTTCATTACATGTAGCCATTTGGATTTGGATTTTCACTGAAGGTTATTTCCATCATCTCCCCTTACCCACCCTCACAGCTCTTCCTTCCCTCTTCCAGGCAATAAAATTAGTTGTTTTCAGAATATTCTGCATGAATATTTTTCTTTCTGTGAAGAAAGGAATTGAATAAAATATTATAATTGACAAATCTCACTTGGCAAGAGAGTGTGCACATAAATTACCATTTTTGATGAAAGCCCCCAAATCCTTTTAGTTTCCCACTGAATTCACTCAGTGTTCCGTGTGTGGATACATTCAGAGGAACAGTGCGCTTTGAAAGTGCCTCTCTTCATGAAGGCAGTTTTAAAAAATAATTCCACAAGATGATTCCAGCTTAAGCCTCCTTTGAGCTTTAGAGCTTAGAAATAAGATCCAATCATAACCACCTTCTCCTAAAACGGCCCAGGCAAAAAGCCCGAGGGAGAAAGGACCCAGTCCCTAGCCCATAAGTGAGGTCATTCTGCTCAAAGAGAGTCTACACTCTCTCTGTGGACATCATAGACATCCTTGGAAACAGTGCAATAAAAGGAACAGGGCCTGGATAGGACTTGGGAGTGGACAGAACCACAGTTGAATCCAAGCTCTTCAGCAAGGTCAAATCACTCTTGACCTTGCTCAGACCATTTACCTTACCGAGCTTCATGTTATTCATGAAGATTTGCCTCCTGGGATGTGTGAGTATGTGAAGACCTGCTGGGGCCTGTGTCCTTTCCTTCCCCCACTCCCCAGCCACGGCAGGCTGGCAAGCAAAAGAAAAGACCTCCAAACTCAAATAATGGTTCTTAAATGACACCAGGTCTCTGAAGCTGTAACCATGTGTGTCGGAAAATACACACACACACACACACACACACACACACACACACACACACGTTCCTGAAATTCTAATGTTGGCTTCTGGTGGAAAGGATAAGCAGTCCAGTCCAGATCCAAACTGTCTTACTATCATCCCACGAGACACACCGAGTCCAGAAGCATATACAAAACAGACCCTGTCCTCAGACCTGCCTTCTCCTGGGGAGGGCCTTGGTTCCTAACACAACCACAGAGCCACTACCTCAGAGATGGCAGAGACGCCTCCTCTTCCTCTGATTCCACCTCATCTTCCCCAAGGATACTTGGTGCCCAAAGTAACTGCTCTTTAATTTTGCACTTTTAGAATAAATGTTTTTGTTTTGTGCAAGGAACCATCCCTGCACACCATCAAACACCATCTCAGCAGCTCTGGGGCAGAATAGTCTACTGGCAGAGGCCAGGAGGGAGGAAGGAAAGAGGTTTTCATAGACGACCTCAGGTAAGACACATTGTTTTCTGTAGTGAGCACTCACACTGCCCAGAAATCCTGTGGGCCTCTCCAGTGTGGTTTTAGGCAGTTTTCACCAAGAAGAAAGGGTGGAGAGATGCATCTTGCTGTGCCCCAACCATGGAACCTTCTCATAGAGGCGAGGTTCCCCCTCAGCCCACTGGGGTGTCTCCACAGACCCTTTGTCTGCACTGTCAGTCCTTAGACTTGTTACACAGGTGTCCAGGACCAAGAGTGGGTGTGATCTGAGGACTGCTCTGTCACCAACCCACTGTCATGCACACTCACCATCGCCCCACCTTCCAGTATACCATTTGCAATAGCATGTGAATACTACTGGCCCCAGATTAAGCTCTTTGTAAAGGGTTCTCGTTGTTCTTACCTAGGAATGGTGGACACCCCCATACATCTCAGGAGGAATCATGGAGCCTCCAACTCTCCACTCTGGGGCCAGCAGACTCACTTTCCCAATGTGCATCTCTCCCTGTGCCTAGCCAGAATCATGGCGGGCACTTGGCTTTGAAATCCAGTCTGCTAACCGCCCCGTGGAACATAAGGTCTTCCTCCTGAGACATGGAAGATCCTCCCTCTATCAGCTCCCAGATGAAGAGCAGGAGGGTGTGCCGAGCCCTGGGTTGACCTGATCTTCAAGTAAACTTTATTAACTTGAAGAAATCCAAGCTGGCGTGTTCCATCTGCATGTTAAGTTCAAGTCACGTTTAGTTCATGTCTATTAAACGTCTAGCTTGCTGACGCCTCTGTAGGTGACAATGCATTTTCATCCCTAATGATTGAAACTCCCTTGGTGGTAAATAGCTCTCAAAATTTCTTCCTGGATCAGAATGCACCAAGAGAGAAATCCTTAAATTGCCAAGATTTTATTTTTCCTGAACTACATTGGTATGAGTTAGGGAGGGGTTTAAGCCTCTACTGCCTCCAGTGTCTTACCAAGATTTAGATATCTACCCCTCAGTCAGCGTGGATGAGTTCTGGGGGCTTGATTTCCAGATGAGCTACCTCTGGGAAAATATCCTCCTCCTCGAGTGCAGCAGACCCACTAGCCTCATCTGTCACCTCACTGACCATCATGAGAAGTGGAATTGCCCTGAGAACCCCAGGCTCTCTCCACCCCTCGTGACTCGAGTCATCATGCACCACCCCAGCACTAGGGGGCACTCTTCACACAGCCCACTTCTGGAGCTGAACCATCCAGATGCTGGCTTTCCCCTTCCTCCACTGCCCACAGCTCTGAGGCTTCCCTGGAGGATTTGCCCGCCCTCAGCCCAAACGTAGCAGTGAGGAGCCTAGCCAGACAGATCTCTCTGCAGCCTCTGGGCCTCTGTCCATGGCCAGGCAAGCCTCCTCCCTCCTGGCCTTCTCAAACCAGGCTCTGATTTTCTTCAACAGGAAACAACATCGTGACTCCTTTTCCAACAGCCTAAGGCATTCAGCACCTGCAGCATGGTGTATTGATCTACCTTCACTGGTTTGTTGACCTTTAAAAGCCTGCCTTCCTCCATCATCCCGGTGTTCATTACATGTACAGAGCTAGGAAGGGGAAGGGGATGGAGGAAAAGCACACCCTTCCACTCGCAGGATCTTGTTCACCATTTTAAGACATACGCTAACCACGTGTATTGGTTTGTACAGCTGCTGTAACAAGGTACCACAAACCTGGTGGCTTCAACTGCAGAAATATTTTGACTCACGGTTCTGAAGGTCAGAAACCTGAACCAAGCTGCAGAGCAGGCCTGGTTCCTTCTGGCAGCCACAAGGGAAGGAGCTGTTCCAGCCACTCTCCTTGGCTTGTAGATGGTCCTTCCCCTACGGCTCCTCACACATCCCCCCTTGATGAATGCCTGTCTCTGGGTCCAAGTCCCTCCTCTGTAAAGACACCATTATATGCAGGTTGGGTGCACTCTAATGACTTCATTTTAACTTGATTATTTCTATAAACTACTCCTTCTCTTCAAAAACTACTTCTCTTCAAAAACTCTTCAAAAACTCCTGCTTCTTCCATTGTCCTTTGAACAAATAAGGTCACATTCTATAGTATTAGGGTTAGGACTCCCTCCTAGGGACCACACAGTTCCACCCATAGCACTGCTAATTTGCATTCTGTTCAAGAATCCTGAAGATCTTCCTGCTACATCCCTAAGACTCTAGTGACAATTAGAAAAAAATCTGATTCTTATACTGAGAGTCAATCAACAACAAACACGCAACAAAATGTACTCCCACCTTCAAACACGCCTTACTGATTCCCTGATGTCTGTAATTACGTAGACTACAAATGTGCTCCTATTCCCAATTCTAGATTAGATGTGGACTCTGGCATCCTAAAGCTCGATGTTCAAATGGATTAATTTTTAAAATGATTTCAGTGGTTTTCCAATTATTACACTGATAATATTATGCATACTTATGGAAATATTTTTGAAATTTATTAACTCTAATGAATTAACAACATGTGATGAACGGATTGAGTTGCCAGTAGGAGCAAAGCTGCACACAAAATGAGCTCCGCTCCTGCCAATGATTTTCTGTTTTTCATTGCCTGGACAGTTACCAGTTGCTTCTGGATCCAACCAAGACCAGGAAATGACCGTTCATGCATGTACCCACTGGAGCTTAGGGCTGAGAGGGCTATGCTGCCTTACTGACTTTTAAAGTCATATTTAGTAGGAATTGAAAATTTTCACCTGCTATAGAATTGTATTCTTCAAAAACTACTCCTTCTTCCATTGCCCTTTAAACAAATGGCACCATCAGAAAAATCAAGCCAGACAAGCCACAAGGCTTTTAGAAGGAGAATTGGTTTTACTCAGATTTGAAATTGGTTTTACTCAGCTCCTCAAGCTGAGTCTCAGAAGATCCTGGAACTACCTTTGGCTTTCAGCTTTCAAGGCTTGAGAAAACCTAAATCCCACCCCCCTTCCCATCCCCACATCCCCTATTCTAGGAGGATATTATTATCTTTTCATAAAAGTCTATTCTTTCAGTTTTCCATAGAAACCTAAAAAATAATTCTGGAGATTACTCTGAAATAAAAGACCAGTGATAAGAATTGATGCTGAGAAGCAGCAGGAGAGTTTTTTCTTAACCTTTGGGGGGACAGCCTGAGCATTTAGTGATCCAGTGATTCAGGAAGGGCAAGGCCACCTGAGCCTCAGGTAGCCTGAGCCTTTGGAATCAGGTCAATTCTAGGTGGTGAGATGGGTGGGGTGCAGGATACCCCATGCACTCAATCAACAAGGAGGCATCTTGGAATGTCCAATATCACATTGGGATTGACCCCTTGGTGCTTGTGAGGTATGAGGCTGAGACTTGGGCAGTCCAGTCACCTGGGTCCTAAAGAGCACCCTTATTTCTACCCCTCCACCTCTACTCCGGCTCCCCATCCCCAGTCCATACCTCCTACTTTTCTGGGTTGCTCTGTGGACATGGTCATTAGCGTCTCCATGGTCTGGCATCCACTTCTTCCTCTGGAAAGTTACAGATGATGCATAGCATTTAGCAGTTATGTAAGCAATTTAGTCACCTGGATGATTTGGTGGGTGGCCTTTCAAAGGGAATGCTGACAGCACAGAGACACCTCCTCTTGGATCAGGGCTCCATGGGTTCCGGGTTCCCTCTTCACTCCCTGTTTCAGAGGAAACTGGGAAGTGAAATTGGATCCCCAACATCTCCTAAATAAGCAGATCACCCTGGGTTCCATGACCAGGTTCTGTCCTCTTCTGGTGCTCTTCCTCGGATGCTTATTTGAAGTTGGGGATTGTTTCCCTGTGGTCCATGGCCCTGGGACTGCTGCATGAAACATCGGAGCTGACTTCTCATTGACTTGCTCCTTCTCAGTCAGGGAAATGGGGACATATTTCTCATGGGCACACAATCTGTGCATTAATTTAGAAGCCAGCAAGTTTCAAAAATTAGCTGTGCTGGGGACGGCATGTTTGTAGTGAGCAGTTGTGCTCCTTTCAGGTTTTTTTCTAATGTCTTTGAGTGATACGAGCCACTCTCGGTTCTTGTTCTCATTCCCTGACCTTCTAAGGCAAGATGATGAGCAGAGCATTGTGAATCCCCAAGTTTATTTAACTTGTCTAGAGCTTCATTCTTGATGAAGACATGAGTGAGAAGGAACGCCAACCTCAGAGAAAGGAAATGAAACAGACAACATGGGGACTCACATTCTTGCAAAAAAAAAAAAAAAAAAAAAAAGGTCTGATTGCCCTTCCACAATTGCATACAATTTACACCATCACACACAGAACACTGAAAACCCATTCCAAACAGCAACCAACCCTAAAACTACTAAAATGCAACACACAGCATGGAACACATCCTTCCTGCCTATTCTTCCTCTGCCCCCCTGGTACATCCCACTTGGTATCAGAATAAAGAGTATTCATAAGATTGCCACAGATGATACTCTTCATCAGATCTCACAGGGAAGTTCTGAAAACAATGGAAACAGACACAGAATTTCAGTCAGTAATACCAATGGAATTTCAGAGACATTTAAAACTTTTATGGGGAGAAGACAACATTAAATCCAGCAGTTTATAATTAGTGAAAGATCTACTACTTATTGTTGTCTCATTTAAGAGTAATTTGTATTAATTACAAAATACTTGGCTAAATCATGATTTTCACATAAAGTTATTTCACAAAAAAAGTCAGACATAAATCATATTATTAAACATTCTTTACTTAGATAGGAATGTGAATATTTTTTCTTAGTGATATTAGAATTTTTAAAAAATTGATCTACACAAAGGTTAATTTAGATATCCACCAGCATCAACGAAAATCTTTTTCGTTCCTAATCACTCTAGTCTTAAAAATAAAGATGTTCTTTATCAATATGATGACTGAAAAGGGGTATTTTATTGTTTTATTTTTAATTTCTTTGATTATAAGTGGGAAAATGTGCTATAAATTTAATGACTATTTCCTTGGCATATATTCTTATTTGGTGTATTTACCTTCTTCTGATTGACTTGTAAGAGCTCTTTACACATTAAGGATAACATATATATTGTATTTCATATATAGCACTGATTTTTTTCTCTTAGTGGATTAATGTCTGTATATTTTAAGTATTGTTAATATCTTGAAGATAAACTTTTTCATTACGTCTCCTATGGTTTGGACCTGGAAGGTGCCTGTGGTTCATAGCTCAAGACTTGTTTGCCAGCTAGTGGCACTATTTGGAGGTATGATAACCTTAAAGAGGTAGGGCCTAGGAGTAAGGGTATGAGTTAATAGGAGGAAGGCCTGGGTTTGATCCTCAACACGACAAAAAAAACAATCAAAAAAAGAAAAGAAAGAAAAAATATGTAGGGCTTAGGGGAGGAATTGAGGTGATGGGTGCCAAGCCTCTGAAGGGAGGTAGGGACCCTATACCTTCCTCTCTCTGCCCCCTGCTGACATGAGGTGAGTAGCTCTGCTCTACCTTGCCTCAGGCCCCACAGCAAGGCACCAACCAACTGTCCACTAAAACCTCCCAAACTGGGGACCCAACCAAGCCTTCCCTTCTAATAAGTTGCTTACTTACCTCTGGTATTTCATCACAAGGATGGAGAGCCAACCCACACAACTTCAAATCTATTTCTTTTACCTTATTGTTTCTACCTTTGATATTTGGCTGAGCTGAGACTTTTCTGCCTTGAATCTATATAGATATTCACCTACGTTTTTTTCTGCCATTTTATGGTTTTATTTTTTATGTTTTACCTTTAATCCATCTGAAATTTATTTAGAATTAAAATGCAAACGAGCTACCTGCTCTCCCCGACACTCCCATATAGTGAGTTGGCCGCTGGTCAGTGATTTATTAAATGAGTCATGCTTGTAATATACACTTGACCCTCCCCATGGCTCCTCTTTAAGAAACCAAACAAAATTCCTCCTCTGAGATCCTTCCTTCAGACCATTCTACAATTTCTATTGTTTCTGTTTTGTTTTTCCTTTGACTCCATCATTATCTGATTGGGATTACGTTACATGTTGGATTTATATGAAAAAGGAGCTTGGGGATTCCACAAAACTGCATCTTCCCTTCACCGGCTTTCAGATCCAGTCTTTTACGCCCTTAAATAGTCTAGCTTTCTTAGGTGGCACTGACTGAACTAGCCTCACTGTTGGGGGTGGCTCTTTGGACTCAATGGCTTTTCCCTAGGACTTCCTACTGGAGGGATCACTGTGGAGAAAGGTGTCATGCCTGCTCTTTCTGTCCGCTCTGCTCCTGAAGATATGCACCTTGGGAAAGGACTGGGGCTGTGCCTCTGAATCCCAAGGGACTGTTTCTGTGGCTAGCTGCCAACAACGACTAAGAGAAATGGTACATTTTCATGGAGACTAGTGTCAATAGGACATGTTTGTTCCCATCCTCCAGGTTAAATGTGCCTGTGGGTCTGGCATCTTTGACTTTGGAGAGTCCTAGGAGCTTTGTGCTGGACCCCTGCAATCGGCTGCAGCACTGAAGAGAGGAGCCACTGTTTGCTGGGACACATTTTCTGTGCTTGGTTTCACCATCTTCCTGAGTTCTGTTGTTTCCGGGCTCCTGCGCACATTACCCCATGTCTTCAGTCCAGTCTGGGAGTCACTCACAGGGTATTGACCTGCTTCTCTGAGATCGAGCCTTTCCTTAGTGTTTTTGTTGTTTTGTAATTATTTTTTGTTTTCTTTGCTTCATTTTATTTATTTATAAGTTTTGGATGTTTTTATAAAACCAGTTTCCAAAAGTTTAAAAATACATATGAACTTATTTCCTATCAGTACTCCCATCAATGGTTTCTTACAACCTGACAGTAAGTGTGAAGTCCGGCACACCTGAGAGGAGGATCGTTTTCATCTCCCTTCCACCTAATGCTGTGGTTCACCCCCAGAGACCAGGAGGAGAAGAGTGGTGGGTGGAAGGAGCCCCATCACCTTCTTCTGGTCCTCGCAGGCACCAAGGGGCGGAGCACATACTATTAATAGAAGAAGACAGAGCAGGCTTCCTCACACTGCTTCAGAAGGCGGGGAATTTCATGATCCATGCAGTGCCCAGGGTCCTCCTGCCTGACCCTCTCACAGCGCCTGGCCTGGGAGTCCTGGTGGCCAGCTGAGTTCCAGAGCCAGTCTACACACTGCCTGTGCTGTTTCTCAGCAGGTGGGAAGGGGTGTGGAAATTAAGGTGTCTGCAATGATCTGGGAGAAACAGGAATAAGAGAAGGATTCTTCCAGCCACATTGGAGAAGCGAGTTATCCATTGTTTGGTGGGAGTGGACTCCGGCTCCAGAAGCAGGTGGAGATATAAAGTATATTCACACTGTTTTTCCATGCAGGCTTTGTTTCCAGAATAAAAGACAGACACTTTCCTCAGACAGCTCCATTTGCTTTAGATTTATTTGATTTATTTCCAGTTTATTATAATCATGTTAAGTTTTAGCTATTGATTGTGTTACAAGTGTATTTTCCTTTGATGATTTTTAAAAGTGGGTTAAATGGGAGTTATTAGACAACTGCCATTTGAAATAGGAGTCCCTGCTATGATCTCTTCTATGTTTTAACTGTTATTAAAGCCTCAGAAAATGTGTATAATCCTAAACTACAGTATTCATTTATTGGCCTAGAGTCTGAGAACTCGATTCTTTGGAGAAGAAGCCAAGTTTTAGTTTGCCTTTTTATAAGGGAAAACTTTCACCATCAAGCCCTGTGGCCTCTCAAAAATGGCCTATGCTATTGAATATGCATTCAGAAAAACTCTGTACGGCAGAAACTTCTGTTAAATTGTTCTGAATCTAGAGCACCATGATTTCTCAGCTGATCCATCAAGGAGAGGCCCCGCGGTCACTTGAAATGGGACCTCGTAAGTGCTCGGATGTTCTCAGGAATCAGCTGCTGTGACTGAGCACAACCAAGCTGTGGGGACTGTGGGCTGGGTCCCATGTCACAGAGCCAGTGAGCGGTGTTTCCACGTGTGGTGAACTGACAGTTGTCCACTTGGACATGGACAGGGGGCTGCCGTCCCTGTCTCTTGCTCTAAGCCGACAGAGCCTGCCTGTCACAAGGATGAGAACAGCACATGCTTCTTTGTGGCTGGGGGTGGCCACATCTCCCAGTCCTGTTTGGGGAAGGCTATCATGGGCCGTCTAGGGAAGACTTTCCTCCATGATAAAAGAGAGAGAAGATTCATCTCACCTGATTTTTAATAAATAAAAATAGCAAAGCAATCCCAACCTTCTCTTCCTGCTATTGGATGTTGCTGTGAAGGGACATGACACTGGATGCTGAGGACATTTTATAACAGGAGGGTGTCCTGGAAAATTGGGGATGACTACAGGAAGGAGAGTGTAGGGTGGAAAAAGCTCCCCATCCCTTCCTCCTGTCACCAGGGTCACGGCTGATGCTCCTGTAACAAGACAGGTGGACAAGAGAAAGCTCAACATGCATTTGATAAGAGTTTTATGTGACACGGGGACCTTCAAAGCAAAGAATCAAAGCCACAGGGGAACATGTCTTTATTTTAATTTGGTGGTTCTGGGGTTGACCATGCTCTGCCCCACAGCTCCACCACAGAACCAAACCCACATGCTTTTCCTTTTGAACATCAAGATTTGCTGTCTTCATAATGAAACAACAGACCAGGCTTGGAGTGAGTTGCTCTGCCCCCTCTCTCCTCATCCCCTGCACAATCTTCTTTGGAGTTGTAGCCTTTTTTTTTTTTTTAACTGGCTTAGTCTGCCCAGCATGATGGCTCTGTCCTGCCCTAGCTCTACCTTCTGTGTGCATGGGAACCCTGGCCTTTCTGTACCAAGTCTCTCTACAGGGCTGGTGCCACCAGCTAATGCCACCACACTTCTCACGAACATCCTGAGGGTTTTAGGAGCGTCCAGCAGGTGCAAGGGAAACAGACAACAGGGCTGCAAAACAGAAGTTTATCTCTTTTTCAAGATTTTATTTTTGAGCCAGGGTCTCACTAACTTGCCCAGGCTGGCCTTGAACTTGTGATTCTCCTGCCTCAGCCTTCCAAGCAGCTGGGATTAGAGGGACATGTGTGTCACTACCCAGAGGCAAAACTGACTGTTTTCTGCTTAGATTCCATGGAGTGGGCAGCCCTGGGGAATGGGACAGAAGGGGCCAACCTGGTGGTAACAGACCGAGTGGGAAACCCAGCAAGGCCTGGGGCAGGACCCCTCAGAAATGAGGGCAGGCAAAGAATTTGTCTGTGGCTAGCTCCTAGACAGAAAGGCAGGCAGGAAGGGTAGAGTCAGAGCTCTGCCCTTTATGGCTGGTTCTGGCTTCCACAGGGGTTCTGGCTTCCACAGCCTGCCTTGGAGAAGAAGAATTCTGGGAGTTTCTACCACTTGCTTAGGAGGAGGATGAGGAGCTTGAGAAGGAGCTTTGGGCATTGTTTTCTGAGCCCCAACAACAGGAAGCACCTGAGTCTTTGGGTATTTGCTGACCCACTGTAACAACCTTGGAACTAACTACCCACAGACCAGGGGCTGGTTCTTACCTCTGGTCAACAATGTCCTCACCTCCACTTGTGGAAACACAGACAGCGCTTCTTACCACGGATGCGACATAACCAGAAGTGTCGTGTTGTATTTGGGATGTGACTCCTGACTGTCCTTCCCCTGCAAGGTCATCATGGAAGGCTGTGTATTAAGGGATCTCCCCTAAGATCCAAGCATCCCGGGATGATGAGGCAGTGCCTACAACCAGCCGCTGAGGAGAGCTGCCTGAACCCTCCACAGGCTCAATGAATGAGAAAGACACTTCTGCTGGGTAGAGCTATGGGCGGATTATTACCCCTGCATGATGGAGCCGTCCTGGCCAACTCCACCTGTGTCCCTTAAGCCCCCTTGAGCTTGATATTCTCCTCCTGGTAGCTGAACACATCCTACTTGCTGCAGCCTGCAGGGCCAATTGACATGCAAACAATTGCTTCCATAAAAGAGAGGGTCACATTCAGGGTGAAATGACTACCTACCATTTTTGCCTGCCCAGCCTCCAGGCTCCTTCTTGCTACAACATTCCAATTTTGCTGAAGAAAACCCCTGGAGCAGACCTGTCAGACTGTGTGTGTCTTCTCAGTACTTGCTTCTCATCAGGGAGGGCTGCTCACTGCAAACCCCCAGGATTCTCTGCTTGAGAAATTTTGACTGGATGTGATAGCACAGTAGGAGCCCAGAGTGCCCAGGAGTTAAGCCCCACGAGCCCTCAACAAGTTCCATGAAGAAACGGCCCAGCTTCTTTGCTTAGTTGAGACATCTGCCAGGCATGCTCAGCCTGTTTCACGGGGAGCACCAGCTGCCTGGAGTGAGGGCTGGCTTAGGAAACCCACCCTCTGCTGGCTCATCTCCCCATTCCCCCACTTACCGTTCCTGGGACCCCTCTCAGATGAACCACATGCTCTTGAATCCTTGCTCTAGAGTCTGCTCTGGGGAACTCAAAGCAAGAAAACATCATCCTCAAATGGACCCAATCCTTTGGGGACTGTCATTCAGTCTTGGCTTCTGGATCTTGAAGAGAACTACACAAAAACTTCCTCAGAGGTTTTCTCAAAGGATCAGCCCATCAGTGCCCTCTGTGTGGACTTCCGCAGCCCCCTCCTTCACTGTCTTTTCTGAGCCAGATTCTTCAGCCCACTCCCCCATTCCATGGGTTACTCCATATCCTTTCAACAAATTCATTTTGGAATAAGATAGCTAGAATTGCTTTCTGTGACTCGAAGTAAAAAAGAAAAAAATAATAATGAATATAGATGGTATGTTAGACCTCTTTTAGCTATAAAGTCTTTTGTGATGAAAATGAATGAATTCTAAAAGATAAAAAAGCATTAAATGCTATGCATTTATTATGCATAAAATGAAATCCACAGAGATCACTTTAAGGTGCCAACATTTTCATGTTTCTTCACATTTTACTTGAAATTGTGTCTCTGGCAAAGATGTCTGGGTGACATTCTGGCACAAAGCTCATGAGCAGTCATGGAGGAGGAAGAGAAAAGCAGCCTGGTGGGGAAGGGTCACTGTGGGAGGGAGGGTCACTGTGACTGCCCTTCTTGCCTCATCTTGCTTTGATCCAAGGTGGCCACTAAGTTCCCAGTGTCCAGCGGAGTGTCTTCAATTAAACATGCAGGAGTAAAAAAGTTCTTAAGAGATTTATAAGCAAAGAAATCTGTAATGCTGTAACCATACAGAAACTCTGTTTTTTGCACTAATCCTACATTCCTGAACATAGGAATTCCTAGGGCAAAGCTGTTTAAGTATACTTTTAAAACAGGTTCCTAATACCCAAATCTGGGACACTCCAAGCAACAAAATAAATAGAATAATAGATTATAGCCCAGAAAATAAAGCATCTATTCATGAATCCATGGTGATATAAATAAATAAATTTAGTAGCATTCTAAACAAAAAATATAGAAGTAATTATGAACCCATAAAATCCTTATTTGGTAAACATTAGAGTGATAATAATCCCAATCAAGAAGCATTAGTGGACACTAAAATTAGTAGGTAGAAGTGTAATTAGCATCAGCCTATCAAAGAAGGCCGAATGTGTTCTCTGATATCCAGATGCTAATTCACAATAGCGGGGTGGGGGCTAGGGAAGAATAGAGGTACTTTGGATTAGGTGAGGGGAGTGAAAGGAGGGGAGGGGTGTGGGGGAAGGAGGATAGTAGAATGAATCTGACATTATTACCCCAAGTATATATATGATTACATTACGGGTATGATTCTACATCATGTACAACCAGAAGAATGAGAAGTCATACTCCCTATGTAGGAGGTGTCAAAGTGCATTCTACTATCATGTATAACTAATGAGAACAAATAAAAATATTTTTAAAAGATTAAAATGACAAAAAATGAAGTGGAATAATGGGAAATGGGCTATTTACATAGTCTCAACTATCTTATCACAAGATACCAAATACAAGGAGAAAATATCCATGTTATAGTCGAGAAACAAGGAGGACCCTGCTTGTCATCAAAGTTAGTTCCACCAGTACTGAGACAAAATGGCCTCGTGAGCCTCCTGACCTGAGGTGCCAAGAGGACGTGACATGACTGGAAAATGGGGTGCCCAAAGGCTTCGTTAAACATCACTTATGGGGTATCCATGTGCGTATTTCTGGATAAGGTTGGCCTCTGATTTGGTGAACTCTATGCTGGCCCTCCCCAGTGGGGGTGGGACTAACCAGAAGAAAGGCTAAGAAAGAACTCTTGTGTGTGTGTGTGTGTGTGTGTGTGTGTGTGTGTGTGTGTTCAAACTAACAGTGGCCTTCTCCTGCCTTTGGGATCAGACTCAAGACCAGAACTTACACCATGAACTGTCCTGGTTCTCAGGACTGCAGAGTCACACAGGCGCCTCCACCGACAGCTTTCCCGCCTCCTGGGTCTTCGGACTCCAACTGGGATGGTACCATCAGCTTTGCGGTCTGCACCTCTCTGCATCATGAGTTGCACAAGCCAATTCCTTATAATGACTCTATCTATCTACCTATTATCTACATATCATCTCATATTGGTTCTGTTTCGCTGAAGAAGCAAGGCTAATAATTACTCTACCAAGAAAAATTGACTCTGGGCTTTCTAAAATTGGTTCCTAATCTGGTTACGTTTCAAGAAACTAACAAGGCTATTTCCAGCAGTAAAGAGAGCACGGACAGTCCATAGCATAATGTGGTCATAGAGATACCCCAAATCTCTCCACTGCATAATCCTACTCGAGCAGTCTAAGAGACAAGGAGCTGGGTGACTACATATATGATTCTTTTCAACATTTTTGGAAACATAAAGAACATAATGAAGTTGACTGATTGCTCCTATTATCACTGGCAAAATAGTAAAAGAAATGGATGAGTTCGGGGATTCAACCTCTAACTTCAAGGGATACACAAATAACCTTGAAATTCAATGTGTGTCCTGCAGGAGACCCTTATTTTCTAGAGCCACAGGACAAGGATTCTCCCAAATTAAATGCAGAATCCTTCATCCTGTGATGAGCTAAACTCCATACAAGTTGAATTCCCACAGGGCATCCACCAGTAGAGTGAGGGCATTGAGCGGGGAATAAGGGCATCCCATTAGCTGGAATGGGGACAGGTGGGAAGGTTCTGATGAATCTGGGGACACTGAGCCTCTAAGCCCTGGTAAGCTCTCTTTGCTCCTGGAAGAGCCCTCCTGGCCCCATGGAAGTGCACTGCCTTCAGGTATGTGAGACGTTGGCCAACGGTGTACAACATGAATCTGGCCATGAGGAGACAAGAGCTAAACAGCACTCTTCAGAACCGTCAAGACCACGAGCGACAGAGCCTAAGGTCCATTCAGAGATGGGGGAGATTGAGAAACATGTCAAGTGCAAGGTGGAGTCCTGGATGGGAATTTGATCCAAAAGGGGGCGCTGCTGGGAAATGGGTAAAATCTGAATGATCCCTGTGAACTAGTTGACAGTGGTGTCCACGTTGATCCTGTTTCTGATCCTTGTGCTGTGGATGCATAGGACATCAGCACTTGGGGAAGCTGGGGAAGGGGATGTGGGAATTCTTTGTACTATTTGTGCCATTGTTTTTTCTTAAACTGTTTCAGGAAGAAAAGTTCAAAATTTAAAAATAAATAAGTCACACAGGCTGGGTGTGGTCGTATGCACCTGTAGTGCCGGCTGAGGAGGCTGAGGCAGGGGAGTCACAGGTTCAAGGTCAGCCTGGGCAGCATAAGCAACACAGCAAGACTGTGTCTCAAAAAACTTTAAAAAAAATAAATAAATCACACAAATGTGTACTGAAATACCAACTGGAGGTAGAGGACACGTGGAGGAAATGAAGGTAAAAATATTCAAAACACTGAGTAGGCCTTCTAAAATCATACTTTGTTCTCAAGCTGTGATATCACTGTAAATAACAAAATGGAAATGAAAAATTAGATGTGAAAAAAATCACAAGGCAGCACAAAGAACAATGTAAAATGACCACTTATTCAATGCATAAACATCAAACAATTCAGAGTGAATAACTGATAAAGAATAGGTTTGAAGTATTAAAAAATTGTAAATTGGAAATAAGAGAAGGATTTTGATGTATGAGTTATTTCTTTTCTCTGTCAATTTCCAATAATAAACACATAAATAAATATGTATTTCTCTGTAGATGAATATGGATATTCTGTTTCTTCTAATAAGTATGTATCTGCCCATAACTTATAAACAGAAATTTTTCTGTATCCCTACGAGTAGGAAATGGTACATAATATATATAATATATATTATATATATTATATTTATATATAATATAAATATTCTTCACTTTCCACAAAGGAGTAGGCTTTCTCCAATTTTGCTTTTCAGTGCATGGGCTATCATTTGTTTTCCTGACTCTGACAGAGACTCATGCACAGTCTGCAGGACATTCAATGATGTAAGCATGAAACGAGGGTGGACAAGTCCTAACAGATAAGTAAAAGAAATTGTGCACAACTCAGAAAACTTGTGGAAAAAAATTGAAATTGTATTCCAAAGAGAAAGAAACTGGTATGCACCTGTGGTCCCAGCTACGGGGCTGAGGCTGCAGAATCAATTGCACCTGCAGTTTGGGGCCAGCCTGGGCAACATAGCAAGTCTCCATATCTTTTTTGTTTTTGTTTTTCAGGTACCAGGGATTGAACCCTGGGGCACTTAACCACTGAGCCACATCCCCAGCCCCATTTTAAAAAATATTTTATTCAGAGACAGTGTCTCACTGAGTTGCTCAGTACCTTTCTAAATTGCTGAGGCGGGCTTTGAATCTGTGATCCTCCTGCCTCAGTCTCCCGAGCCTCTGGGATTACAGGTGTGTACCACCGTGCCCAGCTGGCTCCATCTCTTAAAGAGAAATTGATGAGCCCAATAGTCAGACAATAGTTAATAGAAAGAAGACATAATAGGATGGCATAAAATGACCATAATAATAACAGAATATAGCAGTAAAAACTTCAGTATTTATTGTATAAAAACCACTATTAAGAACTTTGCGTGTTGGGCTGGGGAGTAACTCAGTGACAGACAACTTGCCTACCATGGGCCAGACTGTGGGTTTAATCCCCAATACCTACAAAAAAAAAGAGAAAGAACAGATGATTAAACAAGCCAACTGGCTCTGCTTCCCCTGGGAGATGAAGCTTCTAATTTATAAGACTACAATGTCCTAATATGTAACTAGTCCCCAGCAGTGGATGCTGTCCACCAGGAGATGATGGAGTGGGTGTGGTGAGGTGCTGGGGGTGGGGGTAAGGAGATGTGGGGCACAGAGCCCACACCTCACCCTGGCATTGATGCTGGGTGCAGTCACCAGAGGGAAGGATTCTCCGAGACACCAGAGTGAGCTCCCGCCATGCAGACCTGTTCCCAGGATGGACTGCAGCAAGTGGGATGATTAGAAAATGGTCCTGCAGGCAGAATTTGACTTGAACTAGCATTGGCACCAAATTGGCAGCTGGGAGAAGGGTCAGTGAAGGACAGAGATTCGAGTGCTCCTAAGTGTGGGTTTAGATATTTTTAAAAATCCTTAGTTCATATATTCTGAAAACTTGGGTTCCAACATGCAGGGCTCTCTGGGGAACAGAGACAGAACAGGAAAAACAGCATAGTGGAAACATTTGAGAAGGGTTTGATCTGGGCACAGCACTGCAGGTGAATATGGATCAGGGTCCACTGGAAAGCTACAGCAGCTGGGGGCAGTGAATTAAGACTAAGTGGAACAGGCAGAGCTGTGTTTAGAACAGGCTTTGTTTTCTCATTGAGCACACAGAATATTCTTTACTTCCACAAAGGAGTAGGCTTTCTCCAATTTTGCTTTTCAGTGAATGGGCTACCTTTTGTTTTCCTGGCTCTGAAGAGACTCAGGCACAGTCTGGAGGACATTCAGTAATGTAAGCATGAAACAAGGATGCACAAGCCCTAACAGGGAGCCTGCAGGAGGGGTGCGGAATGGCGAGCCGCAGAGTGGATGGGCTGAGAAGCTGGCTCTGGGCCCACAGCTGCCTTTGACCTACAGATGCTGCACCAGTGAGGTCAGACCAATTGTCCAAGAAAAGCTGAAGATGCACGTTGTTGTGAAAAATACCTCGAACTTCTAATATCTATTTGAAACTTTTAAAGTCCTTGGAGACTTCCTTCTTAAGATGCTTGCGTCTTTTGTTGGGTGGTGCTCCCATGTTTCTTCCTTACTGGGTTCTTTTCTGCTTGTCATCTAAAGCAAGGGGTCTCAGCCCCCTTCTCTATTCCATCTGCACCGTCCAACTGGGCAACTGCACCTGATTCCACTGCATTAGCCACCTGGGTGGGATGTCCAGACCCACATCCAGCCTCACCTCTGCCAGGCTGTCAAGTGGACATCTCTGAGGAGACATCTCATGGGAATCTCAAATTATGTTCCCTTGTGGCCAAGAGGGGACTCAAGATTCTACGCTGACCTACCCATTCCTGTCCTTCCCATTTCAGAAAATGAAACCACCATCTACCAAGATGTTCACACCGGAAGTTAAAAAAAAAAAAGCCCCAGGGCTGGGGTTGTGGCTCAGAGGTAGAGTGCTCACCTAGCATGCATGAGGCACCAGGTTCAATCCCCAGCACCACATAAAGTAAAATAAAGACATTGTGTCCACCTATAACTAAAAAAAATAAATTTTGGTTTTTTTAAAGCCCATTTTTATATGGATGGTGAAATTCTATGTTTCAAGTCCTCTTCCCATTCTCAGCCACTTCCCCCCTCTTTCATCTGGAAGATCCCTACTAATCCTCCGAGAGCTGCCAGGCACCGCTGCCTCCAGGCAGAGCTGGCCACATAACTCAGGAGGCCTACAGCCCAGCCCGTGGGCCAGGGGAAATAAGTACTTGGTCCCTGATTTGGGTTTGGGTAAGAAGCCCAAGGCAGGGGAAGCTGCAGCTCGGCCTTCCCCAGGACCTCAACCCCACTGCCAGGAACTGGGGACAATGGCAAGGTGGGCCACTGAGAACTAGAGGGATTGGGCAGCTCAAGGTGGGACTGTACACAGGTGAGCAGGGGCTCCAGGTGCAGGCACCTGCTCCACTGTCACACTGGATTTCACTTATAAAACACAAATTCAAAGATAAACCAAAATATGTCCAAGGGAGGCCAGAAAGCACTAAGGCCCTGCACAGGTTCCTCTGACAGGGCCCTGGGCACACCCTTGTGTCTGGTCTTGCCTCTAGGAGACCTTCTCTGACCAGTCCCCACTTGAAGCCAGTGCCCTCTGGGCTCCCCGCTTGCCCCAGGCCTGTGTTCACCGCTGCTCTGAGCATGTGGTCTTCACATGATCTGCTACGCACACACTTCACAAAAGAGCAACTTCATCAAGTTAAGCGATTTTGCTAAATCTTTTATTTCCTAAATCTTAGTGTTGAAACTGCTTTGTAGTGGTCTTCAAGAAGCGTTAGATGACCCGACTGCCACACTAGATGAGTTGCACTCAGCCCAGGTTGACCTGGCCCTGACAACACTCCCCTCTGCAGCTGCCTCCCTTGCTCCGAGGCAGAACGCTCAGCTTTGAGTCCACAGTTGCTGCAGTAACTGATGCCGCTGGCTGGGGAGGGCTCTGTACAGCCCCATGGGCAGGAGAGCTCGCCAATCTCACACTGGCCAGACAGTACCCGAGCTTGGACAGTGGCATTGCAAAGGTTAAGTCCCAAGAGCCAGGTATGTGAACATACTACAGAGGTTGATGTAATGACAAGATCCAGAGACAGCGGACTCAGCCAGTGAATTGCTTGCTTTTCCCCAACAAATGCTGTTGTTTTCCTTGGCTCCCTGAAATGTCCTCCAGATTGGGCAACCAGCTGTGTTTGTTCTGAAGCCACAGGCAGCCTGGCCACTCTCCACCTCCTATATTCTCTCCCTCCTGCCTTGCCTTCTCTGCTGCATGGACGCATCTCCCCAGATGGCCTTCTCCAGGAACCCCAGGCCAAGACTGTTGGTACCAGCATGGGCAGTGACATCTGCTGGCACCCTGTGTATGAGAACAACTGAAGTCTCACCAGTGACCAGCTGGGCGGAAGTGGGGCTCTAGGGTAGGCCTGGGGATGTCCGGTTGCCACCGCCATGGATCAGCAGGAGGTAGTGACGATGAAAGGACTTTTGCAGTGGCTGGCTATTTATGATGGCCTTGAAGTCCCATAGCTTTGGGGCACTAATTGCTATGTTCAGACAGTCTGTGAAAGCCAGGGATGACTCTAGGCAGGTGGTGGGATGGATTATGAGTACCTCAAACAGGAACCAGAGAAACATCTGTGGGATAAATCCTGAGGACACGCAGCCAGGGGAGTGTAATTAAAGCCAAATAAGAGAATTTACTAAAATGGATAAGTTGGAACTCTGCATCCAGCCAGGACACCCGTCCTAATAGTTTGTTGAGATGAACTGTTGAGGCTTGGATTCATAACGGTTCATTAAGTTAAGGTGGAAATGCCAGAGGCCCTGGATAGGAGAAAGGAGTCAGGAAGCTCAGGGGAAGGTAATGAACACATGGGGCCTTGCGACCTGTGTTTGTTCTCCAGGGGACCAAGGACATTCCCTTCTCTAGAAATTCACTGATGCCTTGGGCTCCCTGACACCCCTGGGGATATGGGGATCGGCCAGGCTGAGGCTAGATGGCTGCAGTGACCATAATGAGCTGTGTGGCCAAAAGGGCAGTCAAGGTGCTTTGTCCCAAGGTGCCTATTACACTATAGTGAAAGGATGGTGGTTTCCCAGAGGTGACAAGGACAAACAGCCTCCTCAGCAGCAGTCCTGAAAGCACGTCCCACCCACGACAGCACTGGTGTCATCCAGGAACTTGGTAGAAAACAGCCCCACCCCAGACCCGCTGACGCAGTGTGTTTGCCAGCCCTTTGGGGATTGGGTGCACGCTAGAGTTGGAGGACCAGGGTTTGGCTTGGTTTGTACAACCAGAGATAACAAACAGAGGGGACTAGGTGCCCTGGAAGGCTGCCATTTCCAACTCTTCCCTGGGTCTCGGCCCACAGACCCAGAGCTCACGGCTGGGAGCGGAAGCTGGCTCCTGGTGACGCCACCATAGCATGCCACATCTGTCTCTAATCCTGGCTCACATGGCCAGTCAGAATTCACTGGAGCAAAGGCAGTGCCTGGACTCCTTGAGGATGGTTGCAACCAGGTCACAGCTGGTGCTATGATGACGGGGTCTTCCAGTCAGAAACGAAGACTCCTGGGCTCAAGTTTGCTCAGATGCTCCGCCTGATCTCAGGCCCACCTGTGGCTGATTCTCTAGTCTCCAAATGCACAATGGGGCAGGCATACTCAGAGGATGGCCCTTGGTTTCCCAACCTCTGAATGAAGGATTGTAATGATAGGAAGGACCCGTGTTAGCCTTTTAAGGTGGTGCCCCTCCCTTCAGGCCAAGTCAGTAGATCAGAGAAATCTCACTTCCCAGGAATGCCTTCTGTTTTCCTTGGTCTCAGTACCAAGAGAGACTTAAGGGGTTCAGAGATTTGATTCCTATAGTCCCCTGAGTCATTGCATCTACCTGGTCTCTGCAGAAAAATAAAAAAAAAGGATTGTGATGGGTGCCAGTGGACCACTATGAACCTAACCAGGGGGCCCAACTGTGGCTTCTCTGCTAGATATGAATTTTATTGGAGCAAATCAACCCCACCTCTGGCACTTAGTTCAGGGCCATTACATTACTGAATATTTTATTCCTGATTCTCCTCAGTAAAGAGAGTCAAAAGCAGCTCACCTCCATGTCTGCAAGGCCAGCCCTCGCCCTGTGTCTGTGTTAACACTCCTGAATACAGTAGTGTATTTGTCGTCATTGATCCCGTCACCTTCACATTCCACGGTGCTTCATTCAGATGGACAGAATGGTGCTATGGTGACCGGGTCACTATTGTGAGAAGGAAGTAATACACTTAGAACAAGATTCACGACGTTCTGAATATACAACAACAAAAAAAATGGTTTATTGGCTTGGACTTCATATGGCCCCTGAGATGTGAAGCACTGACTGGTGCCACTGCCTCAGTTCACAGCTGTGGAGCCACAGAAAGTCCCTGCAAACAGCTGATGGAGAGGGGAAGCTCTTGAATCCAATGAAGACATCTGGTGAGACATGCTGGGCTTCTCCAGAAATTCATTAAATGCGCCTGGCAGCAAGGGGGCTCTTAACAACAAATCCTCTGCATGTCAACCAGCCTCTCTTCTTGGTCAACCCACTGCTCACACAATGGGCTCAGGACACAGCGTCAAGATCCCACAGCAGATGGAAAGGCCAGGGCTCCAGGGCCCAAGGGGCGGAGCTAGGATGAGCCCCTCTCAGGGCCCACCACGACAGGTGCTGAGCGTGCACTCCCTCCCTCCAGCCCTGTGTGGCTGCCTACAGATCCACACCAAGTGTTTCCCTGAAAGGAAAATTGCAACTGTGTTGCTGGAACATCTCCAAGCAAGAACAGAACTTTTTTTTTTTTTTAACCAGGGGTTGGACCTAGGGGTGTTTAACCACTGAGCCACATCTCCAACCCTTTTTATTTTTTATTTAGAGACAAGGTCTTGCTAAGCTGCTGAGGGTCTCACTAAGTTGTAAGGCTGGCTTTGAACTGGCTTTGATCCTCCTGCCTCAGTCTCTTGAGCTACTGAGATTATAGGCGTGCACCACAGTGCCCAGCCAAGAGCAGACTTTCTGGACTGGGGGTTTAATTGAGACTGATGGTCATGAGGAGCTGTAGCTGAGTTGTTGCTAGGAGCAAAAATAAGTTTGCATGGCATATAGGACTTGCGGAAGTACTGCTTGGTGATCTGTTCCTTATGGGGGTCCTAAATGGGCACTCACAGCAACTGTCATATGCAAGGAAAAACAACCAAGGGTCCATGTTAGCCTCCCATTGCTATGACAAAGTACCTGAGATAAATCAACTTACAAGGAGGAAAGGTTTATTTTGGCTCATAGTTTCAGAGGTTTCCATGGCCACTGGGCCCAGTCATTTTGGTCCTGTGGTTGCACAGCATATGATAGTGGGAATGAGGGTGGAAGAGGCCTCACAGCACCTCATGGCCGCTGGGAAGTAAAAAGACAGAGGAAGGGACTGGGCCCATAGTCCCCTTCAAGGGAACCCAGATGACCTCACTGCCTTCCACCAAGGCCCACCTCCTCAGAGTTCCACCAGCTCCCCATAGTGTGATAGGCAGGGACCAAGCCTTCAATACAGGGACCTCTAGGGGACATCCAAGATGCAAACTGTTAACAAAGAACAGGGGGAGGGCAGAGGGAAGGTAAAAAGAGGGGATGGGGACTGAAATCGGGTTCCATGCATGTATGATTTGCCAAAATGAACCAACCTATAATGCTCTAAAAAAAAAAAAAAATCCAAACTACAGCTGGTTTCACTCCATCACAGATGAAGGACTGAGTCAAGCCACTGGGAAAGCCATGTAGAGCCACAAATGTGTTGGCCAAGGGTGTGGGAGAGCTGATGGGTGAGGACGAGGGGATGGTGGGTATCAGCTGGGACAAGGACCAGCCGCAGCACTGGGGGCTTGAGCTGGTTGGCATGGCTTCCTGAAAGGCTGAGCCTGACCCCTACCTGGAAGGACTGGCCCAGTGCCGTCCCTCTTGAGGAAGTAGTGAAAGTCTCTTGTTCTCATAAAAGATCTGGGACACCAGAGGACAAAATCAGACTGACCCGAGAGATACAGTTGGACCAGGTCCTCTTGCCCCTACTGGGCCCAAAACTCAGGGTTCTCTGCCAGGCTTTCAGCCACTCTGCTGTTCCTACAGCCACTGGGTCCCAGATGCTGCTGCTGCTGCTGCTGCTGCTGCTGCACATGGAGGGTCCCCAGATACAGCCTACCCTGAGCTGGCAAGATGGTGATCTGGCAAGGGTCTCCTCTCCCAGTAGCTGCCCGGAAGGCCATACACAACCTGGGGAGATAGCAGCTGGTGTCATAGGACGGACCACTCCACCAGAGGAAGGAGGAGGAGAGGACACTAGGACCATCTCTCACACGGCTTCTCTGGAGGTTCCTGCACCTCCCAACAGCTGCCTGGCTTTGCTGTAAAGCAGTGGTCACCTCAGTCACTCATCCCCTTGGTGGTCCTCTTTCTTTGGACATCCCTCCTCACCCCCAAGGACCTGTCAGCATGTTAGATTTTGTTGTAGACACTTTCTCAATGACCCTGGTTAAGATCTTAGCTATTTTAGTCCAAAAAATGAGTGATGCATGGGTGTCATATACATAGCAACATGCCTCTCTCCTCCCCATATTTTCAGCGACCATATATGCTATGTTTCTGTTTGGACGTTTGTACCAACACCAGTATCTTATTTCTCAGTACCTCCACCAGTTGGTGGCTTCACAAAGATGAGTCCTTCCTGTCATAATCCTAACACCCAGCTGAGTACCTGGCCCAGAGCAGATGCTAACTAAATGCTTATTAGAAGTCTTCAGAAAAAGCAATGGTATGCAGGGAAAAGAGGACTCATATAGGAGCTGGAATAACTTTGCTCAGCTCTTTCCTACCTGCCCATGTGATCCTGGACAAATCACAAACTCATGGAGAATCTATAAAACAAGGGTAACGTCATCTCCTCTCAATATTGTAAAGACTGAATGAGATGCAATGTATTTAATAGCCTCTTTATGCTGCAGAATGTTGTACAAATATCAGCTTCTGTTACCATAAATTACTAAGTAGACACTAAATTAAAAGGGGGGTGGAAACAGACTTGGAGACCAGAGGGAAATATGAAGAGATAAATTCAGTCATTACACACAAAACTACTGGGGGCAAGATCTCGTGCTTCTTCCTCCTTCCAGGCATGTAACCAGCCAAGATATCAGCGTGCTATTTTTTCTTTCTTGCATTTTCCCTAATTTTCTTTATTCATCAATTTGTCAGACATTCACCAAATGCACATAGGTACCAGCTATGTCTTTAGCCAGGAAAAGGGCACACGCATGGGCACTGCCCTGGGAGGGATGAAATCTAGTGAGGAGGCAGACACGCAAGGATTGATAATGGAGTGGAATCTGGGGCTTTGCAGATGCATTGGAGGACCCCAAAGAGGACTGAGCAATTCTGAATGTTGGGTGCCACTGGGGAAGAGGAGGTGATGACCAGGGAAGGCTCCCTATGGAACGGGATCCTCTGGGGTGGCCCTTGAAGAATGCAGAAGGTAAAGAAGAAACATGCAGACCAAGGCAGGAGCCACCAAGCTGCAGAAGTCACCAGGCTGCAGAAGCCAGGTAAGGGCTCCAAACAAAGACCCCGTGTGCAAGGGTAGGGACGTGACTCCGTAAGGGACCATGCAGCCATCTTCAGTGGGAAAAGATGGTCATATTTACACTGGAAAACTTTGCTTCTGTCCTCCATGGACATTGCTTCTGCTGCAGACAGCTCTTCCAGCCCGGAGAGGAGGCACAGGAGGAAGCTCTGGAACTCCACGGGTTCATCTGAATCAGACCCTACTGAGAACAGTGGCTCCCTGGGCTCAGAGCTCTCAAAGTACAACCATTAGAAGGCCTGTTAATACCTTGATTGAGATCTCACTTTTGTGATGTCCTAGGGACTGGGAGAGTCCCATATCCATTCTTCAAACAAGTGAAAATCCTAATGAGTCTAATCTGAACATCCAATGCTTTTATTAAAATTTCAGCTTCCTTGCTCCTCTAGCTCATCCCCAGAGGATTAGCATGGAATCACTTCCCTTCCTACGTGTGATCAGGAGAAGAAAGCCACACGTGTGGGTGACAAGCAGACATGGATGCAGAACTGGTCTGACACCTCCGCCATGTGGCCCCAACCACGTATGTGATAATCATTTTGAGGCTGGGTTGGCATCCCAACGTATACTAGATTTCTTTTCTTTCTGTTTTATTTTACTTTTAAAAACAGAGTCTCCATTGAATCAGAAAAAGCAGTTAAATTCTGTTCCTTTGCAAATGAATTTCAACAACTTTCTGTCAATCTCTTCTAAAATAAAGATACTTTAGGAACAAGACCTAACGATTGAAGTTTAGGGGCTGAGAACCCCCCAAGACAAAACTAAGGGCTCACTAAGGGCATAGCAGTGAGTCTCTCTTCCTCTCCAAGACATTCTTGTCCCAAGCAGGTTCCCAGGGCCTATTCAAATAAATGACCCCAACTTGGGGAAAATCAGTGGGGGTCTGTGCTCTCCCTCAACTGACTCCCCCATCACAATGTGCCAGATACTAGATGTGCCAAGGACAGCATCTCTCCCCCCTTCCCCATGTGCCCCCCACCCACCCACCATCATGGCCACCACCACCTTGCAATGGCAATACCAAATGCAAAAGGACTCATGACCTACAAATACGTTCTTCAAAACATAATGGAAACACTGAAACTACTGCTTAACACTGTGCTCTGTAGTGGAAGTTCTCTATGCTGCTACAAAGACACAGGAAGGAGAGTATGTCCCCTTGGGTGCTCTGGGTGCCCTCTCAACACTATCACGTCAACTTCAACTGTAAAAACAAAACAACAACAAACACCAAGTATTTAAAAATCTGCTAACTTTTAATCATATTTTCATGAATTCCAGGAAGAACATCATTGCAGTAATGTTACAAAAAAACAAAGAGGGACATTTGAACATGCAATTTTAAAAAATGGATTCACAGTGAAAATAATGTAAGTCAGTACTAAAATAGAGTTACTTGGTTTACTGAAGGGAAAAGGATTTTTTCTCCTAATAATCTATTCACTTGGATTTTATTATGAGAATTTTTTTTTTCATGAAAGCTTTGAGGAAGTGTTCGATTTGTGCTACTATTGTTTTCAATCTGATGGAAGTCCCTCATTCTGGAAGCCATTATTTGCAATCTATAACTTATCAGAAAATTCATAAGTACGACAAAGAGCTTGGCAACGGGGTTCTTGTTACATACAAAGCTGTTAGCAAAAATATGTAACAAAATTTTTGTAAAACAAACCATTTTGTCCCTATATACAGAAGTTTTGCTGTCTTCCAGCATATTCTAAGGGGGGAGGGGCTTGGAAGCAGCCATGCCCTCTTTGAATTCTCCTTCTGGTTGGGGTGAGGAAGTCTTAAAAGACAAAGGGAACTCTTTTAAACTTCTTTTAACTGAATTATAAAAATGTATCTGGGTTTCTCAATGTAGAAAGAAAAATGATAATGGCTTTGAACAAAGAATCATCCCTTTGTAGTTCACAGTCTCAACGGACTCAACAGTTAAAGAGAGTAAAACGAACATCTGACACAATCTGAGGACACAGGAAGGGCATTTTGGGAGTCACAAGCACACTGTAGCCAGGCTGCTGGGGTTTCACATCTAGGGCATGCACGCATCTCACAGGGCACAGTTCACAACACCTGAGGGTGGGCAGCGCCTAGGTACCCCGGAATGTCAGGGAGTCTACGTACAAACCCACACACAGGGGGACATAGGAAGTCAAGTGGAGACCAAGGTACAAGTTTAAAAATACACTGGAAAGTCATTTCAAAGCCAGGGATCACAGAGGTGAACACGCTAACGTTCTGCAGGACACCTGTAAACATTGGAAATGCAGCTTTGTGGAATTCACAGTCTCAAAAGAAAATAAATCTCTGGTTTATCGTCATTGCTTGGCTCAGTCTGCAAAACAGAACTATCTGAACAAAACTGGTCCACGTAGCCGTGGCGCAGGGCCGAGCAGGCCCCCTCGGGGATGCCGCGGCCCTCCAGGTCGCCCCCATGGGCGCTGCGCAGGTAACCTGCAATGTAGGAGCCCGTGGAGTGGCGGTTCCCGGCCGGGGCAGGGGCTGCAGGCTTGCTTCGGAGCAGCACTCCACCCCCTGGGTGGCCGCTGGGGCTCACCACCCTCTGCCTGCTGGCTTCCTGCTTCTCCTTGGCACGGCTGGCGATGTTGCGCACTCGGCTCTGACTTCTGGATGACAGTTTTCTGACCAAGGCTCTGGGAAACGCACTGGAGTCCTGCTTTGAATACAGCACCTGGCCGCTGTCTTCTTGCTCAAAGGACACCAGCTTCCGGAGCTGCTCCGTGAGTGCATCAGAAGGCCCCAAGGGCTCTGCCTTCACGGTTATGCCCTTCTTATCTCTAATGCCAGTTGTAATGAAACTCTTGCTAATGCACTGATACTTGCTCTCAAAATTGCAGGCAATGTCCTCTGATGTTAAATCTCCCAGACTTTTGGATTTGCAAGGACTTGGCAACTTTGAAGCAGGCATGGGTGGACGTGCTGACTGCTGGGACACAGGGGCATGCACATCTTGAACACTGGGCGGCTGGGACACCCAGACAGGGTTCATTTTTGCATCTGAATTTGAGAAACAGTTATGAATAAAGCCAGCACCCTGGTAGGTTAGACAAGAAAGACTTCGATTTTTGACCTCTTGAATGTGGTTGACTATTTCAGGGACAGAAGGGTGGAGAGTCTCTTTGCAGTAGCCATTTCTCAGACCTCTCTGACAGTGCTCCACCACACCCTGACTAAACTTCAGTTCTAACGGGGAAGCCAATTGACCTGTTTCCTCTCTCCTACTTTCATAGGTTGTTGGAGACAGGACTTCGGTCTCCCCATCAATTTCCACAAGGCTGCTCTCTCCAGAATTCACACAGAGAGTGGGGTCGCCTATTACGTCTCCCAACGTCAGATCAGGGGAAAGGACAGGGCTGAAGCTCTTCAGTGGTCCCCAGTCTTCTCTGCCAGTGGGACTTCTTGGAAACCAGCCATGAGGAGCATCAGGGGACCCAAGCAGCTTGCCCTCCATGGCCCTTGTCCTGGTTGTACCAGCAAGGTCATCCTCTGGTTTAACTTTAGAGACTGGAGCACCTGCTGCCTTACAAGCAACTGTCGCCAGTCTGGTGATCTCAGGCCCCGGGAAGGCGATCAGTTCAGGAGATGAGCACAGGAAGGATGACGTGGGCTTTCCCCTGCAAAACCCAGGCTGGAAGGGTGTTTTGAGGCCCTGGGGAGTTTGGCCTGACGTCAGGCTGTTGTTGGGAAGATGGGACGCTGCTGTGAAGGTAGTCTGATTACTGGACTCATCAAACTGGCCAATCAGGGCTGAGATGGAACTGCCTGGCTCATTGTTGTTTGTTAAAGTGACATTATCAATAAGATGGGAAATGTCACTCTCCTGCAGAATGGCAGTTGAGTGTAACTCGGGGACATCAGAACAGAGCGCGGAGACATCCGACAGAGAAAAGGAGGTTGTGGCCCTGCCCCCACCCCGGCCGCCCTCCAGGCTCTTGATCTCCAGGGTGCTTTGAGAAAGGGTGCTCCCCCGCAGCGTGCTTCTCCTCTCCCCGAGGCCCTCCGTGTCCACCCTTCCTCTGGTTTTCACACCACGCACATCGCCACGCTCGTCTTGTGATGGGTGAATGGCAGGATCTGGAGCCAAACGCTGCCTCGGGGAGAGGGACTTGCTGGGACAGTGGCTCTCCTGTCCATCTCTTGTCAGACTTGATTTGCTTCTCCCACCTGTGGGATCCCGCGCACCTAGCTGCTCTCCTGTGACAGACACGTGGGCAGCAGAAACAGTGGCGGCCCCTTGGCTGGTGTCTTTGTGAAGGAGAGCACTGGAGGAGGAGGACAACTTTTTGTTGAAATTTGGAAAATGTGGGTCTTTTATACTTGCCTTCTCCTTTCTTCTGCCGTCCTTATCCTCTGCTGAATGAAACAAAAAACATTTTAGGAGACACGCATCACTTTATGTACGACTTGCAAACACGTTTGTCTTGAGACAGACAAATGAAGAATGTAAATCTGTTACACTGTGACAATATCAGTATGGATTGCATAGGCTTGCAACAGTGTCTGTGTGATGGATACATGGAAAATATACTGATAGGAACTCGCTGCCGCTTCCCTTTGAATGTCTATTACATCAGCCAGGGATGTAATATGCATTGTCCAAGACACGTCAATGAGTTACCGTACTCTCATGGTGAGGATTACCTTCTGGTGCTTCCTATTCAGATTTGTACTACACAGAAGCATGGCAATAAAAACAGAACAAGACAGCTCTGTTAAAAAAAGCATTGCAGTACCTGTAAGCAAGAAGCTATAAGCTTTCAAAGTCACACCTGTATCAGCACAGAGTCACAAACAGCAACATTTAAAAACCACCTTGGCAAAAGATGTAATTTAGCCCATTAATTTCTAAGACAAGTGGAAGGTACAGTAAATGCAGGAAGCTATGAGGATCTGTCATAAAAATAAGGAAGTGTTCATCAATTCTATGTCATTACTAATATCTGATATTTTGTTGGTCATATTTTTATTTCTAGTAAGCAGATATTATATGGTGTTCTCCCTTAAGAATGGTAGGAAGATGTCAGGCACAGAAAGGAAAATGGTAAAAACCACAGTTCACAGTAACCTGGGACCTCCTTATGGCCAAGACAGCATTGAGTGAGTAATTATATTTCATCATACTTTCTATTTTGGTGGAGAGGAGGGCACCAGGGATTGAACCAGGGGTACTTAACCACTGAGCCACATTCCTGGCCCTTTTTTATTTTGAGACAGGGGCTCACTATGCTACTAGGGCCTCACTAAGTTGTTGAGGCATGCTTTGAACTCACGATCCTCCTGCCTTAGCCTCCAGAGCCATGGGGATGACAGGTGTGCACCACTACAACCAGCTTGATCATACTTTCTTAATGCCTTCTAAGACTTTTAGAGTCACCATATTCAAGAGACAATTTAACTTCTTATTGAATATTTTCCTGAGAAATTCTTTATCATAAAAATTTCTAAACCCCCCAGATTATAAACAATTAAATATCCCAGGATGTCACTGTTCAAGATGGTCACTGTAGCTTTTGCAAAGGGATACAATAATGTCTGGCATTCTGTATTCACTTAGTGTTTTTTGCTACAATACAACTTGAATCACTGAATGACTAGGAATTGCTCCAGATTGCCATAAGCCCAATACATAAGACTAAGTTATATAACTATTTTGAAATGTTGCTTTCTAACTCACCTAAATGGTATTAACATCTCAATTGTAGTATAAACAAGGTAAAATATTACCCATTTCTATTGAACACAATTTTATCTTCCTAAAGATAGGGCTTTGAAATAAAGTTTACAGGACATATTTCATCTCTTCTCTGACTCTGCTCAAACAAAACTTCAAACATTTAAACTCTCTTTTTCTCCTTCAAATAAATGGTTCAAGAATTGGTTTTTCTCCCTTGAATATCTTACAATAAAAACTGACATAAGTAAAATGAGAAAACAGAACATTAAAATTAATTTGATAAGAGCAAAGGGTTTGCTAAAGTAATCAAGTATCACTTTCTGCTTGTGTGAGACAATTCTGATTTAACTAAAATATATTTGTTCCAGAGATATCAGATGGATGTCATTTGGGAACCTTAAGTTACGTAGAATGGGATAGAGAGTCACAGGCACAAGTCAAGAGCTCTTTGTCACCTTGAAATACAGTGAACACTCTTTATCAAGTTCTGGAGATGAATCTGTAATGCATTCAAATTAAGGAAAAGATGGTAGTGCCTGACCCTTATGCTTGTGGAGCCTATGACTAGGCAGGAGCCATAGTCAGGCTTCCATCTTGGTCAATACCCAAGATCAGGGAGGTAAGATCCAGGAAAACATTGCTTCAACCACCTCTGGAGGAAGCAAAGATTTTAAATGAGGAGTTAGTTTGCTTTTACCATCTTGTTTTCTTTCCCCATAAACACTTTCAATCACAGAAATTTGTTTGTGGTGGGGAAAGTAATACAACCATATTCAACCTCAGAAGAGTCAATATAGTTCTATTCAACCTCAGAACCACCAGTACCTATGGTGCCACCTGGAGGTGTTGCCTCCCTCTGTCACAGACCCACAACCTCCAGGCCACCATGTGATGGCTCCCATGGCCTTCACTGTCAATATCAAATGGCAATGCTATTGTAGGGCTTGAGGTGAGGGGGACATAGCACTTTTACCACTGTCCTCCCCAAAGTGTGAAACATACCAAATCATCTACTTTTCAGTATATTGCACTTTGTATGCAGAATGTCAACCCTGTTAAGATGGAATAGAGGCTGAAATGCAGGGAGAGAAACTAAAGCCTCTTACCCAGAGAGTTGTCTTTCCCATCAGGGTCTTTTGCCGTTTCGGATGCAGACAACGACAAAGCCCCCAGGAGACTTTTATCCACGGGCATAGAGACAGGGCGGGCTTGCAAGCTCCGCGTGGTCCTCCTCAGGACGCCATCCTGCTCTCTTGTGGCCTCCGACACCAAGTCCTTGATCTCCACCACTTCCTGGAAGCCCATCTTGCTCTTCTTCCTGCCTTTGGCTGGGGCGCTGGCCGTGCGACGCAGGATTCTGTCTCCAATCGATCGTTTCCGAACGTACTGGGTGCTGCTCTCTGAAGAGCTGTGCCTGGGATTCTTATTGAACAGCCCCTTCAGGCCCTGCAGCTGCCTGTTCTGAAGACACAAAAAGGACCCACCAGAAAGTCAGCACATGTGATCACACCAACCACTCGCTTTTGAAATGACAGCTCCATGAAAAATGAACACAAAACGAGGTTTTACAGCCACTGAAGGAAACTCAAACCAAGAAGACAGCCGCTCACAGCAGGTATGCACAGGGGCATGCACATCCCGCCAGCCTCACGTCTGTGGGGGAGGCAGCCTCCAGCTTCACCAACCTCTCCCAGGAGCCTCCTGCCCAGAGATGCGGGTGGGAAGGTTCCCACAGTGAACAGCCTGCCACAGACGTCAGCCGCCCTGAAGCAACAGATGTGTGTTTCAAAGTGGGAAGCGGGAAGATGGAGTGACGTGAGGAAGCATGCCATGTGACCGCCCAGAGAGAAAACAGGCCCGCAAGAACAAAGACCATGCGGAGCAACTACCTTGGTGGCTCCTAGAAAGTGCAATATAGTGTAACTGGGGTTGAGGATCAGAGGGCTCCACTGCAGGGAAGAACAGAGACACAACAGAACACGGTCTGCGCTCATTCCAGAAGACGAAACCAGAGGACAAGGGAGAAAATGCGCAGGCTTCTGTCAACCCTTCTCCCAGCGCCGTGGTTTCTTCCCTTGGGTTTCGTCACAGTGACGGTAAGATTCATCACAGTGATGGTAAGACTAGCCACACTGCTGCGTAGTCGACACGCTGGTAGCTTTCTAAGGATAACAGAAGCCACAGGGGCCTCTGAGCAGTCGCAGGCCACGCTTTCTGTAAAGAGGAGCACTGGACACACCATGGCTCTAGCCGGTGCTCTTTCAATCCCTCCAAGTCTCGTCTGGGCCTGAAAGTCCACCACGCCAGGCCTCCATCACTGGGAACGACCCAGGGAACTGCCTGTCAATCTGCAGGCCTCAAGTTCCCTCTGCAAATGAGGACAGCAGCAGCTGGAGAGAACTAAAATATACTCCTGGGTTCTTTTAAGTACTATGGATGGTTTCAAATCCATTTACAATTTTTAGGTTTTCAGTTAACACCGGCATCAAATGAACGCATCCTGCCTAGGACTGGCCAAGGTCCCAGCCCAGTGAGAGCAGGTGAGGCATCAAGTATCCGAGACTAAACATTGTCCCCTGCAGCTGCCTGGGGCTTTCTAAGGATTAAAATGAAATTCAATAAAATTTACCACTCGACTGATTACCTGAGAATTCAACAGGGCCCTCAGGTGTAAGGAATGCACGCCTGCCCCTTAACAGTGGAGATAGCAAGGGCGGGTGGGGACAGGGCTGGGACAGCAGGCTGGGCTTCCCCACCATTTTCCATTAAAGAGCAGCTTGTCAAATGTGCATGTTCCTCTGGTGCAATCTGCCAGTCAGTGACTTTGTTCAGGACCACGTTACTGTGGCTTTAAGACCCAGGGTCTTTCTCACCTTTCCATAGATTTCATTGATTGTTATGTGGACAAATATGGATGCTTCTGTGAGTCCTTCCAAATAGACATGCCGATAGCCTAAGGAAAGCAAAGAGAGTTGTCACCTCTTAGTGGAACTTGCATTTGGCTCTCCTAGAACTTGACTGCAGTTCTTTACATTTTGTGAAGCACAGTAACGGTCACAGTTATCTCATGACACATACGCCATAGGTCCTATAAACCAGGTCCCATGTTAAATCTTCCAGAGAAAAAGGAATGGTCAGTACAGAGAGAAAAGGCCACTCATACCTACCGGGCACTAAGCTGCTGAAGGTCACAGTCCTTTGTCCCACAAAGTCTCGCCCAATGGGATCGTGATCCCATACCAGGAACCGAACCAAAGCTATTTCCGGCATGTGCACTGTAAATGTCAGGGTTTCTTCCCACACGGGGTTAAATCCTCAGAGAAACAGGGAGAGAGAAATCAGAACAGCTGAGGGCTTTCCTGGAAACGAGTGGCAGCATGTCTGCAGAGCAGACACTGAAAATTGCTTGCAATGGTTATTAGAGCCGTGAAGATGACCAAGCCATTCCAGGATGTCCTACTGAAGCCAAGCCTCGGAGTTGACCCGACTGCCAGAAAATAATGGGTAAGAAAATTGCCTGTAAATGATCATATCAGTTCCATTAATCTCTGATGCCCAACTGTAGGGGAAGCACTTTAATATTCAGAATGCTTCAGTAAGTTCCAAAATTGTAACAGTGATCTGAGAATATTTTAGCAAAAACAAAAAAGAATGTTTCCTCCCAAGAAAATGAGGCTTCTCTCCCACATAGTAACCACCAAAGACCTTCGCATGAGGTTCTTTGTAGTTAACACTGTTACACACATACTGTCCCCCTTCATTCCTACAGAAACCCTCAAAGAGTGGCTGGGTAGGATCTGTGGTTCCCAGCATGGTGATATTTAAGAAGTGGGGCTTGGAGAAAGGTCATCAGATCATGTGGGGTATTGCCCTGGGGAAAACCTGATGTTGTTCCCATGGGACCTCGGTCAGCAACCTAGAAGGCTGGTATGAAAGAACAAGCCTGGCCCTGCCCTGCTCTCCTACTTCCTGTGCTCCCCTATCATCTGCCCTCCTCTCCTACTTCCTGTACTCCCCTATCATCTCCCACTTCTGCCATGTGTTCCTGCCATGTGACACAGCTATTTGGACTTTTGCTATTTGGACTTTCAGTCTCCAAATTTGTGAGCTAAATAAACCTCTTCAAGTAATGAGGCTCAGGCATTTTGTTATAGCAATAGAAAACAGACTATGACAAATACTAAAAGGCAAAAATACATTTATTTGTTGGTGAAATCCTCTCAGATAATTATAAAAACCAATAGAAACTTAAGTACTCTATTAGTTTCTGGTTTTTCCTTCCAAAAAAGTGAAACTATGTCTTGTTAAATGCATGTATTCAGGAGGTATCAACCACTTTGCCCTATAAAAAACCTCAAGCTAATGAAATAATTATAGGCTAAAAATCACTGAGAGGCTCCTCCTGAACAATAGAGGAGATTCTCCTTTTGCTAACTTTGTAATGACCTCTCAGTTACATCTGTGACTAAGAAAAGAAAGAATAATTTATTGAGCACTGGTAGGAAAATACAGGTATAGGAAGATGGCTTTCTTAAGCATGTTACTTGATAAATAAGAAGTGTGACCTGCTCTTAACTGCCACCATCAAGGTCTCCCGATGAACCACAAATTCCTCAAATGTTTGGATGAACGTGGTTTAAAAATTATTTTAGCATATTCACAACTAGAGATTGAGAAAAATAAGTATGTAAAATGTTTACCCAATGGATGAACAAACACATAAAATTTTAGACTACAAAGAGAAAAACTCTTTATGAGAAAAACGTGGCCCGTAGGCCACAGCACACATTGGGGAAGTAAGCTCCCAGCACACGCTGGGCTTATCTTTAGTTTCACATCCCCACAAACTAAACTAATGGCAATTGCAGATCCTAGGAATGTGCTGCTCTGCTAAACAGGAAGAATTTTCTCTTTCCAGGAAGATTCTAGTTCTAGAACATTCTTGCCACGAGTGAGCCCAGGTCTTCCCCTTACCATTGTCATCCACCACTCGAGTCTGATCTTTACAGCAGTCTACTGGCAGTCCGATAATTTCAACCTCAACAAACGGGTCGATGATCTACGAGTGCAAAGAAAGTATCGATAAAAACAATACATGTCAGGCTGGGGCTGTAGCTAGTGATGGCGTGTTTGTCTCATGGGGGTGAGGCCCTGGGTTTGGGCCTCAGTACCACATCAAAATAAATAAGTAATAAATACAGATATTGTGACCACCTGCAACTTAAAAAAGAAGTACATGTCGATTCGAGGGCTCGTTATTTGGGGAATATTGGCTATAATGTCCACATCTCAACAGTAACCAATTTTACTAGGCAGTTGCTAGGTATAGCAGAAGCAGATACAGGAGGCAGGAATAACAGAAAGGATGCTAAATCATTGTTAGGTGATATTTGCCAATGTTGCATACACAATACCCATGAACCTACAATTTCAGCCCAGGGTCCATACCCAAGAGAAAAGAGGTTTGCCCAAGGACAGATGCTCTTGGTGGCTGTATCCCTAACAGTGGAGCATTGGAAGCCACCTGGATGTACCATGGGAGATGACTCACTGTGGAATAGCCATTCAATAATGTTACACAAAAATTTTAAAACAGAACAAAATACTGCCTTGTAGACATAATGGTGGAAAGTCAGACGTAAATGAGCACTTACAAGGAGAATCCGTTTACATCAAGTTGTCAGTAGGTAAACCTGCTCTGTTGCCATGGGGCTGGTGTTCACTATGGGGTTGGGGGAGATGCCAAGGTGGGAGGTGGGTGGGGGCTTTCTAGGCCCCGGATGTACTCTTGACCTGGGTGGCTTAGAAACCCATTAAGCTGTCCATTTATATATATTCACAATCAATATATATATGCCTTAAAGAAGTTAAATTGATTGTGTATTTTAAAGTATTAAGATTAAAAAAGTTAAAGTTTAAACACGTATGCACATCTCATCTGCTGCACACCCTCTGTCCAGGTAGGAGGCTGCTTGCTGGTCCTCTGTGAGTGCTCCTCTGTGGGGCAGGTCCTGGGTGATGAGCAGGGAGGAAACAAAGACCCAAGACCAGGGGGAGCTGCTCTGGGAAGGCCTAACGGAGCGCCCTGGACGCCCAGGAGCATTTAGGAGCTCTGAGAGTGCTGTTGTTGCGGGAGTCTGAGGGCAGCCGTTGCGGGGACCAAGGGCTGAGCCATGACAGGAAACAAGGGGACTAGGCTAGGCACAGTCCTTTTCATTTCTAAACACAGGATCATAGTTCACTCTTCGTCTATGACTTGTTTTTTAGGCCACCATGTTTCCCCTTGAACAGAGCTTCGTGGTAACCTGGCTGCTGGGATTCTGGAGGACCTAACGAAAATATTTCTGGCCTAAGAATCCAGCACCGCAGGCCTGGAGAGCTACCTAATGCCTAAGACGGGGGCTCCGGTGCTGGCTTGGGTGTGTCCTGTGACCATGAGCTCCAGCTTCCGCGTCTGTGAGCCTGAGAGCCACGTCTACCAAATCCCCTATAATCAGGTGAGACCCCCACAACACTGGACTCAGACAAAGGGAGCAAGGCTGGGGAGACTCCAGAGGCAGAAGTCCCCGGAGCCAGTGGCTGCAGAGATGTATGCTACACATGGGATAAGTGTCCCACAAAGGCCCCAGTGTTTAGAGCTTGGTCCCCAGGGAGACGCTGCAGGGAAGTGGTGGGACCCTTGATGAGGACTTTGGCGCAGGTCCTTAGGTCACTGAGGTATTGCTTGGCAGGGGGCTGTCCCTGCTCCTCCTCTTCCTTTTGGTTTCCTCCTGATAAGGTGAGCAGTGTCCTTATGCCAATTCTCCTGCCAGGACATGCAGCCTCGACAGAGGCTCAAAGCAGAGGGGCCAACCAATCACAGCCTCCTAAGACTCAGGCAATAACAGGATGACATCAAATCAAAACGCTTCTTCACAGCAGGAGACAAAAGCATGAACAGAGCCTAGAGAACGGGAGATCCTCAGATAGGGGATTAATATCCAGAAGACACCAAAGAACTCAGAGAACTTAACCGCCAAGACCAGAAATTCCAATCTTTACATGGGCAAATGAACTAAAGAGACACTTCTCAAAAGAAGAAAAGACATGGCCAACAAACATGAAAAACTGTTCAACATCTGTAGCAATCGGGGAAATGTGAATCAAAACCACACTGAGATTTCATCTGACTCCAGTTAGAATGGCAGCCCTCAAGAATACAAACAATTTGCTGAGAGAAGATGTGGAGGAAAAGGAGCACTGTAACACAGCTGGTGGGATTGCAAATTAGCACAACCACTTTGGAAATCAGCACGGAGGTTCCTCAAAAGACAAGGCATGGACCCATCATATGACATAGCTATAGCACTCCACGGCATCTACCCTGAAGAATTACAGTCATCATGCCACAGGGACACATGCACACCCCTGTGTACGGAGCACAGCTGGAATGATGGACCAGCCCTGGGAGGAAGGACGAGAGCACAGGAAGGGCCAACAGGTGGGGAGAAGACAGACCAAGAAGGCCAGGATCAGCTGTGAGCGTGTGACCCTGTGGAAGGAGGCTGTGGTCACAGAGGGCAGCATTTCCACTGGACCACAGAGGTGCCGCAGGAGACAAGGAGCATGTGGCTGGCAAGAGGTGAGAAGTGTGGGAGGATGGACTGGTTCTTGGATGGTGGCTCTGTCGGCAATGAAACCATGTACCTGGCCTCATTGCCAGGGTCAGTCTTGAACTCCGGGAGAGCTGGCTATCAGGGACTCAAGCCCCCAACATAGGCACAGTCCAACAGGCACTGTGTGACGTGCCAGTGTGTCCACACCAGAGGAGCTGAGGCCGGAGCCCACCTATGAACACGGCTGTGCGCACACGCCCAACTACGTTTCAGAGGAAACACCAACAGGATGGAACAATCTCACCACGAGCCCTCGACCACTCAGGGCCCCCCCGGCTCACCTCACCGCGGTCTCCGAACATGGAGTCTGGAGGCTTGGGCAGCTGCTGTCCACTGATCACTTTCAGGATGAGCTGCTTTTTGGGGTTGGCAGGAAGTGGATCGCCAGAGAAAGGGTTGAAAGTACCTAGGCCAAGAGAAGCAGAGGCCAGTCAGTGGGAAGAAATACACAGAGTCAAGCTCACAAAACAAAGAACCAATATGTGCAAGTCATGAGTGTGTCCTAGGACAATAGAGCTATCACATATCTGGACTCAGCTTGTGCCAGAGGCTGTGCCAGCTGGGTCTCATCAGAACCCATGCCCAAGAGGCTCTGATGGCCCAACAGGAAGCCATGACTGCAGTGCCACCAGGGTGCGCAGGAAGAGGAGCCCTCTCATGTTGTACACAGCACAGCAGGACAACCATGTTGACAACATAAATGAATATTTCAAAATAGCTAGGAGGCGATTTTGAATGTTCTCAATACAAAGAAATAAGTCTGAAGAGGCAGATATGCCTATTACCCTCATTGGATCATTACACACTGCACCCCATCAACATGTACAATTACTACATGCCAATTAGAAATAAAAATGATTTTTGAAGCTGTGTTGCACAACACTGGGGTCTCACAAGGGCATCTTTTGACAGAGTTCACCTGCACTGAGAGACACAGCTGAAGTTCACGCCCACCTTTGCACATTTGCTGGGGCTTGAGGACGTAGCCGCAGTTGCCATTGGTCTTGAACTTGGCGCGGTTCAACTGCATCATTCGCCCTTCAGACTGGTAGTTGAGTGCCACTGTGTAAGTTCAAAGTTTGAGAGAGTTAGGCAAGGCGGGCAGCAGTCAGAGCACAGAGCACGGCTCTAGAGGCACGCACCTAGCTGGCAGCCCGCATTCCAGTAGGGCAGAGGGTTGAAGTTACTGGAGTCGATGCGGTAGGCCGAGGGGTAGATCCTGGTGAGCTGTTTTTGGTTGTAGATCATGAACTGCTCGGATTTCTGCTGGACCACCTGATGCGCTCTCGTTTCACTGAAGGATAACACATTTCCCGTGGTTCCTGGTGGTTTTCAATAAAGAAAATAGAAAAGTGAGAACTGCAGAAAATAAGCATCCCTCACGAAAGACTACAATTTCAGTGTTCACGGAAAGCAGTGAAAAGGCAGACTCCCCCTGCTCCGTGAAGAACCTTAGTCTTACTAAATTCAACAGAGTCTAGCTGCAAGGAACAATTCGTACATCGTGGCACCCCCTAAAATCAGACCAGGCTCAGCCACCCCACCCATCTCATGGGCAGGTCTGGTTAGAGTCAGAGTAAAGAATGTGACACACAGAAAGGCAACTGAGGCAGGCAGCCCAGGTAGTACAGCTCTCGTCTGTCATGTGAACGGTCACCACTATGACTGGCCAAGACTCGGCTACTGTCACAATGGTAGGTTACAGTCTGTTTGCATATCACGTGAGGATGCAGTTCACTCACTACACATGGAGAAACCACAGGACAAAATTAAATCATCCATGAAGGCAATTTTAAACCAAAGTCGATTCATTTAACACCAGGGTAGAAGGGATTCCTGGCTAAGAAAGACCCATAAAATTCCATTCCTCTGACTCTTGCCAATCTAAGGCCAAATCAGAACTGTGCACTTGGTATGGCACCTGTCCATATCTGGGTCCCACGTTTTCCCCAGAATTCCATCTTCCAATAACACATGGCTACCTGGTGAGCATGAGAGGTAAGAAAGAAAAACTATTTCTAGATGCATGACTCAAACAGATAAAGACCACAATGGAGAAATAAAACTACGTTCCTAACTTATTCCTGATAACCATGGACATTCATTTAAAAGGCACGTGTGAAACATGCACTAACTGATAACATCCAGGGTCTGAGAAAGTAAAGGAAAAAGACCATCGAGGAAAAAATCAAAGTTGAGGTTTAAAGCTGATTTGAATAGAATTTGGAAGCAAGAAATAATAATGGAAAAAGGACGATCAAAAGGCACTGAAAAGAAACACAGTTTCAGAAACAAGGATGATCATCTACGTAGCCAGGCTTATAAAATGAAAACAAGACAGGTGAAACCAGGTGCCACCTTTCCCAAGGTCTCTGTGTTGACTATCATGGAAGGTTGGGGTTGAGGGCACTTCGAGTTTGGGGGTCATGATGAAGTAAACCTCCACATATGCCCCACCCTTTCTTCTCAAGCCCACATTCTGAACTGTGTTTACCATGCCCTATCACCGCTCCTTCACGAATCTCCAAACCCCATCCCTGAACTGACCACTCCTATGTCTTCTGGGCCTGTTGGAAAAGGGCAGCCCAGAAGGAGACCCATAAGTGTCCACAACTGGACAGAGATAGAAGGTCCTTGAAACCAGGAGATGAACTCTGGTCTGGCCGAGCCAAGTGGGCCTGAACCACAGCTAGACTGGACATGTTTGTTGGCACACACGGCCCCTCGTACACCTGCTGTCCTCAGGGTTACTAACAGAATTGTGTCATTTTGCACAAGGATAAGCTACACATTATCTATTGCTCATTTTGTGGCTTTAAAAAAAAAAAAGACAAAAACAGCTGAAGTTTAAGAGCTAAACAGCACCAAAGATTATTTTCCATTCAGCCAATAGGTTTATGTTCCCCAAAGGCAATTACCTGAAAGATTCATTCTCTAAGCCAAATGTACCTTTAACTTCATTCAACTGAGTTTATTTTTGAGCTGCGGGCAATTTTAAAAATGTGTATTCACTTGCTGAGGATCTTAAGGTTTCTCATAATCTCACATGTGAAATCAATTTAAATCTTGAATAGCTGTCACCATCTGAAGAAGGAATCAACTCCAAGAGGAAGAAAGACAATTTCTAGTCTTCAAATAGAAAAAGACAGACTCATGGAGCACAGCAGAGAAGAAGTCATGGATGATGAATCCTGAAGATTTCGGGGACCCAAGACTCACCACTGAGCTGCTGAGAAACTGGAGACTCTGATCTACCTTCCATTTTCACTAAAATCAAAATTAGTTTGAAGCACCAAGTGGCCATAGGTTATTTCAATATGCATTCCATAATTCCATGGAATAGAAGACAAAGGAAAGAAGCAAGCAGAAGGCAAATCAAGGGTGAGAGAAGGTTGTGACTAGCATTTCTCAGCTTAATATGGCAACTGAGAAATTTTAAAAAAGAGTCGGTCCTGCTGAACTTTCTGCTTTGTGTGAAAACTTCAGTCTATGGATTAAACTACTTTAATCAAAGTCAAAACTTCCAGTGAAAAAAATGCAGGGCCTTCCAAAGTGCTAGTTTAGCCAATTAATTTGTTATTTCTTCTGGTCACTCACACTCAGAACAGCCACCTATGACCTATTCTTCCAGGCTGGGTCTCCCCAGCATCAGGGAAAGGCCCTGCCCTCACACACTGATCTTTTTATAATACTGAAATCCTCCTTGGCCCTGTGGGAACCTTCTCTGCCTGCCTGCGTGTCAATCAGGCACCACCATTATCAGGACAGCCCTCCACTCCACGGGAGCTCAGAACTATATCAGCAATCATTTTCCTGACACTCAGATCAGATTCTACATAGTCCCAGGAATGTGCAGCAATGATAGGATTAGCAAAGAATTAATTCAGAATTGACAAAGAAGGGTCAAGAGTGTTTCCACGGAACGGAATGAAAACTCTCTGTCCTTACCATCGTCCACTATGTCCTGGGCGGCCACGGAGTTTGTGTAGACCACCAGGTCGGAGAGCTCCCGGCACAGCTTCATGGTCTTCCTCCTGCGGCCCAGCCTGTGGAGCACACACCCGCGGTCCCGGACATGTTAGAGCTGCAAAGGCTTAACTATGGGTTCCCCCACTTTCTCTGCTTAAGAGAACAAATAAGGACCTTGCCTGGTCCTGGTGGAGCCGAGAGGAAAACCCAGCGTATCCCAGCTGGGTGCCCCTCCCACCACATCGTCCTGCAATGTGTTACCCGCGGCTCTGCCATCCACACCAGCTTCTCCTGCGCTGGTGGGTTCTGTTGTGAAGGGCTTGGACCCCCCCCCACCCCACACACCTGGGGTCAACTGCAGGGAGGGCAACAGAAACCCTGCACTGTGGGCCAAAGATGATACATCTGAAGGGGAAGGCACGGCCATTTCCATAGTGATGGCCTTATAAACATGTAATTACAAGTCTTTTTTCTTTATACTCTTTTTTTTCTTTTTTTCTTTTTGGGTACCCAAGATTGAACCCAGGGACATTCAGCCACGGAGCCACATCCCCAACCGGTTTTTTATTTTTTATTTTGAGGCAAGGTCTTGCTAAGTTAGGCCTCTCTAAGTTGCTGAGGTTGGCTTTGAACTTGAGATTCTCCTGCCTCAGCCTCCCAGGCTGCTGGGATTGCAGGTGTGCACCACTGTGTCTGGTTTCTTCATATTCTTTAACTTTCTTAAAACTATGTGAGGTCATGATTAGAACTTACAAGACACCTCATGTATGCATTCTGCATCAAGGGAGGCTCTTTTTAGTCTTCATCTCGAGACTAGACCAGGTTAATGGAGTCCCAAAGGGACACCACCAGAGACGCTCGGGCTCTGGCAGCTGTAATGCGCAACTCCACAACTGACCCAAGAGCAGCATGTGGCATGACTCCAGGTGATGTCCACCATGATGTCTCAGGTCAACATCACGACTGGTGTGGCTCAACACTGTCCCTCCCCTGGCTGTGTTTCAGAGGTAAGCTTTCCTCACTCCTCTGTTCAAGAACATTTATAGCAGAGGTCTTCTGAAAGGTAATGTTATTTGCCTTTATCCTTTACTAGTATCTGATTTCTGTTCCCTCAGGGAACATACTCGTAGGATCACACACACTTTCTCTGATCTTACTCATTAGTTACTATTTTATGTGTAGATATCCTGTTGGAGCTCAAATATATAGTCTAATTCAGCACTAAAGTTTTATATCTACAGGTCCCTGTGCTTTTAATTTCAACTTTCAAAATAAAGATACAGACATTCATGTATGTATTCATTCTATCTGGCTATGACACAATTTGCATTCCTTCGTGAAACTTGTTGTATAAATGAAACACCAAGAAATCCCATATCAGATCATGTCACAATTTGGGTTCTGAAAATATGGTCATTTCACTCATCACAAAGATTATTGGCAATAATAATTTTTAAAAACTGATAGCTCCCATTTTTTGAGCACTTATTTTGTGGGGCCAAGGCTGACTACACTATGCACTTAATCATTCTAATGTCCCTAAGAGAGAGACACAAACAAGGACCTCAACTTGCCCATGTGAGAGTTTGGAGGAACGGAAACATGACATCTGGCGAGCTCAGGTCCCTGCCTCTGAACATGAGCCCAGCACCCGTCATGCCCCTTGTCTCCAGTGGCAGCCCCTGTCCACTCATGTCCATTCCCCCTTCTCTGAAGATGCCTTTCCCCTACAGTGGCCACAGCTAGCACTTATCACCACCTCATTAAAAGCCAGGTCAGGTGACAGGTTCCCTGCATGTGCTGCTACCTTGAATCCAGTTGACCTCCACCTTTCACCTGAGCACCACGCCCTGGGATTCACTCCTCCAGACACACACAACTGCACAACCAAGCTAGCAGGATAGAGGGCCTCCTACCTGTACAGCTGGCCAGGATTCTGCTGAGTGTCCTCCTCGTCATCAGTGCTGTAGGATTTAGACCGTGACTTTGAGGTTTTCTGTCAAAAATAATCACAGTAAACTTAATAAACTTACCAAATGAGGTGCATCTACAGCATAAAGGAAAATGACTGGAGAGACACACACACACACACACACACACACACACACACACAGGGGCTGGGGTTTAGCTCAGTGGTAGAGTGCTTCCTAGCATGTGCAAGACCTGGGGTTCAGTCCTCAGCACCGAATGCACACCTACACACTAACTTGGAGGGAAAAAAACTGACCAAATATTGCAGCTCGCTTCACTGTAAAATAATAAGCACTATGAAATAATAAACTATATATATATATATATATATATATATATATATATATGTATATAAAATGATGCAGGACTGATGATTTTGTGTTCAGAAAACTAATTTCTAAGCCACATAAAACTGAAAACTTAGGAAAACCTAATCAGTCATGTATTTTGAAGTTCTCTACAAGGGTGAGGGTCAAAGTTGCAATATATAGTTAAACAATTATAAGGGGGAAATTTTGTTTCATGTAGGAAGCCCACTATTGATTAATGAGTGATAAAAGGCAGTTTGGGCATTAAAAAAAGAAAGAAAAAAGAAAAGAATAGTCACCATCCCTGGCTTTGATCAGTGCACTCCAGCAACCATCCAAGTCACACTATTGTTTGGAGATCATGACCCATTTTATTTCCAGTAGCACAGTGAATACTGCTGGCCCAGGATGCAGGCTGAACAGCTCCAGATGTGACATAAGGTCTTCTAGGTGGATCAGAGCTCAAACACAAAGCCTTTGGGGTACCATGTGGTTTCATCCCCGCCACTTCAGGGACAGCTCTAATCCTTAGGCAGCACACAGTACAAGTGATGGAGAGGGACCCAGTAGTCGTGAAAACTTTGCCATCAAAACCAAAAAAGCTTCCAGAGACAAAGGTAAGAACTTCAGAGTGCTCTGGACACCTGGAAGGGAGTCTATCCCACATGCCACGACCACGTCAGTTTCCAGATTTTCTCATACCAAATAAAAGAGGCTACATGGGGTACTCGGCCACGGCCACACTGACAGGGACAGGCTGGCTTGGTTGGAACTTTCTTGGAGTTATTTATGCCTGAGCATGTCTGGACATGGGGCGTCCATGTGCAGCGTCCACTCTCGCGTCCAGCTCAGCCCTCAGCTGTGCTCTAGATAGCTGCCTTCCCTGGCTGCCTCCAGTGTCTCTAAGGCAGGCGTGGCAACTCCTGTTTTACAGGATTACAGTTGTGGTAACTGAGTGAGAGGACACAGAGGTCATCCTGTAAGCCACGCAGACGAGTTTTCAACGCAAGAGGAAACCCTTCACACTGATCCACACAGTCCTGGGGACAACTCTTCACACTCGTGACTTAGATGTGCTAAACCCTTACATTATAGTAGCTCAAGTGCCCCCCTATACACCCATGTTGGGAGATCATCTTAATCTTAATGATATGTTGTTTTCAGAAGTGAAAAAGTCTCAGGAGCACTTCAAGTACAAGGTCAGCTGGGGCAACTTAGCAAGACCTGTCTAAAAATTTTTTAAAAAATAGGCTGGGGATGTACCTTAGTGAAAGATCTCTTGCTTAGTATGTGCCAGGCCCTGGATTCAATTCCTAGTAACTAACACACACACACACACACACACACACACACACACACACACAGTGAAATGAAATATTCTCTAATTCTATAGATAAAGGTTAAGCTCCCTTAATCCAAAAATCAAAAATGCTCTAAAATCTGAAATGTTCTGAGTGCTGACATGGCACTACAGGTGGAAGATTCCACACCTGACCCCACAAGATGGGGCATAGCCAGGACATAGGGGCACTGAAAATACTGAGTAAAATCACCTCGAGACCTTGAGTATACAGTGTACGTGAGACAGGAATGGATTTCTTGTTTAGACTTGGGTTCCATCCCCAAGGTACCTCATTATGTATATGCAAGTATCCCAAAATCCTCTCTCCCAAATCCTTAATCCAAAATGTTTCTGGTTGCAAGGATTTCAGATAGAGATATTCAATCTGTAGTTAGTAATCTGAGGTATTGCAATAATAAATCTGTAGTTTTTGTTATAAAAAATAAAAAGCAGAAATGAGAAATGAATCACCAATGACATATAACATCTGGAGATCTGATGATATCTTTTTCATACTTTCAGTTTTGATGCATCAAAACTGGTTATTCCCCAAACCCATTTTTCTAAAATGGTTTTTCCAAAAACCCATTTTTCATATTACTTTTTTATTTAATGTTTCCATGTTGAGGTCTTCAGAGAAATCATCTTTCAATGGTTGTATAATTGCAAATTATGCAAATGAATCGTGGCTTACACAGTCTTTATGAATGAATATTTTGGCTGCCTTCAATTTGGGGTTGTCCTGACTGATTTGTCCAGCCCATTAACAAATCACCCCACTGACCGGCAGGAAATCCCAGTATGACATTTCTTACAGGAGTAGAAATGGGCTCCCAGGAACCCTGGATGTAACTTGCAGTTCACAATCCCATAACTGATTTCTTGCACATTTTTTTGCGTTTTCCGTGATATGTAACATGCATTTGGGAACACACCAGTCCATGAGTGCACAAAGGGAAGCCACTCCTGCAGGGACATGGACCATCGCCTGCCCCAGAGGCAGCCCAACCCTCCGATTCACCATCAGATTCGGCTGAAGCAAGGAGGCCCTGGCTCTCCTCATCCTACCCCACAGGGGCCTGCCTGGTTCTGAATTCCTGCACATGGAATTGAGCTGTGGTGCTCTTGGGCCTTGTGCTTATGAAGATCCTCAACTTTTGCAGACAGTGTCCTTTTCATGGCTGTCAAGTACTCCCTAAGGTGAAGTTGCCCCTCCCTCATCCACTCTGCTGTGGATGGACATTGGCCTGCTTCCTCTCAGGACTATTTATCACAAATAAAGCCCCCATAAATACGGGTTCTGTATCTAGACCTAAGCCTGACAGTGGGACTGCTACATGGCGGTGCAGCGTCAGCACACACTATGCAACATGAGAGCCTTACAAACACGCACGCCCACTGGCAAAGCAGAGAGCCTGGTTTCCTGGCCTCCTCACTAGCTCTTGGTGCTGCCATCTTTGTGTCACCTTGCCCTGCGGGCGTGAGTGGAATCGCACCATGGTTGAAACTTGCATTTCCCAGATGGCTGAGAAGGGAGCACCTCTTCCCCTTGGCCATCTGGACAGCTGCTTGTGTGAAGCGTCTATTGAGGCCTTTGACCCATTTTTTCAAAATGAGTTTGCCTGTCCCTTTTAGTGATTTGTAGAGACTGTTTACATATTCAGGATAGACTCCTTTCTTGGATACGTGCATTCAAAACATTCTTCTCTAGGATGCAACCTGATAACAGATGTTCTTCAGTTTTAAGGTAGTTTGAATTTTGATCTTTCCCTTTTCTGGGTCCTATTTAAGAGAGCTGCACCTATCCCAAGGCCACCACAATGGTCTCCTGCCACCCTTCAGAAACTTCAAGTTCACTGAATTCTCACTCTTACTCCATACCTTGTGCTTTCCGAAGTTGGTCATGAGGGAGCGCCCATGCGACTTCTTTCCACTCTCCTTCACATCTGGATTCTGAGTAAATAAAGGCATGACACAGTTACCACCTCTTCTTTTTTCGTCCTGAGTTCCAGCAGGAGGGCAGCAGGACCCTCTCCCACAAGTCCTACTCATTTCCTCCTGCTCTGCCCCTCCACTGCCCCCATGGGTCTGGCACTGCTGCAGAAAAGGGACGCTGTCATGGACGCAGCTGGGGCCCACAGCTCCCAGGCTCTCAGCAGGGACCCTGTGCTGGCCCTCACAGTCCTGTCCACCAGACTGTCCACAGTGCAAGTGTGAATGCCTCCTGGATGCCTGAGTGGGGACAAAGCGTCTCTAGTCAAGAGGTTTAACTTTGGAAAATGACCAAGAGTCTTTAAGAGTCAAATCTGTTGAACAAAGAAAACGGTCACACTGAACACAGCTAGGTGGGATTTTAAACACTAACAATAAGTGAAATGCAAGCATATCTATGAGGTGATAGGCAAACAAACAAACAACAGCAATCCTAAGTAAACCACGGCAAAGCTTCTCTGTTCATGGAAATGATTCCCTTGGCAGTGATCCTGGGAGAGAGCAACAGGTTAACCACTGGACCCTGAGCAGGCGCAGTTCAGAGGAAGAAAGGACCAGATACAAGAAGTTCCTCAGCCTGAAGGAAAACCTCATTCTTATTTTCCTTCAGGGTCTCAGGAAAAGGAAAAAGCACAAGCAGAACCCTACATGGCCTAGTGATGGTCCAGACAGCAGCGGCTGCTGGCTCACTGTGGCCCTCGGAGCATCCACGGCCGTGCATTTAAGCACGTATGCATCTGGCACAGACGCAGGTCTCCACAGCACCCTGTCATTACGTGCCACACAACCAGAACAGCACTGGGAAGTACCCGAGCAGTGCTAAAGACCTCAGCTCCGCACAGTCACGGGGCTCCAGGAATTGTACGTGTCTTCTGGAGCCCAGATTTAAGAGAAAGAGAACCATAAAACACCAGGAGATGGGTTCTGTGCATCTCTGAAACGTGAGGTTCCCTTTCCATTTTACCTGATGGGAAGTTTTCCTTAGGATCTCTTCGATGAATTGAAAAAGAAAGATGGGCTTCATTTACTTCTTCCAGACCTGTGGCTCCCTTTCCAGGGGACATGATCAAGTTGGGGCAAAGGCTTCCCTCAAAGCACATGGGGAAATAATGGGCCCAGATGGGCAGCGTGAGTGCACTAAGAAGCAAAAATCAAGTGGGCCAGCCAATGTCACTTTACAGGCTCTGGGTGGCTGAATATAGATAGCTGGAGAGGACATGGCTGAGCAGTTTCACTATCTATTGAAATTTTAAGAAAGCCCAAAATTACATGAACTGTAAGAGCAGCAGCATCGCAGCTGACTTTTGGGTGGCTTGCCCAGACCCAGCTGCCCTCTAACAGGAAGCAGGGGAGGAGCCGAAGCTGCCTCAAGTTCCAGGGTAAGGCTATCCTGCACCCTAGCCACATTTCAGGAAGGACACTTACCCAGGCCTCAGGGACTGGCTCAGCACGAACGCTGATCTGTTGGTTGAGGCAGGTACAGGGCCTCACCCTCCCTGCACACGGACCCAGGGCTGCTGGCAGTCACCCAGCAACCACTAGGGAAAGGGAGCCAGACTTGGGGTGACAGTAATGGAGCAGGCGGAACACAAAGAAAGGTCCCTGATGACACTGCTGAGCCTCTGGATTGAGCCCCCCGGGGCCACTCTGCCAACAGACTTGCCAGGCCCCCAACCCAACATCTCCCTCCGTCTTCTAAGGCATTTTCAAGCAGGTTTTCAATGGAAGTGAAAGAGGCCTGAGGAACACCTTGGCTGAAGGGCTAGGCTTCTGTAAGGTCTGGAGGGCCACCAGCAATGCCAAGTGGTCCCGAGGGCCAAGCTGGTGGCCCTGCAGGGTCTTCCTCCTGCCTGGAGCCCTGCTCTCTGGAGGACAGGCAGCAGAAGCAGGGAGGGCTGTCAGCAGTGCAGCCAGCCACAGGGAAGCCTTCTGGACCACTTAAATGCCCCCAAGAGCCTGCAATGACATTTAGAATCCCACTGTCCCTCTTCCTTGCCCACTTTTGTGGTATTTTTTTTATTAGGAAGCATAATAAATATCTCATCCAGGACTCAATCATTCAACAACTGTTCACAAAGCTCTCCCTAGGTCCCAGATACTAGATAGGCCAGGAAAATAACAGTTATCAGGACTGACGTGGTTCCTCTCTTCACAGAATCTACAGTCTAGACAGGAAGACAGGCATTAAACAAATAACTGCAAATGTGCAGACAAAACCCTCAGGAAAGAAAAGACATCCGATGACTAGGAACAAAGTAAAGGGGACAGCCAGTCAAGTCCCAGGATCCAGACAGGACTCGCTAATCACACTGAGGCTGGGGTTGGACGTTCCCTCAGAACGTGAGGACAACCGTAGCACATAGAGAAGGTGTGGCCAGAGTGGCAGTGAGGAAGATGATGGGATGAGGACACAAGGAGATCTGAGACTGGGCAGAGCAAGGACACAGTTATTTGGGACCCCCAAAGTCTGATTAAAGCATTTGCAATTTATCCCAAGCCACTGAAATGGCATAAATCAGATTTGCATTTTTAAAACATCTTGCCGATTTCAGAGCAGAGGTGAGATCAGCGGGGCAAGAGGTCCAGGTGGGAGCTGAACTTGTCTAGACTAGGATATAACCTCGGAGAAGAGAAGTGGGCAGGAAAAGGGCACGTTTCCGAAGCGAGCTGAACAGGGTGGGTGCGGCTGCGTGGGGAGGAGCATGAAGGACGGGCACTGCCCTGCTCCCTCACCGGAGCCCAGGGACTCTGGGCTTGTCCTCAGGGTCCAAGGAAGCAGTGTGGGACTCCTCTCACCCCCACCTATCCACTTTTCCCTGTTTCTCAGGTCATTTTGGAGTAGGGAATTTTCACTGCTCAAGAGAAAGGAGGATAGAAATGGGAGAAGTTGAAGAAGCATTTTCACCAATCACAGACGAGCTGTGTCTCCCGCAGAAGAACAAGGGCAGGAGGAAGCCGTACCTGCTTCAGGTGTGCATTCAAGCCCTCGTGGGTGGCCCTCAGCAGCGCCCTCACGGTGAAGCTGTCAGGATCTTCTTTGTCTCGAATTTGGGATTCTTTCAACAGTGACTCCAGTTTTTTCCTTATAAAAGATTCTACCTGGTGCTCGGTGGTCCCGTTGTTCTGCAAAGGAGGTAACACATATGATTCCCCGAGGCACAAAACCAAACAGAACACGTCCTCGGTTTGTTTTTGTAACTTCATTCTCTTAGCTTCCTGGAAGAAGCTCCGTGGTACTGTCTGGATCCTCTCCCAACAAATCCTCCAGCAGTCATGACCCCTGCTTATTAAAACTTGCTCCCCAGGTAACTGCATTCAATCCTCAAGAACCTCGTGAAGTTTTATTATGTTTCCATTTCAGGGATGCACAATCTGATGCTTAGAGAAATTAATCAGTTACTCAAAGTTACAAAGCGAGTCACTGAAGCAGGATTCAAACCTCAGGACTCTGAGCCCTTCCTGCTGGGCTTTCATGCTTTCAATAGAGGGAAGGCCAGGGAAATTTTGGAGACTAATTTTTCTAACCCTACATTGGTACATTTGAGCAAAAACAAGATTTTTAAAACAATTTCTTCTTTCCCTGAGGGGAAAGGAATGCTATGGACATTTCCAGAGTTGAGGGTTATTCTAGGATAAAGTTTGTTTCCTCTCCTGCTCCCAGTAGCTATAGAGAACCCAATGCAAACTTGTGCTATGATCTGACATAATTTAGGATCACATTATAGGATCACAGTAACTTCAAGGGTTTTGCATAACAAATCTATGCCCGTATCCAGATGAAGACAACCCAAGACTAAGACCTACCCACCCAGAGTTGAGGAAAGGGGTCCTTCTCCCCCAAGAACAATTCCTACATTTTTCACCAAAACTTTAAACTGTTTTACCCACTGGAAAATTTTTCCCAAGAGACCATTATATTTGAACCCAGTAGAATGGGTAGCTCTCCAATGATGCATTCATGGAAATGCAAAATCCTGTAAAAAGCAAAGTCATACAAATGCTGTGTGGGGGGACCCCACCTAAGTTAGATGATTAAATTAATATCTCAGCACACCCAATTAACAAGGCCCTGCACCCCACTGGACACCCCCAGGGCCTCAGGGAGACAGAGAGAGGGAAATAGCCAACTCTTGACATCAGAAGTGAAGATCCCATTGTGCTAGGGAAGCCAGCTCCCCAGACATCCCATCTGGTCTGCACAGATGCCTACAACAGCAGACTACTAGGCGCAGGCTCATGGAGTGGTGAGGGGGGAACATGGCATTCCTGGCAAAGGGGCCAGGTAGGCCTCCAAGAGAAGTGGGAATTCCACAGTGGGGGAGGGGATTTACGTGAGCAAAGCCACTACATAAACACAAGCAGCACTTGAGCTCCCCTGGACGAGCATGATGAGTGCAAAGTCCTGGGGCAGTGGAAGGGCCTGAGAGCAAGAGGTGTGGAGCCCCTGAGAGCCGCAGGTAGGGGAGTACCCTGGAGGGACTTTGGATATCATATGGATGGGGCAGCATGTACTCAAGAGGAAGCACGTCTGTAGATGGGGCAGGAACCCTGGTCTGCGGCGGGCCCTGAGCACTGAGGCTAGGGTGATACAGGTAAGAGAGAGCTGGGGAGCAATGTCCACTTTGTGTAAAACAAATATGAACTGCTGTGTGCCAGGGAAGAACCACCTCTGCCAGGCATCCCCTGGCATGGAGAATCAGCCGCCACACACCAGTGGATCTCACACAGGTCCCAGGGGCATAGTGACGGGTGCAAGGGTACTCTGGACATACAGAGGAAAGGCAACTCTCACCTGCCCTGTGGATTCGGGGCAGACTTCAAAAGCAGAAGTCACCTGAACCAAGCCTCAAAGAGGAGAGGATTCATTTCCCAAGGCTACTGTAACTAATTACTCCAGCTTAAACCAACAGAGATGTGCTTTTTCAAGTTGGGAGGCCCAAGTCTGATTGAAGCTGTGGGTGGGGTAGGGGAGCTTCCTTCCCCATCCCTCCAGCGTCTGCAGCTCCACACTTCCTTGGCCTGGCAGACAGCCCCAGCCTCTACCTCTGCCTCCTCATGGCCAGCTCCAGTGGGCACCCTCTGGCTGCATCCTTTCCTCTTCTTAGGAGAACAATGGCCACTGGATTTAGGCCCCCTGGGTTAATCCAGCATTATGGCATCCCAAGGTCCTTAACTTAATTACATCTGAAGAAGCCCTTTTTTCAAACAAGGTCTCATTCACATATCTTTTGTACCTATCTTTTGGTGGTACATATCAACCTGCTACAATGAATGGGAGTTGATCATGGCAAAGGATTCGACAGTATTTCAACATGAGCAAAAGCATGGAAAAAAACAAATGGTATCAATAAAAACAACTAAGAGAGAATCTGAAACAAAGAGCCACAGAGAACCAGCAGGCTCAGCTCCACGTGAACCTACAGAGCCAGTGTTTCAATAAAGCAACTCGCACAAAATATTTCATCAGGTTCCCAGTATATACAAGTTATGTTTATATCAGACTAGTCTATGAATAGCACTGTCTTCAACAACAATGTGCATGCCTCAATCTAAAATATTTTACTGTTAAAAAATGCTAATGATCGGTCTGGGTCCTTAGTGAGTCAGGATCTCTTTGCTGGTGTTTGGCTGCTGACTGACCAGGCGTGGTGGGGGGGGGTTGCTGAAGGCCAGGGGTTGGGGAGTGTGGCCATTTTTTAAAACAAGACAGCAGTCAGGTCTGCCACACTGATTGACTCTTCCTTTCATGAAAGACTCGAGCGTAGCATGTGATGCTGTTAGATAGTATTTTACCCACAAAGGAACTTTTTTCACAATGGGAGTGGATCCTCTCAAACCCTGCAGCTGCTGTATGTTTACACCTGTTCTAGTTCTTGGCCATCATCCTGCATCTTCAGCATCTTCATCAGGAGGGGATTCTGCCTCCACCTGCCTTGCTCACCACAAGAAGGAACTTCTCTTCCATTCATGTTTCATCATGAGCCTGCAGCAGTTCTGTCCCCTCCTTAGGCTCCTCGTCCATTCTGCTTCTCTTGTTATTTCCACCATCTCTGCAAGTTATTTCCCCCACTGAAGTGTTGAACCCCCTAAAGCTCTCATGAGGAATGAACTTGGAATGAACTTGAAAACCTATCTTAATGCTGATTCTGAGACCTCCTCCCACCAGTCTTTTAAAAAAAATTTTAAAAGTTTTAATTTGTTATATGATAACAGAATGCATTATAATTCATATTACACATATAGAGTACAATTTTTCATATCTCTGGTTGTACACAAAGTAGTCACATCCTTCGTGTACTTAGGGTAATGATGACCATCACATTCCACCATCTTTCCCTATTTTCCCCTTTTTCTCTAATTGCTAGAGATTTTGAAGATTTTTTTCATATATTTGTTGATTGATTACATTTCTTCTTCTTCTGAGAAGTGTCTGTTCAGTTCCTTGGCCCATTTATTGACTGGGTTATTTGGTTTTATTGGTGTTAAGATTTTTGAGTTCTTTATATATTCTAGAGTTAGTGCTCTATCTGATGTGTAGTAAGAATTTGTTTCCAATTAGTAGGCTCTCTTTTTCCCTCCCCTTTTCCCCTTTGCCCTATCTAGAGTTCATTTAATCCTCCTATCGTATTATAAAAAATATACCCTGCAGCATATTATGAATCAGTCTCCTTAAATCAGAGAAATCTTTGTCATTTTTTTTTCAGATTGACTTATTTCACTTAGCATTATATTCTCCAGTCCCATCCATTTACCTGCAAATGCCATGATTTTATTCTCTTTTACTGCTGAATAATATTCCATTTTCTTTATCCATTCATCTACTGAAGGGCATCTAATTTGGCTCCATAGTTTAGCTATTGTGAATTGTGCTGCTATAAACATTGATGTGGCTGTGTTCCCGTAGAATGCTGTTTTTAAGTCCTTTGGGTATAGACCGAGGAGTGGGATAGCTGAGTCAAATGGTGGTTCCATTCCAAGTTTTCCAAGAATTCTCCATATTGCTTTGGAGAATTGGCTGCACCAATTTGCAGCCCCACCAGCAATGTATGAGTGTGCCTTTTTCTCCCACATCCTCACCAACACTAATTGTTGTTTGTATTCTTAATAGCTGCCATTTTGACTGGAGTGAGATGAAATCTTAGAGTAATTTTGATTTGCATTTCTCTAATTGCTAGAGATGTTGAACATTTTTTCATATATTTGTTGATTGATTATATATCTTCTTCTGAGAAGTATCTGTTCAGTTCCTTGACCCATTTATTGATTGGATTATTTGCTTTTTGGTGTTAAGATTTTTGAGTTATTTATGTATTCTAGAGATTATGCTCTACCTAACGTGTGTGGTAAGATGTTCCCAGGGACTGGTGTTATGGCTCAGTGGTAGGGCACTTGCCTAGCATGTGCGAGACCCTGGGTTCGATCCTCAGCAAGGCATAGAAAAAAATAAATAAAATAAAGGTATGGTGTCCAACTATAACTAAAAAATAAATATTAAAAAAAAGAATTTGTTCCCAATTAGTAGGCTCTCTATTCACCTCACTGATTGTATCTTTTGCTGAGAAGAAGCTGTTTGAATCCATCCCATTTATTGATTCTTAATATTAATTCTTGTACTATAGAAGTCTTATTAAGGAAGTTGGGGCCTAATCCGACATGATAAAGATTTGGGCCTACCTTTTCTTCTAATACACACAGTGTCTCTGGTTTAATTCCTAGGTCCTTGATACACTTTGAGTTGAGTTTTGTGCATGGTGAGAGATAAGGGTTTAATTTCATTTTGTTGCAGATGGATTTCCAGTTTTCCCAGCACCATTTGTTGAAGAGGCTATCCTTTCTCCAATATGTTTTTGGTGCCTTTGTCTAATATAAGGTAACTGTAATTATGTGGGTTAGTCTCTGTGTCCACTATTCTGTACCATTGGTCTACAAGTCTATTTTGGTGCACAAATGTTCTTAATGGCATCTTAAACAGTGAGTCCTTTCCCGAAGGTTAACTTACTTGGCCTAGATCCATCAGAAACACAACGATGCATGGCAGTGAAACACTTGTAAAATGTACTTCTTAAAGAATAAGAATTGAGAGTCAAAATTACTCCTGACCCACGTGCTGCAGAACTGATCTGTGCTGTCAGGCATGAAGACAACACTCATCAATGTACCTCCCGTTCAGAGCTCTCGGGTAACAGGTGCATCGCCATTGAGGGGACACATTTAAACCATGCTGCAATCAGATGGGCTGCAGTGTCAACCAGGCATGGACACTCCACGTACAGAGCACAGTAGAGTCAATTCAGTACAATTCTTGGCCCCTGGATTCTCAGAAATACAAATGAGCACTGGCTTTAGGGCCAAGTCACCAGCTGCATCAGCCCTAATGGGTGAGCCAGCTTGCCCTCTGAAACTTGCAGCCAGGCACTGATTTCTCTCTAGCTAAGGAATCCCCGGTGGCATCTTCTTCCACACTGGAGACCCACTGCTTGGTGGAGCCACCATCCCAGGCCCTGGTCACTGGCTCTTCTGGAGGCTGTGCGGCTTTCATATCAGCACTGCGGTTCACCTGCCTTTTATGCTGCAGAAACAGCTTCCGTCCTCCAGCCTCACCAGCTGCCTCTGCTGGCCTCGGATTCTCTGCAGCTTCCTTCCTCTCAGCCTTTACAGGGCTAAAGAGAAATGGGGCCTTGCTCTGGCTGAGGCTCTGGCTTAGGGGACGTCGTGGTTGGCTTGGTTTTTCTGTCCAGGACACTGAATCATTCTCCATGTCAGCAATAAGGTTGCTGCTTGTTCTTATCTACGCGTCCATCTGAGTGGCACTTTTCATTTCCTTCAAGAACTTTTCCTTGCTGACTTTGGCACAAGAGGCCAAGCTCTTGGCTGTCCTGGTTTTCCACATCTGCTCCCTGAGCTTTGTCATTTCTAGCTTCTGATTTAAAGTGGGTGACATGTAACTCTTCCCTTCCCTTGAACACGTGGGAGCCCCTGTGGGGCTATTAATTGGTCTAATTTCAATACTGTGTCTCAGGGACTAGGGAGGCTCAAGGAGGGGCAGTGAGCTGGGGAGAAGTAGGGGAAACACACACATCCATCAGTCAAGTTCACTGACTTATATGGGAGCAGTTCAAAGTGCCCAAAACAGTTACAATAGACACATCAAAGACCAGTGGTCACAGATCACCATATCAGACATAATAATAATGAGAAAGTCTGAAATGTGGGAATTACCAAAATGCCACCCAGAGACATGAAGTAAACACATGATGTAAAGAAAATGGGGTTCAGAGACATTCTCGGCGAAGTCGCCACAAGTTTCAACTGGCTAAAAAAACAAAAAAATCTGTGAAGATCAATAAAATGAGGCATGCCTATTTAGAAAAAGCAACTGAAACCGTGTACCCTACTGTCTCACTAGGCACTGTCACAAACAGTACTACATTTGAACAACCAGGCGCCCTTTACAGTACACACCAGGGCAGCCAAGACTCAAGAGGACAGAGAAGCAGGAAGACTCAGCCATACTCATCTAAACCTGCCTTGTGGCTGAGCAGAGCCTGGAACCTGACACTTCTGTCGGACTCGTGTGTGCTTCACCATTCAATGCTGCGGGGATATAAAGAGGGTTAGAGAACAAGGTGAATTCTTGGGTCAAGCTAATCCTGCACAGGTGCGTGTTTTAAGCAACCTTGATTCCCATCATGAATCCTTGGCACACTTTGCAAACTCTCTGCAGGAAACACAGGCCAACAGAGCCCAGGTCTCCAACCCCCATTGCATTTGCTCAACTGACCAGAGCCCGGTGGGGAGCGTGGGTGATGTGAGGCCAAAGGAGAAAGCATGTGAGCACCTGGCGAGCCTGGTAGCACAGAGGGTTTCCTTCCCCGCTGGGGCCTTGCAAAGTCGGACAGATAAGGAGATGTGCTGCGACACGGCAGAGGCAGAGACCCTCCTTCTGTCAGCAGAGTCAGACCGACTAGGGCAGGAGGTAGGAACGCGCACTGCTCCCCCTCCACACCTTCCACACACGGGGAGTTGCTGAAGGAAAGATCTCTGCCTGTCCATCTTTTTTCTTCCCTGTGATTTTCAGCCCCCCACCCCCACCCCCCCCAAAAAAAAACTACAGTCATGGAGAACAAACAACCACACGGCTGGGCTTCATTACTGCATTGTCATTCCATCCCGGAACCCAATAGCACTGCGGAAAGAAAGCGGAGACAGACACTTGACCTTGAGACCCAGCGACCACAGTTGAGAGCTGTGTATCACACTCTTGTCCCCCTGGCCAGTGAGGGAGATACGGCGCGGCCACCAGGGGCGGAGGGAGCAGCCATTTAATACAGTCAAGGGCAGTTTCCATCCGAGAGGTAATCAGGGTTCCCAATTTCCTTTTCTGAGAGGTGAAACTAAGCTAGGAATCTGTTTGCCACGAATCAAGCAACTGAACAGGAAACATAATCTTGTTCTCTCTCCAGCACGGAACTAAAGCATCGCTTGAAGAGCAGAAGGTGCACCTGCTCCTGACCCAGAAGAAGCAGGGAAGGGAGGGCCCAGGTCAGCGGGTGCTGGTCTTCACCGGGCTGCTTCAACTCCGTGCACAGGGAGCCCCCAGGGATTATGCGGAAGTCCCAGGCTGGGGGACTTCTTTTTTTTTTCTTCTGAACATCCAAATAATGTTTATATATATTCTACCTTTTTTATTGGAGTATTATAGTCATACATATTGATGGAAATTTGTTTACATATTGTTTATATTTATATTTTATTTTTATTTTTGTAAGTGCACATAATACAGAACAATAAAATTTGGCCAATGTCACTCACTCCCCAGCATGTCCCCCTCCCTCCCCACATCTCACCCCTTAGTCCCTTACTCTACTGATCTCCCTTTGATTTTCATGATATCCCCCCCAACTTTCTTTTCCTTTCTAGCTTCTACATGAAAAACATGCTGAATCTTGATCCTGAGTTTGGCTTATTTCACTTAATATAATGGTCTCCAGTTTCATACATTTTCCTACAAAGGACATAATTTCACTTAACATAATGGTCTCCAGTTTCATACATTTTCCTACAAAGGACATAATTTCATTCTTCTGTATAGCCGAGTAAAACTCCATTGTGCATACATACCACGTTTTCTTTATCCACGCATCCATCAGTGGACACCTAGGCTAGTTCCATAGTTTGGCTATTGGTGAATTGCACTGCTAAAATCATGTAGTGTGATGACTTCAATTCTTTAGGATAAATACTGAGGAGTGGGATATCTGGGTCATTCGGTGATTCATGCCTGGTCTTTTGGGACACTCCATACTGATTTCCATAGCAGCTGTACTAATTTACAGTCCCACCAACAGTGTAAAAGTGTTCCTATTTCTCCACATCCTCTCCAGCACTTGTTATTATTTGTATTCTTGATGGCTGCCATTCTGACTGGAGTGAGATGAAATCTCAGTGTAGCTTTGATTTGCATCTCCCTGATTGCTAAGAAGGTTGAACATTTTTTCAGGTATTTGTTGGCCATTTGTATTTCCTCTTTTGAGAAGGGTCTGTTTAATTCATTCACCCATTTATTAGTTGCGATGTTTGGCTTTGGGTGGTCCCAGAGTGGACATTTTCAGTAGCAAAGACCTCATAAACTTGAGGTAACCCACCCCCTCAGTGAGTGCTGATTAAGTTTTAGACCAACAAGATCCACGATTCCTCTGAAAGTAGCTCAAAGCCTGAGAGGACGACTTAGGAAACAAGATGGAAGGTTTGGCATTTGGAGTGGATGCTTGTGCCCAAGAGGTCAGCTGAACGCAGGCTCAGAGAGTGCAGGGAAAAAATACTGAAAAACTCAGCAGAAGAGGAAAAGAGCCAGTGATGGGTGGGAAGTCCGTGAGGCACAGCAACACTGGAGTCCTATAAGGATGGATGGTGGAGAGCTGGCCACCCTGAATCAAATCTGTGGGACTACTGTACTGTAGGTGAAAGGAAACTGCACCCAATGTCTTTGAGCTGCGTGATCCCTGGGTCTCTGACACAATGCCTTTAGCTTGTGGCTTACAGATCATAAGCCAGATTTTCTCTATGGCTGAAGCTACAAAATAACACGAGGAAGAAGCTTCAAGGACTCAACTAATCCAACAACAGAAAGCACTTGTTGCATGAACAAAAACCTCATTCTGGTTAAGATACAGTCCTGCTTCCGACTTCACCTGTTAAGATCCTCCTCGTGTACTGGCCTGGCCAACTCTTCACTCCTTTCTAGTCTGTGGTCCAATGTCTCTTCTCAGTGAGGCCTTCCCTGGATGCCCATCTCCCATGTCCACACACCCTTTACGTGCTCACACAGAGGCCTATGAGCTCTCATGCAGGCACGCCAGTGCACACCTCCCCTGGGCACCTAACACTATTCCACATGCCCCTGTCTAGTCGGTCCTTCCTCCATGAATGTGTGACCCACACAAAGCAAGGACTTTGGCCTGTTCTGTTGATGGGTCTGTCCCCCAACACCTGCAAAGGTGATAAGTGTACTTCCAACAGGAGATGCTCAGGAAAAATACACTGAATGCACAAAGAGTCTTATATAACCTCATGAGAACTGTGTTGCAGGCACAATTGCTGACCTCAAATCTTTATTTATTGCAGCAATTCAGATCTCACTTAGAAATCTAATCACATTCTTAACTAAAAACTGAGGTTCAGACCTTTCTACAAGGTAATTTTTGGTTCACGTAAACAATGCACATTTTGTACAGAAATATGATGGGGCATAATTCAATTCACTGCCCCAGAAGACAGCTGAACTCTCTGCTAACAATAGGACTACAGACGGCCTGATTATAAGATAATGTTTTGGCTTTCTGAACACAGAGTTGCCTATCTCCAAAGAGCCTCAGAAACAGAGATGGAAAAGGTGAGTAAAGATACAAAGCTTTATATATTTCCACTAAAAAATGTTGATTTCTTTACAAATTTTCCTTCCCAAAGGAAAATACGAAAAAAAGACAACTGTAAATCTTTCCATTTAAGGGGCTGTGTCCACTTTCATTTAGGCCAAATGAAAGGATCGCACTTACCTTTATGGAATCATGTGCTAAGCTCTCTACTGGAAATCAGCTAAAGGACCAAACATGAGGGGAACCCAGATAAGGTGTGTGACCTTAGAAGAAAATGGTACAGCAGGGCAGATTTAGGAGCGAAAACAACCAATACTGACAGTGTTGTGACAGTAAATTTCCTCCACTCACTTTCACAACCAACAGCATTCCCTAAACATGCGACATGGTTGAGCCTCTATTTCCTGCTTTTGAATGATAGAGTGGCTGAGGCTGGCAACCCAGGGACCTGGGAAACACTGTACAAATAAAACACTAAGAATCAGAGAAAGATCCAGTTTCTGAAATAAAGCTTAAAAAAAAAGGCTAAATTATCCAAGTAATTAATTATAAAAATTGTTAGATAGAAGATCAAATAAAAAGCTATCTAAAATATTAACTGCATTTCAGGTGTGGAAATCTGTTCAGATTTTCTGTGACCATCACCCTGTTAATGAGGAATATAAAACTGAGCTAAATATAAACTATTAAAGGGCAAAAGATGAATGCAAATAACAATTCTCCTTTTTTTATTTCAAACCGATCTTCCCCAATTCACCCCTGAAAGTGCATAAAAACCAGGAAGGCAGTGTCTACTGAGACCTCAGCTGCTACTGAACTCTTGTCCCTTTAAAATAATGCCAGGTCCCCCTTGACCCTTCAGGTGAGGCATCATGGTGAGTGTGGTCAAGAAGAAAACAGCCTACTGCTAAAAATAGAACGCATCAGGAGAAAGCACAGGCAATTATCTGTTTTTCTGGGGGACGACACAATAGCCCTGATGTCTAAAGGCACGCCACTTTCCTATAGAAGTGAAACGCTAGGTCCTGCACCAGCCTGTGCCACTCTCGGCCCGTCCTGGCAACCAGGTGAGTTACAGAAGGCAGAGCAGGGCGCATCTCTGAGCCTTCCACTCCCTGGACCATGTGGGTGAGTGAGGCTTTCCTGCAAAAGCAGCTTCTTGATCTCAGAAAGGGGTCTGAAGCCCCAGGCAGGTGACTAGCTATTCTGGGCCAAATTGTTTAGGATGTGGCAAGTCACATTCAGCCAGGAGCCCAGGCCTGGAAGGGGTGGGAAATCTTCTGAGCGACAGTCCATTCTCTTCAGGAGGAGAGGGCCCCCTAGAGAAGCAGGCCAGGGCAGGTAGGGTTGTGGCTGGCCCTGACCAGCAGTGCAGTGGGGCTAGAAGAGAGTCACAACTCACCTATTTCACCAAAGACACTGACATTACAACCTGAATGTGACTTTGAACCGTGTTGCAATAGGACAGCCTTTGCCTCTGGAGAGGGTCAGGTGAGTGCCTCACGTGCCCTCCAGTCCTGAGGCCTAAGGACCCTTGCTCACTCACTAACAGGCCACGTGGGCACGTGTCGGACATGGAGGAGTTTCTGCCTTCCCACACCATGAGGCCACGCTTGTGAAGACTGACTCAGAACCACTCTACCACAGTGCACCGAGGGTGACACGGCCCAGCCATCACTCACACACTGGAGCTTGAACTTGCACTCGTCTTCAATTTCATCTGCACTGTCCTCGTCAGAAACTTCCCCTTCCTCTGCATCATCCCCAAGGTGATAAGGCAGCTTCTTGCCCTGAAACAGATCAAAATATCCCATTTAGAAATGAAAACAAATTTGCCACAGGCAAAAGGCAGAAGCAACATAATTATCCACTGGCAAATGAACAGATAAAATGTGATTTACACACACAGTGAAATATCATTCAGCCTTTAAAAAGATTGCGATTCTGGTACATATTACAAATTGGTTGAACGTTGAAGGCAGGGTGCTAAATTAAATAAGCCAGACACAAAAAGGCACATATTGTATGATTCCACTTATCAATAATAGTCAGATTCATAGATACAAAAGTGAACAGTGGTGGCCAAGGCAGCAGGAGCAAGGCCGGGCCCTCGTTGCCAAAGGGCAGAGAGGTTTAGATTTGCAAGTTGGAAAGAGTTCTGGAGACGGGCTTACACAATGATGTGCTTTTAATGTGGCGGAACTGTTCACTTGAAAATGAGTGAGATCGTAGGCAGATTTTATGTTATGGGTTTTTTACCACAATTTTCAAAAGTGCAAAATGAAAATAAAATGAAGTATCTCAGGCCAACCATCACTTCAGACTCATCAGAAGGAAGACAGTTTGAATTGGAGGCAAAATAAGGCAGGACAGGACTTCTAGGAAAATGCAATCATACACTTTCAATGAAATGAAATTAATTAGGGATATTCTACTAAAAAAAAATTAAAAGAATCAGAACAGCTTCTTATAAAGGGCAGGTGACTGATGGCAAAAAGCCACTGTGCACAATGGCTGGCTTGATCTCCAGCACCGTGACCTTGGACTTCAGGACTAGGAGCAATGACATCCACTGCTCACCATCATCCAGGGAGATGTTTTATTGATGCGCCCAAAGGGATAAGGCTGAGCCCCCAGAGCAGCTTGTTCTCCTGAGCAGGTAGCAGGTGCCCTCGGCAGTCACACACAGTTAGCAAGCCCCTCTTTCCCAGAACACAGTGAGTCTCCTGAGGGGCCTGAGCACAGCTCTCAGGACCAGGCCATCCCTGACTCACTCGGAGAGCACTCCAGACACCAGAGGCTCTGGACAAAGGAAAATCCACACTGGACAGTGAGACACTCAAGTTGTAAAATGGCATCCATCCTAGAGGACCCACGAGAGACGGGCTCCAGAATTGCACTTGGGCACCAAAATCTGAAGATGCTCAAGCCCTTTATATAAAACAAGGTAGTATTTGCACATCACCTAGCACAAAATCATCTCTAGGTTGTTTACAATACCTAATACAGTGTAAATGACATGGAAAATCACTCTTAAAAAAATGACAGGGGATGTCTGTGCACGTCTAGGACAGAGACAACTTTTTCAAAGTAATTTTGATCTAAGGTTGGCTGAATCTGCTGATGAAGGGGGCCAATACATATACACAGTATGGCTGCAGAGCAGACGACCTCAAATACTGCAGCTCATCAGTAAAGTATAAAGAGTTAGAGGGAAATATAATCAATTGTTAGAATAATTATCTCTGGGTAAGAGTATTATGAGTGATCACAGTTACTTTCTCCTTTTCCACACTTCCTAGTTTATATTCAGAAAAAGTAAGAGTAAATTTTAAAAGAACAGAAGCAGGCTCCTAGGGATGGGAAGAGGCTCAAGCCCAAGGGGCCAAGGCCCCCAGTGTCCCTGCTTCCTGGGGTCCAGGCCCCTCCTCACCTGGGTTAGGCTAGATCTAGTGACCCACAACACAGAGGAGGGGACCACATGTCACTGTGGGATCAGCTTGCTGCCCCGACTCTGCCTTCCCCTGGCCTGCTGTGCTGGCTCCTCTCTCAGTCTCTCTATCCCCTTCCCTCTCTCCCCCACCCTCACTGTGCTATGGAGAGACACACGTGGCAGGACAAAGGCCTCTCGCCAATGACAGCCACTCAGCCATCTTTGAAGAAGAGCCTCCCCCAACCTAGTCTTGAGACACCTGTGGCCCCAGCGGATGCCCTAGGGACATCCTCAGGAGAGGCCCAGAGCAGAGGGCCCAGCTAGTCACAGCCAGGCCCCTGATGAGCTGCGGTATTTGGGGTCATCTGCTCTGCAACCGCAGATGCCTACAGTCCTGCACCAAACCTGGGCAGAATGAACCCAGCGAAGGTATATTCTTAACACAGCCCGGGGAGCGGTGGCCTTCCATCCCACCATCCACAAGACGGACAACGGGAAGATGCCAAAGAGGCTGGCCGGCCCTGCCCACCCCACAGCCTCCTCCCTGACTCTTCCGAGAGCAGTTGGCCTGAGCCTTAGCAGCTCCACTTCCAAGGCAGCAGGTACTCTGGCTGGAGCATCTGGATAGGGCGCCCACATTCCAGGCTAAGAAAGGCTGCAAAACAGAGGCCACCACGGCTGGCCCCTCCAAGGGGACTCCTTCACACCCAGGGAGGGGCTCCCTAAACACGGAGGGCTGGGCCTTGCCTGGCAGCCAGGCACTCTCTCCTCCCAGACCCTGCCCAGGCCGAGGCTGACCTCAACCCAGCCTCTGCCCTTCACAGCTCAGCCCACTGCCCTCTGCATCTACCCTCCCCTCCTGGGGGCCTGCTGCCCAGCCAGTTCTCAGAGAAGTCTCCACCCTCTTTCCCGCACCCTCCTCCATACCAGAGCTCTAGACCTTGGGTACTTTGCACTGCCACAGTTTCTAAGCTGATTAGATAACTTATGTAATTAAACTAAAATAAATGCTCACAATCAAAATTATTGAGATTTGGAGACTTAAATTTATTTTCTTCAACTTAAAAAGGGGCATTTAGAAGATTAAAAAGATGGGGAATAGTTTGTGTAATAACAATTACAAGACAGCCTAAAATTTCAATTACAAAACAGCCTAAAATTTCAATTACAAGACAGCCTAAAATTAAGGCATTTATTTCTCTTTTTTTGGACCAGGGGTTAAACCCAGGGGTGCTTCACCACTGAGCCACATCCCCAGCCCTTTTTCTGTTTTATTTTGAGACAGAGTCTTGATAAGTTGCTTAGGGCTTCACTAAATTGCCAAGTCTGTCTTTGAACCCACAATCCTCTTGCCTCAGCCTCCCTCCTGCTAGGATTACAGGTGTGTGCCCTGGACTCAGCTAAAACATTTATTGCTGTATATTACTTCAGGTCTTATTGATGTAGAAGGCTTCTACAATACGAGTCTCTTTTCCTTTTATTCTAGGGAACATTCTCGAACAGTAGCTATAATCATATGGCAGCACCAGAAATAAGGTCCATAAATTAAGTGATGGTCAGCTCTCCCCTGGAAAGGACAAGAATCAACACCTTTCATTTACTCCCCACCACCTTTCACTCAGAGTCAACTTTATCTAGGGTACCATGGCAGATATCAAGAGGGACCTCCACACAGGACATTAGAAATGTGGGGACAGCAATTTCTCTCTCTCTTTCTCTCTCTCTCTTACACACACAAACACACACACACACAAAAGTGATTACTTATCAAGCAGACAGGAAAAAAAGCAAAAGGACATTGTTCTTAATGTCTCTTACCAACAGTGCTACTCCTAAAGGTAACTCAAGAATAACCTTCGGTAGAATCTTGTGTAACTTCGTGAATCTGATCATAGACCAGAGGAGAAGTAAATGAGAGTGACCCAGGTGTCTCCTGCATCCCTTTCTGATAATACTCTGGAGTCAGATTACTTCATCCATGCATTAAGGAAATACTTCCAGAGACAGGAGCAAAGGCCACCTCCTGGCTTCCAGTTACCTAGCGACGTGAGTCACACTCCTGAAAGTGGGAAACTGGGACCGCAGAGCAGTGGTTACTTTCAGCAATAAAATCCACGAAAAGTTGCTAAGTTTGTTATGATCTTTGTTCAAAAGCAACTCTTGTTACCTTTTCAGGATGTGTGTGTATGTGTGTGTGTGTGTGCATGTATTTGTGTGTTATATGTAATTGCACGTATACGCATGGTTGGAAAGTGTGTAACAGTCACAACTTGTCGACATACTGTGACTACCCTGCCAGTGAGTGCCACAGACCTGCCTCTGGTTCTCCTGGTGCCCATGTGACCCACACTTCAACTCGTGCAGAAGGGACCCAATTAGTTCACATCAAATACCCACTTAAATCCCACCATCAAAGGAAAGACAAGAATCAAATGGGCTCCCTCTACATCATCTCCTGACTCCTGGCTGAAGAATATTGAGGAAACACAGAAACACAGTACTACAAAGGTACTGTGTTATTTTCTAACCCAGAAATGATTTTTTTTTGTGAGTTTTTTGGTTTTGGTTTTGGTTTTTGGGTGTTTTTTGTTTGTTTGTTTGAGGCAGGGGGTGGGGTTTACCAGGGATTGAACTCAGGGGGACTCGACCACTGAGCCACACCCCCAACCGTATTTTGTATTTTATTTAGAGACAGGGCCTCACTGAGTTGCTTAGCGCCTTGCTTTTGCTGAGGCTGGCTTTGAACTCACAATCCTCCTGCCTCAGCCTTCAGAGTCACTAGAATTACAGGTACAGGTGTGTGCCACCTTGCCTGGCTCAGAAATGGTTTTGTTTTGTTTTTCAGAAATGGGTTTTTAATGCAGGAGTTGGCATTAACAAGACTTGGGCACACTGGCCCGAACAGACTTCCCTCCTGTGCCACTTAGAGCTTTCATTCAAAATGCATTTGCACATACAAATGATTGATGACACCTCTTTAATTGGTTCTTAACCTTTAATTTTCCTTTCATGGATAAAAAACAAGCTTTCTAAAGAAGCACACTTTACATCTTTCCCTTACAGCCCAGTTAAAGATTTGCCTGGAAAGGCATAGCTACTCGACTTCCCTACTCCGGGATGACATTCAGTGTTTGGTGCACACTACTTTCAAGTACAGGACCCCATTTGAATATTAACAACCTAGTACTCTCTACTTCAATTTTATCTCAAAACAACACAATGGTCCAAAGTGGTTTTAGAAAAAATATTAAATTCACAAGAATGGGGCAAAATCACAGAATGAGGCTGTGGAAACGCAAAGCACTGTCCCATGGTGTCCTTTGCATGGACTGACGGCACCCATCGCAGGTGATCTATTGGTGTCACTCATCCACCCACTGTGCCTCCACACAGGCCCATCCCGTGGGGGCAGGATGTCTGGGCCTGCTCCTGCAGAAGCCGGTGTGTCTCACTTACATAACCAAAACTGATCAACCATGAAGACGGGTTTTTTCCTTTGACAGACAGCTCCTGGAGCTTGAAATGGGAGAAAAGCATCTGAATGAGATGCTTTCGGACATGGCTTTGAGGAGCCTTGTCCTCTCCCCCATTCCTCCCCTGTGTGAACACTTCCAGACTAAAATGGTGCACACCTGGCTCGAGGTATTGAGTAAAAACCAGCCCAGCACAGGTGGTCAGCCAGCCCTTCCTCGAGAGCATGGCTATAAACTGAAATCAAGTGCACGTTCAAGCAGGGCCATCCTTCCTTCGAGTGCTGCTGCACTTATTATCTCCCTTTTAAACCGGGGTTTAGTTGATGTGAGAACCAGCTCCGTGGGTCATCAGGGGTCTGCCTGCAAACCCTGAAGTACTAACCTTCACTAGGATCTTCCCCTTCAGACTCTGAGGGCTGGGGAGCTGCTTGCCCTCTCCGGTGTCCACAGACGACAGGTCCAGCCTGTCCTGGAAGATTCCCTTCAGGTACTGAGCGATCTTCCTCTGCTGCTGGATACTGCAGTGGTTCTCAATAGACAATATAACGGGGAACCTGGGAAATGGCAACAATATCAGAGACAGGCAAGGCAGGGATTGGTGAAAATGGTTCTGTAGTCATTGTGCTCTTACAATCCTGGCGACATGGCCTGCCACAGTGGTGACAATTAAAATGTTTCTAAAAGGGGAGTTAGACATGCATTGAACAAATTCTCCTGAGCAAATGCACTTTTCAGGGGATAATGGCTGAACAAAAGACCAACCCACGTGGGATGACTTGATCTAATATTCTGCACCAGGGGAAAATAATGGTGGGTTTGCTATGTATCTTTTAAAAGAAAAAAAAAAAGGGTTTTAAAGAAATGAGAAGCCTAAGGAAAGGAAACTCACACAATAGAATTTTGTATTATTTCTTCAAAAGTCTAGACATCAGCTAAGCCATCATTACATATCAGGAAATGCAGTCATTTCCTCTTAAAAAAAACATAATCAGTTCTCAGCTTGAAAATTACTACTGAGCATAAAATAAGGTGATAAACCCTTGTGTTTTATAGCCTCTTATGTCAGGCATCTCAAAATCCTTTTTAATAGAATTATATGTTGCTCTTTTACTAAGACAAATGGGCAAGCATCATTCTCCACCATCACACGGGTTTCTCTACAGATGTTGAGCCCGCATACAGTGACAACCCAAGGACAGCCTGGGGGCTGGTGGCCATGGCAGAGGGAGCCAAGGCTCACTGCTGAACTGCACTCCTCTCTCAACATTTTTCTTTTCTTCAGAATGAGAAATTCCTCTGAAACTGGGTGTGGTGGCGCACACCTGTAATCCCTGCAACTCCGGAGCCTGAGGTGTCGAGCCTGCACAGTTTAGTGAGACCCTGTCTTAAAATAAAAAATAAAATGGGCTGGGGTGCAGCTCAGTGCAGAAGTGACCCTGGGGTCAATCTTTAGCACAACACACAAAAAAATTACTTTGCTTTCAGATTTATTGATTCTTTTTCTTATTTTGTATCTCCTATTTTTAGAAATAATAGGCAATGTTTTTTTTCCTAGAGTATACCAGAAATGTTTTGGAGGAGAAAAGAACAAACAATCCTGAGATGTCTTGCATTCACAGCAGAGAATTTAACAATAACATTTTAAAGTATCAATCTGTTTATTAAAAGCCTGTATCAGCTCATGCTAGAGTAAGACTGTGCTTTTCAACAGGAGATGAGATGATTTTGTGTCCCCTCCCATAAGGGACATTTGTCAATGTCTTAGAACATTTTTGTGGGCACAATTCAGAGGGTGCCACTGTCATTTCATGAGTAGAAGCCATCCTACAATACACAAGACAGTGCTCTACAACAAAAAAATCACTCAGCAGAAACCCTGGTGAAGAGATGTGGCCACAAGTGTGAGAAAGAAAAGGAGAAGACCCAATTTTTTAAATGTACTAAATAAGAGTATTAATTTTTTTTTAATTTAAAACACATTTCCTACAAGGGTTCCCAAGTTGCAGTGAGCAGTCACAAGGCTGGGGAGTCCTCCAAGGTGCTCAGGAAGCGTGCTGGGAAAGCATGGCTACTCCACTAGGATTGGCAGAAGTCAGGGTTGTGGAGAAGACCGGTTGGAGCTTACAGCTCAAGATTCTTGCATGTAGAAGACACCATGAATTATACAGCAAGGATCTCATATTAGAATAGCGTTTTAACCTCATGGTTAATTAATAAGACCAAATATTAAAAATTTTAAAGGCTACTAACTTCCAAAATATTAATTTTATGCAACTGTAATTTTAATTTGCTTCTTTAATTCAAAAACCATTTCTGGTCTGCTGGTACATTGCAGGCACCAGCTAGGCAACAGAGAGTGAATAAGAGGTGGCTGACACAGCGCCTATTTCCCTGAGTTCAGTCTCATGGCAAGTCACCAACCATTGTCACAGGCTGTTAGAAGACACGGCAGAAATAGGCTCAGGGTGCTAAATACAGGGAGAAAGAAGATTCTATCATCTGGTGGGTCAGTAGTTTGCCAGAGGGACAGTGCATAAGTGACCCTGCAGGACAAGGAAGAATCCAGCAGGTGGACAGTGGGGAAGGGAGTCCAGGCAGAGAGATCTGCACTCACCCAAGTGCCAGGCCTGTGGGGGAGCTAAGGGCTGGTCCCTGAAGGCACAGAGGGCAGGCAGGGGTGCCAAGCACAGTGAGGAGTTTCTGACGGAGGTTTAGGTGAGGATCACAGTGTGCGTTACTTCCAAAGGAAGACTAAGGCATGGTGCAGAGAACAAGCCAGCAGGTAGGGTGGCAAGGCAGGGCACGGATGATCAGGGAGCAGAACTGAGAGGAGCTGGTTGCCAACAGAAGGACTGGGGGGGTCCCGGCCCAGCTGCTAACAGGCAGAGCTGCCCCAGAAAAAAGGAAATGGAGCAGGGGCAGAAGGAGCTGCTGAGTCCGGCGAGGGCCATGAGCCCGAGGTGGCTGAGTCTCACCTTCTGCACTGACAGGTAACTCCAACAAACACTTCCTATGCATTTTCCACATAAATCTTGGACTTAGGAAAGAAGCCTGGGCATATAATTAAGTAAACATCCAAAAATAAAAAGTAGCACCCAAGGAAAGAGTGACTGTTAAGGGAGCAAGGAAAGGGAGTAGAGGACCAGAGGCCAAAATAGGAGGCTGCACTGGCCCTGGAGAGGAGGCGACGGCGTGGGCAAAGCTCGCACCAGGGAGGAAACGCCACTGTCAAACGCCAATCAGCAGCACAAGACTGTCGGCCCCTGGGGACGTCAAGGCCACCGGTAGTTCCGCAGACCTGGATAGCAGGTCACACCAAAAACATAGATCCTGCACAGTAACTGGTTCCCAGCCTTTACGCACACCTCACACCCTGGGTTCACAGATTTACAGGTCGGTATTTGCAAGGACAAGTTCAAGGAGGCCAGATGGAATGGGCAAGGAGTAAACTGAGCACAGGAAACCAGAGACTGAACCCTGTCATCTCTTGGTAACACCTGCTGGGGGAGGAGAAGACCAGGTGGAGGCGACGAGACCTGGAGCCCAGGGAAGGGCGCTGGCTGGCTCTGCGGCTCAGCCCAGGCAGTGTGGCAGCAGGGGAGCCTGGGTCCCAGGCCTGCAGTACTTACTCGTTCTTCACGAAGGCATGCTTGTTAATGGTCTCCACAACGTCTCGGAAGAGAATTTTTGAAGTCAGAGTGTAGCCGTGGTGTACCACTGGCTCTCCATCAGGGCCATCCCAGCAGTCCACTGCCAAAAACAGAACCTCGCATCAACACACAGTGTCTCTGGTACCTACAAACATTTCTGGAAATATCAGACATGTTTTCAGTTTGTCATTTGAAAGTACACCCATTGCAATCATGATTAAGATTTCAGATAGAGAGATGGGTGCTCTGGTGTGTTTATCAGGACAAAGAATCAAAGATAACACATGGTTTGTTGTTAGTTAGTGCTTATAGTTTACAAAGACACACTCCTTTTCAGTCCAGCATTGACCAAAAATTTTGTGAGCAGGTAATGCAAATCTTGCCAAGTGTGCCCCAAGAAGTGATCATTGTTAGCAGAAATGTCCGAGTTTCTTCCCCAGGTTTCTGAGGTAAGTCACAGTGACTCTCAAATTGCTAACAAGGCTTTTCATGATTGCTCACTCATGAAAAGTCTTGTTTCCATTTGACTTACTCCTGTTTTATTAATTGTACAGTAATAAAAAGTAGCACTGACTCCGTGAGTTCAAATCCTCAGGTTCTTCAAAATCCATGTGACTACCTGCGAACGATCCAAGCATTTGAATCTTGTGAAACAGAAACAACAACTGCACTTCCTGGTGATGACAGTCCCCATAAGGTGGCCATGACGCCGCGGGCACAGGGTAACTTACATCCTGGATGTCACTGCCAGCTGTGCATGGAGGATAACGCTGGTTCCCGGGAGGAACTGCCTCCCTGACCAGGGGGCTTCCCGTGCTTTACCTTGGGCCCGAGGTTGATTTCCTAAAACTCTGCTTTCGCCCCATCGCTTATGTGCTCAAAAGCCTCCGTGGCCCACTGCACAGCAGTGCTGAATATGGCATGGCACCGGCTGGGAACCTGGGTCCTACATCACTGCTTGGCAGACTCGCACCTGCTTGGGCTCCACGGACACAGGAAGTAACCTCAGCTGGTGGAGCAGAGAGGAGCTCTGAAGGAGCTTGGACCACTTTCGAGTCCCACAAGTCACTTGATCCCTCCTGTTCCCTCACAGCCATGCCCTTCCAGTCAGTGGACTCTCCCCAGAGTCCCTCCTGCATGCCTCTGTGGTTAGCTGAAGCCCCTTTCACTCGGCTTAGCCAAGCCCATTCAAGGCTGAACTGGGCCACCCCACCAAGTCTCCCGACCCTCCCTTATGGCAGCAGGTCACAGACACAGACACCAACCAGAGCCCGGCAGTCAATAGCACCTGAACAGCAGCCCGACAGGAACCAGGACTACACAAGGACACAAGGTAACTGTGCTCTCAGCACTAGATAGGAGAAAGAGTCCTCAATGGCAGATCTGAGAAAAGTAAAAAGTCTAGGTTTCACTACTATAAAATTTCACAATATTTAGATATTGGCAATTAACTCACTTTTAAAAGCATAATATGGACTAAACACACACAGTCTGCAAGCTGGGTTTGGCTAGTGGAATGGCACCTCAACTCTGTCTTCTGTCAGGACCACATAGGACCCCCACACCTGCCCTCTGTTTCAGCAGAACCTATCCCACGTCTGAACCTACTTCCCTAGGAGACGGGTGACAGCTCCATTTTCTTTGCAGCAGTCAAAAGGCTCACATGACCATAAGGTGACAGTGACAACTTATCCTAGGTGTCAGCTGCACTAGTCAAGGATGGCCACTGTTGAGTCAAAGAGCAGTCGAGACCTGGGTATGAAGACATGCTTGGGTGTGACCGACATCTGAATCGGCAGGCTCTGGGGGAAGCAGATGACTCTCTGTGCGGTGCATGGGCCTCATCCAGTCAGCTGAGGCCTTACTATGGCACTTCCCACAGATGGAGAAATTTTTCTCAAGGCTGTGGCACAGAAACCCTACCTGTGTCTCCAGTCTGCTACACTTTGGAATTCACAGCCATAACTACCAGGTCAGCCCTGCCGGTCTCCATCCTGCCAGTCAGCTACACAGGCTGCCAATGCCCACAGTCATGTGAGCCAACCTCTTCAAACCAGTCGACCAATCCCAATTCCAACCTCTTTCTCTAAACCTCATCTAAACTGCATCTCACGTTGGTTTTGCTTCTCTGGGCAACCTTAAAGTCACCTGTGTAAATCCACTGAGCATTGGCTGCTCAAATGTCTTCCCCAGGGGTGGGGGGGGGGGTGGAGGAGATAAAAGAAGGAACTTCCAAGGTCACTGCACAGGAATCCTGGAAGCAGAATTTAAGGATAAAGAAGCTGTGGGGAAGACCACTGTCCTGTCCCATAGTGTCACAGTGCCCTTGGGGCCTGTAAATGCATCAAAGACAGAGGTTGATTTGTTTTGTTATGTGCTGGAGATTCTCCAATGTATCTCTGGATATAGGCATGGAAAGAACAGAAGTTTAAAGAATATAGTCATATGACTCATAATGGTGTTTTGATCAATGACAGACCAGCTATGCAATGGTGGTCCAGTAAGATTATTAAAAAAAAGTTTTTTAAGTTCTCCATGAAACAGCACACCATGTTACACTGGCACAGCCTCAGACATCCAATGTCTACTGCATCTCTTGATTGCAACAAGAGGCCACTCTGGATGGTGGATCAGCACCACTAGGGATATGTTTTATATGGTTTGATGAACACATTTCCCAGAACCTATCCCATCACTAGGTGATGAAAGATGATGAATAATTTCAACAACTTTCTACATGATTGACGGTCCCATCTTGGGGATGAATGGATATAACAGGGTCCTCATAAATAACCTCGTGTCATTCCAAACTCCATGTGAAGGTGCAAGTCGAAGCCATGCCTGACCTGTTTTTCACTTCATGCAAGAGAGCTCCTAAAACCACAGCCATCGGGAAAGAGGGAGCGCTTGCTAGCTCCATCACACGGGCAGAGTATCCCCCATCAATAGCAGCAGCTCTTCCACTGAATGTCTGACTCCATCAACTGTCTGTCAAACGAAGATGACGCCACTCCCGAATAGCACTGAGTCTGAACACACGGGATTCACCGTCAGGTCCCCTGGCCGCAGGGTGTCCTGCAAGGGTTAATGCTGCATGGGAACACCCTCCGCCTAACTCTCCCAGACACACATGGCTACCACTAGTAACCCCAGAGACATCCTGACAGAGAGCTGGTCATTTCTGAAGCCAAGCTGCCAACCCCACAGCTTTTCATAATGGAACTTAGAGACGTTCCACCCTGGTAGGGTTCCCCGAGATAACAGGAAGAGTCATAAACCGATTACAACAGAACGCAACACTGGCCCCAGGATGAGAGCGAAATCCTTGGACAGAGCATCCATGTTCATTAAGCAGCTCGGGCTATGAAGCAAGGGAAGGGAGGCCAGACCAGGAATGGCACCTGCTGGGTCTGCTGACAAACCCACCTCACCACCAAGACTTACTGGTCTCCCCAAGCCCCCGAGAACCTTGTTGCCACTGACATCCTGGGAAACACAATGTTAGCGAAACCAAAGTTTGAAAGAATAGCGACCCTTCAGGTTACAGTACCATGAATCATTACTCTCTATTTTCTCTATTATACTCAGCAAAAGCTACCTCAAAAAACAACCTGTGGGACCTGAAATTTTCAATCTATGACCTGCCACCTTCTATAAACCAGGTCGCTTTAAATCCCAGTTGTAGCTATTTAAGAATACAAACAACTTCAGATCTGAGGCAAACAAAGTGCTCCTGGCTGTAAAATACACGGATGTCCCCACCCAAGCTCTAAGTGTGAACTGAGATTTTCAGAACGTGGGACTCATAGAAATTGTACAGAGACCACACAGAGATCGTGTGGCCAAGTTTTTAGTCTGTGGGGAAGTCCAAACCTCAGGGGCGAGGCGCAGTCAGGACACAGCCTACTCCCCCTCTTGTGCTGCGCTCCACGCTTTTTCTAGCTGTCTTCCAGGACCTGAGGGCCCTCGCTCAGCCCTTAGCCAGGTCACCCAGGGATAGCTTCTCCGAGAGGTGCACAGGCCCCTGGAGAATAGCAGAGCTGAGGAGTATGAGTAACTTGGGTTCAAATCCCAGCTCCCAGGCTGCAGGAACCTGAGTGATTCACCCCAGGTTAACATCCTGAAGAAATGGTTCCATACCCCACGGGGGTGTTGTAGAAAGTAAATGAGAACATGTGTGAAGCACTTAGCCAGGACCCAACCCAAAAGGGACAAATCAGAGCAGCTCCCCTTTCCCTCCCACAATACATTCAAATCTAAGGTGACAACCGCAGTGTCCAACAGGAAATAGAGCAAGCAAAAAGTCTCCCAGAAAAATGCAACTCTTCTTCCCAAGAAAAACTTTCCAGGATAGTAGTTCAACTTTCATTGTCCTGCTACAGATCATTCTAATAGGAAGAACTGCTCTGTGCCAAGTTCTGGGAGGGATGTGTGGTGCAGATTGGTGAGAGAGACAGAGCACTCGGGCGATCACATCTTTTAAAATTGCCCCACAGCTGGGTGGGCATGGTGGAGCATTCCTGTAATCCCAGGGGCTCAGGAGGCTGAGGCAGGAGGATGGCAAGTTCAAAGCCAGCCTTAGCAAATTAGGGAGGCCCTAAGCAATGTGTTCTCAGTTTCTTTCTTCATCTCAGGAAGAAAGAAAACCTAAGAGCAGGCCCATGTCCAGCATCCTCCACACACAATCTCCACGCCCCCATTTTAGCACGGTAAGACAACTGAGAATGCTAGCATGAGGACTCATGTGGAACTTACCATAAATTTAATAATCAGAGAAGTCTCATTTCTCAATACCCCCAACCAGAGCTGAAGGATCAGAAGTTTTGATTTAGAGTAAGGAGCCCATCATAGCAACGTGGTTAGATTTAAGCAGGACTCAGGTTGGGACAGGTAAGAGAAGAAAAAATAAGGCAGGCATCTGAAGAACCCAAAGAGCAGAGAAAACAGGGAAAGAGGATGCAGGTTCAGCAAAGCTGCCAGTCATCCCATGTCGACCGTCAGTCATGGAGTCACTGAATGGTTTCCGTTCTTGGCTCCAAGAAATGGCGCAATTTTAAGTGATGGGCATCATCCGTCCATGTGAATCCAGCAAGGGCCATGTGCTGGACACCTCCATGCCTGTCAAACATGCAAACCCCACCAAGTGCTGGGCCAGCTAAGGCAAACAACTGGCTGAGAGCAAAGGTCACCTCAAGACCTTTTGCTGCTGAAAGGTGTGTCCCCGTATTAATATTTTATCAGCATCTTCATTATTCAGCCACTCCGGCTGCTCAACTGTCAGTCACTATTGTCAGTCAGTATTTCCTGCAACAACATGGTCATAAAAACTAAAGCTCCAGAGCACTCATTTTGTAGAGGACCTAGTGGTTCTGTGTGTGCATAGTGTGTAAAGCCCGCCTAACTTTTAAACATGTTGATTCACCCTGATAACATTACTGTCACCTTCATAGCAAAAAATCCCTCAAGCTAGCAACTATGTGACAAAGACAGCTGCCCAGCCAGTTAGCCAGCAGGAAGGCTCCATGCTTTCTTCACTTCCCCCTCTGGCCCCCAACTAGAGGACAACCAGTTATCCTGCTACCAGCTCCCAGGTCACCTCCACCACAAAGCAATGCCCCTGGGCTCCAGGGCTTCTCTACTCCATCAAGAACAAACACCCTTTGCCTCCAGACCCTTCAGGATTCTCCCTCCATGGTCAGGTTGCAGTTAGTCACCAGCTTACCTTGGTGCACAGCCGCCTCTGTCCACAGATGCTCCGTGTGAACCACAGAAGCATAGGCATCCCCAGCCTCTGCTATTACCTGCGAACAACTGACCTACGCTCCCAAAACTCTCCTCTGCCAACGATCACTTTACCCAATGCTGCCTCCCCAGGTCTTTCAAGCACCTTTCCTATAGCACGCTTTTTGTACATCTGGTTTTTACCTCCAACCCACCATCAGTGTCCCTTGTGACTTAAAAGCCCCTGTGGCAGTCCCCTCAGCCCTGACCATGACCCCCTCAGTGCCACCCATCCCTCACCCTGCTCTATTTCGCCAGGACAGCTTCCCAGTGAACAGACCAACAGCTCTAATGGGCACCAGGGTGTTTTAGGTCTGTGGCAGCCTGATCAGAGGATGTGTCCCCAACCCCGTGGGGCCCAGCCAGCGGCACCTACCCTCCACACAGCGGCAGCCCTCCTGCAGCACCCGCGCATACATGTCCACCTTGGACTGGGACAGGAGCTGGTCGCCGGTCAGGTAGGTGTTGTGGGAGGAGGCGATGTAGTAGTTGCAGAGCGGCTGGTCCATGTCCTGGTACACCTCGTGGTGCAAGGGGTTGAACACATCGCAGGCAGGACTGCGCATGAAGTTCGTGAAGCCTTTAAAGAGAGAGAGTCAGGCGCTGGAATCAGAGCAGATCTACTGACCACTCCGCAGACCCAGACGGGTGGAGGATGCTCTCAGCAATGAGAGTAGCCTCTTCGGCAAGGCTGGGCCCCTGAGCGATTTGCCTGAGGTCACAGAGTGCCGGAAAATGGAAATGGGACCAGGGGGAGCAGCCTAGAGAGCTGTCATGGGTGGGGAGAACCCAGCAGTCCTCCTCAGTGCCAGAGACCCAGGGGCCCTTAACTGGCCAGCAATAGATAGGGGAGAAGTTGGTCTGAATAGCCATCAGGTGGCCTGTCAAAAGCTAAACATAGTCTGGACTCAAAGAGGGATGATTTGGGTGCTAAACTGGTCTGAGAAAAGGCTGTTGATGGCTAGCACATTTTATAACTCTGAGACAGTGCTCAAGGATTCCGCAGACATTCCCATCACTTTCCTACAACCTCTCAAAGTGTGAGAGGCCTGCAAATGCACGAACAAGGCACAAGTAGCCCAGAGGAATGATTATTAGGGTAAATTCATTCGAGTCTTTGATGATCATTTGGTGAAATCAGATCTGTCAGTCTTCTCTGAGACTTAAGACTAACGCTATGTCTGCCCACTGCTGGTCCACCTATCTTCCTCCTGACTGGAAGGTGAGCAGTCAGAGAGGGCTGGGAGCTAAGAACAACTTTCCAGCCATCCAGGAAGCTGAGGCAGGAGGATCACAGATGGAGGCCAATCTAGAACACTTAGCAAGGCCCCACCTCTTTAAGAAAGAAAGAAAGAAAGAAAGAAAGAAAGAAAAGTAAAAAAAAAAAAAAAAAAAAATTAAAACCCTTTTGTCCACACTGACCCCAGGTGCAAGGGAAACCAGGAGATTGGCAATAAGATATGGAAAGCCCAGCCATGGCTCCGGATGCTCATGGGGTCCCTGGTAGTCTCTGGGATTATCTGCTCTGCTCTAGCAAGCCTCCTCTGGGTTCCCACCAGAACTCATGTCCCCATATATTTTAAATGCACATGACTTTCAGATATGGTTAGCTTATTTACACCATGTGTACAATTCTGGGAGCCGATTCTGAGTGCATAACTGCAGCCTATTATTTGAGGGGGCCTCACTTCCTCTACTATACAATGAGGTGTATTAGCAAGATTTTCGGTTCCAACAGCTTCCATACTGCCACAAATCAGGAAAAACAAGTCAGTTACTAACATTTTGTAAAGGAACATGTTTACTTTCAAGTCACTAGTACTGTAGATTAGGTTTTTTTAGGGCCAAATTTCCCTTCATGTAATCACTGGGAATGAGACCATTTCCAAAATTCAGCCATTTGAGAAACACCCAAATATCTCTTGGCACGCATCATACAGGGTGGCATCAGTAGGCTGCCTGAAGTGGCAAATGCTCATAGGCATTTGAAAGAGAGAGACCAACAACAGGGCAGCTGCTCTGTAGGAAAATGGGTGCTTTGTGGGGTTTATTTGAATCATCTATAATTTCATTAACATCTCCCAATTTCTTTTTCCTGAAAATTGTTCTGGAATTTAACTCAGCAGATTGAATCAAGAAAGGAGAAATTAGGACTACTGGTTGCTTTACCTTCTATGCCAAGAACATTTTTCGCCTTATTTTCTTCTGAAACTTCGAACTTCTTTATGATGTCAAGACAGTAGTCTGTTGTCACGTTGTTCATCTAAGCAAAACAGAAGGTTAGCAAGGTTCTTGCGACTTCCCGAGGCCCATCCCTCCAGGCTACTACACAATGAGGTCTGATTCCTGCAGCTCTCTGGCTACAGTGCAGGGCTGAGTCCTGGGGGGTCTATTGGTGGTTGACGTTGTTTTTGGAGAATGATCATGATCTCAACCTTCATACCCATCTTTCGGATTTAATAGGCAACCACAGTCCTACAACTATGAGACCAAGGAAGCATAGACTAAAATCAATAACCAACGCAACTCCGCTGCCAAAATCCTGCTCACTATGCGGCAGCCATTGCAACACACTCCTCACACCAGCCCTGAAGCCTGATCATCATAAACACGGAGGAAGAAATCTGCCCTCTCCACAGCAGAATGGGACTCTACGGTTGCACCTGTGTGTGTGCAGGTACTGTGGTCATTCAGGAGCACAAAGGTCAGCAAGAGAAAAATGAGAACTAGTGGGGGCACCAGTGTAAGACGGGGGCCAGTGCCTGGGCTGGGATAGGGGTATGTTAACCACAGCGACTTCATGCCAGTCACTCACCCTGGCCAGGGCTGGCCACGGGGCAGCCCTGAGGACTAAGGGAATCAACAAGAGTCGAACCTGTTGTCCTACCAGTGGGGGCAGCATGTGCTCTTATCATTGAGTCTCTCTCAAGGTCGCAGCATAAACATCACACATTGAGCATTAGAAAAAGTAAAACTCTTCAGGAATAATTTCTCTAAACCAAAACACACAGAACGTCTGGGTCTGGGGTGCAGCTCGGTGCTAGAGCACTTGCCTCCCAAGCTCAAGGCTCTGGGTTTGATCCCTAGCACTGCAAAATATAAAAGACAAGAGTGGTATTTTGATTTAAGACCCATCCTGCCTTACAATCTTCCCTTAACACTGACATTTCAAAATACTAATGGAGAATGAGAGAGGAGCTGATCTTGTGAGCCAGTATTTCATATTATTTCAATTATATTTCTCATTGTCACTAAGTCAATACTTATGTTTTGGTGAAATCTAAGTTTTCCTAAATAGTCTAATAGCACTGAAACTGTTCAGAGGAGAAAGAAGCTGCCATGTGGCTAGAGTCTCCCAGTGTGAAAGGGAACACAGCATCTTGTCCCCATTTGAATGGGACAATGGCAGATGCATCCTTCAAGTAAAGTTTATCTTCACCACTCTGCCAGGCAGGGCACCTGAAAAATTCCACAAATAGTGGAAATTGCAAGTGACCTGCCACCACAGACTTAGCAGGTATGGTCTAAAATGTCAACAATGTCTCACAAAAGAGAAAGAACCACATATAAAAAAATTAAAATGAACAAGAGAGAGAAAGAACCAAATTGATCGACCAGTGCCGTGAGAAGGCTGTTCACGTTCTGTGAAGCCATGTATTCAGGACTACAGGATATGGGGACTATGAGGAGCCAGGGGATCCAAAACCACCAATCACAAGCCTCAAGCTGGGATGCAGAAACGGCCAGTGAGCAGAGAATGTGCTACTAGTTGAAGACACAAAGCAGAGCATGGTGACAAAAAAACAACCTATTTGAAAAATTCATCAATTCCATGAAAATATTAGCAAGCATTCTGTGAGTGCTCAGAAATGTCTGGACACTGCACAAGACATACTAAAGACAATACTGATGAATTTCTAGCCAAATTCAAGCAGTAAGGATTGACGCTTAGGGAAACATGGTAAAACCCCTAACAGTGAGAGGTGAAGTGTGAGCCCCACTCAGCTCCCAACCCCTCCATCCTCTCTATCCGGGGCTCCTTTAAATAGCGTCTTAGCAGCAAACTCCTGCAATCACACACTTGAATGCTGAGGCCCTCCTGGGGCTGCGTGGCAGGTTTGCACTGCACTGACAAGTCAACGGAGGTCAATGGCTGCTTGCATTCTTCATCTTGATTTGCCTCCTGGGTGGCAGGGTGACAGGACATAAAGCCCCCTCACTGTACCCTATTTCCTATGGACTTCATTTGGAATTTTGTATGCTATTTAATATCCAAGCCACCTGCTGTCTTCAGCAACTGGAGCTAAAAGACAAGCCTAAGGTAATGTTTGATTTAGAGGATTCTTACATTTCCATAGTGCTGTTGAGGCCCTGAAGAGCTTTCACACACACCATCCTAAACAGTTCCCACAGTGATCTTATAAACCTAATATTTATCCCCATCCACAGACAGAAAGCCGGTTCTGAGCAGGCTGAATGTTGCCACCAAGACACAGAACTGGGAGAGGCAGCCCCAACAGTCAAGCCTGGACCTTCTCAACTTCAAGCCCAAAGACTTTGCTTTTTCATTAAACCTATTCTGGTTTTTTTCCTTCTATTTTTATTAAAAACATGAAATGCTTAATTGCAAAGATGACCGTTTTTTTCAATAATGCTAAATTGCCTGAATCTTCCCTAAGCTTTTGAACTTCTTGCAACTTTTGAATAAGTTACTACACTTTGATGTTTTTCGTTACTCAAGACTGATCTCTGTTCTCTTTTCCTTATTCACTGTTGTTGTTCAATGTCGTCTACAAGAGACAACAGCCATTGGTCCTCTTGCTAAAGGTCGGTACACACCAGATGGGCAAGGTGTAGCAAACAGTCATAGATTGATAAAATATCCACATTGTGATGCTAATATTTTGTGTGTGTGTGTGTGTGTGTGTGTGTGTGTGTGTGTGTGTGCGCGCGCGCTGGGGATTGAACCAGGGTCTTGTGCATGTGAAGCAAGCACTCTACCACCTGAGCTATAATCCCAGCCCTCTGATGCTAATTTTTAAAAATGTATATTTTAAATTTATTTTTAGTTGTAGTTGGTCACAGTACCTTTATTTATTTATTTGTATGTAGTGCTGAAGATAGAACCCAGCACCTCGCGCATCCTAGGCGAGCACTCTACTGCTGAGCCACAGCCCAAGCCCTGACGCTCATTTTTATCCCCAGATTTCCTGTCAGTTTTCTTGCAAAACTTTCCCAGTGAGTGCAAATTATAAAACAAATAGAATTGTTTGTAGAGGAGTAAATAATTATATTCCTCAAGGCTATGGCTCTTCTAAACACAAAATCAAAACATAATTTGCAAAAGAATTTTAATATTGCTAAACTTCTAAATTTATTTTTATCAAGGAAGCTTATCCATGATTAAATAGGTCAAAACTAAGATGCTTATGACTACAAGCAGAATACCCTCCTACCCGCCAGAATCACTGCCCACAGGCAACAAACCAACCTCTCTTTCAGTTCTTCACATTACAAACTATTGCATTTTATGCTATTTTCTGTTTTATATACTTCAAAACTTATCTATTGGCATCTTGTTGTGTTATATATTATGTAACATCTTTGGCTGACATAAATAAGATCATCCTTGGGGCCCGAAAACTTTCTCCCTCTGTCCATCTTCCCAGTACATATAGCATAATGTTTACTAAATAAAATAATCTGGGGTCTGGATGATTCCAACTACACAAATGTTGACAGTGCTGAGTCTTTATGCACTATGGCTGTTTCTTCTTCTTTTTTTTTTTTATTATTTAACTCTTACAATTCCTATTTGTTTGGTTATTTATTCATTCATTTGAGGAGCCGGGGATTGAACCCAGGACTTTGCACATGTTGGGTAAACACTGTACTACTGAGCTACAGTCGCATTTGGTCAGTTTTTAATGTATCTATCACAAATTCCTCCAGATTATTCTGATGATCTTTCAGTACTTTTCCCCCCATAACCAAAGGCAGCCAATGATCCATGAATTCCTCTTTCCTTTGGTAAAGGTCCCCTTCTTCGGGCTGGTTGCATTTCTGAGCTCTACCCAGCTCTGTGCTGACTCTATTCTGCACCCCTGTATGAACGCATTTAGGAAGGAAATTAATGTATGTTTGATGTGTTCCGGGTGCTTGGTGCATACTTACTCTGTGGCTTCAATTCCACACACACCTTTTTTTGATGGTTTAGTGAAGCAGAAAATTCTAGGTTGGAATCATTGCTTCTGTTTAGGGCTTTCCCGGTGCTGGGTAGTTCTTGGGCCACTCTGACCCCAATCCTTTTCACAGGACCTGTTGTTGATTATATGTTTGGTGAGTTTTGTTTATTTGCTCTTTCTGAAAGTGTTTAGAATCCCACTTTACTGCTGACATTGTGAGACTTCACTCTGGTTTGCCTCAGGGGATCTTTTCCCATTGGCTTTGAAGGGACTCTGTTTGGCGCCCATGTATCTAGAGATTCTTACCTTTCCTGCTAACACTTTTTTGTATCATTTGATAATTTCCTTGCTTCTATTTTCTCTAATCTTTTTCCTTTTCACATTTCTTTGTTGTTTGTTCTACTTTCTCAACTTTATCTTACATACCCTTTATTAAGTTTCTCTCTCTGCTCTTACACTTTTGATTTCCAAGGGCATATTTTTTTTCCTCTGAATCTTCTTTTTTCTGTAGTATCCTTCTTTTGCCTATGGCTATAATTTCTTATCTCTGATGATATTAATGACAGTTTTTTAAAGTGTCCACCTTCCTGCATGCCTCTATTTCCACCAAGTTTCTTGTTTCTACTTGCTTGCCTTAGTCTGCCTTTTTTTGGTGGGGATGGCGGGGGGGGGGGGTGTGCTACGGATTGAACTCAGGGACTTGTACATGCTAGGCAAGCCCTCTACCAACTTAGCTATGTCCCCAGCCCTAGTCTGCTTTTAATAGTACAGGATTTCCTCAAATATGTGGTAGGCCTTGGCTTTTTAAAACCCATCTTTAAAGCTGTCTATTTTAAAACATTGAAAATCAAGTCAATAATTTATCAGAAGATGTGTATTTGTGAGCATCTTTATGGAGCAGTGGGCTCACTGTAGATTTCTCTGGTTGGCCTAACTTATTGGGAGATTTCTGATATACAGTAAGTATCTTTAGGAAGTTGCCCTGCTCAGCTTAATGTGCTAGTTTCCTAGGGTGCGGTAACAAACTACCACAAACTTGGTGGCTTACAACAACAAAAACATATTCTCTCCTAGTTCTAAGGAGTCCAAAGTCAAGATGGCAGCATTACTTCCCCGGGGCCTTCCCAGGACAGCCTGGGCCCTGCTCCCTCCCAGCCTCTGATGGTGGCCGGCCCCCCGTGGCTCTCCAGGGCTTAGGCTTCCTACCAGTCTCTGCTCCCATCTTGGCCTCCTCCTCTGTGTGTGTCTCTCCTCTTCTAACCCCTGTAAGGATGCTCATCATTATCATTAACTTAATTACATCTACAAAGACTCTATTTCCTAGTCACATTCTCACAAATCCTTGGACAGATCTTTAAGGGCCACTAACCAATCCAACACAGCTCCTAGTATTTCCCCAAGAAAATGTTTCCAAGTTCCTCCCTGTAAGGGAGGCCTGAGGGTTCCTCTGGGGCTGAGTCCTAGGAGAGAGCCCCGCTCCCACGCTCCAGTGTCCTTGTTCATTCTCCTTGGCATTCATTCCCTGGTCCTGTGAAACTCACCCAAAACTGGGCCTTACAAGGTCCACTGCTTCCTGGATCCCACTGCCCAGGCTGGCAGGCGGACTGGACTGCGTGGTCTGCTGCCCCCACCTAGGGTTATCTGTGTAACAGCAGGCTCTGGTCCCATGAGCAGGGTGGTGCAGGACGGCCCACCTGCAGGTCTGTGGCTGTGGTCTGGGCCTCTTTTTCTGTGTGGCCTCTTGTTCTCAGAGAAACCAGCCTGGACAGCCCCCCAGCTCTCACATGGGAGAGAAAAATCCTTGAGGCCCAAGCTCCAGAACTCCTACAGCATGATCACAACTTATTAGTCAAAGCAAGTCACTGAGCCAGCCCAGAGCCAAGGGAAAGGAAAACAGAAGGCACTTGTGGATGGAGGACAGGCAGAGTCACATCACCAGGGACACACACGGGGGTGTGGGAGCTGCTGTGCCATCCTCACAGTCCCGGTGTCCTCGGTGCCCATGACCAGCCATGCACAGCCTCCTGAGCCCAGCTCCTCCTAGTCCGCCCTCTTCCACTCCTGCTTTTGTCTTATGCCACAGGGGCAGAGTCACCCTGGGCAAGGGCAGGGGAGAGGACTGGTACCCTGACCACATCTCCAGCCCATTTTCACCCAGCTGCTTCATCTCCTGTTTCTTGGAAGGTCATGCAACTCTGACTTTTGAGCTTTCCTGGAGGTTCCTCTGGACAAAGAGTTGCTTCATGGCTTCTCACACTACGGGCTTGAGTTCAGGGACCTGGGGCCTCCTTTAGCTCAGACAGGCTTTAGGATCTTGCTGCTCCTCTCCTGTTCTCTTTGTCCCTATGGTTTGGAATGGGGTGCATTTTTGGATAATTTCACAGGGGAATGGTGAAACATTGATACATGAACGATCATGCCATCTGCAATGGAACCAGACAACTACCATCTCTATGCACCTCCCCAAGCCAGCAACCTCCAGTCCATCCTAAAATTAAACCACAAATTTCTCCACATTTGAGTCTATGACTGTTTCATAGACAATGTCATTTTAGAACTATAGCCAAGGCAACAAAACAATCACCAGATCTCAACTGCTTTAATTTCAAATAAGAAAAGAGATGCAGAAATTCAGAAAAGGACATTTTAAAAAATGCTTCCATCACGAGGAAAAGCAGAGAGAGAGAGAGAGAGAGAGAGAGAGAGAGAGAGAGAGAGAGAGACCGACCTACCGACCAACCAGCACCATAAGCGGGGTAGTTATAAGCAAAGAAGAGTTTGTAATTATTTCTTAAGAGAGGTTGGAATGACCACAACCCTTAGAGAAGGGTAAGGAAAGAGAGGACACAAAGACAGGAATAACTGCATCAGATGGATTGAGGAAACATTTTAGAAGAACACAAAGGGGCAGCTTTTTACAAAAGAGTCATGTATAGATCTACATCAGGCACATCCCAGCACAGAGGCCTCTTGGCCTGGGAACCGGCACCTCCAGAAATCCTGGCACTGACCGTCCATGTGTGTATTTCAGATGACAGCTGGCAGTGTAGAGGCCACCTCTGGCTCCCAGGGATGGAGGCTGCATACTTGGGAATACCCTAGATGGTACCTCGGCCTTCCTGCCACCTCGTCCTTCCTCCTCAGTCCACAAGAAGCAGGAGAAGAGAAGAGAGTCCACGTAGGGAGCTTGCCTGACTGTTCCTGCATCCCAGATTGAGAGACAGGGAGGATTCCCCTTGGCACAGCCACATTCTAAGGGTGAAAGTCCTAATTAAACATCAACTGCACCTGTCACAGGCATGGATTCCATTTTCAGAGAGCTCTGGTAGAGTAAGAATCTACCCCGGGGCCAATGTTGACCTCACTTGGCTTGGCAGCCGGTGCGGCCAGCGGTGGTACTTCATCTGGCAGCTCAGTAAAGCTGGAGGAGCTGAACACTCTGGGGTCTGCTGGGATCTTACGCCGTCAGAAGACAATTAATTCCTGCCATACGACCATCCGATTGCCTCAGATTTGTCCCATTGTGAAAATACAGTTTTAAAACGCAAAACTCATCAAACTCTTGGCTAATGACTCTCTTGCTGCACATTAGACTGTGCCCACGTGCAAGTAGCTTCAAGCTAATTTAGAAAATTAAAGTAAAAGTAATTATCTGCCAGGGGGCAGATGCCACAGAACACTAGCTCTGTTTTCCCCAACTAAAATTTACTCACAGAATGTCAAAATAATCAAAAAGAAGGATAAACATGTGCCCTTAGCAAGTGACACCCACGGCTGATGTTCGAATGACCTGGGGTCACCCAGCAGCCAGAACAGGTTGAGGCCAATGGCTGAACACATTTTAATTCCTCACATTGCTGCACTGGGAACGTCTCCACCACAGGACTTTCACATTCACTGCCGCCACCACCTGCAGCTTGATGTTGTGAGGCAAGAGAAGCAGGAATCAGCTCCCCTTTGTACAGGTAAGAAATAAGGCTCAGGATCAGTGATGATCCCGACGTCCCTCAGGTACTACAGTCTACAGTGCTAGGTGCAGGTCCTTCCTACAGAGGAGCAGAAAGGAAGCCAAGGCAGAGCCTCCGGGCAAAAGTATTTTCTTAATTTTATCAATTACTTCATTCCCATTTCTATCTCTCTTACAGCTCCCTTTGCTAATGGAGAATCTCTACCTTGGCTGAATCATCAAACCATAATTAAATAATTGATTTTGATAAAATATTATTAACACTATCTGGTTCAATCCTTAAGAAAGCAATAACAAAATTCATAAAAATCAAACCTATTATTCCTAAAATATGTGATTTTAGTAATAAAGTAAAATACTGACAAGACTCAATCCTCAATCCAGGACTAACTGGATATCCAGCAATTCAGTGGGAGCTGATACCACCCGCCCAGAAGTGTGTGCAGATGCCACCACCCACCCAGAGTCAGTGTGCGGTTGGTCAGTACAGAGACAGCTCTTGGGTCTTGAGGAACCCCCCACTGCAGATGCAGATAAAAAGGGGCACTCTGGCTGCCCGTGTTTCCACCTGACTGTCAATTTGGAGGTTCTGTCAATGCAAAACCAGAGGCAGATGGTAGTTCAAAAGGTAAAACCAATTTTAATCAGGAACTGCTGGGATGGCGAAGGCCCCTCAGTGTGGAGCCGGGCTCAGGCATGACTACAGCAGGGACAGGTGGAGTGCAGAGGAGGAGCCGGGCGGAGGCCAGTGGGTACAAAAATCACTAGAAGCAAAGGAGGTTCTGGCTCAACAGACCCAACAGGAGTTCTGCTGAAAGCAGACGGAGGTGATCGGCATCACCTGATGGTGGCAATGGGATGTGATGGGCCATCCCTGGTGGGAGTCCCGGCTGAACTGACTCACAGGATGCCTGCTGTGAGCCTTGAGGACAAGGCCCAGGAGAGCAGCCTGGCAGAAGAGGCCCGAGAACACTGTCCAGATTTAGAAAGGAGATGGTTTTCTTTAGTCCCTCATGTCCCCATCAGGTGCAGGGGTTCACTAGAGGGACCTGCAGAGCTGGGAAGTGGGGGTTGGGGAGGGAGGTGCTCTGCATGCTGTTGTCAATCCATCATGAAGAACACAACTCAGGAACAGCCAAAGAGGGGCATGCACCTGGCAGTGGGGGCACAGGGCACAGCATCCATGCCTCTCTGACGACCTGCCTCCCAGGACCTTGCTGTGCTCACCAAGGCAGAAACTCCCCAAGCCCAGTGGGGCAGGGAGGGGGTGCGAGTTCATTATGCAATGATAGATCATCGGCCATTAGTTAATATAGCCAGCCTCCTCCCTACCTTTCAGGTCCTGGGGTGGTTCCTCTGCCCCTGCTCCATCATGAAGCTATCTGGGAGTCCACAACAGCTACCTCCTCAGCACGGGCTTGGGTCTGGTCCAGAGGGGCTCATAAGCAACAGAAGATTCTCCCACCATACAGGAAATCCCAAGGGCTCCAGCAGCCCTTGGCTCTGTGCCAAGAACGAGAGACGAAGACCAAATAGATTTTTTACTATGCCATACGACAGATGTGGGGGAGTGGGCAAAGGAGAAGTAATTTAGAAGAAAAATATCCCAGTCATGTGTAGAAGAGATGGGGTCCAAGAAATGCTGCCAATATACAGCCTCTCAGCATTCGAGAAACAGCACAGCAAGAGGGTCTCTCTGGCCTCCCCAGCCCCCTCCCCTAATAATTATGCTGTATTGTGTAATTGGCCTTTGACTCCCCTGGAGCTCATCCGGAGACCCTTGCTGGAGAAAGGCCCTTCCTCTACCTAGAGCCAAGACACAGAGACACCAAGGGGAACCTGCCAGCACCACCCAGAAGATCAGACCCTCTGTCCTGTGGTCAGCTTCTCCAACACTGCCCACGCTTCCTCACACCTACCATAAAAGCACACAGGTCCCCGTCTCCTCGGGCCTTCGTTTCCTTATGAAGCTCCCTGTGCCATGTAAACTTATTAATGTGTACACTTTTCTCTGTTGACCTGTCTTTTGTTGTACAGACTCAGCCCATGAACCCACCATGTGAGGGGTGAGATGTGAAGACAATTTTCCTCCCCTGTGTGACTTATAGCAGATGTGTGTAGGGCTACCTGCCCCTAGAAACCCCAAGTGGCCCCTTGGAAGTGGCTGGGCATGTGCTATTAAGTCAAACGTCCATTTGTTGAGCAGTGGATCCAGCAGGCAACACATCAAGGCTTTCCATCTACATCTCTTTAATACTCACACCCAATGAGCAAAGGCAGTAACATTAACAGGGCATTTTATGACACCAATCAAGAAAGAGGTTCTGCCAGCAAGTCACAGAGTGGCACAGCTGTGTGTCCAATTCTAACACACAGTCCAGTAATAATAATAAAAAACCCATTCACACCAAAGCAAATGTTAACCTGCTTGAACAGAGGTGATTAGCACCACTGATAAAGGGAACAAAAGAAACACAGTCTCAGAAAACATGTTTAATGCATTTACCTTTGGGGACTGAGGATGTCAAGAACAGCTTTAAAACTACTTCCTACTTGGGTACAGCCATCTCTCCAGTCAGAGCTAACACTGCTGTGCTAGTGGCTGGTTCTTGAAAGCACTTACAGAGCAGAACCCTGTGACAAAGTGGTCAGCATCGGTCTGTCCCTGCTGGTTCTTTGTCAGTAACCCCACCGGCTCCCTCATTCTAACACACACACACACACACACACACACACACACAACACACACACACACCACAAAAACAGGACAGAATGCACACACATTTTCTGTATTATAAATGGTCTTTCAAATAAAGTCCAAAAAAATATGTTTTAAAAATATACACAGAGAAAAATACTCAGCCCTGCCATCCAAAGAAAGGCCAATCAAGCCAACTCCAAGTTGCCATTCTGTGGCCACATTAGCACCAAAAATGATTTGCTTAGTAGCTTATGATTCATTCACTGCTTTCTTCATTATAAAATGAAACAAATATTTTGTGTTCATGAAGCATTGATGGAGATACATCCCAACACCATGAGAAGACCTGACCCTGCATCTCGCTGGTTAACAATACAGAGGGCCATATGTGGGGTTTTTTTTTTTCTTGCTTTTTTTCATTCTTGCTAAAGCAAAAAGTTGGAGAATTTGATCACCAGATTAATCTACACATAGAAATAATTCAAAATTCTGCACTGAACTACCACAAAGGTGCTTATCCACCTCAGCCAGAGCAGAGTCGGAATCGGTGAGACCTTTTAGCCACTTAGGGATCTAGAAGCTAAACCTGCAGGTCAGGATATGAATTTTGATAGGTTTGCCTTTGGCAAGTATGACTGATAATCTTCTGGGTTAAGAAGGAGAAAATTAAAGAATGTTAAGAGCTGAAGGACCCTGGGATGGAAATCACTTCAAAACCTCAATTTAATTCAAATTAATACCAAAATTAAATGAGCATGACTTCATGCATATTAACAATGTATTACTAATTAATATTTTCAGTATCTCAACAAAGGTACTTTTTAAAAGCAAAAATGTCCAAAACCACAACATTGCATAATAATTATTAAAATTTTATAATTATTATCAATTAAATTATAGGTTTTATTTTGACTCAAAAAGGGAAAACCCAGCAAATCTTAAGAAATATGTGGTTTTACTTCTTAGCATTTTCTTTCCTCTTCTTATAGACTCTCAAAATTGTAAAATATCAAAAAATGTGGTCTTTTTTTTGAGCTCTGAGTGTAGGATGGGCCCACTCCCACAACTGAGCACAATGCCTAGGATACACATAAGTGCTCAGATAGGGTGAGGATTAACCTGCAGGTTACCAAGCAAACACCCACTCGAGCTTGACTTCTAAGCAACCCAACCATCCTTGGCCCTCAAAGCAAGGAACTCATGGAAAGGACCAGGTGCACCCTTGGTTGGCTGTGCTTCTTGGAGCCAGTGACAAGTGACCTCCAGTCTGAGAAGACTGAGCCAAGGTTCTAGTCACTGAGGTGCCATGGTACAACCGTGCTCTGGTTCCCAAGAAATTCCTTTAACACCCAGAAGTACTGGAACCAAGTCCCCCAGGGCCTGCACTGGGCCTACAACCAAGAGAACTAAAAGCCTATGCACACAAAGACCCACGCACCCATAGGTGATGGTGCCCCACCCCTTACTTCTGATGGCTGACCACCATGTGGAGGCTATACCCTTGCTTACCCCCCATCAGCTGACATGTGGGCTCTGTTTCTGGGCTGTTATGAATAATGCCACTATGAACAGGTGCACAAGTTTTGGTATGGATTTGCATTTTCAAGAGGAACCTTGAAAACATTATGTTGAATGAAAGAAGCCAGCCCAAAGGCCATGTGTTCTGTGAGACCCTGCTCACAAGCTGCCCAGAATGGGCACCTCATTGAGATAGGAAGTACTACGGGTTGCCAAGGTCTGGGAGAAGAGAGGAACAAGGAGGGGCTGCTGCTGGGATTTCTCCTGCAACACTGAAAACACTGAATTCTGTGAACATAGGAACAACCACTGAACCAAGCATTTCATAGGGGAACACTACAGTATGAGAACCAGATCTCCATCAAGTTGTCCCTTAAAGAAAGGGGAGCCCCGGCACAGGCTGGGGGCTTATTTGTGCAGGTGCTTAGAAGAGTCCCTTCTACCAGTTACCCAGTGTGATCCAGATTACTCAACAACCTTACCATTCCAACAGAGTCACATGCCTGTGACTGCAAACCAATCAAGGAGATAAGAAGCTCTTATACTAAGACTACAAGCCCATAAATCTAAAGAAAATTAAAAGTAAATCTCATCAACTGCAGTAAACCCAAAACCTCCCCCCAAAAGGCTAATAATATAAAATGTCAAAACCCTTTAACAAAATATTCATTGATTCCTATGCTTAATAAGAAGCAAATGGAGTTTGAGGATATATTAAACAGCACTGTGAAAAGACTAGCTGTGTGGACCGTAATTCAGCCTATATAGCATGGAATTAAAACATTCCAAATTAAATATGTTTAGGAATTCCCTTTGCCAACCAGGCCTCAATTTACTATCCTTTAAACATGATCAAACGTTTAAATTATCAATGACCTATTATAATGCTAGCTAAGAACTGCATCCTAGTTCAATAGCTAATAATTCATATTCAGGCTTAGCTATATTAGTATAAATATAAATTTACATTATTAATACAAATGTATACTAACATAAATATATAAAATATAAATTATGCTATGGATTTTTCATAGTAGTAACATAAAGTACACATTTCCATTAAATCTAAAACAATGGAATGTTTAATTAACATTCATTTCTTTGTAGAAAAATACGAATACCCTTACTCAGTATGCTTAAGTTAAAAATCATCTAACCCAGTGTTCAATTTATCACTTCCTCTCTTAAAGCATACTAGAATGTGTGAAATGATTCTTCCATGCGATTTCTGTGGGCTGGTGACATTTACCCCCTCTATGCTAGACTTAAAACACACCGAAACCCAGCTCCAGGTGAGAGCCATGTGTCTCACAATCATCTTTAAATGGACATTTGATCAGCAGCTGAAGGATACCTTTTGCTCCACCTTCAAAAACTGGGCCAGTTCCTCCACGGTCAGGTGGTCTTTCTTATCACTGTGGCTCAGGAGCAACAAATAAAGGTCTCGTCTCAGTGACATCATTCGGTAGAAAACACAGAATTCCTCGAATGTCAGCGTTCCCTGGTTCTCATCCGTGTCGGCTTCCTGGAAAGGGAGCAGAACAAGGGGCCAAGTGAGAGCTTCAGAGTGCAACTTCAGCGCAGGAAGACAGCACCAGTGCTCCAGGACCCACACTCACGCCATGGGGTGACATGTTGTCTCCAAGCACCCTTGGAGCTCCCTCAAGCCGACTCTCAGCAGGCCACCAAGAGAGCTTCACCAGTTATAAAGAATCAACCTTATATAAGCTGAACCCAGGGGTACTCAACCATTGAGCCACATCCCCAGCCCTTTTAAAAATTTTATTTAGAGACAGGGTCTTGCTGAGTTGCTTAGGGCCTCGCTAACTTGCTGAAGCTAGCTTTGAACTTGTGATCCTCCTGCCTCAGCCTCCTGAGCTGCTAGAGGTACAGGCGTGTGCCACCACACATGGCTACAAACTCATTTCTAACCACAGAAAACTTATAAATCAACAAAGAAAGCTATAAACAAAGTAAGACAAAATCCCCCACACAGAAGCAATAGAATATTTTTACAAATAGGACATGAAACATACAGAAGTGAATAAATGTCCTATATATTAAAACCTTAGCCCTGGGTTTAATCTACAGTGCCACAAATTAAAAGGAAGGAGAGAGAGAGGAGACACCACATTTCCCTTCTTTTTGGACAATATATTACCTTCCTGTTCACTTGAAATGGATAGTCATTGCAAAACTTGGCTATTGCATATGACTTATCTGCAATGAGGCCCTTTGGAAATTAATTTTCTCATAGCGTAGCATTGTCTTTTACTGACTTAAAGTTAACAGAGCTGGCTTCTGCCCTTAGACTGAGGACCACACCCCAGCAGGATGCTTCAAGGACTTCCTCGGTGGCTCCTCAACAGGGCCACATGTCTCTTAACACGGATGCACACTAGAGGGTAGGAGCTCAGCACTGCCAGACTTCATGGGAACAGACAGAGAGCTCTGCAGGGCTCAGACAAGTGCTCTCAGTACTTGGTCTTTGCTGTCATCCTCATCCTCACAGCATCCCTGAGAGGGAGGCTGAGGAGGCAGCCCTGTCCTCCCAAGGGATTTAATGGAGGGCAATTCATTAGAGTCAGGAAGAGCACTTCTAATTACCCCCTAAAAACAACAGCAATGAAAAACCACCTGCAGAATCAAACTGAGTGTGTGTAAAGTGCACAACGCTCTTTTTCTCTGATGAAGAAAAAAAAAACAAAACAAAATAACCCAGACCAAGCTGTGTTTGCTTCCAACCAAATGGCCCTTTGATGTACCCTAGTACATGGGTACATGGGTAAGCCCAGCAAGTGGCCACGTCGTACCTGAAACATCTGCCGGACCTTCCTTCGGGGCAGGTTGACGTTCAGCTTGTGCATCAGCTGGTGTATCTCCTCGATGTTCAACAGGCCGTCGCCATTCTTATCAGCCTCCTCGAAGGTCTGCTTCACCCACGTGCAGGAAGGTCAAAGAAAACACTCGGGTTCCCCTCAAAATAGAAACTGCTCTATCAGTGGCTTAGCACGACCAGGTCTCAATGAAAGGGCTGGGGATGTGGCTCCATGGTGGAGATCTCTGATTCAACCCCCAATACCATAAAGAAAACAAAAAAATGCAAATGACCTGCTGTCACAGATACTCGAGAGGACAGTCATCAGTAACGTGGAGAAGACCTGGAGAAGAGATCCCTGATGGACCATGCAGACCAAGATATTCCCAGCACCAACAGAGGACCAACCCCCACAGCAATGGGAGAGTCAAACTGGATGATTCCAAGACCTTCTGTCATCTAATCTCATCCAAATTAAATATTAAAACTTTTCTTGCAAAAACACAATATGTCATCAATTATAAGAGAAAAAACTACTTTCTTGTTCTAATTCTGCTCTAGCATTCCATTCACATTTCCTTAAGTAAATGCCATAAACTCAAAATATTTCCACAGCTTTAATCATCATCTCTCTCTCTCATTGCATGGCCAGTTTTCCTTGGTGATGCCACCTGGCTTAGGGCACAGACCTTGTGTCCTTATTAGCACACAGGCTGGAACTGGATGGAGTTCTCCGCACAAGAGGCACAGAGATGGCCACAATGGGGACAGCCAGTGTGAGGGGGCTCCATATGCTGGGCAGGGACCCCTCCACCATGAACCCCCACATAGCAAACATGGGCCTGGCCTTCTCCTGTGCCCCTCATCCACCCTCACTACCTTCACAACACTGCTGGTACCAGATTTCAGCTCTCTTCTCAGTCCCAGTCCTACACCAGCCCTGGCACAGAGTCTGTCCTCCACGCTCAGGCGTGAGACCCGGTGGAGGAGGAAATGCGAGTTTAGACAGACAGGATTCTATCATATGAGCTGAGATTTGACCAGAGCCTCCCTGGGATGAGCCTTGGATGGCTTTCCATAGTGGGAAAGCAAAACAAATGGTAAAATGACCACTTCCAGTTAACTTCTAGCAGGGGGTTTAAACACGGATGCCTCACAGTTGTCGGAGAGTCTGTTACAGACAGCAGGGTGGTATGTGTGCTGAGAATACCAAGCCAAGCTTCAGAGTGTGAAAGGCGATGAAGAGAAAAGAATGAAGGCAGTGGAGAGGAACCAGAGGACCCGAGCGAGGGCAGGCAGCAAGGAACAGCAGGCGGCTGGACAATCCGACATCAAGCGGTGACGCTGACGGACACATTTCCATTTTGACCCACAGCATTAACTCGGCTCAACTCGTAAGGCAGCACACCTACATTTCTTAAATGATTCAAATCAGGGCTTTGGAAACTGAGCCACAGTAAGAGAGAACAGAAGCCCCATCACCTTCCTTCTAGAGTTTAGGGGAAATATTTCAGGTTGTGCTCCTTTTACACCATTTTTAAGTAGATGCAGGAGCCCAGTCTTTTCAGATTTGGTTTGTCCTTGCCTGGTTCAGGGGGTCATCAACTGAGTCAAGAGGAGAGTAGTCAAGAACCTAAAGGGAGAGCGGTCAGGGTCAATGGCTAGCAAGTGCCGAACTCGTTTCTCTGTGCACAGGGCCCACTCTGTGAGCTCCACTTCTCTTCATGGTAGATATGACATGGCTCTGCCCCCACAACATTCAGCCAGAGCACAAAAAATCACTTACTGGGTCCCATGACCCAGTATTTTCATCCTTTAATTCTCAAATTCTTTATCAAAATTTCTCTAAGACTTCTCCAGAAGAAGGCAGAGATGGCCACACCCTGAGCACAGGCTCTGCAAGGACTCAGCACCTGCCACATCTGGCCTTGGCCACTGGCTGAGGAGACCTGGGCTGATATGGCAGACATAGTGGACTCAGACCAAGAAACATGCCCTCGTGCTTTTCCCAAGCTGACCCACCTGGAACAGCACTCAGCACCCGTCGAGCCTCTGTTCCTCTGTCTGTAATGTCAGGAGCACAGCTGGATGATCTCAAGATCCCTTTATTTCTACGATTCTATGGAAGGAAAATCCACTTTTCCAGTGACAGTCACACTGAATGCAACTGCAGGTGTGGTGCTCCGTATCTCCTAGTAATAAAAAGGAAACCCCGAGCGCCCAGAAAATGCTGGAGCAACGATTCAGCCAAGCACTCAACCACTCCAAGAGGATGAACAGTCATTCTGCAGAGAAACCCAGGGGTAGAGCTGGATGGAATGGATTATGTTTCCCAGAAAGAAGCCGGAGGAGACTGTGCAGAGCCAAGGGCCCCATTAGGCCAAGTGGGTGGCTGCTCCTCTCCAGGGCCCAACCATAAGTCTTTATAGACCATTTGATCCTGGTTACAAATGCTGTGCTCAGCCACTGTCCCGTGAAAACAGCCTTATAAACAGTACATATGTGAATGTGCACAGCTGGGTTCCAATAAAACTATTTATAGACACTGAAGTGTGAATTTTAAACCATTTTACATTTCACAAAATGCTCTTCTTCTTTTGCTACTGTTCAACCATTTAAGACCCATTAACTTAGAAGCCCCCCAAAATAGGTGATGGACCAGGCGCCGTGGTACACACCTACAGTCCCAGCTACTCAACAGACAGAGGTAGGAGGATCTCAAGTTCAAGGCCAGCCTCCGCAACCTAGTGACACTCTGTATTGAAACAAACAAACAAACAAAAAAATAAGTGCCAAGGATGTGGCTCTGGTACAGTGTGTGGCATTGCCCCAGGCCTGGCATGTGTGAAGCCCAGGGTTCTGTCCCCAGTGTTCCCCCACCCACCCCCACACACACACAAAGGTAATGGGTCAAAATTGCCCTGTAGTTTGAGGGAAAAGAATAAGGCTCCATTAGTCTTCAGGATGCCTGAAGCCTTCTAGGCTCAGGACCTCCATCCTGGCATCAGGGGACACGGTGGGGAAACATGGAGGAGAAGGGCCTCCCTCGGGAAGCCCCAAGGCTAGACGCCACACCACAGTCACCTCCATCAGTGGGGAGGCTGACAGCTAGGACTTCCTATCTGAGTAGGAAAGTAAAAAATTGCTACTCCTGACCTCTCCAGCATAATGACTTCATCTATAAAGTGCCTACTGTGTGCCGGGCAGTGTTCTGAGGACGTGGTTTACACCAGTTGGTTCCATCTCCACAAGCCTGTGCCGGGTCAGCTCTGTGACACATCACAGGGGCAAGTCACCCAGACTCCACAGCACATGGCAGAGCAGGGCTGGACCCACAGCACAGCCCTGGGGTTGAGCCCCCACCCTGACGCTGCATCACTTCCGACAGACCTGAGCACCATGCAGGCTCCACACAGTGTGGCGACTGCAGAAACCACCACTTCCTGCTGTAGATGCACAGGGCTTCTCCGTCAGCCATCTGCGCCCATCACTCACGGTATTCATTCACTGGTGAACGTTCTAGTCCTATGGGAAGTCTGACCATAAACATCCTGAATCTCTCCTCCTCAATTAGTGTAGACTGTCTAATGGAGGACATCATTCCATCATTAAGATATCAAAATCTGGGGCTGGGCTTGTGGCTCTGTGGCAGAGCACTTGCCTATCATATGTAAGGCATTGGGTTTGATCCTCAGCACCACATAAAAATAAATAAATTAAATAAAGGTATTGTGCCCATCTACAACTAAAAATTTTTTTTAAAGATACTAAAATCTTATCAAACTTGGAAAAATCTGAACAAGAATGGCTCCCTGTCTCAAGATAACTTTCCCTGTTTCGAGAACAACAGTTTCGTTACTGAACAATAGTTTCTACCCACTAATTTCTTCTTTCCTCTTTTTCACCCTTCACAGACACATCAACTGCCTCCAAGTCTCTCATGACATTGTTCCTTATGACATCTGGCTGTGCTTGCTGTTGGATACTTTCCAGTCTTAGAATCACCACCCAGCACAGTGAGAAGAGGCCCATCCTACAAAGTCATCGCAAAGGTCAGGACCTAGACTTCTCTAAGTGACCAAAGGCTCTGCAGATGTGCCCTTGATGGCCTCAGAACTGTGGCTTCCCCATTCCTTGCAGAAGAACCCCAGCTGTGCTCAGGCATCCAAGAGCCCTATGGCTTCATGTGGCTGGGAACTGAGGGGGACGGGTGGATCCCACCTCAACTCAGCCGTCCTCAGGACTCCTGGTCATCAAGGTGGCGTCTGCTGAGGCTGGGTGTCCTTAAGGAATTTCAACCCAAAGAACAGATCACGGCAGACTGAGCGCAGCAGCAGATTCCCCGTGTTCCATGAAGTCTAGCAGGGCTTCACACAGCGAAGCAATGGATGCTCATTTGTTTTGCTTTGAAACAACAGTTCTATTTCACGGGAACAGGCCAACCTGTGGTAGAGTTTATTATGGTTTTAAATGATTTGAGTTTTTAGATTCTCAGATTTGATGTCTCATGACAAATATTGACAGATGGATGGAGTTGGAGAACACAATGCTAAGTGAAGTTAGCCAATCCCCAAAACCAAATGCTTTCTCTGATATAAGGAGGATGATTCATAGTGGGGTAGGGAGGGGGCGCATGGGAGGAATAGAGGAACTCAAGATAGGGCAGAGGGGTGGGAGGGGAAGAGAGGAGGCAGTGGGTAGGAAAGATGGTGGAATGAGATGGACATCATTTCCCCAAGTACATGTATGAAGACACAAATGGTGTGAATATACTTTGTGTACAATCAGAGATAAGAAAAATCGTGCTCTCTGTGTGTAATGTGAATTGTAATGCATTCTACTGTCATATGTAACAAATTAGAATAAAAATTTAAAAAAAAAGAGGTGTGAGAAGCACCTTTGCTTCCTGGACAGGGCTGTGCTTGCTGCTGAAGCAGCAGCAGCTCCTTCAACCAGAGCTGGCCAAGCCCACATGCTGAGGGCACAGGACCTGGGAGGGCACCATCGAAGACCCCTCACTTGGGAGAAAACATGTGCCCTTGATCACGTCCAGCCCCATCCTCGAAGCCCGTGCTGCCTGCACCCTCTGGCGGCCCTGCAGATTCTGTTTTCACTCATTTGTTTTTGTACCAAATGTTAAAGGGTAAAGGCTTAAACGGCCAGGTGGAAGCCCAGAAAGTGAGTCCTACCTTTGCACTTCATGCACTGTGATCCCACCTGCATCTACTGTACACCGTGAACACCAATGGCTCAGTGCTCAGCCACTTGGGCCTTCACAGCTGGGGCCCCTCCTTGGGTCTGCTCAGCAACACCTTGAGCCAGGCCTGAGCAGCACCAAGCTCTCACCATGCCTGGGAAAATGAAGCCAGACGCCTGTGACCTCAGGGGTAGCCACATCTTCTAAGGCAAAAGGGCAGAAAAGGGAGCCAAAGAGGCCAACTGACCCACTTGTCCCTTTACAGACAGGAATGTGAGGCCAGAGAGGCCATGCCACATGCCCAGCCCCCAGCCAGGAGGGAGCTGCCTTCAGAAGACCAGGTTCAGGGAGAATTAGACGTGTTCTTGTTTCTCAAGCAGTGTTGAAAGGGTAAGTGTTGGAAAGTAGAAAATAACTTCCAGGCTGCAGTGTGGCTCAGTGATAAGAGTATTTGCCTTCTTTTGTGTGAGGCCCTGGACTCAATCCCCAGCACTGAGGAGGGAAGGGTGAAGAAGAGAGGAAGGACAAGTAACTTCCTCCTGAGAATCAATCAGTTCAGTTTCAAAACTGAAAGTTAAAAAGAGAAAAAAGTCAAAGAAGCTTAATGCCTGCTATATATTGGAACTCAAAAATATCTGTTAAATTAAACTAACTTGATGACCAAACAAGATTTTCTCTAATCCAAATCAACCTAAAAGTTACACGTAACCAACACTCAAAACAGGCAATAATATTTCATTATTGTGAAGCCAACTTCAGTCTCTTTCAGAGAATTCTGCCCGAGTCCTTAGAGCCAAGTCTTTGTGGCTTTACATGTGCCTTGGCGGAGGGTGAGGAGGAGAGAGAAGGGTGCAGGGGGAAAGAAAGGAGAGGGGCTTCAAGCCTCACAGCCTGGAAGGAACAAAGCCAAGTCAACCAGACAACCCAGACACACATGCACAAAACTCAGAAATGAAGCCCTGGGAGGGAGGAAGGGGTGGATAGGTTCAAAGCAGGGATATACACCATGGAGCTGTCACCATGAGACCCATTCATCCACTCGATCACAACAACAGGCGCAGTTCTAGGAGGATATTGGTCGTGGGTTCTCTGCCTCTTGGCGAGGGAATCCTCGTCACTGATGCCAGCCATCAGGTACTTGAGGCCCGTGATCCAGGTGCGGGCCTCCTCGGGGTTGGAGGTGACAAGGTCCAGGGACTCCATGTGGTTGCCATGGTAGATGGTGAAGCAGCAGCTGGGATCGAAGCCCCCCTCCGCCTGCCGGTGGAATATTTCAGACTGGCGGCCCTCGGTGACTTTGTAAATGGAATCGATAAGGACTGGAGGGAAACAAGACATACCATCACATAGCAGGTGAAGTCAGTTACTGAAACAATTGAGAAATAAGAACAGCAAAATCATTTTAGAGAGAAAAAAAATAAGCACAAAAAAACTTCACTGCCTGCAATTTGTGGTTTTTAGTTCAGATACTGAATGCTGGCTCTGATGTCTTCTGTAGGGAAACTTCTTCAAGTAACACTTTTCTGAGATTTTTTTTTTTTGGGGGGGGGGGGTACCAGGGATTGAACCCAGGAGGACTTACCCATTGAGCAGCACAAAGCCACATCCCCAGTGCTGTTTTGTATTTTATTTAGGCACAGGGTCTCCCTGAGTTTCTTAGGGCCTCACTAAGTTGCTAAGGATGGCTTTGAACTCATGATCCTCCTGCCTCACCTCCTGAGTCACTGGAATTATAGGTGTGTGCTACTGCACCCAACTTCTGAGAATTCTTGACAATGTCCTCCCTGAGCAGCGACTCAGGATGAATTGAAACTTAGAGTAGAAAGATCGATCTGCCCATAGGGCAAGAAGGCTGGTGGAAAAGAAGGCTGATGATATGCCAAGGCTACAGTTTATCTAGTTATGGACAGAAAGCAGAGGAAGACCCAGAACTGGCTGCTGTTTTGAAAAATGTGTGAGAGGATAGAAAATAAAAAGCAAAGAAACTTACTGGCAACTAAGTAGCAAGCTAGGAATGCTTGGCATTGGTAGAAAGAACCCAGGGTGGTGGGGGTGGAGGAGGGGGTGGAGAAGTAGCACCCCAGAGGAAGGGGCAGGAGAACACAGAACTAGGCCCACCCCAGGAACGCTGGACAAGCCATTCATGCTGAACTGGAGAGCTCAGGAGGGAGGATAAGTGGAGATAAAGTTGGAAAGAAGTCAAAGGCTAGGTCTTGGAGATTCCGCTATTCAGGAATACAGTGGCCCTGAAGCACTGAAGGCTTGGATCAGAGAAGCAGTGGCCAGGATAACTCCAGAATTCTTTGTTGTTGTTTGTTTATTTTTGGCTTGCTTCTTTATTTTTAAGCAGAAACCAGAAGCGAGGCACATCCTACCACCTGCCCATGTGCACCATCAACTCCTCGCTCTGTGTGAACAGCAGGATCCCATTTAACTCTGGTATCCACTCAACCCCAAGTGACTCACAGGGAAAGGAGCCTTGGCTCAGCCCCAGGGAAGTCCTGGCAGGTCAAAGCCACTGGGGCCCCATTTCTACTTCCTGGGGGGGTTTAGGTGAGGGCATGCCAGCCAGTTCTTCCTGAGCAGACATGCGCAGTTGCGCAGTCTGTTTTGAGGGAAGGGTCTGGAAAGGGTTCTCTTTCCCTCAAGAGGCCAGAAGAGAAGGTCCCTTCTGCCTCTTCACAGTCACATCAGGTCGTAAGGCCTGGGACAGCTGAGGCTACACTGCTACTGCCTTAATGGAGAGAGAGAGAGACCAGTGCCCGCTGCCCAGTCCTGTCCATCTCTGGACTTCACAATAGGTGGGGTGATAAACCTGTTTATCAAGGGAGCATGATTTAGACAAGATCTTATTACTGACAAACACAGAGGAAGCCAGCCTGGTGGAGACTGGTTAGGAGACAGGGCAATTGGCACCTCGAAAGGCAAACAGGCTCTGGACCAAGGAGTTGCCATGGAAACAGGAAGGAGGGCTGATGAGAGAGAGCCATGTCACAGGACTCAACAGGACTTGTTGCTAAGACAGGAGTGGTGTATGGGTAGTTCACTTAGATGCCAATCTGCCTGGCCATGAGGGTCTCCAGGACGCTGGTAGAGCATTCTCTGGTGTATTTGTAAGAGGTTTCATGGAAGGAAGTGGTATTTGAATCAATGGTCTGAAAAAGGAAGAGTCAGTCTCTCCCAACATGAGAGGGCAACACCCAATCACTGAGGGAACAGAAAGGCATAAGAAATGCACATTCTCTCTCTCTCTTCTAGAGCCGGGACACCCAATTCTCTCCTGTTCAGACATCAGAGCTTCAGGGCCTCAGGCCTTCAGACGCTGGGTCTTGCATCAGGGTCCAGGCTCATGGCATGGGACAAACTGAGCCATGCCACTAGTTTCTGGTTCTCTAGCCTGCAGATAGCATATTGTGTCATTTCTCAGCCTCCATAAGAAGGTGAGACAAATCCCCTAATAATCATCCACCTACTTGTCCATCCATTCATCCATCCATCCTTCCTTCCTTTCACCCACCCACCCATCCACCCACCCACCCATCCTATTCATTATGTCTCTCTGGAGAAACACTGACTCACACAGTGTGGGAGAGAGAAGCTTTAACTAGGAGTCAGATCCAAACAATTTTACTTGATACCATAAAACAGTGCTGTTAGTTGGGCATGGTGGTGCATGCCTGTAATCCCAGCAGCTCAGGAGGCTGAGGCAGGAAGAATGTAAGTTCAAAGTCAGCCTCGGCAACTTAGCAAGGCCCTAAGCAACTCGGGGAGACCCTGTTTCTAAATAAAACATAAAAAAGGGCTGGGGATGTGGTTCAGTGGTTGAGGGCCCTGGAGTTCAATCCCTAGTACCAAAAAACAAACAACAACAAAAACAGTGCTGTTAATTCATTAATCAGTTTACTGTGCTCAGAATACAGCAATACACTTTAAAGCTCACTGGATTTATGACATCCCTTCCCTTTTATAGGAAAATAAAGGTATGCAGCTATAAAAATCTTACAGTGTACTTAAAACACACACACACATCATACCTCAACACAGAGGAAATGTTAGCATTTACAATATTCATGGATGAACTTTTATGGATTCAAATTCCCCAAAGAGAGTCATCCTTTATGGACTCAATATCCATAACCAAGGTATCCAAAAACTTGCAAAACTTTGGAAGTTTCACCAATGCAAAGCTCCCACAGGGTCCAGCCCACATTGCCCAGGGTTACCGTGTCCATCCAAGCAAAGAAATCAAAGGCTGCCTTTACTTTTTGCCCTCTCGCTCTTCCTAGAGGGTCGCCACCGGAGGCGGGTCCGGTGCTCATCCAGGTAAAAGAGCCGAACAAGCCCTTTGGTCCCACGCTTCAGCTTGATCATCTGAGTCCCGGACTGCATGACACTCATGCATCTTTCAACTGCAAAAGAGATAAGAGCAAGGTGAGCTCTCATACAATGCCCAGCACACTGGTGTCCAGACCCTACAATCAGAGATACCTCTACTTCACCCCCAAAGACTTTGAGGCCCAGGAGACAGACTGGGCAGAGGTGATCTGAAAAGAGACTTGGTAAGGAACTGGCAAGTTCCTTGTTAGTTATAGCCACTAACAAGCCTTGTAGACAAAAATAAAATTCTATTTCCAGGTAAGTAAGGCATTATTTGTATTGCAGTCTGTTTTTTGGTATAAGACTGATGACCCCTTAGATATACTAAAGCAGGTTTGCAGACATGTTAAATCTGTGATTTTTATACATCCAGTTGTAAAAGCACCTTGTAATAATGTGGCCAATGACATTGTTAAAATTAGACAGTGGTGACACAGGATTCATGTTATTATGTTTTTGTGCATATTTGAAAACAGCTAAATAAGTGTTTCAATGTAATCACGAAGCATCAAGTTTTCACAAACAACAAATGAATGAAAACATTTGTTGAAGCATTTAAACTGCTAAGATTTTTTCCTTCTAGAGGAATAACTTGGCACTGGAACTCAGGCAGCATCCAAATCACTTGCTGTCAGAGGCAAAGCTGTCATTTAAACCCAGCCTACTTTGGGAAGAACCTTGCAGAGCGGAGACATCTGCTGTCCTTGCCCACTCCCCTTGTTTGGCAACATTGGCCCCCTTTTCCTGTGCCACCGCTCCTCACCCATTTCACATAGCTTTGGTGGGCTGTCAATCACCCAGCTTCAGCTCGCAGCAACTCTGACTCCCTCACAAGGGCAGAAATCCTGAGCAGATCACTGAACAAAAACCAGAAGCAGTCATTTCTACAAGAGTGCATTCAGAGAGGTTCCTGAGGGGCCACCTCAAAATACCACAGGTGTCACCGGTCCTCTCCCAAGAAGGTCAAACGATTACACTTCCCCCTGACTCTGCAAGTTTTGCAATGGTCTTCCAAAACACTCCTTTTTCATCAAATCAGGTAGAAATAGAGCACTCCAAATATGAAGTGCCAAACATCCACCTCCCCCAATGGATGCTGTTGGAAGCCACATGAAAGAAGCACAATAAACAAACTTTGGCAGCAATGGACTCCAGCTTTCCTGACTCAGTATGTTGCCTTTACTAGGAATGATGACCTGATCCAAGCTAAACCTCAATGCAGGGGGAACCCATCCCAGGTAAGATCAGCACATCCCTAGATGTCCACCCCAGGAAGAGTCTTGTCCTCCCTTGAAATCGGGGAGGCATGAGCAAGCAGAGTGCCAGGATTTAGCAGTGCAGGAGCATGATGCACAGGTCACCTTCACTCATCCCATCAAACACTCAAGTCACAAAAATATTGCTTAAGAAAACTGCAGGAGCATCTAAAAAGAAGGAGGGAGGGAGGGAGGGAGGAAGGGAAGGAGTGATTGAGTGAGGGAGGGAGACAAGAAGGAAGGGAGGGAGGGTGCAAACAACAGTCAGGGTAGGTAAGGAACGACTAAGTCAGTCCAGAACTTGGGGCCTGGTTTAAAAGGAAATGCTAATACCTTTAGGACACTTTCCCCTTCTCCAACCTGTTACCAAGGTTACCTGACTCCTGGGAATTGTTCCTCCCTGCAAGGGGTTGTTAATGAATGCCCCCTGGGCTCCTCCCTTGCTGCCTGTACCCTGGGGCAGCTTCTTCCAGCCCTTGGATCACTGTACCTTTTGACCCACCTTTTGGTCACTAGTCAGGTAGGCAAGATAAGAGGAGGAGAAGGCATAAGAAAGACCCCCTCCTCTGTGGAGGAGTCTGTCTCTGTCTCTCTGTTCTATCCTTTAAATGAAACTCTTTGCTCTTACATCAGCATTTCTGGGGTGTTCAATCTTCACCCTGGGGAATGGGATTCAGCTCTGATTCTAGTTATCCGTATCAGAAGGACTTAAAGTGCTCATTTGCATGCAGAAAGCAACTTAAGATTGGTTTCCCTTGAGTCTGTAAGCATCCCCCACTACACCAAGTTGGTTCAGGCAACAAGCACTCCAGGGTGGAATTCTGAGCTGGACATCTCCCACAGGCAATTAGAGTGAGGAGTGGCATCAGGACAAAGCCACCCAGTCAAGCCAAGGCCAAGGCCCAGAAAAGCCCTGGACCTGCCAACACCCGACAGCAGTCTTTAGCCCTAAACAGACAGTTCCCAGGGCAACTCCCTGTGGTGAGCAAAGGGCAAGGAGCCTTCTGGGCAGATGACCCAGAACTTAGTTTGAGAGAATGAGCATCTAAAAAGATAGGTACTAATGGCCTTTAGAACTACAGCTGGGAGAAAACTCCAGCTGTTCCACTTAGGAGCTGTCCTCCATGAGCAAGTTACTTAACCTCTCTGGGCCTCCATTTCCTGATCTGAAAGAGGGATCTTGATGTCATGTGCCCCCTGGTCGTGGTGAGAACTGAATTAGCTAATTCATGACCGGAAGCATGGTCTGGCCGGTCCACTCTACAAACGTAGCTGATCATGATTGAAGCCCTAACCTTCCACGTGCTGGTGTCTGGAGATGGGGCCTTTGGTAGGAATTGGGTTTGAGGAAGTCAAGAGGGTGGGGCCTCAGCAATGGGACTAGTGTCCTTGCAGGAAGCACACTCTCTCCCTCTCTGTCCCTCCCTCTCCCCACCTTCTCTCTGCCACAGAAGGACATGGTAGCAGGAAAGCAGCTATTGGCAAGCAGGAGAAGAACCTTACCCAGAACTTCAGAGGTATCAGCATTGGCCTTGGACTTTCCAGCCTCCAGCACCAGGAGAAATGAACAGCCACTGTTTTAAGCCGCTCAGCCTGTGGTGTTTTTATACACCATCTGAGCCAAGACATGACTGCTACAGGGTATTTTATTATTGAAATCTTCAAAAATAAACATCAAGTCAGAAGTAAAGTCAGAAATATGAGGCAAAGCCCCAGAACAGAAGCCAGGAGGCTGGGACAGGGAGAAGTGCAACCATGAGAACAATGAAGACTGTGGACAGGAAACAGAAGAGCAGCAGAGGTGAGGGAGCAGGCTGGCCTCCATATGGGGAAGAGAGACTACAAGACCCACAGGACGCAGGACCCCAGGGGCTGAGCACTGTGAAGCTGTGGGCTGGGGACATGGTACAATGAGGCTTGATCCACTGGCAAGGAAGACGTTTCTGAGCAAAGGACTGGCTGAATCAAGACATTGTTCAGGAATAAGTCTCTTTGGGAAGGAAAATAAATTGCTCAAACCAGCATGGAAAACTCAATTACTACACCATCAAGATCTCACAGCAAAGACCGCCTGTGTATCTGGCACAGGGTCCTCTACTGAGTTCACACTTCCCTACAGTTTGGATAAATGTTCCCCAAAGACTCAGTGAAAGCTTGGCTTCCAGCCTAGAGTGCTATGATTGGGAGGTGGTGGGCTCTTTAAGAGGTGGGGCTTTGGGGAAGAAGCTAGCTCATTGCAGGCATGAGCTTGGAGGAAACTATGGGCCCTGGTCTCTTCCTCTTTTCTTCATTCCCTAGCTTGTCATGCAGGAAGCTTTGCTCCACCATGATGTGCTGACTCACCACAGTTCCAAAAGCAATGGGCCAACTGACCATGGACTGAAATCTCCAAAACTGGGAGCCAAATAAAGCTTTCCTCTCTTTAAGTTGACTTGTCTCAGGTACAAGTTACAGCAGAGAAAGCTGGCTAACACACTGCCACTGCTTTCCTCTCCCTTTCCTGGCTCCTTTGCTTTTCCCTGAAAGAGAACTGCTATGGCCACCACACTTCAGCATTTCAACAAGAAAAAGCACAGTGAGGCAAGAGGAGAAGCAGTTACTTGAGCTAATAAATGCCCCTTCCTGTTGGCAGGCAGCACCCAGACGAACCCAGCATCTTAGAAAAGTGGAGCTCCATCCCTCATTAGCTCCATCTATATCCCACTGACTCAGCCTTGAACGCCCAATGGCATTCAAGCATCACCCACTGCTGAGGGCTGGCAGGTAGGACTGTGGTGCAGGGTCTGAAGCCATGTGTCACTTAAATTGTTTATGTGACTGCTTTACACTGTCTCCCTAATTGTCCCCGCCCCCCATCGCAGAAAGTCTTATGGTTAGAGTCAAATTAAAAAACTGAATCCAATGAACTTTTTAGAATCATCTAACCCATTTCTCTCTTCCCCAAACCTTGTATAAAGTCCCTTACAATGGCAAAGCTAGCCAAAAAGGGAGCACTGTCGATCGTCCTTTGTAACTCATTCTAGCAGGTAAAAATCAGCAACAATGCAGTCAAACTATTCTTCCAGTCCCCTTTAAATCACTTATATCAGCTGAAGCCACTTTCCTCAAGTTCCACCTCCAGGATAACAGCAGTGACCACTCTGTATAGCAATCCTCAAGCAGATAGTAAATGACAAGGAAGGTTTCACTCCAGGTACCCCAGGGCAGGGGTCCAGGGGCTGAGTGTGGCCTGGCCTCATCACACAGCTTCTAGTGCTAGAGGTTCTCTGCCAGATGCAGGCCACACGTCACAGCAGGTACTGATAAGTGCACAGTATATGAAGCCCGTCCTTCCACATAGTGGCTTTAATATTTTGAGAAAACAAGCTCATTTGGATACAATGGAGCACGTCCAGGACTATTAGGAGCAAAACAGCCACCATCCCAGCACGAACAGGCTGTTTTTGCCTGTGAGCTCCAGACCTCCACGTGTACGCTAATCCGCTGCCCTGGTTGGAATCGTGATATTTAAGCCACTTGGCACCCTGCCTTTTCCATCTGTATTATAAACAGCTTTCCATGTTTTCACACAGTCCTAATAATTATCTTAATGGCTGCCTACTGGAGCAGCATAAATAGTTAAAGAGCAGAGCAGATGAACCGAGGACCACATTCCTAACTTTATTACACAATTAGAGTTTTAAAACTCTTACCAGAATCTCAGCTGTAAAACAAAAGGCATAACAATGTGGTCTACAAGGCCCTGAGACTCCAACTCTGTTAGAGGATTAAATCAATCCCTCTGGAACAATCAATTTAAAATGAGTAGAATTTCCCTAGGGTCATCAGTTTATTAAATCCCTCAAGCAGAAGATTATATATATAAACATGTATATACACACACAGAGACACACACACAGATTTACTGATGTATAATTTAGATGTGATATGTCACCTGTTTTAAGGTACAATTAATTCAGTGATTTCGGCATATACAGAGGGTGTAACAGTCTCGTTCTAGAACATCTCCATCACCCCACAAAGGAGCCTCGTGCCCTCTGGCAGTCGCCCCTATTTCCACCCATAGCCCTAGACAGCATGGACCTCTGTCCTGACAGACGCCCTTCCTGGGCACCTCACGGAAGGGAAATCGCACAATCTCTTGGGCCAGTGTCCCTGGCTTGGCACAATGTTTTGAGGTGTATTAGTGTCAGTATTGTTCCTTTTCCTTCCTCCTCCTCCCCCACATCCTGTTGAACCCTTCCACTGGCATTTAGGGCAAAAATGGTCCTGAGCAGGAGACTGCGAGAGAAAATGATGTGAACATGCGAACAACACAGTGCTGAGCAGCCCCGTGAGGAGGGAGTCTCTGAGGACGGGCTTGGAGTCTCCAGGAGAGGCCAGCAGGGCACATGTGAAAGAGCAGGTAAAAAGTATGCGACCTTGGTGTGATGAAACACTGGGATTTCTTTTCTTTTTCTTTTCTTTTTTTTTTTTTTTCCTGGTTCTGGGGATTGAACTCAGAACCTCATATGTTAGACAAGTGTCTACCTCTAAGCTACATTCCTAGACCTTTGCATTTTTTATTCTCAAACAAGGTCTCACTAAGTCATGGAAGCTGGCCTCAAATCTGCAATCCTCCTGCCTAAGCCTCCCCAGTCACTGGGATTACAGGTGGCCCAGGAACTTTTTAAAATATGCAAACAACTACTTATCATTACAAAAAGAAACATAAGAAGGATAAACCAGAAAATGATGACTCTGGTTGCCCATAAAGAAGGGACAGAACACACTAGAAAGGTAAGGGAAGAGGGAAATCTCTCTTAGTGTCCTACTTACTTAAAATTAAATTAATAATACCATGAAGGGGGGTGAAAACAGCATGTAAGACATATATACAAACACAGAAAGCAATCTACACACATGTGTATAGGCGTGTTTACATGTTTGTGAGTGTGCTTGTGTACTTCATATACTTCCTACCTCCATCCTCTGGAAGGGACAAGAAGCAAAATCACCCCTGCTGCAAAGGTCACCTTGAGACAGATTTTCACACGCAAGGTCATGGCCACGCCCCATGCCTGTTCAGGGACACTGATCACCAAACTGCATTAGCAAGCAAATATTCCTTTGCAAGAGATTCTTCTCAGCAAAAAGACACAGGGAAAATGTGAATTGATTTCCTGCCAGACTCCGTGGATTAGAGTAAATCTGAGTGACTTAAAGGGATCAGCTTCTGTGAACAATTTCATTTCTATGTGGAAAGAGTTCCAGATGTGTCTTGAAAGGGAAAGGGAACTTTCCCAAACCAACAGATGAGCAGCGAGGGTGTGTTTAATGCTCAACACAGGCCAAAGCCTGCCTGGGTACCTGGAGGAGCTGCAGCCCGGCTTACAGTCTGTTGTGACCTAGATATGAGGCGTCCCTCAGAAGCTCATGTGTGAGACAGTGCAAGAGGGTTCAGAGGTGAAATGACTGGGTTATGACAGCCTTAACCTAATCAGTGCATTAACCCCCTGGAATGGATGCCCATAGGCAGGCAAGGTGTGGCTGGAGGAAGGGGGTCAGCATGACCCTGGTGGGTGGAGCCCTCTCTCTGCTTCCTGGCCATGTCCTGAGCTGCAGTACCCCTCCACATCCTTCCCCCATGATGCTCTGCCTCACCTCAGGCCCAGAGTGGTGGAGTCGGCCATCTGTGGACCAAGACCTGAAACCATGAGCCAAAATAAACTTTTCCTCCTCTTCGATTGTTCTTGTCAGGTCTTTTGGTCACATTGGCGGAAAGCTGACTAACACAGAGGCACTGAAACAGGATGACAGGGAGAGGGCAGAAGGAGTTCATCCTGCTGCTGTGTTCATTTTAGAAGAGCAGGAACACCCTCTTTCCCAGCCTCAAGGTGTCTTCCTCGCAGTTCTGTGACCTTAGGAACCAGCTGGTCCAACTTTCACTATGCCATCTTTCAAACACCAAGTTCCTGTTCCTGAAAGCCACTTTTTAAAGCTGATGGATATGTGGGTGTCCCACTACCTACATTAATTTTCTAGGAGATCTTCATATACAGTGTAACTGCTCCCCATGGTTCACCTGAGGCCTGACCTGGCAGCAGCCTGACAGCCGACTGTCCACTTGCAAATGATGCTCACCAACATGCAGGAGCAGCTCCCCTGTCCAGCAAGGGCTCTTGGGGAAGAGGAAGCACTGTAGCTGCCTGGTTTTCCTTTCCTCGTTGCCCAGTTTCTCTTGTAGAGAAGGTAAGAGTGTTGTAAAAGCTTTTAGAAACAAATTGGTAGCTGGGTGTGGTGGTACCCACCTGTAATCCCAGCAGCTCCGGAGGCTGAGGCAGGAGGATTGCAAGTTCAAAGCCAGCCTCAGCAAATTAGCGAGGTCCTAAACAACTTAGCAAGACCCTGTCACTAAATAAAATATAAGGGCTGGAGATGGGGCTCAGTGGTTAAGGGCCCCTGAATTCAATCCCTTGTACCCAAAAAACAAAAAAAGAAACTAATAGGTTAACAGTCACATTTTAGAATTTATCTGCAAATCTTATTTATATGCACACAGTAGGTATGTTTGCAAAGTTAATGAATGAACCCAAGGGAATTTAGGTCAAAGAAAGGGTAAAATGAATAAACAATTTTTAAAATGTCACAAGCTTTATTTTTTGAAGCCTTCCATGATAATATTTTTTTCCTTTTAAATAAGATCGACTTTGTATATAACAATTGATTCTGTTCCATAATTGTTAGCCCTGGGAAACAAATGAAATACTAAAAAGAATCCATAACAATATAATTTTCTATGTTTTATTTAATATTATGCTATGGGGACAATGGATATAAATTAATTTTAAGTACTAAATATAGTTCCATCTAATATATGAAGAGTGCTCTACTTCAACAAGATTAGAAGTGAGTGTTACTGCCAACCTATAACAAGATTTGTAATGAACAGTATCTTTTCTAAAAGACCGCAGACCCTGCTCCATCATTTATTTGGTGATATAAAATTTTACTGGATATTTGGGAATAAAATTCTCTAAACACAGTAAATACTGGTCTCTAGGTACAGGGAATCTGCATCTAGCAATGCTCTGGACAGTTGTCGCCCTGGCTGCCCTTGAAGATCAGCTGGAGACTTTCACAAAGCCCAGCACAAGCCAATTAAATCAGCCGTCTGCTGTCTATGGGGTTAGCCTCCCAGGGTCCTGCAGTGCATCCAGAATTCACACCATCAACGTGGATCACCTTATTTCTTCCTGATAACATCTCTGTGAAGTTAGTAGAAACAACTAATTGCCCCTCAGTGAGGAGTGAATGTAACAGACTCTTATCTAAGGTCACAAAGCCAAGGAAACACAGAGCCACGACTTGAAACCAGGTCCCTGGGTCCTAGAGCAGTGCCCCCACTGTGTCACTTCATGTGACATCCCCCTCCAATCCTGACTGAGCCACTAACTGGCTGATCACTGGAGAGCCTTTAAAACTGTCTTCCCTCCAAATTTCTGATCTCTAAAAATATAAGAAATCAGACTTACTTGTTCCTAAGGCCTTTCTACCAAATACTAGGAGTAGGTAATATACCAGGTCTAGCTTTTAGGAACTTAGGGAGCACAGTGATACCACGTCATGGGTATGGATGTCAAGATAGAAGGGAATATGTGAAAGTTCACTACATGTGTGTGCTGAAGTGTCACACTGTATGCCAGCAACATGTACAATTCATATATGTTTATAAAAAATTAAATAGAAAAAAAGTATGTGAATCAAATCATAATGGAATGAAATTAGAAATCAATGATAAAATAAAAAACAGAAGCTACTCCAACACCTGGAAACTAAATAATATGGTACTGAATGAAGAATGGATTGTAGAAGACATTAGAGGGGAGGTTAAAAAATTCTTAGCAGCTCAATTCAAAATAGTTAAACTATGGAACTAACCTACGGTTCTTCAATAGGTGAATGGATAAAGAAAATGTGATATATACACTCAATGGAATATTACTTAGCTTTAAAAAAAAGAGAGAAATTATGGCATTTGCCAGTAAATGGATGGAGTAGAAGAATATCATGCTAAGTGAAATAAGCCAATCCCAACAATACAAAGGCTGAATGTTTTCTCTAATATGCAGGTGCTAATTCACAATAAGGCGGGGTGGGGGGCACTAGAGAAGAATAGTGTTACCTTAGATTAGGCAGAAGGAAATGAAGCGGGGATGAGGAAGGGTTGTAGGTATAGGAAAAATAGTTGAATGAAACAGACATTATTACTGCATGACCAATATGATTCTATAACATACATACTCAGAAAAATAAGAAATTATATCCCATCTAAGTATGATATATCAAAGTGCATAAATGCATTCTACTGTCATGTATAACTAATTAAAACAAATTTAAAAATTAATTAAAAAAAGAAATTCTTAGAGGTACATGAGAACACTGATAAAACACATTGAAATCTCTGTAATACTATGAAGGCAGTACTAAGAAGAAAGTTCATCACATGGAGTTTACTCCTTAAAAGAAGAAAAAGTCAACAAATAAATGACCTAACATGACATCTCAAATCCCTTGAAAAAGAACAAATCAATACCAAAAGTAGTAGAAGACAGTAAGTAATTAAAATCAGAGCTGAAATCAATAAAATTGAAACAAAAGAAACAACTGAAGAAAATGACAAACAAAAAGTTTATTCTTTGAAAAAATAAATAAAATTGTATACTCTTAGCCATACTAATGAAGAGGAGAGAGAAAACTCAAATTAATAAAATCCATGATGAAAAAGGAAATATCATGATACACTACAGAAATACAGAAGATAATTAGAAAATATTTTGAAAATTTGTACTCCAATAAAATAGAAAATCTTGAAAACATCAACAAATTTCTAGAGACATCTGATTTACCCAAACTGAATCACGACGATATTCACAATTTAAACAGATCAATTTCAAGAAATGGAATAGAAGATATCATCAAAAGCCTAAAAACCAAGAAAAGCCCAGGACCACACAAATTCTACAAGACCTTCAAAAAGAAGAACTAATACCAATAGTCCTCGAATTATTCCATGAAATAGAAAAAGAAACACTTTCAAACTCATTCTATGAGGCCAATATCACCCTGATTCCAAAACCAGACAAAGACACATCAAAAAAAAAAAAAAAAAGAAAACTCCAGACCAATCTCTCTAATGAACTAGATGCAAACATTTTCAATAAAATTCTGGCAAATTGAATACAAAAACATATATAAAAGGTAATGCATCATGATCAAGTGGGGTTCATACCAAGAATGCAAGGTTGGTTCAACATACGAAAATCAATAAATGTAATTCATCACATCAATAAACTTAAAGATAAGAATCACATGATTATCTCAATAGCTGCAGAAAAAGCATTCAACAAAATACAGTACCCTTTCATGTTCAAAACACTAGAAAAACTAAGGATAATAGGAACATATCTCAACATTGTAAAAGCTACTAATGCTAAGCCCCGGGCCAACATCATTCTAAATGAAGAAAAATTGAAGGCATTCCTTCTAAAAACTGGAACAAGACAGGGATGCCCTCTTTCACCACTTCTACTTAACACAGTCCTTGAAACTCTAGCCAGAACAATTAGACAGACAAGAGAAATTAAAGGGATACAAATAGGAAAAGAATTCAAACTATCACTATTTGCCAATGACATGATTCTATATTTAGAGGATCTGAAAAATTCCATCAGAAAATTTCTAGAACTAATAAATGAATTCAGTAAAGTAGCAGGATATAAAATCAACACCCATAAATCAAATGCATTATAAAGAACTCAAAAAGCTTAACCCCCCCCCAAAAAAACTCAATAGATAAATGGTCTAAGAAACTGAACACTTCTCAGATGAAGATATACAATTAATCAACAAATATATGAAAAATGTTCAACGTCTCTTGCAAATAGAGAAATGCAAGTCAAAACTACTCTAAGATTTCATCTCACTCCCACCAAAACGGCAGCTATTAAGAATACAAACAACAATAAATGTTGGAGAGGATGGGTAGGGGTGAGGTACACTCATATACTGCTGGTGGGCTGCAAAGTGGTGCAACCAATCTGGAAAGCAATATGGAGATTCCTTAGAAAACTTGGAATGGAACCACCATTTGACTCAGCTACCGTTCTCCTTGATTTATACCCAAAGGACTTAAAAACAGCATTCTACAGTAATGCAGCCATGTCAATGTTTATAGCAACACAATACCCAATAGTGGAACCAACCTAGGTGCCCTTCAATAGATGAATGGATAAAGAAACTGTGGAATATATACATAATAGAATACTATTCAGCATTAAAAGAGAACAAAATCATGACATTTGCAGTAAATGGATGGAGTTGGAGAATCTTATGCTAAGTTAGCCAAACCCAAAAATCCAAAGGCCAAATGTTCTGATAAATTGATACTGATGCATAATGGGGGTGGGGGGAGCATGGGAGAAATGGAGGAACTTTGGATAGGGTAAAGGGGAGGGAGGGGAAGGGAGGGGGCATTGGGGGGGAAGAGGGTGGAATAAGATGGACATTATTACCCCAAGCACACGTATGAAGACACGAATGGTTTGACTCTACTTTGTGTACAACCAGAGATATGAAAAATGTGCTCTATTTGTGTACTATGAACTTAAATGCATCCTGCTGTCATGTATAATAAATTAGAAAATATAAATTTTTTAAAAAAGATATTCTCACAGGGGCTGGGGCTGGGGCTCAATTGCAGAGTGCTTGCCTGGTGCATGTGAAGCACTGGGTTCTAGCCTCAGCACCACATAAAAATAAAATAAAGATATTGTATCCATTTGCAACTAAATATATACATATTTTAAAAGATAATTTCCAAGGTTTCTTTTTCCTTGAAGTTCTATAGATTAAGTTTTACATTTTTGTCTATGGTCTATTTGAGTAAATTTTTCTATGTGGATAAAAGTTCATTGGTTATTTGTAAAATAGTTTTAAATTTTTTATTCTTGACACCAGCTTTGTACATATTTATAGATTATAGAAGAATAATCTTGTGCATGTGTAAAATGTGTTATGTATCATCAAGTGTTGTAGACCATAGTCACCTGCCGTGCTATAGAATAGGAAAAAGATCGTTTTTAATCTATGAAATGTCCACTTGTTCCATTAACCATGTTAAAAGATGTGTCCTCTCCACTGAATGACTTTTTTATCTTTGTAAAACATAAGTTGTCCCTGAGCCCACGTGTCTATAATTTGTTTCTGATCCCTCTTTTCCTTTGATCTCACTGTTTCTATGTCATACCACACAGTTTTGATTACTATAGCTTTACATTAAAAATTAAAGTTAAGAAACACTGATCTACAAAAAGAAAAAACTGTGAAATTTAACAATAAAGTAGAAAATGGGATGCAGAATAGACAAATGAAGAAGGGAATAAGAACTAAGGGGAAGGGGAGAAGGAGGCAGCCTCCTCCCTGAGCCTGGCCTCAGGGAGCATGGTGACAAGGCTTGATGGCTCTTCATGACTATCTCTACACACTTCTTTCCCCCAGTAGAGTGTGGCTGCTGGGTGGCTGGTAGGTTTAAATGAATTATGAGAACTCTGTTCAGCACATTTAAAAATTTAAAACCTGATACTAAATAAGCAATGTGAGGTATTAAACCCACAACACCCCAGTAACTGGAAAGCCACCTCGTGTCCCAAAGTTCTCAGCTGTCTCCTGGGTGACACTGGAAGGGACCATTTACTCAGCCCCTTCAGCAAGTTTAACCTTCCCTAAAGCCAGTAAAAATATTTTCTCTTAGTTCTACAAGAACTGTTTTATCAAAGCCATAAAAGTATTTCTACTGGACTTGTTAAAAAATAAAAATAAGGAGTTCGCCATACAACACACCTACTTCAACAACTAATTCATGGGTTGGGTGGCAGCTGGATCAGGATGAACTGCTGCAGCTGGAGATGCACACAACTCTGAGGAGGCACTCAGGTCCCCACACAAACCCAGCTTCTCTTAAAGCAGCGGCAAGGTCCCAATCCTGGCTCCATTTAAGACACTCCTAGGCCATATCTCCAGAGACAGCCATTGCCTAAGAATCTGCACTTCATAATAACCCCCAGGTGTTTCTGGTGTAGGTCTGGAAACCACAGCTGTGGGCACCAACACTGCTCACCCTCCCCAACTGGCCTGTGGCCAGTAGATGCCAATCACAGTTCCCCAGGCATGGCACTGGGCCTTAACTGGGTCCACTTAAACGAAAGAAGTAAGGGCCTACAGCTCAGGTGCACATTTGGTCACTAGCATAGAATCCTTCCTGTTACTGACAAGCTGTGAAAACCCTCAGTTAGAGCAAGGGTTAGGAGATGTGGAATCCTGGCATGTGTATGATCACTACCCACGGTTCTCCCCAGGTCTCCTCGGGGGTTGCTCCACGCCACCCCACAGATCTGCTCTATCTTGCACAGAGCTGCCGACTAGAGCAGGGTGCTGGCTCACTGTGAGCCCTGAAAACCAATCCCCCCATATCCAACTTCACCCACTCCCGAGGGCAGCTCTCTGGGAGGCGAGACGGTGCGCATCCAAAACACAGACCAAGCATTGGGCGAGGTCGTCACTAATTCACTTCTTAAAACCCCTGAACCTTTCCATCTACCCCTCTGTCCCCAAAGGGAGTGCTTATTCTACACTCCCACAAATTCACCTGACCCAGGGGTGCCCAGTTAGTAACTCCAGCCCTTGTTTCCCTCACTGACTGCTGGTTTCTAGAGTTGATCCCCTTCTCTGAAAACAGTGACTATAAAATAAGGGGGAGCTTCGATGGTTCTTGTGCAAACTGACCTAATTGTGTACACAGATGTCCTAATTCTGTGTGCCACTAGAGCTCTGCACCCACAAGTCAAATAACGAAAAATGGAAGATGTCACATTTTCCCTAGAAAACAATCCAGACTGTCCTTGTTGCTCTCGGTCCGATGTCCCCTGGGGGCTGAAGGCAGCAGAGGCAGCCCACTGCACTGAGGCCTGACACCTTCCAGCCCTGCTGGCTGGGACTCAGCTACTGGCATGGGCTCCTGTGGCAGGTAGTCATGTTAAGATAAACCCCCCAAAACACAAAACCAGGCTCCTGTCTGCTCTGTGCATGGGCAAAGTGCCCCCACCAGGCTTACTGTTTCAAACATCACTCATCCTCATCCAAACCTTTGTCCTAGTGTCATAGGCCTCCTTTAAAACACCACAGAACCCATAAACACTACTGAATGCCTGCGTACGCATCACAGCCTGTGTGGCATTCAGAGTGGGCTGTATCCCAAATAAGTAACTGCAGGTCCTACAATCTTTTAGAAAAATAGAGAATCTAAAAATAGGAGAAAGGGCAAAACACACTGAAGACTTCTTATATGCAAAGCATGCACATGTAATCAGGGCAGATGTGCCCCAAGTTCTCCATTTAGCCAATCACAGAGGAAACACAGGGCCAGCAACCAAGATTTTGGAGTCTCTCTGAATTAAAAATGATTACACACGCCAAGGTACACTCCGTGGACACTCACATGCTTCCTGAGCTGCATGGCTGAGCACCTTGCAGGGCTAGAAGTGTCCAAGCCCCCCCCCCCGCCCCCGTCATTAGTGGAATCTCTCAAGGAAAGCAGAAAGGGAAAATGTCAGGGAGGACAAGAGGAGGTCAGGGAGGCATTCAGAGAAAGGGAATGTTTGACACAATGGAGGAGGGACAGGAAAGACAGTGGGGTTGGGGGTGCACAGGGGCAGCCACCTTAAAACTCACAATGTCATACACTGACAGGGCCAGCTAGTGGGACACTGGGCACACATTTCAGCCACTGGAATAGACACACTTGCAAACACACAAGCAAGGCCATGTAGCCAAGTCTGTTCTAAACCTCCCAGAGCAAGGATTCCTACTTTCCCCTAAGGCAGGCGAGGACAGGGTGCCAGTGGCAGAGGATGTTGAGGTTACGGGAAAGCAGCTCGGCAATAAAATGAAAAGCCATGTGGGGCTGGGATATGGCTCGAAGGTGGAGCCTTGGTGGCCTGTGCAAGATCCAGGGGTTGGGCTCCAGCACAACTTTTTTAAAAAGTCATGGCAGATGAAGTTGGGAAGCTCGTAAAACTGAGCTGGGTGGCATTATTTGACTCCATCTGGTAACATGTATCTAAATTTAAAACAAACATTCATTTTTGGCTTTGCAATCACAATATGGGGATTTATCCTGTAGAGATACTGACACAATGAAGCAAAATTATACATATAAATGTAGATAAACAGAAAAATAGTTGTTGTATGAAATATGATATGTCAAGAGCTATGTAATGTTTTGAACTAATAATAAATAAATAAATAAATAAATAAATAGAAAAGAAAATAGTTGTTGATTGCCACCTTGTTACAAATGTTTAAAAAGAAACTATAAATAGTCTAAATGTCCATGAGTCTCAATTAAATGAATTATGACTTAGCCATAGAATAAAGTATTAGTGAAAAGAAGAATCCAAAGACCTGGATTTAGGTCCTAGGAGCACAGGTCAGTAATATAGCCATTTGGTCTGCCAAGTTCACTGAGCCAGTTCTTGCATGTGTTAAAAGAAGGAATTATGAAGATTGAGTGAGATGACATATAAAAAGTGCCCTGGCCCACTTCTCCACACACATTACACCTTCAGCAGACACAGGTGTCTCTGCTTTTCTCTGAATGCCATCAGAGCCCAAAAAGCAGAGGAGCTGGAGCACTGGCACATTCTGTGGCACTGAGAAATTCTATGGCAGGACAATAAAACTGCTCCTGAATATTGAGGAGCTTGAGCTCCTACCCACCCTGAGCAAGGTGGCCCCATCCCAGCATGGATTCCAGTCTGCAGGAAGGTGACTCCATATGTAACTCTCAAGCACCCCACTCTGCCTTTGAATCACCATAACAGCTGGGGTTGGGGGGGTGTTGTCTAGTTGTCTAAGATGTTAAACCTGATGGCAAGCTTAAAGCAGCTCCCTCCTGCCTGGGCATCTCAATGAGGCTCCCACAGGCCCTAGTCCTAAACCTGGAGCCCCTTTCTCCATCCTTCACTGTCTCGACTCTTCATCTGAGTCACAAGCCACTCCCACCACTTCTCCCCACCAACGTGGCACCCCCTCTCTCCATGCGAGAGCCAAAGGGGTATTTTCTTTCTTTTTTTAAATAATTTTTTATAGTTGTCAATGGACCTTTATTTTACTTATTTATATGTGGCACTGAGAATTGAACCCTGTGCCTCATACATGCTAAGCAAGTGCTCTCCACTAAGCCACAACCCCAGCCCCCAAGGGGGTATTTTCAAAGGTCAACTGGACTTTCCACATCTCCAGCAGCCCCCACAGGAAATGGAATTAACCCGACTCCCCACAGAGGTCTGCAGGTCTCCTCCGACCTCCCTAGGTCTCTCTCAGAACAAGCCTCCACAGGGTCCCCACAGACTCTCTGTACTGGCAGTTCCTTCCTCTGTAATGCTTTCTCCTCGGAGGAGAGAAGGTCTTACTCCTCTTGATATTCAGGTTTAATAAGGGATTTAAAGGACAGTACCTGTCCATGCGATTTTGAAAGCCCTGCTGGTAGCCCGCCATTACAGCCGCTCCATAGGACAGAAATGTCTTTTCTCCCACACTTCCCTTGCCTGGAACAGTGCCTGGCCATGATAGTGATGCTGACATTTCTGCTCCTGGGGCTAATGAATTTATGGCACCCAGGGAACAGTTCTAAAGGAGCTCCCTAACTCCTGTCTGTCACTGGCCCATGAAGAGAATTTAAAGAATATTTTATGGGGGCTGGAGATGTGGCTCAAGCGGTAGCGCGTTTGCCTGCCATGCGTGCGGCCCAAGTTCGATCCTCAGCACCACATACAAATAAAGATGTTGTGTCCGTTGAGAACTAAAAAATAAATATTAAAAAAATAAAAATTAAAGAGTATTTTATGGTTGAAAGTTGGGATGAGGACTGATCTATCTCAGGAACAGTGAATTTCAGCCTTTCAACCTAATATTTGACAAAGGGTCAATAAAAACGGTGAAAAATGGGAACTACTAGCTTCAAAGGTAACCAAGGCATCACTTCGGCTAACAGGAAAGAACACAATAAAGAGTGTTTTATTAGCCAGTCAGAATGCAGAGAGGTCAGCCAGTTGGTTGGGAAACTTTCATCCAAACTATCTTCCCAAATCCAAGTCTCAGCCCAGATGAGACCCCTGAAGCAGGTATGGCTGTCAGTGAGGGTCCCTCATCCACCAGGAGGAGGCGCATTAACAGCCTCCATCTTTCTGACAACTCCCCCCACCCACCCATCTGCCCCACATCGCCCAGCTACACTTCCTTTCTCTGTAGTGAGCCACACCAAGGTGAGGCCCAATCACTGCATCCAAAAAGAACAAAGATCAAAAGGCTTCACCCCCAAATCCAGCGACTATTATTTCTGGATTCCAGATTACAGGTGAGTCAAAATCCTTATTCACTTCACACTTCGCCATTTACTTTCTCCAAAAAACAAGTAAGATGTCTTAAATTAAAAAATAAACTGTTTTACTTTATAAACCACTGTTATGGTTTGGGTATGAGGTGTCCCACCAAAGCTCCTATTGGTGCAGGAATATTCAGAGGTAACATGGTTATGAGAGCTGTAACCTAATCGGCCCATGCTAGTTTGAATGCACTGACTGGGTGGTAACCATAGGCAGCTGAGAACTCTGAAACCATGCACCCCAAAGAATTTTCCCTCCTCCAGATTGTTCTTGTCAATTGTTTTGGCTGCAGTGATGAAAAAGCTGAAACAGAAATTAGTACCTAAAAAGGGGTCATTGCTGTGAATATTGTGATCATATGGTTCAGAAGCCTTTGGGGCTGATTTGCAAGAGGAATTTTGCAAAGTTTAGAGATGCGGACTGGAAAAGCTTTAAAATTTTACAAGCAGAGATTTATGGATGATTCTGGTGGGAGCTTTGAAGACCCCAATGCCAATAAGAACGTGAACCATGCTCATGAGACTTCAGGGAATTGAGTACTCTGTTGGGAATTGGACTAGAGAACATTCATGTTATATTCTGGCAAAGAACATAGCTACATGTTGCCCCTGTCCTGAGACTTTGTACAAGATTTAATTTAAAAATGATGGACTAATTAAAGTGGCTGATAAAATTCCAAGGCAACACAGCATCTGGTCAGTGGTGTGGATGTTGTATGCAGGTTTTAGTCAGGTTTATTGTGAGAAACTGGAGCAGAAAACAAAGCTAAAGATAATAAAAATTTGCAGTTTGGCCAGAAAAGTGCATGTAAAGCTAGAGCCAAGGAAGGTGTGCTTGTGGAAGAGTTGGAGTCCCTAAAGAGACACCAAGTACTTTGCACTGAGACAATAGGAAAAACATCTGCAGGGGACCTCAGGAATTTGCAAGATCACACCCACTGAAGGCTCCAGGCTATAGAAGATGATAAAATTCTTTTGAGAACAGATCGTGGGGGCACCCTGCTCACTCGAGGGCCTAGGAAGTTGTTTTACCATGCTGAGCTGCACAGCAACTCTGAGCCCATGGCAGACTTGATTCCAGTGGGTCCAGATCCTGCATAAGAAGGCTGCAGACCCTTGAGTCATCTATATGATGCCAACCCTGCAGGAATGCAGGATGCTGGAGCTAAGCCGTCCTGGAGACTCCCATTCAAGATTTCAAAGGAAGGTCTGGGAGGCCATGCAAAGTGTAGCAGACCCTGAGAGGATGGTGCATGAATCCCTGAAGATGAAGTTGGAATGAAGGCCCCAGGAACCAAGAGGTGCCAGTAATGGGGACTGAGTGCAAAAATAGCTGCTGGCTGCCATGAAAGCCTGGTCTATGAGCAGCACAACCACAAGGTCAAAGAGGCAGTACTGCTTCAGCCCTTTGAGAGCACACCTCACAGTGAGTGTCTTAGATGCTGTACACGGAGCTAAAGGATGTGTCTGCTCAACTGAGTTTTGGTCTTATTAGGGTCACATCCATCTTTCTGTACCCTTATTCCTCCCTTTTGGAATGGGAATATTTACTCTTTGCTATTGTATATTGGATTTTGTAACTTGCTTTTTGATTTTTACAGGGACTCCCAGCAAAAAGTTTGCATTCAGTCTCAGTTTAGACTTTGGGGTAATGCCAAAACTGTGAGGACTAGGAGACTCTTAGAGATGGACTAAAAAGCATTTTGCATTGTGAGATAGAAATGAGTTTTGGAGGGCAGGGACAGAATGTTATGGTCTGGATGTGAGGTGTCCCCTAAACATTCCTGTTGGTGTAGGACTCTTCAGAGATATGACTACCTTATAAGCTGTAACCTAGTCAGCCCATGCTAGTTTGAATGAACTCACTGGGCACTGTAAGCAGGTGCAAGGTGGCTGGAGAGGGTGGGACACTGGAGATGTGCCCTGGAATGGCTGTTCTTCCTGAAGCCCCTTCCTCCTCCCCTCTCTTTCTGCTTCCTGACCCCACCATAAGCTGAGCTGCTTTCATTCTCCACTGGCCCCTCCCCCATGATGTACTGCCTCACGTCAGGCCCAGAGCAATGGAGTGGGCCACTGAGAACTCCGAAAACGTGAGCCCCAAGTAAACTTTTCCCCATCCAAGTTGTTTTTGACAGGTATTTTGGTGGAAGTAATGCAAAAGTTGACTAAAACAAAAACCTAATATGTGTTTGTCTATATGAAATAAGAAGAACTGAAAAGGAAACTTGAAAATTTAAAGCCCAAAACTAGGATGCTTTCATATGATTAAGCAAATTTTTAGAATTTAAAATATTCTTTTATGGCTCCCCACAAAAACTTGCCCCAAGGTCTAGTCACAGGACAACTATGCCCCAGTCTGCAGCTATTTTGAATTTCTGCAACTGATTCAGCTCTCCAGTTGCTGATAAATACTGTAATCAGAGTTCTTTCCCTCCAACCAAAGCAGGGAAATTGAAACATCAGGGTTTATCTCCATGTGTCAATTGGCTTTCTGTCCCTGTGACTAAATACTGGAGAAAAAGGACTTAAAGGAGGAAAGGTTTATTTTGGGCTCATGGTTTCAGAGGTTTCAATCCATAGTCATTTGGGGCCTGTGGTGAGACAGAAAGTCATGAAGGGAGTGCAGGGAAGAGCAGAGCTGCTCATCTCATGGTGGCCAGGCAGCAGAGAAGAAGGGCAGAGGGACAAAATATCTCCCAGAGCCCACCCTCCTCCAACTAGGCCCCCGACAGTTTCCACCACCTCCTAGCAGCAGCACATTGGGGACCAAGCCTTCAACACAGGAGCCTTTGGGGTGCATTTCTGATACAAGCCACAATATTCCACAGCCCAGATCTGAAAGTTGAAAGAGTAATAAGTAGGTCTACATCTTCTTGAAGTCTCAGGGAACATCTGCTCTGTGCAAGGTTGGTGTTATGCTAATGCCGGGGGAAACTTTTGATGCATAGCGCTGCTGCAGGCACTGAGAAAACCATTACCACTGCTGGCCACTGAGGAGCCCATCCCTGGGTCAACAAGGGACCTGGAGTGAGCAGTCAATGTGCTCAACAAGGATGGTTTAATGTTAGAGTCTGTAAACAAGTCAAGATGGCGCCTGGCATTTTGCCAGAGGGAGTGGTTTGTGAAGTAATGCCAGCAAGCCATTAAGTGTGGAGATTCCTTATTGGCAGCAGTTTAACGGAAATCACACTCGGACCAGCATCATTCCTTCAGGTCTTGGAAGGTGGGGGAGCCGAGGCTCTGAGCTAAGCCAGTCTGGCCAGCTGATCATCCAAGGCAGCTTCCAGTGCCGTCACAGTGGCCATCGGCTCTGTCAGAGGCAGGTGTGGCTTGACAGGGCCATGCCAGCAATGGGTAATTGTTGTGTCTGAAAAGAGCTGTTCCCAATGGCTGCAGCCACCCAAAGCTACAAGAGGAAAACCCATAAACCCAGCCAACTGATCCCAGGCACACGGGACCCTTTTCCAGCCAACTTGAGCACACACTGCTCCCTAGATCCCATCTCAGCAAAGTATCCTGTGCTCTGTATGTCAATGGCTCTGCTGTAATCCTGAATTTAGAATTACTCATGGAAACCGAATCAAGTATCTGTTACCCTCTAAAACTATCATCATATCCATGAGGAAATCGGCTGTAAAGCAGCTTATCTTTGGGGATTAAATATTCCCCAGTCCAAAATGCAGTTTTTAAAATACAATTTTCTGCCTTTTGTTCTATATTCTGGATTACTGGGCCTGAGTCAATTCAACTGTGTCTCTATAAAGCCATGTGCATGTAGGCACTTTAACATGATTGATCACAAAAGATTTTTAATGGGGCTGGGGATGTGGCTCAAGCGGTTGCGCGCTTGCCTGGCATGCGTGCGACCCAGGTTCGATCCTCAGCCCCACATACAAACAAAGATGTTGTGTCCGCCGAAAACTAAACAATAAATATTAAAATTTAAAAAAAAAAAAAAAAAAAAAAGATTTTTAAGGTCTTGAAGATATTGGGAGGGGGGACTTCCTGATGTTCTGATGTTTGTCATTGGATGGGAACCTTTTCTTTTTTCCATTGGTATTGTCTTTGGGGGGTTTTGTTGCGGTTTAGTTTTTTGGTGCTGGGGATCTAGGACCTTGAGCATGCTAAGCATGAGCTCTCCCACAGCATTACACCTATAACCAGGGGAGGTTTTGTTCAAGTTATATTCAGATTTTTGGAAATCACCTATTAGTAAACTACAGAGGATGGGGTGCACAGGTCTGCATGGCCAAGGCAATCACATTAAGGAAGTAATCCCCGTTTGAATTTTTGATATTAATAAAAAGCTCATTTTCAAATTGCCAGATGCCCACATTGACCTCCATGCCCTTATTCCACTTGAGACAAACATACATTCTTTCCTAGAAAAGAAAAACACTTTCACTTTTATGCTGCCCATGAGGTTGATGGTCCCCATGAAACACATCATCCCTTCCGAGTGTAACAACTTGTTTACTTTTCCTCTTTTGCTCTAGATTCAGCTGTTCACGCCAAAAGGGAAGGGGAGGAGCCACGCATCTGAAGTGTCTGAATCCTACTTGGCTCTGTGCACTGACTTAGACACTGCAATGTCTTCCTATTAGAGGGAGTTTAACAGGAAAGTGCTATCTTCTCGTATTTCCTTTAGTATTTTCTTCACTACTTTTTTGGGGGTGGGGGTACTGGAATTGAACTCAGGGGCACTCGACCACTGAACCACCTCCCAGGCCTATTTTGTACTTTATTTAGAGACAGGTCTCACTGAGTTGCTTAGCGCCTTGCTTTTGCTGAGGCTGGCTTTGAACTTGAGATCTTCCTGCCTCAGCCTCCCGAACCGCTGGGGTTACGTGCGCCCAGCTCACTGCTTCATTTTTCCTCTCAGCACTCATTACCTAGCACTTAACATATATGCAGATATACACCTTTCATACATATAAAATGCTATCATCCATTATCTTCATGAATACATACACACATACCCACATAGCACATGCATACACACTCTTACTTGTTTTTATTATGCCCGTCTCTCCACTGGAATGCAAATTCCATGAGAGTAAGAATCTTTATCTGCCGTTACTATATATCTCCCATACCTGCCAATATTTAGCAGGAAGTAAACACTTAATAAGAAGTTGATGAATAAATCAAAGGATAAATTATAGCCATGACTCCATCTTTTTTTATAACTTGAGGTAAACACACACTTAAAGGCTTATAGACTAAAATCCGTATCATCTCCAAATTCCTTCAAGTTGTCCTCACAGTATTGACAGCTAAGCCTGATGCAGACTCCCTACTGCTTACATCCGTGGGTGGCAGGAAAATTTGCTTTTCTATGTCAAGTTTGCTTTTCTATGTTCAAGTTGCTGTGAAAATAATTTCATAGATCCTTACAAAACTAGTTATACTAATTTCTTGAAATCAAAACAACTCAGAACAGAATGCTTATGATAGAAAGGGAGCTGAACAGTAAATCCAAGAGCCAGCCAGATCCCTCAGCACCTGCGGTGTGTGGGGTACACCTGGCCCTGAGCAGAGGCACCACGTGCTCAGTCGTCAACCCCCCCCACACACACACACACCTATGACCACGGAAGGAGGAACGGGAACTAGCCAAGGTATGGCTGGGAAGAATCTGCCCCGGTCCCAAGGCCAAGGCAACACCACTTCCTGCCTGGGTACAGGGCTCACATGCTGAGCCAGGGCCTCAGGTCCCCAGGATCATAACAGGGAGTGGGGCTGGGTGCTGAGCTCAAGGGGAAGACAGGGCTGAGTGGGGGCTAGAGGTGGCTCACGTAGAGGCTGCATGGCGGCAACATGGCTGCAGGCTCAAAGCAGGCAGGAGGACACTGGTGCCAGTAAGCGAGGCCAGCAGCGGGCAGAGACAGGCCCGGCTCCCCACCACAAGCAAACCTCATGCCAGAAAGAAAGGACTGGCAGGAGTCCCACGAGTCCTGCCTCTGTGACACCCTCCTAAATGGCAGCGGGGACCGGAAGCCCGGTGCTCCTCCACTGCTCTCTGCTTCTTGTGCAGTCGAAATAGTCCATGGAAAAGGCAGTTCTGTGTAGGGCATGGGCTTGGGCACTCGGGTCTCAGGCAAGCTACTGGACCTCCCTGGACCTCCTTCCCTTCAGTAACCAGCGTGAGGATAATACCTGCTTGGTGGGCCTGTGATGGCCGCTAAGGAAGGAAAGCATCCAGCTCAGGAAAGACAGGGAAGTTTCGGGAAGGGGCAAAGCACTCGGGCAGCCATCAGAGATGGGGGCACTTTAGAATACGGGATGTCCACAAAGTGGGGAACACCCAGCCACAAAAGGAATGTCCTGCTCACACGTGTCAACAGGGACAGCCTGGAAAACCCACCAAGGGACAGCTCACGGATGGAAGGCCACGTTGCAGGTGACCCCAGGTATATGAAATATCCGGCTGGGAAACCACCGAGGCACAAGCAGGTGAGTGGCTGGGCTGGGAGGGAGGACAGGGACTTGTGGGGCTCCCTGTGGGCAAGGGCTGTGGTGGCGGCTGCACTCACAGCCACTGGCTGCGCCTTCAGAAGGGTGACAATGGTGGGTCCTGATACAAGAGAGTCACCAGCTAACAGGAAGGAAGGAGGAGAGGAAGGGAAGAGGGGAGGAGAGAACAGCAAACAGAGATGAGGGACATAATGGCAGACTCCTAAAATGCCATTTAATTAATAATAATTTTTTAAAAACTAGATCCTCCCGGCGACATTGCAGCTGCACTCACTGGGCCACACGAGCACCCCTTCCTTCCACCACCCGCCACACCCTCCAGCCCCCGCCCAGTGCCCAGGGACAGCTCTCCTTGTACAGGTGCCGTACTTCAAGCCCTGCTGCTGCTGGCTTCCTCCATCAGAGCCCTTCAGCAAACCCTGGAGGCCAGAACAGCATGCCCAGGAAGAAGAGCAGGATGTGGTGCCTCCGTCAGGGCTTCCCTTGGCTCCCACAACCCAATCTGCAGACTATTGAAGAGGAGCACATAGTGCCCTCGCTGTCCACACTCAGGAGGTTCAAGCTGAGGGTGCAGCTCAGGGCAGAGCATGTGGGAGGCCCTAGTTCAGTCCTCAGTACCAGGGAAAAAACAACTCCAGCTTGATTTATCTCCTACACCCGGAGGTTAGAAATGCCCCATGTCTCAAAGCGAAAGCAGCCTTTAGGACCACAGTAACCTCGTGCTTTTCCTGGGCTGCAGCACGAATCCTAGGGATGTGCCTTGCAGGCTTTTCAACTGTAGTCCAAGAGCGACCTGATGAGAAGCCAAAGGTTAGGGAAGAACTACACACAGGGCATGGATTCTTAACCCTCCAGCCAATTACCGAGTTTCCTTAAAAACTGGACTTACATGAAAATACCCACTACACTGAGGATTTGGCCACAAGTGAGGGAAAGACAAAGTTCAAATCCCTTAAACAATAGAGTTGTTTAGCTCCTAAGATGAGAACTCAGGAAGGCAGAAGATGGGAGTTTATTTAGCAGTTCAATGTCTAGTAAAAATTCAAGTCCTGTCCTTTCTGCTCCCCCTCCCCAGCTGACACCACCAGGCCACTCAGCAGCACTAAGCTCCAGGTCCAGGATCACTATGATGTATCTTTTTCAAGAGGAAGGAAAACATTCTCATCAATACCCCAATTTCCCTCGTCCCCCGTCCCTACCTACATCAGCCATTCAGCAAGAACCTGGAATAATCAACCTGCTCAAGGCTGCCCCCACCCCAACTTCCCAGGAACAGGATAAAGCTGTGATCCTCTGAGAGAAAGCCGATGTCTGCTGTTCAGGAAAACAGGAGTGATACAAGCCACAAGACAATCTGGGAGTTCTTTACCTGGAAACCTCTAGGTATGATTTGACTTTTTCAGCCCCCACAAAATGTGATTATTTAGTTGGTCCTAATGCAAGATGCAAGAGAAAATCCTTAGTGGGAGCAAAATGTCACAACAAGGAGTGGCTTCAACGTTCCCATTCTTTCCTTCCAACAGGAAAATATCCTGGAATGGCTAGCATGCCCTCTTCTCATGAAAGGCCCCAACACCCCCAAGAGCATCCTGCAGGGCAGACAGGGGACACAGGGTCTCTGCAGCTGAGAATTCTAACAGACTCTAGCTGAAGCCTGACACTGAAGAGGGTGCATAAGAGGGTGCAGGGGTCCTGCACCCCACCTGGGGTGCACGGCGGGAGTGCTTTCTTCTCCTTGTTTACTTCACTCTGTTATCATTACGCTGCTCCCAAGGGCTTTTTTCTTTCTCCAATTATTCATTTTAAAAACACAAATTCAGGTACACCCTCCTTCCGCTGCAAAAGAATGTGTTGTGTTGTTTTGTTTTGGGGGAGGGGAGTACCAGGGATTAAATTCAGGGGCACTTGACCACTGGGCCACATCCCCAGCCCTATTTTGTATTTTATTTATAGTCGGGGTCTCACTGAGTTGCTTAGCACCTCTGGCTTTGAACTTGTGATCCTCCTGCCTCAGCCTCCTGAGCCGCTGGGATTACAGACATGCCTGATGGAAATGTGGTTTTAAATATTCAACAAGCAGGCACCCCAAAGCTCTCTTTAGGTCTCCCACCTTCCACTCACATCAAACCCAAGAAAGGCTCTAGTGATTTAACCCCATGACTGAACTGAAAAAACGCAATGCTACATACTTTCAACCATGCACACATCCCCTCCCAGTACCAGTACCCCCACCAGCTAAATATGACCTAACAGAAAAGGCGCCAAACTCAGATGCTGCTCTGTACACATTGGACATGCAGAAGAGCTGACTTTGCTAATGGCGCCTGTGCTTCTTCCTGAAGCAGCCAGCTGTGGCTTCACGTTGCACTTGGGAGACAGGGTTTCTAATTTTTCTCTTTGCATCTGAATGTTTATTTGTGAAGTCTTGAACTCTGAGAAACCTCCAACTCTACAAATTATTTGGGCAAGCTGCCGTGACCATGACCTTGGAGTCTCCAAGGTTCCAGGCTTTGAGAAACCCGCGTCCAGTTATTTAATTAGCACCAAGTCCCTGTGTCACGCAATGCTGCTGTTGAGGGAGTGCTGTTTCTCTGACATGTCTATTTTCCTAGTTAGTAACTACTAACTAGAATGAGCAGAGCCTCTAAATAAACCAGAGGCATCTGCACAGGCAAGGGATGAAAGGGTGTGATCCGCCTCGATACTGGAGCAGATCTGAGCGAAAAGACTCAGGAATAGAGGCTCATGATCCTGGGCAAGCAGGTAAGTGCATCTTAAATACGTAAATACTAAGTCCCCAAAAGTAAATTAGAGTTGCAGCTAGATATACTTACATCCCATTCATCTCAATTTTATATTATTTTAAGGTCTAAATGATCGATGAATATTCAAAAGATGGATGAATGAATGAAATCCACAGGATAGCCCACCTGGTGGGAAGGTAAGTTCTTCGGCATTTAGCGTCCCACAAGTAAACCATGTGGACAGCTCTCCCAGTCCTCGGTACGGAAGACAGGGCCCTAGTCTACTGGAAGACACCTGAGATCCCAGTGCTTGGGTAGGGGACGCAGGGGTGGCCAGGACAGGGCAAGAGGTACAAGGAGACTGTCCAGCCCAGCACGGAGAAGGCAGAGAGATGGTGGAATCTTTATGTGACAGATGACTGTGCCTTTGGAGGCACTGTCCACAAAAAGGATTTGCAAGACTCTGGTTAGTTCCCATACAGTGAGTTATTCATAAGAGAGAAAGACAGGCCCTGTCCTCTCCCCAGCTTCCTGCCTCAGATGACATCTCTTCCATACTGTTGGCCATTATGAAGCCAACCTACCACGAGGCCTCACCAGAGGCAAAATGGATGGGGCCACCCAATCTTATACTTTTGGCCTCCAAAATAATGAGCTAATAAACAAACCTCTTTTCCTTATACCCAGCCTCAGGTATTGTTATAGTAATAGAAAGTGGACAAGGGCACTGTGCTTTTACCTGGGACACTTTAGATGCTCCTACCCTGCAAAATGGCAGCTGCCTTCACAGCCCCTCCCACCCATGTGGCCTCTGCAAGGCTTGAGGGGCTCCTGGGCAGCCATTGTACTCTGGCCCACCAACTTTGCTCTTTCCGAACCTGCAGTGCAGCCCAAGAAACCAGTCTCTCTGCTGGCCATCTACAGGAAAGACGTCCACACTAGGGAGCTGTGGGGTGGCCACTTCCAAGCATGCCAAGCCGAGAAGGACCACAGGGAAAATGACAGGGAGAGCCATGGACATTGTGGTCAGGCAGTGAGGACAGCTTGTGCTGTAAAGTCTGGTCACTCTGGAGTCCCTCGAGATGACTCAGTATCCAGGATGTCTGAGTAATAAAATAGCAGGATGGAATAAATTTTGAAATGGGAGAGAGGGAGAGAGAGGGGGAGACAGGGAGGGAGAGAGAGAGTGGGAGACAGGGAGGGAGAGAGAGAGGGGGAGACAGGGAGGAAGGGAGAGGGGGAGAGGGGGAGAAAGGGAGAAGGGGAGAGGGGGAGAGGGGGAGGGAGGAGAGGGGGAGAGGGGGAGGGAGGAGAGGGAGGAGAGGGGGAGAGGGGGAGAGGGGGAGAGGGGGAGAAGGGGAGAGAGAAAAGGGGAGATGGGGAGAGGGGAAATCATAACAACAGTCTGGACTTCCTCTGAGCCAGAAAGGGTCTGCAGCAGAGCAGCCCTGGCTGCCAGCAGAGAGGGGGAGATGGAATCAGGAGCTTCTGTGGTAACTGAGCAGCCTGGGGTCCCGGGGAAGTGTCCGCTGCTAATGCACAACCAGCCCACTGGCGGATTTCGCCAGATGGCCACTGCTCTTAAGAAGGGCACGCTTTACGTAACCTCTCTAATGTTACATGAGAATTCACTCTTTGTCGCCTGGCATGAGTTATTACATTGTTAGTCCCAAGTCTCCATGACTGTGTGATTAAATCACTAGGACTCAGACGAAGGCACCAGGGAGGAGCCAGCACCAGCAGTACCTGCATCACCAGGGGAGATGGCCCTGCCTCCATGGCTCCACGGCCGGGGCCCAGCGCTGCGCCCTTACAGCCTCTCAGAGCACATTTCCACCAAAGAGCGACAAGGTGACACTTGGTGGCAGGTGCTTTGCTATCTCACAAAATCATTCTAAATCCTTTATGATGTGGGATCTCTACACTTCTAAATATAACTGAATATTGGGTGAACTGAGGAGTAGAACGCGAGGCAGTGTTGAAGGCCGTGGCTGGAACGTGTGTTTGAAACGGACCTTCAACCTCTGTTCATTAAAAATTTTCACAATTCAAGTATTTCTTATAACCTGCTTATGTTGATTTTTTTTCCTTAGACTTAAATAGTTACAATTGTTACACTGTCTGTATTTATGACAAACGCAACTAGCCCCTCATGATGGTTAAGCTACCCAGCAAAACTCAAGTGAAGGCACTTGGGTCCTGCCAATTGAAAATCCATACTAAAAAAAAAAAAAAAAAAAAAAAAAAAAAAAGATCCTAACTGCTTTTCTGGCAGAGAAGTTATTAAACACAAGGCCAGAAATTAATATTGTTTAATCTGTCAGAAATCTAAATAAAAATACGAATTTATGAATTCAGACTCACCAGCTGCTGAAGGTTGGCATAACCAAGAAATGGGTCCAGAGAGTTACAGCAGCGAAGGTGTCACCATGGTAACAGAGGACTGAATTGGCCAACTCTAGAGGTGCACCCACAGCACCTGCCCACAGGGCCTGGCCTGCCCAAAGCCACTGGGCAGCAAGCCCCAAGAGGTTCGCTCCTCACCAGCCCTCCTCACAGCAGAAGGCCCCACCCAGGCCCCAGGTGAGCCAGGCCAGTTCCCAAGCAGTGCACAACCAGGGTTGGGGACAATCCCAGCACACAGGCTCGCTTCCCAAGGCCCAGTGCCACCCCAGGTTAAAATCACAACGCTCTTGGGTACAGTGAGAGGCCAAACAAAAGAAAGCACCAGATCCACTGTGGACTCTGCCATGCTGCCCCTCTGTGGCCTGTGCGGAGAGGACTGAGGACTGAGGGCCTGCACCTGGGTGGTTAGTGGTAGGTGTCCATGGGCAGAGTGGGGGACGACACAGCATCTGGCCACACCCTGCCTATGGAGCTCAGCAAGGTGCCGACTAGGGAAGCAGGTGTCCCTCCCCAATGTTGATGCCATCACCCCATCCTCTGAGGGCCCAAACAGAGCAGGAAGGGCGAAGAAGGCTAAACCATCTGGCCCCTCTGTTCTTCCCTGGACCACAGCCTGGGACTGGAGCCTACAGCCCTGGCCTTCCGGTCCCGGGTTGTAAGGACAGATTCTGGGTCTCCTTGGCCTCCATGTGAGCCTGCTCCTTGTAATCAATCTCCTTTCACACAGAAAGGTTCGCTATGAAGAACTGGCTGAACATCTCTACCGGTTCTGTACTGCGGAGGACCCTGACACACTGTTCTCTGCAGACAGCCAGCTTTAAAGAGACAAATGGACCAACACACGCCCTCAAGCCTCCTGTGCCAAATGACTTGCAATAGAGTCCTGGGATCTGGAGATGCCGGCGTTCCCAATGAAGGGTCTCAGGAACCCCCACCCCCAAGCCAGGATGAACTACCAGTGCATGAGAGCCAGGAGGACAGGCCACTCCATTCTGTGTGACACACAACCTAGACCTCATGTACATAGCACCCCCTAAGTACACCAAGGGCAATCTCACAGCAGACAACAGGTCAATATACCAACAACCTGATCATTCAGCCAGGATCAGCTGTTGGGTTTTCCCTATTAACATTGTTAGCTTCCTTTACCAGAAATTTAAGAAAATGCATGAGCATGTATGTCCACCGGCAGCCATTTTTCTACATGGGCACATAGGGGGTTAGCCAAGCTGTAACTACCTGACCTGACCTTAGTTCACCGTTTTATGAGAATATGGTTTGAGGATCACTGATCTAAAGCTCTTTTTATCCCAGGGATTAAGCTAACAGGTTCCTCTAAATAAATTCTGTCTTGCATGCTAATTTTGGAGAATTCTGCCTTTTCACTCTTGTCTCCTAGGCATCAAATTTGTGTCTGGGTTTTTTAGCTAAGTAAGGAATTAGAAATAAATGTAGAAGACCAAAGATTCTTATTCTCTGCTTCAAGGAGATAAGGCCTTAGAAAGCAAAAACTGCCATGGTAATTAGCTAACCAGACAGCAAACACCAAATGGATCCACACATACACACTCGCCAAACTTCCAGACAGCGCCAGGCACTTGGCTGCAAACGGGAACTTCATCCACAGCATTTCAATCTCTATGGGCATTAGAGGAAAATAAATTCTGCTGGTAAAACAGTTCCCAAACAATGGGATCCTAGAAGTCATCTTTTTTTATATATACTTATTTTTTAGCCCTCAGCGGACACAACATCTTTATTTGTATGTGCTGCTGAGGATCGAACCCAGGCCGCACGCATGCCAGGCGAGCGCACTACCGCTTGAGCCACATCCCCAGCCCCTAGAAGTCATCTTGTAGAAAGAAATATTCATTTCATTGTTATTTTATTGTATGTTTTCTTAAAGATAAGAGACAAGCGATCAGAAACTCACATTTTCCAGCTCTGTGGGTTACTGATAACAAAGGTGGGTTTAGTAATCCACACTCCTCACAAGAAGTAAAAGAACACAAGATGCCGTTTTCCTGTGACAGCCACTGTTCCTTGCTTACCCAAGTTCTATTCCACCCTATTCCTTACATGCATTCAGAGACCATATGTCTGGCTTTAAAACATTTCCCAGCATCCCTTTGCACATTGTTATGTGACCCAATCCTGGCCAATGTGAAGTAAACAAAAGTACACAAGTGAGTTTATTTGTAAGTTATTTCAAAAGACACTGTGTCCTTGACCCTTCCTATAATCTAAATGCAGATTTGATGGCTGGAACTGCAGCAACCATGTTGGAATCAGAAGGCTTCCTTGAAGATGAAAGCTAGTCCCTTTCCTCACACCATACTGCTTAACCATCACTAAAGTCAGAAGACAGAAAAAACCTAAGAACTGAAAGGGCCCAGAGTTTCCACACCCATCCTCAGCACCTCCTGGAGGATTTTCACATTAGAAAGTGAATCTGTACCTTGTTTAAGGCATCATTATTGGATTTCATGTTGAATAAACCTGAACTTAATAGCACCGCAACCCCCATGGTATTCAGGCCCCAGAGAGCCCACCCACTTCCCGGTCACACCAGCCTGCATTCCAGACACTATCTCTGAACAGCCTCCCCAGTCAGATGGTCCACATGACCCAGAGTGACAAGAGTGACGAGTGGCTCCCAATACTAGGCCAGCATGGGCCTTGCAGCTCTCATTGAGTTCTGGAGTTGCTCCTCCCTAGTCAGCGTCCTGAGTCCGCGTCCTGAGGACACCCCAGCAGCCCGGCGGGGACACCCCAGTAGTCCTACGGGGACGCCCACACCAAGAGGCACAAAAGCCCCTCCTGGCAGCAATGCCACCCCTTGTTCTCACGCTCAAACCCTTTGAAGGCTTCTGTCTTTAAAAACTGTGAAACGGCACCTTCAGCTCCCATCAGACCCCTCTGCCCCAGGGTCCAAGAAACAGACCTTCCTGACACTCCTCCAAAACCAGAGAGGGCGAGCCAGCTCCCTGGGAAAGCAGGACCCCGTGGAGGGCCAACCCTGGCTCAGCAGCCCCTTCCCACACGGTCCCGTCCACAGCCCAGCCTGGCCCACGGACCAGCTCACACCCTCTGTACCCTGACAGCTCTAGGAGGTGACCCAGGGACACTGTGTGCCTGGGCACAGTGTTTTGCTGGGCTGGCTTCTGGTAAGTAGCTCAGGGAAGCGATGGATGTGGGGACGAAACCATCCACACCAGTGGTATGTCCACAATTCTAGGGTGCTCCCTTCACTGACAGAGGATGTCCACTTCCCCGGCCCTGGAGGGCAGGTGAGCCTCAGTGACTGGATTCTAACATAGGCCATGCCACCAGAACAAAGGCTGACACAGCCGTCCACCCTCCTCCCAGGGAAGGGGCCAACTGTATGCGAACCCCACACCACAAGGGGCCTGTGCATTTGCTTCACTTATTCAACAGGCTGAGGATGCAAAAGCCCAGCTAGAGGAAGTTCATGCATTTTAGACCCAAGGTCACCAAGGAACACGCTCTCCCTCCAGAAAACTACACATCGGAGCTGCAGACAACTTAAAGGGCTCCTGCAGCACTTCAGCTGTCACAGGACAGAAGACCCTCGACTGCCACATGCAACGTCACCCTCCTCAGAACATTCCCAGGGACAGGACCATCCAGCCAGGGAACATTTCCCAAATCTCTTTCTTCCAAATTCAGGGCATTGTAGATAGATCCAAAGACACAAGTAACAGAAAATCTGCAAAGAAAATGCAGTTATTAACAAAGTAGCCAACTGCAGAGACCCAAAAGGAAGGAGAGACATCCACAGAGCTGTAGGGAAACAACAGCACAAAGGCCCATGGTGTGAGGTGACGTCCAGGTGGCCTGGCATGGAGAGGGTTTTAACTGGGTAGCTGCAAACAACTCCATCCTGCCACCTTCCTCTTTAGCTCCCAAGACTCTCTCAAAGTCTTTTAAAAATAAGTCAAAATTTAAATTTCTTTAAAACCTATGAGATAAGCGGGAAGGATGAGGAGCATGCACAACAGGCATTTCACGCACCGGGCAAGCAGCGTTGGGCACCCAGCACGTCCTCCCTGGCACCGAAGATTCTGGGCTGAGAGCAAACTGGGTCTTATGCAGGGCCCCTGCTCCCTTCCCCTTCTCTGTGCATTGGGGAGTTTTCACAGGGTCCTGGGAAGGAGCACAAGTGTGCCTTTAATCTGCCACACTCACCCAAAGGCAATAAAAAAGGAATTTGCACATGTATACAAATTGGAAGCCCAGAAGACTGGGAAATGCGACTCCTGGATCGAGAGGGAGAAAATACACCATTTCATCAGGGTGTAGTCGTCTTAAAAGGCCCCAACCCTAGGAACAGCCAGACTCTGACCCTAAGGCCACAGCTCAGGGATTTAAATTTCCCAGCTGCAGGAAGTACTGGGGCAGTGCTTCAGGGGCACCTTGGTGACCAACCTCAACCTCACAGTCCTCCAGTGAGGTTGAAGACAAAGACACAAAACCAAGCAGAACTGTCACCAAAGACGCTGGCAGCAGGGCTGGGGTTGTGGCTCAGTGGAAGAGCAGCTGCCCATAAGTGTAGGGCCCCGATTCCATTCCCAGTATCCAGACAGGGCGGGCAGGGGGGCTGGCAGTGTTGTGACAGGTGGGACCATTTACAGGCTCGGAATTTTATCAGCTTCTGGTCTCAGGGCCTCCCCAGTGGAAGGCCTCACACCCCTTGGGAACATCCAGCTTCCAGCAGGGACAAGGGGCCACATTGAGACCTCCAAGGGCCACAGATGTTCACACACTCCTAGGTCCCATCTTTCAGCAGCTCAACAACAAGCACCTACCACATGGGAGATGCATCTCCAGGTGCTAAGGATACGACAGCGAGCATGACAGACAGATGCCCATCTCCATTCAGGGGTGCACTACTGGAAATGACAAATGGAGCACAAAGCATTTCAGGACATTTGTCATGAGTGCCACAAATAGGTGCAGTGGGACCTGACATAGCCTCAGTTCTCCAGGGAGGCTTCTCTCTGGAGGTGGCCTTAAGTCTGAGTTGTGCAGCTGGCCAGAAACCAGGGGGGGACGCAGGGCAGGAACAGCCCACCATTAAGGATGAGCACCATGGCAAGAGCACTGTGGCCATGCCCGGCCAGCACACAGGGCCCCTGAGGCCATGCGCAGGATGCTGGGTCTCATCCCACTGAAAAGCCCAGGCAGGCCACTGACCTAAGGAGCCTGATGAGCCTGGCCTTTCTGAAGGTCAGCCTGGGGACAGGCCAGGAGGTCAAGAGTGTGCTGAGAGGACAGGGAGACCCTGGGCACACCAGGGGAGATGAGAGCAGGATGGACCTGAGAGACGATGGGCTGACACCTGGGGCTATGTCCAGCCAGCAGGCTTCAACCCTCTGCTCAACACTGACTTAGAGACCACTTGAGGCTGCTTGAGGAAGGGGAGGCAGGAAGCCCTGGGTGGCCGCTTCAGCCCGTCTCCAGTGGCCCTGCATCCTTCGGGGCCTCAAGTAACACAGAATGACGTGGAAGTTTATTTCACATACTTCTATACTATTACACTTTCCAATGATGTGCATAGATTAATACTGTAATTTTTTAAAGCCAGTAAGAATATTTTATCATGAAACCTGGAGCAGATACTGTTATGAGCAGGGGCTCTGGGGGCTGGGGAACCGCTCCATTCTCACACAGCTTTGATCTCCTTCTGCTTCAATATGAAGTTGCCACACGGTCTCTTGTGGACATTAACATGAGGACCCCTGTGTTCCTCTTCAAATGTTATTCAGAGGCAGATGAGACATTCCCATTATTGTCTCTGAAGTCATCCCCAGGGGTGATAAATTATCTGGGATAAACTAAAAGAAAACCAGAATACCCACTGGCTTCCATTTTTCAAGTCCTAACTCCCTGGGCTCTCCTCCCTCCAGGGGACTCTAAAAATATGCAAGTTCCACCTCCCAGCCATGGACCCACACTGCCAACTACGCAAGACGAGCTTGTTAATCTGACTTTCTTGGTGAACATAATGACCAAGTCACCCCCAAGGTGCAGGAGGGCAGAGCAGAATGGGCTGTGGCACTGATATGACCTCTCATCCGCCCCACCTCTCCATTTCCAGGCCTTCCAGGAGCTCTGGGGGGGGGGGGGCAGACAGTTACCTTTGATCAACCGTGCTGCCAGGTCCCTCCAACAGCTCTGCCACTCACCTAAGGCACCTAAGGCACCAAGAAGGCAGCAGCAGCCAGACACCAGATCACTAAGGTCCTGATCCCCAGAGCCCAGAATCCCGCTCCAGGTCAGCGCAGGAGAGCACTCTGTTCTGCCACATGTCTGGGGCCCTGTTGAACACACTTGCATTTTATGTGCCAGTTTGAACACAGCACATTTCAGGATCATTAATTCACTGGGGTTTAGTGGCTACCATCTGTCACTCACAGCCCTCACCCACCCTCCTCATCAGGGTGAGCCCCAGGGCTACATCTTTGCATGTACATAACACAGGAGAAGGTTCACCTTACAGCTGTGTCCTCAAGTGGCCTGTGATGTCCTTGGCAGTTCCTCCCACAACATCCACATCCTGGACCCAAACTTCCTCTTCAAATCCCTTCTCACTCTCAGCGGGTCATTTTGCTTCCAATGCCATCAGGACAGGGACATTCCTCATCCACTGACTGTCCTCATCTATGCCCACATTCTCAGCTTCCTTGATCTCCTACATCAATTTGTTTTCTCTCTACTGGATCATTCATGACAACCTTCAAGCACACTATCAAAAGTCCCTTTGAAAATCCCACACCCCTAGAGAGAGGTGGCACACACCTGTTGTCCCTGTTCCTCAGGAGGCTGAGGCAGGAGGATCTCTTGAGCCCTGGAGGGCAGGGCTGCCATGTGCGATGCCAGCTGAATGAACATGTCACTCCAACCTGGCAAAACAGTAGGACCCCAGCTCTTCAAAGTCTTCCACCCCTCTACCCACTTGCCTGTCTGGCGGCCACCCCACATCTTTATGAGAGTATTTTTCAGAAAATATTCCTCCAAACCCGTCATCTCTCTCCACTTCTCTTCTACTCTCTCCTCAGTCCATTCAAACCGGGCTTTGACTCCACGTCTCCCCTGAAACCCTGCCCATCAAGCAGCTGTGGAGTCCGGCCCTCAACATGAGGGGGCATCTGACCCACAGCCCCACCCTTCTCCTTGGCACAGCACCCCTGGCTGCTGGGCTGTCACATCCCCTGGTGGGCAGCCCTCCTCGGCTCACTTGGCTGAGTGATGCTCATTTCCCAAAACTCTGAACCAGAGGATCCCAGGACAGTTCTGTGACCTTCCTCCTCCTTCCTCCTTAGTGACCCTACAAAGATGATTCTAACATGCCTACTTTCCAAGCCACACCCTCTCTCCTAAGTCCTAGGACTGAAAACTCAGCACCTCCGTATCTCATACATCTGTCGATCTTAACATGTCCTAAGGATGGTTTCTGTCCCTGACACACACACTGCTCCTCCCCTGGCCTCTCCGTCTCAGAAACGACATCACCAGCACCAGGTTCCTTCTAAATGGTTCTCTTTCACACTCCACATCCAGCCAACCACAAGAGTCACTCAGGTCAACCTTCAAAACATTCTAAGTCAGATCACATTCTCATCACCTCCCAGCTGTCACCACAGTCCCTGTCACCATCATTTCATGCAATAATACCGTGATGGATCTCCCTTCGTCCTTCCAACTCATAATAAGCCTGTCCTCCGTGGAGCAGTCTGCGAGTCTCTAGAAGTAAGACCCTGTCACTGCCCTACTGAAGTTCTACAATGGCTTCTACTTACCGTCAGTACAAAACCTAGAGCCCATGGTGGGACCACTGGCTGCTTCTCTGGCTCATCTGCTGTGGCTGCTTGCCCTGCCTGGCCTCCTCGACACCCTGCACATGTTACTCTTGACCTGTTACCTTACCTTTGTGCCTGCTGTCTCCTCTTCCTGAACACGCTTCCTGCAGACAGTACGTGACACCCTCACCTCATTCGGGCCTCTACTCAAAGGTCTCCTCTTAAAAATATCTTCTTGGATCCTTCTAGCTAAAATATTCACCTTTAGTTTCTGTTGCACTTCTTTGTCTTATTGGATCATTCTCGCACTTTGAGAATCTTCAGATAATCGGAAAGTCTGAATGCAAATCTCCACGTGCCTCCACTGAAGGATAGTAAATAAAACTATCCAACCCACACCCAGAGCCAAACTAGAAGACAGAAAGTACCACAGATTTCAGTTGACATGTAAGTAATGAACACAAAACCCAGCCTAGCCAACCCCAGGATCAACTGCATTGGAGATGAAGAAAGACGATCTCTCCCAAAGGGCTGGGGTATGTGCAGCTCAGTGATAGCTCACTTGACCAGCATGCACGAGGTCCTGGGTCTCATCCCCAGCATCACAAAAATAAAAAGAGCTGAGTATAGTGGTATACACCTGTAATCCCAACAGCTCAGGAGACAGAGGCAGAAGAATCACAAGTTCAAAGCAACTTAGACCCTAAGCAACTCAGCAAGAACCTCTCTCAAAACAAAAATAAATAAATAAAAATAAAAAAGGAGTGGGGATGTGGCTCAGTGGTCAAGCAACCTTGGGTTCAATTCCTCGTATGAATGAATAAATAAATGGGACAAAAAAAAATACTTTTAAAATCTCTGCCTGAAAGAAAGGGTCCCATCCAAAAAAACTATTAAACCAAGAAAACTTTCAGAAAAGAATCAAAATTTTAAAAAGGAATAAAATTACTAAATTTTAAAATGTAGATTATCGGGGGTAAAATAATTAGCAAAATAGACAAAATATATTAATGAACCTGCTGGAAAAAATGAAAAAACAAATTGATGAGCTATAAAAAAGAATACCATCAAACAGAAGATATGTTTAAATATCACAGACAATATTTCAACAACTCAAAAAAAATGTAAATCTAGACAAAAGGGATGATTTTCTTAAAAAAAAAAAAAAACTATTTTTTCCTATCTGACTCCAATATAGATGATCTTCAATAGTTCAATTTTTATAGAAAAAACAGAAAATTATACCCCACTACCCCTACCAAGACACTCTAGATCAACATCATTTTAAGAAAAAAAATCTATAAAAGTCTATAAAGGAAATTCAAAGAAAAGTTCATCCTATACTACTTATGTAGAAAAAGTACATTCTTTTCATGAAGCAGATATAATATCTAAACTTGATTACACAAAAGATTGCACAGAAAAAATACAAACCTCACGTTTAAATATTGATGTTACATACACACACACACACTCTCACACACAGCAATCACATATAAAATAGTACTACATTAACAAGTGAATCATTTTAGGAACTCAAAGATGTTTCTTCTTTGGGGAATATATTAATGTAGTTCCCCATTTTACTAAACTTAAGGAGAAAAATCATGATTATCACCAGATATTAAAAAGGTCTTCAGAACCTTCAAGAGAATTTAATATCATTTATGATTAAAAAAAATTCAATAAAGTAGAAATTGGCCTTGGGTTGTAGCTCAGTGTTAGAGTGCTTGCCTAGCATGCACAAGGCCTTTGGTTTGATCCCAGAAGTGCAAAAAAAGAGAAATTGATGGGGCGGCGGTGGTAGTGGTATGCGTGTCTGTATGGCTGTGGGTCCCTCAGACATAAAGCCAGCATCTTAATAGGAAGACACTGCAGGCATTCAACTATGGCTGGGACTAAGGACAGAATGTCACTATCTCTATCTAACATTTTATTAGAGGCGGTATTAGTCAATGTAGTCAGATAAGAAAAAAAATGCATAGGAAATGGAAAGGAAATAAAACTACAACTATGTAGATCATGCAATTGCATTCCTGTAAACACTAAAATAAAAAGAATTTATAAAGATAGATAGAAAGTTATAAAATTAACATGCAAAAATAAATAACCTTCTATAATTATACAGTAACCAGTAAGAAGATAGTAGAGAGAGAAAAACCTCACACAGAAAAAGAAAAAAAATGCCTTTGAAAAGATGTTTCTGCAGCTAAAGAAGTTGGTCCTTACGTACAAAGAAAAATAAACATGCAATAGCAGCTTGGAAAAGGGACTTCGTTCAACAAAGATGAAACAACCTACCCAAGACCAAAAAAAAAAAAAAAAAAAAAAAACCCTGACCCAAATACATGACACAGTCATCTTCAAGACTTTGGCTATGGGGCCCCCGAGAACTGTGAGCCACAGCTGCTGTGGTGGCCACAGCTGCTGCCCAGAGAGAGTGTCCAGAGTGCAAAGCAGAAGAGGGTCCAGAAAGAGGACAGTGGCCTTTCTGAGCTGGAAAGACAAGGCTGGGAGACCAAGGTGATCCAAGTCTATGGGACAGGCCCTGGAGAGAGGCAGCCCATCTGGCTCTGGAGAGACTGAGGGGGCTCCCCCTCCTCTGGTCAGTGCCAAGCACTGCAGCTAAGTCTTGATACATGAGAAAACTCCCAGGGTCAGAGAGGAACCATCCCAAAAGATGAGTGGAGACAAAAGCTAAAGCTCAGAGATTAACTTCACAATAATAATCATGACAAATTGTTTCTAAAATACTTATTGAATTATAAAATCTGAAACATACTAATCAAGAAAGTGCTAAGATGTTCCCAATTATCCTCCATTTACTCTTTAAACTTTGCCAGGAAAGCACAAAGTGAATCATATAATAAAGGATATTCTTTAAAATAATTCAAAATCACTTTTAAAGAAGTTTTGCTTTTGATGCTACTATTTCCAGCTGTCCTGACCCAATGGTCAAATAATCCTATTTCTAAGGACAACTTTCATATTTAGAAAGAAGTAGTCCCACAGTTAATTGTGCTCTTTCTCCCTGGCTTCCTGCCAAAAACAATCACACTTCAATCTTGCAGCTTCTCCTTCAGAAGTAATTAAGAAGTTAATTTTACTTAGAAAACATAATGACCCAGCAGACTGTAAAATCAACTTAACTACTGACATGAGCTCAAGATGGAGAGGCAGCACACATCCCAGGATGAAGCCCAAACAGTGTCCCTGGCCACCACACGGCCACCATGGGGAGACATGTGAAGTGGCCCACCCATCAGTCACTGGGAACCAAGCCTCACAGCTCTTTCAGACCCTCTAGAAGTAGCAGGCATGCTGTGCACTGGGCACAGTGAATACCAGGAGGTCAGGATAGATGGGGACAGTGTCCCAGCCCAGGAGCCTTCCCCATCTCAAAGCTTTGGAACGTTCCCTTCCAGCACCTGGCCACACACAAGAGCTGATATGTCCACTCACTCCTGATCCTCTACCAACGCCAGCCAGTCAATAGCAAAATGGAACTTCCGCTTCATATGACACTGTGATGTCGAGTGCCCACCTGTGGCTTCTCCTGCTCAAGGTGGAAAACGTGTCTGACGTGAGCTTGCTGCCTAGACTTGTGAATGTGAGTGCCAGGCACTCTCTGGAAGGGACAGATCTTTTGACAAGGCACCCACTCCCGGATCACGAAGGCAACTGCCTGCTCTGGGTAGTGGTCGTCAGTGCCCAACAATCTGAGAGTCAAACTTTCCCTAATCCAGCAGGCTCGTGGCCACCCTCACGCTCCATCTTGGGGGGAACTGCATTCTTTTCGAAAGTCAGCAGCCCTTTTACTAACCAAGTGTCCCTCCAAGTTGACTCTCGGAGAGGATTCTGGAATTCAGAATGCTGCAGAAACTGAAGGCATCTGTCATTGAGACAGCGACAGCAGACCAACCCAGGCTGCTTCCAGCCAGCAACAGGGAGTCCTGCAGTCAGGACTTTTTGGAGTGAGTAGCCCTTGGAAGCCCTGCGCACAGCACTACACTACAGAGTGAGGGAACATACAAAGAAAACAGCACTATTCTGCCCTGAGAAGGAGACACTTATCCTAATACTCTAACCCTAAAGTTGTCTAGCTCAACTGAGCCTGTACGTGAGCTAGATTATTTCAACCACCAAGAGCTGAAAATAATCCCTTATCCACTTCCATATTGCCCTCTGCAATTCTTCCCTGTCTTTGGTGCATTTGGATTTTACATTATCAAAAGAAAATCAACAAGCATCCTTTTAAAAAAAAATTGCTTGTTGGAAAAGAACTTGACATTCTTTTCCTATCGGCCTTAGGAAGACTGACTCCCCAGAAGTCTCTGCAGGTCATTGAATTTCATATGAAATTTACTGAATCACAAAAGTCTCATGTGCTTTGCTCCACAGTCATGGAGCCCAAATCCCTGTCCACCTTCCTGCAGCTTTAATGCGATGCCAGATGGAGAGCTGGCACGTGAGAGTGGGGAATGCCGTATCTGCTGAGTGCCAGCCTCACCCACAATGGAGGGACAGGGTGAGCTCTGCAAAGACCACAAAACAGGCTTCCCTACCTGAGCTTTCAGCAGGTGCACATAGTACAACCTCCTTAATTTTCAGCTAATGAAACAAAGGCCTTCAAGTTCAATTAACTGGGCTCAAGTCAGAGAGAGGTAGAGATTAATCTTAATCCTGAAACTAAAATAAGAGACCAAAGATCATGGAGAATGAATTGCAACTGAATGCCTTTAGCCCCAAAGAGAACTCTGAATTGTTCTAAATTGATGTTGGTCTTCCTTTTATTGAAGTTAACTAGAAAAGGTATTAAATCTTTGTTTCCAATTCCAAAATTCCCCAAGTTTTAAAAGTAAGCCATCATTGAGCACCAACCCCAGGTAGAACACTGTTATGGATCTAAGGGTATCACGTGGAATGATCCCTCTTATACAAATTTTTTTGTTCTTTTTTCCTTTCTTTTGGGGACTGCTCTATGGATGGCCAATTTCTTAGGAGTGACTCATTCTAGCATTCTCAGTGGTTAAATTCTAGCTAGGTTTTCTGGGTATATGGCTGGTGTTTCCCGCATCCTTTGAAAACCCAACTGCTCAAAACAAAAAGACAAGAGAAAGTAAGCTACCAACATGTATGAAGTAAACACAGCAGTGAAAACACCTTTCCTATAATTGCAATTAACCAGCAAAGACTACACCTTTGGTCAGATTTGGGTAAGTAAGAAACTGCACAAAGAAGTAAATCCTGACCCAAATCTCAGGTCCACTACTGCTGGAACCCAAGCGCTCCCCTCTCCTCTCTCCTCTTCTGCTCCTCCCCAACCTTCCATACACTGGCCCATGTATTCACTCTCCTCTCTCTAAAGGTAAGAAGGGACCTTCCCACTTGTTTTGTCTTCTCCCAGTAAATCGCATGTGCTTCAAGCAGACACATGGCTTATTTAACCCTCACTGTGCAAGATGCCAAACAGCTCCCAGCAGTTGGTGCATGCAGCTTAGTGAGCCTCTTCTCCACCACATAGCGTGCCATCTCTGCACACAGAATGCGGGACTTGTGCTGATTGGCAAACCAAGAATTTATATCAGCCAATCACTGGAGGAAAAGGGATACTTAAAGTACCACTGTAAGTTCAGGCTATTGTGTCTCCAATATTATCAAGGACACAAACATTATCCAGCCAGTGAGCTTGAACTCCCAAAGCTCTCTTGGGCCAGCTGTCCTTCACTCTGCCTTTTCATCCCTGAAATGATCACTCACTACATATTTACCAGCCACAATGGGCTTAACAGCAAGGCACCACACAGTCTAGTGACTGTTCCAATTATGAAGATCAGAAGAGGCATGAGCATGCATTCAGAAAAGAATCTGGCAAAGGCAGCACCCCAGAGGGGACTCAGCCGGGGACCTGATTATCTTGGCTACTTGGCAAATCAGAGTGGGAAGGAACCTATGGTACAATCCACCCTGGTGAGAGGCATCTTTCCTACTGAAGTGACCTTCAGCCATATAATATCTGAACCCAGGGCTCTAAAAGGAGATTTTCAGTCCTGGCTAAAGATTCCCTGAGTTCCTGCTAGGTCTCAGACCCTGTGCTAAATGCCAAGTGAACAGAACCTCAGACACTCACTCCATTGCAAAGGATAGCAAATGTTTTCCAAAAAGACCTGGGTAGTGAAGGTCTTCAGTTGAGCTGGGTATTGAAGGTTTTCAGTTGAGCTGGATAGCAAAGGTTTTCAGTTGAGTACCACAATGTCTCTGCGGTACTCACTTGACTTTGTACATAGAGCAAAGGCAGCCTCCAAAAATATGCCAACTACTAACCATGGCTGTGTTCCATCAAAACTTGTTTATCACATGGTCAGCTGCCAGATCTGGCCCACAGGACATCATTCACCAAGGCCTGGTCTAGCCACATGACAGGTTCGGGTAAAAATCAAGTGTAAAACACTGAGTTGTGAAGCCCGTCAAAGCACTTGGGTGACACTTCACAACTTGTGGAGCTATGGGTTTGGTTACATAGTATCTAGGCAAATGAATAAGTATACAAGGCTGAAAAGAAAAGAACAAGTAGAAAATTCCATCTTCACACCAGCCCTGGTAGTAGGGAGGTCTTATCATCTTGATTTCAAATGGGAAAACTGCGCCTTAAATAAGTGGCTTCCCCGAGTCACCATCCCAAGTCTAGGCATGGAACGAGTACCCCCTTGAGAGTAGAGACGGCCATGAAACCCACTTCTTCTCCCTCCAGGGTTCCCAGTGGGACCGCACTTCCCAGGATCCTCTGCGATCAGGGAGAGACTCATGGACCTTGCTCATTCAGATTTCCTCCCCCAAATCCGCTGCACAAGATTCTCTACTTTCTTTTCCCCTTCATCCCCAGAGGATGTATCTGGCAAAGAAAGGAGGTCTTTAAGAAAGAAGAAACTGTTCTTAGCCAAGCTAGTGAGGCGGCAAGCAGCGGAGAGAGGCACAGAGAAAGCAGGGAAGAGGGTAGGAAAGGGGACTCCAGAGAGGTGAGAGCAGTCTGCCACGCACACGCCCGACCTAGGAGAAAGGAGGCTGGGCCACCTCTGGAGTCTCAGGTCAGAGCCGAGCTGTGAGCCACGCAAAGATATTTCTTTATATGTCCTGATTTGCAAATAGCTTTGATTTTTTTTCTAATTATAAATGTAAGGCATGCCAATTATACAAACAGGTATGAAGAAAATAAGTCAAAAATAATCCCATAGTTAAAAGTAACCAGTACTAATATTTGAAGCATAAACTTTGAAGCCCATTTTAGATTTCTCTTAAGAACTACGGAAAATGGGAATACAATATTTTCCACTGAATGGAACCATAGGCATCTTCTCATGTCAATCCACACAGAACTTCACGTGAGCTGTACCGCGTGGTGTAGAGGTGCATACATTTTTCTAAAGTCAGCTGCCCACTAAGGTATATTTAGGTATTCCCCTTTTCTTGCTATTGCAAAAAGAAAAAAAATCCAATAAACTTTGTTATACATTTTTGTACAAATGCACAAGTACTTTTGTGGGACTAATTTCTGGAAGTTGAAGTGCTGAGCCAAAGGGACTGTCCACCATCAAGCTGCTCTCCAGAAAGATGATGCTATATTCATTCAGATGCCCACCAGCAGCAGTGTAGAAAAGCACCCACTTTCCCACAACTTTTCTGACATGCAGTAGTGTCTTATTTTTCCCTAATTCTTTGCCAACTCAGAAGGCAAAATAACTTGTGTCCCAATCATTCAATTTTTGGAAGCACAGATAAACCATTTCTTACTCTTCTTGTATTTTCCAAAAACATCCTCTCTGTTCTAGGGAAGAATCTGAAGACATTTGTCATCTTCGGCAAGGTTCCAGTTTGCTTATACAGCCATGCTGAATAGCTAGACACAGAGCCACTTTTAAATTGGAAAGACTTAGCATAACAAAGAAGTCAGCACAAATGACTGGATATTAATTCTCCTCAAGGAGCATGGGTATTATGGGTGAGCTGGGATTATCAGAGTACAGTGGATAATCTGTTTCTGCATTTATATATTCTAAATAATAACCAGGGTGCCAATGAATTCAGCCAAGGCCTGAAGTCATTGCTTCCTTGGAGTTTTTTTCCATACCTTTATCACATGCTTGACTTCTTTGGGGTTTTGGTTACATAGTAACTAGGCAAATGAATAAGTACACAAGGCTGAAAAGAAAAGAACAAGTAGAAAATTGATGCTGGTTGTCCACCCTGAGAGAAAAAGCATGAGACACAGGCAGGGAGTATGTGGAAGACACACCACAGCCAGCAGCTATCCCAAAGGCCGCGGGGCCACTGGGCAAGGCCTGCTACACACACCATCTCATCTGTGCTCACAGGTCTTCCAAACACATAAAACCTGTATTTTTTACATAAGAAAACTGCACATCAGAGGCACTGACCACACGACTGGCTAAAAGCTCAGCTGCTCTCAGAACTTCGGCTCATCTTTGCTGTTATTTTATTCCAGATCCTATAGTCTCACCCACTGCACCAAAGCACAGGGGAAGTCCCGAGTTAAACTCCCAGCACTCTCCCTGGCTCTGTCTGGTGTCCCTCTTCTCTCACTTGACAAAACAAAGACACAGGTGAAAGGGAAACAGATACATACCTCTTGCTTCTATTAAAAAAAAAAAAAAATTACACAGATTGAGGGGAACTGGGGAAAGAAATCCGAAAGCAAAAAAGGAAGAGTTCCTGGAGGAGCAACCCAACCAATAGGAGAGCAGACGCCCAGAGCAAGAGGAAAGAAATAGAAGCAGAGCAGAAAGGCCCAGTCCTTGACCACGGCCACCTGCGTCCCTTGTGCTCGAGCTCTCCACCCACCAGGGCAAGGCCTAAACCTGAGGTTCAAAGGTGAGAGACTAAAGCAAGCTGGGCACACGTACACACCAAGATGGGACCCAAGGACTGGCCAGGCAAGTCTTCACCCGAGTTTGAAAATTAAGTGATAAATAAAAAACTTTCCAGCACCCACTGAAATGTGTTTCCTCCTACTTATTATGCTCCCGTGTTTGCCTTCTCTCATTTTCTTAGTTGATTTTCTGGCCTCTTTATTTTTTCAAACCATCAATGAGAACCTGAGGAAAGAAACGAGTAAATAAAAATATTAAAATGAGAAAATAAGGAAGGTATAAAGTCATTGAAATGAACCTCGGGGAGGGGGGATAGTAGAGGATAGGAAAGGCAGCAGAATACAACAGACACCAGTATGGCAATACGTAAATCAATGGAAGTGTAACTGATGTGATTCTGCAATCTGTATACGGGGTAAAAATGGGAGTTCATAACCCACTTGAATCAAAGTGTGAAATATGATATATCAAGAACTATGTAATGTTTTGAACAACCAACAATAAAAAAAATCTCCAAAAAAAAAAAAAAGAAATGAACCTCAAAATCTCAAGTTCAGGGGGTGCTCTCTACATGGGAGGCAGCTGCTGGGGTCCATCTTGCATTCAAGAGCAGAAACAGGGAGGTGGGGTACACAGCGGCCCACGCAACTCACTATTCCACTCTTCTTCATTTATATGTAAAAACCCAATTGGCTAGGAGACCCGCAATAATGACATGACTCTTCCGTCCACCGATTGTGTGCCACACACACACACACACACACACACACACACACACACACACACGTGCACACACAGCCCTGGCAGGATGCAAGACCACAGGCCAAAATATCGACTTGGCATTGCCTGAGGAGTCAGGGACACAAGAAGGATTTAATTTAGGATTTAAAACAAATCACTGTTGCTTGATTTAAAAATAATAATAATAATAATAATAATAATAATAATAATGGAAGAACTTAGACACGAGGGAGAATGTGCAGATGGAAACTGTAAGTGACAGGAGCACAGCTCTTTGTCCCTTCTTTTCTCTGCCAACTTCATATCTACATTCGGGCAGGGACAGAGAGGAGGTGCCTGGGCCCTGCTTGCAGATCCTGAGTTTTGTCTTTGAATACCCTCCCTGGGGAAAGGACAGTCCATAGACCTTAAGGAAAAGCTAGAAGCAACAGGTCTCCCAACAGACAAAAGCCTCTGCCCCACACATCCCCGGGACTCGTCTCTAACAGAGCGTCAGGGGCAATCACTCTCTCCTCCTCAGACAGCCAGGGTAACTCTAGCTCACTCAGGGTAGCTTCTGTTTTGCTGACATGTCATCGGAGAAGTAACGGATCATCTGTCAAAGCCTCAAGGACCAGGGTTCACGGCCTTCATACGCCTGAACCAATTTCTCAAGTAGATCACAGGGTCCTTTACCTCTGACTGCTGGACCTACTCTTCCCAGCACCTCTGGGCTTTCCCCCAAAACACTGCTCTATATCCCCCGTCTACTCTAGAGTGCTCCATCTCCTTCCTTGCTCCCTGGTGCCAGCCCAGCTCCTCAGAGGGAGGCCCACTCACCACGCTTACCCTATGAAGTCCACCAGGCAGCTGCCTTTGGTCTCCGTTCAGCTCAGGAAGAACTCAACAAGGGAATGCCAGGCCCTCAAACGCAGAGGGAGAAGTTGAGTGAGACATCTTCAGAGGGACAGCAGACCACCTTGCAATCAATTGGAGATGGAGATAATACCTGTACCCGCCTCACAGAGGCATGACAAAGACTGCCAGCTGTGAATTCAACTCCATCATCTGCTAAAAAAAAATCTCCAATATCTTTCCTTTCGTCTGAGGCAGAGTCCTGCGTTAAAATAGCTTGGCAGGTCACTTTGCTCTGGTGAACATTTATATATTCACAAGAATGTGAAGTTATGTAGTTACAACAATGTAAACTTGGTCTCCTAATAACTTTTTTTTTTAAAAGAGAGAGAGATAGAGAGAATTTTAATATTTATTTTTTAGTTTTTGGCGGACACAACATCTTTGTCTGTATGTGGTGCTGAGGATCGAACCCGGGCCGCACGCATGCCAGGCAAGTGCGCTACCGCTTGAGCCACATCCCCAGCCCAATAACTAAACTTTTAAAATCAGCCAGGCATGGTGGTACATGCCTGTAAATCCCAGCAACTTGGGAGGCTAAGGCAGGAAAATCACAAGTTCAAAGCCAGCCTCAGCAACAGCGAGGCGCTAAGCAACTCAGTGAGACCCTGTCTCTAAATAAAACACACAATAGGGCTGGGGATGTGGCTCAGTGGTTAAGCCTCCCACCCCCAACGTTGGATCCCTGGTACCAAAAACAATTAATTAATTAAAATCAATCTATGACCAAAACATGGAAATAATTATGAATACAGAAAAAATGGGGAAATTATTATACTGAGAGAAGTTTGGGGTAAAAAGAAAAAGGACTGGTAAAGGGAGAGCTGCAGTCCTAGGTGAGGAGTTCCAGCAGGCACATGCAAGTGAGGACCTGGTGGGGGTTCAGTGGCCGGGGGGCTCAGTGGTCGGGTGCTCAGTGCCCAGCACCAGAAAACACATGAACCATTAGTGACAAAGGCACCCATCAGAGTGGGAATCCCACAAGTCAATCCCTCAGTGGCCATAGGAGAAAATCTAAGGTAATATCAAAATCTAAGGTAATGGCAGTTCAGCAACCAGCAGCCATTGAGACACAGGAAAGCCACATGAACCCTTCAGAAGGGAAGGTGAGCAAGCTGAAAGTACCCTATTTAGGACAGAGATGAAGAAGGCTAAGAGGAAGAGCCATAGATTTTGCTGCAAGTTGTTCTATACTGTTATATTTCGATTTCATGACTGTTTTCCTAATTTAAAAATACATAATTCAAAATATTCACAATGCAAACTTATCCAGACATAGGGCAGACCAAGAGGCACTGCAAAGCTGGGGCTGCTCTGATCACGTCAAAGGATGCCAGTGTGGACTTGAGAGCCCAGAGTGTGCTCATGAAAGGCCACAGGGCTAACAGGCCGGGGTGGACATCACCCGTGCCTCACCTGCTGCTGTAGCCGCCTTCTGGTCTCCCTTGCTCCAGCCCCACCCTCCTACTGTCTAGCTCTAAACTGCTGTCAGGGAGATCTCCCTAAAACTGAATCTGATTAATCTCTCCCCAGCTCAAAACTTCTGCCTCCCACATACCCCCCACCACATTTTTAATAATGTCCAAATCCCTTCCTCTGGATTACCAAGTCTTATATTATAACACCTGGCCTTAGCCTACTTCTTCAACTCCAATCCTGGCTTATCCACCTGATCTAATCCTCCTGTCCTTCAAGGTTCAATACAAACGTCAACTCCAAAAATCCCATGCCAACTCCTCCACACTTGAGGCCCTCAGATGAGCCTCTGTTACACATGAGCCTAAGATAAGCCTGTGTGTGCCCAGACCAGGAGTTACTAACAGGGAAGCAAACACTTCCATTCGTCTTCATATCACCAACTAGTACCTTGTACATAAAGAAGCACTACATCTCTGTTGATTGCACCGATTAACTATTGGTTAAGAATACCACAAGAGCTAAGAATTTAAATGATACATCAATGAAATCACTGCATCAGATGTTCTCCTAAAGAGCAAAGATCAATGCAACTGAAGAGAGAGAGTCTAGCCACCAGGACCTGGGGACCGGAGGGCTCGATTCTCCCGTGGGTCCATTGTCTTCCCGAAGCTGTGCAGCCTCTCCATGCCCGCTGCCTCTCCTCATAAAGGAAACAGACTGCTATTTTCCTCCTGCTGAGCTCTGGGGCTTGCTCCTACATTGACATTGCCCTTCCACAAGGCATTCAGACACAGTGTGCAGGCATGTGGGCTACGCTGAGCCATGGGGAGAAGGAGCGGCAGATGGTACCCAAGTGCTAGGTCAAAGTGTTTTTTATTGGCACCCCAAGACAAATACACTTTCCTTTCAATGAAAGTAAATGAAATGTACATTATTCTAATTTCTGTGACTATATCATCTTACATGTCTATAAACCTTTTTCATCATCCAAATGCTTTCAGGGTCTACCAAGAGTTCTTTCCACAGCCCTGAAAGACAAGCAAGGAAGTACTGTCTCTAGTTCTAAATAGAACTTAAAGTTTCTGGACATAAAAAGGATATGAAAGCACTCGTCCTACCTGCCTCGAGCTTCCTCTGACTGTAGATTTTATGTTACAATTCAAGTCCTTAGATTCTCTCAGTATTGTTCTAAGAATCATTGAGATGATTCTCCAATCCTAGCTCAAAGATTGAGCACAGGACACTAAATTCTATGGCAAATAATAACAAGAATAGTTACTTTCTAAGATATACATAAGACAAAATGTAGAAGCAAATACATAGTTCACACTAGAGGCTACGCCATCAAAACTTAAGGCTTCTTCTCTTTGGTCTTCCTGCCTCTGAATGAACATTTCTCAACTTTTAATTCAGTCACCTGAAGCCATTTCCATTTATGCTACTGTTTAACAATGCAACTGAGACGTCATGAAGAGTCAGAATCTATTCATTATACATATTCTGCATCATTTAAATAGTCCTCTTAAAACTGACCTGGGACTCAAAAATGTTTCTTGAAAAACAGTCTTGCTACAAGACTGAGATCATTTTAAAATGAAGATGGTCAGTAAAGGGAGTTTTTTACTCAGCAAAATAAATTATTAAAACTATTCAAAGAACATCTATTCTGTAAAAATATGAAATGTATGCTCAATTTGGGAGGGGAACCTCTAGTAAGACCATCTGGATGTGAAAACATCTACCTTGAAATAAGACGCCTTACGTTAGTTGACTTTGAAAGCTTATGACAGAAAATAAATTCCATAACATTAATGGATGAGAAATTAAGAAGAAGCCAATTTCCATAACGTTTAAGAATTAGAGCTTTGGGCTGGGGTTGTGGCTCAGCGGTAGACGGCTCACCTAGCACGTGTGAGGCACTGAGTTCGATCCTCAGCACCACATGAAAATAAATAAAATAATTTTTAAAAAAAGAGAAGAATTAGAGCTTTAACTTTAGTCATAAAGATCACATGAGGTGGGGACAGTGATTTAAAAGTCCCTGTCGGCGTTACTTTCATGAAGGCTAAATCAGGACCACCCCACAGCAGGCTATGCCATTCAGTTAGCCCCACATTCTGTAAACAAGAGTTCCTGCACACATTTAAAAACAAAACCCTCGACAGGAATCCTGACCAACTGCCCACCGAGTAAACCAGAATCTACCCTACACCTGTGGGAAAGCTCCCTCCAGGCTTAGAGAACTCAGATTTACTCAGGAAATCTCAACCATGGTGCAATCTATATTTTTTGAATCAAAAGCAAGCATCCGTGTTTGCCCTGCGAACAACACACTGACAAAGGTACCACGAACCAGCAGCAGCCTCCAGACAGCTCTCAGCTGGAACAGGGATGTGATAAAGTTACATGTGAGCAGACACATACAGTAAGCAGAAATGACAGACGAATCTCAGTTTGAAGATAAGTTTAGCAGACATTTTTTGACATGTCATTTATTCTGTCTGACCAGGCAGGAACATTTCTTATGATGCAAGAACAATCTCCATATATTTAAAATTTCTGAGCTCCTACTTTAGGATGTTTCCTCTCAAGCTCCTGGAGCCAACAGACCCTGGGACATGACACACAGCTGCTGCCTCCATTTTATCTGTGCTGAATGCCTGTGCCATTCCATCTCATAAAGCTAATTATTTCACTGTCTGTGACCATCTTTAGTTGATACAAATCAGGAATCATTCTCTCCAGATTACTATAGAAAAGTCAAAATCCAACTTTATCTATCATTATTCAAATTGAGTAAGACTTGACAGTGTTTAAATTACAACCCAGAGCTTATGAGTGTCAGACAAATGAAATTTTGAGGCACGTCTGTGTCCTTGACTTATAACCCAAGAATACAAATGATCTTCTCACTGACCACTTTACTATAATAATTTCAATCCGTCAGCATGCAAATTCTACCATGATGAAAACGCACATTCACAAAGGACAAAACACTTCTGCCTCATCAAAACCATCTTGTTACCTTTTCATTTCAGATGGAAATGTGATATCTCAAATACATTGTCAAGAATTCAAATAATATTTAATTAAACATGAAATAAGAAGTGTTTGCCATCGTTTACCAGAACTATCACTTACCTTGAAATCGGTAGCATGGGTCTTACCTTTTTCTGGACTTAAGTTTTTATACACTTCAAGGTCTGCCATTAAATTCAATACTGCTACACATCATTAGCCAGAGCGGTAAAATCTCTCTTTACAGGCAGAGCCCTTTTCTGATACACATCTCCAAAAAGAGGGGAAAAGGCAAAGAGATCCTTAGCAGCCCCAAGAACTTGGCTCCTGCTGCCCTTTACGGCATGATGAGATCTTCACAGTCCGGGCTTTCCAGCGTGGAGGGAGGAAATCCATGAGATGTGACTATAGAACTTTGTCCCAAAGTGAAAAGCACAGCCAGATGAGCACACTGGCAGCATCTGCTCAGGCTGCCGCTGCTGCTACCGTGGGAACGCAGGCGCGGTGGCTACTTGGGGAATGAGATGTGCAGGCTCAGTGCAGCGCGAAGCCCTCGGGCACCATGCACATTTAATGTCAGGGAAGTGTCCGTCTTAAACCATCAAAGAACCCCCACCTCGGAGGTGACCGAGACACGGATTACCGTAGGAGTGACGCAGGCTGAATGCAGCAGAGGAAGATGCACACACCCGAGACCCTCGGCGGCACACAGAGGCGCACAGGCACGCAAGCTCTCGGCAGAGCGCCCGTCCATCACCTGCACACACAGCCCGTGCAGAACCAGCCGCGTCCGCCTGCAGGCTGCCTCGGTGCCGCTCAGGGTGAGCCCGAGCTCTGGCTTTGCCTCCCCATTCCACACGCAAACACAGCAGGGACCACAGAAAAGGCAGGAATATTTCCAACTTAGGAGGAATGAGGTTATAGTTTCAAAACCTTTCTGCAGCGAAGGCTTCCCGGGTCAAAGACATCACACCTCTATGGGAAGGTGAATAGCATGACTGGGGCTGGGAAAAGCCCATTGTCAGTAAATCCCCTAATACATTACCACTCTGTTTTCCCTAAAGTATATAAAAGCTTTTTTTGCAAGTTCAAACAACTTCTTTGAAGAGGTAGGTAGATAGACAGGTAGGCACATATCAAAGCTATTTACTGGCATCTTGAGTTTAAACACTGTAACTAGGTCTCTCCATCCTGATCATTAACTCCCTCAGGGACCCCTAGTACCATTATCTTCTCCCCACCATCAACTGATCCCACCCATCTGTGGCCCCTGGGACTCCCAGCACCTCCACTCTGCACAGGCCAGGGCCAGACTTTATCCATTCCTGCAGACCCTCAGCCCAGATTGCTAACCCACCCCTCTACTCCCAGAAGCCAAGTTCATCCCCAATTCCCACTCACCTGTTCCCCAATTGCATAGTGCTTCCACCAGTCTCCAAGCCCCACTATTTACCCTTAAAGTTTCCTGAGAAATTTGAATTTCCAAGGTATCTGGCTGCACATAATTATAACACCATTCTTACAAAATTGAATGTGATATGCATACATCATACACACACTCTACTAAAAAAAAAAAAAAAAGATGCAGTTAAGAGTCGAGAAGTCCATCTGCTCAAGTTCAAATGCTCTCTCTACCACCAACTAGCTGAGTAACTGGGCAAGTCCCTTAAACTCTCTGCTCCTTGGTTTTCTTATTTGCACAGGGGCATACAATAATTCCCACTTCAAGTGTTATTGCAAGAGTTTAGTACACATGAAGCTCTCAGAATTACATTATATATCACTGTCATCTCTAATATTATAATTAGCCTTTGGTTTGGTTTGGTTTCTTGGCTTAGCAGTGTTGGAGGTCAAACTCAAGTCCTCACACATGCTGTGCTAGGCAAATTCCCCACCAGTGAGCTACATCCCCAGCCCTTTTTATTTTGAGATAGAATCTCACTAAGTTGCCCAAGCCAGCCTCAAACTTGTGGTCCTCCTTCTTCAACTTTCCAAGCAGCTGAGATCACAAGCACGTGCCATGCCCCCAGCTTGTTATCAGTCTTGAAATTTTTAATACCCATCCAGAAAATCAGTGGACTTCATTGTTTAATCTCTGCTAACCAATAGTCTGAACCAAATAGCACCCAAAATTTAACTGAAATGTTTAATACTCCCAGGTAATTTTATACAAAAAGACCATGGTGTTTCCATAACATAAAATTAATAATGGGTAAGAAATTTCTATTTCCTTTGGCTGCCCATAATCAAAGATGTCCAGAAAAGCAAATGGCATCTTTAGCTGACAGCCCACTCCCCTCCGAGTAAGAGATGGAGATCACAATGCTCCCAAGGGAGGATTGGAAGGCTTTCCTTCTCAAGACCCCCTACTCCAATCTTGTGATACCACTGCAAGAAGGGTGGAGAAGGGTCATCCCTTGGCCACAGGAAGTAGTTTTCTTCTCACAGGGTCTTCAGCCCTCTCTCCCCGCTCACATGAAGTGTGCCTGGAAAGGTGGGCTTGCATCTGATATGCAGCAGCTCCACAGCTCACAGCTGCTATCACTGAGGGCCAACCCCCGCAGCCAGGGGAGCCTTCCAGGGAAGGAGGGCTCAGGGGGTAGGAGAGCAAGTTCTGTTTTGGGGTGGGAGGGTACTGGGGATTGAACTCAGGGGTACTTGACCACTGAGCCACATCCCCAGCCCTATTTTGTATTTTATTTAGACACAGGTCTCACCGAGTTGCTGAGGCTGGCTTTGAACTCACAATCCTCCTGTATCAGCCTTCTGAGCAGCTGGGATTACAGGTGTGTGCCACCACACCCAGCAGAAGGCAAGCTTTTAAAACAATGGCATGGCCATGAGTATGCATTGACCACCAAGGGCCACTCATGAATTTTTGAGAGCTAGAAATAGCTACTCCTTGTTAAATATTCAATGGTTCTACAGTGATAATCTTCTAACCCAAACAGCCTGAGAACTGACGCTTCTCGGCTGGAATCCATGTTTGAAAATGTTGGCTTTTTCCACATTAGCTCCAGCGCCGCACCTGGCGGGCAGCAGGGACCCTACAGACCCTCATTAGCCCCCCTTAGGTTTACTATGGAATGGCCTCCCCCAGTCAGGCCACAGGGAAGAGTGTCTGGGTTCAGCCTCCATGTTCACAAGGAGTGAAGAACTTGACTCCACCTGACAGCATTTCCCTGGCCTCCCTCTCCCGAGTTCTACTCCAGGTGCTCAAGCAAACATCACAGAGGAGCAAGAGACAGCAGGGGCTTGAGGGCATCCAGCGCCAGGAAGAAGACCTAGACTTTTGTAACCTCACTGTATCATCTTGAGGACAAGATGGGCAGGGGTGCTGGATAAGGTAACACGGTTAAATCTGACTTTCACATAAACAACAAATAACTTTTTGCGTAAGTATCTCTCATGTGATATGTCCCATATTTGTATTTGTTGGATCTGACGACCCCTCTAAACATCAAAGCCTGGGATTGTAGTGCCCGACTCACAGGATAAATGAGTAGGTAGAGGCCATGGGCCTTGCCCCTGTGCCCAGACCAGTAAATATTCAGAATATAGAAGCAAGGGAGCAAGTGACAGCTGCCCCAACTATTGGTTTGACATAACTTCATTTAGTCAAGTCTGGAGTGAAAGGTTCTGGGCTTCCTTCTTCCAGACCCACCTTCGCCAGGTTTAAACCCGAACAGAGACCAACACAGTGAAAACATGGAGTGCCTCAGCCCTTGGGACTCCCCAGTGCAATTAGAAAACCCACTTATGAACGTGGCAACTATGTTACCCCAAGATGATCAGAAAAGCCACCATGTATCAAACACCTCTGTGAAAACAGTCTTCTCTGATCTTCATAAAAATTCTGCAAGACTGTACATTAGTATTCATATTTTAAAGGTAAGGAAACAGGTTCAAGTTGGACAAGATGTCCAAGACCACGCAGTTCTGATAGAACTGGTATTCAAACCAAGCTGGGTCTAGGCTCTTCCCGCCAGCTCTGTCTTTGGGTGACAGGAATCATCACCAGGCTGCAGGCCTAATTTCAGAATTCTTCCGACTCTCTGTCACAGAATATACCTGCACACTGCCAGAAGCTGTGAGCATCTCTAGCAGGGATCCTCATAAGGAAAACAGTCCATAAAGTCATGACCCCAAGTCTCCAATCAATTTTTAAAGCACAGTCACTGTTTTTACCCTAAGACACAAAGTAAAGCAAAAGCACGCAGCAACTCTGCCTGGGCCTCACCGGCCACTGTCCTCTCCTGAGCCTGTACCACAGCACCGCACTCAAAATGAGGTGCCCAGGTAGCCATGGACAGCACAGGAACGTTCACACAAGGGTAGAGTACAGACTTGGAGCAAGAATTGTCACATGAAAAGTCATCAGGCAAGATGCTGAAGACTTAGAAAAATGATTAGTTTTAGTGAATGATCATCATTAGAACACTATCCTAAAGAAACCATCAAAAATACGCAATTCTATGTACACAGATGCTTCCTTGGTATTTGTCACAATAATAACAAATCCAGATGCCAACAATCCAAATGCCTATCGGTAGGGAATGACCAAACAAGACGCACACACCCTTGGGAGCAGTGTCTGTGACACTGAGGTTACCTGGAGGACATGGGACACGCTAGTGAAAGAAGGAAGCCGCAGACTAAACATGCAGCATGACTTCAGTCATGGAAACCTGTGGACAGATGACCTAGGAAAATACATGGGAAAGGTAGTCAATGGTCGTTTTGTTTTGTTCTTGATAATTGACTGTATTTCCATTTTTAGAACAAGCACTTACTTCTTTTAACTCAGGAAAAAAAGTAACATCATATTCTAAAAGTACAGCCAGTTTAGTCACACTCAGCTAGGAGGTGACAGCCCTCCCACCAGTGTTGCCACAGAGGAAAACTCTGAGTATCATGGACACTCATGGACCACTACATCCCAGACACTGTTCCCAACGCTGCCTGTACCTTAGTCAATGCCTGTGGTGCCCTCTATAGTTTCAGATGTTGAAACTGAGGCAGAGAGAGGTTAAGTGACTTCCCTGAAGTGGCCCAGGAAGGAAGTACCAGAGCTAGACTTGGATTCCCCAGAGTCTGGTCCCAGCATCTTCACTAGATAAGGTATTGCTATATCTTGGATCTGAAATGTCCCTCAAGGCCCAGCATTGAAGGCATGGACACCAGCATGTAGCACTCTATCAGGAGACAGTGGAACTTTCAAGAAATGGGGCATAGTGCTGAGAGCCATAGCCAAGTAGGAATGACATGTGGCAATTTCCTTGTCAGCCTACCCAATGTTGCTTAGAGGGAGGACTCTCCATTGTGGAAATGGGCTTGCCTTGGACCCAGGTCATTTGCAATGACATTGCATGAATGAGAGTTTTGATTTGAAAGGTGACCTTGCTCAGGGATTAGGGCAGATCTGGGTTTAGGGTGGATCTGGGTTTAGGGTGGATCCTGCTGGGAATAGGGCGGTTCCAGGTTTAGGGTGGATCCTGCTGGGAATAGGGCATATCCTGCTGCCTCAGGCGCCCGCTCCTAGAGTTTCCGTTGAGTTCTCGCGGGATTCAGAGGGTATTTGGTACCAGAGCCCGGTGGAGAGTGTATTTTCCCCAGAACGTGCGTGTAGAGTGCCAGTGAGAGTTCGTGAATAAAGAGTTGCTGTTTGAATCTACAAGGCTGTGAGTGGCTCGTGATTTTGTGCCCAGCCAGACTGCGGCAGCATAGAGGGAGGAATCTAAGACACTAGGGGACATATCCTCAAGAGATATTAGGACCTCAGCCCCTCCCTCTTTGCCTCCTGAACCCCATGAGCTGAGCAGCTTCCTGTGCCACACACATCCACCATGATGTTCTGCATCCTCCCCGCCAGAGGCCCAAAGGCAACAGGCAAGCTAAGGGCTGAAACCTCCAACACTGTGAACCAAAATAAACTTTTCCTCCTTATAAGTTGCTTGCCTTGGGCATTTTGTCACAGTGCTGGAAAGCTGACTAGCACAGGTAAAATGAAGATATTGAGCATTGCACTTACAAACTTCAATCTCTTTTAACATCTGAAGTCTCATAGAAGCCCCCTTCAAAAAAAAAAAAAACAAAACAGAGCTACCAGAGCTTAATTCCTTTTCAGAAGTTCACTGTGTACTCAACTACATAGGAAACGCCAAATTCTCAACATAAATCATGTAACTAATGTAGCTAATGTAGCTACACGAACATAGGAAACCTCAATGAGAATCCTCCAATGTGCACACAAATCCAAAGAGTTGGATGCAGGGAAACTCAGAGTGGATGCTCCAGAGAACAGTTCCCAGGATAAGCGAGCATGCTTCCACCTGTAAAACTGAGGGTACCAAGCCCTGAAGCAGTGTCCTGTCTGTGACCTGTTGCTTATTCCCAGACTAGTGTTCCAGATCCTTCTGGGGACACTGAGCATGGGTCCTTCTGTAACTCCCCTGACCATCTATAATAACTAGCCTTCCTGAGCAATACCTGGCTTGCGGCAGGGGCAGTCCCCTCCCATTACCTGACCTGTGCAAATCATAGAGATAGAAAAGGAACTAATGGAAGAGTCAGAAACATTAGCCTGTCTACTGATAATCCACAGGATAAACAGAAATCTGCTCTCAGTTTATATTTGCAATGGACTTAACTCAGTAGATTAATGCCACAATCACTGTAAATGTGAAGTTAACTGGATGAAAGAGAGCAGACTCCCAAATCATTCAATTCAAACACCACCAGCACACTGGAGGCCTGTGAAGGAAATTGCTCTCGAGAAGCTCAGAATCCCCGACACAACCATACCAGGGAATTGTAGAACTTTGGTACTAAGCTCCGAGGTAGCAAGATGGAATGCTACTGAGAGTGCATCTTAAAGAGGTTCAGGTACCCCACAGAGGGGGCAGGTGGCACATGGGCCACCCGTGCAGCAGAGTTCCCTCTGGGGCTCCTCAGAGCCCTTACAGGAGCACATCCTTCAGCCACCCTGCTCTCCTGGAGGAGGAAGCTGAGCCTGGGGTCTCCTTCAGGGCTTGCCCCACAGTGAAAACCAGGTACTGGCAGAGGATGACCTGAAACTGGGATTCTAACTTCACCACAGCATTCTTTCCCCAACCCAGGCAAACGTGCTAATGTACTAGGGTCAGCAACAACCAGAGGCCAGACGACAGAGTGTGACCAAACACTGGAGCTGCAAACCCAGCGACCATGAAGTTCTATTTGGGGGCAGCTGCAGGCCGGGGGGGGGGGCAGTTTCCAAGGTCACCTGCTGAACAAATGCCAAAGGAGGTTGTCCAGACCCCAGGCTCATCATGTGCCTGCTCATCACTGAAGAGAGGGGACCACCCATCCCAACAACATGGGACACGCCCTGCAGGCCATGCACCTTTGTCAAACAAACCAGTTTGGACTTCCCCTACACGCACCAGTACACAGTAATTGCTACACCTGTTTAAGCATCCGACTCTCAAAACACAGTATTACCCATATTTATTTTGCTGTGTTCTGCAGGACAGAGACGAGGCCCTCATAAGCCTCACTGCCCCTCTGTAATGATGTCTCATGGATGATTTATTGATCTCCCCCTTCAAGACTCTTGGCTTTAAGGTAAAATTTTTTTCATTACTTTTTTTTAAAAGACCTGACTGCTTATTGATCATGTCACTTTAAATTTTATAGGTTAGCATAAAAATTTACAGGCACATCACCACCAATGATGAAGCTGTCAATATAATTGAAGGTAAAATCCTTGGTAGGCTCTGTGTTTGATCTCAGCTCGAGCAAACCGTAAAAACCACAGAGACCTCACGGGCAAGATTTGACTCACAGGCCCTGTAAGAAACCGGGAGGTTGCAGCTGGTGGCCACAGAGAGAACCTGAACGGCCTTGGGTGGAGAGTCGGGAGTGTGAAAATGACATGATGTGGGGCCTGTGAGTTCCCATCCACACATGATAAAAAAACTCAGCCTCCACTATCTGGATATCCTCCATCCGTTCTCATCAGTGTTAATTATAACATTATCAGGGAGGAATTAACCAGAGAAAGGTAGACACAGGGGACTCCCTAATGGTTTTTGACAGTGACATATATTAAAACAAATATCTGCCCTGAGGGCTGAAGTTTTAATTAGATTCTCAGAACTTAAGTATTCACATATTCAAATTTTCCCCAAGCGCGCTGGGATGTGGTTTTCCCCTGGATGGGGAAGACCTTCTTCCTCTTCCCGGGAGAGGGGGGTCTGGACACGGAGGGTAGAAGTCTAGGAAAGCCTTGCCCTCCTGCCCCTAGGACACCAGCTGAGGGTGAACACGGCCTATACAGCACCCACCCACGGCAGATCTGATGGCTTGGGACAGGACACTTTGCCAGGAGTCTAACAAAGAGTAAATGACATGATCTGCCCAGCTCATCGCAGCACAGCTTACAGTCTGCCAAAAGGGACCACAGTACGAATTGGAGGCCACGTGGCCACCACAAAGCAAACCTGCCTATCTGGAACACTGCCCACAAGACTGGCCCCCGAGGAACATACATAAAGCTAACCACACGGGTGGGCAGAAGATGCTGGATTATTAAACACCTTCCCCTCTGCAAAACTCTTCTGAGTAGGAGGAGTCCAGGATGGCACAGGTCCCCTGAGCACATGCTCAGTACCCAGAGAGCTCAGGCCAAAGACACAGCCATCTCTGGACAGTCCCTCCCAGCTGCCAACGTCCAGGTGCCTCAGGACCAGGCCACCCCAACCCCAGCTTCCGCCTCCACACCACTGAGCAGAGGCCTCCTGAGGGCAGTCCCAGGCCTCTGAGGGAGCTGGATGACCATGACCCTGGAGGATGGGAAGAGAGACCCACCGTCCTCGAAATCCAATCCTACAAGGCCTGGGGAGGATATTTCAATAACAAAACACAACCTTGAGGGGAAGAATGTCCAAAGAAACAGGCAGGATGGGTCAGCCCCTCTAGAAGAAGCCAAGAGGCCACACTGACCCTCTGGGGGCGACTTTCAGTGTGTCACAGCTCACAGTTCATCACCAGAGGCTGGACTCCTGACCTCCATGGCTCTGCAGGAAGGAAACATGGACTCCACTGACCCTGCCTGATGAAACGAAGGGGCTGGCTCCAGCCAACTCCTGCCCAGTATCCCCCTCCCTCCTGAGTCCCTGCCAGCTTTAGCTGTTCTGCAACCTGGAGCCAGCTACGAGGAGGCCAGAGCCAACATCTGACAGGAGATGGTGACTTCCTGGCATGTGCTGGAGCCTAGAATGGGTCAGAAGAACAGAGAGCCGCAGGAGGTGCACTCACCCCCACTAACTCAGAGTTCAGACCCCAGGTAGCTCCCGGTACTCAGGAGGACCTGGGGCACCAAGCAGAACCCCAGGCCCCAAGGATTACAGGGGGACTCCAAAACCTGGGTGTCTGAATGAAACCAGTTGCTGGGATTATGATATGTGGAAGGGGAAATGAGGGAATGAGACCACAGACAGCCTTTCTCTATAAACCAGGGGAACACAGACCTGTGAAAGCTGCTGATAGACAGTCTCTCAAGAAGGATCAACTTACTAAGGTCTTCCAAATGGCCTGCTAGTTAATGTTTCAGCCAGGCCTTTATGACAGAGAGTGCCTGCGGTGCCCGGAGAAGGCAGATTTCCTTGGGAGAGAAAGAAATGGCACGTCAGTTCCCAGTCCAGAAATAACTGGACCTGGTGGGCAGGAGGTGAAGGGCATGGAGCTGCTGGAGGTGAGGAGACACCAGCAGAGGTGAGATGAGGAGGAATGGAGTTAAACCCTGGGTTCTCCCCAACACAAGCCGAGCGACTCTAAATCTCTCAGAGCCTCATTTTCTTCCTCTACAGCAACACCTGCAATGACAGATGCCAAAGTTCCTGGCCCAGCATGCAAGAATCCTAGGCAGGACCAGCTCTGTAATCTGGTTGGGTACAAAATGAAAACACAGCCCTTCCCACCCCACTCCACCCCACCCCACCCCTGCCAAACACAAAGAGGGCGACAGCAGAGGAGCATCAGAACAGCCACCTATGCCCTCTCTACCCTGAGGAATGGGGGGTTTAGAAGCCTTCACAGTGACCCATGTCTGTTACTTTCCTCCTTCTCTTTCCTTCCTGATCCTTATAGAAACAAGGACCAACTGAAAACCTTCCAAAAATAAAGGATTTAAGGAAAAAAAATAACTAAGGGGCTTTAATGATGTTCAATTGACATAAGTTGATGATTACAGCAAAATTATATAAGAAAATATGCCTGCATTAAGAAATGCACAGTGAAGTATTTAGGGCAAATGGCCATGACGTATGCAGATTATTCTAAAATTATTCAGAAACAATGTGTGTGTATGTGTGTGGGGGCACATGTGAGTGTAGAAGAGTGTGAGTACATAAAGAAAATGAGGTCTGGGGATATAGCTCAGAGGGTAGAGTGCTTGCCGAGCATGCATGAGGCCCTGGGCTCAATCCCCAGCACCACAAAAAATAAAATAAGTAAAGCAAATGGAGCAAAATTATCCTTAAGCCAAGGTCCTGCGGGAGCTGGAGGGGAGGGAGGAAGGCAGACAGGATTGTGAGCTCTCCATACTCAGGGCCACTTGAGCTGCGCTAACTGCTGCCTCCCAGCAGGAACCTAGGTCAGTAAATAGTCAACGCAGGAGAAAATGGCACAACACCCCTGCTCACACTCCTGGGAAATGAGGACTCAGGGGGAATGACTGAGAGTTAGGCCAACGCCTGGGAATCAGCAGGAAGAAAGCAAAGAAATCTTGTGACTTCATGAACACAGGCACATGGTGCAGCACGGTAGGGACCAGCACCTGCTCTGCCCAGGGACTGGGTTTTCAGCCCATACCAGTCTCCAGGGCAGACCCACCTTAGACCCTCCTGCTAGCCTTCCCAGGCCTCAGGGCCTTCGCTGATAAAAAATGTCAAATAAAAAGGTGGCCACTAATCCAGTCACCAAATACTAAGTCATGTCTCCCGTTCTCTAGAGCTTTCATGCTTGAAGGGAGCTCAGAATATTTTCTTGAGGTCTTTACCAGTCCAGAAAATTCTATAGAAAAGCCATAGGCCTTTTTATTAGAAAAATAAGTTTGGTTATAGTATAAGCACTCTCTAAAATACAGCAAGTGCATACTGTCTTAAAGGTGAGAGTATATTTGAGATATCCTAAGTTTCTTATCTTTAAAAAAATATATACCTGCACACATAGGGCAGAGAGATACCTGGAAACATACAATAATCATATTGATTTTAGCTTCAAATTTCTTCTTCATTGATAAAATCATTCCAGTAGCAAGGATTTCAAGAATCTAACGAGGCTCAGTAGATAGCAAAGACATTTTTGAAAGATTGAAATCCTTTCTAAAGCCATATATTTATCAATGAGAGAAATAACTGTGAAGTGTAGACTAGTGATGACTATTAAAATTAAAACATCAAAAGTACTTTAATTTTCTGCTTCATTAGTCCTCATCAATTAGCACAAAATGGTTACAATGGCCGATTTTATTAAAGACCTTGGAGAAAAGAGGAAAGGATTGCTTCTTCATGAATAATAAAGGTAATAAAATAGGAAACTAATAACATTTTACCACCTTATATAAATTAATTTAATTTAGAAATAACTCAGTACTATGACTTATGCCAAATTTGTTCTCAGCTGAGAAAAAAAATCATATATTACTAGTATCAGAAACAATGTGCCTACAGTTGTTAGATATTAACATGCCTCAAACACGGCCTCAAACACAGGGACAAGTGGAGAAGTGGAGGGAAAGTATCTGTCCCTGAAGAGCAACCATCTTCCAGCCCTGTCTGACAGCCCAGGAAGATCTGGACACTTAGGTTCTGGGAGGACCATAGAAAAGGACTGTTTGAAAGAGTGTCCTCAGAGGCCATGATTCTGCAGTGGTACAGAGCAGCAACTCGAGAAATGAAAAAAATGTTGTGAATGTCCTCTGGGTTCATGGAATTGATGCTTCACCAGATGATAAATTTCCAGAGAGTGAACTGGTGGCTGGATTTAAATGCCACGTGGATTACAGTACTCTGTAAAGGGCAGCACCAACTACGAAGGTGCTAAAAAGTAGTCTTTGTGTGGAGATGCTGCCTCAGGGACCTGCTGCTCTTGGTGATAGGTCCCAACACCTGTCCCCACGGACGGTCAGGCCTATGGCAGCTCCAAAAAGGATACCTCTCACTCACCTGGCCAAAGCGCAAGGCCCGAGACACTGTCATGTAATATTCCAGCACTAGAAAGAGCTCACCATTTCTGATAATCAGACGCATAGAGATTTGCAGGAGTTATCCCATAGAAAATCCTCTTAGCATTTCAGAGTGCTTAGCTCAGATCAGGAAGGCCAGTTGGCTTGCATGATGGCTTTTGGAATTAACTCTGCCAGCTGTCCCTTACCTTCTCATCTACAAAAGGAGAAGGGTTCCACGAGAGGGTTAGAAAGGGGCAAGGAATAACACTATTTGAAACATAACGGAAGCTGAGGGCTTTGTTCATAGGAAGAGGGTACACAAATGTACATGCACATGTTTCCAGAGGTGTCACAAATGCCCTCAAGCCCAGCCGCATGCTCTGCTCATATCCCTTCATAGGATGGCTTCTCATGGCATTGGTGGTTCTGATATGCCCCATGTCACTGCAGCCAGAATGCTGCCGCTTTCCCTTACTGCATCTTCCTGTGTTTCAAACACGGAGTATTAACCCACTGATACCCACTGATTAACGAGGTGCTAACTGCAGGCAGGTAGGATGTGGCTGGAGGAGGAAGGTCCCTGGAAGCTTGGTGAGCAGAGCTCCCTCTGCTTCCTGGTTGCCTTGTCCTGAGCTGCTTTCCTCTGCCACACCTTCCACCATGATGTCCTGTCCCACCTCGGGTCCAGAGCTATGGAGTCAGCCAACCATTGACTGAATCTCTCAAACTTTGCCCTCTGATCCCATCCTTTTCTCCTGTTTCCAGGAGAATAGGGACTAACTAATCCTCACTTAGAAAGACTCACACCCATGCCCAAATGATCTCATTCATACTTAACCACCCTGGTCTTATTAAAATGCATGATGATGCACGCCTATAATCCCAGCAGCTCTGGAGGATCCCAAGTTCAAAGCCAGCCTCAGCAAAAGCAAGGTGCTAATTAACTCAGTAAGACCCTGTCTCTAAATAAAATACAAAATAGAAAATAGGGCTGAGGTTGTGACTCAGTGATTGTGTGCCCCTGAATTCAATTCCTGGTACAAAAAAAAAAAAAAAAAAAAACGCAGATTCCAACTGAAGAGGTCCCTGGTAGAGCTGAGAGTCTGCATTCCTACCAAGCCCCACGACCTCTATAGAGCCAGCTCCCAGCCCACCCTTGTTTTTTTTTAAAGTTTATTTATTTATTTTTAAGTCTAGCAGTTCTTTCTTTTTGAGAGAGAATTTTTAATATTTATTTTCTAGTTATTGGTGGACACAACATCTTTGTCTGTAGGTGGTGCTGAGGATCGAACCCGGGCCACAGGCATGCCATGCAAGCGCGCTACCACTTGAGCCACATCCCCAGCCCTCCCAGCCCACCCTTGATGTCCTCTCTGCAGAACTCTGGCAGCATCCATAGATTCCTGGAGCTCTCCTAAAACACAACACTTTTTCAAAGTGGATAAATACAGTTTATAAATACCCTCAAGGTTATGTCTGATAACCTCCAAATGGTGACACTGTTCTCCCAATTCCTACATTTCATCTTCGTTTCTGTCTCAGTTCTTTAGTTCTTGTTCCGTTACTAGCTTTAAAAGAAATTTATGTGATATAACACCATGTCACAATGGTGGGAAAACACTGGATTTTGGAGTCTAGAAAACCTGGGTTTGAACACCACAATTTAACAATGCAATTGATATGAAACTTGTAAACAGTTTGCTCTCTAAAATAGTCTTGTTGGCCAGGTATGGTGGCGCATGCCTGTAATCCCAGCAGCTCAGGAGGCTGAGGCAGGAGGATTGCAAGTTCAAAGCCAGCCTCAGCAAAGCAAGGCACTAAGCAACTCAGTGAGACCCTGTCTCTAAATAAATACAAAATAGGGCTGGGAGGTGGCTCAGTGGTAGAGTGCCCCTAAGTTTAATCCCTGGTACCCAAAAATAATAAGATGGTCTTATTGGAGATTTAAAAGGGTTAATGCTGCCAAAGTGGCTAGTCACAATGACAAACTTGATTCAGCATCAACTCCCAAAGGTGCCTAAGAACATTCAAAAATGTCCACTGACTCCTCCCAACAAGATCTGAACATATTGTCTTAGCATCAGCCCCGTTCCTCTCTGGATTGTCACAAAAGATCCTATATGCCAAGAAGAGGAGGTCATGCAAAGGAGAGGGATCTGAGACGGGTTGATCTCTCCTTCACAGCTCTGAGGCTACGAGGACAGGAATAACAGGGATCAGCTGTCTCACGGGTACCATGATGGGGGCAGACCAAATGTCTGTACAGGCTAACAGAAAATGTGCGAGGCTCTCCAAGGCTCCGATACTGCTCACTTTTTCAAAGTGGATAAATACAGTTTTGTGGGAGGCCATCCTCGCACGTGATTTGAGTTACCTCCCTGGCTGGGTGAGAGACACTTAGACACAGCGGTGTCAGAGCCTTCCCCACCCTGTCCCAGGTATGAGGGCTTGTCGTGTAGAGGCATGCCTGGCCACTGACCCGAAGCCCCAATCATTGGCCCTGACCTTGGGATGCTGCTCCCCTTAACCTTCATTGGATGGGATTTTCCCTTGAATTTTTTGTTCCCCAATAAAAGCTCACTCCCTGGCGTTCTCTCTCTCTCTCTCTCTCTCTCTCTCTCTCTCTCTCTCTCTCTCTCTCTCGCTAGCCTCTTCTGTAAACCTCGACACCACATTATGTGGCTGGAGGCGGGAGCTAGGAGAAGCTGTCTTAGAGCTAGGAATAAAGGTAAATGAGAGTCTGTCTCTTTAATTTAAAACTCACTAGCAATTTTTTATGCATCGAACCTTCTTTTATGAAGCTCACACGCTGGTCGCATGGCAGACAGTTTATAAATACCCTCAAGGTTATGTCTGATAACCTCTAAATGGTGGCACTGTTCTCCCAATTCCTACATTTTATCTTCGTTTCTGTCTCAGTTCTTTAAATGACCCCATTGTGAACTGTGTAGTCACCACTGCAGTTTGATCAAAATACTACAAACAGGTGTTTTGCCGTAGGTGGTAAGAAACTTCCCAAAGTGTTTCAGTTCATCACCTGGAGGCCATGGATAATGCCATGAGGTCATTTGATGCTCAAAGACTGAGCGTCTCGTAGCAGATCTGCTACCGCTTCACACATCCTTCAAGAGTCAGTACAAAACAAGCCATCGTCATGGAAAATGACCACTGTCCAGTATATAAATTCAAAGCTCTGTTGAGATGATTGAGCTGTGCTGGTCACCGCACGTCTGGGGATTTTAGCCAGCCAGCACTGGAATCACCTGGGGACTTCTAAAAACTTCCCCATCCCCAAACTATGCCCAGACCAACAAGAGCAGAACCTCTGGGCTGGGATGCAGGTAACTTTCCCCTGATGGCTGATTTCAACGGGCAGCCCTGGCTGGGGTCCACTGGCCTAAGGCATTAATTAATCGCCAAGCTCCACATCTGGAGACAAATTTCTGCTTAGCTTGAAAACACAGACCATGAAATCCTGCCCCTGGCACCGTTTCAAAGAACAGTCATTCTCAGATACACACTGATGTTCCATTTTGAGTTGGCCGGGAGTCAAGTAGGACGCTAAATAATAAATGTGCTCGTTCTTCTTCCTTTTAATTGGGCATATGCCATTATCATCTCCATCTAGTTAAGAAAAATCTCCAGACACATACCAAGAAACGAATACAGGCAAAACAAAATTGGAAGAAAAGTTTTCACAGATGCTGAGCCGGGTGCGGTGGTACACGCCTGTAATCCCAGCAGCTCGGGAGGTGGAGACAGGAGGGCTGCAAGTTCAAAGCCAGCCTCAGCAATGGTGAGGCACGAAGCAACTAAGTGAGACCCTGTCTCTAAATACAAAATAGAGCTGGGGGTGTGACTCAGTGGTTGAGTGCCCCAGAGTTCAATCCCCAGTACAAAGAAAAAGTTTTCACAGATTCTACTCTTACCCTGCCGGGGTAGGGGCCAATTTCTCAGCCATTTTGCAACCTGAAAGGTGGTGTCAGGATGGACTCTCCTGTTGCTTGAGGTCCTGAGGTGAAAGGATTACACACTGGCTACAGTTTGGTTACAAAGCTAAAATAAAAGTGCATCTCTCTCTCTTTTTTTTTTTTTGTACCAGAGATTGAACCCAAGGGTGCTTAGCCACTGAGCTACCTCCCCAGTCTTTTTGTTTTTATTTTGAGACAGGGTCTTCCTAAGTTGCTTAGGACCTCACTAAATTGCTGAGGCTGGCCTCAAACCTGCCATCCTCCAGCTTCAGCCTCCCGAGTCACTGGGATTACAGATATGCATACCATGCCTGGCCATCTCCTTAACTTCTGAAGAAGCCCTCTGCGGCTTAATCACTCTCATCATGTCCCCCTAGCCCTCTTGCTCCTCTCTGAGATAGCTGCTGCTGCCTGTGCTCTGGTGCAGGTCTCGTCTAGCTGTCTGCAGTAAGAATCACCAGTCAGACGGCACTGACTTCTGCAGCTAGAAATGTTCAGAAACAGGCAGCAAAGAATTTTAATAGCATGCAAAACACCACAATTAAGCAGCTTTTACTAACACTGCTATTTTGATGAGGGAAACCTCCAGCTTCAGAGCTGAATAAAATACCATCTAAGCAACAGGAAAAGTCTAGGCGCTATCATTAAATGATTTTAAAAGCCGAAGAAATTCTTATATAGAAATCAGTCTGTCCTTACTCTACCTGAGGTGTTCTGAATTTATGAAAGTCTCTCTAAGGCACACTTGGGTTCTCAGAGGCGCTCCTCATTTCCTCCTCCACCTTGGGAGGAAATGGCTGATGGGTCTTTTTCCTGGGCTCTTCAAGAGAAGGAAGGAAGGGGTGCAGTCTGAGAACAGAGGACTCCACAGCATGAGCTTAAAACCCAGAGTCAACAGAGGGCAAGAAATGGAAATGCTAGATACTTCTCAGACAGCTGTTCAGCTGAAAGCCTACTATAAGCAATGCCCGTATCCTATGTCCTGGAGACCATCACAATACCCTCTGCCCTCCTGGAACTTGTGGGACAGAAATGGAACTAGCTGTCACACAACTACTTGTCCTTTGGGATAGCAACATGCAACAGGCAGCCCCAGGTGTTGAGAGGAGGCAGCCCAGAGCCTGGCCTGGTCTGGGAGTCAGGAAAGGCTCCTCTGCAGAGGAACTTGACCGTGGTACTGCAAGGAGGGACTGCAGAGGTGAGTGGAGCCAGGAGCCAGGAGGAAGGGCAGGGCAGGGCAGGGCAAGGCTGAGAGATCTGCAGGAACCCAGGGAGGCAGGAGCTCCGCTCCACCGGTACTGAGCCCAGGGTCCCAGAGGACATGGTCAGCGTGTGCAGCTGGAGGGCAGGTCTAAGCCAGGCGCACACTGCTGTTCCCAGTGCATGCAAAGCCGCTGGGCCAGGGGCCTCTGACTGTTCCTTTGAAAGCAACTGTTTACATTTTGTAATACACCAAACTCACTTGCTAGAAGGAAGGAGCCTTAACAGTAAACATGTCGCAGGTCTACTGGGATGACTTTAATTATACAGCTGTTGGGATGAACTGCAGCTTCTCATCTTTGTTTAGGTGGTGGGGGATAGGAGGTGTTCATGATTACAAATGCAATCACTAACAATTACCACCTTGGTCCAAGGAAAAAACTCCAGAGCTTTTGTGTAACTTAATGAAATAATTACGCTGCCCTGGAAGACCCTTGAATCTTCTGGTGGGAAGATACTGCTTCTCCTGTCAATCTCTTAGGCACAGGGTAGGAAAGACAATTGGGAAAATGAGAGCGTGGAGGAGAGTTAATTATAATTATGGAAATGCAGCTTCAGGAACAAAGGCTTAAATTTGCAACACAGGTCTAAGGAGAAATCATTCTCATTAAGAAACCACTTAAAACGTGAGAAGTCTGTAAATCTGAAGGAAACGTTGACTCTATTAAACACATTATTCCCTCTTTCTAATGGAGTCATTAGATAATCGATATTCCCAAGCAAAGAGAAATCCAACACTCAAGGATCTTTCTGTTTGACTGACTTCGCATCATCAAGGGCTGCAAAGAGAATTGGAGAGTACTGGGCAAGCCCGGCCAGGCCTCTCCAGAGGCAGTGGGCTCGTTCCCACGACGCAAGCTCCAACTCTGAAGAACAACCTCAGAGCTCCCTGCCTCCTGGGCTGCCCGCACGACCAGACTGCCAACTTGCCATTTGGCAAGCACTCTACAGAGACTTCATCCCCTGTTCATGACAGAATATGAAGGACCTTGATGTGGAAAGCATGACAGAGAGATCAGAGGAGATGCAGTTTCCAGGCAAGTCCTCTCCCTGCATCAGATTCCTGATTTAGAAAAGAAGTCGGGGCATCGAAATAGGATTTCCATGGATGAGATCACTGCTCAGTTCTGATCAATCCAGCTACATCACCTTGCAAAAGAAGACCCAGTGAAGAGTATCCTTAGGGACATGAAGCCACCCTGACCTAAAATGCTAGCTGACAGCTGCCTGGGCTGGCTCTAGAGAGTCCAAGGACACCTGTTGGAGAGATAAGGGAGATTCCATCCACTCAAAATCACAGACTGAACGCCATTGTGTGGGCAACATCCGGGCACCCAGGGGCCCAAGTGCTGGCTGGCACTCTGAGGAGAATGGAGACATACAGCTCACCCCAGAGACAAGCAGGGGAGAACTACAGAGACTTCATAAGATGGAGGCCTAGGGGCTGCCCCCAATGACAGTGAGAGAGGAGACTACAGTCAGGGGTCTAGGGAGAAGAAAGGGTGTCCATCCCTACAGCCCTGGGCAGTCCAGAGCTCTGCAGGAGAAACAGGAGCTGAGAGGAAGGCAGGGGGTGGGACAGCTGCCTCAGTGCCTCCACCATGCGCTAGACAGATGGACCTGTGAATAGAGAAGGGGCCAGGCTGAAGGGACACAGCAGGTCCTTTCTCAAGAGTCATCGGTATGCAACCCTATCCACAAATGATGAAGGTTCTGACCACTTTGCCACCAATGACATGCCAGCAGGTGTCCAGGTAACATGGGAGAAATGTGCCCCTGCCTCTCCATCCCTTGAGGAAGCTGGGCCTTGAATTCCTCTTGGGGGAACAAATAGCAGCCCCTCCCCCAACACCACCAGCCAGCTGCTGCCCTGGGGTGGGGGGTACTGACTTTTAGATTACGGTTTTCAAAACGAATGGGACCTCAATAACCAAAAGTAGCCAGAAAGTCAGTCTCCCTAAGACCGCGCCATGAGGCAGAGTACTTTGAGGAGCCTTCACTGGAGGAAAAGGAAAGAATTTTACATATATACCATGCCAAGTTTAAAATGCTCAATAAATGGAATGTCAATCACAGAGAATGACAGGGGAAAAAGGAATAAGCTTTAAATTTTGAAATATAAACAGCATCCCTGAGGTTTTCATTGAGAATGTTCTACATCCCCAAAATATCAAGGAAGAGCATGTGGTCCCAAAAGATGACAGAACAAGCAGGGTTCAGCCAGCTCATGTGAAAGGTCATTTCATGTTGTCCCAAGCTCAATAAGAGTATTCGGTTCTGCCTCTGGTGCTATGTGGTTGCTGTGACACATTGTGTTTTTGTGGTACCGCTCCTGTTGGGCTGAGTGAACATCTGCGACTTGCCTCCAACAGGGGAAGCAGTGTATATCAATAAATCTGGACACTTAATTCCCAGCAAGTTCTCCAAATATCCTCTGTGAAAATGTAGGGTGTCAGGAGCCGTCTATGGGTTGCATGTGGGTCACTATGCATGGAAGCCTCGTGGATAGAGACATGTGGTGTCTGGGAGTGACCAGTGGACACTTCCTCTGGTTAATATGAATTGCCCAGGAACAATATGAATCCCTATCTGGCTCTGCCATGGCCCACACAGCATCTGAGATGGGTGTGACCTGCCAAGATGTCAATCAACCTGCTGACTGCAAGATAACAGGAAGCCAGACTCCGCCCTTGAAACCTTATCCCTGCCTTTTGTAAATATATTTCTGAGTATTTGTTTTGTTATTCATTAATTACTTGAGATTTTAAGTTTTAGGGTGGCTTACTCCCTCCTGGGCAAAAATTAAAACCCCCAATGAGACACTGGCCATCAATCCTCAGATAGGTGAGGGCTGGGTTTGTGGTTCAATGGCAGAGCACTTGCCTGGCATGCATGAGGCACTGGGTTCCATCCCCAGCACCACATAAAAAAAAAACTAAATAAACAAACAAACAAACAAATGTAGAGTGAGCAGAGTAAGTAGAGAACAAAAGCATTTCTTAAAATTTTAGCACTTAGCAAGAAGAACACCACACCCAACAGCCACTCAGCAGGAGGGCAGCCCGAAGGTGCCAGGTGGGTCAGGCCACACCTCCCAAAACTGGGAAAGGACACCTGCCCTCCAGGCTTTCTGCCTTGGTGACCATTGCTGGGCCTGGGGCCACTCGAGGGCAGGGATGAGAAAGGAACCTATTGGGCAAGGCCACCTCCAGAATTAGTTCCATCAAAACTCAGAAACTTTAACATACTCAAGTGCCTTTTCTTTCCTGGGACTTGCTTTCATCAGCTTTTTTGCAGCTATGACTAGAAGACCCTACAAGAACAATTGTAGAGGAGGAGAAGTTTCTTTAGGAGCTCATGGTTTCAGAGGTCTCAGTCCATGAACAGCCACCTCCATTCCCCAGGGCTCCAGATCTGGCACAGGGAAGCAGCTCACATGGTGATCAGGAAGCAGAGAGAGAAAGATCTCCATTTACCAGATAGAAAATATATACCCCATAGCCACGCCCCCAATGCCCACCTCCTCCAGCTAAACCCCACCTGCCTCCAGTTACCACTCAATTAAGCCCATCAGGGATTAATTCACTGATTGTGTTAAGACCCTCACAACCCAATCCTTTCTCCTCTAAACCCTCTTGCATTGTTTCATACATGAGCTTTTAGGGGACATCTCACGTGCAAACCATAACAAGACTATTTTCTTTCTTTTCTAACCATTTCTCTGAACTCTCCCTTGTAATTTCCTCCCTGCAGATAACACCTGAGTCTGCAGATAACATCTGAGACAAGGATGCTCACAAAATCCCAACCATCTTACATAAATAGGAATTCTATATGCATAGGGATTTCTAAACCTAGAAGAGAATGTTTATAAAGTTACTAGTTGGCAAGCTAGGCTCTGACCCGTCAAGAAATGCTACTCTAGCATAAAACCTAGTAATGGCCCAAGCCCTAAAGCCAGCAGGCTGCTAGAGTTATAAATGGTAATAAACTGGCCTAAATTAATTGGGACTCAAACTCACTTGTCCATAATTTCATGCTCCCTTTGTGTTTACAGCCAGGATCTGGGCTCCTTCTCTCTTCTTCCTTTGAGGGGACTTCTCCACTCTTCCCTTGAATATACTCACGTTTGTCCTGAAAACTTGTGTGTCTGCCCTGGCTACCAGTCTATCCATCAGCAGGGTAAACTATGACCAGTCCTAAACACACACACACACACAAACACACACACACACACACACTACATCTTTATAAAGAGAAATGGAGTTTGTTTGCCAGTGCCACACTAACTACAAAGTTTGCAATGCAAATAAACAAACCCTACCCCCTCTTCACATTCCCACATTCCCACATTCCCACATTCTCATCCTGATGTGACTGCAGAGATTTCAAACACTGATGCTAAAGGGAAACTTTGGAATCTGGCACAATCCTTCTTGGCCAATAAAAAGTATCCCTTTAATTAATTAACTAAATCACTTGGTTTCATTAGAAGTTGGTCATGAGGCAAAGTACATGCAAGGCAACTTTTTGAAAAGACAAACTGTGAAAATATTTCATCACAGAATTACTCTTGCCTTCATCCCCAAGAAATAGGAGACACTCATGATCCAGTCCAAGATGTTTTCTAGTAGAGACTGGTGGCAGTCATTCAGAAGCATTCACATGACAACATGACAAGCAAAAGAGGTAAATGTCAACAAGTTGGGAAGGTACTATAATAAACTTAGAAGAAATTTTCCAATATCACAATTATAACCAGTGGTGCATGAAAACAAATATTAAGTCACTTCCGAGGGGGGCTGGGGATGTGGCTCAAGCGGTAGCGCGCTCGCCTGGCATGCGTGCGGCCCGGGTTCGATCCTCAGCACCACATACAAACAAAGATGTTGTGTCCGCCGAGAACTAAAAAATAAATATAAAAAATTCTCTCTCTCTCTCTCCTCTCTCACTCTCTCTTAAAAAAAAAAAAAAAAAAGTCACTTCCGAGGATATGCTATTACGGTGCTCAAATGTTTACAAAAGCTGATATGCACAACAAATTGTGCATATTAATTGCAAGTACACAGATAATCAGTATAAGAATCAAGACCACATCCAAGCTTGGGAAAAAGAAAATATTACAATTCATTACCATGAAGAGAAGAGCTGAGGGAATAAGCAACTTTCAACCAGAATAATTCATGAACAGTGTACACCACTAAGGCAAAGTTTATATTGCACCAATTATTTTGTGCCCAGGTTTCTTCTCTATTACAAACACATCAGCAAAATAAAAACCAAGTAGAAAGAGAAAAAAACGGCAATTAGTTTCTTTGACAGGTGCAAATCCCTTCAGATTCAACAGGGTCCCTAAAAATCTGGGCCACAGGCAGACAATGGGAAGTGAGGAGATTCCTAATTCCTAACAGGTTCTTCTCTCACTGAATTCAGAACTAAGTCAATTTGACCAGTTCATCTCCACCAGCCAGCAGGCATCTCCCAGCCTTTCCAGAGGTCCTGCCCTGCCTTAGAAAAACAGTAAAGATGCAAACTATTCCCAGTGGGTGTAACTGTCTCTTGAGGGGGTTTGAGGGAAATTCTAAATTCTCTCCAATGAGAACATACCACTTCTTTACTCTGAAAATGAGGGTAGGAATATGCGTTCTGAACTGCGAGACCATATAGGAACATGACGTTCTCATCCTTACTCTTATCCTTACTCTTATTGATCATTTTACCCCAAAGCGCTGACTTCAATGTTGCTCTTTTCTCCTGGGAAATAACTTAAGTGTAAGAAAAGAAACCTGGCTAGCACAGCCTGCACATCCAGGTCTGCACATGCCCTTGATCTTGTAGGGAAAAAGGCTTGACTGAGTGGTAACTGGAGGCAGGTGGGGTGTGGCTGGAGGTGGTGGGCATTGGGGATGTGACCATAGGATATATATTTTTTCTGTTTATAATGGACAGGGTAGTGTTTCCTTTTATTTAGGTTCTATAAGGAGAGGCCCAACATAAACTAGAAGCCAGGTTAGGGTCAGGATGTTCACCTCCTGCTCTAGAAGCCCCTCCAAGAGAAGTGACATGTCTCTTATCTCAGAAATGTTCTAAAGTACTCGGCAAGGATATAATCACTATAATTCCCTTAATATAAAGTTAACAAGACTGCTGACAAGTGTCCCCACGCTCAGGAAGCTCCCACCTTCACAGGCACAAAGGCCTGCAAAGGTAGGGAAGAGCAGAAGGCAGTATCTGTCCTGATGACCGCATCTGCTGGGGCACAGAAGTCCTGAGCGATACTGGACATTGTCAGAAAAATTTAAAAGCTACTGTGTGATAAACAGATAGAATCATAATTCTAATTGGCTTTGATCCTTTTGATCTTGAGAAAATTTACTGGTATCTCTAAGTCCTTTCAGAAGTAATTCTAGAATGTAAAACACTACTAATTCTTATTGGAAGGACTATGCTGCCCCCTGGTGTTTAGTGAGAGGTGCTCATAAACATTTCAAGGGAATCTTGGAAATTACAACTAGAAAGACCCCCAAAACTCACTGTGACCAAGTGCTTATTTCACAGAGGAGAGAACTGATTAAATAATTTGCTTGTATAATTCAGACACAGCTAGTAAATGACACAGAAAACATAGCTCAAGATAGAGTAAACCTCTCGGTGTGAATTTTGGTCTTGGTTGGTTTTTGTTGTTGAGCTTTTTGTTGTTGTTCTTGTGAGGGTTTTTTTGTTTGTTTGTTTGTTTGTTTGTTTTGGTACTGGTGATTGAACCCAGGCATGTTCTACCACTTAATTACATCCCCAGCCCTTTATATTTTTTATCATGAGGCAGGGCCTCACCAAGTTGCCCAGGCTTGCCTAAAACCTGCAATCCTCCAGCCTTGGCCTCCAAAGTCTCTAGAATTACAAGTGGCTGCCACTGTCCAGCGTTAATTTCTTTACTGAAGTAAAAAGGCAGCCTGAAAAAAAATAACAGTGGGAACAGGCACAGTGGCATGGGCCTGTAATCCCAGCAAATAGGAGGCTGAGACAGGAGGCTCACAGACTCAAGACCAGCCTCATCAACTTAACAAGACCCTGTCTCAAAATAAAAAGGATTGGGGATGAAAGAACTTTGGGGAGTCAGGCAAACCAGATTTGAATTTCAGATCACCACTTCATGCTCTCCCCAAGCTTCAATTCCTCCATCCACAAAATGATAAAATGGGATGAAGAGCGACTTGCAAAGATGTTGGTTGGAAGGTTCAATTATCAATAAGCTCAAGGTTCTCATGTAGAGTATCTGTGATATGGTAAGACACTAACTGGAACGTAACTGTCAGAACACATTAAAGTGTTCTCAAGTTATAGCCATTGAAATTTAAATAATAAAAACAATAATGACTTTAAGACATTAAAATCTGCACCTTTTTGAAACTAGAATAAAATTAAAATTATGCAAATAAAGCTAGTTCTCCTAATTTCTGTATTTCTTCAATTGTCATACTTATTCTTTTTTTTTTTAATACAAAAGAAGTTAAATGTGGTGTGGTAGAGCACGCCTATACCCTCAGCTACTCAGGAGGTTGAGGCAGGAGGATTCCTAACCTGGGGATTCAGGGTCAGTTTGGGCAACACCAAGAATTGCCTCTTAAAATAAATGAATGAATGAATGAATAAAGCCACTCGAACAGGGAATACCCCAGGATAGCCATGAGTGGGAGAAAGGAAGCCACAGAGCAAGTTGAAGCAGAGCCCACTGCCAGGCACAAGATCGCAGTCTCCTGCCAAGGGCGCTTCACCCCAGCGATGCCAAGGGCGCTTCACCCTGACAATGCCAAGAGCACCCGCCTGGAAACAGAGAGGCAGCAGTGTTGGTTTCAGCCTCGAGGGTAACTATTGATGCCAACTGAACAGCCACTGCCCCTCTGCTCCCCTTCCTCTCCCTGTGACTTGAAGCCACCTCTGCCTGGAAAGTCCTGTATCAAAGTGATGAGAAGAATGTTGAAAAGCACCATAAACGCTAAAGCACCAAATAAAGATAAGTCACCTTTGTTATCTTAAGCTCGATTTAAAGCAATACTACACATTAAATCTGTCACCAAATTGAGGGGGGAAAACCAACCCTAGAGGGTTGAAGGTGACTTGGATCACAGGATTGTCAAACAGCACCCTGCACCCCTGCAATCCCTCACCCCCTCTGCAGGCCACAGGCTTCTGGTGATTGCTCAAAACTCTGGCGCCACATAAATCTCTGACTCTTAAATAAATGTCACCGAGGGCATCCTGATAGTGGGATTGACTGTACACCACCACATAAACAGACCTCAGCAGGGGAAAGGTGAGTCCTCTAAGTGCCCTGCAAATGACTGATACCGATCACTCCCTGAGGACAGCAGAGCGCAATATAAACTGCTCTGCCCTGCTTTAACAGGTGGCTGGACACACAAATAGGTGAGCTGGGCTGGGGATGTGGCTCAAGCTGTAGCGCGCTCGCCTGGCATGCGTGCAGCCTGGGTTCGATCCTCAGCACCACATACCAACAAAGATGTTGTGTCCGCCGAAAACTAAAAAATAAATATTAAAATTCTCTCTCTTTAAAAAAAAAAACAAATAGGTGAGCTGGCTTTAACAGGTGGCCCTATACACAGACAGATAAAGCTTTCTCTCCCTCTGCTATTTCGGATGTAATCCAGGGGCACTCTATCACTGAGATGTAGCCCCAGACCTTTTTGTTTGTTTGTTTGTTTATATATATATAAATAATTTGAGACTAGGTCTCACTAAATTGCCCAGGCTGGCCTTGAACGTGAGATCCTCCTGCCTCAGGCTCCCAAGCAATTGGGATTAGATAAAGGGCCTACAGATAAAGCCCCACAGCACATCAATAAAAATAAGTGGATTTTTTGTAATTGGTCTCAAACAGGTGGCCACCAGCACTGCTTAAGGTGTGAATTTGGAAGACACACCATGTTGATAATAAGCACTGGCTGATGATCACAAACGTCACCTGAACCCACACCATGGGCTTAGCAAAAATGGCCCCAAACATCAGAAAGAGTTGGCAGTGTGGTAGGCAGGGAGGGCCTGGAGAATCAGCTGTCAGGGACAGGGTGGGAACCCTGAGGCTGAGAAGGGCCACAGCAACACGCAGGGATGGTGGGCACCGCGGGACTTTCTGGGTAATTAACCATAAACAAGTTAACTCGGGCGCTGGTTCAATCCAACAATGGTCCCATATTTGCATCTAGAATGCTGGAATAAAAGCGCTGTCAGAAACCAGGCGAAGACCCGCAGACATGAGCGCCGAGGACAGCTCACCATGAAACACGCTGTTGTCCACCAGAAAGTGCCTGCGGTAGCGCACACAGCTCCGCTGCTCCGTGTTCCAGTAGCTCATTGTCAGGAGACGGCTGGCACAGCATCAAAACCAGCTGTCCTGTCGAGGGAAACAGAACAGGACACGATGAAGGGGACCCGGCCACACGCTCTCACGGGGAGCGCACATGCTGACCTGCTCAGGAGGCCCAGAAGTGAGGATTGGATCCCACAGGACGTTTCCCACAGTCTTCCCAGGGCCAAGCGTGTCACCAGGAATAGAAATGGCAACTCTTCCAACAGCACCTTTCAGGGCTCAGAGCCACTGCTGCCTCCCGGGAAGATAACTCCTCAGGAGCAAGTTCCAGGATAGTTTTGCGGGATCCGAGACCCAGTCCTATCCAGCTTGGACCCAAACTGGCCAATGCTGGTGATTTCAGTTGAGGTGGGGAGGTTCTCAGCCCCCACCCCTGAATCCTGTGCCCCGGGTGATCACTGTATGGAAGCATTAGAACCATCACGGCCATCTGGCCACGGACAGGCCAGACACCTGACAAAATCTGCTGCCTCTTCTGGGCTTATTGCAGCATTTCCCAGGATGGCCAGCACCTGGATGAGCCGGTGTAACCACAGCTGAGCACAGGCCTCAGGCACAGTGGTCCAGCAGGCTGCTCCTGCCTGAGAGGCCCACCTCCACAGACACAGAGAAACACCAGGCTCACTACAGCAAGAACTTGAACCCAGCGTCCGGCCGGTGAATAAACTCCTCGGAAAGAGACAGCAGAACCTCGAACAAGGCCCCAGTTGTTCACAGGATTTGGTGAAGGAACTTTGTAGAATTCCAACCTCCTTCCTGCTCACAGGATGAAACCAGGCAAGGTGATGCAGGACTGGAGAGATGGGAAAACCACAGGTGAGAGCAGGGTGGAGTTCTGTGAAGCGCTCCAGGGCGAAGCCACAGCTTAGTTTAGCACCCTTCATTTGTTAACGCCCAGTGAAGGCTCACAGCTGCTCCTTAGCTCCCAGGATCCTCCTAACCTTCCCCTGAGGGATCCAGCGACAGCTAGCCTGACCCACCTTTCTTCAGTCTCCCCTCCTGGCTAAGTCTGGCTACTCATCCTACTCCCTCAGGCTGGGGGAGACTCACCACCGCAGGGAACCCTCAAAACCAGTAGCAGAGCTGATACCCTGGCACTTGCCCATAATCTCAGCAACTCAGGAGGCCGAGGCAGGAGATGGCAAGTTCAAGGCCAGCCTCAGCAACTTACTGAGATCCTCAGCAACTTAGCAAGACCCTGTCTCAAAATAAGAGCAGGCTGGGAATGTAGCACAGTGGTGGAGTGCCCCTGGGTTCAATCGCCAGTACCACACAAAAAAGAAAACGGCTGATGACAGAAATAACCCCACTTCTGCTCTCTCCTTAGCCAATACGCATGCTACAAAGACCTCTTCTTTAAAAAGTAGTTCTAGCAGAAGATTAACATTTAACAGGGATGAGAGGTGGGAGGGAAAGGGAGAGAGAAGGGAAATTGCATGGAAATGGAAGGAGACCCTCAGGGTTATACATAATTACATACAAGAGGAAGTGAGGGGAAAGGGAAAAATAATACAAGGGGGAAAAATGAATTACAGTAGAGGGGGTAGAGAGAGAAGAGGGGAGGGGAGGGGAGGGGAGGGGAGGGGAGGGGGGATAGTAGAGGATAGGAAAGGCAGCAGAATACAACAGACACTAGTATGGCAATATGTAAATCAATGGAAGTGTAACTGATGTGATTCTGCAATCTGTATACAGGGTAAAAATGGGAGTTCATAACCCACTTGAATCAAAGTGTGAAATATGATATATCAAGAACTATGGGGGCTGGGGATGTGACTCAAGTGGTAGCGCACTCGCCTGGCATGCGTGCAGCCGGGTTTGATCCTCAGCACCACATACCAACAAAGATGTTGTGTCCGCCGAGAACTAAAAAATAAATATTAAAAAATTCTCTATCTCTCTCTCTCTCTCTCTCTCTCTCTCTCTCTCTCTCCTCTCTCACTCTCTCTTAGAAAAATAAAATAAAATAAATAAAATAAAAAATAAAGGACCTTACTCAATTTTAAAAAAAAAGAACTATGTAATGTTTTGAACAACCCCAACAATTAAAAAATAATTAATTAATTAATTAATTAATTTAAAAAGTAGTTCTAGCTATAAAAATAATGCAGTTAGGACTGGGCGGTGGAGCTCAATGGTAGAGTACAGGCAATGTGCAAGGCCCGTGGTTCAATTCCCAGCACAAGAAAGAAAGAGAGGTAGGAAGGGAGAAGTTGTATATGATCATTAATATAAAAACAATATCAATGCCAGGCATGATGGTGATACCTTCAATCCCAGAGAGGCAGGAGGTTCACAAATTCAAGGCCAGTCTCAGCAGCTTAGCAAGGCTATAAGCAACTTAGGAAGATCCTATCTCAAAATTTTAAAAAATTTAAAAAGGAGTTGGGGTTGTAGCTCAGTAGTTAAGCATCCCTAAATTCAATTCCCAGTATACCCTCCCACCCCAAAAATCACAATACTAAAATTTACCAGTTTTTAAAAGTCAGAAGTCCCTTCTTCCCTGTTCCATGTCTCTCTCCTAGAATGACTACTTTTGTTTGATGTGTATCATTATAGCTCTTTTCCTATGCATTCATATATATATATATATATATATTGATACAGATAGGATAAATAGATCTGTAATTTTGAAGGCTTCTATATTTTGAGTAAGAACACCTTTTTTTCAAGAATTGGCAATAATTTTCAGTAATAACAATAGTCACCCACAGCTTATATAAATCACAAATCACTTCTTATAGGAAACTACAAAAGGTATATTTGTGATTTACATTAGAAATTGTTCGATTTATGTGGAATTAAAGAGAAACCAATGTTGGTCGTGCCATTTTTCTATATTAACTTGATCTGGTAGTTTGTCATTTTTATTTTGCCGTGTCTGCTCATTGTCATTCAAGGAACACTGTAAGAGAATCAGAAGATGAATCCACAGCACACAATTGTTTACAGCTAGCAAAACCCATGCATACACACAACTCTACCTGACCCTTATTCATCTTGAGATGTGCTAGAAAATGGCAGAAATGGGGCTTGAAATTCTGTCTTCACATTTCAAACCTGTGTTCTAGTCAGGATGAGCCAGAAGGAAGTAAGCTGTTACACGATGTGGTAGTTCTACAAATCCTTATACACAAGATTTTAAAATTTAGGTTCTACCTTTAAAAGGTAGAACCTAAAGACACCTCCCTTGACTAAGGACTGGACTCAGTAACTCACTCACAATCAAACCCTCCAAGAGGAGCCCTGTGATGTGTGAACCCTCCAAGAGGAGGAGAAGGCACACATCTGCCAGATTCCCAGAATGCGGGCCCTGGGCGAGTAGCCACAGGAGGTAAGGAAGCCCAAGCTTAAGGTTCCAGCTCACAGAAGCATCTGGGCCCTCCCACAGCCAGCATCAACCCGAGAGATCTTCACGTGTATCCCCCCAAAACTCACACTGAAATCTTCATGTGAGTCGGGCACAGTGTCACCTGCCTGTAATCCCAGCGGCTCGGGAGGCTGAGGCAGGAGGACCATGAGTTCAAAGCCAGCCTCAGCAAAAGCGAGGCACTAAGCAACTCAGTGAAACCCTGTCTCTAAATAAAATACAAAATGGGGCTGGAGATGTGGTTTAGTGGTAGAGTGCCGCTAAATTCAATCCCCAGTACCCCCCCTCCCCTGCAAAAAATTAATCAATCAATCTTCATGTGATGGTACCAGGAGGAGGGACTTTGGGATGATTGGGGCTGTTGTCTTGGTAAAGGGAGCCCCAGAGAGCTGGCAGACATCTCGTACCACATGAGGACCTGCGAGAAGTCAGCACCTGTGGCCCACAGGAGGCCCTGCCCTCCAGAACTGTAAGAAGCATCTACTGTTCATGAGCAGCACAGTCAATGGCCTTTACTACAGCAGCCCACAGGGGTCAAGATGACACAGAATGGGTGGCCTTGTGGACAATCCTGACCCAAGTCCTCCAGGTGAAGGCTCTGGTGTTCGGGACAGAAAGAAGCCATCCTTTCTGTGCCCCTATGGAAGCACTGAAAGTTGGTAATCACTGCTGTTTACGACGCCAAGAGCTGGAGCACCTTACACCACCGTGTTAGTAATGAACGAGGTAACGTCCCTTTGTACAGCCAGTCAGGGTTGGGACCAGCAACCCTTCAGGCACCAAGGTGGCTAATACTGAGACAGCAGAGAACTGGCTCACAGCCAGGGGCCAGGCCCTCCAGCTTGAGGTCTTTTCGTTCACCCTATAATCACTGCCCTTTTTGCTAGGGGTCTCCTCTTCTCTTTCCTTTTCTGCAGGGTCTCCCTATGTTGCCCGGGCTAGTCTCCAACTCCTGTGCTCATGCCACCTCTCACCGTGGCCTCCCAAGGCTGGGACCACAGGTGCACACCATCATGCCCGGCAAACACAGCCCTTTTAAGAGGTCGATGAAATGCCACTGCTTCATGAAATGCCCCCAGGAATCTCTCCCTCCAGCTTATCTAAAATTACCTCATGTATTGAACTACATTCTGTCTCCCAATTATTGAGGACCTACTATGTATCGGGAACTATGACCAGTGAGTCTCGGCCTCGACCATACATGAGAATCGCCTGGGAAAGCCAGTCACATCAGAAGCTCTGGTGGTGCAGCTGGGAGCGTACCTTAGTGGTAGAGCGCCTGCCTAGCACTGCGGGAGGCCTGGGTTCCATCCCCAGCACCAGGAAAAAAACTCTTTTTTTAAATCTCCAGGAGTGGGGCACAGGCATCAGTGGGTTTAAAAGCTGCACTGGTATGGGTGCGGTGGCACACATCTGTAATCCCAGTGGCTTAGGAGGCTGAGGCAGGAGGATCGTGAGTTCAAAGCCAGCCTCAACAATTGCAAAGCACTAAGCAACTCATGAGACACTGTCTCTAAATAAAATACAAAATGGAGCTGGGGATGTGACTCAGTGGTGGAGAGTCCCTGAGTTCAATCCTCAGCACCCAAAAAAATAAAATAAAAAATAAAAATAAAAAAATAAAAGCTGTACTAGTGATTCCAAAGTGCCCAAGGCTGAGAACCACCACTGAACACCTCACCTGCACTTCTCGAAGACACTCTGCTGGGCAGATTTTAGGAACAGGGCTCACAGTGTTTACTGGCTGTATAACAGTATAAAACTATGAGTAGCAGAACCTGTGGCCTCCAGGCTGTGTGCCTCCTGACTGTAGCCAGCTGTAGGTCTTCCTCTGCGCCAGTGTTCGCTGTCCAGGGTTGAAGCACTACAGCCAGCCATGCACACACTGCAGGCCCTCAGTGGACATCATCAGGTGCCCCACTTCCTGGATTTGCCAGGTGGAGACTGGTGAAGGATGCACTTGCTCTGGCCTCCTGAATCAGGGCAATGAGTTCAAACTTTAGAGACAATGAAGGTAGAGGCTATGACTAGGATCACCAGGGGAAGAGAGAGTTGCACAATAAACCCACCTGAGCTTCAGCCAGATTTTCAAGAATCAGGGCCCAGTACTCACTAAGGGGAAGCTGCCCAAAGGAATGTCAAACCTCAACTCAGATACCAAGTGGAGTGAGTGGTTGTGTGATCGCACCTCGGAAACTGTTAGCGCTTGCAGCGTGGCTGACCAACTGTCGGAAGAGCAGATTGCAAAACTCAAAGAAGCTTTCTCACTATTTGACAAGGCTGGTGATGGAACTATAACAATAGAGGATCTGGGAACTGTAATGAGGTCTCTTGGGCAGAATCCCACACAAGCAGAGTCACAGGACATGATTAATGAAGTCATGCTGATGGTAACGGCACAACTGACTTCCCTGAATTTTGGACAACGGGATGGCAAGAAAAATGAAAGACACAGACAGTGAAGAAGAAATTAGAGAAGAATTCCATGTGTTTGATAAGGAGGGCAATGGCTTTATCAGTCAGCAGAGCTTCACCTGTGATGACCAACCATGGAGGGAAGTTAACAGATGATGAGCTGATCAGGGAAGCAGGTGTTGATGGTGATGGTCAAGTACACTATGAAGAGTTTGAACAGATGATCACAGCAATGTGAAGACATTGTACAGAAGGCATTAAATTTCTTGTATAAAACTGTTTGTTTGCATTTTCTTTGCAACTTATCTGTAAAAGATTTCCCCCTACTGTCAAAAAAATATGCCTGTATAGTAATTAGGACTTCATTCCTCCAAGTTTTCTTCCCTTATCTTGCTATCATTGTCTTGATACCTTATTTTAGAAAACTGACCAAGTAACATGGTACATGTGGCTTACTCCGGGTATATCTAAGCCCTTCTGCACACCCAAACTTTAGATGGAGTTGGTCAAATGAGGGAACATCTGGTTTCCCTCTGGGTTAGGCCTTTTTTTTTTTTTAAGAGAGAGAGAATTTTTTTAATATTTATTTTTAGTTTTTGGTGGACACAACATCTTTATTTTATTTTTATGTGGTGCTGAGGATAGAACCCAGTGCCTGGCACATGTCAGGGAAGCACACTACCACTTGAGCCACATCCCCAGCCCCAAGGGTTATGCCTTTTTTTAAAGTAGTTTTCTTTAGAAATTGTCAGCTTGTTGTTGTTGAAGTATGGAGTTGTAACTCTGCATGAACTGGGGACAGTCAACAACATACACTTAAGAGTTGCACTATTGCAAAATGGGTGGATTATCCAGGTACTTGTACACTATTTTTTTGTACTGCTGGTCTTGTACAGGAAACATTTTCTTTTATTGTTACTTGCTTTTTTAATTTTGTCTAGCCACTTAAAGAAAACCTGCTTATGGCATAATTTGCCTTAAATCCATTCCAAGTTGTATATTTGTTTTCCAATAAAAAAAAATAACAATTTACAAAAAAAAAAACCTCAACTAAGCCAAACCTCTCAAGGTGTAGCCAGAGGGAATCTGAGGCCCAGAAAGGATGTGTCTGTCCCTCATGAGTGACTGCTGCTAGCTAGTAGATAAACTGGTGGGAAATCCACCATCGCCAGCCCAAAGCAAGGCTCTTCTGAATGTTTCCATGAACAAACAGATGACAGGGACTTCAGATGCAACTTCCAATATGAAGTTGATTGTCAGTATTCAGGCAAAAGCAAAGATGCTTTTAAATGGGTTACTTTTTTTTTTTTTTTTTTACTTTCTTTTGGAGCTTACAAAATACTCCAGGTCCTAGTCTTATGAAGTAAGACTCTATAAACATTTATAAATAGAACATATAGATTTATGTTCTTTTTAGAACTTTTAGATTCCTAATCCTTACAATGATTTAGGAAATTAATAACTTATAATGACTAAGGAGGTGGGGGTGCAGAAACAGCTGGTAGTTATTAAAACAAGTTTTAAAATTAAAATTAAAATTTAACAACAAGGTTAAAAGGACTTTTTTTTTTTTTTTTTTTTTTAAAGATGGGGCTTCACTATGTTGCCCAAGCTGGCCCAGAACTCTGGGCTCAAGTGTTCCTCCATCCTCAGCCCCCATGTGGCTAGGACACCTGAAGTGAGGCTCCCATGCCACCGTGCTGGGGACCCCTACCACGGACCTACCAAGTTCTTTTACTTTTTCTTTTTTTCCAACACAATCGAGATCTCCTATTTGAGTCAACTCTTTTTGCTTAATAATTGCTGATGTGTTGTGTCAGTCTAGCCATTCAATGAACATACTTCCAACAGAATATAAAGGTGATTCTAAAAAGAAATGTAATCAACTCAAAGATACCACGTCCCAAAAATTCTAATGTAAGAATGTAGAGAGGATTCATGGACCAAAAGTATCTAAGAAGGCTCATCTCATAAATGACCAGTAGCTTCCTTCTATTTTTCTTTATTTTTGTCATTTTTATTTGTAATTACATGATCAAAATTACCAATGTAAAACTACAAGACAGGAAACTGGGGCCTGTGAATAGTAGCTACAAGGAAATACTAGAAATTCCAGGATGTCACTCCAAGAGGATATGCACCAGGTCCAGTGGCACGTGCCTGTAATCCCAGCAATTAGGGAGGCTGAAGTAGAAGGATGCCAAGTTCCAGGGCACCCTCAGCAATTTAGCAAGGACCTGTCTCAAAATTTTAAAATTAAAAAAAAAAAAAGAGCCAAAGATGTGACTCTGTGGTTAAGAGACCTTGAGGGCTGAGGATATAGCTCAGTTGGTAGAGTGCTTGTCTAACATGCATAAGGCCCTGGGTTCAATTCCCAGCACCACCACCAAAAAAAAAAAAAAAAAAAAGACCTTGGGTTCAATCCCTGATATATATATATATATAAAGTTTATTTTTAATTTTTTAAAAACACTCTTTTTAGCAATAATGATCATAAATAAATTCTTTCAAATCACTACACAGAAAAAAAAAATCTTTCACACCCACATCCACTTAATTTAACTGAAGTTCCGCAGTGGTGGACACCTGTGGACTCTCAACAGCTCCATCTCCTGGCTCTGGTCGCTCAGGTGGTAAACTGGAAAACTGCATCTCAAGCCAGTGCAGAACCTCCCAGCCACTCCACACCACTGAACCAGGCAGATTTCCCTGTGAACTGTTGGGGAAAAGAAATTTCTTTCGGTTGGACTTGGAAGTTTTGGAGAAGTACACCTCAAAGCCTAAAGCCCTTGGCCACAGTCTTATCAGCACAAACGAATTAGCTGTATGAGACGGGATCCACCCAGGAATGGAAAGAAGCCAAGTAACACATGACGCACACCTGTCGCTGCGCTCTTCTGCCACCTGAGCCAGTAGGCTCCCTTCTGTGCTTTGTTTGGCTTTGTTTAAGCCACATGAAGTTCAGTTTTCCTGCATCTGCTACCAAAGAACCCTGACCCTTGAAATATGTCAGTAGAGCAAAGTGTAAAGAGAAGTGTGTGGAGTGGACTTCCGTCCTGGTTTCAACTCTGACTCGATGACGACCTGGGGCACCTTCCTAACTGAATCTCTGAGTTCAAAATATGACTGTGTTTCCTGGACCTCCCTAGAAGCGTTCTGCATTGGAGATCTCTGTTCTATGAAAAAGAATTCCCACCCCTGAAAAGTCACTTACAGCAAAACCCAGCGGCTGGTCTTCAGCCTTGGAATTCCTCTTGCTGTGCTTCAACGTGGGCAATCTGTGCTGCTTAACAGGAGCTCTGTGAAAGGCTACAGCTCTGTGCAGGTTGCATGGACGTCTCCAGACAAACTGAGTTCTGATAGTGTGCTGAAGTAAAAGGAAATGGGAGACTCTTAAAGTAGAGGGATTTTTCTTCCACACCTTGTCTGAGGTCTCCGCCTCCTCCTGTCACACAGGTGGCGTTCTCCTCTGGCTCCCCTCTGCCATGACATCCCTACTCTCAGTCCTCTACAATCTTCTTATGTATCTTCTTATGTATCTATCTTATGTATCACTGATGGCTTAGTCACTATTTCCTTTTGCATCTTTTTTTTTTTAAATTATTCAACAGGTGGATTGCTGCTCAGTAGTAGAGCACTTGCCTGTCATGCACAAGGTCCTAGGTTCAATCCTCAGTACCATAAAAAAAATATAAATAAATTAACATAAAGTTACACAAAAGGCCTGTGGGTAACACATTATTGAGCCTGAGCTCAAAGAGAATAACAGGAACCAGTAAATTGCAAACCCACATCTACTGATGCCAAATGCACTGTCCCTGGTCCAGGACTAGACTCCAGGTCCAATGCCACTTCCTCCTTAACCTTCTGCTTCTCTGTGGAAAGGGCCTGGACTTGTATTACTATGACAGACAAGTCGCCAACTCTGCTATTCAACCCAACTCCACTACGAACCAAGGAAAGGAAAGAGGGAAACAACTCCATGAAGCATTAATGACAAAACACATACTTCACCCCTCCAGCCAGGAGCCCTGAGAGTAGGGACTGCAGTGAAGTGTCTGTTCTTTGGTATCAGATAGGAAGAGGCAGTCTTAAAATGAACTTTGAGTGAATTGGGGCTACTCAGACCAAGTTCAGAAACAGCAAGGCCAAGTTTATCAGCCAGACATCACTGTAGAAACCATTTGAGGGGGCTGGGGCTGCAGCTCAGTGGTAGAGCACTTGCCTTGTGAGTGTGAGGCATGAGGCTGGATCCTCAGCAACAAATAAAAAATAAATAAAGAGAGTGTGTCCAGCCAGACCCAGTGGCACAAGCCTGTAATCCCAGAGGCTCAGGAAGCTGAGACAGGAGGATCACAAGTTCAAAGCCAGCCTCAGCAAAAGGGAGGAGCTAAGCAACTCAATGAGACCCTGTCTCTAAATAAAATACAAACTAAGGCTGGGGATGTGGCTCAGTGGTTGAGTGCCCCAAGTTCAATCACCTGTTCAAAAAAAAAAAAATGTGTGACCATTTACAACTAAAAAATGTTTTAAAAAAGAAACAAAGAAACCGTCTGAGAGGCTCACATGTTCTCCAGATTGCTAACAAAAGGAAACTAGGCTACAGCCAGGACAAAAGGTAAGGCCTACCGACGCTGGCTCTGCTGTCAGAAAAGGAGCCGCTAGTTCATGGGACGTCCTAGGCAATCAGGACGAAGGGAAAGCACCTGGCTGGACATCACAAGGCCAGAGCGGAGCTCAATCCTGCGCCTCACCTACGTGCCAAAGAAACATGGTAGTGACTGAAATGAGCTCCCAGAGCCCCCCAGCCTCAACAATCCTGCACTATTAGGCCACTCTCTAAGACCCCCAGGCATCCAGCTTTAATCGCACATTTAAATAACCACGAAAGGGAAAAAAAAAAACAAGGGGGATAAATGAATTACAGTAAATGGGGTAGAGAGAAAAGAGGGGAGGGGAGGGGAGGGGAGGGGGGATAGTAGAGGATAGGAAAGGCAGCAGAATACAACAGACACTAGTATGGCAGTATGTAAATCAGTGAATGTGTAACCGATGTGATTCTGCAATCTGTATACGGGGTAAAAATGGGAGTTCATAACCCACTTGAATCAAAGTGTGAAATATGATATGTCAAGAACTATGTAATGTTTTGAACAACCAACAATAAATATTAAATAAATAAATAAATAACCATGAAAAACCGCAGACCAATTCTCAGTCTCAATGCATTTAACTTTGGGAGAAGCACTGGGTCCTTGCCCTTAAGCCTTACACAGAGAAGAGGCAACTTGAACTGGCTCTGACAGCGACGTTCATAAAGCAATAAGCACTTAGCAATGGAAGAGCTGGGAATGGTCTTCAGACTCCATCCTGCCCCCACAGCCTCTGACACAATGGGTGTTTTGTTTGGTATCCCCCAAAGGTGAAGATTCAAACTAAATTCAATGAAAATGAAATTTCAAAGAAAGTTGCTTCTCCTTCATTTCTCCACCAAAACAAACACATTAAGAAAGTTACACAGAGCAGGTCTGGGTTGGAGGGGCCAGGGCTCCTGCTGTGGTTCTAAAGCAGTTTGGAGGGCCTCCTGGCCACTGAGCCCCCCAGGGGCCTCCCCCAGGGTGAGTCCTGCCCCTCCTCCCCAGGTGTCCTGATAACCACCAAATTGGTTAAGTGCTCTGCACTCAGCCTAATTCCACAGCCTGGACCCCTCCCAGCTATGTACACAAAGGCAAATAAATAAAAGGCACTTTGTTCCTTTCTTAAGGCTCTCAGGAGACACCAGTAAACCCCACGTTGTTCCTTGTGTGTTTTCTTTTCCTTAAAGCAATCAGGAGCCAAAAATGCTCTGAGCTAGTTGAGTAAGGAGATTGGATCTGCCCTCCAAGAGGCCAGGAGGCTACATTTGAAAGGACTGCTTTAAACTGCACTAAGTACCCTGAGCTTGAGGAGCCCTACCTTCTGGTCCAGTAATTCATCCTTTGGAAATATATCCAAAAAAAAATAAAGAGGCACATCCAAATGAATACACATTCACTATAACCCTTTTTATGACAGAAAAATCAGTACACCACTGTTGGGCAGCACTGATTGCTGTGTAGATAGCAACAAATGTTTTTGCAAAGGATGAGTAAATGAAGATGGGAAACACATTAAAACAAAGAAAAGGAGCTGGGGATGTGGCTCAAGTGGTAGCATGCTCACCTGGCATGCGTGAGGCCCTGGGTTCGATTCTCAGCACCACATAAAAATAAATAAGAAAATAAAAATATTGTGTCCACCTAAAACTAAAAAAATAAAATTAAAATATTAAAAAAAAAGAAAAGAAAATGCTCCTTCTGTGGGAGGTGGGAGTGGGAATAGATACAGTATTATAACCATGAAATACAATGTTGCATAGAGTAAGGTCCCCATCTTAACAAGAATACTCTCAGTGTTGGTATCTTTGTAATATCTACATCTGCTTTTCCATTCCTAAACATTATTTGTGCCACATCTTTTTTAAAATCAATCTCACCAAATGTTCATCATTTTATTCTTAACCCTGTTAGCTAGAAAGTGATCTATCCACTAATTTTAGGTGCTTGCCTCAGAAATTCCAACATGGACGTTTCACTTACCAAAGTCAAAACAACCAGTATCTCTAACCCCACTTCCCACCATCCTCAACCCTAGAACCCATTTACTCCTCTTGCTCCTCAGCTTCCTGCTGCCACTCTTCTCACTAAAGGCGTGAACATTACTATTTTATACAGCTAACAAGTGCTTTCACTTACAACCCACCCCCTTCACTCTCCATTGCTTCTGAGACCTTCCTTTTGAGAATCGTCTCCTTCTGCTTGAAGTGCATCCTTTTAGTAAGGTCTCCAGCACAAACTCCAGGTTTTTGTTATGTCTGAAAGGTCTTCACTTCACCCTTATTTTCTTTTCAATATTTAGTTGTAGTTGGACACGATATCTTTATTTTTTGTATTTATTTATTTTATGTGGTGCTGAGGATGGAAACGAGGGCCTGGAACATGCTAGGCGAGCGCTCTATTGCTCAGCCACAACCTCGCCCTCCTCCTTATTTTTTAAAGGTATTTTTAATGGAAATAGGATCCTAAGCTGACAGCGAATTTCTTGCTTATGGTACAAGAAAGTCTTCTGACTTTTATTGTTACACTGTCAGAATGTTCCTCGTGTCTTTGAAGATAAGCTTCCTCTTCTCTCTGACTTTGCATAATATCCTCTCTTCATCTTTTGTGTTCTGCAATTTAATCACATCTGTCTACCTTTTTTTCATCCTGACTGGGATTCTTATGACTTCATAAATATGCAAAATGATGGTTCTCATTGGTCCTTCAAAATTCTCAGCTGTTACCTCTTAAATGTTGCCTTTTCTCATTTTCTCCCTCTTTTTATTCTGAAACAATAATTAAAATTCTCGTCAGATTCAATTAGCTAATTCCCTGTTCAGCTTGGATTTATCTGTTGTTGAATCCTTTGGACTATCATATTTTTATCATTTCAAGTTCATCTTCAAAACCACAGAGCCATGCAGTCTGGCCCTGGGCCAAACTGAGACGCAATCTATCCCCACATTGCACACTGCCTGCCACTTTGGACTTCCTGGGCCAGGAAGTCACTGCCCTCAGACAGCTTATGAATCTACCTGATCCTTAGAATTATCCCAAAGACTGGGCTTCATCACTACTCCTATCTTACAGATTGAGAAATTAAAGCACAGAGAGGTTAAAAATTATCTAAGGTCCTCGGCCACCGAGTGACAGATCTAGGATTTGAACCCAAAAAAATATAACTGCAAATATTTCACTCTTTAAGATTCATGTAAATTTGCTTCCTAGCAAATAATGAATAACAGGAGGGAGAGAAAGACACTGAGAGAGCCCTAATAGGCATGGCTGGTGGAAGTGGTGAGACCCAGACTCCCAGGCAATGGTCCTTGCCACCACCTTGTGCTCAGTCAGGGCACATTTTCAGGTTTATGTACCCCTCATCTTAAAAGTGGGCACATGGTGCACCCTGGATATTAAGAAATACACTGTAAAAAAAAAAAACCACCACCCACCGGAATGAAAGGCCTCTTAGTGAAGAGATTTTTAACTCTCAGTGAAGATCAACTTGAACTCTGGCCCAATATTCACCTGTGATTGAATCTTAAGAGTCTTCTTAATCACACAAAAATAAAGAAATAAAGGACTTTTTGTACAATTCTTATTTCATCTATTTCTGTGTAAGTGTAACACAGAAATACTATCATCCCCAAACCAATGATTTCCAAACATTTTTAAATATTAGAAACGAACCTCAGAAGAGCTTTGCCCCGAATTCTTTCATATACTTGACATACAGTTTCAGAAGGGAGGACAGATGTCCTGGATGCCAGTTCACCTTAACCTTAATGCCTCCGGGCTCCCCTTTCTCCACCCACCAGTAAGTGAAGGGAGCTCATCACAGAGGATGAGCTAGATTCTCATCATTCCTGCTCCCCACCCTCCACCCAGCAAAGAGCTCAGCTCCAATAAGAAATGTGCCTTGACTGGTGATTCAACCTCCCATCCAACACCTTCCTCCTTCCCAACTACACAGCAGGGTGTGTGGGAGAAGTCCCTCCAACTGTACCACACAGCACGGAGAGTTCTGGAGCTCTAGGTGTGAACGGTTGTCACTGCCCTTAGACAGCTTATGAATCAAATGACCCACCCAAGGCACTGAGCCCTGCTGCAGGCACCACAGTCACCAAAAAGATGGAGAGGTGCCTAGACACAGTCCCACCTGCTCTGAGATGCTGAGGACAGGGCACAGAAATAGAAGAATGTTTACATAAAACTTGCCCAGCAAGGAGCAGAATATCAACAAGGCCTATTGCAGGAGTTCAAAAAAAAATGAGCCAAGGCAGTCAGAGAGCACATGCCTGTGATCCCACCTACTCAGCTACTCAGAAGACTGAGGCAGGAAAATAGGGAGTTAGAAGCCAGCCTGGGCAAATTAGCAAAACACTGTCTCAAAATAAAACTTTAACAAGAAAGAACTGGAGGTGCATGTGTGAGTCCCTAGTTCCATCTCCAGTACAATAAAGGAAAGGAAAGAGAGAAAGAAAGAGAGGAGAGGAGGAAAGGGAAGGAAGAAGGGAAGGAAAGAAAAGCCTAAAAGAAGGAATGGAATAAAAATTACTATCTTAGTCTATTTTCTGCTGCTATAACAAGAATACCTGAGCCTGGGTAATTTGCAAAGAAGAGAGGTTTAGTTTGGGTCACAGTTCTGAAAGCTGGAGGTGGAAAGTCACATAGCATAAGTAAGGCCTCACCTGTTTCCTCTCATGGTGGGAACAAGACAGGAAGGGTATACTTGCTAAATCACCTGCTCTTACCATGACTGGTCTGGACTCTTTACAGCAAGAGCTCAGGCCCACAAGAAAGATATTGATCTTTTTCTTTTTCTTTTCTCTTCCCCAACCCAGGCTGAGCAACCCAACCCCAGCTCTAGCCCTTTAATCTCTTTTAATGCCCTAATTGCCTTCTAAAAGCCCCACCTCCCAACTCTGCAAAGGCAATCAAATTTCAATATGAGTCTTGGCAGAGACTCCAACCATACCAATTACTAAGGCACATCATTCACATGCTGCGTAAATACAAAGTAATTTGATGAAAACATACGAGGAAATTGGCAAAGATGCCATTTCACTAAGAATGCCTACTCATAAATTATTCAGAATATAAATCCTGAGATAGACCTCTCTTTAGAAGAATAATAGTAATAAGAAGAACAATAATTTTATAAAGATTTTGGCCTAAAATAATGGCAATAAAGAAGTCTAGCTCTATAGTCAGCAGAGATGTTGTGAACCCTGACAGATCAATAGACAGCTTATGTTATATGCAGATATAAGAATATCTGAAATTATGAGAAACATGGGCTGGGAATGGGATTCCATGGTAGTGCGCTTGCCCATGAAGCCCTGGGTTCAATCCCCAACATTGCAGAAAGCAATCAAAAATTATGAGAAAGAAATATAGAAGTCTTCAAAGAATCTGATAAAGAGATGGAAGAGCAAACCTGATTTGGTCATAAGAATTCTCAAGTTCAAAAGAGCACCAAAAAGAAATCTAAATCTAAAAACATAGTTTAAACTGTAGAAAATCAGCTTGGTCTCTTATGTGCAGAATTCTTAATTCTTAAAAAGCTCTGGAGAAAATCAGGAGCTAGTGGAGGTAGTCCTAGCTAAACAGATCCACAACACACTCCAGGAGCTAATCCCCCACAGGCTTACAAGTTCTTGATTCTTTTTAAGTCTAACTAATAAGAACATTTGAAGCTGCCATTTGATGAAAAATGAAATAGAATTATAGGAGACAAAATAGGGAAATAAAATCAAACACTAGCACAGATTCCTCAAATGAGATGTATAATGTGGATTGGGGGATCTTAAAGGAGTATAAACATATAGATGTGTATACACATATACATTATGTACACACACCCACACACACATACTTAATTTAAAGGTACAGCAACTAAGGACTGGAGGTGTAGCTCCTGGTAGAGTACATGTTTAATGTAAGCAAGGGCCTAGGTTCAATCTCTAGCACCAAATGCAGGAGCTAATTCCTGGTGATTTGTCACTGGCCCCTATGAATCCACCTGCCATATCCTTGGATGATTTATTCCCTTGGAGGGGCAACACAACCATTCAGTGGATGGGTCCTGGCTCACTGTCCTTGTCATTCCATGATAATCCTCCCCCTTCAACGAAAAGCAGGGGTCTCCTAAGTGTCCAAGCTAAAAGCATCACATCCACAAAGTCTGAATGACAAGTTTTTCGTCTTCCTCTCAGAAATGCTAAGAACCTGGAACTCCATGCAGCCATGACCAGGGACAATAAGAAATTCAAGTTAGCTTTGATTCCAGGGATAGAGTAAGAAACCGGGCAGCAAGACCACCAGCCTGTTGGTGCCATTCTGCCAGGACTGGAGATGCTTCAGGTGCCAAAGAGCTAAGGAGACAGGAGATAGGTTAGGACTGGGAAGAAAGCTGTGAAAAGCAACTAAATGCACACTACTTAAGAAAAGGAAATGTGAGCTGGGGATGTGGCTCAAGCGTTAGCACGCTCACCTGGCATGCATGTGGCCTGGGTTCAATCCTCAGCACCACATACAAATAAAGATGCTGTGTCCACCGAAAACTAAAAAATAAATATTAAAATTCTCTCTCTCTCTCTCTCTCTCTCTCTCTCTCTCTCTCTCTCTCTTTAAAAAAAGAAAAAAGAAAAGGAAATATGCTGATCCGATTCCACCACGCAGTCCTCAAAACGCTACTCATTTGCTTCTTCTTCAAAGTTTACTTTTTAATCCCTACTCAGGGTAGGGGTGTGTGCAGAAGGTGACCCCTCCTCCTCTGAGGATCCAGTCAAAGTGAAATTTGTGGGCTGGGGGTGTAGCCCAATGGCTGAGCTCTTGCTTAACAAACTCAAGGCCTGGGTTTGAGCCCCAGCACTGCAAATAAAATAAAATTTATAAAGTCACCCATGAGTAAATAAGACAAAAGCAAATGTCATTTTTATGAAGATACTAATTTTTAAGTATCAGATTAGCAAAAATTTTTTAAAAATCCATAAAGCTTCACAGTGTGGGGTTGGTGTAGAGAAACTAACACTGTGATACATTTATTTTTATTGTACCATGCCTGGCAACACTGTGATACATTTCTAAAAGGAATAAAAATTGTACAAACTTTAGGAAGGTCAATTTAATAATACTTACCAAAATTACAAAGCCAGGCATGGTGGCACACACCTGTAATCCCAGTGGCTCTGGAGGCTGAGACAGAAGGATCTGAGTTCAAAGCCAACCTCAGCAACTTAGCAAGGCACTCAGCAACTCAGTGAGACCCTGTCTCTAAATAAAATACAAAATAAGGCTGGGGATGTGGCTCAGTGGTCAAGTGCCCCTGAGTTCAATCCCCAGTACCACCCACCAAAAGAAAAATTACAATCCTACCTTTAAAAGTATATCCTATGGCTATATATGGAACATACACAAACTTGTGTACATATAGGATTATTCACTGTACCACTGTTTGCAAAAGATTAGAGAAATCCTAATTATCAGTTCATATGGTAAAGTTGTAGTACATCCGTGAAGTGGAAATATGCAGCCATTAAATAACAAATAAATACCCTGTAATGGAATAGGACTTTCTAGTTTCTTCTACCCACAGATACATCAATTTGAAAACTAGCAATACATGGAAGCTCTAAGGAAACCAGGTGAGAGATTATAGCACCTGAAAATAGCACAGATATTAAGAAAATAATGGCAATAAAGAAGTTTAGTTGCTTTAAAGTCAGAAGAAATGTTGTGAATCCTGACACATCACATCCACAAAGTCTGGATAGGACACATTAAATAGGATAGGAAGAGAATTTTAGGTCACCCAATCATCACTCCCCAGACCCAAGCAGCACAGCATGGAGAGAGAACCTCCCTGTGGGAAGGTGAGGGAAATGAGTGCTGGACTTTGCATCAGACCCAACACTGGACCTATACTAGCAACTCAACAGAGCTGAGAAAGCTCCCAAGACCTCAGACTCCAGCCCAGTGCCCGAGATTGACCCTCCAGACCCACCCTGGTGCCAGCCCCAGGCTCCAGACCTGCCAAGTAGACTCAGCCTCCACACAGGTCTGTCACAACGGTCCACTAGACTGACCCCAGCTGCTATAGGCTCTGGATTGGCCCCAGTATTACAAGGCTTTTGACTGTTCCATGCCAATAAAACCCCCATGAACTCAGGCTCTAGGACCACCCTCCTGAACCCAAGATCCAGGCCAAACCCCAAGGATCCAGATGCCTGCTGACCAGCCTGCACCATACTACCATGCATGAGGACTCCAGCAACAAGCCCTCCCACAGACCACACCAGGCAACCTGTGCAGAATCTCTGAACGGCTGGTTGGTGAAAGGGTTTCTCAGACAAAGCCAGACTGCAAAAACTGGTGTAAGTTCCTACTTCTTCAAATAGGCAGGCACCATTACCTGACCATATCAGGGAAATAAGATACCACTAAAGAACAAAATAAAGCACCAGTAATCAACAATAAAGAAATGAAGATGGATGAACTGCCCAGCAAAGAATACATTATAATTGTTTTAAGGAAACACAGTGAACTTTTAAGAAAGTTCAATGAAATCAGAAAAAACAGTAACAACCAAAAGAGAAATTTAACAGTGACTGAGATTATTTTTTTTTAATCAAGCAAATTTGGGAAACTAAAAATACAATTAAATAAATGAAAAAATGCAATAGAGAACATCAATAGGAAAACTGGTAACAGAGAAAGAAAGAATCTGTAGCTGGGCATGGTGGCACACACCTGTAACTCCAGTAAGAGGGAGGCTAAGGCAGAAGAATTGCCAAGTTCAGGGCCAGCCAGGGCAACTTGGTGAGACCATAGCCCATATTATTTTTAATTGTTTTGTTTTGTTTTGTTTTTTAACTGTCCTAGGGATGTAGCTCAGTGTTAGAGCACCCCTAGGTCCAATCTCCAGTACCACAAAAAAAGAAAAATTAAATCTGTGAGCTTGTGAACTCAGAGACAGGTTACTTGAAATATAGAATCAGAGAAGAAAAAAATAATGAAAACAAATGAAGCAAGTTTATGATTCATGGGGCAGCATCAAAAGAGCAAATATTTGAATTACAGAAGTTAAAGAAGGAAAGGGGAAAGATAAAGAGCCATGAAATGTACTTAAAGAAATAATAGCACAGAACTTTTCAAATCTGAGGAAAGATATAAATATCCAGGTATGGAAAGATCAAGGGTCTCTAATCAGATTCAATTCAAACATGACACTGAGACATACTACAACCAAATACCAAAACCGAAGACAGAACCAAGCAGGAGGAGAAAAGCAGCTTATCACATACAAAGAGTCCAATACCCCTCACAGTAGACTTCTCAGTGGAAACCTTAGAGGTCAGGAGAGAGTGGAATGATATTTTCAAAGTGCAAACAGGAGAAAAAAACTGCCAAGAACACTTTACCCAACAAAGCTGTCCTTCAGGAGATAAAGGCTTTCCCAGATAAACAAAAGCTAAGGCAGCTCATCACCATTACAGCTGTCTTACTTCTAGCTTTTCTAAAGCTAAAGGCAACTCTTCAAAGTGAAAGAATAGGAAAGTAATAAGTAACACAAAAATATGGAAGTATGAAACTCAATAGTAAAATTAAGTACCCAGTTAAATGCAGAATATTTCAATGCTATAATGGTGGTGTACAAATCACTTACATCTTCAGTAGGAAGATAAAAAGACCAAAAAAAAATTTAAGCAATATCCAATGTAAAAATATAGACTGTGACATTCAAAACAAAATGAGCTGGGCATGGTGGTGCATGCTGTAAGCTCCTGACTCTGGAGTCTGTGAAAAAGGCTGGGTGTAGCTCTGGAGTAGAGTACCCCTGGGTTCAATCCACAGTGAGGAAGAGGAAGAGGAAGAAGAACAAGAAGAAGAGGAGCAGGAGGAAGTGAAGAAGGGGGGGCGGGAGAGAAATAAGAGGGAGGAAGAAAAAACACTATGATTGGAGGAGGTAATAATGTTGAGTTTTTTGGGCTGGGGTTGTGGTTCAGTGGTAGAGTGCTCATCCTCAGCACCACATAAATGTAAAATAAAGATATTGTGTCCACCTAAGACTTAAGAATAAATATTTTTTTAAAAAGTCGAGTTTCTTTTTTTTTTTTTAAATGGGATCAAAATGATCACCTCAGAGTGGCATACTACAACTGTGCTTTATGTAAGCCTCATGGTAAAAAAGCAAAAAACTATTGTTTTAGTCAGCTTTTTTACACCTGAGACTAAAAAGACCCAGCAGAACAATTGTAGAGGAGGAAAAGTTTATTTAAGGGCTCACAGTATCAGAGGTCTCAGTCCAGGGACAGTTGGATCCATGCCTAGGAGTTTAAGGTGAGGCAGGACATCAGGTGGAGTATGACAGAAGGAAGCAGCTCACATGATGATCAGGAAGCAGAGACTCCACTTGACAGATAAAAATATACCCCAGAGTCCTACTCCCAATGCCCCACCTCCTCCAGCCACATCCTATCTGCCTTCAATTACCACTCAATTAATCCCATCAGGTGATTGATACACTAATTGGATTAAGGCTTTTACAGCCCAATCATTTCCCTTTGGAAACCTTTCACATTATCTCACAAGTGAGCTTTTGGGGGATACCTCACATCCAAACCATAACATCTGTAGAAAATACACAAAAAATTTTAAAAAATATATCAATACATACCAGTAGTAAAATCACCTAATCACAGGCTGGGGATGTGGCTCAAGCGGTGGGCTCGCCTGGCATGCGTGCGGCCTGGGTTTGATCCTCAGCACCACATACAAACAAAGATGTTGTGTCCGCCGATAACTAAAAAAATAAAATATTAAAATTCTCTCTCTCTCTCTCTCTCTCTCTCTCTCTCTCTCTCTCTCTCTCTCTCCCTCCCTCCCTCCCTCTCTCACTCTCTTTAAAAAAAAAAAAAAATCACCTAATCACAAGAGATACACCAAAAGAAGAACAAATCAGAAAACAATTAAGAAAATGAAGTAGTAAATCCTTACCTAAGAGTAATTACCTTGAATGTGAATGGATTGAATTCTCCAATCAAAAGACAGAAAGGCTGAATGGAACTTTTAAAACCAGACCCAACTAGATGCTGCCTATAAGAAAATCTTCCCAGGTGTGGTGGTGCACACCTGTAATCTCAGCAGCTTGGGAGGCTGAGATAGGAGAATCTAAAGTTCAAAGCCAGCTTCAGCAAAAAGCGAGGCACTAAGCAACTCAGTGAGACTCTATCTTCAAATAAAATACAAAATAGGGCTGGGGATTGGTCCAGTGGTGAGTGCCCCTGAGTTCAATCCCCAGTACTCAAAAGAAAAAAGAAACACTTTGCTCTAATAGACAGACAAATGGTGAAGGAATAGGGGTGCAGGAAGACATGGCATGCAAAGAGAAACCAAGAGAATAAGGCCGTAGCTATGCTTCTATCAGATAAAATAGACTTTAAGTCAAATCTCTAAGAAGAGACAAGGGAGGTCAGTATACAATGGCCAAGCATCCAATTCATCAAGAGAACATAATAATTGTAAATATACATCCACCAACATAGGTGCACATAATAGATAGAGCAAGTAACAATAGATCTGAAGGAGGGAGAGGCTCAAGCCCACCTTCAACAATGAACAGATCATCCAGAGAGAAAACTGATAAGAAAACAGCAGACCAGAGGAACCCTTCAGATCAAAGGGACTTTAAAGATGGACACTACCCACAGCAGCAGACACACATCCTTCTCAAGGACATGTGAACTTTCTCCAGGACAGACCAAGGGTTAGGCCACAAAACAAATTTAAGAGGGCTGAAATCATATCAAGTATCTTTTCTGACCACAGTGTATAAAACTAGAAATCAACAACAGGAAGGGGCTGAGGGGAGAGCTTAGTGGTATACCATTTGCTTAGCATGTATGGCTCTGGGTTCAGTTCCCAGAACAAAAAAGAAAAAGAGAAAAAGAGAGACAAAGGGAGGAGGGAAGAAAGAAGGGAAGATGGGAGGGAAGGAGGAGCAGGGAGAGAAAAGGAAAGGGGAAGAATAATGGAAGAATTTCAGAAAATTCACAAATACATAGAAATTAAACAATATACACTGTTTCTGAACCAATGGGTCAGATAGTAAACAGGAAATTTAAAAATATCTTGAGATAAACAAAAATTGAACATACAACATACTAAAACTTACAGGATGCAAGGAATGCAGTAAATTACCCTAAGAGTATTATTGTTGTTATTATTATTATTATTATTATTACTACTACTACTACTATTATTTAGTATGGGCAATTGAACCCAGGGGAACCAGACCACTGAGCCACATCTCCAGCCCTTTTGTAATCTATTTAGAGACAGGGTCTCACTGAGTCCCTTAGCGCCTTGCTTTTTTGCTGAGGCTAACTTTGAACTCCCAATCCTCCTGTTTCAGCCTCCAGAGATGCTGGGATTACAGGCAAGAGTAATTTATGGCAATAAGTGTCCACATCAATAAAGACAACTTCAAATATACAACCTAATGTTACACCTCAAGACATTAGAAAACAAGGACAAAATAAGCCCAGAGTTAGAGAGAGAGAAATAACAAAATTCAGGGTAGAGATAAATGAAATAGTGACCAGAAAAAGAAGAGATCAATGGAATTAAGAGTTGATTTTCAGAAGAGATAAAAAGACAAACCTTCAGCTAGACTGAAAGAAATGTGATAAACCTAGAAATGGAATTCTGTTCACCCCACAAGAGAAGGGAGTCCAACAGCACAAATGCACCGGGAGGGCACTGCGTTAAGGAAAATGCCTGGCAAAGAAAGGTGAAGGCCACAGGACCTCACATCTCACCCACCTCGCAGACTGGAGAAGAGTGGTCAGCAGGGGCTGGGGCAGGGGCTGGAGGTGACAGCCGAAGGATACAGATTTCAATTAAGAGGACTATGCTCTAGAAACCTACAGCACCACATGACCACGACGGCAGTCATCAACAGTACACTCCACCAACTCAGAAGACAGAAGGTGCTCTCTCCTTGGAAGAGGTGAGGTAATACTGCCACTGGTCGGCTCAACTTAGCCACAGGATACACACATCTTAGAACAGCCTATTGTACATGACAAATACCTACAATTTTGATCCATTTACATATAAACCAGACATGGCAGCACATGCCTGTAATCCCAGTGACACGGGAGGCTGAGGAAGGAGGATCTCAAGTTCAAGACCAGCCTCAGCACCGTAGCAAGGCCCTAAGCAACTTACTGAGACCCCAACTCAAAATAAAGTAAAAAGAGAAGGGCTGGGGGAGTAGTTAGTGGTAGAGAGCTTGCCTAGCATGTGCAAGGCCTCAGTACCACAAATATAATAAAGAACTTTTTAAATAAATAAGAAAGTTCTATGTGCCAATATGGAAGAATAGACAAAATATATTGTTGTAAGAAAAATGCAAAAAGCAAAGATTGTGCTGGGTGAGGGATATACCTCAGTGATACCAAGCTTGCCTAGCAATGCACAAGTCCCTGGTTTGATCACCAGCATCACAAAAAAAAAAGAAAAAAACATGTGGGTTATGCTAACATTTGATTGTTTTAAAGGATGAAAAAGGCAGAAGGCACACATGAGTATTTGAATATATATATATAGATATATAAACCTCTTATGTCTGGGAAAAATGCACAATAAACTAACAATGCTGTTGGTCTATGAAAGAACAAACGGGGGGGAGGGGGCATGGGAGGAAAGAGGTATGGGGGAAACTTCAATAAATGCTCTAAAATCCTAAAATGTGTAGTCCTGAGAATGTGTGTGCTTGACTCAATTATTCCTTCCCCAAAAGTAGAAATTAACATAGCAATAAGAAGAATTCAGTGATAAATAAATGCTTTCCGTCTACTCGCCAAATGGCCAAATGCGAGGTGACAGATTTCCAGGGAACACGCTGGGAACTGGTCCTGACGAGTGTCTGCCTTTGACTGGAACTTGGACACTAAATAATAGATTTCACATTTCTCTCTTTTGACAACTGAAAAAGAAGTTGGTACACAGTTTGTGTTCACCCTCTTCCAGGTCTGGATTTTAATGATTTGCCCAATAAACAGAAAAAATACTTCCAAATCACAGCCCATTAAACAAGAGGGAAGAGGCGTTGTTCCCCACTTTGGGGAAGAAAAGATTTCTCTGACATTCCCATTGGGGCGCTGCTCAGGAAAACACGGGAATAATCACACGGGAATGATTTCTCTGTAGGGGAAAGAACAGCGGGCAAGAAAAGAAAAAGGACACTTTCTGGCCCTTGCTGCCCCTCTGCCAGCACCAGCCCGCAGAGTCGCCCAGGCTGAGCGGGGCCGGCTCCCATTGGTCCGCGGGTCCCGGCTGCAGCCAATAGCGATGCGCGAGGAGACGGAAGAAGAATATGAAAATCGGCAAAGCCCTCCCCAGAGGTTCTGGAAACGGGGCGGAACTCAGCGCGCTCCAGCCGGGCGATCGCCCAGGTGAAGTGGCGGAGCCTTCCGCAAAGAACAAGAAAGGGAACTGCTTCCAGTCCTTCAGGTCTCACTCTTGGGAGCCTGAAGGCAGTTACTGATTTATTCCCTTGTTGCTGAAACCCAAGACTTCCTTTTCTGTTTTTAACTTTAATTTGGCTTATTAAGTTGAAAGTTTCAGAAGTCACAAAAAGGGTATGCAGTGAATAGTAGCTGTCCTGTCCCCCCAGCAAACAACATCCTTAGTTTCCTAGATTTCACATTTCTTTCTTTTGACAACTGAAAAAGAAGTTGGTGCACAGTTTGTGTTCACCCTCTTCCAAGTCTGGATGTTAATGATTTGCCCAATAAACAGAATTGTGCATGACAAATACCTACAATTTTGCATATAGATATCTCTGGAAGGAGAGATTCTATATGCATATCAGAAAAGGGTTTGCTCTCAATCCTCTTTTCTTTTTTCTCCTTTCTTTTTTGTTTTTACACAGTCACTTGTATGGAACCATCAGTCTTTAAATTGAGGGGGCTAGGGGGAAAGTCAAAGGATAATCCTAACTCCTTACATGAACACATTGCCCTTTTCTATAGAGAAATCACTTTTTTTCTTGCAGTGCCAGAGATGGAATCCGGGGCATGACCCATGTTGGGCAAGCACTTTCCAATACCTCCTGTATCACTGAAAGTTAAGGAAAAGCAGTTTGGCAAAAAGAAAATAGCATATCTAGAAAACCAAATGCAATTACCAGCAAATCAGCTCGGTTCTGGTCCAGGATTCTGAGCCCTGAATCTTGTATGGATCTTCCAAGTTCCCACCAGGAATAAATCTGCACAGGTTTTCTCAGCTCTCCAAGATCCGATGTAAGGTCCAGAGGCCTCTTCTACTAAATTGAAGAGGGAGGGAAGTGGGGAGCTGCATTCGGGTATTTGATTCTTGTGGACTAGCAACAAGGAAGTGAAGAAGATGAAAGAGAAACTCGCGCCTTCTGTTGGTTAATCAGTAACTCACACTAAACTGGACAGCCTCTGGGGACAACGTAACAGGTGGGCATGGGCACCTGGATGGCTGGGCAAATTCTTAAGTTCCTTGCTAAACTCAGAAGAACCAGTCACAGAGAAAAGAGGCTGCCTTCAGGATGGGCCACAGGTAACAACTCAAGAAAGCAAATCCCAGAGAGCCCCCAGAGACCTGGCCAGTGTCCAGAGCAGAGGCTGAATTCTAAGGTGGAGTCCACACCCAATTTGAAATCCTCGTTTTTGTCCCTGCAGTCTGAGATGCAGGGAGGAGAAGAGGCCAAGAGGGAGATGTGTTTTCAGGAGTGCTGTGCTACTAGGAACCAGGCATCTGCCACCCTGGCCACCAGTCGGCTGTGTGGGCATAAACATTCCTGAGCCTCAGTTCCTCCATAAGTAAACCAACTCAAAACTACTGCAGACATAAACCAGTTCAGGACAATCCAACCACAGCTCCCAGGAATCCAGCAGAGCTGTCTAAGGGGCACCCAAACTGCTGGCATAACTTAGCCATTTTCAACAACTGCCCAAGGTACTTCTGGTCCCCAGTTTGAAAAGCATTAGAAGAAAACATCATTGCAGCCGTAAGTCTCTCCGCATGACATCAAGAGACATAAGCAAGCACAGTTTATATAAGATAAAACCAGTATCTGGAGATGCCAGAAAACACACATTAAAATCGTGAAGGGTCCTCTTAGACCCACCACAAGTTGACAGCAATCCAGAAGTGATAAGTGGGCCACTTTGATGTGGAGAGATCTCTAAGGAACAGAACCTAAACACAGCTCACTTCTAAACAAATAGCCAACACAGTTTATAAACAAAGTCCTGAATGTTCTCCTGGAATCAGGCCTGACTTTATAACCTCCTGAACTCCAACGCAGGGAATAGAGCTTCTCCACCACCAAAGAACTGATCAGAAACACTTTGGCCTGTCTGTACTTTACATGAAGTGGGAATTAGAAAATAAAACCAACCATCTGTATTTTATATGTACATATGTATATATATGTATACATACACATATGTGGTAATTTAGTCCTGCCTTAGTGAGTGGTGACTTGATATAACAGACCATGGAGGAGACAGACCTGGATTCAAATTCCACATCAGTTCCACACTCAGACCTTGGGCAAGAAACTAACCTCTCTTGGCGGCATCAAGAACGGGATAATTGCAACTCCTCCTGATCATTGTGAGTACAAAGTGAGTGCCATGCACATGTTAGGAACATGTGTTCATTTCATCCTTGTCTTTCAGAAACACTTTAATATATTTACTGGACAAAAGAACTATCAGAAAAGCTATCCCCCTGTATTAACTCTTTTTTTTTTTACATTTTTAATTTTACATGGACAACAATACCTTTATTTTTGTTTATTTAGTTTTTTTATGTGTTGTTGGGGAATCAAACCCAGTGCCTCCTGCATGCTAGATAAGCACTCTACCACTGAGCCACAATCCCAGCCTTGTATTAACTCTTAATCGGGCCAAAATTCTTCAGGCCAACTTAAATATATATATACTAACTGAAAAAGGACTCTTGCACCTCAGGAGTTCTCGTGATACATGTTTACAACCAAATATATTATCAGAAGGTGAGTATTGACTAGTTCCACTCGGTATTAAGGAAGATCACATGAAATTGCTGACGCTTCGCCATTTCGGATTTACCACTAGAGCAATTGCCTCAGATTGCAAATACCAAGTCTGGAACAAAGATTTGATATCTGCTCTCCCTAGATTCTCTGAAAACAGCAAGATTAGAAATCAGTAACTTTGCATTTTCATCCCATCTATTAGCTAGGTGGCTTTAAGAAAATCATTTAAGGCAGGGAAGGTAGATCAGTGGCAGAGTCCTTAGCTAGCATGTGCAAGGCCCTGGTTCTATCCCCCTCCCCCACATAACAAAAAATAAATTAAAAAAAAAATAGTAACCTTGGGTCCTGATTTCCTGACTTATATAATACATGTGGTAGAGTCATCTTTTCCTGCTCTTACTTCAATGAGCACACATCATGGGTACTAAGTGCATCACACTAAGTACCTATGCAGAGCTGGTAAGAATGCTTTTAACTTTGCTATAAAAGTTCTCTTGGTTCTCCCTTCTGCATCCATCCTGTCCTCTTCCACTTTGAAGCACAGAAGACAGAAAGCTCGAGGATAATCACACAAAGCTGTGTAAACTTCTTCAGGGGTTTCTAAAAACGCACTTCTAATTTACCGCAGCCTATCACAGCAGTGCTGGATTTCTCCTTCAACAGAAATGGTCACGGTGTCAAAGAGATGCGAGCAAGTGTGCACTCAACTGTGTCTAAACGATTTTCCTTGTGACCAAAGCCAGGCTGGAATAAGCTCCTGCCAGTGGGAAGAGAGAACATGCTTCCCAGGCGAGGGCCATTGTCCAAAGGCCTGAGTTCTACACCACTGCTCCGCCATTCACAGCCGGCCCTAGACAAAGAGCCTGCGCCAAGCGGGACACTGCTCAGCAAGCCGCTCGGAGCTGATGAGTATTGAGTATTAGACTATGAGCAGGTGAGGGAAGAAGACCAGGCTCCCCTTAGCCTTCTGTGTCCTAGAAATGACCAGACCCAGGACAGATTTTGCCACAGGTTTGCCGCGGCCATACTGGATTTCAAGAGTCTAAACTCACTGAAAGTGCCTAGAAATTATTCCAGCTCAGGTTTAAAATGTTTAACGCTCTACTCTGCCCCTTTTATCCTCCTATAACTTCATGCCCCCTCCTTTTCTCAGGGAAATATCAGTGATGATCATCCAGGTGTACAGATCAACACTGTTCCTAGAAGAAGCTGGTTCATGATGTCAGGAAACAGGGAGCCTAACAAAGGACGGCTGGACTCTCACCTTATCTTCATCTAAGAAACCTGAGAAGGCTTCTGTGGGTCTCCCAAGCCCTGCACTTGCCGGCACTGTGAGTTTTAGGGCAATCTGTACTACAAAAATGTAAGCAGACAGGTGCATCCAATGTTTCCTGCCATATACAAAGTTTTCTTTAATTGCTCAAAAACTTATTTTCTTGCAAAGTTTTCACGTGTGTTTCTGAATCTAGAAGTCTGATCACCCCAAATCAGCTATTCTCTTAGGAGCATCAAAGGTACAATCCGCGCCCTGAAAATCTGAAGTTACATTAAAATTATTTCAAAACTCACAGCTCTTAATTGTGAGAGGAGGGATCTGGATTTATCTTGCTTTGTATATAAGTTCTGGATAAATATTTGTTAACTAAATTAATAAATTAAATACAAAACGCTGCATTAAGAATTTGTACAGGACTGCGAGTAGCTCAGTGGTGGAGCACTTGCTTAACATGTGAGGCCCCAGCGCTAAAAAAGAAAAACAAACGATTGTCCTGGTAGTTTACATATGGCAACCGAACAAGGATCGAATTATCATGTTAAATTGTTTATAATTCTATCCATTATGAAAAAGATTTTTTTTTAATAAATTGAAGCTGATGACCTGAGAAAACGTATCAAACAGGAGCTGTGACTTTTAACACATTTCATTCAGAGACCAATCCTGACTCCGCCCACCGCCCTCCCCTCCTTTTGTCTCCTGGGGGCCTCCCCCAGCCTGCCTCCAAGCACTCCCAATCTTCTTATCCCACTGCCTCCTGGTACAAGCAGAAACACAAGGCTCTGAGAATCAGGGCGATAGAGACAGCAACAAGCCACCAGAGGGTCACAAATACCTGAACCTGAAAATTAAGTTTTTCCATTTTTAAAAAATATTTTTTTTAGTTGTTGATAAACCTTTATTTTATTTATTTATACGCGGTGCTAAGAATCGAACCCAGTGCCTTACACACACCAGGCAAGTGCACTACTGCTGAGCCACAGCCCCAGCCCCAGCCCTAAGTTTTTCTATTTCTTAATAGGAAAAAAAAAAGGAAAAACTCAACTGAGCTTTTTTAAAAAATATTTAAATATTTTTTAAATATTGTGCTCAAATATTTGAGCACCATGTCTAGCATTAGTAACAAAACCAATAGGAGAGAACTTCAACAGCATGTTATTTGCTGTCATGTGAAAAGCAATATGCGGATTATATTTGCTGATGATAGAAGGATATTATCTTAAAACTTATACCACTAATAAACACATGCTATTCTGGAAAGCAAATTGTTTAAAAATCGGGTACCACATGAGGCAGGCGGATCACAAATTGGATGCCAGCCTGGGCAACTTAGCCAGACCGTGTCTCAAAAACGGCTGAGGTATAGCTCAGTGGTAAAGGGTCCTGGGTCCAATGGGGGGGGGGCGGTGGAATGGAATAAATGACACCCACGTTACTTCATCCAAGGTATTTTTTCCTTATTTTATTTCAGGAAAAGTATCTCCATTTTAGCTTGGTGTGGTAGCCCATGCCTGTGATCCCAGGGGCTAAGGAGGCTGAGGCAGGAGGATCTCAGGTTCAAAGTCAGCCTCATCATTGGGGCTGGGGATGTGGCTCAAGTGGTAGCGCGCTCGCCTGGCATGCGTGCGGCCCGGGTTCGATCCTCAGCACCACATACCAACAAAGATGTTGTGTACGCCGAGAACTAAAAAATAAATATAAAAAAAAAAAAAAACAAAGTCAGCCTCATCAATTTAGCAAGACAATGTCTCAAAATGAAAAATAAAGGGCTAGGGATGTGGCTCAGTGGTTAAATACCCCTGGGTTCAATCCCTGTTTAAAAAAAAAAAATCTCCATTTCAAACTTCAATTAGCAGTTACATTAGTTCTAGCCAGTGCTTATTTAACTGCAACTAGGTCTCAATCACTCTGCCAAATATTGATGCAGTCTAAGAAAAATAAGCAAGCAGCAGCAGCTACAGTACCCACCAGATACTCTTGCCAAATGCTCGCCTGTGTGTAAACAAATGGGATTTAAAAGGCGGGATGGGGCTGTCAAGACCCAATTTAAAGAAAATGAAAATGAGCCCTACGAGCTGGAGCGCGCCTGCAACCCCAACTATTCGGGAGGCCCAGGCAGGAGAATCACAAGATCCAAGCCAGGCTGGGCAACTTGATAAGACCCTGTCTCAAAATTTAAAAAATAAAAATAAAAAATACCTGGAGCTATGGTTCAAGGGGAAGCGCCCCTGAGTTAAATCTCCAATGCCAGAAAGAAGAAAAAATAATGAGAAGGAGAGAAAATGAAAATGACCTCTTGAGATGGCTAAGTGAATTTTAACCCCTGAAAGACCAAACCATAGGAGCAGGTGGAAGAGCAATGCCTCTCCTGGGAAAGGCTCGGCTACGGACCGGCGCCTGCTCTGGCGCACCCTGGTGGGGCCACCCTCCAGGCTCCATGGTAAACCAAGGACGCCGGGCTGCAGGTGCAGGAGCTTAGCTCCGCGGAAAGCGGACGCGAGCTGTCCCGACGCTCCAGGCCAGCCAGCTGAGTTTTCAGACAGCCTTCACCAGGAAGCAAGCGTTTTATTCGTCTCCCCTACGGTGGGAGAAAAGGGGGGAGGTGCTCAGCTACTGGCCCGTAAGCAATTTTCACCATTATTTTCTATGATCAAAATGACAAGGGAGGGGAAGGGCTCCTTTCCGTTGTGCGTTTCATTCGGCTGCTGTTGATTCAGTGCTAACCTCCTAAGGTAAAGGAGATCTAAGTAGACGCCAAGTTGCAAACAAAAGTCCCTGCGAGGAGCAGGCGCCGGGCCACTAGCGGCGGCGTCCCAGCCGCGCCGTCGCCATGGGAACCGCGCAGGCGCACAGCGCGCCGGCTGCCCCGGGCACCGCAGCCCCCCGCGCGCCCCAGGAGCCCGCAACCCTCAAGCCGGGCCTGCGCCCGCGCATCGCGTTCTCGGCGGGGTTCCGAGCTGGGAAGACGCTCCGAGGAGCCCAAGCCACGAAGCATGTGGCGGACACCGCGCTCCCTCGCTGGAAGCCCGATCTGCCCCCCGCCGCGTCCGCGCTCCTAGGGCTCCCGCAGCGACGCTCGACCCTCCCTGCCACCGCTAGGGACCAAGAGTTTCGTCCTAACGCAGTCGCACACCCACATTCTCTGGATGGCGGGACTCCACCGGCAGCGGTGTCTCTTTCCCCCCACCCAGCACTCGGGAAGCCGGTAGAGCGCGTCTCTCGGAGGCTGCAGAGAGCAGCTCCGCCACCTGCTCCCGGCGCGCCAGCGGCTCACTAGCCCCCCTCGCTGTACCGCTCCTTCTGCTCCCACCCAACACACACACCTTCCCCAAAAGTAGGGACCTCCTCAGCTGTGCGTACTCTGCAGATGAAGGACTCTCGGAGTTCGAGGCACGTCCCTGGGCGATGGGTTACCGGCGCGTCCGCCTCCAACACCAGACCTTTCAGCAGGCCAGGAAAGACCCCCAGAGGGGCGCTTCTCCGCGTCGGCCGGCCGGACCCCGGGAGGATGGGGGAAGAGCAATCGCCGCTGCCACAACCTGCTTTCTCATTCAAATCCTCACGCTGCACTGGAGCCCCCTCCCTCCCCGCCCCGCAGCTCCCGAGGAAATCAGAACTGGAGCTCGGGGGAGTGGACTGGAGCGCCGGCGCCTTGCTGGCCCCAAGGGCTGGGCGGACCAGCGGGGGCTGGACCTGGCCCCTCCGCCTACGCCCCCTGCGGGCTCCGAAGACAAGGGCAAGGAGCACTGGGATTGAAGCACCTTCTCCCCGCACCTCGCAAATTTAAACAATTCCCAAATCCAGGGAATCCCCCTTGATGCTCCTGTAGTCGGGAGAGCCTGGGTGGTGGGAGGGCAAAGGAGTGCGGAAACAAAGTTGGAGGTGAGAGGAGCAGGAGCGGGACTTACGCAGCTCCCAGCAAAGTGTACGAATCACCCGCGCGCGCGCGCGCCGGTCACCGCCCCTCCTGTTTTTTAACCATTCTAAGAAACATAGAATGCTTGTGCTGTTAAATCAAGGAGATCTATTTTGAGTAAAGTGTAGCTAAAATTGAGGAAAGGGATGTAGGTGGTATACACTTTGTTATTTACCCCCTGGTCTTTTCTTCCGTGCTACTCCTTGGCCAAATAATCAGATTGATTTAGTAATTGGCACACTCGAGCAGTCAGCCGTGGGGCACAAGAGCACACTGGTGGGGGATGGGGGCCGGGGAAGCTTGCTGAGCAGGCGCTCGTTGTTCACGAAAAGATGAAATCTGCTGAACGTACCGGGGCAAATGCTGGAACGCTGAGTAGCTGGCCTGGGCAGCAGCGCTGTGATCCGGCTTCGAGATTCCAGGATTTGCATTTATCAGCCTTCATTCAACCTGCCCTATTGTTAGTTCAAAGCCTGGCTGGGAGGGACTGAGGACGTTGCTTCTCGCTCACCTTTCAATTTAAAATTCTCCAATAAGAAGGTCCAAGGAAAGCTGGCAGCAAGGGGTTGGCAGGGATTTTCTGGGCTTAGTGACAACGCAAACCAAAGTCATTTTCTTTTTTCACACATGAATTTGCTCAGAAAGTTACAAACTAGTGCCTAAGATTGGAGGGCCGGGCTTGACTGCCAGTCCACTTTGACAGACAGTTGGGGTAGGGGTGGATAGGGTTTCACCTTTTCATCCCACTTAGCGGACGCCATAGAAACAACCCATTTGTATTATTCAGTTCAACAGAGGCAATTACAATGTCACAGCAAAGCACCATGGGCCAGAAAAAAACTTTATCCTGAAAGTAATCCTGAACTCTCAGAAAAAAAGAAAAATGCCGCCGCCGGCATGAGCCACTTGAATTTCTTCCTGCTTGAGTGAGGAAAATATCAATTTAGGGGAGAAAAAAAATACATACCATCCAAAGAAAGAAACCTCCTCAAATTTCTTTCTTTCTTTTTTTCTTTCTTTCTTTTTATCATACCCACGCACAACCCCCAATTTACAAGAAATTAAGTAGGACTGGGGCTATAACTGCTTAGTATGCTCTGAGGCCGGGGGCTCAACCCCCAGCACCAAAAAAAAAGAAATTAAGTAAATGATTCTCTGCCTCCCAATTGCTTTTTGTTGTGTAGACAACCGCTTTTTAAGGACCTGTTTTACTGGTAATCTCCATGGTGATTAGGAAAGCCAAAAAAAAAAAAAAAAAAAGACAGATAGCAAGATAACCCCTCATCCACCACAGTTATCTACCCCAGCCTCCTGTGTTTGTCTTTGTGGAACTGAAAATACACATATGTTAAAATAAAGTCAAACACAAAGTTCATTGTAAGAATCTTGGTTGCTATGTATTCTTCATTTGGATAGTTATAGTTTCCATAATGTTGTGAACTTTTGCATTTTAAATTATGCAGTATTTCAACCCTACCAAAACCAAGAGTGACACCTTATAATCCTCTTGCTCCCCCCACTTTTTTTTTTAACCATTATAGATACAGCTAAAGCTCTATCCTCTGGCCCCTCCAACCCTCACCCTTTTCCAAAGAAAGAATTTCTGAAGTTGGTGTGAATTATAAGTGTGCCAAAATGTTCTGTGTGTGTGTGTGTGTGTGTGTGTGTGTAGTGTTGGGATTGAACCCCGGGCCTTGCACACTCTAGGCAAGTAGTATACTACTGAGGTATAATTCCAGCCATTTGTAATCTTTTAATATAGTTTTCCCTCTAAGTTTTCTTTAAAAAAAAAATCCTTAATCAAAGAAAAACCACTGATCAAAAACAAGAAAATGTTGTCATGTTGCTAAGTTTTTGGAAACAAGACAGAACTATTTTTCCCATTTGTGGCAATAGGAGGAAATAATAACGGAGTTAGACTGAGGGTAGTAAACAGCCTCTCTAGGTTACACAGACCTTCCCTAGTTACCCGAGTACACAGAAAAACAAAACAAATGACACCCCCTCCTCTGGCCACAGGAAATTGGAGAGAACAGGATCTGGGAGAAAACTTCTTTTGAACAAATGTTCTAAATCGTGCAGAGTACGTTCTCTGGGTGTTCATTCATGCAAGCTGTAACCTTTTAGTAAGGACTTACCACTTCATGTGGTAGGGACCCACAGCTCGCTCAGCTCTGCCAAAAAGATCTCTACCAAAAAGCCTGGGGTTAAAGCCGCCCGCCCCGCCCCCCTCCCCCCATGCATGCACAGGGCCTTCCATCTGCACAGTAGTTGTACAAAGCCCTTTAGAGCGGTCCCTAGATTTAATGTCCCTCCAGCACTAAAAGGGCTAAGAAGGCACCAATTTTTCTTAAATACCAGGGACTGGTGAAAGACGTCTTTCCCAACCCCCACCCGCTTCACTTTCCTAGAGATGACTCTCATTAATTATACTGACACAAGGCTGCCTGGCCTCCCTTCTAAATAGCTGCCAGATTTCTACCTATCACCTTTGCCTTGATACAGAATGTACACGGACATCAGGATCACAGAAGATCCTGTAGGACGTGCCTGATACACAGAACGATGATGGATGTGCCTTTTGGTGAGCATCTCCTGGGGGAGGGGACCAAGGAAGCGGCTTTAGGAGTCTTGGTGTTGGAAGGAGATTGTTCTATCTGTGCAAAATTGTGCTTTTTGTTTCGAAAATAACCATGTTTAAGATACTCTGATTTCACCAGCAATAATCTTGAGTTACATCCACAAGCAATAAAGGAAAGAAGATATAAAACATCCCTATTTTAACCAATGCAGCAGGAAGTAGGGGAAACCATGACCAAAAAGCTTGCCAAGGACAAGCCACCCTCTCCGAACACGTATCTCTTGAGTGCTTGCCACACCAGGCTCCTCTTAGATGGTCAGTCTTAGCTTCAATATAGAAAGCATTTCTGCAGCAGAGAACAGACCTCTCTTAGAATCCCAAGTCGGTCAACACTTTCAAATGCAAATAACAAAATCCCAAATAAAATGAGCTAAAGAATCAACAGATTGACTATTACCTTAAGATAAGGGAAGGGAAGCCAGGCCTGGTGGTCCAGGTATGTAATCATAGTGACTCAGCAGCAGACTGAGGCAGGAAGATCTCAAGTTCAAGGCCAGACTGGGCAATTCAATGAGATTCTTGTCTCAAAATAAAAATAAATAAATAAATATAAAAAGGACTTAGAATGTAGCTAAATGGTAGAGTGCCGTAGGTTCAATCCCTGGTATCAAAATAAAAAAGCTGAGGGTGGTGGTTAAGGACTTCAGCCAAGGTGTGAAGAGCATTCAGAGCTGTTATTCATTCATCTCCTGTTAAGGAACAAATGAGTCACTGATACCTATTGAGCTTGGTAAGGAAGACTGCTTTCAAGACCATGGCAGTAAGTGCCAGGACCACAATACCAGGGTCTTACTGTAGGGAAAAAAGACTGGGCTCAATTCCACTAGAGTAGCCAGGGGAAATTCACAACCCTGGAGCAGTTGGGGGTCAGTGGATAAAAAATCACGAAGAACCATCAAAAGTAGGAGGGAGTCTGGCTAAACTAATCTAACTGGATTCTTGCTGGAGACAAGGCCAGGGCAATCAGACATCAGCGGATCCCAGTGGAGGATGAGGGTCATGATCAGATATGGAGCATGATCAGGTGGCAATTCTTATGGAACAGAATCAGCAGGGGTCTTTGCTAAAACTTGGGTTTTGCAAGAAAGTGCAGGGATGGACCTGAGAGAAGGTTCAGAAACCTGACCAAAGCTTGGGCAAGCACAAACTCTTTGTCACTCACACCCTTCCCTTCCGCCTGCCTCCCCCAGTGCTAGGGACTAAACCCCATAGTGCTCTATTAATAAACTACACCCCCCCCCCTTTTTGTTTTTCTTATTTCAAAATAGGGACTCTCTAAGTTGCCCAGGCTGGCCTTGAACTTGTGATCCTCCAGCCTCAGCTGAGTTGCTGGGATTTCAGGTGTGTGCCACTAGGCCTATCTCACTTTCATTTTCATTTCTACTTTCTCTCTGCTTTTCTCAATGTTTTGATTCTATCTCTGCTAATACATTAGGATCCTCCTCCTCAGTAGGCAGGCAGGGACTGGGGGAGCACGAATAGGGGCTCCAGTCCTGTCAACTTGCACCCCAGCCCTGGGGCCAGAAGTGGAGGGGGCAGGGAAGGGAATCTTTTTGCTTTTACCATCAGTAAATAAGATTGTAGGAAAGGATTTTAATTGACCTGGCTCTGATCAAGATCAATTATTACCCTAAGGAGAGTGCATGTGTGGCCAGACCTGGGTTATACACTGTGGCCACAGAAGTGGGTCCTTTGAGTGGCAGTCCCACCAGAACCCCTTGGTTCCCAGTAAGGAAGCCACAGTACTCAGCAAGGGTAGGAGGGGACTCTTCCAAATGAAAAGAACAGAAGTGCACCTCCAGGGCTCCTTCCTGAGACAGAACACCTTTGTACATTTCATTAAGCATATACCAGAGATTTTTAAAAATAAAGTCAGGAGATACATTTCCTGAGTCCACCAAGTACCAGGGAGGGGATGGGGGCGGGCAGTGGCTAAGTGTAAGGGCCCCTATCCCTCCCTCCCCAGCAGGAGAGGCATGTCTCTCCACAGGTGGCCACCTGTCCTGCTGAGCTGGAGGTGGCTGGGGAGCACAAGCAGGAAAGGCCTTCTCTGGAAGAGTTGTTTTGTGTTTTCCACTGTTTATCAAAGGAGTTTTCATACATCCAGAGAAGTAGAATAGGATAATGAAGGCCTGCGTGTCACCAGTCTCAACTGTCATTAGTATGTTGACAACTTTACCCAAGAATGTAGGGAATTCGCTGAGATACATACATTTATAGATTAACACTTCTTTGCAGTACTTTGATCTTGGTTATTGAAAGAAACCGTGTCTCCAAAGCAACTCATTTAAATAAGGCCCCTGTACCTGAGGTCCTGGGCAGAAAAGACCTGGAACAAAAGGAGCTTTCAAAAATGTCAATTATTTTCACTGTTTTGTTGGCAACCCAGTTAAAGCTTTTAAATACTAACAAAGTCTTTATGTTGAACCACACTTGGCAGACAAAGGAAAAGGATTTTTTAAGGCTGGGCTCTCTTCTTTCCTTACCAGCAGGCTACAACATCTTTAATTGATCCATTTTGAAATGGGCTATTCATATTTTTTCTATAAAGAACCTATATAATTATTTTCCCTTTTTCATATGGAAATGTAGAAAATGTTACAAGCTAAACAACATTTCACCTTACAAATAAGGAGAAAATGCAGGTTAACTTGTCACCTTTAGAAATGAGTCTGGGCTAGATAGCAGCGTTCTGAACTCCGTGCTTTCCATTTTTGTATCTTGGCAAAATATTCCATCCTGTGAATGCTGAATGAAGGTAAAATAGTGGAGCTGTGCCTAAATTAAGTTCATGAGTTCAACTCCTCATCTCTTAACCCCAGTTACACTTCTCAGGAAACTTGGTTGCTAGTACTTAGTGAGTAGTTTTTAAAAGGCTGAAAATATGCTAAGTGAACTTTTCCCATCTATTTTTCTCCAACATTGCCTCCCACCCCCATAGAGGGAATGAAGTATTTTAGAAGAAACAATAGTGTCACAGAAGAACAGCCCCTTTTCCTTCCCTAAGAGCTTTTCTGTTCAGCTCTGAACTTTTTGTTTCCAGAAAGACCTCCCACAAAGTCAGTATCTGCAGCCATCACGTGCTCAGAGCTCCCTCCCTACAGAGGACAAGGTGTTTAATTGATCTGCTTTACACAGCAAGGAAATAAGATGGAAGGGTGAAGAACACAAGTTCCTCTGGCCAGGCCCCTCCTCCAGTACTTCCACAAGTATTTCTGCAGAATCCAGATTATAGTTAAAAAATACATATATAGTCATAATCTATTCAGCTATGGACAAGTCATCTGATAAAGCTATCATTTTTCTAGATATTATTATTCTGTGTGTGTGTGTGTGTGTGTGTGTGTGTGTGTGTTGCTAGGGGTTGAACCCAGGGCCTTGTGCGTTCGAGGCAAGCACTCTACCAACTGAGCTATATCCCTAGCCCCCCATTTTCCAAGATATTGAATAGAAAATTAGAAAGATGAGCAGATTGTACTGTACAGAGAAAAGAAGAAACCAGTGGAACAGTTGGAATGCAAATTCTAAAGCTTTGAAAATTTAAAAATAAATGCAATTTACAGCACAAAGGAAATTATTGTATTTCCCCACTATTTGAAATTCTAAGTAGGTATGTTTCCCTACTTATAACACCTGTTGGTTTAACCAGAAAACTATTGGTAGTTTTTCATATAGGAAAAGGAAAATTGCATCTAAAAAAGCTGTAGGCTAGTTTTTGTTTTATTTGCTTGCAGATTATAACGAAATATGAATTTAGAGGACTTGATTTATTCAAAATAAATGTCATTTTTAAACTTGACAAGTTTATAAAATGTTCTTTCGGGTCGTTTAAGGAAAACTAATCTTAATGGTATAGCATTATAGAATTTGTGGGGGGAAATTAGATAAGAAAGATAGGTTCTGGCCAAAGTGAGAAGACCACTCTAAAGAGTTCACTTCTTTCACTCATTGATTTAACAAGTATTTATTTGGTTCACAGTATAAGCAAGAAACTTGGCTAACTGCTGTGGAGGGAACAAAAATGATCCAAAATTTAATAAGTATAGTTTGAATTACAGTTATTCACTGTAGCTCAAAGGAGAGACTGTAAGTGCCAAGTGCCAAAACCGGTGTGAGTGTACTTATAGAACAGAAGAGGGCGCTAACAACTCGGGTTCTTCAACAGGTACAAAGTTTTAAAATATTTACAAGCTGTGTTTTGATAACCAAAATAAAGCAGAAAACAGAAATGATGTTAGTATCTCAATTAAAAAAAACTATTTCTATCTTGATTATTCAACCTCACTGGAGTGATAGAAACCCATTTTAAGGCTTCTTCAGAAGAGTGTACTATAAAATGAGATCTTCTAAAGCAACTTTCAGTAGCCTATAATGTGATACTTTTGAGTCAGGCACAGTGGTGGGTGCTTGTCGTCCCAGCTCCTAACGAGGTAGGCCAGGCACTTGAGCCTGGGCAATCAAGGCCAGCCTTGGGCAACATAGCAAGACCCTATCTTGAAACATCTCAAAAAAAAAAAAAATTGTTTTTTGATTGCAAGCCAGTACACACAAATATTCTTATAATGAAAAACAATTTTAACAAAATAATATGTGCCTTGGCTATGTGCAATGCACTCAGATGTATTTTATTCTGTTCTGTTCCTTCATTCTTTTCTGTTTAAATTATTGGTGGAACCCATTAAACTGACTTCACCTCTCCCTGATAGATTATAGCCTACAGTTGAAAATGATGTTCCCATGTGTCCTTTAGAAATGAAAAAAGAAAGTCATAGTTCTCAGAACAGAACTAAAGGAGGACAGCAGTAGCCCAAAAGCACACATCCTGCCCACTAACTTGGCAGATCTCAAAACTGGATGAGATTAAATCTCTGCAAGAAGAAAGGCCCAACCCTTGACCATCCCCACACTTCCCAATCACATCAACAGAAGAGCCTTCTCTGGTTGTCCAGAGCTTAGAGGGTGGATCTTCCTCCTTCCTGTGTTCACAGAGACCTTGAAGCAAAAGGGCAATCTTGCAGAGAACAGAATGGGGCACTGCCATGGTTTGGAAAAGCCCAAGTGCTGAAGGATTGGTCACCAGGCTGTGGAACCCTTCCTGAGTGGGAGGAAGTTAGGTTACTGGGGACATGCCCTTGAAGGGGATGTTGGGACTCTAGCCTTTTCCTGTGTCTCTGTGCTTCTCTGCCTTTAAGAGGCAAACAGCTTCCTCTGCCATGGGTTCCTGCCATGATATATATTGTGCTGCTAAAGGCCAAAAGTAATAAGGCCAAGTGACCATAGCCTGACACTTTTGAAACTGTGGCCAAAATAAATCTTTCCTTTTTAAAAATTCATTATCTCAGGCATTTTGTTATAGTAATGGCAAGCTGACTAATACAGGCACCCAAATCGATTGACCAAGAAACATAATTCCTGCCCAGCAGTGTAATGCATTGCTAGGACCTACTGACAGCCTATTTTCCTTCCCCATTATATATTGGCAACACTGGCATTTAGCTTAGGCTTCCAGATGATGAGGAATGACCTCTAGACCTGACCAAAAGGAATTTACATCACTCAGGGACCCCAAACCAGAGGATGGACTTTGGAACTTTATTGGGTAACCCAACCCCCTTAACTCTAGAATCATAATATCTCCATATAATTCTACTTCATCCTATTGGCAAAACTTTAAACTAGCTGGCTAAATAATGGTATCTTCCATGTTCCATCACTGATACTGTTCCTATTTATTTTAATATTTATTTGGTATTTTGTTGTCATTTAAAAAATATTTTTAGTTATAGATGAACACAATACCTTTATTTACTTTATTTAATTTTTATTTTATGTGGTGCTGAGAGTCAAACTCAGTGCCTCACATGTGTTAGGCAAGCGCTCTATCACTGAGCCACAACTCCAGCCTCTTGATGTCATTTTAATGGGAGGGATGGAAGTTAGATGAATAAGCTCAAGTTGTCATTGAAATAGGAAAGTCAACCCTCTATATGCTCAGGGTACTGGTTCCAGGACCCCCAAGGGTACCAAAATCTGTGAAAGCTCTAGTCTGTCACATAAAATTGGATGGCATTTGCATATAACCTGTGCATAGACTCTATATACTTAACGTATAACACTATGTAAATAGTTGTTATACTGTATTATTTAGAGAATAATGACAAGGAAAAAATCTGTACATGTTCAGTACAGACACCAGTTTTTTTCCTTTTTTTTTTTCTTTTTCAGTACTAGGGATTGAACTCAGGGGCACTTGACCACTGAGCCACAATCCCAGCCCTGTTTTGTATTATATTTAGAGACAGGGTCTCACTGAGTTGCTTAGCATCTTGCTTTTGCTTTTGCTGAGGCTGGCTTTGAACTCGTGATCCTCCTGCCTTGGCCTCCCCAGCTACTGGGATTACAGATGTGTGCCACTGTGCCTGGCTTCCAAATATTTCTGATCTACAGTTAGTTGAATCTACAGATGTAGTACCCATGGATATGGAGGAGAATCAAATGTAAAATTGATTTTTTAAATTGATTGATTGATTGATTGCAGTATAAGGGGTTGAATCCAGCACCTTGTGCATGCTAGGCAAGTGCACTCTCCTCATCTGCAGAGCTTTTTTATTTTATTCAGACAGGTCTGGCTAAGTTGCTGCAGCTAGCCTGGAATTTACAATCCTCCTGCTCAACCTCCAGAGTAGCTGGGATTACAGGTGTGTACCACCACACCTATTAATTTTAGATTCTTTATAACCGGGCTTGGTGGTGCATGCCTATAATTCCAGCTACTCAAAAGGTTGAGGAAGGAGGATCACAAGCTCAAGGACCATCTGGGCAACTTGGCAAGGCCCTGCTTCAAAATACAAATTTTAAAAAGGATTGGGTATGTGGCTGAATGATAGATTTCTTACCTAGCATGTGCGAGGCGCTGGGTTCAATCACTGTTGCTCAAAAAAGGAAAAAACAAAAAGTCTTTTTCATTATTCCACTTTCAAACTTCTGTTCTTGATTATATTTATGTTCTTGAGTCTTTCATTTTCTTCAGCCGTTTCACCAATTTGCATCACTTTCCCCCTGTGATTTGCCCTCACTGAAACAGCTGCCTTGGTGGTGGCAGGAGAGAAGCTCCAAGCCTGGGAGCTGGGATCTACCTGCCCCAGCAAGCCAGCAGCAGGAGAAACTCACCCAGGGCACCCACCACCCCTTTATTGGAGGTTAAATGATGAGGATTCTGCTGGTGCTCTGAATTTCTGAGATGTTGCCTTTTCTTATACTGTATTTATAATAAGCCAGTGGACTTGTCAACAGGCCCTGGGACAGCACAAGTGTTAGTTGCTCCCAGGGAGGGAATCATATGGCAGAGGTGCAACCCCACTTGCTGTGGGATCACACGGTGCTGGGAAATGTTAGAAGAAAACTCTTGGCACATTATCTGCTCGCCTCAAATGCAGTGAATTCTCCGAAAGCAGTTTTTGCAGGTGTGTAGCAGTGGGGTAGAGCTACCAGACTCAGGGAGTCACCAAAGAGAGCGGGAGTATCAGGGATGCAGCACTGCTGGGATCCAGGCCCAGACGTTCCTTCCAGCCGAGGTGTAAGAAAGCTACTTCAGGCAGCAGACTTCCCACTCCCCCCCAGTGGTGGGAAAAATCCGAGCTGATTTAGGTTTCACAAGCACCTGATGTAAGAAGAGATTTGGGAGTGAGAAGAGGGGAGGTTACAGTCTGCGGAGCAAACCCGTCCTCCCCCATCCGCATGGTGGAGAAGGAAGGCTGGACATTAGGCTGTGCTCACTGTTTTGGTCAGCTTTCCTAACTAAGAAAAGTTTACCTTTGAATCACAGTTGCACAGACTGTTCATAAATGGCCAACTCCATTGCTCTGGGCCCTAGGTAAGGCACAACATCATGGCGGAAGGATGTGGCAGAGGGAAGCCGCTCCCCTCAGGGAAGCTAAGGAGGGTGAGGGCAAAGGAAAGTGACACAGAGAAGGGTGACCCTTCCAGGGAGCCCCCAGTGACCCATCCTCCCTCCACACCCCTCCTGCCTTCGGTTACCACCCACACGGCCTGTTCAAACTGTGATGGACTGACTGGGTTCCAGCTCTCACAATCCAACCATGTCACCTCCCAACATTCCTGCATTAGCTGGGGACACCTCACATCCAAAACACTCCTCTTTTTACAGACTTAGAGGACCTAATATCTCACCAACATAACAAATAGTGATTGTCTCTTTTCTGAAACTTGCTAAGCCACCAGACCTGCCAGCACTTTGTTTTCCTGAGACCAGGGAAAAAAAGGCCTTTTAAAAGGAGTGAAGCAAATAAATAAAATCAAAAGTATTGTGACTAACTATATATATATATGGAGAGAGAGAGAGAGAAGCAAGAGAGGAGCCCTCATTCCATCACTTAGTTTAACAACACAAGTTTCCTCAAAAGACCACCAGAGACCAAGATTGATGTAAGCAGCAAACAGGTGTTTATCACGAGCTAGCTGGGTCCTCTGAGCACACACAGCAACTGGTGTTGCTGAGAGGCCTCGAGCCCAGGGTTTGCAGCAGTTTTATACATTCTTTGGGGAAGGCAGGGACCCCCACATACATCATAGCATCTCTTAGCAAATCATCACACACCACCGCGGGAAAATCAAACAACTCTAAAACATGATTAGCATATCAAGTGGTGGGAAAGAATCTGGAAAGGATTATAGGTTAGTTCAAGGGGTTGACGTCCTTAAAATTGATTGGTTTAAACCATGAGGATGTCCCAAGGGGGGTACATGCCAAGCTGCAGGGCTTCTAGTTTAGATATTGGTCACCACACCTAGGTGGGGGCCATCTGGAATTTCAGATATTTCCATTTCTTGGCCTATCTTAGGCGATCACCATCTGTGGCTTTTCTGAGAACTGTTTCCACAGAGCTTTTCTGTGGTATTTTCCTGACTTTAGGACTGTAGTAGGTCAGAGGTTAAGTTTCAGATCAAAATGAGGTCCCAAGTAAAATGAGGTTGCTTAGGTCTTTCACCTCTAGTTCAACTAATACTGAGGAAACCAGCAAGACTTAGGTAGAACTGGTCCCGTGACCCTTCCCCTTTCATAGATGCAATGATCCATCCAACCACCTTCCACAGCACGCTCCAGGGTCCCTCCCTTGCTGAATGTAGGGAGCCAGCATTTAGGGGCTGCAGACTAGACTGGTGTGGGAGTTGAGCAGTTGTGGAGAGAAAGAAAGAGGTGAGACTCTCCCGCTGCTGGCAGGAAGCCCCAGGAGGACCCCGGAGCTAGAACTAAGAGGAGCCAACTGGGGATGCCTGCCTCAGGCAGGGAGCCAATAAATTTATTTTTAAGCTTTAGGTGGACACAATCTTTACTTTATTTGTATGTGGTGCTGAGAATCAAACCCAGTGCCTCATGCATGCTAGGCGAACACGCTACCACTTGAGCCACATCCCCAGTCCCCCAACAGGAACTTCAATAAGCAGAGTTGGCTTCTCGGCTTCCCCCTCTGGGTATTGCTGGAATTTGTTTCTATTTACTTCAGTTTTTTTAAATTAATTTTTAATTGATTTGCATTATAATGACACATAATAGCGGGCCCCACTGTGGCATCTTGGAATGTGCTGTGTGCAGCCCAACAGAGGAAGTGCTGAGGATGTGTGAGCTGGGTCCTCACTCTTCTCCCAAGTTTCCCCTCCACTAACTATGATCAAGCCAGGCACAGTGGTGCACGCCTGCAATCCCAGAGCATCAGGCTGAGACAGCAGGATGGCAAGTTCAAAGCCAACTTAGAGAGACCCTAGGCAACTTAGTGAGACTCTGTCTCTAAATAAAATATGAAAAAGGGTTGGGAATGTGAAGTGATTAAGCACCAGGTTAATCCCTGAGAAGGAAGGAAGGAAGGAAGGAAGGAAGGAAGGAAGGAAGGAAGGGAGGGAGGGAGGGAGGGAGGGAAGGGAAGGGAAGGTAGGTAATTGGAAAATACCCTTCCCAAAGGAAACATAAATCAAAAATAAAATAGATCATGAAGGGTCAAAAAAAAATTCAATCCTTTAGAAATAAGAAAGCACTAAATTAATTTGATAAAACTACATTTAAGTAAGGCAAGTGGCATGTGCCTATGGTACCAGCTACTCAGCAGGCTGAGGCAGGAGGGTCACTCCAGCCCTGGAGTTCCAGACCACCCCAGGCAACATAGCAAGACCCCATCCCACAAAAGAAAAAAACAAAAGGAAGAAGGTGATGTGGGTACTAAGATCTATAAAAAGAAGGCCAAGAGAAAAAACAGCGGCCATGGGCCTGTTGTCTCAGACAGAAAATCACAGAGGCGAAAACTGATCTTCTCCTCGCCCTTTACAGGGTCCATGGCTGACACCTGCCAGGACAAGAGAGATGAACAGAAGGACAGATTTAATGAACATGTCCCACAGGAGCCTGCGGATACAGAAGCTCATGGGGCCCAGGAGAAGGGCACATTGTGTGGACAGTCACGAGGATGTGCATCTGCAGGGCAGAGGGGTATGACCTGTGGTAATCAATGCGGCTAAGCAAGGACTGTTAGTGCAAACTCTTCTGGGCCTGCGGTTCCAGGGCAGGACCATCCCTACCTCAGGGAACGCAGCTTAGAGAACTCTTTTATGGTCCGTTTCGGGGAAGAAAGGTGGGAGATGGTCCCAGAGTGACCTTCTTGTTTCTGCAGTTCCCTCAATTCCTTTGGCTTAAAATACCGAGTACACCAATGTGATATATTTGGGGTTATATGTTTTGAATCCCAAAAGGCCTAAGGAGTAGTAAATCCTCTCTTTGAGAAAGGCAAAGAACCTAAGCTTTGGTAAAAAATTTGGCCTCAAAGGGACTTTTTCACTTTTTCAAATGGCTACATTATGACCATGTCCTGTAACAAGAGAGCCACCTTCTCTGCAGTCACCTGTTTATCTTGCCCTCGGTCCTTCAGACAAGCCAGGCTACAGTTCAGAATTGAAGCCAAAAGGCGAAGTCCTGGGCCCTGGCAATGGCTGCCAGCCAGCTGGGTCTGGCCACCCAGAGATCACATGCCTTCAAGAAGGTGTCCATGTCACTGTCCCTGGGACAGGCATCCCAAAGAGGTCCTCAGGAGGGAAGTGAACCCTAACTGAGGCTGTGAGAGTCCTTGATATCCTTGCATAAAGGAATTAAGGATGGGTCAAGGGGCTGGGGATGTGGCTCAAGTGGTAGCGCGCTTGCCTGGCATGCGTGCGGCCCGGGTTCGATCCTCAGCACCATATACAAAACAAATATGTTGTGTCCGCCAATAACTAAAAAATAAATATTAAATATTTTTTTTTTAAAAAAAGAGTTGCTGTTTGAATCTACAAGGCTTGTGTGGTGGTTCGGTTATTTAAAAAAAAAAAAAGGATGGGTCAAAGTGAGGCCCAGATACAACTGACTAAGATAAAGAAAAAAGTGGTGGGTGGCAACTTGGGGGGAAAAAGGGCAGTTAAGTACCCCAGCTTCAGGAACCCGAAGTGTCCACAGGCATCTGGTTCTTTGCATTCAGCACCTGGTTTCTTGTTATCCTCCTCCGGATGTCCCCTCCAGGATGTCCCCTCCCGCTTCAAACAACAGGGATAAATTAGCCCTTCTTTATTACCAGGGTGGTCTCTGTGACCTGTCCTGGCACTGCCCCAGATTCACAGATAGAAAGCAGCTGGGAGGAGAGCAGCCTTGGACACAGGTGGGAAGAATTCCTTTATTATATAATGAAAGTTGATAAAACTGAAAAAGGAAGCAAATATCCTTTCAACAAAAATTAAGTATGGCTGCCTAAAACAACCCAACAGCCCGTAGTTAACCTTTTCTTTCTTTTCAAGCATTATGTACATCCTTCACGTTGGTAACCTTTTACTGTTTTGTTTTTCCTACAGCATATTAATCAAAACTTATTTAAATCAAGTTTGATATTATACTTGCAACAGCAATTGTTTTAATGTTTAAATGCCAACAGACACAACTTTGATCATCTGGGGAAATTTTCATTCAACTCAAAGAGGGGCACATATTTACATCTTACTCTTCACAGGTTGCCTCTGGATCTCCTGTGTATTTGTTTCACCCTTTTCTACGAAAGTGTAAGCAACTGAGAAGTTCTCTGATTTTCAGCACTAAGGAGTGGTTGCTCATGCTGTCCTTCCACATTTCATAAATCCTTCTGAATTTGTCATAATAACTGTCTTTTTTCAGGTTGAAATCTGCTCCAGTTGTTTCCAAGTATCTGTCTTTTTTCCATATTTTTCTCCAGGAGTCTTTGAATTTTTCCAAGTAACTTTCTTTTTCAGATTCTTCCTTCCATATTCCTACTCCTTTTCTTAAGGCTGTTAATTCGGCTTTAAGTAAGTTTCTGTGAATTTTCCAATAGGTGTTAGTGTCATGATTTAGCCCTTTCACAAGAACAGTTTTGCCCAGGCCTCTTCTCAAAATCTCTTCATTCAGATTCACACTAAAATATCTACCCTTGAATTAAAAAAAAATTACAATTATTTAAGAAAATTATTATTATCCCATAATATCAGATTTACCTTAAAATCAGTCATTCATCAATTTTAGTCCTCTAGGAAGAAAAAAAGCCAAACTGTCTAACAAAAGGGTCAAGAACTTAAAATAGCTACTGCTAAATTTGAGAATTACACAGAAGAAAACCTTGCTCAAAGTCAACGTACTCCCTATATAAGATGGAGTGCACAACTCCTTGGTCTCTAACCCAAAGAGGTGTAGCAGCAGCCAGGCATAGAACATACTTTCTTGGCTTAGTGGTGCTGTTTATGGGACGGTGGGGCAGGAAGCAGGAGTCTCGATGAAAGCAAGCAGAAGAAACTAAAGAAATTAAAAAATAGTCCAGGCTCCGTGGTGCATGCCTGTAATCCCAGCTGCTTAGGAGGCTGAGGCAGGAGGATCACAAGTTCAAAGCCAGCCTCAGCAACTTAATGTGAGAACCTGTCTCAAAATAAAAAATAAGAAAGAGTTGGGGATGTTTTCCTAAAGAAAATGGATAAATGGATTTCCTCCCCAGTAATTCATCATATGAAAGAGATCCTGTTTAGCAATTTTTATAGTCCTTGTGGGATTTTAATCTAATAAAAAAATCTTACCATTAGACAAGTAATTCACAATTAAGTTCTCTTTTAAAAAAATATTTATATTTTAGGTGTAGATGGACATAGCACAATGCCTTTATTTTTTTTTTTTTTAATGTGGTGCTGAGGATGGAACCTGGGTCCCGCCCCATCTGTGCTAAGCAAGCGCTCTACTGCTGAACCACAATCCCAGCTCCCACAATTAAGTTCTAAAAATGTGAAAACTCCAGATTTTAAACCAGGAAACATTTTATAAGACCATATAAAGAAATAAAGTAATATTTTCATCCATTCATTTATTTAGTCCTACTGGGGATAGAACCCAAGGGTGCTTACCACTGAGCTACATCCTCAGCCTTTTTTATTTTTGTTTATACTTTTTTGGGAGGTTACCAGGATTGAACTCAGGGGCACTTGACCACTGAGCAACACCCCCAGTCTTTTTTCTTGTACTTTATTTAGAGAGGGTCTCACTGAGTTGCTTAGCACCTCACTTTTGCTGAGGTTGGCTTTGAACTTGTGATTCTCCTGCCTTAGCCTCCCAAGCTGCTGGGATTATAGGTGTGCATCACAGCACCCAGCAGCCTTTTAAAAATTTTTTAATTTGGAAGCAAGTCTCCTCAAATTACTGAGGCTAGTCTTGATCCTCCTGCCTCAGCCTGAGTATCTGGGATTATAGGCAAGCACCACCACACCGGGCTTAAAATCATAATCCTTTTCCTCTGACTTTATTTCCTTGTTCTTGTTTGACATATTGTTATGGACCAGGCTATATGGGCAATGACCAAACAGACTCCATTTTGCTCTGAGACTCCTCGTACAGAAGAAATGCTTCTCCCAGGGAAAGTCGTGCCTCTGTTCCCATCAACTGTTGCTTAGCATAGCATGTTTGGCAACACAAAATGGCAATTCTTTTACAATGTGAAGTGTTCTCTCTTCAATTCCCATTTTTCTTGGACAATGTACCCTGTCAGAGGTTGATTGTCTAGAGTTTAGTAACCATTCTATACTTGTACACAATTAGGGACATTTTGCTTATGATTTTAGATCTCATGACGTTTGTTTATAGTTTTGAATCATAGCAACAGCCACTTATGCTTTAACATGGTTTTGAACTATAAAAGGTGTACTCAAACCCCAGAGGGGGTCGAAGGGTGTAGACTTGCAGCCTACCCCTTGGCACACCAGCTGGTGGATCCAAACTGCCAAATGGTGAATAAAGTTTCCGTCTCCTGGTTTAACACAGACTCCGAGATTTATTGCAATCTTGCCTTAACAATGTCACATTTACAATGTCATATTATGTGTTATATGATAAAGGACTTTATTTATTTTTTAAATATGTTAAATACATATTTATATGATATAACTAACCAGTGAAATTAGAGTAATGTTTTTATTTTTTTGTGGTGTTGGGGATTGAACTCAGGGCCTTGTACATGAGAGGCAAGCATTCTACCAACTGAGCCATATCCCCAGCCCCTCACAAAGGACTTTAAAACTAAGACACCCTGCTCTTCCCCCGCCACTGCACTTCTCCCACTTCGTTTTCCCACACTCTCTCTTCAGTGAACACCCACATGGGCAGGCTCTGAAAACAGTCAGAAATCAGTTTGGGTACAATTTTGTATTCTGTTTTTTAAAAAATATTAAGCCATAAACTTTTTTCTGCATCGCCGTTCCTGGAATCCAAAGCCGCGCTGCTCACAACTCAACTGAAGCTGGAGAGGCAGAGGCCAGGGGAGGGAGACGGATCAGATCTGCATCTTCAGGGGGCCCAGAGACATGGGCAGAGGTAGAAGAGGGGAGGGTACAGCAGGACACCAAGCAGGAAGTGCGCCTGCGTGCTGAGCTAGGCAGAGCTGGCCCAGGGCAGGTCACAGTTCCAGGTCCTGCCTTGCTGTGCTGCCCAGGCCTTGGTGCCAGTTCCTCAGTTTGCATTCTCAGCATAAGGAAACTTAGCTGCAGAAAAACAATTTATCAGGGTATTGGGGAAACTGGGCCTTTTTATTTTAAAGGACTCCGTGGTAGTTACAGTCTTCATAATTATAATTTTCTTTTTAAATTATACAATCATAATTATAATTTAACAGCTGAATGTCACTGAAGTGACCAAGGAGTAATAGCTAGCTTTGCCCATCAAAAGAAAGCACGTGTGGGGCGTGGTGGTACATGACTGTAATCCCAGCAGCTTGGGAGGCTGAGGCAGGAGTTTGCCAATTCAAAGCCGGCCTTGGCAAAAGTGAAGTCCTAAACAACTCAGTGAGACCCTCTCTCTGATTAAAGTACAAAATAGTGGCTCAGTGGTTGAATGACCCTGAGTTCAATCCCCAGTATCCTGCAATTGCCCCCCACCCCCTGCCAAAAAAAAAAAGAAAAAGCATGTCACAGACCCTGGACAGGGGTTTGGCAGAGAGGGGCTCTAGGACCCGACCCACTTCCCACAAGGCTTCGACCCGTTACACTGGTGAGAAAGCTCTGAGGAGCTCTTTAGAGGACTGGCTTTGGGCCAGAAATTAAAATGCTTGGCTCTAGTGTCAAAAGACAGGGTACATGACATCTCCACCAACTGTGAAAAACCATGAGAGACGCCAGGCCGAAAGAATCCCTGGAGTCTGGGGGCCATGGAGGTAGGGCCTCCATGGGACTTAGCTGCAGCCAGGGAACCCAAGGGCACCGGAACACACTCAGGCTGCGCCAGAGGCAATCTGCCCTTGAGCGGCCACTGGACCCATGTCACAGACCCTGTGCGAAGCACACGCATCTCGTCCTCCATGGCCGCACAGTTCCTGTCACACAGCACCTGTTCTCAACTCAAGAGAAGCTTCCTCAGGACAGAATTTTTACTCTCTTGTAATAAATCAGCTCTGCCGGCTCAACATAAGCCCCCATTTTCCCTTCCTTCTTTGAAGGGTGACTCAGAGCTGACCAAGGCTGTGTTTCCAAACTGCAATTACTAAGGCCCCAGATGACAGCGTTTTCACTTGTGCAGCTTCTGAGTTTCCACCACTCGACAAGACAGGGAACTGGAGCAGACTGAGCAGTGCTGACCTGCAGAAGCACCACATGTCCCCCAGCTGACACCAGCCGCTCAGCATGGTGACCTGAGGCACTGCACATCTGCGAAGGTGTAAATACTCTCAATTACCAAGGCCAATGTCACTAATGATTCAAAGGGTGTCTTTAGAAATAAATTTCCATTTTTTCAATAATGAACATAAAACAGGACTGGGGATGTGGCTCAAGTGGTAGCGCGCTCGCCTGGCACTCGTGCGGCCCGGGTTCGATCCTCAGCACCACATACATACAAACAAAGATGTAAACCAAAAACTAAAATAATAAATATTTAAAAATTCTTTCTCTCTCTCTCTCTCTAAAAAAAAATATAAAAAAAAAATAAATAAAACAGACACATAACAAACATTGGTAACATTTATATGTGAAACAGCTGGCTCTCGATGTGTGGTCACTATTCACAACAGCTCAAAAAACCAAAATGCTGAGTCCCATTCATATTGAAAGTTATAGTTAATTACTTACATATGGATAATAAGCACAGAAGATTGCTAGTTACTGCTCACACTTCTTACCTTATTCACTAAGAGGTAGCAGAAGAGTGTCTCGTCCTCCCTCCCAAGCAACTGGAACCACAGCAGCTGGGAAGGCCGCAGCTCCTCCTGCAGCCACAGCCTCCCGGGCTCCGTGAGCGCCACTCCCGCCAGCCTCACCAGCAAGAGGCCCTGGGGCTCCTCTGAGCAGGCCAGGAAGAGGAGAGTAGGGTTAGGAACAGGCTGCAAAAGCAAGTCCCACAGCTGTCTGCCCCACCCCCAGAGAAACTCCAAACACTGTCCTATCTATAAATACTCTAAGTTCAGGTTCACCTAGTTTTATGTTCAAGTTTTCTTTCAGAACAATACAAATGTATAACAGATGGAGGAATTTTAAAAACCATTCCAGAAAGCTCCAGGGTAGGAGGAGATTTAAACCACTTAACCATCTTCTTCAACCTTCCGGAGGCATTTCTACAGATGTGCACATAAAGCTAGATAAGGGCATGCGGTTCAGTAACACAGGCTGCTGCTACCCCAGCACTGTAAAAACAGCTTCGTCATTGATAAGGGTTTAGCTACAAGGGCTGGAGTACTGATCTGTATCAACGTTATTATCACCTTTTCATAGTTTGCAAAACTGACTTCCAAACAGAATTTTGTCAATTTATATTCAGTATGAAGATCTATTTATCCAAACCCTTCATAAACTTTTAACCAATTTAACTTTAATAACAAAATGTATTTATCTGTTAGTTATTTATTTTTAGATGACAGGTTCTCACTGTTGCCCTGGCTGGCCTCCAGCTCTGGGCTCAAGACCCTACTGACACAGCCTCCCCAGTACTGGGAATACAGGCATGCACCACTATGCCCTGCTTAGAATTTTATTTTAAGAAAAAAGTTTGTAACTTTCCAAAAAGGAATTTTTAAAAATTTAGTGTCTTTAAAAAAAATGAAGAAATTATATATTTAACATTTATAGATCACGTATAAAGTGACTGAAAGTAGAAAGTTCTGCTCATCTAATTTCTAGGGGAAAAATACTATTTGCATTCAAGAAGAACCCTGTTATGTGACACTGGACATACATTCTCCTTCAAACATGGGCATCTTAAAACTGTCACCTTGGGTTTCAGCTACAGAAACATCAAAAGGTGTAGGAAAGAGAATGTACCCTTTGCAAAAGCCTGTGATACAGTAAATATACCAATTAAATTAAAGTAGAACATGCAATAAAAGATGAGATGGCACTCAATGAGCAAGAGAAGCCTAAACACTCCAAAGTCTCCTCCAACCCCGTCTGAAGCCACCACCACCAGCCACCTTCCTGTAAAAGACCCCACAATGTGAGACCAGAGCAGGAAGTGAATGGTCTGACTCAAATTCCAACTAGACCTTGAGTCTTCATGCCTAAGTCCTCCCTTGGTAAAGGTCACTGAGTTTCCTCCAACAAGGAAATTCCCTGTTAAGCATTTAAAATATGAAGTGGTCAATAAGAACTGAACAAGAAATCTTCCAGAAGCGAATCTATGCTTTAGGTAAGACAGACCCACAGTACGGTTCCACCAAGACATTGGAGTTTTTTTGGAAAAGCAAGCGTTACTTTTAGAAGTCTATGATTTCTAATCCATGACTTTTGAGTTTTGTTTTTGTGATGTGAACCCTTCCATCTTCCCAGCCCTTCAACAAATCTTTTCTGCAAGCATTTTTTAAAAAGCCCAGTGCATACTAGGTGGGATGACAAGAAGATGCTGAGGCCACTGAGCAGGTTGAAGGTTGGACCAGGTCTTGGGAGCGAATACAGAAACAGGGAAGGAGCAAGAAGTATGTCAAGTAAAGGAAAGACCAAGGGGAGGCTGCCACTGAGGAGTCTCCACACTTCTGCTTCCAGAGATGGGTAGGAAGCTTTGTGATTAAATATTTTTAATTTCTGGAAAAACAGCACATGATGTAAAAATGGATTTGTTGTAAACAATCTCACGGTTATACAACAACTGTGTACAACTGCTACACAGTTATAATAGTATAAATGAATCCATGACAACAACTTGACAAGACAGGAGTCTCACCCTGGTGTCATGTACTCATGTCAATTTTTTTTTTTTTTAAACACCAATGCTAAGAGAAGCTGTGGATAGTTTCCATACAGCACTGCAGGTTTTGTGATCATGGGAAGAGGCTGCCCATTGCATACTGAGGCCACATAGGAAAGGAGGCAAGCACTAAATATCTGCTGGAGGGACCAAGCGTCCCAAAGGGTTCAGTTTGTGAAATATTATATATTTGTTTGTTAAAGTTCTAATTATTAGCGCATGTCAACTGCACAGCATACTGGGTTTTGTTATGACGACTTCATCCATGCCCAGACCATACTTGGGTCCTACTGCACTCCTCCCTCTCTTTTCCTCCCTCCCTCCCTCCTGCTGGGTCCTTTCCTTCCCTGGAGCGTCCCTTCTGCTTTGCTTCAAAGATTTGAAGCTGAGTATGTGTTTGCTCCTCCTCATTCACATACACCAAGGAAAAGATCACGGCAATGGGGGACAGAAGAGTCGTGAGGAAGGGGTCTGGCCATCTTCTAAGTCCCTGTTGGGCAGAGGTGGAAACCATAACTAGGAACAAAGGCAGGGCATGTCCCCCAGGCCAGGCACCTCTGCACTGGAACCAAACCTGGGACTACAGCCTCAGGATCAGGGCCTGGGTCACATCCTCACAACACGCCACGGCCCATTTCTACCACACAGGCCACACAGCACAAGCAGGGAAAGCAGCAAACACTCAACCATGGGGCCACAGCCTAGCTTTAGAGGAAGAAGAAGATGCTCCAGTGTCTCATATTCAAAATGTGCTTGCTCTAGAACTTCCTAGTTCCAACACCAACTTATACGTAACTAGGTTTCACTTCTGAAAACGCAAAATGATCTTTCTTATATGAGCAAGCAATATATGTCGGTCCCCCAAACAGGAATTAGTGTTACCATAAGAGACAGGTGGTTGGCATCTATTGGGAGGTGGAACACATGTGTCTGTTTCCTTAATTTGTACTGGCTACACCCGGAACTCTGGACAGAGCCACCGAAAATGTTTTCTGGCTTATTTTATCCATTATTAGCTAGATGGCTATTATGCAGGACATTTAATTTTGCTTCAGGTTGGGAATGGAAGATCCCCCAAAGGCCTCTAGGTGCAAGGCTGATCCTCAGCTTGGTGCTATCAGGAGGTGGCAGCCTTTAAGAGAGGGGGGTCTTGGGCTGGGGATGTGGCTCAAGTGGTAGCGCGCTCGCCTGGCATGCGTGCGGCCCGGGTTCGATCCTCAGCACCACATACAAAGATGTTGTGTCCACTGAAAACTAAAAAATAAATATTAAAAAAAAAAAGAGAGGGGGGTCTGATGGGACGAGGTTAGGCCATGGGCAGGTCTTATACACACACACACACACACACACACACACACATACACAAACGCACATACACACATATATAAACACCCCTGTGTGGGGTGGAATTCAGCTTGGAGCAGGCAGACAGGTGCTCTGCCACTCGGCTACATCCCCTTGCAGCGGTGGGAAGGTGACTGATGCCAGTCTTCACAGAAAATACTAAAACCATAGGGAGGAAATCAGTCAGGCATTGGGGTTTCCCAGACCCCTTTAATCTCTAAGGTTCTGGTTCTGGGCACTGAGTCACAGGGACACACTATGATTTGTGTAAGACCCACTGACAACACTGAGCACCTATGCCCCTACAGGGCCACAGATCCCCGCATGAAGGTCAGCCTGCTGTCAGGCCCAGCCAGGCAGGCAAACAAGGGGAAGGGGCCTCGTTCCCAGAGCCAGGTTGTTCCAGAACTGCACGGCACTGCCTGGGGAGGCGTGAGCCCCGCTCAGAGCTGAGAGCCCACTGCCTGGGGAGGCGTGAGCCCCGCTCAGAGCTGAGAGCCCTTGGGCCTCCTTCAGGCAAGACCCCCTCCAGCTGTGCACGTTCCCTCTGGCTCACTGAAAGAACTGAGGTATCAGGTATGTTCAGGGCAAAGAATTCACCTTATTCCTCTAGTTGAACCTCGACAACAGAGTTTAAGAAAAAAAGAAAAGAAAACATTTTTCTTCATGAAATTAAAATAGTATTAAGAACAGAGCAGGGGGGCTGGGGATGTGGCTCAAGCGGTAGCGCGCTCGCCTGGTATGCGTGCGGCCCGGGTTCGATCCTCAGCACCACATACCAACAAAGATGTTGTGTCCGCCGAGAACTAAAAAATAAATATTAAAAAAATTCTCTCTCTCTCTCTCTCCTCTCTCACTCTCTCTTTAAAAAAAAAAAAAGAACAGAGCAGGGAAGAAGAGCAGGAAGAAAAGATTAACATTAAACAGAGACATGAGGTGGGAGGGAAAGGGAGAGAAAAGGGAAATTGCATGGAAATGGAGGGAGACCCTCATTGTTATAAAAAACTACATATAAGAGGTTGTGAGGGGAATGGGAAAATAAACAAGGAGAGAAATGAATTACAGTAGATGGGGTAGAGAGAGAAGATGGGAGGGGAGGGGAGGGGGGATAGTAGAGGATAGGAAAGGTAACAGAATACAACAGTTACTAATAGGGCATTATGTAAAAATGTGGATGTGTAACCGATGTAATTCTGCAATCTGTATTTGGGGTAAAAATGGGAGTTCATAACCCACTTGAATATAATGTATGAAATATGATATGTCAAGAGCTTTGTCATGTTTTGAACAACCAATAAAAAAAAAGATCTTTAAGTAGAACTAAATTAATTCATTTGACAAATTTTACCAGTTCTCTCTGTCTTTTTCTAGAGCCTGAATATCAAGATAATAGGAGAAGGTTCTGCCCATCAGGGGCTTGTAGTTCAGTGAAACATAACTACAGGAAAAGGCGAGTGTCATATTGCATTTGTCATAGCAAACACGGTAGAGGCCAGCTCCAATAGAGGACAGCTCCACAGGGAGTTAAAACGGTTTCCCAAAGGTGCGCAGGGAGAGGCAAGACCCACCTGGCCCGTGCCCACCCTAAAGGCCCCCCTGGTTCCTCTCACTCCCTCCTCCCTGTGCCTCAGCCAGGTCAGGCATCTTGTCAAAACTTCAAGCTGATGCCCTCTGCCCTGGTGGCAGCCCTCAGGTTCTTCAGTGCTCCTCCTCAGGGGGCCTTCTTGACTCCTCTGTCCTGTAGCTGCCCCTGTCCCCACGGCTCCCAGGACCTGTTCCGTTCCTTCACAGGGCCTAGGACAGCCTTTCCTGTCATTCACTGTCTTCCACCAGGACCACCAGTGCCCAGATCACCAAGGCTGGGCGGCCAGATTTGCTTCCTGGGCATGTACAGAGCTCAGCCCAGACCCAGCAGATGGCCAGCACATGTGGAGTGAAGAGCCCAGTCCCTGAAAGACTGTGGAGTTCATAAAAAGAGAAGGAAGAGAAGAAGGAAACATGGAGCCAAAGAAAGAGTTGCTCACCTCAGGCCACAGTTTGGACGTTCTCTCATGGGCCACAGAGGGTAATAGGAGCTAAAATGACATTTTTTGCTATTTTCTAAATCCCACCTAGTTATTTCACATAATCGTAATAACTGCAATAGTTATTTGGTTTGTTCTTGCATCTTACTTACTTCTCCATGAAGATATGAGAGGCAAAGTAATAGGAATATGTTCAATTTCTAAACCATCCTCAGTTATCCGGTGTAATCGTCCTCGGAGTTTAACATGCTTTCTTATAAATTCTACTGGGATATCTGAAGACTGTGTAAACTTTGATGTCTGTTGATTTAGAAAGAGAAAAACACAATTTTTAAAATATCATTTTAATTTAAAATCCAAAAGTGTGAAATTACCATTTAAATATTTAACAAGAAGACATTGAAAATTTTAAATTTAGTTCTTAATTTCATATTAATACTGAGGCATGATTTAATTAAGAGTGTGCAAAGAAACATCAGAACTCCCTGTTCACTATTTTTCTCTTTCAAACTACTTTATATGAGACATTACGCCTAAAACCTAAACACAGCTGAGTCAAATTAAATCAGGCAAAACCCTTAACCAATAACACTTCTCATTTAAAAGCCAAAGTTTTTTGTTTTTGTTTTAAAGGGAAAAAAGGCCAACATTAGGAATCTACCTCCATCCCTAACACCAAGGGGAAGTCTGGGGTGGTGGACACTTCTACATTCCCAATGTAAAAGCCTCATTCACCATCATGACTAGTTAGGGACCTCTCCTGACAGAAGGATATGTTAGAACCCAGCTTCCTAAGACGGTAAAGCAGAGCCAATGTCTTTGAAAAATAAGAATAATGCAGCAGAGAAGTCCAGAGTGTGGAGCATTGTGACAGATAAATTAGGTGCTTGCCTACCAAATCAATGGCTTGAGGGAACAGGGGTTGTGCGTGCGTGTATGTGTGTGTGTGTGTTATAAACAAAAGAGACTAAAGAAATACAACAAATATAATGTATGGAACCTTGGGATTCTGATTTGGACAGATCATCCATTTTTATTTTATTTATTTTTGGTATGAGGGACTTATTTTGGGTACTAGGTATCAGTGGCACTTAATCACTGAGCCACATCCCCAACCCTTTTTATTTTTTATTTTGAGGTAGGGCCTCAGTTGCTGAAAGCCTCATTAAGTTTCGGAGGCTGCCCTTGAACTTTTGATCATCCTGCATCAGCCTCCAGAGTTGCTCAGATTACATTCTTGGCTAGATCATCTATTTTAAAAAGACACCATGACAATTAAGGAAATCTGGATATGTGCTGGGCTAGGTATTGGATACTAAGAGATTACTGCTAGTTTTATTAAGTCATAATATTATAGGGTGAACTGGCATTATGAATCTTGATGAAATAAAATAGAAAGTACACACTACCACCAAAGTATATACATTGAATTTAATAAGGAAACAGACAAATCCAGAACATCAGACATTCTACAAGACAACAAGCATGAACTCCAAAAACGTCAGTATCATGAGACAAAAACTGAAAGAAAAGCAAGTGGGAGTAATATTCTAGAATCAGAGACTAATGAGACAGAATTGATTACAATGTATGATTCTTTTTTTGTGTGGAACTGGAAATTTAACCCAGGGCCTTATGCATGCAAGGCAAGCACTCTACCAACTGAGCTATGTTCCCAGTCCACAATGTATGATTCTTTACCAAATTTTGGATTTGGACAATGCAATAATTAAGGGAGTTTTTAAGAAAATCAGAGTATGAACTATATTTTAGAAAATATCATGACAAGAATGTTAAATGTACGAAAAGTGGTAACGTCAATGTGCACACAGGGGAGCATCCTTGTTGTTAGGAAGTACATTGAGAAGAGGTCCTGGGTACATCCACACTTGTTTCCAAATGGTTTTGCAGAGGGAGAGAGAACAGCTGTGGAAAAACATTACTAAGTGGTGAATCTAGATCAAACATAAATGAGTGTTATAAAATTTGCAGGTAAAGGGATGGCGTTGGAAAAGATAATGCTAAGTGAAGTTAGCCAATCCCCCCAAAAAACAAATGCTGAATGTTTTCTCTGAAATGAGGAGGCTGACTCATAGTGGGGTAGGGAGGGGGAGCATCGGAGGAATAGACGAATTCTAGATAGGGCAGAGGGGTGGGAGGGAAAGGGAGGAGAGAGGGGGTTAACAAGGATGGTGGAATGTGATGGACATGGTTATCCAAAGTACATGTATGAAGACACAAATTGGGTGTCAATATAGTTTATATACAACCAGAGATATGAAAAACTGTGCTGTATATGTGTAATAAGAATTGTAATGCAAAAAAGTACATGTATGAAGAAATGAATTGGCGTGAACATTCTTTATGAAAGAAACATTCTTTATGAAAAATTGTGCTCTATATGTGTATTAAGAATTGTAATGCATTCTGCTGTCGTGTATTTTAAAAAATAAAATCAATTTAAAAAAAAAAAAAGGAGCAGGGAGGAAGCAGATTCTAGATCTACTGCCAGTATTCACTTGAGATGGTGGAATATGCAGAATATAAATAAGAGGGAAAGTATTAAATCAAACCAGAGTCTGGGTCTCCTGACACGGTTGCCTATGACATGCAAATGGAGGATACCATCGTGGGTCAGATGTCACCATGTCAGACAGCTCTCAGGCTGGGACATCACTCAGAGACTGCAATGGGCAGGAGCACTCGGGAAACAAGCCGTGGAACTCTGACGAGGGTCCTCTCCAGTCTGATACAGCCACCAACCACCTGAGTGCCTCATCAGGACGCAGCATCAGGACGGCAGGAACGTAACACCAGAGCCCCAGTGAGTGTTCAGAGGGCTCTCAGCAACCAGAATGACCCAAAATATGAATGTTTGCCCTGGAGCTAATGAAGAAGGAGCAAGGATTAATTTATAGCAGAAAATGTAAAAAAGCTTTGGAGGTTTTAGGAACTGTGAACTCAAAATGAGGAAGTGTGATAAAGATGGCAAAATAGAAAACATAAAAAAAAAAAAAAAAACGTGCAACCCACTCCCTTCTTCCAAAATAAAGACTTTCAACCTGGGGCACCATCATTAGAAACAGGACCCAGAACAAGAGAAGACAGAGTGAATTCCCTGAATCAGCCCTCTGGTCAAGGTTTTGACAGACCAGAACAAGGCCAAAGGGGAGGGAAAAGAGCCAGAAGCCACATCAGTAGAGAGCCAAGAGCATCTTGCCCAGGGAGTGCGAGGAAGGGGCAGAGAGGCCTTAAAGACATCTTCAAGAACCTGCCTCTCAACTCTGAGGGGTCGCTGCTACAGGACATAGGACTACAATCAAACACGCCTCAGGTTTGGAGTTTAGAACTCACAGAGGAGCAGAGGGAGGGAAGAGAAATGGAGCTCTGTGTTCCCCGCTCTCAAGGAGCTCACCTTCTATGTGAGAAAGACCCTGGGCCTCTGCTCCTCTGGATCCTGCAGCAGCAAGAAGCTCAAGGCTGAGCTGCTGGGACACGCCCTACACCAAACAGCCAGGGAACAGCAGCGAACAAGATACAACCAGGCTCAGGCTCAGGTGAAGGATCCATGCTAAAGGGCTAAAAGGAAAAGATCCAAAGTACAGGGACATGGGAGGACACCTTGAAAGGAAGTGAGTCCTGAACCTGTGATAAACACTGCCAGTCTCCTGAAAAGGCAGAAAGGAAATGCAGTGTCTGAGCTTCAGACACTGAAGGAGATGTCCTGAGGACAAATGGATAAAGCTGGAAGCGTCCCACAGAAAGAAAATGCAAGGGTTTCAAATTCAAGAAGACACACACTTGAAATCCAGCTATGAGGGATGATCTTCTCTAAGTATCCATGCAGCTCCTCATCTACCTAGGTACCAAAAAAGACTACCTTGTTCACAGGACCATCATCAGCATTAAATGAAACTATATTCACAAAACGTTGGAAGTTCTAGCCACAGCAATCAGGCAAGGAAAAGAAATATGCCAAATAGAAGTAGCAAGAGTGGGCCTCCTTGCCCTGTTCCTGATCTAAGAGGAAAAGCTCTTGGTCTTTCACCACTGTGTATGATGTTCATGGTGTGGCTTTTACATTTTCTATTCCTAGCTGTTGGGTGCTTTTTCACCTATTTTTTTCCCTCACAGACAACTAATGTGGCGTACTATGTTGATTGATCTTTGTATGTTGAACCATCTTTACATTCCAGGAATAAATCCCACTTGGTTAGGATGCATAATCCTTTTAGTATAAGGTAGAAGTTGGTTTGCTAGCATTCAGTTGAGGATATTTTTGCATAAGGTTCACAAGGAATATTGGTTTGTGTTTTTTTCCTTTGGCTTTTGGATAAGTGGAATGCTAGCTTCAAAGACTGGTTAACAAGTATTTATCCTCTTGAATTCTGGGGAAAAGTTTGAGAAGGTTTGCTTAGTTCTTTAAATGCCTGCTAGAATTCAACAGTGAAGCCAACAAGAACAGTGCTTTTCTTTCTTGGGAGATTTGTGATTACTCATTTAATCTTACTATATAGGTCTATTCGAATTTTCTTTTTCTTCATGATTCAGTCTTTGAGTTTCTAGGAATTTATTCATTTCATGTACATTACCCAATTTGATGTATCATATTACTCTATTTTTTGTGTGTGTGCGTATGTCTGTGTGTGTGTGATTTTTTGGGATTGAACCCAGGGCCCTGTGCATGTTATGCAAGCACTCTACTACTGAGCCACACCCCCAGCTCCACAGTACTCTCTTATAGTCCTTATTTCTGTAGAATTGGTAGTAATATACCCACTTTCATTTGACATTAGTCATTCGAGTCTATTTTCTTTTTTCTTAGTCCACCTACAAAAATTAATTAAAATGGATTAAAGATCTAAATAGAACACCTAAAACTTCAAAACTCTTAAAACAAAATATAGGACAAAAAGGTTAGTGACATTGAATTGGCAATGATTTATCTCAGATGTGACTCCAAAGGCACAGGCAATACAGGAAAAAACAGACCAATCAGATTTCATGAAAAATTTAAAACTCCCCTGGATGGATGCTGTCAAGAGTGAAAAAACAATCTACAGAAGGGAAGGGAATATTTGCAAATCAAATACCAAGTAAGGGATGAATATTCAGAAAATATGTAAAACTCCTAAAACTTAACAACAAAAACCAAGCAACTGGATTTAAAAAATGGGCAAAAAAGCATAAACACTTCTCAAAGAAGATATATGAAAGCCAAAAAAAACCATGAAAACGTGTTCAACAACACTAGGAAATGCAAATATCACCGGGGAAATGCAAATGCAAATCAAAACCACAGTAAAAAAAAAAAAAAAAAAAATCACTGGTACCCGTTTGATCGGCTCCTATCCAAACAGCAGAAAATAACAAGTATTGATGAGAATGTGCAGAAATGGAAACCCTCATGCACAGCTGGTGGGGACGTAAAATGACGGTAGCCACTACAGAAAACAGAATGGCAGTTCCTCCAAAAATTAAAAATACAATTAACATATGATCCAGCAAATTCACTTCGGTGTACAGACCCAAAAGAATTGAAAGCAGGATCTCAAATGAGATATTTGTACATTGTTGGTCAAAGCAGCATTAATCACAATAGCTAAAATGTTGCAGCAATCTGGTGCCCATCAACAGAGGAATGTGGTACACACATATACCACAGAAGATGAGAAGTCTTAAAAAATTTTAATATATGCTACAATATGGATGAAGACAGAGAACATCATGCTCAGTAAATTAAGACAATCAAGAAAAAGAAAAAGAAACCCCCCAAACAGTCTGGTTCTACTTATAAGAAGTCCTAGATTAGTAAAATCATAGATAGAAAGAGGATGATGGTCGACAGGGGTTGGTGGCCAGGGGAAGGGGAGCTATTGTTTAATGGGTATAGAGTTTCGGTTTTGCAAGATGAAGAAGTTCTAAAGAACACACAATACGAAAGTACTTAATACCCCTGACCTTTCTGTACATTTAGAAGTGATTAAGATATAAATTATCTTACCACAATTAAAAAAAAAAACTCAAAAAAATATACTTGTCAATCTGGACTTAGATTGTGAGAGCTGTAACCTAATCAGTCCATCCTAGTTTGAATGGACTGTCTGGGTGGTGACTGTAGGCACGTGGGGTGTGGCTGGAGGACGAAGGTCACTGGGGGCTTCCCTATGGTCCCTTCCCCCACTCTCTGCTTCCCAGCTACCATGAACAGATTAGCACTCCTCTACCAAGTCCTTTCACCATGATGGTCTGCCTCATCTTGGGCCCAGAGCAATGGTGGTAACCTACCATGGACTGAACCTCTGAAATCATGAGCCAAAATTAACTTAGGTATTTTGGTCACAGTGATGAAAGGTTGACCAATACAACTTATCAAATGGATTTCCACCATGTCTATGATTAAAGCATTGTCAAAAGGGCCAAAATGACAACAAAAATTTTAAAAAATACTTATTTTTTAGTTTTAGGTGGACACAATATCTTTATTTTACATTTATGGGGTGCTGAGGATCAAATCCAATGCCTCCTGCATGCTAGGCAAGAGCTCTACCACTGAGCCACAACCCCAGCACCCCTGTCAACAAAATTTTAAAAAAAAAATCTGAAAGCACAAATTATTTTCTACAGTTTAATTATGCCAAGGGACATAATTAAACTGTAGAAAATGCTTTTTAAGATATTTCACAGTGGGGGCTGGGGATGTGGCTCAAGCGGTGGCGCGCTCGCCTGGCATGCATGCGGCCCGGGTTCGATCCTCAGCACCACATACCAACAAGAATGTTGTGTCCGCCGAGAACTAGAAAATAAATATTGAAAATTCTCTCTCTCTTTCTCTCTCTCTCTCTCTCTCTCTCTCTCTCCCCTCTCTCTTTAAAAAAAAAAAAAAAGATATTTCACAGTATCTGGAATGCAAATTTAGTAATTATAACATTTTAACAAACTAATCCTTTTTTCTCTCTCTCTCTTTTTTTTTTTTGGTTGGGGAGATTGACTGCTCTATCAGTGAGCCACATCCCCAGACCTTTTTATTTTTTATTTTGAGACAGGGTCTCACTAAGTTGCTTAGGGCCTTGCTAAGTTGCTGAGGTTGGTCTCAAACTTGCTATCCTCTGGCCTCAGCCTCCCAAGCCGCTGGGATTACAGGTGTGTGCTGCCATACCTGGCTCAGATTCATATGTAAGTGCAAGAGAAGTGATTAAAGAAACGCAGGCTACAGTTACTTTCTGCAAAACCCTGTACATGTTACTTTTACATCAAGATCTTAAAATTCGCCCACTGTTGTAAAATACTATTTAAAAGCTTCCAATACAAGTAACAAAACGATTCACCACTTGAGATAAAAACTATTTAAAAGTGAGAATAAATCGCCTATTGTCTTTTTTTCATTTTTCAACTCACCAGTCGAACACTTCTAACAAATAATATTATTCCAGCTATGGCCATTCCAGTGCTGATGTTCTACGGAAAAGAGATTTAATGATTAATTCTCAGTAATTCTCAGTCACAATAGTGAAAGTGCTAATTAAGAGGGAAAACCATGCAAATAATGCACATCCTCCCAGTGATGGCCCATTTCTTCCCAAAACTCTGGCCACCCTCTCTGTCTTTTTGCAGCTCGAATGGTAACTTGATAGTATTACTTCACCCATCAATTCCTGGAATCATAAAGGGTCTAATACTTCCTGTTCTATGCCCACCATTGTGAGCATAACCTTGCATTCATGGTGAGAATTTAACTATTTGGTAGGAAAACCTTAACACTAAAACATTAAAATACAGCATCTTGACAAAGACATGTGGGTAAATGATAGGGAAAACTTAGTGATGCTTTTTTTTTTCATTTTTTAAGACCTTTATTTTATTTATTTTTATATGGTTCTGGGGATTGAACCCAGTGCCTCACACATGCTAGACAAGCACTCTACCACTGAGCTACAACCCCAGCCCAGTAACGCTTTTAAATTGATTCATTTAAACTGAAGGACTTCAATATAAAAAAAAAAAAAAATAGGAATATAGACTCCCTCAAAAAGAGTGAGAGTCTAACATACTGTTTTTTCAATAACTACAACTAGGTGCATAGTAAAAGAGAATAAAAATATTCACAGGGGACAGTTTGAACTAACTTAACCTATGTGCTAACTCAATACTGCTTGCTCCCACTACCCTTCTGAGGCAATCTGTGTGTGTGCAGCCCAGGACCTTGCACATGCTAAGCACACACGTGATCACTGAGCCTCACTCCCATCCCATCCCTGAGGCCAATTTTTAATTTGAAATAATCACGCATCTATTCCCAGTGAACCGCAAGAGACAAGGCCTCATGGATTGACATATATCAGATCCACTCACGGAGGCTAAGTACATTTATCTAGCACTTAATAAGTGGCAGTCTGAGCACGGTGCTGCCCCAGGACTGTAGACAGACATGGCCCACGCTGCCTGGCTGCGGAGCCATCCTAAAGCTCAATCATTTTTAAGTTAATCATTCCTTCTAAAGCCAGCTCTCATTCCTTCCTTTCCGCCTGGTTTTCCTGGGGCCGCCTAGTTTATCTGGGTTCCTGTCCCCACCACTCCTCCTTCTCAGCCTCTCCTGACCACTTTTCCCTCCCCAAACGTCAGGCCCCAGGACTCTTCTGTGGCTTTTATCACTTGCTCCAGAGTGTCTTTCAAGGCCAGAGGGTCAGGTCCCATCTGCCCAGATGTGGGACACCTGCAGAATCATAAACGGAGCGACAAACAGACCACCTACGGTAACTAAAAATAAAAAGTGTGTGTGTGTGTGTGTGTGTGTGTGTGTGTGTGTGTGTGTTGATTTAGAAAGTTCTATTCTTTGGAGAAAAAGTAATAGGTGAATAGTTACAGCGATTCAGAAACTATGCTCCATATCTATAAGAAAAATCACAGAAAGGCCCGGGGCCGGGACTGGGGCTGAGCGGCAGCACACCTGCCTGGCATGTGTGGTGAGGCGCCGGGTTCCATTCTCAGCACCGCGTTTAAATAAATTCAAAAAATAAAGGTTTATCAAAAATATATATTTTTTTCATATATATATTATATATATGAAAAAGAAAAATAAAAACCACAAAAAGGCCGTGATTCCCCCACCCTGCGGCGCGCGCGGCCCAGGATGGCGGCCAGCGCTCGGAGGGACGGCGGCCAGCGCTCGGAGGGACGGCGGCCAGCGCTCGGAGGGACGGTGGCCAGCGCTCGGAGGACCCCGACCAGGCCTCAGCCGCCCGTTGCGCAGCCCCCGCCCGCCCTGCGCGCCAGCTTGAGGGCGCTCCCGGGCAGCAGAGGGCGGGGCGGAGCCGCGAGGCGCTGTGCAGGAATCGCGGGGCGCCCTGGCCTCCCCAGCTCGGCGGCCATCGCTCCAGGCCCGGTGGCTGTGGCTGCCCGCGTCCCGGTCCCCGGTCCCCGGCCACATCGCGTTCTAGCCCAGCCCTCCCCGCGCCCGACTTCCCCACTCAGGCCCCGCGCTCCCGACCGCGCTGCGGCACCTGGACTAGGCGCAGGTGGTTGTCCGCCCACTGAGAGACCCAAGCCACCGCGTTGGGCGCCGCTGCGTCGGGCGGCTCAGGCGGCTCAGGCGACTCAGGCGGCTGTGATGCGAGGCCCGCGGACTGCCCCGCCATGTCGCTGCCGCACGCTGTGCTACTGGGCCGCGGCAGGGGGCGCGCGCGGGCGGGTCCCTCTGGGGCCACGGTGCTCCTGGGCGGCGGCAGGGGGCGCGCGGGGCGGAAGGCTCCTCACAAGCCTGGAGCAGGATCCACATTTTCCCAGGCCCTGGGGACAGGGGTGAGCAAGCATTCCTGCCGCCCAGCAGAGGTGACAGTTTGTGACCTCAGTTAAACCTACCGCTGGTTTCCGCAGGTGCCAGCAGGAAAGGAAGTTGAAGCACTTAATTCCTTCCACCGCCCCCAAATATAACCACATACATATTTCTTGTATTTGAATTGTGCTTGACACCACAAACCCATCCATGAAAGGAAAACTGAAAAATTAGGTGTCACCAAAATTTAAAACTTTAGCTCTGTGAAAGACCCTCATAAATGGCATAATTAAAAGAAAAAAAAAATATATATATATATACACACCATAAATATAGGCAAACCACATTTCTAATAAAGGACGCATTTAGAATATTGAAAGCACTCTCAATGTTCAACAGTAAAACAGCAAAAATGCAATTAGAATAAGAGCAAAAGCCCTTGTAGTGGCACCCCCTTTCCCCACAGAAAATCTTAACTGGGCTTCTCCAGAAATCTTCACCATGGCTGATTTTAGGACTGTCAACAAAAGAGTCTCTACAAAAGAGTTAAATATAGATAAACTTCCTATTTTCATGTTGCCCTATTTTACTTGGCTGCTAGCCTGGAAGAAGTCAGCACTCCAGGTGCTGGACACCCCTTACTAGTTTTTCACAAACATGCATCCAGTATAGTAGTTCGTATGTACAGAAGTGTGTAAACAAGGCCTCTGGCCTTGAGCTGGAGCCTCCCAAAGATGTCTACATTTCTGAGATAAGAGAAGTTACCAATTGGGCTCCATGGTAACAGCTTGCAGGGGGAGGAAAGAAAGGAGAGCAGAAGCTCTCCCCTTCTCAGGTGTTGTCCCTTCAAGGACAACTTTCCCAGAACAGTGAAAGAAAAAGCTCCTTTATGTGAACTTCTGCAGACTGTGAACTTCTGAGACCCTCCCCTTACATGCTGGGTATAAAATTCTGAAATTACCTGAACTCGGGGTTCAGGGGATTGATTACAGTAAAAGCTGTGCCCTCTGAACCTGGCTGCAGCCAAATAAAACTGTTTCCTGCTCTTTGGTGCCATGCCTTATCTGTCCCTACAACAACATGATCAGTTCACTAAAGAGGATATATACACAGGGCAAATAACCATATAGAATGTCCTATCTACATTACTGGCCACAAGGAAATACAAATTAAACTATACACCACTACCAACATGCATAGTTTATATTAGGGTTCACTCTTTGTATCACACCAATGTATACTTACATGTTTCCATGCTTTTTATCGCTGATAATTTTCCATTGTATGGCTGTACCAGTTTATGTTTGCATCTACTCAAGAACTCTTGGTTACTTTCAGGTCTTAACAATTACGAGTAAAGCTACTCTTCACATCTCTGTAATCTTTTATGTGGACAAGGATTTTCAATTCATTTGGTGACTGACTACCAAGGAGCCCTAGTAAAGGATTTCCCCCAACCTGCTCTCTGCCACAGAAAGAGCACTGACCTCTTCACCATGTGAAGACACAGCAAGAAGGCCTTCACCAGATCCTGCATGTCAGCATCTTGATATTGCATTTCCAGAACTATGAGAAATAAATTTCAATTGTTTATAAATTACCCCAGCTTTAGAATTTTGTTACAGCAGCACAATTGAACCAAAATATCTTCAATCATTTCTTTCATGGATTGTGTTCAAGTTTTATCTCAAGAGTCATCACCTAACCAGGGTCATCTAGATGTTTACTTCTTACATTCTAGGAGTTTTATAATTTTGTGTTCACATTTGGGTTGATGATACATTTGGAGTCAATTTTGGTGAGAAGTGTAAGGACTGTTCCACAATCTTTTCCCATGTGGCTGTCCAGATGTTCCAGCATGGTTTTTCTCCATTGTATTGTCTTTCTGTTTTGTCAAAGACCAACATTTGTGTGGGTCTAGTTTTTTTTCAATGATTTTTGTGGTCCTGGGGATTAGACACAGGGGTACTCTACCACTGAGCTATACTCACAGCATTTTTTTTTTTTTTTTTTGAGACAGGGTCTTACTAAATTGCCAAGACTGACATCGAACTTGTTGATTCTCCTGCATCAACTCCCATCACCCTGTAGATGGAGATAAGGCCTCTAAGGGGTAATTAGGGTAGGGCTCTAACTTGATACGACTGTTGTAAGAAAAGAGATACCACCAGAGATTCGAACATACTGAGGAAGGGTAAGGTGAGGACAATGAAAAGGCAGTCTTCTCCAAACCACGGGGCAGGCTCAGGAGAAACCCAACCTGCTAACACTGACACCATAATCTTGGATTTCCAGCTCCAGAAAAAAAATTTCCATAGTTTCAGCCACCTGGTCTGTCGTATTTTGTTTTGGCAGCCCTAGCAAATGAATTCGTTCTGGATTGTTTTATTTATTCAGTCATAATCTAACTTCAAAGACCTTTCTTTCAGCACAGGTCCTTAAATTAAAATTTGCTTAGAAAGCTAACTATAGAAATATATTTTCTCTGCATTTCAACACTTTCCTTTAAAATTGTAATCAAGGAGCCAATACAAATACAAATACAAATGTTTCAAAAATAAAAGATTTTGTAATAAAATACCTCAGTGAAATTCTTCATAAAACCAAATTACCCATGTATCATCTCCTCTTAAAGGGAAGTGTCATATATCTACCTGCCCTCCATTTGCTCAGGTTATAAATGACAGATAACAAACAACCGCTGAGGATGGCTTCATAAGAAAAAAAAGAAAAGGAAAAAATGATGGTTAACTGTATATCACTTGAAATTACTGTAGTTGGTCCTAATTAAATAATGCCAATCTACAGTAATTTTAACATAAATAATGTTAAGGTAAACTTAGCTATTACTTACAAATAAAAACAACATATTTCATTAATGTTTTATTTAAAAAAAATTTTTAGTTGTAATTGGACAGAATACTTTTATTTATTTATTTATTTAACGTGGTGCAGAGGATTGAACCCAACTCCTTGCACATACTAGGCAAGCACTCTAATGCTGAGCCCCAGCCCCTAATGTTTTATTTTTAGAGACTGATTGTGGAACAATCATTTTGAACATTTAAATAATCCTTCATGTAAAAAATCTGGAGAATTTATTCCAAATACTAAAATACTGCATAAATATCAAAGTTTAATGCATGGTCTTTTATTAAATCAACCAAACATAATAATATTTCACATATACTCAAAACACTTAAAAAACAATACAAGATTATTGAGACTAATGCTAGATCATCCCAAAATGATAATACAAACGGTTGTGTGCTACACATTTCATTCAAACTCTACAAGGGTGCAACTATTTTATGAAGGTTTCAATAATGACAGCCTTCAATATTATTTTTCTTTTTGGAGTCTTTTTTTTTTTTTTTTTTTTTTTGATGTGTGTGTGGTACTGAGGATCAAATCCAGAACCTTGAGCATGCTAGGCAATGCCATACTTCTGAGCTATACCCTCAGCCCTTATATTAATTCTTGCAAGACAATGTCTGAGGACAATAGATATATATATATTCTGTCAGTGATTAATTCACTGTAACTGAAAAGGGTATCAAGTTTTAAGAGACTTACAACAATTCCCTATGAAATGTACTGATACCTTCTCCTTGTTCCTGTCACCAAGACTACTTTGTGGTTAATCATTATTTTTCACAAAAAAATTATAATAAAGTTATATTGCCTATATTTTTTTAAGAGAGAGAGAGAATTTTAATATTTATTTATTAGTTTTTTTGGCAGACACAACATCTTTGTTTGTATGTGGTGCTGAGGATTGAACCCGGGCCGCATGTATGCCAGGTGAGCGCGCTACCGCTTGACTCACATCCCCAGCCCCTGTATTGCCTATATTGACAATAAAAAGCTATTCAACATTTCTTCTTCTTCTTCTTTACTATACTGGGGATTGAACCCACTGAGTTACACTCCTACCCTTGTTATTTTGTATTTTGGGACAGACAGGGTCTTGCTAAGTTGCCCAGGCTCGCCTTAAACTTATGATCCCTCCTGCCTTAGTCTCCCAAGTAGTGGGATTACAGATGTGTGCCAAGGAACCTTTTTCTAAATGATGCAAAACATCATGAGTTGTGCAAATTAACAATGCTAATATTTTAACATTTCTTTAATTATATACTTGGGCAAAAACTTTTTAAAGAGTGTATATAATTATTAAAAGTTTTCAGTCTGCTACATAAATTTTCTCTTATATACTGTTTACTCCCCTCCTCTACAATAAAACAAACAGATCTCCTAAAGGCAACTTTTATAACCCAATAATTAAACAAATTTCCTATTTGATTAAGGAAGAGTTCTGCACATTAATCTGTCCTTATTATAGAACCTGCTTCCACCAGAACAGAATTCTTGGAACAAATATTAGCTCTCTTTGCCTATTCTATCTTTGCTAACAAATTAGTGGAGTAAAATGAACATCCTAACATCAGTTTTTACTTGTATTAAGTGGAAGTCCCAAATCAAACAGTGATTGCATTAAAAATTTAGCACTGTCAGTTCAAGCATATAAACTGAAATGAAACAGAATACTATGCTGTATTATAGCATCTCATATCTTCTAATAGGATATCGTGCCTTGCTATCTAATAAAGACATGGGTTTAAAAAAAGTCCCAGTAGCCACAATGTACAATATCACCTTTTATGTAACTAAAATGGTTTTTATTAAATATGTTGATCCTACTTATAATGGAACTATTTTAAAGGTTATTTTCTTTCTCTAATACTATGGTAAAAAATACTTTGGAAATCTGCATGGGACGTTCCCAAGAGGTTGTTTCTTCTTCTTCTTGTTTTTAATATTTATTTTTTTATATAGATGGACACAACACAATGTATTTTATTTTTATGTGGTGCTGAGGATTGAACCCGGGTACCATCTGTGCTAGCGGAGCGCTCTACCGATGAGCCACAATCCTAGCCCGTTTCTTCATTTTTAGCAGGGCCTGTGCTTCACAGCTTTACTCACACTTCTAACTACTTGGGAATACATGATTCCCCAAAATGCAAAAACAAATTTGATCATCTGCTATGTGAAACAATGATTCAATCATTTAGTATATAGCAACATGCAAAAAAGGGGAAAGGCTAGGAGATGCATTGTGGGACATCATCCACCACTGTGTCCTTTCTTCCAGCGGCAGTGCCTCATCTGCTCTCAGCCTTTCAAGGTTCAAGTTCAGCACTACCCATGCAGCCACCTTCCGGTTTTCATCACAGCTCTTCTCTTAATATTCTTTTCAAGATAATTTAAGCAACTTCACAGCTATTACTCCAGTTTTATGATTGTGCTTCACAGTGCAGCCCACAATCAAGGCCAACGCTATTACACATTTTTGGACTGCAGCCCATTCAAGATTTTAACAAAAGTTCTATCCATGAAAATTAAAAACTATACATTCAGACATTTGTAAGCAATTCAAGGGTTTCAGGGCCCCACTGAAATCTGTTTAGGGTAAAAACCCCTGCAAGAAATGGATAAAATCCAATAGGAGTTTTAGATTGCAGATGAGATTTCAAAAGTTTAATATAAAAAAGTTCTAGAGAAATCTGCTGAGGTGTTAAACTTTTTGCAACTGATAAGCCAAAAATTAAAATATTCACAATGGACAGAGTTTTTCAGTTTTAGTTTTAGCTAATTTATAAGAATTTTTCAAATTCAGCTGTATTCAGATTGTAAGCAATGCACATATGGAGATACTGACAAAAAGAGAGATCTATTCAATGCACAGTTAGCCAGTCAACATATAATGCATCAGCTGGAGGGTGTAATGTCCAGATTTGAAAGCAGGATCTGATTAGCAGGATCAACCAATCAAAAACCACACATAAAAATAAGGTAGCATTTTCTAGTACTATTCATTTACAATGAGATTCAGGTAGATCATTTATTTTAAAATGCTATTTGTGATCAATGTACACAACACAGTTGTTAATAGTTATGTGACTATTAATGAATCATTTTTGGTATACGTTACAAACATGTACCCAAATTATCCAAAACTATAATTCAAAATAATTTTTTGTTCATTTCTAGAACAAATGCAATCAATGGCTTTCACCTTATAAAGGTTTAAGATGTTTTAAAACTTCAAGTCATTAAAGATATATAGACTTAAAACTATGAAAGTGTGTGTATGTAAAACAATATGAATATTAAGAAATCTGAGCTTCTTAATCCACAAATTAAAAATTAAAATACATTTCACATGTGATAGTTAAGTGGATTTTTCTTTATTCAAGTAAACATTTTGATTATAATACATAATAATGGACAACCATGTCACAAAGTACTGTCTGTAGTCCATGGCTTTGTGTAGCCTTCTTGCCTCCAGGGTGAGTATTTTTCCGGGTGATTCTTCAGGATCTGACTGTGATGCCCAATACAGGCTTTCCAATGGCAATGCATGCGTTCTAGAGGCCACTGCCCCATCTTTCTTCAGCGTGAGCTGTTTTATCCCACCCAGTTTATCCTCCATTACTTATAAAAACCCCTTTCTAAAATTCAACCTATGTCATAAAATTAACAAAATCAGGAGTTAGTATATATATTTCCTACTAACATAAAAGTATTAAGATTTATAACCCAATCTATTTGCCCTAACCTTTAAAGAAATTTTGTAATTTCTAAAGAGTTAGAGTATCAACCCAACAAGAAATATGCAAAGACCCTTATCACTGGGTGCACATTATAGATTGGAAATCACTAATGTACTTAGAGCTTAAGTCTTCTGGAATAGCAACTCTCCACTGGTAACTACAGTGCACAAATAAGATTTTAATAAATGAAAATACAGTACCTGATTTGGCATAAAGTAATTATGAGATATTTTTTATTAGTAAAGTGCTTAAGAAACATTCAATTTTCTCCTACCACATTATTTGTCAAAGGCACAAAATGTCTCTGCTCTTTAAAACATATTACTCTTTTAAATTTCAGTTAAGTGTAAAGTTTTACTGTCTTTCCCCCTCTTGGTAATTTAAAAAAAAAAAAAAAACACTGGAACAATAATATTTAATTTTTATTTTCAAAACTTTGCCATGAACATACAAACAAGACTAAACTTGATCCCCTCAATAGCTGTCTGTGTGCCTTGAAGCACTTGTGACAAACAAAAATATTTAATTTTTAGGGTAAAAGTTAACAAGGAATCAAAATATTTTCCCCCAAATCAGGGTAGGAACAGGAGAAATCAATAAATTAAAAATCATAGCTTTCATTTTATAAAAAATAGTCTGAATAATCTTATAAATCTTTAATGCTTACAAAAGCAGGAAATACATTTAAAATAGTCTTTTTAACACAGATTCATTTGAACAATGTGGATATGGTAAGGAAAAAAAAACTAAATTAAATAATGTTTCAGTAGTCTATATTCTCAGCAAATTCCACATAAAACTTAACCAATTTATAATTCCAAGTAAGACTTTAACTGCCAACAAATCAAACTAATTGTAGTTAGAACCTGAATACCAAGTTCTCTTCCATCTAATATGCTATACCGTGGTTTTAAATACAGCTCAATGACAGGTACTGAGAACAATACTTGACTGCATGGTTTCCACCGAAGACTACTGCATTGCAGTTTAAAACATGCTTTGGTCAGTAAATTAAAAAGACATAGATCAAATAAAAAAGGCCAGAGTAGCTGTTTCCGAACTAATTTCCTGACCTTAAGAAAACTTTAAATACATTGAAAAGACAAGGAAAAAAAATGATCATACATAAAGTTACTACTTTTCAACATTTGGCATTTTATATTAATAATTTCCTTGCTTAAAATATTATTTTATACTCCTGTGCACTGATTATCATAGCTCTCTGAATTAAAACTAAACTATGGTTACCTTCTAGAATGTCCAATAGCATGTGCATTAATTGCCTCTCTTGCACTTCCATGAAGATGGTGCTTCATCCTGTAACTTTTTGAATTTTGGACCAAGAAAGAACCACCAACCAAATCCAATAAGAACACAAATAACGGATTCCACATAATAACCATCCAGGGTTGTAACACATGAGCCGCCAAGTTTTTTGCAAAGCTGTTAAAAAAGAAATAATCAAGAGTGTTCCACAATTTCAAAATGGAAGGAAGCCAGTAATTAAAGTTTCTACTTTTTAATTAAAAGGATTAATCAAAATACATTTTGATAAAACATTTCAATATTTCATTCAATTCAAATGGCAAAATAAGCTAATGTTCTTAATATGCTAATTATGCTAATATGCTAATGTAACAGGATTGAAAACAATTTTCAGTTCTTGCTATAAGCAATACTCATTTTCAAAATGAAGCTTTTCATATCTGGAAATGTGAAGAAATTTTCAATGAACTTACTCTAGAAGTTGACTAATGCTACTTTGAAATAGTTTATCAACAAACCACTCACCATTCAGTTTTAGCTACAATTGTTATATGACTACCCAGTGAATTTTTCCCTTTCTTATTATTATAAAACTTAGCTATTACTTATGCATTTACTCAACATCTATTGTATAGGATCATTACCCTCATGGTGGGGAGAGGGAGAGAGATCGTCCCTTCTTTGCTGAGAAGCATCTTTAAAGTGATCTAGTCTGGCTGTCAGAAATTGTTACATAAGTTGTGACAGATGAACTATAGGCAAATTTCCTTTTTTTTTTTTTTTTTTTTTTTGTACCAAGGATTGAACCCAGGGCACTTAACCACTGAGCCACATCCCCAGCCCATTTTTATTTTGAGATGGGGTCTTGCTAAGTTGCTTAGGGCCTCACTGTGTTCCTGAGATTAGCTTTGAACTTGGGATCCTCCTGCCTCAGCCTCCATTTACATTTTCTAGAAACTACATGCAAACGTGATTTTTCAAAAAAGATGTAGTACACAGTACTTCTAGAGGAAAATGAGAAAGTTATGTCAATATTAGTTTAATATTATCTAAAAATCAAAACATACTTACCTCAACAGCATCAGGTGTTCGACAATTCTGATTTGATGCTCCTATACACTCTTTCACTGTGAGGGGATCCACCAACCAAAGAGCAACTGTAGAGGGCCAATTTCCTCCCAAATTGGACACAGTGTTTAAAAGGGTCATGTATGTTCCTCCAATAAGTGGATCACTAACCTTTGCATTGAAAGCCATTATAGAAACATACATGCTGTACAATGTAATCTAGGGAAAAATGTAAAACTTTTCAGTATGTTGGGGATTGAGCCCAGAGCCTCCAACATGCTAAGCACATGCTCTACCTCTACACAGCACCCATATTTCCTATAATTTTACTTATAAAGCTATGATCCAAATTAAAGACATCAAAATCAGGCTAGAAATATAACTCAATGGTAGATTGCTTAGCTAGCATGTGTAAGGCCCTGAGTCCCATCCCTAGTGCCATACACACATCCCCAAACCAAAACCAAACCAAACACCATCAAAATCATGATCCTGAAAACTAATTTTTATTATCTTTACTGAACTCAATTCAACAAACATTTATTGAGCACATACTATAAGCCAGGCTTTAAGACTATGGCAATACAAGTAAGAAACAGTCCTTTTGTGCCTGAAAAATGTACGACAGATGAGAAAACGGAATCAACAGCTGTGGTAAGGTGCAGTGTTGTAAACAGAAGTGCACACATGGTACCACTAGGGTACAAACATGAGAGATTAACTCCACCATGAGCAGTCCAGGAAGCACAACACAGAAAGTGATGGGTACACTGAAGGATGCATACAGCAAAATGTCATTTCTGTACCTAAATACATACTATTTTGTTATGCGTGTGCATATATGTATTTATGCACATACATGTATTATATAGGTAAACACTCAAAGAAACATAAATAGTTTTTTTTTTATCCTATACACATACAGAAGGAAAATAGCATTTCAAAATTTGTATAAAAAACTAAAGAGAGGGCTGGGGTTGTAGCTTAGTGGTAGAGCATTTGCCTAGCAAGTGCGAGACCCTGGGTTCGATCCTCAGCATCACATTAAAAAAATTAAATTAAATTAAAGGAATTGTGTCCATCTACAACTATATATAAAAAACATATTAAAAAAAAAAACTAAAGAGGAAAACCTTCCTAAAAGCAAACAGAACTTAAAAGGCTTAAATAAACCCTCTATTTAGGAAGATGGAAACATTGTTTCTAAGAATATTCCTTGAAACACTGAGACACATTACATTATTCATTCATTCATTCATTCATTCATCTGTACTGGGGATTAACCCCAGTGTGCTTTGTCATTAAGCTACATCCCTAGCCCTTTTTCTTTTTTTAAGATAGTTGCTAAAGCTGGTCTCAAACTTAGGCTCTTCCTACCTCTGCCTCTGTCACTTGAATTACAGGCAAGTGCTGCCACACCCAGCAAGTTACACGACATTTAAAAGGTTCCTTTCACTGCAGGCTTTCTGATTGTCATTAGGACATAACTTCCTTAAGGGCAAGATTTTGGCATGATTTTCTTAGCTATATTCAGTATTAAGAATTGTTCCTGGGCCAGGTGCAGTGGCACATGCCTGTAATCCCAGTAGTTTGGGAGGCTGAGGCAGGAGGATCTTGAGTTCAAAGCCAGCCTCAGCAAAAGCGAGGCACTAAGCAACTCTGTGAGACCCTATCTCTAAATAAAATACAAAATAGGGATGGGGATGTGACTCAGTGGTCAGGTGCCCCTGAGTTCAATCCCTAGTACCAGAAAAAAAAACAACAAAGAATTGTTCCTGGCATGGATTCAGTGATCACTTAATATTTGTTAAAGGATGAGTAAGGCACTATTTACTACAGAATTGGTATGCATCGTTTCTTGAACTTACTTGGTCTTGTACCTTTTTTCCCAAAAAAACATCTGGTTATCTGAATTTCTTTGACTACATTTGGGGAAAGTCTCTAATGAAATCTAAAGTCAAACAAATAATTTTGGGATGGTAACAACATAGGTTTTCTTTATCTGCACAGTGAAGCATTGACTGAGTTAAAACACTTCTTTTTGGAGATAGGAGGTACTAGGAATTAAACACAGGCATCCTTCACCAATGAGCTGTATCTCTAGCTCTGTTTTATTTTTTGAAATAGGGTCTCATTAAGTTGCTGAGGAGGCCTCAAATTGTGATCCTCCTACGTCAGTCTCCCACGTCACTGGGATTACAGGTGTGTACCATCACACCCAGGCTAAAACACTTCTTTTGGGCTGGGGATATAATTCAGTTGGTACCGAGTGCTTGCCTTGCATGCACAAGGCCCTGGGTTCAATCCCCAGCACCACAAAACAAATAAGCCACTTCTTTTAAAATACATATGTGCCTAGCATTAACTAAGTATGGGCAAGCACACACACACACACACACAAAAAAAGTCTAGCCAGACCTCAATGATTTAGCAAACTATCTGACACGATCCACTACTGGAATTCTCCTAAATGATTTAACTGTGTGCAAAAAGCAACACTACTGAGATTAATTGGTAGCCATATTTTTAGGTGTTTGTTACTACATTAAGAACTTAGTAAATATAACTTTGAAAGGGTTTAGACAAGGTAACAACGACTTTGAAATATATATTAGCAATAACTGTGTTGAATTCCAAAGTTACTGCTGGGGCTCTGCCATTTACATGAATCACTTGCATCCAGAACAAAATACTTCATTCTGCAACAGAAGCTTAGGCAAGGCTAGAGCAAAGGGGAGATAACTTCTTTTAGGGATTATAAACACAAGTAAGCAAGAAAACCAAGCTCAACATGCAGCTTCCAAAATCACAGAGTAAACAGTAACTTTCAATACAGAATCTAAACCATAGCCTAGTGCCTTTAATCCAGTGACCATCATTAGTTTTCAATACTTTCAGAAAGAAAAGATATTATAAATTGAAGAAAGAAAGAACCCAAATCTAGGGATAGACAGGAATACTTAGAGTAAAATTAACTGGCTTTGGAATCAGATCCAAAATGTCGTACATCATTTCTCAAATTTATCTGGCCTTGTGCCTTTTTCCCCATTAAAGTGTCTGGTTATCTGAATTTCTTTGACTACACTTTAGGAAACTCTCTAATAAAATATAAAGTCAAACAACATCTTTCTTAAAAGATAAATGAATGAATCAATGAATAAATAAGAAGCTCCTTATCATGAACAGAACTCTCATTACATCAAAAGCTATCAGTTATGTTGTTTTGTTTTGTTTTATTTATGGTGCTGGGAGTTGAACCCAGGGCCTTGTGCATGCAAGGCAAGCATTCTACCAACTGAGCTATATCCCCAGCAAAAAAAAACTTTAAGTTTTAAAATTCACAATCAACTAATTTTTTCAGTTTGAGACCCATGCTGAAATAATAACATGTATTATATTTTAAGGCAGCTAAAGAAAAATACCTTCTTTATTTGGCACAGAACAGCTCACCTCCAGGGAAAACCACAGAAAGCTCACCTGGTGTAAGGCGTAACTCAGCAGCACTATGACGTAGTAATACAGAGGGAATCCTCCCTGGTGCTCTACTTTAGGAGTCCACCACACCAGGAGCGCATACTCCAATCCAAGCAGCAATCTACAAAAAAAGAGCATTGAGTTGACTTCCATTTAAGATTAAAAAACACAAACAAAAATCCATGTGCTTATCATATGGAAGACGGCTGTATCTGAAACCCGTTGAAGAGATGAAAGTGCATATATATGACACTGACATGAAAGATGCTTTTCAAGCCTTTTCCCACACATGCTAAATTCATATCAGTGATACTGATGAATGCTCCCACTTTAACCTTTACAAAGGTTTTCATTTTTACCTGTAGGGCATGGCCTTGTAAAATACATTTAGTGGTTGTGGACCTGCAGTATATTTGCTGATAATCAGAGGCAATATTATCTGTAAAGGAACCATTGGAACTGCCAGTAGAGCTAAATGTTCTTTGGGTACTCCCTCTTCTACCAATTTCAGTCCAGTTACTGCATCTGCTGCTGAAAAACCAATCTGGGGAGGGGAAAAAAAAAAAGTTACATAAGACACAGTTGATCCTGTTTTACTAATAATGTTTAATAAAAACAACAGAAAATTTAGTATCTGTAGTAATTATACATGGCTCTGATTATAATTAAGTCTCCACTTCAAAAAAGTCCAATCTGCTACAATAAACAGTATGAAAAATTCACACTTGGGCTGAGGATGTGGCTCAAGCGGTAGCACGCTCTCCTGGCATGCGTGAGGCCCTGGTTCGATCCTCAGCACCACATACAAACAAAGATATTGTTTCTGCCGAGAAGTAAAAAATAAAATAAATAAAAAAAACCCTCTCTCTCTCTCTCTCTCTCTCTCTCTCTTAAAAAAAAGCTTAAAAAAACAAAGAAAAGAAAAATTTACACTTACTGAATTGTATATTTTAAGTTTAAAAGAAAGACCTTTAAGTCCAAGAAGTCCAGTTGAAATGAGGTGTTGCTGCCACATGTATATATTTTTGATGATTTCTAATAGATCACAACAAAGCTCCTAAGGACATCTAATGTTTCACTGTAATGTCATTGAGAGAGTGAATAAAATTTCGGGGGGGGGGATGATGCAGTTAGATTAATTCTTAAAAACAACAACAAAGACAGGCGTAGAAGTGCACACCTGAAATCTCAGTGACTTGGATGGCTGAGGCAGGATGATCAAAAGTTCAAGGCCAGCCTGGGTAATTTTGTGCAACCCCGGCTCAAAATAAAAGATAAAAAGGGCTGGGAAGAGTTCAGTGGTAAAGGATCCTTCTTCAATTCCCAGTATAAAAAATAAATAAATATTAATGAATAAACTGCACATATTGCACTATTGTGTTGCGATGAAGAACACTAGCATTAGACGTGAGGCTACACATTGTATAGTCCATTTATATATACAACTTAAAAGCAAGAAAAATAAATCTATGGTTTTAAAGCAACTCCTTACACATAGCTAGGCACAGTAAAAATTAGTACAACCTTCTGCAAAGCAGTTGAGTAATCACATTCTCTGACCTACTAGCTGCCCATTGAAGAATATTAGAAAAAATATTCAGAACACTAAATAAAAAGAAACACAAAAATGGTGCATTTTATAATTAAAAAAACATAAACAAACTGAATATATAACAGAAAAATGACCGAGTGGATTAGGGCAAACTATCATCATAGCCATTCTGTAGCTATAAAAAGCATGCTTTCAAAAACCACTTAATGATACTGTAATATATTTTGAATAGACTAAAAAATTACAATGATCCAATTCTACTTTTAAAGTATATGTGTAAATATATATATGAAACGTATTTATACACACATATGTGTACACACATATGGAGAAAGAAAAAAAGGAGGGCTAAAAGAAAACATGCCAAAAATATTTATTTAGGACCCACGATTGAACCCAGGGGCACTTAACCAATGAGCCACACCCCTAGCTTTTTTGTATTTTATTTATAGACAGAGTCTTGCTGAATTGCTTATGGTCTTGCTGAGTTGCTGAAGCTGGCTTTGAACTTTTGATCCTCCTGCCTCAACCTCCCGAACCACTGGATTACAGATATGCACAGTAATATTAATTTCTAAATGATTACTTAGGTAATGTTATCTTGCTTGAACTTTTCAGCATTTTCTAAACTTTCTTTCCCTATCACTAAAGAGGAGAAAAAACTCACTATTTAAAATAAAAGTATTTTGACTGGCATGAGATGAAATCTTTTTTTTTTTTTAAAGAGACAGTGAGAGAGAGAGAATTTTCAATATTTATTTTTTTTTTTAGTTCTCGGCGGACACAACATCTTTGTTGGTATGTGGTGCTGAGGATCGAACCCGGGCCGCACGCATGCCAGGCGAGCGCGCTACGGCTTGAGCCACATCCCTAGCCCCATGAGATGAAATCTTAAAGAGTAGTTTTGATTTGCATTTCTCTAATTACTAGAGATGTTGAATTTTTTTTTCGTATATCTGTTCATCAATTGTATAGCTTCTTCTGAGAAGTATCTTTTCATCTCCTTAGTCCATTTATTTGGTGTTAAGTTTTTCAGTTCTTTATATATCCGGGAGAGTAGTGCTCTATCTGATGTGCATGTGGCAAAAATTTGCTCACAAAATATAGGTTCTCTCTTCACCTCATTGATTGTTTCTTTTGCTAAGAAGCTTTTTAGTTTGAGTCTATCCCATTTATTTATTCTTGATTTGATTTCTTGCACTTAGGAGTCTTTTGTTAAGGAAGTCATAATTATCAAGTATACAAACAATAAATGTTGGTGAGGATGTTGGGGAAAAGGCACATTCATACATTCCTGGTGGGACTGTAAATTGGTGCAACCAATCTGGAAAACAGTATGGAGATTCCTTAGAAAACTTTGAATGGAACCACCATTTGGCCTAGCTATCCCATTCCTCCACCTACACCTAAAGGACTTAAAATCAGCATACTATAATAATGCAGCCACATTAATGTTTATAGCAGCTCAACTCACAATAGCTAAACTGAGGGAAAAAAAACTAGATGCCTTTCAATAGATGAATGGATAAAGAAACCGTGGTATGTATGTATGTATGTATGTGTGCATGTGTGTATATAGACACACACACACACACACACACACACACACACAATGGAATATTACTCAGCATTAAAAAAAATAAAATTATGTCATTGCAGGTAGATGAAGTTGGAGAATATCATACTAAGCAAGGAAAGCCAATCCCAAAAAACCAAAGGCCAAATGTTCTCTCTGATAAAAGGATGCTGATCCATAAGGGAATGGGGCATGGGAAAATTAGAGGAACTTTGGGCAAAGGGGAGGGATAGATAGGGAGGAGTTATGGGGGCAGAAAAGATGGTGGAATGAAATGGATATCATTACCCTAGGTACATATGACTGCACATATGGTGCGACACTACATTGTGTACAACCAGAGAAATGAAAAGTTGTGCTGCAATTGTGTACAATGAATAAAACTGCATTCTGCTATCATGCGTACCTAATTAGACAAATTTTTAAAAAGTCATCACATTACTAATGCCAATATGTCTATTAAAAAGAAGTCAATACATCGAGGTAACCAGAAGAATGAGAAATTATATTCCATCATATATAATGTATCAAAGGGAATCCTATGATGTACAATTAATTAAAATAAAAATAAATAAATAAATAAATAAAGCAAAGCCAGACATGGTGGTGCACCCTGTAATCCTAGCTACTCTGGAGGTTTTGAGGCAGGAGGAATATAAGTTCAAGGCTAGCCTCAGCAACTTAATGAGACCCAGTCTCAAAACCAAACTTTTAGGGCTGGGGATATAACTCAGTTGGTAGAGAGCTTGCCTCGAATATTCTAGGCTCTTGGTTCAATCCCCAGCACCATTAAAAAAAAAAAAGAAGCAGCAGCTTTTTAAAAAAGAGCTGGGGATGTAGCTCAGAAATAGAGCACTTGCCTAGTGGGAAATCCTACCTAGTTCAATCCCCTGTATGGTGGAAAACAACAAAAGAACAACAAAAAACAAGAAGAAAGCAAGGAAGCTATAATATTTTGATCCCTCTAGAGGGATCAAAAGATAGCAATAAAGTGCTTATGAAGATAGGTTTACATAGATAAAATAAAAATCTTGCCAGGCATGGTGGCACATGCCTTTAATCCCAGCAGTTCAGGAGGCTGAGGCAGGGAGATCGCAAGTTCAAAGCCAGTCTTAGCAAAGAGCAAGGCACTAAGCAACTCAGTGAGACCCTGTCTCGAAATAAAATACAAAACAGGGCTGGGGATGTGGCTCAGTAGTCGAGTGCCCCTGAGTTCAATCCCCAGTACGGAGAAAAAAAAAAATTCTGTAAGATTCCAGATTTAACGAATATTAATCCCTCCAGTAGCAAAGCTCCCTCCAATAAACTATACTTACCTTTCTTTTAACATGTCGTAAAAATATTTCAGAACTATAAAACAGAGACATTTAACAGACTAAGTCACCAGTAATCTCATGTATTTTATGATTATTTCTTTTCAATATTTTAAAAAACAATCCAATGGATTTTTAAACAGGCTTCTAATATTCAAACACTTCTACACCTTTGTAAAACACTCAGTTAATAATTTCACTACCCGAGAATTAATGGTATACTTGTTATAACAGTACAGAACTATTGCTGTTTTTCAAATATATATATTTTTAGTTGTAGGTGAACACAATACCTTTATTTTAGTTTTAGGTGGTGCTGAGAATCAAACCCAGTGACTCATTCGTGCTAAGCGAGCGCTCTACCACTGAGCCACAACCTCAGCCCAACTATTGCTTTTTTAAGGCATTCATTTCTACTCCCAGCATTAATGTTGTTAATTAAATAAATCAGCAGTTCTTCACACTGACATAAATCTTTTCAAGATCCCAAAACATTTATCTTACTTTGAAATTATTTTTGATAACCTCATTAAGTCATTTAAAATACATTTAATAAAAATGTTCTTTTTTGTTGTTAAATTATAATGGCAGTGAAAAGGAACTTATATGAAAAGTTATTGAAACTATTCCCTGATATTGGTAATTACAACAGAATGGTACATTTGCTTTATCAGTTTCTTACCTTTGAAGTTAGAATCAGAAGGCAAAATGTCAGAACTGCTGGCATTTTTATAATTGTAAAAAGCAGCTTGTAAGTATCTGTGATCCCTTGTGTTTCTTCTTTTACTACCGATACTTCTTTGTTTTCTTTTTTCAGAAAGGCAACTAATGTCGTTGTTATTAAAAATATAGTTCCCCAGAAAAAAAGAAAATCTGAAATTAAGAATGTTTTAAATCTGTAATTAACTTTTGAAATGACATAACTTCATTGATGCTAAATAATTCTGTTTACAACTTTTCCTCAACTAAAAAAATTTTTTTTAATTTTTTTAAAAATCAAGTGATATAGGTGCCTATCTATTAGGCCCCACATGAGGCACAACAAGTAACAGTCCTACTTCTGCTAAATCTGCATTAAAATACCCAGATCCAGAATAGGCATGCAAGACTTTACCATGGAAAAAGCTTGACTGAGTTGAATAAAACAAGGACAGGGCTGGGGGTAGGAGATGTTCTTCATATCCCAGAAGATTCATCAGTTATACTTACACACACCATTTCAGCTCTTTATTACAACAATGCAGACAATAAGCAACTGATGATTATTTACATTAGATTTTTCGTTTCTAAACTGTCCAATGTTTTTGATGTTTATTATTATATTGTGTGCATGTATGAATATGTAACAATAAATCCCATTGTGTACAACTATAATACACTAATAAAAAATGTGAGGAAAAAATAAATTAAAATTTTTAAAAAATCTTCTTAAGGCTTGATGATACATACTTATAATCCCAGAGAAAGAAGGATCATAAATTAAAGGCCAACCTGGGTAATTTAGAGAGACCCAGTCTCAAAATAAGCCGGGCACAGTGGAGCACACCTGTAATCCCAGCAATTCAGAAGCTGTTAAGTTCTGAAAAAAATACATAATACTTTCACTGTGACTAGAAATTCCAATTAGTAATTTCTATATAAATCTTTAAAAATGTTTTCCAGGGCTGGGGATATAGCTCAGTTGGTAGAGTACTTGCCTCGCATGCACAAGGTCCTGGGTTCAATCCCCCGTACCACATACACACACACACACAATTTGGCAAGTCTTACTGTATGTTAATTGTACCTCAATAAAATTGACATAAAAATTGTTTAAAAAAATGTTTGCCAGTTATATACTACTTTAAGAGTTCTATTTATCTAGGGGAAATAAACACCTCCTCCTCCTCCTCCTCTCTTCTTTTTGTTTTCTTTTGGCAGTACCGAGAACTAATCCAGGGCCTCACATATACTAGGCAAGCACTCTACCATTAAGCTACATCCTCAGCCCTTTTTTAGTTTGAGACAAGGTTCTGCTAAATTGCTCAGGATGGCTTTGAACTTGTGATTTTTCTGCCTCTACTCCCAAGTAGCTTGGATTACAGGTGTGGAATAAGATCAAACAGGTTTCAGTAAAGCTTGCAGCTAAATTTATTCTTAATTTCTTTGTGCTATGAGGAAAAAATATCAGTACACACGAAAGGAGTACTGACGACAATGGATCATTTAGAGCCCAAATTCAAGGGCTTTCCATACCTCATACAAACAAGAACAAAAAAAACCAATAGCCAATGAACAGTTTAGCCTCTCCCAGAAGTTTATGAATACATTTATTTTAAATAATGATCACTAGATTATTTATTTTAAAATTCATGTATTTCTTCTTTCATTTATTGATTCCTTTTGTGGTACTGGGGACGGAATCCAGGGCCTCCCAAATGCTAGGCAAATGCTCTACCACTGAACTATATACACCACCAACACTTTTTATTTTGAGACAGGGTTTCACTAAGTTGCCCAGGCTGCCTGGAAATTTGGGATCCTCTTCCCAAGTGGCTGGGATTAAAGACGTGCATCGCTCTGCCCAGCAAATCATTATTTATTCATATTACTTTGATGTTAGAGAACATCCATAGCATGATATAACAATCACTGTAAAGACATATCATTATTAAAAATATATAAATACTGCATCATTAACAATTTGGTTAATTTTGATACATGCATTTTATCAGCAAAAACATTGATATATAAACATATGATCAAGATGTCAAAGCTGATGATGTTCAAGTTTCATAAATATGATTTTTAAACGAAGACCTGTAAAGTAGCTATAAGATCTTACCTAGTATACCTACCAATGCAAAAATTAAGAGCATGTAACATTCATCAGAGACCAAAAGCATACAAAAACTAGCACCTGAGTGTCTATTACATAAACACTGGGAAAAACAAGGATATCTCATTTAAATTTTAGAAACCTCTGACCAAGACAGACAATATATTATTCCTACTTTGTAAACAAACAAGATCATGAACCATACGTGCCAGAGGTGTGATTCAAACTCAGGTCTAGTCTCAAAACAAGAATGTTTCCATTACTTGACCAGATGCTCAGATATACCCACAGCAAGGAGACTCTTTTCTACCAGCCAGATACCCTTAAAAGAACAGGTATACATTTTAGTTAATTCAACCATGAGGTCTGGAACATGGATGCTACCGAACTTCTTTAAACTGGCTACTTGTATCACACCCCCCCATCTCCTCCTCTCCATATGGTGGTATGCCAAAGGGAATGCCAATCCATAGAATAAACAAATTTCCTAAAGAATTCATTCTATTTGTTTGTGTGGGTAGGAGTACTGGGGATTGATTCCAGGAGGCACTCCCATCCCTTTTTATTATTTGAGAACAGAGTCTTGCTAAGTTGCTGGGCTAACCTGGAACTTGAGATCCTCCTACCTCAGCCTCCACAGTATTACAGGCATGAGTTACCAAACCCACATGTAGCTTTCTCAATAATTTATAGGGAAATACTGCAATAACAATATATTGGAGAAGGAAAATTTCCAAGATTTATGATAAAACATTATACTTTGAAAAAACTTTAAAGTTTTAAAGGCTTTCATTGAGAACTTTGGACTTTTGTGGTGTAGAATCACTCTTCCACCATTGGAAGAGAGAAAAAATAAGCAGCACTGACTGATACAACCTGCCTTGGCTCAGGTCAGGTTCCCTCCCTGCAGCTCTAACAATTCGGAAATTAACTTCAGTCCTTCAGAAGCCAATGGTAGGAAAGCAACCTGATAACTTCTAATCTAAATAAACAGTCAGGCATTCCTTTCACTTTCTTGGTTTTGGTAACGCTCTACTCCACCAGTCAGGGCATGAAGGGTCTGGATACCCACCCAGTTCAAGGCTCTCATTTTCACAGCAGAGAAAACTGAAGCAGTAATATTATAGTCTGACCCTGGGCCCTCACCTGAAATTTAGCAGAAATAGACCTTTCTTTTATTCCACAAATCTCTCCCTTAAACATTGTTCAAAATAGCCAAGCCACTGAAGAGAACTCACACAAAACATTGTTTGGCTTGGGGCTTGAGATATAGCTCAGTTGGCAGAGTGCTTGCCTTGCATGCACAAGGCCCTGGGTTCGATCCCCAACGCCAAACAAATAAACAAACAACACACTGTTTTGTTTATACAACGTACTCCTCTTACTTGAGGGGTTAGGTTTCTAAAAGACAGCATGTATCTCAAATAAAGGGTTAATTTGGAAATCATCCCAATTTCTTATATTTCTTAATCCAGCAGGAAGGTACAACTTATGCAATCACATGTTATTTCATTAATTCCAAGAATGTTGGGTTTTCCTCCAGAGGTAGAAGAGATTATTATTTCATTAGTCAAGCACCAACTGAAGCAGCTGGCTTTCAATTAAGGGGCATGTCATTCCACTAGACTCAAACTCAGCCTACCACATAGGACTGAGGCTAAGAGGCCAATATACTCAATGCTTCCAAGTTACCTTAACTCTGTTGCTTTTATTACTGAATACATGTTAGTAAATCACTGTTCTGGCCAGACACAAAATTCATTTAACTAAAAACATATCTCTATTCTGAAGCTATGACAGGAGGTTCTTGCATCAACTTTTACAACCTTTGTACAATATGACATCCCTCAATCTTTTGAGCTGAAGTCAGATTTATAAAACTGTTGGCACTCACATCACATCAAGATTCAAGGTTGGAATCAGCAGTTGCAGTTTGGCAACTTCATCCTCTTCAGACAGTATTCATGTAATTATTCCAGTATTTTATTTTTAAAATTTTTTTAGTTGTAGATGGAAACAATACTTTATTTATTCATCTTATGTGGTACTGAGGATCGAACCCAGTGCCTCACACGTGTGAAACAAGTGTTCTACCACTGAGCTATAACCCCAGACCCTCCAGTATTTTATTTTATTACAACTTATATTGTGCTATAAAATTAACAGACTATGTAACTATCAGACCACTAAAAGAAAAAACAAGAACACCAATGATGGCAAGGATGGAAAGAAACTGGATCACTCATTCATTGCTGGCAGGAAGATTTAATGGCACGGTTACTATGAAAAATAGTTTGGCAAGGCCTTTCAAAACTAAAAATGGACTTTCCATACAACCCAGCACCTGTTATCTTAGACATTTTTCCCAGGGAAAGGAAGACTTATTTTCAGATAGTAGAGTCAAAAACTAGAAAGAACTCCTTCAATAGATCTGTTACTAACTGAACTGAACTCCTTCAATAAATGTGTTACTAAAAAAAAACTGTGGCAAATACTAACAAATACTTCTGCAGGACTTGGCTGTGCATGCCTGTAACCCCAGCTACATGGGAGGCTAAGGTAGGAGGATCATGAGTTCAAGGACAGCCTGGACAATTTAATGAGACTTTGCCTCAAAAAAGTTAAAGAGACAAAGGCTGGGGATGTTAAAACACTACTGAATTCAACTTCAAGTACTGTAAAAAAAAAAAAAAAAAAAGCAAATAAAATACTTTTCAGAAATAAAAAGAAACCATTAATACATACAACTTCGAGAAGCCTCAAAGAAATGATGCCAAATGAAGAGAGTCAGTTTCCAAAGGATACTGAATGATTTAATTTAAGAAATGACAATTATAAAGATGAAAAACAGATTAATGGCTACCAGGATTTAGGGATGGGTGGAGAGGAAGAGAATGGATAGTTACAGAGGCAACATAAAGGAATCCTATAAGGAACCATCACAGCTGATTATCGTTGGGACATGGGATGAAATTGCTCAAAACTACACACTTAAACACACACACACACACCACTAGTGTGTACATACTTAACTTGTGAAATCTGAACCAGGTCCACAGATTGTATCCACATCAATTTATTGGTTTTGATGTTATACTCTAGGTGTGTAAGATGTTGACAAGAAGCAAGAAGGGTACATGAGATTTTCTAAAACACTTCTTTACAATTTCTGGTGAATCTATAATTATTTGAATATAAGTTTTAAAAAATATGTGGAAAGTTTATATAGGTGAAAGTTCTAAGATTGTGCTAGAATTCAAACAAAAAAGTTAGAAATCTCTAGGCATGTTACAATCACCTATTCTACAGTTTAATGAATGACCATTGAATTTTAGCCAGTATAGACAGTATTCCCAAAAAGAAGGAAAAGAATGAAATTAAAGAACAAGTATAAAATGCAAGATTTATTCACAATTGTGTCTAAAGAATGGTAAAATTAGGGATTTTATATTTCACATTTTTAATTCTCTAGAAACAGAACACCTCTTTGTATTAGGTAAGTCTATTTTGCCTTCTCAGATTATAGTTTTTTAGTACACTAAACATGAAAGTAGGATACTGCTTATAATTAGTCACTGTGATTCTTACTCTGATAAAGTTATATAGTAAAGGCTAACACAATTGGCCTCTAATTCTCACCATTAGAAGTGAAATTCAAACTAAGATATAAGACAAATAATTTTTAAATTTACAGTGTATTTTGTAAATGAACTAACCACACAAAAGCATTTTCTAGTTCTTTACTTGATCAAGAAAACACACAATATCATTTCTTCTTTTCTTTGTATTTAAACAAAAAAAGTTATAAGACTTTCCTTCTGGGGTGTGGGTTTTTGGTTTCTAATGTCTAACCCCAGCACTCCTCCATTTATCTCACTTTACCACTTAGGCCCCAAGATTTGAAAATAAGTTCAAAAAGATCCACCAGATTGATTACTTTGTTCCATCGAAGACAAAAAGGGAGCTAAACACAAGAGTTTTGTATCATCATACTTTGAATGACATTAGCTTTTAAGATAATGAATTGTTTTCTAAATGTTTTAAAAAATAAATGTTACTTTTAAACTGTTATACATTAAAGTTGAACTTTTGCCAGGCGCAGTGGTGCATGCATGTAATACTAGTGGCTTGGAAGGCTGAAGCAGGTGGATCATGAGTTCAAAGCCAGCCTCAGCACTAAGAAACTCAGTGACACCCTGCCTCTAAATAAAATACAAAACAGGACTGGAGATGTGGTTCAGTGGTCCAGTGCCCATGAGTTCAATTCCTGGTCCCAAATAAATAAATAAATAACTTAAAGATTGAACTTTTAGGTGTTTAGCTGTGTGAGTTTTAACACATGCAGAGATTTCAAATCACTACCACCATAATCAAGATACAGAAGAGGCCAGGTATAGTGGTGCACAACCATAATCTAGCTACCTCAGAGGCTGAGGTAGGAGAATCACAAGTAGGAGTTCAGCCTGGACAATTTACAGACACCCCCCCCCCCGCCCCCGTTTCAAAATACCAAAAACAAAAAACAAAAAAACCAAGGCTGGGATGTAGCTCAGTGTACAGTACCCCTAGGTTCATTCCCCAGTATGGGGGGTGGGGGAGATACAATTTCATCACCTCCCAAACTCCCTCATGCTATCCACTAATACTTACCTAACTTCTCTCCACCCACAACCCTAAGCTAAAAACTACAGATCTGTTCTCCATTTGTATACTTTTGCCTTTTTGAGAACATAAGGTAATGTTTTAACCTTAGATGTGGATGCTAAATGATGTACTTCCGTATATATAACTGGTCTATTTAGTAATGGGCCAATTAGTCCTGCCTCAATTCTAAAAAGAAGGCCTAGTTGCATAAAGGGAATTTCCAGCTTTTCTTGAATATATATAAGATCTAGTAATCCTGGGATCCTACTGCCACAAGAAAACAATTTATTGGAATTGAAACTCTTACCTTTATAGGGGTATGGGTTTTCATGTCATCATTGTCCCCTCCAATTCATAAACTCTCGCACCAACTCAGTTGACTCATTTACATTATCCATTTACCCACTTCATCATTTTGGTTCACAAATCTTCACTATAAACTGAGTTCCTTGGGAACAGAAAATTCCCGGGGTTTATTAAATCATAACACCTACCACCTGGATAGCACCAAACTGGCATTTAGTGCTGAGTAAATGGCCTAGACAGTTAAAAAAATTAACACAAAAACTTCAATCTGTCATTTCTGGAATAAGGCACTCCACAGCAGGTTGTTTAGACATCAGGACTTACAGTGTTTAGACATCAGGAATTACAGTGTTGCTTTTCTCTGGTAGGAAAGTACAGTCAGCAAATGATTATGTTTAGGTTTCAAGGTTTTTCCTAATGCCTATCCTACCAACTATAGGAAAAGCACCAGATAAGGACTCAGAAAACAAACTACCAGTACATGTCTATCTCTCTCTAATCAATTGACTTCAGTTTCTCTCTCTCTCTCTCTCTCTCTCTCTCTATATATATATATATATATATATATATATATACACACACATAAAAGAATGAAATATATGAACTTTTCAAGTAATAAAACTTTATGTTCTTCTGGATTACTTTCATCATTTCTTGCAGCTTGAAAGGTCTCTCTTCGCCTCTAAGGATTCTTGAAAACCAGAAAGCCTATTTCTTTCTTTCTTTCTTTCTTTTTTTAACAAATAGCTTAAGTATTTTATTTGCAACTAAGCTTGTTAACACTATATAATGAAAATGTACAAAGAATAATGTTGCAGTTTTTGGTTAGATTTAAGTCAGACATTCATTAATAAGGAATCTTTGAATGTGAATATTCCAGAAATTTCTCTAAGCCATTTGATCAGAACAATTGTCTCTGAATATTACCTTACTTTGGAAGGTATTAGCATATTTGAATTAAACTCAAAGATTTTCAAAATAAGCCATAATTTAAAAAACCTATTCTATGTTCAAACAAAACAATTTTAATATAACTTTCCTTTCCAGAAACAATAAAGGAAACAAGGTATTTTGTAAAACGTGGTCCTGAACAAGTCACAGTAAAAAATAAATGTATACTTAACTCCACCTCCTCAAAACAGAGTCTACTTTCTGTTCTGCAGCCTTGAAACAAGGTGAAGAACAGCCTATAAGCAACTTCTGGTAGGGGGTTGCCAAAACAAAGCTCAAGCAGTTGAACATGGACACTTCAGAAGAATTTGGGGGAACCTGACCAAAGAATCTGAATTGTATTTTTAATAACTAATACAAAGGTGAAGTGGTTCCTCCCAAGTAGCAGTGCTGCTGAGGTCTGGCCCAGTCCCTTGCTCAACTATACTATGCTCCCGAGGAAACCCCAATGCTTCTGCTCCAGGAGAGACTGTTTCCCTTTAGAGGTTCAGTGTCCAGGGAGCTCTTTGATTGTATGAATGAGTTGAGCAGCGACTCCAAGGGGTATTTTAACCAGAAAGCCTATTTTTTGAGTTCAGGATTATCTTGGATCCCTGAAGGTACAAAAAAAGCCAATCTCAGCCTAATAAGGCTTTGTGTCTAAAGGGTTCTACTCTCATCTTAGCTTTTCTGTTCTAAATTTACTTTTTCAAGTACTACTTTGTAATCACAGAACATATTCAAAATTTAAAAAAATTATGCCTCCTTTTAATAGATTTTCTAAACAGTGCCTGTATGTTTAACTCTTCTTTAATTATCTAAACAATTTCATTTGTTTCATGATTTTTTCTTGTTAAGTTCCTCAAAATGATTGGTTATAGCAAGGGACTTAGCTCAGTGGTACAGCACTTGCCTAGCACGTGTAAACCCTGTCCCCTGCCCACCCCCCCCAAAAAAAAATCCACTGAAAAAAATTTGAAGGAGAATAAAACTAAAATGTTTAAACCCCAAAATAGAAGCGCTACATGTAAGTTAAATAAAAAAGTAAACTATTTTTAGAATCTACTGGAGAAAAAAGTTCAAATTCCATAGTTACTAAAACAGCTATTCAAAAGATTAAGTAAGTCTAAACAAAAATCCAGCAAAGAACAAAATAACTGCTATCTGCAATGCAATGCCCACTCCAGCAGGCAGTCAATGACTGGCAACTCTAGGCTCCCCCAAATGGACCATCTCTCCATTCCTTGGCACAGGGACTGTGTCTTATTCACAGGAGGCCCTTTGAATCCTGTCACATGAGCGACTCAATGATGGGTGAATGAATTAACAACCCTGCTCCATTCACTAGAAGGCTAGATGAGGACAACCGGCACAAGACTGGGGTGGGAATGGATCTGAATGGAGCTGGAAATCTCAATCCCACAAAACCCAAAGGTAAAAATGTGAGCCCACGAGCTAGCCTTTTAAAAAAAAAATGTGCATCTGAGACTCAAACAAGTGCCCGTGGGTCCCTAAACTGAGAGTTTTGTTATTTTCTGGGTTGCTTCTCCCTATTCACTGTAGGGTACTGATCAACTACCACTGCTGTACAAGCAGTCGTTCGGCTTTATTGTACTTTCAAAGCCCGCTTTAACCGGACAGAAAACACACCTCGAGTAATCTACCGCGAAGATTTCCAGCAAATTAAATAATGAGCTTCCCTGCGACGTCAAACACACTGTCCGAGGGACCCAGACACCTAAGATAGACTTAGCGAAATGGTTTAAATACACTACCTGAAAGAGTAACAATTCCCCTTGGTTGAGGCTGAAACCGCAAATATTTGTTACAAAAGTCGGCTGATTCAAGGGCCAAAAACAAAACATTGCCCAAAAAGTAGCCAGCGGTTTGGCCCACGGAATTGCAGGTGGAAGCATAGCCCACGTTTTCTCGGGATAACATAGTTAATGCCCAGCCATCCACCGCGATGTCCTGCGTGGCGGCCAAGAATTCAAACAAAAAGAACGTCACGGTGAGAGTGACCACGTCGGGGGTCCTACCGTCGGTATTCCCGAGCAAACGGTCCACCTGGGTGGACAAGTAGATCATGAAGAGTCCTAATATGTACTGTGTAGGGACCAGCCAGGATTTGCGCCGACCGAAGTTCTTAAAGTAGACCGCGTCCACCAACGGGGCCCAGAGCAACTTGAGACTGAAGGGCCAAAAGACGAAGCTGAAGAAGGCCTGGTCCGTGTAGCTGACGTTTTTGCTCTGCAGGATGAGCGGGATGCTGCCTGCCAGGCCCAGCGGAATGCCCTGGAGCACGTAGAGAAACAGCAGCAGCAGAATGCTGCTGAGCTCGGCCCGGCAGCCGCGCGGGGCTTTGGGGAAGTCCACGGGGTTGGGGTCCCTCAGGAGGGCCTCCCGGTCCCCCTCCCCGCCCGCTGAGGCAGGGTGACTGTCCTCCCAGCTGCCCGGCGGCAGGGGGCCGCTCTTCATGTCCAGAGTGTGGTTGAAAGTCCCTGGCCGCCGCTGCCGACTGTTGTCCTTGTGGGAGAGAGTGGGCGACATGTCAGAGACGAGGCAGAGCCCCGCCTGCGGCGGGCCCGGGCTGAGCGTGTTGGCTCCGTCGGGTCCCAGGTCCAAGGCGGGCGCTGTGGACCCGGGCCTCGGGCTTCCAGGAGAGGCGGGGGTCCTTCCCACTGCGGCCCCGAGCGCTCAAGAGCGCAGCCAGTCCCCGAGCCGGCACCGACGCCTGGGGACGCGCCCCTCGGAGCCGCTTCAGGGATCCCGGAGGAGCCCCCGGGGCGGCCGCACCGGGCTCGGGGCTGGAGGAGGCGGCCGTGGTGATGTGTGGACAGACGGTCGGCACCCCGCCACTTCCAGCCCTTGCCGCCACCAGTGCGGCAAAGAAGACTTTCTCCACAGGACTCCCAAGAACAGATAACTTCCTGCCTCAAGCTTCAGGAAGCGGTCCCTCTCTCAAATAGGTCCCCTCCCGGCCTCCAGAACTAGCCAATCAGGACACGCTCCCGCGACCTAGCTCGGAAACAATGCTCCGTGGGAACCCTTATTCCCTGCGGTCCGGACCTTCGAGGGGCACTAACGCCGGCGTACCGCGGAGGCTCTGTGAGCGCATGCGGCTGTCTGGACTGCGTGGGCCTCGCTCATTGGGTTGCTCCGCCACGTGACGGGCACGCCGGGCACGGGCAGCGCTGGCCAGCGGTGGCCGCAGGGCGGTACTCTTGGCAGCATTTAAGGCTCCGTGGGTGTAGTTAAGTTCGCTGTGGGGCTTCGCGCTGTGGGGTCTGCTGCTGTGTGGGCCAGTAGGGGGAGAGGACCCGAGGGTACAAGTCAGGACGCCAGGTCGCTCCGTGCCCCAGAGCAGTGGGAAGAAGCCTGGCAGAGTGGCCTTTATGGAGTGACTGCAACTGCCGAAGACGCCAGGCTTGCCTGCAGCTGCGGGCGCGATGGAAGGAATATGTGAACCCTGATGATCGTCCCCAGCCCCCGCGGGCTGGGGCGGTCTGGTTCTGAGACGTATCACACCTCTCCATGTGCCACTGTGGAAGATCCTGTGAGCTGTCACCATTGGCATCCTTGGCATTCTAAGTGGCTCCCCTTTCTTAGAATTCTTGGCAAAGCATAACAAGGTCTTGGAAGTGGGGATACTGAGAAATCAGATTTAATAGTTGAGTGATGCCCAAGAATTTTATTAAATCCCCGATTGTGTAATTTTCAGACATCGCTTAACCTGGTATTAATAATACATTGTTTTTCCACTTTAATACTTTACATTTTTACCTTAACAATTGTAATTGTATACATATGCTGCCCGTACATGTGTGCTTCCAACCATAGATGATTCCTCTTAATTGTTTTGCTGTTTACCCCACAGGAATTTGAGAGTCTTTTTTTTTTTTTAAGCAGAAAATGACAACTATTAAAATCTTCTAAATTTTGTCAAAGAGAAGAATAGCTTATGGTGTCATATAAGTGAGACCAATCAGGATTGAGTTTAAAAACCCATAAGTGGAGTATACAACATTCTGGACTCAAATGCTATCTATCTCTAAGAGTAACTGTGCCGTGGACGAATTACTTATCTTACTCTCAATTTCAAGGAATATGAGAGTTTATAATATTTACAAGACATCAGGAGGATTAAAGGAAGCAACATAGGAGACCATGAATAGTCAGCATATGGTTTTGTTTTCAAAGATAAGAAAATATTTAATAAGCTATTGTTTCTTGCCCCTCACCCAACTCCTTATTATTTTAATAAACCTAGACTCTCAGGATATTGCAAATGTAGCAGAATTCCATGTACCCTTCACCTAGCTTCCCCTAGGACAACACCTTATATAACTACAGTACAATAAACTCAGGAAGTGATCTCTGTAAAACATTAACTAGACTAATAACTAGCCTTATTTAGATTGCACCAATTTTTACATGCACTGGTTGGTGTGTATTCCCCTTATGCTGTATTTTTTAAAAAAATTAGTTGTAGACAGTCACAATACATTCATTTAATTAATTTATTTTTATATGGATGGAACCCAGTGTCTCACACATGCCAAGTAAGTGCTCTACCACTGAGCCACAACCCTAGCCCCTTATGCTCTGTTTTTAAGTGCTGTGCCTTTATGGTACCACACCTTTATTTTTTATTTCCTTTTTTTTAGAGAAAGAATTTTAATATTCATTTTTTAGTTTTCAGTGGACACAACATCTTTGTTTATATGTGGTGCTGAGGATCGAACCCAGGCCACATGCATGCCAGGCAAGCGCGCTACCGCTTGAGCCACATCCCCAACCCAAGTGCCACACCTTTATAGTTGGACCAAAGTGTTCCCATTCTTTGGAAATCACTAAACTGTGCCATTTTTTTAAAGTTGTAGATTTTAAATTATAGATGGACACAATGCCTTTATTTTATTTATGTATTTTTAATGTGGTGCTGAGAGTTGAACCCTGTGCCTCACATGTGCTAGGCAAACATTCTACCACTGAGCCACAACTCCAGCCCTAATCTGTTCCATTTTGTTCTTTGAATATGCTGCCTAAGTTGGGTGCAAAGGTGCATGCTTGTCATGTTCCTGGTGACAAAAAACACTCAGGGTCACTCCAGGGGAACTGCGCTGCATAAATAACCACACATGAGACAGAGATACCTTTTTCTTTGGGGGTCCTGTGAAGGCTCCTCTGATCTTAAGGGTCGTGGCGTGGGCGGGGGGGGGAGAGAGAGAGAGAGAGAGCGAGAGTGAGTGCTGACCCCTTATATTGAGGAGAAGCCATTCAAATGAGGCAAGTGGTCAGGTTTCAAGAGATTGAATCTAGCTTCATGATGTTTGCTGTCAGCAGGTTGACTGACATTTAGGAAGGCCACACCTAAAGGCAGAGCAAGAGAAGGGGACACACAAAGAGCATTTCCATGGAACATTCTGTCCCAAACAGGGCAAAGGGGTACTTGTCACAAAGGACAGGCAAGTGTAGCTCGACCCATGGGATTGTAGGAATGCATGTCTATGCATGAAGACACATTTGGCTGCATTTTTAGTACCCTTAAGATCGGGGCTTAAAAGTAGCCAGATCACCCGGAGTGACTGACAGTGCCTCAAACCGATCAGGAGGGAAAAATGCTAGTCACATGAGATGGTGGCCTCCCACACATGCTTGTAATCCCAGCCACTCAGGAGGCTGAGGCAGAAGGATCACAAGTTCCAGGCCAGACTGATCAACTTAGCAAGAACTGTCTCAAAATAAAAAGGGCTGGGGATGTAGCCCAGTGGCAGGGCACCCCTGGATTCAGTCTCAGTATAGGAAAGAAAAAAATATATATACAAGTGGAATCACATAGTGTGTGATCTCTGGAAGTAGGTTTTTCTTTTATGTCTTTAATATATTTGTATCAATTAATGTCCATTGTCCTTTTAAATTGTGTATTAGTAGACCTTTTGATGATGCATATCCATGTTTTAAATAAAGAATCTCTTGCTAGGTATGGTAGTGTACACTTGTAATGCCAGCTGCTCGGGAGGCTGAGGCAGGAGGATCTTGATTTCAAAGTCAGCCTCAGCAATGATGAGGCTCTGAGCAACTCAGTGAGACCGTGTCGCTAAATAAAATACAAAATAGGGTTGGTGATGTGGCTCAGTGGTCAAGTGCCTCTGAGTTCAACCCCCAATACCCCCCCAATCTCTTTTTTTCAAATATTTCTCTTTACATAGAAGAATGCTCCATCTTTGGTGGTTAAATCTCTGGGTCCAAGTCGGCCAAAATTACAAACAATAAGATAAGATACTAAAGCTAAATATTGGAAAAAATTTTCATGCATTTACCCAAGTTAATGTGTATACATTATTCAATGATAAGGGAGAAAAACTTTAGGGACAAGTAACATTATCTGTAATGCACAGAAAATACATCACCTATAGCAGGGCACCGTGTCGAATGCATGTAATCCCAGCAGCTCTGGAGGCTGAGACAGGAGGATAACAAGTTCAAAGCAAGACTCAGCAATGGCAAGGTGCTAAGCAACTCAGTGAGACCCTGTCTCAAAATAAAATAGAAAATACTAGATAAATTTATCTAGTATTTATCTAGTATTTAAAATAGGGCTGGGGACTTTAGCTCAGTGGTCAAGTGCCCCTGAGGTCAATCTCTGGTACCAATAAATAAAACATCACCTATATAAATCTTATATATATAATATGTATATTATATATGCACATTTTTTCCCAGTAATTAAATACCAAAGGAAAAACACTGTAAAAGTGAGCCTACAAACCTTTACCTCATTTAACACATTTAAGACATAAATCATGTTATTGTGGTGTCTTAGACCATTCAGGCTGTTACAACAAAGATATCATAGAGAGATTGCTTATAAAAAATTTCTCACAGTTCTGGAGGCCGAGAACTTCAAGGCATAGGCGGATCCAGTTCCTGGTTCAAAGATAGTCATCTTCTTTGTCATCTTGTGTTCTCACCTGATGAAAGGGATAAGGGAGCTCTCTGCTATAATAATAATAATAATAATAATAATTTTTTTTTTTGCGGAGGTAACCAGGAATTGTACTCAAGTCCACTGAGCCACATCCCCAGCCCTATTTTGTATTTTATTAGAGACTAGGTCTCATTTAATTGCTTAGTGCCTTGCTTTTGCTGAGGCTGGCTTTGAACTCTTAATCCTCCTGTCTCAGCCTCTCAAGCCTCTGGGATTACAGGCATGCGCCACTACACCTGGCACCCGGCTCTCTGTTATGTGTTTGTTGTTGTTGTTTTTGTTTTGTTTTTTGTTTTTTAAGTTGTAGATGAACACAATATTTTTACTTATTTATTTCTATGTGGTGTTCAGGATCGAACCCAGGGCCTCACGTGCAAGTGCTCTACCACTGAGCTACAACCTCAGCCCCTCTGTTATATTTTATAAGGGCACTGATATTCATAAGAGCTTCACCCTCATGACCTAATTGCATCCAAATACCATCACATGAGGGATTAGATTTCAAGATGTGAGTTTGAGGTACACAAACATTTAATCTAATGATTGCACCCTGACCCCCTTTTCACATGCAAAAATGCATCATAATAGCCCCCAAAGTCAACTTGTTCCAGCATCGCCTTTAAGTCTATAAGGCTAAAAGCAAATATCTAAATCTAATTTGGGTAAAATTCAAGTGATCATTCATTCTGAGGCAAATTGCTCTTCAGCTGTGAACCTAGGAGACCAAGCATGTTAATGTGCTTCCAAAATACATCAGTGGGACAGGCATAGTGTAGATATTTACAATCCCTCAGGAATAGGAAAAGGGAAAGGGGTGACAGGGCCCAAGTAAAACTAAATACAAGGCAGATTACATGAGTGTTGAGAGCCATAGCCAAAGGGGCCCCAGCAAACTTCCAGCTGCTGGCTGATGATTGGCTCACAGCGGGCCCCAGCAACATCTAGCTGATTGGCTCCTCTGCGGTGATGTTCATTGGGCTGTTTCCCTGCCCTTTCAGACCACGGAGCTGCTCATTGGGGGACTTCTTTGGCTCCGCCCACGGAACCCAGCCAATCCTCCTCAAGAGCAGGAGGATGGTAGGAGGTGGTGAGGCTTGTGTGAGTGAGAGGCTTGTGGGAAGCCAGTGGTGGCAGTTGGGCTCTGAGGGTTTTTTCCTGAGGAGCTGTTTTGTTTGGCATTTGTAGTTCTAAAAATAAAGTTAGTTTCTTTTGACAAGTGGCTCCTGAATTGTGCCCAGCCAGACTACGGCACATGAGATCTTTTTTTTTTTTTTTTAAGAGAGACTGAGAGAGAGCATTTTTATATTTATTTATTTATTTTTTTTAGTTTTTGGCGGACACAACATCTTCATTTGAATGTGGTGCCTAGGATCGAACCCGGGCCACACGCATGCCAAGCGAGCGTGCTACCACTTGAGCCACATCCCCAGCCCAGATTACATGAGATCTTTATCCTTGGCATTTAGAATTTTTACCAGGATATATGAAGGGATGAACGTATATGCTTTTCTGTTAATTTTTATTAGACTGTTGAGAGCCACAACCAAGTCAAGATGGTGCCTGGCATTTTGCCAGAAGGAGTGGGTGAGAAGTAATGCCAGCAAGCCATTAAGATGATGATAATTAAGTTAAGCTGTGTATAATTATTAAGATAATGACTGATTGCTGTAACCGGATGATGCTAAATTGAAACAAGCTGTTTATTCAGTTGTGTATATAAACCTCTGCTGTCCGGCAATAAGGCGGTTCCTGCTACCTCAGGTGCCCGCTACTTTTGAGTTCTTGCGGAGTTCCTGTTGAGTTCCTGTAGATGCTGGAATAAAGTTCGTTCCTGCTTGAATCTACAAGTGGCTCGTGAACTCCCGGTTATTTGTGCCCAGCCAGACTGCGGCATTAGACCATTTTTGAAGAAAGTTCCCAATCTTTCTTGAACTTAGGGAAAATTTTTAAAATAATATATCCCCCCCCTTATTTTTTGAGGGGGATGCTGGGGATTGAACCCAGGGCCTTGTGTATGTGAGGCAAACACTGTACCAACCAAGCTATATCTCCAGCCCCTCCCCGGTCTTTTTTGTTACTGAAAATCCTAGTAAGCTTATATTTTGTTTACTGGAGAATCTTACTGAAGCATAGTGATGGCCTCCCAGAATCAGTGGAAGGCCAGGACACCTGACTTGGTCAGAATACAGATGCCAAGGAGCTATAGACTACATGGCAGGAGTGTCAGCTATGGGTTTACAAGAAATTTTCCAGAACAGGTCTCCACTGCTGTGAATGCTCTCCTGGCCTTTATTACAAGCTCCAATGCCACCATCTAGTGGCTCACTCCTGTACTTAGGTCTGGTTTGATATTTCCCCCTAAATCCAAGATCACCTGAACTATATCTATAATTCTGAACTATTAACTTCCTAATAATTTTTATTATGCTTGTATTAGTGCATTATAATTATACATAATTTGGAGGTTTATTTTGACATGACCATACATGTCTGAAATTTGATTTGCTCCATTTCAGTCCCCGGTGCCTCTTCTCTCTCTTACTTCCTCCCTTCCTCTCTTCCTCTATTTTCCTTCCTCTGCTCTAGTAGTCTTCCTTCTAGTTATTTATCTATTTATTTTTAATTGCTGGTATATAGATATACATAAAGGTGGAATTCACTGTGGTATTTTTATACATGCATATCAAGTAATTTTGTCAAATTCATTCTGCATTCTCTCCCTCCCCCTCAGCCTCCTTCTATTGTACTGATCTTCCCTCTATTCTCATGATACCTGACCTCCCTGCCCTCTTCCCTTTATTTTGTTCTAGCTTCTGCATATGACAGAAAACATTTGACTATTTATTTTATTTTATTTATTTATTTTGGTACCTGGGGATTGAACCCTGGGGCACTTAACCACTGAGCCACACCCCCAGCCCTTTTTTGTATTTTATTTATAGAGACAGGGATTTCACTGAGTTTCTTAGGGCCTCATTAAGTTGCTGAGGCTGGCTTTGAACTAGCAATTTGCCTGCCTCGGTCTCCCAAGCCGCTGGCATGACAGGAGTGGGCCACTGTTCCTTGCTCAACTATTGATTTGATTTTTTTTTTTTTTTGGAGGGGGTGCTGGGGATTGAACCCAGGGCCTTGTGCATTCGAGGGAAATACTACCAACTGAGCTATATCTTCAGCCCTTTGGCTCTGATCTTCATTATTTTTTGTCTTCTACTGATTTGGGCATTATTTTGTTCTTCCTTTTCTAAGGCCTTGAGGTATAGCATTAGATTACTTATTTGGGATCTTTCTACATTTTTTTAATGAAGGCACTAAATGGTGTAAACTTTCCTCCTAGAACTTTCATACTGTCCCAGAGATTTTTATATGCTACATCTTTGTTCTCAGTTTCTCTAAGAATATCTTGATTTCTTTTCTAATTTCTTCAATGATCCCTTCTTTATGTAAAAGAATATTGTTCAATCTTTATGTGTTTATGAGCTTTCTATAATTTTTCTTGCTGTTGATTTCTAGTCACAAAAAAATAATTTTCTTGTGTTTGCTAAGCCTTCCATTGTGACCTAAAATATAGTCTATTTTGGAAAAGTTCCCATGAGCTGCTGAGAAGAAAGGGAATTCAGCTGTTTTGGGGTGAAATATTCTATAGATGTCTGTTAGACCCATTTGATTCATAGTATTATTTTGGTTGGAAATCTCTTTATTAATTTTATGTTTGGACGACCTGTCTACTGGTGAAAGGGATGTGTTGAAATCATCTAGTATTATTGTGTTGGGGTCTATCAAGAACTTAATGTCAAGAAGCATGTTTAAAAATATAATTAGGTGCACTGACAGTTGGGACATAAATATTTACTCTCATTATATCTTCTTTGGATTATTCCCTGTATCAGTATATAGTGGCCTTCTTTGTGTCTTCTGATTAATTTTGGCTTGAAATATGCTTTGTCAGATATGAGAATAGTTACTCCTGCTTGTTTCAGACTGTGTGGAATATTTTTTGTCATCTTTTTATTTTAACTTGTGAGTGTCTTTGCATAAGATATTAGTCTCTTGTAAATACCATAGAGGTGGATCTTGTTTTTTTTTTTTAACCCATCTGCCAATCTATATTTTTTAATTGGGAAGTTGAGACAATTTACATTTAGTGTTATCATAGATAGATATTTATAATATCCTGACATTTGGTTTGTTTGCTGTATTTAATTTGGTCTTGATTTTCTTGTATTTAATTGCTCTATAGTGAGCATCACTTGGGAAGTTTGGGATTTGTTTTTTACTTTTTCTGTATGTAGTACAGACCTTTAAGTATTCTTCGTGGTCATGAATTTTTTTTAGTTTATCCTTATCATGGAAAGTTTTCATTTCATCATTGATTCTGAAAAATAGCTTGGCAAGATATATCAATTTTGGCTGTCAATTATTCACTTTTAAAGCTTGGAATATCTCATTATAAGCCCTCCTTGATTTTATGGTCTGATTTGAGAATTCAGAATTATTGTTTTTCTTGTAAATGTGACCTGACATTTTTTTCTTGTAACTTTTAATATTTTTTACTTATTTTTGATGTTAGACATTTGGATTATGATGTGTCTTAGGTTCTTTTTTTTATTTTTTGTCTATTTGGGGTTCTGCATGTATAATACATGTGAAAGTTGATCTCATTTTTAAGGTGAGGAAAATTTTCTGCTATTATTTCTCTGAAAAGTTTCTTAATGCCATTAGCTTATATCTCCATGTTATCCCAGTGACTCTCAGGTTTGGTCTCTGGTGTTGTCCCAAAGTTCTTGTATATTCTTATCATGATCATCATCTTATTCAGATAACTAGATTGTTATAGCAAAACATCATCTTTTTAGACACATTTACATCTATAGGTGGCCCATTCAAGCCAAGATCATTCCCAAGAAATAATCTATAATATCATCACACTATTGCCCATGTCTTAAAAGTCCAGAAACAGATACAAACAAAAATACAATGACAGACAAACAGAGAGAATCTCCAATCTATGGCTGACAGATGGGAAACTTTAAAATAGACCAGATGGAAGAAAAAAAATCTCCCCAAGTTCCCAACTCCCATTTAACTATGACTCCTACACCAATGGGCACTTCAGATGTCCCCACAAAAGGCATAGATTCTCTGGTTCAGTCAGACCTCAGGCACAATTGTCTGTCTCCTAACTTTCCAGTAGTCAGCTCTCAAAAAAGTTCATCTTTCATTGTTGGCATCTACATATAGTTGCTCGGAGTGCTAAGCCTCCCCAAGAAAGCGGAGTGGGGGCTGCTCTAGAGTCCCACCTGGGATGTCAAAATTTGTAACCAAAAGCTTGGTCCCTGTCCCCAAAGTCAATTAATGCCAATTTAATAAGGAGGACACAGTTTTGAGAAAAAGAAAAAAGAAGGTTTATTGCTTTGCTAGCAAAGGAGAAACACAAGAGACTCTTGTCAAAAAGGCTGTGACTCTCTTGATCAGGAGGGACAAGGGGTTTCAAAAGAATTTTTCAAGAGTTACATTTCAGTAAGGGTTCCCAGGGCACCCTAATGGCATGTTAGGATTCACTTGTTAATTTGGAAGATATTCATTTCCTAGGTCCCCAACAGGTATCAGCAGGTCAGCAATACCCAGCCACAGCTCCTGGAGCTTCCAATAGAGAATTCTGCCCAGCTGGCTGCAGGGTACGTCATGTGCCAGCCCTCATCTGCTCCATCCTGCGCTGGGAGCTGGAAGCTGAGAGCTACCACAACCAGCTCCGGCCCCTGCCCACCACGGCTGGCAGGTTGCATAAAGAATGGGACTTGACAAACCCTAGCCCTTGGTCCCAAGGTTACAGAGCCCAAAACAAAACAAAGGAAGGCCCAAAAACATAAGCCATGCACAGCCGTCCTTGCCAACAGTTTGACTCCACAGTGGAAACAAGCCCTTTGTTCCTCATTAAGAATTTTTTTTCCTATTCCCTCTTTTCCTTTTTTGACTTATTAATTTTTAATTTTCTATTTTTTAAACTTTTTTCCAATCTGCCTGATTTTGTGACACGTGTGTGTGTGTGTGTGTGTGTGTGTGTGTAATATAGATCTTTTTGCATATAATTTTTCTTTTATTTGCTGACTTCATCACCTGTTTACTATTTGGCCTTGGTTTGACTTTGGTGGGGTAAAATTTTAGTTGGGTTTAATTGGTTTTGATCTTATATTTGTACCTTGTTTTTTGTTCTTTTTATTGCCCTTCATCACTCTCTTCCCCCACTAATATTCAAATGTTCTTGTTCCATCTTCCTCTCCTGCTTTATTTTGTTACTTTCAGTTATTTTTTTATTCATCCACCTTTTTTTTTTTTTTGGTACCAGGGATTGTACTCAGGGATACTCAACCACTGAGTCACATCCTCAGTCCTATTTTTTGTATTTTTTATTTAGAGACAGGGTCTCACTGAGCTGCGTAGCACCTCATCATTGCTGAGGCTGAATTTGAATTCACAATCCTCTGTCTCAGCCTTGGAGCCTCTGGGATTACAGGCATGTGCCATGTGTCAGGCTACTCCTCCATCTTTATAGCTATCATCTACTACCTTTTTCCTGCCTCTCCTCTACTTTTTAAATATTTCAAACTATCTCTTGGCTTCATACTCTATTTTCTCTTCACTTGAGAAGCTATAATTCCACTATCTGATAGAATTATGTAGTTGATGTAATTTCTACCCATTTGTATTGTGATTATTAATACAGTGGACTGCACAGCAGACACCTGCTAATTCATGATCTAGTTTATGGTGGCATAGTGTTGGTGCTGATGTTAACTGCTGACCCCACCATTCCAATAAAGGTGGTATTTAGTGTCATAGATTGTGGGGAGTCACTCTGAATGGCCACACCTTCTAGTCCTGATGCACAAGGCAATGACCAACCACTATATTCCTTGTGGCTTGGGTGTAGACCCATCACAGATAGCAAGGCCACCTTCTTTGTATGCATACCCCTGGGGTTGAGCTACACTCAATTTCCCTGGAGAGTGACTCCCATGAAAACTCAGCTGACTCTTAACATTAGAAACAAAAGAAAGTTTGACTTGCTTCATCTTAACACCTAGCAAAACCAGTTAAAATTAAAATATAGCCACTCGTGGGCATTTAAAGATAAATAATAATAGTTAAATATAACTTAAGAAATACATTTATGTTTGCCCCCCAAAATAATTAAGACTGGAGGCTACAAAGAGAGATTCTTAGGAAGGAATGGCCTGATAATTATTAAGTGAAACTGCCAAGTCAGAGGTTTTGGTCAGTTTAAGGCCTATAGCTCTTCCTAACCTCCTACACACGTAGGATCAATATTTGCTAACATAATTATCTAACCCCAAGTAACAGAAATAACCAAAGGGTTATGTACTAGAAACTGAGGTCATACCAGTGAAAATTTTACAAGATCAGATAACATTGAGTAGCTTAACTACATCTCATGGGGATGGACATCTGCAATGTTAAAAGTGAAATGTTGTGTTTGCGTTCCTGATAACTCTAAAGATGTTAAAGATTTACATTCCTATATAAAGATCTTGTTCCCTCTGGCCTTATTATGGGGACAGCTTCTCAGTCCTCATACCTCCTGGTGAGAAAATATTAACTTCCGTTGTCTTCATGATATTCATTGACATGTTCTGGAGGCTGCAATATTTATTTAGTATTCATGTTTTTTGTTCCTCTCTCATGGAAGCACCCATCCCCAGAGACTTTACAACCTGTTCTTCCCCAACCAGACTTCAATCCAACCTGACTTCTAAAAGGGAACTATAAACTTCTTGCCTTTTCTCACATCACCACCTCTCAGCTCTGAAGCAGCCAGAACAGTCATCACTCCTTTTCCTTAGGGTAGTAGAAAATTCCCAAAATTAGAAAGGAGGAAATAAAACTATAATTAGATGGACAGGCAGTATAGATAGGTAGATTGAATCAGGTCAGATCAAGGAGGCCAATTTTGAGTAAGTCTGGAAGTTGGAGATTTTCCCCTGAGGGATTAAAATTCCTTTAGAGCTTGTCCTCCACCCTATGAAAGATTTGAATGGGACACATAAGACAAAGGGAGAATGATGAACCCAGCCTAATTCCATCTCAAGACTGGGAGCCATCTTATCACAAAGTCATGAAAAGTTAATTTCTGTTTTACTATAAATTACTACAATTTCTAAACTTGTTTGGAATTCCTGCCCATGCCTTGAACTCACCTGGCTCCCCTGAGCAGATAACAACCCTCTCTGAAACCTTAGCAGTGCCTCATAAATTCTGATGTTGGGATCTGAATTTACTCCTTACCTTGAAATATCATGCCATTTAGATCATTAATCTGGTATCTGCCTTTGTATTATGCTTGTCAAAACCCTGTTATCTGTAAGTTCTCAAGATACCCCCCCTTTGCAACTTTTTGTGCTATGAAACCATGTTTCTGGAGAGCTGGGACCTAGCCCGGGGTTTTGGGAGAGACAGTCCTGGCCAGCTCCTGTATACACAAATACAAGCTTGCTTTAGTTTGATTCAGAATTGGAGTCGATGGTCTTTTTTTACTTTGTGGTTAAACAAATTGCAAATTTTATTGGGGATTTATTTATATCATTTAAAGTTCTGTAAGTAGACCTGAATCTTATGTTACCTTTTACACTGGGGTAAGAATGTAAATATTTCTAAAAGACAATGAAAGCCTGATCTATTCACAAGTTAATTTTGTGAAACTTTTTTTTTTTAAATATTTATTTTTTAGTTCTTGGCGGACACAACATCTTTGTTGGTATGTGGTGCTGAGGATCGAACCCAGGCCGCACGCATGCCAGGCGAGCGCGCTACTGCTTGAGCCACATCCCCAGCCAATTTTGTGAAACTTGAAAGCATTTTTCCACTTTTCCACACAAAAGGAAAGTCAAAAGCTCTCTCAGCCTTTCTTTGATTCATGCTTTAAATGTAATGTTGTGTTAGCTCACATTCATATACACTCAGGAAGCAATATATACTAACTTTGCAAAATGACATTTAAGAAAGAGGCAAATATTAGCTTCAGAACTAGAATATTTTACCTAAGATTTGTCAAGAGCCCCACCTTACCTGAGATAAGGCTCTCTCTCCCACCTTACTGCATGTTAGAATGCCTCCAAAATAGGCCAGACTTCAGCTCATTTAAAGTTGTGTTCAAAAGAATGATGTTTGTTGTAAAAATTACTGTGATCTCAAACAGGGTTACAATGTACAACTCATTCAAAATTCAAGACAGCTATTACATAAACTAAATATGTTTTTACTTTTCTTAATTTCATTTTGTATTTTCCTTATAAAATTCGTTAACTGTTTCCTGTTAATGTTTTGCAGAGATACTGCTTCAAGAACACACAATCTGGGTTAATTTGAGATAATAAGCCATCACCTATAGGACAGATAGGATATAAGACTAACTTCTAGTACTAATACAGACCCAGTTAATTATAAGGGGTAAATGACTGTAAGGTTATGGACTTTGAATTTAAAACCCAGTACTCTTTAAGACTGGTGATATTGGCTTGATGGATGTTTAAGGCCAAGGCTTAAAGATTAAGGTTAAAATAAAAGGGCCAAGAAAACCAATATTTAATTCTTGCCCTCTGAGTCAGCCTGAACCCAGGGAACAAGAGAACTTCTCTAAAGGGCTTTACAACACTGGGCCACATGACTTCCTGGTTAGGGAGATTAATGAGACCACTGGAGAAATGGAAAGCTTATCAGTGCATCTGCTGCAAAAAGTCAGGTCATTGGAGAAGGGAGACACCCCTGATGTTTCCAAGGGAATTCACCTCATCAAGGAGACCCTACCTAGCAGATGGCACTGAAAGAATAAGAAGCTGCTCTCTGGGCTGGGGATGTGGCTCAAGCGGTAGCGCGCTTGCCTGGGATGCGTGCAGCCCGGGTTTGATCCTCAGCACCACATACCAACAAAGATGTTGTGTCCGCCGAGAACTAAAAAATAAATAAATATTAAAAATTCTCTCTCTCTCTCTCTCTCTCTCTCTCTCTCTCCCTCCCTCCCTCCCCCCTCTCTCACTCTCTCTCTCCTCTCTCACTCTCTCTTTAAAAAAAAATAAAAATTAAAATTAAAAAAAAAAAAAAGAAGCTGCTCTCAAGTTCCTTAAGAGTGACCCCTGTGGAAACTCAGCTGACTCTTAACAGTAGATAGGAACAAGGTAAATTTGACCAGCTTGGTCTTGAACACCTAGCACAGTTATAAAATACAGCCATACCAGGGCATTTGAGAAGAAAAACAATAGTTCTAAATAGAATTTAAGATGTCCATTTGTGTCAGTCCCACAGCCCTGATACCCCCAAATTTCTGAGTTTTTTTCTTTGCAAGGCTCAAATTTATCCTTGCCTACCAAAATTAAACTCGCCTGTGTACCTTATTTTTCCTTACTCCTCTAACTGACATTTAACCCCACAACCAAAGCCTAGAGCCCCCCTACCCCAATTATTCCCTTACTCATAAGGCTGAAAACATCCACTTGGGTTACCACAGGAGCAGCAGGATTATGACCTTGTATTCACTATAAAAATAGCACTGGTTATTGTAGCAGTCCAACAGGTCATCCATCCATTTGGTACTGATTTTATGAATCAATTGGACTCCCTGGCCTCTGTCATCTTGCAAAACCAGTTGGGGAAGAATGCTATTTCTACGTAAATCAATCAGGGCGGTAAAAGACAAGGTTAAATGGCTCGAGCACCACCTGGAATAGGGAAAATAGATCAATTTACTATTGCTGTTAACAGGTTTATCATATTGATTCTCATAATAGTCACAACTATGAACATGGCTAATGGCACAGAGATTTATTGGGTCAATATTCCACAGCCTTCTATTGCTCACACAGTAACATGGTTTAATAGTCCCCCTTCAATATATCTTAATTCTACCACCTTTTTGCCTGGTCTTTTGTTACCTACTGATCTACCCAACAATTTTTGTTTAATTACTCAGGATTGTCCTCCAACCTCCACTTTGTATTTCTCTCAATAACTCATATTACTACCACACCAAGCCTCAAGCCTGGCCTCATCATGTCCCTAATCAACAGGATCAAGAGGCCAGGCTTACATTTCTCTCTGGCTCTTTTTGGGCCATTTAAGGACTCCATGTTGTAAGTAGGTTTAACTTAGGAGCTTTTTCAGGTCTAGAATGGTGAATCTCAATATGATAAATCAAAAACTGTTAACTTTAACTTTTTCCTTCAAAAAGAATTCCACCTCACAGCAATGTATATTAAATCCATATGTTTCATTATCTGAGCCCATTCAAATACAGTATAATACCTCACAAAATATATATTATGTTAAATGTGAAAACTGTATGTTGCAGCATTGTGTCAATCAAACCATATGGCAGAGCCCAGGACAAACTGTTATGATTCTGAAAAGGCCAGTAAGCCACCTGGCTCTCTGTAAAATTAAAAGAACTGTGGCAGCAAATACCTTCAGCAGCATTTATGCAAGAGAGACTAAGACATTTAAAGCACTGGACTAAATGATTGACGAATGGTTAATAGCTGGTGGTTGTTTGGTTGGCATCATTGTTTCTGCCTCCATAGCAGACGTGACCTTACACCAAACAACGCATTACCTTCAGCAACTCATAAGAATTACACTGAAATATGGCAAACTCAAGTACATATTGATCATGAAATGCTGAGCAAGGTCCAGCAACTAAAAGATTCTGTTACATGGCTAGGAGAACAAGTACAAGATTTACAGTGGGCTCAGAGACACCAGTGCCATTATAATATTACCCACTTTTGTGTTACTAGAGTTTCATAAATGACATTGAGATTCAATGGCAAAGCATATGCAATCATCTCATGTGACTTGATCCTTTTCATAATGCTTCTTTGGATGTGTTAAAATTATAGTCTCAGGTCCTGGTGATGGTTAATGCCAAAATACTTACTTTTGATAATTAAGAGATTCGGAGAAGTTCAGCTGAAGGAATTTCTTCCCTTAACCCTTTTAAATACTTCCTACGAATATAGCTGGGTTACTAGCTATAACTGTACTGTTATTGTATCCTGGGTCTTATTTTGCATTATCTGTCAAGCAGGGTGGAAACTATTAAACCATCAGGGGGCTGGGGATGTGGCTCAAGCAGTAGCGCGCTTGCCTGGCATGCGTGCGGCCCGGGTTCGATCCTCAGTACCACATACAAACAAAGATGTTGTGTCCACTGAGAACTAAAAAATAAATATTAAAAAAATTCTCTCTCTCTCTCTCTCTCTCTCCTCTCTCTCTCTTTAAAAAATAAATAAATAATAAATAAACCATCAGGAAAGTATAATTCCAAGATTAATCATGCTTGCTATGTTTCAAAGGAACTGGATCCCTGAAATCATGGGGAGAACACCCTAAATTTGATTGGGCCTTAATTGAAAATAATAGAGTTCTCAGCTATATCACATGCCAAAATCATTTTCCTAACACTAATAAACTAGTTAATCTTCACCTTTCATGTTAAAATTATTCTCCTAACACTAGTAAGCTAATTAGTTTTTATTTTGTATGCTACAATAGTTTCCCTAACCTGGCAAACCAGTTAATCTTCATGTTGTTATAATATCTTTTCTTCTAGTTTCAGTTTTACAGTTTCTTAATAAAGTGATTAGCTCAGCCACAACTGCTGGGAAACATCTCAAAACATCTGTCCTTCCACTACTCACTGCCTGATCTTCTGGACCCTCACGAAAAGAATTGACATTGCTTGCACCTCCCCCTCTGCTTGCACCCCATGTTTACTTCCAGGACTCTGAAAGAAGGGCCCCCTCCCAGCAGGAAGCAACCAGAGATCTCACCTTCTCAATTCAATATCCCTGTCAGAGTCTGGAGTGTTGAATATGGAAAATGACAAACCTCAAAATAGTGTGGCCTGGGAAAAGGGAGTGAAGAGGAAAGCAGCACATTGATGGCATAGATACCTTCCCAGTGATAGAACAATCCCTAGAAAGGAAGCCAAAGCATTGATCCTTCCCCAAAGAAATCCTTTCCTAGTGACATACAATGGGACCCTGAAGGGAAAGACATAAGCACTGATCACTGACCCCAGACTCTCCATTCTTCTCCAAGTAAAAATATTGGCCAATAAGAACAAATTTTCAAATTCTCATGTAAAGGTAAAATTTCTAAGCTGATTCTAAGCTGCAAAAGTCTGAGTTAAAGTGTAAAAGACAGGGCATTGTAAAGTTTCTAAATGGCAAGGCCTGGGCTAAAAAGTAAAGACTAGGTATTGTTAAAATTCTTCTGCTACCCCTGGAACCTGTAATCCCTGTAGCTGTTAGGACAATGCTGGAACTGCCCAGTAAATATCTCCATTGATTCCCTGGTTGTTTAATAGCTAAGGGCTCCAAGTAGCTTGGGACGTAAGCATCTAGGCTCCAAAACCAATCAGTTTAAATGTGTACCCCGCTTAGGAGTGACCAATCACCCCTGCCCAGACTGTTCCCGCCAATGAATGTACTAATCCTGTCTCAGAGTTGTTGTTCAATTTTCCCGTGCCTCACGATGATTTGTTCTGATGTATGCAAAGCCCCCCCCCCTCCAAAAAGTGTACTTAAGCTCTGCTTGACCTCTGCTCTGGGCTCTGGGCTGCTCTCCCTTCCTGAGTGAGCCTTGAGCCCCAGCATGCTGGTTCAATAAACTCCCTCCTGCCAATTGCATGAAGCTAGTCTCTTGTGTGGTCTCTTTCTCCACCGGACCCTTGCACTCACAAACCAGTTTCCTGAGTGCACAAATTGACTGCTCACCCTGGATTCCCCATCTCACCCAATGAAACAAACCCTAAATTCCTAAGTGCCCCAAACTGACAAGCTTATTCATTAAGTCACCTCTCAGTGTAACCTACGTAAGCATAGACTCCCCTTGGGCTGATAGCTCATTTTCCACCAGGAAATTGGGTCCCTCGAAGGCATGATTCTGTTCCTGAATAAAGACTTTGGCTGATCTGTGAAGTTTGCATCCAGCCAGGGCTTTGGTGCTAATACCTGCTGTTCTAGCCCAGGTGTCAGAGGTATGGTTGTGCTAGCCTGGAGGCAATCCCAGCTCCCTGCTAGTGAGTCATTCCAGCTGAGGCCTGGTGAGCCAGGCTGTGGATGTACCAGCTGCCAGGCTATGGATGTACACCGCAGAGAGAAGCTGCCCCTGCTGAACCCTGTCCAAATTTCAGCCAAATATTTTTGCAGTTTTAAGCCATGGATTTATGGGCTGGGGTTGTGGCTCAAGCGGTAGCGTGCTCGCCTGGCATGCGTGCGGCCGGGGTTCGATCCTCAGCAACACATACAAACAAAAGATGTTGTGCCTGCCGAAAGCTAAAAAATAAATATTAAAAAATTCTCTCTCTCACTCAAAAAAAAAAAAAAAAAAACTATGGATTTAGAGGTGGTTGTTGCAGAGCTATAGATTACTGGAACCACGACCAGCCAGTTATTTTGTGGGATTTACCTCCATTTGGATGTGCCTGAGGTTTGCTCATTAGATTCAGGCTATGCATTTTGGGCAGAGAACCACTGGAATAATGCTGTGCCTTTGTTACTGCAGCTGCTGGTGACATGTGATGGTGATCTGTTTCCTTACTGGTGATGCTAATGTCAATCACTTGAGTAAGGAGAGGCTGCCATGGTGAAGTTACACCATTGTTACTGCTGTTGACCGGTGATGAGTCCTTGCTTCCCCGATGTTGAAGAATAACACCAAAGAAGCACGCCGAGGCAAGGTCAGAGTAGAAATTATAAGTTTATTAAAGGACAGCAGAAAAGACTTCTCCTGGAAGAAGGGGACCCAAGAGGTGGAATCCGTGGAAGTGCGGTTGTTTCCCCTTTTTATAGTTTTGATGATGGAATGTAGGTTGGAAGGGTTAGTACACAGGTGGGCCAAACGGGCAGGAAGGACTTTTGGGATGGGCTATCTCCAAATCTGTTGGGGGCTGTTTCCTGGGCTCCATTAACATTTCTTTGAGGTGGACTTTGGCCTAGGGCCTTTTTGGGACTTCATTAACATTCCATGAGTCATCCTGTTTTCCCTGAGTCATTCTCAGCATGGCCTCCATTTTAGATTTCACTCGATATTAGACCCGATTTACCTAACTACACTGACTACCTAACTTTAAATCTGGCTTCACTGTGAGATAATGTAAATAAAACCTGTTCCTCATCCCACTTTCATTCACTTATTTTACCAGTTTACTAATTTCATTGATGTTCTTGCCTGAATTTATTATTATTTTTTCCTAATTTATTATTATTTTTTCCTAATTTATTATTATTATTATCATTTTCAGTGCTGGGGATTGAATCCAGGGTCTTGATCACATTAGGCAAGCACTCTACCACTGAGCTACAGCCCCAGTCTTTTTTATTTTATTTTAAGGCAGCGTCTTACTAAATTGGTCATGAACTTGTTATCCTCCTGCCTCAGCCCCTGGGTAGCTGGGATTATAAGTGTGTGCCACTGTGCTGGCCTAAATGTATTGTTTTCATTTAAGTTTTTGAGGTGCTGGCAACTGAACCCAGGGTCTTGTTCTTGCTGGGCTGGTGTTCTATACCCCAGCCCCAAACTTTTTTTGTGATGGTTGCAAAATGATGATTCTCTAGCTCATTTATTCTCTCTGTCTTTGTTAGCTGACATTCCAGTATAAGAAAAAGCTTTCTCTTCTTTTAATCATTCATTTATTTATGTGGGCATAAACTAATGGATTCGTAATGAATTCAGTGGATATTAATTACTGTTTATCTTGTTATATTATCTCAGATTTGATCAGCAAAAAACTCTTTTCAGCTGACTTCTGTGTCCTTTGACATATCCCCATCATTCTTTGGCATTTTCTTACTTCCTGGTACAACAGATCTTCCCTTGGTCACTTTGTCCCTGCCTTGGTCTTGAATTCTGCCATTTCTCCAAGAAGCCCTGGTTTCTCTTACTGGAGAGTAGTATTTAGAAATGGGCTTCTGGGTTCTGATTTTGCTTATTGTTGCTGGAGTGATAGAGCACTGTTTCCAGGGTCTGTCTGTGGCCAGAGACTGTAAGGATCCGGCAAATCATTGGAAAAAGAGACCACAAGAGACCAGCTTCATGCAATGGGCAGGAGGGAGTTTATTGAAGAGGATCCTAATTCAGTGCGCTGAGGCTCAAGGCTCACTCAAGAAGGGAGAGCGGCCCAGAGCCCCGAGCAGGGGTTAAGCAGTGCTTAAGTACACTTTTTGGGGAGGGCGGGAGGCTTTGCATACATCAGAACAAATCATCATGAGGCGCGGGAAAATTGAACAACAACTCTGAGACGTGATTGGCACATTCATTGGCGGGAACAGATCGGGCGGGGGTGATTGGTCATTCCTAAGCGGGGTACACATTCAAACTGATTGGTTCGGGCCCTGTGACAAACTGCACAGGGCCCTAGGCTAAATGGCCAGTAGGGCGTTGTCTTAACTGTCTCAGGAATTTGGGTGTAACAGAGGAACTTAATAATACCTAATCTTTTACATTTTAATTCAAGCTTTCCAGCTTAGAAACTTTACCCTTTCAAGACAAGTGAACACAGCAGCAGACACTGATGAACAATAACGCTGGGGAAAGACTATGGGAGCAGAGAGGGAAGAGACATGTAACCCAAGAAGTCGGGGTTGTGGGAAGGCAAACAAATGTGTCCCAGAGACAAAGTATTTATGGCAAAAGACCTGAGTCAAGAGAACATATCACAATTAAGGAACCAAAGTAGTGTAATGTGGCTAGAAGCTGGAGTGAGGGAGCACTGGTAAGAGAGCAGGTTTGCTGGGCAAACAGGGGCAGTGGATCCAACTACCCAATGAGCGCTGTCAGATGTCTGGAGTTCACCCTGAGAGCAGTGGGGAGCCATTCGAAAGGCTCTCAGCAGAGGTGAGATCTGTGGTTATCTTCAATAAAAAACTTATAGACTCCCCTAAAAGAATTTTGAAAAATCACATACATCCTTCCACATTTTAAGTTAATATCTAATATCTTTTTGTAAGGATCATCTGCCATAGACATGTTGGGACATGCTGGGACTCACAATTGCTGGCTGTAAAGAACAGCAGCCACGGACTGGGGATGTGGCTCAAGCGGTAGTGCGCTTGCCTGGCATGCATGCGGCCCGGGTTCGATCCTCAGCACCACATACAAACAAAGATGTTGTGTCTGCCGAGAACTAAATAAGTAAATAAATAAATTTTCTCTCTCTCTCTTTAAAAAAAAAAAAAGAACAGCAGCCACAGGTAGGCTTAGTCATGGCTGGATGCAATTGATAAGAACCATCATCTAGATACAGACAGAACAATTCTGGAGAGTGATAACAATGAGCACCAACTGGGAACTGCATATAAACCACTTGTCCAGCCACATCAGAGAGCTTCCCTCCAAGGACATCAGTGAGACTGGAGGCCTCACTGTCCCCAGGTTGACTCCACCATTCCCTGATGTCTACCGTTGACTGGAGAGAACCACTGGACAATGATAACACCTGCTTTTTGGCTAAAAAAGCCACGTGGCATTAGAGGTACTTTGGGGCTCGTGTTGCCCTAGGATTGTTATTTGCTGGTAGTGTTTAATTGCCACAGGATTATGCGATTTGCTTATAATGTTTAATTAGTGTGCATTAAATGCTAGTTGGGGTGTTCCAGCACACCCAACACTTTTTGCATTAATTGTTTGTGTTTGATGATTGGTGCGACCAATATACACTTGCATTTAAAGACAATCACCTCGGAGTAATTCATGATGTCGCTTTCCGTAAGTTGAAAAGATGTTAACTTATTTTTGGTTAATGGGAGATTGAAAATGTTAAGCATTTTGAAAGATGAAATAAAATTACTACGAGTTATATCTGAAATAAATATTTCATGACATGGTACAAATCTGAAGAGTCTTGTAAAAGTTTTATCTGTGGGATTTATTAAATGTATCTCGAAAAATGTTAGCATCCCAGAAGCCATGGCTACCTTTATGAGTAACCCCATTGGACTGGGAATGTAGTAGAGAACTTGTCTAGCATGCACAATGCCCTGGGTTCAATCTCCAGCATCACACACACACACATAGCATCACTATTGTATGCTGCCTATCTTGAATTGTTCTGAATTCATCCCGATTCTCACTTTTAAATTTATCTACATGGTTGAACTGTTTTGATGACTAAGGAAAAAATTACTCACTTAAGTAATATATAAATGACTAACCCACTTATAATCTTCTGGCTTCTTTATGATCAATAACTATGAATCTCAGTCCTAAAAAAATATCTACATGGCAGGTAAGGGAAGGAGGAACTTATACATTTAAAATGTTTCAATTAATTCTTTTTCTTTTTTTGGTACTGGGGAAACTCAGGGGTGCTCAAGCACTGAACTATATCCCCAGCCCTTTTTCATATTTTATTTAGAGACAGGGTCTTACTGAGTTGCAAGTGGCTTGCTAAGATGCATAGGCTGGCTTTGAACTTGTGAGCCTTCTATCTCAGCCTCCCTAGTCGCTGGAATTACAGGCGTGCGCCACCACACCCGGTTCAATTAACTATTAAAAGAGATTTCCAGACTTCTGTGAAGATGTAATAACAGGGACTGGATTTACCCTCCTGCCTAAAACAACCAACTCATGTCACAGGAAAGCAGGGAGCTGAAACTCCAAACCTCGGCTCTTGTGTTCCCCATGACAGAATATTTAAAGTCAGACACCAAAAGTCATGCAAGAGAACTTTATTAGAAGTGAAATTGAGGGGAAAATAAAGTAAAAAGAAAAGTGAAGCTTATGCAAAAAGCATCTTAAGGGGGCCATCTCCAAGTGGATAAGGACCCAGAGACAAGCGGTCCCCAATTTTATTACTGTTTGATGTTTACCAGGAGAACTGGGGACACCTTCTGTATTCTTTGCTCTTTGTTTATCTCCCTCTTCACCTTGGGTGGTGGAGTTTTCGACTTTAGTTGGTCCTCTCTGGAACTGTCAGGGTGGCCATCCTATTTAGGGAACTTCTTCTACAAGTCAACCCATGTTAGTGTGGGCACTGGGGTCAATTGCTGGTCAGAAGTTACCTTAGTGATCTGTGCTACTAAAGGAATCTTTCTTCCCAGACAAAGGAGACACCCTAGCCATAATTCCTAGCTTCATACCAACCTCAGTGGATTCTGTCAAGAATTAGTCCCATGAATCCTTTTCTCTTGATGTGCCTTCCACATTAGCTTCTTTGCTTCTGTTTGTTTTCTACAAATTAACTACCACACTTTGCTTTCTCATTTACTTTGTGAGTAATTTAAAGAAGACCCTAAAAGAACCCTTAAAGAATACTTGTGACCTTGCCTGCATTTCACTGCTCATTGCTAGCTATTACCTAACACTCAGAGAAAATATATGGAACAATGGTTTCAAGGTATTGAACAATAGGCAACAAAAGACAGCAATCCCTGGTAGGAAATAAAAAAGGAGAGCATACCTGGCACCGTGCCTCTGGAGGCTGAAGCAGGAGGATGGAGATTTCAAAGCCAGTCTCAGCAATGATGAGGCACTAAGCAACTCAGTGAGACCCTTTCTCTAAATAAGATGCAAAATAGGGCTGGGGATGTGGCTTAGTGATGGAGTGCCCCTGAGTTCAATCTCTGGTACAAAAAAAAAAAAAAAAAAAAGGAGAGCACTTTGATTGCCCCAGCTGACTTCCTCAACAGTCTCCAGAGCACAAACATAACCCTTATTATATCAGTAATCATGTTAAATATAAATGACCTTAACATGCCAATTAAAAGAAATTGACAGATAGGTTGAAAACAAGACCCAACTATATACTGCCTATAAGAAACACTTTAACCATAAAGATGCAAACAAGTTAAAGGAATGCAAAAGATACACCAAGCCAATAGTAGTCAAGAAAGCACAGCCTGGTGTGGTAGCCACCTAGGAGACTGTAGCAGAAGGACTACAAATTCAAGGCCAGTCTCAGCAATTTAGTGAGACCCTGTCTCAAAATGAAGAGGGTTGGGGAGGTAGCTTGGTGGTAGAGTGTTTGCCTAGCATATGGCATGTTCCATCCCCAGAACAGGATCAAAAAAAAAAAAAAAAAAAAGCAGGCATTGCTATTTTAATATTGAATAAAGTAGATATTAAAGTAAATAATATTACCAGGGGTCAAGAACATCATTTCATAATGATAACATGGTCAACAACAATGTTGAACATTTAGGATGCTAATAACAAAGGTTCAAAATAAATCAAACAAAAGTTGATAAGAAAAGTCACAATTACAGCTGGAGATGTGAACACTCCTCTCTAACCAATGAGTAGAACAAGTGAACAGAAAGTCAGCATCTGTTTTGAGCAGCATCATTGACCAAGTCAATGATGTTCTTGACCCCTGGTAATATTATTTATCTTTTGATTTCCAAAGATTTGGAGATTTTCCAGCTATATCTATGTCATTCATTTCTAATTTATTTCTGCTGTGATCATAGAATATATTTTATACAACTTGAACCCTTTAAATATCTTGAGCCTTATTTCATGGCTTGTAATCCAGCTGATTTTGGCAAAGGTTCTGTGTGTACTTGAGAAGAATGTGCATCATACTGTTGTCTGGGATGTTCAATGAATGGTGAATGGATTGAACAACAACTCTCAAACATGATTAGTCCATTCATTGGTGGGAACAGGTCGGGCGGGGGTGATAGGTCAGTCCCAAGGAGGGGGGTACATTCAAACTGATTGGTTTGGGCCCTGAGATGCCTACGTGCCAAGCTGCACAGGGTCCAGGTTATTAAACAACTAAATGGTCAGTACTGGGCATTGTCTTAACTGCCTCAGGAATTTCAGGTTCTGTGTGCAGTTCAGAAACTTTACAATACCTAGTCCTTTACATTTTAACTCAGGCTTTGCAGCTTAGAAACTTTACCCTTTCACTGCTTATATCCATCTTGGATATAAGTACTCTGGTGAGTCCCGAATTCGAGCATAATAGATACACATTCAAGGGAGTGTGTGGGCTGTCTTGAGAGTGAGAAGCACCCCTCACTTGGACTGAGGATCCAATATTTATAGAAGGGCTATACCAGGGGCTGACCAGAGGTGGATCCAAGGTAGAACTGCACAATTCCGCCAGTTTTCCCTTGCCGTTGTGTATTTTCCTCATTTTAAAAGGGCATGGGCCAAGGGCTTCTTGCTCAAGATTTAGAACTATGCTTTCTGCTATGGGTGTTTCTTTTTTTGGTTGTCAATGGACCTTTATTATTTAATTTATTTATAGGTGGTGCAGAGAATCGAACCCAGTCCAGTGTCTCACACATGCTAGGCAAGTGCTCTACAACTGAGCCCTAGCCCCAGCCCCTGATCCTTTAAGATTCCCTATTTCTCTTTCTTTATCCTAAATCCCTATCTCAGGCCCAACATAGACTGACCCTCTGAAACCCTAAGCCAAAATAAATTTTTCCCCTCAAAGTTATTCTTGTCAGGTATTTTGTCACAGTGACAAAAAATTGACTTACACAATTGTAGATGCAAAAATTCAAAACCAGAATTTTAGCAAATTAAGTCCAACGTATAAAAATGAAAGTATGTCAAGATGTGTTGAGGGCTGGGGTTGTGACTCAATGAGTAGAGTGCTTTCCTAGCATGTGAAGGCTCTGGATTCAATTCTCAGCACTGCATCTAACTATATAAATAAATAAATAAACTCATAAAATAAAGGTTCATCAACAATTAAAAAAATTTTTTTTTTAAAAAAAGATGTATTGAAGTTTATCCCAAAAATGTAGGCCTGGTTTAATAGTCAAATATCAATCACCCTATTTACCACATTAACAAAATGAAAAAACAAAACTATTTAGTTATCTGTGGCTACAGAAACAGAGTTGGACAAGGTCAATCTCTTTTGTGTGGCACTGGGGAATGGAACCCAGGGCCTCTCGAATGCTAGACAAGTGCTCTACCTCTGAGCTACTTTCCAAGTCCCTAGTATTTTAAAATTTTATTTTATTTTTCAGTTCTGGGGATTGAACCTGGAAGCACTCTACTATGGAGCTACAGCCCCAGTCCTTTTTTTATTTTTTATTTTGAGACAGGGTCTTGCTAAATTGGCCAGGCTGTCCCTGAACTTGCAATCTCCTGCTTCCATCTCCTGAGTTGCTAGGATTACAGGTGTGTGCCCCCAAACCCAGCACAATATCCATTCTTGATAAAAACTCTCAGTAAGGAATGCTCTCAACTTGATAAAGGGTCTTTATCAAAAATATGTATTTCTGGGCTGGGGATGTGGCTCAAGTGGTAACGCGCTCGCCTGGCATGCGTGCGGCCCGGGTTCGATCCTCAGCACCACATACCAACAAAGATGTTGTGTCCGCCGAGAGCTAAAAAAAAAAATAAATATTAAAAATTCAAAAAAACAAAAGTATGTATTTCTTTCTCTTCCTCTCCCCCTTCTCCTCCCTCATCCCTACCCTCTCTTAATCTCAAGGGAAACAGGATTACTTTTCTTTCCCATCCTAGGCAAAATTATCTGTCCTTAAGCACACACCTAGCACTCCAACCAAGTAACTCAGATTTAAGAGATGGCACCAGCAGATCTAGGAAATGACTACCTCTCAAATTACAAATCTGGACAGGGAATATCAGGAATGTATCCTTTGAATCACCTCTTTAAAAATCCCCTGATCTCTCTGATGGAGAGAATCACACCTCTGGGACAGAAGTCTCCTGTGTTTCTCCTTTGCCTGCAAAGCAATGAAACTAACTTTATTTATTTATTTTTGGTACCAGGTACTTTACCACTGAGAGATATCCCCAGCCCTTTTTAATTTTTTGAGACAAGTTCTCCCTAAATTGCTTACAGCCTTACTAAATTGCTGAGGCTGGCTTTGAACCTGTCAATCTCTTGCCTCAGCCTTCTTAGTCATTGAGATTATAGGCGTGCACCATTGTGCCTGGCAATAAAACTTCTTTTTCCTTTTTCTCAAAACTGTGTCCTTGTTATTGGATTGGCATTGGGTTATGAAGGCCGAGTTTTGGTAATAATATCATGGCGCCAGTGAAAGTAGGCACAAAAATTTGGGGACAGAAATTAGTGTGCTGTATTTGTTGTGTTTGGGGTCCAAAACAATGTTGGGATATCCAACTGAGAGTATACACAGTTAAATAGATCTGGAGCTCAGAAAAGAGATCTCAGAAGCCTCTTAGGAGTAATTTATTTTTTTAAATAAGTGCTAAAGGGAAACAGGTGAAGAGTTAAGATGAGAAGGGGCCTAGAAATGCAAATACTGAAGAACACTACAATGACGACTAGGGAGGATATGGATAAGGTAAAAAAGGCAATTAAGAGTAATCATAGTGGGGCTGGAGATGTGGCTCAGCGGTAGCGCGCTCGCCTGGCATGCGTGCGGCCCGGGTTCGATCCTCAGCACCACATACCAACAAAGATGTTGTGTCTGCCGAGAACTAAAAAATAAATATTAAAAATTCTCTCTCTCTCTCTCTCTCCTCTCTCACTCTCTCTTAAAAAAAAAAAAAAGAGTAATCATAGTATGAAAAGATGCCACTATGGAGCACTGTAAGGGAAATAGTTTAAAGACAGCAGAGGTCAACAGAGTCCAAAGTCCAAGAGGAACTCCAACAGGGATCCTTGTGTATGCTGAAATTCTTAATAAACACAAGTGACCTCTAGAAATCATTTAAAGTATCCATTATCTAATATGGATGAGAGCTAGCCAATCCTCGATGTCAGCACATCACCTCACATTCCATGCTCTCAGGGGTGAACATTTAGGCAAGCTGAGACGCTCCTATTGGCTACCAGAGTATTCTCCAGATTGTTCACACAGACTCACCAAGACAACCCAGTATCCATGACTTTGGAGGGCTCCAATATTCATTTTTTCAGATCAAAAAAAGGTAGGTGGAATATTTTGAGTCTAAACCTATTCTTTTCCAGGTTGGGTAACCTTTACTTCTGTATTGAGAAGCATATTAATTCACTCAAACTTGATTTTCTCCTCTGTATCAGGGAGATAGAAATACCAATTCTTTTATTTTTAAAAACTTTTTTTTTTTTTGGCACTGGGGATTGAATGCAGGGTGAGTTAAATCCTCTATCCTTTTTATTTTTTAAGACAGGGTCTAGCTAAGTTGCTTAGGACCTGGCTAAGGTGCGAGCCTGGCCTCCAACTTCCTACTATCCTTTCTCACTCTAGGAGGTGTGCTCACAGTGCCAGGCTAAGAAACTCCAATTCTAGATTAAGGTGGATTTTATAAGCATGGGCATTTCTCTCTGGATCGCTCTCTTTTTTTTTTTGGTGCCAGGGATTGAACCCAGGTGTGCTTAACCACTGAGCCACATCCCCATCCTTTCTTATTTTATTTATTTATTTATTCATTAGATTTTGAGACAGGATCTCTCCAAATTGCTGAGGCTGGCTTTGAATTTGCAATCCTCCTGTCAGCCTCCTCTGCTGCTGGGATTGCAGGTGTGCTCCTCGGGTAGCAAAGCATGAGCCCCCTGTATGGAAAGAGCTGGGTATTTGTAGAAAGGTTTTGTTAGGGGAAGAATTTCGAGAGTGTTAGTGTCAGTCAGGTGGCGCACACCTATAATCCCAATGGTTTGGGAGGCTGAGACAGGAAGATGGCGAGTTGAAAGTCAGCCTCAGCAAAGGCGAGGTGCTAAGCAACTCAGGGAGACCTCTCCGAATAAAACACAAAATAGGGCTGGGGATGTGGCTTAGAGTCGAGGGCCCCTGAGTTTAATTGCCGCTACCAAAAACAAAACAAAACTGTTAGTGTCGTTTCGACCCCAATTTGAGTCCCTGGATAACGAAATTCAAGGCAATACTTGTTTTGATAGGTAGGTAGAGGGGCTGCAGCTCGCTCCCTCCAAAGATCCTAATAAAAATAAAAAGTTTGTTTGCTATATAAATAGAGCTGCAAGAGCAGTCTCTTGGCTCAGCAGCCTATCCAAAAGCTGCTCCCCAACTCCGTTCTTTTGGAAATGCTGCTCCTGCTGTGGCCACTTCCCCAGCCCGGCATCCATTGGGGATTGAACCCAGGGGCACTTTACCGCCGTACTACACCCAGAGCTTTTTATGCATTTATATATTTTAAAATATATATCTTTTTTTTAGTTGTAATTGGACATGTCTTTATTTGTTTATATGTGGTGCTGAGGATCAAGTCTCACACGAGCCACTGAGCCACAACCCCAGCCGCAAAGCTTTTATTTTGAAACAGGGTCTCCCTAAATTGCTGAGGCTGACCTCCAGCGGTCCTCCAGCCTCAGGCTCCCGAGCCGCTTAGACTACAGGAGTGTGCCACCGCTCCTGGCTATGGGCCTTTGGATGGATCGAATGGTCCAATCCCACACTGATGCCCCCTGATTGACCACGAGACTTTTCGAAGCAGGACGCGGCCAGGGCCCCTCCGGTATCCGGCAGCCGCCGAGGGCCTCCAGTGCAGCTCTGCAGAGGCGTGCCCTCCCGGGCCCGCCACTCTGCCTGCGCGGGGCTCTGAGCGCTGCAGGGCAGCTCCCGGGCCTTGCGGCTGGAGGGGCCCAGGCGCAGGCGAGAGGGATCCTCCTCCAAGCGGAGGCGAGGGACGTGAGGCCCTGCGAACTCTTCCCCAGGACGGTGTGGGGACCGCTTCTTTGTGGCCGCGGGGGCGGTCCTCGGAGGTGGCTCCGCCCACTCAGGGGCGGGTACCACTCCCCGGCTCCTCCCCGTGCTTGGGCGGAAGCGAGCGCGGCGCGCGGCGGCGCTGCTCTCCGGTGGCGCTGGGCTCGCGCGCGGATCAGGCCCGACGCTCTCCGCCTCCAGGCCTTGCGCTCGGCCTCGTTCCGCGGCGTCCGCTCCTCCGGCAGCTCACAGCGTGTCTCGTGCGCCTGCCGCTGCGGCCCCAATGGCTCTGTGCAACGGAGACTCTAAGGTCAGCCTCGGGCGCGCTCATCGCTTCCCGCCCGCTGCGGCGCGGGGCCCGACCCCGAGCCTTGGCGGCCTCTCACCTCCCGCGCCGGGCCTGGCTCAGGGCAGCCCCCCGTCCCACCCGCCGCGAGCCTGCTCCGGGAGCGGCGGCGCTTTGTTGGTTCCGCCTGCGAGTCGGTGCGGGCGAGCTCCCGCCGGCGGGGGCGCAGGGCCGGCGGGGGCCCTCGGAGGCCCTCGGAGCCCGAGCCTGGCGGGGTCGCCGCCTCGGGCCGGCCTCCTCCGCCACGCGCCGCCTGCCGCCCTCTGCCGCTGCGCCCCTCCCCGCGGCCCGCGCGCTGGCAGGTGAGCCGGGGCCGCCCCGTCCGCGCGCCCTGCTCGGGCACCGGCCTCCTGCCCGCTGCGAGCCTGCCGCCACCTCTCGCGCGGCGTGGGGCTCAGTGGCCCGGAGTCCGCCCAGCCCCGCCTCGAGGCGTTTGGCCCGGGTGCGAGGTGCGCCTTCCCGGGGCAAGGTGTGCTTGGTGCACGATTGTGGCCAGGCTTTCGGAAGCACGTGGGTCAAGGTCGCTGGGGTGCGTGGAAGGCTGGCTTGGATGGAGGTGACCTGGCCGAGCGGGCTGCGGTGTCCAGTCCTGGTTGCAGGTCCTGGTGGGGCCGCTGTGGGAGGACGGGCGCTCGGTACCTGATCACGACCTGTTTGCTGAACGGACGAGACCGGTCATGAGGTATTGGTGATGCGCAGGCTGGCTGGAGCGCTTCCTCCGATCCTAAAGCCAGACGAGACGCTCAACCCTTTAGTTTCATATCTCAGAAGCTGATGTGAACCCGAGTGCAGCTCTCTCCACTTGCCCTAATTTTGATCTTTACAACTCGCGGAAAGATCCATCTTTAGGCTCACAGATGAATCAACTGTTAGCATTAGAAGGACTCAGACCTAATTTTCATGCTTTGAAAATTACCTAGTGCGTTCCAGAAGAGGAAGACTGACGTTAAGATAGGCCCCCTCCTTTTGTTTTGACTTGACCGGGAATTTTAAAGAGAATCTTGATCAGTTTGATAGGTTTGAGCCCAAGGTGAACTAAGTTTTATTTCAAGGCTCTCGATATCTTTATAATGTAATGAACCATTTCACAAAAGTATTTTGAAAATTGGATGTGGATCAAGTTGGAAGCATTTTCAAGAGGAGTAATTGGGGAATTAACACATTTAATCAAATCTGTAATTTTTATGTACTAAGGGCGAGGGAGAATCCCTGATGCCTGATTTTAAGTATTTAAAGTAAAGATATGTTAAATATAGGGAAATATGCACAGTAAATAATTGAAGTAAGATTTTCTAAGAGACCCACCTGGAAGTCTGAGTAGGAGTCACTTTTCCAGAGCCTACCACTGAACCACTGTCCCATGAGACTAAAATACCAGTAAAATACTGAGGAACTTAATTCTGGCTTAAAAAAGGGACATTAATTATGCTTCTGTACATTATATGCACATCCTAGTTTATAAATTAAAAATTGGGAAAGGGCCGGATTTGATTTCTATTTCTGGTACATTTATCAGAGTTTTCTAAAATGGCATTTTTGTACAGTACAGACTAGGGAGTGACCTAAATGCTGTAAAATAATTCGGATATTTTCTTTGGTTTTGTACATAGCATTTTAGAGCTGGGAAGGAAGGACCTGTATGTCATAGCTGGGATTAGAATCTAGCTTATTTTTCTTTTCTCTTCCAGGCTACTTGGTTAACCTCAAGGCAGACTAGTTTGTTTATAGTTAAGGAACTGATGTAATGTTATTAAATTAAAGATCTCATTTCATATAAACAAAAGCATAGAGAGTGTTTCTCGAAGTACTTTTTCTCACTAAGGCAAGGTTGTATATAAAGAAGACAGCATTATCAGTGGGCTTGTTTGTATGACTTGTCTAGTTTCCTGCTGTTTGTCCCCTTGTCTAAGCTGAAGGCTCTTGATTGGAGTAGGGTGGTACCTTCCCTGAGATGTTATGACTGTGTGTATGAGGCTTGGATTAAAGGTATTATCTATTGGTTGGGTAATATAGACTCTTGAATGTTATCTAACAGTGTGAATTTTTATTGTTTCTTCTTTGCTGGAGATTGAACCCAGGATCTTATGCATGCTAGGCAAACACTCTACTACCGCTGAGCTATATCCCCAGCCCTAATAATGTTAACTTTAAAGTTGAAACTTCCAAAACTAAGGTTTTAAGTTTAATGGAGCTATAACCTGGATTTTTTATCTGGGATGTATTGGGAATCAAACAATTATCACCTTTAAAAAATTTTTATTTTGTTTGTTTATTTTTATGTGGTGCTGAGAATTGAACCCAGTGCCTCACAAGTGCATGGCAAGTGCTCTGCCACTGAGCCATAACAGCCCAGTTATCACCTTTTATAATAATGTGTTATGTGAAAAAAATTTCAAAGTTCAAAGATGGAGTTTTTTACCTTCTTGTTTTGTTCCATAAGTATATTGCAAAAAGAATGTTTTTTTTATTGTAGTATGTTCTTAGATTTGAAAGATTTTGAAAGTTTTCCAGGAACCTCAGATGACATTACCTTTAGAGTAGGCCAACTTGTCACTTAGGAAAACTAATTGTCTTTTTAAGAAAATTTGTGTGTGTGTAGTGCTGGGATTGAACAAGAAGGGCTTTGTATGTGGTAGTCATGTTCCTTTCCAATGAGCTACATCCCCAACCCAAGAATTTTAGGTTTTATTTTTATAAAATTATAGAATTTTGGGGTTTTATTTTATTTTTATTTATTTATTTTTGGTATAAGGGATTGAATTTAGACACTTTGCCACTGTGTTACATCCCTAGCTCTTTTTATTTTTTTGGTGGGGTACTGGGGATCGAAGACCCCTGAGCCACATCTCCAGCCCTCTTTTGTATGTTTAATTTAGAGACAGGGTCTTCCTGAGTTGCTTAGTGCCTCGCTTTTGCTGAGGTTGGTTTTGAACTTGCCATCCTCCTTCCTCAACCTGTGATTACAGGCATCTGCCACAGCTCCTGGTATGTTTTTTAAATATATACTTGTCCTATACTTATTTTGAAGATAAACTGAAGTATAATCTGGAGGATACTATTTGAAGTAAGGAATGATTATTTGTTGTGCAAAATAAACTCTTATGGTACTTAAATTTTGTTTTTTTTTGCCTCTATCTAAACTCTATATAGATGCTTAAAATGAGTGAAGCCCTCAGGGTTAATACATAATTCTGAATCAAGAAAGGAATTTTTTCATAGTTTTAAATTTTGCATATATTTAACGACAGGTTAGGTAGAATTTTATTTTTTTGTGCTTGTTGTGGAATAAAGACTTTTTTGTATTCAAAATCACAGTGATTTAATAAATATAGCTTTGCTATAGTAATACCTTAACAGTTGTTTTTCTTGTTGGACCCTTGCCATGGCTTCAGGTTTATGTTTTGAGGATCCAGGTGATACTTTTTTGTTGTTAAGTCTTTATACTCAAGATTATTCAGTAAAATAATGTGCTAGGAAGAAAGTGGTTGTAGCAGCATGACTATATACTCTCAGTGCCTAAATGGAGACACAAGCATAAAAAGAAGTATGGAAATAATTGATAAATATCGCTGCAAAATAAAATATTATCAAACAAAATAAATAATTGTGGCTTTAGGCAATTCAGTAAATGGCAAAACACCTGTTGCAAGAGTGCTTTGTTTACTCTCTTCTGTACAATGCACAGGAGCCTTCAGCATCTTTCCTATCTGTATTTCTCAAAATCTGACCTTTTCCACTCCACCCAGAATATGATGGCCTAGAGGGTTTGTGCATCTGCACGCTGTGGAATGGCTCTGCCACAACTGGCAGGTGGACCCACTGTCTCGTGGGCACTGCAAATTCTCATGTGTCCATTCTCACCTGAGACCAGGTAGCTAGCTACCCCTAGTGTAATGCCAGTGTCCAAGTGTGCTGTATTGTATACAGAAAGAGCTGTGTTGTCTGTCTGGCTCTCAGACTGAACCAGAAGTTAAAGAGGGCTGAGGCATTGGCAGGAGGTGGAAATGTATAGTGAAAGTCCAGCAAGCTCCTCTCATCCTGCCTTAATGCAATCTTACATGATAATATGTTGTTAAAAATGGAAGATCTCAGACAAATGTTAAGTTGTGAGATACACTGGACAGTCCTGGGTGATTTGGTCTGCGTAGTCACTTCACTGTGGACCACTTGCTGTTCTGAGTCTGGCTCTGGTTTCTAGTGAAGTGTATTTACAATTTGGCTAAAGTTCAAACCTAATGTATATATGTTAGGATTATTTTTTGAATTAATAATTGTGCTAATAACAAGGCTATTATAAAATTCTTGAAAATTGAGGTCATAAATTACTTGTTTTTTAAAATCAGTTTTATTGGTGTGTTATAATTAAACATGATAGTGGGATAGTTGTGACATATTCATACACACATATTTGATTGGTTTATGCCGAGCTGCCTCCCCTTGCCCTTTCCTCACACCTCTCCAGTCCTATTCCTCTATGGGCCTCCCTTCTGTTTTCATGAGATTCTCCCCGCCTTTCATGCATTTTTTTCTCTAGCTTCTACATTTGAGAGAAAACATACAATTCTTAACTTTCTGAGTTTGGCCTATTTTGCTTAACACAATGCTCTCAAGTTCTGTCCACTTTCCTGCAAATGCCACATTTCATTATTTTTTGACTGAATAAAACTTCATTGTGTGCGTATACTTCATTTCCTTTGTTCATTCATCTGTGGACAGTCATCTAGGCTGGTTCCATGACTTGGCTATTGTGGATCATACTGCATTAAACATAGTATGCTGATTTTAAAATTCTTTTTTTTTTTTTTAATAAATGGATTTTTTTTCCTTTTTTTGATATGGGGGATTGTACCCAGAGGCACTTACCCAGTTACATCCTCAGCTCTTTTCATTTTATTTTGAGAGACAGTCTTTCTAAATTGCCTAGGCTGGCCTCAAATTTGGAATCTTCCTGTCTCAGCCTCCTGAGTATAGAATTGGAGGTGTGTGCCACTGCACTCTGCTTACTTTACATTTTTTGTGATAAATACTGAGGAGTGGCAGGGCTGGGTCATCTGGTGGTTTCTTTTTTTTTTTTTTTTTTAAAGAGAGAGTGAGGAGAGAGAGAGAGAGAGAGAGAGAGAATTTTTAATATTTATTTTTTAGTTTTCGGCGGACACAACATCTTTGTTGGTATGTGGTGCTGAGGATCGAACCCGGGCCGCACGCATGCCAGACGAGCGCGCTACCGCTTGAGCCACATCCCCAGCCCTGGTGGTTTCATTTCTAGTCTTTTGAGGAACCGCATACTGATTTCCATAGTGGTTGTACTAATTCAGGGTCCACCAGCAGTGACTAAGTGTGCCTTTCCCCTCTCATCTTTACCTGCAGTTATTATTTGTATTCTGGATTTTTGCCATTCAGACTGAAGTGAGATGAAATCTCAGTGTAGGTTTGATTTACATTTCCCTTATTGCTAAAGATATTAAACATTTTGGGGCTAGAGTTGTAGCTCCCTGGTAGAGCACTTGCCTGGCAAGCGTGAGGCCCTGGGTTCGATCCTCAGCACCACATAAAAATAAATAAATAAAAGTACTGTGTCCAACTACAACTTTAAAAAAATAAATAAAACCTCACAGTATGCCATGTAATTTAAATCATCTTCACCTCATCTGAAATGTGGAGAACTAATCTCAGGATTAGTCTCATTATGAACTGAATCTAGGACTTAGATTAGTCTTTTTAGTCTCATTAGAACTGAATCTAGGACTTAAGGTTTCTTTCTTTCTTTCTTTCTTTTTTTTTTTTCTTTTTGCCACTGGGGATTGAACTCAGGGACACTCAACCACTGAGCTATATCCCCAGCTCTGTTTTGTATGTTGTTTAGAGACAGAGTGTCATTGAGTTGCTTAGTGCCTTGCTTTTGCTGAGACTGGCTTTGAACTCCTGATCCTCCTGCCTCAGCCTCCTGAGTCTGTGGTCACCATGCCCAGCTAGGACTTAAGGTTTCTGACATCCTGTTTTGAACAAATTTTAGATGAGCAGCCCTTAATTTAGGAAATTTTAAATGAACAGAAATATTGGCAGATACATCATTGTTTTGATCTTATTAATAATATTGGAACTTTTTTTGTTCTGAGATTTATTTATTATTTTGTACAAGCAAGTTAATATTTGCTTTTCTCTCCTTCCTTCCTTCCTTCCTTCCTTCCTTCCTTCCTTCCTTCCTTCCTTCCTTCCTTCCTTCCTCCTTCCTTCCTTCCAGGGGCGCTTTACCACTGAGCTACATGCCAACCCTCCCCACCCTTATTTTGCTCTAGCTTCCCCTTGTGACCAGAAAACATATGACCTTTGATTTTTTTCCAGTCTGGCTTATTTCACTTAGCATAGTATTCTCTATTTCCATTCATTTACTGGCAAATGCCGTGATTTCATTCTTTATGATGGACTAAAACTTTATTGTGTATTTATACCACAGTTTCACAGTTTCTTAATTCTTTCATCTGTTGATGGGCATCTGGGTTGAAGCCATAATTCAGCTATTGTGAATTGTGCTGCTATAAAAATTGATGTTCTGTGCAGGTATGGTGGTGCACAACTGTAATCCCAGAGACTAGGTAGGATGAGTTAGGAAGATTACAAGTTGAGGCCAACTTCAGCAATTTAGTGAGACACTGTCTTAAAAATAAAACATAGAAAGGGCTGGGTATATGGCTTAGTGATTAAGTGTCCCTGGTACTGAAACAAACAAAAATTGATGTTCCTGTATCACCATAGTATGGCAATTTTAGTTCTTTTGGATAGGATAATAGGATAAATAGGATAGTTGGGTCACACTACCATGATTCCATTCTTAAGTCTTTTGTTTTCTTTTTCTTGGTATCAGGGATTTGAACTCAGGGGCACTTAACCACTGAGCCACATCCCATGCCCCGTTTTGTATTTTATTTAGGTCTCACTGAGTTGCTTATCGCCTCACCATTGCTGAAACTGACTTTGAACTCGCCATCCTCCTGCCTCAGCCTCTGGAGCCACTGCTCCTAGCTTTTGTTTTTGAACCAGGGATTGAACATAGTGGTGCTGAGGCTGGCTTTGAACTTGTGATCTTCCTGCCTCAGCCTCCTGAGCCTCTGGGATTATAGGAGTGCGCCATTGTGCCTGGCTCCATTCTTAGTCCTTTGTAGCATTTCCATATTGCTTTCCAGAGTTGTCGTACTAATTTGTAGTTCACCAGCACTGTATAAGTGTACCTTTTCCCCCATGTCCTTGCCACCATTTATTATTATTTGTATTCTAATAATTGCCATTCTAACTGGAGTGAGATGAAATTTCCATGCAATTTGGATTTGTATTTACCTGGTTGTTAGAGTTGTTGAACATTTTTTGCATATATTTGTTGGCCATTGTATTTCTTCTTTTGAGAAATATCTGTTTAGTTATTTTGTCCATTTATTGATTGGGCTATTTGTTTCTGGTGTTAAAAGTTTGGGTTCTGTATATATGGTGGATATTAATTCCCTCTCAGAGGAGTAGCTGGCAAAGATTTTTCTCTTCTTTAGATTTTCTCTTCATGCTCTTTCCTTTGCTGTGCAGAACATTTTAAATTTGATGTTGTGGGGGCTGGGGCTGTGGCTCAAGTGGTAGCGTGCTCGCCTGGCATGCGTGCGGCCTGGGTTCGATCCTCACCACCACATACCAACAAAGATGTTGTGTCCGCCGAGAACTAGAAAATAAATATTAAAAAAAAAAAAATTCTCTCTCTCTCTTTCTCTCTCCTCTCTCACTCTCTCTTTAAAAAAATAAAAATAAAATAAATTTGATGTTGTCCCACTTATTGATTCTTGATTTTATTTCTTGAGCTTTAAATGTCTTGCTAAGGAAATCAGTGATTGTGCCAATGTATTGGAGTGTTGACCCTATGTTTATTCAGAAAGTTGCAGTTTCTGGTCTAATTCCTAGGTCTTTGATAACTTTGAGTTGAATTTTCTGTAGGGTGAGAGATATGGATTTATTTTCATTCTTCTAAATATGGATATTCAGTTTTTCTAGCACCATTTGTTAAAAAGGCTGTCTATTCTCCAACATGTTTTTGGCATCTGATACTTATGTTGAGTATCAGATGACTATAACTACATGGGTTTGTCTCTGTGTCTTCTGTTCCATTGGTCTTCATATCTGGTTTGGATGCCAATAACAAATATTGGCAATATTCAAATCTTCCCTTTAAAAGATGGGCTGGGGTTGTAGCTTGATGGCAGAGCACTGGTCTAGCATGTGTGAGTCGCTGGGTTTGATCCTCAGCACTGCATAAAATAAATAAAGTATCTTGTCCTCAAAAAAAAAAAAAAAAAGGAAAAAAAAAGAGAAAAGAAAAATTAAATTGGCAATTCATTGTCCTAAGATAACAGTTCTGTGTGTTTTTGGAGCTGATAGTGACCATCCCACCCACCCCCTTTTTTAAGTAGCTGTGATTTTAAGTAGCTGTGATTTTCATAATTCAGATGTTTGTGTCAATGTTTGCAGCTGGAGAATGCTGGAGGAGACCTCAAGGATGGCTGCCACCACTACGAAGGAGCTGTTGTCATCTTGGACGCCGGTGCTCAGTATGGGAAAGTCATAGACCGGAGAGTGCGGGAACTCTTCGTACAGTCTGAAATATTCCCCTTGGAAACACCGGCCTTTGCCATAAAGGAACAAGGATTCCGGTAGACTTTTCATTGATGTTTTTAAGAGGGGTTTGACTTTGTAGGATGGAATATTTTGTTATTAGTTTGCTTGGACACTGAATTTTTTAATGAAAACCATGCAGAGTGGTTTTACAAGAAATTTCCCATGACTTTGATTTGGGGTAAAAGCAAAGAAAAAATTGTAGATCTTTGTCTAATATAAGGGCCAATTGCAACATCTTGTACCCTTGTGGTTAGGCAGCATTTGGTTTATATGTGGTTCCTTCCTTCAGTGCCTCACTTTGGTGAGTGCTGTGCCTTTTCTTATGGCATGCTCACCTTTCTTGGTTAAGAGTCTTCCAGAAGCAGGCGGCTGCAGTTCTTGCCTGTAACTGTCCTTAAATCTAATATTGGAGGTGCTGTGCTTCTCCCCAAATGTGTTTTTTTTTTTTTTTTTTTGAGAGAGAGAGAGAGAGAATTTTAATGTTTTAGTTCTCGGCAGACACAACATCTTTGTATGTGGTGCTGAGGATCGAACCCGGGCTGCATGCATGCCAGGCGAGCGCACTACCGCTTGAGCGGTAAAAAATTAATTTTTTCAAGTGAAAAATGGTTCAAAGAATTTTTGAAGACCTCACCGATATGTATATGCTATCCTGTGAGATTTTTGGTTTCTGAAGTAGAATGAATTGGAAATCAAAAAGGCAGGCTTAAACTTAACTCTGTTCTAGTTTTAGGATACAGATTAAAGATGACTCTCTCTGAAATGTATTGTAGGGCAAGAAGGAATCCTTGAATTCATCTAACTTTGTTGTCTTTGATTTACCAGTAAGAATTGAGAAATCAGAAACATTCTGTCAAACCCAAGCTTCATTGTTCACCTCATTTGAAACACAGAAAAATACCCGGTTAAATTAACTCAGACTACAAAGGTTTTAAAATATGGAGACCCAAATGCTTGATCACCAAATTCTTAAGCATACTTCCTAACAGTTGCTAGGTGCAGCTACCCAGCGATGCTCTCTGCAACGGGAGAAGAGCTACAGCACCTTGCCTTTCAGGTCACTGTCATCCTCCTGCTGGCATTGCTCTCTGATTACCCCTTTATACAATAAATGTTAGTTTTGTGGCATGAGAGACATTCTAATTGTTTTAAAGATCTTGATCTGCCTGATACATAGCATTGGTATTTATAATGACTTATGGCTTGTTGTGCCTTATAATTGCAAGTTAGTTTCAAAATAGAGTAGGAATTGAGAACTCGGAAAGCTCTTCTCAAGATTTATTGAGATAAGACGTTTCATAATTGGTTTAAGTACTGCTTAGGTTTTATCCTGGCTTTAGGCCATCATATTTTTAATTGTACTAAGAATCTTATCTCCTTGAGTTGTTCAGTAAGTTAATGAAGGATCATGGATGGTCCCAGAGTGGAGGTTACCCTTTACAAAACTAAAAAGTAACTTACTAATATTATTGAATGGTAAAAATGTTTTATAGAATTTAAGCTTCTATATTTTTAAGGATCTAGGTTACAGATCTACATGTAGGGCTAATCGTACACCCCTTCACATTTATTATCTGAGTAGGTTGTCTTGCACCTCTGTTTTACAGGAAACATTGAATACTATATCTCATGTTACCTACGGAGTTAAGAGAGTGATTTTTGAGCTCCCAAAGATTATTGTTTTTTAATATATATTTGCATGCCCTAGCTTGTTGAGTTGATTTAAAAAAATTAGTTATACTTGGACACAATATCTTTATTTTGTTTGTTTATTTTTATGTGGTGCTGAGGATTGAACCTAGTGCCTCATGTGAGGCAAGCGCTGTGCCACTGAGCCACAACCCCAGCCCACTGAGTTGCTTTTTTATGTTATTTTGAATTATTAGAAGCTTAGCAGTATATTTCATGTCTTTACATGGCTGGCAGCCCCTAGGTAAAGGGTAAATTTTAACCCAGGTTTATGTAGACTTTTGGTTAGATCTTGCAGTTTGTCTTTTTTAGATGAATTGGATGAATTAATTTAATTGAAACTGAATTAGATGAATTGGATTTAGCTGCAAACCTGTTGGTACTTTCAGTTTCATACAGGGAGCGTGTATGCCTTGGTTGTGAGTCACCATGTAAGGCAAACCTTCACAGTGCAGTCTGAAGGAACAAAGCTGCTGTGACTACACTCTTGTAGCTTGGAGGAGTGGTGCCTGGTGTTGTCAGAAATATGAATATTTAAGTGATACTCATTATTAAAATGATTTAATTTTTTTGAGTGAACGTTGAGGGCCAAATAAAAATAAGATCAGTGTCCAAGTGAGGAACATAGACCTGAGTTTGTACCTCTTCTTTATTCACAAAGTTCCTCTGCTAAGTAAAACCCAGAGGATGCTCTGCAAGTTGTATTTAGCCCAATTATTATACTGGCCTAAATTCTGAGAGCCTAGAAAATGGGGCAAAATTGATATTAGCGCCCTCTCCTGGATCTCAGGGGAAATTGCTGAGAATATAAAGAAATTGTTTCTACTGGAGTATCCACTGACTCTTCCTTAAATCTGCAGTGCCATTATCATCTCTGGAGGACCTAATTCTGTGTATGCAGAAGATGCTCCCTGGTTTGACCCAGCAATATTCACCATTGGCAAGCCTGTTCTTGGGATTTGCTATGGCATGCAGGTACATCTATAAATTTGCTATGATGTCCACTTATATTTTATTCTTTTCATGATTTATATTTCTATTTAGTTGGGTTGCATATTACTGCTGTGTATGAATTGCTATACTAGTGTGATAGAATGGACCTTATAGGGAATCTACAGAAAAGTAACTACCTTTTTTGTGTGTGAATATATTGACATTTACTTTTCTTTAGTAACAAATAGCATAATAAGGGGCTGGGGATGTGGCTCAAGCGGTAGCACGCTCGCCTAGTGTGCGTGCGGCCCGGGTTCGATCCTCAGCACCACATACAAACGAAGATGTTGTGTCCGCCGAGAACTAAGAAAAAATAAATAAATGTTAAAATTCTCTCTCTCTCTGTCCCCCCCCCTCACTCTCTCTTAAAAAAAAAACAAATAGCATAATAATGTGAATATGGTAAAATCTTACAGTTAGCTGTGTATGATGATGGCAGGTGCCTATTGCAGTGACTTGGGAGGCTGACACATGATAGTTGTGGTTTCAAAGGCAGCGTCAGAAATTCACTGAGGCCCTAAGCAAATTAGGTAGGACATATCTCAAACTTCTTTTAAAAAAGGACTGGGGATGTCAGTGTTTAAGCACTCCTGAGTTCAATCCTCCGTACAAAAATTAAAATTAAAAATCTATAAAATCTTCGAAAACACAGGTTAAAAATAATCAGGACAAGTCTTCCTTTGAAATAATGGACTGTAAGAATTAGGTTTCCTCCAATTTCAAAAGTGAAGATACTTAATAGTCTTTGATTTTTTTTTTTTATATTCATTCAGAGATGAACTGTCTGCAGTATACAATGCAATTTGTGAGCATTTCAGACACATTGTCTAGTGATATCTAATGAATTTTAAGCAAAAGTTAAAGGCAGTTAACCAATTTCTATATTTAAATGCCTTCTTTCTCTTAATAATTCTCATATACATCAAGATGTGAGGTCTTGACAAGGACTTTTTTAAATTAAGTTTCAAGGTTTTGTCTTTGTGGTAAATATTTTGCTGTTGTCTAAGGCATATATTTTGGACAAATGCCTTACTACATTTACTTACATGTACGTGGTTTTGGAGGTTGAAGAAAGTTTGAAATTAAGACCGCATAGGAAGAATTAATATTATCAAAATGGCCATGCTACCAAAAGCGTTATACAGATTTAATAAAATTCCAATTAAAATCCCAATGACATTCCTCATAGAAACAGAAAAAGCAATCATGAAATTCATTTGGAAAAATAAGAGACCCAGGATAGCCAGAGCAATCCTCAGCAAGAAAAGTGAAGCAGGAGGCATCACAATACCGGACCTTAAACTATACTACAGAGCTATAGTAACAAAAACAGCATGGTATTGGCACCAAAATAGACATGTAGACCAATGGTACAAAATTGAAGACAAAGAGACAAACCCACGTAAATAGTTATACTAGACAAAGGCATTGAAAACATACATTGGAGAAATTCAACAAATGGTGATGGGAAAACTAAATTAAATTAAATTAAATGCAAGAAAACTAAATTAAACCCTTATCTCTCACCATGCACAAAACTCAACTCAGAGTATACCAAGGACCTAGGCATTAGACTAGAGACCCTGCTCCTAATAGAAGAAAAAAGTAGGCCCAAATCTTCATCATGTTGGTTTGGGCCTGACTTCCTTTATCAGACTCCTTAAGAAATAAAATCAAGAATTATTAAATGGGATGGATTCAAACTAAAAAGCTTCTTCTCAGTAAAGGAAACAATAACGTGGAATTTGGATATGAATTCTCTGGTGTTTAGTAATGTTTCAGCAGTGGCGTAAAGCTTTGTGACATTTTTTCCGCTTGTATCATCTTTCACCAGTATGAATTCTCAGGTGTTGAGTAAGGTGTAAAAAGCTGTTGGAGACTTTGTTACATTTTTTTACATTGGTATAATTTCTCTCTGCTATGATTCCTCTCATGTGGAATAGGGTTGAACCATCCTTAAATGTGTTGGCATGATGTTCTCATTTGTAGAGCTTGTTTTCCCTACAAATTCTCTGATTCATAAGTCATGATCTTTGAAGTTTTGCAACATTTTTCACATACCAGTCCTTGTAACAGGCATTTCATTTTTTAAAATGAGAGTTCTGTGCCACATTTTTGCCAACATTTGGTGATGTAAAGTGTTCTAGATTTGGGCCTTTATATAGCTTGCTTTAAGTTTATACAGTATATGTTTACCAGATAAGTTCAATGTCATTGGTTAGGATGATAGAAAAATAATAATGAGTCAGTAACATGTGAAATTCTCACTTAACAGAGATGATATTGATCAAGATTTATTTACAAAGAGGATAGGAATATAAATTGATAATTTTACAAAAAGTTACTACTGGTGATTATAAGAAAAACGGTTATCTACTTAAGAAAACTTAACAATGTATCTTACTTCATTAGATTATCTGAAAATTGAGTTAGCTAGGAAACTAGTCTCTAAGTAATTTATTATTAATTGACATGTTACAGTTACATGTTTTGCCTTTTTCAAAAAGTCAGAAGCAAGATTTATTTTTTAGTATTTTTTAGTTTTAGTTGAACACAATACATTTTATTTATTTATTTATTACTCGGTGAGCTGGGGATCGAACCCAGGGCCTCACACATGCTAGGTTCTACTGCTGAGCCACAACTCCAGTCCATATTTTTATTTTTGGTACCAGGGATTGATCCCAGGAGTGTTTAACCACTAAGCCTTTTTTTATATTTTATTTAAAGACAGGGTCTCACTGAGTTGCTTAAGGCCTCGCTAAATTGCTGAGTCATCTTCTAGCCAATAAATATTTTATAGTAAATATTTAGTATCCTCTGCCTTGTTTTTGGTGGTAATATGGGAAAAATCAATCTAGGGGTGCCCAGCCCTTTTTTAAAAAAAGATTGCAACAGGGTCTTCCTAGGTTGCCTTGAGCTTGCCATCCTTGTGTCTCATTCCTATGTGCCACTGTGTACCCGCTATTTTTTTTTTTTTTCTAATTTAATGTTCTCTGAAAAGTCCATCTGTAGTCTTAGAAGAGTTCGCATCCTGATTAAGTTGAATATTGTAAATTGGCTTTTTTCTTTCTGTATGCCTTTGTCCCACTCAGCTTGTGATGTATTGATCTCGGGTCCTGAGTGGTCCACTTTAACTATGTAGTACAACTTGGTAATTAAAGTGGGATGGCTGCTGGAATGTTGGGAGGGTTATAACATTATATAAGGGGGGCATTCATGAGGCTTTTAAAAAAAATCTGCTTGTTAGGAAATCTGTGTAGGTCATTGGATCCCTTAATGTAAGAGACAGTGGCTTAGTACTTCCCCGTTACATCAGTTTTCTGTATAATTACAAGACCAGATTTTTCTGTCATGGTGAGAGAAGCCGGCCTGCTGATGTTAAATGTGTAAAAAAAAATGTTGTCTTGGGCTGGGGATGTGGCTCAAGCGGTAGTGCGCTTGCCTGGCATGCGTGCGGCCCGGGTTCCATCCTCAGCGCCACATACCAACAAAGATGTTGTGTCCGCCGAGAACTAAAAAATAAATATTAAAAAAAAAATTCTCTCTCTCTCTTTCTCTCTTAAAAAAAAATGTTGTCTTTTATGATTATCTGAACTTCCATAGTATGATAATGGAATTAGGCTTTTGGGCAGAAATTTACCCATTCTGTCTCTCTCTTCCCCCTCCCTCCCCGCCCCCCTCTTTCTCTTTTTCTCTTTGGTACTGGCGATTGAACTCAGGGCCACTGGATCACTGAGCTACATCCCCAGCCCTATTTTGTATTTAAATATTTAGAGACAGAGTCTCACGAGTTGCTTAGCACCTTGGCATTGCTGCTGCCTCAGCCTCTTCAGCTGCTGGGATTACAGGGGTGTGCCACCATGCCTGGCTTTTATTTTGTTTATTTTTATGTGGTGCTAAGGTTCGACCCAGTGTCTCACACTTGCGAGGCAAGTGTTCCACCACTGAACTATAACCTCAGCCCCCATTCTCTTCCTGTATAGCCATATTCATGTTTATATCTCTAAATAATATGTTTAGTTTTGTTCATTGACCTTTATATACATGAAATCATACTGCCTGTATTTTCAGCTTCAGTTTTGAGGTTTATTCATTTTAATACATTTAATTATAATTTCATTTTCACTGAATTCATTTGAATATAACACAAATTATTTCTACATCTCAACATACGGGACAGAGTTGTGTTCCTGGTCATCTTCTAATTTTGCATTTTTTATAGTAGTATATAAAAATATCTTCTGTCTGTATCCCTGTCAACCCTTGCCATGACCAGAACTTAGTTTTTTTTGTATTGCACTTTTAGGGAAGATATTGTAGTCCGGATGTTCTTTTCCTTATTTCTCCTTATTAGTGTATTTATTTGCCACTCATGCCGCCTCTTTACTGTAAAGGCTTATTTGTGACTTTTGCTCATTTTTCTGAACTGCTTTTTTTTTTTTTTTTTTAAATTTTTTGTAGTTATCTACACGGACAGCATGCCTTTATTTTGTTTATTTTTATGTCGTGCTGAGGATCAAACCCAGTGCTCTGCCACTGAGCTCCAGCTCCAGCCCTGAACTGCCTTTTTAATTGTCTTGTGGGAGTTCTTTGTAGATACCGAATATGGAACTTTTGCTTGTTGTGTGAATTGTAATCCAGATTGCAATTTATTTTGTTTCCCCTCTCCTTTGATATTCCCACAAGGTTTTATGACATTATTATGTTTTAGTTTTTTGATACTGGGGATTTGAACCCAGGGAGCTTTATCAGTGAGCTACATCTGCAGTCATTTTTACTTTTTAAATTTTAAAAATTTATTTATTTTTCATTTTTTTATTTGTTCTTTTTAGGTGTACATGATACTGGAGTGTATTTTGATATATTATGCATACAAGGAGTATAACTTCCCGTCACTTTTATTTTTGAGGCATGGTCTTGCTCTGTTTCTCCGGCTGGCTTGGAACTTGGCATGTGCCATCAGATGTGACGCACTGCTTTGTCCGGTTATTTTTGTTGTTAGAATTTCCCTCCCTTTCTTTCCCCCATTCAGAGCCTTATTGTAGAACTTTGTCTTAAGACAGAGAAGAGGAGCTGACCTGAATTTTAGGTGGTAGACTTGGGGAACTATAGGGTTTCTTTGAGATGAAACTTTGGTGTTTTCAGAAATCCATACTTCAAGTCAGAATATTAAAACCTAAATATAACTACAAAGTACTTTTTAGTGTACATAGTTTCCCTGCTCCTCCAAATACACACTTTCCTGGTTGCTTGCCCTCTGTCCCTTCAGTCCTGATTAACAGAACCAGAAAGAAGCACAAAAGCTTTCTGCCAAGTAGAACAGTTTTAAGTGCTGTTGCAAGCCCTGGGCTTTGTAGGAATTCCTGAGACTCCTGAGTTATGTAGAGTTCCAACAGTCTTAGTTATTTTGGTTTTTCAATTGTCTTCTAATTATAGTTGCAAATTATGGAAGGCAGAAGTACAATGAGGTTTATTGATGCTAAAGAAGAAAGTATTCATTCTGATTCAGCAAAGTTAAAGGACAGCTATGGGCCATAAACTTTAATAGGCCCCTGGACTGTGAAGAGACCTGCAGACAATTTTACTAGTTTCAATGACTAGATTAGAGAATGGGGAAAATGAGAGGTGAAAGAAAAAATTAGATAAGTCAGCTTTTTGTCTCTTTGACCAAAAGACCTGACAAGAACAACTTAGAGGAGGAAAAGTTTGACTCTTGGTTTCAGAGTTCAATCAATTCCATTGCTCTGGGTCTTAGGTGGGACAGCACATGATGGCAGAAGGGTGTGGTGGAGGAAAGCAGCTCCAGAAGTAGCACCCAGGAAGCAGAGAGACTCTGTGTCTGCTCCCCAGAGACAAAATAGAAACCCCAAAGGCACCACCAGTGTTTCCTAAATTGCATGTTAACCAGTCTGCTGTCAGTTTTATATGTCTGAGTTTTTAGTTTGAAAAATCCCAGGTTAGACAAAGTGTGTTCCTTTACTGCTGGATGTAATCTGAAGCTTTATTGTGGTCAGATTTAGTGTGAATCCCTAGGAGAGATTATAGAGGTGGCAGCATTTGCTCAGGGTTTTGAAAAATACTCCTCCGAGTTTTAGGAATGTTTCCTTAGCTCTCTGCCTGCTTCTTTGTGGGGGGCTGGTCAGCCTGTGTTTTGCCTTTCTCACCTTGGAGGGCAGGTATCTGTGGCTCCTGTCAGGCCACCATCTTAGGCTTCTGCTGTGCAGAAGGCAGACTGAGTTGAAGCGAGTCTGGCAGTGCAGATTTGAGGTTTGCACAATCTTACGTGTGTTTAGTGTGGGTGGAGGGTTCGGGTTATATGGGAAAAAATAAAAAGAATGCCTACCATGGTGGCACACCCTGTAATCCCAGCAATTTGGGAGGCTGAGGCAGGCTGAGGATCTTGAATTCAAGCCTCAGCAATTTGGCAAGGCCCTAAGCAACTTAGTGAGATCCTGTCTCAAAATAAAAAAGGCTGGGGATGTGGCTCAGTAGTGAAGCACCCCTGGATTAAATCCTCAATACAAAAAAAAAAAAAAAATAAGGTGAACATAAGGAAGGGTGGAATGAAGAAACCATTTGAATTAAGAAGTCTGTAGGTGTATGGGATTTGAACAGATGGCTGATTGAAAGGCTAGATTTTCTTGCTGACCCCATCTGCAGTACAGTTCCTGTAGCTTTAAGATGGCTCCTTTGGTGCCAAAGAATTAAAAGCTTGGAGGAATTTATACTTGTCTAAATTTGTGATTTCTGCTTTTCTTCTCAGCTCAAAGTAACTGTGTTTTTTTTTTTTTTAAGACTCAGGGATTGAACTAAGGACACTCAACCACTGAGCCACATCCCTAGCCCTGTTTTGGGTTTTAGTTAGGGTCTCACTGAGTTGCGTAGCACCTCGCCATTGCTGAGGCTGGCTTTGAACTTGTGATCCTCCTGCCTCAGCCTCCCAAGCCGCTGGGATTACAGATGTGAGCCACCACGCCCAGTTTCAGTCACTTTTTAAATTAAAGTGATTTAAATACCAAAATTACTATTTTTAAAAGATGAATTAATTAAAGTATACTAAGTAGAAAGTCTTCCAGTGTTTAACAGAAATTAACCTCAGGTCAAATTTCTAATCCAATTTTGTTATAATCATGCTTTTTAATGACTATATAATTATATGTAAAATATAAAGTTATCTACATTTATCAAACTCCCTGTATTTTGGGGGTACAAATATAACAATAATCTGGAAAACAGAATATAAATGATTAAATCAGCATAACAATGAGTGTTTTTCTTTTCACATTAACATCAATTAATTTTCTCTTTGAATAGATGATGAATAAGGTATTTGGAGGTACGGTGCACAAAAAAAGTGTTAGAGAAGATGGAGTCTTCAACATCAGTGTGGACAATACATGCTCATTGTTCAGGTATTTTTAGAAGAATAATGGTTGTAGATTAACTAAAAAGTTGATATTATTGTTGTTCAAAATTGGAGACTGTGTAATTCATCCTCTGCAGCCCCTGTGCTTGCTGTGTGTGCCTCCCAGGTGCATGTCAAGGCAGCACAGGCTAGCCGGAAGCTAGTTAGGACTAAGAAGAATATTTAGGACGTGCCCTCAAGGCACCTGTGTGGTTTAGCACCTTGTCATGTGATGCCAGCATTTGTGGATCTTATGTGTTAGTGTGCCGCATGTGGCAAGAAAGTCATGACTTAAACTGTCCTGGGTCTACTGTATGCAGGCACAAACCTCCTTCTGCACCCCCCCCCCCACGATAATTTTTTTGGTACCTGGGATTGAACCCAGGGGTGTTTAGCCACTGAGCCAAATCCCCAGCCCTCTCTTACATTTTATTTATAGACAAGGCCTTGCTGAGTTGCTTAGTTCCTTGAGCTCATCATTCTCCTGCCTTAGCCTCCTGAGCTGCTGGGATTACAGGCATATGCCACCGCCCCAGGCATGCACTCCTTTGTTTCTTGATTCTTAACAAGCCATTCAATTTTCGGACTCTTTATTCCTCCTTCACCTTCTTTATGTGGAGGCAGAACTGTGGCCTGGGTACAGTCTTTTTGATTCTATGAATGCATTTGGTTTTGTTGCTAGGTGATAAGATTGCTGTAGTTCTAATCTATTTAAAACTTGATGAATGATGGCTGCTGGTGCAGCTTGTTGGTGAGGGGAGTGTGTGCTTGACATGCACAGGGTCTTGGGTTCAACCTGCCTTTCTCTCCCCGGCCCCACCCATCCAAAAGTGAACTAGCTGCTTACAAGTTTCCTCAAATCATTGATTGGCTTGAATTTTCATTGTTTTTTTAAAAGACCAGACATTTGTATTTTAGTCTCTCTTTTTCTTTTTGGATTTTCTACGCTTTGTGCCGGCACAAGAAGTTTTATACATAAATTAAGAGATCTTTTTTCCTGTCTTTCTGGTTCATGTGCTATTCCCTACCATTATTTAATACCAAGTCTTCATTCAAATTTTCCTGTAATGTAAGCAGTATCTTTTCATATTGGTCTGTCTAACTCAGGGTCCAGAGAAAATCTACACATTATATGTGTATAATGTTATGTAAGTCTCTTTATCTATAGTAGCTCCTCCCACCTTAATTGTCCCTGATTCACTTGGCACTGGAGGTCCATATTGCTACAAGTTTATTATTGTTTGTAGGACTTTTCAATGAATGGAGTGAAGCAGTATGTTTTCTTTTAGAAAGAGAAAATTATCAGTATATATAATTTCTAATTAAAATGACAGATTATAGTTTTTACCTAACTCTAATTTTTTTAATCTCCTTACTCTTAAGCTGAACATTTAGATTACTGATTGCAATAGTTATGTTTTTTTTAAACTGACAATACACATATATTTGTATTTACATTCAGCTGTAGGATAGCAGTATCAGTGTTAGTACTGTCATTCTTGGTACGACTACCATGCTACTGAGTGAAGCATGAAGGTGTTTGAAATATTTCTCTTAAGTTAAACCCATTTGTGTTGTAATGTTGAAATTTTTGTTTCATAGACTCCAGAAATTATTTTGTGTGTGGTTAAACTACCACTTCACATATTCTGTTTTTATGGATTTCCTTTTTAGTTTTTTGTTAAGATTTGATATCCTTTATTTGCCTTATATGTAATAAATTTGAATTCCAACTGTGTTGCACTGTATATATATTTGCATCTATTTTCTTGATCCACGCATGTCATTTCTAAAGCAAAAGAGTCTGTTAATCACTTATAATTGAGATTTGTGATGTTTTACTTTTTTATGTTTAGGGGCCTTCAAAAGGAGGAAATTGTTCTGCTTACTCATGGAGATAGTGTTGACAAAGTAGCTGATGGATTTAAGGTTGTGGCACGTTCTGGAAACATTGTAGCAGGTAGAAATCTACATTTGTAGATCTCATCTACATATCTGCAGAGTATGCATATGTTTCTGTGTGTTGTCCTCTTTGATCTTATTTTTTAAAGATATTGCAGATGTGGTAGGATAAACTGTTAATTAGTAGGGAATTTAATATTGGAAGAACTATCCAGAAATCACATTAGCTTACTTTAAAACATTTTGACAAAGGTTGTCCTAGTAGAAGCTTTTCAAATATAGATCACTGTATTGCATAACTCAGGAAACATTGCCTCTCCTCTTTCCATGCTGTTTTCACAGTTGCTTGTTTTTAATGCTTTTTAAATGTAAGTCTTAGATTTTTACAAAATACCAAAGCACTCAAGACTTTTTTCTCAACCAGGATTGGCCAGCTATGACCTGTGGGTCAAATCTAGCGTGTATCCTAGATTTGGGGGTGTCCATATAAGGGTGGTTTTTATGTTATTAATGGGCTTTAATAAAACACAGGAACCCTATATGTCCCTCAAGTCTTTATACTTCAGTGTTTTGTACTTTCTAGAAACTATTTTCATGCTGGACTTTGTTTGAGGAAGAGGGATTTTGGCAGTTCAGAGTTTGGACTTATTTACTTAAAAATTGTTATATAAATAATCACTGATATCCCTGGAAATCAGTAAAAGAAAAAAATGGGTTTATCAATAAAGCTCTTTTTTATTATATATGTGTAGTTTTAGTTGTAGACAGACATGGTACCTTTATTTATTTATTTATGTGGTGCTGAGGACCCCACGTGCTAGGCAAGTGCTCTACACTAGGCCCCAGTCCCAGCCCAATGAAGCTCTTTTTGTTTGAGTTATCAAACCTAATTGATAAGTTGAGAAATGATTTGTCATGGATGAACTGAGTCGAGTAATCTGCCTGTACTTACTCAAAGAACTCATACTTTAGCAAAGGAGTGATCAGGAACAGTTGTCCTCTTCATGTAAAAGCTGTACAGTGGAGGGTGGGCTCAGTGTTTTTATTCATTTAACAGATTTGACTACCTATTTAGTGTTAGGCACATTCTAGGTGTCAAGGATCAGGAATGAACAAAATGGGCAGAAACCTGGGGAGTGGGGAGGGTAGACAACACAGTGCAGAATAGGTGAGCTGTTAGATAGTATGAACATCGAAAACAGGTGGGGGGGTGTTGCAGAAGGTGATTAGGAATGGTACTGGTTTTTTTAATGTGAGTGGGGGGATTGAACACAGGGACACTCAACCACTGAGCCACATCCCCAGCCCTATTTTTTGTATTTTATTTAGAGACAGGGTCTCATTGAGTTGCTTAGTGCCTCACTTTTGCTGAAGCACTAAGAAATTGAGATCCTCCTGCCTCAGCCTCCTAGGAAGCTGGGATTCCAAGCATGTGCCACCACCCCTGGCTTGCACATGACTGTTTTATCTAGGATATTCAGAGAAGGTATTCCTATAAGACATAATGGACCTGAAGAAGATGAAGTGACCACTCTTGATATCTGATGAAGGAAGAAATAGTAGTAGAGAGGCCCTGGGATGGGACCACATTTAATACAACATAGAGCAGCCAGGTGAGGTTGTACACACCTGTAATCCTAGCAGCTCAGGAGGCTGAGGTAGGAGGATCACAAGTTCAAAGCCAGCTTCAGCAAAAGCGAGGTGCCAAGCAACTCAGTGAGACCCTGTCTCTAAATAAAATACAAAATAGGGCTGAGGATGAGGCTCAGTGGTCAAGTGATCCTGAGTTCAATCTCTGGTACCCCCCGACTCCCCCTGCAAGGAGGGAAAAAAAAAAGGAAGTCAACATAGAGCATAGTAATGTGGAAGAAGTGGTACAAGGTAGAGACTAGGTAATTGTGGTCCACAGCACAGGTCTTTTGACCCATTGTAGTCTTCCACTCTTTTTAGTTAGGTGAGGCTTTGAACAAAGGAAAGACTTCATCTAATTTCAAGGTGACAGTACAATGAGGGGAAGAGTGGGGGAAGGACTGACACTGGAATGGCATTCAAGAGAAACACTTAAAATGTTCTGAAATGCTAATTGTGAGATTCCATTTATATAAGAAATTGGCCATTGCACATTATATGTGAAAGCCATATGGGACTAAGAACCAAAATTAAGTTATTGCATTAACTGCATGACAATTAAAGTATTGATGGAGGGGCTGGGATTGTGGCTCAGTGGTAGAGCGCTCACCTAGTGTGTGTGAGGCCCTGGATTCGATCCTCAGCACCTCATAAAAATACATGGTTGAAGGAAAAGTATTGTATCCAACTACAACTAAAAAAAATATTAAAAAAATAAAGTATTGGTGGAGAAGTGACAGTACTGTGAAACAATCTTGAAGACTCATTGCAGTGTACTATAGCTTATTGTTATATTAAAGAAAAAAAACCTTAAAGATTGTGGCATTGTTATTTTGTTTTGTGTTTTGTCTTTCCATATAACTATAAAAGTCCAGTAAAGTACATTAGTTTAAACATTTTTAGAGAGATTTTGAGGATGAATTATGGGTATCGGTTGAGTCTTTGCAACCTGAAAAAAAATTTGTGATTATTTTTTCTATAAAGGTATAGCAAATGAGTCTAAAAAATTATACGGAGCACAGTTTCATCCTGAAGTTGGCCTTACAGAAAATGGGAAAGTAATATTGAAGAATTTCCTTTATGATATTGCTGGGTGCAGTGGGAACTTCACTGTGCAGAACAGAGAACGTGAATGCATTCGGGAGATCAAAGAGCAAGTTGGCACATCAAAAGTCTTGGTAAGCAATTATCATCTGACAGTGCTACATGGTTATGTGGGTGATGTTGGAATCCATAGCTGAATTTCTTAACAGCCTTGGGTGTTGACTGGGTGAGTCGGGTGTGCTGCATTGCTTGTCAGCACTTGTTAATATCTTTAATATAAACCGTGCTTCTAGGGATGATCTGGGGAAGGGTTGGTGTTTATTTTCTTTCTGTTTATTTTGCTCAGTTTGATTTTTTCCCCCTTTATTTTCCTTTGTAGGTTTTACTCAGTGGTGGTGTAGACTCAACGGTTTGTACAGCTTTGCTGAATCGTGCGTTGAACCAAGATCAAGTCATTGCTGTGCACATTGATAATGGCTTCATGAGGAAACGAGAAAGCCAGTCCGTGGAGGAAGCCCTCAAAAAGCTTGGGATTCAGGTCAAAGGTATTAATGGGCCAAAGAAAGTGAATTTACCTGTCGGGATTTGTTTAATGGGACCCAGCTTTGTGCTTAACGGAGCACATTGCCTTAATCAGTTGTAGTTTTCCCATAAGCTCGAAGTTGAAAATGTTTCGTATTTCTATAATTACCTCTGGTTCAGGAGTGTTCCCTGTATAAATTTTCAGAAGTGTTGATTTCTACTAGTTATGCTAAATGGGTAAGTTAACCATTTTGTAGCTGTCATTCTGTTCTCTAGTCATGCTCCCTCTTAAATTATATTTCCCCAAATGATTTTGTATTGTTATTCTTGCATGAGAATGCCCAAGCCCTCCTACAACAGGTACAAATACACAGATTATTTTGCAAACAGGAAGGCTTGTACAGAGAAGAAGGATTTAGGTGTGTAGTCATCCGGGCACTGTGATATGTACCTGTAGTGTGAGCTACTTAGGAGGCTGAGGTAGGAGGATCACTTGAGCCCAGGAGTTTGGATCCAGCTTGGGCAAACATAGGAAGACCTCATCTTAAAAAAAAAAAGGGGGGGGGCGGGGTTGTGGCTCAGTGGTAGAGTGCTTGCCTAGCATGAGTGAAGCACTGGGTTCCATCCCCGGCACCACATACAAATAAAATAAAGGTATTGTGTCCATCTACAACTAAAAAGATATTTAAAAAAAAAAAAATCCACACTCTCATACTTTTAAACGGCAATCGTAACCACCAGTAGACTTCTAGTCCTTAGTGATATTGACATTTGTAGATATCATTTATACTCAAGGTATTATTGATGGTTACAGTGAAATGAGTTCAGTAGTTTAATAATACAAATTGTAAATATTGTTTAATTAATTAGAATTGAAGGCAAAAGGTTGAGTGTAAAATGAAGACTTGTAGGTAAGTATGAAGTAGACACAGTCTACTTAATAATTTTTCTTTTAAAAACTTTTCAAAAAAGGTTTTTCATAATTTTATCTTTTCGAAATTCACTAAAATAGCAGTGCACACATAAAGCAAGTTCAAGTGTTGCAAGATAAGGAACAGGTATAACAGTCAGGATTTGTTGGACTGTAGAAAACAGGCCTTGCTGGATTTCCTCAGCTAAGCGAAAGGGAGTTAAGCTTGAGAGGCCCTGACTAGTCAGCCCTCTTGCAAAATCCTGCGGAGAACCCCAGCAGCATCTTCACAAGACCATGTTTTTGTGAAATTGGCAAATATTTTAGTAATTTGTATTTGGTTGACTTTATTATCTCTGTCCATTCAAATTTATTCTCTGGTGGGTGGTACAGGCATGGCTGGCTATAGGCCTTTTGGGATCAGGCTAAGAAAACATTGAGCTGGAGATATATTTAGTTTGGATTTAGTGGTATATATATGATTTCTAATTATTTCTGTGTGTATCCAAGCTCTTGTTAGCCTTTCTAGTGTGACTTGTGATATTTAAGGTATCTTATTTATTATTCTCTTTCTTGAAGAGGGTCTTCAAATTGTAGAAGTTTTAATAACCCACACAAACGTGTCCTTGGTGGTTGGTGTAGTAGTATGAGGAATTCAGAGTCCTTGGGGAGGATATGGGGGAAAGCCTACAACAAAAGCAAGCAGGTCTGTGCTATTGTGCCACAGTCTGGCTGGGCACAAATCATGAGCCATTCAAGCAGGAACAAACTATTTCCGAACTCCAGCCACACAAGCGGCCCAGGACACACCACACACCAACCGGCACTTCCCCAACCAATGGGAACTCTCTAGGAATCCCTGAGAGAACTCCAAAGTAGCAGGCTGAGGTGGACAGCAGGGGTCTAATATACAATTGAATACACAGCTTAACATAATCATCATCATCTCAATGGCTTGCTGGCATCACCTCTCAACCACTCCTTTCTGGCAAAAATGCCATTCCAACTCAGCTATGGCTCTTATCACTATTGACTTTGGAGAGGCTCAGGAGTTGGAAGCCTTGGGCTTCTTTGGGACACAGGTCTCTGGATGAGCCTAAGTAGTAGTTCATTGAAAATATGAGAAGTACATCATTTTCCTGAATATAGGAGCAAAGTGTTGCTTTCCTTCCCTGTTGGAAGACTGGATTTTTTTCTCTGGCTTGGTGTACTGGGTATAGTACTATGAAGAGGTTTAAGTAAAAATATGTATGCTGAAGACTGATTGCCTCCTAGCACATCCCCTGTTCCATAGCTGGAAGGCTGGTAAACAGGAGTTTGGAGGTGTTTTGCTTGGGTAAGGGACCAACAAAAGGGAAAGACCCATAGATTCATTGGTGAGGCCTGTGTGGCCTGCTTCTATTTTTACTCCTGCTATGGAGCTGTGCCCTCCCCCTTTATTCTCTTCTTTCTGGTACTGGGGATTGAACCCAGGGGTGCTCTACCACTGAGGTATATCCCCAGCCCTTTTTATTTTTTTATTTAGAGACAGGGTCTTGCTAAGTTGCCTCATCTGGCCTCCCAACTGGTAACCCTCCTGCCTCAGCTTCCTGAGCCAATGGGGTTACAGGTGGTCACTACTGTGCCTGGCTGGCTTGGTAGTTCTTTTTTAAAATATTTTTTTAGTTGTAGATGGGCACAATACCTTTATTTATTTTTATATGGTGCTGAGGATCGAACCCAGGGCCTCACACATTCAAGGGCACACGCTCTGCCATTGAGCCACAACTCCAGCCCCCGCTTGAAAGTTCTTGAACAAATAGGCAGGTTTAGGGGAGATCAGAGGAGCCACCTAGGTTTTCTGTTGTTTAACTTGTTACTTATAATTTTTAGTCTCTTGGTTAAAACACTTATCTCCTCTCCCTTAGTGATTAATGCTGCTCATTCCTTCTACAATGGAACAACTACTTTACCAATATCAGATGAAGACAGGACCCCTCGAAAAAGAATTAGCAAAACATTAAATATGACTACAAGTCCTGAGGAGAAAAGAAAAATCATTGGTGACACTTTTGTTAAGGTACCTTTCTTTTTTGTTACCCTGGGCTATTTTTTATGTGGATCTTGGTATTTGTTCTAGTTTTTTTGGTGTTTTGGTTTTTTGTCATTGTGTCGGATAAAAAAATTGCTAATTTTGGATGTCTGTTTCTGTGGCTGAGACTTTTACATATTGTTTTTACAAATTATTAGAAACTGTGATGTTTAAAAACATGTATGTTGCCAGGTTATTGTTTAAAATTTAAAAATAGATGTTTTCAGGTGATATTGGATTTTAATTTATTGGGTATCTCTAGCTAGATTTCAAGCTCCTGAAGTTCACATACTTTTTGAATGATGAAGCATATATTCTTAAAGGCTGGTGAATTTAATATCCTGGTTGGTATTGCAAAAGACTGAATCATTCAGCTTAAGTATAAAATGTTGCTGTCTTTTTAAGAAGATTCATCTCTAAGGCTGTTTCACTCTTGTTGGTTATAGATTGCCAATGAGGTAATTGGAGAGATGAATCTGAAGCCAGAGGAGGTTTTCCTTGCCCAAGGTACTTTACGACCTGATCTAATTGAAAGTGCATCCCTTGTTGCCAGTGGCAAAGCTGAGCTCATCAAAACCCATCACAATGACACAGAGCTCATCAGAAAGTTGAGAGAAGAGGTAAGGTTGAGAGGACTCTTGACTTACAGTGATGCCGGTACCTTCTCTGCCTCCTCCCCGTCCTTCTTCCCTCCCAAATCTCACAGGGTTGTACAACAATCATAACCACAATCTGATTTTAGAACATTTTTGCTACCCCCCAAAGAAACCTCATACTCAGCAGTTGACCTGAATTCTGCCTGAACCATTCCCCTGCCTCCTCTTGCCTGCTCTAGACAACCACAAATTTATTTTCTGTCTCTACAGTTTCGTCCCTTCCGGATGTTTTGTCTAATCAGATCATACAATATGCAATCTTCTGTGGTTGGCTTCTTTCACTTACATTATATTTTCATTATTTTTATTTTGAGAACTTTATTTTCATTGCTAATATTCATCATGTAGAATTGCATTTATTCATTCATCAGCTGGTGGACCTTTGGGTCATTTCTACCTTTTAGTGTTAAAGTGATGCTGTGTACAGATTTTGGTGAATGTATATTTTATTTTTTCTAGGGTGTGCCCAGGAGTATAATTGCTAGGTCATGTGGTAACTCTGTTCCGAGTTTTGATGAACCGCCAGGCTGCTATCCAATGGCTGTTCCATTTTACCTTCTCCCTGGCAGTGTGTGAGGGTCCCAGTTTCTCTATATCCTCACCAAGATTTGTTCTTAAATGTCTTTTTTTTGTGTGTGTGATAAAAATACATAAAATCTACCATCTTAACCATTTTCAAGTATACATTTCAGTAGAGTTAAGTACATTCATATTATTGTGAATCGGATCTGTGAAACTTCTTCGTCCTGCAGAACTGGCATAATGTTCTTAAGGTTTATCCAAGTGGGGCACAACAGCATCATCTTCCTCTTTGCATCTGGATAACACACATTGTGTGCAGGTGCTACATTCTGTTTATTTATTCATTGGTGGTTATCTGGGTTACTCCATCTGTCAAATAATATCAGTTAATGTGCCATATGAACACATACATGTAAATGCAGTTGTTTTGCACATATACCCAGAATTGGGATTACTGGATCATGATAGTCATATTTTTAACTTTATTGAGGGACCTCCATACTATTTTCCATAGCAGTTATCCCATTTTTCAGTCAAACTAATATTATGGAAGGTTCCCAGTTTCTCCACATAATCACCAACATTTTTTATTTTCTGTTCTTTTGGTGGTAGCCATGGGTGGTTGCTTTTGATTTTAGTTATCCCAGTGGGTGTGAATTGGTACCTAATTGTGATTTTGATTTGCATATCTCCAGTTGCTGATGATGTTAAATACTTTTTCATGGGTATATTGGTCGTTTATGTATCCTGAAGAAATGTCTGTTCATTTTTAGTTGACCTTTTTAAAGTTATTGATTTGTAAGTGTTCCTTATATATATCCCAGTTATGAGTCTTTAAATTAGATATATACTCCCATTTTGTGAGTTGATGTTTCATCTTATCATTTGGAGAATTTTGGGTGGGGAGGCCGTAATGGGGATTGAATTTGGGCACTCGGCCACTGAGCCACATCCCCAGCCCTGTTTTGTAATTTTTTTTAAACAGCTTGGTTATTACAATACATTGTCATCATTAGTAATTGAAGCAAGTTTTCTTTTACATTAGTTAAAAATAAGAAAAATAAAAATATCTGTGTTATCTTTCAAAAAAGAAAGAAAGAAAAGCATTTAAATTGAGCCCACTGACTTGCTGTGACACAATTTGATTTGTATTTTTAAAATGCAATAAGGGCTTCTGCCAATCAGGTTTTCTTCATTAGAAAATCAGGCCATAAATAAATGCACACCTGGACCTGGGTCCTGTGCAATTCCGTGTGGGTAGATCTGGGCTAGGCCTGGGCTCCTGTGGTAGTCTTGAGCCTGTGTTAAGGCTTGAACCTCCCACAGTTGTCTGCTGGTCGGAAGAGGCAGTCCTGTGTCAGAGGCTGGGCCCCGGTGGGTGTCTGCCCCACTGCTAGAGGGGATGAACCTAGGCCTGCTGTGAGCCTGAGTCCTGCAAAGGATGATGTGACCTCTATTTTGTGTTTTATTTAGCGACAGGGTCTCACTGAGTTGCTTAGCGCCTCGCTTTTGCTGAGGCTGGCTTTGAACTCAAGATCCTCCTGCCTCAGCCTCCGGAGCTGCTGGGATTATAAGTGTACACCACTGTGCCCAGCTTCATTTGGAGGATTTTAATATTGAAATATTGTGTGATATTTTCTATTTGCCTTGAGGGCAAGATGAGTGATGGTAGGTGTGTGATTTTTATTTTAAATATTTTAAGTTTTTAATGTATTTTAGAGAAAAGTACATATACCACTGAAATATTCATCTGATTCCTTGTATGCACATAGGAGGAAATACTTTAAGAAGTGAATGTTTTTGTTTTTGTGGTGCTAGGAATTGAACCCAGGTTCTTGCATATGCTGGACAGGTGCTCTACCTTTGAACTACATCACCAGTTGAAAAGATGTGTTTTTAAAGACAATGCTTTAAGCTAAGGAAAATGCCAACAGGAACACTATTTACTTATTTCCCATTGTTTTCTGTCTCATTTTGATTGCTAACTATGTTGACTGGCTTTTCCACCTTCCTTTAGGGAAAAGTAATAGAACCTCTGAAAGATTTTCATAAAGATGAAGTGAGAATTTTAGGCAGAGAACTTGGACTTCCTGAAGATTTAGTTTCCAGACATCCATTTCCAGGTAAAAAACAGAATTGATTTTATTTGATTTGTCTTTAGATTTTCATGATAAAGAAAAGTCAATTTTGAATAATTTATCATTTTGAGGGCTGGGGATGTGGCTCAAGCGGTAGCGCGCTTGCCTGGCATGCGTGTGGTGCGGCCCGGGTTCGATCCTCAGCACCACATACCAACAAAGATGTTGTGTCTGCCAACTAAAAAATAAATATTAAAAATTCTCTCTCTCTCTCTCTCTCCTCTCTCACTCTCTTTAAAAAAAAATAATAATTTATCATTTTGAGGAGTTTTTAATATGAGGAAGAAAAGGATTGAGAACAAATTCTGTTGCATATCTACTAAATTTATTGTATTAAATTCTCATTTTCTACTATATTTGTATTTAGATATTAAGTGATCCTTGGGAGTCCAGCATATTTTAATAACATTGCTACTCGATTCTTAATGGTTGAGGTAGGATTTATATGTTCTTCATACGATGTATCCTGATGTGTACTATAGAAGTGAAAATAAACTTGATTCTCATCATGTTTCCCAGGCTGGCAGCTAGGATGATAGGCATATGCCACTGTGGCTGGCTTGGTGCTCTTACATTATTATCCATGTCTGAATTGTCTGAATGGTTGGACTGCTTCATTCACCTGCAAAGCTCTTTGCACAATGCTCTGTGTAACTAATTCATGAATAATAACAAAATTCTAGATAGTCATTTGACTGTCATCACAAAAAAAAAATAGAGGTATTTGTTAGGACTGAGAATCTTAACCTATTTTGTTTTGAGCTTGGGCAAGTCTTGAAATCTCAGTTTTAGCTTTCTGTAGTCATGTGTAAGGTGGTAAGTTGGGAGAATGGTCTAATTAAAAACATAGTAATAGCTACTATTTCATGAGTACTTTTGATGTGCTGTGCACTCTGCTAAATACTTTAAACATTCTTATTTGATCCTCACAATAGAAAATAGTATTTATTACCTTGTTTTCCAGATGAGGATGAGGCTAATTTGCCCTAAGTTACACAAAATAGAAGGTTTAGTGTCAGGGTTATATCCTCAATAGTCTTTACATCAAAGTTTCTGTTCTTAATCACTGAACTGCCTCCACAAACAGTAGTTAAAGTGTCTAACCTATGTGGTGAATAGCACATTATCAAGCTTAACAATTTTACGTCTTTAGTCCCCAACTTGTAGGCTGGTGAAAGATGGTTGGTTAATGTTAGTGGAGGGTAGTCAAGTGGTCCTGTGTCCTTGGTTGTCATTTCATGTAGGATCATTTGATTTTCTCCAAATCTACTTTATATTTTGTGTTTTCTGTCCTATAAAATTTCTCTGGCAAAAGGATTTTGCTGCTTTAAAAACAACTTAAAATAAGCTGAGGAATGAGAGTAAGGATGATTGATAGTTAATTGCTATGGTTTCACCTACAACCAGATACCTTAAGTCATGTTTTTTTCTGTTGTAGAAAAGCAACAGAATCTAGTTTTTATGAGATCCATGTATACCTGTCTTTTTTTTTTTTTTTAATCACCTGTATTTGGTATTTAGTAAAATAGAAAAAAGAGAAAGTATTTGGTAAACTAGAAATACTACTGGTTCACAACTCTTGGAATTAAACACTGTCATTATTTATTTTAAGGAGCATACTATTTTTCTTTAGTAGTTGAATTTGGATAATGAATATCATGTGGTTCTTTACACTATTCTCTTTAATTTTGTGTATGTTAGAGAATTCCTTTATCAAAAATTTTTGTGATTTGAAATTTATTTTCTGGAACTGGGTATTGAACCCAGGACCTTACAAATGCTAAGCATGGGCTCTTTTACTGATCTATACCTCCAATCCTGAAATTAAATTCTTTAAAAACTTTACTTGGGCCAGGGATATAGCTCAGTGGCAAAGCACTTGCCTATCATGTATGAGCATCTGCTTTTGATCCCCAACACTGAAAAACAAAACAAAAGTTTATGATTTTCATTTTTTTGTCATAGTTGGACATAATATCTTTATTTTATTATTTTTATGTGGTGCTGAGAATCGAACCCAGCGCCTCACGTGTGCTAGGTGAGCACTTTACCACTGAGCCACAACCCCAGCTCCCTTATGATTTTCATTTTATAAGAATTTTATATTTTTGGAATAATGGCATTTTAATTTTTTTGGTGTTTTTATATTAAATGTAAAAATTTATATTAAATACTATTGTTATTTCCTAGGTCCTGGCCTGGCAATCAGAGTGATATGTGCTGAAGAACCTTATATTTGTAAGGACTTTCCTGAAACCAACAATATTTTAAAAATAGTAGCTGATTTTTCTGCAAGTGTTAAGAAGGTAATAATTTGACATATCTATATGGTAAGGAAATGAATGTCATACTCTTGTATTTACAATTAAGTGGAGTTTCATTATTTGGAAATTGAGAGCAACAGGATATAAAATCAACATACATAATCAATAGTTTCCCTATACACCAATAACAAATCTGTTGAGAAAAAAACCAGGAAAACAGTCCCATTCACAATAGCCTCAACCCCCCCCCCCAAGTTAGGAATTAAAAAACAAAACACAACACAACACCAAAGAGGTGAAAGATCTCTAGAATGAAAACTGTTAAAAGACTGATGAAATTAAAGAAGACACTGGAAAAATGACCAAGAGACTTCCCATGTCATGGATAAGTAGAATTAATGCTGCTGAAATGGCCATGTTACCAAAAGCTATATACAGTGCAGTTACTATCAAAATACCAAGGGCAGAATTCACAAAACGGGGGGAAAATAGTCCTAAAATTTATTTGGAAGAATAAAAGATGCAGGGATAGCCACAGTCATTCTAAGCCAAAAAAGCAATGCTGGAGGCATCACAATACCCAACTTCAAATTACTCTGCAGAGCAATAGTAACAAAAACTGCATGCTACTGGCATAAAAACAGACACGTAGACCAATGGTACAGAATAGAAGACACAGAGGAATTCATACATCTGTTCATCTGATCCTTGACAAAGGTGCCAAGAACATATATTGGATAAAACCCAGCCTTTAAAACAGAGGGTACTGGGGAAATTGGATATCCATGTGTAGAAGAATAAGACTAAATTCCTATTTAACCCTGCACAAAAGTCAACTCAAAATATATCAAAGACCTAGAGATTAGACAAGAAAGTTTGCAACTCTGGAAGAAAATGTAGAGTCAACATTTCAAAGTATGGTTGTAGGTAATGACTTCCTTAATAGGACTTGGACTGAGGAAATAATATCAGGAATTAGTGAGTCTGATGGCATTAAATTAGGAAGCTTATGCACAGCAAAAGAAACAAGAATGTGGGGCTGGAGTTGTGGCTTGGTGGTGGAGCACTTGCTTAGAACATGTGAGGCACTGGGTTTGATCCTCAGCACCACATTAAAAATAAATGAATAAAATAAAGGAATTGTGTTCATCTATAACTAAAAAAAAAAAAAAGTGAAGAGAGAACATAACCAAGTGGGAGAAAATTTTGCTAGCTACTCTTCTGGTAGAGTATTAATAATAATATTTAGAATATTCAAAGAATTTAAAAAAAATTAATACTAAGAAACAAGTCAGTCAATAAGTAGGCAAATGAAATTTTAATTAAACATTTTTCAACAGAAGAAATAGAAGTGACCAACTTACCTGAGAGTCAAAGGAATGCAAATCAAAGCTACAGCCAGAGCCAGGTGTAGGGGTATATGCCTGGAATCCCAGTAGCTCAGGAGTCTGAGACAGAAGAATGGCAAATTCAAAGTCAACCTCAGCAACTTAGTGAGACTCTGTCTCAAAAAAGAAAAATGTGCTGGGTATGTTGCTTAGTAGTTAAGCATCCCTGGGTTCAATCTCTAGTAAAAGAAAACAAAACAAAACTACACTGAGATTTGATCTCACTCCAGTTAGAATGGCAGCTGTCAAGAATACAAAAAAACAGCTTGATATGGTAGCACGAGAGGATTGTGTGTCCCACGCCAGCCTCAGCTACTTAGCAAGACCTTATCTCAAAATGGAAAGGTCTAAGGATGAAGCTATGTGGTAATATGATACCCTCAGGTTTATTCCTGTCTCATCCATACCCAATACAATGATAAGTGCTGGAGAGCATGTGGAGAAAAGGAACATTTTACACTGTCAGGTGAGTCTGTAAATTCGTACAACCACTGTGGTTATCAGTATGGAAGTTCCTCTAAAGCCTAGCATGGAATGGCCTTGTGACCCAGCTTCCCACTTCTCCGTATTTATCTAAAACAATCCAAGTCATCACACTGAGGAATGTACACATTCCATGTTTATGGCAGCACAATTCCCAGTAGCCAGACTGTGGAACCAGCCTTGGTGTCTGTCAGTGGGTGAATAGCTAAAGAAATTGTGGTGTGTACACACATGGTTTTATTCAGCCATTCAAGAATAATATGGCATTTGCAGGAAAGTGGATGGAACTAGAGAGTATTATGTTAAGCAAAATATGCCATCCTCAGAAAATTAAGGGTGGTATGCTTTCTATCCTGTGTGGAAGCTGGAAAGGAAGGAAGGTCATGGAGCAGGAGCAGGGTAGGTTTTCATGAAACAGAAGGAAGAACAGCACAGAGGGAAAGGCCATTAGGGGAGCAAAAGGGGAATTACTGAGAACAGTCTTGACCAAATTATATTGTCATGTATGAATATATAAAGACTACTTTATTATGTCTATAATCATAAAAATGGGAAGAAAGAAAATTTAGAGTAATATAAGTCTTTGAAATGACTGAGAAAGTATTCTACAGAGACTTAGATGCAGATAAAATGATATTCTGAAACACTGAAGCATTTTAAAGTATTCTTTCATGTGTATTGGAAAAAAGTAAGGAAAATACTTTGAGTCAGGAATGAATTGGAAGCATCAGTTCAAGCAGCCAGAGCTGTTTCCTTCTCTGAAGGCAGCCAGTAATCCCTTGTGATCTAGGGCTTTGGCCATTTATGAATTGGCGTCTCAATGGGAGAACTGTTCCATGAAGGCTGGAAAATGAATCAGGTCTTCACACTGAGCAACACTTCAGCTCCAAATTGAGAGCGAGTGGAAGAGTCTCCTAGTCCTGCAATTTTAGGGTGTTAATTTATACCTCTGTTCTGAAAACTGCAAGATAAGAATTTTAATTTGAAGTGGACCTAGATTGGTAGTAATTTGAATTCTCCTTGAAATGATCTTCAGCTAGTCGCTGAAAAATCCCCATAGACAGAGATCCATACTTATGAGCTTATCAAAAAACTACCAAATACATATAGAAGTAAGGCATCATGAATAAGAGCAGAAATACTGGCAGAATAAATGATACCAAATTAGCAAACAGTGTATAAAATGAATAGAAATAAAAGAACCCATTGCTGATAAAAAGAGGGAATAAGAGGTTGGCTACTAAATATGGGCAGATTAAAAAGAAAACCAAAAACCCAAGTTCCAGGAGTGAAAATAATAACTGGGATTATAACAGAATTCATGAATTCAAAGGTTGATATTAGGAAGTTGCCCCAAAGTAGGATTAGTCCTCAAAAAGAAATATGGGTAGGAGAGAAGGAGATAGTAGACAAGAATTAATTAATTTTTCCAAGCTGATGGAAGGCAGTGTCTCAGATTCAGCATCATGACACATTTCAAGCAGAGGTGACACCCAGGAGGCGTGTCCTTGTGAAGTTATAGCTGCCAGGGAAGAAGCTGCAGAGAAGATGGACGGTTACAAAGGCAAGACCCCTTTACTGAAAGCCAGAGTGACAGCAAGACTTACTAACTGATATGCAGCTAAACTGCCTTGTAAGAAGAGAGCAAAGTAAAGTCATTTTCAGATAAGCAGAATTTGTTACTAATAGTCCCTTAGTTGAGGAGTTAAAAGCAATGTTTTCAACCCTGGCTTTATATTAGAATCATCTGGGGAGAACTTTTGCCGTATTCTTTGGCCAATCTCCCTATGATTTCTTATTTAATTGGTTTGGGATGAGACCTGAACATCCCATGTAATTTGCCTCTGCAGTGGTGGTTGGGAACAACTGATCTAAAGTAACTGAGTACAGGAGAAGCAGAGGGATGGATTCCAGTAGAAAGGTCTTAGATATGCAAAGGATTGGTAAGCAAAGAAATTGGAAAATGGGAAAGTTGAAACAAACATGGACTGTGTAAAAATAAAAATCTCTCTCCAAGTGTGTAACAATATTCAAAGCATCAAAAAATACTTGAATTATTTGCCAGGACTGAGATGATTCTCTTTTTCAATATACTGTTAACACTTGAGACAAAGTACTAAAATAGAGGAATTAACCTCAATTCATTTTGTTCCATTGTCCCAGATGTAGAACACATGTAGAAACGTAAATCAGGCAACAAATCTGCTACTTATGTCAACTGTGAAGTAATATTTGAATATTTATTATGTTTATAGAATTGAAAACTTGGGCCTCGGTGGGTTAAACCTAACCAGTAAGGGCTGTGAACCCTGCTGGATGCGAAGCTCAGGGTTTGATCTCCATTACCCACGCACACCAGCAGTGAATGGGAATCAGCCAAGAGGAATCCCCAGTTCAAAGGAGAGTGAAAAAAGGGAAAATAGACATAAAAATGGGACAAATGTGAACTGCAGGATAGATGCTTGAATGAATGATTAATCTCTACTAAGTTATGGGCAATAAATCTGAAAAGTATAGTGTTTATAAGATATTACTAATTTCTGGAGAGGAATGAAATTAAAAAGTAGAGAAAGACAAGCAAATAAAAGAATTGGACAGAGCTATACTTCAAAAAAAAATTGATCTTGTTGCAAAAGTTATTAGGGATAAGGTACAAGTTGGATTTAGGTGTTTCACTTGCTGGTGACTTGAGGGGTGTAAATTCTGTCTGTGTTTCGTACCTGAGGCTTCCCTCCTTCATGGCCCAGCTCTCAGGAATGAGTTTCTGGTGTAGTGTGTGGCATGTGCAGGTCAGGAGACACCCCGCATGGGCCCTGTTAGGAGCTGGTCAGTGTAGCTGCGTGAGGGACGGATGCCTTATTGATTGAAGCCTGAATCCGTGTCTGCTCTTCTCAGCCTCATACACTGTTACAAAGAGTCAAGGCCTGCACGACCGAGGAGGATCAGGAGAAGCTGATGCAGATTACAAGCCTGCATTCCCTGAGTGCCTTCTTGCTGCCCATTAAAACTGTGGGTGTGCAGGTGAGTTGTGCGAGTTCCCTGACTGGTAGAACTTTTCTGCCATTTGCTGCTTACACTAATCCTGGAGTAGGAATTGCTTAGGAAAATGAAATGTGAAAGTATTACACCAGGTTTAGAAACCACTGTTCTACTCTCAACTGTGATGTGAACTTTTTAAGTAAATGTTTATAAGGTTTATAACTTTTTATTTTTAAGTAAATGTTTAAGGTTTTTTTGGTCTACCATTTAAATTCTTAATCTACCTAATAAATGTTGGTAGATGTTGTCTTCTAGATTAAGCAAGCTGGCTCTCCATAATTGTGCAGGCATTTGGAATTAAATCCCAGTGGACCTCTGGCATATTTCAGTTAAATTCTTGAAATTACCATGGTGCTCTCTTTAAACTGGTGGAATTTAATATGGGATTTATTCACATCATTGTTTTTCCTTTTTCTTTTTTTTTTGGTGGTTCTGGGGATTGAACCCAGGGCCTAGTGCATGCAAGGCAAGCACTTTTTTTTAACCAACTGAGCTATATATATTCCCAGCCCCCAGATTTCTTCAAAGAACCATCTTTAAAGAACCATCTAGAATGTACTTTTATTTGTAAATATGTTCTTAAAAAACAAAACCAAAAAATGCTGTTAGTGTCAGTATACATAAAACATTTTCTGGCTTACTTTTTGGCTTTATAAAGCTACTAGAAATGATGGATTACATTTCTCTTTTCAGGGTGACTGTCGGTCCTACAGTTATGTTTGTGGAATCTCCAGTAAAGATGAACCTGACTGGGAATCGCTCATCTTCCTTGCCCGGCTCATTCCTCGGATGTGTCACAACATAAACAGGTATCTTCTGCAGGAGGTGGGGTTGGGGGAAGCACGGAGATGTACGAGGAAGGACAGTGTTTTAAGGTCTTCTTATTAGATGAAAGACCAAAAGGTTCAAGTGTAGATAAAGAAAAGCTAGTGACTCTGTTTATATTTCAGTTATATGCTTTGGTTAGGGTTAAGTAGATATTGAGTATTATCTCGTGTTTTAATCATCCCAATGTAATCATCTATTTATTTTTAATATTTTTCTTTAGTTGTAGTTGGATACAATGCCTTTATTTATTTTCTAAGTGGTGCTGAGGATCGAACTCAGCGCCTCACATATGCTAGGCAAGCCCTCTACTGCTGAGCCCTAGCCCCAGCCCTCATTTATTGTTATTTAAAGTAGAAATAGGAAGAACTTTAATTTTAGTATAAAATATTAAAGGTAGTTTTAAAGCATGTTGTTTTAGTCAGCTTTGCATCACTGTGACCAAAACACCTGAAAAGAACAATGTAGAGGAGGAAAAGTTTATTTTGGCTCATGGTTCAGTCCATGGTCAATGCCCTGGGCTCAAGGTGAGGCAGAACATCATGGTGGACAAGGGTGGAGGAGGAGAGCAGCTCAGGACATGACACTAGGCAAGAGTTCTGCTCATGGACATAACTGCCAGCGGCACACCCTGCAGTGACCTGCCTGCTCCAGTTACCCCCACCTGCTTAACAGCTACTGCCCAGTCCATTCCTATCAGTGGGTTAACTGCTGAGTATCGAGGCTTGCATACCCAGTGAGTGCTTCATCTCCAAACATTGTCATATTGTCTCACACATGAGCTTCTGGGGGACACCTTATGTGTGGACCACAACATGGGTCTCCATATTAGTGGTATGAACTCAGTTTCATGGTAACATGCTGTTTTCCAGGGAGATTGCAAAAAAGTTTGTTGGGTTCTAGAATTACATACCAGATTGGAAAGTTAAAAGAAATAGGCTTGTGGCAGATATCATTAAATAGTAACATTGAAGTGTATGATTGGCAGTTTTCAGATCTTTTTTTCCTTTCATTTTACATCAATGTCTTAAATTAGAAATACCAACAGATGGTTTATAGACTATTCCCGATACTCCTACAGTTTAAAATTGTCACTTGTTTAGTGCTGGATTGTTAATTAAATGTTTTTATTTCACAGTTGTTAGCACTTTGCAATTTTTTATGTGTATTAGGCAGTTAACAACCCAAAATAATCACTTGGGGTTTCATTTTCCTCAAGTTTGCTATAGAAATGAGAAAACTCCCCGTTAGCATTAACTTAGCTGAGTCTGCATAGTTATGAGGAGTTATAGGGAAAGTTGTTTGGGACATTATAATTTATCTTCTGAAGCATGCTAATAGTCTCTATAAACTTTGTATGTCAGAACATTTTATTTTTTGGGACGGGCTGGGGATTGAACTCGGGGACACTTGATCAATGAGCCATATCCTCAGCCCTATTTTGTATTCTTTTTAGATACAGGGTCTCACTGAGTCGCTTTGTGCCTCACTTTTGTTGAGGCTGGCTTTGAACTCTCGATCTGCCTGCCTCAGCCTACCAATTACAGGTGTGCGCCACTGCACCTGGGGAACATATTTCTAAGTGTCTTCTGATTGCTTTTAATAAGTAGCATGTTTTTTATTTATGTCTTGTGATTTTTTTTTTATCTACACATGACATTACAATGATCTTGGCAATTCATATCATTGGGGTATAATTTCTCATTTTTCTAATTGTATAGATTACAGAATCACACTGGTCATAGAGTCACCTATATACATATATCAATCATAATGTCTATTCTATTCTGCTGCCCTTCCTATCCCCCCTGTTCCTCCCCTCCTCTCCCATCATTTCTTTCTATCCCATCTAATGTGACACACTTTTTTTTCCTTTTTATCATCACAACATCATATATGTATTCTGAATAACAATGAGGTTCTCCTTCCATCTTCCGCGCAGTTCCCCTTCTCCCTGTTTTTCCCTCCCACCTCTCTTCCCTATTTAGTGGTAGTCTTCTTCTCATGCTTGTGTTCTTTGCTAATGCACATTCACTTTTACTTATAAGCTTTAGCCTTTCAGGTGCTACTTTTTCCCTTATCTATTTCTTCCTTTCTTGACCTTTCTTCCCTCACCCCTCAGAAAAAGAAAAAAGGTCAGCAAGTTAACAACTAGATCTTAAAACATGAACCCAGCAAGCCCTTGAGTCTCAGTGGGTTTACATGTTTTGCCAAGTTCCTTTTTGGAAATTGGAATTTTAAAATATTTTTCTGTTTTCATGATGTTTTTTTCCTAATTTGGAAAGGGAACCTTTGCCCATGGAGGGACTGTTCCAGTTTTACTCATCTGCACAGTGTGGGTATCTATTTTCATGTCCACTGTTGCAGCCTCTCCTGTAGGAAAGTAGAAGATGAAAAGTGCAGGTTTGAGGCTCTCAACCAGTTCCCTTCTCCTTTGTGATGGTTTACGGGCTTTAGGAGTGACAGTGTTTACATGAGGTATGGCTTACTTTCTAGGGACAAAACCTTCTTCTACAGTGTGTTTGGAGGGAGTCAGTGAAGTAGTTGGGTAGCGGTAGTTTTCATCTAAAGTTTTCTTTTGTATATTTTGCTGCATGTGGTTATTAAGCAAAGACATTATTAAACTTTTGTTTTCTTTGCTAATGGTAGACTGGCCTGAGGACCAGCGGCAGTTATCTGCTGGCTGTGGTTGGCATAGGGAAAACTGGGTGCACTCAGATCTCTGCCTGATTCCCTCTTGTTTTTCTGGTAAAGATTGTGACTTGGCAAGGCACACTTTGGGCTGTTACAATTTTCTGGTCCCGGTTTCTTCAAGTTATGCTCCAAACCCTTATTAACACTTGCAGCGTCTTCATGTCTTTCAAACAGATATTTCCTTAAAGTGTCAGTAAGATACTCTTCTGGGAAAATTGTAGCAGGATACTAAGTACTATTTGAGTGACATTTTTAATAGTGTGGAAATAAAAATCTAGGAGCACTTCTTCTCATTATGGGGTTAAAAAACGTGGGCTAACTAGGTTGAAGAAATTGGTCTTACCTTCGAGCTTTTCCAATGCATGTTAGCATGTTACAATTTCTGAAGTCTTACCATAAAGAACTTATGCTAGGTTTCTGTTCACTCGACTAAAAGGCTCAGGGGTCACTCCAGTTAAATTGGGCTAATTGGGCTGCGCAAAATAACCACACAAGAGACACAAATACCTTTTTCTTTGAGGTCGCTGTGACGGCTCCTCTGACCTTAAGGGTCTGTAGGAAGAGAGAGAGAGAGAGAGCGAGAGCCCACGCTGACCCCTTTTATTGAGGAGAAGGTATTCAAATGAGGCAAGGGGGTCAGGTTCCAGGGGGCTGAGTCCACTGTCAGCAGGTTGACTGACATCTGGGTAGGCCACACCCAAGAGTACAGTAAGAGAAGGGGATACACACACAAGGCACTTTCATGGAAGATTCTATCTAAACAGGGCAAGGGGTTATATTATAACAGGTCAGCATAGCTTCACTCATGAGGCTGTAGCAAGAGACACCCATGCACGAGACATCGACCCTCAAACCCAAGAAGGGTGGGGAAAGCTCTGCCACATTTCTGTGACTGAGCGCCTCAGCAGCCAGTTGGGGGGTGTGACTCAGTCACGTGTGAGGTTGGTCTCCCACAAACCTATTTATTTGTTAACTATGTGTATTGATTTCCTGATGCTACCTGTAATAAATACCACAGACTGGGTGGGCTTAACCTAGCAGATACCTATCCTTTTAGAGGCCAGAAGTCTGAAATAAGGGTGCTGGCTGGACCATGTTCTCTGTGTTGATTCCAGAGAAAGATCCGCTCTTGCCTCTTCCAAGCATCTATGGTGGTCCTGGATGTGGTGGTGTCCTGCTGGTCCTCAGCTTGTGGCAGTCCAGTCCAGTGTCTTTCTCCATATTCCTGTGGCACACTTTAGTCTGTGTGTGTCTGTTTCCACACTGCTTGTTCTTGGGTGGGGAGGTGGCTCACTGGTAAAATGCTCTCCTACCATGGGGAAGGCCCTGAGTTTGATCCCTAGCATTGTAGCAAAACAACAACCCCCCCCCAAAAAAACAACACAAATCCAAATTTCCCTGTTCTTATAGGACACTGGTCATTGGATTAGGGCCCACTGAAGTCTAATATGACTTCGTCTTGATGACATCTGCACACCTGTTTTTACCCACAGGTTCTGACTGGTCATGAATTTGGGGGGACATTCTAACCAGTACATTATGTGAAAAGGTTGTAGTGGTCACATAAACCTATGCACATGGAGTGCTGGTATCCAGGCTGCACACTGGGAGGGAGGTGTATTTGAAGATCCACTCACAATCCCCACGCCTGTCCTGGTCCTGGCTGTTGGGAGCTGAAGCCAGTCGGAGGTCATAGGCAAGTGGAAAAGTGGTGGACTGTGCCTCCCTTCTCCTACTGAACTCTGATCGTGAACTTCCCCTTTCCTTCTAGAGTTGTCTACATCTTTGGCCCACCAGTTAAGGAACCTCCTACCGACGTGACGCCCACTTTCTTAACAACAGGGGTGCTCAGCACTTTGCGTCAGGCTGACTTTGAGGCTCACAACATCCTCAGGGAGTCTGGTGAGTTGCTCCTTCTGCTGGCTGCTGCACTCCCACTGTTTTGGGAAGCTTGGCCTTACGGTATCTAGCAGGAGGATGTAGCTTTTGATTTTTAATACTTTTGTTTTATGATTTATTATTGATAGTTCATTGATGTTGCCTTTAAATAAAATGTGTTTACCTTTGTGGCTATTTGCAGACACAGCCAGAGCAGCTGAAAGTCTGAATTGCCTGCTCATTCCCAGAGTAGCCAAGGTGTGATGGAGGCAGAGCGCTGCCTGCCTCCATTCTCAGGCTGTAAACAGGTGTCCTTTACACTGTGACGGTGCCATGCTTTTTACATTTTCGTGCTTTGCTAAATGATTTTGCTATGTAAAGTCACCCTTGAGCATGTTGCTTGAGTACTGTCATGGTCCTGAACCCAATGAAGCTCTGATGTACCCTACGAGAAAACCTTTGTGCTAGGTGGGTTAGTCAGGCCTGAGTTACAGTGCTATTGGTTTTAAACTACAATAATGAGGTGTCTTCAAACAGAAACACACATAAAAAGTGGTTACGTGTCTTAGTCGATGGAGATGTGCCCAGTAGCTTGGAGGCACCTCCTGGTTTTTCCCAGGAGCACCAACCAAGTCCTTGTTTGCAGATTCAGGATTTGAGGATGGGACATGGCGTGACTGCCTTGGATGAGAATCCACTCTCCCTCTCTAGATGTCCCTTCTCTGGAACTGTGCTGTAGGGGTTAAATTCGGTGAATTTGTATTTGTGGTTGAGTCTGCAGCCCTGTGGGAGGAACCCAGTGCCTGATGACTATCTTGCCTGGGGGTGCCCATGCTGACCTTGTGTGGGCAGAGTCACAGAACTAGGTTCTTTTCCCTGGTGTGTGGATTGGTTCTGCATATCTGTTTCCCTAGGGTATTCTGGGAAAATCAGCCAGATGCCAGTGATTTTGACCCCCTTGCACTTCGATCGAGACCCACTTCAGAAGCAGCCTTCATGCCAGAGGTCTGTGGTCATTCGAACCTTCATCACAAGTGACTTCATGACTGGTGTGCCTGCGACACCTGGCAACGAGATCCCTGTGGAGGTATGCATGTTTCTTTCTAATGTGCATTTCAGGACCTCGTGATTCCATGATATGGTGACTTGAATAGGCTGTGCTGAAGTTGATATTTTTGGGATTGATTCTCTGTTTTTTTTTTTTTTTTTCCTGTCTTCGTTTATTTGACCATTTAATATTTGGCAGCAGAAAAGACCCTTAAATTTAATATGCCCTGTAGATGTCTGATTGCTATGTAGAAAGTCACCAACTGTAATCTACAATTTTATCTAATCCTGCCAGCCCCTGTACTTCTCCAAGTGCAGGAAACCCTGGGAGTGAAGAGGAGTTTGTAAGGATGAGGTTTGATGGTGCATGGCCAGGTGTGAACCGCCTAAGGCTCTGCCTGTCATGCTTCCAGTTCCAATTTTGATCATTTTCTTTCACCCTCTGTCTTTCCACCACAGTGGGCCAAAGGAGCCCCTTACATAATAGCAACTGAAAATCAAACTCAGACTTTAATGTGAGGTCCTGGTTCTAGCTGAATAGCTGGCTTGTGGGGAATGTGGCTTAAATTTGCTGAATCTTTGGCCAATCAAGTGACCAGGCCATCCTCTCTTCCTGTGCACTTTACAGTGACTGTTGATAGTGCATCAGTGTCCCCTGCGTGGCTCAGAGTTGCACGTGTAAGCCACAGGTGACTTGTAGAGCCATTTGCTGGATGCCGTAGCAGTGTCAGGTCACTGTATATGTAGGCACTTGTGGACTGATGGCGGGCATCTCTTGTCTTCCAGTACCTGTCCGTGGACTACACTGAGTAGTACTGATTTGAAGTCACTAATATCTATTATAGAGTGAGATAGGTTCACTCTGTAAGATTATTCAGAGATCATTCCATGTTCATGAAGGATGGTAGTAAAACTAGATGACATCTGAATGTTAAATTGCAAAGCACGCCCTCTGGGATTGTTGGATGTGCAGTGGAATCTGACTCTTGTGTTTGTAATCTTTCTTTTTATCACAGGTGGTGTTAAAGATGGTCACTGAGATTAAGAAGATTCCTGGTATTTCTCGAATTATGTATGATTTAACTTCAAAGCCCCCAGGAACTACTGAGTGGGAGTAATAAACTTTTTGTTCTGTTAAAGTACTGTGTGCAGTTTAAATTGATTAGAAATCATTCTCATTATTAACATTCAGTACTGTGAAAAAAGTTACTGGAGCAGCTCCATCACATCCAAGTTCTCCACAGCAAAGATCTGCAGCTCCAGTGCAGAGTTATGGATAACCAAAAGGTACTGAAGAGTGTGGCTGGGCAGATAGTCAACGCACTGCTGCCCACACCCAGACAGGCCAGTGCTGCTTTTGCCTCTGCCTTGTGCATTCTTAGTATAGAATCACAGTTGCTATGATGTCTCTATCTACGAAGGTGGATGAGGGTGGGTGATTGGCAGCAGGCCTCTTGTCTCCTTGCCAGTTTCTAAGAGGAGTTAGAAACACCCAGTGATTATCAGTGTGACTGTGTGTACCTTTTGGAGAATTTGGGTTTCCCTGTGACATTATTTCTGTAAAGGGTGAGGAAGAGATGAGACAAACTTCCTCAGACAAAGACATATGTGGGCTGATCCAGTAGCCACTTTTACAAGATACTGGAGCTGTTGAACGTAAGCTACGGTGGGTGAGATGGGAAAACCACCTGGAATTTATGGAAGCACATTAGGATTTTATGACATCCCAGCTATGGGCAGGAAGAAACTCTGAATGTTCTCAAATGTATATGAACGATCTCACTGTTTTTAACCCTTGTTCCACGTCAGTGCCATGTTCCTCATGCCAGCCTGTTAACTGATAAGGAACTCTCCCAGCCTGTGCAGCTGCTCCCAGAGCCTTGCATGGAGTTTCTGCTCTATCTCCTGAAGAGTCTTCTGTTTCCATGATGTTGTGGTGTCCAGTGTAACACAGGTGGAGCTCACGAGGAGACTTGAAACCCTTGTTTTGCTGGTCAGAGGAGTCCCAGGGCACAGAAGCCGTGATGCATGCCTGCAGCCCATGAGGAGAGGAAGATGCTTTCATCATCCAGTAAAGAGTTGTAAAATGACCTCTTAGGTCCGTTCTTTAAACAGATGCAATACTTGCTACTCAGTCTGTGACCACTCTTGGCCCATGCAAGCTATTTGCCAAACCTTGTAATCCTTTCTCCCATCTAATCTGTGTGCTTGATGGCCATTGCTGCCAGCTGTTAAACTGATCCTTTATAGCATTCATATAAGCATGACAGAAACCTACAGTCAGACTTCAATTCTGCCACTATTTCTCTTACATTTTAGCTTAAGATGCTGCCATGTTTTTTTATAGTCTCACCTTGGGTTGCTGCCTCTTACCTAATTTAGGTCTTGTCTAATAATCAGGTACAAATTTTGTTTGGGATTCAGAGTGAGAAAAAACTTCTGTGTGGCAGAAGTCATATTGTCATTCTGGCTGGTCCAGAGGCCCTCGCCAAATTGCTGCTGGACCGACAAGGGCAGGTTCTGTCTGTCATAGCAGACACCCTTGCCCAAAGCAGTGGAGTGTGCATCTCCTGCAGAGCACAAAGGGTCATTCTCCATCCTGCTGAGGAGACGGTCATAGTGTAGCCTTCCAGAAGGGAGGATATGATAGTGACCTGGTCTTAAGAAATTTTAACAATGAATTTAGAGCTAGAATAGACCAGTTATCAAATGCTCACCAGCATGCATTCATACATGTTGATGTTTAAAAAAAAAAAAAAACACAAACAAAAAACTCTTATTGCAGACATGTCCTATGGTTTTTGTATTCAAGCACACAGTGGGAATTACAAAGAATATATAGTAAGATCACCTCCCCTGCTGGTCCCACAGAACGCTCTTCCACTGTGATGTGAAAATGGCCAGGTGACCATAGAGGTTGGATCCTGGACATTCATAGTAAATGATGTTCAGAACCCTTGAGAAATTTGAAGTTAAAAAAATAGTTTTTTAAGTTTGCCTCACTTTTGTGTTTTTGTGATGTTTTCTTCTTAAACACCTCTTTATATAAAGCCTTCAACCTCTGCAGTACTGGGAATCCAGCCCAGGCCCCCACACACTGGGCCAGTGCTCTAGCACTGAGCTGCGCCCCACCCTGTGTAATCCTCCTCAGTACTAGAAAGATGGTTTCCCCAAAACACCTTCATGTGATGTGATTTAGTTTTTGAAAATATTTCCTGGAATTCAGAACTTTCCTAATACTTGATGTCTGTCTTCCTTTGCACAGCACCTTACTTCATGCCATACAGTGTTCCCCAGACCTCCACGGTATTCACCAAGCCACCGTAAAAAGGAAAGGTTGCAGATCCATTTACAGCTGAGGAAATAAGCTCAACTCAGGAATGGTTACCTAATACAGTTAAGAATTTTTTTTTTTTTTTTTTTTTTTAAAGAGAGAGAATTTTAATTTTTTTTTAGTTTTCGGCTGACACAATATCTTTGTATGTGGTGCTGAGGATGGAACCTGGGCTGTACGCATGCCAGGCGAGCCTACCGATTGAGCCACATCCCCAGCCCCCAGTTAAGAATTAAATGTCAGGTTTCCTTAGTCCCAGTAGTCCTTTCATTAGTGTTTTCTGACACCCAAAATTACATAAACGTAATTACATGATGGGTTGTTTTTGGCCAATGCTGGGATGACTTCCTGCCTCCAAGCATGTCACTAGTTATCCTGGGCAGATCATAGCCTCATATCTGTGCTCACCTCAACCTGGGACACTTCCCTGGTGTGTACACACACACGCATATCTATTAGAGGACATCGGGTCAATGACAATGTAATTTGCTCCTAAGATTGTCAGACAAAATCTTTTTTTAAAGAGTGAGAGAGGAGAGAGAGAGCATTTTTAATATTTATTTTTTAGTTCTCGGCGGACACAACATCGTTTTTGGTATGTGGTGCTGAGGATCGAACCCGGGCCGCATGCATGCACTACCGCCTGAGCCACATTCCCAGCTCACAAAATCATTTTTAAAATAAATACAAAGTACCCAGTCCTGCCCATAGAGGATCATCAGCTATGTTAGCAGTAAAACCTGGCGTAGTTTCTGAAGCTGTGTTCAAGTGTGCCTGGGAGACAGGTTTGCTGTCTTCTCAGCTTCCATAATCTCAAGTAGCTGCGGGCATGTGGCCAGACAAGCACGTGCTGGTTTCCTGGCCGGGTCTCAGCCTCCCTCCTGATGGCCTGTTTCAGAACACCTGGACTTCCTTCTCAGGTGAGGCCATTCAGGGGGAGCAGGCCACTCTGCCATCAGAGTCGGAGTAATAAACTTTTTGTTCTGTTAAAGTACCGTATGCAGGTTAAATTGCTTAGAAATCATCAGACAGTTGTGTCAACTCGGACAAGTCATTTGTTTCTTTTTTGGTCATTTTTTGACGATTCTGTATAGACCAGCAACACATGACCACTTGGGAACCCATCAGAATGTTCCTGGTGGCAGTGTGTTTTGAAAGCATGTTTTTGAGAGGGTATGCTTGGGCCTTGGGACAAGTAAAATCCCCCCTCCTCAGCACCAGCCCTTGGCACAGCCATAGTCCAGGCTTTTGGTTTTCTGCATTGAAGAGGTAACTTTGCAGCCCTTAAGGCAGTGCTTGGAAGGAAGCTCTCTGCGTAGATGTCAGTCACAAATGCTTTGAAGTGAGAGTCCTCTCCGGACTATGTGAGTTTCATGAGATTGCACTCTTCTAGAAGTTTCTCTGATATCTTCACGCCCAGTGTCAGAACCCTGCCCCTTCTCACCTTCCACACCAGTCCTGTGCACTGCTTGACAAACTCCCTGTTTCTGGGATTTTCACTGAAATCTGGTGAGACTGGCCTTAGATGGCACCCCAGTGGATGCTCCCTCCCCTGTCTCATCGCAGATGTAACTGGAAACAGCACAGATGGATGCATCCCCTCTTGGATGCACCCTTTTGTCCTTATGGAGGTGACTTGGCTATACCAGGTGGTTTAGCAACCAGGGTGTCTTCCCCACTGTGGGGAAATGGCAGTGGAATGGCAGGGGCCCTGATACTCCTGAATTGCTGTTCAGGGATCTCTACCTTGGTTGCCTGTTATTACTACCCGAAAAATTTAAAAAACAAATTAAAAAAAATATCCAGACCTCCAGTTAGACTAACTTAGAACCGCAGGGTGAAGCCCAAGCATTTACAGTCATAAATCTCACAGGGAATAAGTTGTTATTGAGGGACACACCTGGCCTGTCTAGTTCTGGCTTCAAATCCTAGTCAGACCTGTAAGTGAGAAATGTAGGCTGCTGGGACTGTCTTCCCAAAGGTCTCAGCTAAATCCATTCAGATGAGGGGCCAGATTCTGGGTGTTCTGCCTATGCTATGTCATAGGGCAGACTCCCAACAGTCAGTTTGGTACTTTTGGGACAGCTCGAGATCATTACCTGTGTGGATGTCAACAATTGCACAGGCCTCTTTGAATCTCTTCCTACTCCTTTTACTTTTCCCTCAGAGGAGAGTCCATCCCTGTGCTGCAGCCACCCCAGTTCTGACAATAGCTAGGCCACAAACCTGAGCAGCTTTCCTGCACCAGTGGAGAAAGTCTCCTGCGGCTGTCACCTGAGCATCTGTCTGAACAAGAGATTGCCCACAGGAAACCCAAGTTTCCTGAAGTAGAACTGTGGAGTACACTTTGTTCTGTGGTGAACCCTGGGGCAGCTTGGGACCTTGTTATGGGCCCTTGGTTATGTGACCATGAGACCTCGGGGAGTCTTGGGATATTAGGCTCAGCAACACCAAGGACCTGAGCTGTCCAGGAAGCCTGAACCTTGAATAAATCCAAGTGGAATTCTTGTCTTTGCAGAACAGATTTTTTCCCTTTTAATATTTTTTTAGTTATACAGAATACCACTACTTTATTTATTCATTTTTTTAATGTGCCGTGGATTAAACCCAGGGCCTCACATATGCCGGGCGAGTGCTCTACCGCTGAGCTGTGAGCCCAGCCCCAGAACAGATGTTTAAGATAAGTAATTTTCTGTCTTTGCATCTACTGTGACCATTGTTACAATCTTATAACACATGAAGAAGTGAATGTAAACCTCTTGCACAAATTTTTATAAAGAAATATTTTGTTAATTGGAGAAAGTTGTAGCTGTGAAATCACCACTGTGCTGTACTGCAGTGTCTGTGTTATAACTGCCACATAAAACAGCTTTGCTAAAATGAATGTGAAATGACTGATCTTTTTTGTCTTCAGTGTGCTTCATAAAGGAGGAAAGGACGACTTATATTTTGTCATTAGGCTTCAGTGTTTATCAGAAGGTGAGAGAAATAAGAGCAAAGAAGACAGATGTTTTCAGAATATGTGAAATAAATCATACCCACTGTCAGGGATTTCTTGAAAATAAACCATCTGTTTCCCTTACCTATGTGGGAGGGTCAGCATTTTGCCCATGTTAGCAGTGGACAGAAAATACTGCATAGCTTTTCAACTTAGTTATCAGCTAAAAGTGTTCTCATGCCTGTGTGATATCAAAATTAGTCATATATGCATGTATATGAACAAACGTGACTTTCCTACATGTCATGTATATTTGATCACATCTTTTCTCAGTTTCTCAAATTACTTATATGATTTTGGTATATAACTTAAATTCTTTTAATTGGAACTGTGTTATGTTTGTATGAGTGAAGATTAGAGGAGATAACCATGCTTATTTTTTTAAGTTTTTAAATTTTTTAATACGAGGGATGGAACCCAGCCATGCTTAACCACATAAGCCACATCCCTGGTCCTTTTTATTTTTTCTTTCAGTTTCTCACCAGATTGCTTAGGGCCTTTGCTAAGTTGCTGAGTTTGGCCTCAAACTTGCAGTCCTCCTGCCTCTGCCTCCCCAGCTGCTGGGATTACAGGTCTGCTATCACGCCCAGCAACAACCATGTTTAGAAACCAAATTCATTGATTATTTTCAGGCCTCATTGCTCTGGCCTTTTTAAGATCAGTGACCTGGTCAGGCATTCTGAGAAGACTAGTTAATTCAACTGTATTTTGAAAGTTTTTTTTTTTAAAAAAACATAGCTTAAGATAAAAATATTAGTTCTTATCTTCAAATCTAAGATAAAGCTATCATTCTACCTTTTAAAAATACTTCTATAAAAACTATCACAAAATTTTAAAATATTTTATGAATTATTCTAAAGAGTTTATGTAGAGTAGATCCTAAGAAAAGTAGTTAGAAATCTGATCACTTTGACCTTGCTCTTGCCAAATAATCTGTTAAATTCTAATTATTAAATGCTTTTTTAATATTTCAAGGTCCTGTTCCATATGCATATATTACTGTCCTTTTAGACATAATCTGCCAAAACAATTTTTTTTTTTTTAGTCAATTTTAAGTTAATGTTATGACAGTGTTAAAAATTCACACTCTGGGGCTGGGGATGTGGCTCAAGCGGTAGTGCGTTTGCCTGGCATGCGTGCGGCCCGGGTTTGATCCTCAGCAAACAAAGATGTTGTGTCCGCCGAAAACTAAAAAATAAATATTAAAAAATTCTCTCTCTAAAAAAAATTCACACTCTGGCTTTATAAAACAGTGGGAACACAAGGGCCTTTTGTCAAGATGCTGAGGTTGGACTTAAACTTCCAATCCTCCTGCCTCAGCCTCCAAAACTGCTGGGATTGGATGTGTTTTTGAATGCAATTTGCTATCAAATTAAGGATTTGGGCATTTATGTTCATCAGGGATATTGGTCTATAGTATCCCTTCCTTGATGTATGTTTGTCTGTTTTGGTATCAGTTATTACACTGGCTTCATAGAATGTATTTGGGAGTATTCCCTTCCTCAAATTATTCAATAATAATTGAATAAAGACTGGTGTGTGTTCTTTAAAGATCTGTTAGATCTTAACTGAGAATCTTTATGGTCCTGGACTTTTCTTTGTTGGAAGGTTTTATTTTATTTTATTTTTATGTCTTTACAATATTTACTTACTTAGAATGTGTTAGAGGTTTTTAATTGCTGTTCCACTACTTGATACTGGTTTGTTTAGGTTTTCTATGTCTTCCTGGTTCAGTAAGGGCAGGTCATATATGTTTAGAAATTTCTTTGATCTTTTCTCTCATTCTGCTCAGTCTAATGAGGTTCGGTGCCAGGAGGCAGAATACCACAGGACTCTCAGGGATTTGCAGTCTTGACTGCAGGGGTTCCAAACAGTTGCCCTGGCTCTTATGTCCAGACTGGCCAACTGGCAGTTCAGGTTTCATCTAGAAAGTCTCTTTAATTCTCTGGACAGTCCTATAAATAGTAGTCTTTGTCACAAAGGTACGTTGAGTTTTAGGAAAAGGTTAGGCAATTAAATCTCAAGATTTCCAGGTTTCAGCATTTGTAGAGGGGAATGCTACTCAGTGAAGCTGGATGGTGTTTATGAGGTGTATCTTTGAGCACTGAACGCTGTGGAGGGGCCTGGTAAATGAGGCAGCCACAGGCTATGTTAATTTTGTGGTTAAATAGTAGAGGAGCAAGAGATTTGTTGTCCATCATGATTGCACGCCTTGCAATTGTGTTTCTCGGTAAGGAGTAGGTGTGTATAACCTGACATTTATTACCTTCCAGCTGCCACAAGGTCATGTGTGGCAGGTGCTCTTGGTGGCACCTCTGGCTGGCCCCTCTTGCTCCACAGAGAGCAAGGCTGGGAGTGGGAGGAGGGCCTGTTGTGTTTGACCCCAACATGTGTTTAGGTCAGTGTTCCTTCTCCAGCACTTGAACCTGTTCCTTTCCTAAGATGTGTCCTTAGCCTGCTCCTTCTCCAGGTTCCCCCCAAGTCCAGGCCCTCAGCTGCCTCCAATCTGGCTTATGGCAAAGGCAACCTTGGGATTTTTCTTCTCCTCATCTCTCTTCCAGGCTGGTATGTCTACTCCAGAATACAGACTATGGCCTGGGTGAGTTGTGGTCTCTTCGTTCCTCTGCTCAGAGCACCTTGGTGACCTATTGCCTGTGAGATGATGCCCAGGCTTCACTGGGATACAGCTGTTCTTCCAGCTCTAAGACCCTGCCCTCTACCACTGGGTCCTTCAGACTTCAGGCTTCTCTCTGTTCCTGTGTGTGTCCCCAGCCATGCTCCCTGTAGGCTGTAGTTACTCCCCTCACCTACATGATGTAAGGCCACCCCAGTGTGCCTTTTGAAAGCTCCCTTTATTTGCTCTAAGCCAGAACACTGGCTGCTTACTTTCCGGAGCAGATCCATATCTGGTCAACATCTGTCACAGCATTTATGTTCTGCTTTGCCTTGCAGTTCACCTGCTTCCCAACTCAGTTGCAGACTGTGGGGAGAGCGCTGTCTTCACTTCCTTTGGGTGCTGGCAGCACCTGTCCTGTGAGAGGTGCTTGGCAGATCCTCGATGCTGCATCCTGTGCTTTATGTGTCAGTGCCTGCCTTTGGTCACAGACCTAGTTTTAAGCTGTCAGTGATTACCAGGGAAACTGGGCTCTTGCCATCCAGCCTTGCCAGGGGTGGGTCAGGAAGGCTGAGGTAGTCAGCAGGGCAGACGCCCCTGGGATGCGAAGGTGGAGAGCAAGGTTGGTCTCCTGGACCCTTTCCCTCACTTGTGACAGTGGAAATCACATCATCAGGGAGGTCTGTAGCCACCCCAGGCACCAACCTCACACTCACGGAGTCTGTGAGGATGAATCACCCTTCTTTTTAGGTGTAGCTGCTGGCACACTTCAGTGAGTAGCAGTCACATGAACTGCCAGCTCCGTGCGGGCCTCTGCTGCCCCAGCAGATGGCTTTGGCTTTGCGTTACCCTGCATGTGCTGTGCACAATGACAGGAACAGCCGAGCTGGCCGGCCATGGGCCCCATGACCTGAGACCTAGCTGGTCTGCAGTGCCTGTCCAGATAGAGCTGATTGTTATTTCCCGCCTTGGGAGTTGGGCTGGGGTGTTCTGAAAAACAAAATTTTACAGCAAATGAGAACTAAAACCTCGAGTAGATGAGAGGGTCCCAAGGTTGTGCTGGCACGGTGAGAGGCGTGTAGTCCAGCGAGGGCAGAGGAAGCAGGGGCTGGAGCAGGGGTGCTCAGGGGAAGGCGCGGGTTTCCTGCCACCAGGGTAGGTGACAAATGTGGCATGTGGGCTCTGCTGCTCCCGCCTCTTCCAGGGCTGGACAGCTAGCCTCAGCGGATCTGAGCTGGTGCCTGGTGTGTGCTGTACACCTGTTACCAGGGGACCCTCAGGGGTGTGACCCCCGAGTCCAGCTGCCCCAGCACTAGGTCCTCTCAACCCTGGAGGGGTGTGGCAGCAACAGTGTTTATTCCCCTGTAGTCTCTATTGTGCCACTGGGGCACCAGGGCACAGGGTGCTGGATGGTAGGTGCTGGTCATGACTCCTGTGATGGACAGGAGCCTGCTATCGGTACCCAAAGAATCTAGCCAGGGAGCAGGGTTCACAGTTGATGCTGAGTGAACGAAACCAGGCTGGGGGGTTGAGAAGGAGCCACAGAGAGACTGCATCTCGTCCTGCAGTGCAGGCAGTGACACCCTGGCCAATGAGAGCCCTCATCTGGTCCTTAGTTCAGAACCAGTGTTGAGGTTTACCTGAGGCTCTGTGCCCCACAAAGGCCCAGCACTCCCACCCGGAGAGGAGCGAAGCCCACTCGCTGATGAAGTTCCTATTTTAAGTTGTTTCTTTTCTTTTTCATCCTGTAGCACAATGTCAGCCCGCTTCAATATAAAATATATTTGCAGCCAGGGTGGGGGGGTAAGGTCAATTTTTCTTTGTATTAAAAACTTTTCAACACTTTTTGGGAAACTCGTGGCTTCCCAGGACAAATTAAAATAAGATGGTTAGTGCAGTCCCATGAAGCTCTCATAGTGTGACTTGGTCCAATGACAAGTGAAGTTTAAGAGGCTTTGATGCCCCTCAGTTGCTCAGCTGTGTGTCTGGTTTACGCACCCCCCCCTTTTATTATTTATTTAGCTGTCAGTCTGCTGCTTACCTTTGTCACTGGGAGAGAAAGGCAAGGGAGCAAACTGGTTTTCTTTCATAACTTCAGCCTAAAACAGTTCAGTGTTGGGGAAAACACTTGGCCTCAGGGAATTTCAGGCTTATCTCTAGCTGTGCGGATTTCTAGAGGATGAAAGTGACAAGGGTCCAGGAGAGTGCTTTCCATTTATGTGATCATGTGGGCAGCAGACGCTCCAGCACAGTTGGCTAGCGCTGAAGCAGCATGGACGCCTGCCTCAGGACTCCTGCCTGGGTGTACCTTCCACCACCGCAGAAGGAGGCCAGATGTACCAGAGGTGGGCTTGCCCCTCCCCTCCTGTCCCTTGGTTCACTGCAGCATCCCCATCAAGGTGGATTAAAAATGAGACACCAACCTGCTTCCTCCTTAGGAAGCAAGCCCAGAGTCAGCAGCCAGAACGGTGCCTGTGACAGCGTTCCTCCTCCAAGCTGGTCTGATGGCCTGACTTTAGAGCTGGTTTTTTAATCTTACAGGTCGTTTTAGAAAACAGAGTTTAGTTTTTGTGGGGGTGGAGTGGGGCAGAGTACCAAGGATTGAACTCAGGGGCACTCAACCACTAAGCCACATCCCCAGCCCTATTTTTGTATTTTATTTAGAGACAGGGTCTCACTGAGTTGCTTAGCACCTCACCAAGTTGCTGAGACTGGCTTTGAACTTGCGATCCTCCTGCCTCAGCCTCCTGAGCCACTGGGATTACAGGCATGTGCCACTGTGCCTAGCTCAGAGTTTAGCTTTTTTAGTTGTATGAAAAAAAGACAAATTTTAATGCCTTTAGTAGTCAATTCATTTATTTATTTAGCTAGCCATTGAATGCTCACTCTGTGCTTCAGTCATCTATGAGACCGACAGAAGAAAATTTTAACACGACTTTCAGATACTTTGATTCTGCTTTCTGTTTTCATCAGTTTCTGGACAGCAGGAGTTTAGCGATTTTTTTAAACTTATGCAGCTTTTGGTGAGCCCTCCTGGGATCTCATGGTAGGTCTGGAGGAGAGAAATGAGCTTCTAATATGAGGGCCAGGATTAGGAAACGTAACCTGGTTTAGGTTGGTCCCCAAGCCCCACATGTCCATGAATCTAAGCCTCGGTATAGTAGGTGGTCTCTGGCTGAAGTGGCCCCCCAAGCGGGAGAATATCAGATCCCGTAGTGGAGCTGCAGAGAGGCAGGGTATTTTAGTGGTTAGAAGCAGGCTGACTATGTGTGGTGGCACACACCTTAATCCCAGCCACTTGGGAGGTGGAGATAAGAGCTGGAGTAGATGAGCCCCTGTATACATATGTCAGAAGGAGCAAATGAATTATGGGGTCTTTGAACTGCCCAATGACAGGCGATATCTCCCTTGGGAATTTCTCAGTGCAAAGGCACCCATTAAAGATTACCCAACCAATGTGGTGACGCCCTGTTCATAGGGGGAGTCTGTGCCAGTCCCAGATTAGTTCATAAACTTGTGTTCAAATGCCTGCTGCCCAGAGGTAGAGAATTATAGGCACAAGCTGATAAGCCCTAATTGGGCTGCTTTACCCTCAGCTTCAGCTCTTTTCCTTGGAGAAGCCTTCTCACAGTAAGTCCCTCTGGGGTTTAAACTATACAGTAGACTTGCCGAGCTCCCTCTTGGTCAGTCTTCCTCCACCAGGGCCAGGCTGAACCACTGTACCCGGCTTTTTCTCTACTTTTGTGTCTGTTTGTCTTTTCATAATCCCCTCATCGACTGGTTCATGGAGCCCTGAATGAACTGTCACGCAGGACGACACACACGTGCAGCTGGGGACTGTGTCACTGCTCTGCCCTCCATGCACACCTACACTAGACCACACCAGTCCAAATATATACACATCTGTAGTGTTTTGGTACCTTTCCGTATCTCTCCACTTATTATGGTTGGAAGCAATATTACTTTTGAATAACTACATTGTGAGCTGGGCAGACATCTCAAGAGAGGTTTAGTGCTCTTAGCAAGGACAAGGCGGAGCTCCGTGAAAGGAAACATGGCTCCAAAGCATCCTCCACCTGATGTTAATCCACCCTATTCCCCATTCAGCCCGAGTGCACTCACCCTCCCCATCACCTCGGGGCTCCTGTTCCCAGGTCTCCTCTAGGTGCAAGTCACAGTCTAGGACCCTGAGACAGCAGCATATTGGTTAAGTAAATTTAAGCACCTCTACATATAACATCATTAAATTGGATGTTTTAGAAAATTGTAATCCCAAGATAATACTTTTTTGCCCACAAAACATGTGCTAAATTGAACCTTATTTCTATAAAAATGTTCATGTGGAAAATTTTTTATAAGATTGTTCCCTAAAATGTTATTGGTGAGTATCTCAGAATGATGGAAACAGAGGGTAATGTAATTTTCTCCATTTCTGTATGGATTTCCTGTATTCCCCACACACATGCTACTTTTGTAGGAGAAAACATTCCTTTCCAACAGCGGATGCTCCTCTGAGAGGCAAGCCTAACAGTACTGTAATCACACCCTAATTTGCTTACCACTAGCTGTGGGAGCCAGGAGGAAGCTCTTAGAGGAATAAGTGGGTTAATGATGGTCTGCGGGGCCTGAGAGCCACGCGAGAGGACACGTCTTGATAAAATCAGAACTTTTTGGTTTATGGCAAGGAAGCCTGCGTCCCTGTCAGCCCAGGGAGTGAGAAGCCTGTGGATGTGCCATCTGCCCAACAGGAACCCACAGGCTTGTGTGTGGCCCAGCGCTTTTGTTGACCAGGTGCTTTGAACAAAGTACCCTCGGGGCCTGGGCCCCTCATGAGGTGCAGTGGGCTCCATGCTGTTCGCCTTGCATTGATGCAAATGCACAACAACAGCCACACAACTGGACACCTGGACCAGAAAAAGGAGAACCCTGCATTATTTGCCTGTGGAGAGAGAGCTCAGGCCTCGTGAAGAAAGGCAGTGTGTGTGTGTGTGTGTGTGTGTGTGTGTGTGGTCTTACATGTAATGACATTTTGACAAGCACTCTTTTATCTTAGACTTCTAATGTGGGGTCACTGTCACTAATTAACATCCGGCTAATAGTTGCTCTTGAAAGCTGCTCTGGTTTGGGTAAGTATCTCCAAAGAGCCATGTGTGAATGGCCTGGCCACCAGTCTGTGGAACCCTTGAGAGGTTGGCCCGATGGAGGAAGCTGGGGACTCCCTGGGGGCTTGCCCTTGAGGGGCATGCTGGAACCTGGCCCAACTTGCCCTCTTCCTTCAGTCCCCAGCAACCACGGGGTGAGCAGCTTCGTCCACCGCGCGCTCTACTGTGATGCGCTGCCCCACCACAGGCCCCAGAGCAGGGGGCCCAGCACCATGGACTGCACCCTCCAACCCTCAGCTGAAATCAGCCTGTCTCTCTTTATCTCAGATATCTATTGCAACTACGGAAAACTTAAAGAGCACATAAAGGAGATTTATTTAGAAAACACTTAACTGGTTTACAGTTGAGCTAAATCAACCTAAGCAAAGTAATCTCACTTCCTATCCTAGATGTCTGTTTTTGTGGTCAGATAAAAGTTAAAGAGAGACTGGGGATGTAGTTCAGTGGTAGAGTGCTTGCCTAGCATGTGCAAGACCCTGCATTTAATATCCAATAAGGAAAGAAGGAGAGATGGAAGGAAAGAAAGGAAAGGATAGATGGAAGGAAGGAAAACAAGTTGAAGAGGAAATGCCTCAGTTCCCTCTTCTGGCCAACTCCTAACTCATTTAGGTTTTGTATTTCTGATGATATTTAAAGTCAAGGTTTAAATGAATATTTTAAAATATTTCTCTGTTTCATTAATTTCAACTGTGAACTTTTTTTTTTTAATATTTTTTATTTATTATTTCTTTTTAGTTATCGGTGGACACAACATCTTTGTTTGGTATGTGGTGCTGGGGATCGAACCCGGGCTGCACGCATGCCAGGCGAGCGCGCTACCGCTTGAGCCACATCCCCAGCCCCTGTGAACTTGTTAAGAACAACTATGGTTGACAGCAATTACCTGAATACTTGAAAATAGCTCGTAGGGAGGATTTTGAATGTTCCCAACACCGAGAATGATAAATGTCTGAGGTGGTAGATATGTCAGTTACCCTGCTCTGATCATTACACATTGTACATGGGATTTGAAAACATCACACTGTGCTCCATAAATTTCTACAGTTGCTGTGTGTCAATAAAAGTAAGAACATTTTTTTAAAAGAGCAGGGGCTGGGTTGTGGCTCAGTGATAGAGTGCTTGCCTAGCATGCCTGAGGCACTGGGTTCGATCCTCAGCACCACATAAATGTAAAAGATACCGTGTCCACCTAAAACATATATATATATAAAACAAGTACTAGGAAACTTGCAGACTGGTACAGATGGCACCGAGCAGGAGGTTTAGTGCTCATCTCACCTCCGCCACCCTCTGGTGCAGTGAGGGCGGTGAAGCAGCAGCTAAGGGAGGCTGGAGAGGCTGCGGGTGGTGGAGGACAGGAAGCGGGCTAAGCAGCTGTGCCATGAGTAGGTGCAGGGCCCCTGAGAGTGGCTTCACTTTGTGCAGCCTCAGCAGCTCCAAGGAGTGGATGACATTGTCCTCCCGGTTTGCAGATGAGAAACAGGCGTGGGTGTGAAGCCTGGGCTACAGGAAGTGCTGTGTAAAAGCTGCCTAATACACTGAAAAGGAATGGGAGACTTGGCGAGCAGTTGAGATTATGTTGTCCATGACCTGACCTGTGCCTGTAACCACGTTTCCAAATCCCCTAGCCTACAGGGAGGCCCAGATGGTTAATGCAAAGGTATTTTCCAGACTAGTAATTAAAGTCAGATCTTTAGCTGATGCATGGTCCCTGGGCACTGCACATTTTTCATAAATTCAGTCTAAAAATTTCCAGTTTGGTGATAGGGATACCTGTCCCCCATGTCTGATCTCTACCTTGTGTACTGCTTAATGTACATTGGCCAGGATCATGGGCAAAAAAGGTAATGTGTGTCTTATTCAAAGTATATTACAGAAGTTAGAACAAGAGTATTATTTGATGAATTTTAACTTTCTGTTCTTGAAATCTGCAAAGCCATCTAAAAATATATTTTTTCCAATGAAAATTGGAAAAAGTAGAGGCCTGGAGAAAGTTTCTGCTCCTATATTTTAAGTAGAAATTCTTAAACTTGGCAACTTCACCTATTTTTGAACTTTCAAACATTGAGATGCAATGCAAATCAAAACTACTTTAAGATTTTATCTCACTCTGGTCAGAATGGCAATTATCAAGAATACAAGCAATAATAAGTGTTGGTGAGGATGTGGGGAAAAGGCATACTCATACATTGCTGGTGGGACTGCAAACTGTTGCAACCATTGTAGAAAGCGGTATGGAGATTCCTCCAAAAACTTGGAATGGAACCACCATTTGACCCAGCTATCCCACTCCTCGATTTACACCCAGAGGAATTAAAATCAGCATACTACAGTGACATAGCCACATCTCAATGTTTATAGCAGTTCAACTCAATACCTGAACTATGGAACCAACCTAGGTGTCCTTCAACAGATGAATGGATAAAAAAAATGTGATATATATAATGAGTTATTAGCCATAAAGAAGAATGAAATTATGGCATCTGCAGGTAAATAGATGGAGCTGGAGACTATTATGCTAAGAGAAATAAGCCAATCCCAAAAAACCAAAGGCTGAAGTTTTTCCTGATAAATGGATGCTGGCCTATAGTGGGGTTGGCCCCGGGGGATAGGGAAGTGAGGGGAGGGGTGGGGTGGTGGGAATGATAAGGACAGTAGAATGGGACAGACATTATTGCCCTATTTACACGTATGATTATATTTCTGGTGTGACTCAGCACCATATACAGTCAGAGGAATGAGAAGTTATGCTCTGTTTGTGTACAATGTGTCAAAATGCATTCTACTGTCAGGTATAACTAATTAGAATAAAAAATTAAAAAAGCAAAAACATTGAGATCTTTATTTTATTTTTTTTTTAAAGAGAATTTTTTAATATTTATTTTTTAGTTCTCTGCGGACACATCTTTGTTAGTATGTGGTGCTGAGGATCGAACCCGGGCCGCACGCATGCCAGGCGAGCGCGCTACCACTTGAGCCACATCTCCAGCCCAGAGATCTTTATTTTAGAAAATATATTGTGGAGTATATTATTGATACTGTGCACTTTAACTTGAGGGTTTTTTAATTTGTCTCTTCTTTCTGCCTCATTTCTCCTTCCTATTTCTCTTTCTTGAACTGTCTTCCTTGGGCACACTTGAGAAGTGATGTCCGCTGTGAAAGTTACCACCATATGTTTATTGAAAAGTATATTTCTAGGTCTCAATTCTCTTCAGAGAGGAAAACTATTTATCAAGTCTATTTTAGTTTTGCACCCCACCTTTCTTAAGTTTATAAAATGGTTCATGGACATATTGCCCTTGTCTTATATAAGGAGGATCATGGAAGAATGTTATTTTGTTTTTAGTTGTAGATGGACATAAAACCTTTGTTTATTTTTACGTGGTGCTGAGGATTGTACCGTGTGCCTTCCACATGCAAGATGAGCACTCTACCATTAAGCTACAATCCCGGCCCGGGAAGAATGTTTTTAATAGAGGATAAGAAAACAACCTCATCCATTCAGAGTTGAGTGGCCAAATAAAATAGGGTCAGTGTATAACCCTATGTCACTATTTAAAAGAAGAAAAATGTTGTTCTGCTGATACAAAAAACATACATAGCATAATTATTTATACTTCAAAAAGCCACATCAAGGATAGAAAACCAAGAACTTCACAGTAATGAGTTGCCTTTGGGTGAGTGGGCTAGGGAGAGGTACTGGGCTCCAGTATTGACCTGTATTTTGTATGCTAGAAACTTTCATGTGGATAAGTTAATATTTTATTTGTATTTATGTATTATTATTTTTAGAGTCCACACTGGGAAGACAGCCTTCCTTACCTTTTGTGCAGGTGACTGGAAGATCTCAAAGCTGAAGAGATTATTATTGCTGAGCATTACACAAAAAATAAAGAAAATAAACCAATCCAATATTGTATTTACCTTACCATGGCATCTGGATAAAAATGTGAATGCTAGCCAGGTATGGTGATGCATGCCTGTAATCCCAGCCACCTGGGCGGCTGAGGCAGGTGGATTGCAAGTTCAAAGCCAGTCTCAGCAACTTAACGAGGCCCTAAGCAACTTAGCAAGACCCTGTTTCTAATAAAATATAAAAAGGGCTGGGGATGTGGCTCAATGATTAAGCACCTGGGTTCAATCCCTGGTAACAGCAAGAACAACAAAATGTGAATGCTGTGGACCAGATCTGGGAGGAACACAGAACTGAGCTAGATGGAATGTTAGGCAGCAGGTTTGTAGGTGGCTGGACACTTTGCAGCACACCACTGGGCGTGCCAAGCCTGTCGAGGAGGGGAAGTGCAGGCCAAGCAGGCCTCAGAGCCCGTCTGACTCCGGATGAGTCCTGATTTCCTACTGCTAGCTTGGTGCCTCTGGGCCTCAGTGTCTTTATCATCTTAATAGATGAGATTATCTCCCTGGGGGCAGTTCTGGTGGATATTGGAGAATACACAAAGTGCTGGAGCAGGAAGTGGCTGGAGGGAGCCCAGGAACTGTTCCAGGGGCTGCAGAGCTAATGATTTGCTAGTGGTCATTTTCTGTTTTCTCCTTAGAGTGAGCACACTTCGGGATCTCAGCCACCAGAGCCCAGTTCCAGCAATGGCTGGAGACAAGGTTCAGCTCGTGAGTCCTCCTTCTCCACCGGCTCCTTCCCCAGCCCCCAGGAGGTGCCTGTCAGGGCAGTTTCAAGCGCTTTGCTGACTTGGGAGGGAGCCTGTTCAGCACCCAAATGGACTTATTTAACTCTGGGACCTAAATTAGGAAATCACAGGGAGTGAACGATATACAGAAAAAAACAAAACAATTTAATACTGAAAGTCCAGTACTTGGGTTCTGGTTTGTCATTTCTGTGCTCCTGACTAGAATTTGACCAGAATTTGAATATTTGGTGGTTGACTTGGCCGGCTGTCTTTCAGGGCTCTTTCTCCTAGGGAGTGTTCTCAAGGCTTCACAGAAGGGGATATTCCTTTCCTCCTATCAGCCCTGCTTCTCTGGATTCAAGGCACAGGGCAATTTGCAAAAAATTAAATAAGAACTATTTCTTGTGAGAAAACTTGGATGCAGGTGCATTGTTGAGGCACCCAAGCTTGGATTTGAGATGGCCTCACAGTTGGAGGGCCTGGGCCTATGTCTGCAGGAGGGAGGTGTTCGATGGGGTTTGGGTCCAGCAATTAGCATGTGGTTTGGTCAAAGTGTCACTTGGCTGAAACCTGTCCCTGGGGAAAATCCTGGCACTGAAAAGAAGCAAAACCCAGATCTGCAGACGTGGATGAGTCTTGGGTGGGATGGGTTCCTGGGGGATCTTGGTTGTGGTCCCTGGTGAGGGACCTGGAGGCTCAGGAGGGGCAGTGGGTAGGCCCTGCCTTTCTTCACCGCCCTTTGGAGCCCCTACACACCTGTGTCCCTTTCCTTTCCCATCCCTCCACACCTCCCTCGCCTTTCTCTCCCCTCTTGGCCTGCAAAGGCTCATTTTTGTTAACAATGTGCTAGCTTCTTTGAGATCTTTGGTGACCTGAGTTAATAAAGATTGGCCTTGCAGTTAGCATCTTTATTAGCTTGCTGGGGGTACTGGAACCAATGCCAGAACTCGGTGGCCTGAACAACCTGAGTATATGGTCTCACAGTTCCTAGGCCCTAAGGCTGAGTCCAGTGTTCGCAAGACCTGCTCCATTGAAGGCTCTGAACAACGGTGCTGCAGTCCGTCCCCTGGCTCTGGTGCTTGGCTGGCTGCCCGTGGTGGCCCCTGGCCTGGGGATGCACCTCCCCCATCATTGCCTGTATTTTCACATGTGTCCCCGTACATATTGTCTCTGTGTCCTTGTATAAGGACACGGTGCCCCTCTCCAGGCGCAGCACCCCTGACCTGGGTTCTGCCATTGTGGTTTTGTTCAGGCCTGTTTTCTGAGACAGAAGCGGAGGAAACTCTCCCTTCTCTACAGAGGCAGGGACAACTTTTGAGCACTAAAGCGTGTTGATCTGATTTGGTAAGAGTTAATTTGATAACATTCCCAAGATGATGAAGTTTCTTTTCTGGTGTAAAATAGAGACTTGCAGGTACAGCTGTCCCTGCTCATTGTTCTCACTTTGGTCTGTGTCTGCACAAGAAGGTCACTCAATGAACATTCCTTCAAGTGGGGACTGACGGGGGTTGGTGTCAGAGGCCTGCAGGTCTTTAAAGGAGGCAGACTTCAGGAATCTGTCTCTAGATTCTCTAAGCTCCCCACCCACTTCCACAGCACCCCGCAAAGAACTAGAAGCTTTTAGGGTGTAAACACTTTGAGTTTCTGAAACAAGTCATTTACCTGCAAATTGAAATGATATGCCTAGTTTCACATCAGTGGGTCTCAAGCTTTTTTGGTCTTAGGACCAATTTTCACTCTTAAGATTTATCCAGGGTTCAGGGCATGGTGGCACATGCCTATAACCCCAGCCACTTGGGGCCTGAGGCAGGAAGATCCCAGTTTGAGAACAGTCTGGTGACTTAAGAGTCAATGTTTCAAAATAAAAAGAGAAAAAATGAGAGCTGAGAATGTAGCTTGGTGGTAGAGCAGCCCTGTGCTCAATTCTAAAAGGAAAAAATATCATCAAGGACTCCTAAGAGATATTGTTTACATGGATTATATCCAACAATATTTACTCTATTGGAAATTAAAATTAAAATCAATTTACCTATTAATTCATTTAAAAATAGTAAACTCATTATATATTAACAAAGTGACATATTTTTATTAAAAATAATATTTTTCCAAATGAAAAGAAATTTAGCAAGAAGAGTGGGATTGTCTTACGTTTTTATAAAGCTCTTTAATTTCTGGAGTAATAGAACACAGTTGGATTCTCACCTCTTTTAGTTTTTTTTTTTTTTTAAAGAGAGAGTGAGAGAGGAGAGAGAGAGAGAGAGAGAGAGAGAGAATCTTTTTAATATTTATTTTTTAGTTCTCGGCGGACACAACATCTTCGTTGGTATGTGGTGCTGAGGATCGAACCCGGGCCGCACGCACGCCAGGCAAGCGCGCTACCGCTTGAGCCACATCCCCAGCCCCGGATTCTCACCTCTTTTAAAAAATTTATTTATTTATCTTTTATTTGTTCTGATTAGTTATACATTATTCTCACCTCTTTTGCATTTGATTTTTTGGGGGAAGGTGCAGGGGACTGAACCCAGGGGGACTCTACCACTGGGCTATATTCCCAGTTCTTTTCATTTTGAGACCTTCCCTAGTCGCTGGGGTTACAGGTGTGTGCCACTGCACCAGCATCTGCCTTTAATTTGCCGTGGTGTGTTCTTTTGCTTGAAGTAGATGCAGAAAGTCTAAGCCAGCGGGAGAGTATGGAGGCAAAAAGGGTCCTTGCATGGCTCTAAGTCCATCCCACAGCACCTGAGAGAAGTGTGCGGAGGGGGAGGTGGTCAAAGCTCGGCAGTTACCATGGCTCCCTCAAGGACATTTGCATGGGGCCTGGCTCCTGTGCCCCTGTCTTGCTCCTGGGAGCCTGTGGCATTGAGGAATGCAGCCACCTGGAGCTTTGCTACCGGCCTCCTCTGTGGTCCAGCTCTGTCCTCCTCTGTGGTCCAGCTCTGGCAGTTTCACCCACATGTACAGATGTCAACACAAGGAAAAGATGCAAATGTGGGATGAGGAAAGTAGGTAGGAGCTTAGGAGGGAGAATCCATGGATATGAAGCCTGACTGTCTTCCTTTTCTTTTCTTTTTTGGTACTGGGGATGGAACCCAGGGGTGCTCTACCACTGAGCCACATCCCCAGGCTTGTTTATTTTTTGAGACAGGGTTTTGCTAAGTTGAATTGCTGGAATTATAGGCATGTGCCACTGAACCTGGCTTTTATTTTTCTTTATTGAACTTGTCTGATTTTGATTTGATTTGATTTTTTATTATAATTATTAATGCATATTAATTATACAAAATAATGTGTGTTATTGTGACATTTCCAACATGCATATAATGTGTTTTGATCATATCTATCCTCATTCCTATGTCCTCTCTTAACACCCCGCATCTCTTTCCCCTTCCTTCTTTTTTCTTTTCTTTCTTTTTTTCTCTCTCCCCTCCCTCCTTTCTGTCCTTCCTTCCTTCCTTCCTTCCTTCCTTCCTTCCTTCCTTCCTTCCTTCCTTCCTTCCTTCCTTCCTTCCTTCCTTCCTTCCTTCCTTCCTTCCTTCCTTCCTTGCCCCTTCTTTCCACATATGAGAGAAAAACAAGAGATCCTTTTCTTTTTGAGCCCGGTTTATCTCACTTAACCTGTTGACCTTAAGTCCACCCATTTTCCTAAAAATGACATGATTTTGTTCTTCTTTATGACCAAATAACTCTACTGAGTATATATATATATATATAATGGGCACCTAGGCTGGCTCCATAACTTGGCTATTGTGAATAGTGCTGAGATAGACATGGTGTATAGGTGTCTCTATTATATGATGACTTTGATTCCAGGTGTGGTACAATTGGTCATATAGTAGCTCTAGTTTTAACTTTTGGAAGAACAAAACTCATACTGTTTTCTAGTGGCTACATTCATTTACATTCCCAGCAACAGTGTACAAGGCTTCCTTTTCCCCATATCCTTACCAGCATTTGTTATTTTTTGTTTTCATGATAGGAGCCACTCTCATTGGGTTGAAATGAAATATCAGTGCATTTTGATTTGCATTTCCTTCATGGCTAAAGGTGTTGAGCATATATATATATATATATATATATATATATATATATATATATAATTTGTATTCCTTTTTTATTTTTATATATTTTTTTACTTTGTTTTATTTATTTATTTATTTTTATGTGGTGCTGAGGATCAAACCCAGGGCCTCGAACATGCTAGGTGATCACTCTACCACTGAACCACATCCCCAGCCCCTGTATTCCTTTTTTGAAAAGTGTGTCTAGATCATTGGCCTGTTTTGATTGGATTACTTGTTCTTTTGATGTTAAGTTTTTTTAAAATATTTATTTTCCAGTTGTAGTAGGACACAATATCTTTATTTATTTATTTTTATGTGGTGCTGGGGATTGAACCCAGGGCCTCGCCTGTGCTAGGCGATCGCTCTACCTTTAAGTCACAACCCCAGCCCCGGATGTTAAGTTTTTTTAGTGCTTTATATAATGTGGATATTAATCCATCTCAGAGATTCTCTCCCACTCTCTAGGTTGTCTCTAACTTTGCTTTTTCCTTTGCTGTGCAGAACATTTTTAATTTGATGTGATCTCTATTATCAATGCTTGCTATTATTTCCTGACTATTAGAGTCCTGTTTAGGAAATCATGCTCATACAGATATTTTGAATTATTTCCCCTTTGCTTTCCTCTAGTAGTTTCTTTTCTTTTCTTTCTTTCTTTTTTCTTTTCTTTTCTTTTCCTTTTTGGTGCTGGGGATGGAACCCACAACCTTGGGCATGCAAGGCAAACATTCTACCAACTGAGCTATATCCCCAGTCCTTCCTCTAGTAGTTTCAAAATTTTAGGTCTTACATTAAGGATTTCAATCCACTTTGAATTGAGTCTTGTGCAAGAAGAGAGGGATTAAATTTTGTTCTACTACATATGGATTTCCAGTTTTCCCAGCACCATTTATTAAAGAGGCTTGCTTTTCTACAACATGCATTTTTGACTCCTTAGTTGAGAATCATATCTGGAGATATGTGGGCTTATTTCTGGGTCTTCTGTTCCCCTACATGTGTCTGTTCTTACACCATAACCATATTTTTTTTTGTTACTATAGCTCTGTAGTAAGTTTTGGAATCAGGTATTGTGATGTCTGCAGCTTTGCTCTTTTTGCTTAGGATTGCTTTAGCTATTTAGAGTCTTTTGTGCTTCCATATGAATTTTAAGATTGTTTTTTCCCAGTTCTGTGAAGAATATCATTGGTTCTTTGATGGGGATAACACTGATATGTAGGTTGCTTTTAGTAGTATGGCCATTTTAACAATATGAATTCTCCCAATCCATGAACATGGGACGTCTCTCCTTTTTCTACTGTTTTACTCAATTTCTTCCTTCAGTTTCTGTAATTTCCATGGCAGCTTTGATGTTGAGTTCACCCTCACCTCCCAGAAGGTGTGCATCCTTTTTTCTTCCGTTATGAAATAGTGGTAAGGCCTGGTTCCTGCATTGCCCGCTGTGTGCTGACAGGTCACGTAGCTTCACTTCTGTGTACAGTGAGAATAACGTGGGATGAGCCATTGGCTTGTAGTCCCAACCTTAAATTCCTTTTCAGAAAGCCCATATGATAAGATTATCACATCAAAAACTAGAAAAGATTATTGCTTATGAGCTTTTAAATAACCAGGTTCTATCACCATTGAACAATATAACTGGCTCCGATCCTGAAGCCGTACATTTTCCTAATGTCTTCACTTTAATAACAAATGCAGACTATAATGAGCCTTAGAAATGTCAGTGTAAAAATATAGGCACGATCTAGTATCCTCATAAAATAACTACAGAATGTCAAAATGTTTATGGTAATAACTGTAGGCCCACAGGACACCTTTTTCTCTCCAGGAAGACAGATGGGAAATAAAGGAGAATTTTTAGAGATGCAAATTCAAGGGAAAAAAATGTCATAGATACTTAACCACTTCTGTGCCATGAGATTTCCTCTGCATGGCCTGTATTTCTCTAGCAGCTGGCGGGCTTATTCTCAGAGCCTCAGGTACATAGATGTTGGGGTAGGATCTGGAAACACCTCACAGTGTTCCAGGGTCTCACTCTCCCTGTGCATCTTGCTCCTCTACTTTAGAAGGTGACACATGCCGCAGTGTGGGGAAAACCTCGCTCCCCTGCTGTCGGGAACAGATGCCGGAGTGCTCAGAGCTGTGATCGGCTCCGATTCTTTCTGGTCTCTCCTGTCTTAGAATTTTGAATGATGCTCCAAGAGAAGCTTTCCAAAAAGCTGCAACTTTGAAACCCACAGATTCCAAATGGAGATGTTTCTGTATATTTATATATTTTTATATTTAGTAGGACTCTTGCCATATCCTCAAGCTCAGAGATGATGTCCTCAGCTGTGTCTTGTCTACTAACGAGTCCATTGAAACTGTTCTTCATTTCTTTTACAATGTTTTTGACCTTGAACTGTTTTAAATTCTTTCTTAGAATTTCTGTCTCTCTGCTTTTGTTACCCAGCTCTGGTTACAAGTCACCTACCTTTCCATTAGAGCTCTCAGCATATTTATTTTTATATTCTTTTCCTGTTGCTCTAATTAGTTATACATGACAGTAGAATGCACTTGGACACATCATACATAAAAGGAGTATAACTTCTTATTCTTCTGTACACAATGTAGAATCACATTGGTCATGTAGTCATACATGTCATAGGGTAATAATGTCCATTCATTCTACTATCCTTCCTACCCCATACCCCTCCCCTCCCTTCAGTCTCCTCTACTTAATCCAAAGTAATTCTATTCTTCTTTAGCCCCTGCCCCTTATTGTGAATTAGCATCCACATATCAGAAAAAACATTCAGCCTTTGTTTTTTTGGGGGGATGGGCTTATTTCACTTAGCATGATATTCTCCAGCTCCATCCATTTACCTGCAAAGGCCATAATTTCATTCTTCTTTAAGGCTGAGTAATATTTCATTGGGTATATATACACCACGTTTTCTTTATCCATTCATCTGTTGAAGGGCACCTAGGTTGGTTCCATAGTTTAGCTATTGTGAATTGAGCTGCTATAAACATTGATGTGGCTGCATCACTGTAATATGCTGATTTTAAGTCCTTTGGGTATAAACCAAGAGGTGGGATAGTTGAGTCAAATGGTGGTTCCATAAGTTTTCAGAGGAATCTCCATACCGCTTTCCACAATGGTTGCACTAATTTGCAGTCTTACCAACAATGTATAAGTGTACCTTTTTCCCCACATTCTCACCAACATTTATTGTTGCTTATGTTCTTAATAATTGCCATTCTGACTGGAGTGAGATGAAATCTTAGACTAGTTTGATTTACATTTCTCCAATTGCTAGAGATGTTGAATATTTTTTCATATATTCATTGATCCACTGTATTTCTTCTTCTGTGAAGTGTCTATTTAGTTCCTTAGCCCATTTATTGACTGGGTTATTTGTTTTCTTGGTTATAAGTTTTTTTGAGTTCTTTATATATTCTGGAAATTAATGTTCTATCTGAGGTGCATGTGCTAAAGGTTTTCTCCCATTCTGAGGCTCTCTCTTCATGTTTCCTTTGCTGAAAAGAAGATTTTTAGTTTGAATTCATCCCATTAATTGATTTTTGATTTTACTTCTTGTGCTTTCTGAGTCTTATTAAGGAATTCAGGTGCTAGGCCATCATGGTGAAGATTTGGGCCTACTTTTTCTTCTATTAGGCACAGATTCTCTGTTCTAGTGCCTAGTCTTTGATCCACTTTGAGTTGAGTTTCACGCAGGGTGAGAGAGAGGGGTTTAATCTCAGCATATTACACAGCTGTGTTAATCACTACAGTTTGGTAATTCTAGTGTCCCTGCTGTATCTGAGACTGGTTCTGATACTTTCTCTATTTATTGTTAGTTTGTTTTTGCCTTTTAGTAGGCCTTGTAATTCTCTGTTGAAAGTTGGACTGTTCCCTGTTGCCTTCACTGACACTTATGTCAGTATGCTGATGGGATGATGGTTGGGTCTTCCCTCTGCACAGAGATGAGGGCAAGACTGTTAGCTGGGCAGGATTAGGAAGAGTTAGGTATAGGGCGACAGTGTTAATTAGGTGGTTGGAGAAACTGCAAGGCACCGAAAGCAAACAGTGCTGTTCTAGCCATAACTGGAGTAAAAGCATCAAAAGCTAGGTCAAAATATTCAGCAAAAATCCTGAAACTCCGAGGTCACAAGCTGGCAGATCACAGAGTGAGTCAGGGTCACATGAATGTTTTGTTTGGGTTATATTGTGATTTAAATATCAAGAGATGGTGCATGGATAAGATTTTTGGCTTCTCTTGACAAATGTGAAGACTTGCCACTTTTTGCCTATTTTCCTGGATGGCGAAGCTGGCTGGACCTAGATTGTCTTGTCCTCTTGTTAGGGAGCATGAATCTCCAGTTCTCCAAATGGAACTGAGGTGGACTAAAAATGTTGATATGGAAAAAAATGGAAAGTTTATGGAAGAAGGTACAGAAGAATATCTTTGATATGTTGTTTGGGGATAGGTTTCTTACACAAGATTCCAAATACTAGACACCACACATTAAAATTTTATTTTCATCAGAAGTAAGTATTTTTAAAAAAAATTTTTTTTGGTTGTAGATGGACACAATACCTTTATTTTATTTTTATGTGGTGCTGAGGATTGAACCCAGTGCCTTCCACATGCGAGGCGAGCACTCTACCACTGAGTTACAACTCCAGCCCATACCTTTATTTTTATGTGGTGCTGAGGGTCGAACCCAGTGCTTCATACATTCTAGATAAGTGCTCTACCACTGAGCTATAGTACCAGCCCCAAAATAAGTATTCTTACTAAACAAAGGTCCTCACAGCCTATAAGAAGGCAGATTTGAAGGCTGGGGTTATAGCTCAGTTAATAGAGTGCCTGCCTTTCATGCACAATCCCCAGCACCACAAAAAAAAAAAAAAAAAAAAAAAAGAAGCAGATTTGAAAAGCTCTTTTAGGTATATCAAGTCAACAATTAATTAATATCTAGAATATTCAGGGAATTCTAATACATAATTTTAACTCATAGCAAGAAATTCAGAAAACAGAATATTAATAAGTAATTAATAGAAAAATTGTTATCATCATTAAATATCTTTAGTAAATGTAATAAGAAAAATAGAGCTTAAAATAAAGAAATTCCATTTTCTGACAATGCTGTTGACAAAAATTATGAGGCCTGGTAATTTCGGATGCTGACCAAAGCTGCGAAGATGTGAGAATTCTCACATATTGCTGTTGGAAGCATAAAAAGCCAATCCAGAGAGGTGTCCTGGCAGTGCAGAGGGAAAGTAAGATTGTGTAAATACTATGCCAGAAATTCCATGCGGGCAGAAATCTCAGCATCTGGAGAGCCATTTGCATAGACTTTTGCAAAAAGATGTCCTCAAAAAGACATATGAGAACATTCATGGTGGTACTATACTAACAGACGGAACGACACAGGTGTCCATCTCTGGGTGAATGAACAAGCTGATGTGTCTCTGTTTAGGAGGGCAGAAGCTGAATGTGAGCAAGATCTGCATGTCTTAGAATAGATATACGCATATCTGAATGAGAGGCAGGAAAGACAGTTCAGAGTGCAGACTATACCAGAGTACGTCCCTATACCTGGGAAAATGTTAGCCTTGGGAATACAGAGAAAAAGACTCCAAAGCATATCAGAACAGGCCCCAAGCCTCTCAGAGGTCAGCAAAATAGGGAATATGATCCACTCAACCTGAAGTTATGAGAGATTTCAATAAAAAAGAAGAGTCACCATTCCTTTGCCTTATGGCCAAAGATAACTCTCTAGAAAGCAAAGGGAGAGCCCTGCCATGCCCCTGGCTTGTGCTGCTGGGTGGGAGGAGGCAGGGCTGGGTTTCACAGGGGTCGGTGTGTGTGTGTGTGGGGGGGTTCGCCTGCTGTCTTTCCTCCTGGGTTCACAAGGTCCTCTTTGTCTGTGCATCAGCCCCCAGGGAGCCTCATGAGTGACAAGGTGAAGCCTGGGTGGCTGCAGTTATTCCTCCTCTCATTGCAGAACCTGGGAAGCCCTTCTGCCTTCCTTGTGTTAAAGTCTTAGAGCAACTGTGAAACCAGGGACAGCCCCGAGGGAGTACCGGCGGTGGGGTGGACTTTCCAAGGGGCCTCCCAGCAGGCCTCCGTAGATGGCTTTTCGTTTTCATTCACCACTTGTGTTTCCAGAGACTTTTAAATACTAGTTCAGTGTTTAGAAATTCAGCCAAATTGTAATGACAGGAGGCAGTCTCAGTCCGCAAAGCCAAGGACATCACAGCACCCTTCCAACTTGGCTGTGAAGCAGGTCTGCTGGGTCTCCCAGGCCCCCTCCCCAACCAGAGAGGGTCACACCCATGTGCTGGGGTTTGGGGAGGAGAATGGGAACAGTAAGCCTAGGAGTGAGAGGAGGTCTTTCGGGCTCATCACGACTGATCAGCTTTTTTTGCTGCTGTGACTAAAATACCTGATAAGAACGATTTTAGAGGAGGAAAAGTTTATTTGGGGGCTCACGATTTCAGAGGTCTCAGTCCATAGACAGCAGGCTCCACTCCTTGAGGCTTGAGGTGAGGCTGAACATCATGGTGGAAGAGTGTGGCTTAGGGAAGCAGCTCATATCATGATCAGAGAGCAGAGAGACTCCACCCTCCAGATAAAAAATATAAACCCCATAGCCACGCCCCCAATGCCCACACCCCACCTGCCTCCAGCCACATCCCTCCTGCCTCCAGCCTGCACTCAGTTAATCCCACCAGGGTATTAATCCACTGATTGGGTTAAAGCTCTCACAACCCAATCCTTTCCCCCTTGGACCCTCTCACTTTGTCTCACACGTGAGCTTTTTTGGGGAAACCTCATACCTGCACCATAACAACGACCAAGTTCTTCCTTCATTTTGGTTCTTTTGTGTAATCAGTCAGCCTTTGTAGAGCGCAGGGTCAAGATCCACGGCTCTGATTCTGACAGGTCATCGTTAGCTTGGCCTCCTCCTCTTGTGATGAGGTCATGGTCTCGTTTTCTGGACTGATCCTCTGATCATGGTTCCATGGTGAAGAAGTTGTTGGAAATCAAAGTGCTCCATGGCTTTTCAGTTTGTTCCCTAGAGAGCTGATGTTCTTGGAAACAGGGAAGAAACATGGGTGACTTACAACAGCTCATTCTCACTTGCTGTCAGAAGGACTGTAATGGAAGAGAGATCTGTGGAAAAGAACAAAGGATTGAGGAGGAGAGAGCAGGAAGGATGGGAAAGGGAACAGTGGAATGAACCTGGCCCAAGTTTCCTAGGTATGTATAGGAATATACAATGGTGAATCTCACCTTCAGGGACATCCTCAAGGCACTAATGGAAAAGAACTATAAATAAACACAAGCCAGCTCAGTAGTGTAGAGGGAAGGGAATGGGAAAGAGAGGAGGGGAGGACAGGGGAAATGCTGGGGACTGAATTAGAGCAGTTATATTCCATGTTTATAGGATGATGTCAAGACTAACCCTAATATTAGGTATAACTAAAAGGAAAAAAAGGACAAACAGTTGGGTTTTGGTTCACTTCACCTGCTGTCCTCATGGAGCTGGGTGAGGCTTGGTTTGGTATGGTGTAGGTAGTGCATGTTCTAGCCTGGTGATCTTAGGTGTCTTAGATTTCTGAGACCCAGTTTCCTTGAAAGAATAGGAATTGGTTGTGTTTGGAGCTTCTGAGCAAAACTGAGCAAGATACTGAAGGAGCTCATTACATGTTGGTCTCCCCTGACGGTGGCCTAAGGGGGACATAAATGAAGTAGAGAGCTTAGTTCTAGTCCTCAGGCGCTCACAGGACAGCCAGGGAAATGAGGCTGACTCTACCCATAACCAGCAGAGAAGACGCCTCTGTGAAGATCCCAGGGTAGCCTGGCTTAAAGTACCTGTCCCCAAATCACCACTGATTCTGGAAAGACTCACTCTCTTTTCTCTTTCCACATTATTTATTGGTGCCTTATGGTTATACATATGCTGGAGTTTGTTGTTGCATATTCATACATGCACACAATATAGCAATGTAATTTGGCCAATATCCCTCCCAGCACTATACCCCTCTCTTACTCCTTCTGTCCCTGGTCCCTTTCCTCTATTGACCTCCCTTATTCATGAGATCCACCCTGACCTCCTTTCTTTTCCTCCTTCTTCTCTAGATTCCACATATGAGAGAGAAAATACAACCCTTGACCTTCTGAGTTTGGTTTATTTCTTTTAACATGATGGTTTTAAGTTCCATCTATTTTATGACAAGTGACATAATTTCACTTTTCTTTATGCTGAGTAAAATTCTTTTGTGTACATACACCACATTTTCTTTAATTGTTCATCTGTCGATGGACACCTAGGCTGGTTCCTTAGTTTGGCTCTTGGGAATTGTGCTGCTATAAACATAGGAATGCATTTATCACTGTAGTGTGATGATTTTAATTCTTTAGGAAAAATATGGAAGATCCTTTTCTTTAGAAATTGTGTTTGTATTTGAGGTACCCAAGGCATTCTATAAACCAACAGCCCTTCTCTTTAGCGGAAATTAAATTCTTGACTTTGATTTTAAATCAGGCTCAAACACACACACACATACACACGATGTTAGGGCTCCATTAGGACATTCAGCTGAAAGTTGTGCAAATGTTTGATCCATCTGGTGACAGCTCATGAACATGTTATTTCCAGTGTTTGCAAATAACAACATAAACAGAAATCTGCTTGAAGAAATTCTATTTAATGTGTATGCACTGAAAAGAAAATTCCTTGCTGTGTTATATACTAAAAGAATTGGAAGTCTTCCTTACATTCTTTCACAATTGCACAAATCTCTCTGCTACTTGAGGTAGAGGACATGGCAGGAGAGTTCTAATGTGTCCTTTGGCATTGCTTTTTCTGAAGCAGTTGTTTACAATGCCCGTTGGTTTTATGCCAGCAGGTCAGTGAGAAGCACAAGCTTTGAAGCTGGCTGTGATCCATGTACCTGGCTTGGAATGAGGGATGTGAAGGGTTAATATGAGGTGGTGGTGGTCACATTTGCATAGTGAATAGAGAGTCTTATGGAATCAAGACCAGACCTTTCCCTTCCCATGCTCGTTGCTAACGTGTCTCTGATGCTTGGAATCATCCCCAACTGGGGACACTGTAAGAAATACTATTGGGCAGGCTCCAGGAAGCACTTGCTAGATAGGGGGACCCCGGTCCTGATCCAGTGCCTCAGTGTTCCTGGGGAGGGAGATGGGTCTGGAAGCAGCTGTGTCTGAAACCTCAATGCTCTCTCTCTTTTTTTTTTTTCCAGTTGTAGATGGATATGATATCTTTGTTTTATTTGTTTATCTTTATGTGGTGCCGTTCAGGGATGGAGCCCAGTGCCTCATTCATGCCAGGCAAGCACTCTACCTGAGCCATGACTCCTGCCCCTCAGTGCTCTTTCTTTGGTGGCAAGGGTAGCCATGCTTTGGAGGAAGTTCTTGTGACCAGGTGTCGGGGCTCACTGGCTTCACCTCCCACAAAGCTGCTGGTCCCTGAGAAAGGTGGAGAACCTGCAGGCTGCCATGGGTTCCTCTCTTGGTGTCACCAGCCTAAAGCCCTGGGGCGGTGCTTGTGGGCTTTAACTGCACCAAAGAAGCTGGGTTGGGGGCTGTGGGGGTGGGAGGGTAAGGCTTGGAATAAGGTGCTTGGCAGGCCTGGTGACAGCTAGAGTTGGGGACGATGGAGTGCCTGAAGGAGTCAGGGATGGGGAGTCCTAAACACCCACTTAAGATGCGATTAAGCAGCTAATCAATGGCAGAGTGGGACTGGAGTGCAGGTCCTCCTTCGCCTGAGTTCCCTTTCTCCAGTGTGGACCCAGAGGTTGAGACGAGAGCAACTCCCTTGGCCAGCCTCGCAGCTTGTGCAGCATTGCCTGTTGCTCAAGTGTCAGTGACTACTGTCCTTAACCCAAGATTTGAGTCACCCACCTGGGTACACTGTATTCCTTGTGGTGTATTGTTTTTTTTTTGGGGGGGGGGATAATTGTAAACTCTTGGCCCTTTTATTGATCACTTTCCCTGCTAGAGTGTTCTCAGGGGTGGAAAATTCAGAGCTCTCCACGGTGCTGTTCACACCGTCCAGACAAACATGGGCAGGTCTCACGTGAGTGGTTGCTGGGGACGGAAGCATGTATTTTACTTGCTTTACATGTTTGATGCTAAATTAAACTGAGAAAATGTGTATGGAATATATTGCACGAGACTATTAGAAATGGAAGCATATAAAACATGCAGAGAGAAACATTTCTAAGAGTTCTTGGAAGACAATTTAATATTCCCCTCAAGTAAAGCGCACAGCGTGAGACCACCGGGAGCTCACCATGGCAGCACAAAGGACTTGGGTTTATTTTTCTTGCTTTAGCAAGAATGAAAGCCCAAAGGAACAATGAGGGTTGGGAGAAGCTTCTCACAGGATGTGGTATGTGCTGGATGGCTGGGGGCATAAGGAAGCAGGCACCAGTTCTGGACTGGGTGTTTCAGGAGGCAGGGACAGTTCTATGACTGTGTACCCTAATCATGTTCCTCTTTCTGCCAGAGTTCTCGGCGAGGTGCAGGAGCAGCAGTCACTCATTTGGACAGAAGAGGGGGATGTTTTATCATTTTTGTGGTTGCAGAGTGGCCTTATGTGTGTCTCTTTCCAAATATGGGCACAGAGTGGCTTATGTAGACACACATTCTGTTCTGTGAGTGTGGTTTACATCCTGCTGGGACCTTGTGGCCTGGCTGCCAGCCGGGCTGCTTTTCACAGTCTTACCTTATTTTAAGTATGTGTATTTATCCTCTTTTCTAGAAGGAGGGAATTCATGTTCTAGAGGAGGACCAGGCTGCACACTGTGGCAGAAAGTCTCTAATCATGTTTTGGAGATGGCATAAAGAAGAATTAAGTCACAGGACCCGAGCAGGAACAACGCCCATGTCAGAAACCAAGGCATGGAGCACAGGAGGAAGGAGGGAAGGGTGGGCGGCCAAGGCCATTCCAGCTGCTGGGAGCAGCCCTCCGCAGGCTCTTGTCGCACGTGGGTAAATGTGGGAACTCACAAAAGATCAGGAGATTCCTTTTCCCACTTCAAATCCAGCCGCCAGAGCTCCTCTCTAATATGAAGCATGATGTGGTATCCCTTGCCCTCCGTTTCCTTCCTGGGTGGCTTCTCCTTGCAGGCTCCATCTCCCGGCACACCGTGGGTTCTAACCTTCATTTGTCCAGATAACAAGGAGAGCAGAAAGCTATGGATGCTGGCCACTGCCCCTTCTGGGAAGGGATGCCCAAGAGTTGTGGCCGAAGTCCTCATCCTTGGCTTTCTACACTTCTGTGTGATTTCAATTTTATGGGCTGATTTAATGTAAAATTCAGACTGGTATCTTAAAATAAAAAATGAAACAGTCAGAAGCTGTGGTGGTGAACGGCGACTTGCTTCCGATGCTCTCTGAAGGATGACTTTAGAGTTGAAATTCCTTCCAGTGAGAAGAATGGTGTAGGTGTCCTGGGCCTGTTTTAAACTTATTTTGATTGTAAGCTAAAATCATGATTCACATTCAAATATAAAATGAAAAATGTTACTGATTCTATTTAATTCAGTAACTAATGGGGAACCAGCAAGATGTTCAACCAGCTCAAGAGAATTCTAAGAGCAGACATGAGACAGGCCACGGGGAATCCTGGAATGGATCTGCTTGAAGAGTGAAAACCGGCCTCTAGGTGGAGAAGCAGCGATCTGCCCCTCTACCTTGCAAGTTTCATCTGGAGCCCATGGATGAGTGTCCTCTGCGCTGCGGTCAGCTCCTACATTCTCAGAGCTATGGCAGCCCCGGGACGCTGGCCCAGAGGCAGACGAAGGCAGAAGCGCCCATGCAGGGAGCCCACTTCAACAGTTTTACACTTTCCCTGCCAGCTCAGAAGTGCGTTTGTTAAAGTTCAGGCATTTCTGCCAGAGACCTGCACTTATGATTACGTGTGTTAGAAGACAGGAGACTGTTAGAATGGGCAACTGGTCAGTTAGTTCCCAAATCTCTAATATTTATGTTCTGGTGATAAATGACGATCCTAAAATGATTGTGAACATTTGTGATAATTTCAAGAATGTGTAAATGGCATGATTACTAGTGAATAGTTTTAAATTTGCTTTCATTTGATATTTTTTGAGGGGTATAGTTCAGAAAGCAAAGAATCCATTATGATAAATGCTGAGAGCCATAGCCCAGTCCGAATGATGCATGGCATTTTTGCCGGAACGGAGTGGTTGAGAGGTGACGCCAGCAAGCCATTGAGATGATAATGGTTATGTTAAGCTGTGTATATTAGACCCCTGCTGTCTGCCTTGGCCTGCTACTTTGGAGTTCTCGCGGGGATTCCCGGAGAATTCCCATTGGTTGGGGAAGTGCCAGAGGAGGGATTTCCGGTTGGTGATTCCTGCGTGGGTGGCATTCGGGAGAATTCCAAGGGAGGGTGTGTGGAGTGTGCTGGTGGAGTTCAGAAATAAAGTTTGTTCCTGCTTCAGTGGCTCGTGATTCGTGCCCAGCCAGACTGTGGCAGATAAATAGGATGATACATTAAAAAAAAAAAAACCAAAAAACAAACAAACAAAAAAACCCTGAACTTCTTTTTAATGATGGTTTTCTTTCTTTAATGTACTGGTCATGATTTTTAGAGAAAAGTTAGTTTAACATCCCCTAATATAAATATATAAATTAGCTTTTTTTTTGTTTTGTTTTTGGTACCAGGAATTGAACCCAGGGGCACTTTACCATTGAGCCACACCCCCAGCCCTTTTTATCCTTTGAGACAGGGTCTCACTAAGTTACTTAAGGCCTCCCTAAATTGCTGAGGCTGGCTTTGAACTCACAATCCTCCTGCCTCAGCCTCCCAAGATGCTGGGATTACAGGTATATGTCCCGCTCCCAGCTAAATTAGCATTTTTAACTGATCCATTCAACCAGAATTTCATTTCTTCCCCAGATATGGAGACTATCTGTATGTGCTTTTAAAGGTATGCACACATATGCACACACACACACACACACACACACACGCACACACACGTGCACACACACATACACACTTGAACATTCCCCTAAGGGAAGAATGATTAAAAACTGGATCTAATTGCAGTAGGAGGAGTAAGGTGTGGAGTGCAAGGCAAGACTATTGAGGAGGGTGAGAAGGAGAGGAATCAAGAGACCACCTGTGAAGGTTTAAAGTAGCCGGGAGGATGCTTCTGGGACAGTGTCACCTTGTCCTCCTTCGTTCCCTGCGTGGGGACTGCGTTCATTTCTCCATTGTGGAGGGAGGTTCTATGACTGGGGTTGGATGGAGGAGGCCCCCCTAACTTTCCTCCTTTGCTTTGAAAGAGTTACTCCCCAAATTTCAAAGAGCTTTTGATTTATTACATGGGATCGGGTCCACACTCCTCCCACGTAGACTCTGCAAAGCCCAAGAAATGGGCAGTACTGACTCGGAGACAGGGACCCTGCAGGGGAACAGCTCCACTCTGCCTGGAAACGCTAGAAAATCTCGTCAATTTAACTCCACTGAGACTAGTCTGATGTTTGCTCTGCATCCCTTTCCTCACAGATGTTGGAAATTAGTACAATAAATAAAACTTGGTAAAGTCTGGAGAGCTGGTGGTAAATATTTATAAAGGCAACTATCTTCGGGGCATCTTAGAATATACATTTAGCTAAATTAAACACATATTTATTATTTATACTGCCAAGTTCTGAGAGGAAAAAGGAACTGTGCCTTCTAGTGTGGGTCACCAAGAACAAATCCAGACTATTCTGAATGAATGAACCGAAAGAAAGAAATATTAGTACAGTTTGCCCTATTGAATACATCTCACTTAGTTAAGTAAATTTCTCCATCATGGTGGCATCTAAAGAGCTGCATTTGGTTCAAGGGAGTTGTGTGGTAACATTTTGTTATTCATCTTGTTGAGAGAACATGACTGAGCCAGGAAAATTTCTTAGCTTGTTTCATTGAATTGTGTTTGAACAACCACGAATAAATTAACCTAGCCAGACTCCCAAGTGCAGTTACCTTTCTTTGGTAGAACCGGGTGTTCCTCCCCAACACCGTGCCACTCTGTCTCAAAGGACGTCTCAGGACTGGAGCCAGAGCAGGCTGACCGAGCGGGGAAGGCTGTGAAAGGCAAAGAGCTTTAGTGGTGAATTCTGGTTATGCTGTGTCACGCTGACTGCTGTGATGGTTTTCCCATGAGGTGTCCCTAGATCTCTAGTATTGGTGCAGGAGTGTTCAGGGGTGACATGGGGTGACATGGCTGGACTGTGAGAGCTGTCACCTCACCATTTCATCCTGGTTTGAATGGCCTGGCAGGTGGTAACTATAGGTAGGCCAGTGTGGCTGCAGGAGAGGGGTCACTCGGGGTGTGCCTTGGGGTTTGTATTTGTCCCTGGTGCCTTCCTCTCTCTCTGCTTCCTGGCTACAGGGAGCTGGCTGGCTGTCCTCTGCCTCGCTCTTCCTCCATGACACTCTGCCTCGCCTCAGGCCCTGAGCTCACAAGTGCTAGGCAAGCACTCAACCATGCACTGGACCTCTGAAATCATGGGCTCAAATGAACATTTCTCCTCTAAGTTGTTCTGGTCAGGTGTTTTGGTCACAGAGAAGGAAAGGAGACTAACACAATGGCACAAATTTTAGAAGGCACTTCTGGCAAGTCGAGCAGTCTCCTGTTTCTCCTAAGAAAACAACTGGCGGATATCAAAACATCATGGGGTATTCCATAAGTGCGCACGCATGCACACACATGTCAAAACAAAACAGGAAAACAAACTGACCAGCATGACCCCTGGGCACTGGCGATCCATATGACTCTTTTTTTTTTTAACTAGGGAATTGAACTCAGGGGCATGTGACCATTGAGTCACATCCCCAGCCCCTTTTAGTTTTTATTTTGAGACGGGGTTTTGCCAAGTTGCTGAGGTTAGCTTCAAAGTTGCGATCCTCCTGTCTCAGCTTCCCGAGCCACTGGGATTACAGGTGTGCGCCTTGGTGCCCGGCTTTCCTTTGAGTCTTGAGTAAATGTCAGTCAACAACTTCTTTTTTTAAAAAAAATGTTTTAAAAAACTGCAGACGGAGGCAATGCCTTCATTTTTTATTGGTACTGAGGATGGAACCCAGTGCCTCACAAGTGCTAGGCAAGCACTCTACCTCTGAGCCCCAGCCCCAGCCCTGGTCACACATTATTGGAAATCCCCAATGGAGTAGGGGAGGTACTGCGAATGCCCCTTAAAGACAGGTGGGCTTCTGGGATGTCTGCACCTCCCATGGGCAGGTCACTGAATAGAACGGTCATCTAAGCCCCTAAGGAACTTTGAGAGCCAAGGACATGGCTTAACTTCTCTGGATCCGGGTTCTTCCTGAATGAAGTGTAAGCCACAGTGCTGTGTCCTATATGTAGGTTTGGCGAGGGTTGATGGACGTTGAGACAGAATGGAATATGTGACTATTATTCTTATAGTGAATGCTGTTATCATTGCTACTACTATTATTATCAGTTGGTATGCTTTGAACTCGATGCTGGGGACTGATGTGCATACATAGGCACGTGTGACGTCTGTGTGATTTATGACTTGCCACATCTTTCTCTTCCAATACAAACATACACAGCATTCTCCTGCATATTGCCTCATTTTCTAATTATTTTACTTAGTTCCATTGATCCTCAACATCTAAATGAACATTTTTGGCAAGGACAGAGTCTTCTGGCACATACATACATCTGTTCCTGTAACTGAGGCTCAATACAATAAGTACAGTATGTGGGAAGGTTGTACAAATGGGAACTAGAGATTAGCAGCACTCATTTCCAACCAATTTATGAGATGGAAAAGTTATTGGAAACATTGCTGAACAAATTGTACAGAGAAAGCTGCAAGCATAAAAATTAGAAATTAAGAAATCCAACAATCCATGCAAGCTTTTCAAATTTTCAAATCTCTCCCCTGTATTTTCTTATTGTTTCCTTTATTGCTTAAGCTTCGTTTATTGCCTTTTCTCCCTTATTACAGTACAGCACAGCCTCAGGCTCACTGCAAATAAAGAATCAAAACAAAAAGAATACCGAAAAGAATACTCATTATCTTATCTACTTTGATAACTTGGTAGGTAGCTTTCTAGATCATTTTTATGCATCAAAAGATCAAATCACACTATACCTTTAAACTTACCAGAAGTTTCTTCCTGAGGACACCCAGGTTCTTTCCCACTTGTTGTTTTTGGATATCCAGGTTGTTTCCAACAAGCCCCTTTAGTTGGATATTAGGTTATTTCCAACTCATTACTACTTTTTTTTTTTTTTAACTTCTGCTGCTGTAACAGAGGACCATAAATTTAGTGCCTTAAAACATCACAAATTTATTCTCAAGACAGTTCTGTAGATGAGAATTCTGAAATCAGCTTCCCTGGGCTGTCAAGAGTGCATTCCCATGGAGACCCTGAGAGGAGACGCCATCTCCCTGCCTTGTAGCTCTGAGAGGCTGCCTGCAGGCCAGATGGTACTCGGTTTGCCTGGTCTCCCCTGTGCAGGACACTCTCTGTTTGCCTCTCATAGGGATCTGTTGTGATTGTGTCACTGGGCCCACCTGGATACCCCTGGAGAATCTCCTCTTTTGAAATCCCGATGCTAGTTACACTCTATATGATGCAGCATAGTCCAGGTTCCAGGAATAAAGTCGTGGACATTTTGTGGAGCCTCTTGGGCTACAGCAACTGTTACAAACAGAATAAGCAGGTGCAATGGTTTAGGAAAAATACTAGGAAAGAGAGAAGGAAAATATTCTCTCCAAATCCTGAAAAATTTATAGAGTAAACACTATGGAAAGCAGTATGGAGATTCCTCAGAAAACTTGGAATGGAACCACCATTTGACCCAGCTATCCCACTCCTTGGTTTATACCCAAAGGACTTAAAATCAGCATACTACAGGGACACAGCCACATCAATGTTTATAGCAGCTCAACTCACAATAGCTAAACTATGGAACCAACCTAGATGTCCCTCAATAGATGAATGGATAAAGAAAACATGGTACATACACATAATAGAATGTTACTCAGCCTTAAAGAAGAATGAAATAATGACCTTTGCAGGTAAATGGATGGAGATGGAGAATATCATGCTAAGTGAAATAAGCCAATCCCAAAGAATCAAAGGCTGAGTGTTTTCTCTGCTATATGGATAGTAATTCACAATAAGTGGGGCAGGGTGTAGGGAAGAATGCGAGGGAGTGAAGGGAGAGGAGGGGCATGAGGGTAGGAATGATATTAAAATGAATCGGACATTATTACTCTATGTGCATATATGATTACACGACCGATGTAACTTTGCATCATGTACAACCAGGAGAATGAGAAGTTATACTCCATTTATGTAGGATGCATCAAAAAGCATTCTTCTGGGGCTGGAGCTGTGGCTCAGAGGTAGAGTGCTTTCCTCGCACTGGGTTCGATCTTCAGCACTACATAAAATAAATAGAGGCATTATGTTCATGTATAACTAAAAAATATATTTTTAAAAAAGCATTCCACTGTCATGTATAACTAATTAGAACAAATTTCAAAATTATAAAAAAGTCTATAGAGGGATTAAAAATATTTAAAGAAAACAGCTTTAAAATTGCTCAAATAAATAGTGCCTGAAGTAGGGTCCAGCGGAACCTGTTTCAGCCATGGTGTTTAGTTAACTTCACCATTTGATTAACATGTTTTCCTTCCAGTAGCCACTGAGGGAGTAAGAGAGCAGAAGGTCAGGTGGGCTGTGGGTCTCGGGCAGGGAGGTGCCGGCTGAGATCTGAAGGACACAGGGCCTGTTGCGTGAATCAGGGTGAGAGGAGGCCCAGAGGCAAGGGGAGCTTCATGGGCCTGGGAAGCCAGGGTGGGTTGTGTGGCTCTGTCAAGCTCTAAGGTGGCCATGAGGGGTGGTGCTGCAGGGAGGAAGCTGGCTCTTTACTCGGGATGGGCCAAGATGGGCCTTGCAGGACCTACTGTGTTGGACTGGACCTTCAGAAGGAGGCAGAGCTCTTGAGCACCATCTGGGTCTTCGATACTTGGGCTCAGCGGTGTTAAGATGGCATGCTCCTTCTTCACAGATCCAACACAGCCCCAGGATCCCCGCTGAGATTGCTCAGCCTGCCCCAACATTCACAGGGAAATGGAGAGCGCTCAGAATTGTTAAGGCAGTTTGAAAGAAGGGGACAAAATGGGAGGACTTACATTTCCAGATTTCAATGAAGGAGCATAAGGAGAGACGAGCAGGGCAGTGGGTAGAACCTGGCCAACCCTGCACTGAGGCCAGCTGACCTTTCCCAAGGTGCCAAGGTAATTCAATGGTGGTGGGGGGAGTAGTCTTTTTACAGATGGTGCTGGGACAGGTGGTTATTTATAAGCAAACAAATCCACACCCAAAATGAAACCAAAAAACAAGGGCTAAGACCTTATATCATATACAAAAAGCAGCTCAGAACAGATCATAAACCTAAATGTGACTGGTAAAATTTTAAAGCATTCACAAAATGTATTGCTTTCTTGGAGACTTTTCATTTAGCCATTAGGGAAATGCAAATCAAAACCTCAACGAGACACCTCTTTACGGTCCTAGAATGGCTGCCGTAAAGAACAGCAATAATAACCAGAGGTGGTGAGGGCGTGGGGGGAGTTGGAACTCTCACACATGGCTCTTGGGAACATAAAATGGTGCAGACATCAGGAAGCAGCCTGGCAATTTCTCAAAATATGAAACATACAAGTGAAACAAGTCATCTCCGAAAGACAATTGCCACATGTTCCTACTCATTTGTGGAAACCAGTAAGTCAACGCTGCAGAAGTATGGAATGGAAGGGTGATGCAAGAGATGTGGGGGGAGTAGAATTCAATATGTGACCTAGGAACAGAGCGGAGGAATCACTCCTGGCTCTTCAGGACACTGGAGTAAGTTTGGCAAAACAACCTATGGGGTATTTCAAAATGACTAGCAAAGAAGAGAATGAAATTTCCCATACATAAAAATGAGTGATGGCTGAAGATTTGGAAACACTTATTACCCTAATTTGATCCACACATTTTGTATATGTGTATGGAATTACCATAAGTACCCTATAAAGTTGGACACATCAAAATTTTTTTTTAAATGTTAAGCATAGAGTTATCATGTGACCTAGATGTTCAGCTCCTGGATATCTACTCAAGAGAACTGAAAACAAGTTCACACTATGACTTGACTAAGAATGTTCATAGCTGCATGGCTCATAATAGCCAAAGAGTGGAAACAAGCCAAACACCCATGAGCTGATGAATGGATACACAGAATGTGGTGTGTCTATACAGTGGAATATTATTTGGCAAAACAAAGGAATCAGTAAAAAGGAAGAATGTATTAATATAGGCTTAAACATGGATGAACCTTGAAAACATTATGCTAAATGAGAGAAGCCAGTAAAGATGATGACATAGTGTATGATTTCATTTATATAAATGTGCAGAGTAGTGAGATCTTTAGTGACAGGAAAGTAGACTAGTGGTTATTCAGGGCTGGGGATAGTGGTGGGGGGGAAATGGGGAGTGATTGTTCCCCTAAATGGGTTAGGTTTCTTTTAGGGTGATGGAAAAGTTCTAAAATTAGTCCATAGTGTTGGTTGTTCTCAAATGTACCACAACCATTAAATTCTGCATTTTACATGGGTAAATTTTATGGGGCATAAATTTTAATAAAGTTATTAAAAATAAGTACTAATATATACTACAGCATGAATAAACTTCAAACCCTTATGCTTGTTAAAAAAAAAAAAAGGCCAGGCACCAATACCACATGTTGAGTCTATTTTAAAATTTATTTTTAAAAATATCAACAAAAAATTGTGTATGCTTTGAGGCATTTAGAATGTCAACAAAACAGCTGCAGCTCCCCCCTATCCTCCCATTACCAAATGGCATTCAGTTAATAGAACAGTGATTTCACAGAAGCTGCATGGGACACAACTGAAGGGGAGGGAACCGAGTCATGGGACCACTTGTGCTGCACACCCAGAGCCTTCCCAGCAAGGCCAGTGGCCCCTGGAAGACCCAGGACGGGCTGTCTGGAGACACGTTAGTGGGGGTTAGCCACACGGAAAGGACATTGCACAGCCTGTGGCAGATGGCACCCAGCCTGCATTTCCATTCTTCAGTGTCCAGGGCTCAGTGCTCCACAGAGGAAAACCCTGCGGGAACCTCTGAGTCCTCTTCCCTCCTCCATCGCCATCTTCCCACCCCCTCCCGCCTCCCTCCTCCCCCTTCTCCTTCTGGCCTTCATGTCAGCAGGCTGGCCTCCAGCAGCTCCTGTCCCCACTTGCCCCCCTATGTCACTACCTGCCGTGTCAGGTGGGGAGTGCAGGAGTCCCTTTGAGTCAGCTGATTTGGGGACAGGGGCTTAATCAGGGTGCAGAATTGCTTCCCCTGGGAGTAGATGGTCAGAAGAGGTAGGAAGTGTGGTTCCTCCATTGGAGGCCGCTGTTTAGAGCCCTGCGGAGTCCAGTATCTGAGCAGCTCCCACCTTGGCTCCCACCTTGGCTCTAGGGGGCGCCTTTTCCATTTGACACCCGGGGCTCTTCTGTAACTAGCAGTTAGTATTGATCTTTTAGAGAATCTAAAGCCCCCTTCTTAAGGACCTCACAGTCCCTTATTATAACTTGAATCTCAGAAGAAAATAGACTTAGCAAAACTGGTTGATTTTTATTTTAGCAAGCAAGCCATAGTTCGTTATGTCCCTAAAATCGTGTTCCAGGAAGCGATTTTTCATCCATTGGAGACATACGTGGAAGCAGCCAGTATCTGTCCCCTAAGTAGACAGCAGTTAAGCACACGTGACTAGGTGTGCCCCTTTCTGTGTGGAGGGACAGCTCTGCGGAGGAAATGAGAAGATGGCATAGACAGGGGCACAGGTTCACCTGCTCGAATGGCGTGTTACCTGGGTTTCAGATGATTAGGAAGCTAAGGGGTTTGAGCCGGAAGCTCTAGCAGCCTTTTAGTTCATCAGATGGTTCTAGAACCTTCGTGGGCTCAGGTGTCTTCTTTTGCTGGCAGGCAAAGACAAGCCTGGACAGAGTGTGTTATTGTTCTTGGAAGGAGCCTGGCCCTCTCCAGGGCCCTCAGAGAGTTGCAAGGATCAAGCTCGGCTGGGGGACAGTGGTGAAAACACACAGTGGGGGCAGGGCTTCTCCTCGTCAGAGCTCTGTGGGAAGGGTGATGAGTGTTTCCACAGAAACAGTCCCATCCCCACAGGTAGCAGAGCCTCTCAGGAAGCTCTCCCCCATTGCACCTTGGAGAGGCTTGCTCAACTGTCACTGACCCTGGGACGCAGGCTCTGAGGGAAGCTGCCTAGTCTTAAGCCCCATTTGTGATAAGGGGCCTGAAGCTTCAAGAGACCAGAGAGGGCCAGGCAGTGGAGAAGCCAGAGTGGGGACCCAGACTCTGGGCTTGTCGGGTGTTTTCTCTCTGTAGGGCCTGAGGCAGGACGTGGGCTTGGGGTCTACACATAGCACGTCCCAGCCAAGTGACCTCATGCTTCTGTGTTAGGGAAGTGACCCAAACAGGATCAGTGCATGGAGTGTCACGAGGATAGGATGAGGGGTTGTGCATTGGTATAAGAGCTAGAGCGCTGTTTTCCCTGCTTAGCCTTACCTTCTGTGAGTCCTACCACACCCGGAGGGTGCCATCCGAGTGGTCCTGGTCAGCTGCACTGTCGTTCTGAGGATCTCGGAAGTGGTGGGTACCGGGTGCTGGTGCTGGGCTTTAGAATCCAATTCCTGGCCTGCAGGAAAAATAAGGTTTGTGAGAACCAAACGTCCAGTGTGCAGTGAGAGTTCTCAGTTGTCAGTCACAACCTGGTCTGTGCTAGCCACCGTCGAGGGTCTCAGGCACTGCACTTCTCCAGATGATTCAGACAAGTTAGCTTGGGTGGTGACCGTACCTTTCCAGACGGCTTGGAAAAGGCTGCCTTCTGGGAGAAAGGTAGGAAAGAGTGAGGAACCCCTCCGAATGTCTGGATTTATGGCTCAGGGCAGGGCTCTCAGGCTGTAGCAAGTTGTGGCGGGCACCCAGACACCACCATTTTGCTTGGGTGAAACCACACTCTGAAGCTTATCGAAGAGACATGAGAGGTTCCCGAGACTCTCATGGTTTGAAAGCGTGAGGCCAGGGCCTGTGAGCCACCCACATGCCAGAAAGTGAAGACTGGCAGGCTATTCAACAGATGTCACTTGGTTGGGGCCAAGACTGTGTCACTATGAGCTCACCTGGGAAGGAAGAGCAGGCCATGGATTGTGTGTGCAAGCCAGGAGTAGGAGCCCATCTTTGGGATCAGATGGAGATTATACCTGACCCACTATTTGGGGATCCCTAGTGGGGATGTGGTGAAGGAAAGCTTTAGGTATGGTCCGGCAGGCTGATGATGCTAATGGTGTGGGAGTGGTACATGAACTTGTATGCGTGTGTGTGTGTGTGTTTGTGTGTGTGTGTGTGTGTGTGTCAGGGGGAAATTGGCAGTTGAATGAGCAGGTTTGGAGGAATTGTAAAAATAGGAGGGATATTTCTTTTCTTCTTCTTTTTTTAAAATTTTTCAGTTTTCAGTGGAAACAACATCTTTATTCCATTTGTATGTGGTGCTAAGGATTGAACCCAGCGCCCTGCGCATGCCAGGCGAGTGCGTTACTGCTTGAGCCCACATCCTCAGCCCAGGAGGGATATTTCTTTTCATCAATATTTTCATTCATAAAAGAAGTGTAAAAAATTGTGTTGTAGAATGCATGGGAAAACACAGAAAAGTATAAAGAAGAAAATTAAAACCACACATAATTAAACACCAAGAAGTACTGCACAAGAGTGAGGATTGGTTCCTGAAACCAGCATGAGGACTGAAAAGATGGGTTTGCTGAAAGGGTAGAAAAGGGAATGTTTTCCCTTCTTTTTTTTTTTTAAATTAGGTGTTGATAGACATTTATTTTATTTTGTTATTTATATGTGGTGCTGAGAATCAAGCCCAGTGCCTCACACATGCGAGGCAAGCACTCTACTGCTGAGCTACAACCCCAGCCCTGCTTTCCCTTCTTTTGATTTCTGGTTTGCAGAGACTTTCCCCAAACCTTTGAATGGAAATACAAAGGTGAAAGAGAGCTATAGAATGCTGGTAAGCTTCAGAAATGTAGAATGCAGTCTTTTTAAAATATATATATATATATATATATATATATATATATATATTTAGTTATAGGTGGACACAATATTTTATTTTTTATGTGGTGCTGAGGATGGAACCCAGTGCCTCAGGCATGCTAGGTGAGCACTCTCCTCTGAGCCCCAGCCCCAGCCCCTAGAATGCAGTCTTTCTATGTTATCTTCACTCTGCACATATGTTGATCTTTCCCTGATGTTTTTCTAGAACATAGTTTAAACGGCTCCTTTGTATCCCACCTTGTGAATAGAGAGATCATCACTGATTAAAGTACCTCCGCCCTGTGTACTTCTAGTTGGTTGTTTTTTGCTATTATAAATAGACTGTAGTCAGTATCCTTATACATCAAGTTTTGTATGGATCTCTATTATGTCCTTGAGATACTTTGGAGTAAAGACCACTTGATCAAAGGGTCTATGTACTTTTTCATGCTCCTGATACTTTTGCTGGATTGTGTTCTCAAAATATTCCATGAGCTTATTCCCCAAGGAGAGATGCTTGAGAAGGAGCAGACAGGGGGGACCAGGGGGTGGACTCACAGGAAGTCGACCTGGGGAAAGGGACTGGGTCAAGCCTCAGGGACGGGCTAGCAAGACAAGGAAGGGGAGGAGTCTTGGGAAAGAACCCCAAGGATACGAGCCAGAACCAGCAGATGAGCTGAGGGCAACACTGGCTCTGGAGGAGCAGGTTAAAGACAGCAGCAGAGAAGTGCCATTGGGCTCTGTGGGCCCTACGACTTTTTTTCTAAGGCTGCTGGGTATTCTATCACACATGGGGAAACCGAGGCACAGAACTGATGAGAAATGGCAGGACACAGATCCAGAGTGACATCTTCCATTCCAAATCCCATGATGCTGCACTCAAGGTTTACTGTACCCTTTCAGGAAAGAGCTGGCCTGATGTCACCCGGTTGGCACTTTGTGATGACGCAGGGTGCCCTTTCTAACCCAAGTGAATGAAGGAGCCATGACCATGAAGGGGACAATCTCTCCAAAATAAATGGATCATTCAAGCCCCAAGGCCACTATCCTGTGATATGTACTGTTCCTAAGCATAATAGGGAGTTTTAGGAGGCTCTTCTTAAAAGGATCCCTTGGCTCCCAGTCCAGATCCATAAATTGCAAGTGATCGTGAGAAGTTGCACCTGAATGAGGCCTGACAATTATGCAGCAGGTCACAGCAAGCCGAGCCCACTGGGACCTGACATGGCACCGTGCTGCTCCACCAGGGTGCCTGCCCAAAGCCTGCATGATTTCAACACTAGCCGCTTTCCCCAGACTCGGCTTGGTAACATGGCCAGCAGAAAGCGGTGCTTGGTCTTAGGACTCCTTGCATTTTTATGGGCTGGATTGGCCACTGAAGTCTCAGAAAAGCAAGAGGAAGAGACCTGCAGGTTGCTGGGCAGGTTTGATTTGAACGGATACGTAGATGCCCAGAATCATTCACTTGTTATTGGAGGACTGTTTCCCATCCACGCTAGGACCATCCCACCAAATGAATCTATTTTGGAGCCAGTATCTGCCAAATGTGAAGGGTGAGCTGTTCTTTCAGGCCTCTTTTTACATCTGCTACAGGTGGTGGTGGGGAGGGCAGGCCTAGGGTGAGTCTGGGTCTGCAGCCAGGACTCTCTTTCTGACGTTCTCTGACTCAGGAGAGATACTTCACCCCTCTCAGCCTGTTTCTCCAAAGTGGGCATTCTGGGATTGCTTAGAACCTGCAAAAACCCAGTGTTGAGGGTCTTTTCCCACTTCTAAGTGTCAGAACCAAGGTGGATTTTGTATGATACGGAACACTGCACCCAGAGGGTAGTCTGTAGGCCTGCAGCGTCAGCTTCCCTGAGAGCCTGTCAGAAATGTAACCAGGTGGTGCATTTAAGGCCTGCTGGATCTGAGTCGGGTTTGGGCAAGACCTCCTGTTGATTGACATGCACAGTAAGGTTTGAGAAGCACCGATGTGAAGTCTTGCAACGTCAGGCTTCATTTTTAATTGCTATAGACTAAAACTCTCCTTAGGTGAAATGTGCAGTGCAGAACACTGAATTATTTCTGAGCTAATGCTCATGGAGAGCCGGAAGGCTCCTCCCCTACTCATCTTTGTCCTGTCAGGAACCAGGATCCATGTCTGATCATCTTAACTGGCTAGTGGTCCACGCGAGGGAAGCTAAGAGGGGCCTTACACAGGCCTGCACCCACATACGTGCACACACATTTCACAGATGCACAGAGGAATGAGTACCCACTATTCCACTGCCATAGCAAGACAGCTCCTTTTGTCTTTCTATATTCTTTCTTGGTGCATTTTCAAATGCATCTATAGTTCTTAAAAGGTTGTGACCATAGCACAGACGCAGTTCTATTTTGGACACTTGGTGTTGTAGAAGGAGTATTTCCATGATGCTGTAGGGTAGCTGGGATCGTGAGTGCATGTTGTAAGAATGTTAGCCACCTCTTACACCATGAAACCTTTACCGACCACGACTCCTTCCCTTTGGTCATCTGTCATGCTGCGTATCTGAGATGTCATCAGAGGGCGGGAAGGGCTGGTCCTGTTGTGGGCAAGAGGAAAGGATTGCAATCAGTCCTGCTTATCTCTTTCTAGACTGAACTGTTTTCCATTCCTGCAGTGACGCAGTAGAAGGCAGAGGAGAGAGGCTTTTCCTTACTGCTACGTTAACAGAGTCAGTTCATTATTTATCACACTCGTTTTCACTTCTTCTATCCTTACTGACAAAAAGTAAGAGTTTGTCATATGTAGGGCACTAATACTTCATGAATGGAGTCACTTAATTTATTCTGCACTCTTCAGTGGAACTTTGGAAGGTGATTTTCCAAGCAAGCCTGGATGGAAAAGCCAGTGCACCTATTTTTAAATACAAATTCATCTCCCCCTTAAAAATATTTCAGCATATCCACTGTGGTTGGAATAGTGGTGAGAAGTAAGTACATTCAGTTTTAAAATAATTCCTTCATCCGGTTATTCTAGGGTTTGCTTCATCAGTGCCGTCAGGACTTGAGTGTTTATTGCTGGGTCTTACAGGTGTTAGAAACATTTCTGCAGAATCAGAGCTTCATGATCCACTTTCACCTGTAACAACCACAGTGCCTGCTGTCAGTAGGGGGCCCAGCGTTCTCCAGGCTTCTTGGGATGCCTCTGTGCTGGGTAACCTTTCCTGTGCTGGGGGAGGCCTCATGGGAGCCTAGTCTGTGCGGCATTTGGAAGCCTGGCTGGGCCAGGCTGGGCCAGGCTGGGTATAATCTCATTAGGGCAATGTTAACCTTTACCCACAACTGATTCAGAAATTCACTTTGGGGTTTGGAGAAATCTCATTATAGAATTGAGTTTTGGTTGGCCGTCAGCTAGGTATGTGGGAGCGGAAGACTTTAAAAACGTTGCTCAGAGCAGAGGAAGACAAGGGCATGGAAGAAGGAGGGGAGTGTTGGAATTCCTTGTGGTTGACCTCCATGAGGGCAGGATTCAGAGGGCTTTTCTGTGGTGGGGGGCAATAAAGGTATAGATTATATACTAATACTATGAATATCATAATGGAAATCAATGAGAAAAAGAGAAAATATCTCAAATCCCACCCTTCTGGCAATTATTCTGGTCTCATTTAAAAAAAAATCTCTGTGAATCCTTATACAAATGTTCATATACTTCATGTGTAGCTTTAATTATAGAAGCAATTTTGCATATGCCTGTTTAACTTAACACTATATTCACCCTGCAGTGTGAGTTCCTTAACTAGAGGTTTTTTTTTTTTTTTTTTTTTTTTTTTTTTTTTAATGTTTGTTTTGTGGTACTGAGATTGAACCTGGGCCTTCACATGTTAGGTAAGTGCTCTATTACTGAGCCACATCCCCAGCCTAATTATAGTTTTGATACTGGGAAATGTTCACACAGTTGGTGTCCTACTGCTGGCATGTAGGTTGGCTCCAGTTCTCTAGTGTTATCCACAGTGCCATGGTGGTCACTCAGGGGAGACGGCATTTTCCCTTGGGAAGGGCTGTGTCTTCAAACATCTTCTCAGGGATGGAATTGCTAGTTCAAAGCAGGTGAATATTGTTCTAGCTCTTGAAGTGTATCGCATTATTTTAGTATATGGCTATATTTATTTATTTTTCTTTTTATTTCTATATGACAGTGGAATGCATTATAATTCTTATTAGACATATAGAGCACAATTTTTCATATCTCTGATTGTTCACAAAATATATTCACACTAATTTGTGTCTTCATATCTGTACTTTGGATAATCATGATCATCACATTTCACCATCATTAATAACCCCATGGCCCCTCCTTTCCCCTCTCACTCCTCTTTCCTATCTAGAATTCATCTATTCCTCCCATGCTCCCTCTTCCTATCTCACTATGAATCAGCCTCCTTATATCAAAGAAAATATTCAGCATTTGGTTTTTTTGAATTGGCTAACTTCACTTAGCATTATCTTCTCTAACTCCCTCTATTTACCTTCAAATGCCATGATTTTATTCTCTTTTATTGCTGAGTAATATTCCATTGTGTATATATGCCACATTTTTTTTTTATCCATTCATCTACTGAAGGGCATCTAGGTTGGCTCCACAGTTTGGCTATTGTGAATTGTGTTGCTATAAACACTGATGTGGCTGTGTCTGTGTAGTATGCTGTTTTTAAATCCTTTGGGTATAGACCGAGGAGAGGGATAGCTGGGTCAAGTGGTGGTTCCATTCCCAACTTTCCAAGAAACCTCCATACTGCTTTCCATATTGTCTGCACCAACTTGCAGTCCCACCAGCAGTGTAGGATTGTACATTTCCCCCCACATCCTCACCAACACTTATTGTTGTTTGTCTTCATAATAGCTGTAGAAATTTATTTAGTGGCTCAGGTAAATTTGGAAAGTAGCCTCCTGGATAATGAAACCTCAGTGCTCTGGTTGCTCCCTCCAGCTTCCTCCTCTGTTCCTGCCCTGCCTACTCCTGGCTCCCTCCTTCACCCACACCCGCCACTCTTCCCATCCCTCCAGTGTTGCATATCCTCTGGTCCTGGCGCCTCAGGCGTGCTGTCCCTTCTGCCTGCAGGGTCCATCCCCTGTCCACAGGTTACCCTTGAAGTCCAGCATGGCTGGGGACCCCTCCAGGCGGGGCATTGCGCCCACCCCCATCCCCTGGCTTACCATTTTGAGCTACGATTGCTTGGCTCTTTTTTTTTTGCGATTACTGTTTCTTTACCTAAATTGCACTTTGTCCATTCTGTTCACTGTCATGTCTAGAGGGTCTAGAGCCAATAACTGGATGGTCAGTGAAAAAGGAAACAAGGCTAAAAACCCAAATAAAGAGAAACATTCCAATCTGCCAACAAGGCAATTTGTTATCAGGTATTTAATTCAAAACTATTTTTTGAGCAGGGGTCAGAGGGTTAAATACTATAGCTATGGAAGATATTACGAGAAAGAGTCATCTTGGGGACTAACAGGTTAGAACTCAGAATTTGGTTAGAACTCAGAAGAAAGAAAGGGGAATAGAATATATATTTAGTGGAGAAACAATGGAGAAAAATGGGATAATAAACTGCAAAAGAAATATTCCCCTTTTTTTTTTCTTCTTCTTTTTTTTTTTTTTTTTAAATATTCCCCTTTTAATGTGTGGAAATGGAAGGAGTGTGTCTTGTCTGTGGTGGTGGGCATAGCAAGAAGATGTATTCAATTAAACATCACTCAACATTAGTAATCAAAGCATGGCAGGAAAACTATATGATAGAAGTACATAAAAGCAGGACATAATATTTTATATTAACTTATCATATATAACATAATTTTAGTAAATTTTATAATTTAAAATTATATCTTTATATAATACTATAACACATGCTTCATTATATATTATGTAATTATACAATGTATCATATTACTTATAATAAATCAATTTATAAATTTTATAACTTTAGAAATTGCACAGTATATGTTATACACTAATATATACTTTTATCACAAGTACCTTCATGTATTTATGTACTTTTTATAATATTGATAAATGCTCAGAAGAAAATGAGATAAGGAGGAGGAAAGGAGAATCATACAGCACCAGGGCTGCCAGTAAGAGGGAAACACATGTGTCAGGGGTCATGGGTATCTGGTTTGGTGAAGAGAATTGTGAACTGAAGCATACATTTATGAACAGAGATAATTTCCAGCATATAAAAGATATGTAGGGAATGAAAACACCCCAAAGTCACTTCCCAGCTTAAGCAGTCAACCATGAATACGATTTGTATGTGAATCTTTCAAGTTTATAACCATTTGTGAAATACTGACTTGCTCAGGCAATGGAGATCCTGCTGACTTTTGACAAAACACCACTATCACCTTTTCAACTAAAAGCACCTTTTTCCTCCAAAGATCCCCCACAGACCCATGCCTTACAAAGCCTCTTTCCTTTCCAGGTTCAACTTTCGGGGATTCCGCTGGATGAAAACCATGATCCACACGATCAAGGAGATTAACCAGAGGAAGGATATTTTGCCCAATATCACTCTGGGCTATCAGATCTTTGACTCCTGTTCCACCATCTCCAAGACAATGGAGTCGGCCATGGTGTTCCTCACAGGGCAGGAAGAGAACAAGCCCAACATCAGGAACAGCACTGGGGCATATCTGGCAGGAATTGTTGGATCAGGGGGGTCATCCTTATCAATCGCTGCTTCAAGAATACTAGGGTTGTATTTCCTACCTCAGGTATTCAGAATATGATGCTGAGTATTTCAAAGAAGTAGAAATGGAGTGTGTGGAAACTGCAGCCCATGACAAGGGGCCTGGGGGCAGCTGGGCCAAGCTGCAGAGCCACTGCTGGCCCTCTGTTAGCCAGCGAGTGAGGATGGGCGGCTACTTAGAGGTGACCTGACATCTCACCAGGCACAATGCTCTGTGGAATTTCATAGTTGAGCAATTAATTGGCCGGTTGATTGTTGGGTGCCATAAGATACTTATAATATAGGCATAAAATAATATATATATATAATATACTTATAATAGATACTATAATAGCTTATTATTCATGACCCTGTTCATACACTGACTTACTGAAATGGGACTGGGAGTTCCACAAGATGAGTAGAGTTTTGGCATGCTGGCTTTATAGATTATTTTAAATTCAGAGAGAGTGACACTTTTCAACACAAGAATAGATAATATTAGGAAGGAAGAATGGATTACTAAGAAAATACAAATAGAGCTCTATAATTATTTCTAAGGATGGCTCATTAAAGTATTAATTGTGGGACTTATTAATGTGAATGCTAAGTAAGCATATTTGTGTCCCTGAACTAATGAGAGAATTGGAGATAATTGTAAAAAGAATCATTTATACAGTGTCTCTTATACAGCCAAAAATATAAGTTTAGGGGAAAAGAAAAATACTGAGGAGCAGAACGACTAGGACTGATCAGGTGGCTAAGCCCAGCAAAACTTCAGCTGCCAGGAGCTGCCTGACCAACGTGGACCACAGGGTGAACATGACCGGTAAAGAGGACAGACTGTTCAGCATGTCAGATAAGCTCTGTACTGGACAGGAGAAGCTGGAAGACCTTAAAAACACCTATCTGGATGATGATGCCAGGCCAAACACGGACCAGAGGCCTCTACATGAAATTTCTCCCTTAATGTCTTGGAGTAAATCTGGAAAGAAATGAAAAAGAACCTGTTACACTTTCACATTTGTTCTCATTCACTATTTTTTTTTTTTTTTGTATTGGGGATTGAACCCAGGGGTGCTTAACCATGGAGCCACATCCCAGCCTTTTTTACATTTTGTCTTGAGACAGAGTCTCACTGAGTTGCTTAGGGCCTTGCTAAATTGCTGAGGCTGGCTTTGAACTATTGATCCTCCTGCCTCAGCCCCCTGCCCAAGCCACTGGGATTACAGGCAGGCACCACTGCATGGGGCCTTATGCACTAAATTGAACAACTCAAAATCTAGATTACCATCATCTGAATTTCACTCATGGAGAAACCAAGACACAGAGGTTTAGGTTACTCAAATCTAAGTCTACCATCTCACACTGATAAATTCTAGGGTCAGAACTGGGAATCAGGTGTCTTCGCGTCTTAAATGAGGTTCTTTCCTACGTTTGGCTTCCGTGCTGCTGCCTGTGTGGTTCTACAGGAGAATGTGGACTGAGCAGGGAGAGGAGGGATGTGAGGATAAAGGGAGGAGAGCTGTTGAGACCCCTCCCTTTCCATAAATATGTGCTGAAAACGTGTGACTGGAGATTTAGCTACTCTTTTCTAATCACCGCATGGATCTTTTCAATTGCAGGTGGGCTACGCCTCTACCTGCTCCATCCTCAGTGACAAATTCCAGTTCCCGACTTACGTTCGCACAGTAGCCAGTGATAAGTTCCAGTCCATGGCCATGGTAAAGCTTATCCAGCACTTTGGTTGGGTCTGGGTGGGCACCATAGCAGGCGATGATGATTATGGAAAATACGGAGTAAAAATTTTTAAGGAACACATGGAGAATGCCAACCTCTGTGTGGCATTCTCTGAAACCATCCCCAAAGTCTATTCCAATGAAAAAATGCAAAGAGCCGTGCAGGCTGTAAAGAACTCCACGGCCAGAGTGGTCGTGCTTTACGCTTCTGACCTTGACCTCCATCCCTTCATGCTGGAGATGGTTCACCACAACATCACCCACCGCACGTGGATAGCAACCGAAGCGTGGATCACCTCAGCCCTCCTTGCCAAGCCCGAATACTTCCCGTACTTCGGTGGAAGCATTGGATTTGCAATTCCAAGATCTGATATACCAGGATTAAAAGAGTTTCTTTACGACGTACACCCCAGCAGGGATCCAGATGATGTCCTGACCATTGAGTTCTGGCAGACTGCTTTTAACTGTACTTGGCCTAATAGCAGCGTTCCGTACAACGTCGACCACAGGGTGAACATGACCGGTAAAGAGGACCGACTGTACAGCATGTCTGATAAGCTCTGTACTGGACAGGAGAAGCTGGAAGACCTTAAAAACACCTACCTGGATGTGTCTCAGCTGAGGATCACCAACAATGTCAAGCAGGCTGTCTACACCCTGGCACACGCCCTGGATCACCTGAGCAGGTGCGAGGAGGGGCAGGGGCCGTTCATTCCAGGAAACACTTGTGCGTACATACCTGACTTTGATCCTTGGCAGGTAAGCTGCGGCTTCACTTCATGAGGCAACTGGACAATTATAAGAATTCATGCTCTCAACACTCTCAATAGACGTGATTTTACATCCTCGACTAAAACAATGGCTTGCTGGTGTCCTGAATGTACCTTTTTAAATTCCCATTTGTTAACATAGTTATTATTAGTTTTGTGAAAGATTGAAACACCTCTTCCCCAAACAGTGCCTTAAACAAGAGAGGGTTTCTTCTTTACATGGATGAAATTTCAAGGTCAGTGTTCTAGGACTGAGAGAGGGGCTAGGGGGCCTGCTTTCCTCTGGTGTGTTGCCCCGTGGTCTACCATGGCTGCTTGGGCTTCCAAATCACGCCATGTTTCAGCCAGCAGGAAGGAGAAACGGCAGACACGCGTGCTCCTCCATCAAGGATTCTCCCCGGAAACCCCACACAACCCTCTTGACATCCCAGGAGCCAGATGGCCACATCCAGCCTCAGGGGAACTGGAGATGTGGTCCTCAGGGGGTGTGGGAGGACGTGGCCTGCCTGCCAGGAACTGCCCTTCCTGCCCCTGGCCGATGTTGCACAACTCCTGCTGGGACAGAGCTGTTGAGTGGTGTCACCAGGACACACGTGCCCCGGGGGCTTCCCTGCCTTTCTTCTTCAGTGCCTCCCCTCTTTCCCTGAAATGATAGGGCAAGATATCCCTGGGCTGGCAGGGTCAGCCTGGGACGCAGGCCCTGTGGGCATCTGTGGCTCTCTTGTCACCCCTTCCTTCCTTGACCCTCACCTCCTGTAACCCTAAATTGTCATCTAATAGAATCTACAGTGGCCAGGACAACTGCACCCTCCTTTTTGCTTTTATTTGCAAATTATTTGTTTCTGTGTCCAGGAACCGGCCCATATTTTTAAGAATGTTTTTCATTTGTCTCCTTTTCCCTCACCATTAGGTCAAGGCCCGTGCCTCCCACAGGAGGTATCTGATGTGATTGTCTCTTGCTATTGGGGACGTTAACTTTGGCCACTTGGTTACAGCAATGTCACCGTGTTTTTCCATTGGGAAGTTACCACGTTTCCCTTTGGAATTAACAATTCTTTTTGTGGGGCAATATTCTGAGGCTCTGAAAGTGGCCTGTTTCCCTCACACCTTTGCCTACACATCTTAACTTCCGTTGACCATTCCTCTTAATCACGCAGTGTTGTTTGGAAAATGATGATTTTTCTATTTCCCTCATTCCATCTGTATTTTTTAGCTGGGATTCTGCTCCTCCCTCACAGACCTGTTTTATCAATATGGACTCAGGGATATATCTTTTTAAAGTCTATGAGTAAAAATCCATAATTATCATTATTTATTTTGTTGCTCCACATTTCCTAGCTTTGACCTTGGGAGCCACTCTGAGTTGGCTCTTGTTTCCTTTGGACATGTCCCGGTCATTTCCTTACTTTCTGGACCCCCAAGATGTCCCATGCTCAGCTAGTGTCCACCCAGCTTTGTGGTCAGCCACTTCTGAGTCCTGTTTCCATTAACTGAAGAATGGACCTGAGTGTGTGCTCATTGTTACTAAAGAAGTCGTGATCAGTGCAAAGAGAGAAATGAAGCCATGCCAAAGGGGACTCTCTTTATATTAACAGAGGTTTTCTCTGGGTACACTTTCTATCATAGAGAGAATCCTTTTGTATGGCGAGTAAACTTCTAATTTTTTATTTGAACATTTTAATATTAAATTTAACTTTGCTCAAAGTGCAAAGTTTTTGGAAGCATTGCAAAGAAAAGAGTCTCTGGCGAGGGTCCAGGGAACACAGGGTGTCAGGGTGAAAGTTGGTGGGTGAGTCTGTTAGGGGTCCGTGTTCCTTGATCTAATCCCATGTTAGCCATAGAGTGTTAATACAGATATTTAATAAACTTCCTAGAGGTATCAGGATACAACTTTATATTTGTTTAAAACCCAGATAACTATGCACTCTGTGCTCCTTCTCCTTAGTTCACCCCATTAGACGACTTGGTCTGAAGTATATATTTGGAAGGCTTTTTTAGTCTTGTGTTTGGACATTTCTAAATTCTCTCCCTGGGGTGGCGTTAGGGAGCTGTGTCCTACCATTTAAAGACAACAGACAGAGGGACGTGTGGATGGGTCTCCCTAGGGAGAGTGTCTTGGAGCATCTCCTTGTTGGACTCTGGTGAAGATGAGGAAAGAAGGAACAGAGTCCCTCCCCACTGACCTGACAGAGTCGCCTGCTGGGAACTCCCGTGTGGATTGCATGTGGATTTCGAAGGATTGCAAGAAACAAGGGAGACACGAGGCCACGTGACCTGGTGTGGTCTTTGTGGTGGGCGGTGACTGCAAGACTGGCCTTGGGGTACTTGCTGAGGAAGGGCTGTCAGGTGTGTGACCCTGACCCCGAGACAGAGGCAGTGGGGACCTTTGTCCTTTTCCCACAGACAGGAACCTGGTGCTTGCTTAGTGCATGCCTTACCCGAGGTCATGGGACATGACAAAGCCAAGGGACTCCAGATGGCCAGACACTGACCGCCAGGCCTAGTTTGTGCTGTTCCTGGTGTGTGGGCTGGTGGCTGGACTTGGTGGACTTGGTGGACTTTACCAAGACCTGATGTCTCCCTGTGCAGACTGGTCACCTCGGCATAGAGAATGCACGCTCCTCCCTCCCTAGGGCTGGCTGGGAGAGGCAGGCTTGAGACAGGAACGATTTTCTCAGAGGGTCCCTGTAGATCCTTCTGTGGGGGCAGAAAATGTCCCACCCTCTGTCCTGCCCTTGGCCTGGCTCTTCTGCGCATCCTCGTCCCTGGAGCCCTGCAGGACTTCAGGATGTACAGACATGTTATTGCTTTGGCTTAGACTCTCCTTGTTCCAAGTAATTACCAGGCTCATTCCTATTCATCTTTTTAAATCCAGCTCAGGTAGCCACTTTGGGGAGGTGAAAAATTCCTGTTTCTGCTAAGTCAATTGTTGCCTAATCTCTCGTCCCCGCCTTTCCCGGCAGCAATGTAGACCACCTGAGTGCCACCGTTGAGGTGGTCTAGTCTTACCACTAGGCCGTCAGCTCTGCAAGGGCAGGGAAGAGGTCTTTGTGACCTTGTATCTCTAGCACCAATACCTGGGGCAAGGAGGGGTGGAGGTGGGAGTGTAGCCTGCTGGTATCTGTAAGTTAAAATAGTCTCCCTTCCCTTGATGTGGAGGCATTAGAGCTATTTGACTCCACTATGCCTTAGTAGAAACCAATGTCATCCCCCCCCAAAAAAAATGCAATTAGAATTTTCTAGTGACCAAATTTAAAAAAACAACAACAAAGAAAAACAATTGAATTTAATAATCCATGTAGCCCTGGGAGGGAGGCAGGGGAGTGGCATGAGGATAGGAAAGATGGTGGAATGATATGGACATCATTTTCCTAGGTATATGGATGATTGCACCATGGTGTGACTCTACATCATGTACAACCAGAGAAATGAAAAGTTGTGCTCCATTTGTGTACAATTAATCAAAATGCATTCTGCTGTCATGTATAACTAATTAGAACAAAAAAATTCAGTATCTCCAAACTAATGTTACCATTCTATCATAATTATAATTATAATTTTGATATTATATTATCATAATTTGATAATATAATATCAAAATTATAATGTGAAGTTAAGAACAATATGGTTCACATTCTTCTTTAAAAACTTAGTTTTTGTCATCTAGTGTACATTTTATACTTATATCTTAATTTGGCCAACTACCTTTCAAGTTGGATTTGTTAGACGTGGCTAAAAGTGATTAATGGATTGTACAGTGAAAATATAGAAGAGGAAAAAATATTATTCCATGAATTAGGTGGGAGATTGAAATTGTTTTCCTTCTGAAGGTCTGCTTTCCAGACAATTAAATTTTTACAAATTGCTTTTTCCCCTATTGTCCCCACCCCCCCGCAGCTAATGTTCTATGTGAAGACGGTTCAGTTTACAACCCATGATGGAAAGACAATACAGATTGATAAGAATGGGGACGTGATGGGACACTATGACATTCTAAATTGGCAATTAGATGATAATGGAGAAATTGCCTTCATGAAGGTTGGAGAATATATATTTGCAGAAAATAAGTTTGAACTTGTTTTCACAAAGAATTCGACAATATTTTGGAACACTGAGTCATCACAGGTTAGTTGCTCCGACTTTCTATTTTGTTTGCATAGAAAATTGTATTTTTATATTAGTTTAGGCACTAATGCAGTAAAAAGAAGTCATTTTCTTCAAATTTAAATTTAATTTTACCAAGTACAGTATACCTTGACTCTATGTAGATTCAGATGTTTTATTTTTTGTGTATTTTCTTGGAGTGCAGTTTTTTAAAAATATTTTATTAGTTGTCAGTGGATCTTTGTTTACATTCGGTGCTGAGAATCAAACCCAGGGCCTCACATGTGCTAGGCAAGTGCTCTACCACTGAGCCCCAGCCCCAGCCTGGATTGCAGTTTTGAATATCAGTTTTACATTTTGTTTTCTTCTTCCAGGACTCCAGTTGTACTTATGTTTGGCCTCCTTTATCTTTTACTTCATATATTTTCTCACCCACTAGTTCCGCCCCTTTCTTTATCTCATTCTCTTTGTTATTTTCTTGCCTTTATTCAATGATTCTCCATTCAATTTCCATTGAACTATGTTCTTTCTTAAACATAGTTCAAGAAAAAAGCCTTATTTGTGGCATGGAACTGGAGCGTCCCTCATATGTTGAAGGCTCGTTCCTCAGAGTGTGATTGGATTATGAGAGCTCTAACTGCGTCAGTGGATCAATACATTTGGGGGTGGAAATTGTCAGCAGGGGGAAGTAGGTCACAGAGGCCAGCCCTGGAGCCTTGGACCCTCTCCTGCCTCTAGCTGCCATGAGCTGAGCAATGGTGTTCCCCTCACCTCCGGTCTAGAGCAATGGTGTCAAATGACCATGAACTGGAACCTCAGAAACCATGGGCCAAAATAAGTCTTTCCTCCTTTAAGTTGTTTTCTTGGGTATTTTTCACAGCAACAAAAAGCTGAACAACACACCCTTGTTATTTCTATATTAGTTTCTCAAGTGTTTTGGACTTTTTCTTAAGTTTATTTTCTTAGTAAAGTGAAATTTTTTTCATTTCTTCCAATTTCTTCGTATTTTTTAAGTTCTTATTATTTTTAAATTTATTAATTTATTTTTTGAATTTTAAAATTTCTTGTTTTGAAATTTAAAATTTACTTTTAACTGACACAAAATATAAAACCTTTGTGATTTGTGGAATAATGTGTAATGTTTCAATACCTGTATTCATTGTGTAATATTTATGTCAGGTTAAACATATCTCTCTGTCTCCTCGTTTTTTATTTCCTAATGGTGAAAACATTAAAAATCCCTCCTTTTTTTTTGGTACTGGGAATTGAACCCATGGCCTTGTGCATGCAAGGCAAGCAGTCTACCAATCAAACTATATCCCCAGTCCCCCAAATCCCTTCTTTTATCTCTTTGAAATATCAGCACCTGATTGTTATCTGTAGTCAACCATAGTGAACCAGAACTTCTTCATCCTAACCGTAACTTAATGCCCATTGACCAACCTTTCACCATCTCTCCCTGGTCTCTGGTAACCACTACTACTTCAGTTTCTATGGATCAACTTTTTAACTCTTACATATGGAAACACTGGCACTTGCCTCTCTGTGCCTGGCTTTGTTTTGCTTATCATCATGACCTCAAGTTCCATCTATGTTGTCACAAATTCCATTTTTTATGGCTGAATAGTATTCCATTGTGCATATATGCACCACATTTGCATCATTCACTCAGATGATGGACACTTAGATTGTTTCTGTTTCTTGGCTATTGTGGATAGTGCTGCAAGAAACATAGGTGTGAAGATACCTCTTCAACATACTGACTTCATTTCCTTTGGATACATACCACCAGAAGTAAAATTGATGGATCATATGATAGTTCTATTTGTTAATTTTTTGAGGGACCTCAGTATTTTCCATAATGACTGCACTACTGTCCCTTCCCATCACCGGCAGGCAAAGGTGCCTTTTTCTTCACATGCTCACTAGCACTGCCTTTTGTCCTTTTATAATTGCCATTCTTATTGGAGTGAGGTGATAACTTATTGTGGTTGTGATTGGCATTTTCTTGATGACTAGTGATTTTGAACATTTTTTCACATACCTTTTGTCTATTTGTATGCCTTCTTTTGAGAAATATTTTAAATATTTTATTTAAATTGGGTTATTTGGTTTTTGCTATGCAGTTTTTGGAGCACCTTCTATATTCTGTTTATTGACCTTTAGCGTATGTATAGTTTGCAAGTATTTTCTCCCATTCTGTAGGTTGTCTCTTCACTCTGTTGATTGTTTCCCTTATTCTACAAAGTTAGTTTTTTTTTTTAAGTAAAAAACCCTTAAATATGAGATAGGTCCATTTGTATATTTTGGCTTTTATTTCTTGTGCTTTTCAGCTCTTGTCCAAAAAATTGCCCCTTCCAATGTCTTGAAACATTTCTTTGTTTTCTTCTAGTAGTTTTTAAAATGCATTACATTTAAGTCATTAATCCATTTTGAGTTGATTTTTGTAACTGATGAGAGATAAGGATATGCTTTCATTTTTCTGCATGTGGATATTTATGTTCCCAGTACCATTTATTGAAAAGACTTCCCTCTCTCCAATGTGTATTCTTAGCATCTTTGTTGACAATCGGGTGGCTATAGATGCCTGGATTTGCTGTCAGGCTCTCCATTCTATTCCCTTGGTCTATAGTCTGTTTTTATGACAATATACCAAATATACCATGCTGGTTTGATTCCTATAGTTTTTATAAGATTTTTGAAGTTTGGTAGTATAAAGCCTCTGCTTTGTTCTTCTTTTTTTTTTTTTGTTCAAGATTGCTTTGGATTCTCTCTCTCTCTCTCTCTCTCTCTCTCTCTCTCTCTCTCACACACACACACACACACACAGTGGTTCCACATGAATTTTAGGACTGTTTTTTCTAGACCTGTGAATAACATCATTTTATTTTAGGTCACTTTAGATAGTATGGGCATTTTAACAATATTGATTCTTCCAATTCACCATCACAGGGTATCTTTCCATTTTTCATTTCTCTTCGATTTCTTTCATAGATGTTTTATTGCTTTCTTTATAAAGATCCATCACCTTTTTGGTTAAATTTATCTTCAGGCACTTTACTTTTTTAGCAGTTATTATAAATGGATTGCCTTCTTGATGTCTATTTCAGATCACTGACTCTCAGCATACAGCAGTACTACTGATTGTTGAACGTTGATTTTATATCCTTCTACTTTGCTCAATTTATTTACAACTATTAATTCTAATAGTTTTTGATGGAATCTTTGGGGTTTTCTATATATAAGATTTGTCGTCTGCAAGCAGTGACAATCTGACTTCCTCTTTTCTAATTCTGATGCCTGTATTTTCTTACCTGATTGCTCTGGCTAGAACTTCAACAGTAGTGGTAAAAGTGAGCATCCTTGTAAGGTTCCAGATCTAGATAGCTTTCAGATCTTCCCTGCTCGGTAGGACAGTAGCTGTTGATTTATTATTATGTGTGGCCTTTGCTCTGTTAAGGAGCACTCCTTCTATACCTTATGGGCTCAGAATTTTTATCATGAAGGGGTTCTAGATTTTATCCAAGGTCTTTCCTGCATCTGGGAGATGATCATAAGGGTTTTGTTCTCCTTCGGTCGATGTGCCTGTCATGTTTGTTCATGTGCATATGTCAAACCATCCTTGCATCCCTGGGATGAATCCCATTTGACAATGTGCTGCAGGATCCAGTTTCTTTGTATTTTTTGAGGTTTTCTACAGATATGTTCATCAATGATATTGGCCTGTAACTTTCCTTCTTTGTTGTGTCCTTGCCAGGTTTTTATCGAGGTAATGTTGGCGTTGTAGAATGAGTTTGGGAATATTCCCTGCTCTTCATTTTTCTGGAAATTTTTTTTTTAATTGACATTAGTTCTACTTCGAATTCCCATTCCACTGCAACAGCGGGGCGGTTGGTATGCAGAACTGCAGCTCTGACATCTCACAAGAGAAGAGGTTGGTAAGCTGGAGACTGGTCTCTGGCCCACAATGTAAAGGTGAAGCCTAGGAAGTATTGAAGACAGTTAAGCAGAAACCCGGTCACTTACCAGAAGTTAAGAAGAAACTGTTACTTACAGACAGTGGACTTTTTTGATTTTAAGGGAAAGTAGAACTATTGAGCTTCTGTTAATCTAATTTAGTGTCTGCTCCTGGGTGACCTGGCTGTTCCTCAGTTTGGCTCTCATGAGTCGTCGGTATGCATGGATCACTGTAGTAAGATGACTTTAACTCTCCAGGGTAAATATCAGTTTCTAAACACGGCGGGAGGAGTCTCTGTGAGGTGAGTGGGCTGGAAGCTGCCAGATCACCGTGGTTGATTGTTCATGATGGTTTTTTAAAATAAAGGCACACGGAGAGCTCTTTCCATAGACTGGAGTGAGTGAGAAGTCCAACACAATCTGTGGAGGTTTCATTGTTTATCTTTCAGAATTTGAGAGTGCCTTGGTATCACTCCCTTTTGGACTAGCTACTCCTCAAAGTGCTTTGAAAATATCATCTTATATCTGTCATCTGCCTGTCTATCTACCCACCATCTATCATTCATTGAAAACTTACAGGAAGCTTATCTATTTTTTTTTTAAAGAGAGAGTGAGAGAGGAGAGAGAGAGAGAGAGAGAGAGAGAGAGAGAGAGAGAGAGAGAGAGAGAATTTTTAATATTTATTTTTTAGTTCTCGGCAGACACAACATCCTTGTTGGTATGTGGTGCTGAGGATCGAACCGGGCCGCACGCATGCCAGGCGAGTGCGCCACCGCCTGAGCCACACCTCCAGCCCAGGAAGCTTATCTATTGTGGATTCATACTTCTGTAATGTTCTACCATAACCTAGCCCAGAGATTTCTAATTTTCTGTTATCTAAGATTGACTTTGAAAGACTCAGCATATAATAATTCTGGTTTACAAAATAAATATGAATGTGATTATTCACTTTTCAAAATGAATCTTTGCTTAGTGGAGAATATTTTATCTCCCTTCTATTCAGGAAACTTCCCCAATAGACTAAGATATAAACCGATTCATACACATTGCATTGATTCTGGATTTCAAAGTGTACATCCTCATAGAATAGAAAGGAGGCCTGATTTCACTATTGAAATTTCTAAACCCATTGTTTTAGCCAGCTTTTGTTTTGTTTTGTTTTGCTGCTGTGATGAAAAGACCTGAGAAGAACAATTAGAGGAAAAGTTTATTTGGGGCTCATAGCTTCAGAGGTCTCAGTCCATAGACAGCAGGCTCCATTCCTCAGGACTTAAGGTGAGGCAGAACATCCTGGCAGAAGTGTCCTGGAGGGAAGAGCCTCAAGACATGGTGATCAGGAAGCAGAGACAGACTCTAGTCACCGGATACAGAATACATACCCCAAGGGCACGTCCCCAAAGCCCACCTCCTCCAGCCACTCCCCACCTGCCTTCAGTTACCACTCAGTCCCATCAAGGACTGATTCATTAATTGGGTTAAGGTGCTCATAACCCATTCATTTCAGCTCTACACCTTTTTGCATTGTCTCACACATGAGCTTTGGGGGATGCCCCCCCATCCAAACCACAGCACCCATTTAGCAAGAAAACATCCCAGCAGGTGCCTTTTCTGCCTTTCTTTCTGCCTTCCCAGTTTTTTATATCAAACTAAGTGTATTTTTCAATAAAGCATTTATAAAGTCATCTTTGTTTAGTTATATTGAGAAAGGGTGTTTAGATTCCTGTATAAATGACAAAGAACAATCATTTATTGGTTTATATTCATATCTACTATACACATTAGTCAAGCATCATTCTTTTCTTTATTGACCTTTCATGACTCATCTTTGACTTTAAGGTGATGTTGGGATGACCTTGCTCAAAACAAACATTTTTCAGGTTTGCAAGATGGTCCCAAATAGGAGCACACTTGTCAAATGGTCCCCTCCTAGAGCCCCAGGGACAGGGAGCTTTGCCTGATCTCCAATATTAGAAGGAACTAGCTTTAGGATTAGCTTTGCCTTTCTAGAGGCAACCACTAAACTGTCCTTCAGCAAAAGTTCTCTCTAGACCCTCTGTGTGGTTGTTCTCTCTGTTATTGTGAATCCAGCACCCTGGGTTTCCAAGGATACCACGAAGCTTCCATGGGAATCCAATGGGAGCTTTCTTGGTCTCACAAGTGGCAGAGCTGTCTGTGTCATGTCTGTCTGTCTTTGCCAGCTTCCCCATTCCGTGTGTACTGACGTGTGTCCTCCCGGAACACGGAAAGTGATTCGACAGGGGGAGCCCATATGCTGCTTTGATTGCATCCCTTGTGCTGACGGATACATGTCGGAGAAAGCAGGTACCACAGTCACTTTCTCATGGATGTCAAAAAGTGTTACATTAACTGTGCTGGCAAAGAGTTTCCTTGGAAACTTTTATAAGTAGATGTGAACAATTTATAATGAAAATCATTAAAACCCATCAGATCATTTTTCTGTTCTGTGCAGAATGAAACAGAACAGAACAATAACACTGGGTTTTGGTTCCGAAGCTGCTACAGTGGGGAAAAGACACATAACTGAGAAGTTAATAAGGAAAATTCAAAACAAAAGATGTGAAATGTGCAATATGAATAATTAAATTCATAAGAAGTCTTTAAACTCATTTAAGAGATAGGTTAAATCAGAAAAAAGATTACTTACAGTTCTACATTCTACTTAGTTTTCTGTAATTTGGAACCATGAGATATAGAAGTCCATAGGTTTGCTGGGTTTGATGGTGCACACCTGTAATCCCAGAGGCTGAGGCTGAGGCTGGGGCAGGAGGATAGCAAGTTCAAAGCCAGCCTCAGCAAAAGCGAGGTGCTAAGCAACTCAGAAGTGAGGTGCTAAGTGACTCAGTGAGACCCTGTCTCTAAATATAATACAAAAAAAGGCTGGGGATGTGGCTCAGTGATTGAGTGCCTGAGTTCAATCCTGGGTATCAAAAAAAAAAAAAAAATACAATGGGCTTAAGGTCGTAGTACTTCAAGTGTGGACTCTGTAATCATCACTGCATGCACTCCTCATTTCAGCACTAAAAATGCTAGCTTTTAAACTAACCAAGTCCTCGTCGCACTCCTCTTGATTGTTTCACCTCAGTAGTCAATTTTCCTCTCATGGATTGTTCTTAGCTTGTAAGGATACATACCTCCTTTCTCAATAGACCATTGGGGAAAAAAGAAAGGGACCTGATACCTGACGAGACTAATGGGACAGGTTGACATTGAGAAGGGGGACTAAATTTTTAAAATTAAAACTCACTCCCCGTCTGTGATAACGGCATGCTCTGAAGCCGTGTTATCACGACTTCTTTTGAGAGGTCATGAACATTCCACAGAAAGGATTTTCAGTGCGTCCTTGCTGCAGGCCCATGGCTGCTCTGGGCTCCTCCCAGGGACGGGGCCACTGGCCTTCCCTGCAGTCCACCTCTGTCCTTTGCTCCGTAGGTCAACGGGAGTGTGAGCCGTGCAGTGAAGACTACTGGTCCAACGCGCGGAAGAGCCAGTGTGTGCTCAAGGAGGTGGAGTTCCTCGCCTACGACGACGCCTTGGGCCTCACCCTTGCCGTCCTCGCCGTCTTTGGGGCCCTGGTGGCCTTGGCGGTCATGGTGGTGTATGTGGTGCACAGGCGTACGCCCCTGGTCCAGGCCAATGGCCGGGAGCTGAGCCTCCTCACGCAGGCTTCCCTGGCCACCACTGCGCTGTCGTCCACGCTCTTCATTGGCAAGCCGTGTACCTGGTCCTGCATGGCCCGCCAGGTCATGCTGGCCCTGGGCTTTTCCCTTTGCCTGTCTTGCACTCTTGGAAAGACTCTCTCTCTCTTTTTTGCCTACAGAATCTCCAGATCCAAAACCCGACTCATATCCATGCACCCTATTTGTCCAAAGATCATTGTGTTGCTCTCTGTTCTGCTGGAGATCGGCATATGCACAACCTACTTGGTATTTAAACCCCCAAAGGTGTACAAGAACATGGAATCCCAAAACATAAAGATCATTCTGGAATGCGATGAAGGCTCTCTGGAATTTCTGTGCTTCATGTTTGGGGTCGATGCCTTCCTGGCCTTGCTGTGCTTTCTCACGGCCTTTGTGGCTCGGCGATTGCCAGATAATTATTATGAGGGGAAGTGCATCACCTTCGGGATGCTGGTCTTTTTTATTGTCTGGATTTCTTTTGTCCCTGCTTACTTGAGCACCAAAGGCAAGTTCAAGGTGGCTGTGGAGATATTTGCAATTTTGGCATCTAGCTATGGCTTGTTGGGTTGCATGTTTGCTCCCAAGTGCTTCATTATTCTGCTGAGGCCAGAGAGGAACACGGATGAGGTCGTAAGAGGGAGAATCCCCACTGTAGATAGGAGCATCCAGCTGACCTCAGCGTCAGTGAGTAGTGAGCTGAACAACACCACAGTGTCCACCGTTCTGGACCACTAAGGCTGCAGCTCCGTGTGCCTCTCAGGGAGACCATGGTGACATTGCTTTTTGGGTGGCTCCTGCAGCAGCTGCCTGATGGCTCTGGAACTCGGGGTGGATTTGGGCTCTGGTGGTGTATCTTAGCAAGGTGCATAGAGGCTCATTCTTTAAGACACTAGTGAGGATTAGGATGCCCTTTGTTATTGAAATTGTAACTATTTCATCCAGACCTTTCATAATACCTAGGTTTAGGAGTGCCTAGGAGAGGAGCTGAGAGGCACAAATGATAGAGAAAAACATTGGTTCTGGAATATGTCTTTGTTCTTAAACCATGAGTAGCCAGTCTAGACTTCTACATTAAACAAAGTCACCAGGTGAGGACCCAGAGAGACATTTTTTCTCCATATCCTATTACTGTCTTTCCAGAACAGAAAGTTTTTCTCTGACTGAGGTTAAGAACGGCAGCTTATAGGTGCTTCTTTGGAGCAGGGGTTTTTGATTATTCATGTTTCAAAGGACTCTGGCATAGAAAGAATATTGAAGGACTTGATGTCGACAAAACTTGTCCTTCTTGAAATGATATTGGGAATAGACAAGTTTCTCCCAGAGGGCAGACGAGGTACCTGCTCAGACGCTCCTGGAGGAGAGAAGGTGGTGGAGTATGAGTTTCAAAGTAGCCCTCTTAAGGCACAGCACTTAAGGAGATGAGAAAGTGAGGACCTGGACAGCAGAAAGGAGAAGAGAAAAAAGCAAATCTTTACCTACAGCAGGTATTAGAACTTGAAGTGTTTGTTTTTTTTTTTTTTTGATAAATTGAATGACAGATATTTGTCCTCTGATTATGCAAGTTAACTGGAATTTAATCCCAATGTTAAAATATCATAAAATGTCATCAATCTTTGAGATATGGATTCTGAAAATGACCCATATGCCTTTGGAGGTATATAAATTGAACGTGAGGGAATACAGAATCTGTAGAAATGCTGAGAAGCCAAAAGTGCATGTGTGTATGTGACTCTAGTAATCTAACAGGATCAGAAAGAGCTCTCTCTTCAGGAGGACCTAGTGCTTGTGGATCTCAACGAAACTGGGCAGACTTATGCAGGCTTGGGGGGCCCAAGTAGAACCCCAATGAGGAGCTTAGCAGGACAAGTCTGTCAGGGACCTATTACTGATTTTTAAAGAAAGATTATTGCAGACCAAACCAAAGGGATGCACTTCCTAGGATTTTAGTAGAAAACATATTGAGGTTCAGCAAACTCAAAAGTGATCACATTTGTTGGTGGTCCAGTGACACCCCAAGGTTTCCTGGGCCAGCATCCACTCACCCACCTGCCTCCCAGCTGTTGGACAGTGCTTCACCCCAAAGCCCTCAGAGTCATGAGAAGAATCCACATCAGAATCAAGAGCAGGGGCGTGGCTTTCTTTGCTGTCCATCCTTCCATCCACCCATTCATTTCAGAATAGAGAGATTTTTCAAAGTATAGAGCAATAGAAAGATGAATGTCTGTGAGCCCATGTCTTTCTCAGTAATGCACACAGTGTCAGCAATCTCAACGACCCATCTTGACAGTTAAAAAACAGGCCGGAAGATGGCTTATGTTTAGTCACTCTGTCTATTTTATGCTCAAAATGCTTAAGTCTTGATGTAATCCATTTCTTCTCTGAGAAGTCGATTATTGAACATATGGTCTCTAATTAGACATCTCATAGAGGTCCATCTGGGTGACAATGAATACTCCATCATCTCCTTTCATACCATAGTGCTCAGTTACACTGTCTCGTCAGGCTGTGTTCTGTGCAAATGTTTTTTTTTTTTCTTCTTCTTTTTTTTCTGATCAGCAGGAGGTTTGGGAAATGAGAGAAAATAAATATTATAAGAAACAAAGCATCAATTGAACTTGCATGTTTAATGATAACGTGTACTCATTCAACTTTTTGACTTTAAGGTACGACTGTTTATCTAAAATAGTGTGAAGCAATCACTAGTTGATTTGGTACACATAAATTGTTAGAGAAACTGGCCTATGGCAGTTGAAATAAATAAAATATGATTGTCAAAAATGATAGTCTGATTGTTGTATTTATTCCTTCTAATTACTTATCAAGTATTAAATATTTCTCATAACACTGGAAGATATTTTCTCTTTAGGATGAATGTGTCATTTCTGTGTGTGTGTGGGGAAATGCCTGAAATCTCTGTTCACATGCTGCTTTGTAAAAGAATCCCATCTAGAAGTCGCTGGTGACATTCCCTGCTGTGGTGAGCACTTGCTGGTAACTCCTGCTGGGCCTTGGGGAGCAGCTTAGAATTAATTTCAGCATGCTGTATCAAAATTATGTGGGTGCTGTCTTGAGCAGTAGCATAAAGATTATTTGTTTGAAACAAACAAACAAAATGGCAAAACAACACTTTACCCAGGGCTGACCTACACATCTGTAAGACTGAGCTCTTTGGATAAAAGAGATGTTTATGCTATGGACGGCTCAAACCACACCGTAAGATTAATTCCTTGCATTAAGGCAAAGAAAATTCCTCATAGGAAGCGAATATATTATTAAAAAGGAGTGAAGTATTCCAACGGCCAGATTAATCTTCTTAAAACAGAGCTCTGACCTCATCTCTTCCTGCTCGTCAGCTCCCAGTGGCTCTCTGCTACCTTAGCCTGTCAGGAAGACCCTCCAAACTGTTGTCACCTTCTATTTTCAAGAGTTGCCACTGGTTACCTCCCTGCCAGTGTCCTTAACCCAACCCAGTTGCACTTCTGCAGTTTCTGGAACCCACTTCTTATTTTATGAATCCCAGTTGTTCATCTATTCCCTTTTCCCTTTAATAGTACTCCATCTCTCCATCCATCCATCCATCCATCCATCCATCCATCCATCTATCTGTCCATCCATCCTTGAGGGCTTGATGTGCACTGGACTCAGTGTTAGGTGAAGAAGGTATACAGAGACGAAGCATTGTCCCCAATTCTAGGTGTGTACTGTCTTTTGGGGGGACAGGTAATAAACCAAAAATCATTCTAGGACACCATAAAGCTGTGGTTGTGCTAGCACTGATGAGAGGGAGGGTTAGTTAGGTCAAGGAAGGCTTCCCGGGCAAGGGGACACGGGAGCAAGTTCCTGAAGGACAAGAAGGAACTAGTCACATGAAAGAAAATCACACTCTAAGAGAGTGGGGGTGCCGATGGAGCGTGAGGGGCTTCAGCTGGGGAAGGGGACACAGTGGGACTGAGGAGAAGGTGAGTTGCAATGGCAGCAGTAAGTCCTGAAGAGGATTTGTCTATGGTATTCATCTGACTATTTACCTGAGGTGTTTTCTCTTCCATTTGTTTGCTCTGTGGGTGTGTGTGCGTGTGGTGTTGGGGATCCGGTGGAGGGCTTGTTTGGAAGATTTATAGAGGGAGTAAGTACTTATCATAACTTAAGGTGGAATTATTAACAGTGTATGTAAAAATCTTTATGAGACCCACCTATTTACATTTTTAGAGGTGTTTTTGTTTTGTTTTATTTTTACTTTCCCTGATACTTTTGGAAAACCAATTTGAATAAAAAAGACATAAAGTGAAAATCTGATCAGACTGGACATGTCCACATAGGTTGACTACGGGAACCACCCCCCCACACCACCAAGTCCTAGAGCTTCTCAGATCATCTGTCCACACACCCTGGACTCAGGTGGCTGCTCCTGGCCAGCTGAGCCCCTGCAGGATGCTCCTCCACTTGCCTGTTCTCTGCCTTCCCCATCAGCCCTGGTCTCTAAGTCTTGCACCCTGTGGATTCCTCACCTATGGCTTCTGCTGGGTTTTGCCAGTGGGAGGCTCCAACGGGAGGCCAGAGGTGAAGCCAGGGCCTTCCCTGTTCAACAGCTCACTTGTCTCCTCTTGTTCATCTATTCATCAACTACTTTGTGCTACTGAAAGAGAGCTTTTGTCTTTGGTGTTCATCTAGCCAGCTGAGCACACGAGAGAATCAAGTCAAATGAGCTAGCTGGGCACAGTGGTGCACGCCTGTGATCCCAGTGGCTCAGAGGATCGTGAGTTCAAAGCCAGCCTCAGCAATAGTGAGGTGCTAAGCAACTCAGTGAGACCCTGTCTCTAAATAAAATACAAATTAGGGCTGGGATGTGGCTCAGTGATTGAGTGCCCCTGACTTCATTCCCCTGTGCCGCCATCTATGCTTGTTGGCAAATTAACGTTGGATTCACAAAATCTGACTGTTCCAATAACTCAATAAAATGACAAAAAAAGCACACAACCACACAGAATAATAATTTAAATAATTATTATTTATATAATATATAATAATAATAATAATAATAAATTTTTCAATAATCCAGAGATGGCTCTGTGACCTTAAGGGTCCTTGGAAAGAGAGGGAGCCACAAGAATTCTTTATTCTTATATAGGGAACACATAAGGGGAGGTTCCATGGAACATTCTATCCCAAAAAGGGAAAAGGGGTAGGATTACAAAGGAACAGGTGAATGTAGCTCAACCCCTCTGGGTGTCACTTACTCCTAGGGCCATGCTTTGTTATCTGAGTGAGGGAAAAGTCCGAGTCATGAGGCACTACTGCCCCAGACTACAGTGATCTTTCAGATCCCAGTGGTGCATCAGGATTTAAAGGTGCATGCTTTTGGAGTGGCTCCCTACACCCCTGTACCCCTCAACTGAAAAAATCAAATTGACCCAAAATAGAGGTGTCCAAAGAAAGTTTCAAATGACAACCACAAAAAATAAGCATAAGGAAGGGCTGGGGTTGTGGTTCAGTGGCAGGGTGCTTGCCTCACACATATGAGGTACTGGGTTCAATCCTCAGCACCACATACAAATAAATAAAGGTATTGTGTCCATCTACAACTAAAAAATTAAAAAAAAAATAAGCACAAGGAGCCTTGGAAGAAGACTTTTGCAAGATGGCAGCTGCTGCTCCCTTTGGGAGTTGTCAGACCTCCCTGGACACCCCTGCCCCAATAGAGTAACCAGGAGAGCAAAGGAAAAACCCTGAGGAGAGTGTCTTCAACAAAACCCGGTGACAGGGGGTCCACATGTCCACCAAAACACTTCCCCCAGTAAGGACGACCAAGACACAGTGATTTACTTCCATGTCTTAGTCTTAGACTGTTGAGAGCCACAGCCAAAGGGGCCCCAGCAAACTTCCAGCTGCCAGCAAACTTCCAGCTGCCAGCTGATGATTGGCTCACAGCGGCCCCAGCAACATCTAGCTGATTGGCTCCTCCACGGAGCTGCTCATTGGGGGACTTCTTTGGCTCTGCCCATGCAACCCAGCCAATCGGCCTCAAGAGCAGGAGGATTGTGGGAGGTGGTGAGGCTGGTGTGGGGGTGAGAGGCGTGTGGGAAGCTGGTGGTGGCAGTTGGGCTCTGAGGGTTTTTTCCTGAGGAGCTGTTTTGCTTGGCGTTTGTAGTTCTAAAAATAAAATTAGTTTCTTTTGACAAGTGGCTCCTGAATTGTGCCCAGCCAGACTGCGGCATTAGACATTTAGGATTTAGAGGATTAAAACAGAAACAACAGAAGCAAATTGACTGAAAGCAAAGGTTTGGGATCAATACTGCTCTTTCTTGCTGTGTAATTCCGAGGTTACCTTACTTCTCTGAGCAGGAAGTTTGGCACATACTCAACATTCAGTAATTGGCAGCTGGTTAGGCTACTTATTGTAATAGAGAGAATTTAACAGAGTCTCCCTAACATGATCTCTAGCTAGTTGCCTCCCACGTCCATGTATCCCCTGGGAATCTTAAACTCCAATGGGGGCAGCGAGCTCTCCTCTATTTCTTCAGTCCCTTAAGTTAGAAATCTGGGAAGCAGCATCATTTCCTTTTCATTCCCAGCACCACCTGCCCCGTGCACGCTGTGGCAGTGGATGATCCGCCAGTCCCCTTCAGTTCCCAGCTCTGTGTGGCTCTCAGTCTAGGGGGTCCTCCTTACTCAGGGCGCAGCAGCTGTGTGCATGTTCTTGGCCGTCACTGCTGAGCCCCATGCCCAGAGCAGTGCCAAGAGATGACTGCACTCGGGTGGCATCTGTTGAATGAGTGAATGGATGCAGAGGAGTCAAGAAGTCAAAGAACAGAGCCAGCTGCAGCCATCCTCAGGCCAGTGCCACATGCCCCAGGCTGCCTGCGGCTCTCCTGGCATCTTGCTTTCTATTTTCTGGCACAGCAGCCAGTCGTCTAAGATGCACGTCTTTTTTGCCACAGCGGGCTGCTCACTTGGATGTTGCTCCTTTTTTATCTTTTTTCCCCTGACACTGTCTCTGACCCTTTGTGGCCTTCCATCCTTCCAGCCAGATGACTTCCCTCAATTCATCTCAGACACCGTGGCCCCTTCTTCCTGGAACTTTCCTCCCTCCTCTGTCACCGCCTTTGTCAGCCATCTCCGGCCAGGTCTCAGAGACTCAGGTGACGTATGCTCCTGGTGGAAGCCTTGCAGTTGGCTTCTCTGTGCTTAACTGGCACTAGGGATCTTCCTGGGAGCCCCGAAGCCTCCCTCGGCTTCTCTGAAGATAGCAGTTATCATCTTGTGTTGCAGTGGCCTCTGGGCTCAGGGTGCTGTTCATCTCTGTATTTCATATTCCTCGTAGAAGATCTGATACATGATAGGTGTTCAAGAAATGCTTCTGAATATCACTATACAGTATCAGGTGGCTGCTGAACTCTGAAATGTTTTGGGTCAGTGTAATCAAGATACAGAGGCGACTAAACATAATTAGTTTTTTTTTTTAAGTACTTGGGATTGAACCTGGGGCCTTGCTCATAATAGGCAAGTGCTTCATCACCAGCCTTTGCCCACTTGAATTTGTGATCCTCCTGCCTCAGCCTTTCAAGTAGTTTAGATCAGAGAACTATGCCACCATGTCTAGCATAATTACATTTTGTTCATCTTTTTTTAAAAATTTTTTTAGTTGTAGATGGACACAATATCTTTATTTGTTTATTTTATTTATTTTTACATGGTGCTGAGGATTGAACCCAGCACCTCACATGTTTGAGGCAAGTGCTCTACCTCTGAGCTATAGCCCCAGCCCCGATTTTGTTCATCTCAGAAGCTCCCAGCTGGGGGTGTGATCAGGGGCAGAGAATTTGCCTGGTATGTGCAAGGCCCAACAATAAAACCCAATTCCTAAGAAGTGCTGGCATTGGGTGTACTTCAGTCCCTGGCTGTGGCTCTGTTGGACTCTCCTCAAACACAGCCCTACCTTCTAATAAGTGCCACATCACAGGATCCTTTAAACACCAGGTCAGAATCCAAGATTCTACGACTAGCTGGGGAAAACACCTCACATCTACAGGCCAAAGCCATGGTAACCATGGTCATGTGTCAAAGCCAACACAGCATGTAGTCTGCTGAGAGCCTTCCATTGCTGGCCCAAGCCAGGGACCTCCCCAAGCCCCCAGGGTCCAACACCCTGCCTAGCCATCACTGCTGAAGTCCCACAACCACACTTCCCGCCCTATAGAAGCGCCTCCGTGTGAATACCTTGCTCTCTCTCATTTCCATAATTTTGCTTAATTGTTTTAACATGAGAATATAAAATTTCCTGCCTGTGAGACGTTGCAGCCATTGAGAATGCGCCAAACATATGATGCCCTCTTTGCTTTCTGGGTTTCTAGTAGCAGCGAGAAGACCAACATCATCATTTTGCTAAACACCCCATGCACACTTGTAAGTCACATGGGCTTCCTAAATCTAATCCTGAGCTGTAAGTACACTTACTGTCCAGTTACAAGCAGGACAGGACTGGGGCAGGCCTCCCCATAATGGGAGCTATCCAGAAAAGACTTGGGTTGTAGAAAAGCAAGGGAGAGCTCCCATGCCCTGTGCACGGCTCCCTCTTAAAGAAAACGGTGTCCAGACAGGTGTCAAGTTCAGCTCCCTCCACTCTCCTTCAGGAATGAGAACATCCCTGCAGAGGGACAAGCTCCCCAGGAGAGAGGAAGCTTCCCACTCAGCAGCAGGGCAGGCATGTGATCAGGGCGCAGATGACTCTATGACGTCACCAACAACACATAGGCGTTAGGGGGCGCTATGGTTGCCCTTTGGTGGTGTTCTCCAGTTTCCCTCCTTGCCTGCTGTACTAGAATCTGTGGATTAACGTGGTGATTTTACAGGACTGGAGAAGAGCAGATGAGTCATTTAGGGGTGGATGAGCTCTAAAGATGCTCAGTAAAACACCTGCTGCCTTTCCTCCTGTGCTGGAGTGCTACCCATCACAAGGCAGTCTGCAAAGACCCCAAGCCTTGAAGCATGGGGAAAGATCATGCTGACCCTCCTTTTCATAAATCGACTCAACTTGTTTTCACACTGTAATCTCTTTTCAGACTTCTCATTTAAAGGCCAGTAATAGATACATAGCTTTGACCTTAACACATTAATGTTGCATTTTAAAAGCCGGGTAATATGGACCCCATGTGATGTTGTCAGATTTAGAAGCCTGATCACTTAATAATGTCACGGTCCCTATCACTGTACAGTATCAGGTGACTGGGGAGCTGGAGTCTGGTGTTTTGGGTCAATGTAACCAAGATACAGAGGGGACTGGTGAGGTTACCTGACCTTTCAGGAACTCTTAGGATCTGTGATGAAATGGTTCCAGCTGCAAAGGAAGCGGGTGTGTGTGTGTGTGTGTGTGTGTGTGTGTGTGTGTGAAAACCAGGACACCCTGCACCATCTACTCGACTATTTTTGCAAGTGGCCACTCCCTTGGCAGAGTGAGAGTGACTCAGGAGGTCCTTTTGGCTGTGAATGGCCGTAGAATTCCATGGGACAGTTGGGAAAGTCACTGGAATCTCTCTCCTTCCTTGCTGGGATCTGGCAGTGAAGTCTGCTCCCAATAAGGACAAAGGAACATGGATGGAGACAGAGGGCTGAGCCCACCCTCTCCCCAAGCAGATGTGCAGTCATGGGAAGAACGCTACAGTCTGGCCAGCAAAGGAGGCAGTTTAGGGACATGTAAAATGCCTTGGCCACACCCTTCCTGTCTCTGAGGCTTCTACCCTTCTACCCTGTCTCAATTGCTCATTTGTTATGAACCTGGGTTCTTGCAGAACTGCAACTGGGAGGCGCCAGGGGGACGATGCTTGCTTGAGCAGGGCTCAGTACAGGGCTGGCCCAGGGCAGCATGTCCTTGAAGACTGCCCCCAAAGTCCTGCGACTGCAGGTCCCACGTCGCTGAATGCCCCTGAGGCAGAGTGGAGGAAAGCAATCCTGAATCTGCGAGGGGAATATCGTCCCCTAGGTCACTTAAAAAAGCTGTGTGGGATGAGCCTCAGAAGGACCAACAATGGAGGAGAGAAGCGCGGGTCTCAGTGGCCCTCTGCTGCGCTCAGCCTCCCCACGATCTGCTCTGCAGCCCTGCAATTCCTGACCTGGCGCACGGACCCCTGAAATTACACCTTCGCATCTGGGCAGCACTGTCCTGTGCCTGTCTTCCCCCGCCCAGAGTGTGGGCCAAAGGGGGTACTGGCCATTGGGCTCACTGTCCCGTTCCCAGTATCCCCGCATCCAGAACAATGTCTGACATACGGAAGGTGCTTAATAAGTTTGACTGTCCAAAAACTGGAAGATTTCAAAAGTCAAAACACATTGCCCCTGCCCTCCCCCCACCAAAAAAAAAAAAGACCCTCCTGCCAGGCATGATGGTGGTTTATGCCTGTAATCCCAGTGGGTTGGGAGGCTGGGGCAGGAGGATGGCCAGTTCAAAGCCAGCCTCAGAGATATATCGAGGTCCTAAGCAACTTAGTGAGACCCTGATTTAAAACAAAATGGACATATCTGACTTCTTAGCCTGGCTGTATTCTCTCGTCTCTAAAAGTGTGATATTTTCAGAGAAGGAGGAAAGCTATGTACAAAATACACATATATTCTGATGTTACACATGTATAAATTAAGGATGTCTAATTATAAAGATAAACGTTTGGCACACGCCTGTAATCTTAGCCACTCAGAAGGTCAAGGCCAAAGGATAGCAAGTTCTAGGCCAGCCTCAACAAGTCAGCAAAACTCTCAAAATAAAAATAGAAAAGCAAGGCTGGGAAGGTAACTCAGTAGTAGAGTGCCTCACATACGTGAAGCCCTGGGTTCAATCCCCAGTACCCTTCAAAATAAATAAATATTTAAAAACATGTTTTAAGAAAGTTCTGGAACTCAAAATGGGGTAGGGAGGAAGAGCATGAGAAGAAGATTGCCACTAATAGGGAAGAGAGGTGGGAAGGAAAGGGAGGGAGAAGGGGAATTGCACGGGAGATGGAAGAAGACCTTCATGGTTATACAGAATACATGAATGACGATGTGAGGAAAAAAAAAAGAAGTGGGTCACATTAGATTGGGTAGAGAGAAGTGATGGGAGGGGAGGGGAGGGGAAGGGGGGAAAGGAAGGACAGCAGAATAAAATAGACATTATTATTGCTGTATATATATACGTGACTGCATGACCAATGTGATTCTGCAACCTGTACACTCAGAAAAATGAGAAATTATACCCCATCTGATTCAAATGTATGATATGTCAAGATCATTATACCGTCATGTGTAGCTAATTAAAACAAATAAAAAAATTTAAAAAAAAGAAAGTTCTGGAGATGTAGCTCAGTGATAGAGCACCCTGGACTCAATCCCTGGTACTGCAAAAAGAAAAAAATAGAAAAGAAAAAGGTTTTAGGTCTTACCATAAGTGTCATGAATACCATAAAAGCTTTGTGTGCTCTGTGGGAATGATCAGCCTCTTGCATTCTGGGGTGGGGAGTTCTCTTCTGGCTCCAAGGCTGATCTCCTGATCTCCAGGACCCAGGGCCTCACTGTGTTTCACCAAAAGAGAGGGCAGTTTCTGGGACTTTGCATGCACACTCAGTCTGGCCTTGTCATTTGGCAAGTTCATTATATGATATGGAAGTGATCTTGTTCATTTCATCCAAGTGACGGGAACCAACCAGCTGGGGGGGGGGGCGGATAATGAGGAAAGGAAGCTCAGACCAGAGCTCTTCCTTGGAAGGTTTGCCCCAGCACCCACACAGCTGTTCTTGCAACTGAGCAGGAGTGTGGGAAGGAGCTGTTTGCAAGAATGTTAAGTAATGTAACACTTTTCCCCTCTTTTTTAAAGCTTGCACTGGTTACCTTGAAGCTGCAATAATTTATTATGGTCAATGTTGTTTAGAAAATGTTCTTCACCTTGAACATTAGATGGAGAATTCTCTTTTCTGTCACTGCATCATGGATGGGCCTGGGAGACTTGTCCTGTTAGATAAAGGAAGGAAGACCTATCTCTTTGCCCTTGAATTACATCTGAAGGCTGTCACAAGAATATCTTGATTACATTTTCTCTTCTTTGTGGCTTTGTAATTCAGCTATTGCGGGGGAGGGGGGAGTACATTAGAAAGTTAAAAAAAAGAGAGAGAGAGAAAGAAACAACTCCATTGATTAATGAAAAAGAGTTGCACCAAAATTAAATTTTATGAACTTTCTGTCCATTAGTTGAGCATCTGAGGAACCTTGACATTCTTACGGATGTAGAGCTCCCCCAAACCGGTGCCTACAGCAGCTTACAGGCAATGACAAGGCTGCCTCTCCTCTACAAGGACAAGGGCGCCAATTCTCCCACCTCAAGGTGAGGGGAGAATGGAAGGAAGAGTCCTGGGCTCTGGCTGGGCAGTCCTGAGCTCTAGTTCTGCCTCCACCAGGATGTGCCATCACTGCAAGCAAGTGACCACCTTTCCCTGGGCCTTACCTATAAACAGGAGATTGCAGTAAAATATCCCCGACACCCTTTCTCTGGTTGTGCCAGTCTATGATTTTAGAGTTGAATTCTGGGGACATTGTGGTCCAGAGGGGACTGGGTGAAGTGGGAGGGATGGGCTGAAGGAGCTGCCTCAGCAGAGGCTGCTGTGACTAGGAAGAGCCAAAGCTGCTGAGAGGCCCACCTCCAGGGCTGCCCATCACCATGGCCACCCTGAGCCTGGTAGCCTCCAGGGGGCCCCTTTTGGTTGGCACTGTGTGCTGGGTTGGTAGGGCTGTCTGGAGGGACTCCAACTGGGTCTGACCTCTGGAGTACTCGCAGAGGGTTGAACCTGATGCAGGCTTTTCAACTAATTGCTTTGTGGAGCTGGCCCTTGGAGTAGCAGAGCAAGCCCCAGTTCTCCTGGGAGGACAGGTGCTATTTGTTCAGACAGGTACGTGACCACACGGACCTCCTGGGACAGACTGAGAAAAGCCACTGCTTTTCTCCCTGCACAATTCAAAGTGTCACATTCTTCTAGGTCAAGGCTGAGTCTTTCCTTTCCATCTGGTTTTAATGCAGATACTATCAATTTTAGTAATTCCCTCCAATGCTACCTATCAAGAGAGGGAGGGGGGAAAGGCTGTTCTCAGAACTCCTCAGGTCACATACTGTCAAATTATACTTTGCATGGTGTTGCTGCAGTCAAGTAAGTGTCCAGACAATGGCCCCATTAAAGTTAGACCCTGAATCTATTTGCTACAGGGTAGTTCATCCTATTGAAGATGCCCAGGCCTGAGGGCCCTTCAGAGGCAGCTTAATCTCTGAAGGCAGAAATCCTGCTGTGCAGCCTGGGCTGGTGCTGGGCTGAGACTCCGTCTCCAGGGCTGGGTTCAAGGGGACGTCACAGGAGCCAGGCATCAGGAGGAGATGCACGAAACTGGCTCCTGTGGCCCAGCAAGAGCTGGGTTCAGCCACTTCTGAACCTTCTCAATTAGTAGTTGAGGAGTTGTTGAGGAGTCAGGGGAGGTGAAATGTACTTCCTAATGGTCTGATGGGATTTGGGCAGTGGGTGGCCTCTAAGGAGAGGATGGCAGGAAAATATAGGACCTGAATACCGTCGAAATAAAGTCTGCAGGACTGATCAAGTGTGATTTTCTGGGCCTCTTAACTTCCATCTTAGGCTAGTAGACAGATGGCATCGAACCAAAGAGATACCTGAGGTAGGATGATGGTGTGTCCCAGTCAGTGGGTGTTAATTATTCATCACACACATTTAACCACATTTGTTATACATTTATCTGCAGATTTATCTATTTTATATAGCTATGTAATATTTATTATGGTAATACGGCTCATGAATCCCTAAACTTAATTTGGGAAATTCTAGGTGATTCAATTGCTTTTCATATAAACTCAGTGCCTTAGGGGTTTCTTTTCTCTCCTTTCCTCCATACTGGGCCCATCTGGTTCTTCTAGAGGGTTGGGCATGGCCACAGCCTGGGGACAGGGCCTGAGATCCGAGTGCATCCTCTGTCTGTCACTCCACCAAGGTGTGGCTTGCACTGCTGGTCCTGGCTTGACTCTGTCCTCAGCACCTGACCTAACATCACAGGCTGAGGGAGTTCTCTGTCCTCTCAGCCACGGTGACCCCCAAAAGTGGGGATCTTGCTCTCTTGGCTTGGCACAGCCTGGCCCCTGGCTTGGGTGGCCCATCCCAGAGCCCCTGCTACAGACACCCTTGTCCCCTGCAGCAGCGGGCCCTCAGTGGCTGAACGGCCCTTATTCTCCACCGCTTTCAGCGCGTCTCTCAGAAGCCAGTGGAAGGCACCGGACCTCTTCACTCCATCAGGACCCGCTGTGGAGGGCGCCTTTCTCAAACAGAAGTGCTCCTGCCTCTGCTCTTCCAGGGCTGCCCCAGGTGGCCTCTACCCTGTAGGGCTGAGTCCTCAGAGCCTGCCCTTCAGAGGCTCCTGTGAGCTTCTATCCCAGCACCCGGGAGTGGCTGCCGGCTTTTCCCTGCAATAGGAGGCTCCTATTTCCACCTTTACAAACCTCACAAGCTTCTCTGCTTTGTGGTTTTACCTCTTACAATGTGAGAGGTAAAAATTCTGGAGGAGTTGGTCTTCAAGCTTGCAGTTTCTGCTCTGAATCTATAATGCCTACCATGGCTCAATGCCAAGAATTAAGATATGCATAAATGTCTATTTGTCAGATTCAGAACAAGGAATATGAATGTGGATTTTAGGTGTTTATAAACAAAACATGAAACTGAAAGGTCAGATAGGTGAATTTATTTGTCTGATTGCAGGATGGGAGAGTATTTTTTCTGAGACTTAAAAATAATAGAGGAAATCACAAAAACTCCAATAGTTTTGATTGTGCAAAAATTAAAACTTTTATTGTACTGTCATATGTAACTAATTAAAACAAATAAAAATGATAACACTTTAATATTAAAAAACATACAATACTGAAGGAAAAAAATAATAGGTTTGGATGTTCTTCATCCAAATAAGACAAATGATCAATATCCTTTGTATAGTAAGGAATTCATAAGTTAGAGGTCAAATATATGCCTATTAAGAATAAATATGCTAAAATGAGAGTATTCAATGCTGGCTAGGTGCATTCTGCTATTGCTAAAATAATCAAATTGACATCAACCTTTCTGTAAAGCAAAGTTGAAGTGGAGACCTTTGGGAAAATTCAGAACCTTCAATTTTATAATTCCAATTCTAGGAAATAAAGTAGATGGATACAGATAAAAAATCAAAATAGTTGGTGAGATAATAGTTTATAAATATTGGAACATCCATTTGAAGGAATATTATATAGCTTAAAAACATTTCTGGGCCTTTAAATGAGTTTGCTTTAGCAGAGGAAAGACAGTGTAGAGGGTGTCTCAGTACCTCAACAGTATACTATATAGCAAAGAAAAGGATGGGCCAACCGTGGGAGGGTGGTATTATAATGGTTATTATTTTCTTCCTAAAAGCAAATGTACAATGATCACATATTTGCTTTTAGAATCAGAAAAAAAAGAAGCATTTTTAGGCTAACGGCAGGCAATGCTGTATTTTGGTGTATACTGAGATAAAGCTCCTAAAAGATGCCAAGTTCTTCAGTATCCTGGCCATAAGGCTTTGTTGAGCCTTCTGTCACTAAGAGAAGCTGTACGATCTCTGAGCACAGAAGAATATGAAGTGTGAACAATTGGACTTGGAAACGCAGAGGTGAAAGAATTTCCTAAAACCTTAAACCTTTTAGAAGGCAGGTGTCTTTGACATCTCAAAAGACAGTCTCAGCTCCTTAGCAAGTGTCAAATGACATCAGCTGTCTGTCAAGTTGTGTGGGCTTTGTATGATGATTTGCTCTGCAACGCACATGATCGCTGGGTACCTCGGTTCCTCGTGAATCCTCCCATCTCGGTAGGTTGAGAATAATTAGGATCATCTCCAATTTATCCTGGAGAGCCCAAACAGAGATTAAGTAATTTGTGCAAGGCAGGAACATCCTGTAGGCGATGGAAACATGGTTCAATCTGGACCTTCTTGTGGGAAACCCAAGCTTAATTCTCTCTTGCTGCATAAATCCTCCAGCTTGTCAGCAACTCAACCACGTCTTGGCAATAACACGGATTTGTGAAAAATAACTTTTTTTTTTAAACAAGATTTTTCAGATTCGAAGCTCTGTTTTAACTTTTGAGAATGTGATAACATATGGAAGCCATGTCCCGTTTTAAAGCTGAGGCACTGATTCATGATTTCCTGACCCATATATGTATATATTGTTTACTAGTTTTTAATTCCTTCTACCAGACAGGAGGCAGATGGCTGAACCACTGCAGCAGCCAGAGCTGCTTCCTGCGCAGTTCCAGAGGCTCCATTCCTACTGTAGTTAGGGTGCACAGCACCTCCTAGAATAATTGTGCAGTGCCTACCCTGTGCAGCTGTACATGGACCTGCCAGTATTGACACTACGGCCATAGCACCCTCTGAGTTGTATGTGATATAGGAACCCAAAGGATTCTCCAAGAAAACAAATCTTTGGTTAGCTGGACTATAACCCCCTTTGTCTAACTCAGTGGCTCTCATACTGGAAATGTCCGTAGACATTTTGGTTTGTCACAGCTGAGGATCTAGCGCTGTTGGCATGTGGTAGTAGAGCCCAGGACTGCTGTCGCCCATCCCAAAGGGCACAAAAGAGTCCCACACAGCACAGAATTGGCCAGCTCCAGCTGCCATTAGTGCAGATCTCTGAATAGATCCCCTTCCCGCTGAGTCGGACTGGGCCACTTGTGAACCTGGTCATGAAGAGCCAAAGCTACAGAGGAGACTTCTTTCTTGAGCCCATACCCTGTAGTTTCCTTTTGAGAATTTTCCATCCCTCAGTGAGAAAAAGAAGCAAGGTCCTTTCTGTGGAGAGCTTCCTGTGTTCACCGCATGCCTACTCTCCCGCTAAGTTCTGGAGCAGAAAGTATGAAGTATTTCCTGGGGAGGAATGCATGGCTGGCCATGCCCGGGGACTCCAGCAGAGGGACAGCAGCACCCAGGCTGCTGAGTCACTGCAGGGCTTTGCGAAAGTGCTTTGTAAGTGGCAAGCACGATCTAGTGTTGCCCATGAGCAGCACAGACAGTCTCCAGCTAAAAGACCCAGGAGAATACTACATGCTCTACAGGGCGGGGGAGACATCCAACCCAGGCATCCAGAGTCCCTCTGCTTCTGCTCCTTCTGCCCAGAGAACCGCGCCTTCTCCAGCACCTGGGGCGTAGTTCCTTGTTCTGCAGACCTGAGCTGGTGTTGTTGGTGAAGAGGTCGCTTGAGAACAGTTCTTGAGCTGCAGGGACATCCAGCCCCGGGCTCCCCTGGGCACTGCCTTCTCCTAGGGTGTGTTTCAGGATGTCTCTGAGCCATTCCCAAGGCTGGGCTGGTGCTTCTTGGATCTCCCTGATGTCTTAGTAGAGATGGGTGCTTTGAGGACACAGGTTGGCTGGGCCACTTCTGTCATTCAAGGAAACTCCTCTATGAGAATCCAGTTGACTAGCTCCTTTCCCAAGGACCTGCCTGGCTTGTGGAAAGCCGGTTGGGTGGGATTAACAGTCAAAGCTGCAGAGTCCCTTGGATATGCCAGCGGCCCTCTTCCTGGAGGAGTTAGGGAGGAAATGCATCCAGTGTCCTGTAGAATCTTTCTTTTTTATTTGTTTTAGTTGTCGATGGACCTTATTTTATTTTTATGTGGTGCTGAGAATCGAACCCAGTGCCTCACACATACAAGGCAAGCGCTCTGCCACTGAGCCACTCCCCCAGCCCCTGTAGAGTCTTAAGTCAGTCTTTTCATCATGTTGGGTGGTGGGTGGCTCAGGGTCACATGATGTCACTTCTCTGTAGCATAAACTTCCCTGAAAGTACCGGCTCCTCTCTTTCAGATGCTCGGGGACAGGCTAGCTTTACCGGCTCCAGTCAGGGTTGTGGCCGTGGAGGCTGGTGATTCTGTAGAGTGAGGCTTCATGACACCAACAGCCAGCCCCGAGCGCATCAGGAAGGCAGTGAAGACACTGTTCAATTCCGCCTTCTCCCTGAAATCCAGTTTGGAATGAACCCAAGAGCTTATCTGAAATTCTAAGTGAGCATGAATATATTAAAGGAATAAAACGAGCCTGGACTATGGAAAAGAGCAAAGGATAAATTAGTCAAGAATTTTACTCAAATATCAATAGAAAGATTAAAACATTATTATGCTTCTCATTTTTCTTTGCTCTTTGTGCAGATTTGGTGATTCTTTAATGCCTTCTCAGCTTCAGATGCTCAGGATTAAAGGAATTATTTTCTCTATAGTTTCTTTTGGATTTTGCACAAATATTTCTCTGGATCTCATGCCAGGAATTCCTCACTGTCAGAAGGAAAAAAAATCTCACTATCAGTAACAGCAATCCTATTTATCCATCTCAAACTGCTAAAAACCTATTCTGGGATGCTCTGTTAAATCTGGCCTCTGAAGTCTAACATCAGCCCAGAAAGTGGGAGCTTACGCCACAGTGTAAACTTCACATGCACAAACACTCTTCTTTTGATGTGTGTCCTCTGAAAAGGATCCACATCAATTTCCAAGAGGCGACAGCAGCAGTTCTGGCTGTGACCATGACTCTGCGCTTCCGGACTCCACCTTCTCCCTCCTCTGGGCCTCCAAACTGCGCCCTCTGCCCACCTTAGGCTTCCAACACTATGGCTGTACACCATGGCTTCTGTGGCCAATCCAAGTAGTCAGCAAGCTCCACTCCAGCCCGAAGTATGTCTAAATGACGATGTGCTCACGTCACTCTGGTGGTCAAAAAGATTTCAGTCTTCCATAAGGCTCCCAGAACACATGTTCCCCGATTTGTAGAATCTCCACGGCTGTCTTTGGCCTTCTATTTAATTCACCCACATATTTATTTTATGCTGTCAGGAAACCAGTTTCTTGATTAAACCCAATGCTGACTCATGCTGATTTCTACCATTATTTTACTCTAATTAAAAAACAAAACAAAACAAACAACCATGTAGCTACACATGATGCTCTTAGACAACAGAAAATACAGCTGAAGAAAATGAAAAAATAAACATCTATAATGCAAACTCTCAGAGATTGTTACTGCTAACCTGTCACCGTATTTTCTGTCAGATTTTATGTATGTTTATACATATGCAGATTTACAAAAATTGAATTTTACTGTGAATTTGTTTTAATAATTGTATCGTTAAACATAATTCTGTATCTTGTCTATAAAACACGTTAATGTTTAGTTATCCGATCTCCTATTTTCATCACCTAGGTGGTTTAAAATTTGTTTTTAGAATTTTAAACAATTTTCCTACAACTGTCTTGTAGCTAACATTTAGGACAAATTCTTAATATCTTAGGATAATTCCCACAAATAAAATTATTTCTCTAACATCTTTAATGTTCTTGACACTCCGATTTTCGACTCACAACACTTCTTGTCTTTCTCCCTTGAGCTGTTTAAACTCTGACCTGGTAATCTAAGGAAGGATCTGACCAGGGCAAGGTCAAGGTGCCTTCCTGGCCCTCAGTGTTCACGTGCTTGTGAACCCCAGCCAGAAGGGCAGACTCACTGGCCCAGCTTGCTCTTCAGAGGGTTGGTTCAGCTGGTCCTCCACCCTCTCATCTCTGATCAAATTAGCTGTCACTTCCCGCAGAGCCCTTGGTCAAGTTTAAGCTTCCTTATTGTGATTTACACTTTACAGAGTTGGTTTCGCCTGGCCAGCTTCCCGAGGCAGCTTGGCTAAGGACCTCTGAAGCACCGTTCAGGTAGTTCACCACGGAATTGCTTGTTTTACTGTCCACTTCATCCAAAAAGCACTTCGGAGCCCCTTTGGTGTAGACGGCTCAGTGCGAGGTGAGGAATAGGACAGTGACTGCCAGGGGCTCCCGGTATAGGAGGGACCCAGACTCCTGCTGCCCAGGTTCACATGACAGGTGCAGCGGGAGAAGCACCTGCCAGGTTGAGGTCAAGGGTTTCCAGATGACTATGCAGGAGAAGAGGGAGGAAGAGGAGCCTAGAACGAGTTGGTGTGTTTGGGAAGCCATATGTAGGGTGGGATGGGTGGAAAATGTGCTGAGGAGAGAAGAGGGTGCACGTGGTTGGATCAGGAATTGCTTGTGCTGTGGTGCACTTGGACTTGACGGTGGAGACGTGGCACAGCCCTGGATTGAGATGGCTGTTGTAGAAAGATGGCTCAGAGGGCAGCATGGTGCCTGGATTTCAGGTGGGAGATGTTGCAAAGAGGGTGACCAGTTAGGAGACCATTGCAATTACCCATGCAGGAAATGGAGAGGGCACTTCAAATAAAGGGTGCTCAACCCATATGAGTAGGAAAACAGAAAATCTCAGTTGTTCCTACAGCAACTGCAAGTCCCACGATGTGCCTGGGCCTTTCCAGGACCCTTCCACGGGGTGCTGAAGTGCTGTGGGCAGCCTGCAGGTGGCTGGACCCTGCCTGCTACTTCACCACTGGAGGGGTCAGGATGGCTGCCCCCAGGGTCCCTCTGCACTGTCCTAATGTGCCCAGTCTCCTCACCAGCCTCAGCTCTTTGGGCACCTCAGGTTTTCATAGAGGGACCTCCAGGTGTCCAGTCTTTCTTCCATTAACCAGCCTGTGCAGATAGTGTCCTAAATTAGGTCACAGATTTTGTAGAACAAAGAGCTCCCTGGTGATACGACCTGAACTTCATTGGGCAAACAGAAAAAAAAATACAGTTTTCATAAATCAAACTCTAAAAAAAAAAAAAAATCAGGGCCATGTTTCTATGTGCATCATTACAGTTAAATAAACAAAGCCTGTGTGGCTGCTTTGACACATCTAAAAAACACCAGGTGTTAAGTTGGAAGTCATATAACAATAAGTGACAAGACGTTTTATTAATCAATTACTGTGTCTCAGGAGCTTTATATTTAATATCTGTAACCCTCACAGAAACACTGTGATCTGGATTTTCCTCTTGTGCCAAAGACGACCCAGAGACTCAGAAAAATAACTTGCCAAGTCACGTGCTCATGTGTGACTGATCTCTGATCCTCCACGTCTGTCTGATGTCCAGTAAAGGCTGTCCGCCTGTCCAGGTTTAGGAGACCTCACCGGCTCCCTGCTCACTGGACAGCCATTTTCTGAAGCTCACATGTTGTTTTTGTTGCCATTTGCTTTCTCATTTAGAGTATTTGTGGTTTTTATTAGCAAGGCTCCCCCCTCGAGACAATGAGATGATACTAGAAGACGTCAGTGAAAGGCATCTGTAAATTATTTAGTTTAATTCATCTCTCGCACAAAATGGTAAGGAATGAGCAATGGAGCTGTTTCTCCTCCTAGTAGATGTCAGGGCTGTGTCAGTGCACGGAGGGTGGAATAGCCCATGGGAACGTGCTCCAGGGTTTCTTTATTCAACCTGAGGGGACCTTTGAGCTCATCCTGCATCACATGTGGCCACATGCATTACTTTTACTGTGACTGAACTGGGGTCAGCCCTGGGATCGGAACCAGGGCAATTATAAACAGGCATCGGGCCCAAAGGATCGCAGCATCAGAACTCTGGCAAAGGGGCAGTGAGTGTGGATACTGGGCCCAAGACAGCTATGGATGGGAAGTGCTCTGCAGGTCTACTAACGAGGGGTCTCCAAACTTTTAAAGAAAAGACTTTGAGAGCAAAGTATAGCAATAAAGGTCACCAGCTGAGCCAGGCTTATCGTCGATCTGAAGTTCTGAATGTTCCTTATGGAGGGACCCCAAAATGTCATTGGTTTGGCCACCTGGCCATCCTCAGGTCTCACCTAGCTTAACAAAGAAGAAAGAGGGTAGGGAGAGAGCAAGGAAGGAGGGAGGAAGGAAGACAGGGAGGGAAGGAGGGGGAAAGGAAAGGAAGGGAGGAAGGAGTGAAGAGCAGACAGAGGTAAGTGGTGGGGACACAGGTTGAGGGAGCAATTCGATGAACTGGGCCCACCGTGCTGTCCTCCACATCTTTCTTTTCCAAGAAGGAACTTACCTGCAGCCCTGCCTGGCTGCAGTGGACAGGAGATGTCACATTCCTCAGCAAACCTGCTGTCTGCAGGAGAAATGCTAACCTGAAATAACGTCAATAAGAGGAACCCAGGTTACCCTGAACAGGGAGGATTTTGTGACCCTTTTCACAGACCAGATCCGGGAACCCAGGGAGAGAGCCAAAGGTAATTCCTCCTAGCCATAAAATCGGTAAGACCTGAAAGTCTGAGGTCGCCTGCTCTCAGTCAAAATCCAGAGGTAACCTGGGTGGGACTCTCTGGAAATTTCTCTGAGATCCCCAATAAAACTGGAGTGCAGGAGGGTCACACTGACCCACGCCTCTCTGAGAAGACCCACTTTGTCCCTTGAGAGTGTCCCCTTCCCTTTCCCATCCCTTCCATAAGCTCATGCCTGTTTCTCTGAGTGACATCCAAAATGGCTCTGACTTAATTGTAAAAATCAGGGCTTTGAAGCGGGGGTGGGGGGTGGGGGGGTGGGGGGTGGTATGTGTGTCTTCACGTTGCCTCATTTTCCCCTAAGGCCACAGATCTGTGAAAAAAAAAGGAAGGAAAGGACGTGGGGAAAGGGGAGCTACCTCCCATTTTCCACATTCCTTTTTTTTGGGGTCACTGTCATCCTTCTCCTTCACAGAGGAGGAGGCGCAGGAGACGCAGGTAGCGTCCTAGTCTCTGGGTCCTGTAAGGGGCTGCTGAAGGCTCCCGTGGTTGCTGTTTTTTTCTTGAATTTCCTTAATGCAGCGACGGCAGGGCTGTTGTTGCCTTCGGCACCCTTTTGCCGATGGCTCGGATGTGTTTTCTCTGTTTTCCAGACACTCACATATTTTTAGAGAGGGTTGCTCTGTGCTCTATAAATATCAACGTTCCGAAACCTACTAGGACAACCCTTTTTCTTTCATTGATGATGTCCTGAAGGAAATGTGTAGCACATCAGTACAGCAGAAATGTAGGAGTTCAGTGATAGGAACTTTAAAGCTGGTGCTGATGGTCAACAGGAATTCATGGTTAGCAAATTACGGGACAGAAGAAACCGCCCGGTGGAAAAAAAATCCAAAGCGTTTGCAGAGGGAAGAGTCTATCCAGTGCCCCCCCCCCCCCCCCAGGCTGTGTCCTAGGCCCAGGGATTTGCTGGGAAGCTTGAGTGGCAGCAAATGCTACACAAACTAGGCTTTTCTTCCTATTCATACATAACTGTGTCAATGTTCAATTTGTTGGTAAACTAGGCCCATAGAAGATCACTACCAATAATAAAAAAAGAAAAATTATAGCGAAGTAGGCTAATAAAAGCTGTAATAAAGCTATGTGTGTGTAGTCTCCCTCCCTCAGGACGTCTTGTTCTACTGGGCTCACCCCTCTTCTGTGATGATTAGGAGCAGCCAGATCTGCTTGATGAGCTGGAGCGTGGCCTGGGGCTCTGACTATCTATCAGGAGGGTCACTGCCCAGGGAGGTGCTGGGCACTGTGGGGAGCAGCTGCAGAGTCTGAGGCTGTGGGCCAGGGGCCTCCTGTGTGGCTAGGTGGGACTGGAGGGAAGAGGCCAGAGCCCAGGTCAGAGCGCTGCTGGCTGAAAGGGATGGGTAAGAAGCCCTTTCTGCCTCGCCCCCGGAGGCAGGGCGCGGGGGGGGGGGGGCTGGGAAGCAGCCTGTGCACAGAAACACGGCCCCCCAGAGCTGCTGGAGTGCAGCTGCCACTCAGCCCCCCTGGGCCTCCACTTCCTCTTCCAAAAATGGAGAATGAAGTGAGAACACACGAAATGGAGGGAGATCCGGAGATCGGTCACTACCTGGGTGTTAGTAAGAGTGGCAGCCACTTGGACCGGGAGTCCCATGGGGAGGCTCTGTAGAGCTGACTCAGAGGTCTGGTCCTCAGGACCTCCTGAGGCTCTGCCCTCTGCAGATACCCCCCTTCAGCTACCTGGCCTGCAGGATCCTGAGTTCTACTAGGATCCGCACATACAGGGGGACTTGGAAATGAATTGAGTGCAGGGTTGGCATAGTTGACAGTTTCACAGGCTTGGCAGTCAGGAGCACAGAAGCATCCCTCATTCCTCCAGTTCAGCTTGCAAAGCTGACACTCCCACAGAGAGCAGAACAAAAATCTTCCCAAATCAAGAGACTCACTTTTTTGGGTGGGTGGGTGGGGCACCAGGGATTGAACTCAGGGGCACCCGACCATCGAGCCACCTCCCCAGCCCTATTTTGTATTTTATTTAGAGACAGGGTCTCACTGAGTGGCTTAGCACCTTGCTAAGTTGCTGAGGCTGGCTTTGAACTCATAATCCTCCTGCCTCAGCCTCCTGAGCCCCTGGGATTTCAGGAAAAGAGAGTCACTTTTGATGTAGACACAGTGACACTTGGACCAGATTCTCTCCTTCCTCTCTTCTCTATAGGGTGACCTGAGCTACTAGGGGTCTTACTATGATCTTGACCATGAGGGGAGCCCAAGCCACCCAGTTCTTCGTGGGATTGCACTTCAGGACCAATTGTTCACCCCTGGCAGGAGCCCCCATTCCTCCCATCTGTGACCTCCACGCCCACATGGGTCTCACCCTCAGCTTTATCGGCTGCCAGCTTCCCTGGTCACCCCTGTGTGGCCTTTGACAGAGGGGACCGCTGTTCTAGAAACGTTTTGGATGCTGTCCCACATCACACTGGGGACTGCGTCGGATGGCCATGTCTCCTGGTTTCAGGGGACACGGCCTGTGTTTGCCATTGTCTCTGTGTAACTATTAATAGTGTCCTCCTCACTCTCAGAAGTGTCCCAGTTTCACCATACTCTCCATGTCACCTTGGCCTGCAGGCTCAGGGAGGCCCTGCAGACTTGTGTAGCCCTCAGCCACTGCTCCCCTCCTGCCACCTTCATCCCTGTAGCGGGGTTGGAAGGGCCACTGCCATCTCTCATCCAGTCTCAAGCTTCTCTGCAGCTTGAGGTGGTTGACAGTCCAAGGGGGTGAAAGGATGGTGCGGGCATCAAGGGAGTAAAGGGTCATGACAGCAGGGTGAAGGTGTCACAAAGCCAGGGGACTGAGGTGTCTACCTTAGTTCAGAGGAAGGGAGGAGAGAGCTCGCTGCGGGTCAGAGGGCCAGGTCGGCCTGGAGTTTCCATGGGACGTGGGAACTGGCACATAGAAAGCATCCTTGATGGGGGAAAGGAGGGGAGTGGCACACCTGGAGGATGGAAAACAGGGAGCAGTGAGCAAACCAGGTGGAGGTGGAGGTGTTCTCCGTACAGGTGGCAGTGGATGTGAAGCTGAGCTGGGCTGGGGACAGCTGGTCCTGAACTCCGGTGGCTGGGTCGGACATCAGCCTCGGTGCACAGGAACCACTGGAGGGTTTCAGGCAAGGGAGAGCCATTGTTAGAGCAGATTCCAGGCTCCCCCTCTCCCCTGCTTTCTGTCAGGTTTGTGCACTGGGAGAAGCTTTGGAATGACTAGAAAGAGAAAGACCAGATCAGGAGTTGAAGTCAGCTACGGTATCTACACTCGGTGCAGTAAAGTAAACATACTTGCAGTGAATGAGAGATAAGAGGTCAGAGTAATAGAAGCTCTGGAGAATACCCAGATGAGATTTCTAGGACCGATCATACTCACCTGAAATTTTACAGAATGTTACAAGATGCTCTTATCAGAGTGGAGATGATGGAGCCGCTTGAAGACAGATGTATAAAATTACCCAACCTGAAGAACAGTAATGGACTTGACAGAAGAACAGCGTGTCAAGTACATGAGCAGCAATGTTAAAAGATCTAACGTGCCTGTTACAGGAGTCCCGGAGGAGAGGAAGGACTCTGTGAACCTAATGCCAAAGCTCCCTCCAACTTGGTGAGAAACAGAAATTTATAGAGTCAAGCTACTAGCAAAGCAAATCCCATGCAGTATGAATACAAGGAAAACTGGGCACATCATAGTCAAATTAATCAGAACCAAAGACAAGGAGAAAATATTGAAAATGGCCAGCCAGAAGTTAACACGTTGCACACAAGGATTTGTGAAGGTTGTCAAAGTCAAAATGGACTCATTTATGTCAAATCCTAAAGAAATGGAGTTGGGGGGCCATGTAGAGGGTGGCCCACACAGATATTTGCATGTTAACAAGAACTATCATTAAAGACCTGGCCAAATCCACAGCTTTGCACAAAGGCCAATGCAACTTTACACAAAGCAAATACTTTTATGAGCTGGATGTGGTGGAGTACACCTGTAATCCCAGCGACTCAGGAGGCTGAGGCAGGAGGATTGCAAGTTCAGGGCCAGTTTCAGTAACTTAGCAAGGCCCTGTTTCAAAAAAAAAAAAATTAAAAAAATTAAAAAGAACTGGGGGTGAGGCTCAGTGGTAAAGTGCCCCCAGGGTTCAATCTCCAGTACTAAAAACAAAACAACAAAAATTCCATGAGGAATTCCATGAGAACTGCCTGTTCAACCCTGGATGATGCCACCTTTGTTACTGATCCCTGTAACCAAGGATAGTCATCTAGTTGCTTTAAAACAACTTTTGCAGGCTTCTCCATTTACCTTTCCCAGGGGGAAGAATCCTTTAAGAATGAAGGTGAAATAAAGGCATTTTCAGAAAAGGGAGACGGAGGCTGGTAATGTACAATGTCTGGGGAGTTCTTCAGACTGTGGGAGATGACAAGGGACAGAAACTGGGAGCCTGGGGAAGAATGGAGGGCACCAGAAACAGGGGGGGGGGCTGCGGCTAAGTACAAAACAGCCTCCCGGCTGCACCCACACGGGCCAGCCTACTTGACACCCCTCCTTCCCGTCTCAGGAGTGGCTCAGGCCAGGGTCCTTGTGCCACTGGCAACTCCTCGTATGCTTAGGTACTGCTTTCCTGGTACCAACTGCTGGGAAATTCTACCTTTTAACCCTCATAACACCCTCTACATGGCCCCCCAACTCTTCTGACCACTTGGCCTCCTTGGCCACCACCGTCTCTCACCTTCACCTGGGTCACTGCAGTGGCCCCACCCTGCCCTCCCCATGTCCAGCCTCACCTCTCCACTCTCAGAGCAGGAGCCAGAGGGATCCTGTGACTCCTTCCACAGCCTCTAGAAGCCCCCATCTCAGGGTCAATGGTAGGTGCATCATCAATTGAGCAGGTGACTATATCCAAGAAGACAAAGACCTGAATGATTTTATGACCATAAAGCCTTCTGTATCCATTGATCCATTTATGTAAATGAGGTTTCTTGGAACACGTATCTTTACAAATGGAAAATAAAAAATCAGGTGTGGAGAACGGAATTGATGCTGACTCCTGTCTCATTCTACCAACAAAAATTATTCCTCTGTGGACATGTGACCTCATTTAGAAGAAAACAATCCTAGGCATATGTAGACCATTGAAAGACATGTTATCAATAAAATTTTACTTTTTATGTTGAACGAAAATTTACCAAAATATATAAAAAATCTAGTTTGGCTCAACTAAGTCCAATGACAGCTGTCATGCTAACTCAATTGTTAAGATGTTAGTTAAGCATTATGGGCATGAAAATTGAAATTTTTATTTAAATTCATATTTTTGTGGCAGAGAATTATTCGATAGGGTCATCTGTAAAATATTTTCAAGGACGCAAATATTATATATTGAGGTGAGAGATAGGATGGAAAAACTAGTTCAGGAGGGAAAAAAAGGAAGAATGTAAAATTTCCAGCTGCTAAAGAAGAGCTTGCTCATGAATTTTTTACATGGATGATGATAGATATCAAATAGCTACAGGATTTAAATTCCACTGGATACATTTAAAATAGTGATGTAGCAGCTCCATTTAAAAATAGTAACATTTACAATATGCTAGATATTGCAGCCCTCCCGACTACTTAATTTACTATAAAAAAAATGTTCTCAAACTTTCAAAGGGGAAACATAAGCAAAAAATTTGGATTCTAGGATCCCATCTGGAGAATACATGTTAATATGCATGGAATGTGGTAGACATCTAAGTGGTAGACGTGGATCTAAGTGTTCCCTATGTTTTGCTAAAGACTTATAACAAGAGAACAAGTAGGGTTCTGGTTATTTCTGTGGCACAGTGGATGACCCCAGAACTTAATGGTGGTAGCCATTTTCTTCAGCTCACAGTCGTGTGGTTAGGGCTCCTGGAAGGGTTGGGTGTTGATCTCACTAGGGAGGCCTGTCAGTCATGTCCCACGAGCCCCTTTCCCCAGCTGGCTCCCCCACAGTGGGCAGCAATGCTGTCTGTTGTCTGGGAGCCCTGCTGGGGCTACCATCAGAGCACCTGCGTGTGACTCTTCAGCAGGCAGTGGTAAGGGGGCCGGATTCCTTACCTCCAGAAAGCTGTCAGAAAGCCACTCGGCCTCTCTGAAGCCTCTCTGAAAACAGTGGTTTCACTCAGCATTGTTTTCTCCACGTGAGGCTGATGGAAGAGTCAGAAGCCACCTGGACTCCAGGGAAGGGGAAACCTCTCACTCTAACTCATTGAAGGGAGGATGAAAGAATTGGGGCCATGTTTAACAGCTACCACGAACAGGTCATTATCCCTATTTTTATAGGTGAGGAAACTAAAGCACAGAGGGGTAAGCAATTCATCTAAGATCACACAGCAGGTCAGTGATGGAGTGCACTGGGCGCATGTGTGCACACATGTTACAAACACACACACACACACACACAAACACACACACACACACACACAAACACACACACACACACACACACACGTGCATGGGATCCTACTACTCCCTCCCATTCTTCTCTTTTTTCATTTCAACTTTGGCCTCAGTCCCCCTAATTATTAGAAGAGCCTCACACCTTCCATCATTAGAAGTACAGGAGGGCCAGTTGTGGGTGCTTACCATTCTTACATCAGGGGTCAGAGGGCACTTGATCTGGATTATGTGTTTCACCTACATTCAGAGTCTGCTCCCAAAGGAATTAGTCATTTTATTTTAAGGCTTCCACAAAAGGAATGACCCTCCTTTTGCAGGGATATTTTTACACTCACTTGAGGAAATTCACATTAAAACTTTCTAAACTCCAAAGGGACTCAGATGAAGAAGGGCTGCAGAGTCTTTGGATAGCATAGTTTACAACACGAACATGATGATCAGATATAATTGGGCCACTAATGGTCTGAGGTCCAGAGTTATCCTGGTGGAATGAAGCAGAAGAGAGTGCAGCTTCAGTATTGGAAAGTCAGGGTGCCTTGTTTTGGAAGGCGGTGTCCCAGCATGTCACAGGTGGCTCCACCGGGAAGGAGAGGTCCGCTTTCAACCCGGCGCTGGCTCGGTTACAGCTGTGTGGCAGGGAGAGGCTGGGGAGCGCGAGCGTGGGGGCCGGCAAGAGGACAGAGGCACACGCAGAAAAGCCAAGTGCTTTGGTGACAGTGACTCAAAGTCGTCTCTGGAATACAGACGGGGACGTCCGTCCGCGATGCTGGCGGCCCGGACCGGGGCAGCAGGGGGCCATCTCTCCGAAGACAGCAGCAAGTTAAGGAGGCAGTCTGGGTTTCCCGCGGGGGGCAAGGACAAATCGCCCAAGAAGACCCCCGACAATGGCAAGGACAGCAGCCTCAGCCCCTCGGGGCCAAGCCAGCTCCGGGCGCGGCAACTGGCAGCGCTGCGAGAAGTGGAGATGAGCTGGTACCTAAAACTGTGCGACCTGAGCAGCGAGCACGCCGCGGGCGCCACAGGCATGCCGCACAGGTGAGCCGCGCAGGTGAGCCGCGCAGGTGGGTCGCACAGGCGGGTCGCCAGTTGCGCGCTTTGGGAGAAGTTACTTGGAGGTGCTGTGGAGCTGGTGCTTTGTGGTCTTTCCCAGGGGGGAACCTTAGGGGCTCTAACTGCTTTGCAGATGATTGGCGCCTCCGAAGGTGTGGCCACATAGGAAGGAGGTGCAGAGGGCAAATAGCCTGCTCTCTGGATTGTTATTCAGAAAACACCCAGTGGGGGGGAAAAAGGCAGTGGAGCTCAGGAGTGGACCAGAGAGGATTTTTCTCCCCTTAGGAAAAATCAGAGATTGTAGGAACATGCTCCCTCCCTAAAGAGGAAATAGACTTTGCCATCTTTCTGCATTTCCTTTACCTTGGGAACCTGGGGATGAGGGAAGGACTTTTCAAAAAAGACGTGTTTGGCCTTTTAGAAAAGTGTGTAATTGAGAAGGGAGAATTTGAGTGAGGGTTTAGGCTGGCAACAGGGTGCAGAGTAGAGCCTAGTGGTAGCTTTCATGTGCACTGGGTGTAAGAGGCGCTTCTAAAAAAGATCCAAATGTAAGGCAAATCCCTGGAGACTTTCTGTTCTTTTCTCAGCTCCAGCTTCAAGTAATGCAGGGGAAAGATAATGTCACAAAATCCAATTGTAATAAGATAAAATGTTCTGAGCTTGTTTCCTGTAATTTGTACCAAACCAAACCAAACAAAACAAAACTCTTAAGAATTAAAGATAATTGGGAGGGAAAGAAAATTATTGTGAAAATAAAGCCTAGAATAGCTATTTGCATTAAATGGTAATAAAAAATCCATTAGAAATGAAAAATCATTTCAATGAAATGGTCAGAATGTGGAAAACATCTTTTGTGGAAACTGTGGTAGCATAAAAATTTTGCAACATAATTTGTTTATCAAAGCATACAGTGTGCTCTGGGCAGCCCCCATTTTGATATTTCTAATTTCACAATTATAGGAAAACATACTGCAATCTAATTAACTGATGCACACAGACTAAAAAAAAATTGTTGAACAATGCACTTCAAAATGCTTCAGCTCACTTTGGTTTTCCCTTTCTATGGCAGTGATAAAATAGCTATTTCCAAGCCTAAGTACAATTGAAAAATCAGCATTTAAAAAGTAAAGCAAAGGAAACTTTCTGGTGAGGTTCTGGGAAGTAAATTTAGTATTCATGGCCAGAGTGACTTGTCTGAAGCTCCTGTGTAAGCCACCATGCCCACACTGGGGGCAAGAAGAGGAAGTTTCATTCAAAGAAGGCTTGAGAGACCTTGTTGGTGTTGGAAGGGACCTCACTGCATAGCTCATCTCAAGTCATTATGCAACTTCCTATCTATAAACTTTACAGCTGTAATTAAAAAGCCTCTGGAGAAAAAGAATTAGGTGGCAAAGGACAGCCCAGGTGATGGTCATCTTCCACATCATATTCCTTGACAACACACTCTAGACAAGAAGCTTCCCTCGAGGTGTCTAACATGGGACCACAAAATTCCCACACTATTATTTGACACTGAGGCAGGAGTTATCGAGTCAGAGTAGGGTGTTAGATAAGTTAACTAGGTAAGAAAAATAAGTATCTGCTCTTCTCTGCTTAAACAATAACTACTTGTCTTGTGCTCAGAAGATTGGTCAAGACATGATCCAGAGTCAACATTCTCCATGGGAATCTGCGGGTTGATAAATCATTGATTGACAGTAGCCTTGTGTTCACCTTGTTATTGGGTGTGTTGAAAGAAAGTGAAGGTCCTGTCTACCTACTACCACCCAAAACAAACAAAAAAAATGTCCCATCCTCCTTTATTTTCATAATGTGATTGTTTCCAGGAGGAAATGAATGTGTGCAGTGGAACTGAGTTCAATTACAAATCAGATAAATCTACAGCAGAATTCACTTTTTTTTGCATGTCTTAGAACATGTAAATTCTTCAATTATCCAGGTTCTTTTCATATTACACTCCAATGTGGGAACTATCTACTTCTGTTAAGTCCTTCAGGTCACTGGACAATGACAATGACAAAAGGGGCAATGTTCAATTTTTTAATGTCAGCTATAGAATGTTTGTGTCCCCAAGCTGCCCTGCTGTAGATTGGCTGTCAAGAAGTTGCAGAGTGTCTGGACTTCCAGTAGTGGTTTCTTTCAACAGCTTGAATGGAGAGCAATATCTCCATTACAGACTTGTATGCAGAAGAGGAACATGATTAACCTATATAATGTTAAAATGTGTCCATCTGAGAAACATTATTTATAGCGTAGAATATGAAGCTCATTGAATAGTACTTATGGACATTATAAGTTTGTTATTGCAAGAAGCTGTGGGTCTCTAGTCAATGGCCATCAGTAAGGAATTGTTAGAGGACTCTAATTTCCTTACTGAGAGAATTCAAATGCCTCACAGCAGGATGTTCTAGCTCTGTGGGTCTGAGGATCGATTTATGCCCAGAATCTATGGTAACCTGTATTTGAAACAAAGGGGGTTAGTAAATGATTCAAAGAAAGCATTACAGGTGTGTGTGTGTGTGTGTGTGTGTGTGTGTGTGTGTGTGGTTATCCAGCAATCCTGGTGCATCTGAGAAATGAAATCCCAGCAAGCAGGGCAGGAATTCATGACTTTGGACGTAAGTAGTTCTGACCCTTTCTGGGCCATGCTTTGGATTATGCTGTGGAACAATCTCACATAATGAGCTTTACACTGACCCCTGTCTCAGAGGCATGGGGCAAAGGCACCTATAAGCTGTTCAAGAGGCTCATCCCTGGCACCAAGCAGGAGCGGTGCAGAGCCAGGGCAGGAGGTGTAGGAAAGGTTAGCTTTCCTCTCACTTCCTGTGGAACATGGACATCATTTAGATTTCTTTCATTGTTTTGAGCAATATTTGTTTTTCTGATTTAAAAAGTAGCAGAATTGCTGGGTGCAGTGGCACATCAGCTGGGGAGGCTGAGACAGGAGGACCTCAAGTTCAAAGCCAGTCTCATCAACTTAGCGGGGTTCTAAGCAACTCAGAGAGACCATTCTCTAAATAAAATATAAAAAGGGCTGGGGATGTGGCTCAGTGGTTAAATACCCCTGGCTTCAATCCCCAGTACCAAAAAAAAAAAAAAAAATAGCAGAACTTTGCAGAATATTTTGAAAACAAACAAACAAATGTAAAAAAGAAAAGGCAACACTGCTAATATTTTGGTCTGTTTTTCCCAGCTCAGAATCGGAATCATACTATAATTTGTTTTCTACTTTACTACCTTAAAAACCATTTAAGCTTTTCTAAGGACTGCATCTATGACAATATTATCATTTAGCCATTGTTCTTCTGTTTACTATTTAACATTATTATGAATAATAGTACAATAAACATCTTTATATCAGATTTTTAAAAACTGTCTCTCTGGTTATTTTCTTAGGCTGTTTCCTGATGGGGATGTACCTCTGCCCAGTGTGTGTGGGGGGCACAGTGTTATTTACATCCATAACACACATACAACTCTGTCCTTTCTTAACACACACTGTCCACTTGCTGTCCGGGAAGCTTTCTCTCAACAAACAGCTCACTGGCAATATCCAAGAGGGCTCATTTCAGCGCTTTCTCTACACGATGCTGTCTTTATGTGGAATCTTTAGCACTGAGTTTTATAGCCAACAAGTTGCTGGGAAAGCTAACTAACATTTTTAAGACTCAATTTCTTCAACTGCAAAAGGAGATGAATGCCCTTGTGAAGAACTGAGGTAAAAATTAAACGAGTTAACACACAAGTGATTTGAGAGAATCCTGTGCTGTTTTCACACTTTCTAGGATGAAATGCAGCCCCTGTGTGGTGTGGTGAAGGTGATGAAGGTGATTAAGAGCTGAGCGACACTGAGAGCCGAGTGGCCTGTGGTGTTCGGATGATGCTCCAGAGAGATCATCATATGTTCCTATTGATGTCCTTTCAAGGATTTAGGGGATCACCATCCTGCCAGGGAGAAGAGAGTTGTGGGTGGAACACAATGTGTTTTAAAATATGTTCAGGCTGGGCACAATGGTGCACACCTGTAATCCCAGTAGTCAAGAGGCTGAGGCAGGAGGATGGAAAGTTCAAGGCTAGCCTCAGCAGTTTAGCCAGACCTTGTTGCAAAATAAAAAATAAAATGTGCTGGGATGTAGTTCAGTGGTTAAGCATCTCTGGGTTCAATTCCTGGTACAAAAAAAAAATTAACATTAACATCCCAAACCACAGCTGACTGAACCTATTAAGTTAAAATTACTGGGAAGACTTAGTAGGATAAACCTGTGAGTGAAAATTTAGCTCTAGTATTCTGACAGTGATTTCTACCATCTCAATGACAATAGTGAGCCACATTTATATACTGAGCCACATTTCTGATGTTTCCTCTCTCTCTTACCAAAACTGCTTGACTTTCTAGAAAGTGCCGACTTCTGTGTCCTTCTAGAAGGCTGGCTGTGGTTCTGTGCAGGGACAGGCAGTTCTCCAAGGTGAGTCTTGATGGGCTCAGTTCCTACCAACAGGGTGGCCTGCGATCCAAGGGCTTAGAAGGCTCTGGCTGAGTTTGTGCAAGAAGATCTAAGTTTATGCAAACAGCAGAGAACATCAAGATCAGCCATTGATTGAGCATCTTGTTGGTCCCAGCCCTGTAGGTAACAGGAAGATGAATATGCACAGAATGTAGCTGCTTGCAGCCTAGGAGCAATAAGGCATGCACTAAAGATGACTCAGAAGCAACGGCGAGTGTTCCCATCCAGAGTGGCTGGATCTGTACTTGGAAGCTGCAGAGGACTGGGGCAGAGGGCCAGGCAGGAGGAGGGAGCAGAGGCACAGGCCTGTGGAAGAAGGAGAGCTGCTGCTTGCCAGGCTCCTGTGAGCATCCTGGGGGTACTGGGGGGCCAGGAGAATAAGAGGAGAGGAGACCATGTCAGAGACTGGGAGTTGGGCAGAAACCAGGTGGTGCAGGAGGTCCACTCTAAGAAGAGGCACAGAAGGGAAGGTGAGGGGACAGCAGTAGTCATGCAACACCCAACTGCACGTTTTTGGCAGAAAACTGATCCATAGACGTTTTCAGGCAGAGAGGAGGAGTTGGGGGAGATAATGAAGCAAGTAATAAAGCCACATCCTCCCCAGATCCTTAGGAGGTGGCGCCTCGGGGTCATGGGGTGTAGGTGTTAGCTTTGGCAGAGGGAGCGCTGGGCAGAGAGAGGGCCTCTGGAGGCCTGGGGTTGGCAGGTGGGCACCCATCAGCACTCACTCGGCCCCCAGGCACTGGGCACCTCCTGCTTGAGAGGTGGCTGGTTTGGGGGCTCAGGCTGTAGACCTGGAGCAGCTGCTGGGTTCAGGGTGGCAGCTGTGGGGCTTGGTGGGTGACGGTTACGTCACAGGTGGGTGACGGTTGCATCAGTGCCACAGGGAGGTTATGACCAAGTGCCTCAGGTAACTGGCACAGAGCCAGATCTGGCACCAAGTCCAGTGTGTGACCAAGGCCCTCTACACAGCCCATGCCCTTGCTGTTATCACGAGACTCACCAGATCTGCCAAAATTAGGGCCACCTCCCCTTCCTGGATCAGACTCACTCCGACTTTATAAATGGATATAAGAACCCTTTGCTCCTAAGTCTGTGTGACGAGTTCATGGACTGAGGGGAGACATCTGTGTGCTCCCACAGTCCATTCCGGCCCCCTTCGCACCCCAGTTCTCTTTGACCCAGAACTTTGTGAGCTGGGGTGAAAGGGCATTGTTACTGGCAGCTGAGCCAGGGAACCTACCTGGGCCCCAGCTGGCTGGGTTCCATCCCTCACTGGCATGAAACAAGCACATGCTGTAAAAAGGAAACATGAATTTAATGCAGTTTGGCCAAACTGGGGAGAAGCAGCTCATCTGCTTCTCCACTGGTCCTATAGAAATGATGACATTTCTAGGTAGGTTTAGCCAGGCTGCTGGGCCAGCCAACATCTTAGAATCCCTATCCTTGGCATCCACCTGGGCCACGGGGCAGCTTTTCTGTTTCCATTCTCAGCAGGAGGAAACTCTGGATGCAGAAAAGCAGATGTCAGGAAGTCGCTTTAGTTTTGAAGGAGTTCTGTTCAGCCTCAGGGGTAGAGTACGCAGGGTGAAAATGAGCGACCATGGAAGGGCTCCAAATTGGTTAAACCAATATTTTTTTTCTTACAAAAGTCTATTGATTAGATTATTTTCTTGTTATAGAGACAGCTCTTCCTTTTCTGAAAGATAATACCTATTTTCTTGAGAAGGCACAATTTCCTTAAGGTTATCTTCCTGTAATGTTTACAAAGTTCACAAAGAAGTATTTACTTTTCAGAGACATTGAAATATGAGGACATTTTTATATGGCTATGATTTTTGTCACAGGCTAGAAGAACACTTTTTGGGGTCACTGCCTATGATTTCCTATGTTAGAGCAGATCTTAGCTCGCTGCGTGATTGGGCCGGGAGTGAGAAGGTGACCTTCAGCAGGACAAGACTTAGTAGCCAGAAGCCCAGCAGGAGTAGTGGGGCTGTCACGGTCCTGAAAGGTGGTGTCCTTTGGCTTGAGAACTCTTTGCAGCTGGACCATGAGGGTGCTGAGTTGGAGGAGGACATTCCCCCCAGCATTCCCCAGGAGTGGCCAAATACACAGGGGTTTGTCTCAGCTGGCACCCTGGCCCTGGGCACTTTTATGGTTACCTTGGGCAAACTGAGGCAGTTTCTCTTTTCGTATCTCCCTGGTGTATATGCATGGGCTTCCTTTTGAGGGAAGGTGGACACCTTGAAGGCAGCATGTCCATCTAGTCGTCTGACCTGCCTGTAGGGTTCTTTCCCAGCTGGATGTTAGTGAGTTATGGAGAGCACGCCAGATCTGACTCCTCTTTCCCATGTCTCTGCCTTTCCAGAGACAGGCTCCTGTAAAGGCAGAAGTTCTGTGGAGGAGCCTAGAGCCCTGATTTGAATCCCATTCTGCCAGTGACCATAGGCAAGGATTTTAAAGTTCTCCATGCCCAGATCCTCCTCTTCAGAAGGAGACTGGACAATCCCACCCCTGGGGGTTCCTTTCAGCCCTGAACCTGCAGCTCAGGGCAGGCTAGAGTTCCTACTCACTGATTCCTACAGAGATCATGCAACTGTGCCATCTCTAAAAGAAAAAGGAAATGAGGGATGCTTTGTTTTGCAGTTATAGAAGCAGCAGGAAAAAAACTCTTTGATTTTTTTTTGTACCAGGGATTGAACTCAGGGGTGCTCAACCACTGAGCCACATTCCCCAGCCCTTCTTTAAATATTTTATTTTGAAACAGAGGCTTGCTAAGTTGCTAAGGGCTGACCTAAGTTGCTTAGACTGGCTTTGAACTCAGGATCTTCCTTGGCGGGGGGAAAAAAATCTCTTTGATTTTTAAAGTGTTATTTAATAATTGATTGGTGACCAGGAGATATGTTTGATTTTGAAAAATGCTTTCTTAATGAGAAAGAGACAATCACACAAACATCGGATACTTTTTTATTTATTTATTTTTTAGTTTTAGGTGGACACAGTATCTTTATTTTACATTTATGTGGTGCTGAGTCTCGAACCCTTTTTCTCGTGCATTATTTTATTTGCCTTCACCCAGGGTAATGTGTGTGCTCCTGGCTCCTGGTTTCCCCTGGGGCCACCTGTGGGGCCATTCCCGCCCAGACTCAGGTCTCCTGCTTCCTGTCCAGGGCTCCTCGCTTGCTTTCCATATTTCCCAACCTCTGGGACCCTGGTTGTGCCTGGATGACTTGAGGGGCATGTGGACAGTACAACTCTCTATAGGTTTATATTTATCGTCATGAACATCAGGAAGAAACATATCACTTACATCCCAACTCTAAGAATTCAAGGCTATTTTGGCAGAAGATAAAGCTAAGATTTAAAACAAGTGTATCAATTTAGAGAGGAATAGGGTGGAAATCCCAGGGTGACGCACAGCGATGGCTTCATCTTCTTGGCGTTGACTCCACAGCTGGAGGCCACGGTGATGTTGGGTCAGACACCCCATGACTCGGTGCCTGTTGTGACTACTTTCTCTTCTTTCCCATTCAGGGATTGAAAGCTCCCCTGAGCCACCCCTCTGCTGCGTGTGCTGAGGTACTCCGGGTTCCCTCTGTGAACCATGGTTATTCTACACCCTGCCCAAGGTCAGCCTTTCTCCCTCTTGCTCCGAGTATGCAGTATTCTGCTTCTCTGAGGTGGGGTAACATCCCACTGTGAGTTTCAAATTTAGCCTTAGTGACAAAGCTTAGCTTTATTTTTATACAGCTCGGTCGTGTTATATAACCTGTCCTTCAGCTTGTTACACGGTTCTCCTACTCGTCAGGGATGCTGTGCATCTTGCCCCCTCTGATCCTCCAGGGTCATCCAGGCTGGGGGCTAATTAATATTAAGGTCACACTGGCCCGGATCTGAGTCCTGATGCAACCACTTACTATCTCTGTGACCTGGGACCTACGTCTGCCTCCTGTGAACTGGGGAGAAGCCGATCCTGGAGCTGGGAGGATTAGGGGAAATACGGTCTATAAACGTTTAGGCTCAGAGCCGAGTGCCTGGGAAGGCCAGCAGCAAAGGCTGTCGGGAACTTTCCCTCTGAGTGCCACCTCCTGCTCTGCCCCCTCTGCACCCTCCCTTTGCTGGATGACGACCTACCTGAGCCTGGGGGAACTCCTAGGCCCAAGTAAGCCGACTGGACATGCCGTTCCCGCCGCAGCACCTAGAGCCATGATCCTCCAGGATTTTCACTTGCACCCCAACTTAGTCCCTCCTGATTAACATGGATCAAACTCTTGTCTGATGTGTCCTCTCCCCTGGTCTCCAGAACGAGAGGACGAGGTATAGATCCTCTCTGTCCCTGGCTGGCTGTGTGGGTTTCAGAAAATCGCATCTCTTCTCTGAGCCTCAACTTCATCATCAACAGGGGGGACAAAGCACCTGGGTGACCCACTTTAGAGGATCCCGAGAACCAGTTAGGACACATGCCAGCACTGCTGCCAACTGTGCACTTGCTACAGGTGATCTCTGTTATCACCTGCCATGGGACATTAGCTCTCAGTCAGCCAGAGTGTGGTTTGAGAGCGTGGTGGCCCTCACTGCTTCCTGGTGGACAGCCACACTCATTCAGACTGGGTAGCGTTTCTTGGGCGATTGACAAAACCATGACAGCTCCCTTCTCCTGGGGTCAGCAACTCTGCGGAATACTATCAAGCACTGCATAGCCTCATCATGACTGAACTCTTCCAGTGACCCATGCGCTTGAGGTTTTATTATATCCCCTTAACAAAGGGAAACTGAGTCTCAGAAAAGATCCTCCCGAAGACCAGGCAGGCAGGCAGCAAGACAGCCAGCCCTTGGATCTGAACAGCCAGGTGCCAGGTGTCACCACAGGGTGCCCCATCCCTGATCTGGGCTGAGTGTCCACCACTGCAGAGATGTCACTAGAGTACTATCACACACACCTCCCCCAACACCCTGTGGCTCCTGGCTGGGACATGGAGGGACCCCTTTCCCTCCACCTGGAGCCCTGGCTTCTCACCCTGCACCAGGCAGGTAACAGCAGGAGGGTGTCAGGAAGCAGCTCTAAGGGGGAGGACGTGAAAAGCTGGGTCATGGGATGGACTCTGGATTTCAGAATTTCTGGAAGCTTCTCCCCCACTTCTCAGGGGGCTGAGTAAGTAAGAGCTCAGGCAGGCCCCGCTTGGCAACTTCTACCAGATTAATGTCATTCAACTTCAGAAGTTGGCGTCCAGTTGGTCCTTGTCTAGCTCCCTCTCATCTGCACTCTGAGAGGACACAAAGATTAGAAGTCTTTCCAATTTTAGCCTGTTGTCACCACATGGCACGTGCTAATGTCCTGCAGGGTTGTTTCTCTCGTACGTGCTTCTGCTCCCAGGGAGGAGGAGACGGCCCAGTTCTGGGGACCACTAGCTCACTCCTCTGGAGACAGTGGTTGCCTTCCCTGGGTAGGCGAAATGTCAACGGATGCCAACATTCTGGTTTTAGAGAAAAATATCCACTATCAGAAAAGAGAAATCGGGAGTTTTGTGTGCGCTGGAACACACATTGTGACCTAATTTCAAAGAGAAACTTGCCAAATGTTTCTTTAGTCATCAGGAAATTAAACTGGGCCCTGGACCAGTTCTCTGGCTCTGGCTCCCAGTGCAGGCAGGGCTGCTGGGTGCTGATCCCAGGCGGGCTGCCCTTGAGAAAGAGAAGCCTTCTGAAGGTAACCGTAGCTGCTGCATCCTGACACCTTGGAGGCTTGACATGAGATGGTTTATGTCTTACCTCTAAGTCTGATCAGCAGTAGGAAGGTCCACTCAGGTGGACCAGGATGATGACAGTTCTGACAGCTGAACATTGACCTTGGTCCGGCAGGCAGATGGGAGGCAGAGAGGATGGAAGGCCACCCGAGGGTCCATGAGATGGACCAGCTGTGAATGGCATCTGGAGGCAGAAGTGATGCTGTCTGGGATTCAGTCGCAGGACTGACTTAGCTGCAAAGGAGGCTGGGAACTGTGTCCAAACCCGCCTCAGTTGGAGGAATGGGCGTGGTCAACAGCAGTGGCTGAGCCGCTTCCTGGACAAGGCAGTCCTTTCAATGCTGTCCCTGTTCAAAGCCTGACCCACTGGCCCAGACCCCCCTGAGTCTAGGTTCTCCTCTTGGATCTCAGCTTTCCTGTTTCACTGAGAAGGCTGAGGGCACCTAGGGAAGCTGTGGCTGGTGATCTGAAGTCAGCCTGGCGGGGACAGGGGACACTGATGAAGCACACAGCCTTCTCATGTAGGTCTCCGGACACTCGGCTCCACTTTGGTCTCACAGAGCACCTCCCTCCCCTGCCCCCAGGACTGCAATGGCTGGACCATCCGAGGTAGCTCCTGCTGGCACCTCTGCCCTGGGCCTGGGGTGGGGTCCTTGGGTGCAGCAGCCCCGTCCTTCCATGGCGACTGCCATAGACTCTGGTGCCAGAGACATAGGCTGGTGCCTCATGAGGCAGGGTCAGGCACGCGGAAGCAAGGGTCGGAGAGCACCGGGCACAGCCAGAGCTCCTGACCAGTCTACCTCGGAACAGCGAGGCCTGTGCAGTTAAGAGGAGCTTCTGAGCTGGCGCCCTGGTGCGCCCCTGTGATCCCAGGCGCTCAGGAGACTGAGGCAGGAGGCTTCCAGGTTCTGCACAGCCTGGGCAGCTTAGAGAGACCCCCTTTCAAACAAAACAAAGCAAAGCAAACCATTCAAACAGTGTCATCGCCCATGTTTTCCAGTGATGCACCTATATAGGACGCTTGATGGCAGAAAAGCCCCTCTGTTCCCAGCAGCAGGACACAGCCTGACTCTGCAAGTGACATCAACAAATAAACCTGCAGGTCTGCAACCAGGTGCTGGCATTTCTTCCCCTAGCACCAGCCTCCACAGGGACCTGTGCAGGGCTTTGCGTGGCCTGTGAGCAAGTAGGGGTGCCCACTGGTGATAGAGTGTGTGTCCCAGGAACCTTGTTTTGTTACAAATATCTCCCATTTGAAACATTTCACTTCAAAAATGTCAAAACCCAAAGTGCACTTTGTAGCTTAATCTTCATATTTCATTTGCTCACAGCAATGACCATTAAGAAACAAGCTGTCCAAAGGGCTGTTGGGTTCTCTAACGACCTCTGAGACTGGGGGTGTCAGTCAGCATAAAGGATTCCTCAAGTGAGTATCAGGAAGACCAGCTCCCCTCCTCCAGGCTTAGTAACTTGAATGACGTGACCATCCAGACACCAGTTGTTTATTGAACAAAATATTAAACCCTTAACCCGATTGCAGTGTTTCATGCTGTACATGGTCATTTATCCAAGAGAAATGGCAAACACGCATGATGTTTTAGTGTGTTATTATCATATTTTTCAGTTAAATGGATTTTCAACAAAGTCAACATTCAGAATTAGTTAAGGAGAAAAAAGAGGGGGACAGCACTCCTGTCCAAGGACATCCCCCTGTGACCACATATGTGATGCTGAAGTCACCTCTAGCGCTCAGACTGGAAGATGAAACAACTCATTTGAGAGGTTTGAACACCCACTGCCGTCCACTTCTGGTGCTCCAGGGGCCACACTCAGGGCTTCTTGTCCCAAATGGTCTTGGGGTCTTTCCAGGGAAGACAAGACTACAGTCCAGTGGGCTGTTAGAAGTGTGAACCAGGTGCCGTGGGAATAGGGAACAAGTATTTCCCACAGGAGCAGGAGAGACAGGGCAGAGAGGTAGGTGTAGGTTTGAGTGGCCCTGTCCTTCCTGTCACAGGGATGCAGGGGCTGGAGCTGAGGGCCAGGGAGGTGCTGGAGAGGACACGTCTGCACTCAGGAACAAAGCTGGTCTTCCTGGGTTCAGGGTGGGCTGAGCGCCGCATCGCTATCAACTGGAACAGAGTTAGTGTGGGTGGGAAGGAGACATTTCCCAACACAGAAGATATTCACCAGGCCTCATCACGCAATAACGTCAGAGCCTGGAAATCGTCACCCAAGTGACTCCAATGCCTGAGACTCATCTAAGGGTCCAGGCACATCTTAACTCTAGTTTTTCTTAACAAACATTAGCCAAGGTGCTGAGCTGCAGGGTTCTTGGGTCCACCAGGGCCTGGAAGGGCAGAGGCTGTGGCTTGCACCTGGAGTTGGATTTTGGTCCTCTCTTACCGCTCTTGCTTAGCTCTTCTCCTCTAACTTCCTGCCTCTGTCAGGCAAGGGACGGGTGATAAGGAAATCTGTCCTGCCCTAACTGACCAGAAGGACCACTAGTTTGTGAGCTGAGATCCTCTCCCGGGAGTGTGAAACACGGGCTTCGTGGTGTCTGGTGGCTCATTTGATGATTCTTGGCTGTGCTCTGTCCAGCAGGGTTGCTGAGAAGGTGACCTGTGAACGATTTGGTCATTGCCGTCTCTGGGCTGGTGTATCAGTCTGTCTGGGGAATGCCAGAGGCTGAAACCGCTTTACAGCATTTATCTTGGAAAGATCCTTAGAGATTTTAGAAAAGCCAACCACGGGGAGCGCGTCATTCACGACTCAGGCAGGACACTGGCATTGGAGTCTGTAAACGTCCAGCCAGAGAGGACATTCCGTCACAGGTCGGGTCAGCAGAGGGGACAGTGCATTTTCCTCCCGGAGCAGAAGCACAGTCTTTCAGTGGGGCCTGTTCCTTGGCCATGTCAGGGACTAAATGTCTGCATTTGCTGTGCAGTGAGGGGACAGGTCAAGGGGCAGCCTGCTGTGTAGGGACTTAAAATATATAACGCAGGCTGGGGCTGCCCTGGGTTCAATCCCCACCACCACAGAATGTGTCTGTCTGTGTGTCTCTGGGTGTGTGTGTCTGTGTGTGCCTGTGTGTGTCTGTGTGTCTCTGGGTGTGGGTGTCTGTGTGTGCCTGTGTGTGTGTGTGTGTGTGGTGTCCAGGAAACTCACTTTTTCCTCCCAGTCCTTACAATAACTGACTGCTGAATATTGCTGTCTACCTGGGTGTTTGTTTCTTTATCTGTAAAATAAGAGAATTGAATCATTCGATTTCTATGGCTCTAGTTAGAATCCTAACATTTTTTTTGACGAGTCTTAAGCACCCAGGAGGTGGAGTGGAAGACTGTTTGGGATGGAGAGAGCCCATTGAGACCTCTTGGCAGTACCTTGTATCACAAAACTGAAACCCAATTTTGAGGCCCTGCTGAGAATTGCTTTACAGAACACCTTTCCACATCCCAGATTCCTGGCCAGTTCTAGACCCCCTGAGAGTGATGTGTGGAAGGAGACCAACAAGCCCCTGCCATGTGGAGACAGTGACCACAGGTCTGTAGCTGTCCTTGCCACTTCTGACCTCCCTAGTGTCACTTAAGGAGCAGTGGGGGTATTTCTTATTAGGTGACAAAGAAACCAACTATGTTCAGGTAATCCTTCACATCTCTTTAGAAGAGAGAAAACCATTTTAAAAGCTATTCACATCCATCTTGTGAATGGAACCCACCATGCAGCCTGTAGCACTGAAGTCCCTGGAAAATTAATTGCTTTGCCAAGTCTGTGCAGGGCTACCACAGATAGTTGTGTGTGCCATGCACTGCACAACACCAGGGTACAGTGCACACAGTTTATAGTCTGGATGGCAGACCCCGACCCTGACAGTATTGACAGGTGTTATGACAATAATCACCATTTACTGAGCTACTTGTTTCATGCTAGGTACATCAAATACAATATAATTTTAATATTTTTTACAACAACCTTGTTTAGTGCTATGGTAAGCTGCACTTTCCCGAGGAAGAATCTGGGACTTAGAAAGGGTCTTGGTTAGCCCACTGGCGTGTGGTAGGTGCAGGATTTGAACCCAGGTCTTCCTGGTCTCAGGGCTTGCATTCCTTCCACCCACCATGATGCCTGTCTGTGGGAATTCTTCTAAGCCAGACCTGGGCAGGACGGGTCAAGCAGAGAGTCGCCCTCATGTCCCAGGAGCACTCTTCCCATGTACTTAAGTGCGTCACAGACCAACAGTACTTAAAACCAGAGTCCCAGCCAGGATGATGGGCCGAGGCCTCCTCTTGTGCCCTCTCTGTCCTCCCCACCTGTCTCTTCCCGTGCCTCACAGCCATGTTTGGAGGCTCCCCGGCCATGGGTGCCCTTCCACACGGCTGGTCCCCTTGCTGTTCCCTTTGGTTTAGACTCAAGGCCTCAGTCGGCTTCCCTGGGGAACGCTGGCCCAGCTACAAGGGAGCTGTGCCCAAGGTAGCAAGGGGGTCACCTGCTGAGACTCCACCCCAAGGTGCTCTCTGGCTGTGGGGGAGGGGCGATTGCAGAACACCTGTTAAATCCTAGTGGCCAGTCCTGTCCAGACGCCCTCTGGGGGCCTAGGAAGAGACCGTGGGCCTGGCCACCCTCAGGTTGCCTCATTTTTCCTAAAGCAGCCTGTAGGTGTATTCTGTGCACCTGTTAGACACATGCACCTGTTAGACATGTGCACCGAGCGTGGGGACAGTCTCCTGTCCTGCCAGAGCATGTGAGTTGAAGGCCGTGGGGAAGGTGCAGTGGGAGAGTGAGGATGCTGCCCTCAGGAGCCAGGGAGGAGCCCCGCCGGCCTCCCTGGGGCTCTTAGCCACACACTGCATGTCCACCCCACATCCACCAGGACCCTTTCATTGTAATTCCTAGAAAAAAATCTGGTCGAGAGAGAGGCAAGAGGGCTTATCTAGAAAAGGGGTTGAAGGACAGACAGAGCAGTACCAGAACAGATGCCAAGCTTGACTGCGACCTCTGCAGGAGCCCCTCCGTCCCCTGCCCCTGCTACTGATGTTGCTCTGGGGGTTGTCCCACGTTCGGGCTGCATCACAGGCTGGGTTTATGACTGTGAGTCTCACTGCCCACCTCAGCCTGGCTCCTCTGCAGCTCTGGGTCTTCACAGGTCTGTCTCCTCCGCCAAGAGCCCCTCAAGGGCAAAGCCAATGCTTTATTCATTGCATCCTGTTGACATGATACGCATGTATTTAACCCGGGTCTCACTGCATGCTACTGGACCCCAGCATACCTCTGGAAGGTAAAGAAAAGGTGGCAGTGATGAGGGCAGCAATCCTGGGAGGTGCTGGTGGGATGGAGGCAGATGTCCCAATATCCACCATGAAGTTCCAGCAAGCAGACCAGAGAACAAGAGCGGGAAGACGATTTCTTGTAAGTTATATAACAGGAAAATGTGCTCTGCAAGCTGGTCTGGTGCCCCTTGTCTAAGTCACCAGGGAAGTCCTAGCACTCCTCTGCCCAGCCGCAGGGCGCAATCCCATCCTACCAGCCCCACCAGCTCCGCCTTCAGTTTTCATTCCAGACAGACATCATGTTTAGATGACTGGAACATTTCCATAAATCCAGGATGCAGTGTTCCACAAGTCAGCCTTCTAGCCAAGGAAAATTTAAAACTTGGTTACACATGTGTTTGGTCTATTCTAAGAATAATAGCAATCTCGTAGGGCCGGTATTTTAGAGAACTAGCTAATAATTCATGGAATCCAAGTTTGCCAGTCAACATGGGAAGGGCCTCTCTTTTATTGCATGTCTAGCCCAAGGAATTTTTAAGACTCACAGAACATTAGACCTGGGAGACTCTTAGAGATGACCTAAACTCAGGGAAGAGACCTGTTTAAGGTCACAAAACTCTTAATGAAGGCTGAGCAAGTGTGGATCAAGCCTTCCCACCACCCAGAGCTGTGTGACCTTCTACTTGTGACTTCTTCTGAGTCCCAGGGCCTCCTGTGTGCTGGGCTAGACAGCTTTCTGTTGCTGTGACAAAACACCTGAGAAAATCAACTTAGGGAGATGTTAATTTTGGCTTACAGTTTCAGAGGTTTCAGTCCATGGTTCCATTGCTTCTGGGCCCATGATCACAGTGAAGTGAAGAATATGTGGTAGAGGAAAGCTGCTCAGCTCATGGGAAACAGGGAGAGGGAGAGGGAGAGGGAGAGAGATAGATAGACAGACAGATATGTGTGTGTGTAGCTGGCTCCATTGCTCTGGGCCTGAAACATCATGGCGGAAGGGCATGGTGGAGGAAAGCTGCTCACATCATAGCCAGGAAGCAGAGGGAGGAAGGGCCTTCAATGACCTTCTCCTCCAACTGGGCCCTGCCTCCTGGTGTTTCTGCAGCTCCAACAGCACCATCAGCTAGTGACCGAGATACTTACAACATGACTTTGGGGGACATTTTAGATCCTAAGCACAGTATGCCCCATCACTCTGCTGGCCCTGTGTGACACCTAAAGATTCTGAAGAGAATATGGTCTTCATCCTTCCCAAGACACAGAAGGACAAGCAAGAAAGACCTCCTCTGGCCCCTCGGCTGCTCAGAGGTATCTCCCGTAGCTTACCACATCTCATTTAAATCTGACAGCAATTGGTATTGACCACCAAAGGGATTAATCATTCCCGTAGGAAATATGATTTCTTCCTTGACATTGGCCAACTTTTTGAACTTTTCGAAAAGAAATTCTGGTTTTAGGTCAGTGTTGGCTCTCTCAGCTCCTCATCTCTCTGGGACTCCATGTTCCAGGGGGTAGAGAAAGAGGGACGTGAGGGAGAGGGCTGTATCTGACATTGCAGGGGCTACTCCCCCGGCCTCCTCTGGTCTTCCTGGCAGGGAGCTCCACTGTCCCGTCCCAGTGTTCTCAGCCCTGCAGGTGACGTTCCCAGCTCCTGCAGTCAGATCCAACTTCTGTCACTGTAAGGGACAGACCTGCAGGTACTTCAAGTTCCTCTTCTCCCCCAGCCTTCACATGGTGCTTTCTCTGGATTATCAGGGTTTTTCCTTCCAAGCACGTATTTCTTCCTTGAGGTGCAGGACTGTGGCTACTGGGGAAGCTGGAAACAGGCTGACTAGAGGAGCAGCAGGTGACGTGAGCCTAACCCTGGAGCAAGCACATGGAGGACATCTGTGAGGCGCTGCTTGGGCACACAGTGTGCTGATTATTCCGGAAGTCGCAAGCTCATCTCCTACGTAGGCCTCCCCTGGAGGGTCCTATATTACAGCTGGGGCATTAAGCTGTGTCCTTGCAGGGAGAGCCGTTGACACTGTCAGACAGCAGTGGCAAGGACGTGAATGTAGTCAGGGCACAGATGGGGCACTGAATAACTTTGATTCACACCATAGCATATTGTCATTTCAGATTTTTTTCAGTTTTTCTGATTACCTAAAAAAAAAAAAAGGAGAAAGTCTCAGATTTGTGCTAAAATATCTCAAATATACCTCTCAAACACCTCTTAATCTCTTTAATAGAAGCAGGATTCTCTTTTGCCCCTCTTGACACCCACAGTGGGTACCTGCAGTGGGCACGTTTGCTGCATTTTTGTTATATCTTTTACAGATTTCATTATATTATATTTTAAATAAGGTTTTCAGTTCATGATGTTAGTGATGTAGTTTTTCCTTATCAATGTCCTGGTTTAGGCTCTCCTAATAAATCACCATAGACTCCATAACTTAAGCAATGAACATGTTACTTTGCAAATATTTTCTCCCAGCCTATTTTTTTCTTTCTTTATATATATATATATATATATATATATATATATATATATATATATATATATATTTAAATACTCTCCACAAGACCTTTGATAGAGTAAAAGTGTTTCATGTTGATGAGATTCAATTTTTTATTTTCCCTTATGTGGCCTGTGCCAAGTCTAAGAACTCTTCACCTAGCTTGAGGTCCTAAAGGTTTTCTCCTATTTTTAGCTGGAAGTTTTAGAGTTTTACATTTTGCTTTCTGGTTCATGATCCATTTGAGTTAATTTTGTATAAGTACCAGGTGTAGGCCAGGTTCATTGATTTTATCTGCTTCCGTGTTTGTCCTGCCTATGAATGTCCATGAGCCCCGGGCGCTCTGGTGGGCCAGCTCTCCTTCCTCACCCATCTGCTCTTACCCTCTTTTCAAGTCTGCCGGCTGTGTTGGTGTGGGCCTTTGACTTCCTACATCCACCTTATTGATTTTTCCTATCGTCGACAGCAACATCTGGGGAAAAAAAAAAAAGGGTAGTGGACGTTTTAGCCAAATGATCATGCTGCTAGTATAAAAGACAATTTGGTTATAAAAATGTGCTGATTTCAAGAGGTCTCATTGCCCATGTATGAATCATCCCCACGGCCTTTTGGTCCTGATGAAAACCAAAGCGTTGGCCCACTTCCTACCAAAATATTTCCCTTTACCTAAATAGAAAGACATGGGAAAGAGTGCCCATATTTTTTCCCCGGAGCCGATACATACTTGCTTACGTTTAACTCTGAGAACTTTAAATAAGGCACAGGAATAGTGACTGGACTTGGTCACTTTTTGTCCAGGACTTGGCAGAGACATGTAACCCACAGCTCTCCTGGGGACTTAGGAACCTGCTTGTGTGCAAGAAAACAGTAAGGAAAATCTAAAGAAAACAAGCAGATCCCTTTTAGGGACACCCCAAAGCCAGAAAACCCGAGCTGATCACGGCCAGCCCCAAGGAGGAGCGCTGTGCGGTCAGCTTGCCTCTTCCAGTTTGGAGACATGCATCTGTACAAACCTGCCTGTGCGGACATCCCCAGCCCCAAGCTGGGGCTGCCTAAATCCAGTGAATCTGCTCTCAAATGCAGACGACATCTAACAGTGACCAAGACTCAGCCCCAAGCAGTCTGCTGGCCTGTTCGGCCCAGTGGAGCTGCAGAACGGAAATATCTGGAGAAGTTTTTACGCGTCCATGGAATTTCGCTACAGGAAACCACCAAGGCTCAGACAGGCATGGTGTACAGGTACTGTCAATTGTGATATTACCCAATTAGGGCATGACACTGAAGTCAAAGGTCATTGCTATTAAAGAAATAAGATTTGAAATAGCAAAACAAAACGATATAGAGAAAAGAAAAATAAAAGTAGGAGCCCTCTTCTTGGCATGCCTTATTTTTTTTGAGTTTTCACTTATCCTCTTTGCTCACAGAGACAGTTGAGCTCACCTGTGGAAGGTCAACCACGTTCTGCTAGTAGAATATGGTTGGCTGAGCAGGTGGGTGACTTAGCAGGTCAAAATGATGAATAGGGACTCTGTTCTTCCTTAGGCAATTTATAAGTTGAGCAGAATTGTTTTTTTACAGTAGCCTGAGCTTAAAATCTGTTATTTTCTTCTAACCCTGAATCATGTGGTGTGTGCCAATGGCTAATAAAGTAGTTTGAGTTCTTCTTGAAATGACAGCACTTTTTATCAATGTAGCCCAAGAAAAATTACTGGTTGTGTGCTAGAATCCCAATACCATTATTTATTCTATGAAAGATTAATGAAAGGAAGATGTATTTTCCTGGTATGGGGTTGGATGAACAGTCTTTGTAAATTGCACTGAGATGCAAAATATCATTCTTTTTCAGAGCAATTAATGTCTAAATATTCTGTAAGCTATGCTGTGTTTAGCTAAGTCACCCAGCAGCAAGGGCTTCCTTGACTGATGTCCAGGGCTTTATTTATTCTTATTTATTTATTTTTGTGGGTGAGGGAAATACCAGGGATTAAACCCAGAAGTGCTTAACCACTGAGCCATGTCCCCAGCCCTTTCTATATTTTATTTTGAGATGGGCTCTCCCTAAGTTGCTTAGGGCTACTCAAAATTGCTGAGGCTGGCTTTGAACTCGTGATCCTCCTGCCTCAGCCTCCCGAGTCACTGGTGTGTGCTACTGTGCCCAGCCAACACCCAGGGATTTAAACACCCTGGCAGTTGAGTAAAAGCCATTGAGAAGGACAGGGTCCTGGAATCAGAAAAAGCAGTTAGTATTTGTAAAGAATGGCCTCCCTAGCTAAAGTCAAACCTTCTGTTTCTCAGAGTGAGATTATTTCTGGTGTACAAAATGTCCCCAGTGACTTAATCTTCTCCTAATCTTAACGTCTATTTCAGTACAGTAGCTACTGCTCTAATTTGATGGCTAATTTTATTAATAAAGCAATTTGCAATGATATGGCTCCTCTCTGGAGAGCAAAGTGTTTTACATAGACTCTTTATGTAACAAATGGCTTGCGCAGAAGAGGAGTGAACTCCTGAGGTTCACAGGGAGTGAAGGACAGCCATCCCATCATGCCTCAGAGGGGAGCCTAGGAGAGTCTCGCCACCTCTCCAGGGATTCAGGCTTGGTGGGATGCAGGGGGCTGCCCTCCTCTCCCTCTGTCATGGCCCTCCGTGGTCCTAGTGATGGTATAGTGTGACTGGAGATTCGGAGAAGGGGAGGATTTGGGCTGTTCCTTTAAGAACCAATCTTTCTCCATGTCTTCATCACGGGAGGGAGTGTTAGCATGAGCTCCACGTGAACCTACAGGGGCATATACTCCCTTCAGAAATCCTGGTTCTTATATTGCTGCCATATCTTGTGCTGTGTTCAGACATAAATGTCCTCCAGGACGGTGCTTTCTGAAGGATTATGAAGCAGAGGACTATGTCTTAAAACAAGAGAAAGCAAAGTAGCCTCTGTGGAAGGTGAAGCCTAGGGTCCACCTGCTAAAGGGGGGGGGGTCAGCCTTCAACCTGCTCCCTAGACCACTGTGCCCAGCACTCCCCATCAGTTGGAGAGCACAGGTCTGGGAAAATTCTTCCTGATGCCTGGGGAGGCCAGGCCTGCTCACGGAGGCTCCTGGATGAGCAGACCTACATATTCTACTCTATTCTGATTTTACCCCCAGGAAAAAGGGATTAAGCTATGTTACAAGATCTCTTGGCTTTTCAGTGTCCTTAATATTTAAAGGATATTATTTCACCTGCTGTGGAAAGAGAATCACTTTGGAGTTAAGCAGACCAGAGTTCAAGTTCCAGCCCTGCCAGTTTTAGGACCGTCACATTGCTCCAGACGTGACTCATAAATGTCCAAACACAATGGGTGCTCGCTCAGCGCAGGTTCTCTCCATTTACTCGGTTGTGTCTGTATAAGCGTTGGGGGAGATGAAAGCCCCTTACCTGAAACATACATTGATAAAAGAAAAAAAAAAAGAAAAGAAATGCCCAGAAAAAAAGAAAGTAGTCACCTTAATCCACACTGCATGGGTTTCCAAGCTGAGCTTTAGGATTCAGGGTCTGGAGAAGCCAGGGAACTGCTTCTCTTCCTAATTTGGTCAAATGCCATTGCAGCCTTCAGCCTGTACCAGCTGCCGGGGCCTCGATCATCTGTGAGAGCATTATGTTGTGTTTCCATGGAGACTTGGTTTATTTCTATCTAAGGTTGACCAGAAAAGGGAACAGATCAGCAAATGTGCAAACACACGTGTCGATCGGAAAGAAACCGGGGGAAACAAGTCTGAGAGCACTGTAAAGTAGCTCCTTTTGCTGGGTCAGCCTTCTCAGCAAAAATAGGAGTTTTAAAATTTGTTTTATTAGTGACTATAAACTATAGGTTAGTCATCCACGAGGGTCTGTTAGTCACTGCTAAGAGGCTCTGACATGGCATTGAACTCCAAGCCAGACCATAACGCACACCCGAGTCAAGGTTGACTGTACTGAGGGGTAGTTTTACCAATGCACAAAAAATATCTAGACTGAGTGAGGATGCAGCAAAAACTTAACTTGGCAGCAATTCTATGGTGTCGCGTTGGCAGGAGAAATGCAGAATGAAGTCTGATCCAGGGATCTGCCAACTTTACCTGTAAATCGCTGGATGGTGAAAATTTCAGGCTCGAGGGCCACACCCAGCTGCGTCAGAGCTGCTGACCCTCCTGCTGTAGCAGGGGGAGGCAGCCATTGACCACAGGTGAATGGGTGGATATTGCTGTGTTCTCATGTGACACTCATATTGAACACCATGTAATTCTCCCATATCACAGGCCTTCCCCACCCACCCAAACCACTGATAAACCTAAAAGGCTTTCTTTGGGCCATCCAAAAATGGGCGGCAGGCAGGATTCAGCTGATGGGTCATTGGCTGGCTCCTGGTCTATGACAAAACCTTTGGTTGTGCATGATATTTGAGTTCAATCTTAAACCTCTTGGTTTCTAGAGGCATTTAAGGAGCATGGATGCGTGTAATTCAGAAAGACGAAATTTAATATAAAGATGAAGAAAAAAATGAGAACATCAAGGACAAAAATCAGGCTGCAGACTGGGAGCGGAGTGCACTGTGGACAGGCCAGTGTAGCTGCAGAAGGTGGGCCTGCACTTTCCAGCACCAAATGGAAGGGTCCTGGAGTGGCACATGTCACCTATGTCACCAGTCTTTGAGGTAGAGAGAGCCAGGTGCTGAGCAGTGATTCACTCTTCCTGATGGGCAGATCCACCTGGGGTTCTCCTTCTGTGGGTAGAAGATAGCTTCCCCCACGTCAGCACAGCCAGAGGTCCCTGGGGCCCTGCCCTGTGGAGCCCTCTGGAGGCACCACGCCAGATAGCGTCACCAAGGCCAGCGTGTGAACAGCGCAAGAAGGAGGCAGGCTTGAAACTGGGAATGATTCGTGCCTAAAACCCCCCTGAGAATGGGTCACATTCCTCTATTGTTATTACTACTATTAGTTATTATTTTTTTTTTACAAGGATAGGGACTATCTGGGTTCATGGAATGAAACAACTGAAAATAAAAGAGAGATATGTGTCACTTGCCGACCAAGGACAAGTCTTTCTAGAGTCTTAAGCTGAAGGTGGGGCAAAACCCGTACATGAAGAAAAGGACAGGGGGAGGAATTATCCACAGGGGACAGGCCTCAGCCATAATCTGCTTGCTCTTGACTTTCTGGGGTCTCCTTTCCAACGAACGACAGAGCTGGGCCTTGAACCCCTGTCCTATGGGTCCAGTGCGTGCGGTGTCCACATTCCATGCTTATCTCTGGCTCCCAGCCTCTTGCCCCCTGTGACCCCCTGGCCCCCACATTCACATCCATGCATGCACACACTCCAGTGACCCTGCAGACCCGGGCACATGTGCCGTTCTGTTCTACTGCCCAGGCTCTCTCTTGTTCCTCGCCTCTGCAGCTGGATTTGGTACAGCTCCTGCGCACACAAACCTCCCTACCCCTGCCCCTGCCCCTGCCGCTTCCTGAACCACTGAGTCTCTGCTCGGCATGTCTCCCCTTGCCTAGGCTCTTCCCACCCATCCTCCTTGCCCGGAGAATCTAGCATGGCCCAGTCTCTGCAGCAGGCAGAGTTGCAGGTGGTTCTTGGTGGGTCTTACCATCAACATTGCACTGTCCGGCTAGGAGGATGAGGGTTGGAGCTCACAGCCTTGGTAATTCTGCCCTGCTTTTGCATTGAACTACTCAGGCCTGTGTGCTGCTAAAGTGAGGTGCATCCTGTCAGAAGTTATGGAGCAGAAAGACACCCAAAGTAACCTCTGTAACAGAGCCCCTTGGAAATTAAAAGCCCTAAAATGCACACCCCCACCATTTTCTATTTTCTCCATCTCAATGGAAGCTGAGAAACTGCTCTCAAAGCTCAGGTGGTGCCAGCCAGGGCTGAGGACAGGAATTGTGACATGTCCTGGCAGCACAGCCTGGTTAAATCTACATCTCCTGGCTTTCATTCTGTGAATTGTAACCATTTCTATAGGACTATTGGAGATTGGCTGTATTCCTCTAGTTTGGGCCAAACTGAATTAAATTTATTTTTCTTTTTATATCATTTGCTTATTTTTTATGTGGGCGAGGGACCAAATCCAGCCAGGCAGGATTCAGGAAGTTTCCCTGGCTCTGCTGCCAGTAGCACGTTACCCACCACCAGTGCTGCAACCCCTAATTTCTCCTATATTATACAACCTTGCTGAGTCTCAGCTTCCTTGGCTGTACAGAGGGCCTCATTCAACTAGTGGTGTAAGAGTGACACGTCACCGTGGGCAGTCGCTGAGCTTATGCCTGCAGGGTGAGAGCCCAGGTGCCCTGCTCCAGCCTCCTTTTCACTCAGTCCTGGGAATCTGTCCCTAAACCATCTTTAGAGCTGGAAAGGAAAAGTGTGTGATCTACCTAAAAAGAGGAACGGAAAATAAAAATACCCACAAATCAAATCTTGCATACTTCTGAGTACATCATTGCCCTTCTGTCATCTTCTTGGACAAATTCCTCCATTCTCTCATTGGGACCCACTGAGAACGTGTTATTTTTCTTTCTTTTCACCTCCCACATGGGCTCCTATTTTATGAGAACATCCTCATGGAAGGTTGGGCTCAATTGCTATACAGATGGTGTGATATGGAGACACCTTTCACCAACCTCTGTATTTCCAATGACTCCAGTGTGTCTAGAATAGAAATATTTGCAATTTAAAGGGCTGAAACTCCCACCCTGCAGCCCCTCTCCTAGCGGCTTGCCCTAGCTGATCACCTCCTGGACGGAGATGGCAGAGCTCAGGGGCTTCTGTGACAATGGAAGTGAGCCTGCAGAGGGCAATGGCACTGGCTCAGCTCCTGGACGGCCAATGAGTCAGGACGCAGGCCAGGCCTGACCTCAGACCCCAGCATGCAGGAAGGACTTCCAGGCTGGACCAGGGAAGGCTTGGGGCTGGCTGCACACAGCAGGAGGGAAGAGGTGGAGAAGACGGGAAGGAACTGGAGAGGACCAGCCAAGAGCTTTGCTCAGAGATGAGGGGCAGCATGTTGGAAAGAGGTGGTTTTCACTGATCTTGAAGTGAGAGTTCTGAAGATAAGTGGGACTGCTGTTCTCTCTGCACACCTCCCCCAAGGCGTGTCCTAGACAGGACATGATGTCTCACAGGCTCTTTGCTTCTTCTTTCTTGGGTCCTCCATTAGCTTGTCTATCTATAACACGAGGATAGCAAGCCTTTCTTCTCTGATGATGCCGTTCGTGCCGAGGCACTCATCATTGGCAGCTGGAAGGTGTCGTCCGTCCTGCTTTTGACAGCAGTGCAGGTGATGGAGGGGCGAAGCTGAGTGGCACTCCTGTTCCTAACCATCCCGGCAGCCTCCTCTCCTGGCACCTGTTCATGGTGCCCTCCTGGCCTGCTCTTTTCCTAGACTGCTCCACACAAGCAGATCTGCTCCAGAAGGAGCCACAGCCACGACTACGGAGACCAGTAGCCTAGAAACAATGCGCCCTGTGCAGGAGGTGGCATTCAAAAATGCCCACATGACTTATTTTAGGCTGGCCTAATTTGGCCAGTCACGGGGCCTGTGCTTGTTTTCTCTGAGCCCTCGGGCTATGTCTCTCCCACATCTATATTCCTGGGAGAATGTAGATAAGCTGAGATGGACAGGGTCTGGACCAGGTCAAGACTGGGTGGCTGCCTGAAACCTGGACTGGCTGAGGTGGAGGGCCTGGAAGGTGGGCAAAGGGCCTGTCTATAGCAGCGACTGTGGGTGCTTCCTGTCAAATGGAGCAGAAGTTCTAAAGCAGATATGTTTTGACAGGGTCAGTTTAGATAGAAAATGTTTTTGGATTTTAGCATGAATGCTGCTTGAACCTTTATTTATGGGGCAGAAATTCAATCTGCTTTGAAAATTTCCAGCTGATTTCCTGGGTAAAATTTACTTTGTTCATGTAGCATAATTAAAAGTTGGAAGTTCAGAGCCAGAGAACAACACTGAGTCACACGAACTGTGTTTTTTTCATAAAGAAATTGACAGCAGTTTCATCTGAAAACAATGAACAGCTGGAAACCTGCAAACATAGGCCAAACAAGTGTTTTTGATTGATTCCCGAGTTCCCCGAGGTGCTACGCGTGCCGCTGGGGGGCGCTATTTCACAAAGAAAGGAAGTTTCCTGGGCCCCAGGCGGCAGCCAGAGGAGACTGTCCAGGCAATCCCAGACCAGAACCCGACTGAATGTCTGTAGCTCCCTGTGAAAATGGGGAATCTTCCACAGTGAGAAAGGAACAAGGAGCACAGCAGGCCTGCTCCCTGTGCTCTGAGAAGCCCTGGTCCCACAGCAGGCACGTTACCACAGCCTAGCCCAGTTGGGTGTTTCACAGAGAAAATTTCCAGATGCCCTAGCGCAGGACATGCTGAGCACAACACAGAGCTCTGATCATGGCCTGAAGGAAAAGAAAAGCAACATCGCAGGGTATCTGTTGGTGCCTTGGCCCCTTGGCAGGCACAGGCAAAGAGGGACAGTTAATCAGAGGCAGATGCCAGGAATTGGGAATTGGAAAGAGTCTGGAGTGGGAGGTGTCTGCACGGCCTGGGTGAGGTCAGCTCAGACCCAGGGTGTTTCCAGAACCCTGCCCGGCTCATCTGCCTCACCTTCCTGCAAACCTACAGCTACCTGGGTCATCTCTCCATGACTTGCTCCTTTGCCTCCCAGCCAGAGGTTCTTCTGCCTGCCCTTAGTTAATCTCCCTAAGAATTCAGAGACATACGTTTTACTAGAGTGTCTTCACAATGTATGCTATCTAAGGAGATAACGCTCTCTGGGTGGAGTCCAGCTAGCTGCAGAGCTGTTTTCAAACAGGTGATTTAGTTCTTAAGGCCAGTTCTTTAAAACAAAATGAAACAAACAAACAATCCTTTTTATTTGAAAATGATTTCAGACTTACAGAAAGAAGCAAGAATAATGTAAAGGAAATCTTTAACCTCTAACCTATTGACCTTTTGGCCCCATTTGATTTTTTCCCCTTGGGCTCTCCCAAGCTCACATCCACTTCCTTGTTTATTTTCCAAGCCTTTGAAAGGAAGTGTGCCCATTACCCTTCACTGTTGCCTAAGAAGAAGGACGTTCTTGTGTGTGTTCCCATTTCGATGACCAACTTCAGGCAGTTTGTGCTAACACCTGTGCCTGTGCTCGATTTTGTCAGCCAATGTAAGAAAACCTCTGCTTTTCCAGTTCAGCATGGGATCACGTGCTGGGTTCTGGTGTTAGGTCTGTTAGCTCTTCTTCAATCAGAACAGCTCAGGGTTCATTTTGGTCCAGGGAGGGAGGTGATCGGAGGTGGCTAATCCTAGGCTTGCCTCCAGGGGGAGTGGTGCAGTGTCACTGTCTATGAAAGTCACTGGCCACTGCTCCCCACCTGCCACGGTCCCATCTGGAACTTTAGCTCCACAGCTAAGGTGGCTCTCAAAGGCACACTGGCCATCTGTGTTTACCTGCTCAGCACCTCCATGAGGAGGAGGTGTGCTGGTGTGGCATACTGGGGTCACAGGCACCGCATGGAGTCCCTGTGAGCCCTGCAGGCAGGTGGAGGGTGAGCAGGAACACAGACTGGGTCCCTTTGCCACGCAGCCCCCAAGGCAGATGCCCATCAGTGAGCCAGGCCAGGGAGCTGCCCCAGGAGGCTAAGCAGCAGTCAATGGCAAAAGCAGGTTGTGAGCTGGGCCCCAAGCAGACTGGAGAGCTTGGATTCTGGCTGCAGGTCCCTGACAGCCCACTGTGGGAGCTTCCAGGGGGACACAGGTTCTCCACAGGTCAGAAGGAATATTGTTATAAAAAGGATTTGACCCAGTTGTGGTTGATCGTTTTCCCTCTTTGATATTTCTCTGCATGGTGAAGGCAGAATGAGGTAGAGGCTGTGACCGTGTAGAGTGTGGGTGCGGAGGCTGCAGCTCACAGAGTCTAAGCTCTTGCTTTAGCATTGGGAGGGTCTTTCGTAGGTCAGAGATTCACCCTCCCGTAGAATTTCGCAGCGCTCTGTGACTCAGCACAGGACGAATGTGCACACAGAGGCTGCTCGTGGCTTCAGAAAAGTTACTGCTGCTTTCCTAGGTGTCCAGCGTGTCAGACCGGCACGCCTGTACCGCCTTTCCCAAGAGGCTAACCTCATTGTAGCTTCTTTGTAAGAACCATTAAATTAGCACTTTCTCCCTCTGCCCCAATTCCTCCTGTGCTCAGCACTCTTACTGCTTACTGTGTGTTTCTGTCTCTCCCACCGGAGTGCAGATTCCAGGATGGAGAGATCGCATCCATATGGCTAATTGCTACATTCTCAGAATCTGACATCTAGTGTGGAACTCAATAAATATTTGCTGAATGGGTGAATCATTAAGCAGGAATGGAACAAACAAGCCTCCACGGTTCCCTGGGAGGATGTGCTGGGTTAATTGCACAGGGAGTGGCTGCACCTGGCTCCACCTCCACAGACTCCCTACTGCTTATTCCTAACTTTCTTCCATTACTAAAAGCATCATGGGGAGGGATCCTTGTCTGAGACCGTGGTTTTGGGGGACCACATGTTCCCTTAGGAAATAGGTCCTGAAGTCTTTAAGATGCTTAGAAGTTGAGTTTGTGATGACTGATCTTATATGTCAACTTGACTGGGCCATGGTGGACCCAGACATTTGGTTGAACATTATTCTGGGTATGTCAACCTACCCACCTATCATCTATCTACTTACTTATGTATCTCTTTCTCTACCTGTTACTGTCTAACAACCTACATACCCACCCACCCATCTCTCTCCTGTTGCCTGTTTCTCTGGAGAACACTGACCAGTACAAATTTCTCACTATACTTTCTTCCAGAAAGTTCTGTGGCATCTCTGTCCACAGTGGGGTCCTGGTTTTCCTTAACCAGAACGAGACACTCCTGGCTTTCACCCAGTGTCTTCCTTGCTTCAACCCCATGTGGTGCTTCCTGAGTGAGATTCTAGGTGAGGATGTCCTGATGTCTGGTATTCCTACAGTCAGAGCCCTGGGTTGCATGTCTGCCTACCACCAGCTCCTCTTTCCTACCTATCCTTGTCCGTCAGCCCTGTTGGCTGGTCCTCTTTAAGCTTACTCTTTTTCTCACAATTTTCCATTTCTTTATCGTTATAAGAAGAGTCATCATCTCATTATCATCTCCAAAAAGATGGGGATAAGACAGGAAGGCCAACCTCCCATTGGGATTCTGGGACTCCTGGTCATTGTAGATTAAATGGTAAATACACTGGAAAATTCTCTCTCTTACTAGTGGTCATGACTGTGGGTCGTGATGAGATCTTTTGATTCTTAGTGTGTTGTCAGACTTTTCCATCACTGGCCCTCAGCTAAGGAATCCTTTTGTTAATGCCACCTCAGATCTCTGAGTCCCACTTGGGTCTGGCCCCATTGTATGACCTTGCTGGACAAGACCCTGCCATTCGACTCAGCAGGGGTTGTTGGTGCTTGTGGGACTGACCAATGGCAATGAGAGTCTGCCCTTCCACTCCAGGGGTTTAGCTAAGTGCACCCTGGGTGAGGTTCAGCAGCAGTGGGTGGGGTCCAGGTGTCTTCTTTATCCCCTTCCTCATGGCCAGCTCTCTCCAAGGGCCTTCTGGTTCTCACCCACGTTCACTACCTCATGGTTTCTGGATTGCTATCTGGGTTAAATAATTCGCCTCACGACTGTCTCATTTAAATTGTTGACACAACTCTCTTAGGACATGGAAAATCAGGTTCTTGTGGCCAAATCTACTAACGCACATTGCATAATACTTTGGTGACTTTCTTTTTATGAACTCCTTTTGTGTGACCACTAACCAGTTCCTTCTGCTTTTGGAACAATGACTATTTTTGGCTGAACTGTCTAGCTATTTCTTTCCCCCAGACACAAACGTACCCTTCCATTCATCAGCCCTGCCCCCGGGTGCCCACCTGGTGTCAAGCTCTGGGGTGTGGCAGTGGACACAGGACAAGTTCTTCACTCCCTGGAGGATTTCACCCCAGTGGGGGAGGCAGACAAGAAGCAAAGTAAGCACACAGGATATGCAGCACTTAAATGGGACAACGCCTCTGCAGAGACACCAAGCACAGAGGATGAGGTGTGCACCCGAGAGCCGTTCCAATTCTAGAGTAGCCAGGGAAGACCTAGCTGAGAACTGAGGCCCGGAGGAACTGAAAAAGACCACTGCAGAGGTGTCTGGGAGGCACACTGTGGACAGAGTCCAGTCACAAGAACAGGCACCAAGGGAGCTTATGGGGCAGGAGCAGAATGAATGAAGGGCACATAGCAGGGAGGGGCCTCAAGAGGCACAGGGAGGCCTGCATCTGCCGAGGGCCAAGGCCACCTCTGGTGCCAGGAGGCACTAGAAGGACTCACAGGTCTATTGCAGCAAAAAGTGCTATTTCTCCTAGCAGCAGTGGGTGACAGTACCTGTGGGGTGCTGCCTTCCAGGGAAGCTCACCTGAGCATTGTGGCACCAGAGTTTTTATTGGAGTTTGGCCGTGTAGACAAGACGGCTGTGTGGCTGACCTGCAGCCCGCCAGAGGTGGAACTGACGCCCCATGGCCCGAGGATCCCTGTGAATTTACACTGAGCAGGGTCCAGCACGGCCCCAGGCCCAGGGACAGAAGGGTATCTGGATAGGGAAAGACATTCCCAGGGGTTCGACGGTGACTCAGGGGTGCAGCAGCAGATCTTTTGGGGCACAGTCGATGTTTTTACATGTGAAAGGCCAGTTGTGCAAGATTTTGTAACCCATTTTAAAGCTGTCGGTTTCTAGTCTGAATGGCACGGAGACCTTCATGTATTGTCCAAAGGAGCAGCATGGCGGGAACTGTTTCTGCAAGATGCATCTGGATACCAAGTTGGAAAGTAGGTCGGAAAGTGGAAACAGGATTACTAGTGAGGAAGTTCCTGTGATCACCCAGGCCAAGAGGTGGCCACAGCTTGAACCAGGATGGAGATTGTGGGAAGGAGCTGGATCCCGGGTCTGTTGTGACATCCAGATACAATGATAAAACAGAGCTCCAGGGGTCTTGGCTGGTGACTTGGGGAGGTCAACTGGCTGTGAATGCAATTTGTGGCCTGCAGGAAGAGGCCCAGGGAGGAGACTCAGCTCTCAGGGTAGTGACCCGCAAGTGCTAAGAGCCTACTAGGCAACCAAAGGGGGATGTCAAGTGGACAAGAGCTGGAGATCCATATTCCAGACAGGAAGACCTCAACCTTGGTGTCATCAGGCTGTTGAGAGGACGTTGTGCCAGGGATGAGCTAAAGAGCATGGAGAGAAAAGAGAAGAAGCCCCAGGACTTCACATGGGTCTCTAGCACTGGGGGGCCGGGAGGAAAAGAAGAGCCGGCAAGGGGTCTGAGGGAAGGAACGAGAGAAAGGTGGGGAGTACCAGAGCATGGCTCCAGGAGGGGCAGAAAGGGGAGGGCGAGGGTGAGCATGTTGACAGCCGGGAAGGGAGGACTGGGGTGCTGGGCTGCAGGAAGGCCAAGTGCATGTCAGCAAGAGCAGGAAGTGTGTAGTCTGTGACAGATGTGCTGGATAGGAGAAAGCAAAGACCTCATGTGGACATGGAACGTTTAGAGGCAGTTCTGCACTACCTAATGCTGAGTGCCATTTCGAGGGGCAACTCTGAATCTTCTTCCTGCTACGAACGTGCAGGAAATCGAATCAGCTGAGGACCCAGATCGCCCAACCTGGAAACAGAGCGCGAGGATTTTCTGGCGATGATGACGTTTAAGAAGCTGATTTATTGAAAACAATCCTCATGAAGGCTCTATGTCCTCATGAGGTGACCTCCTTGCTCCCTGGTGAGGGCAGGGAGACCACACCTGCTGTCCCCTCCTGACCACACTGCACCCTTCACCGTGACACTCGGAGAGTCTCCTTCCAGGGTTCAAACGAGCATTTAAATTTACTTTTTGCATTTTATTCAGCAAATCCATTTCCTTGGAGTGTGTATGTAGGTGTGTGTGTGTGTGTGTGTGTGTGTGTGTCTGTGTGTGTGTCTATGTAATGTTCCACATCAGTCAAATCTCTTGTATTGACCCAAGTTTACCTTTTAAATAAAAAATATAGAGAGATCATGTTGAATGATCAAAATGGATATGATTAAATTTTTTAAATCATAGCATCATTCCTTAGATTTTAAGAACTTAATTTACATGTTCTCAAAAAAGAACTTCAAAACAAGATGTGCAGGTGTGTGTGTGTGTGTATGTGTGTGTGTATGAGAGAGAGAGAGAGAGAGAGAGAGAGAGAGAGAGAGAGAGAGAGAAATAACTTGAGCTATCTTAGATCTGAACAAAAACAAAGCCAACAACAAATAATGATATTCGAGCCCATGGCGAAGGTTGTGGATGGACTCATGCTGAAGTCTTCCTTCTATGTTACACATAACGTTGACGAGCATAGACCATCTCTATCAGAATTTTTGTTTCTTCAAGTAACAGAGAAACCAACTCAAACTGGTCTCCATTATGGAGGAGACTCAGTGGTCACCTAACTCAACAACCCAGCATAGGGAAAACCTGGGATTCAGCACACACACAGTGTGGCAGGGCCTCGTTCTCCCTGGGCATCTCTGCACTTGCTTTCTGGGCCAGGGCACCTCTTGGGCCACGGGCAGGCCTATGACAGGGAAAGCCCTCCACCCCTGCCTGCCCATGGCTGCACCCTTCCTCATTCACTTCAGGGGGATGGCAGCTCTCTCTCCTCAGGCCGTCTCCCTGCGGATTCTTTCGGTTGGACTGGATTCCTGTGGCCTCTGGACCATGAGTGTCTGGGAGCTGAGAGCCACTCGGCAGAGCCGTGGCCCCTGCTCTACTGCCCTGGGATGGTGGGAGCAGGACCCTGCAGGGGAAGGGGGAGTGGTCCTGCCAGGTGACCTATGTGACCCCTGCATGCTCTCGTGGTCCAGACTGGAGGGGCAGCTGTGGGACGAGCTGGATGGTGTGAACGCAGGATTGGGGAGCTGAGGGCCAGCGCCTGGAGTTGGGAGGGCACGACCTGACCATCAGAGGGCCTGCCCTGCTTTCACTCCCTGAGCTGGTTCTTTGCTCTCCTCTGGCTTTTTATGTATAAAGGGATATTTTCCTCTCTCAGTCCATATCCCAAGTGTCTACTTTGTCACATGCTAAAATAAGCAGAAATCTTATCTCATTTAACCAAAGGTAGGAAGGGAAACATCGGCTTTAAATGACGTTTAATTTAGCATGGAAAGTGATGCATATTTAATAAGGGACACATTAAAAACTCATAAAGTAGATTATTTATAAGGCTGGTCATGTCCCACTCCAATAAATACAGTTAAGCTCCAACAGCTATTTAGTCAGCGAGATTATTCAAGGGCCACGTGTCGTTTCGTCTGCTTATGGCAGCATCCCACTCATGCTCTTTGCACACCAGAAGTAAGTGTGCAAATCTTAGAATTCGAGGTGCTGGGGGTCATTTAGAATGCTCCCCCCACTGATTTTACAAATAAGTTTTCTGAGGCTCCAAGAGGTTAAGCAATGTCCTGTCAGTCACCCAGATGATTTGTTAAGTTCTAGATAAGAGTTCAACTGAAGGCTTTTGACCTAGAAGTCTATTCTCTGCATATAAATTGTTTGGATGAACAGTTACTGAGCACCAGCTGTGCCCTGGGCAGGGTCACTGAACCCACAACAATGAAAGACGTGTTTCTTCCCTCTGGAAATCTTAGGAGGTGCACAGTCAGGGAGATAGCCCTGCCAACTGGACAGTGGGAGACTGGCAGGATACACGTGACGCTGTTGTTCAAAGCATACTTGTGACCTAGCAGCACTAGTGAAAAAATGCTTCCTTGAAAGTCAGGGATGACTTCATACAGGTGGCAAATCATGCACAGGGTCTTGAAGGGTGAATAAGAGTTCAACAAACAGCCTTAAATGGGGGGAAAATTCACATAGACGTAGGGAGCCAGGGCGATGATTAAAAGTACACATTTTGGAGACACATCTGGATGGAACCAGATTCTAAAGCTTCTGAGATGAGTGACAGACAAGTTTATTTATCCCTCTGAGCATTCACTTTGTGACATGAGGAAAGTAGAAATAAACTACTGTGTGAAGTTGTGGAAAAGCTTACGTGATATGAGTCAGGAACGGGGGCTGCTCTTCTCCACATCCTCTTCCTCCTCCCTCATGCTCCCAGGCCTTCTTGGTGAGGACGGGGTTAAGAGGGGCTAAGAGGCAGGAAAGAGAGATGGCAGAGGCCTCAGCAGCTGGCCATGAGAAATACTGAACCCCGAAGGCTCCTGAGCTCAGAGCGGCAGGACATCATGCTAAAAAGGTATTTCTGGGAGAGCTGTGCATGGACAGGATAGAAAACCATTTTATTTATTATTTCATTTTATTGGTACTGGGATTGAAACTACGGTCCCTTCACCACTGAGCCACATCCCCAGACCTTTGTATTTTTTATCTTGAGACAGGGCCTAACAAAATTACTTAGGGTAGGGCCCTGCTAAGTTGCTGAGGCTGGCTTGGAACTCGCGATCTTCCTGTCTCAGCCTCTCAAGTCACTAGAAGTATTTTATTGTTATGGTTAAGATGTTAGGTGTCCCCCCAGAGCTCATGTGTGAGACAATGCAAGAATGCTTAGAGGTGGATAATTAGGTTTTGAGAGCCTCAATCTAATCAATGGCTTCACCCTCGGATGGAGATTAACTGGGTGCTCACTGTAGGCAGGTGGGGTGTGGCTGGGGGAGGTGGGTCTCTGGGGTGTGCCTTTGGGTTTATACTTTGTCCCTGGTGAGCACAGCGCTCTCTGCTTCCGGGTGGCCATGTCCTGAGCGGCTTTCCTCCTCCACGCCTTTCCACCATGATGTTCTGCCCACCTCAGCCCAGAGCAGTGGCCATCTGTGAACCTCTGAGACCATGAGTGCCTGATACTTCTCCTCCTCTGCATTGCTCCTGTCACATCTTTTGCCATTTAGCGACCCAGGTGGCAGGGTTGAGGACTGCAGGATGGAGGGGAGGGGAGGACACGGGGCAGTAACTTGCAGGGGAATCTCAGATGGCTCTGCACACCTTTGTGCCTGGTTTCCATTTCCATGCGCACAGTGACAGGGACTCTTGCACCTGCGGGCGGGCGAGGTCCCACCGTCTCCAGGAGGGCAGTGCAGCCCTGCGGCAGTGCAGCGCCTAGCTCTGGTGTGTGTGGGGCCTGTTCTCATTCGCAGGAAAAGAGGCTCAAGGGCCTAGAGCTGTCCCATCTCCCTTTTCTGACATTAGAGCAGCTCCTGAAAGCTCCACACTCCCAAGGCCGAGGCCGTTACCCCTTCCTACGGTTTATTACAGACGACTCATGCTCTGCTTTCCAGCCATTGTAGGCTCCCTCGGCCTGTGGCTGCCCTTCCTTGGCACTGCAGGGCCCGTTGGTGCAGGTGCCACCGGGGCCTATGGACTAGCTATGGACCAGCTGGATGTACCCTCACCTGCACCACACCTCCCCTGCCTTCCCTGTGGCCTTGATGTGTGTGCTTCCTGCTTCACAGTGGCTTTAGTGGACTTCCATTGATGACCAAACTGAAAGCGTGATTTGTTCACACCCACTAACGCCTGTTCCCCCAGCGCTAATATTAGAAAAAGGACACTGCTATGACTCGCGGTCTCTGGACCATTGGTGGTCAGCTCTGGGCACCGTGAGCTCCTTCTACCATAGCGGCCCTTCATGCTGATTCTAGATCCTAACTAGCATTTCAACCTTGTTCCTATTTTCTTTTTGAATATAAACAGACATCTATCCATTGTGAAAATATTTTTATTCTACCTACACATGGGTTATGGAATAACCTGGGATGGCTGGTCTTTGTAAGCAGAGGGACCGGCTTCTCTCATAACATTCATTCATAAAATCCTGCCATATTAAGCAGCTTTGGATTTAATTACCTACGAGGTAGGTGTGTGGGTCCAGATGAAAGCGGGTAAAGAATTATCAGCAACATGCTTTAACCTTTGTGTGTAATCATGACTGTGTGCTTTAGTTGCCTCTGTTAAAAACAAAACCATTCGGGTAGTTTTTTTACTATTTCTTGAATATGGTGTGGTTTTGCATTTCTTTCTTTTTTTTTTTTTGGAGGGGGGTACAGGGGATTGAACTCAGGGGCACTCGACCACTGAGCCACATCCCCAGCCCTATTTTATATTTTATTTAGACACAGGATCTCACTGAATTGCTTAGTGCCTCCCCATTGCTGGGGCTGACTTTGAACTCTCAATCCTCCTGCTTCAGCCGCTTGAGCTGCTGGGATTATAGGCGTGTGGCCCCGCAGCGGGCTGGGTTTGGATTTCCTTGGTTTTCATGTTGACAGCATTCTGAGGGTCCACAAAACCTCTCAGAACACCTGGAATGCTGGGTATGGGCTGCCTGGTGTTCAGTGACGGGCACAGACCAGCTTTGAAAAAACCACTGACGTGCTTGGGACCCTTGAAATCATGCAGTATCTTTCTAAACATTGTCCAAGGCCAAACGGAATAGAAAGAGTGTTTATACTGGATCTTTTTTAGCAAGTAAGACAGAGGAAGTAGTAGCAAAGCACGATAGCTGCTATTTTTGTGAATTATGTGAATCGGATGTTTCTACCAACTGCGTCAATTATGCAATCAATCAACTACGAAGCTTGACCTCCTGCTAAAGGCAAAACATCACCCTCCACACCACTCAGGCTAAGTAGCTCTTAAATCAAAGTCTGCCCCAGTCTCCTCCTGCCTCCCGGAGGTCTTGAGAGAAGAGTCGTCTATTTTCATCGAATGCTCAGCAGAATCTTCAGCAATTCAGAATCAATTTGGAGAGAATCACAGATGTTATTAAGGCACGGGTTCTCTTGATTAGAAGGGATATAGGGATGGGTCCATGAACGTACAGCAGATGATGATGCAAAGTGTGGCATTTGCCACCAGAGTGAGGACCTGTCAGTGACGCTCACCCTCAGGTTCAAAAAACCTCCAAATCAAAGAGGCTGACGTTGGTACTGCCTTCAAGGAGACAGCCCACTCATGAAAGAGAGCAGCTCTTCATGTCCTTCATCTGATTAGCTGCTTCAGACTTAGACCAAAGGAAGCAAAAATCCCCACGGACATTTACTTAAGAAAGAAACAAGATCAGAAAGACAAGGAAAATCATCCTGCAAGGTCAGCTCTGGGATCCACAAAACTGAGGTGCTTTGATATCAGTAGCTAATTGTAGAAGAGTTATAATTAGGTAGTTTAGATGGCTGCTTTTAATATTTAAGTGTATGTGTAGTGAATTTAATAATATTTGAAAATAGGAGTCATAACCTACTAAATGGTAGCCACTACTCCCATGTGCCTATTAAAAATTAACATTAAAATAAAAAAATTCCTTGTTGGCATTAGCTACATTTCAGGTGCTCAACAATGTCCTTATGAGGCTAGTGGCTACTGTGTTGGACAGGGCAGCTTTAGAACAGCTCCATCATCTAACAGAAGAGCCCTGCATTGAAGATCAAGTTCAAGGCAAAAATCACAGACTCAAATCCTTAAGCCTGTCTTTGCTCTCATGGAATTTTTTCAGGTTTTCAAATGAGCCATGACATGTTTAAAAAATTTCACACAGTCCCTTTATCTTGAGCCAAGTCGGATTGTGGGGGCTCCAGTTTTCACCCAAGTTCAATCTTATGGTAGAGGTGCAGGAGTTATGAAAAGTATCCAATGACTTCCTGGCAGCCGGCTGATTTAGTAACTTGTATGCAAAACTGTTATGGAAAAGACGTCAGGATGTACCTCACCGATGAACGTTCTGATGATGTTAGTCTTTATGGCCAACTATTTTTCAAGTCATGGGGAAAGCATCATTTGTCTTGGAGATTTAATTCCCACAGTGAGCATTTTCCTGGCACCAGCCAAATAGATGGTGAGGAGAGGAGATGGAAGAGCTTTGTCACTGTTCGTGTTGGTCCGTTTCCAGCCATAACTTTTTGCTGGGTGTAGATATTTAGATGAAGAAGCACTTTTATTCCAACCTTCATCTTGCTAATTCATTACCTTTTGCAGCAATGGCAAACTCTGCTCAGAATCATAATTCAAGGCCAAATGTTGTGTGGATGCCACGTGCAAAGACTCATGCAGTGTGCTGCAGCCTTGATAGCTCCAGGTGATTCATTGCTTGCTGGCCTGCCCCCCTGCGGTGGCACTGGATGTGAATGCATTCCAATACAGTGTGGGCGCTGGGCGTGGAGCCTGAAGCCGCTTGCATGTCATCCTCAGCTCTGATTCTCAACCCACTGGCTGTGAGAGAGCTGCCTTTTGGAAATGGTTCCGTGAACATGGTGAATCAACACTGGAGGGATGAAGACCCACTTCCTCCATGCCCCTGCCCGTTGGCAGTTTGCCAACCCTGCAGCTTGGATGTGCCTAGACAAGAGGCAGGAAAAGCAAGACGAATATCCTAAGAGAGAGGAAAGCTGACTTCTCAAAATGTATCCACAGTGAACACCCTCTCCAACCTTCATGCGTGCTGGGAATGGGCAGGAATGGCTCCCATCTAGAGGAGCCAGCGCTTGGGAAGAACGTCACATCCACTAGCATCCCACCTGGTCTGTTCTTCCCCACACCTCTTCTTTTAATCAACTGTGCACAGGACCCTCTCCCACTGGGCTTGAAAATGCCTGGCAGAGGCCCTGTTCTTATTCATTTTGCCTTGGCAGGCAGCACCATGCCTGGTGTGTGAGCTGCTTACCAGCCAAAAGAAGGGCAACTGTCGCAGATCTGTACAGGAGTTCCTGATGTTGTTCAGAGAGACCAGCATTATGCTGAGCTTCTCTCATTTGGGTGATTTCTGCTGCCAAACTGAAGGAGATGTTCAGCGTGGTGTGGGTCACGTAGCACCTATGAAGGCATTAGATCTGTGATTCGGGTCTCTTCTTTACAGATTATTTTCCACTAAAACTTTCTTTTTATACCCTTGCCTTATTATTTGAAGACTTTCTGTCTCTCTTCACCGCTAGTCCAGCATAAGAGAAAATGAATTTTACCTGTGTTCTGAGTGGATCATGGGTGTTTCAACAGGAAGAATTGTAAAGCTGTTCCCCCATTTACACTTCTGTCCCTGGGGATGATGAGAAGATGGTCCTGATAGGGAGTCCCACCGTAGACTGCAGACTCTGCTGCTCACTAGAGGACAAGTGCCATGCGTGGCAGGTGGTCAAATGCAGATGCAGGTCAGAGACCTGCCCTGAAGGGTTTTCTCTGTGCTTGGCCTGGAGGAAGGAGCAGGAGAGGAGGGAGACAGAGCTTAGGAGAGCAAACAAGAGCCTGAAGAAGGGAGCAAATTCCCAATCAGCAGGACACAGGGCACATGCTGCAGGCACTGCCTCGCCCCTCTCCCAGAATGGCATGAGGCCATGACCATACCAGGACTCCTTTGCTCCTCCTTTTGCCTTTCCTCTTCTGAGCAGATGAGGTTTTGCTATCTTCTGTGTTTTTATTTAGACTGTGGTTCTGTCCTTTTTATTCTGAGCTCTCCCAGTAGCCCACAGGTCCCTGGACTACAGAGCGGGCCCTGGAGGGCGTGCAGGGGATTCTCAGGTTGTGCTCGTGTATTTGACAGCCCTTATATTGCTGGAGCTGAGCTGGGTAATTCCTGGCTTTCTTTTCCAAAAGAAAACCTTTTTCTGAAGATGACATAAAGCCCCAGAGATGTTTTATGCTACGAAAATGCCAAGAATAAAAGTATCATTTTCAAAGATGCTTATTTTGAAGAAAAATGCATTGACTTGTATAAGATCTGGTATCTTAAAAACAACAACAACAAAAAGTTTCAATAACTTTTTTTGTGTATTTTTTTAAGTTGTAGATGGACACGATATCTTATTTATTTATTTTATGTGGAGTTGAGGATCGAACCCAGTGCATCACACGTGTGAGGCAGGCGCTCTACCACTGAGCTATAGCCCAGCCCTCGAAAACTTTTTAACCAAAAGAAAAATGAAGTGGGTGGAGGTTGGGATTGGATGATCAGGTTCTCCTGGTGTAAGTAATGTGGTGAGAGATGCTCCCTAGATCCAGGAACCCTGCTCTAGATCTAGCCAAATTATTTGGGGTATGACCTCATAGGGTCTCATTTTTTATATCTACTAAATGACCTCCAAGTTTTCTTCTGTATTTGGAAGTCTAGGGGAGGTGCAAGCCACATGCTCTCAGAGTGACGTGAACATTCATCAATTGAAGTCTTTCCCAATTGTAAGATGTGACACAAACTGTACTGTCAGGAGAAAGAACACTGCCTGTCATCACGATTTTAAAATACAGGGTACAAGACTGTCTTAAACATTTTAAAGCTTGTGAGAAGCTTTTCAGTTTAAAGGTACTATATAATATATATATATATATATATATATATATATATATATATATATATATATAAAATGTTAGTTAGAAAATATAAAAAATTCTATGTATTAGAATATCTAACATGTAGCCATTCTTTATCTAAATATTCTTCAAGAGGCTCGTCAAATCCGTATGATGTCTCCTCATTCACTTATGCATTCAACAGGTAAGTTTCCGTGTGTCGCCTCCCGCCTATCAGGCCACAGAGCACACAAACGTAAGGATGTGCTGGATGAGGGAGGTTGGGGTGAGCCCGCCTTTCACAGTATCAGACAAGCACACAGAGCTAGCGATGCCAAGGAAAAGCAGCTTCAGGAAACAGCACAATGTCCTTTCTCAAGGGCGGCAGAATGACCAAATACCTCATCTCTAATGCCCACATTGGCTGCATGGACATTTGTACTGAGAAATGGAAGGCAGAAAAGCACAGAGTCTCAGGTCAGTTTCTTGGTCATCCAGGGACCCAGGTTACTCCTTCCACATTTCCATGAATCTCTGGTTGAAAAATGTGCGGTGGTGCATTCCTGTAATCCCAGTAGCTGGGAATGCTGAGGCAGGAGGATCGAGAGTTTAAAGCCAGCCTCAGCAACTTAGTGAGGCCCTAAGCAACTTAGTGAGATCCTGACTCTAAATAAAATAGAAAAAGGACTGGTGATGTGGTTCAATGGCAAAGCACCCCTGGGTTCAATCCCTGGTAAAGAAAAAAAAAAGAAAGAAAGAAAGAAAGAAAGAAAGAAAGAAAGAAAGAAAGAAAGAAAGAAAGAAAGAAGCACTCTTTCATGACTCCAGTAAAGACCTGGCATCTCTTATCCAGGAGAAATGAGGCCAAGGACATGTGTTCTATGAAATATTTTGATAGTATATCATATGAACTAACTTCATATGATTTATCAGTATGCTACACTGTTAAATTGACTTGAACACACTTAGGAAGTCTTCATGTTGCCCATTTGTATCTAATAGAACTCCAAGACATAAATAAACCCCTAAAAGCAGCATTTTGTGAGCAATGGTATTTCCCTGGTGAGTCATCCCACAGAGCCAGAATCTTGAGTGCAGCAGACAGGGGACATACGGGCTCATTTAGCACCAGTCTCTTCCTCTACCAGGCTATTATGCTGGGGACCACGGGAAGATGGCAAAAAAAAAAAAAAAAAATTAATAGAAATGCTGGCACTCGATCTGTCTAACAGAAACCATATGTAATGACTGTAGCCATCTTGGGCCTGACTGCACTCAGTAATGAGGCTCCGTCTTGGAGAAGGAGCTGGCAAGACTCTCCGCCAGAGCAGGCTGGGAAAACTGCTGCTGTTCTTGCTCTGTTCCTGCCTCCTGGGATGCTAGGACATCTCTACTGGGTCTTCTCCTTCAGCCTCTGATCCGGGTTCATTTTGTTCGGGGTTCTGATCACTTGCACTTTCAGAGGCCTCTTCCCCGTTGGGCTCAGGGATCCATCCTGAGGGCACCTTCTTTCCTGGGGCTCCACTTTGTTTCTCCTGTTTCTGGGCACACTGTGTTTTCAGATCAGACTGGGTGAAGGGGAATGATGGGTGCTGCCCTCCTGGGTGAGCTGGGCACAGTCATGGCTGCCGGGACGCTTCCCAAGCCACGGTTCAAAGGCCACCTGAGGCTCTCTGCTCCGAGTCTGTGTGTCTTCATCGAGTTATGTAGTATCTAATTTATGAGTCACATGAGGATAAAAAATTATAGTTGACTAAACACATCTAGGGCCATTTATATCATGTCTTAGGATCAGATCATAGTCAGAGATCACATGCATGTGCATGTGGTCTCTGACTACACACATACACACGTGCGCACACACAGAAATCAGTTCTCATTTATTATTTTGACCTACCCTTCAGGATCAGCTATTGTAAGAGTGAGAGTGGTTTTTATTGGTTTCTCTCTCTATAAATGTCACCGAATCATAGCTTCTCAGAAGACTTCTAATCTATTCAACTACAGTTTTATAAACACAAATTTCTCCCCAGTGGTCCCTTGGCCATGGAGAAATTAGCTCTGACTATAAAACAGAGTGCTTGCAAGAAGTTCCTTGAGGGAAATTGGGATAGCAAGAAGGAAAGAGATTCATACTTCTCATTTAGTGGCCACACTTATTTTAAGAAATCTTATATCATTAGGACCCATAAAGAGTAAGAATGTGTCTTCCCTGAAGACAGCCTTTCACATTTGCATAATTTTTCTGCTTTAATAAACCAACCACAAGAAAGAGATCAGTGTTTCTTTCCAAGACCCTGCATTTGCCCTGCACCTCCCAGAGAGCTAAAATGCTAGAGTGTGCAGTCTTCAAGTACATAACCAAGGACTCTCTGGACAGTTTATTTGGAAATCACTGACAAAGATGGTCCAATGTAATGGTCAATTCCATTTTGTGAATGTCCCTTACAAACCACAGAGGCGTTCTACATTCATTCCACCTGACCAGGACTTTTCTGGGAGTAGAGGGAATTTGGGAACGTGTGTCAGGTGGGAAGATTTCACAATAAGATGTCTTATCATAAACACTTTCCAAATGCGTTCACTCTGAACACGGTAAACTGGATTTGTATTTCTTGACAATATTCTCAGGACATAAATTAAAAAAAAATACAGGATTTAAAGAAATCTTGAGAAAGATCCCTGAAGTAGGAACCAGATGAGCATTTGATGCACAGTGGATTTGCACATAAACCTGGAAAATTTCTGGGCATCTGGATACATCAGAAGCTGTTATTAAACCAAAAGCTGTGAGCAAATACTCTGATTCCCTTTGGTGGCATGTGACAGAGGGACAGTTTGTAAGTATTGTCCTGATATGTGATTCCAATGGCATATTTAAAATGAAATGAAGGTGATGACATGAATGGTCACATATGTTTAGGCCAGTAGTCAGTAGCCAGTGGTGAGTGAAGGAAGGCAGGGGTCTGACCAGGTAAGTTGAGGCAGTGACTGTGATGTCATGGAGGACATAAGAACCTGAGGCCAAAGGACCGAGCAGGAGCTGGAGAGGCCTTAGGATGACACTACAGGCTGAGCCTGGGTCTACCTGCCACAGAGGGAGCTTTGGCACCCAGTGCCTTGTGGCATCATGCTTCCAACCACCCACGTGGCCTTGCACAACTTTCAAGCCTCCGACTCGAAGGTCCTTGCTGTTGTAGGTCGTTCTTTCAGAAGCCCCGTGGGTGTTTTATTATAGGTGGGCCTTGAGTATTTGGCCTCTAGAGGAAGGGCTCCAGACCTCCCCAGAGGGCCTGGCGACTGTCAAGCAAAGGCTCTTTCTCTGGAGGGAAAGACCTGGATGTCAGAAGCCTCAACCCTGCTGTCAACTTCAGGACCCTGGACATAGGTCCCCCCACAAGGTTTCTGTCCTGCAGCAATCGCAGCAGCACTTTTCCTTCAGCACATCCGCTGTGTCTAGAGAAGCTCAGCCCTGAATGCCCTGTGGAGGCTGCAGAGCTTGACCAAGATGGTGGGTGAATTGGCCAACGTGTCTCAGAGGACAGAGCAAGGCAGAGGCAATAGGAACGCACAAAAGAAAAGAGCAAGCCATGTCTGCTGGAGGTGGAGCACCTCCTGGTTTTAACCAATTAACTAAAATGTGACACACAACAGAAACTGGTGGTGGGTTATTTGGGTAATGAAACCCATCATTATGCAGTTGTCAGTAGGCAAGAAAATGGCATAGTCCAGCTGGGTTTTACTTCCAGCTCTGTCATCAACCATCTGTGAGACTTAGAAAGGTTCTCCACCTTTTAGGGACTCAGTTTCCCCATTGTTAAATGAAAACATTCACTCTAAATTTTTTTTCCAACATCAGCACAAACTGTGATACTTGACTTTACGTATCATATGACGGGACCATAGGTGCCTTGGTAGTTGTGAACCTTATTTTTTGGTGCATTTCGAGGGTGTTTCTGACGAGGTTGCATTTGATGTAGCAGATGGCACTTCCTCGTGGGGTAGCCAGCATCTGGCCAGCTGAGGGCCTGAATGAGGACACAGGCAGAGGAAGGGAGAGCTCACTCCCAAAAGAACTGGGTCTTTTGCCCTCAGACCAGGACATATCCCATGGGCTCTCCTGGTTCCCAGGCCACCAGCTCTCCCTGGTTCCCTCTGTAGATGATAGACGATGGACTTTTTAGCCTCCATGGTCACATGAACTGGCTACTTGCAACACATCTCTCTATATAAATCTCCTATTGGTTCTGTTTGTCTGGAGAACTCCAGTACATTATGCATTTGGGAACAAAGATATTGCTTAAGTCTAGCTTTCTTTTCTCCAATTTTGCTGAATGTAGGAACTAAATACTTGGTATTTACGCTCTTCGTTCCCTTCAAGAAATAATTGATTTTTAGTGGTTTGTTCCCGGGTAGGATTAGAAACATTATGTAGCTGGTGGTGACTGCGCGCAGGCTTGTGAGGAGGAGCTGCTTATTGCAATGGTTTCTCCATGGGATTTCAGCAGGAGGAGCTCTTTAGCTGTGGGAGCAGCCATCTGAAGAGGAGCTAGTTAGCAGGATCTATGGGACTCAACAAAAGAATGTTCTCTCAGCAGATAAAGCCAGCTACTTTGCCTTTGAGGATGGTATGCACCCTTCTCTCATGCCCTGAAGGCTTTAGCACGAAGTCACTGGCCAAATCCTCCTTAGAGGTGGTTGACTGCCTCTTAAATATCAGATGTGGCTGAGGTCCAGCAGGGCTGGAGAGGCTGAGATTCAGCAGTTATGGGTGCTTCCACAGCCCCCTTGGTGCCAGTGCACCCAGGTAGAGCAGAAGGCATGGTGCCTCCACGCAGGGGTGTAAGCAGCCAGAGGGAGCCAAGTGGCCCATGGCAGATGAAGGGCAGCTGTCAGTGAGCTGTCATTTCCAGATGTGGCTGCTCCCAGCTTCACCAGACACGGTGGTTCATTCCTCCTCAGACCTGCAAGTAGAACCTTCACGGCAGCACAGGCTTCTCTGGCTGTCTTGCTGTGCTTGTTTACTTGTTTATGTTTTTTGGTGGAGGATGCCATAGGGCTTAGTGTGGTCTCAGCCAAGGGACATGCTCACTCGGCTTCCAATGTCTCAGTGATTCACAATTTTACCCACCAGGACTGTCATTAAAGGAAAACAGAGGTGCTTTGGGTTTTTGAGCCCTGCTGCCTCCTGGTTTCAGGCCCCTTCCTCTGTGAAACATGGGTCCCTGGGGCCCCTCTTCCCTCTCCTCCATCTGCCTGCAACTCCTCCCCTCTGGTGGCTAGTGGCTCAGGTTGTTTTCAGGGGCACTGTACTTGAATAGCACAGACTCTACCGATCCCCAAGGAAGTCTTGGGAAAAAGTTTGGAAATAGATTGGAGAGTTCTTGGGGAGTGGAGCTCATCCCGGACCCTTCGAATCTCATCATGTGGGGTCCTAACTCCCAGTGAAACATGGCCAGTCCTCCTGACTACACACACACATTCATCAGAATTATGAGAAAATCGACTATGCAAGACTGAAGTTTGGGTTTTAAGCTTTTTGAATGACGGATCTTTTTGAGAATTCACTAAGTAGACACAAAATGAATGTTTTTTGACTAAATTTATATCCTGTGTGTTATTTTTTTTCCCCCTGTTAAATGGTTGTGATGAGCTTCTCAGTCAAATGTATGCATGTGAACACATCCAAATTTTACATTTCTGATGTCACAAGCCTTTCTAGAGCTCATTCTGGAATTCTAGGGTTAGAGAAAGATTGGTGTTTGGAGAAAAGACAACTGGATTTGAGGTGCCATGTGAACTTAAGCAAGCTCCCTGCTCTCCTTGGACCTGCGTTCCCACCAGTGACAGGAAAGCCATGAACTAACTAGTCATAGATGTCAAGAAGGGATAGGGCTGCGGGACCATTCTCCCTTACAACCCAGCACATACACAATCCTGGAGATGGGAGAATGTGGTTTCACAATTCCGAGGGCAGATGGACGCCTCACTGGGTGTTGAGAACCACCAGGCAAGAGGCCTCTAAGGCAACTTCTGGTTCCAGTGTCCCATGCCACCCAGGTTTCCCTCCAGGAATTCGGCCCCATAAAGTTGAGAGGACATTCTCCAAGTACTGGTGGAACCAGAAGTCTGGCTTCACCCTTCCTACTCCTCTGTGCCAGGGTTAGTGGAAGAAGGTGGCAGGAAGGGGCAGACCGGCTGGAGCCCCTGTCCTTGAGCCCAGTGGGCTAGGAGGGGATTCGTCCATACAATCTGGAGAGGATAGAAGCCCAGTTTATCTTTATTTTTGAGAGCTTATGCACTTGGCATGATAGATGCAGAATGAATGCTTTTTGACTAAATTTATATCTCACATGTTATTTTTTTAGCCAAATGATTGTGAAGAATTCCTGCTTCCCCACTCTGTCTGAGAATCACTGATATTATCCAAGATTTTACTTTATTGAAGTAATTGAAATAGGGAATTTATTGATTCATTGAAGTTCAAGGAATATTTACTAAGGTCTTATTGTATGTATGACATAGTAGCCTTTTCAAAATAGTGGAGATTTAAGAAGAGAGGGTGGAATCTGGTGCTAACATAAAATATACAAATAAATGTTACTACTGAGAAAAATGTACTCCTCTGTTTTTCCTTTTTATTCTTGAAGGAGGGATATAAACCTTCATAAAATAAAAGAGAAATTTTTTCTAAATATCCATTATTATTCCCTGATTTGACCCCACCCATGGAGTTTTTCTGGCTAATGGCTCTTGTTACATTATGTGGAAGTGCCCGGCCACACACATGTGCTTCAGGTCAAGGGAGCAGCTTGTTCTGGGCTCCCTCGGAGGGTCCCTGTTGGATAGTGGAGCTAATTCCAACACAAGCTTTATCTCCCTGTCCATCATGGCATGAAATAACAATATGAGATGTGGCCCAGGTTGCTTGACAAGGCAGATGGCCCTGGACACCAACAGCATCAACAGAACATGTCAGAGGGCATAGTGTCACACACCTGCAATCCCAGTGACTCAGGAGACTGAGGCAGGAGGATCACAAGTTCAAGGTCAACCTCAGCAATTTAGTGAGGGTTTGTCTCAAAATGAAAAATAAAAGGGGTGTAACAGTAAAGTGCCCTGGGTTTAATCTCAAGTACAAAGTAAAAAAACAAAAAGGGGGTGAGCTATGTCTTGCTCTGTCAATGCTGTAGTTCAACACCATTTTTTCAATCAGGAGATTAAATGGCTTCAAATACTGGAATCCCTTCTTAGAAACTTTGTAACAGAACATAACAAAATGCTACTTTTCATTCCGTTGATAGTTGTGTTTTTGATGTAAATCATCCTGATGCTAGTAATATTAATAATAAAGGCTATTTCCTGTTCTCTGTGAAGTCGGTGTTATCAGGCACATAATTTGTGAATTAGTGTATTACTTAGTACATATTGAACGTTCACTGTTTCAACTATCTGAGTAAACCTCACAGAAGCTGTGAGCTTGGTCCTATTATTGACCCTGTTCTCTTTTTTTTAAGTAAACAAACTGAGGCTTAGTGGGATTAAGTGACCTGCCAGAGGCTGGAGGTCACTTAGCTGATGAAAGGTGGACAGCTTTCCAATGGAGGTTCTCTGGTTTTGTCTCCAAGTCAGCCCTTGAAGTGATCTTGGAAAGTAGGTAGGGACATTTCCATTTCACAGAGCCGGAGACTGGCTTGGAGAAGAAAAAGACTCTGGTGATGGTCACATGGCTTGGGGGTGACAGAGTCCATATGAAACTAGATGTGTGGACTCACAAACCAATGCTTGCTTCACTGCAATACGCTGATTGGCTGAGGACTTGAAGCTTGTTACAGAGTAGAAAGTGAGGTGCTTACCTGTCTATACTTTTAAAAGAACAGACATTTATGTTGGCTTGCCTGTGGCTTTTTCCCCATGGGTCTTCAACATCAGAGGGAACACCTGGGGAGTTCCTAGAAAGCTGACATTTTTAGGGCTTCTTAGAATGACCCAGATTTTTCATGGAGTGCGATGTTACTTAAACGAATTATTCTGCTGTGAAATTCCTTCTAATACCATCCAGTAGGTGCTTTTTGCATACTTAACATTTGCAGACCTCTGAGTTAGGTACAGTGGTGACTGCAGAGACTAGTGAAATACAGTTATCCCTGGGGACCAGGCAGGCTCCCGGAACCACCACATGGGATAGCTGAGGACAAATGAGCACTACAGAGTGCCTTGGGGACCCCCAGAAGGACAGGAAATGCCTCAGAAAGCTGCAAACAGAGACAGGCACATTAGCTTCCTAGGTCAGCCACAGCCAAGCAGCCAGACTGGGTGGCTTAAGCAACAGGAATTGCTTTTTCATGTGCCGGAGGCTGGGAGACTAAAATCCAGGTGCCGGTAGGTCTGGTCTCTTCTGAGGCCTCTCTCTTTGGCTTACAGGTGGCCACCTTCTTGCTGTGTCCTCACATGACTGTTCCTCATTCTGTGTGTTATTGTCTGTGTTGGAATCCCCTCTTACAAGGACAGCAGTCATGCTGGGTTAGGTACCTGCCTGGTGATCTTGTTTTCACTCCATTGCCTCTTTAAAGGTCGTATCTCCAAATACAGTCATATTCTGAAGGACTACAGATTAAACCTTCAATGTTTAATTTTGGGGAGAATCGGTTCAGCCCATAACCGATAGTTATCCAGAGAGGAACCTCTAGGGGAGGAAAAAACTTAAAGAGTTTAGGAGGGAAACACCGACACATGTTTGGGGGAGAAATTAAGCAATTCAATAAGATGAAGAAAAGAATGTATTTAGGGGAATCCTGATGGTCTGGGTGAGTGGCTGTTGCTTGTGTCAGTGGCCACCAGAATGACTTGAAATTCTCCAAAGGTGGAGTCATTTGGTAAAGTCTACTTGGGGCCTATCAATCAAGCAGTCATGTACTGGGTCTGCTAGTTTGGATACAGACAGGGGCAAGCACTTTTCCAGAAGTCGCCACAGAGCCAGAAGGCAAAGGCAGAAGGACAGAAGGGCAGCCTATCTGAGAGGCCCTGCGGAGGTCATCTCACTGAGCTGGTGACTAGCTGACTACGTGGGGAGATGGAAGGAGTCAAAATGACCCAGAGGCTGCTTCAGTCAGTGAATGATCTTGTCACCAACTCAGAGGCGAAGGGATTCTGTTTGGAAGTGAAGATGTTGACCTTAATTCATGACATAATAGATTTGATGTCCAATACACAAGAGTCTGAAAAGATGGGTCAAGAATATGGTAAGGAGCTTGGAGTAGCTGAAAGATTATTAAGTTAGGTGAACAGTTTTACTAAGAGATTGGGGAGTTATGCACTAAAATATTGATCTGATTGCATCTTGGAAGTGGGATTATGTTAATTTGTATACCTCCTTCTTACAGTTTTGGTAAAATTATTTGCCATGAACAACAGTGTCAACTTGATAATTATGTCAGTGTGAGGTACTCTCCCGTGTTTCTGAAGGCCCAGATAAAATGGGTTTAAACGCCCTGTTTGCTGGCCCATGGCTATCCAGTCCCTCCACAAGATGGCTAAGGGTTTAGCTTTCTCTCATTAAATCAGCTTAGCTGTGGCTGTCTAAATCCACAGGTGCTGGTCCTACTATGTGCCTCATGTGTGCAGGTCCCGAGGAGGATTTGTCTTTCTTGATGGAGAAGGGGTCACAGAACCAGCTCATGAAAGTCCTTTGTGAATACCAGAATTTAAGATGGTCAGGGGAGCTGGAGGGGCTTTACACTGCAGGTGTACAGGAAACTTGATCTTGCTCAGGGACATCCCTCCTTTTAGAGTCCCCAGCTGTTTCTGCCAACCACACCTAAATTCATGCCGCTCATGTCTACTCCCCCGACCGTCATTTTCCAAATTTCTCCCATTTTTTTTTTTAAAGACAACTAGTTTGTTTCTATTCTCATTCTGTCCCCCTTCCAGATTTTTCCCTAGGTTTTCTAAAGTTTTAGACTTTAATATAATTTATCCTAGAATAATTAATTAAAACAATATTTTAAAATATTTTTAAAAATAAGTAAATATTTAAAAAAATAAGTAAATATTAGAAATTATGGGGTGAGTTACGATTCTCTGGGAAGAGTACACAAGCAAACAGCCACAAGGCCTGAGGAACCCCTTGGTGGGGTGGGGGGTAGGGAACCCCAGGAGGGAGACAAAGGGGACACAGGGTGCCAGGGGCATCAGGACCATGTTTAGGGAGGAGAGAGCTTTTAGACTTACATCTCAAGGGACAGAATTTGAAAGAATGGAAACAAAGTCATAGTAGCTTCAGGATTCAGGACAGTGGTGCTGGTCAGGTTCCAGACCTATGAACCCAGCTGTGATTGACACTCTCTCTGGAGGATCTGCTACTGACTCTAAGAGTAGGGTCACTCCAGAAATCCCAAGCTAGACCTTGTAAACCCTGGCAGTGCTCAATGTGTGCACTGTCAGAGGGCCCTCGGCATTGAACCTGACTGCCGAGCATGCTTTTGTGCCTGCAGCCTGGCTTTTGTGCCCCTCCTGGATCCCATGTGCCCACTGCAGCTTCTGGTGCTGGCTCCTCTCATTCATCTCCGCTCTGGCAGGGACTGCAGCACGGCCTCCTGGCTCCTGACTGCAAGACTTCAGGCAATCCCTTTGTCTTGTGCATGCTCTTGGGCATGCATGCCATCAGGGCTTTAGGGCACTGTGAGGTTAGCATGAGAAAAGCCAGGTGTGAGAGCTCTGTAACCCGTCATCAAGTCAGACTGCTTGGCCTGGCTGCTGCTCCTGCCCTTCACCGAATGTGTGACCTTGAACAAGTTCCCGTGCTCCTCAGTTCCTTCATCTGTAAAATGGGGATAATAACAATGCCAACCTTACAGGATTATCGTGAGCTTTATATAGGTGAGTGCATATAAAGACCACAGATACAATGGGCATTTATCAGGTGGTATCCATGAATTAGCTGGTACCACTTATTATTATCAGGAGGTATCCATGAGTGAGCTGGTACTACTTATTACTAGTATTATACAAGTGATAATTGATTTATCTATGCTTACTGTTTTTGGTCCCCAGTGGATTCAGGCTGACAAAGGTTTATACAGCAGGGATGAGACTTAAATTAGGAAGGTGAAAAATGTGTGTTTCCTTCCATTTTCAGCCTCTGCCTCTGTTCTGAAGCCACTTCCCATTCTGACGTGTTTTGTTGCCAGTTTGGTTCTGCTCTTGCCAGGCCCAGCTCAGATGAGACTGAGAGAGCTCCAGCTCCCTCTTCTCCCCAGAGAGAACGTGACATTCTGTTCAACTTTGTCTGAGGCCAGAGTGTGGCTGGTGAGGAGGTGGAGAGAAAACAGCCCTGGTGTGGGGAAGACCGCCTGGGGAGCATGTCTCTTTAAGGAGAATGCAGGAAGTTTGGAGGCCAAATGGAGGTGGCCAGTGGAGAGGGAGGATGGAGCTTCCTGGCAAAAGTGGGTAATTGATGGAGGGAGGGGAGTGCTAGAGCCAGTGGGAGGAAGTGGGTTCAAGATCACAGGTCTTTGAGAACAAAGTTAGCCAGGTTTTTAAAACAGTCTCCATAAATCATGTGAAATAAAGCTGTTACCCTCACAGCCTCCCATGACCAGAATATCCTCTGTGCCTTCACCTGCCTTAGTCAGGTCAGTTCTAACAAAACTGGGAGTCTTTCCAAGTGCATCCTCCCCTGCCTGGGTCCTTCTCTTCCCTGTGCCATTCCTGTCTCCATCCTCACACCCCATCCCCCAGCTCGGTCAGCACTGATGGACACTGACTGGGGGCAACATCTCTCATGCACATTCATAGGTATTCCCAGCACCAGTATCCCCAGTCTCATAGGAGGAAGCAAAAAGCCAGAGAGCTTACTTGTCAAGCTCAAAGTCACACAGATGGAAAGTGCCAGAGGTGAAACTAAAACCCAGGACTCTGAGGACAATCCAAAGTTCTTTCTGGCACTCTGTCCTGCATCTCTCACTCATGGCTGGCTCTCCTTTTCCTTCACACTGTTTCCCCGAGTTGAGTCATCAACAGCCTGGGTAGGTGTCCAGGTATTTTTTTTCTTTTTTTAGTTGTATATGAATATACCTTTATTTATTTGTATGTGATGCCGAGGATCAAACCCAGTGCCTCACACTTGCTAGGCAAGTGCTCCACCACTGACTACAACCCTAGTCCCCAGGGGTCTCTTCTGACTGATAGGCCGTCTTGCCACTATTTTCTGCTAACTAGATATTTCTACCTGGAGGACCCACCTTCACTCCAACATGTCTGAAAGGAGGTCAATATTCTTTCCTTTTCCTGCTCCCATTCTGCTCTCTGAACTCCCCCATCCCTGTTTCCCAGAGGTAATAACTGCTCAGGTCAGAAACCTGGCCAGTCTATGAATTTAAATGTACCTTTAAATTTTTAATTCATGGAGCATAATGTGTTTCACACTGTTCTGAAAGTTTCTTTTAAAATATTTTACAGTATATTTTTGAAAATGTGACAAATAAACTTTAATGATATCTCAGTTATCAGTATCATTTTTCATTTTTCTTTTCTGCTCTACCTTGAGGCCTGGGAAGACAGGTTGGTCTCCTGCAATGACATACTGTGTTGTCTTCAGAGTAGTTGGGGTATCAGCCAGGCCCCAGGACCATTTCTCCCCACACAACCTTGACTTCTGGGAGGCATTAGTCCTGCTGTAGTCTGGATGAAGTGTGTTCCCCAGGGGTTCCCAAGCTGTCATCTACCCAGTGTGGTGGTAGTGGAAGGTGGTGGAACCTCTAAGAGAAGGGTCCTGTGAGAGGTATTTAGGTCATTGCAGCCTGTCCTTGGAATGTATGAGCTTAATTCTTATGGAACTTCTTGGGTTTCCTGTCTTGCAATGTGATTTCTGCTTCTTGCATGTGCTCCCATCATTATGATGCCCTCCACTATGAAGTCCTACCAGAGGTAAGCAGATGGTGGAGCCCTGCCCTTGGGCCTCCATAACTGTGAGTCCAATAAATCTTGTTTCTTGTGAAGTTACTCAGCTTCAGGTATTCTATTATAGTAGTGAAAGCTTGTCTTCAGTCTTTGCTCTCTAAAGGTGCTGGTTGTACTTTTGTCCATATTGAATTACCATCTTGTCCTATGGCTCTTTTTATGTGACATATTCTTGGCCTAAATTTCCAACTATCAACTGTGGACCTGTAATCCTTCCTTTTGGTTAAGAGTGAAATCATTGGAGTTCATGTGAGCTACCTGAATTCCTATGTGGTTCAGTTAACGTAGTCCATTGTGAAAGCTACTGACCTAGTCAAGGCAGCCATCTTGGACAGCCTTCCTTCATCTCAGATAGGGTACATGAGTAAGCAGTCAATTGATGCTACCAGAAGAAACAACAGATGGCCGGTCAGGAGCCTCATGTTCCTTTGCAGAGGACAGAATGCTATTGTCAGGCGAGTATTTGCCATGTCACATGGCCAAGCCCAGTGCTGGGGAGGGTGATGCTAAGTCACTAAGTGTTTCTCCCCTTCTAATTTTCTGTGTCTCCCATTCTCTTTCTACCTCTTAAATCTCTAGTGGACCCATAACATGGAAATGACCTTAGGTGGATGTGGTTGTGAAACTCAGGGCAGAAAAGCTCACCGTTTCTGGTATCTGCTAGTTAAACTTCACAGTGACATGTTTTGTATTTTTCAAGGACAGGACAGGCAACATCTGTCTTCAAGATGTACAAGCATTATTGACCTCTTGGTGGCCTGAACAGATGTGCTAAGGGAACTGTATTGGGACAGGGGTTAAGGGGAGGAACTATTGTGTTTTTACAAAATAATTCACCAATCAAATCCCCTCTGGATTCTGATAATGTTAAACTGAAGGAGCCTTTTCTTTGAAAAATATTTTAGTTGTAGATGGAAACAATAACTTTATTTATTTTTATGTAGTGCAGATGATTGAACCCAGTGCCTCACACATGTGAGGCAAGCACTCTACCACTGAGCTACAGCCCCAGCCCTGAAGGAATCTTTTTGACAGGTATAGCATTTAACCAAATATTAAGCCAAAAGCAATGATTAAAGCAATAATTTAAAAATGTTTATTTCAGGAAATTATATATAAAAATGCTAATATTTTAGCTAATATTTTAATGTTCAGCCACAGTTAACATCTGACTCATGTTACTCACTAGTCAAAAATGTCTTAGAGGTGCTGTGGTTCCCCCTTCTGCCTCCCCACAGTGCTGCTGCTGGTTCTTCAAGGCAAGTCCCTGAAGGACAAAGGTAGCATGGTGACAGACTGTATGCCTAGGTGGTCTCTTGATATGCCACTGCCTTAAGTTTGCACAGTAACAAAATCACCCACAAATGCATTTCGTGGAACCTGTCCTGTCTCCCAGCACCTGGCCCTGTACCTGGTCCCTCCTGGACCAGAAGATGGGAATTTTCTCATTCTGTGTTAAACACAACTTAGCTCCAAATATAACTTCTTACTTCATTTCTAGACATTGAGATTCTCACGTAGTTCAGAAACATTAGAAACTTCAAAAAGTAGGAAAGAGAATCGATTTATTCCCTTTTTTTTTTTTTGAGACAGGAGATGGGATCTTGCTTTGCTGTCCAGACTGGCCTTGAACTCAGGGGCTCAAGTAGTCTTCCTGCCTCATTTCCCCAAACAGCTGGGACCACAGGCATGTGCCTCAGTACCTGGTTAGCTTGTTTCTAAATATAGCCACTTATAAAGCACAAACATGAATTTTAAAAAGTAGTATTTGTCAAATAATTAGATATCTGTGAGCTTCTGATGAGACTGAGGGCAGATGGATAAGTCTCCTTAGTTGTTTTCTCATCTGCAAAATGGGGATGATGATCCACTCTGCTGAAATTTCAGGGCTGTGGTAAGGGCTGGCTGATGGGATGTCAGCATTTTCAGGAAGGTTTTAACCATCAGCACATGTGAACAGAGGTAATATAGAAGCAGGCCTGTCCTCCAGTGTGGGGCAGAGGTCTTAACTTGAGTATTTCTGTCCTTGCTGGGGTTTGAGGAAAAGATGGGTTCTCTCGCAGGAATGAATACCAACCGGTTGGATCATACAGGAGGCACCTCCAAGCACCAGATCAAGGAGAGAATTTGGGCAACAGCTGGTCCAATGAGGGCTTGTCTTGCTATTCAATAGTCCTACAAGAGATCGTGATTTGGCACTTTGTGAACTGTCACTGGGGGCCCTAGTCCTCTGATCTGGCAAAGAAAGTCACTCCCATACGAGGGCAATTTCCTTTTCACAACAGTGGCATTGTTTCTGTGTCACGACGTGCGTCTTACCTGAATATGACTCCACAGGAAGGCTTCCTTGCATGGATATTGAAAGTGCTCCCTGACAGTTGGCTCTGCAAGCCTCTGTCAGTAAAAGTATGCACAATTCTCAGGTTTCTATGAACCCAGTTTAGAAACACAAAATGAGTTATAAAGTGGGGAAAGGTCCAAGAGAGGCTCCATCAGAGGTTGACAAAATGTACACAAACTTTCAGTTAAGGGAAATGATTTGAAAAACATTTTATATTTGTTATGGCTTTGGGCTGGGGTTGTGGCTAATATTTTCACCAATGTTTTAATGTTCAGCCACAGTTAACATCTGGCTCATGTTGCTCAAAAAATGTCTTGGGAGGTGCTGTGGTACAGTACTTGCCTAGCATGTGTGAGGCATTGGGTTCGTTTCTCAGCACCACATAAAAAAATAAAATCCAACAACAACTAATAAAAAATATTTAAAAATTTATTATGGCTTATAATAATACATAAGAGTGATATACATTGTTACATAGTCCTACATTCTGGAAAAACACTTTTTGAAAAAAGGTTTTTTAGTCCCACTAATATAAACTTAAAAGAAGACCTACCAGCTGTCCACAGAATTTGCTTTTGCAGCATTTTCCTCTTTCTCAATTTGCCTGGGTTTCATCTGACTCCATTAGTGCTTTCTCCATGAACAAAAGGAGCAAAAAACAGTCCCAGGTGTGTCAAAGGCCAGCCATGAACAAATACCCGAGTCTGACATGATGGAGGACTCTCACCCTCCAGCCGTCTTAATCTCCAGCTGAGGACACCCAAAGCTTTTCAGTTTGTTAGGAAGGGTGTTGTTCCTTTGGAATATCCCTCTCCATCCCACTTCTCCATCCCCAGGTGACCACTGATTTGCTTTCTGCTATTACAATTAGCTTGCTCTTTCTAAAACATTTTGCATAAGTGAAAACACACTGTGTATACTCTTTTTGGTCTGGCTTTTTTTTACTCAGCTTAATGACTTCATGATTCACCCACATCCCTGTGTTTAGGGTGAGTTTATTCTATGAGGAGTGGTACTCTGCCCATCACAGGACCTACAACCTGTGTATTCACCTTTTCATGGGTGTCAGCTAGTTTCATGTTGCTCCGGCATTCTTATCCAAGTCTTTGAAGGTTTCCACAGAGCTTCGTTATTTTTAATTTAATTCCTATGGGTTTAGATAATATATTTTTTTATTGTTGGTTGTTCAAAACATTACATAGTTCTTGATATATCATATTTCACACTTTGATTCAAGCGGATTATGAACTCCCATTTTTACCCAGTAAACAGATTGCAGAATCACATCAGTTATACTTCCATTGATTTACATATTGCCAAACGCGTGTCTGTTGTATTCTGCTGCCTTTCCTATCCTCTACTATCCCCCCTTCCCTCCCCTCCCCTCCCCTCTTCTCTCTCTACCCCCTCTACTGTAATTCATTTCTCCCCCTTGTATTATTTTCCCTTTCCCCTCACTTCCTCTTGTATGTAATTTTGTATAACCCTGAGGGTCTCCTTCCATTTCCATGCAATTTCCCTTCTCTCTCCCTTTCCCTCCCACCTCTCATCCCTGTTTAATGTTAATCTTCTTCTCATGCTCTTCGTCCCTACTCTGTTCTTAGTTACTCTCCTTATATCAAAGAAAAAATTTGACATTTGTTTTTTAGGGATTGGCTAGCTTCACTTAGCATAATCTGCTCTAATGCCATCCATTTTCCTCCAAATTCTATGATTTTGTCATTTTTTAATGCAGAGTAATACTCCATTGTGTATAAATGCCACATTTTTTAAATCCATTCGTCTATTGAAGGGCATCTAGGTTGTTTCCACAGTCTTGCTATTGTAAATTGTGCTGCTATGAACATCGATGTAGCAGTGTCCCTGTAGCATGCTCTTTTTAGGTCTTTAGGGAATAGACCGAGAAGGGGAATAGCTGAGTCAAATGGTGGTTCCATTCCCAGCTTTCCAAGAAATCTCCATACTGCTTTCCAAATTGGCTGCACCAATTTGCAGTCCCACCAACAATGTACAAGTGTACCCTTTTCCCCACATCCTCGCCAGCACTTGTTGTTGTTTGACTTCATAATACCTGCCAATCTTATTGGAGTGAGATGGTATCTTAGGGTGGTTTTGATTTGCATTTCTCTCACTGCTAGAGATGGTGAGCATTTTTCCATGTACTTGTTGATTGATTGTATGTCCTCCTCTGAGAAGTGTCTGTTCAGGTCCTTGGCCCATTTGTTGATTGGGTTATTTGTTATCTTATTGTCTGATTTTTTGAGTTCTTTGTATATTCTGGTTATTAGGGCTCTATCTGAAGTGTGAGGACTAAAGATTTGTTCCCAGGATGTAGGCTCCCTATTTATCTCTCTTGTTGTTTCTTTTGCTGAGAAAAAACTTTTTAGTTTGAGTAAGTCCCATTTGTTGATTCTAGTTATTAACTCTTGTGCTATGGGTGTCCTATTGAGGAATTTGGAGCCCGACCCCACAGTATGTAGATCGTAGCCAACTTTTTCTTCTATCAGACGCCGTGTCTCTGATTTGATATCAAGCTCCTTGATCCATTTTGAGTTAACTTTTGTGCATGGCAAGAGAAAGGGATTCAGTTTCATTTTGTTGCATATGGATTTCCAGTTTTCCCAACACCATTTGTTGAAGATGCTATCCTTCCTCCATTGCATGCTTTTAGCCCCTTTATCAAATATAAGATAGTTGTAGTTTTGTGGATTGGTTTCTGTGTCCTCTATTCTGTACCATTGGTCCACCCGCCTGTTTTGGTACCAGTATCATGCTGTTTTTGTTACTATTGCTCTGTAGTATAGTTTGAAGTCTGGTATCGCTATACCACCTGATTCACACTTCCTGCTTAGCATTGTTTTTGCTATTCTGGGTCTTTTATTTTTCCATATGAATTTCATGATTGATATATCTATTTCTACAAGAAATGCCGTTGGGATTTTGATTGGCATTGCATTAAACCTATAGAGAACTTTTGGTAATATCGCCATTTTGATGATGTTAGTTCTGCCTATTCATGAATAGGGTATATTTTTCCATCTTCTAAGATCTTCTTCTATTTCTCTCTTTAGGGTTCTGTAGTTTTCATTGTATAAATCTTTCACCTCTTTTGTTAGGTTGATTCCCAAGTATTTTATTTTTTTTTTTGAGGATATTGTGAATGGAGTGGTTGTCCTCATTTTCATTTCAGAGGATTTGTCGCTGATATACAGGAATGCCTTTGATTTATGCGTGTTAATTTTATATCCTGCCACTTTGCTGAATTCATTTATTAGCTCTAATAGTTTCTTTGTAGACCCTTTTGGGTCTGCTAGGTATAGAATCATGTCATCTGCAAATAGTGATAATTTAAGTTCTTCTTTTCCTATTTTTATGCCTTTAATTTCTATCATCTGTCTAATTGCTCTGGCCAGTGTTTCGAGAACTATGTTGAACAGAAATGGTGAGAGAGGGCATCCTTGTCTTGTTCCAGATTTTAGAGGGAATGCCTTCAATTTTTCTCCATTCATAATGATGCTAGCCTGTGGCTTAGCATAAATTGCTTTTACAATGTTGAGGTATGTTCCTGTTATCCCTAGTTTTTCTAGAGTTTTGAACATAAAGGGATGCTGTACTTTGTCGAATGCTTTTTCCACATCTATCGAGATGATCATATGGTTCTTATTTTTAAGTCTATTGATGTGGTGAATAACATTTATTTATTTCTGTATATTGAACCAGCCTTGCATCCCAGGGATGAATCCTACTTGATCATGGTGCACAATTTTTTTTGATATGTTTTTGAATCTGATTCGCCAGAATTTTATTGAGGATTTTTGCATCTAGGTTCATTAGAGATATTGGTCAGTAGTTTTCTTTCTTTGAAGTGTCTTTGTCTGGTTTAGGCATCAGGGTGATGTCAGCCTCGTAGAATGAATTTGGAAGTTCTCCCTCTTTTTCTATTTCCTGAAATAGCTTGAAAAGTATTGGTATTAGTTCCTCTTTAAAGGTTTTGTAAAACTGTTGTATACCCATCTGGTCCTGGGCTTTTCTTAGTTGGTAGTCTTTTGATGGTTTCCTCTATTTCCTCAATTGATATTGGTCTGTTTAGGTTGCCTATATCCCCCTGACTCAATCTGGGCAGATCATATGACTTAAGAAATTTATCGATGCCTTCACTATCTTCTATTTTATTGGAGTATAAGGATTCAAAATAATTTCTGATTATCTTCTGTATTTCTGAAGTGTCTGTTGTGATATTGCCGTTTTCATCCCGTATCCTAGTAATTTGAGTTCTCTCTCTTCTTCTCTTCATTAGCATGGCTAAGGGTTTGTAGATTTTATTTATTTTTTCAAAGAACCAACTTTTAGTTTTGCCAATTTTTTCAATTGTTTCTTTTGTTTCGATTTCATTAATTTCAGCTCTGTTTAATTATTTCTTGCCTTCTACTTCTTTTGCTGTTGTTTTGCTATTTTTTTTCTAGGATTTTGAGATGAAGTATGAGATCATTTATTTGTTGGTTTTTTCTTTTTTTAAGGAATGAACTCCAAGCAATGAATTTTCCTCTTAGAACTGCTTTCAATGTGTCCCATAGATTCCAATATGTTGTGTCTGTGTTTTCATTTATCTCTAAGAATTTTTTAATTTCCTCCTTGATGTCTTCTATAACCCATTGATCATTCAGTAACCTATTGTTCATTCTCCAAGTGATGCATGATTTTTCCTTACTTCTTTTATCATTGATTTTCAGTTTCATTCCATTATGATCAGATAAGATACATGGTATTATCTCTACTCCTTTATATTGTCTAAGAGTTGTCGTGTGACATAATATATGATCTATTTTTGAGAGGGATCCATGTGCTGCTGAGAAAAAAGTGTAACTGCTTGATGTTGGGTGGTATATTCTATATATGTCAATTAAGTCTAGGTTATTAATTGTGTTATTGAGTTCTATAGTTTCCTTATTCAACTTTTGTTTGGAAGATCTGTCCAGTGGTGAGAGAGGTATGTTGAAGTCTCCCATGATTATTGAATGGTGGTCTATTAGACTCTTGAACTTGAGAAGAGTTTGCTTGATGAACATAGCTGCACCATTGTTTGGGGCATATATATTTATGATTGTTATGTCTTGTTGGTGTATGGTTCCCTTGAGCAATATGTAGTGTCCCTCTTTATCCCTTTTGATTAACTTTGGATTGAAATCTATTTTATTTGATATGAGTATGGACACTCCTGCTTGTTTCGAAGTCCATATGAGTGATATGATTTTTCCCAACCTTTCACCTTCAGTCTATGTATGTCTTTTCCTATCAAATGCGTCTCCTGTAGGCAGCATATTGTTGGGTCTTGTTTTGTGATCCATTCTACTAGCCTGTGTCTCTTAATTGGTGAGTTTAAGCCATTAACATTTAGGGTTATTATTGAGATATGGGTTGTTCTTCCAGCCATATTTGTTTATTTATGTTACTAAACATGGATGTTTTCCTCTTTGATTATTTTTCCCCCCTTTATTGTCCTACCTCCCACTGTTGGTTTTCATTGTTATTTTCCATTTCCTCTTCCTGTAATGTTTTGCCGAGGATGTTTTGAAGAGATGGTTTTCTAGCTGCAAATTCTTTTAACTTTTGTTTATCATGGAAGGTTTTAATTTCATCTTCCATCCTGAAGCTTAATTTCACCAGATACACGATTCTTGGTTGGAACCCATTTTCTTTCAGTGTTTGAAATATGTTATTCCAGGATCTTCTAGCTTTCAGAGTCTCTGTTGAAAGATCAGCTGTTATCCTGATTGGTTTACCCCTAAATGTAATCTGCTTCCTTTCTCTTGTAGCTTTTAAAATTCTCTCCTTATTCTGTATGTTGGGCATCTTCATTATAATGTGTCTAGGTGTGGATCTCTTATGATTTTGCACATTTGGCGTCCTGTAGGCTTCTAGGATTTGGGATTCTGTCTCATTCTTCAAGTCTGGGAAGTTTTCTCATATTATTTCATTGAATAGATTGCTCATTCCTTTGGTTTGGACCTCTATACCTTCCTGTATCCCAATGACTCTTAAGTTTGGTCTCTTTATGTTATCCCATATTTCTTGGATTTTCTGCTCATGGTTTTTTAAGTCTTGCTGAGCTGTCTATGTTCTTTTCAAGTTGAAATACTTTGTCTTCATTGTCTGATGTTCTATCTTCTAAGTGTTCTACTCTGCTGGTAGTATTCTCAATTGAGTTTTTAAGTTGGTTTATTGCTTCCTGCATTTCTAGGATTTCTGTTTGTTTGTTTTTTATAATCTCTATCTCCCTGTATAGTTGATCTTTTGCTTCTTGGATTTGTTTATGTAATTCATTGTTGAAGTGATCTTTCATTGTCTGATTTTGCTGTCTAATGTCTTCCTTGAGACTCCAGATCAACTGAAGCACGTATATCCTGAATTCTTTATCTGACATTCCATCTGCTGCAGCTATTACCTCTTTTAAAGTTGAGTTGACCTGCATTGCTTGTGGTTCTTTCTTTCCTTGTCTTTTCATACTGCTCGAGTTTCTTTCTGCTTGGTGAAACTGTTATGTTTCTGAAATTTTCCCCCTATATATTTATATTGCTCTTGTATAGTTGAAAAGTCTCCCTTGCAGGGGAGGGCAGCGGCTGTGCTCCTCCTCCAATTGGGGTGACGTGTCTACCACGCTGGCACGCCGCTGGGCCTGATCCGCCAGTCGGTCGCAGGTCTGCCTACCTTGCAAGCACGGGCAGCAGCTCTGCTCTGCCCCTCCTCCAATTGGGGTGACGTGTCTACCACGCCGGCACGCCACTGGGCCTGATCCGCCGGTCGGTCGCAGGTCTGCCTACCTTGCAAGCTCCTCCAATTGGTGTGATGTGTCTACCATGCCCGCGGACCCCTGGGCCTGTTCTGTCGGTCGGTCGCAGGTCTTCCTACCTTGTAGGCGCGGGCGGTGGCTCTGCTCTACCCCTACTCCAATTGGGGTGACGTGATACCACACCGGTGGGCCTCTGGGCCTGTTCCAGGTGCGGGTAGCGGCTCTGCTCTGCCCCTACTCCAATTGGGGTGACGTGACTACCACGCCGGGGGGCCACTGGGCCTGTTCCGGGTGCGGGCGGCAGCTCTGCTCTGCCCCTATTCCAATTGGAGTGATGTGTCTACCATGCTGGCAGGCCGCTGGGCCTGTTCCTCCGGTCGGTCGCAGGTCTGCCTACCTTGCGGGCTCGGGCGGCGGCTCTGCTCTGCCCCTACTCCAAATGGAGTGATGTGTCTGCCGCGCTGGCAGGCCGCTGGGCCTGTTCCACCGGTCGGTCACAGGCCTGCCTACCTTGCGCACATGGGTGGCGGCTCTGCTCTTCCCCTACTCCAATTGGGGTGACGTGACTCCCATGCTGGCGGGTCGCTGGGCCTGTTCCGGATGTGGGCGAAGGCTCTACTCTGCTCCTACTCCAATTGGGGTGACATGTTTACCATGCTGGCAGGCCACTGGGCCTGTTCCACCAGTCGGTCGCAGGTCTGCCTACCTTGCGGGCTCGGGCGGTGGCTCTGCTCGGTCCCTACTCCAGTTGGGGTGACGTGATACCATGCCGGTGGCTCCCTGGGCCTGTTCCGGGCGCGGGCGGCAGCTCTGCTCTGCCCCTCTGGCTTGATTTCAAAGTGAGAGAGACTCGGGTGTATGTGATTCACTTTCTTTACCAGGAGACCAACTGTTTCTGTCGGCGCTGGTATAGATGAAGTTATCTCCTCTGCTGCTTTCTGATGACCTCAGATCTCTGCCATGTTGGTATCCCATGCAAATGGCAGCATTTCGTTCCCTTTGCCGGTGACCAAAGCAATGGGTGAGTCCTGACCGGCCCTCACAAGCCCTGTCTCAATCTTGTTGCCACTGCCTATGAAGGCTCGGTTGGTATTTGCCTCCACAGTATTCAGTAGGACCCGGACCGAGAAGCAGTTTCCGCGGGTTCTTTAGCACTGAGCCTGAGTAATTTGTCTGTGAGACTCAGGCAAATGGCAGCCTGAAATTACCTGTTCTATAGCTGAATGATCTGTGATCAGTCGAAAACAGGGATGGTGACGTCAGCTCTCCAAGATGGTGGCCGCTGGCTTCCTCTGTGGTCTGACCAGTGTGGAGAACCGAATTGGACCGCTTCCTTCCCCCGTCTCAAACCCAGAATTCAGCACTGAGTACAGTGATTGCACAGCTGGCAGGAGCCCACAGAATCCGCAGCGCTGTATCTTTGCGTTGCTATCTCGACGTTTCCCAGCACGCCCCGCAGACTCTAGCCGTGGGGCGATTTGGTGAATAAGCAGTGTGACCCTCCGTGTGGACAAATCGCTCGTGTTTGAGCCCCCAGCTGATCCTCGTGTGAAGAAAATCCTTCCTCTAGGTTTTGGAGCACCCCAATTTTGCTGGAAATTCCTAACAAGATAGCTTTTAGCTGTTCTAACTCGTCATTCTCCCGCACAGTGACGAGGTACATGGGGGTGATGCACTCCCTTCGCCACCATCTTCCCGAGTAATTTATTTTATATGATTTGAATTTTTCAAAGTTTACTGAGCCTTTATGGCCCAGAATATGATCTATTTTTTTCCCTTGAGCACCTGGAAAGAATGTTTTATTTTTTTTGCTGTCATTAGGTAGAACTATCTATGATAGGTTGATAGTGCTATTCAAGTCCTGCATATTATTACTGATTTTCTCTGTTTTATCAATTATTGAAAGAGTATTCCAAGTATAGTTGCGATTTGTCTGTTTTCCCCTGAAAGTCTGTCAGTTTTGCTTCATGTAATTTGAAGCTCTGTTACTAAGTACATAAATATTTAGGTTTGTTATATCTTGTAATGAATTGACCCTTTTAAGTTTGAAATGCTCTCCTACAACCTGATAATACAGTATATAGTTCTGGTCTCAGATGCCTGCCATTCCTTTGTGTAGAATCAGGTTTTTGTCTGTTGCTGTTTTTCTGTTGAGATGCTTCTGTTAACATTTTGATATGTAGATCTGATGATTATAAATTATTTCAGCTCTTTTATATTTGAAGACGTTTTCATTTTTGCCTGTTTTGGGGAGAGATTTTTACCTCACTTAGAATTATAGATAGAAGTCTTCTCCTGCTGTGCACCCACTGTCTTCTTTCATTGCTTCCCACAAGAAGTCTATAGTCATTCTTGTATTGTTTCCTTTGAATGCAGTGTTCACTCTGATCCCTCTGACTGCTTTTATACATTTTCTCCTTATCACTATTTTTGAGCACTTTCATTAGGATGTGCCTTGGCATAGCTTTCTTGAAGTTTCTAGGGTTTGGAGTTCATTGACCTTCTTTGGATCTGTGGGATTAGAGTTTAATCAAATTGTAAAATTTCCAGTCATTCCATTATTTCTCCAAGTATTTTCCTATCTCCCTGACTTTTTATGGCTTTTATTTACACATATATTAGGATATATAAATTTATTCTACAGTCTATTTATGGCCTGTTCATTATTTTCACTATTAAACTTTAGCAAAATTTGAGGAATTGCACAGAAAATTCTTTGTCCTGCCTCTCCTCTTACACAGGTCATTACCTATATCCCACAAAAAAAGTAGTACATATATAATTGACGAACACTCTTGATGTTCATTCAAAATCCCTAATAATGTGCACATTACTATTTCTATCTTCTTATTCTGTTAGAAACCATTAATTTTTAAACTATATATAGTTTTGCCTTTTAAGTTGGAGTCGTATAACATGTAACCTTTTAGATTAGCTTCTTTCAACTTAGTAATATGCATTTAATTTTATTACATGTCTTTTCATGGCTTGATAGATTATGTATTTTAAAAATTGAATTCTATTTCACTGTCTGGATGTACCACAGTTTGTTTATCCACTCATCTACTGATGGGCAACCTGGTTGCTTCCAAGTTCTTCCAATTATCAATAAAGGTTCTATAAACATCCAAGTGCAGGTTATTATGTAGACATGTTTTCAATTCATTTAAATAAGTACCAAGAAGCATGATGTTGAATCACATGGAAATAGGATCTTTAGTTTTATCAGTAATTGCCGAACTGTCTTTCAAGGTGGCTGTGCCATTTTATATTCCCACTATAACAATGAATAAGAGTTCCTGATGCTTCACATTCTTGCCCACATTTGATATGGTCACTGTTTTGGATTTTTGCCATTGTATGTGCAGTGGTATCTCATTGTTGTTACAGCTAGATCTCTAGTGATATGTGATACTGAACATCTTTTAATATGCTTAATTGCCATCTGTATATCTTCATAGGGGAGATATCTAGATGTTTTACCATTTCTAAAATTAGGTTGTTTCTTATTAAGAGTTCTTTGTATATTTTAGATAAGTTGTTTATCAAATGTGTCTTTCACAAAAAGAAATTCTGTTTGTGACTTGTATTCTTTTTCTTGATATTGCTTTTTGAAAAACTGACAATTTTTAATTGTTTCTTTAATGGATCATGCATTTGGTGTTAAATATAAAAAGTCATCACTGAGGTCATCTTGATTTTCTCCTATATTATTTTAAAGTTATAGAAAGTGTTATCACTTTGCATTTTACATTCAGTTCTGTGGTCCATTTTGAGTTAATTTTTATAAAAGTCCAAAGATTTGTGTTTTAAATTGTTTTTATTTTCTGAAGATGGATGTGCAGTTCTTTCAGCACCATTTATTAGAAACATACATTGGCTTTCTGTTCTGTTCCACTGATTATTTGACCATTCCTTCACAGTCTTGTCTACAATAGTTTTATAGTTGAAGACAGTCCTCCAACTTTGTTCTTTTCTTTCAATGTTGTATTGGCTATTGTGTCCTTGCCTATTCATATAAATTATAGAATCAGTTTATGACATCCACAGAATAATTTACTGGCATTTTTTATTGTTATTACATTGGATCTAGAGATCAAATTTGTTTTGTTGGTTTTCTCTGCTGATTTTCTAATTTCAATTTCATTGATCTTTTTTACTCTTATTTTTAGTTATAATTTATTTGCATCTGCTTACTTTGGATTGAATTTGCTCTCTTCCATCCCCAAATTTCCTAGCATGGAAGCTTATGCCTTTTCTATTTACGTGCATTTAAAGCTATAAATTTTCCTCTTACCATTACATTCACTGCTTCCCACCAATTTTACTTTGTTGTATTTTAAAATATTCAAAATATTTAAAAATTTATCCATGTGTTAGATTTTTTTTCTGGTATTGGGGACTGAACCCAGGGCCCTAAGCATACTAGACAAGTGCTCTACACTAAGCTACACTCCCAGTCCTGCAGTGATTTTTGAATCTCCTAGTATTTAAGAATTTCTGCCTTAAAAAAAATCATTTCTAGTTTAATTCTATTGCTGTCTGAAAGTAGAGACTGTGTGATTTCCATTATTTTAAATCAAGATGTTTAAAACATGCTCTATATTGGTAAATGTTCCTTGTGAGCTTGAGAAGAATGTGTGTTCTGCTATTGATACCTGGTCCCCAAAAGTCAATTATATCAGTTGATTGATGCTACTGTTGAATTTAAGCATGTCCATACTGCTTTTCTGCCTTCTTTTTAATAGAGGAATATTAAAATTTCCAAGTATATAGTAGACTTATCTAATTTTCCTTACATTTCTATCAGTTTTTGCCTCTTAAATTTTCACATTAATTTTTCAGTGCATACCCATTAAGGGCTGTTAACAACTTCTTGGAGAACTGACACATTTGTCATATGTAATGTCCCTCTTTATCCCTAATAAACTGCTTTGATGTCTACATTGTCTGAAGTTGATATAGTTTCTCCTGCTTCCTTTTGATCAATGTTAGCATAGTATATTTTTCTCCATCCCTTTACTGTTAATCTGTGTATGCCTTTATATTAAAAGGAATTTCATGTATATAGTTGGGTATCTCTTTGTTAACAATCTATGTCTTTTATCTATTATACCATCCAAGTAATTATTGATACAGTTGGATTCACATATACCATACCTGTCACTGTTTTCTACTCATTGTTCTTGTCCATTGCTTAGTCTTTCACTTTTTTTTGCTTGTTTTGGTTTTAATTAAGCATTTTATATAATTGTTTTCTCTCTTTTCTTATCAAGTATACTTATTTCTATTTCTTACTTTCAAATGACATTATAAGGTTTCACAAGTAGTGCTATCTACTACATTCCAATAAGAAAATATTCCTAATTCCTCTTTCCTGACCATTATTACTACCATCACTCATTTCATTTGTACATAAGTATATCTGTAGTTGAAAATATTGATGCTATTACTGTTTTCAACAAACTTTTTACTAGTTAATAAAGGATATTAAAATGAAATTTTAATTTGATCTCACTTATTCACTAATTTTCTGAGGCACTCTTTCCTTATGTAGATCAAAGTTTCTGAACTATATTATTTTCCTTATTTCTGAAGAACTTTTAACATTCCTTGATAAACAGGTCTACTGGCATAAATTTTTTTTTCAATTTCTGCTTCTTGGAGAAATGCTTTGTTTCTTATTCAGTTTTGAAGGATAGTTTCACTGGATGAAGAATTATAGATTGATCAGGCCTCCCCCCCCCCTTTTCTTTTCTCTCAACACTATCTTCTTCACTCTCACTGCTTGCATGGTTTATGAAAAGTCAGATGGAATTTTAACTTTACTCCTCTATAGGTAAAATTCCTCTGGCTTCTTTCAATACTTATGTTTTTTTTTTATTTACCTCTATTTGAATCTATGTGTAGGGGTAGTTTTATTTTATTTCTGCAATTGTCTTGCTAGGTGTTCTTTGAGTTTCCTGGATCTGTGGTTTGAAGCCAGACATTAAATTTTGGGTAAGTTCTAAGCCATCATTGCTTCAAACAATTTTTCTGTTCCTGTGTATATTCTCCTCTTTGTACTACTATGATGTTTGTTACATCATTTATAGTTGTTCCACAGTTCTTAATTACACTGTTTTCTAGTAGTTTTTTCCTTTATTCTTTCAGACTTAGGAATCCTCAAGCTCAGATTCCTTCCTTATCTACACCCGGTCTACTAACGAGTCCGTCAAAGGCATCCTTCATTTCTGTCCAGTGCTTTCCATCTCTGGCATTTCATCAACACCATGCTTTACTCACAGCCTCTACTATTACTAGACTTCATGCACTTTGCATATCTAGAAGGACTAATGTCTCAGAAACGTGCTTAGCATCTTCAACTTTTCCCACCATAGTGAGAATAAAACTCGCACACAAAACCGTGGTCAGATAGGAAAACCGGCCTGGGCATGTCACTCCCCTTGGGGCGGCATCCTCTCCTCCCTCCAGCCCACTGAGCCAAGTGGGCAGCGCAGCCCCTGGTGGGGTCCAACAGCTCCACTCAGTCACCTCCAGGGGATGTTTCTGACCTTTCAGAACAAATGGGCCGCATTCCTATCTCCCCTACAGACCTCAGCGAGCCCTTGACCTTGGACCGTCCAGACGAGGCCAGTTAGAGGCCAGGTCCCAACCGTAGGGCGGTTGGGGGCAGGTTCCCAGCAGACGCCAGCCTCCTTCCTGCCAGAACTTGCCCAAGGGCTGGTGGGCTCTGGTCCAGCGTGGTAGGTCCTCTGCTGGTTCCCTCCTCAGTAGAAGAAACACCAACGGCCATAGGGTGGCCAACCGCTCTACCCGTCGCCACCTCGACTTCGCTCACCTTCCAGGGCGGCTAAGGCCTTTGTTTGCCTTGTGTTGACGAGATGCTGGCTCTAGCGACCACGTGTGGTCTCGCTGGACGAGGTGAGGTCCCTTGGGCGGAGGTGCCGTCTCACGGGACTATATGCGGTCTCGCGGGATTGGGTGAGGTCTCGCGGGACGAGGTGAGGTCTTGTGGACGGAGGTGCGGTCTCACAGGACTCTCGGAACAAGATGAGGTCTCCTCGGACAACGTGCGATCTAGTGGAGGGGGCACAGAGCGGTCCCCAGGGTTCTGTTGTGAGGCTCCGCTATCTAACGCGTGGCTGAGCTTTCGGGATTCTCCTCACCTTCTTGGGTCTTCGAAGTCCCTGTGGCTCCCCGACCTCAGCTTCAGCTTCGGCTGGGATGGCCAGGATTGGGCCCAGAGGTCGGGCAGCCCCGGGGGTCCAGGATTGACCGGTCACCGCCTCCTTGAGGCCGCAAGGCCGGGAGAGGCTGCCAGGTCCTCCCAGCCAGGGCCAGCCCGAGGGCAGTCAGTGGGTGCTCAGGGTGTTCTCCTGGCCCCTAGCCCACTGCACCGCTGGCCTTGCTCTCGACCTGCACCTGTTGGTTCTGTTTAGAATTTCCCCCCTGCCTCCCTACCTCCCGGTTCCCCGGCCCCTTTGTCTCTTCCTGCCCTTGCCATTTGAGTCTTCACATGACCCTACAGATGTACCAGGCATTCTCAGTTCTTGGCTTGGTGATGGAGCACTCCTGCCTTGACTGGGTGCACGTTTTCAGGCTGCCTTTTGACCTTGGTAGGCCTTGTGATGTTTTGTTCAAAGGTGGACTGCTGGGTACAACAGGCTGCTGTGAATAGGCACCCAGTGAGATGGGTTGGAAGCATTCCTTGGTCCTGGGCTTAGGGCCCAATCTTAGTGATCCTGTGCCCCTGAGCTGTGACCTTCACAGGTGCCCCTCAGCTCTTCCGGCTTTGGGTTAAGCAGGATGGCCAGGGGGAGCTGAAGTTGGGTTTTCTTTCCTCCAGGTCAGTTACACTGTGACAGAGGAAGTTCTGTTGGGAGAACTGCATCGTATGGTCTCTGGCCCCCTGCATCATATGGTCTCTGGCCACTTTCCGGGCAAGGATAGATCTGAGTAGCTCTGACAGGTTGAAAATAACTTATTCTATGGCCCTTTATAGGAATAGACCACTGGCCCTGCTCTAGAGTAATTTGGATAGCATAGAAATGCTGTCCATCTCTTGATGACCTGGAGGACTGCCTCCTGAAATTTTGAGATCATAGTTCTCAAGTAACAGAACACTAGGCTTAAAACAGCCCACAACCATGCCACCAAGAATGTGCCGTGGTAACACACTTGACCACTACCCTCAACTGTAAATGTGAATAATAATAATGCCTAAAATAATATTGCAGGGCAGGCACTGTTGTGATCACTGGCAGAATGCTCAGAGCAAGCAAGCCTTACTGAAGATGGTCTCATCATTTTTTTCTGGGGAGAGTGACTAGATACTGACTTCAAGCTGTGGTTTATTTTCTGGTACTCAAAGGCTATTTGCTGTTGTTCCATGTTTAAATTCAGTAATTTTAGTTTTTAGTTGAAAGTATTTTTTTCCAATCCAGATTGTGTCCATATTAAATCCAATATCTTTTTCAAATCTTACTGAAAAGATAAATTAGAGGTTTTCTAAAATTTATTGCCAGTCTCTCTCACAAGGAAACATTGAGTTAACTGCAGATCGAGCCCCTTCTAATTTCCTGTGAGTCCTCACATATTTAATGACAGGTCTCTGCTCATGCTTTGTTGGTGTGGGGCCTCTTTTTGCTCACCACCAGGATGGTGGGTAGGCACAGACAGCTTCTATGGGTCTTTCTCCAGTATTTCAGTTCTGAGCAAAGGGTGAAAGGAAGAGTTTAGACTGGAAGCAAGGAGTCAGTGGGAGCAGGAGAGAGCTCTTCTTTAGTTAAGCTGTATGGCTGAAAGCTTTCCCTGTCTAAAGCTGGCTTTCCATTGTGTGATCACATTCATAAGCTGGCTGAGCACAGTCTTCCTGCCAACCTTCACTCATGACTGTATTTTCAGGGGTGACTTTCTCTCTCACCAGCTACTGTCCATCTCCCTTTGTCCAGGTCTCCTGACTCCTCTACAGGTTGGCACAGGGTCCCATTCACTAAGTCCCAGAGGGGTAATCCCTATAACGCCAACACTGAGGGTTTGATAGACTCTTTTAAAAATCTTATAGATGTTCTCCAAGTTGCTAGCATGTTCCAGACATACTTCTCTCATTTGAAACTGGAATAAATTCTCTACCCTCATCTATTTGGGCAGAAATAAAGGAGAAGCTAAGTTAGAAGCAGCTAGGTTGGTCTCTTAGAAATGGATGTCAATTGATTTTTTTGAGTTTTCAGATTATGGTATTTAGACAAAAGAGAAAATGTTTGAGCCAGTTAGCCAATATGTACAACAACAAAATTATATATATCTTAAATGGCTAGGCAATTGATAATTGTATATTTAAATGGCTTTTGTAAATTATTTAAAAAGATCATCATAAAAAGAACTTTCAACTCTTCTGTTTGCCAACTCTGAGATAGACCAGGGATTCCTAGAAGGAATATTTTCAAAGGGAAGGCAAAATTCCAAGGCTTATTTCTGTAGCAAAATTTTTGTAGATTGAGTTATAAAAATTTTATGTCTGTATTCATTGCTTGGATACTCAGGAAATTTAAAAAAATTTTAAACTCACCTTGGTATGAATTTTTGGTTATTTAAATTTAAACCAAAATATTTTGTGGATTGATTTCACCTATAATTATTTCACTACTTCATTTTCTTTGTGTGATTCTTTGTCAAACAAGTCAGTGGAAGCTTCAAATGTAATAGAAGTTGATGATATAATAATATAAAAGAGAATTTGCATGAAGAACATAAGGTGAACAGCAGAAGCACCTGGAACATCCTTGTAGTACCTGGATAGCTCAGACTCATTATCATCTCTTTTATATCCATCACATGTTGTTCATTCCAACTGATGATCAGATTCCATTGGCTCTAGCACCTCACGTCCTTCCCCAAGTTCATTTCCTTCCTGTCCACTGAACGCCATTTCTTGCCTGTGGATTCAGTGGTCACTGATGAAATCCATGGATTTTAGACCCTTGCCTCCCCTAAGCACTATTCCCTACCTTCTTTTTCAATGTTACATATCTGACTGGGAGCTTTGATACTTTCCAAGGTAAGACATGGAATCTTTGCCACTATATATAAAGTGGAACTATTATCTTTGCAATCTGAAGCATTCCCCAGGCTTGTGATCCAGCTAAGCTGCTCATCCCATTGCTCCTAGGTCACACCATGTGCTTTCATGCCTCTCTGCATTTGTGTGTGTTATTTTATTTGCAAAGGTCACCTGCTCCTTTTCACTAAAATGCCATTCCTCCTTCAAGAGTCCCAAACAAACCCAGCAGTTTGGGAGAGTTTATCAAGCCCATATTTTTGGCTTCTAGAGAATTTATACATATTTTTATTTTGCAGTGGTTGCTTTTTCTTTCTTTGAAGAAAAAGATTTGTCCAGATTGTCCCTTGGTGACCTGTCCCTCTTCTGTTTGCAGGCTGTAGGACTGAATTGGCCTCACACTGAACCTGAATGTTGGGCTGTCCTTGACTCCAGTTGATCTGAGTAGCCTCTGCTGGCTCCAGTGACAGATTCAAGGATGTCTAATTGGAGTGAACCCAAATTACTATGGTGGTGACACAGATAGGTCACTTCCCTTCTAGGTTTAGGTGGTGTGATAGAATGGGGCTGGCATTCCCCTGCCACAAAGAAGACCTTCCAGAGGATCCAAACAAGCACTTTGAGGAAGAACACATGAGAGGAGGAGGCTGGAAACATCAGCGAGAGCCCAAATGAGGCCAAGACTGAACTCTTTCTATCTTCTGGGCCAGCTTTTCTGAATCAGAAACAGACAAAGATTAATGAGCTAACTAACTAGTTAACATTCTTTTGAGTAAACCAACACAGATAAGATTCATTTATTTACATTTATTTTTGCATCTCAGAATATTACAGGATACTGGGAACATAATAGATGTTTAATAACTGAAAAGATGGGAAGGGACCAGGGCTGTAGTTTCTCCTGAGTGCTTTCAGCTTGGCTATATGAATGGCAGTGCTTCCCTCTGATATCTTTGGATTTCAATCCTTTTGTATTTTATTTCTTGGACAAAGTATAAATGTGTCAAAGAAAGGACTTATGCAAGAAGAAAAATCAAGAAATTTATATTTCTCACTGATTTTTTTTTAAAATAAGGAGCATGTGAAAGAATTTGCAGGACCTGACATTTTTTTTTTGGAAGGCACTGGGCATTGAGAAATTCAAATTGTGAATTTGCATCTCCTTAAGGTGAAATAAAGTGTTAAATTAGGATTTTTAAAAATAAAATATTTTGTATGAGTTATCTTCTGCTTGTTTCACCAGATCTGCTCTCCTCCTACCCTGTTCTGCCCCAGGAGACAAGACTTGCATGGCCCAAGCCAAGGGGAGCCTTATCATTTGGTTTGGTCAGTAGAAGCTCAGAAGAAGGTAGGATGGGAAAGTCGAGTGTTGAGATGGTATATTTGTGTCCTTGATGCTCCTTGAATGGGGGCACAAATGCAGTTAATCCTTGACAATGGATTCAGGGTAGCCTTCTCTATAGGACCTCTGGGCCTCCAATTCTGGAAACTGATCCCTCCTCACTGTTGCCACTCACCCTGGGTTACTGCTGCATCCCTTAAGATTTTTCTACACTTTTGCAAATAAACCTGCTTGAATTGCCTAATTTGAGTGTGCCATCTGTTTTCTGTTGGAAACCCAAGCAATACATATATATTTCAGAAATAGAAAAATTGAACATGAACAATACTTTCATCCTGCAACATGAAATACTGTCTTTTAAAGCTGGTGGAAGAGCAGGACCATGTTAGCTGTGTCCACAGGAAATGACTAAGAAGGCCAGGGAGGGGTTGGTTGAGGGCTTCCTCGGGCTTTAAGTGCTCTGCTCATTGCAAAACCCCAGGGTACCCTGCACAGGGTAACACGGGCTTGCTCAGGGGAAGGTTGATAACTGGAACCATTTCTGCTGAGTAGGAAGACAATGAGAGCAAAGCAAGTACATTGATTTGAGTGAAATGAGGCTGAAACCTCCATCAAAAAGAGCCACAGCTGGGTGCAGTGGTGCATGCCTGTAATCCTAGTGGCTTGGAGGCTGAGTCAGGAGAATCACGAGTTCAAAGACAGCCTCAGCAATGGCAAAGTGCTTAGCAACTCAGTGAGACCCTGTCTCTATACAAAATACGAAAATAGGGCTTGGGATGTGGCTCAGTGGATGAGTGACCCTGATTTCAATCCCTGGTACAAAAAAAAAAAAAAAAAGTCCCAAACAACTTATCTACTTTGGACCTTGGAATTTCCTTAAGTATAAATGTCCTATAATAATACAGACCGTAGTTGTACTTCAAACTTCAAAGTGGGAGGGATAATGAGTTTACCTTGGAGGTTTGGTTTAGGTCACTGTAAATTCATGGTGATTTTTAAGGCTTTGTCAAGTACTGGTTAAAGAAATGTCCAGTTTCCTTAGACCTCCTGAGCTGAATCTCACTCCCTAGTCAGAGCCAGGAGTGTTCCCTCCTACACCCGTCTAGAAATGGGCTGCTCATCAAAAGCTCCTGGTCCTGAGGCTCTGGCCCCACTTCTCTGAGAATCTTCCTGACTCCTCTCCCAACGTCCTTCTTTTCTCTCCGCCCTACGAACAGGGCTGCGCTCTGTCTCAGCTTGGCTTCCTCTAAAGTGCAGCTGTAGCAATGTGGAGTTAAAAATAACGACGTCTTGTGAGACTAGCAGGGAGGAGGGAGGGGAGCCTGTTCATTAAGAGCTTTTAAGTTTCCCAGCACCCTCTGAGTCGGGAACAGCCTGGCTACAAATGTCCCTGCCCAGGCCGGGAGGGCTGCATCCCGAGTCATACCTAGGTGTGGTGTGCAGATTTAGGGTGATAAGGGAAAAGCACTCACTCAGGCCCAGGACCTGAATCCCAGGTGGAGAGCAGCCAGGGCGGGAGTCAGCTGTCTGAGCAGCCTGGCCTGCAAAGTCACTGACCAGCCAGCGCTCTGGCTGTAGGCAAGCTAACCCCACAGGGCAAACCAGAGGTCTGTAACCAAACCCAATCCATGCCAACTGGAGGCCACAATCAGAAGTACTGAGAATGCCCAGTTGTAGGATAACTGTGTTAGGGTACAGTTTTCTAGAAGACACAGTAACAGAAATACATTACAGGTAGGTGTTCTAGCCCCGTCTTAATGGATAACAGCCTACTGTCATTCATGTGTTCAGGACACCCATGTTGATGAATCTCAGTACAAGAAAGAACTCTCTGAGGAGAAGAAAGACTGTCCAAACATTTCCTAAACATCCGTGACAGATGTCATGGTCTTGAATTCCCAGACCACATGGAGACTACATGCATTTCAGTTCATGCTTCCTGGAATCCATGTGTGCAAACGTTCCAAACCAGGCCACATGCAAACAGCACTCAGGTTGTCTGTGAAGCATCAGCGTGGCATGGAGGATAAGGAACCAGGCTGTGTGACGAACGTGTCTGTGAGTCTGTCAGGTTCATCCCAAGTGTTTGCTCTGTTGTCCAGGTCAATGCCTTCGACCCCTTGTGCACCTGTTCTTGGCCCAGCGAGCCTCTATCAGGGGTGTCGGGCAGACCAGCCCCTCAAACAGATGGTGAGAGTCAGTTTCCCACCACCCAACCACAGTGCACATTGGAGAAAGTTCCTTGAACACTTTCTTAAAAACATGACCTCGTTGCTTTTCCTGCTGAATTGTTAGTCGCTCCAGCTGATTCCCTTTCTGCACACATCACCATGTTGCAGGACTGCCAGGTCGTGTTGGTTGTTGGATTGGAGTGCAACAGGCATAGGCTGAGGCCCCTGGTGAGCCAGGGTGGGTGGCTCCAGAGCTGGAAACTTCTGCTTTCCTTGCTTATTTGGACCTGTTCCTGCTTTGTAGAGCCGGTCAAGCCTCCATTCTATTTGGGGGACAGAGTTCAGTCTTGGTCTAAATGTACGTAGATTCTGAGAGCTAAGTTCTGGGTGTCCTGGTACACAGCCCTGAGCTATGTTGGTGGTACAGGAAATCCAGGCCCTTCTCAGGGTCTTTTCTGGTCTCTGGAGGTCTGAGGACTAGAGCTGGAGAGGTTTGTTCCCCACAGGCAGCTGTAAAGCCCAGTGTTTACACAGCATTTGCATTATATAAAAGGCAACTATTGAGCACCATCATGAGCCAGGCACCATGCTCAGAGCATCCTGATAACTAAAATAGCACCTGCCGTCATCACACCCAGTCCAGAGATGGTCCTAACTCACTGGAGGAAGTGGCAGTGCTGAGGCTGGACCCTGTGTTCTTTTGCTCCCGCAGGGCCTCACAAATTGCCCTGGCAGCTGCCTGTGCCTGGGGCCTGCTCTTCTCTCTGGGCTGTAAGCTGCCCTGCCAGAAACTCTCCTTCCTTTTTCAGCTTCCCTTTATTCTTTGCCTGCTCCAAGAGGACGTGGGTGGCTTCCTCAGAGCAGGCTGCTCCCCAGGGTTGGGTCCAGGAAGAAGGACCAACAAGGGCAAAGTGGAGATTTCAAAGACTGCAAAGAAGAGAGTGCAGTTCCTCTGTGAATGATCTTAAAGCCCCAGCTGTCAGCTTCTTTGATGTCAAAGGACCTAAGGTGGTCACCAGTGTGGGTGGCAGGGAGAAAGGGGTGCCACAGTGCACCTCTCACCTATACCATGAGGACAGCACAGATTCATCAGGAATAAGCAGCAAACTAGAGCAGCTGAAACCACACTCAGAAAACCAAAAACCAAAACTTCATTTTGAGGGCCATAAATCAGAGCTGGCGAACCAGCAGAGTCACAAAATGAATTACTGACTAGAAACTGTCTCAGGCTTTACTAGCACGCCTGCAGCTTTCCAGCGAATCGTTACTTTCTGATTTCTTGAGTAATTGTTTGCAAAGACTTGTCTTTGTAAAATGCAAACATGCATTATTTTTTAGACATATGGTCAATGCTATGGGTGATCAGCTGTTGCCTGCTCTGGGTCTTGTCAGAAGGTCTGGAAGCCTTTCAGCCCTAATGTAGCTGACTTAGTTCTAAAATTGCTCCCTCTGCTTAATAACCCCAGGTGTCATGCCAACACCCCCCAACACCCACATGGGTGATCATTTCAGCACTGTGTGTAAAAGGTATTTGAAAGACACTTTGCCTTGCAATCATGTCCCATGAAAATCAAAACAGATGATGTAATAATGGAAAAATGTTAGTTTACTTACCCACAGCCAAGAGACTGCTCCTGTACCTCTTCATCTGGCTGTCCATTTATCTTCTTTAATAAGCCAGTAAACATAAGCCAGTGTTTTCTGAGCTCTGTGAGCTGTGATAGCAAATTACTGAGCCTGAGGAGAGGGTGATGGGAGCCTGAGTGGCAGCCACATTGGGTCGAAGCCTGGGGAACTGGGGAACTAGATCTTGCTCTTGGTGTCTGAGGTTGGGGTAGTCTTGTGAGGTGAGCGCTAAACCTGTGGAGTCTTTGCTAACTCCAGGCAGTCAATGTCACCCAGCTGGTATCCTGAGAGAACTAAAGAATTGCTTGCTGTGGAAACCTACACATCTGGTATTAGAAGTGTTATGTGACTAAAGAAAACTGGACTGTTTTGCCACCAAAGTCAAAAAAATTGAAACTTCGTTAAAAATAAAGGTCATTAAACTTGTCATTGCCCCGCTTTGGGGAGATGGAGAGACTCATCAGCTCAGGTCAGGGGTCGCAGGCCCACTTGTGACCTCAGGGAGGGCATCAGTCTAAATTCTGAGTCCAACAACAGGCTGCATAGACTCAGGGAACCGCCCGCCATAGTCCTGAATGACAACAGCATGAGGTTCTTTGACAGGCTGCACTGCATGGTTGAGACAACATTCTAATTTCTTAAAGGCTCAGATCCAGTCATGTCTTCCCAGAGAAATAAATGTTTAAATATTCATTCTTGTCACCTGGAGATAGGTGTGAATGTGTTTGCATCAAATACACAGATCAGGGCTCACCCGGGCAGCATCTTAAAATGTCTTTCTGACTGTTCAGGCCTCCTTGGAAATGTCTATTGTGTCTGCTTCCAGCATTACACTCTTTAAATCTGTTAACCAAGAGTTAATTGTTCGACAGGTACTCACAATTATTTTAAAATTGGTAAAATTATAATTGTTCTCATTTTTTAGTGCTTCTTCTATGACAGGCACTGGCTTATACATTACCTCATTTAATCATTGTAAAAACTCATTTAGTTAGCTTAGTTTTGAGAAGAGAAAAGGGAGGCTAGGAAAGATGGGTAACTAGTAGAATGTAACTAAGAACTAAATGGCAAGGGTAGATATCAAACACAACGCATGCCCTTGACCTTTATCCTGAGCAAGGCACAGGTCATGGCGAGCTGGTCTGTGGCCACAGTTGTTACTAATCCAGTCAACATCTAATGGCTGCCTACCATGTGCCCAGGACCGTCTTTGGTACTGGGTCATGAGACGGACAGATTTCATTTCTTCTTTGACAGGGTTTACACTCAGAGTTCAGTTGAGGTGACAGAATTTTTCACACTGAGTGCTGAGTAGAGATCAGGCGGAGGCAGGGAGACTTTGAGATGAAGGAAGAGGGACTTAGGGATGTACAGGAAGGGTCAGGGCAGGTCGGGAGAGCTGGCATCCTTTCAGTTCATCCAGAAAGACCAACCAGCTTCCATAGGTAGTGGAGACAAAGGCAACTCCACATCAGTGCAGCGGGCATCACTGCAGTGGTTTAGTTGAAGACCCCAAGGCAAGGAAATGCAGGGTAAGCTCAGGGGGTCACCAGCATGCTCCAGTAATAGCACCTGGGAGGGGACTGGGGGTCTTCCACAGGCTGGGCTGGGAGCAAGAAGGGCCTGGTGGTATCTGGAATGGGGGCCCTGGGGGATCTGTGAAGGAGGGAGGCAACATGATGACATTTCTTCTGTAGGGGAGCAGGGTGCTCAGGGTCTGGTGGCTGACATACTGGGTGAACTACCTGGAATTGATTACATAGGACCATCTGGGGCTTGGGAAATGGTGATCTCACATGGTTAATCCTGATCCACCATGAGGTTCTGGACGTTTTGCAGGTAGTGGTGTGTGGGTACACATGTGAGGCCCCCTGGCCCTTAGAGGACTGCAGAAGTACTACTGGAATTGACCGACTATTTTGAATGTCTCAATTTAGCCAAGTCCAATAAGGTTTTATTTGTTTTAGGCTGAAACTTGATGATCTTAGAATGGCAACCCCAGCTGCTTCATGATGATCTGAGGTGCTGAGTGCTTGCTGAAATCATTAAGCTTTCTAGTGTCTGTAGAGAGGACAGTGGGTAGAAAAGGAAGAGTTCCTAAGGGTCAGGATTGCTGGCTGCTCTAGGCTGCCTCGCGACCCTGTGTCAACAGGGGCCCTTCACATTTCTAAGCCACCCGGGGAGCCTAGGACTGGCACCCAAATTTCTTTATTAAAGTTTTTCATGAGTCAAAAATTTTCATAAATGTTTCTAGGCAATGGGAATATGATTGGAAATAGGCCAGACGTGTTTGTGTGTCTGGTTCTTAGGTTCAACCAAACGGGATGAATAACATGATAAAATCATTGCTCAGCCAGGGCAGAGTAGATTCTCTGTGGGGAGAAGGCTAAGATGGGACAGTGGCTTTTGGTAGGGCCTGTTTCATGCCAGGCCCTGAGCTTTGGTGCCCCATGGCATTGTGGTCCTGTGGTTCCTGGAAGGGTACTCCCCACCTCTGAGCAACTTTGGTGGTGCTCTCCTGTTTCTTAGACGAGGAGATGGACTCTCAGGATGGAGAGGTTGCTGCTGGGCTCCTGGGAAGTGGTGGAGGAGTTTGGCCCAGGCCTGTTTGCCCAAAGCTGAGCTTTGCCCTTCAGCATCCCCAATGCAAAGAGATTTTAGATTTTTGCATGAATGCCCTGGAGGCTCAAGTCTTATTTGTCCAGGGGGTTATTTTCTCTTTTAGTAGGATGGAACAGAGTAGTATAATCATAACCATTTGTTGACAATGGCAACGCAAGCTGCAGAGATAGAATTATAGTGTCAAGGTCTGGCAACTGCCATTTGCTAAAAGCGTGAAAATAGCATTTTAAACCCAGGATGACGGTGCTGCTGCATTCTGTCAAGCCAGACAGACTCTGCAAGCATGGCTATGTCAAGAGAAGGAATGATGCTGGGGCAGAGTCACAAGGACGCTGCAGGTTTGGCCCCAGTTCTGATGAATTGTGGAGATTGCAGCCCAGATGTTGTGCTGTTAATGCAGATGACACAATTATCATTACCTTGGCTTTTCTATCTCAAATAAGTTAACATCAGCAACACCTGCAAAAATGTTTATATGCATTAAAACTTCAAGTCACCTTATGTTTTGAGACATATAATCAGAAAACTGGAGTTAAAAAGGAAACATTTCCATTCCCTCAGTTTTAAAAATGACTTTCTGCAGACCTGAGTAAAAAAAACCTGTCCTTGGGCCGGGAGTGTAGTGCAGTGGTAGAGCGACTGCCCAGCATGCTCAGAGCCCTGGGTTTAGTCCCCAGCACTGCAAACGAACCAACAAAAGCACGTGTCCTGTTGAGTCCATCCACTCTGCAAGATTTTTAAAAAGTCATTGAATTTCCACGGTAGTTTAGCATGAACTAAAACCCAGCAACCATTTCCTCACTTGGGTGCCAGAGATGGAGAGACCAGAGAGCTGATTTTCTTATTATCTTAAAAATGCGCCAGCCCAGAGCAGCTTTGGTGCTTATTATTGATATGAAAGGGAGCTCATCATTTAATGTGCCTGCTCCTCCCTCCAGGGGTAGGCAAGGGTAGGTTGCTGTGGTTCTGGAAACAGACTGGTCACAATGTTCTGGGAGACATGCATTTGGCAGGGCGACGTGGACCTGTGGCATCTGGAATGGGTACTGCAGGGCGGGTGGAAACGCTTATCTGCAGAGCGAGGGAGCAACCTCCCACTTGCGGAAGTCAGAGCACACCCCACAGCCAGCCCCACTGCCCGCACCCCCCCTTGCTGTTGTGTAAGCTCCATTAATAGTGCTGTCAGGCTGGATTAATTCTGTGCATGATGATCAGAGAGTATTTTGACTTTGGGGCAAATCAAGCGATGGTGGACTATGCAACCCCGACAGAAAGGATAAACATTTATTAAAAGAGAAAGGTACAGGGCTTGGAGCTTGGTAGAGACTGCATAGAAACAAAAGCACACGGAGAATGAATTCCAGCTATAGATAAAAAAAAAAAAGCTTCAGGGATGATCAAGTACTTCTGAGTTATTCTATTCTATAGTATTTGATGCTTTCTAAAATCGGAGTACTTACTGCATGGTTGGCAATGTTGTTTAAAAAATTATCCATTAGTTTTTTTTGTGAGCAAGTGTAGGCCATTACTCCACCGATCAGTAACTAATGCAAGCAAAATGTTCTTTTTTATTCTTTTACAATGTGAGTCTCTTTTGATTTAGTACGGAAACAACTGGCCATTTGCAGGAAATCCAACTAATTGCAAGGAAAATGACAAAGGCCATGGTTCTCAAAGGTATTTAATAAGCCCTAGAAATTTGACTTAGAAAAAGGAGATGTTTGAAATACATCCATACCACGGATGCAGGAGAGTGAGGAGGCTGGAGGCTGGGGTAGACTTCCTTCTGATCTCAGGGAGGCGGTCTCCTCTCCGATACCCTTGGCCTTGCTTGGGGACATGTGTATGTACATATCTATTTGTTGATGGTGTTTGCTTGCTTTTACATGTGACTCAAAGTATGGTTCTTGTTTGACTCAACATGGAGCACTGTGGCTACATTGGCCACTATTACCCAGTCTTAGGAAAGGAGGAAAACAAGACCCCAAGAAGTTAGGAGATTTGCTCCTGATGGTGCAGTTAGTAAATGGAAACGCTTGAACATGAACCCAAGCCACTTGCATACCCGATGAGCCTTCTCTCCCTGTCACAGGAACAGGGTCTCATTTGTAGGCCCTGTGCTCAGTTCCTGCCTTCCAGGATGCTGTCCCCATTCAGAACTCTTTCTGGCGACTGTGCCTAATGAGGGACCTCCTTGGACAGAGCTTCTCTGCCCAGACGTGACTCTTCCCCTTTGGCCGCTTCTGTCACATCAGTGGTACAAAGTCTGAAGGAGACACCAAGCAGCCCTGGACACAGGAGACATCTGTGCCTGCCCCTTGGAGTAACTGTGCTGGTGGGAAGATGGACACTGCCTTGCCTCAGTGGTGCCTAGTCTGTAGTGACACAGCTTACTCGGGTTGGGTTCCAGATCTTTCTTTCCCCTGACTTAGGTTGGAGTCAAAAGTGAAAGGATCAGAGAAAAACCTGAAGCTGTGACTATGTGGCCCTATTCTGACCTCCCTCCCCTGGGCCCATTTCTACCTGTGTCTACATTCCCTTTATAGGCTGGTCATCTGCTTGTGGCAAGGCTCCTAGAAACCCACTGTACAGCATGCTTGAGCCCCCTCCGGACTAGGGCCCACCTAGGGAGCAGGGGCATGCCCTAGAGTCAGGGGTTGACACTGGCTTACCTCCCAGTTCCCCACCTCTGGGTCTCAGAGGCTCTGAGGGAGCTCAGCCCTGGACAGTCTATCTGAGGAAGAGGCTTGGAACTCTGTTTAAGGAAGAGCAGGACACGTTTTCTTTCCATGGTTTGAGATGAGAGACAGGTTGAGAACAGCCAGGGTTGTTCACACTAATGGAAACGATGGACCTTCTTTCGCCCCGAGGGGTGAGCTGTGGAGAACTTCTCTGAGAAAGGGCTTCTGCTCTGGGGTGGATCTGTCTTCCTCCTGTGTCCCTGGAGGAGTGTGACCAAGGTCCCGCCTCTGCCCTGGAGCACAGGTATGCCCTCCTTTGTCTTCAGCAGTACCTACCTGGTCGTGACCATAGCTGAGCTTGCTCAAGACCAGGTATGATGACTTTCCTTTCCTGTACAACCTGCTGCTTTTCCTGGATTCATGAATATCTTGTTTTTCCCCAGGTGCAGACTCTTTGCTAACCTCAGATGTGCTTCTGGCTTTCTAAATATCCTCTCACTATATCCACCGGCTTCAGGCCAGTTCTCGGGGAGGGGCCTCCTGAGCTGGCTGCTGTGGTCCCCAAGGGCTCTGTGCTCACTTTAACCCTATGGGATCTGTTTCTTCCCTTTATTGGAAAAATCTCTCCCTTTGCTAGAGGGTAGAAGCCAGGGCCCTGCTGCCAAGGCACTCAGAGGTGGGTGGCTGGGACTCAGCCAGGATTCTAGAGGTGGGCTTCCTGTCCTAGAAATCTTAGAGGACTTCCAGGCCCCTAACAAACAGCAAATGGCAAAACCTGAAAGAAATTTCCTTCACTTCATCCCTAGGAAAGGGGTTGGTGGAACTCCAGTGACTCTGCAACTACTCTGGGGCTTTAGGTTCCTGAAGTCCTTGCTTTTGGTTAGAGTTTACTCTCTTTTGGATTAATAGTTGAGACTAAGAATTTGTGGTTGGTGACTCATCAATTCCCAGTAGTTGACTCTGAGAAAACATGAATAATTTTTCCAAATGTGTTGCTTTTGTATCATTGATTCAGTTTGCTGGCACATCCCTGGGGTCTAAAATTGTGAAACAAAGCACAAGTTGAGATAGAGAATTATGCGTGAATGCTCAAGCTCCTAGCCAGCTGGCCTACAATCATTATAACCACGACAAGTTTCTATAATCATACCCTGCTTTCATGTCACCCAAGTCCAAGACTTGAGGCCAGTAAGAAATTAATTAATTAAAGGGATTTAAGGTTCCTTAAATTTCAGCAGGAAATTTAAATTTCAGCAGGAAAGCAGAGTTGACTATCTCACCTATCTGAGAGACAGGTGACTGAGAAACAGGTGTTATAGTCAGGAGTATTGCTTGTGGAAATGATCTTGAACTTGGAAGTTCTCCCTCAATTTCAGATCCTCCAGCAGCCAGAGGTTTGCACTGGATAGTGTATGGAACATGAAGGGCCGTTAGACATAGATGTGGTCATTCTGCTCCTTTCTGGGATTTTGCAGTTTTTGGAAATATACTAAATGCTTTGTTTTATTGCCTTTTTCCACATTAAATGTAAAGATTAGAAGATGAACTCAAAGACAGCACCTGTCCTCCTGAGTGACTGCAAAGGAAGCCTGTTCTGTTGTATCAGGGGCCTCAGGACATGGCTACAGGGTCCTGCCTAGGCTGTGAAGCAGCTGACCCTTCCTGTCCCCCTCTCTCTGAAGCTGCTCTCCCCCTCCTCCCTGTTTTCTTCCCGAGTGATTCCTCTGGGTGGTTGACCCCACAGGTGGAACCTCCCACCCTGACCTCTGGCTTTCAGTGCCCAGGCCTCCGGAAATGTTATCCAGAGACAGAAACCTGTCTGGACAGGTCCTCTTGCTCTTGCTCCGGACCATGTCCAGTTTACATCTCCTTCCAGCTTTTATCATTATTTTCATTTGTTAATTCATTTTTAGTCTCTTCCACATGATGTAGGTTTCATAAAAACAAACTCTGCCTTCATGAGCACTTTAGTCAAACGCATGGAAGGTATTGGCTTGGAAAGGGTGTGAGAATGTCTTTGAAGGGTAGAGGGAAACACAACATCTGGAGCCTGAGCTACTTTTTGTATTCTAGAGTTGCAGAAGAAAAATCACGTCAAGGGAGGGGAAGAAGGAGAAACGCTCACTAATGAGGTAATTTACAATCAGTGAGTAATTGCAGATGCATTTCATTGTCTGAAGCTATCTCCTATTGTAGACATGCTTTATGACTTCACTGTTCTCTAAAATATATTTTCCTAGCTTAGGAGCTAACACAAGCCTGGAGTTAAGGAGTTACAGCCGGCTGAGGAGAGGCGTTTTGCGGTTTCTAAGAGCTAGCCTCCTGCGTCCTTCTCCTCTTAAACTTCCTTTCTCTCTTCCCTCCCCTTTTTATCCTTCTTTCATTCCTATTTTTGTTCTTTTCACATTTTTCCCCTCCATTAAATTATACATAATGGTACAAGCTAATAGTAATGCTATTAAAAATAATAGTACTATTAAATGTCAAACAACGTTCAAGGGTTTATATAACATAATACACAACTTCATATTCCAACATCTCCATTTTCCTGACTCCCATTCCTAGAGCCAAGCACATCGATTCTTTAAGATGCTCCTTCTGGCATTTATAGATCCCTGTGCTTTTACATAATGTTTGAATGCTGTTCTCTTTTCATTTATCAGTTGAGACATGATCTGATGGACTTCTAACATAGCAGATGAGGATTGAACTCTCTTGCGTCACCATCCCTTCTGCTTCTCTTCATCTCCGGATGTGACTGTGTTCCAATTATTGGTTAAGTAGATATTCAGTGTTAGCATGATTGCACCTAGGGAAATTTTGTTCACAGCTGGACATTGTCATATGTGGGATCCCCAGGGGCAGACCTGAGCACATATTGGTTTACTTGGTGTGTGTGTGGGGGGGCACAGGCAACACCAGGGGTGGAGTAAGGAAATGGCAAAGGAGGAAGGTGGGAACTGGAGCTTAACCCAGTGAGAGGGATCCTGGGAGATGGTGTGGAATGCACACTTACTGTTTTGGTGTGGGAGAGAGCTGGCATATCCTGTCAGTCGTTTGCTGAAGGGTCCACTCGATAGTGGTGACCTCCCCAGCCCTTCAGCCTGCTGGCCAGGCAGCTTGACCTTCCCAAGCTTTAGTGAAAGGAGATGCAAGTGCTGGCACTTGGAAGCTGCCTCAGAACACCAGCTTCATACTGCATTTTGATAATATTTCTGTGTTTTTCCCCCCTGAAATTGCCTTTTAAAATCTAGTGTTCTTGATTCTTCCTATAAATTCTTCTTGTACCTCCAACAGTTTCTCAACACAGTATTTGCAAAGTTAATCACATCAAGTTATCTGTCAGCCCCAACCTTTTCCTTGGGGAAGTCCTGGAGGGCCTCTGTAATCCCTGGAGATGGCGTGCCCTCGGCAATTCTACACAGATGGCCCTGGGACTCCCAGGGATAATCAGGCCATCTGAACTGGAATCCCTTGTGCCCTGGCCAAGGGCTTCTCTTCCTTGGCTTACTTCTGAGAAAGCTGGTCACTCAGAGATCAGTCTGGCTGGAAGACGTCCTGAGCCTGGAGTCCTGCTGAAACAGGGGAGTTTCTCTAGCTTGTCCCTTCTCTGCCCTGGTAGAGGACTTTGGAGTGGCTTTTTTTTTCCGTATTTAATGTTTTCCTTTTTCTCTGTTTATTCCCTCATTTTGATAAAATAAACCTTCCAGTGTCTTAGAAAAGGTGCTTGGAGAGTGACATTTTAAACCTTGCATGTCAGACAACATCTTTATTTTTTGTTGATTGGTGGATTGACTGGATAGAGTTATTTGTTGGAAATAATTCACCTACATTTCTCTGGATTCTTCTACCTTCTAAGGTTGGCATTAAGAATTACGAAGCAATTCTGATTGTATTTGGCCTATTGTTGATATTGTTGAGAGCATCTAGAATGTTCCTTGCCCCCACCATCCTGAGGCTTTAAGATCAAGTCCCCTAATTATGGGCTGATTACCCAGTGAGCTGTGTACCAGGTCCTTTAAATCTGCAAGTTCATGTTCTCTATTTTGGAAGTGTCCTTAATTTAGTTTGTGGATATGTTTCTTTTCTTTTTTCTTTACTGCATTTTCTGTATTTTTTTTCCTGGTACTCCTGTGATCTCAATGATGAACTTTCTGCTCTAATTCCCTAATCATCTCCTATTTTTTCACTTCGTTCTTTTATAAACTCTTCTTTCTGAACTTATAAACTCAGCTTTATTTACCTCCTCTTTCATTTACTTTTCCATTTCAGATAGATGTTTAAGTTTTTAAGAGCTCCTTTTAGCTTTTTGAATGTTCATTTATCTAACGCATCCTACCAATAATATATAATGGATTCAGTATTTTCTCTTAACCTTCTCAATAAACCAGTGAGTTCAGTCTTTATAATTGTGGTATAATTTTTCTCCTCTGAGAACAGTCTCTGTTTTCTTCAAGTTGCCTTTTTCTGTTTTGATTCTGACTTTGTGTTTGATATTTATTTTTCTGTGCAAGGCTTTCCTTGGATGCTCAGTAATCCTTGCTGGTCTGCTTGTTTTTGAGAGTCAGAATCTGACCATAGTTGGTGACTCCAGCATCTGTGTAGGGCCTGTCACCTCTGTAAGGAAACTTCCAGAGTGAGGCTATGGTCTGTCTCTTGGCATTACTGCTTCTATTTGAGGCTCAGAATGACCCTTTCTAGAAGAACTCCATACTGTATGATTAGCTTGGCTAAGTGCAAAACTTGCAGGAGATTTTGATGGCTGAGGTGGAGCTGGAAACATTACTTCCAGAAGATCACTGATCGGGGCCAGTGAGGGCCAGTGAGTTGTAGCCGCTCATCCCTGCCGCTGACCCCCCTGACTGAGTGGGGCCCTATGCCACTAGAGGCTTGTCTGCAGTTCTGCTGGAGGTGGTGGCTCCCATGGGGCTTCCCTGGGCTCCTGCTCCAAATTCTCCTGGGCCCCATCCACGCCTCCTCTGTGAACTGGGGTGACAGTGATTATTTCCTATGGTCTCTGGAATACATTGCAACATGATTTGGCTTAAAACAACACAGATTTATTCCAGCACGGTTCTGAAGTCAGGAACCTGAAGTCAAGGCATACCTTTCAGGAGGCTTCTGAAGAGAACCCGCTTCCTCACCTTTCCCAGCCCCTAAAGGCTGCCTGCGTTTTTTGCCTTCTTCTCCCATCTTCAGAGCACATCACTCCATCCTTCAGTTATGCTTCACATCCCCCTTTTCTCCCCTTGAGTCTCCTGCTTCCCTTTTGTAAGGATGCAGTGATGGCATCAGCCCACCTGAGTAGCCCAGTGTTGTCTTCCCACCTCAGGAGCCTGGCATAACCTCAGCAAGCTCCCTTCTGCCATCTGGGTGACACAATCCTCATTGGTTAATAGGGTATGATGCCTTCGGAGCCACCATCTCGTCAGCACTGGATGGGCCTTTCAATGACCCTCTGGTTCCCCTCCTACAGACTCCCCGGTCCCCTCCACCTTTACAGAAGCTCTGACTCCTGGAGTGAGCTACTGTGCCCCCTGTACTTTGAGTGGCTCTGATTTCCTGGGTGAAGCCTGGAGATACACCCACAGCAGCATCAATGTGAGTCAGATTTCCCTAAAAGATTCTTCTGTCTCTAGCCCGGAGGGTCAAGATTTGGCCACCAACTGTCTGGCTGCTTGAAAGGTATAGTGCAGAGGGCTGTTCATGGGCCATGCCAGTCCACTCATTGGCTTAGTTTTACTGTTTTCAGTTTGGTCCACCCTCGCCTGCCTGCTGTGGGAGACCAACACAGAGATCCTTTGCCTGGAGTTCTCTAGATGTGGCCAGTCCCTGCAGTGTGTGGAGGCAGGAGCAGCATCTTCAGGGCAGGAGCAGGAAGCTCTGGACCTCTGAGGGCACCATTATCAGGCTGTCTCCACATGCCTTTCCTCCCCTTCCACTCCATTTCCAGGGCACCTGCTGCTGTGTTCCTAACCTTCTGGAGCTTCTGTGTCTAAAGAAGATTGCTTCACATTCCTTACAGTCTTAGAACTTGGCTTCTGGAATCAGCAACGACAGCTCTATCCATCTGCTTAATGCTTCCAAGATTTTGTTATTTCTTTTTCTTCCTATTTTTGTGAGTTTTTTTAAAAATAAACATTATTTTGAGATAATTCTGGAGTCTCATATAGTTAAAAGAAATAATTCAGAGAAATGCCATATTCCTTTTACCTAGTTTTCCCCAATATAATGTCCTGTGTAACTATAGTACAACATCAGAATTGGAAAATTGATATAATCTACCACCCTTATTCAGATTTTACCAGTTTTATACAGACTCAATTGCATGTGTATTTAGTTCTATGCAATCTTAAAAAAATATGATATAGATATAGATAAATACAGGTAGGGATGTTGATTTGGGAGGGTTGTCAAAGGTGGAATCCGGACCTTGTTGCAACTAAGCATGCTGTCCACCGTCCAGTTACACCTCCAGCCCCTGAGAGATATTTTTTTGAGCCAGAGGTGGAAGTGCATGCAAATTCACACCTTCTCCAAGTCCATCACCTCCTGAGGACCCTGCTGTGGCTGCTGGGCTGTCACCCCTGGGCACTCTTCCTGTTTTATATTTTTTTAAGGAAAGAAGTTCCTTTACTGTAGACTTTGGAAGGAGCAAAATTGGATGCTGTACCCTGTGTGCCATCTTTATCCGAAAGTTGAATAACTCAGAACAGAACACAAGCTATCTTGATTTGGTGAACAAGAGCAGAGTATGGCCCACTTTTACCTTCTCTGCTATTTTGCCCAGGGGCTGATGGGTCAGCTGCCAAAGCTCTTCACTTCTTTATTGGGTTGAGACTATTCTGTATCCTTTGTTAAGAATTTTTATTTTTATTTTTATCAGCCTAGAGAAAGGCATTTTGCAAGGCAGAACAGAATCAGCACACCTTAAGTTTGTGATGTAAGGTTCTCTCTGGGCCAGGCTGCTCGCATTATACCTGGTGGGTTATTTCAGTCAACATTGACAAAAAGGAACTAAGAGCATTAAGATATTTTCCATTCTCTTCTTACAGAGGAACATTGCATTTTCTGGTCTCTGCAGGAATAAGTAATCAATGGACCTGTGATATGCATATAATGACAGGGATCCATCTCTAGACATGTGGTTACATCTGAATCCCCTAAAAATGACACCTGGTAGTTGGGAGTCTGGAGGTTGAATTGTCTCAATGTCCCCCTTGCATTCAGTTTAACGTACTCGTTGGACATTCGCACTGTATGTCTGTGCTCTAAGTCAGGAAGTAGGCTTGGAGGTGTGTGAGACTGTGCAAACCCAGCAGCATCTGAGCTGAACGTCCACATGGGAGTGAAAAGAGCCCAGCATTTTGTGTTAGCCTTTCACATCTACTGTGCCTTATGACAGAATGTGTTTAGCGGGGTGAAAAGAATGCTATTTTACAAAATCCATTCTCTTTCAGTGGGTTTTTCTGGAAGGTGAGTCTGTGTGATAATTGTGTTTCATTGGCTGTTTTTGATGGGGAAGAGACTGGCAGGAGAGGAAGGTGGTGGACATTTACAAACGAGTGATAGTATATTTTTTTACTCTGCAGCTTTTTGTCTTGGCCTCTCTGCACTGCTGATTTAGAGTGTGAGAACTGCATTACTGTAAATTCAAACAAGAAGGAACTCTTTCAGTTATCTGTTGATGCATAAGAAACCATTCAAAATCTAGTGGCTTAGAGCAACCGTTATTATTGCTCATGCGAGCTTGCTTGACTGAGAGAAACACGTGACCTTGGCCAGGCCAGACTGACCTTGGCTACATTAGGTCATGCACCTGTGGTCAGCTGCAGAGTGCAGGGGGCTGGCTGATTCAGAATGGCTGTTTTCCTGTGGGGTGGCTTCTGGTGCAGAAAACTGGCCTGGGCTTGTTCACCGGGAGGCTGCAAGTGTGCTCGCAGGAGCAGGAGCAGATAGGAGCTGGCTCACAATCCCTTCTGGAGCCTTCTGTGGGCCAAAGTAGGTCACAGAGCCTGTCCACATTCAAGGCTGATCTTGACGGCTAAGAGAAATGTCAACAACACAACACAAGCTATATTTTCATGTGCTATTTTCTGTACCTAATCGGGGTCTTTTCTCTTGCATTCCAGCAGACTGATGCTTCAAGTTCTAGCTCAACTGTCACCTTCTCTGGGGCCCTGCTCTGACTTCTCCTGAAGACTGGGCCACAGTCTCTTTGTGTCCCCACTAGCCCCACATCCATTGTCTGCTCAGTTCTCTGTTCCTTGAGGACAGGAGCTGCTTCCAACCCTCTTTACATCTCCAGTTCCTGTCCCAGCACTTGGCCAAGAAATATCCTCCAAATAAGTGAGGTGAAGGCTACTGTCATCTTGAGGGTATCTTCCCTCCCACCCTTCCTTGAATACATGAACAAAATGTCGCACCATTTGACAAGTTATAAATGGAATGAAGACACTCTGTTCCTCTGGGTGTTGGGAATTTGTGGAGTTCATTCAGTGCACTGTAGCCTTGATGCTTTGATTGATCTCTTGGGGTGGCTGCTCTCTACTTTACAGCCTTCTTGTAGTGCAGGTAAGTGGGCAGGTTCTAGCACTGTGAGCACAAAGCCTGTGGCCAGCTGTTCAGGACTCCCTGGTGCTTCTGCAGGGCTCAGCTTGAGAGTCCTTTTCTTTAACTGGCAATTTGGTGCCATGGGGGTGTTGTTACATAGTTCTGGGGGCCTAGAACAAGATACCCCTTTGTAGCAAACACCTGCTTCTCAGCATTTGCCTCTTATTTCATGTCTTTTCTCCAGAGAATACACACACTAGGGTGAGTGCCTATAGTTCAGACTTCCTGGAGTGAGAAAGATCAGGGAAAACCTCATTCCATACATTTCATTCGACAGAAGCGACCCTGGAGGCCCAGAGAAGCAAAGTCACATGCTCAGCCACACAATGACTTTTGGTTGTAAGGACAGGATTTGTGCAGCTAGAATAGCTCACAAGCATTCTAGAGAAGCAAGATTGCCAGCCAGAAGGCTCTTGCCCTTGTTAAGCCAGGCGACATACCATGTGGTGAGAGTCCACCCTTAATGGAGACTTCTTCTCTTTGAAAATGCATCTCTCACTTCCCAGGTGGCCAGGTGTGGAGGCAATACCTTTTTGGACTAGAAGTCTATGTAGCTGAGAACCATTTGGATCCGAATTATCTTGTTAGATGCAGATTACTCAGCACATTCTAACACCTTCTGAATTCTTGGGGATTTGGGATGGAAATCTGTGTTTTGAGCAAGTGCCTAGATGATTCTGATGCACTTTGAAGCCTGAGAATAAGGAAATATAATACATTGTTAGGAAAAAAAGTTATGGAGAAGTATATTAACATGAGGGGTGTGGGAGGAGTGCATTTTGAATGGATTAGTCAATGAAAATACCTTGGATCAGAGACTGGAAAGATAAGAAGTAGTTGGCCATGTAGAGACTTATGGTAAGTACTGGGATAGCAGTGAGTGTAGGGGCCTGACCAGGAGTGAGCCTTGGAGTTCTTTTTTTTTTTTTTTTTGGTACCAGGGATTGAACCCAGGGGTACTTAACCACTGCACCACATTTCCAGCCCCACTTTCTAAAACATATTTTATTTAGAGACAGAGTCTCACTGATTTGCTTTGGGCCTCACTAAATTGCTGAGGCTGCCCTTGAACTCAGCATCCTCCTGCCTTAGCCTCTGGAGCCACTGGGATTACAGGTGTGTGCCATGGCGCCAGATGAGCTTTGCAGTTCTAGAGGAGAAAACACTTTGCTAAAACCATCCCATTGCCTATCAATCTTAGAATAAAATTCAAATTCCTTACCATGCTCTGTAAGACCTTATATGATCTGATCTCTGCCCACTGATAAGAGCTGGCCCACATAGCTGAGTGTGGTTGTGTGGCTGGGGAGAGTGACTGGCAAATATAGTCTCTAGCTTCACCACCCTCTTGGTCTGGGCTTTACACTATGGAGATGGAAGTGCAAAACTGGAGAATATGGTTTAGTAAGCTCTCAGAAGGTGAGCTGAAACCCAACCACTGAGTTTGGCAGGGTGAATTTCACTGGTGACCTTGACAGTGGCCATTGGATGGAGTCAGAGGATTCTGATCAGAGTGGTTGGCAACTTTCACGGGACTTGCCTTGTCTGAGTGGCATGTTGGCCAGAGAGGTGCAGAGCCTGGGGGATCTTTGTTTAAGCTGGGGGGCCCATAGCATGTTTGAATTCTGATTGAACTGATCAAGTTTGGAGGGAGACACTGACAAAAGAGGAGAGGCAAGAACGAACATGTAGAGAAAGGAAGAGCAGAAAGAATCCTATGCGCCAAGGGAATGGCTGGCCTGGAAAACCTCAGGGACAGTTGATCCTTTTGAATCCCAAGGCCAACTTGTTCAGGAAAAATGAGTTTCATTCCTTTTCTCCCCCTCCTCTGCCTCCTCCTCCTATTGTGTAGCATATGGTCCTTGGCTCCTGGAACCCACAGTTCCCGCTAATACCATTTATTCATTCAGCAAGCCTTTTGTGCACCCACTCTGTAAAATGTGGCCTACTCAAGTGCAGGGGGGGGGGCATCTGGATAGGGGTGCTTGCCAACAGTGAGGAGATGTTCTGTTGCCTACCCTTGAATTCCTAGCTGTCGGTTTCCTGGGAGAGCTGATGGTGTGGACCATCTGTCCATACTCACAAGTCGGGTCTGGGAGGGGGTCCTTGCCTGTGAATGGGTGGGCTCAGGAGGGGAAATTGGAGGGGATTTCTGCCCTCCCAGCCAAATGAGCAAAAGCACCCTTCCAGCCCTCTTTATGTCTCCAGTTCCTGGCCCAGCACTTGGCCAAGAAATATCCTCCAAATAAGTGAGGCAAAGGCCATTTCTCTGGTTCTTTCATCTACCCCCTCCAAGTTTTATTGCTGCTGTCATCTTGAGATCTTCTCTCCCTTCCTTCCTTGAATACCTGAAAAAATGTTACACCACTTGACAGGTTATAAATGGAAGAAAGACACCCTATTCCTCTGGGAAGGATGGTGACCAGTGTCACAGTCAGGTCTGTTGACACATAAGCTATCTTCAGGTTAATGCGTTCATGTCATTTAACCAGAATGCTCCTTTAAGGACTGGGTATCTTGCTAGAAATCAACAAGTTATTTTACGAATGCATGCAGGAGCTCTGTTTATTTTGAATGCTGTCTTTTATCTGCACAGGTTTTTCTTGAGTACACTTATCTCACATCATTCTTTGATGCATAACTAAAAAGCTAGAAGGCACCCAGAGGGGATCTTGATGAAAAACACACTCTCAAATTGGATATCCAGCTCATTGAACAGTCCAGATCACTGATTAATAGCTTACTATGCACCAGGCAAATCCTGATAGTAGGAAACATGGCCAGCAAAAAGATCGCTTGACTGTGTTTACAGATATGTGTTTAAATAGGTTTCTGTGAGGTGGAAGCTGTGAGTAATTTCTATCTATGTAAAATATGTTCTGAATTTTAAACCAAAGACTTACACCAAAATCCTAAAACATAAATCACTTGAAAGTAAGTAGGCTTAATTAGCTAGTTCTCCTCATTACTAATATGCAGCATAATTAGAAGAAATGCGTGACGGATCAGGGAGAACTAAAGGGACAAGAAGGACGGGACAGATGAACACCAGGGTTGACTTAGTACAGAGAAGTGTCTGACCAGAACTCCCAGGGGTACAGAGACTGTGTGGAGTACTTGGGGTGCATCATGACAGTGGCAGAAAGGGGGAAAAACATCTGAGGCTGGGTAGAGCAGCTGCCAGGCTCCCCACCTGTCCACATTTCTGGATCTGAGCCTACAAAAGATGTGCTTTCCCATGGGTGGGAGTCTCTGGGAATGATGTAGGAAGGGGATTCCTACCCCCTTGGCTGATGGATTTATACTGATGAAAAATCCATTCGTGTGTTCTGGAATAGAAACACAGCCAAACAGCGAGAAGGAGCCAGAGCGCCCATGGCTGTGCTCCCCAACAGAGCTTGTAGTTTTGTAGCAGTGCCTAAGAAGGAAGCCTGACTTCCAGTCTTGTTGGCTCCTGTCCCTCCTGTCCCTGCTGGTGAGTTGGGGCCTTTTCCCCAGGCTGCAATGATCCCTGGGAATGGAGAGGCCTTCTGTGTTTGGCCTGGCAGGAGGGAAGCACCTGCAGAGAGCATCAGAGGCCTACCTTCCAGGACTCAGAGCCTGTGGTGGGCCCCAGCACCTTCTAGGTCGGAAACACACGCCAGGCGCTGGGCACTACACACGGGCATCTGTGCCCAGAACAGCGCTGAATGCCGTTCGTGCTAGGACTGAATCCCTGGGTGGAAAGCGGTTTCTTTCCTTTCCCTCTCATCAGCGTGGTTTGCCTGCTGAGAGGGAAGGAGACCGGTTCTGTGGACATCTCAAAAACTAACACTTTCATTCTTTTGTTGCCTCTTCTTTTGGGGTTTTAAATCCTGCCTGAGACTCCAGGAGAAAGGCTGAGCTAATGGATCCATCTGTGACGGCACTATTTTAAGCAGCCGATAGCCTTTGGTTGAAAGACGGTATTAAGACGCTCTGCGCTGTTTCTCTTCCTTCAATATACGGAGTTACTGAGCTGTCTTCAAAGTAGCAGAATTGGCAGGCAGACCAGAAGTGCCTTGGCTTCCTTCAAATAGATGAGCGGAGATGCCTTGGGCTTGGGCGAGAAGAGGCTGTGGGCAGCTGGGGCCCAGGTGATGGCTTCCTGTGTTCCCAGCCTAGTCCCCCAAGTGCCTGGGAGGAGGCCCCTCAGTGCAGGAGCTTGGCTGGGGCCTTGTGGTGTGGGAGAATCAAGAACTTTTTAATACCCGTCATTCTGTAGGCTTTCGCGTGGGGCCCACTGGGCTCTCTGAACAAGAAAGGTCACCTGTCAGCCACTTCACCTCTATGTTCTGTTCAATGACCCCAGGCGTTCCTTCCTAGCTCAGCCTATAATTAAGCCCCCGACTAATGAGAAGCTAAACTGTGCTGGGAGCAGTGGTTATTTTGTGAGGGCTAGCCAAGAAAAGGCCAAATTAACAGATTCTTGAGTGGCTGTGTTCTCATAGAGCAGTAATATTTGGCCTGGCACACAGCATAATTGTAATTAAGTGCCTGGGTGTCCTCGCATAGGCACAGAGGACACATAGAAGGCAGGCTGCTACACCAGGCTTTGACTTATAAAGTCTGCCTTATTTCAGCTTAAAGGAGCAGTTCAAGATGAGCAAGCCACTTTTCTGTTTTGTTTTCCATCATGTGGTCTCAGAGAGTGGGGGCACTTTCCCCAGTTACTGGCCTGACACAAAGGCTCTCCAGGGGCTACTTGCTGAGTGCCCAAGGTATTACCCCCTCCACAGGGTCTTCTGGGATAGGGAGAGCCTTACGGTCATCTCTAGCATCAGTGCTGCCCCTTCTAGTCCTGGGCCTGTTGAGCAGGGAGGCTGGGAACAAGAAGGCAGAGTCCACACAGACCACGGTGCCTGTCCTTAAAGGCAGGTCTTAGTGGCTTTCCATCCAGAGGACTCTGATGGTTGCCCACTGAGCTACCCAGCCTCTTCCTCCCTAACAGAACCCTGACTGCTTCCTCTTCTTCCCAGCAGTCGCATGTTTCAGGGGAGTCTCAGCTCACTCCCTGTACTGGTCTTAGCTAGCCATGCTGTCCCCGTGGGATCAGCAGCATTGCCTCAATGTGGAGACCTTTAAAAAAAATGCAAATACCTGGGCCTCACCTCAGACCTTCTGAATCAGAAATTCCAGGGAAGGGAGCCAATCCTCTGTTTGAACAGGGTTCTGGATGATTCTGATGCACAGTCAAGTTAAAACACTGGTCTGAGCCAAATAAAAGCCTCCTGCCCCCGCTCTGTGGTTAATTAGGAGTGGGCATGGGATCTGCTTCTGGCCAGTGAGTGTGGGAAAACTGAGGGACAAGGGACAAAAGCAGCTATGCTCTTCTTATCTCCACCTCTGAAGGTCACTGTATGAAGACACGGTCCCTCTGCAGCTAGAGAACATATGGTCTCTATGAAATAAGATGTGTTTACAAAGAGGTTTGACAAGTAGCTGTCATTACATCTCGGGAAAACAAGAAGTGTTAAAATATAAGCAGCACAAAGGTGCTGAATGCAGTTTATGCGAATACTTTACTTGGAGTATTCAGGCCAAGTGATACTTCATTGTACAGCTGTCCTCAGCAGGGCCACACCTCAGTCAGCCAGCAGTGGACAGGAGTGTCCCTCAAGGTCAGGCACTGGCTGCAAGGATAGGGCCAACATAATACACAAATCCCTCAAGGAAGGCCTATCTCTTTTCTCGGGGTGGTGGGGAATGGCTGTGTTTGGATATCACTGGACTCACCACAACAGACCAAGAGGGTCTCTAGGGGGTCTCAGCTGCTCAGTGCCCACCCCTCAGACAAGAGCAGGGCATGCAGGGCCAGCTACCTCTCAAGGCTTCTTCGTAGCTCTTCCCAGCCTTACCTGAGGTCCCACTCTGGGTCCTATGGGAGTGTCACAGCTTTTGATTTTTAGTCCCATAGCCCAACCATTGCAAATGTGCCTGGGACCTTTCTCTGGGTTCTGTTCTCTTAATTGAACCACAGAGCCAGTGAGTGTCCTTTGCAGAGCACAGGGAGGGGAGGCAGAAGTGGGCTCCTTCCCTCTCACCGGGGTGAGTGTACCGTAGCTGGCCTGATCTCACTGGCTCTCACCCTCCAGCCTTCTTAACAGCACAGTCCAAGAGCCTTTTCTGATTTGGGCTTTGGGGTTAGGTAATATATCCTCTAAAGCAATCAGGCTGACAGTATTTCTTTTCATTTTTAATACCAATTGCCCAGATAAGAAAGAAGCTTTGGTGAGTTTGGCCCTAATGGCTGAGGTGGAGATTAATAAGCAGGTTCCTCTCTTCACCCTGCCGAGTTGGCTTGTGGGTGACCCTCGGGCCTCTCTTTCACTCACTGACTGACGAAGCACTTAGCCCATAAGCTGGAAGGCTGTTCAGCAACAACGGCCTGTCTGTCCCCAAATGACTATTTATAGGCTCCTTTGTTCCAACAAACCACTTTCGTTCTAGTTCCTCACTCTGAAATTGTTAGTGTTGAACTATTTCCATTATCCACGAGGGTGCCATGAGCCACATATTATTTACAGTTTGAGGCCGTTAATATTGCTAGGTTGAAGTGATTTAATGTGGCACATTAGGGATGAATACAGACGTTACTGTCATGGAAACAAATTGGGCACAGATTCGAAGCATAAGATAGAACTGCTATAGCCCATGATGTTCAAAATAAAACTGCAAAAAATATGTCTGCAACATTCGTCCCAGCCAGGCCTGGCCCCTGTTAAAGCCCTTTTGCCTCCTAAACTGAGTAGGATAAGCAGGCAGGTGAGGTTCTCCATGAGCTGACCTGAAACCTCCTGACCTGGCTCTCACACCCCAGCGAATGTCCCCCTTGGCCTGCCGTGGTCTCATTTGCCCAACGCTTCCAGTATCAGTGTGTCTGTTCATTCTCTTCCTGAGTTGAAGTGCCCTTCTCTCATCTGCCCAACAATGAATGGGTTCTGAGCTCTCTAACAATGTTCTGCTTGTTTTCCAAAGTCTAGGCGCACCTCACCTCCTCCGTGACAGGCTTCTCTGTCTCCCCCTCAGAACGGACACCTCCTAGGCCTCCTCTTCAGATTGTTTGAGCTTCTTGTAGCACGTGAAGTAGATGTTCTGTAAGTATTTGTCTAAGCTGGAACCTGGAGTGATACCAGGTATGAGTGGAAGCTCACTGCTGGTCAGGACCACATTCTGTCCTAGGTCGAAGGCAGCATCCGATATGCTTGGTGGCCCTCGTCTGCTCCAGGCCTCCTCGCTGCCCTTCTCCTGCACTGCTTTGGGCCCTGAAGCTGCCCTGCGCTCCTGTGGCCTTTGCCCCCCAGGAGGTTCAGCCAGTCATAGGGAGTTGCAGGGGAGGTGGGGAGGAGGAGGTGTGTGCACCTCTAAGCTCCTCTCCTGTACCTGGCTTTGTGGAAGGTGGCCCTCAGCACAGACCCGGTCTGTGTCAGGATTGCTCTTCTTGGCCATCTCTTCAGGCTGAGGGTGCAGATGGACTAGCTGTGCCAGGCAGAGGAGCCCCGGAAAGGGAGGAAAGGGGCAGAATGCTCTGCTGCCTTCCCTATCAGTCCCAGCCCATCAGCCACTCAGCATGGACACAAATACAAACAGAAAGATTAAAAGGGAATTGGAAAATAAAAACCTAAAATTAGGCAGAACTCTTGGAATAGTCTGGGGGTAGATCTGGGGTGGTTTGCCTATGTAAAGCCCGGAGCCCTGTTCTGAGGACGGCGCCCAGGCCCACAGCATCCCTCCACAGAAGGAGTTTGCAGCAAGTCTGAACTCTTCTCCCTGAAAGGCACAGGCTGCCTTTTTGTTGCCACAGTCCCAAGGAGTCGGCTGTGGAATCTGTGCAGACAATCTTCCCTGGCCGAGTGTGCGAGCCATGGTTCACCAAGTGTGTCACAGAAACAGTGAGGCCCGGTTCTTCCTCACCTTGGGGAGTTTGAGCAGGGGCTATAGTTAGTTGGTCTGAGGCCCTGAAAGTAGTAGATACAGAAGCCAAATGGTTAAGTCACCAAATATCAGAATGGGAAAGAGCACTCACCACTTGCTGAGGAAGGCACTGGGAGGCTGGGTCCCCAGAGCAATGGGCACCATAGTGATGTCCATTTACACTCAGGAGGTGCTTTCCTTATAAAACCTCAGATGGCTTTAGGCCTAATTAGCTTCAATCAGAAGCCTGAGAGCCTCTTCTCCTGTAACACCCATGTATGGGTCATGAGTAGACTGTGCCGGGCCACAGCACTGTGCCTGAGCCAGTCATGTGACCTGGGAAAGCCAACTTTGGTTGACAGGCTGAGCCACAAGTACACATAGGAGCTTGGAGCAGGGGTCTTCCCCACCTTCCCGTAGAGCATGCTGTTTTCCAAAGAAGAGGGCTGGATGGGCCAGAAGAACAGGTCGAAGTCATGCTAGTACTTTTCAGTCTCTTCCTACCTCAAAGACCCCTGATAACCCAGTTTCTACTCAGAGAAGCAAGCCCTCCCTCAGTACATACTGGTGACTAGTTGTGAGGCTACTGCCTGAATGCTTCCAGGGAACGCTCCTCTGCATCTCCAGGTGCTGCCCTGCAGCCCCCATGACCAAGTCTTGTGTGCCTCACCTGCCCGCTGCCAGTTTTCCTCCGCCCTGCTCCTGTCCTATGTAACAACACCACCATGTCCTCCCTCCTCCACACGACCGCCTTTGAAATTTCAGAAGACAGTTAGCAATTAAGAATGATTACAGGGAAATTTAAATCAATCATTTTCTGGAAGGAACATACTTCCCCATGTACCTGCACGTAACATTAAATAACTCACTCCTACTCAATGAAAAGAAAAAGGCCCCAAGCCAAACACGTTAGGCATCCAAGCACCCGCGCTCTCTTCCTCCCCACGGATGCTCTTGAACAAACAACCACAATCTATAAATAACAAGCTGTGCTGCTAGTGAGGAGCACTGGGCCTGGGAAAGGGCATTGGCTGTGGATGGCAAGTGCCCCTCTGCAGTGGAACACAAAGACACTCCGGTCTGGACAGCAGGGAAGTGGGATGACCTTGCTTCTGATTGGATTTTGTTTAATGGTATCTCACTTCAAAATGTCACTTATGGAGTTGCAAATGAGCTAACCTACCTGCCAAAGAACCTGTAACAGCTGGGGTTTAACCCAGAGAGCGCCACCTGGACTGGCTGGCTGTGGCAGGTGTGGCAGGCATCAGCCGTAGCAGCTGGAGGTTTGCCTCTGGCTCCAAGCGTGGATCCAGTGTAGGAGGCCTGAGGTCAAAGGTCACAACATTCAACCCCTGGCTCCAGCAGCCTTCCCAACTTGCATTAAGTATCCAATAAAGGCAGCAAAATGAGACAGAGACACGGAGAGAGAGAAAGGGAGGGAGGGAGAGTGTTTCCTTTTGAACTGTCTTCCACTTGTCCTAAAGCCCCTAGTCTGCCAAGGGTAGGGAGAAGCAGATGCCCCTAAAGGGACCTTTTGAAGGTAACTCACCAGTTACCAAAGCAGGAGGTGGTGAGTATTTGTGTCAGCCACGTGCTTGTTAGCTGTTTCCTGTCTTTCTCCTCTGAAAGGCTTCCTGCCTGCTAGCTGCCTGTGGGTTCCAAAGCTGTGCTGCCTAGTCGTGGGGACATTCTGCTGTGCTCAGGATCTTTGGCTGCAAACCCTGGACCACCTCGGTCCACACAGCTCTGCACTCTGTGACCTCTGAGTCCTGCTGGCCCTTGGCTGCTTTGTCGGCTGTGCTTCGGTGTGAGCGACTGAAAGGCTGCTCTGGAGCTGTTCCCGCCATTGCTGCACTGTGTCCCAGGCCCAGGGCCACATCCCACGTGGGATCCTGAGTGCCCTTGGAAACCAGGGATTCTGGCAGCTCAGCTGGGTGGTGGAGAGACACAGGCCCTTCTGAAGGAGCAGTGCCGGGCTCACTGCTCTTCTCACTCACCTTGGAGCTGCGCTCAGGGCCTCCCACCGCTCTGACCGCCCTGCTGTGCCTGGGGAGGTGCCAAGTTCACAGCCTGCCTTTGCTTCTAATTTGCAAGAGAAATCTGGGGATTCCAAGAGCAAACATTCTCTCTCAGCAAACTTGTGTTTGGTTGTGTGTGTGTGTGTGAGTGTGTGTATGTGTGTGTTTTAACAACTTTGTCAGATACAATTTATATGCCATAAAATTCACCCCAAATAAATGTGCCATTTAGTGACTTCATAAATTCATAGGTTTGTACAACCATAATCAAACTTCCGTTTTAGGACATTCCCATAACCTCAAAAAACTTCCCTCGCGCCTGTCTGCTGTTAATCCCCGTTCCCATCTGCAGCCCCAGGCAACCACTGGTCTGTTTTCTGTCTCTGTAAACATGTTTTGTTTTTTTTTTCCTAGACATATCATAAAAATAAAGTTACAGTTGAGCAAGTGGCACGTAAGGACTGAGATGCATCCTGAGAAGTGCGAACACCCTCAAGTGCACTGGACACGAGCCAAAGGTCCAGATGGTCACTTGACGACCATTCCACACAACCAGGAGATGCATGCATAAGGCCTCTGCTGGCCCAGTAGGGCACTCTGTGTGCCAGTTTTTTTTTTTTTAAATAACTAGAAGGAGTACACTTTAAAATAATGACAAAATGTGTAGCAGACACACCATTTGCAGTTGTTTGTCGTCAGCATCGAGTGCCAGGCATAGTGGGAGTTGAACTGCTCTCCTTTCCGTGTGGCTCCAACACGGTAGGTCTGTTTCCAGTGGCCTTACCACAGGTATCAGCCCTGTCTCACTGCATTACCACCACCATGACGTCCCTAGGTGAGGGTAGACTTTCAGCTCTGCTATGACACTCTGGGAGTACCACATAGCCACAGTCCACCATGACTGAAACGTCCTCATGCGGCAGGTGACTGACTGTAACACGAGGTCCTTCCTCTTGGTCTGGCTTCTCCAATCTACATCATATTTTCCCCATATTTTTATTGGTGTATATAGTTGTACATGATGGTGGAATTTGTTGGTACATATCCCTACATGCACACAGCATAACAATATAATTTGGCCATATCATTCCCTAGTATTTCCCTCCTCCCATCCATCCCATAGTCAGGTCCCTTTCCTCTACTGATCTCCCTTCAATCTCCATGACACCCCCACCCCCCCGACCCCTAATCTTTCTTTCCTTTTTTCTCTAGCTTCTACATATGAGAGAAAACAAATGACCCTTGACTTTCTGAGTTTGGCTTATTTTACTTGACACAATGTTCTCAAGCTCCATTAAATTTCATTCCATTCTTCTTTATGGGAGTATAAAACTCTACTGTGTACATATGCACCATATTTCCTTTATCCATTCATCCATTGATGGACTGGTTCCATGTCTGGCTATTGTGAATTGTGCCGCTACAAACATGGGCGTGCATGTATCACTGTAGTATGACGACTTTCATTCTTTAGGATAAATACTGAAGAGTGGGATAACTGGGTCACATGGTGGTTCCATTGAGGAATCTCCAAACCGATTTCAATAGTGGTTTTAATGATTCACAGTCCAACAGTGCAAAAGTGTTCCTTATTCGCCACATCCTCTCGGTAAACATTTATCACTGTAGGATTGTATCATTGTCTTGAAGGCTGTCGTTCCAACCCTACTTCATGTTTTTGAGGATGCTTCATGTTGTTGGCTGTATCAGCAGTTCATTCCTTTGTATTATTGAATAGAATTCCATAAATATAACATTTATCAATTTTCTATTTGACAATTTATTGGTTTTGGATGTTGTAACGAATGTTGTTATGAACATTCAGTATTGGACATGTTATCACACCTAGATGTGGAATTTCTGGGTTGTGTGATATGTTTGTCACATTTTTAAAAAAATTGTCAAACAATTTCTATAGTGGCTGTACCATTTCATATTCTCATCAGCAAGCCCAAGTGTTCTAGTTTCTCCTAACCCTTGCTAAAGAGTTTCTATTATAGATACAGTGCAGGGGAGTATCAATGTGAATTTAATTTGTATTTGTGTAATGACCAAAAAGGTGGAGCTTCTTTTAATGTTTGTAGCAGCCATCCACTTATTCTCTTTAGTAAGATGTCTATTAAAATCTTTCACCCGTTTTGGGGGTATAGAGCTTCTTTTTTCTGAGTAATTAGTGTTCTTTAAATATTCTGGAGACAGGTCTTATCAGATGTGTGATAAGACATTTTTTAAGACTCCTTTTTTTCAGCCAGTGTATTGCTTATCTTTTCATTTATTTAATGATATCTTTAAGAAGTAAAATAGTTTTTTATTTTTATGAAGTTTGCTATATCATTCATTCTTCCTTTTATAGAAGAAAACCATGGCTTTGGGTGTCATACTTTGCAAAACTAAGATTACAAAGGTTTCCCCTGTTTTCTTCTAGATGTTTTAGAGTCTCAACTTAAGTTTTAGATCTATGATTAAGAGTTTATTTTTGTGCAGAGTTTGATGTGAGGGCCTAAGTTCTTTTTTCTTGTTCTTTTTCTTTCTTTGCAGATGTATATACAATTGAACCAGCACAATTTTTTTTAAAGACTATCCTTTTTCAATTGAGTCTTGGCACCACTGTCAAAAATCAATTTATTGCCCATAAACATAAGGACTTATTTCCAGACTCCCAGTCCTTTTTCATCAACCTATATGCCTGTTCTTTGTCAATTACTGTTGCTGCATAGTAAGTTTTAAAAATAGATAATATAAGTCCCCAGGCTTTATTCTTCTCTTTTAAAACTGTTTTGGCTATTTAAATTCTTTATATTTTCATATAAATTTTAGAATCATTTGGTAATTTAAAAAATAACTTACTGGTCTTTTGATAGGGATTGCATTGAATTTCTACCTCAATTTGGAAAAACTTACATTTTGACAGTATGAACTATTTAATCCATGACTGGAAACATTATTTGTATCATCTTTCATTTCTCATCAGTGTCAAGAAGTAATCAATATATGAGACCCACACTTTTGTTAAATATATTTTTCTGTATTTTATTCTTTCTGATGTTACTGTGAATAAAATGATCTGCTTAATTTTACTTCTAGATTGTTCATTGCTACTATGTAGAAATATGTTGATTTTGTAATGTGATTTCATATTCTGTGAACTTGTGAAATTTATTTAATATTTCTAATAATTTTGATGAAAGGCTTGAGATTTTCTACATACAGGATTATGCCATTTATGAACAAAGGCAGTTTTAATTTCTTTTTTAAATTACACCAGCTAGAGCTTCCTGTACAGCACTGGGCAGAGTGGCAAGGTCCTTGCTCCCTCTTCAGAGGAGCAGCATTCAGTCTCTTTCACCTTGTAGTCCATGTTGGCGATGAGGTCTGCACAGAGGCTCTCATCATACAAGCCTCTTCTGGTCCTTGTTGGGAAAGTTTTTATCATGAGTGGTACTAGATTTTGTTGAGTGACTTTTTTGCGTGTATTGAGAAGGTTTAGTGCTTTCCCATGATTTTCTACTTATGTGGTATCCTACATTAACTGTATTTTGAATTTTAAACTGACTTGCAGACTACTTGTTTATGGCCTACATCCTTTTCAATGTGGCTAGATTTGGTTTGATAATAATTTGCTAAGGGTTTTTGCATTGCTGTTCATGAGTATTAATTAGCCTGTGGTTTCTTCTCCTAGGATGTCTTTGTGTTGCTTTGAGAGCAAATGATACCTCAAGGAAGAGGTGGACATGGCTCCCTCCTTGGTCCTCCAGAATTTGGGAAAGATGGATACTCTATCTTCTTTTTTTTTTTATTGGTTGTTCAAAACATTACAAAGCTCATGATATATCATCTTTCATTCATTTGATTCAAGTGGGTTATGAACTCCCATTTTTACCCCAAATACAAATTGCAGGATCACATCGGTTACACATTCACAATTTTACATAATGCCCTATTAGTAACTGTTGTATTCTGCTACCTTTCCTATCCCCTACTATCCCCCCTCCCCTCCCCTCCCATCTTCCCTCTCTACCTCATCTGCTGTTGTTCAATTCTCTCCCTTTTTTTTTTTTTATCTTCTTAAAGCACAAGAATTTGCTGGTGCATTCTGGGCAGGGGCTTTTCTCTGTGGGAATATTTTAAATTAATTCAATTTCTTCACTTATTATAGGTCTATTTTTATTTTCTCTTTCTTCTCAAGTCATTTCTGATGATTTGAGTAGCTTTATGAATATGTCCTTGTCAACTGAGTGGTCTAATGTTTTTTAGTCCTAAGTTCATTTGTATTTCCTTAGTCCTTTTAATTTGGGAGGTTTAGTAGTGATGTCATTTTTTCATTTCTGACTTTGTTAGTGGGTTTTCAGGCAGTCTAGCTAAAGGTTTGTTAATTTTGTTGATAATTCAAGGAACTAATTTTGATTTCATTGATTTTCTTCTGTTTTTCTACGTCCTATTTCATTGATTTTCACTCTTGAGCAATTCTTTTCTTCTACTTGATTCTGTTTAATTTATTCTTCCTTTTTTATTTTCTTATAGTGGCAGCATAGATTACTGAGTTAAGTCCTTTATTCTTTTCTGACAGAGGTGTTTAAAGCTATCCATTTTTTTCAAAGTGCCACTTTAGGTGCTTTCCATAAATTTTAACTGTTTATGGAATAAAAATATTTTTAGATTGCCCCATTATCTCTTTTTTGAACCAATAGATTATTTAGAAGAATACTGTTCAACTTCCAAATATTTGAGAATATTCCAATTTTCTTCCTGGTTTTGATTTCTAATTTGATTTCATAATCTTTGAAAAATATGTTTTTATGATTTCAACCCTTTTAAGTACATTAAGACCTGTTTTCTGGACTAGCATATGGCCAGTCTTAAAGAATACCCCATGTAATTAAAAAGAAGTGTATTCTGCAGTCACTGAGTACAGTGTTCTATACATCATTACACACAGTTGATTGACATTGTCTTCAAAATCCTTGCAGTGGCAGGGTCTCTCTGGTTGTTCCATCAATTACAAAGAGCTGGCTAACTATCAGTGTTGAATTATCTACTTTTCCTCTCCTTTATTGTTTTTGTCTGAGTATTTTGGGGCTGTCCTTAAGTGCATATATATTTACAATTGTCATATTTTACTGATATATTGACAGTTCTATTTTTATGAAATGACATTTTTAATAATGTTTCTTATTTTAAAATCCATTTTTTTGATAGTAGTATTGTCACTGCAGGTCTCTCATGGCTGCTTATTTGCATGATATATCTTTTTGCATAATTTTGTTTTCATTAATTTTTTCCTTTGAATTTAAAGTGTATCTTTTATAGAAAGCACATAACTGGTTCTTGTTTTTTCATTATGACAATCTTTCTCTTGTTGTTTAGACCATTGGTGTTTTATGTATTTGTTGATATACTTTGATTTACACTTATTTTGTTTCTATTTGCTTTCTAAAGTCTCCTTTCCTTCTTTGTTATGCTGTTTCTTCTTGATAGCCTTCTATTGTATAAAATAAATATTTTAATTACTTTATTGGTTTTAAAATATTTCTTTGAGTTATTTTCTCCACGATTGCTCTAGCAATTACAATAAGTCCTTTAAGCACAAACTACTTCAGCTTAAAATTAACTTAATTATGCTAAAATATAGAAACTTTGCCCCAATGTACTTCCATTCATTCCTCATCCTTTCTACTATTATATCTGGATATAAGCAATGATTTCAGCAACATAGTGTTAAAATTATTGATTTATAAAAGGCAATAATCTTTTAGTATTAAACCAAAGGAGTCTTCATTCCCTGTGAACCTGTATGGGTTCCTTTGCATTAATTATATAATAATTAATAATAAGGATGATTAATTTTTTAATCATCCTTCCACTTTAGAGGCTGGTCCACTCTGACCTCAGTGACCACTTTGCTGAATGATCCTCTTGAGTACCATCTTAAGTTATCCAGGTTACAGTCTTCTTTTCTAATGAGAAGCACTTGACTCTTGGATTTAGTGTCTTTTTCTGCTCCTTTACCTCATCTTAAATCCCATGACTAGATTCCTTGGGTCTCATAATTGGATATAGAACCTGAGTTCTAAGTGAGCCTTGAGCCACTCTAGCCCTGGACCAGGTAATCCTGGCACAACCCAATTCTAATGCCTGCCTGTCTCCTGGCATGGTGCTCAAGACTTGCCAACAAGAAAGATGCTCATTAAAAACCTGGGGGGGGTGCTTTTGATTAGGAAGGTGATTAAAAATATCAATCTCGCCATGTATGGGTTTCATCTCTGCTCACTTCTCCACCTCGGCACACAGGCTGAAGCTTCCACCCCACTGTCTCCTTGCTACCTCTGCTTCCCAAGTATCCCAGGAGCCATTTCCCCCCATCCCAGGGCCAGGGACTGAGGGTAAGTAAGCAGTTTACTTACCCTCAGTCGCTCCCCGTGCGAGCCACCAAATGCCGCAGTCTGGCTGGGCACAATTCAGGAGCCACTTGTCAAAAGAAACAAACTTTATTTTTAAAACTACAAACGCCAAACAAAACAGCTCCTCAGGAAAAACCCTCAGAGCCCAACTGCCACCACCGGCTTCCACAAGCCTCTCCACACACCAACCACCACCTCCCACAATCCTCCTGCTCTTGAGGCCGATTGGCTAGGTCACGTGGGCGGAGCCAAAGAAGTCCCCCAATGAGCAGTTCCGTAGTCTGAAGGGCAGGGAAACAGCCCAATGAACATGACCGCAGAGGAGCCAATCAGCTAGATGTTGCTGGGGCCACTGTGAGCCAATCATCAGCTGGCAGTCTGAAGGGCAGGGAAACAGCCCAATGAACATGACTGCAGAGGAGCCAATCAGCTAGATGTTGCTGGGGCCACTGTGAGCTAATCATCAGCTGGCAGCTTGAAGGGCAGGGAAACAGCCCAATGAACATCACCGCAGAGGAGCCAATCAGCTAGATGTTGCTGGGGCCACTGTGAGCCAATCATCAGCCGGCAGCTGGAAGTTTGCTGGCAGCTGGAAGTTTGTTGGGGCCCCTTTGGCTGTGGCTCTCAACATCTCCCCCTCTCTGTTTAAACAACAAGCATGTGGCTTAGGGACCGTGCCTGCCTTAGGTTGTCCAATACTACATATGGTCCTTACCCGTCTTCGGATCTGCTGACCTCAGGGCGTCAGCCTCCTGTCTTAGGTTGGTACCATTGTAATTGGATCTTACCCGTCATTGACTACCAGTCCAGTATACAGCCACACCTGTGGAGAGGTACCAGCGGGGGGGTGAGGTTCTTTGCCTCACCTCTGTTGGCCCCCAAATAGCTGAACGATCATTACAAGCAGAAGGGAGGAAGATATACCAAATCAATACTCCAACACTACCACAAGTCGCTGCCCCAACAGATAGTTCACAATGCATACAAGTGAGTTTACAATGCATACAAGTGACACATAGTTTAGGCAAGTTCTGTAAGCGGTTCAGTGATGGCTATTGCAGAAACTGTAGATTAGTTTTATTTTTGTCTTCACCGGCACAGGGATGAAGATAGGAATTCTGGCAATAATGGCTAAAGAAAAAATTATATAACATTCTAGAAGGTACTAAAAGAAAACAATTTTCTTAACAATTCTTCACTGGCACTGGGATGAAGATAGAAATTCTGGCAATAATGGCTAAAGAAAACATTGTGTAACATTCCAGAAGGCACTAAAAGAAAACAATTTTCTTAACAATTTACATTATCTTCACCGGCACTGGGATGAAGATAGGAATTTTGGCAATAATGGTTAATATTAATAATTGTGTAACATTCTAGAAGGCACTAAAAGAAAACAATTTTCTTAACAATTTACATTATTTTGAAAAGAATTATTAAATATAATGAAAAGAATAGGTGAAAGTAAACAAACAGATCTGTTAACCTTCTTTTTTGTTTACATATTAAAATAATTCTTAACAGTTATTTACCCAATTTAAATTAAACCATTTAAATCACGTGAATAAAAAAAAATTTTTGGATCCATTTTTTTTTTTATGAGCGCTCAATCATATATGATATATGGACATATGTACATTCAAACATATAACACAAAACACAAGTGTGCACACATAATATAATACATACAACACATAACATAATAGTAAAGGCCTTATAACTTTTTACAGGTGAAATCTCCATTGCAATGTTTAAAAACTCAATAGTCAAAAAAGAAAACAAATAGAACTGATCAGCAAAACATTAACCTAGGTCTGTATGAGCTCAAAAAACAAAATAGAACTTCATGATATGGGAAAGGGCAATAATAAAACAGATATTGAAAAAAGCATCCTGGTTCTGTCGCAGATGTAAGGATAGCCAAATTGGAGTTTTGGATATCAGCTATTATTGATTTGAGCCAAATCATCTTCTTTTTGGTCTGTAGAATTCGCTTTAGTTAATCTCTCTGGAATCCAAATTGGCTGCTGTTCTCCCTGTGGAAACACACAAACAGACCCCCGACTCCAGACAATCACTGGGTCAGGATTTTAGTTAATCTCTCCGGAATCCAAATCGGATGCTGTTCTTCCTGTGGAAACATATAAACAGGCCCCCGACTCCAGACAATCACTGGGTCAGGACCTTGGTTAATCTCTCTGGAATCCAAATCGGCTCCTGTTCTTCCTGTGGAAACACACAAACAGACCCCTGACTCCAGACAATTACTGGGTCAGGACCTTTCCATTGTCCTGTTAGAATATCTTTCCAAAGTACCTTGGGCTTATGTACATTTTTTGGACACATATGCCTTTCTGCAGCACTAAGTCCTGATGAATCCAAATTTAAAAAGTTTAGAGTAAAAAGGGTTATTTTAAGTTTATCTTTGGGGAATATATACCCCTTCCCAATTCCGTCTTTTTGCTTTAATAAGTACATTTTAATAGTTTGATGAGCTCTTTCAACTATGCCTTGTCCCTGTGGATTGTATGGGATTCCTGTTATATGAGTAATGCCAAATGATGAACAAAATTGTTTAAAAGAAGCAGACGTATAACCAGGGGCATTATCTGTTTTTAACTGTTTTGGAATGCCCACAGTGGCAAAATTTTGTAAGCAATGAGCTATAACATCTTTAGTTTTTTCTCCGGCATGAAGGGAGCCCATCAAAAATCCAGAAGAAGTATCAACTGTAACATGCAAATATTTTAATTTTCCAAATTCTGGCAAGTGTGTGACGTCCATCTGCCAAATATGGTTAGGTATCAATCCTCTAGGATTGACTCCAAGATTAACTTGTGGTAAAAAGGTCACACAATTTTGACATTGTTTTATTATTTGTCTAGCTTGCTCCTTAGTTATTTTAAAACGCTTTTGTAAAGTATTAGCATTGACATGGAACCTTTTATGAAAATTTATAGCTTCTTCTAGTATAGAGAAAATATGTACGTCATGTGTAGTTTTATCTGCTAAATCATTGCCCAAACTAAGGGCTCCAGGCAATCCTGTATGTGCCCTGATATGTCCTATAAAGAATGGATCTTTTCTGTCCCAGATTAAACTTTGTATAGTGGAAAACAAAGAGAAAACAGTAGAAGAAGGGGAAATCCTACCAGCATCTTCAAGGGATACTATAGCATTAACTATATACTGACTATCAGAAAATAAATTAAATACAGAATCTTTAAACATCACAAAAGTTTGTAATACTGCATTAAGCTCTACCTTTTGAGCTGATTGTTTGGGTACTAAAAATGTAAAAGTTCGATCAGGTGTAACTATTGCTGCTGTACCATTATTTGACCCATCAGTGAATATATTTGGAGCATTCATGATAGGTGTTTTTCTTGTCATTTTTGGAAAAATTACAGGATGCAATGACCAAAAAGACAATAAAGGATTAGATGGTAAGTGGTTATCAAATGAAACATTAGATTTGCACATGATTATTGCCCAAGTATTTAATTCATTAGCTAATTCATCAATTTGATTCATAGTATATGGAGTAATAATTTTATTAGGAGAAATTCCAAACACTGCCTTTGCTGCTTTTATTCCTTTGAGTATTAATTGTCCTACAGCCTCAGGATACCTAGTAAGAATAGTGTTAGGAGAATAAGATAAATGTATCCATAATAATGGACCTTCTTGCCAAAATACTCCTGTAGGAATATTTTTTGTTGGTAGTACAATAAATAATAAAGGCAAACTTATATCAATTCTATCCAAATGCATATTTTCCATATATGTTTCAATAATTTTTAATGCCTTTCTTGCTTCAGGCGTTAACATTCGGGGTGAATTTGGATCTGATGGACCTTTTAGGATATCAAATAAAGGTCCCAATTCTCCTGTTGGAATACCTAGATAAGGCCTTATCCAATTTATGTCTCCTAATAACTTTTGAAAGTCGTTAAGTGATTTGAGTTGATCTACTCGTATTTGAATTTTTGGTGGATGGACCATGGTTGAGGATAATAGAACTCCCAAATAATTAATTGGAAAATTTAATTGTACTTTATCTATTGCTATCTCTAGATTATAATTTTTTAATAAGTTTGTAAGTGTGGCATAACATTCTAGCAATGTGTTTTTAGCTTTGTGTGCTAATAATATGTCATCCATATAGTGAAATATTTGTAGCTCAGGATTTTGATTTCTAAGTGGCTGGATTACTTTGTTAACATAAATTTGACACATAGTTGGGCTGTTAGCCATCCCTTGAGGGAGTACTTTCCATTCATATCTCTGATCAGGACCTTCATGATTTAGTGCAGGGATAGTAAATGCAAAATGTGGACTATCCTCAGGATGAATTGGAATTGAAAAAAAACAATCTTTAATATCTATAACTAAAACATACCAAGTTTTTGGCAAAGCAGACAACTGAGGAATCCCCGATTGAGCAGGTCCCATAATGACCATTTCATTATTAATGGCTCTTAAATCTTGCAATAATCTCCATTTACCAGATTTCTTTTTGATGACAAAAATGGGAGTATTATGGGGAGATACAGAAGGTTGTATATGTCCTTCCACTAATTGTTGTTTGACCAGATCATGGGCTACTTGTATCTTTTCTTTAGTCAAGGGCCACTGAGGAACCCATACTGGTCTTTCTGATTTCCAGGTAATTTTTATTGTCTCAGTGGCCCTTTGTGAAAATCCAACCCATGTCTGTCTGTTCCTTGATTTATTTGTATTGGTGCTGCTATACCTTGTTCTTGTTTTTCTAATCTTTTTCCTTTCCTAAAACCTTGTCTAGCCATAATAGTGGGTGCATTTTGATTGATATTATTTGTTAATGTTAAACCTAATTGATCTAAGACATCTCGTCCCCATAAATTTACAGGAACTTGATCCAATACATATGGCTGTATAGTTCCTTCACATCCTTCAGGATCCTTCCAATCTAATACCATTGCACTTTTATCGGGATTATTCGCCACTCCTAGGCCTCGAAGCGTTTGAGTGGCTTGTTGTAATGGCCAATGTTTTGGCCATTCTTGACGAGAGATAATGCTAAGGTCTGCATCTGTATCCAGTAACCCATTAAATTCATGTCCTTGAATATTTAGTTTTAGCATGGGGCGAGAATCTAAATTTAAAGAAAGCATAGCCCAATCTACACCTGTGGAGCCTAATCCCTTGGAACCTCTTTCTACAGCATGACTGGAAAATTTATCATGTAGGCATGGTATTATTAGTAACTGTGCTATTCTATCTCCTGGTGAAATTACTGATATACCTTTTGGAGAACTGGCTATAATTTTTATTTCACCTTCATAATCGGGATCAATTACCCCAGGACTTATCAAAAGTCCTTTTAGAGTAGAAGAGCTGCGTCCCAATAATAAGCCTACTGTTCCTTTGGGAAGAGGTCTTTTCACCCCTGTGGGAATGATTTGAACTCCCATCTCTGGAGTTAGTACTGATTTGGCGGAGGCGCAGATGTCCAACCCTGCGCTCCCTCTAGTCTGTCTGACGAGGGATCTGATGCCCTGGGCACTACCCTGATGGGGTTGCTGGGGTTGCTGGGTTCCTCCAGAGCTCCGTATATTTGTGGTTTGGGGCCCCGGAGCATTGGGGCCCCCTGTCCGTTTTTTGGCAACGGAGCCCGATGCCTTTGTCCACGATATTGTGGATAAAAACCTTGTCCTTGCTCGTTTTTTGATAATGGAGTACCCTCTATGGTGGTTTGAGAACGGCATTCATTAGCCCAATGTCTCCCTCTATGGCATCGTGGGCAAATACCCGGTATTCTATTCCTTTGATACCTAGTATTGTTAAACCCTCCTCCTATGGGGCAATTCCTTTTAAAATGTCCTGCTTGTTGACAATTGTAGCATGTTCTTGGCCCGGCATCTAAAGCCTGTTTTACTGCAGCTGCCACAATTTGCCCTTGTTCATTAATGTCTCTGGCATCTAAAGCCTGTTTTACTGCAGCTGCCACAATTTGCCCTTGTTCATTAATGTCTCTGGCATCTAAAGCCTGTTTTACTGCAGCTGCCACAATTTGCCCTTGTTCATTAATGTCTCTGGCATCTAAAGCCTGTTTTACTGCAGCTGCCATGACTTGCTCTTGTTCATTAATGTCTCTACACAATTTAATATATTTGTTTAAATCTTCCTGTTTCCATGGTCTAATGATATCTCTGCACCAACGATTCGCTTGGTCATAAGCCAGTTGTTTTATTAATGGCATTGCTTGTTCTGTATTCCCAAAAACTCTGGTAGCTGTTTGAATAAGCCTATCTACAAATTCAGCATAAGGTTCATTAGCTCCTTGTATTATCTTAGATAATTGACCTTGTAAACCTCCATGTCCTTGTAAAGTCTTCCATGCCTTAAGTGCATCTACAGCAATTTGTGCGTATACACCAGGATCATATGCAAGTTGTTGCTGCCGGTCCTCATAAGGTCCCTTTCCTAACAACATATCTAGATTTCTCTGAGGATAACCAGCTGCTGCATTTCCCATAGCCATCTCCTTGCAAAATTCCTCATTAGCAACCTTCCATAACAGGTATTGTCCTCCAGTTAGCACAGCTTTACACATATTAGCCCAATCTGCTGGCGTCATGTTTAAGTTGGTAATGGATTCGATCAAGCTTACAGTGAAGGGTGCTTGAGGACCATAGGTTGTTACAGCCTCTTTTAGCTCCTTCACTGTTTTGTAAAATAAACCCTGGTGAATTCGCTGCCCTCCTACCTCAAATACAGGGCATACTTGAGATCCTGTCTCAGGATCCCAACTATCAACTGCGGGGGTTGGGAGCCTCCTAGCATATGGAGGTGGTGCTGTTGGTTGGAGACTTTCACTCTCTAATAGAAAGATGTTATTAACAGTCTCCTGTTGTAACTTTTCCCCTGATGGCTTTTGCTGCTCTAAACTTCCTTCCTCTACCTTTGTCTGAACTGAAGGCTTTGGACTAAGCAAACCAGATACGTTCGCCCACAATGTCAATGTGCCAACTGGCAGAGTCCCTGGGTTGTACTTTTCTATTCTTTTTAAATCTTCACCATGATGGTTCCATTGTGATATATCTAACAACTCCTCCTTAAAAAGCCATGGGCTATATTTTTGTATTGTATCAATGTATGCCCTGAGTATTCTTGATTTTACTGAGATGCCTCCTTCGTCTAACAATTTACTTAACACTCTTTCGGTTTGTTTTTTACTAATTGCTGATCCCGTATTTCTACTATAATACAACCCAGCAAGATAACACCAAACCAAACCGAGACAGAATCCAATAAAAATGGAACAACAAAATTTCATTATAGCCTTTCTATCCTCCTGACATGTGCATCCGTCCTTTCTCCCTATCTGTTCCTCAGACGTAAATAGTTTTTCCTCAAATGTGAGCGGTTTTTCTTCCGTCTCACTCATCTCCAGGGACTGAAATGTCCATCCTTCCTTTCTCCCTATCTGTTCCTCAGACGCAAATAGTTTTTCCTCAGATGTGAGCGGTTTTTCTTCCGTCTCACTCATCTCCAGGGACAGGCAACTTAAAACAAAAATGAAGCAAAACAAAAGAGTAAACTTAGAATGGCTACCCATCCTCTCGCCCTGCCCTCAGGGGCGAGCAGTTTACTTACCCTCAGTCGCTCCCCGTGCGAGCCACCAAATGCCGCAGTCTGGCTGGGCACAATTCAGGAGCCACTTGTCAAAAGAAACAAACTTTATTTTTAAAACTACAAACGCCAAACAAAACAGCTCCTCAGGAAAAACCCTCAGAGCCCAACTGCCACCACCGGCTTCCACAAGCCTCTCCACACACCAACCACCACCTCCCACAATCCTCCTGCTCTTGAGGCCGATTGGCTAGGTCGCGTGGGCGGAGCCAAAGAAGTCCCCCAATGAGCAGTTCCGTAGTCTGAAGGGCAGGGAAACAGCCCAATGAACATGACCGCAGAGGAGCCAATCAGCTAGATGTTGCTGGGGCCACTGTGAGCCAATCATCAGCTGGCAGTCTGAAGGGCAGGGAAACAGCCCAATGAACATGACTGCAGAGGAGCCAATCAGCTAGATGTTGCTGGGGCCACTGTGAGCCAATCATCAGCTGGCAGCTTGAAGGGCAGGGAAACAGCCCAATGAACATCACCGCAGAGGAGCCAATCAGCTAGATGTTGCTGGGGCCACTGTGAGCCAATCATCAGCCGGCAGCTGGAAGTTTGCTGGCAGCTGGAAGTTTGCTGGGGCCCCTTTGGCTGTGGCTCTCAACAAGGGCTGCTCCCACAGAGGCCACTCGATTCTCACCATGGGTGTGGTGGTTGATCATCCTTCCTCCTGGGTCCTTTGGGGGTGATTCCCCAGGCCCAGGCCCAGGCTAATCCTGCTGTGCTGGGCAAAGCCTGAGGGGAGCTTGGGCACAGCTACTTGCCCTGATTTGCCCTAGAGGCCTTGTCTTTCTTCTCTTTCTGTTTTTCCATCACAGGCACCACTCTAAGACTGGAGCTGCTCAAGGCCTGGCCACATCCCTGTACTGTCTTAGGGTGTTGTTGTTATTGTTTATTTATTTATTTATTTTTGTTGTTGTTGTTGTTTTTAAATCTTCAGTTTTTCTCTTGTCAGACAGCCTTCTTCTCTCCCCACCCTCCCTGCCTTTGTTCCATGTTCCCCGTGCTTCCCCAAGCACGCCTCCTCCTAATCTCTAAAACCTGTACATAAGACCATATTTGGAAAAGTGTCTTTGCAGATATAATTAAGTTGGGGATATTGAGACGAGGTACCCAAGTGAGGCCTAAGGCCAATGACAAGTGCCCTTATCAGAGAGAAATGGGGAAGACATAGACATGGAGATGGCCTGAGGAGGCAGAGACAGACTGGGGAGGTGTAGCCATAGAAATGCTGACTGCCACCAGAAGCTGGCAGGGGCAGGGAGTGACCATCCCTGAGAGCCATGAGAGGTCATGCAGGCCTGTTTGAGATCAGACTCGTTGGCCTCCGGGATTTTGAGAGAATGTACTTCCGTACTTTAAGTCACAAATTACCCTCACCATGTTTGTGGTTTTTATTATGGCTGTCTCAAGAGAAGGAAACCCTAAACATACCCCAGATGCCCTGGGCAGGAGATTGGTCACCTCCCCATGGAGCTCTGTCATTGGATTAACTGGAAGCTTTGTCCCTCTTCAAATCTTCTACATTGGATTTTAGCTCAGATTCTTTCCTGTATCCAATCCCTTCCTCACTCCTGCTCCTTTGCCAATAGTCCACGTGGAAATACCGTGTTATATCTCTCTCATCCTCTTTTATTTTGTCACCACAGAACTGTGTAACATGTAGGTAGGGGGAAGGACACAGGAGGGAAGCAGAATACCGGGGATGAAGTATAATCATTAGATTCTCAGAAATATTAACACACTGGTTCAGTTTCTATGAAGAAGGTCTCATCTGATCTCAGAGGCTGGTTTAAAGCCTCTTATTCAGTCCATGGGAAGTCATCAGACACCTGGCTCTCCACTCAGCTATGGAGTAGGTGGAGACACTCCCTTTTCCCCATGGAGCTCAGCTCACATTAATTTGATCAACTATGGACTTAAATAGGTTCTCCTCCAGTTACCCTAGAGGCCAACTGTAGGCAGGGCCCTCCATCCTTAGTTAATATAACTCATACAGTGACTGTTTCCTGCAGTTCCCTTATGTTCCATATTTCTTTCTAGCATGCACATGGCCCTTGATTCAATCCCTAGTCCGACCTCCCCAAAAATTCCATGTTGACCTGTTTCTGGCCTTAATGGATCATGGCATCTATGGAGAATCAAATCAACAGTTATTTGACTTGTTAAGTTCTTCTCTGTGTCTGTCAGCAAAGGTTAATGCTTGTGTTCTGCATAACCTTCCCCTGGATACTTGTTTTTTGAAAGTTAGCTGAGTCTGCTTAGTGAAATTTATTCCAAACTACTGGGTGCTGTGAACTAAGTGGAAAGAAGTCTTGAATTTTCATCTAGGACCTGCATACCCGCAGGGTCTCCTGGACTTCGAGCACCATTTCATTTTCAGGATATCACTTTGTTTCATAATATAAAAGTAATATCTTCTCACAGCAGGAAAGCATGTACTAGCAAAATAAAGGAAATAAAAAAATTACCCATATGTGTGAGTCAGCTTTGCGGCACTGTGACTAAATAACCTGACAAGAACAACTTAGAGGAGGGAAAGTTTACTTGGGGCCGTGGTTTTAGAGGTCTCAGTCCATAGATGTCTGGCTCCATTGTTCTGGCTCTGGGGGTGAGATGGCACATCATGGGGGAAGGATCCAGTGGAGGAGGAAAGCAGTTCAGCTCTCGGTGGGGTCAGGAAGCAGTTGGGTGGGTGGGGTCATAGGGAAGATGCACCCTTCCAGGGCAGCCCTCAGGGACCCACTTCCTCCTCAGGTCACACCCCACCTGCCTACAGTTACCATCTAGTCAGTCCATTCAAACTAAGATGAGCTGACGAGGTCACAGCTCCCACAATCCAGTCTTCTCACCTCTGAACACTCCTGCACTAACACCAAGATCCCACTAGCCACAGGAAGTACTGGTACCATTTGGATACATAGTATGTCCTTTTATCTCTACAGAAGTAGATGCCTTCTGTCCCATCACAACAGGCTCCTGCTGTGGGAATTGCTTTGTGGACCCTTCTTCCACTGGGAGCTCAGCATCATCTCCCCCAGGAGCACTGCGCTTGCCCAGGGGTTACCTTTAGCTGGCTGACCAGCAATCTCCTGCTGCTCTTCCTGCCTAAGTCCCTTACACCTCCAGGCCACCCTACACCTGGCCTCCAGACTGACCTGCCTTAAGCGCCATCCTCACTCCCAGCCTGGCCAGAATCCCCAACTAAACTTTTCCTTTAACAGCCACTGCCCCGCTTCCCTGAACCGGGAGTCCTCATCTGGCCCTGGAGTCCAGGCTGCTCTCTCCTGACCCCGGGCGATTCATGTGCACTGTTCTGCATCACTTATCGCATAAACCCGTTTCCCAAATAAAGTTGTGTACAAAGTGTTCAGCTCATTTGCTGACAGGCTGCCGACCGCTGCGTCGGGGCTGGTGTGGCCAGCTCCCTGGCCGCTCCCTTCCTTTGCCTGTGCTCTTTTTGGCCCTTACTGCCAGAGCTTCTCTGATGCCACTGTGGTTCCTCTTACTGCCCCAACCTACAGTCTGCCCCTGTTCCTTGAGGTGTGTGTCAGCTGTGCCATCCTGCAGGCCAGGCAGCTGGTCACCCATGCATGGCTGCTCTCCCAGCAAGGCCAGGAGGCCCATGAAGGGGCAGAGCCCTGCCTCCTTCCTCATCAGAGCGTGGGATTTCTCGACTGAACAACAAAAAATGCTTACTGACGAAGGTGATGGCAAATAATTGGTTCAAGGGCAGATAATACAAAAAAAAAAAAAAGATAAGTGAACAAATACAAAATGACAGCATGGGTCACTGATACATACCTTGAAAAATACTCAGCTATGTTAAACGGCTGCAGCAGTGTCACTGACAACCTTAAAGATATGCAAGGAAAATTTTAAAAGCATCAAAACCAAGAAAATATTGCCCTTATGATTGTATTTGAAGTCTGGGTTAATGAATGGCATTTTTCCCTCTTTGTTCCATCTAGTCCTTTTTAACCCCAGCTCTGTAACGCAGTTTCACACATATTAAAGAGAAATAACTATGCTTCCTAAAAATTTCCATCATGAATTTGTGATGATTTCATAATAGGAAAAGTAACTTTAAATTTTATTTCATCTTACTTACTAAAGAAATACGCGTGCATCGTAATTATTATAGAAAATATTCTACTCAGTAGAGCACAAGGCGAGAGTGTTTTTCCTTAAACTAGGTAATTTTTTGGTAGAAGATAGAACTAGTTTTCTTTTGTTTTTAAATGTAACTGTATTATAGTAAAAAGGACCTTTGAATACAGGTTAGGATATCTGGATATTGTTCAGACTCTGCCACCAAGTAGTTTGGTAATATTGGGCAAGTTATTTAATATTTCCTAATTTTTTTCAGCTTTACTGAGATATAATTGACAAAAATTGTACACATTTAAGGTGTACAACTTGATGATTTGATACATATATACATCATGAAAAAATCACAACCAAGCTGCCTGGTATTCATATCTCACATAGTTAGCCTTTTTTCCTTCCCTCTCTCCTTTCCTCTCTCTCTCTCTTTCTTCTTCTTTACTCTGCCCCCATTCCTCTCTCTATCCTTCCTTCTTTCTTCCTTTTTGTGATAACACTTGAGATCCACTCTCTTAGCAAATTTTAAGTATTCAGTATTGTTAACAATATTGTTAACTGTAGTCACCAGGCCAAACAGTAGGTCTCCAGAACTTACTCATCTACCAAACTGAAATTGTGCACCCTCAGACCAACATCTCCACATTTCCCTTCACCCCAAGTCCCACCTTTCTATCCTTTCCTTCTGTGGATTTGGCTATTTTAGATTCTACATGTAAGTGAGATCGTGCAGTATTTGTCTTTCTGTGTCTTGCTAATTTCATTTAGCATAGTGTCCTCCAGTTTCACATTATTACAAATGGCAGAACTTCCTTTATTTTTTATTTTTTACAGGTTTTTAAAATAGTTTTTTTTATTTTTAAAAAGTTAATTATGCATTACAGGAAAAATAAAAAATTAAGCAAAGAACAAGAACTTCCTTTATTTTCAAGGCTAAATAATATTCCATTGTATTTTCTTTATTCATTACTCTCTGGTTGTTGCCATAACTTGGCTATTATGAATGAGGCTACAATGAACACAGGCGTGCAGCTCTCTCTTTAAGATACTGGTTTCATTTCCTTTGGCTATAAACTCAGAAGTGGGATTGCTGGACCATGTGGTGTTCTGTCTTTAATTTGATGAGAAACCTCTGGACCATTTTCCATAACAGCCGTACCAATTTACATTTCTACTAACATGTGTCCTATATCCTCCCCAAGACTCATGATCTCTTGTTTTTTTGATAACATCCATCCTAATAGGGACCTAGAGCACAGAGAGCTTGATATTTAAGTCCCTAGGATGAGCTTCACTAACTGTGATGAAAGGCTGAGGGCTCTCCTACATTAACTTTCTATGATCTGCCAGAGGGAAGAACTTAAATGAAAAGGAATCTCAGAATCTTGATCTGCTCCCTTTAGAACACTCCCACTTCTAAAAATGAATGAAGTAGAAAAGAAGCAAGAAAACATACCTTTTTAAAAAAAAAAATACATTACTATAGTAAGACAAGGACGAATGTGGAAGAAGATGCCCAAATTTGAATGGAAACAAATGGATTGTGAACCGGTAACTGATTATTTTGAAAGATTTGCAGGTTGAATTCTTTTTTCCTGCCCCACCATGCAAGGTTGGAGTTTTGTGGGAAGCTCTTACAGAGATTGACTCATTTCAGTTTTGCAAAGAGTTAAGATGAATATTTATGTCACTCCACCTAAAGATACTTAAAATCCAATCAATTTACGTGATTACCCAAGCTTTTCTCTATTTCCTCCTGATAAGATAACAGACACAGAAACCTTTATCACAGCATCTGGAACCTAGCAGGTACTCAAAAACCCTTCCTTCCTCCCTCCCTCCCTCCCTCCCTTCCTTCCTTCCTTCCTTCCTTCCTTCCTTCCTTCCTTCCTTCCTTCCTTCCTTCCTTCCTTCCTTCTTTCCTTCCCACTCTCAGTAGTTTAAATCTCCCTGGCATGGGAGTTTATAATAGACTATCTTGTTAATCAAATCTTTGAAGCACATTTGTTTCCTTTGCAGAGGTTGTGAAGTGATTTCCAATTAAGGCTGACTGTGCTCCAGCCCTGCTTCCCGTAACTCCATGGCACCTGGCCTTGAAGTAAAAATGATGGACACGTACTAGTGGTCTGTGGTGCACTTGACGTGTCACATTTTTCAAATTCAGGAAATAATTACCAGTGGCCATGGATAGAGCTTCAGTGTTTATTGAAAAGCTCAGGTCTTCTTTGATTCACTGTGTTCTGGCTCTGGACATGTGTCTGGTAGCATGAGAGCGTTTGTTCTGAGCCTGCCCTTTGACTTTTCCTGATGGGGCTCTCTGTTGAGCCTGCTTTTCCAGAGAAGCAGGAGGGCAGACATCTGGAAGCCTCTTCTTTTCAGCACAGCCTTGAGCATTTCAATGTGGCCTTTCAATGTTGTTTTCTCTGCTATTGCAAAAGCTGTGCATGTGCTAATTTTCATGGCTGGTTCAATTTCTCAGAATATAATAACTGGCTCCCCAAACCCACGTCTTGAGAATTTCTGATAAATAGCCAACTCTCGCCCCTAACAACTCTTTCAATCACAAATAATAAGCACGTAAAGTGTCTTGCCACCTATATATGTGTGTGGAATGTTCTTCCAGTATTAGCAGATATTGTTTTGCTTTGGATAAACTCAGCTTTGCCTAGCTGCCTAATTGAATGTTTCCTGGCCCCTGCTGGGTGTGGTTTCCTTCCAATGAACATAAACCACAAGAGCTAGGTGATCTCAATAAAACACATGTGGTTCTGACTTTACTGGTAAGAAATTAAATCAGTCAATAATTGGGGAAAATTTTTGGAGTGATACGAATAAAGTATCACCAACTATTTGAAAAGATTGATAAAAGACATATTTGAAACCACCATGTGTGGATGATTTAATTGTTCTGAGATTTCTAGATTTTTGAAGTTGAATGTCTTTCTATCATTCCTGGTAAGAATAGGATTTCTTTTAACTTGCATTTCTAAAATGGCACTATTTAAAGACCTTGCGGGGGAGTTCTACAGTGAGGGGCATTGTGTGGAGTGGTTACAGCCAAGCTCTGCAGGCTGCTGCCTTGAGGCCTGGCTCTTCGGTACTCCCTGGGCTGGTGACGTAACTTCTCTGCATGTCGAGTTTCCTCTGCAAAATGGAGCTCATGATGGCAGTCGCTCCTTTGGAGAACCATCCTCTTGCCTCAATCTGTCTCTGTGAGGATACTGAAGCTCAGGGAGCATTAGCACCCTGCTCTGTGGCACAAGGAAAGGATGAGGTAGAGGAGAATCTGGATTCAAGTTCAACTGACTCCACATCCTAACATCCCTCCAGTGACCCTAGAAGACTCTATGATGAGCAAGAGGAGAAAGGACACTGGGTAGTGTCTGTCTTTAAATAGTTCTGTCATCGTGACCCCATGTGGCTGACCTTAATGCTAAAGAATTCAAAATATCAATCAATGAGTAGGGGCCAGCTGAGACCCAGGCAAAACCCAAGAGTAAGTGATAATTTGGCCACATGCAATGGTGCAGCTGCCACAGCTCTCTAAAAAGAACCTCAAGGCATCACAGAGCAAGAGGAGTTCTTACAAATGCATGCCACCCTCATATTCCAGCCAAGGGACAAGAAGCATGGACAGCTGTAAAACACTGAGGCCCCAGATGTAGTGATGGAGGACCTCACTGTTGGGGAAGGGTCTCTCCATAACCCCACCACTCTGCTGAGGGTAAGAGCCACAAAGCCAGCCTTTACAAGGGAAATTGGGCCAGGCATGGTGGCTCACACCCATAATCCCAGTGGCTCAGGAGGCTGAGGCAGGAGGATTGCAAACTCAAAGCCAGCCTCAGCAATTTAGTGAGGCTCTAAGCAAAATAAAGAATTATTTATTTATTTAAATATTTCTATTTAAATAAATAAATAAATAGAAAGGACTGGGGATGTAGCTCGGCAGTTAAGCACCCTGGGTTGAATTCCCTGTGCCCCCCTGCCCCAAGAAAAAGCAAATTAGCAGAATAAAATCACTTAGCACAAGGGACAGGCCACACGTGCTTGGATTCCATCACTTCTTCTACCAGCAGTCACACAAAGGGGCCTCTGCTTTTATGGAGAGGAGCCCTGACCTGCCTGTGAATCCCTTCTGCAAAGCCCATGTGTAGCGTGTGCCATGGCAGGACACTGATATTTATTTACCAAGATCCAACATTGACTTCTAGAGGCATCTTCTTGAGTGAGCTCCAATGGTTTCTTACGACTAATACTCTGAGAACTACAATGAAAACAAATAGTATCTACACCTCTACCCATTTTGGGGGGCTGCCACTGCAGTGCAACACAGACTGGGTACCCAACATGGCAGGGGTTTGCTTTCTCACAGCTGTGGAGGCTGGACTCAGGGATGGAATGCCAGAAGGGCTTGTGGACAGCTATCTTGTCTCTGTGGCTTCGAACGTGTGTCTGGGCTGATGGCCTTTTCTCCTTTTTTAAAAAAAATTAATTTATTTATTTGTTTTAATTAGGTATATGTGACAGCAGAATGCATTTTAATTCGTCGAACACAATTGCAGCATAACTTTTCATTTTTCTGGTTGTACACGATGTAGCGTCATATCCTATATACAGTCATACATGTACCTAGAGTAATGATGTCCATCTCATTCCACCATCTTCCCTGCCCCCATAACCCCTCCCCACTTCTCCCTTCCCTCTGCCCAGAGTTCCTCCATTTTTCCCATGCCCCTCCCTGTTATGGATCAATATCCACTTATCAGAACATTTGGCCTTTATTTTTGGGATTAGCTTACTTTGCTTAGCATGATATTCTCCAATTCCATCCATTTACCTGCAAATGACATAATTTTATTCTCTTTTAATACTAAGTAATATTCCATTGTGTAGATATACCACAGTTTCTTTATCCATTTGATGGTCTTTGCTTCTGAGGACCAGGGTCATGTTAGCTAGGACTCACCCTTGTGACCTCCTTTTCCCTCAGCTACCTCTTTAAAGATCCTGTCTCCAAAACAGTCCCCCTGGGAGGCAATGAGGAGTCAGGGCTTCAACATGTTAGTTTGGGGGATCAACCCAGTCCATAACCATCTCTGTATCTACATTTACATCCAGCTCTCCCTGTGTGTTCATGGGCCTTGGTCGAAACCTGAAATGAGCACAGTGAAGGTTCCTCCAAACCCTATGGCACAATGAGAAGACAGATATTCCAAGTCTAATTTCCCCAGCTTAATTAGCATGTGGCCTGTTAGCACAAACTTATTAGGAATGAGCATCCTCATAGCCAACTGTTATCTAATTTCCGGGCTCCTGAGACCGACTGCTCCATAAATGCTGGGAAGGGTGAGGATGGCAGGGGGAAGCCACCGAGCTGCTGGCTGCCTGACAGAAGGCCCACATGGCGTCAGATCTGAGAAGGCGGCTGCAGGCTGCAGGAGAGGCTTGCTCTGTGAGCATCTGCTGGCCGCAGCCTTTGATTCTCTTTGAGGCATGTCCTGGAGGCTGGGACTCATCTACACACAGAGGTGCGGACGTGAATGTGGGACAGTTATTCGCTCCTTTCAAGTGAGGGGCTGTGCGGAAACTGGCAGGCACAGGGTTTCCTTTGGTGTTTGGTTTGAAGGAAGCAGGTTTATCCAAGAATATAGCATCTTCCCATCCACCTCCCTCCTTCTTTTGTTTCCTTACCTCCCCCTCTCAGTCATTCAAAGTGAGGGCCTGCTACGCACCAGGCACTCCGCGTGGTCCTGTGGGGGAGGAGGAGGTGACTCAGAGCGTTCTGCCTGGCAGGTTTTGTGCTGATAACCTATTCCCTATTGTGGCCCTGGCTGTGCTTCCAAGCATGGCTCTGCCAGTTCTCTGGCAAAGCTGAAAGCCACTTCTGCTAACCAGTCCAGATTCCCCTCCCTTGGAAGTTCTCAGCCCTCCCTGGATAGCTGGTGTGCTCAGCGCAGCTTTACTTTTTAAAGTAAAGAGAGGGAAGAGTGTGGAGGATAAGATTGGGAGTCCCCAAGTGGTTTAGGTCTTAATCTGTAGGTGACAAAATGGCAATGGGGCACATATTCTACTTAAAAATTTCATTCCTACAGGCTTAATTTTGTTGGGAAGAATTGGTCAGACCAGCTATTATTTTTTGTACACCAATAGACGCAACTAGAATATGTGCCCTCCCCAAACCCACCAAACAGACTGTTGCCTGCTAATCAAATCTGACTCCTTCTTCATGCCCCAGGCAAAGTCCTATCCTGCCAGGAGGATTGTTTGGGCCTCCTAAGCTCTTTGAGAATCCAGCCACTGTCCTGGTCATCTTTGTGTCCCCTTCACAAGCAGCTGGGTACCCTACAGAGTCAGGTACCTAGTAGGGAATGGATCAAAATGAAGACTTCTTGCAGTCCTCCTCCACATCATGCTAGTGCATTTGGCAGTGGGGCATGTCAGAATGCACCTTCCAGCACTGCTAATGAGCCCCCATAAGACTGCATGTTTGGTCTGTCTATTCCTTGAGAAGGAGCAGTGCTTCCTTTTTTTCTATCCATGTGATCTCTATGGCCTCCTGCAGAGATGGCATTCACAAACATGGTTGATTTAAATGCTGCTCCTTTTTGTTTGACAGCAGTGGTGTGTTGGGCACCATACCTAGAAAGATGATTTTGCAGAAGTCATAACTTTATTGAGTTTGAATCATTGGATTCCCACGTATTTCAAATGGAGAAGTCAATCACTAGCCAATTGTGCTTAGTCTGGTCCAACTACATTTTCGCGCAATTGCTTTTCATCTGACACTGAATTTAGACAATCCCCATCCTGCCTGATGGGAATTCAGGGTCCACAGTGAGGTCTTGCTGCCCATCCCTGAAGTGGGGGTAGGGCTTTTCCTCACCAGCTGGCCACAGAGGATCAGCCCGACTTGTGCGGACATGTGCGTGGCTCCTGCCACCTTCCTGGACCTTTCTGGCTCTGGGTGGTAATAACAAGTCTTCGGCTCAGCTGGAACAGCCCCTCCTGCTGCGCCTTGGGGCATCCTGTTCCTTCCTCTGGCATTCAGAATAGATTTTGCAGCAAGTGGGCATACTCGACTCCAAAAAAAAAGTCTTCACTCTGGCTTTTCAGGAAACTTCAAACTTATCAGCTTAAAGAACAAGGCGCAGAGGGGAAAGGAGCCCTGACAAGGCAAATAGCAGGGGTTTCAAGCTGCGTTTCGCAAGCCAGTAGCAGAGCGCTCACGTGTTGGTTCACTGGCATGTTCCGCGGCAGAAGCACCCCCACTCTGCCTTCCCCCAGTTCCAACTGTTGGGCTGCAGCAGGATTCGGTCTGTCTGGGCAGAGCTCCCTTTGTGGAGCAGCCCTCCCCACTCTCACAGCCAGAGTCTGGTGAAAGGGATCCTTGCTTTCCCATCGCACACAAAGGCTCTTTAAAGGGACCTGCCCGCTTCTCCGTGCGGCTGCAAACCCGAATCGGTGAGGGCTCAGCAACCCGGGCTTTCGCCCGAGAATGAGTGGGGAGGGGTCCTGAGCAGCCTCCACGTCCTCCGAGAGCGGGGGAGGGAGGGAGCCGAGGGCTGCGTGGATGGAGACCGCCGGCCCGCCGGAACCGGTTTGCGACTAGCTGCTTCCTGGGGTGCTCCGCGCGCCGGCTGAGCGTGCTGCCGGTGGCCCCAGCGCGCTGGCCGCGCATCTTGCGGCATGCCTGCGCTGAGCTGAGCCAGCGCCCAGCAGCGAGCCCGCATTCAGGCACCGCGGACTGGCTCCCGGCAGCGCCTGTGCAGTCACCATGAATGCTCAGCTCTAGCCTCGGCGACAGCCTCCCGACCGCATGGATTTGGCTGTTTAATCAACCGAGATTACTGCCAGGGACGACTTGGGAGCCTGATCCGCGCTCCAGCTGCCCTGACAACTTCGGGGTTGGCTGTTTACTTCTCCGGATCGCCGGAACTCTCCTGTCACTCTGCCGGCTCTGAAGTCAGCCGCCAGGACTCCGCTGACGGCATCCCCGGGAACCGGGAGCGAGCCGGTTTAGGACGAGCGGAGACCCCTCAGCGGCTCAGCCTCTCGTGACTGCCTGTGTTGCGGGGTTCCGAGGGACCGTGCGCTGCCCGGGGAAGCAATGCAAGTCTCCATAGCCTGCACAGAGCACAATCTGAAGAGTCGGAATGGTGAGGACCGACTTCTGAGCAAGCAGAGCTCCGCCGCCCCCAATGTGGTGAACGCAGCCCGGGCCAAATTCCGCACGGTCGCGATCATCGCACGCAGCCTGGGGACCTTCACCCCTCAGCACCACATTTCCCTCAAAGAGTCCACCGCAAAGCAGACGGGCATGAAATATAGGTATGGATGTAAGATTCCCTAAACCCGGGGTTTCCATGCTCTATACAGGTGTAATGGGAACGGTTTATTGCTTTGCAAAAGTGACTCGCTTGTCGGTGGGTTGCTCAATTTAGAATCTCAGGTGTTTTTAAAATAGCTCTTGAGGAGGATGGAAAAGCCCAAGGTGTGTGCGTGTGTAATTTTTAAAAATATGGCCCATTTTGTATGTTCTAGACTTTGGGAGCTGTATAAATTCCAGTCTATGGAAGAAAACACAAACTGCTGGAAATGGGCACTTAGATCAGCATAGTTTATCAGGAGTAAATGCGTTTGCCCTGTTTTATGCTACAGATGTAGCTTCTGTGATTATACTGTCAGAAATAGTTTCTCATCTAGCACAGCACTCCTATTTATCCTTTGAAAGACTAAGGTAGCAAATGCTAGGCAAAGCTTTTAAGGGAGTTCTGTTATAGAAAAAACACCTACAATAGTAATGAACATTGCCACATTTAAATCTAAATTACTGCTTGAAATAAAATCCAGAGGTTGTTGTAAAATATGGAAAGTCAATTGTTGCAATACTACTAGTTTCCTCATCAATTTTTTTAGCTCCCTCTTCCTTTAGGATATTTTCCAAAGATGGAAATCTTCCCAGTAATAGCTAATGCTCCTTAATACAAAGTGATTTAAGTTTGATAAGTAAAAAAAAATTTCATTATTCAATTATGTAATTCTTACCTCCTCATTATATTTGCTTTGCACCAACCCTTCTTGATTTTATTTCTTTAAAATCACTGTGCTTCTTATTTCTAACATCATTTGTGGCTATACTAGAGAGAAACTACTGACTGATACATCTTCCAAAGGCTTTCATTACTTCAACTAGCAGATATGATTTTACTAATTGTTTACATTGAACTCTGCCTCATCTTTGTCAAGAACCAGGTTTGGGGACAGGATGTGCTTAATACAATTAAAACAATGCACACTTAAGATTTATTCATATGGGGGTGCAGCAGGAGACATTTGAGCCTATTTGTATGCAAGGTGTCCCCTGGAAGAAGTTTCTTTGCAGAGTTACAGGAAAGCTTCTCCTTGAAAGTATGTCAAGCACAGTTGTTTTGATATATTTCTGAACCATTGAGAAAGAAAGCCCTGGAGTGAGGAAAAAACAAAACAATCTGTAGCTGAAGCTCTTGGCCCCAACTGCAGTGCAAATACAGGTAGTCTGCCTCCAATCAACCCTCAAGTGTCAGCAATGTGCCTCTGCTTTTCTAGACTTTGGCATGATGAAGAGGGGACCCCACAGTAGCAGTTCCCTGAATGAGACCGCAGTCTGGTGCACTGGCCTCTTCTGCTGCTGCTTTGTGGCACACACCCAGCCCCTGCCCTGTGGACATGCAGCTCTGCTGCTGGGATGGAGATGAACCACTGCCTTCCTGCAGGCCCCCAGGCCAGGACGCTCCAGAGTTAAGGTTAATCACAGAAGGTTGTTTTCATTGGAGACTCTGGCATTTAACTGCCCTATAAACTTTCTTTTTGTAAATTGGAAGGAATAAAAAGTAGCACCCTCAGTTCTTGTGGCAGCAGATTCACAGTTGTTTATGGATGGCTGTGTAGGGGGAGTTTGGCCTTGGGAGCTCTTTAGGAAGCCAGGAACTTTCCATTAAGGTTTTTCTGTCAGCATGCTCAACTCAGATTGTAAGGTAATGGTCTCTCTTTCAAAAGCTCAGTGCATGACCAAGACTTGCTTGGGTGTCTTTCATTACTGATGACTAAGGACAGCTCTTCTACAAAAAGTCAGCCATCTGGGGTCTTCAGTGTACTTTGCACTGTTCGTTATTTTGTGCTCCCCTTCTTTTGAATCACTCCGTCCACCGTGTCAGGTGTGTGTGTGACCATAGCTTACACCTACCCCCTTCAAGTTCACTCAGAGTGATCTTTCTGAAAGAGATCATGAGATAAGGCCAAATACTAAGCTTTGTAGCTTGGAAGGGATGAGGGCAGCTGTGTACTTCAGAGAAAACAGTGGAAATATTTTAATTAGCTGAACTGTCCTTTTATCACATTGTCATCCCTAAAGCATAATATGTATATGTAGACTATTTGTTAACAAATAGCAGAAAACAAGTAAAAAAATAATGCTGTGGAATGGAGCAGGTCTGGATACTGCATGGGGAAGCTAGGGTGGAAATTCCTGGTCAGTTGTCGCCGAAATAATGTTCTCACTCATCCTGGAAGATGGTTTGCAGGGTCAGAGCTTCTGTGAACCCCTTGGACGATAAAAAGCACTGTGTTATCTTGCACTTTTCTGCAAAGAAGTTATTTTCTTCTAAGAGAAGTTTTCCTCTTAGTAGCACCCTCAGTTCTTGTGTTTAAAGTGTCTACAGGTTAACCATTGCCCATCAGCAGTGTTGGTATATGAAGAGGCGCCGCCCAGCCAGTGGAGATTCACTGAGCACCCATGGTGTGCCAGACATCCAGGGTGGGGAGGCAGACCCTAACTAAGGAGATGAACAGTTCAATAATAGGATTTCCTATTGTGGGACATTCTTATGAAGGCTACCTGTGGGGGGTGGGGAAGGTAAGAGTCAAGCCTAGGCCAACTCTGTTTCCATTCTGAGGCTGCTGACTCTGTTTTAATTGTAGAGCTGGTGATTGTGTCTTGTGACAATCACTGCTCATATCTGTGGCCCATTTTGCTATCCCAGGGACTTGTTTCAGGTCTGCCTGCTGTAAGGTATTACTGACAGTTGAAGGCCTACTCTTTACCCTGACAGATAAGTAGAATGCCTTATGATCTTTCAATCCCAACTCACAGCATACATAGCCTGTGATTACCATCCCTTACTTAAGATTCCATGGGATTTGGATTTCAGAAAGAATTAACATTCTCTTGTGCAAAGCATCTGTGTTCTGCAAAGATAATGCCCCAAGTCACTATTATATTCTCACCATCAACATGCAAGAATTTTGCATAAAATTGACTGTTGTCTCAAGGCTAAAGATAGAAAAAAATCCCTAGAACATTCCTCCATTCAAATATTGTTAGTCCCAGATAATAAGAGTCCCTGCTAATATTTATCCTGAGGACATCCTGCATGTAAAGGGCACAGGACTACTTTGTTCTTTGCATTTTTACAGTTGTGTTTTGTTAATGCTTGGAAATTCCTTGGTTTTAGATTTGCGTTTGTTTTATTCTGAGAATGCATCACATCATGTTAGTCTGATGGAGACCTCAACCACATGTGGTAGATCCTCATTATTAATAGATGTAACCACATGCGTGAATCTTCCATCCATCAAAATAGCAAAATCACTCCGAACATAAGTTAAGCAAGGTATTTTTTTAAGTAACATTTTAGAATGATCCAGCTACTAATGTTTGCCATGGTCTCAGAGCTTCTATCATTTCAGAGTAGTCCATTTGCACTGATGACTCCCCCTCTCCATTCTAAAATTATTATTTTAGTTCTCGAACAATTTGGGTATCAATGGACCCAGTTTCATTGAGAAAAAATATTGTTTGAAACATATACATCCATGGCAATATAATTTTGTTGTATATTATTACAAGAAACATGCTTTGAAAATTTAAGATGATTCTTTACAAAAATAAATATTTTCTGAGCAATAATCTTTATAAGTTTTCTGGCGAAGGAACCGCAGAGCTAAAGCCAGCCCTGAGCAATAATCTTTAAATTCCACTTGAAACTTCAGTCCTCCCTTTTCTAAGGCTGAACACACTTTAATGTTATTTTTTAAAAAAATAATTACAGCTTCCCAGGAATTTGCAAAAAGAAAAAAAAATGTACAGAGAATTTATTTGACCCTTGAATTCCATATTTCTCCAGTGGTAGCACCTTGTGTATGGATAGGATGGTATCAAAATTAGGAAACTGACATTGGCACCGTCCAAAGAATATATTCAGACTTCACCAGTTCTACATGTATCCATTTGTACATATTTATGCATCTATGCAGCTTTATCTAGTGTTTAAGCTTGTGTAACTACCACAATGAAGAAGCAAAGTTTTTCTGTAACCACAAGCTTCCCCATGTTACCCTTTTAAAGCCACGTCCACTACCTTCTCCCCCATCCAAGCCCTTGGTAATCACCAATCTGTAGGCCTTCTCTATAATTTTACTTTTTCAAGAATATTAAATAAATGGAATCTTAGAGTAGGTAATGTTTTAAAGTTGACTGTTTCTCCCTCCCAGAGGGTTTATGCAGGGAAATGGGGAAAGAAACTCTTGCTGCCATAAAAAGGTGTCAGATGATGGCACGGTAGAGATTGGGTGGGCCATTTAGACAAGGTGAATGCCGGCAGTGGGGGAACAAGTAAGGGTTTTGGAGCAGGTGAATGTCTCAAAATTCAGTTAGGCAGGGTTGACTCTCACTGTTTTCCTCTTAAAATCGAAGAGTTGTAGGTTTGAAACAAGATGTGTTTGTGTGGAATTTCATGGCTCTCTGTTTTCCTATAGAAAACCAAGACTATATAGAAAGGACTTTTTTTTTATTGTTGGTTGTTCAAAACATTACATAGTTCTTGATATATCATATTTCACACTTTGATTCAAGTGGGTTATGAACTTGACAGCCAACAGGTACCCCTCCCATGACATTCCTGTCACAGCCTCTTTATTAAAGCACACACCGCATCCGCAGTTTTTTACCTCCCACAAATGGTGGGCAGATTTTGAATCAAAGCAATTCAAGTGAAAGATTAATCTTGTCAACTGATTACATAAAAGACCCTAAGTGTGTGTGTGTGTGTGTGTGTGTGTGTGTGTGTGCGAGCGCCTTTGTATGTGTATGTGTGTGCAAGTCTCCGTGAGGGGAAAAGCGGGAGGAAAGGGGTGGATCTGAGAGGAGGAGGAGAAGAGCCAGCTTGGTGACTGTGTTTCAAGTAAAAATATTTGATTTTAGTCCAGAGAAGAGAGCAGCTTGGTTATTTAAAATGCCAGGCTTTATATTATTTTTTTAATTTTTTGGTGGAGAATGCTGCTGTCATTTTCACTGACACCCATGGGTGTGGCTTTTTCTCTCTACCTAGAGCAGGATGGTGGAAATGGGTGGGTGGGTGGGGGGAGGCCTTCCTGAAAATTAGTTGCTGAGTCAACCTCGTAGAGTTTATCCCACCTCTGTGAGGCACCAGTCAGAAGTCTGGCATCTAGGGGATGGTGAGAAAATGGTAGGAGGGGAGGGAGCCTCCTGGAAGTTTTTAGGCAAATGTTGTTCTAGTTCCGTGGTTCTGGAAGTGTGGGGCTGGGGTGGGGCTGTGTGCGTGTGCAGGCGTGAGCATATGTGAGCATAGAGGAATCAATCCGGAGTTTCCAGAAACATCTCATTTTCTAACTGCAGTCTTCACTTTGATTGTTACACATGAAGTCCTTCATTCCAAGTCCACTCAATGACCCTCTTTAGAAGTGCTCTCATTTTATAGAAGTTATATATTTTTAAAAAATCTACAAACACTTCAATTTATGGGAATTTGAGAATGTTCTGAGAGGAGGAAAAAATCCCATCATATTCAAAGGGAAAATGGAATTCCTAAGTTTCACTTTGATTTTTCAAAATCATTTCATTAAATTCATAATCTCTCCTTAGTATATCAGTTCATGAACAGGATAAGATTTGGGTTGAGGGAATCTAATCAAAATATTGGACTCTTGATTTCCTTGAGTATTCCTTAAAAATCCTTTTAGAAGAGAAGACCTCCTTGTGAGAAGAGTTAAATTCACAAACTTTGGTTCATATATTTCCTTTAAGTATGTCAAACCATTTAGGTAAATGACAATTAGACACTAAAAAAATGCTTCAATGTTGCAAGTTAACTGTGTTGTGTGCTTAAAAAAACATTTCTGTTAATAGCTTTCCACTCTTGGAATTAGGAAACAGACTGATTGAGGCTGAAGAATTTAAGGCAAAAAAATATTGTAAATGTCCATTTCAACATTGAGAATGATTAATACACTGTGATCACTAGAAAATGAGTGAATTTTCAGTGGGTGCTGCTGAGTTAACTTGGATGCCACCTTCTGCAGACACATTGACCAATGCAGAATGCAGTTCCTAGGTCAGTCACCTAGGAAGGCCAGGGATGGTCAAGGCCAAACGCACGTCTCCTGACTCCACAGACTGGGTTCCGATATTCCTTTAGCTTTTGCGTGGCAGCTTCTTGCTTATGCCCCATTTTTTAACACAGGATGGAAGCACAGTGCATGAAGCATTTCTAGAAAAGACAATTCCTTCCTGTATATATACACAGTTTGCAGCTCAAGCTTTTATCTCAAGAAGCAAAGCCCTGCTGAGTGCTGACAGCCACAGCAGCTTTCTCCATCACCTGCAGGGCAATTAGGACCCCAAAGTACTCCCAGGGCAGCTCTCTGCTGGTCCATGTTCCGAAGAGGGACATGAATCAACTTCCAGATGATGGCATGCTTAGTTGGCATGCTCAGCGTCACAGCATCCAAAGCACTGGGATCTCAGAAAGAGACGAACAGATGCATCTGCTACATGTCAGCACTGGAAGGGACATGCTTGGCCAGGAATTCTGAGTCGGACTTCACACCCTCCTCCGTGTCCTTAGACATCACTTTGAAAAACATGCTCCTGAAAGTCACAATCAAAATACATTTAAAAATCCTTATTGCAGGTTGATTTTCTGTTACCCAGACTGGAAACCCAAACAGAAGCCCAGCAGCGATTTTCTTTTTCTTGAAATCGACAGCTAGGGAGGACTTTGAGAGCACTCGCACGGGCCATCTGGTCCAGCCCTCGTGAGAAATCTGTCCTGTTTTTCCAATTTGCAACATACAGCAGCGACTTATAGAGGCCTCTGAAGAAATTGTGTAATCTCCTTTCACAGCAGTCATGAAAAAAAAAAAAAAACTGGCTCTTCTTTCTAAGAATCAGAATCATTCATTAAGTGTTGAAGTCCTCAGAGGAAGCCATAAGCTTCTTGTCTACTGTCGGGACTCTGGAGTCAAGTCAGGGAAGAAAATGAAGATAAAAGGGGGAGGGGAAAGAAAGGCAGACCTGAGGCTGGGTGAGGTGGCGGGCAGGGCACCTCAGACTCCTGTTGGCACCCAGGGCATGCGATCTTGTCTATTCTGGTCCTTGCACCATTCAGCTGACCTGACTGTTCCACAGCTGAACCATCTGAGAGTCAAAACGTCACCATGACAAACATCCTGGCCATTAACTCAGCTCCTTCAGGACTGCCGCAGAAGCTTCTTAGGAGCTAGCTCTCATTTCCTGCTTTGTGAAGCTTTGGTATCTAAGAACTGATGCTCAGACTCTGCTTCCTATTTCCAGATGGTTCTAGTTCTTTCTGCCTAGACTTTGTTTCCTGGCTCCCAACTGTGATCGTGTCTCTCATGGAAGCCCTGCCCGTGGTGACTACGTTTTTCGGTGAGCCCTCCGGTACTGTATGTACTTCCAGAGGCCTCACCTTCTCAGAAGAGAAGATGGCAAGATTGCCATGTCACAATAAGGGTCTCTGGACCTTGTTTGCCTTCCCTGCACTTGCTTCCTGTTCTAGGAGAAACAAGCATTTTTAATATTTTAGCCAATCTTTGAAAAATCGCTGTGAAACGTTTAAAAAATATCCCAACAGAGTTATTGAAATAATGGGTAATGACTATGCAATGCCACTTAGCAAATTCTATGATATTGCCAGCTCCAAATGTTAGAATGGTGACAACTGGAATCTCTTGTATTGAAGAAATATGAAAAAAGATCAAATCTGATATGTAAGTTCTAATGGCCATTGAGCATCCAGCTAGGAAAACCAACAGCTTATAATCTGATTATCTTGCTTTTTGATATACTCTTATAGAGACGTTTTCTTTCTCATTTTTTAAACCGAGTATGTTTAAATGTAAAGGCAACTGTAATGACTAATATTAACAAGAAAAGTTTTCTCTACTGGTAATTAAATCTTTCCAGGAGAGTACCTGGGGGGGCTCAATTGAAGGAAATTGTTCTCCATGATGAGGTTGCATCTGTTGGAGGACCCATCTGGCTTGACAGAACTCTTATATAAGTAAAGCAAGCTTTTTCCCCCTGAGGAACACATGCTAATAAGCACCCTCTCTTCCACTTCTTTGAAATTAGTTTGGATTTTATTTCTTTGCAGCACTGGAAAGTGAACCCAGGGCTTTGTACGTGCTGGGTAAGTGCTCTACCACCACGCTACCTCCTTGGCCCAGTTAGTTGCACTTTAAACCAGGTTTTTATGTAACTGGATTTTTGTTTTCAGTTTCTTTGGTCTGAGACCACAACAGGCTCATTATAGAAATCAACTGAGAAAATAACATGGCTTTAATGAATGCCACTTCTCTCTCAACTCAAGAATTAGCAAAGGTTTCCTCTGGGGCTTTTGATGAAAACAGACCTTTGGACTAACTGCTACTCTATTTCCTACCTCTTGTGCACAAACTCTTTGCATTCCAGAGTCTTTGCAGTTACTTAAAAAAAACTAGAGATGCTCAGGAGAAATCTTAGCAGTCTGGGTCCAGAAGGTTTTGCATCTTGATGGAAAACATACTGGTTAAGTTTTAATGAAGAGAAAAGAAATACAAATACTAAGAGACCCAAATAGAAAGAGGGTGTTGGGAAATTCATGGCCTAACTATACCATCTCATCCAGTAAGGCCTTATTTTCCATTTTCAAGAAAGGAGTTCAAGGTTTTACTTTCACTCGAAATACAATTTCTTCCAGAAGTAATCCTGTGGAAATCAGGAGGCTTGGATCTTTGTTAATAAAAGTTCCAGATAGAGCTCCTCAATCAAAGGAGCAAGTGGACATTTGCCGGAGGACTCCAAATTCCAGCAGATTTCCCTCGGTTCTGTTTCAGAACAAGAGGTGATTTAGGAGGACAAACAGCAAGCCTCCTTACAAAGCAGAGCTAGAATTTCATTCTCTATTGGTTTCCTGTTGCTGCTGTAACAAACGACTAGAGTCAGTGCCTTAAAGCAGTGTATTGACTCCTTCCCAGTCTGGAGGTTAGAAGGTGCATTCCTTCTGATTTTGTCAGGGTGGAGATCCATGTCCTCACCTTTTCCAGCTCCAGGGTCCCCGCAGCCCTCCTTGCTGCACCCTCACAGCACATCACACCTGCCTCTTGTTCCATCTGCACTTACAGATGCGTGCTGTGCCCTTTTAAGTCCCCTCTTGCTCTTTCTCCAGCTGTGGTAACATCAGCCCTGGGCAGCCCAGGATAATCTCCCAGTCTCCAGATCCTGTGCTTAATTACATCTGCAGAGTCCCTTTCACCTTGGGAGGTCAGATATTCTTAGGGTTTAGGATGGGGACACAGACATCTGCCGTGGATGACCGGCCTCGTAGCTAGCCATGCAGATTCCCCTAATATGTTACACAAGAGAGAGGCAAAGGGGCTGTGCTCTCAAGCACGCGTTTCCCAGAATTTCAGATGTGCTCAGGTGAGGTGAGACCCACAAAAAGGAATAAGGAAGTGGTTGGAAATGCAAGGTGCTGGGTTTCTCTGCATAAGACTTCAGTTTGGGTTTTGAATCAGAAATAAAAGCTTGTGTTTACAGCGTGTGGCAAAGTGTGATAAAGTTTAATGGGTTTGGGCCTTGGCCATTACTCACGGGCATCTGCTGCCTGAATCTGCTCCACCTCCTTCAGGCTCTCACTAGGATCTGGGGTTAGGGGACCTGAATGGAAAAATCAATGCATACACACAAAGATCAAGCTGCAACACGCTATCGTTAAAATACCGGTAGCTTCAAGAATACATCTGCCTCCAAATTCCATGACGGTGATCTGTGTGGAGCAGGAATCTCACTCTTTCTTGGTGCCTGGGGCCCTGAGGATGTGCCTGCACCTCTGAGTCCTGATGGAGGCCCCAGGCACATCATGGAATGGTGTCTCCCTCCGTGAGACCCACCCTGGCCTGCTTCCTGAGTGCTGCCTAACAATGCTGCAGAGAAGGAAGGGGCTTCTAGCAGGGAGGTGACGTTCTCTCTCTGAACCTTTCTATTAAATATTATCCACTTGAAGCCATTAGTTTATTGTATTTTAATCACAAAGCAGCTTTTATTCTTATGAAGTTTCTATATTCTCTGACAAAAATCCAAATGCCCTAAATCTGATGCCATTTCCCTCTATGCAGCTGTCTCACACACCCACAGAGGAAGGCGGCTGCTGTCAGTTCTTTCCATCCCCTTCCAAGGACCTGCTGCTCATCCCCTAGCGCATGGAATATTGGGCTTTGAAGATTAGACTGCTGATCCCAGACACTTAAGTCTGTATGCCCTCTCTTGGTGTGTGAATAAAAAGTACCAGACTGCATCATATTTGGGGAGAAATATTAGTGGTTCCAAATTAAAGTGAGGTAGGAAGCAATTGACTAGGAATTCAGAGACCAGGGGAATGCAGAGTTTAAACTCAACCTTGAACTTTAATTCAGTCCCTGTGGCCAGATGTTTTTGCCTGGAAGCTGTAAGAGGCACGTGCTTGAGAAAGAGGGGAAAGGAGGAAATGAGAACTTTGGGACCTGACTGAATGTGAGCTGTGTGGTCACCCTGCCTCCCACAGCTGGATGCAAACAGGATTGGAAGGCAGGGTAGAGGAAGCACTTCCAGAGCAGAGGCTGTGGCCATGCAGGCCTCATGGTGCATGGGGGCTGGGCAACCTGGGAGCATCATCTTCGCATAGATAGGAGGGCAGCGTCGAGGGTAGAGCATGCCCAGCCTGTCCTAAGCTGCCTCCAGGGAGGAAGGGAAAAGTGGCACCAGTTCCTCACTGTCTCCTGGGTCATTACACCAGAGTTCCATTCTAACTACATGGGTTTTTCTCTTTAAGCCTAATGCAAACCCAATAGCAGCATTCGTTACTGTGGAAAAGAAAGATAAGCAAGTTAAGTCACATGCTCATTGCACTAATGAGTTCTGCCTGATTACAGGTCATCAGCAGCCACTGATGGAGTAAATGTGTGGAGTCCAGTACAGGACTATTACAGAAGGCCACACTATTACAGGACAATACCACCCATCAAAGTGTCTGGCCTTGCTTCAATAACAACTAGGTTTAGAAACAGAAGCGTTCACCAAGTGTCAGCTTATAAATTTTGCTTGTTGATTATTCCTATCTCCTACGCCAGCCTGATCTGTCCCTATTTTGAGATAGAAATACCTTGGGAACGGGATTTGACAAAAGACAAATGCTAATTATCAAACTGTCTAGATAATACTCTTTGCCAATAAAATTTTACTTTATGCTGATTGCCTCAAACCAAGGGATATAGGAGCTCAGTTAATATGAACTTCATCCTTGAGAAAAGCTCTGAAAGGGCATAGCAGGTAGTGTCAAGGCCATTTTCAGTTATGGTAACTGAGGCCCCAAAACAGAGCTCAATGACGACTCGGGCAGCCTAACTCTTGAAGTTGTGGTTTCTATTCTATGCTTAGGAACCCTCTGCCTGCCATCGCATAGTGACCAACCTGTTTCTGCCCACAGTGATGCTGAATTGAAAGAGATCTGACGTTGGCAAAATGCCGTCCCTGTTGGCTTGAGGCAGTGGGTGGTCCACACACTCAGTTCCTCCATGTTTCTCTGCCATGCAGCGCTTAATGCAGGAGCTCAGGACTATTTCTAGAACCCGCAGGCTGATGGAAGCACTTGGATTTTATGATTGTTTTTGACAAATTGTTAGAGCTCTGCCTTGGGGAGGAGACAGTGCATCTTCAGGAGCCAATAAGTGATGTGCACCGGACTCGGGAGCTCACCTGTGTTGAAGGTGTTCCTCATGTGCACTTAATCCCTAACCAGTACTGAGCATTTGCCTGTTTGTGCATCACATTCCCGTGGGGCAGGAGGGTGGATGCCAGGTGGCAGATTGGCACAGTAGTTAAAGCACCACACTGTTTGTTTACCCTACTTTGCGTTTACTGGAAGGATCTGGAAGGTGCATCTGGTGACAACCTTTTCAGGGCTCAGGGTTGTTTTGAAGATTGCATGAGATAATATGCATGCAGTTCCAGTTGCTATCCATTATAGTTGTCATTAATATCAATCTCAGCATGACATGGGACAAGGGGACAAGAAGAAATGAGGTTCTCTGAGCATTCAATATCTTTACAATAGATCCTATTTTAGCTCTTTTGCCCCTTTCAGAATATTCTTACTTTAGTTGCTTCTATCCCAGCACGGCCATCTGCTGTGTTGTGAGTGATGATGAAGGTTTGTCACACCCTTGGTGCAAGGCTTCTGTGGTAGTGTCACACCTTGGCTTCCAGGGCAGGCCTGTTTCTCTGTCAGACTTGCCTGGTCCACATTTGCGGTGGCTCTTCTTTCCCCTGGAGATAGGAATTCTGTCTGCTTTTGATCCTGGCTGCTGAAGAGCATGACCTGTCCTTGCAATCTCCCAAATTATTTTGCCATAATTGCTAGAAATGAGCAGTTGTCCACAGATGGTTCCAGAAACCGCATTAAGGTGGCTCTTAAAATTGCTTACATTACAACAGAAGGAAACTGAAACAATAATGCTAGGAACCCAGGATGTTTGTCCTGTTGTTTAGACACTAGAGTCTGTCCTGCAGAAACACTTGCAGGCCATTCACTGTGTCCTAAAAAAAGACAGCACAACTGTTGCAGGGTCTTGGGGAAGGGCCATGCCAGGGCTGTTTGTGTCTTCCTTGGGTTGACTTCCTGGTATGAATAAGGGTATACAGAAGATGGTGATTTCTGAGTCACTACCTGATCCTTTACAGAGAGGGGCAGTAAAAGTGACAATGATATTACCAGCAGGGCGTGGTGGCGCACACCTGTCATTGAATCAACTCAGGAGGCTGAGGCAGGAGGATCACGAGTTCAAGCTAGCCTCGGAAACTTAGACTGCATCACAAAAATAAAATTAAAAAAGATGAGGGATGTAGCTCAGAGGTAGAGTATCCCTGGGTTCAATCCTCAGTACCACAACAAACAAACACAACATCTATATACTAAAGGAGTGAACACACTGAGTCTCCAATAGAGAACATCTGCCTGTGAACTTTATTTGGAGAGAAATTATTTATATTGATAAATAATAGTTACAGGTTTGTATTCAGTGATTAATGAATTAATTAACAATTAATGATTAATTAACAATTTGGATCTCCAGCCTTAATCAGGAGGTAATACACCTGTGGGGCTGAAGGAGACTTGGCTGTGTAGCGGTCCAACCCTCTGGCCTTCTTTCAGTGGCTGTAGTAGCTTGGGGACTGGATCCCCTGAGACCCAGGTGGGGCAATTTGAGACCCCAACTCCAGGTCCACCACTCTGCCTGCAGAGAGCCATGTTTCTTCTGAGATTCAGGGACAAAGAAGGGTCTTCTGGTTGCACTGGGACAGGTGTGGCAAGACCATTTGGAATTAGTGTGTGGGGTTCTCCTTGCATCCTTTATCTAAGCTCCACACTCAGGCAAGTAGCTCATACTTTCTTATTTGCAGAAAATGTGGTTTTTGTCTCCAAATACCTTCACCCATTTTAGAGAATCAGGCTTGAGAGAAGGCAGTTCCCAGGTTACACTGAGATTCTGCTGCTCTGGAAGCCTGGTGAGAAGTCTCGGCTCTCTGAGCCTTGTCCCCTGTCCCCTATGCACCCAGCATATCTGATAGAGTCTCAGAGGGAATGATGGCCCTCGGGTGGTGGAGAGACTGTATCCCAAGCCATAGGTTCCCAGTCCCTCTCAAAACCTGTGAAGTCCCTGTGTGGTTTGAAAGCAATGGAGTGAAGAACAGGTGATCTGGGCAAAGACTATCTGTGGTAGCCATGGAGAGAATTCCCATCCCTGTGGGGGGTGTGTGGGGGAACCTGGGAGCTGGGCCCAACCTTGTGACACTAACATGGAAGAGCTGTGGGAGCTCATGGTGCCTGGAAGCTGACTCTCCTGCAGCGTGGTGGTCCAGACAACGCCTGGGTGAGGTTGGCATGCTGAAGGCTGGAGGGTGTGGCCTGGGTTCTGCCTTGGGCGAAGTTTGAAGATGGAAAGGGGGATGAGGATCCAATTATCCTTTCAAGATGGGAACCTGCCAACCCAAGGCTAATGGCATAGACTTTGTACTCAAAGAGACACAAGCCTGCAGACAGACGTGCAGAGAATGTGCTGATGTGATTTTAGAACTGAAGTTATTTTTATGGAGAAAAGGAACTTTTAAAATTTGGAATTTGTTTTGCCATATTTTTTGTTGTGGTTCCCTTTCCACAGAAGAGAAAATATTTACTTGGTTAAAAAGCTTTCTGATCAGTACACTTTTTCTCAAAAGCTTGATTAAGTGGTGTCTCCACTTAGGGCTAGGACAGGACAGAGTTTGATTAAAGTTGAAATTGAGTTTCGAGTGTGGAGCCAGCTGTAGAGAGAAGATGAAGGAATTGCTCTGTGCTCTCACCTGGCCTTAAGAAAGGAGGACCCAAGGAGACTCGGTTCATCCCTGGGCTAAGGAAGGTGTCGCCAGGCAAACCAGAGGCCTCTGAGTGGCAGCATCATCCCTGAACCCCAGGCATGATTCCCACCATGATGTGCAGGTGTTAGAAGACAGATCTGACTCGTTATAAAACCACTATCTATTTTTCATACAGAATAGGGTAGGAATCGCACAGAATACACAGTCCCTAGCACAGTATCAGGCTCAGAGACATGGATTCTTAACTATTATGACCAACGTGATCTCGAGTGCACCAACTCACTCACCAAATGCTCCCAAGCACCTGCCCTGTGCCAGGCCCTGATCTGGGTGTTGAGAGGGAGGAGGGTGAGCAAAAGCAGTCTTTGGCTTTGAAAAGCTGGGGAGGAAGGCATTGTTGTGAAGGTAAACAGGGCCTGGGGTGGAAGCCGGAAGAGTGCTGGTAGACCCGGTGAATGAGGACAGCTCTTGACAGCAACCTGGCACTGGGTACCCAGTGCTGATTTTGACATTTTAATTTGGGCAGGTTGACGTTAGAGAGCGTCTCATAGTCAGTGTCCAGGATTTTTGTGTCCTGTTTGCTGATATTTAGTAGATGGTGGTTTTCAATGGATGGAGTGTCAGTGGAATATCAAAATAAAAAACGGCAAACGTGTAAACCAAGAATATATTGGTATTAGCTTTCCGATTCTCACTAAAAGCTGTTTTCCCCTTTGAATTTGGGGTCTGTTATTTATTTTTACCTTCTAAAAGAAAAGCTATTCACAATCCCCTCACCCCCACCAATGCCATTTTCAAAACTGGAACTCAAACATTTCATCAGGAGATTTATTAGAAATTTTCTTTTTTCTTGCCTTACCTAATTCTCTCTGACTCTATTCTGAGTTGTAAATAATAAATCCATTTTTTTAAAGTAAAAGGCAAGCATCCAACCATATGATGTTTTATTTTCCTGACACTTGAGATTTGAATTTTAAATTCAGATTTATTGATGGTTGTTTTTATTTATTCTTTTTTATACCAGAGATTGAACTCAGGGATGCTTAACCACTGAGCCACATCCAGTGCCCCTTTTTATATTGTATTTAAAGACAGGGTCTCACTAAGTTGCTTAGGGCCTTATGAAGTTGCTGGGGCTGGTTTTGAACTTGCAATCCTCCTGCCTCAGCCTCCTGAGCTGCTGGGTTTACAGGCATGCACCACCACATCCAGCTGATTGTTTGAGTTTTTGATGAACAGAATCAATACTGATTAACACACAGACACATCTCTGTTTGGCTGATGAGGCTGCAGTGCCATTCAACATGGGGTCTCAGCCTCCCTGGTTTTTGGTGGGTGCTGGGGCCATCACAGAGTACTTCAGCCTGGCTCCCAGGGCCATGTTGTTCTCCACATCCTATCCAAGTCAACACACGTAGGTCTTGCTTGTCATGCTCACAGCACCATGGTAGGGTCTCCTTAAATCAGATGAGGACAATGAAATAATAAAAAATAGATTGCTCAATAAAATTGTAATTTATTGAGTTCGATGTTATCAACCATGTATCCCAACTCACCCAATCCTTAGGGTCAGCATCAAAGAAACAGAACCCGGCCTCTGCCCACAAACAGAGGAGCAAGAAGGCCTGGAAGTTCCCAGGACAGGTGCTGTGTTTGTAAGAGTCTGATTATTAAGACCCACAAGCCAGAAGGAGCAGGGGCAGAAGGCTGGGCTTCCCAGTGGTAGGGATCTGAGAGGAGCTGTGTGCTTAGTGCAGAGGTTCTTTTTGTTCAGACAACCACCAAGTACAGGTACCAACGCTTCCTGGAGGTCTTGCTGAGGCCAGGTTCAGCAGAATCAGGCCTGGCCCTGGGTGCCCCACCCACTCCCTGGGATTAATATAGAGAGGCCACTGGAGAGAGCAAGGTTGCCTTGTGGAGTCGTGCAGTGGTTTTTCTCCCCTGCTGACCCAGATGAGGGAACAGGGCATTTCACCCCAAAACCAAGAGAGGAACTCCATAGGGATCACTGTTACCACTCTAACCATCCACCCTGCTCTAAGAATGATGGTAATAGGACACCATCTGGGTGATTTTTAAGCCCCAGCAACTTCCAGTGTGGAGGAAGCATCGGGAGGGAGATGGCTGTGTGACGTGGGGCAAGGGCATGAGGTCTGGAGAGGTATGGAGGCAGGGTGCCAGTTGGGCTGGTAGGTCCTGACCCCTGACCCCATCAAGAAGAGACACAGGCTACAGACTGACAGGTGCATCAGAGGAGGTGGTAAGAAGCCGGCAGCCCAGGTCGACCGGTTCCCTTCACACAGGGTTCCGCCTTCTGAGAACTGTCCACCAGCATCACCTGCTGATCTCCAAGGACACAAGCCAGGGCAGCAGTTAGGACCCAGATCTGGAGAGGACAGCACCCCCCCCCCCTGCGAGCAGAGCAGAGAGGAGACGTTTCTGTTTCCCTCGTTCTCCTGAACAGACCCCAGAAGAAAAAAAAGGTGCAAAGAGGGGATGGTGTGTGGGGGCAGAACCCCTCTTCCTCTTCTCCTCTGTTCCAATGGTGTCTCCACTCAGGTAGAGCCAGGGATGCAAGGAGAAGGGAGATGGGGATGAACTATGAGGCTGACATTTAAAAAGGAGCAGGGCTGGGTCTCAGAAAGCGTTTAAGAATGGAAGTGATGGAAAAGCATGGAATGGAGCCAACCTAACCTTGGTGGAAGCAATCACTCACTGGGAAAGTGGGGCACTGTGCAAAGGAGGAGGTGAAAGTAGAGGGTGGGAAAAACAAAGTCAAACGAGGTTGGTATCCCAGCAAGCTGAGGTGAGAGGATGTGCTGTGGGGGACAGGAAAGGGACAGAGTGGTCTTGACCATTGTCAAGGCTTCGAGGGGATGTGGGGCCTGAGCGGAGGCAGATGGTGAAATGAGAGAACAGGTGAGTGGTGAGGGGAGGTGGAAGGATGAGTGGCTGGGGCAGGGGCATGGGGAGCGTGACCAGCTAGCGGCACACCTAGCTGACCCTGTCCAGAGGTGCCCAGGCCCCCGGATGTGGATCCGGCTCCATCAGAGAGCTGACAGGAGTCATGGTACTGACCTAATGGGAAGGGAGCCAGGAAGGCAGCTAGCTGGCCTTGGGAGAGAGGAGCATCAAGTTGCCCTTTAGGATGTCACTCCATCCCCTCGGTGAGGGGTGGTGGGGGGAACACTGCAGCACCGCTTGTTCCTCCCACGTGAACTGAAGGGGTGAGTTTGTGCCTGGCTCCTTCCTCCTCAGCCTTGAGAGTGCTCGCTGGTGGCGGGGGTGGTGGAGGCTGTGGCTGTTGAGATCTCCCACTCGGGAGCCAGGCTCTGTGTCCTCATGTGGCCACCAGTGATGCTGGAGCACCCCATTTGCCATATACTTTATTTATGCTCCTTATATTTCTGCTGTTATCTATAATTTCAAACTGCTCTGTGCTTCCCCTAGCCCCTCAAAATGCATTAGTAACTATGGGAACCTGAAGCTCTCCGTGGGGCGGGGCTGGGGGCGTACAGATCTGCTAGGTGCATGTGACGGCCTGGCCACCTGGATGCCGTGGAGAAGGGAAGAGGAGACAGCAGTGGGACCACTTTTGCCCACAGCATCACCTCTGGTAGGAGATTCAGCTATTTAACTTAAGACAGAAAATAAGGCTACACCCTCAGACAGATTCCCAGAGGTTTCAAAGAGTACAAAAAAACCAAACTATTGGGAAAACCAGAAAGGGGACTTTCAATATATTAAAATCAGTAAAATTTCCCCAAAATGTATGTGTACAAAAGCCAATTGTGGAAATGTCAAGTATTTCATAATAATGAGATTAGATCTAAGGGTGTTTGGCCAAACTCTACAGAATTTGTAAGCTTACAGGTGCAGGTTGACTGCTCTCAACCTCTCCCCAAGTCTTGGGAATTTCTCTTGGGGAAGGAGCAAGCCAATAGCTTCCTTTTAAGTCTGAAGCATCCCCCACCCTCCCCTTCACCCCCACCCCTTCGCCTCCTGCTTCTTCCTTTCCTTATGGTCACACCAGGACAGCAGCCTGGGTGAAGACATAGCCAGCCCCAAAGCATTTGCTACCTGGGTGAGCGGTCCCTTCCCTGCCTTGAGTTTCTTAAACCCTCACCCCACTCAGGACCTCAGCCTGCACCTTTGTGATCCACCTTTGTTTGCCTGAGGGAATACCGATGACCTTACAGGTCTATGGGATCAGTAGCATATGACAGTAGCTCAAATTAGCACACATAAATGAAATTCAATGGAACAGTAAGCAAATTCTGACTAACAGAAGACACAGTGTAAAAGGTTCTAGATCTTATTAATTCACTGAGGCCTTTGCCAGATCCAGTGTGAAGATGAACTGGGGAAAAGACCTCGGTGTTTGGTGGGCACCTCCTCCCTCCCTTTTCATGGACCGCTGTGATAGGCTGGACAAAGGCCCCCAAAGATACCCAGGACCCAGCCACAATCACCTGTGACCCTGTGTGACAAAAAAGGACTTTGTCAGTGTGATTAAATCAATGATTTCAAGATGGGGAGATTATCCTGGATCATCCGGGTCTTAACGTAATCACAAACATCCTCATCCGGGAGGAGCACAGGGAGGCTGGCCCCAGAGGCGCTGGGAGGGATTTGAAGATGTTACGCTGCTGGCTTTGGAGAGGAGGAAGAGGCTGAGCGCCAGGACTCTGCTAAGACAGATGAAAAGGGAAGGAAGTGAATGGTCCCAAGGCCTCTGGAGGAGCTCCTCGCCTGCCCCTCTCTGAAGCCCAATGAGGCTGATTCAGGGACTCTGGCCTCCAAAACCATTAGAAAGTAAATTTGTATTGTTTTAAGCCACTAGATTTGAGATAGTTTGTTAAAGCAACAAAGAGAAACATATAGCTACCTATGGCTGTGGTCCAACATCAAAGCAGAACCTGAAAAAGACGTGGAGATGTTGTCAGTGCTTGAGTGGCCAGAGTTGGACTGGAATTCATTTTTGTGCCCTGCTGCATTTGAGGGGTGATGGGTTAAGCTCGAGGTCCCCTCCTCCACAGAGCTTTTCTGTCTGCTTAGAAGGATCCTTCTAGCCCTGTGGGTAGCACTCAGATGTCAATTATTTTCTGCCAAACACTATTTGGTTATCTGGTTAGAAGTGTTGCATATCCATGCAGTGGGACACTCCTGGAGGGCAGAATCCCATCTTTCCCTTTCTCTTGATGCATTCAGCCAATATGCACTGAGTACCTGGATACACTGGGCAGAGTTCAGAGCACTTGAAGGACAGAGCTGGAGTCAGAACTTACAGAATATTGTTAAGGCCTGTGTCAAAAGAGAACAAAGGAAGTGAACTCGCCTCTATCGGGCGTATGGCCAAGGGTCTGCGCTGTCTCTCACTCAAAACTCCAGCATCTTTGTGAGGTTGGTGCTGGTGTCTCCATTTTGTAGGTGAGTAAGCGGAGGGTCAGGGAAGAAGCCTGTCCTAGGTCACCATCCTGCCTGACCCTGGAGGCCAGCCCTTAACCATCCTGCTTCACTCCCCACAGGCCTGCCCAGCTGGAGAGCAATGTAGGTAGGATAACAAAGGGTGAGCAGCTGAGGGGCCCAAGCCAGAACCTTGCACACCAAAGACACTGCTGCCAAGTGCCTACTGTGGCCATAAATTAAGGACATGCTGCAAGTCGCATAGGTGACTTCAGCCCCAGATACAAAGGCCTGATTGCCCTCCATCCTTCCGTGCCCATATTTATAAAATCCAGAATCCTATGAGCAAGAGGCAGGAAGCTGGTCCATGCTTTGTCGATAGGAAAATTGAGTCACTGAATAATTAGATGATATTTCCAACCTCAGAGGATGAGTCAGAGCCCGGGGCAGAGCTTCCTCTGAGTGGTGCCTGTGAGTGACAGCTCCCCCTCCGGAGTCTGCAGCCCGCTGGCCTTGTCGTCCATGGGAGAGTCCTTCACGGTCCATAGGCTGTGAGCAGAGTAGGCTGTGGGCAGGGCATGCCCAGGGCTTTGCCTCTAATTGACCATGTGATGTTGGTCAAGTCCTGATGTTGGTGCATCTCTGGGAGCTGCCTTGGACTCCACCGCAGGGGAGCATTGCTCACCCAAGTTCCTGGAGGCCCTCCATCTGAGGCTTTGTGGATTCAACCACTGGTTCTCAGAAACCAGTGTCAGAAGATCATCTGACATCCACTTCCCTCCTGATGATGGCAAGAAAGGGACTCACCTTCTCACTGTCCCCTTATAGAAGAATTTTTTTAAAAAATCAAAACTGAAACTATTTTTATTTATTTCTCAGATGATAGCAGAAATGAATCCAGCATATGGGGCTGGGACTGGGGTTCAGTGATTGAGCATTTGCCTAGCATGTGTGAGGCATTGGGTTTGATTCTCAGCAACAAATATAAATAAACAAAATAAAGGTCCACTGCTAACTAAAAAATAATTTTAAACAAAGGTTCCTCAGTACCTTTTCATAGGGATAAAAGCTTTTTACAAAACATATCTTCATACCCATATTCCCTTATTCCATGAAGTTGCAGGTGCTCTTTATTATACACAAAAATTATCAAAGGTAAATGAAGTTTCCTTAATTTTTAACATGATTGAATATGAACATGACATCTTAATGTTTAGAACACATAGAGAATTGACCTACAGGCAAATAATAGTAGACACCGACAAAGGTTTGTGTCATAGGAGAGTGATATTTTAACCCACAGAACGAATAAAATCATTCCGCATGTACACACACACACACACACACACACACACAACTTAAACACAGACGCAGAGACCCATGTTTCAATACTGTTACAAATAGCATAATCCAAAGAAAACAACTTACATTTACCTAGCAGTCACAGCCCTTTGAGGTTCTTTTACACTTATTTTCTTATTTTGATTCTTACAAGAAACCTAAGCAGCAGGTGGAATGGGTCTTATTTTCCACATTCAAAGTAACAGAGAGGCTTAAGTAAGGCAGAAGGACAAGAGTGCAGATGGCATGGAGGGCGCTGGATGCGGGACACCAAGCCCTGGGGGCACAGCAGCTCCACCTTTGCAGGGTGGAGGTGGCGATTCTCAGCAGCCAGGGTGGGTGAAAGGGACGCCATGCCACAGTGCCTGAGACAGAGCTGGGAGCATAAACACCACCAGGCTTCATTCTAACTCCACTCTGGGAAGCTGACAGAAGCCAGAAAGCGTGGGAACCCTGAAGATGAAGTCCTTGGAGACAAGTGCCAGGCTCAGAGTAGGCGAAGAAGGTGGAGAGTGGAGGAAAAGTCGAGGGTCCCGCAGGGACCATGTCTTAGGGTGGAGGTGGAGATGCTCCAGGAGGTGAAGGGGGAATGACTAGCCATCTCAGTTGCTGAAATATTCATTTTCACTATTATTCTTATAAGCATTTGGTGTTGATTTTCAATTTATGCAAGATAATTCTGGAATCTTGGCTGAAAAGGACCTTCTTTAATCTGGAACTTAGAATAATCATTCTGCTCAGAGGTGAGATGGTACATCAGATGTTGGAAGTATAATTCTAGGCATCTACAGGAATAATTCATAGGATTAAAAAGGAACATTTGTATGTACATTTTAACATTGTGCCTGGTGACAGTGTAATTAAGATCGTGTAAGAATTTCCATTGTGTCTTTCTATTTTCAAGCATTTCTAACTGGTTATAAAATTTCACTCTGGTGAAAATTTGGCTTACTGTGTCTTAGCTTTCATATGAAACAATTTTTACAGAGAAAAACATTCTTTTAATTGTCTTTCACTTGAGTAATGGAAGCTGTGTGTGCACCATGAATGTAGGTGTGTGTTTATCCATTAGCACATGTGGTAATAGCTCTCTGTTCCGTTTTCCCTCTTTCCTATCTCGATGCCATTAACCCTGCTACTTTATAAGATGACTCAAAAAGATGACTCACCTACAGTTCCACCTTAGGGGGAGAGAAGAAAGAAAAGTGCCATAAAGCGGGGGAAGACAGGGGTGCAAAGACTAGCAATAGGCAGATGCCTCCAACCACTGTGCAGATAGCACCCAAGCATCTACGAACCCACGTGCTGTCCACAAGGCCAGCTCCCACCGGAGCTGAGACACAGCTTTACCTTGTACCACATGCCTTCTTGGATTCCCTGGAAAGAGCAAGGATTAAGTTAGCAAATAACCCTACAGTGCAAACAGGACCTTCCAGAATCTTGTTAAAGTGATGAACTCACTTCCTTCCAATGGCTCAACTAAAATTTTAGACAGGATACTAAATAAGATGCCTAAGATATAGTCACCTATGGTTGTTTCCAAGGCTAATCTGCATCTCTAGAATGAAAAGCCTGCTGGGACAGCAGGTCAGAGACCAAAACAGAACAGGAAGGCGCAGAGGAGGTACAGAGGGTGCTGGGCGTATTTCTTTCTTTCTGGAAGAGTTCCATGAAGTGAGAGATGGTGAGACTAAAAGAAAGAGAGGGCAGGAGCCATTTCCTTTCCTATGTACATCCATAGCTCACGCTCTTCTGTAATACACTTGAAAATATTCCATTTTTATTTTTATTTTAAAGATGCTCTGAGAGAACATCTTTCCCAACCTCATAGATTCAGAGCCCACAGGATCCAGGCAGATGATGCAAGCACGTGGCATGGGCCTCCAAACCTAGAGAGGCAGGGACACTTGCCCAGGCTCAAGGGATCAGCTGCCCCTCAAGCTTCTCAAAGTGGGGCTTTGTTGAAATGTGGACCCCAGGTTGCCAGAGCTGCCACATTTCAAGAAAAGCAGGGAATCCTCAAGGATGTCAACTCATGAAGGCATAGATTTTTATCTGTCCAGGTGTCAGCCCAGCACCTAAAAGGGGCATGGCACATGGTAGGCACCCAAATAATACCTGCTCAACTGAGCAGGTGGAAAGAAAGCTCTACTCTCTACATGGATGCTCTGGGGAGTCAATGTTGACTTGACTAGAAGTGGCGGGGACCACTCCACCAGGACCAAACAGGACTGTCTCAGGGCTGCAGTTCATGAGCGTGCTGCCTGGCCACCTCTGGTCTAACCTGAGTTTCCTGTGCTCCAGCAAGGAAACCCAGGCTCCAAGATATTGTTCAAGGGTCACACAGATGGCTCATGGCAGAGCCAGTTAAGTAACCCCATCCTCAAATGCCCTGTTGGTGGCTTTTCCTTCTCCATGCCTTTCTAGTGCTTCAAAAATAAACACAAAAGAAAAAAAAACAACAACAAAAGTTATGTTCCTTGTAAGAGGTCAAAGTAGAATCAAGAGCTTTGAAATTAAAAGGTAAATTGCAAGGGTACAATGGAGCAATTTAGAAGAGGCCAGCAGAGCCGCCTTCTATGATGCCTGCCCCGCCAGCCTGCCCCTCTATCACTGTTGCTCTGGACTGTTCTCTAGAGCATATCCACCAGTTCTGTCCACTGGGCTTTGGAAAGCCTGGAGAAAGTTCTCCTCCCCCTGGTGCCTGCATCCACACCGGTCTCCTGCTGCAGACATGCTCAGGCCAGAGGACAGCAGAGGAACAGATCAGTACAGGTGCCTGGGCCAGGAAGGAGCAGGGGCAGGAGCCTAAGAGAGAAGCTTCCCCAGGCACATCTCTCCTTTTCCTCCATTCACACCAGATCTCATGAGCATCAGAACTTGTGCCAGGTATGGTTTGATTAATATTGCCACACTTCCTGTCTCCATAACAGAAGGTGTGGCTGTGCAAGCAGTCCACACCAGAGGGACAATTGTTTCACACCAGAGAGACAAGCATTGAAGCAAAGAGAACCCTCACTGTGTGCAACGTGGGTAAAACTGCCCAGGTATATCCCCACTCACACCTGTAGGGAAATACCCCAGCCTCACATTTCAAAAGGGAGCAGACTCAGAGACATCAGCTTTTAGGACCCAAGGCAAAGGATGAGGCACCTGTACCCAGGTTCCTGGTTCCAACACTCACTGTGACACTGTGCTTCCTGCCATGTGCTTCCCCCCCCCCCTTTTTCTTTTAGTTTTTTTTTTTTTTTCCCAAAAGTAAACATTTTAGAGCAAAGATTTATATGGGCTATTCTGGGAACTCACATGCTATTCAGACCATGTAAAATATTGTTTTACTATCAAAATGCATTCTGAGTTCCAAACAGCCAGTTCACAATCAAACTTTCAGGTCTCCCTATATTTATGAGCAGAATTTTTTTCCTTGAATTTTATTTTAAATTTCAGGTAGTTAAAATGCCATTTTAAATAAATCAGGAAGTCTGTCTTGATCCATAAAGTCAAGGTCTTTGAGCATATCTTAGAATTTAAAGTAGTGGATGCTATGGATTGGAAGCATCCCCCAAATACTCGTGTATGAAGGCTTGGTCCCCAGTGTAGCAGCGTCCGAGGGGTGCTTGGGAAGGAAATAATTGGATCCTGAGGGCTCTGATCTCATCATTAGATTAGTCCATTGATGGCCGGATGGACTCCCGAGAGGTGGACCTAGCTGGAGGAAGCAGGTCACCGGGGATATGCCTGGATGAAAATTGTAGATTTTCACTTTCTTCCTGTTCCCCCTTCTTCTCAGTTGTCCTGAGCTGGGCAGCTGTCCTCCCCACGCCCTTCCCCCACGATCCTCTGCCTCACCTCAGACCCCGAGCAAGGGAGAAGCCAACCATGGACTGAAACCTCTGAAACCATGAGCCCAAATAATCCTTTCCTCTTTTAAGTTGTTTATGTCAGATATTCTGGTCATGACAAGAAAAATCTGACAATACAGATGCATCTTACATGAGGTTATGTTGTGTTTCAGTCAGGAGAGAACCAGGTGCAGTCAAATTACCCTTGGGAATCCTTTGACGGGCCTCCACACTAGAGGCCAGTATGTCACCTCCAATGTGGGAAGCAGCTGTGGCTTCTCACTGAACCAGAGCCTGACACAGATTGTGACTGCAGGACCCCTGCTGCTGGTGAGACCCTGGAGCAGTCAGTCACAGGCAAATGGGTGACTGAGGAACCGGTAGATTCTTCCAGCTCCTGCTCGTTCTGGAAGGCCTTTGATGAAGGAGGCCACCAAGAGAGCGTGGGGATTGCTTTTCTGTTATGTTGTTTTCTTTTTCTCCTCTTGTGTTTCAGACGCCCTGCATTTTGTCAAGTATATTAATGAACATTTGATGTGATCAAACTCCAAATGTGTACAGTCACACCCCTCCGTGTCTTAGGGGAACTGGTTCCAGGACCCCTCAGGGATACCATTGTCTGTGATGCTCCAGTCTCTTTCGTAAAATGGGGCAGGATTTGCACAGAAACTACACATTCTCCCATGCACTTTTAAATCATCTCTAGATCACTTCAAAGACCTAATGCGATGCAAACCTTCTGTGAAGAGTTGTTATTCTCTATTGTCTAGGGAATCATGAAAGGGAACCAGTCTGCATATATTCAGCACAGATGCAGTTTTTTTCCCCCCAAATCATTTCCATCCTAGCTTTCTGGAACCTGTGGGCATGGAACCCACTGGTGTGGAGGGCTGGCGGTACATAATAGGGCCGGCCAACAGAAACGGGCCTCAGCATGATTTTTAAACCCATCACAAAAGTATTCCAATTCTTGTTTCTCCGGTCACCTCTCCAGGGAGCTTTACTATCTAACAGAACCACCACTTTCCTGCAGAACTCCCCCGGGAAAGGTGCTATTGAGGGACAGGAACTCTCCCCAGCTCCAAGTGCATCTGAGGCTCCGGGGTCCCTCCCTAAAGGATCTCACATCAGGCTGGGGGTTGTGAAGTCCATGTATCCAGTGAACTTTGCCCTTTAAAGGAAGTTGTTTAGATTATGAGATATAGGCTCTTCTTTATTAAGAGATGATGCTATTGATGTGCCAAGAGGAAGCTTGTGTTTTTAATTATTTTTCCAAGAAGGTCAACCTGCATCAGTTGGCAGCACCTTCTCATAGGCCTCTGGTCACAGGTCCCTCAACCTCATTGTGGACTTACCCTCCATTATTTGAGCAGTGAATCCTTCTTAATGTGTTTTGGTGACCTGGGAATGGTTTATGGAGTAAGTGAGCTCTCCCCACCCCAGGTTGGTGTGTGGGGGGGAGTCACAGGTTGCCAGGAGAGTCTCTGGATAAAAATTGTTGATTTTGTCTCTGGATAAAAATTGTAGATTTTAAGGGTTAGTGACTGGAGTGGGTGTCAAGTGTCCTTGGAAGAATCAAAGAGCAGAAGTGCTCCTGTTCCCCTGATGTACAGAAGGGAAAGGGTGCTTTCAGTCTCTACCTCCTCTAAGCTGTGGAGTCAGGGCTGTGTTCCCACCATCACAGGAGAATTTCAAATCACCAAATCTATACCTGTGTGGTTCGGCCACTCCAGACTCTGGCTTAGCCTCACCGGGCCCTCATCTAAGTCTCTATTTCAACCACACAAAAAGCAAAAAAGTTGTTTTTTTTTTGTTTTTTGTTTTTTTTTTAAGGAGTCCCTTGATCTGTGTGAGCTCAGTGTCATTCTGAAGAAAGAATTTGAGGTTTTCCTCTTGTGTAGTTGGAGGTCGAGTTGCCGTGGTAACGCATGTGGTGTGATCCTGGGAGAAGGGTCTTACGGAGGCTGCTCATGGCAACTCCACATCGGCCCTGCTACTTGAACTCGGGTCCAGCTGGACCTCTCTGGGTCCCACACAAACTTTCCATACCCGGTTGGCAACAGGGCTCTTCCTTTTTAGCCCAGGCCTGCCTTCCCTGCCTGGGGCTGCTTTTAGAACAGTCAGAAGAGAAGCTTTCTGGAGATGGCGATGGATCCGGTATTACCCAGAAACAAAGGCCCAGTGATCTCTAGAGCTCCTGAGGCCTGAGGAGCCCTTGGTTCTTAATTCCCACTCCTAGGCACTGCTCTACCCCATAAAGCCAAGGACCCCACACAGAACAATTCTTAGGAGTAACTTATCTGGCAATGCTTCACATTCCTCCCGTTTCCTCAGAACAACCTGAGCGCTTTATGAAAATATATGAAGAATGGGTGGCTTTTAGGGCCTGATCAGAAATATGAGTCAGAATTTATAAAAAAAAAAAATTGAAGCATCAATCCAGACGCTGCTACATCAGCATCTTTTCGAGCTGGGTGATAGACGTGTGTTTTCATTGAAACAGATCAAGTTCATTCTGTCCTTGGCAATGGTTCAGCTCTCACAAGCCTTCGTAGGCCAAGCTGTGTTTTCCAAATTGGTCTATATTGCAATGCACTTTAATTAGGAAGCATAATAGATAAGTACAAAGTGATTTCATTAAGCCCTTGCTCTGTAATTTCACCATCTCCATAAGTACGCTGCCAGCGTGGGTCCCCTGAGTCAGTGCCACATTGGTGACAGGAATTCAGAGGCGGCCTTGGTCTCCGTGCATGCCTTTCCTCAGAGGGTGTCACCAAGCGTCTGCTCTGTGGTGAGCTGACGATTAAAGACCACATGCTCATCTGGCTGATGGAGCTCTTGGTTCAGATCTGATGCCCAGCGGGCACTGCGTGGTCAGAGGCCACCCGCTTTTCTGGGCTCTACCACCTCACTTCCCCCAGACACTCTCGTCCTGTTCATTCTGCGGTGGCTCTTCCTCATGATGCCATCTGTTCCTTTGGATAGTTTATCGGGTGAGGCTCTCTACCATGCTCAAGGGACCTAAGGACAAGAGCAGCCCGTGCCCTCAGAGGCTAGCCCAGACCTTCTGGACTCCAGAGGGTGAGCCCAGAGGAGCTCTGCAACCATGCTTAGGTTTTCTCCAAACTCTTCCATCTCTTCATTCCTCCCCTCCCTTTCCTCCTCCAGGTAAGGGCTGAGGAGTGCGCAGTTCCTAAAATCACGGCACTGATTTGCCAGCATGTGCCCTATGGTACAAAGGACAACAGTTTTCATCATGGTGGACCCATTGTGTGCTGGTCAGTGTAGAGCACTTCATGCCTATTGTTGCATTTAATCCTCACCAACCCACGTGAGGGAGTTATTCCTCCTGCCTTGCAAATGAGGAGTCAGGTTCAGAGGAGCTGTTCCAACATCTTGTGGGCTGATAGGTGGCGAAGCTGAGACCCAGACCCAGTTCTGTATGGCCCTGGTGCCCCAGCTCTTCAAACTGGCCGCATAGTCTGCAGAAGTGATGGACCTGGCTGCAGCGTCCTTTCTCATGCACACATGATGGTATCCACGCCCCTCTTTGTACTGATAAACCTCATTAAGAAACCTCTGTCTTTTCGTTTGGCTGTTTAGCCTGTTATCATTTAATGCAATTGTTGGAAATGTTGCATTTACATTTGATTATGTTCTGTCTCTGCTTTTTATTCCTTTGTTTTTGTTTACTGTTTTCCTTTGATTCTTTGGAAAACTTTTTTTTAAAGTTTCTTATAGTTTATCGATTGTCTTTTTAGCTATAACAGTTTACATTAATTTTTAAATGCTTCCTCTAGAGAATGCAATACATATCCTTACTTCAAGTATCTAGAATTAATATTTTACGCGGCACAGAGAAGATACAAACTTTGCCAGTAGGTAGGTAATTTTGGAGATACACCATACCCTTCAGATACCTGTTTTAAACTCTCAAAACAATGTCCAAATTTTTGCTTTTTAGAGTCAAATATTTTAAAGACACTAAGGAGAAAACTTGTTTTTAATACTTACCACTATGTGGGCCATTTTTAGTGTTCATTGTTTCTTCCTGAAGGTTTGATTGCTTACCTACATTATTTTCTGTCTATTGGAAGATCTTCCCTATGCATTTTTTTATACTAAAGAATTGTTTAAGCTAGAATTTTCTTAGTTTTGTTTTACCTGGAAAACATTTTTATTTCATCTTATTTTGAAAGATATAGAATTCTGGGTTAATTTTTTTTCAGGGATTTGAAGATGTGGTTCCACCCCTCTGGCCTGTAGTTTCTACTAAGAAATTGCTGGTTTTGAGCTGTGGCTGCCGTGTCAGTAATATGGCTGCCTTTGGGGGGTTTTTTCTACATCTTTAGCTTTCAGCACTGTGATAGAATGTGTCTAGGGATGGTTTTCTTTGTATTTATTTTGCGAGTTTTTCTGAATCTCATGAATCTTTAAAATAATGTGTTCAACAAATTTAGGAAATTTCAGGCATTACTTTTGAAGTATTTTTTCTCTCACATTTGATTACACATTTTACACTTTTGAATATTATCTACTTAGGCTCCAAAGATCTGCTCATTTTAAAGAAATATATTTTTTCTTTTTCTTAAATGGGTAGTTTCTATCCACCTAGTTTAAGCTTATTAAAACTTACTAAAATCACGGCACAAATTATTAAGTTTTCCTGACAAATGGTAAGTTCATTTTATGACTTATTTCCCATACATTGTATTCTTTAATTTTGGAGTGGGTCCCACTATTTCATGTGTCTGAAACAAGGGATCCTTTACTCTTCCATATCAGTATGTGGGTCTCAATTTCCCTTGTCCCCAGGTCCAACATGGATGGCCCATGGCTAGGTAGGTGGACGAGGTTTATTGCACTGCATCTTATTCTTTTGTATAGTTTCTATTTTCTCTGAAATGTCCAATTATTTTATTTATTAAGAGTATATTTTCTTTTCCATCTTTAAGTGGTTAATTTGCTGCTTTAAAATCTGTCTCCTAATTCCAACATCTAGGTCATCTCAGGGTCATTATCCTGTTTCTTTATATGTTGGCTAGTTTTAGATTATGTTCTGGACACTGGGAATGTTGTGTGGTAGAGACTCCAAATGCTATTATATTTCTCTAAGGAGTTTATGTTGTTGTAATAGAAGGCCATTACCTTGGTTGAATTCAAAGTGCAAACTGTCTCTTGGGCAGTCTGAAATCTTATTTCCATGCTTTTAGCTGTGCCTCGGCCATTTATAGTCTGCTTTGCAAATTCATAGTTCAGGGGTCAGCGAGCGATATGGACAGAATCTGCAGTTCTTCCCTGGCGCCTCTGGCCCTCGAATTTCTGTGACTTCTCTCTTACTTTCCCTGGACTCTGGGGTCCCAAACTCTGTCTTCTAATCCTTCAAGCCAGATAAGCTGCAAGATCTCTATTGGCATCTTAGTCACTCTACATGACATAACCTGAAACCCACTCACAAGCCAGAGTCACAAAAACAGGACATCCATCCAGTGCCAATTTGTTCTTTCAAACTTTGACTCCCTTCTGGGAGGGGACTTAGGACCTGAAATTTGATTTTATTCTACTTACAAGACAATAAATTAGCCTGTCACTCTTTCATGGGTCTGAACAAGGGCTCCTTTACTCTTGCATATCAGTATGTGGGTCTCAATTTCCCTTGTCCCCAGGTCCAACATGGATGGCCCGTGGCTAGGTGGGTGGACGTGGTTTATTGCACTGCAGAGGAGGAACACCAACCTTGGAGAATCCAGATCTTTACTTTAAGCAGCTAACAATCCTAATCTGTGTCCCTGAGGGAGACTTTGCCAGATTTCTGCTGCAAACTGAACCCTCAGTAATGGCCTCGGGTTAAAAGCAGACAGGGCCTCGCATCCTTGGCATAAACAACAAGAACACACAGACACTCAGGGTCTGGAGCAGGTGGTCTCCCTGACGCTCTCCACCAAGGACCTTCTTGGGCTGCTGTGGGATGCCTTCCTGTGGGTCTGCTTATTGTTATGCACTTCTTTGTCCAGTGTAGAGAGCGGCTATCTTTAGGAAGAACATTCTGAGAGGAGCTCATGTGTCCATTACAGGAGTTAGAACTGACCACTTCAACATTGCTGATCCCACTGCTAATAGTAGCCACATGGGTGACCTGGGAAAAGTGCCACCAAGCACAGAGTGGCCCCGAGTCCACCCTATACTCTCACCATACTGTGTGTGGCTCTTGGATGGACATTCATTGCAAGTTACCATGTATGAAAGGCCAGGTATAGGGCGGGCCCAGGTCCACAGACACAGCCTTTCTGCCCATGTTGCTTCACAAGCAGCCAATCAGCAGATCTCATCTTGGATTTTAGCTTCATAAACTGAGTTCCTAGGAAGGAAGATGGAAAGCAGTGAAGTCCTTATAAACTGTAAACTGTGCTAGCACAAAAGCTCTCAGCCCATGTCAGAGGCTCCTGTCAGCTCTAGCAAAAGAACAGTTGTGTCAGCCCCCGAGGAAATCCCAGCCCAGAATGCCAAGTGGGGGGGAAGGATTTGCCCTGCTGACACCAGAGGAGGGCCACTACCTCTGCCTTCCCAGGTCACTCCTGGGCAACCCCCTACCCCAAGTCAGAAGCCCCAGCAGGCAGAGTTATGGGCTACAGAGCTCTTTCCACCGCAGGTGACGAAGAAAGAAGCTGGTGCCCCTGGTGTAGCCAGTCCTATCGTGTTCCTTGCCATCTACAGGGATCTGGCTTTGACCCTCTTAAAACAAATCTCACCATGTCACACTGCTACCCCACCTCCTGTGATTTCCCATCATAATGAAAATAAAATCCAAAATTCTATTCTCACCCTAGAAGATCCAGCATCTGGCAGCTTCTCTGACTTTGGTACTTATCACTGTGCTCTATGCTCACCTCAGTATGAGACCACTATACAATCTCAACATTCTTTCCACACTCCTCAAGCATGCATCCCTCCAGCATGTATGCCCCTGCCACAGGACCTTTGTACAAGCTGTTCTCTCCACTGGAATGCTTCTCTCTCAGCAATTAGCATGATTTCTTAACTAATCTTAGCTCTCTATTCAGATATTATCTCCTTCTTGAGATCCTGCCTGGACACACTATTTAAAATAGAAATCACTGTCCTTTTCTACCTCCCACTTATTTTTCTTTATAGCATTTATCATTTCTTGATATATTATTATGTGATTCGTTAAATTATTTATTTGTTATTGTCTTCCTCACCAGAACCTGAGGTCTTTGAGGTGTTGTCACCTGTTCCTTGGCATATCCTCAGTACCCAGCACATAATGGGAACTCAATAAATACTTGTAGAATAAATGAATGAATGACACCTATTAGAATCAAGAGTAGAAAGAACATTCACGATGTTGTTGCTCAGACTCCACTACCTGAAAAGCAGGCAGGAACCAGTTGGCAAGAATGCTAGCTGCAGACCTCTCTGTTCTAAGTAGAGTCTTCTTCCCTAGGTTTACTCCCCAGGCTTGGGAATATGGCTCAGTGGTACGGGAGCTTTGCTTATGGGAGGCCCTAGGTTTGATCCTCAGCATGGCAAATACCAAAACCAAAGTTTGTCCCACCAAGTTAAACATTTTTAAAAAGTCTAGTAAAGGCAAATATGAGAAATAATAAAATAGCAAATTTCTATAGTAGAGATTCATCCTCTCTAAGTCAAGTTGGGAAAGACAGGGGAAGGAGGTTGTGCTAATGTTGGGCACTTTATTTCCTTCCCCAAGGGAGATGTACCATTTGCCTCGACCTGCCTTATGTACTGAGGTGTGTGTGTGCCATGGCCATACGATCCATAAAAAGATGAGCCTCTCCTAATGTAATAGATCAAGATGCCTTGGTTCCTGGCATGGGGTTGTGGCTCAGTGGTAGAGCACTCGTCTCGCACAAGTGTGGCCCTGGGTTCGATCCTCAGCACCACATAAAAATAAATAAATAAATAATGAAGGTATTGTGTCAGCTACAACTAAAAAATAAACATTTAAAAAATGCCTTGGTTCCTCTGTGCTATTAGCATGACCCTTTAAGAAATATGATTTCCAAGCCATATTTACCATGTTAGATGCACACTACTGATGTGTGAGTATTAGGTCACAGACACTTTATGGCTGATATTGAGGCAGTGCCCTGGGCTAGACCCTGGCTCACAGGCTAGACCTCCAGCTCACACAGGCAAGTGAACCACAGCCTGACCATTCAGCCTAGGAGGGGAGGTGGATTTATGAGCACGAAACTGGAAACTGGCTCTATGGAACCTAATGAAGAAAGACTCAGGGCACAGAGTTGGCAAAGGGAGAAAGTGGCCGGCCCATCCTGGAGTCGGGGAGCCAGAAAAGACACAGAAAAGGGAATTCTGGAGAGGAGGAAGGCCATGAAGGTGGCAGACGTCTCAGCAGATGGCCTCCTTCCCTCCTGCTCGCCGACCTGGTGCAGATCCTTGAGCATCCCAGAGCTTGGATGGCTCCCTGGCACCCACCCACCTTTCATCTGCTCCCCCGCCCCTGCAGCTCTGTCTCTGCCTGTGACTTCTGAGTAGCTCTCGAATCCTCTAGCTCCTCCTCCCAGCCTTGCTTTTCCTTACCTCAAGGCCAAGGGCAAGGTGGCAAGGAAACAAGAGCCTGTGGAGGAGTGGAGTGTGGCCTGAGCTGGGCTGGGCTGGTGGACAGGAAAGGGGGCCCAGGCAAATGCGGCTGTGGAGGAAACCACATGGGGCTCACCACACAGGGGAGCATGGGCTCTGTCCTGGGGAGGGAACCAGGACCTGTCTCCGAGGTGGGGCTGCAGCAGAGGCTTGGAGGCTGGCTAGAGGGCCATGTGGTTTCCTAGGACACACTGCAGTGAGATGAGTCCTTCTCAGGGACGCAGCCCAGAGCCACCAGATTCCCCAACTGTCGCCTCTCATTTTGGGCACATATTACTGTTGTGGTGGAGCCTCCTGGAATATGGATTTGGTGCTCTTTATCACTCACCAGGTCACCTAATCCTGCAGTTACTACATTGTTGTAGAAACATAACGATAATTGCAAGTTGTAATTGTTACTGAATTCTGTCAAGTTAGTCTTAGCCCATCCTTCATTCAGTCTGTCCTAGTTGTGGGCCATCTACAAATTCAATATAACCTCCATTGCAGGGGATTCACTGGTGATTATGTTAGGCATCTCAGCACAGTCAGAACTGCGCTGGGCAAGGCACTGGGGGTCTCCTTCTGGAGACAAGCTGACCTATGCTTTGTGGACTTCCCAGCCCAGCCCCCTTGGCTCCACAGTCTCTGTGGTCTTTGCCTGGTTGCAGAGATGCTGGACACTGAGTATTTGTACCTTTTATGCCACTTTCATAATAACAGAGAAGAAGCAATGAAAGGTGGGACTGGCTTTGAAAGGCTTAGCCCCACTGAAGGGAAGCATGCAGATGGCTAGCTTAGGGTCATCACCTCTTTCTCTGCCTGTGCCTACCCCTGGCCCAGGAGTGGCCATCAGCCTGATCAATGGGAAGTTTCCAGGGCTTGTTTCTTCTTGTCTCTAAAATTGGAGCAGCATTTGCCTGTGGGCATGTTGTAGGCCTGTCTAGCGTGCCTTCTCCCAGAGCCCTGACCGTTGCCAGCGGCTGTCTCTAAGCTCACAGAAGTTGACCAGGAGGCTTTCTGAACAGAAAGCCAAGGGGCTGTCCTCTATAGTCCCTGGGGCTGGGCTGAGCCATTTCTTCTGACCATTCCCCCTTGAGACCATTTTTCTGGGTGGAGAAAGAGGTTCTCTTAAAGGACATCAGAGAAGTCCTGCTCTTGATGTCACCACCCACTCAGGGACTCCCTAAGACAAGGCCGGATCTGAGCAAAAGCAAAGGAAACCCCGGATGAGGGGAAGGTGCTCCAGCAGGCCTTCCGGGGGGCTGTCCTGGGTGCTACGGTGAGCCCCGGCTCATTCTGTCCTCCCAGGACACAGCACAGGCCTTCTCAAAGCTACCAGGCCTTTCAGGCTTTGCAGAAAAGCCCCTGTGATTCCTACATCTAGCCTACTATTTTGGTTAAGAAGCCCAGCCTCCCGATCATGGCTCTGCCTTGACCCAAAGAGAGTGACATGGGTCCTGCCAGGCACAGCTGGAGAAAAGCCGCTTGGCCACACCAACCCTCAGTCACTGGAACCCGCTCCTACAGCCTCGAAGTGATTGATGCGGCTCTGCAAACAAAGGTTCTCCAAGTAGTTCTTTGAAACCATCCTGAGATTCTCCTCTAAACCCTCTGTGCTCCGTAGAACATTTGGACAATGGAGATGTCTGTAACAGAACAGTGCGCCCCCTGGTGTGCAGTCACCGCATCTGTCACTCTGCGGTGGAGTTCTCCACTGCCACACCAGGCCAGAGCCTCCTGAGAGCAGAATTCTACCTGCTCTGAGCTGCGGTGACATCCAATACCTTCATAGCACCGTCAGTCCAAGAGATCTGGTTTTCCTTTCGGATACAGCCATTGTGACATGCAAACGCCGTTGGGTAAAATTGAAAAGTATTCATGAAACTGTTGGTGGATCCTTATGTAAACCATTTCTTCATTAGGTTGAGGGCAATGATGACTCAGTGCACCTCCTTTGGGTGACCAGTTTTGTCCCTGGATGTCATGATTACTGTTCATTTTCTAATTTCCATAACCATATTTGCACAGAAACGTAGATGTAAAGCCATTCCCAGAATTTCTTCTAATCTTTTCCCTGGTGCTTTCACCAGCCCTGTGGGGTTAGCTTCCAGGAACCCTGAAGCCAGCCCGAGATCAAGTGGAAGTGGAGTTAAGGTCTGCCAGGTACCCTCTTGGCCCCGCCCCTAGGATACACCCCACTCTTTGTGCTGTCCTAAACAACTCCTGCTACTCTGAAGACGGATCAATGCACACGGTAAAAAAAAAAAAAAAAAAAAAAAAAGGGAGAGTGAAAAGCATGGTGCTAGCAGTCCTCAAACAGACCGTGTGCATATGTGTATGTACACATGGGTGTGTAGACTTGTTTTCCTTATAAAACGGTAATGCCTTGTAAAAATCATTCTCCATCTTGCTTTTTCCTTTATAATGTATTTTAGAGACTAGGTTATGTCTTCGTGTCTGCCTTGTCTGTGTTAGCATACTCTCAGTGCAGGGATACTGTAATTGGTGGCATGGGTCCTATCAGCGAGCATTTAAATTTTTCTTCTTTCCTTTCTGCACATACTCAACAACATGATGTGATTCTTTTATATACAGATGTGCATATATTCACAGAAGGAATGTCTGGGAATTAGCTTGCATGGTCAAACGAAATGTCCATTTAAAGTCTCATGCCAGTTTGCAAATCCCTCTGTAACAAGATAGCTTCAGGATCATGCCTTCTGATCTTAACTAAGTCAGATATTTCCTATACCCTAGTAATGAATGGTAACATCAAACTTTTAGAATTTGCTAGCTTGACTGATAAAAAAAGTAAAATATCAATGTAGTTTTAATTTGTATCTTTTTTGTGGATTTAAAATTCACATTTTTTCCATTTGTTCTCTCAACTTTCTGTGGATGTATTCATTTTTCAATCTGGTTGTGGATCTTCTATTGATGTGTTAGAAAATTACCCTTTTGTATGTCAGGTGAGATATAAACAATGTTTTCCCCAAAACATTTGGTTTTCCCATATGTGGCCAAATGTTGCACACTTTAGGGTTTATGTCATGCATTGGAGGGACTTCTAAATAGTTCTTTTTTAAATCCCAAATTTTCTTTAGAAACTTTCATGGTTTCACTATCCCATTTAAATTCCTGCTCCATCTGGACATTGTTTTGGTGTAGCAGGTGAGTCCCTACCTCCACTTTAGAGGGCAAAGGACTTTCCCAATGGTGGCAACTGCAGAGTCAGGGAGATGGAGATGCAGACCAGCTGGGCGAGCTGACCATCAAAAGCAACCTTTGCTGACCTGCGGACTGATCTTCCGTGATGCATTCCTGGGACTGACACTGCTAGCCGAGGGGTGGCCTGGGGAGTGCCTTCCTGCATCCCTGGGGCAGGCCCCACCTGCCTGTGACTGTGCCCGGGCCTCCATGGAGGTGAAGACACCGTTCTCACATGCAGGCTGTCATGGGGACAGTGAGGAGAGGTGTGCACTGCGGCCTGGCACCCTGCCCAGCAGCTAAGAGCTGCCCTGGGAACATGAGCGCAGTCCTCGGCTTTGCTCTGGGCTTTCATTCATTTAACTTGCTTCTTATATAAATAGAGACCTACCCTAATGGGCAGTTGAGGTCCCTTGCCTCTCATTTTGGCCTCCTTCACAACTCATGCACCCTTTTCTGGCCCTTGGATCCTGCCCACTCTGCCATCAGAGCTCAGCACTCGCTGGGAGTGGAAACCTCACACCCACAACCTGGAATTCCCCAGAATGGCCTCAACTTGCAGCTTTCTCATTTCTAGTTCTGTGATGGTAGCTATTTGCCTAGGCATTATCTGACCCCAGCCTTTCTCCTCTTCTGAGTGCATGCAGGACCCAGGGCTAGGCTAATCTTCCAGAAACAAATCAGATTACATCACTTCCCTGCTTAAAGGATAAAACCCAATCAATGGCTCCATGTGACAAAGTGCTCTGGTGATCTCGCTCCTGCTGGCATCCGGAGCCCTTGGCTTCTGGTAGATTCCCTGATGTGTGGCCAGCTTTCCACCATAGGGGACAAATACCCAGAGAATCAACCTGGATGGGGGGAAGGGCTATTTTGGCTCACCCCTCTGTCCATGGCTGCTAGTCCCTGCTGCCTGAGCACATCCCCAGGGGAGCATGCAGCAGAGGCCACCTGCTCACTGCATGGTGACTGGGAAGCAAAGAGAGGAAGATCCCCAGCCCCGAAGTTCCCCCAAGTGCCAGTGGCCAACCTTCTCCACAAAGGCCCCACCACCTCCCCAAGGCTGACGACAAGTGCTTAATGCTGGTCCTCTGGGGGATACTCCAGATCCAAACTCTAGCACCTGGTCACGCAGTCCATGTTCATGCAGCTGAGGCTGTCCTCCCGCTGGCCCTTCCCTTGCTCTTCTCTGGCCTGGAAAGCCATCTTATCCAGAGGGCCCTCTAGCCTCTGCCTTCTCTCTGCCTCCCTCCCTTTGCACTGCCACCTTCCAACCCAGCACAGTGGCTCGGAGCCATTGTAGTGACCACCATCAGGCCTGTGTCCCTCCTCGGGTGGTATTAACTATGTCTATGTCCAGTCTTCCTCAGACTCCTGTTCCTCGAAGTCGAGGGCCATTGCTCTGCTTGCCTCAGCCCATCGCTTCATACTGCTTGAAACTCAAGATTATTTTTTAATAAAACATTAACTCATTGAAACCCAGACATTCCCTGGGCCTCGGGGGATGGGAAGGTGGGAGGCTGTGGAAGGTGAGTTCCAGCAGGCCAGACCTGCCTCAGGAGGAGCTCATGCTTCTGATCCTCATGGCATTTCCCCTGCTGTTGGTTATTTTATAACATGAGCCTGTTGTCAGCTGATGGATGATGAATCAGGACTGTGCTTAGAGCACAAATCCTGTATGAAAATAGATCTGCCCAAGCAGCGTGCTCTCAAGTTGGTTGGTTCTATACGTTATATAGATATGGAAATAACAGCTCAAGGTGTCTTGGGCCAATATTGTAGATCTCACATTTTATGGGAACTTTCAGTTTTATGAGATCAATTTGTGGTTACCTACTTGGAAGCAGCATATCAGAAACATTAGTAATAGTTTGAAGCACAACTATCTCGAGCTGTTTCCTAGGGAAATAACTCTAATACTTAAATCTATTTATCTACTTTAATTTTTATAATCCCGAACACATTTAAAAGTAACAGTACTGCTCACCATAGAGCTAAAATCCTGGCTGTTGTTGAATTGGTTTCGTTGTCTGTGGGGAACAACCACCAAAACATTTTTAAGCAAACCTAGAGGCCATGGCTCTGGACAGCAACTCGAAGAGACTTTGGAGTTGAATTCTGACAGAGAGTGGACATTACTCGTTCAGATGGCGAGGACTAAGGAAACTTGACAGCTGAGTTTAAAGTGATGAAACATTAGACTGGTCTGTACATATGTGATTCTGTTAGAACTCCATGGATAAAGGGGAGTCCTTTTGTGATTCTAAGATATTATGGCTCAGTCTTCTTCTCTTGGAGAATGCTCTTTCTTTTGAGCAAGTGCTCTTTCTTGAGAAAGAAATACAGGGAGTGGAAGGAAGGAAGGAAGATAGGAAGGAAAGAAGGAAGGAAGGACGGATGGTGGACACTGGGCCAGCTGGAGCAGGACGAGCTAGGACAGGGGCACAGTCATGCCTGGGGCCTTCAGCAAGTTTCACACGAGCTGTGCAGGTCTTCAATTTCAAAACTTGGCTTTTGATACATGTGGATTAGAGCATATGTCAATGACACAGTGTGAAAAGACTAGGCGTGGAGCGTGTGAAAATCCTAGTGCAGAGTGCAGAGTGGTAGGTAAGGAAAACAGTGTCTTGAATACTGTTCACATTGTCACTCTACTACCCAGGTTTTCACCTTGGCTATCAATCTAACTAAATTTAATGTAATTCACCTGGCACTTAGATGCACAGAAATTATTCAGATTATCTACTTCTCCCTTAATCTCCTCCTCTGGAATTACATTCTATACCAGTGAGATAAGTTGGAAATAAACATCCTCTGGGGACAGGAGTCAGGTTGGAGGTGGGGAGAGGAAATGGCTGTCCTGAGGAGTACAAGGTTGGTGGCTTCAGAGCTCTTTGCTGGGAGCGGCTGCAGCCCTCCTTAAAGGAGTCAGAGAGCCGAAAATAACAGTTTGACCTGCTTTCGCTTCTTTCTTCCCCAAGTTCATTTTTCTCTTCTTCATCCTTCCTCATTCCCCTCCCCCATTCTCCCGCCCTCCTCCTCCTCTCCCAGGGAGCCAGGGTTTACTTTGCTCAGATGCCCACGAGCATTGTGTCCACCATTTAAGGAAGCCTTCTGAGTGGAGCCAAGTGGAGCTGGGCACAGCTGCTCCGGACACTGCTAGTGCCCCTGCTCCAGGGGATGAGTGTGAAGGGCACCATCCTGGAGTGGGCAGAGCTGGATTCGAGCCGCCTCCCTCCTCTCAATCCTTGCTCCATCTCCGTCAGGGAAGGAGCAACACTCACCTTGCAGACAGCTGTGAGAGTAACCCAGCAGCGCAGCACAGCGTGACTGATAAATGCCAGTCTCCCTCCACATGGAGTATTGTCCCTCTCTGTGCCATGCACCGTCCTGTGAACTAACAGCAGGGCTTATTGCTAGTCTGATGGAGAGACGGTGTGTACCCAGGAAGAGTGCGCAGCCCCTGGTGACCCTGCTGCTGGCTTCCCCAGATAAGGGGACTCTCCATGCCTCTCTCGCCGCCTGCCTAGGGAAGGCTCCACGCCTCTGATTGACCAGGTTCCAGGAGACACAAATCAGGTCAGGTCTGCAGTTTGCTGTGCCTGAAGATCCACATTCAGGCACAGGATTCCCTTCCCTCAGGTTGAACGCAGCCGCGTTCCCCTGGGAAGCCAGAAGCCTTGCTCTCCTCTCCTGGGCATTTCTGCTTCCTTTCCTGCCATCAGGCTTTCCTGCGTGGTTCCCTCCAGGCTGAGACTGAAGGGAGAGGAAACAGAGTCCTTTGACCTCTTTCCTGTCCCGGCTTCCCATTCCTTGATGCTTCGGGGGCAGCCAGCACTTCCCTGTGCAGCAGAGTCTCTGTCCTGTACGTTCTTCCCCCTCGGCACTTGTGGGCCTGCAGGGATGGGCAGGCAGCACAGGCAGGACTGAGGCAATCCTGGTCACCTGGCCCCAATGCCACCTCCACACCACCAAACCTCACCAGCACTCTACCACATGCCTTGAAGAAGTAGTCAAAATATATGGAAATTTCCAGATTTCCATATATTTTGACTACTCCCCATATATTGGGGAGGTAATTCCAGCAGGAGGTATGGTGAGGGCTAGGTTGACACTCAGCTAGACAGGGGCAGGCAGGAACCCAGCTCAGGCTTGAGGGTCAGGGAGAAGATGACAACAACCTCGAATGGTGACTGTCACTGTGGTGACGCAGTTGGAGCAAAGCCTCATCCGTGGTGAGTGGCAGAACCATTGAGCTTCAGGGTCTGTTAGGATGACCTGTCCTCATGACTTTGCCTCCTTCCGTCCAGGCAAAAGCCCAGCCCATCTTGGTGTGGTAACACCTGTGTCCACTGCCCACTGACCACGTCCTCAGGCAGGCAGCAGGGGACAAGCCACGAGCTTCCCAGGGATGCCCGAACGTGGGTGTGTTCTCTAGGCCTGTATTCCTGCAACCCACAGGACCACATTGGGCTTGGGCTCCTAGGCCACCCAGGGATAGCAAGACGTGCTTCTGGCTTTGTAAGTGTTTGTCCCCTCCATGGGGGTCCTGGAAAGAGCTGGTGCTGGGAGATGGGATGATCCTGCTCACTCCAGCTTTTCCACCAACCAGGCAGAGGTAGGATCTGTCACCTTGCCCTGTCTGTGACGGTAACTAATCAGACCTGTTCAATCTCTCCCTCAAAGTGATGAAAAGGATCAAGTACCGTGTGAACATAAAAATAGTTTCTGAAGTTAAAGTGCTGATATTATGGTCTGTTAGGGGAGACATTGCTTCTCACAGTTAGCAGAGGGGACATTCCTGTAGGGCCCACTGTGCTGCCCAAATACCATCCCAACTGCTTGGCAGCCTTCACTGTGGCCCAGTGGGAAACCATCTTGACCAGAATGCAGCTCAAGTGAAAGCAAGAACCCAGCGGAAGCAGACTTCTGGAGAAGCTTCATCAACAACTACAGTGAAAACAAGACCAAAACAACGCGAATCCTTGAAATGCTTGGCAGTGATTCAGGTTTCCTTCTGAGCAGGAGAGAGATGGTTCTGCTGAATGCCAGACTCCATGACACTGCTTTCACAGTGTGGGGGTACTGAGAGCAGCACAGTCCTCCGCCCTCAGCCAGCTTGTGAGTTGTGAAGCCCTCCCAGCAGAGGGACTCTGGTTCCACATCATCCTGCAATTCCATGGGACAATGTGAGCAAGTGAGGGAGCCCTCACCACCTGCCACCACCCTTCCTGGGCACTGCTGCCACTGCAACCTGCTGTCCACACTGCCCCCTGACAAGGTAATATGCAGTGGACACCAGTGTAGGGGCAATGTCCACCTGCATTTTCAATGGGCCTGTGACGGTCTCAGCTAATGGGCCAAGTGAGTGAGGGCAAGGAGAAATCCAAGCTAAGGAACAAAATCTAAATAAGAATGAAGAAAAAGGAAATAGAGTGAGACAATAACATACAATAAAATAAGATCTGTTTTTGTAAGTTTATGCTCAGAGATTCCAGGAGCCCGTGGTATCCTATCTGCAGGAAAATGGAAACCCCCCCTCTTGGGCACCTGCTAGCATACACAGGGTACCCCAGATGGAGCTGCATTTCCTGCCAGAGCCCACTCTCTATTGAGGGAATGAGGTCAAAAGCATCCTGGGATTCTCCCCTAAAACAGGCAATAAGCTGCCTGAGTTCACTTCTGGAGTGAGAAGTATAAACAGATAAATAGCATAATTTGTTTTATTCACTTGTTCTTTAATTGCATGCTGTGCTTAGCAGGCAGTGGATACACTGGGAAGGCTTTTAATCCTCTTTCCTGGTAGCAAAGATACAAAACCGATCTCTACATTGATAGTGCTTGCTCTGGGGTAAGAGAAATGGATCATTGTTGAGCAGTAAAATTCAACTCTGAAGTTCATTTTAATTTAGTTACCTTTTTATTATGGTCCTAGATTCTGTTAGTTTATCATATGATTGGAAACAAAGAAATACCCTTCTTTATTCAAGTATAATCTCAATACATGGGAGAATTCAAGTTTGTTAGAACTCATGTAGCCTGGCATTTTAGATTGTGAAACTTGAGTTTAAGGTAGACTTATAGGTCTGTGGCTTGGTGCCTATCTCCCTGGCTAACATGTTATTATGGCTCTTTAGTTCCAGAAAGTTCTGAGAACCTCAGAGTCCAGGCACTAGACAGGATCCCATTGGACTGGCACAGGCCTTACTGAAAGGAGGACATCAAGGTGGCCCTGTGATGTTTCAGGGTGTTAGCCTAGGATGGACAATGAGACAGGGAAGTAGCTGGGACTTTGGTGGCTGGAGACACGTGGGGAGAGCTTGAGGCAGGAACTTCACCAACTGATTGAGAAGAACCATGTTTGAGTATTTCCACCAAACCTAATTTGAATTAGAAACAGAAGAATAATGATCAATTCCAATATCTATGTAAAAAAGGATGTAAAAGAAGAGAAAAAAGAAAGAGAAAGAAAAGGGAAAGGAAAAAAATCCGTCAACAAGGATATTTTGTGCCATGGTACTGAACTACAGCTACAGAGCCAACTGAATTGAAGTAAATCCAATGTTTGGAGCACCTCATTGTTCTAAAGGGACAGAAGGGAGGAAGCTTAAATTAAACGAACTTTAAACATTTACTGAAATAATAGCAATGTACCCCTGCCTGTCTCTGTCTGATGTTTAAGTTTTCCACATTCGTCCTGCTAATTGCATTGTCTGGAGTGGCCGCTAGCTGGAAGCTCTTAGAGGGGCCACCCAACGGGAAACAACCCAAGCCTACCACACTTTCAGCTCTACATGGTGTTATTTTTGAACTGGAGAAAAGCTCAGAGGAAATAACGTAATTCATAAGTACAAATGTAGTCTGTGAGATGGTCCCATGAGGTCCATGAAGAAATAAATGAGCAGGAACATCTGGTTTCCATACAAGCAAGGAGCTCTGTGCCTCACCCAGGAGCACATACCTAGAGGGCACAGACCTGCGGCTGGCCATGACCTCAGGTTGACAGTGACCTTCCTTCTTAAATGATCTGCGATTAGGAGAGACCTTACAAAATACCAGTTTTCTTTTCTAAGAACAGGTGTGATGAGTCTGCATATTGGTACGAGGATAAAATGAAATAATTCAACATGAATTATTTTCTTCACAATAGATGATCAACCTACAATACATACAATAATCACCAAAAAATTAAGTAGTCGAATGTGAAGGTGTCTAGGAGGAATGGCTGAGTTGATTAATGTCATGGAAATGTGTTTTCTCAGTCATATTAATCAGCAGGTGAACTTCAACAGATGTATCTCAGACATCTTGCTCACCCAGGTGTGTTCTTCTCAGCATCCTCTGTCTTAAAACTTACCAGCAGAGGGATGAGAAGGCAGAACAACCCTGCTTTCTTACTGAGCCGAGGCAGGCGGGGGACAAAACAACACCTGCTTTTCAGAATATCTTTGTTTGCAGGGTACTTGTTTATGTGGCACAACTATGTACAGAAGAAAAACCTAAAATATGAAACATAGAGTTATTAATGTCTTACCCTAAGATTTAGGAAAGAAAAAAAATGCAATTAGTTTAAACAAAGAAAAATTAAAAGTTTAGCTCCAGTGCCAAGTGAAAATTATGGTCCAATTTTTGTGGTATCACAAAGAAAACTCTAAAGACAAGAAAAGCAGGTCACCCCAGATTGAAATTGTCCCAAGAAAAATGAGGTCTCTAGTCACATCTCTCTCAGCTGATGATGTGGTCTTCAACCCCTAGGAACCAGCGGATAGGTGAGGCACGGGCATCGTTGCCTGCTATTGGAGAAGGTCACCTTTCAGGATTTGAGCCCTCTGTAGACCCCCTTAAGGTTCAGGGAAGACACCTGTCTTTCTCCCCACCCATGAGAACCCGGGCCCCTGGGAGGACCTAGAAGATGAATCCTTCTGGGGTTATTTGGCAGCAAGCAGAAGAAAACAAGGAGAGGAATCTGGGGCAGAGGCCTGGAGTCATGCCCCAGCTAATGGATGGTGGAAGATTTCAGTGGAAGCCCTCCTTCCTGTCTGTGGCCCGGTACCATGTTAGAAAACCAGCCCAGAAATGGTCCCATTAAAATTAGAATTCCACAGACGGCCACAGCCAAGTTCCCTGTTTGAACACCCATTTTCTTCTCAATACAGGTGCTCACCAACTCCACCCGATCACTTCCACTTCAAATTTCCAGCTTCTTGACTGTGTTTTTCTTCTTTAATTTTCATTTCCTACAGAGTTCTTTTCTCCTCTATGCAATTTTCCCTGCTATTTCCTTTATATGCTTAGTCCTGTTGGTATTGGCTAAAACCATTTCTCAATTTTCGTCTTAGCTTAAGACAGAGACCATTTGCCATTTTGTTCTTTCTTTCAACTATTTTAAACTTCAGAGCCAAATGTTCTGTTTTACATGCACCGACATCTGCGTGCAGGTCTTGTTATTTCTGCACTATCATTGCCTGTCTCCGGCATTTTGCTGTGAACACCAGAGCATGTCAGGATGACTTTGGCTCCGTGCCCAGCACACCAGTACAGATGTTTTTAAATTTTAAATAAATGAGATGAAAAGCTGAGTCAATCAAAAAGCGTTGTTAAAGGGAGGTGATCCTTTTATGATGGGGGAAAATTTTCCTCTGGAAAAGAGTGTTCTGAATATATTTAGATTGTTTATAGAGCATTTTTACTTGATGAGAGGATGAGAGAGGAAAGAAATGGAAATTTAAATGGAAGATGAGCAAGAAATAAACATAAAGCATTTCTGCAGTTAAGACACAAGGTCATGATAATGCATGTTTTGATTCACTAAAATTTCCAGGAAAGCATTGTTTGTCTAGTGGCAGAAATCTCACCTCACACATTCTGGCTAAGCATTAAGTAAGAGCTGTTTCGATTTCTAAGATCTGTTTGTATTAAAGAATTCCTAGTACCTGCCAAGTCCTGGTCCTGGGCCAGGTGCAGGGGAGGTATTGACAGGTGCAGCCTCTGCCTCTGCCCAGCTGGGGAGAGGGAAGTCAGAGAGCAGGGCTCAGGGCCTGGAAGACCCGCTTGATTTAAAAGTTCTCTGAGAGATCTATCCAGGGTGCTGTGGGAGGTCATTGGTGAGGACGGAAAGGAAGTGAGCCCTGGACTTGTCTGGGAGTTCTGCTGAAGTCTCTGAAGTCCTTCAGGAGATCTCATCCCAGACAGAGCTGCTTGTACCACCCTGTGCTCACCCAGGGGGAGGTGAGCGAGAGCACCAGGAACCTGCTGAACCAGCCACCTCGTGAGCAGAGGGGAACTCAGCACAGGGAGTCTGGGGGCTCCCAGGATGGGGCACAGAGGATGGAGATGGCAGGAGCAGATGCGGGCTCACAATCCCACGGCATTCAGGACCACCCTGAACCAGGAATCCTGAAGGGTAGGGACTGAGGTAGCAGGAAGTGCTAGGGAGAGCGCCTGGGTGAATATGTGATGTCCTCACTCAGTCCACAAGTCACAGAGAACCTCAGGAGTCATCCTCCTCAACTCTTGTGTGGACCTTTGTATGGTATCTGACCCTCTGTGGTCCTGGGGTGACCCTTCAATTGCCAGGCCATCTGCTGGTTATCTGTGTCCCTGTAAAGTCCACACCTCAGTCAGCTCTGCTCTGGAGGTCACACTCCATGGATCTACTCCATGTTCTCTTCATGCTCCTGCCTGCCCAGGCCCCAGGTGACCAACTGAAAAGGTAGCCTTGCCACACAGGAGGCAGGCTTTGGACAGAGGGGGCAGCTACACCTGAAATTCTGCTCCTACCTGACCATCCTGGCCTTGACTGGCTTCTGCCTCCTGGACCCCCACTGTGAGAAGTTAGCTCCCTGACAGCAAGCCTGTCTGCAGGCTGCCACACTGACCTGGTGCTGGCCTCTCAGCCAGGAGCACAGATGCCTGGGCTGGCCCTGCTGGCTAACACAGCAGGCACCCTGTACCCACATGTTCCACAAAGCCTCTTAGAGGGTTCTAGTGCACACCCAAGGTGAGAGCTCTGCTCTGAAATCCTTAAGCAATGCAGCAAATTGACTTTAGAAGTGGAGGAGGGTCAACTCAGTCTGTTGGCTATTGATCTTTCTGGCAGTGGACTTAGTTCTCAACGCTCTCAGGTCAACTGGAACGAGGGAGTCCATTTCTGCACTGAGGGCCACCCTTTGCTCTCCCTTTCCCACTCACTGTCTTTTGTCCCTTCCTCCCTCCCTTCCTTCCTTTCTCAAATGTGTATTGTGTTTCTGGATGTTCTGTGCAGTGTGCCAGGATATGAGAGAGGCCAGGCCCAACCCAGTCACAGGAGCTCACAGACTGGTGAGTGGGAAACTGTAAGTGGCAGAGGCTGCCTTGGTTCTCTATTGCTCTTAACAAACCACTCCAAGATCCAGGGGTCTACATATCATTTACTGTCTTGCTGTTTCTGGGAATCAGGAATTCAGGTGCAGCTTGCCTGGGTCATCTGAGATTGTCTCCAGGCCACAGGCAAGGGGACTGCTGGGCTGCAGTTCCCTTGAGGCTTGGCTGATGGAAATCCTGCCTCCACACTCACCCGGGAACCTCTGGGCCTTGCCTCCTCTCTGGCTCCTGGCCAGAGGCCTCCTTCAGTCCCTGCCACATGGGCCTCTCTGAGCAGAGCCCACAGCCTGGAGGTCAGACCCCTCCAGAGTGAGCAGGGCAGGGTAGGCATTTTGTAACCCAGCCTGGGAACTGATGCCTGTCCAGCCCATCCGCAATGCTGGAAGGGGTTCCAGGGGGGCATAAAGGCCAGGAGGTGGGGAGTGGGAGAGTACGCTGGAGGCTGGTTACTGTGGAGCCATTGGTGTGACATCACTGATGACACGCAGACCTCAAGTTCCCTGGCACAAATAGTGCACTGAGCATCAGCCACTTCCTGAAGGAGGAAAGGTGGGGAGGAAGCAAGCAGGATGAGAAGGAAGCACCAGAGATAAGATAGAGGTGGCTCGTTATTCCTGTCATTTTGTTTTTTACTTTGCTCAAAAGTGCATCTCAACTGCTGTCTCTACTGGGAACTTGAGATAACCTCCCCAGTTTAATCATGCCTGTCCCCTCCCCCCTTACTCCCTGAAAAGACCAGCACCAGGCAGGGAGGGAGAGAACACTTAACTGTCCCTATTTTACTCCAGGAACAAAAAGGCACTGTGACTTGCAATGTGACACAGTGTTTTATATTCAATTTCCAACCATCAAAATTTGCGACCTTAAGAACACCGATGCATACACAATATCCAAATAAATTATTTCCATTCAAGAATCTAGTTTACTAGCCCAGTTATTATTCATTCATAGTGTCAGATGAGAGAGAGATTGAAGGCATTCCTAATTGGCTGCCTGGGGACAGTCCATTAGAAATGACGACAACGGTTGATTGATAGTTCAGTGTCTGTTAGACCTGATTTACAGGGACTCATGTTCCAGTGTGAGGATTAATGATGTATCCTACGCATGGCTTCTGCAGGATGATTTGTTTAAGACTTTTAAGCCTACATTCACACTCGTGCCATCATTTTAAAGATACAAATGCAGATTGGAAATATTTAAATGTTTTACATAAAGAACAAGTAAAATTGATCGTCCTGATTTAATGGATGACATTGAAATGGGGCCCTAGATTCTGACTCAGGCTTGCCCAGCCTGTGAGAGGAGGGTCAGAGCCAGGAGACCCAGGAAGGGAGGTGTCCATATTCACTTCCTGAGCTGCACTGATTTCATGCCAACAGTTAGCCCTCCATGTCGGGCCACCTGCAGGCCCCTGTTCACTGAAACACTACATTAAAAGTCAGCACAAAGGTAAATAAATATCTTTGCTATAATAAATGTCACTGCTAATATTTTCAATGAGCAAATTTGAACCCTCAGAGTTGCAGATACTGTTTACACCTCTATAGAGTATTTCATGGCTCCCTAATGCTTGGAGTTTCATACTGTAGAAAACTTGCCTGCACATTAGCACTCCACAGGAAGAAAAACTGGAAACTCGTCCTAATACATCACTTAGGGAGGACAAATGTGAGCACAAAACCTTTCCACTCTGCAAGGCCAGTTCCCACAAGAAACATCTTGGGCAAGACTAAGGTGGTGATCACAAAAATTGTTTTAGGTTTTTTTTTTTCACTTTTTGATTTTCAAAATACTATGATTTCTTCAAGAACCCACTCAATGCTTAGTTTGTAGTCTATGTTGTCTCTCTGACCATGGCAAGAGCAGGGATCACCCAGCCAAGTGGCCCATGGGACACTAGAATGGCACAGAGGGGCCGGGTGACCTCAGCAGTCAGGTACTGATTACATTCAAACTTTCTAATTTTCACACACTGTTTTTTGGAAACCCATGAGGTTTCCTTTTTTTTCAAATTTACAAGTTAAGCATTCTCAAAGCTCCCCGTCTTTATGCTTTCTGTGCAAATAATATAACAAAATGAGGCACAAGTTGAAGCTGCAGTGAGTTTGGAACTGATCATCAGTGGCTCCTTAGTACATTTAGGGTTTTTAAATAAATTTCACTCCCTGGCTGTGCAAGTCCCTGTGGAGCGTCTTAGAAAAAAGAGCTGGAAGAGAGACCATCCTTTGGCTCTTCCCGCAGCAACAGCGATGAGATCCTGCCCAGGAAGGACCAGGGCACAGGACCAGGGAGGCATCAGAGGCAGGTGCCAAGAGGAACCCTCTGTCCTGTCGGCTTATCTCTGCAAGTGACAGCAGTAGGGACTTCCCTGTATCTCCCACTCAGCTGGCAGGATGCCTCTGGGCTGCCTGCGTGGTGGGTGTTGCTCGAGAGGGTGAAGTGGAAGAAACAAAAGCTCCACAGCCGAATCATAAGGCAGCATGAACATGACCCCAGCATGTCACCCCACGCCCTCCACCCACCTGTACGCAGCCTCCTTCTCCTCCAAGGCTGGAGAGACACTCGCTGCTCCCTAATGGAGATATTGATGTAGCCTCCAGTAAAGCCCTTTACAGGTCGGGAAGTGGGTTCATGCTGGATGGGTGGAACTTTCCAATGGAGACCCGGCAGGAAAGAGGTTCAGCTTTTGAGCTTCAGGGGAAAACATTCACTATTTCTTACAACACACCTGAGAATGCCACTTCCTGCTTTTTGCATGACAAGGTAATGATTCACAAAGCAAGTGACTCTGCATTGCATAAAGTATAAGGATCTTATTGTTTTCTCAAATTCATCTACTAATTCATGCACCGAGGCCTACTTGATGTTTGGAATAGTGTTTCCAACTTATGACAAAATTCTTAACAAAAAAAGCAAGAGGGCTGGGGATGTGGCTCAAGCGGTAGCGCGCTCGCCTGGCATGCGTGCGGCCCGGGTTCGATCCTCAGCACCACGTATCAACAAAGATGTTGTGTCTGCCGAGAACTAAAAAATAAATATTAAAAAAATTCTCTCTCTCTCTCTCTCTCTCTCTCTCTCTCTCTCTCTCTCTCTCCTCTCTCACTCTCTCTTTAAAAAAAAAAGCAAGAAATACTTGAGCAGCATTTTTCAATAGAAATATAATGGAGCTGGGTGGGTGGTGCAAACCTGTTACCCCAGCAACTCAGGAGGCTGAGGCAAGAGGATTGAAAGTTCAAAGCCAGTCTCAGCAAAAGCGAGGTGCTAAGCAACTCCGTGAGACCCTGTCTCTAAATATTAAACTACAAAATAGGGCTGGGGATGTGGCTCAGTGATTGAGTGCCCCTGAGTTCAATCTCTGGTACCATCTCCCCTCCAAAAAAAAAAAAAAAATAGAAATCTAAGGAAGTCACAAGGCCATTTAAAACTTTCTAGTAGCTCTATTTGAAAAAGTAAAAAAGAAACAGGTACAATTAATCTTAATAGAACATTTTATTTAACCCACTATATCATATGATTTCACTGTATAATCATATCACATGATTCATAGATCCTATCAATATGTAATATGAATTATTGAGGTACTACACTTTTTTTATACTAAATCTGCAAAATCTGTTGAGAAAATCTGGTATTTTATACCTAAGGGACATACCACTTGGATGTTCCAATCTCAGCACAAATACTTAATCTGTTTGTATTTCATAAAATTCATGAGTGAAAAAGTTGGCTTCCATTTTCAAGTGATTCCACACTGATCAAACTCAACCATGCATGTTCTTCAGTTTAAATTGAAATTGAAATTCAATGACATCAAATGTTCAGTTCCTAAGTTGCACCACGTTTTCGGGGAGCAGCAGCTGTGGGTGGCAAGTGCCTACATTCTCAGTGTGGGTTGGGATCAGTGAGTCCCTGGATCTCCCTGGAGGTGGACTCAGATTGAGAGATTAGAACCTTTAGCAAAAGAAGGCTTGAGAGTTTTCCTTGATTATCCACATGATTCCTCCACTGAACGACCCCACAACCACCGAGCTCAGGGCAGGATGTCCCTCCACCAGACAACAGCTGTGCATGTCCTACAGGCCACATGCCAGGGAGGGCGGAGCTGTGCTCTGTGCTTGTTGCAAGAAGGAGTTTCAATCCTCCTACCTCAGCCTCCTGAGAATCTGGGAATACAGGCGTGTACCACCATGCCTGCCTGAGATGATTATTAATGTTCTCTCCTGCCTCATGGAAGGGTGAAGGTAAAGTCTTCCCTCTGTGCCCCGAAGTTTCACTGGAATGAACTGACCATAGGCAAAGTAGGAGAAATCACACCCTGATTTCTCAAGAGGAAAAATCACAGCACAGGAGCCATACGCTAAGTTATGAGACTGACAAGAGGTCACATGGTGAAGCTGAAGTGCTTTCTTCATGGGGAGAGGGAAGTGGACCCGCAGGCCATCTTAACAGAGATAGACGTCCATGGGCCAGGAGAAAACCCAAGGCCTGGAGAGATTCTTTTGGGCCACAGAACAGCAGTGGTTTGTACACGACTCTCCTTGGAATGCTGAGTGGGAGGAGAGGAGAAGGCCATGTGCAGCAGTCACTCAGCTGTGCCGACTCTCCCTGCCACACTGGCTAGGCTTCCCTGGCCTGCGACATCACGCAGGAGAGGAGAATGTCGCCTTCCTCTTTGGAAGACTGTGTTCCTCAGTTATGGACAGGGGAGCTTTGCAGGAAGCCTCCCTGTGCTGGGAGGAGAGGCCAGGCAAGGTCAAGGCGCTCAGCTCAGAGGTCTGTCCTGAGGCCTCTGGCACATCAGAGTTGTGGGTTGGTTTTGTTGTTGTTGTTGGTACAGGGATTTAACCCAGAGGTTCATTACTACTGAGTCACATCCCCAACCCATTTTATTTTTTATTTTGAAACAGGGTCTTGCTAAGTTGCTTAGGGCCTCCCTAAACTGGGCCTCTTGAGTCACTGGGCTTACAAGCATGCACCACCATACCCAGAAGAGTTCCAGTCTTTGGGGTACTGTTTTCTGAGCTCCAACACTGATATCCAACCTGTGAGAATACACTGTTTTCTCTATCTTGGAAATATAACCAAATTCCACTGACCCTTCCCTCCTGCACTGTGACCACCCAGCCTAAGCTGCCACCTCCCTGGGCCAGTGTCATAGTCCCCTAGCTGGTCTCACTGCTGTGGCTCCACATAGCTTGCCTGCAGCCAGAAGTCATTTCAAAGTCTCTGCTGTGAGCCCCCCCTGCCAGCCCAGTGACTCACCATGACTCAGAGTGAAATCAAAGGCTGTAGATAGCCTAACCAAGCCCATGTGACTCGACACCCCAGTTCCCAGTACCTCCTGGCCCTCACCATCCCTCTGGTACCCAGGCAGCCTGTGCCTGCCACACCAGCCTCCCGAATGTGCCACAGACAGGCCACTTCCTCCTGCCCCAGGGCCTTGCCCTGCTCCCTGCCTCCTCCTCTCCATATGGCACAGGGCTCCTCCTTGTCAACCTCAGGTCTCAGCTCAGATGGCACCTGGCCATCGAGGTGGCCATGGCTAGCTCCCACCCTCCACCCAACCCTCCCCTGAAACAACGCCCATGCAACCCACCTGCCTCTTGCACTTCCTGGACCCTCCTGCTTCACGTCTTCATGAAGCACTGCACAGACCCCTGGTGTGTCTGCACAAGTGTGCAGGTATAACGTGCACACTCATGCAGCTTGCTCAGAGCCAGCCACCTCCACAGCACACAGGTTCCATGAGGGCAGGGGCTGCTGTCAATCACCCAATCTCGGACTGCTACAGCTATGCTGCCAGGTACAGAGCCAGGCAAAGAGAAAGCCCTTGATAAATAGTTTTTAAATTAATGAGTGAATTATTTACTTACATTCATTCAACAAATGCTATTGAGCTCTTCCCTGTACAACACTGTTCTAAGAGCAGGAAATGCAGACACTGCTCCCCATAAGCTCATTTAGACATAAGTCTACATCTCCACCTGTACCTGTCTATAGGTCCATATGTCCATGCATGCTTAGCCATCTCTCCCTGTCTGTCTGTCTCTCCCTCCAAGCCTGGAAGATGTAGTGACAGTGTTAAGGGTCATTATTTTTACTTTCCCATTATTTCTAACTTCTCTAAGTTGAAGTGTGAGTTTTTAAATATCTGAATTGACAGATGGTTACACATGTTCAGAAACAAGTTGTGAAGACAGGAGCTGGCAGAGACCCTTCTCTGAATGCACAGAGACCTTAGCAGCCATGCCATGCTTCTGGGGACCCAGCCCCACGTCTGTCCCCACTGTGGCTGGGGTAGTGTGGGCCGTGTCTGAGAGTGAAACCACTGAGACTCGTTGCCTGGGTTCGAATTCTTGGTGGCAAAACCCTTCTGTATCTGCAGCCTGGGCTCCTCACCTCAATGTTGAAAACAATAACAGTAACACGAAGTCAGCAATGGTGAGGATTAGTTGAGCTGAGACTTACCGAGTGCCGACAGCAGGTTAGGACTCGGGTCAGTGGCAAGTGCTCTCACGGCTTTGCTGATATCACAGTTGTTTTTAATAAGTGAAAGATGGGAAAGATTTATTCTCTGGGCCAATAGCCTTAATTATGCATCCACCAACTCCTTAGAATTTCATTCCTCTACACAAATTTAAGTTGTTTGCTTCTAGCTCCATCTTCTGCAGGCAGATGCATCTGCTAAACAACAGTTCTGAGACCTGGAGTGGTCCTCCTGGTCAGCCCAGCTTGGATCTTAAAACTCTCAGGCACTGTGAGAGCGGCCTATGGTCATGAGGGAGAGTCAGGATGGTGCCTCCTGAGCCAACCTGGAAGAGCTGTGAAGAGTGTGTGTGGTCAGCTCTCCAGGTGAATGCCTGGCACCAGCCCGAGACTGGTTATATTAAAGCCAGAGAAGCCATTACCTTGTCTCAGAATAGGATAATTAATTTAGCTCAAGATCACATTTAAAATTAATAACACTATAGAGTGTTGGGTAAATTTCTGCTATTTAAAAAATTGTATATTCAAATTCCTGGTGATGGCTGGTTGCACTTTATCAGGTTTAAATATGAAGGTTTTAGTATTTTGGTATCTATTTGATTGTTTGCTGGCTGTATGTCCACTCTGGCTATATGTCCAGCCAAAGCCAATTATGTTATTAAGTGCAAATGTTTTCATTGAGCATTTCATCATGCTCGTTTACAAACAATCCAAACACACCTGATAAATCATATTGCTTAGAGCAGGAATAAGTGTTAAGACATCTGCAGATCCCATACTTCAGCTACTGAATTTATCATAGTTAGAGGTGCTCACAAGGCAACACACAGGATGTCAGCGTCAACCTGTGTCCTCCAAGACGAAGACGAGCATGCTCCGTCATACCAGGTCACGCTGTCTCTGTTTAAGCCACTAGCAGAGGTGCCATGATCTAGGTGCCCTGAGCTCACATCCTCCGTGATCTCATGCTCCATTTCTTCCCCATTCCACACAATGCTTGGCACTCTTCCAAATCCTTTCAGTCACTACCAACTCACTTCTTATAAATCTGAGAGAGGCCACATGCCAAAGGGGTGGCATGCCAAAGGGGGCACAGAATTATTGATCTGAAGGAAGTTTCAGAGGCACTGCATGCTGTTCCTCTGGCTTCAGGCTGAATTGCACAATTAGGAGTCCAGACCTGCACGGCCCTTCGCCCTCTCCGAGGAATGGAGATGTCTGTGTGATGAACGAGGTGCAGCTCGACACCAGGGCACGGGTTAGTTCTGGTGGAGATCAGTCCACTTTTTTATGTCAGGAAGCTGCCCTCAGGCCACGGCTGAGCTGGAAGCCAGGCCCTCTGCTGAATACCAAGTGACATCAGCTCTTAGGAACACATAGGAAGTGACCGGAACCGTGGTCCTTCAGCACAGAAATGGGGATGCCTCTGTTAGGTCCAACACAAACACAGTTGTCTGAAGGGAAGTGGTTCCAAGCTCGGTTTCACTTCAAGCACCTTCACACTGACCACCAGGGGCCAGGCTGGAAGGACAGCAGTGGATGGTGTCCAGGGAAATGGTAGTGATGGATAATGTCAGACTCGTTTGATAACCGTCCTCTGCAGAAAGGGGACACAGGGAAGAGACCAACTGATCAGGGAAGGGACAAGGGAATTCAGTGTCCCCGAGTGTTTGCTGCCCCCGACAGGACGCTTATCCCTGAGCTGCGTGGTGTAGCCAAGGAGTTGACAGCAGGGTTTTGAACTAGTGGCCTTGGTGTGAATTCTGACTCTGAACAGAATTTTGTTCCCCAAGCATATCTAGGTCAGAGGCATCTTCTCTGTGTGGCAGTGTTGAGGTGGCAAACCTCTAAGAAGTGGGTCCAGGGGGAGGTGGCTAGATCACCATGGGCACTGCCCTTGGAAGAGGCTAAGGTGTTCTCGTGGGACCCCAGCTAGTTCTTGGGGTGAGTTGTTATGGAAGAGAAAGCCTGACCCCTCAATCACTCCCTGGCTTGCTGTCTGGCCATATGCTGTTTCCCTCTTTCATGTGCTTCTGCCATGATGCTCTCTGCCATGACAGGACACAGCCAAGAGGCCCTCACCAGAGGCTGAACCAACAGGGAACCTGCTCTTGGACTTTAAGCTTCCACAACCATGCGCTGAATAAACCTCTTTTCTTTATACACGTCCTGCCTGAGGTATTTTGTTATAGTAATGAAATGGAATAATGCAATGGTAAACATAGACTTACCCGATAAGGTGGTTGAGATGCTTAATGAAGGGACTGTTAAAGGGCCTCGTCACAGGTGTTAGTTTCTATTCTCTGTATGGAATAGAACTGGTGATCAATGAGTGCAAGAGGTTCATTTTCCACCTGACCTAAGGAAAATGCTAATTCACTGGACTTCCCTGAACCCCACAAAGTGTTAACACTATAAAATATTTCAGTTCCCCCAAGTTCTCCTAGTGTGCACTCTGCCACTGTCTGCCATTCTACATCTGTGGTTCTCACTGTGGTAACCACAGAGCACCGGCTCATATCAGCTCTTCCTTCTCCTTCACCTTTCAGTCTGGGTTGTGCCCTTTTGTCTGTGGTACTGGGGGAGGGACTTAAACAGGAACAAGCCACGCCCCTTGGTCACATGGGCCTGAGCTCCTCCATCTGGATCTTCTGTTCTTCCTTCCTCATTATCTTGCAAGCCTCTGGCCCTGGCTCCAGGCTTCCAAGATGAATTCCAGCCTCCGGCTTCCGCACAATCCAAGTGGACATGGATCAGAATAACGAAGGCAAACAAGTTTTGAAGAACAGCAGGAGCAAAACTGTTCATGAAGACTGCAAAGGCCTATGGGATGACCCTGGGATGTCGTGGACGGGCTGGGGATGGGGAGAGCATGCTCTGTGCAGCCCCTCTCTCTACTGAATAGGTTTGATATTCTGCTCAACGCTTGGCCCTCAGACATCAAAATTAATAAAAGAAAGTAGAAGTTCTTGGCCTTGAGAAAAACAGGAAAAATATTATAACTAATGCACAAATGTTGCAACAGGGCCTTTTTGTGAATATTGAAGATACATTTTAAATGACAAACATTTCTAGTTCATAGTTTCTTTTTCTTCTTTTTTGATACTAAGGATGGAACCCTGGGGCACTCAACCACTGAGCCACATCCCCAGTCCATTTATTATATTTTATTTAGAGTCAGGGTCTTACTGAGTTGCTTAGGGCCTTGCTATATTGCTAAGGCTGGCTTTGAACTCATGATCTTCCTGCCTCAGCCTCCCCACCAGCTAGGATTACAGACATGTGTCACCACACCTGACTCATAGTTGTTTTGTTTTTTTTTTGACACTTTTCTCCTTGTTTCTCCCCAGTGTTTAAAACAAAGGTGGGATGAGAAGCAGGTGAACTTTGAATAACTGAGCAGAAACTTCAGGTGTGGAAGGACAATGACAGATGGCAAGGAAGGGACATGAACTCAGTGCTTTGGAGCCAATGTGGGGTGCGTCTTTCCTGCAGGAACAGGGCCTGCTCCTCAACACTGGAGACATTGGCTGCCTTGTCACCACTATGCCCCTCACACCTTCAAGAGGGTTGGGCCACCATACATGATCAATGACCATCTGTTAAGTCTGGAAACAGAGGATTGAATGTCCATTTCCCAAGGTCGCTGGCTGATAAAGTCAGGCGTGATGGCCTCCACTGGAATGGCAAGTGTGTCCCGGAGTTCCCAGCTCTCAGCAGCCACAATATTCTCTGAGGTCATTTGAGGGAGAACACCAAGCCAGCCATGGAGGATCCCCAGCACCCCATTCCTGGAAAGGACCAGAGCAACTCTCCAGCCTGCAACCACACTGCCACATCCCAGCTCAGAGCCGCACTGTGGAATGGTTATGGGTTAGGAGGAAGGTCGGTGTCTCTGCATCTTAATTTTGTTTTAGTAGCATTGGAACAGGGAGACCACTTGCTCAACCCACACAGTGGGTTGCATATGCTTTATTTTAAAGCATTGCGGCATTTAAATATAAGCCACACCGCTCCCGGGAGCAATTTCACTTAGCTAGTAAAACAGGCATAAGGTTAGCAGAAGGGGAGGGCCTGGTCCCTGGGGTCTGCAGGAAACCTTCAAGAAGCAGGATGTCATCCTGGTGTCGGTGGCTAATCCAATGCCTGGACAGCTGGGTTAGATTCTTGATGGTAAATGGGGACTTTTCCAAGATTTTTGCAGCTCCCACAATGCTTTGCATGAGCTTGAGGCTTTTAACTGTTCCCCTCCCCTGTAAATGACATCTCAGAGTCCTGTGGCCACCTCGACCCAAGTGCTAACAAATGGAAATGGCTGTGGTGGCATTGTGAAGGCAGAAGGGGGACCCAGTGTATAGCTCCCACCCTCTTCTCACCTCCAAGGGGACCAAGGCACAGAAATGCAAAGGAAACTGGTCATAAATTCATTCACCTAGTAAGCTAAGTGATCTCCCCCACTCTGTTCCTGAAAGAGCTTTCAACAGAAAAAAAATGAACAAGTCAAAGTTCTTGGGTGGCAAAATCTCCCCTCAGGGTCCCTTTTCCATCCCAATCCCCAAGCTCATGAGAGCAGCTATCCAGGCTTTGTTTGGATTTTTGCAGTCAAACCCAAGTTGTGATTGTGAGATGAAAGGCTCTAAGATTTACAGGTATCATGGGAAATATGAAAGCAGATAAGGTTGCCATATTTAAAAAATAAAAATACAGGATTCCCAGTTAAGTTTGGATTTCAGATAAGCCGGGAATCATCTTCCAGTGGGAACATCTTCCATGCATCATGTTGGGCATTTTTACATTAAAAACCACATCCACTGTCGATCTAAAATTCAAATGTAACCAAGCATCCTGGCAAATCTGGGAGGGGTGTCCTGGGTGGACAATGGCTCCCTGCTCCCCTGAAGCCCAGGTGAGTGCATTTGTACCTAGAGCTCACCTGGCCTTCCATCCAGCATGGGCCAGAGCGTCAGGGAAGGAACTGCAGTTATCCTCCTTGAAGCAGCTGCTCCTGCTGCTTGGAGAGAGTTCCCTCTGGCTTTTGTACCTTTATTTGCTTGGAGTAGCAGCGTGGTGAATGGAAAGTGCGCCACGTGAGCACCAGCATGCCTGGCCGTGACCCGGCCCTGATGGGACTCTCAGTGTGACTTCAGATCGAATAATGCCCTAGTTCTGGGTATGGTAAATGCCTGTTCTGTGATCCCCCAGGACCAGCAGAGGATTGAAGCTGCTGACACTTCCTGCATAAGGCGGCTGCCCTGAGCTGCTTGGTGCCTCGGCAGCGTGTCCCTTAGGGAAGGAAACACTAGCATCGTCATATCCCTGAGCTTCTTGGTGGAGCATTGAGGGCTGGGCTTTCTTGCTGCAGCTGTGTGTTAGTTTCTTGGTTTGCTTCTCTCTTTAATAGTTTATCACCGTGATATTCATTGTAGTAAGGTGCAGGATCTTCAACGTGCAACTGGATAAGGTTTTCAGGTGTGTGCTTATGGACCACGGGCAGGACAAGGCCGAGAACCCCCGCAGGTTCCGGTGCCTCTCCCTGGTCAGTGAAGCTCCTCTGGTGGTCACGGTTCTGGTTCCTGTGGACAGATATTAGTGCCTGTCCTTGAAGTTCGTACAGAGGGCATGGTACAGAGGGCATCCTGTGGGACCCGGCTTCTCTCACGTGCTCTGATGTTCAGATTCCTCCAGGTTGTCTTGCATGTAACACTTTGATCTTTCCTGTTCCAACATGGTCATCCACTGTGCAGAGACGCCCTCACACACTCACCGCTTTCCTGGTCCAGGGGCTATCTCAGGGTTGCTTCCAGTTTGGGTTATTATAAACAAAGCTGCTGCGAGCACCCTGGTACTTAACTTTTGGCGAGCGTGTGCATTCATTTCTTCTCCATGTGCAAGACTAGGTTGGCTGCGTCATGGGGCATCTCAGGTCTCATTCTCTCCAGCCCCAGGTGGGTCAAACGCTCATAGCTGGGTGGAAAACTTGCAAATATGTTTGTTTTGAGAACGGGAAGAAGGAAATAAGGAAGGAAGAAGGTTGAGCCCACCTCCTTCCACAGACCTTGCCACGCACAGCTGAAACCCATATTCCCTGGGGATCTAGGGGAAGCACTTTTTTAACTCCATTCAGGAAGCAGAAGCCACCGAGCACGAGCACCTTGGGTCCTACATACTTGGTCACCTATGAGCCATACACTTATTGAAGTTTAAACAAATGTCGTTTCCTATAAGAAGAAAAGTTGTAGTTTCTTCTATAAAATTTATGTTTAGACCTTCGCATTCTTACCTGACACCAGGCTGGACGACATTCCTCAAGTCTCACTTGCCCCAACTGTCGCATCAGGGCACCTCACCTCTAAGAAATATAAAAAGACTTCACAAATAAGCCTGTTTATAAAGAGGAAAGATATCCTAGGGTCATCTGAGTCGTTTCCAATCTGGCAGGAAATAAAGTAACTTTAAATTTATGTGAAGGAAAAGTCTCATCAGCCAGGACAGTATGCGCCATCCTCCTCCTCCCTGGCCGATGGCGTCCTTTGCTGAGGTGCACAGGCCGAGGACACCCCCTCTCCTGATCTGGCATGAGCGTGGCTGCCTCTTGGCCCTGGAGGGGGGTCGCCCTGCAGCCAGTGGCCCTGTGGCTCATGCCTCTCTGTCATGGCACTGGCCCGCTCAGGTCCATCCTTAGGCTCCTTGGGGAAGGAGCAGTGTGGGGCTGGGCAGGGGTGCGGCAGAGCCCTCCAGGACCGAGCCCCTCCAGAGGAAGCCCTAGGAGGCTGTGTGTTAGAAGGTTCCACTGTGACTTTCGGAGCCAGTCCCATGGTGGAGGGGGGAGAGGCCAGGGCGTGTCACTAAGCCGTGGCGTTCAGAGCCAGGTGTAGATGCATCTGCAACTCCTGCTCTTCTCCACTTCCGCTGGGGACAGAGCTTTGTTGTAAGTCCAGAGCGTGCATATTGTGAACTGTATTTTCCTGTCTAAAAATACATCCTTTTTATAATAATCAGTAATGTCAAAAGCCCAGGCCAGGATTAAAGATTAAGCCCTCGGGGAACATGTTTAGAACGCCTCAGTCACAAAGCAGGCCGAGGGTTCTGGAAAGGTGTTTTGTTCATTCAAAACACTTCTGGCAGGAACAGGTGCCCAGTGCTGACCTAGGCAGTGGTAAGGGAGGGGGATGTGTCACAAAAGACATCAGAGTGCCCTGACTCTGGAACTGAGGACCCAAAGCCCTTCCTGAGCCATACCTCCCCACCACCCCCTCAGCTATCAAAGAAATTGCTTAGAGGACAGTGTGGCCTAGGCAGGTGGCAGGCCCAGGTTCAGGTCTCAGACCTCCACTTACCAGCTCTGTGACCTTGTGAAGGTGAACCCTGACTCCTCCTCCCCACTCCCTCACAGTACTGGGGATGAGTTCAGAGGTGCTCTACCACTGATCTACACCCAGCCCTTTAATTTTTAATTTTGAGCCTTCCTAAGTTGCCTAGGCTGGCTTCAAACCCACCACCCTCCTGCCTCAGATCTGGGATTGCAGGGATGCACCACTGTGCCCAGCAGTGAACATGAACTTCTTGAGCTTCAGTTTCCTTATTGGAAACAGATGGGGCCACCAGATGCCACCAGGACTATCCTGAGGGTAAGGTCGAAAGGGGAAGTCTGGGTAGGAGCCAGACGGAACCAACCTCACCCCCTGTTCCCTTCTGCAGTTCCCGAGCCACGCAGCACGTCAGCTCTGCCTCCTGAGACTCTCTTGCAAGCTCATGCTGCTGTTTCACTGCCTGGGACGTGATGTTATTTGGAGAGAAATAGGGTGCCTCTGATGAGGATCGTCAACAGGTTTCCATAAATTACAGCAATGCAATCTGAGAAGAGGGGGATCAGGCACATTTTTCCCATGTGAAGAAAAAAATAAGGGATTTAAGGCTTGAATTTACCACATTGTTAATGGATTTTAGCACAAGCCAATTGCTTCTGACCCTCAGTTTTTACCATATTTTGCAGAGTCTCAGAACAGCCAATAGGTGTTGGAATGCATCCTAATGGTGCATCCAGCTCTGCATGTGGCATAAGCAGAGCCCAAATCTCCTCATGAAACCACCTGAGCACCCTGGAGGGGATGGACAGGCCCGGGGTCCAGACACCATTGCTCCTAGGGAAGACTGCAGGCTGTCCAGCTGCTTTTACTGCAGCACACCATCTATCAAGGCTTGTGAGGGCTTCACTCTCTCACTCACTACAAACAAAGTCCCCTGGCCATCTCCCCAGACCAGGCACAGGGCCGAGGCGCACCCCGCAGCATCCCGGCCTGGAGGACTCACCGCTGTGGAGCCAGCCAGTCACCTGGCCCTGCTGCTGCACGCTGGAAGGGAGGTGGCACGGCGGGGCAGTGCAGAGAGGAGGGCCTACCTACCAGGAGTCCATTCAGCCATCTGTGGACTAACCCACTGATGAGGTCGAAGCCCTCAGGATCCAAGTATTCCCCCAAAGCCCCAGCTCTGCACAAGGCTGCACCAGGGACTAAGCCTTACACACTGAACCTTTGGGGGACATCCCAGATCCAGACCATCACATTCTTCATGAAGAAAGTAAAAAACTCTAAGAGCTTCGCACAGCAGAGAGCAGAATAGGAGTGTGGCTTTGGGCCTAGCAATGTGGCCTTGGGTAAGTTACCCAGCCTCTCTGGGCACAGAGGAACTCATCTGGAAAGTGAGAATCCGCCCCATAGGGCTATTTGCAGAGTCGAGTGAAAATGGTTCTCCAGTGGGAATGTGCATCAGAATCACCTAGGGAACTGGTTAAGACAGATTTCTGGGCACTTCTCCAGAGATTATGATTAGTGGGTCCAGGGAGGGCCTTTAGTGTTTCCATTCCTAGCACTCTCCTGGTTAAGCTGATGCCAGTGGCCTGGCTGCTACATCTGAGAACTACTGAGTTAGCACGAAAGGGGAGCTCAGAACAATGCCTTCCGCGTGGCACACTCACTAAGTGTAATCACTAAGTGAGCTCCTGGGCCTCACTGGACCCCTATGAGTCATGAGCTTTTGAGTTGGGTTTCGATGAATGAATAGGAGTTTTCGGAATAGAGGGAAACACTCCAAGAAAAGACACCAGACAACTGACAAAGGATGATGTTTCCGGTGTAAATCAAATTCGTTGTAGCCAAAATATCAGGTGCCTTGTGGAGAGAGAAGGTTGAGACGAGCTGGTGAGAGCACATTAGATAGTAACCTCTACAGTCAGCAGGCCCATGGTAAGTGCCGGGGGGATGCTGGGGGGTCAAGTTTGGGGAGGTTTTAAGGTGTAGCCACTGACCAGGCAGCAACTCCTGAGCTTGGAAAATGCAGGTGACCCTGAGCCTGACTTTCCAGCCTCTGAGTATCGGGATATGTCCCCTGCTGTGTTTCACATCCACAGAGCAGGCGCACCCACAGGGCAATCTTATCTACCCAGAAACACTTCCAGCCAGCAGAGGAAGAACGACGTGAAAGCCCTGGAAATCTCCCGGGAGCCAGGGCCTGTGGAACCTGGACAGATTTAATCACCCTGTTGCAGTTGGTCCTCAAACGGAGAGCTTAATTTCATTTTTATTTCCCGTAAAGAACAATTTGGAGAGGCTTCAGGGAAGCACGAGTCAAGGACCCAGAGTTCCGTGGAGACCTTGCCACTTAAAAACAGAAATGCTTTGGGGCTGGGGAGGTGGCTCAAGCGGTAGCGAGCTTGCCTGGCATGCGTGCCGCCCGGGTTCGATCCTCAGCACCACATACAAACAAAAGATGTTGTGTCCGCCGAGAACTAAAAAATAAATATTAAAATTCTCTCTCTCTCTCTCTCTCTCTAAAAAAAAAAAATGCTTAACACAGGGCACAGAAGTAGACATGCATTTTGAAGGTTTTCTTCCTGTCAATCCACCCTTTGATTGACTTAAACCATCAAGTGTCAAATAACTGCATTATCACAGGAGAACAAAGGACTTCTCGTAATACATGCTGTTTCTAAGGGCAGCTGCTGTCAGGCTGTGCAGTGGACTTCTGCTCTCCATCTCTGGGAGGCTGTGTGCATAGCCTCAGCAGAGGGGTCGCCCAGGCCACGTGCAGGCCCCACTGTCTTCAGCCTCTCTGGCCCCGCTGTGTTGGGCCTTGGTGAGCAAAAGCAAAACTCAGTCAACCTCCTTCAGGCCCTGCTCAGGGAAGGGCAGCCACAAGCCAGGGAAGGGCCCGCTCCTGCCACCTGCCCTGTGAACACGGGGTGGCTTTGTGAAGGTGCAGTAGGAGGAGGCTGTGCAGAGGAGCTGAGTGGCCATCAGGGGACAAGCTGCAGACCCCTCCACACCCGCTTCCTCACCTATGAAGTGGGATGGTGACAGCCCTCCTGGTAGGATTGTGAACATGGAGTGGGCTAGATCTTCAGTGTCACCCACTCGATTGAGGCCAGCTTCAGCAACTCGGCAAGACCCTGTCTGAAAATAAAAATCAACCAGGCTGGGCATGTGGCTCAGGGCAAAGCTCCTGGGTTCAGTCCCCAGTACCACCCGCATGGAATCCACTGCAGGAAAGGTGGTCTCAGTTTTCTCAAAAAGTGGCAGGTGGACAAATGTGTCCTTGAGGAGCTTCCTGTTCCTGACTCTAATTCTGCCACTGCTCCTGTCCTGCTGTGAGACATGAAGGGGTGGCAGCAGCAGAGGCTGACTTTTGCCTCCTGTCCCCACTGACCTGGCCGCAGTTCCTGAGCTGTCAGTGCTGACCCAGGCCCTGAGAACAGCTTGTTTGCTTGCTGTTCACGGGGAGGAAGGGGAGTGGACACGGAGAGCCACCAAGGGAAGAGCTGCCCGTTGGGAGATGGGAGCACCTGGACGCACCAGCCTGGGAAACAGCTTTCCCAGCACACTAGTCTTGACAGAAAGGCTCAGAGCAGACACAGAACAAGCAGGCTCCTGAAAGGCTGGGAAAAGCTGACCAGTCCTGGCCGGCTTCCCTGCTCACTCCTGACTCCTCTTCAGATGCGCTCTCGTGCTCCTGCAGCGTGGCTGGGAGGAGATGGGGTCAGGGAGCACATGGAGGTCTGCGGGGGCCGGTGGGGGGGGGGCTCTAGAAGGTGCTGGCCAGCGTGGGGATGAGCCTGCCTGGCTTTGCAGCAGGGGTGATCGCTGTGTGTGTGGACATCAGAGAGCCTTGACCTGCACAGCACATTTGAGAAATGAGAAAGCAAATATTAGGAGGGAAAGGGATTCACTACAACCAGACTGGGGGGACAGGCTGGGGGAAGAAGAGCAGGCCGCAAACTCAGCTCCTCTGAACCCTAATGCGCTGGAGCTTAAAAGTGGAGGCTACTCATGTTTGAGTCTGTCAACGAGACACCTCTGGAAGTCTCTTCTTGGCTGGAGTATTGAACTGCCAGAGAGAGACTGTTCCAAGTTGTGTCTTTGTTCTACACTGTGACCAGCCACTTGGAGTTCAACATTTTGAAATTTTTCAAAAATTTTTCTGGCTATGTTCATTTATAATGTCATTTTCTGATCTCATCTAAAATATTATTCTATAAAAGTTTCTTTGCTGCAATTTGTTTTTGCTTTCATTTCCCCCATATTAGGTAGCTGTGCCATCTCTGAGTTTCCCTCTGATTTTGGATCAATTTTTTAAACATGCTTTTTTGGAAAGTGCATTAATATAATCAATTCTTATTTTAGGCAACTTCTATATCTTTAATTTAGATGTTTTTGCTTTTCTTCCATTTAATGAGATCCTCCTTTTGTCTTAAGGGGGACAAAACTGTGCCCTTCTCTGATTGCCCCCTCTCTCCAGACCTATGACCCTACAGAAGACACCTACCAGGCCATTTTCCCATGCAGGCCTTTTAGGGATCAGAAGAGAGTGTTGGGGTTGCATGGAGCGTGTGGCCTTTAGAGCCACAGGTCCCCAGGCAACTCCTGCCCCCTAGTCCCCCTGAGTGTCCTCAGTGCTCACCAGCCATGCTCCCTCAAGGCTGGATCTCAGCCCTGCAGGCGATGGCTGGTGCTCTGGCCTTGGCAGAAGCCAGAGTCTTGTCAGACAGAGAGACTGAGGCAGACCTCACCGAGGAGAACCCCAGGGGCTGCTGACGAGAAGAGCTCAGGGCAGGCCCTCTCAGGCTTCTCACCAGGTGGGCTGCGGGAAAGCCCTGTGGCAGGACAAGCCTGTCCAGGCCTGACACCTCCAGTACCCACGTTCCACCCATGTGCAGCTCCCATGTGCGGGTCCCATGTTACCTCATGGAGGCTATTCTCCTCTGATGGAAAATTTCTGAGAACCAAACTTAATCTAAGAGAAGAAAGAGAACAATTCCCGATACTGTTGTTCCTGTGCCAGAGTAAACAAAAGAGACCAGAAACCTGCTCCAGTTCTTAGGCCATCTTCTGTGCCTGGCAGCCTACCCTGGGACCACGCTGCCTCTGGAAATGCCCTTCCTTCCCTCTCCTTTCTGCTCATTTTGTTTGACCATTCACTTTCTCATTTCTTCCTAATTCTATCTCCCTGGAAGGAGACATTTTCCCCTTTTGCACTATTTTTCCTTTTGTTTCTAGAATAAGCTTTGATCTGGGACTCAGGACTTTTTGAGAACTAAGGGCTGGAGGGGATTAGGAAGCTGGGGGTCGGCCTTTCCTCAAATCCCTCTTTTTCCAGGGCTGCAGAGTAGGATGTTCAGACAGACAGTTCACTCCAGAGATATTTTCTTAAAGTTGACGCTAATCTTCTTAGTCCCTTCATAATGCCCTGCCTAAGCCAGAGGCAAAGCAAATGCCATATTGCTTTAACCATCTCCCACTCCACTCCCACTCGGCTCGACATTATCTGTGCTCAGCAAAAGGTCACTGCACTTATTTAATTGCAGAACAAAAAAATGTCTAACTTTATAACCCTTTAAACAGACTTCAGAGAGGATGCAGGACTGTCTCCAACATGTAATATTCCTGAAGCAAATCTGCTCTGGGGCCCATCTCTCCTGAAAACAAACCACCCAAGTATTAAACACCCTTCAAAAAACATCTTGTCTAGTTGTCAGAACAGGAAAATTCAGAGCGGCCCCGCGGGTGACAGACGGCAGTTCCCCTGCCAGCGCCTGCGAACCTGGAAGCCGTCAAGTGGCAGAGCGGAGGCTCAGCCAGCTCAGGGCTGGAACAGCGCTGCTGGAAGCCACCCATCTCCGCCGTTGCCTATCAAGCTGGCAGAAGACTCGGCTGAGGATGAGTTTTCTTCTTGGCTAGCGTGTTGGAATCTGCAAGCCTCTTTCTGTAGGACAGAAGTTGTTGAGGGTTTATTTTTTCCTGACTTGAGCCAGAGCACATGGGAAGAGGAGCTTGAAATCTAACTTGGCCAACCATCAGAGGCGGGCAGGCAGCGCTCTTATTCATAGTGATGTTATCGGAAAGACACAAAGTGGCCCATCGGGAGACCAGTTTGCCCAGGACAGAGGAGTTCCCCGAACATGGGTCTTTCAGTGGGAACCTGGAATGATCTGGGCAGGCCAGGAGGTTATCCATCCTAAAAACAAAACGAAGTAGCCCAAATCATGGGTGCTGAGAAACTTAGGTTTCACACTCATTAGGGCAGCAGACTTTAAGAGGTCGTCCTTATCTTTGATGAAAACCCCTGGAGCAGATTGCCCATCCATTTATATAAAAACTACAGCTTTTATATGAACAAAAGGATAAAGGAAAGGGGTGAGGTCTTGAGAACGTGCCTACTCCCCACTCCAGCCTGTAGCTGTTCCCTGAGAGTTTGCTGAACCCCCAATCCACATACACACCCTCAAAAAAATCCAAGAGGGTCTTGCCCTTCAGATAGCATTTAACATCTTATCAGAAGATAATAGCTGATCACCTGCTTACAGAATCAAAAATGTTTAGATTTGGGAGGCACCTGAAAAGTTGTCTATCTGTCCAGGGGTTCCCAGAGTCCTGTCCAGCATCAATCGGGGTCTATAGATCACCAGAGGATGCTCGTTAGTCAGTCTATGCTAGGTTAGCTGCACTAACAAACATGCCCCACACCTCAGCAAAGGTTTTTGTTATTCAGGCTCCATGTTCGCTGTAGGTGGACAGCTCTGCTTGTTTGTTCTACACTGTGACCACCCAAGTGGCTGGAGGCTGAGGCAGGAGGATTGCGAGTTCAACGCCAACCTCAGCAAAAGCAAGGCGCCAAACAAGTCAGTGAGACCCTGTCTCTAAATAAAATACAAAATAGGGCTGGGAATGTGGCTCAGTGGTTGAATGCCCCTGAATTTAATATCTGGTACACCCTCAAAATGTTGAACTCTTTTGGAGTTTGACTCATTCTCATAAACAGTAATTTCCCTGTGATAAGCTCATTAAGTATATCTATGAAAATATTAAGATGATCACTTTCTACTTTGGGTTTTTTTTTTCCCCCTGCAGATTGGGTTTCAACATTTTAAAGGTAGTTTTTCTGCTTAGGAAGTCACGAAAGAGTGAATTGCTTCTTCGGACCTCTTAACAATCACGTGGCCCTTCTTACTGTTTCATGCTTTCACACTGTGGCTAGTTTCAAATGATTCCACCATCACTGTCAATGGTAATGTCAAATCAGATCCAGTTTACTCATTAGACACAGAACACGGGTGAAAGCCACCTCACTTCTGAGGAAGTCTAACTCCTTAACCAAATTGAGGCCACATTCCTAGGACTCGTTGGCCAAGCAAAGGTGATGGTTCCCACCGTGGCTCCAGTGGGGTGGCCCCAAAGTAAAGACGCATCATTGAGAACAGGAGTCGGGCTACCAGGCTCAGCCTCTCTTCCCTGTCGGGTCTTGGCTGACCTCAGAGGAGATGAGATTAATTTTAGAAGGAAAAAAAAATATTACAAAAAATCCAGCTTGCTACCCTGCAAGTTCCATGAAACTACAACTTCTCCTTCCTAAGACGGGAAACTTCTATGTTCAGGGAGGTCAACTGGGGCAGGGCAAATGTGGGACATGGCTGCTGTAAGGTGGAGGCCCTGCGAATCTGAAGGAGAGAAAATAAGGCAGGTTTCAAAGCATCCAAGGGCCAGAAAAGTCCAGAGAAGGACGCTGAGGCCTTCTTATCTGAAAATACAGAATCCTGTCTTTTAACCTGCCAACCCATGTTTTCCCATTATTTAGTACTTTCAAACATTTTTGACAGTGACCTATACATTCTGTCAATAGCTGTAGTCTAAGATCCCTAACCATTTCCTTATTGTTAGGTTACAGGGATTGATATCAAAGATTGATTCTCATTTTTAATGCTTTTAAAAACTGAAATGGAAAGGAAAACTACGAGATAGATCTGAATTCACCAATCTAGGAAGAAAAAATACAGATATTCACTGTTAACAATAGAGACATGTTTATCACGTAGGAGATATCCTAAAACTGTATGAGTGAAACTTTTTTAAAACCAAGCATCTCTGGACCTTGAAAAGCTGAGTGGGCAGGCAAAATCTTGGAGATGTGTGCAGGGTATGGACCTATGTGTCTAATTGAACACATATAAGAGGAAGGAAAATAGAGATTATCCTAGTGAAGAATAAAGTTGAGACTAACTTAAATGGAGAGGAAATCTCACTTCCTACTTGTCACTGTACTTTTAAACACCTTGGTTTAAGTTCAGGTTCCATTTGTTAATCTTAAAATATGTGAGTGATATTTATATTGAGCTTTATTTCTGCATGGTCTTATGGTCAAGGTGTCACTTTGTCATCTGTGCCTGGGAAAAGTCTAGACAATTTGCTCAAAAAACTCGAGTCCTCCTGGGTCACCAGCAGCCATGAATTGAAATTCAGGTATGGTAGCCGGCGTGGCAACCCTGCAAACCCAGCAAAAAGCAGAGGAGGTGGAAAAGCGCCACTGGAACTAATCCTATCTTTTTAAAAAATTGCTTCTGAAATAAGAGTCGAGCAAGGCATTAACAGGAACCAGGAGTGGAATTGGGTTTGGAGTTCCTGGAAGGTTGGGGAAGGCTGGGACCTGGGACCAGGAGACCCTTTAGAAGACAAAGAGCCCTGAGGTCAGGGGGAGAGCGGAGTGGCCAGAAAGTTCCTGCTTCTCCCAGTCTGGTCCCCAACATTCTCATGCTGTTCCAGCACTGTGTGTCCCAATTCTCTGACCTTGAGCTGTCTCCCTTCTGTCTGAGCCCTTGGGAAGGTCTAGTGTGTCCCCAGCCAGGACCACATCCCTGTGAGGCCAGCGTGGGTTACAGAATGGGCTTTCCCCGTCTAAAGCCAAAGCAGAGCAAGCCGGGGTAACTTCTCAAAGGCTGCCGGAGCACAGTATCCACGGAAATAATTATGCCATTTGCTTCCTTCCCAGTAGAAACCCCAGCATGCCCCACCTGCCTTGTGTCCCATGCCCGCTCCTCCCACAGTTCAGATTGTCCCCGGCAGCTGCTCACCAGCTGGCTGGCAGATCCCCGACAAGCCCACAGGACTCAAAGGCTTAGTACCCGAGCTCTTTGCACATCAGCCTCTGGCTTTGACGTTTGTCCTTTCACATCAGGGGCATTTGATGATTAAAGGATGTCAACTCTGCCAGCCTGCGGAACTGGAAACATTGGCAGGTGAGAGACCGTGCTGGTCTGCTGGTGATCTGGTGGTCCCCTCCCCTGTCCCCAGATGTGTCACTGAAGCCTGCAGCTCTAGAACCACGTGTCTAATAAGCCAACTGGGGAAGTACAGGATCTGACACCACAGTAAAGTCCAGGCCCGGTCACGCTGCCACCTCTCACAGAGTGCCAGATCTTTGGAAATTCTCACAGTGTTCTCCTCACATGGCTGAGAGAGTCCCCTTACCTCTCCTCTGCCTGGCCCCCTGAAACTGCAACCTGGTCAGTGTGATCCACTGGTGGCTTCTCCTCTGCAGAGTGTCCAACAGGACAGCAGCCCCAGGAGATACTCACCTGGCCATGCCCTTAGCTTCTCTGGCCTCCTGTGCTGTCCCACCCTCACTCCAGCAAGGAGTTCACCAGAGGAGCAAGCAGGTCTGGATCCTCCAGCTTCTGCCTCTGCTGCACTCTCCTGACCACACGGCCCCTCCCCAGATCCATGCCTAGGCAAAGAGCTCTCCACCTCAAGTTTGATCCTAGATCTGCAGTATTTGTATCATTTGAGAACCTGTGAGAAAGGCAAATTTAAAGGCTCTAGCCTGGACCCAGTGAATCAGAAATACTGGGATTGGGGCCCAGCATTATGAGTTTAGCAGGAATGCCAGGTGATTTGATGTATGCCAAGGTTTGATTATTTGCATTTCTAACAGTTTCCTTGGTAATGCTGATGCAGTCCATCTGAACTCCACATACTGAGAACCAATTTATATACTTGGGAGAATGATTATTCTTCACCAGGCATTGGCAAACCAGTCAGTGGTCCAAAACGGCTCACCATCTGTCTTTGTAAATAAAGTTTTATTGGAACATGGCCACACCCCATAATTTACATATTATCCATGGTGGCTTTCTTGCCACGTGGCGGACGGAGTTGAATAGTTGCGACAGAGACCATATGTCCTACGAAGTTAAAAATATGTGTAGAAAAAGGTTGTTCCTCTCTGCTGTGCCCAGACACATTCCATTAGGGACATTAGCAACATGTGAAATGGGACTTAGGCAAAGGCAACAATAATGACAGTGCGGAACTGGGCATGTGCATCTTTTTTTCTATTTGGAAATAAAGGACTTCCTCCGAGCCTGGAAAAGTAGCTCTAGCTGAGATCAGAAGTCTCGGTGGAGGCTACTGCTAGTCACGTGCCTGGCTCGCCTCAGAGCGGAGGCTAGACCAGTGGCAGAATTGGCAGGTGCTCAGGAGTGGGGGCAGGAGTGCCGGGCTGTCTGGGGTGTGGAATGGAGGTTAATTTTTAGTAGTCTAAGCTTTCCTGTCTTGAGGTGGAAAATAAACCCCACAGATGGTTTAAGGCAGCGTGCCCGTGATGCTTCCAAATCAACATGTTCATAAACTGAAAGATTTTACATCAAAGGTGCATTTGAATAGTTTAGATGATTTTTAAAAGGAGGGGCAGGTGAGCTCTTTCCTTTAGCAGTGAGAAGCTCCCTTTTGCCTGGCCACCTCTCTTGATGGTGGCGAAGCTTTCCCCACACTTCCCACTTGCAAGCTTTTCCAGATGGGTGCCATCGGCAGATGTGAAATCTGTGGCCTAGGGCAACACCCCAGGTTGGACATGTGCTTCAGGGTCTGACACTATCAGAGGGTACCCTCCACCTCAAAAAGAAGGCATTTTACTGTTTTCCAAAGAAAAACAAAGTGGGACTAGCTATGCTGAGAGCAGACCCTGAGAGTCAAGAGGGTTCAAGTAGGGCCTCTGGAATTTTCATAACAGAGACCCCAGCCCTGTTGTTCTCTGCTATAGTGTAGCCTTGAACATGGGTGTTAACCTTAGCCCTCAAAACGGGTATCCTCATCCATAAAATAAGGCTCATCATCTCTAGATCAGAGAGTAACCAAAACTTGCTGTGATATATTCCTGACATGGCTTAGGAGTTCTCGTTGTTACCTTTATGTGCTCCCCTGGCCTGAGGGTAGAAGTTTTTCTTGTATCTTTTAGGATTTATTTGTTTGTTTTGTGATTTCAGAACATTTAACTCAAAAAGAAAGATACTTTGAAACAAGTCCCACTGCTTTAAGAACTCAAAAAAGAAAGATACTTTGAAACAAGTCCCACTGCTTTAAGAGGGCTAAGAAGATGGGATGCAGCTCAGTGGTAGAGCACTGACCTGGCTTGCACTAGGCCCTGGGCTCCATCCTCAGCACTCACCACCCCCCAGAAAATAATGGTTAAAAAAATTTGCATAATTTAAGAAATGTATGTCAGTTCGCCATCTCTGCTGAGTAGCTGTCTTCCAAGTGCCTCTTCCTGAGTTTGTCTCTCAAGATGTGGAGGGAGAACTGCTGGCCAGGATGCAGGGTCCCAGCCCTTTCCCAACCAGGGGGCAAGAACCACAGTGTAAAGATGATCGGACAGAATAGGGCTCCAGTCCCACCTGAGACACAGACCCACACATCACTCTTCCTCCAGCACCCCTGAGAGTGCAGTAGCCCAGCAGCGTGTCCCCTTTTCAAGAAGTCCTGGGACTTGCATGGACCAAAGGAGGGGATGGAAAGCAGTGGCACCTGGTAGAGAAGAAAGCGGGCCAAAGATAATGACCTCGAACAACCATCTCGGCCTCTGCAGCCTGAGATGCCCAACAACTTACGGGCGTTTACAAGACAAGTATGAATGATCTGAGGAGGTGAAGCAGTCTATGAGCAGGGCTGTGTTAACCTAAGGGTTGTGCAGAAGGGTTCGGTTATAGTGTCCTTAGTGTGTCCCAAAGCTCTTCTTCTGGTCCCACTCACTCCCATATCCCTGTTTGAGGTCCCCTGGCTCTCCAGCCACTGTCCCACCTAATTCACAATGTCATCATTTGAAATTACAGACCATGCTGCTTAACCACGGGGATACGTCTTAGCTAACACTGTCATTGTGCGAACATCATAGTGCACACAAACATCATAGTGCACACTTACATAAACCAAGACAACTCTGATGTCACAAGGACGTGTATAGGCACATTGCGAATGCTGAGAATGTGGCCATCACGGACCCAAACAGCCTTACACAGTGCATGTCCTTGTGTGGTGTGTTTCTATGGTTATTTGTCCCCAGTTTCTCTGAGCAGCAAGCAGGCATCTCTGCCCATGCATGGCTGTAGCCTCAGGGGCAGGAGCAGGGCCTGGTAGGCAGGCAAATAAGTATTTAATGAAGGAATAAGTTCGTCCTCCAAAGCAACGGTTCAAAAACTTCTGCTTAGAATTTGCATCCCATTTGAAAGGTCGGCTTCACACCAAACTGATTCAGTAGTCTCTCCTTTAGAAAGACCTTCTGGGCTCCTGGTGATCGCTCTGCTCATTTCCTGCCCTCCTGCCTTTTATTTCTAGCTTGCTGCACTGGCTCAGCCAATACAACTATGAACATCGTCATAACAATGGGCATTGTCTTCCTATTCCTCATCTCAAAGGGAACAAAGCTTTTAACATTTCCCCAGCAAGAATAGAATGTCTGCTGTAGGATTTTTGAGAAGCCCTTATCATATTAGGGAAGTTCCCATCTATTCCTTGTTTGCTAAGATTTTTTTTTTCTAATCATAGGTGAATGGTTCAAATAAGCAAATACTTTTGCTACACTTATTAGAAAGATCATGGGATTCTTTTTTTCTTGTATTGTTAAAAGTTAAGCTGTCCTTAAATCCCTGATGTCATTCCAACAGAGTCAGATAGTTCTTTCATATTTTGCTGAACTTAGTTTGCAAATATGTAGCTTCAGATCCCGGCGTCTATGCTGAAGAGAGAGACTGGTAGCTCCCCTCCTTCCTCATCATGCCCTGGTACAGTATTAATGGTAAGGCTGGCTGGCTTCATAAGAGGAAGCAGGAGGGTTCTCTCTGCTCCTGCTTCTAGGAGTCTGCCTACAATGGGTGTTATTTCTCCCATAGGATGGGTATTATTGGTAGAATTCATTAATGAAGCCATCCAGGCCTGCAGCTTTCCTGTGCTTTTATCAGGGGTTAGAGGAGCAGCAGATCACGTTGATCCAGCTCCAGGACTTGAAAGAATTCAAATCTTGGCCATAGCCAAGCAATGGTGGCACACACCTATGATCCCAGCCACTTGGGAGACTGAGACAGGAGGATCACATGTTCCAAATCAGCCTCAACAACTTATCAAGGCCCTAAACAATTCAGCAAGACCCTGTCTCAAAATAAAAAATAAATAAAAAGGGCTGGGGATGTGGTTCAGTGGTTAAGCACCCTTAGGTTCAATTAATGGTACAAAAAAAAAAAAAAAGGCATGCTTAGCCCCTTCAAGAACCACTGTGACTCCATTCACCCCTACTTCTCGGATCTAGCAATTCACATCCTAAACCAACTTGTAGGGAGTTTATACAGTCCTCCTACAGTGACCAGGACTCAAATTTTATCCCCTTAGCCCAGGAAGGGATGCCAAAATTGCTATTCAGCAGGCCGGCCTTGTGCTGCGAACCTGCAGCCACCACCTCTGGAATGGAGCAGCCCCAGGTGCAAGCTCACTGCTCAGTGCTGCCAGCTTCTCCCAGGTGTTGGCTTAGTGACCCCATACCGAAAGTCTTCACACAGAAGCACTTTGTCCTGTCCAGGGTCTGGTTCTGATGCTGATTGGATAACCAGTCGGAGCTGCTCCCAGACAGTGGTTGGTTGGTTGGTTGGTTTTTCAGATAAAGAAGAACCTATACCCAGGGCCATGCTCTTGCCATGGCCACTGTGCCATCTTCAGAGCTGGAAGTGACCCATATCCCCTTATTCAAATCAACTCCAAAAGGATTATTGAGTGCTCCCTGGCACAAGACACCCTGTGAAGGCATGAAGAAATCAGAGCAGATAATGGAGTGGCTCTCAATCTGTGGCAGAGACAGACGTCCATAGAGAAACATGGCCATGCAATGCAAGCACCACGGCCAGGATGCAAGCCAGGGTTATGTGCACAGAAGCCCAGCTGGGTCTGTGAGGAGCACCATGTAATAGTCAGGTTCTAAAGGAGAGCAGAAGTTTAGAAGCAGAGAGGAGGAGGAGAGGTCATTCCAGGCAAAGGGAGCCGTAAGCACAGGGGAAGTGAGGACACTGGGCAGCCATGGGCTGTGGGGACACATGGGGATTGCTCCTCTCCCTGAGCAACTCTGCACACTGCCCAGGCCCATGGCCACAGCTCTACTGGCCTCGCCCTCTGTCCACTGCCCTTGTCCTAATGGCTGCTCAAATCCCACCTTGCTCCTCTGCAGAACCTTCTCCAGTCTGCACCCCCGGCATTCATTCCTTCCTGCTCTGCTTTCCATAACAGTTAAGTCCTGTTTCTGTTTGTCAACCCACAGGACAGCCTTTGTCATTGTGAGGGCCCTGCTTCCTATCCTTTCAAGGTAGGGCTGCCGACACATTCTCTGTTCTCAGTAAATGCTTATGAATTCAATAATAACAGCCAGTAAGTGACAGAAGAAATGGTAAAGTCTTATTTCTTCCCGCATTCCATCTTACTAGGGAGGGCTGAAGAAAGGGCGTTCAAAATAAAACAGCTGGGTCTAGTTGAGAAATGTGATTAACCTACTCATCTGCACCAGTTAGAATCTATCTTGGATTGTGAGGCTGAACACGGTTGTCACAGCAGCACAGGATGGAGATACTACAGAGAATGGCTTCTGCTATCTGTGACTCCTTCTCTTCTGCTGCTCGAGAGGCGGCCTGGCTGAGGGTGAGAACATAAACCTGGGAAGGTGATGACCCAGGTTGGAAGCCCAACTCCGACCCTCCAATCCTGCCCTCCCAAGTCAGTTCACCTCCATGTGATAACCAGACACCCGAGGCAGGAGCAGCCCCCATCTTGCCCACTCTAAATGAGAAGGATGAGCTCCGTGGGTTCCAACAAGACGGCACTAAGCACACCGCTGTTGCTTTCTAGAGACAGGATTCGGTTTACATTAGGGGGAATAGGCACTCCATTTTGATTCGAATCAATGTCACTCCTAGAACCTTCTAGAATGGAGCCCAGCAGTACTGAGGGAGCAAGAATAAGACAAATGTTTTTCTGCCATGTTCTAAAAACAGGCCCACAGGAATGAAGTCTATTTTCAAAGGTAGGAACCAGAATTGGCAGAGGATGATGAACTAAGATAGGAACAAGAAGCCCAAGAAGCCCCAGAGACGACCAGACAGTGCTGATCTGGGGCAGAGGAGAGGTGAAGAGACACCCTCGGCGATGACGTGCGTGACGCAGGCAGCTCCCCCACAGCATGCGCCAGCTGCCCGCCTCACCCACCAGGAAAGGCAAGCCCCGTGGGGCTGGAGGAGGGAAACACGGTGGAGGCCAGATTGCAGAGGAGTTGGGCACCCGCCCCGCATGGATGAAGTCAGCTGGGCGGCCGCCATGCCACCTCCGGGCACAGCACCTCCTGGGCCGTCACCGAACCCACCCTCATAACTACCGATTTAGCTGCAGTCTCTGCAAATTTTTGTTTACCAGCTTCATTCTGTTCTCTTCGAAACCAAGAAAGGATGCGGTAGGAGTTCCTGCCACAGCGCTCAATGAAACTTGGAGACAGCCCAGGATGAACATGAATGTAATGGTACATGTCAATCATCTGGTGTTATTGAAAACAGCTCACGGCAAACATGGAAGCATTCCTAAATAGCCAGGCAGGGGACTTTGTGAGCTGTTCTAAATGCAAGTTCTCATTAGTCTCATGCCACTCAATTCCATATAACCTTAGATGTGAAGCAGAACCTCCCTAAGTTCTTTTCCTTAAGCTTCTTTGTTCAAACTGTTCAACTACGACCTGCCTTCTCTGACCCCAGGGATGCTATGATCCATGCTCACCACGCACTGTGCATCTTCACTCCTCCGGTAGAGTCTAGCTCCTCTCTCTGACCTCACCAGCACAGCTTCAGCCACACTGTGACTCTCAGTCTTAAAACCGGGCATCACCATCTGTGAAGGCTACGGGGTCCAATGCCTCATTTTCAAAAATACACTGGTGCTACAGTTGGTAATTTCCCTACTAAGAAAATGACAGATCCTGGATTTGCAGTAAGCTTTTTCCCAAAGCAGAATGGTTCATCTAGGAAGCTGTCCCTTTCAGTTTTAAATATGAGTTCTGGGCTAATGGCTATGGCTCAGTGGCAGAGAACTTGCCTAGAATGTGTGAGGCACTGGGTTCAATCCTCAACGCCACATAAAAAAATAAATTAAATAGGGCTGGGGATGTGGCTCAAGCGGTAGCGCGCTCCCCTGGCATGCGTGCGGCCCGGGTTTGATCCTCAGCACCACATACAAACAAAGATGTTGTGTCCGCTGGAAACTAAAAAATAAATATTAAAAAATAATAATAGAATAAATTAAATAAACAAAGGCATTCTGTCCATCTACAACTACAAAAATATTTTTAAAAATATGAGTTCTGAAGATGGGTTACAGACCGTCTAAGAGCATGAGCACAAAGAGGCTGGCGTTCACCGTGAAGAGACAGAAGCCTCCAGTGCCCAGGGAAGGCAGCCTCTTCCCTCCCTCTGCAGCGGGATTCCCAGATGCAGGAAGACCACTCCATCCTGCCCAGGGTGGCCTTCTGAAGAAGGGTCAACCCAGATGGGATTGTTATTACTTCTAAGAAGTTATTGTTATTACTTCTAACCAGTAATACTGGTGACAGGTGACGAGAAGGTAAAACAATGCAGTGACCCTGGAAGCTCTTGAAAAACCACCTTGCTGTGTCAATCAACCCTGTTTTAGACGCCTTCGACAAGCCAGGCGCGTTCCCATCGGCCAGGGCTTGCCTGTTTTTCTCCTCTGAAGCCACCTCTAATCATCCTAGTGGATTGACTGGCCCTTGATGATTTCCATACATAGCCAGCACTATTCTTGCTATTTACAGGTAGATGGAACTAACTCAGGCAAACCTGCTTCACATATAGACTACGGAGACTCTAAAAATGTGTGTGTGTGTGTGTGTGTGTGTGTGTGTATAAATTTTTAGTTAAGAAACAATCCATAGACTTCAACTGTGAAATGTGAACATCCTCAGGGCAGACACTTCCACTTTTCTGTCAATAAAATACATCTTCTCAACCAGAATGGGGCAGGAATTTCTCACCAAGCCCTGCTCAGATGTGGCCTCATTTACCAAAGAGCCTGTCACGACACATCAATATCAACCAACCAGATAAATTATTCCATATTTCAACTTATTCCTCTCCCTCCTGAGACTCCATCTCCTCCCTCCACCTACAGCACTGGATGGAGATCATTGCACAGGGGCCTACATCTTTTCTCTGGAAAAGTCACCATTTAAAATACCACTGCTCCTACTGCCTTAAGTTTTCTGGATTACCTGCTCAGGATTATATTTGACTGAAACGCTCATTTTTTGACATTTCCAGTGACAATTAATGATTCCAGAAGTGGGGGTAGACAGTGGAATCACTCAGAAATGGTCGACGTGGACCTAGGGAAGCTGGGGTTGGGGGAGATCCTGTCTCAGAGGCTCTGACGCCCACAGAGCCGGTTCCTTTGTTCAGATTCAGATCATCTTAATTAGGACAGGCGGTGCAATGACACAACCACACACATATGGTAAGAGTGATAAACATTCGGGTGGCTGAGCGGCTGGCTCCTGTCCGGTGGTATTTACTAGAATGCACCAGTGGGTGCGGGAGTCATCCGCTGTGCCTCCAGGCAGGGGAGCAGGGCTGGGTGACTGCAGGGCCTCTGACGCCCTGGGTGGACTGTGTGGGAGCCACTGAAGCTGACTTAGTGTCCCCCCCCCAGCTGCTGCCCCTCAGGATAGTAAGGTCATGCAGTAGAGACGGTGTCCGGGGTTCTCTGCAGAGAGACCCGCTGTGAGCGCCAGGGTCCCAACCAGGCACATTAGACTCTGTCGACTCTGAGCGCTCTGCCAGCTTTAGTTCACACTAACTGAAGAATGGCCTCAGAATGGCCCAGGGGAAGGTGAGCTCACTTCTGAAGAGTCGGTGCTGCAGAGGTGCTCAGTGCTCTCTCCTGCTGCCTTGGCCCTCCTCGGCCTACATACGGATGCCCAGGAGTCCTCCCACGTTCCTTCCACAGAGACACTTAAGACTCCTTTGCTTGATGCCATCCACGGGAGAGTACCCATGTCAGCCCCGGGGACACATCCTGTGGCAGAGGGAGGTGGAGCTCCTGCTCTTCACCTCATTTCCTCTTCTCCCTCATCTCTGTCCTGATCTTTGCCCTACTCCTGCATTCACTGTGTGTGACCAGGGACAAAACAACGAACAAGCTTTTGTTTGTGTTTTTGTTTGTTTGAGGAAGCTGAAGCTTCCTCATTAGAGTAGAAGCTCCTTATGGGTTGGAACTTAACTGCCCCCCACCCAAGGCCCCTATGCCAAAGGCTTGGTCACCAGCCCTTGGCACTGTTGGGAGGTGGTGGAACCTCAGGAGGAGGGGTCACACCCTTGAAGGGATAACTGGTCCCTTGCACCATCGAGTCTCTCTCTGCTCTCCAGCAGCCATGAGATGGATGGCTCTCCTCTGCCAGGTGCTGGTGCCTGATGAACTGCCTCATGCAAGCCTAATGTAGCAGGGCCAAGCCACCCAGGACTGAAACCTCTCAAACCATGAGCCAAAATAAATATTTCCTCCTGTTAAGTTGTTTATCTCACTTTGTCACACTCTGTCACGGCAACAGAAATCTGACTGACACAAAGGACTTTGAAAACAAAAAGCTTAATGTGTGGTTTGTTTGCACTACAGTAGATATTTCCAAACGGCCTAATTGTGTGCCGTAATCAAGAAAAGTAAACACCTCTGAAACAAGTATTCATGTTAAAAATATATACATGTACTATGCTGCTCATATTATAGTAATTATAAAATACCCCCCAAGTAGACATTTTTAAATGAAGGAGTTGAAATATAAATATGCTTCAAATACCACGTGAATAGCCCCTGGGGTATGCACATTCCTTTTTGGAGACATTGCCCTGCCTGAGCACTAGGCCAGACAATTTCAGGACTGAGGGGTCGCATGGTCACCCAGAGCCCATTGCTTTTCCCTTCCTCTCAACCCCCCCACCACGCCATGCTCTCTCTCTAATGCCTCCTGCCCTGGTCTCACGGCGGGGGTGGGGGGGGACTGGGTGGCCGGCTTCTTACTTAGCTGTATCATGCCTTCCAGAATGGCGGTCCTGGGTGTAAAAGGTACACCAGCAGGCCACATGTCCCCCTCTTGTTAGTAAAGACAAGTTGTCTCCAGGGTTGCTAATTCTCAAGGAGCCCACAGTCCTCCCTGTGTCGAGGGCACGTTGCGCCCTAGGGAATGACCACCCACAAAAATCATGAAAAAGTTCTTTGTATAAAAAGAGTCTGCCTTTCACCCCAGGGTGCAGAAGGTGGCATAGGAAGAGATGGTGAGCTCAGCTGCAGCAGGTGGGAACACAGGGCCTGGGCCATGTGGGGGTGTCCAGGGAACCCACACAATAGTGCTGTCAGCCAACATGGGCTGAGAACTCCTGTGATGGGGTATTCAGAGAGTTGTCAGCCTTCCTTAAAGATAAAATATGGACTGAAGAGATTAAATCACTATGCAGGCTGTTAACATCAGCAGTTCAGGGCAAAGTCATTCAGGAAATGATCCATGTGGCCTGTGAGACCAACACTGCCCCGAGACGCCCAAATTGACTGGAGATGGAGGTTGGCAGGTACCATCACTGGGAGAAGCAGAAAAATTAAAATGATTCAATTATAACATTCTGCAGTCTTCCACTTCAGAAGCGCATCAAATGACCGCTCCACCTCCCAACCCATCATGCCCCCTCAGGTCCCCCACCACCCAGGTCCATTGCCAGCCTCACCTATTATTCTGTGTCCCACACATCATTACCATAAGAGGCTCCTGTCTGTGTGGTCCCCGATCTAACCACCGCAGAGCTGAGACTGATCCAGTATCAGTTCTTCCTGTGATTCCCAAATGTGAGCTTTCACCTGCTCTCAGGGCCTTGGAGAGGACCATGAGCTATCTGTCAGTGATATCGAAAGGAGGAGAAAAGATTACAAAAGTTTGGCCTCAGAACTATATCAACAACTATTTAATTTCCTGAGGACATTTCCTGGGTGGCTCCCCCTTTCCTTGCCATGTTTTAGAGCCTGGGAGACACTGCAATCTGCAGAAGTAACAGCCTTCATGCCCGAGGTCCCTTGGAGACCCCCTCGTCAACTGTAGGCAGCTACTATGGTGGACTGTGGAATGTTCTTCCTGAGAATCTGGAGCTGCCTCCTAGCTAAACTCTCTCCCTAGTCACAGCCTCCTCCCATCCGTCCTCCATCTGCTGTCAGCATCTTTCTGGAATGCAAACAGGATGGCATTTTATTCCTGCCTCAATGCTCTGATACCCTATATCCCCCGGGTTACATGGCATATTGGACACCATGTCCTGGTCCTCGCCATTGTCCCAGTTGAGTTTTGAGCTCTGTTTCAAGGTCCCTGACTCTACTCTGATCCTCCATCCAGGTGTCAACCACCAATATGTCTTCCTGCTTAGATGCTGGTCCCTCTGCTTGAGACCCTGCCCTGTGATCCTTAGCATAATGAGCACCTTTCCTCTCCTGGAGTCTTAGCTCCAATGCCTCTTTCTTGAGCGTTCTCTTCCAAACATACCACACTGAGCTCTTCACCCAGATTCCTGCTCCCATTCTGTCTCTGCTTAGCTCTATGGTGTCCTCACCATGTCACAGAATGACACAGGGATGCCCTTGCACTACTCCATCAATTCTCTGCAGCTGACTGAACAGAAAACTTACTGGCATTTAAGATTTTTCAGTAAGCACATTTCCTATGTGAAGGCTGGTCTAATTCTTGTTTGTGGGTGGTCCATTCCCCAGGTTTCTTGGAAGATCTGAGACTCAGCCACTACTTCTCCATCAATATTGTCAATCAAATTGTAGGACTTTCAGTATAAAATCCAAAGACCTCAAGCTGATATTGAATATGAGCAAACAGAATTCAGAAAGGGTCCTTCATCTCTAACTTTTCTTTCCTACCCCTGTACTCAGCACTTTCTAGACATTAGCTTTGTTTCATGCATGTGGGTACGTGCAGGCCACTCGAGTCCTGGGCAAGCCAGCTGCAGGATGGGTTTCAGCAGCAGCTCTGCATCTGATGCTCTCCGATTGGACCAGCCTTGATGTGGAGAATGTGCTTAATGAATCATTGAATTGGATCTTGATTGTCTTTTTCTTTCTTCCTATTTTTGTAGAGAGGTCGTGGATCCAAGTTAAGAGTGCCTGAGCTAATAGACACAGCTAGTAGACATGTAGAAATGGGGCCGCTTGGACCCAGCAGTGACCAGGTTCATCCCATTAATTCATGAAAAGACACCATGAGGGTCTGGGTCCAGATTTCTCCCTGCTTCCCCTCCAGCTGATAGAGCACCCTCCAGAGCTCCAGTCGCCCAGTGGCATCTGCATCTTTTGCAGAAGGGCAATAAGAACATAAAATGAACTTTTCAAGGTGCTTTCTCCAAAATAAGCCAAATCAAATTAAAAGATCATTCTAGAACATGTTTCTCTCTACATTTGCAAAAGAATGACTGCCTGGCAAATAAAGCCAAACTCAGAAGGTCAAGTTCGTATGTTTTCTCTCATATGCAGAAGCTAAAGAGGAAAAAGGGAAAGAAAGGTGGGGGAAATATCTCCCGAAAATCAAAGGGAGATCAGTAGAGGAAAGGGGTGAGAGGTGGGGAAATGCTGGGAGTGATAGTGGCCAAATTATGTTGTTATATTGTGTGCATGTACGAATATGGAACAAATCCTATCATTATGTACAACTATATTGCCCCAGTTTAAAAATGTGGGGGGGGAGAAGAAAAAGAAAGAAAGAAAGAAAGGAAGGAAGGAAGGAAGGAAGGAAGGAAGGAAGGAAGGAAGGAAGGAAGGAAGGAAAGAAAGGAAAGAAAGAAAGAAAGAAAGAAAGAAAGAAAGAAAGAAAGAAAGAGAAAGAAAGAAAGAAAGAAAGAAAGAAAGAAAGAAAGAAAGAAAGAAAGAAAGAAAGAAAGAAAGAAAGAAAGAAGAATGCTTGGTAAGGCACTAAAGGAAAAGGGAAAAATCTCCCCAAAAGACTTACGATTTTATTTTTTGCACTAGTTAGAAAGTGTTTGAAAAGCAAATTGAAGTTTGAACTTAAAAAAAGAAAGGAAAAAGCATTGTGGGTGGAACATGTTAAGAAATGCGATAATCATAGTTGTTTCATAAGCCCTTGGAACTAATATTAAGTACCACCAGAATCTAATTATCTCTAAATATAGAAATATCATATTTACAAGGTAGTCAAAGAATGCCACTTTCTATTCCCAAACTTCCCACCAACTCTCTTCATAAATGTACATGTTTGGCCTACCAGCATTTTCACTAAAAATATTTACTTTAGGGAATTTTAATGTAATTATCATCAACTTTAATTATCATCATCAATAAATACCTACTATTTTGTAAAGGCATATCTAGAGAATATTTTTTCTCACTTTTCAGATCAGATGAGGCAATGATATGTAATTACTCAAAATGTGTTTTGCTCAGCTGGTGAAGGTTGGAACTCTGGGATGTCCTCAGTTGAAGATCAATAGAGACTAATCCATTAGCCTGCCTCTGGCAGTAGACCATGTAAAAATGGCGTAACAGGGCTAAATCCTTGTAGTATTCAAAAGCACCTTGAAACATACCCAGGAGACAGAGGACAAATCACTGTCCAAGGCTCAGGAACTAACAAAGATGATTCTCTAAATCATTTTGTTATTTTTTCCTCCTTGTTATAGTAACTATAAGTGTTATTTTCAAAAAGTGTTTTAATATTTCTGTAGAGTTGTACTAGAATAGCCTACATTTCTGGGTTTGTTTGTTTTATGATTTGAAATTAAAATTGCCCTTCAACAAACATCTGTTGAAGATTTACTCTACCCCAGCCCTGTGCTGGGGATGAAAGGTAGGGGAGAGAGGAGTGATACTCACCCCTGCTACTGAGGTGTGGGGGGAAAGGACTATTTTTGTTTTTTTCCTATAACTGCTCTTATTTTTTTCTAAAGTTTCTATTCTTGCTGATGGCAGGTGAAGAGGTATTTAAAATATCCCATTCAAAGGTAATTCCTTTCTTTCTGATTTAAGAGAACAATTTTTCTATCAAGGATGTCTCTTCTGTCTCCTCCTCTCCTCCCCCAAATGGCGTCTTGGGAGTGGAAGAAAGGGCTATGGGAAGCACAGGCTGCTTGCTTGCTCCTGGGGCCCCCAGGAGAGTCCAGCCCTTGATGGAGATGTGGCCAGCTGGGCAGCACCGTGACCAGGCTTCTCTCTGCAGCCTGGATGCCTCCTAGCCTTTCTGATAAATTTCTAATCTCTCCTTGCCCTCTGGAGGATTTAACCGCATGGGCAGATGGGGAGGAAGGGGATGGAGTGAGGAAGATAACCTGCTTTTGGCTACTTTTCCTTTGGTCTTCTCTCCAGTACAGGGAGGTTTCATTTTTCTTCCAGTATGAAGTTCAAGGACACACATAGCTATTAACTGGATTAGAGTAGGAAGATTCCATGATTTAGTGTCCAAAGTGGGACTTTTTAAAGTAAAGGGGAATCACACTCATAATTGAATATTGCACAACAGGTGTGGCCAGAGCCTGACCTGGATCACCAAGAAGTATGTCCTCTGGTTATCTGGGACCAAAATCCTGTATCCCCCTTCCACATTTAGGATTTTTGCTTGATTTTTGAGATGGTTCTTCCTAAGTCATGAGGCACAGTTGATAAAGCAAGAGATTTAACCCTGTGTAACCCTGGTATGCACCAGAGTTCTTAAAAGAAAGGCTACCTGTGTGTGTATACCAGAGTCTGGTAACCTAAGAACCATTGGCTGGACCCAGTCAGGCAGCCATCTCAGCGGCTTCTCCAGTGTCTCATCCACAGAAAGACAGATATAGCAAGGAGAGGCAACTTCACAAGTAACCAGTGGCCTGTGACATGAGCTACCCCTACTTGGTGGGTTGGTTTCTCAGGTGCCTCCTAGAGTTGCCATCACTGTTCTCTCTAGCATGTAGGTCCATTCAGTGTTATGTCAGGCAATCAACATGACCACTCCAGTCTGAATATGTATGAAAGTCAAGGAATGAGTCAGAATTCCCCTCTTTCTGTGAAATTGTGGAGAAAAATGTTCAATCCCTGAGCACAGTTTGTCTAGCTGAAAGAGCTAATTCTTGATGTAGCTGAGATTTCATCCACTTATCCATTCATGTTTCCAGCCATCCATCCATACCAGGTATTATTTCAGCCAAGAAAAACAAATATGGTGGTCAAAAATGGAGCCAAGAATCAGGTTAAATATGTACACAAGGATGACAGATAAATGACCCACTATGGACACAGAATGGCTCAGAGCTTTCTAGATGCCAATCAGTCAAAGCTCCAACAAGTCACACAAATTAATGTACACTGGAGAGTAGCCAATGATATGATAATAAATAGAATAGCTAACATTTCTGCACACGTACCATATGTTGGACTTGGGGCAGACTCTACAGAAACAAATTTTAAACTCTCTCAACAGTCCTATATAACAAAGACTAAAATATTGTTTTTGTAAATGTGGGAGACAAGGGAATAGGTAGCATACCCACAAGCAGGTGGCCAGAGGGCTGCCTGGCTCTGTGCCACTCCCTGACACCGATGCATGTGCTTGGAGAGTGCTTACATCTCCTGCTGGCTGCCTCACAAGGCATTTGGCCATGAGCATCCTCTTCTGTGACTGCAAGGCCCTGCATGCCAGGGGTAAGGTCACACCGCAGCCTCTCAATCATGACCCTCAAGCAGTGTAATCTGATTATCAGTGATGTCCTCAACTGGACTTCAAGGACCAGGAGGGCAATGACTGTACCCGTCTTTTCTATCACCTTGCCAGTCCTTGCAAGACACAGACGTCCATCAAATGGGTCTGGAGCCAGCGAGTGTAATGACAAATGTCACTGGGTCCCTCTAAGACCAGCTGCACTAAGATCCCGGGGGCAGCCTGCACATTCCTCTTCCTTCCTCTCTCCCCTGCCACCTGCCCCCTTGTCCCCTTCACGGTGTCAATGCAGTTACAGGAGTGGGTCTCAAGGAACAAAACTGAATAATTGTTGAATAACAATTTTCTTTTTCGCAAAACACGGCATCCATGAAGAGTGTTCTGAGTCTTTTTTGTTTGGCCACTTAATGGGCTAACAAGACACTTCCAAGAGTCCTTACAGAGGATGGTCTGATTTTACTGCCAAGTCTGTCCAGCAGCTCATGGAACCAAAGGTTGTTGCTCCCTTTAAATGGTGGGCTGTCTGTTGCCCTCTTTCTTCAGCTTCTGCTGCGGCTTCTGAAAGGATTAATTCCAACAGCTTTTATCATGGTAATGATGTCCCTAAGGCCTGCCAGCCACTGCACTTCAGTCTCCATCCCACCTCAGGCTTGGCCTGGGCAGCAGGAAGTCACCATAAATGTGCCCTCCCATCTCCTGACATCCACTCCTCCTGTTGCCACCTGCAGGGACCAGTGTCTAGAGCTGCCCCAGCCCCTGTGCCTGTCCTCAACAGCGCTCATCTTGCCAGGGACCACCCTTGTCCCCTCCCATTCCATTTCCTTTATGCAGGTGGCCTCAGCAACTGGGGGAACTGTCCTGTTTTTTTTTTTTTTTTTTCAGTGCAGTGACTTTTTTTTCCCTCTCATCATAAAAGCAATAAACACTCAGAAGAGAAAACTGAGAAAATACAATGTGCAGGAACTAAAATTCAACATTTACCTCACCATCCAGAAGGACACCACAATTTGTATTTTGAGTGAATTTCCTCCCAGGCTTTTTCCTATGCATATTTAAAGATCACACTGCAACAAATTTTATATCCTGATTTTTATATTTAACTAATAAAACACTCTTTAACGATAGCTTAAGTAGTTATACAATAATCCATCATGTTGATGAGATGATTTTGAACCTCCTATTATTAGTTTTCTTCCTTTCCTTGTTACAAATGATTATTGTAATCCATATGTTTGTGCATAAACCTAAGAGCATATCTTTGGATTTTTATTTGACATAGAGTATTAAAAGTAGAAGTGCCGGGTCTTCACGTAGGGAAGAACGTGATGCCGTCTAATAACAAGGCACACAGGTGGGGAGGCAGGGAGCCCAGGACAGGTGCTGAGCTGAGGAACTGATGGGAAGGTGACACACAGAGGATTTAAAGCAGCCACAGGTCCCAGACGCAGCAAACCTCCCAGGGTGGGAAGGTTTTGTCTACCCCCAAACTCAGGCCATCGAACCCAGTCCAGGGTCTCCATCCTCTTCCAGAAGTTCTACAGCGAAAGTTGACCCTCTTATTTTACAGCTCTGTTATTTGCTCTTGGCACCATCTGTGGCAATTTCTGGACAATTCCCATCTCTCTGGTGGAAAGGAGTTCAGCTGTGTCACTGCCTTCTAAGTCTGGAATCGCCTCTTTCCCTGCAGCCCCATTTGGCCAAGCTCTCCCACACACACGGAACTCCAACAGACTGCTCCTTCTTCCCCTCAAGCCTGGGCCCACCTCTGGGCCTTGTGGGCTTTGCCTAGAACTTTCTTCCTCAAGGTCTTTGCAAGGCCTATTCTTTCCTGTCCTCCAGAGCTGGGCCTCACCCTGCATCCTGCCTCTGTTTCCAGAGCACCTGCCATTCATTGAGGATCCTTGTGGGTTCATTTGTGGGCTCTGGATCTCCTCCCAGAATGTGACTCTCATGAGTTCAGGACTCGGTGTATTTGGAGCACTGCCATATTCCTGTGCCCAGATCAGAGGCTGCCTCCCAGTAGGTTCCCAATAGGATCCCAGTAAATATAGGAACAAATAATCCACCTCTGAGATGTGACTCACTCCAACCTATGTCCCAGCTCCTTGCCCTTGGCAGCTCCAAGGTGCTCACTGAGATGCATTGTGCTGAAAATTACTGCTGATGCTAGCTAGGCAGGCTGGCATAATTCTTCCAAGCACCCCATGCTCCTCAGGAGGCATTATGTTTAGGATGTGAGGTGTCCCCCAGGGCCCCCAAGTTATTGCATGAATATTAAGAGTTGAAATGACTGGATTGTGAGAGCTGTGATCTCATCAGCCCATCCTAGTTTGGATGGACTGACTAAGTTGTAACTGTAGGCAGGTGGGGTGCGGCTGGAGGAGTGGGGTCTCAGGGCTGCCATGGACAGGTGCATCTTCCCTGCAGCCCCTTCTCCTTTTCTCTATTTCCTGGTATCATGAACAGAGAAGTGCTCTCTTCTATGCCCTTCTGCTATGATGTTCTGCCCCATCTTGAACTGAGAACAACGTAGTTGGCCAACCATGCATGGAACCTTTGAAACTGAGAGCCAAAATAGACTTTTCCTCCTCAAAGTTTTTCTTGTGGGGTTTTTGGGCACAGCAAAGAGAAGCTCACTAACACAGGTGGTAACCATGATCTCTCCCAGCCACACTGCTCACCCCATCTCCAATCAGCAAGGCACACAAATGACTTCAGTTTTTTCTCTTTCCAAAAAACACAATAATAACAGGTTGAAATCAGTTCTAATGAATTTTGAACCCATTCAAGTTGTAAATTTCCTTCTGCTTTATTTTCTTACCCTGTCATTTCTGGCTGAGGGCTGATCAGGAGAGGAACAGGATGAGTGGCAGTTCACCCACTCCCACCACTGCAGAGACATCAGTCAGAGAGAGAGACTGCAGAAAGCTACAATGGGGGAGGGACAGGACACAGGGGACGGCGCAGGAGGCATGTGCAGGATCAGTTACAGCTGTAGCAGCCTTTATTTCCCCCTTCTCTGGTCCTCGGAAAATGGCCAAAGCAGGCAGGCCCCCATCCTGGGTCTCAGAGCCCTTCTGAGTCTACCTGTATCACTGGGCTATTTTAGGTTGGCAGACCAGGGGCAGCAGTGTGGGACAAAAGAAAGAGTACACACTGCAGCAGACACCCTGGCTCCGGTGACCTCATTCCACATCTGCCAGGTGTGCAGAACCGGGGCCGGTACTAACCTCTCTCAGGTTCCTTGTAGGGAAAATGGGACAAGAGCACCTGCGCCACAGAGTGATGTGCATTTGCACGTGTGAGTTGTGTAAAGCCCAGACAGGTGCTGCCGGAGGCAGGTGCTCTAAATGTCGCTGCTATTAAGAAGCTGAATCCAAATAAAATAACCAGCACACGTTTATCTTTTCCTACTAAGCAAAGAAGAAACAAACATCTTTTGTGATTGACTGTGCTCTTTTACTCTCAAAGTCAAAGCTGTGTGTTTTATTTTGCTAATATCCCCAGGGATACCAGGTAGAGCCCAAGCTTCACCCCCCTGTGCAGCTTGGCATTGAGCTATCCAAGAGTGAGTATAACAGGAGCTTTTACTAAGAAACCAGTAAATTGGCTGCCGTGCTGTGGACGGCACCTGCTTTCCACTACGATTTCCCTTCTCATCATGATGAGGCTCCAGGAGGGTATTGACTTCTTTGGAGCCACATCAAAGAATTCTCCAATCCAAAGCTATTCTGCTATCAATACTGCTGCATCCTATGACTTCCTGTCATCTAAATCTTACTTAGGACCAGTTAACTCATTCAATTTGAATAAAGTATCAGTAGCAATTTTTAAAAAGCTGGGATTTATTACTTTAATTTTCTGGGATGGATTAATTCATCAATGCATAAAGCAAGATTATGTCCCAGGATTCTATAGCTGTCATGCAGTGATTAACTTCAAAATGCACGAAGTCAATTTTAAAACCTTGTTTGCCGTAGTAAAAATTCACATACCCCCTTCTCCACCCAAGAACGGGTAGCCCTGTTTCCATTTTCAAGAGAATTGAAGTAAAGTTTTATATTAAGGTCCTAAAGAATGTATTTGCCTGATGTATTTGTGGCCCTGCAGTATCACATGAGTGCCCCTCCCTCACTTACCTTTGGGAAAGGTAAAGTCAGAATAGGGAGACTTCACACCTGATGCAGCCACACTTCCTATGCCTGGTGGTTGTTCTCCTGGTCACCACAAGGGGGCGCAACTTCCTGCCTCCCATCAGATCCTTTCTCTGCTGGTCCCCACAGATGGAGATGACAATTCCCTACTTTTGAGATGTAACCAATTAAGGAAGTTGTTTTATACCAACTTTACTAGGAAGAATAAAAGACCAAAATAGAGATGAAGATAAGTCAAGCTTGAACCCCAGCCATTTACAGCAGGCCTCCAGGGACCATCCTGTGGCAATGGTGACCTTTTACCACAAGGTCAGTTTGGGGTTAGTCTTTGGAGAGTGGAGCACTGGTCAGTCTCCAGTTCATACCCAGCTTTCGGTGCGTGTCAGCCTCCTGAACACATGTGTACTGAGAGAGAAAGACAGGAAAAAAGAAAACACCACATTGTTCCCTGAGGAATTCAAATAGAGCCTTCAGAAAGCCCTCAGTGTTCTGCTTTTCTCAGACCTCGGGTCTCCTGTTCAAGGCTTTTCTCACTACATTTTTTGTTCAACTCTAGTACTTAACCTTAATTTCAGAATTTCTAACTCTAAACTCTGTGGGAAACAAATCTGCCAAATGAAGTACAGTGTTTGTGTGCAGTTTTGTTTGTCCTTAGTTTAAGGATCCAGTCCAAAGACCATTTTACCAAGTTAGGCCAGGTGCCTCGAGCCCCACCTCCTACGGGTGACAGTTCATTCCTTTGTAATAAGTAGCTTCATTTTTCACTGGTCTGCATCTAGTCTCAGGTTACCAGAAAATAATCAAACATTTACTCACAAACATCCTAAACTGGAAACCGCCCAGATGTCCTGTCCACATTTTGATTTTGATAGGTTTATAAATATATTTTATTTTTAGGATACTGTTGTAAATGGTTTTCTATTAAATTTCAAATTCCAGTTGTTCATTCATTGCTAAAAATATAATTGCCTTGTATATACTGACTTTATAGCCTACAATTTTGCTAAAGTCACTAATTCGTTCTAGGAGATTCTTTGGGACCTTTTTTTTTACATAGATAATTATATTGTTCACAATGAGAGATAGTTTTATTTATTCCTTTTTAATCCTTCGTGCCTTTTCTTTCTTTTTATTGCCTGATTGCACTATGGTATTGAATAGGACAGTGAATTTTGGTAATCAATCTGAACTCGAAAGAATTAAGAGCAAAATAATATCTAACTCTGGAATTTCACACCAGGGAAGTAAGGAGAACTTCTCAGACTTTGTCATTTGATCATTCATTTCATTGGAGAAATGAACTTGCACCTCTATGTGTTACTGGGAGGTCAAGATAAATCCCACCATCGAGCACTCAGCGATTTGAGAATAGGTAATAAGATGTGTATGACAGTTATAATGACAAAATTATGGTGATGAGGCTGAGGAGAGATAACAGGAAGGACAAGAGGGAATCTAGAGGCAGAAGAGCAGGTTAAGAGCCATCGATCATCAGAGTCTAACCTGGTAGTAGCTCTAAAGAAACTGGGATGGAGTTGAGGGATCTATAGAAGGGAGCTCTTCAGGATTTGCTGTCTGGTTATGGCCAAAAGAGAGGGAGGAGACAAAGAGATCTCTGGGGTTTGAACCTTGCCACCCTTTTAGGGAGTGGGAGGTCCACAGCTGAGGTTTGCATTGAGGATTTGGATGAGGTGACCTGTGGTTGGGTTGAAGTGCTGGACTGACAGGAACCAGAGTAAGGTCAGAGCCCTGCTAATTCCAGCCTCAAGCTGAGACTGTAAATCCTTGAGCTCTGGCCCTTGCTCCCACCATCCAAACAGTGACCACTGGTACCTAGATGGGCAGGGGACCCAAAGGAAGTCTTTGCATGGGGACAGAAGGTGTCCTGCTGAGCAGTTCCCAAGCTCTAGCCTCTAGTGAAGTTAGGAGAGGGAAGCCTCAGGCCTGCATTGTTGAGAGAAGAGTGAAAAGCTGCAATGCTTACTGTGTCCTTCCACCCAAGGAGGGGACAGAAACTCACTCTGCATAAGAGGGAATCTGTAGGCAGAGAAGGAGCTGCTGGGCTCCAGGAGCAGAGCCTGGGTTCCCACCCACGCTCCCCTAAGGGCAGCTCACCCTAGGAGTGCGCTCACCATCCACCAGGCCTGCCTCAAATGCTGTGATCCCCGCTGCATCTCCACCACCAGACCGTGAGGCAGTTTCTATTCTTATCCTCAGGGAGCAGATGGGGCACAGGAGGTTCCATACGTTTCCCAAGGTGTCGCTGAGAGGGGGAGGGAGCCACTCCTGCCCTCAACTACGCTCCACCACTCCACCACCGACTCAGAGCCATGCTGGCCAGAGCGTCTCCAGGGAGGGGCGATGCTGTCTTTTCGAGGTGGAGCGATGGCATCACCGGAGCCACCGGTGAGCGTCACTGAACACCTGCAGCCCTGAGCTGGGTGTGGGAGCAGGAGCTGCACTGGACACAGCCAGCCGCTGCCCTGCAGAGCTACACAGCGGGATCACACACAGCAGATGTAGAGGATATGGGCACAGAGGAAACCGATGTTCATTTTCTGTTCTCCTGTCAAAGAGGATGAAAGGCAAGTTCCTGCATTCTGGCTAAAAGCATTTACCTTTGATTAAGTGCATATTTAAATATCACCCTCCTCCAGGCCTCAGCCTCCGCCACACTACTGAGTGCGCAGAGAAAACAGGAGATTCGCCCACAGGAAACAGGCACCAGAGACCTGCGAGAGCATGAAACTCCCGCTTAGAAGCTTTCTTCTTTATTTGGCCTTGGAGAGCTGCACAGCCCCCTCCAGTGGAAACCAGTCCTGGCTCTCTTGGTGCACACAGACCCCTGAGAAGCCCTCACCTTGTCTTTGGAAAATAAACCATCACCAGTGGGTGAAGACAACTCCAAAACCTTCAGATTCTCTCTTCTCGGCTTTGAAAATAGCAAATGTGCATGCGGATGATATTTACCTAGGACAGTGTGATCCTAGAAGAATCTGGAAGGGGGCAAAGTGTGTCCAGTCCCTTTGGGCCTCTTCCTTCACCCTCCCATTAGCCTTCCCTTTCTTAATGGGGGATGGGGCTGTTTTCTCCTCCTCCACTCTCAATGCTCCATGTGAAACACACCTGTGAGCACTGTGGAGTTCAATTCCCCCACACCAGCTGCCTGTAATTCAGTTCAGTGCAGCCCCCGCCCCCCAAAAAAAGTGAGGGCCCCATCCCCAAGGCTCCACATCAGATACACTTTCTAGCTGCAGCTTCCCACAATGCACGTCCAACTTGGCTGTGAATCAGAGGTTGCCACGACCCCTTTCTCTTGTTCCATCATAGGCTAGAGCAGCTCACAGAACCCAGGAAAGTTCTCTGCTTACTATTTACCTGTTTATTATAAAAGGGCACAACCCCAGCAAGAGCAGGTGCAGGGGATGTGCAGAACCAGGTGGAGGAGGGATGCAGGGGGCACACCCCCTCCACTGGGGGTCCTCCATGTGCTAAGCCTCTGGGAGCTTCTGAACTCTGTCCTTTGGGGTGAAAATTCCAATCATCTTGTCACATGGCTAGGGGCCCTGGAAACCAGCCCCTGTCTTGGCTATCCAAGGTCCCCAGACCTCACTATCATACAAAAAGATGCTTAGGACTCCTGAGACTCCACAGAGACCAAAAAGCCATTTCTTATTATGTGAGCCCATCTTCTGTCTCTCCCAGACATTTAGCACTTTAGGCTCTGGGGCTTGGTCCCTCCTCCACCTGCATCTGAGGTAAGAAAAAGCTCTGGACTTCTTTTACAGTAAGGTGTGAATGGCTGCTAGTCACATACCTGGCCTCTCAAACCTGACAGCAGAGGGTGTCCAGGGCCACTCAGTAAAGCCATCGGACCAGCCCTGCACATCTCTGGGACAGCAAACCTGCTTCACCATTTAGGAAGAAAACATTATTTCGTGTTAAAACAAATCTAACTTGAGGTGGAATATGACAAGGTTGAATGGACAAGCCCTGTGGAAGTCAAAGCCCCTCTTGCTGAGCCCTGCAGTCCTGGGGTGGGTGGATGCTCTCCTCTGTTCACTGGTCTTAGAAGGCAGGCAGTGAGCCAGGGACTGAGTGAGGCCTGGCCTGGAGTTCAGGGATTCTCATCCAAGTAGAGATAATGGAAGCAGCAGGCCTGAGTTTGGAAGTAAATCCACTAAGAGCCTGAGAAATGTTTTTTTAACTTACTAAAATTAAACAAGTAAGCAGGGATAGATAGTAAGCATGGACACTGTTACTACATTGCAACATTTTAACCAGCAGTAGTGGGCTAGTGCACATTAAATTTTGCTTTTCAAAAACTTTACAGAATTGTCTTCCCTCCAAGTTTGAAAAAAAAAAAAGATGCTCCTAAACCCACATTACATTGTGACAGATGGGAATACCTACCGAGAGGCGTTTTGTAGCAACTTTTCATCTGCATGTGAAATTCTTGATGCATGAATCCCTCTGGCATGCCTCGCAGAGCCTACAGACTCCGTCTTTGAAAAAGAACTATTAAATACATAATATGAAATGCTCAGAATTCTGATTAAATTGAAAAACATTTCAAAATATTTTAAAACTATATTTGTGACCTAGTAATATATGCACTTCCTTATTAATGTATGAAATAACAAGTTCCAGGCAGGGGTGGTTGAAACACCACAATTTCCAAGTGGCCATGAGTGTAAACAGTGTGAATGACTCTTGGGACCTTTGAAGCGATGGTGATAGAACAGTCATTTCTAGTGGTGGCAAAGTCACAGTTACTGTGAATACCTCTGTGGTTTCTTTGCCTGTGTTCATAATTGAAGGAGTCGCTAACTTTTAGTTAAAAGTTGGTGACAAAGATGGATTTATTTCCATACAAGTTCATGAACCCCTAAAATACATGCCCTTGACACCAAGACTCTAGATTCTTCTGATTGAAGACTGAGTTAACAGATTTCCAACTCTGGTGATATCTTGGGTGCTTGTTGTGGGACTTGGGTAACAGTGGGTGGGAAGGTGTTGAGAATTCACCAAGACAAAGGAAAGCAATTGAGAGGGTTTATTGGGGACAGATACACTGCACCCTTGCAATAAGGGGAGTGGACATGACAAAGACGTCAGCCAGCTGACTCAGAGAGGGTCTAGGCTTATATTACTTCTGCGTTCTTGGTTCTCCTCTTTGCTGGGAAAGGTTTATGCTAGGCACCGGGTGATTGACAGGTTCCTGTGCCTTGACCATAGGCCTATAGCATATGCACCAATGAGGGAGATGCGAGTAATATGTATGAGGTCTTCAATAGGGGGATTCTCCCTTCTAGTTTATAACAGGTCAAACTTGGCTTTGGGATAGTGGGAAATCTTTGAAAAACATTCTATTGGCTTTCTCTTTGCTCTGTTGATCATTTCCTTTGCTGCAAAATTTGATGTGGCCCCATATGTCAATTCTTGTTTTTGTTTTCTGTGCAGTTGGATTTTTCCTACAGTGTCTGTTTTGAACACCTGTATTGAGATCAGTTGGCTGCAGATATAGGAAATTCTTTCTGTTCCATTCTTCTACGTGCCTGTTTCCATTACGATAACTCTGCAGCATGTTTTGGAATCTGGTACCGTGATGCCTCCGGTATTGCTCTTTTTGCTCAAGATTTCTTTGATTGTTTGGGATCTTTTGTGCTTCCATATGAATTTTCAGGATTTCTTTTCTAGTTACAAGAAGAAAGAAATTAGTGTTCTGATGGAGATTGTGCTGAATTTGTAGATCACTTTTGAGAGTATGGCCATTTGAAAAATATTAATTCTCCCAATCCAAGAACTGGGAGGTCTTTAATCTTCCAGTGGTTTCCATTTCTTATTAGTGTTTTTTAATTTCCATTGTACAGGACTTTAACCTTCTTAGTTAGTTAGGTTTATTCCTAGATACTTTTTCTTTAAGGCTGTTGTGAATGGGATTGGTTTCCTGATTTCTTTCTCAGTGAGTTCATTATTGATGTATAGAAAGCTATCAATTTTGTATATTGATTTTGTATTCTGCTACTTTGCCGAATTTGTTTATCATTTCTAAAAGTCTTGGTGAAATCTTTAGGGCTTTCTAAGTACAGAATCATGTCATCTGCAAACAGGGATACTTTTACTTCCTTCTTTCCGTGTTCGTAACCCTTTTATTTCTTTCCCTTGCCTAATTCCTTTGGCTTAAATTTCTAGTACTGTATTGAATAAGAATGGTGAGTGGACCTCCTGGTCTTGTTCAAGAGTCTAGAGAAAATACTCTCAGTTTTTCCCCATTAGTATGAGGTTGGCTGTAGGCTGGTTGCGCACAACCTTCATTCTACTGAGGTGTGGTCCTTCTGTACCTCATGTACTCAGGTGCACCTCCTGGGTCTCCGCTGGCACCCACTTTCCTAATGACTCTGCAGAATAAGTTGCAAGTCACACTGTAATCCAGGAGGTTTCACTGTCTAAACACAAACCCAGGCAGCTGGAATCCCATTAAGAGGGTATTTAGGTCAAGGAAGTAGGTCTCGTAAGGTGCAGAGGCAGCCCCCTACCAGATTCAGTGTTTGTGGTAGCACTTTTCCTAAGAAATAACTAAGGCAGGAAGCCACTGCACTTATTGAAGATGGAAGTGAGGTAGACTGGTGCTGTGTTTACACTTTCTCTGTTAATCCTCAAAATACAAATTAGTAGCTACTATAATCTCCACTATAAATAAGGAAAGAGGCTTAAAGGCTGTGTCACCTTTAAAGGCTTCAAGGTCAAGGTCACACAAAGCTAAGGTGTAAGCTAACCTCCCTATTCTGGGCTTCCCATCTATAGCACTACTGAAGAGGATGCGCCCACGCGCCCGCAGCCCATTGCTGCGGGCACAGAGGGCACAGGCAGCTGCCCTCCTGGCACCCACTCCCAGTGGAAACTGGCTCTTTCTACATGGCTTCTACTTGGGCACTTCCTGGTCCCCTCCCATGCCTTCACCTCTCCTTCTCAGTTCCCTTTCCAGCATGACTTCCTGCCCACTGACCACAGATCTATAGCCCAAGGCCAGTCCTGGGCCTCCTCTGGCAGCTGACCCTGCCCATGGTGCCTATCACCCTCCACACCCCAAAACCCCACTCCCTATTCTGAGCTCCAGGCAGCTAAGTGGGGTGCCTCCTGGGTGTTTCTTCTCCCAAGTGCCCCAAGGTGAGTTCAAGCCGTTGTTGCCCCAGTAAACTCTCCCTCGGCTAGAAGCACCCCCTTCAACCAGCTGCCCCGAGAATGGCCCCTTGTTCCTCTCTCAACCTTAAATTTAATCAAACACTGAGTCCTACAGATTTCACCCTCTAAGAATGCCCAGAATCTTCCCTGTTCCGTCTCCACTGAATCTGATTTCAAGGCCCCGTTGTTTCTCATTGAGTTTACCCAAGTGGTCTTCTAATTCTTCTTCTTGCTCTCCTTCAACCCTCTTTCCCCACTCCTGTGTGTCTTTTCAGGAGCTCTCCATCACTCCTTCACATTGAAACTAAGATCCTAGCCCAGTCTATGAGGCTCCACTGGGTCTGCTGGCCCCTCATCTGCCCCTTGCTGTCTGTTCTTTTACTTCCCTGAGGTTCTTCCAGTTCTTCCAGTTCTTCCAGGCCTGTGCATCTCCCATGAGCCTTTGCACACCCTGCCCTCTGCCTGGACGCTAGCCCTTCTTCAATAGGTCACTCCCCACTCTCCTTTGCATCTCGGTTTAAATGTCGCTTTTCCTGACACTCCGACTAGGTCAGCTTCACCAGCATCTCAATGCCACATTGACATCTTCTATTTGCTATTAAAATTGTTAAAAACTTTAGGCACATGAAGTTTAACAGAGTTTAACTGAGCAAAGAATTCTCAGTCAGCCTTCAAAAGCAGAGGAGATTCAGAAAGCTCTGTTTCCCCCCACGGGCAGGTGGCATCTATGGATGGAAAACGAAAATGAGGCACAGAGGCAGCTTGCTGAGCAAACTGCAGACAGCTTGGCCTGGGCCTTGCGTGAATGTGGTCTGCCTGAGGTTGACGGAAGCTCCTCTGCTGAGATTGGCCAGGGCTCAACCATCTGCTGCAGCAGCAGGCTCTGAAGGTAGGCTTCTGGCTAGTGTGTGTGTTGTTTAGCAAAGTTTCAAAGTATGGAGGCATCCCCAGGCCAAATTAAATTGAACATCATCAAACAACTAATTCATATTTAACATCTACCTCCCCTCCAATGATATAAACAGCAACTATCTGCTACTCGTCTGTCCCTGAAGCCTGGCACAAGGCTCAGTACACTGATGACATTTGGCACATCTCTTTTGAACCAACTCATTATAGGAGAGTGTCTTTTTGTCATACTTCTTCAGACTTCTAGAATGATACAAGTCAATGGGTGATTTTGGATATCCCAAGAAAACAAGTGAGACCTAGTTAGAATTTATAAGTGCAATACCTTAAATCTTTAAATCAAAGAGTCTGAAGAATCCCACTTTGTTGCTACTGAAAGATAAGAATAGAAAAAGTTTCCTGGACAACTTGATGTCTGCCATCAAAACACACAGCCAAATCCTTTATGTGGCTTGTGGCCTCCAAATGGGTCATTACTCATTTACCAGTGGTGATGAGCAGCTGTTATCCCATTAAGTTAAATGCTGTTGCCATTCAAGTCACCTTCCTGGTGCTGAAATGTATTTCCCCATGCAACCATCAAAACCAGCTGACCGACAAATGAACATGCTTTTGGTTCTGGACTTTTCAAGAAAGTTAAATGTTCATTTATTTAAAAACAAATTTTATTTAAAAACAAATCCAAACACCAAATCCCAGTTTTGAGTTAGGCATGACACACAATGGAGGGTGGTGTAGAGAAATCAGCGAGATGCTTCCATAAGAATCCAAGGGGGAGTGATGTGATGATCTGACCACATGAAACCAGGTGGACAAGCCATGCAGCCACGGGGGTGCTCACATGTGGCTCCCATCCACTCCTGCTACCTCCATCTTGGAATCGAGGATTTTGTCCTGGGCACCAAGCTGCTTCTTGGTAAACACAAGACACATGTTTTAACTAGCTGCCCCTCTCTTCCCAGCAGTTTAAAATTGGGAATCATGTCTCAGAGGCACACATCCAAAAGCAAGCAATTTAAAACAACACCTTTGGGCTGCTAATCTTCTGCTTTTAGCATCCTTGATTTGTGAAAGAGCTGTGAGCTTGAGACTGGCATTGATACTGCGCCGAGGTGACGCTTGACTCCAGTTCTCACTAGGCCATTATCACCTTAAAAGCAGAGAGGCTGATGGGTGCTCTGTAAAGTGACACTAGGAATTACATTTAAGGCCTCTGCCAGGGAACTAGGCATTACCACAAAGGCAGCTCAGCTACGTCTGCACAGAGCACAGGGCCTGCCTCCCAGAAGAAGAGAGACACCACCTCCCGTCGTCCAGAAGCCCAGATACCTCTCCTGAACCTTTAAGGGTTAGAATTTCCAAAATTTGACTGACAAAGCCAGGGCCCCGTGCCCCCGTATTGATGTCATTCATTTCTAATATTAGCCATGGAGCATTTCAGGTTCACCTGGGAAAGAGGAGCTTTTATTTTTGAGTTGAACAGAGCAGATACTAAAAATGAGCACAGTGAGACTCGCTCCTGGTACATCTGATGCAGATAAAATAGGTGGACCTGTGCAGCGAGACTGTTTTGAATCCAATGGGAAAGGAATTTGATCACATTGGAAATCTGATGTGCTCCTAGGGTTTTTAGGTAGCCTCACTCATGAGAAAGCGTGGAGGAACTATGAAATAAAATGAAATTATGTGAAGTTTGGTTGCAGAATGTCACACAAGATGATTCTATGTAGGTGAGACGGAGGCTTAAGGGGAGGGGTGACAGCCCAGCTAGATTGTAAACTTGGTCATTATTTGAAGTTTCAGCCACACAAACAAGTTACCAAATGGCACACCTTGGACTCATTAGGTCACATGCGGGAGGCATCTGGGCTACTGTCATCCAGCAGGGTTTCAGTGAAGGGGAGCGGCTGGACAGTAGCCACCTCTCTCCTTAGTATTGCACAGATGCTGACGGAGGCAGGAAGACACAGGTGTGTCATCTGAATAATAGAAACAGAGGCAGGATCTCATGCCCAGAACTGGAGGAAGTTCCTCCTCCCTCTCCATCTGCAGAGTGAAGGGCACCATGAGTCAAGAGTGCTGATGTCACCCAAGTCATGCAAAGACTTAAGCCAGGACGGAGAAGGGCGATGAGCCAAATGACCCCAACACCTCTAGCATGGAAAATGCCTGCACTTTATAAATGAACACATGGTTCGTAACCATTCTGTCTAGAGGAGGAAGACGTTTAGAGAAGAGAAATAGGGAATAAAGAGTTAAAGGAATAAGAACACTAAGGCTCAAGGTGGGGACCTAGCACCATGGCATCAGTATTTATTTGTAATTGAACTTGCCTTACACTTCAGATTTTTCTCAGGCTTTTGTTCCAGAAAAGCTGACCTGCATGTTTAAACAGCAGTGGGGGCTGGGGGGAAGGCCACGTTTATCTAGTTCTCACGGCTTTGCAGTCATTTTTGCTGAATTCTCAAGTCCAGTCTTCCAAACCCACAGCGGAGTGATCATGAAGTCACTGTCACGGAAAAATAGGGCAAATAGGTGCTGAGCTGTTCCTCCTAAGTACCCTCTGACACAAGCTTGCTTTGTTTAGTTTGTTAGAAAAACCTCTTGAGTCTAAAGCCTTCACCTCCGGACTGTCTCCCTCTGTGGGGTTCTGCACCCAGTTGCTCCTCCCTGTTGTTCTCAGAATCACTGAAAGATACTAGAATTGCGTGAAAACCCTTAATAGGTCCCTTTTCCCCATGACAAGCATGAAGTCGTGCAAATACAAACCTGTGCAGCTCCCCACGTCTATGTGCTCCCAAAGATCTCCCCGTGGGACACACCCCAAGGCTGTCCTTTGTTGGACTTGAGGTTTCCCGGGGGGAAGGACTGCACCTTGCTCCTCTCTATCAATCACAGCACCTGGCATGCTGGGACACTCTGGCCTCTCAGGGAGACTTAGAGACTCCTCCATGCTGAACATCTCTAGTTCAAGACTGCCATTCACTGATACTGTACTTTGTTTTGGTTTTGATTTTTATTCTCCCCACTATAGAGCTTTTTCTCTAGATTCCTATCTTAACATCAGTAGATGTTTAGACTACAAAGAAAAGTCTTCTGGTTGCACAACCTGTGGATTTCTGAGAATCTGCTGAAAGCGCAATGTCTTATGAAAAGCATTTTCACAGAGTCCAATTCTTTCCCTCCTGCTTAGTAGCTTAGACATTCCTCACACATTTCTTACACGACAGTTATCTTGCAATGGGAAACATCCATGAATTTGGGGAATTTAGCAACACATCTGTTGGGGGGGTCTCAGAGTCGGATGCCACCAAGAAGCACTCCTCCTCCTGTTTGTTTACTACGTCACATGCCAGCACACAGCGACACATCCTGCCCCTCAGTGGGGATGCCATGCCAGGCATTGCTACCCCGTCTTACTGTTGAAGAAACTGAACCCTAGGAAAAGGACAGCTGCTTCCCAAGGCCACTGGCCCCTTGTGACCATGGGTCAAAACCCCAGGTCCTCCAATCCTTTGCATCACAATGCACTTTTGACTGCACTATGAAATCACATGTGTGGCTTCAGTGGCAGTTTAAGGACAGCCACTGTAAGCAGGAGAAAAAAGCTTAGTGCAGGCGAGTGTACTGATCATACACTCTCAGGCTGCCAACCTGCAGCGGCACCGCTGGCTGGAAGGCCCGTGGGCTTTGCCGAGGGGACAGCAAGTGGAAAAGTGTGTCTGGCCCCAGAACAGGGAGGCACTGTCCCCAGGTCACAACTGTTGAGCTGTGCCTCTTCGACTGGACCCCAGGCTGCTCCTGGGAACCATCTCCTCCCTCCCAATTTGTCGTCTTCTGCCACGTGTCGGTCAAAAGACAGAACAATGGGCGGAATCTGGATTCCTCGGGTGGAAAGGCAAATGGGTGCCAGTAGAAAGAAAAATGTGCTTCTTTTCCTTGATAAGCTTTTGGGGATGAAAGCAAAATTGTTGAGGAGGAAAAGGAGACTCGTTTTGAAAGGCACTGTTGACCTCCCTGTGGTCACTTTATGTCACCTGGTGTTTAAGAAGTAGAATCCGGGCTGGGTGACCCCAGAGTGCTGTGGGCTCTTCTCTGGATTTGAAGGTCACTTTGTCAGTTGTGGGCCACGGTCATCTAGGAAGGGCCAGCTGTGTGTCAGACTCCATGAGGGTGCTGGGAGGTTGGTGGGAAAGTGCCTTGCCCTGGAAGAACTCATATTCTAGAAGGGCAGAGAACAATTTGGAAAAGAGACCATTTGGGACTGAAACATGGGGGATGCTTGGTCCTTGTGCTGAGCCTGGCAGATCTCAAGTTTGCCAGTTGGAAAGGCAGCTGCTTCCCCAGGCCACAGGGCTCTGCCTCTCCCCTGCCTGGACAAGGAGCATACCACGTTCATGGATGGGCTGCACAGTTCCACCTGAGGAGCAATGACCATGTGCTGCTTTTTCTTTTCATTCTAGGAATCTTGGAAAATCAGGACTCAGAGTTTCTTGCTTGGGTCTTGGTAAGTACCCGGGGAGTCTCGATGGGTGGCTGGAAGGTGGGAGGCTGGGGAGTGGTCAGGGTGATCATGGCTCAGTGGGTCCAGGCACAGGGAGGCTTCCTGGCCAGCACTGCCCCCCTCCCCTTGAGGTTTCCCCTGCCCAGCAGGACCCTGTCCTCTGCAGACCCCCCCTCCCAGTGGAACGAAGGACCCCTGGGTGCACCTCTATGCTCCCCAGCAGCCCCTCAGCTCCCCTGAATTTTTTCTATCTATGATATTTTTCCTTTGCCTAACTTGCTCACTTGTTTTCCTATATCATCACATATTTTATATACTTTTATAAATACCGGGGGCAAGGTGAGTACATACATATGTGCCCTTTCACATATATTAATCAATAAAATATTTTATTCCTAGAGCTGAGGGCATAGCTCAGTGAGAACTCTTGCCTACCATGTGCCAGGACCTGGATTCCATCCACACCACTGCAAAAAAAATAAAATAAAACAAAATAAAATCTTATTCCTCACAGAAAATGAAAATATTGAAAGAAGAGGCCCCATTGGAGATGGCAGCTGTGAGAGCATAGGGTGACTGACATGGGGAAGTCTGAGTACATGGGGGGACCTGAGGCACCTGGATCCCCCCAGACCTTGGCAGAGTTGGCCTGGGCATCAGACACCCAACAGCACAGGGACTGTACCTGCAGCCCAAGAAAGCCTGGGCTAGGGCAGCCTCTGGGGATATGTGAGAAGTGGCCAGCTCACGGTGACCTCTGTGGGGACTGGGAGGTGTTCTGCTGGGGTCTATGTGGAAGGGGAGAGAATCAAAGGAGGCTCTGAGATGTTCTGCCTGAGCACCAGGAAGGGTGGAGCCTCGTCCAAGACTGAACTGAACTATTAAAACCTAGCAGATGAGATGCGGAAGAAAAGGAGGGGCTAGGAAGGAGAGAGACCAGATCCACTGTGGACATATTAAATTTGAGATGCCTATTAGCCATGAAAAGTTGTCAAATAAGTAAATGGATATATGAATCTAGAATTTAGAAGGAATCTGGGACAACATGAAAATTTGGAGTCATTAATGTGTGGATGCTCTCTAAGTCGTGATACGCTGAGACAAGAACTCTAAGAGGGAGCTTAGCTTAGATAAGTGAGGCAGGTGATCTGAGGCCCCAGATTTCCAACTCTGAACAACTTAGGAAACGAGGATGAGCTGGCAAAGTAAACTGAAACTAGTGTGGGGAGAATCAGGAGAGAAGGAAGTCCTGGAGCCCCAGGAAGATGGAGGGCCCAGGACTGCAAAGTGCTGCTCCTAAATCTAGCAAGACGGGGGCTGAGAATGGACTGTCAGGTTCACATCATGGAGGCCACTCCTCCTAAAAGCAGACTGAAAAGCACATATTTTTCCCTACATTTTTTTAAGAACAGGCTTTATGGTAAAGACTGAAAAGACTGCTTTTAGGAGGAGTAGGGACCGAGCACAGCTAGAATGGGCAAAGAAGGCAGAGAGCACAGATTCTGAGGCCAGCTGGGGCCTGAGGGTGCTGATGGCATGGAGGCGTCTCACTGAGGCTGTCTCTTCTGGCCACCATGTTCCCAGTGGTCATCAGAAGCAAGGTTGTCAGAGTTAGTGAGGGGGAAAGAGCCCTGGAAGTTGGAAGGGAGAGGAGAGGAGAGAGCAGAGGGGCGAGTCACCCGGGCATGCATCATGGCGGCTAGATGACCTGGAAGTCCTGCTTAAGGTTAAGGGAGGTGCAGTGAGAACATATCGGGGTTGTGGGGTTTCTCTGCCAAGTGCAGCTGCGCAGGTCCAGGTGGGGTTTTATAAGGTAGGAAGGAGGAAGGAAAGAAGCTGGGGGCGTTGGAAGGGCTTATTGCAATGGTGGACCTTGGATGGCACTTGGGAGGGGAATGAGGATGACAGCCAGGAAAATGAGCCAGGAGCAAGACAAAGACGCAGTGGGGCAGTGGCAAGTGGCTAGGACTGAGGCATCCTGTAGGGGCCAAGGGTTCCTGGAGTGAGCACACTGGAGAGGGGCAATTGGAAAAGGGAGGTGGCCCAGGGTTCCGCTGTGGTGCTGAGGACATTTAAGGGGTGGCTGGGGTGCAGAGGTGGGAAGCAGGCACCAACAAGGGTCACTGGACAGTCAGTGTGGCCAAAAGGGCTGGAGAGGCAAAGAGAAGACTCAACTCCAGGGAGGGGTGTGTGTAGGGATGCCGCGTGGGGTCCTGAGGATGGGTCAGGGCTGGTGTGAGGGATGCGGACAGCTTCTTCCTGCTGGTAGGACCTGGGAGGTGACCATGGCCTTTGCTCTCCCCAAGTCTAAGGTAATTTGACATTTGCTTAGTTTATGGCTCTGACCCTGTTAGTGTTTAGTAGAATTGGAAAGACCCCAGAGATTCCTTATCAGGAACAATTTTTCCCTACATTTTTAAAGAACAGGCTTTATGGTAAATAATTACTCTGTACTCATTATTGAAAGAAACTACCTATAAATATAAATTTAAAATATAGTGAAGGAGGAAAATAGAAATTATTAAGAAATTCAAATATAAATTAAGAAATCAACAAAGTTCATTGAGCAATTGTCTTAAGAGTTGGTAACCGTGATGAAAAATAGTTCAGTCAATACTACATGGAAAACTCAACCCAGAGCACCTACCACTGACAAGTTCAGGGGTCCCCAAGTGCCTTGTGTCAGCGAGTCCCAGGAGCCTGACACAGTGTGTCATTTTTGTTCAATGCAAGGGGTGAGCTGGGGTATGTGGTGGGCCCTGGGCAGCAGCGTGCCCTGATCCTGGCGGGAGCTTCAGGTGTCCCAAGCCTGCCCGCCACACTCTGACACTGCTGAACAGGACAGGGCAGCAGAGCCGGAGGCTGACCGAGCGCTCTTTGGGAACGTTCCTGAGCCGCCTCTGTAAGCCAAAGACACAATACTCAGCCTTAGATCATGTCAGGCTCCGCAGACTCCAGCTGTCCAGTCCAGGTGGAGCCTGTTCACTGCAGAGGCCCGGGTATCAGTTCAGTCATGTCCCCAGTTCAGCTGGAGCTGAAATGAAGTGGTGGAACCACCTGGCAGGGCTGGAGACCAGCACAGCGCAGACCTGCTGGCATAGCGAAGCCCTGGGCTTGATCTCCAGCACCACAGCCACAACAGCAAGACCTCCAGGCAATTGAAAGACCAGAGACATCTGTACAAAAACTTCAAAGGTCAGGGTTAAAGGTGACAATTCTGGCATCCTTCCACACCAGAGGAGAAACTAGGAACTCTGTGCCCTTCCCAGCTTTCTTTCTTATTCTTTCTTTCTTTTCCTTTTTTTTTTCGGGGGTGGGGTAGTCAGGGTTAGTCTCACTAAGTTGCTGAGGTTGGCCTTCAACTTGCCGTCTTCCTGCCTCAGCCTCCAAGTCTCTGGGATTACAGGCATGCACCACCACACCCAGCTGTTAATTCCTTCTTAAGCAAACATTTGTGAGGCCTGGCACTGTGCTGGTTTACAGAGGATCTTGAGAGGAAGATGGCAGGAACCCTGCCCTTGACTCATTCACAGTGCAGTGGGGATGATCAGCAGGCAAAACCAATGGGCAGTGTGTTTGGCAGATGCCACAGTGGAGAGCAAGAGTAAACCGAGCATAGGGACAGCTCCTGGGGGACTTGGGGTGGCTCCATGGGGGAGGCGCCCTGGACCTAGACTTGAAGGAGTGCAAAGGGAGGGAAAAGCCCCCAGACTGGTAGCGCCATATGCCATGCCTAGAGGGAGACCTGTGGAGGGGACTTGGAAACCAGTGGTGTGTACTGGACACGTGAGGGCAGGTGCTGGGAGGTGGGAAGGGAGGCTGGAGGGGAAGCAAGGCTGGACCCCAGGGCCCTGGTGGCCTTGCTGATGCACTTAGCTCGGCTCCTGGGGCTCCATTCCCCTGAGTCCTGGGGTCCCAAACTCTTGGGAAGAGCGAGCAGGAAGCGGGGCAGGGCTCCACCTTCTCTACCCTCTTCATTCCCTTCCACAGCTTCAGTCAACGTAGCTCCACTTTTTCTTCATATTGTAAATTTTTAACAAACTTTTTAAAGAGTGTTTTAAGGAAACAGCAAAACTGAGCAAAAAGTGCAGTTTCCATAATGCCCATCCCCCACACAAGCACAGCATCCCCACCAGAGCAAACCAATGTGGGGCGTTGGTGACAATCGAGGATCCACATTGACACATCACCCAAAGCCCACGGTTTGCACTGGGGTTCTCTCCCGCTGTGCATTATGGGGCTGGGACAAGTGGGTCACAGCAGGTACCTGCCAGGATGGTATCATGGGTCCTGCTGCCTCCACATGCTCTGCCTACCCATCCTTCCCGCCCCTGAGCTCTAGAAACCAGCGATCTTCTCCCACCTCCACAGTTCTCCTTCCTGTGTAGTTGGACTCATACAGCCTGCAGCCTCTAAAATTTAAAGCATATGCAAGTGGCTTTTTCACATGTCTATGTTTTAAGTCTCCTCTGTGTCTTCTCATGGCTATGTCATCTTTTTTAGTGCTTTATATTGCCAGGGGCGGGGGTGGTGTCCTCTGCCAAGAAGTTTTGAAACCTTGCTTTCATAAATGAAGTGCCACTAAGCTTGGATCAGGACTGGGACGTGGTCAAACGCGTTAGCATTATTTTCTGGCCACAGTGTGAAGCTGTTTAGAGGGGAAGCTTTGAGACCAGAGACAGGAGAGTCATATCCGTCAGAGATGAGGTGATGGTGAGACAGAGAAGGAAGAACAGTCAGGACCTTTGACCTGCAGTACTGAACAGGAAGTCTTCCAAACAGAGGGGCCAGGCTCCTGGACAGGACATGGAGGTGGCCCAGCTGAAATCCCTGCAGGCAGGACTGCTAGAGGAAGCTGTGGGAGCACACACAGGACTCACACTGTTGGGGGTAGTGAAAAGCCTGTGCCCTCCCAGCTCCAAACATGGGCAGAACACGGGAGCTCGGGAGAGAACTCTAGGCTGCCAGCACAGACCCAAGAACTTCCAAGGGTGGATCCGTGGCTGCCACTGAGGTCAGCTGGGAATACAGAGGACAATGTTGGGACAGGTTTGGGACACCTGCCTACCTGAAAGCAGAGACAGCCTGTTTTTTTTCTACACACCTGTTCTACCTCTAGCAAATCACAGTATCTGGCAAGCAGTAGGTTCTTGAATGTTTACTGAGGGAATAACTGGCAGATAGGGTGTGGTCTGGATCTAGGCACCAGCAGAGAAAGAGCAAGAGCACCGAGCCTCCACCTGCTCTCCACCTGCCTGGAGGCTGTACCTGCCGCAGGGCAGGCTCACTCCACCCTGGGGTTCTGTTCCTTCAGGCAGCACAGGCCAGCCTCCTCCTCGTCCTTGTCCTTGTCCTGGAAGGAACCTAAAGTATTTTACAGCTTGGAGAACCCACACTGTCTCTCAGGAGGTGTTTCTCCTCAACTCCAGCTGCACACTGGAATCACCTGTGGCTTTGAAAGGTGCAGATAACCAGCCCCACTGCGCCTTCTGAATGTGGCCCTCTTGGCGCAGGTGTTCCTAAGGGGCTGCACTGGTGGGCGGGAGCAGGGTCAGGGTGGGAGCTCCTGTCCCGACCAGGTGGCAGGAGATGGAGAGTGCGGAACTGCCACCTGCTGAGCCAGGTGCCTGCAGCCTCCTGTCACTTGGTAGCTGCTGCCCACAGACTAAGCACCTGGAGTTGGAGGATTTCCACTGCACTGAACCACCCAAGGGGAGAGGTGGGTCTGCCTGGGGGCTTCTCCGGAGCCAACAGCAGCGGGCAGCTTGAGTTGACCCCCGCCCCACCATTTGGCTCCTACCAGCTAATCCAGGCTTGCTCTATGGTCCCCCAAATGGACTCTCAAAAATAAGCTGGGGCCTCTCTTGATTGCGTTGCTTCTGTGCAGAATGTACTCCTGGCTCGTCTCCCTCTTCCTCCGAGATGCTCTCACTGTGCTAAATATTTTGACACCAGGAGAACATGACATTAAATATTTAACATGGATGGCATTCTTTTTATGACACCCTTCGTGATTCCCATGTTTGTTGCTAAGGCCGCTGTAAAGGAGCCTCCTCACCTTTTATAGCAACACAGGCCTCAATATTTATAAAGTGCCTCCAGACACTGGAGAGACCATTTTAAAAGTGCCATCTCTTTCCTTAAAGAGTTTTGCAATTTTTCTGCATAACGCCAACAGCATGAACTATCTTAAGACCAAAATACCCACAGAATTTAAGTGGTGCATGAATATTAAACACACCCCAGAGTCTTAGGCTTGTCACTCTTCCTGGAAAGTCTAAGTTGAATAAATGCCACAGTGCATACACTTAAGCAGGGGCTGGTAGTTTTACAAAATGGATTGTTAAGTGGAGGTTTAATGGCTGAGATACTTCTTAAGAATTGCTGGTCACGTGATTGCCACGAGAATCCCCAGTGGCCGTTGACCGCTCACCTCTGCTCACAGGAGTCCATTAGGAGCAAAGGTATAGCCAAGGGCGGGAATGGCCAGCTGATATCCCAGAGTGTCAGAGCTGGAATTCTGAAGAGAACCTGTGAGACCAAGAGAAGGGTCTGAACGGAGAAGCTTTGTCAACAACCCGCACACACACATGGCTTCCTCCAACCCAGGTGCTACCTGCCTCTTGGGAGAGCTCTTGAGGGTGGAAACTGCAACAGACTCAATGATCCCCTCAAGCTCAGGCCCTGATGTTCTTCTTGGTCTTTGGTGTTTTCATGGATGCCCAAAGATATGGTGGATATTGAGCTGGGATCTGGCCCAGAGCCTCACACACAGCCTGCCACGGGGACCTGGCTCAGGCTGGACCTGGTGTGAGGGCATCGTGTCCCAGAGGACACCCTGCATTTTAAAATCATGTTTGCTGCTGATGCCGTTTTGGATCTGACCTGCCTCCTGCTAGATCATCAGCTCCAGGCACAGGGAGACGTCACCCTGTGCTCACTGGTGGGGTGAGTGAGTGAGCATCAGTGTCTTAGATGCTGAAAAGCTTAGGTGCTGCGGGAACCCACACGGGTGCTCCTTGAGCTAGAGTTGGGGAGTCGTAGGCGCCTTCCTGGAGGAAAGATGCTGAAGGGTGAGGAGGGTAGGAAGCAGCCTGTAAGGAGGAAGCAGGGAGAAGAGCAGTCACAAGGGTGCCACGGAGGAGGAGAGCAGAGAGAGGCTGGAGGTGAGGTGGGGACAGTGCCACTGGAGGAGGGGCAGGCGAGAGAAGCCATGGGTGTGTCCCTTGCTGCTGGGCATCCTCCTGGCACCTCACCGGGTCTGGGCTGGAGGCCCAGCTCCTGCAGTCCCTTTCAGCAGCAGTGGCCCATCAGGCCCTGGACTATATGCTGCCTGGACTCACTACTCGTCTGCCTTTCCCACTGCCTGAGGGCTCCAGAACAGAGATGGTGTTATCACTTGCATCTTGACCCTGCCAACCAGCCTGGTAATGGGGCAGTAGAGGGGGCTCAATAGTATTTCCTAAGTGAGAGGCGATAGCACCTGGGACCAATGACCGGACCTTTAATGCACGTATTAGGATATGAGCAAGCTCAGCTCCCTTAGGGCCTCTTGTGAGCATTTCGTCTGTTTTTCATGCATCACTGTGGTCTTCTGATATTTCCACCCACCGACATTTTCTGCTGTTCCGTCTGACTGACAGTCAGTGCCTGTCTTGAATGCATGTTTTAAAATGGGGGCCTTTGCTTGGGATTTGTGATGTCCAGGAAGCCAAATGTAATTTCTATACCAGTGGAACTTGAATGAGGTTCTATTCGGAGGGATTGGAAGCTGATAACGTCACTCTGTCAAATGCCAGATTGGAGCCACACGAGGAAAATGGTAGATTCTCAGCTACCTCAGCTAAGGGAAGGGAACGGTGACGGAGGAGACCAAAATGCATCAGTGTCTGTCTTTGGGATGTCTCTGTCCTTCTGCTTGAATAGGGGTGCCATAGGCATGAGCCCCTGTCAGTGCAAGACCCAGGTGGTGGTCCATAGTTCATTCTATACGTAGGAACAGTAAAGATCCGGTGCCCCTCCAGCTGGGCGTCCACCAACCTTTCAGACCTCTGTGAACCTGACCCTCCCACCCAGCACCGAGGGGGAAATTCTCTCCTGCCTCCCTCAAACAGCTGTTTGTCACTTGCACCCTGCTCTAGCTGCTCTGGTGGCCCTTGTAATCTTGTCCCAGAAAATGAGGCTGCTGATACTCTTTTATTCCCCCTTTTTCTATTTCCACTGAGCTATTTTTATTACAGTCATTCCCTGCACTGGGATCTTCGCAGAAGGTCATGGTGCTTATAAAATGAAGGGCAAAGCACCAGAGAGAGCATCTGGAAGGAGTAGTGTGTAGCCGTGTGGTCAGGCGGAAGGCCCTGTGAGGTGCCCAGTCTGGGGTCAAGGCCACCTTCGACTTCCAGTGTGACTTGTTCTTCCCCTGCTGGGCCCAGAACTTACTGTCTCTCTTCCCACACTCTGAAGCTTCTTGTTGTACTGGGAGCTCAGAGAGGAAGTGAGTCTAATCTTATGACCACTTGACCCACTACTCGGGCCAGTGGTCAACTCTGGGTGCCGGTACAGTCACATGAGGAACTTTTAAAAGTCCCTGTGCCGAGCCTTTCCTCAGACCAGACACCTGGTGGGCGGCGCCTGGGTTCCCTGCAGGGTCCTGCTTCTTGAGCCAGCGTTCAGGATCCCTGGCCTGGACAAGGAGTCCAAACTGGCTTCCTGTGCGGCTGAGGGCAGTTGCTTGTTCATTAGTGGCTGAGCCCACTGTGGAGCCTAGAGCAACCGAGAGCACTTTGCTCCCCACATAGCCTGCAGGAGGCCCAATCAGAGTGGGGCATAGGCCACTTTGGTGACCAGGACAAGAAGCAAGTGGCAGGTGAGGTGTCAGCTTTCCATTTATTTTGGATCCCCAGAATTTTGCCAGGCACAATGGCACACACCTGCAATCCCAGCAGCTCAGGAGGTTGACACAGGAGGATCACAAGTTCAAGGCCAGCCTCAGCAACTTAGAGAAGTCCTAAGCAACTTAGTAAGATCCTTTCTCTAGGGCTGGAGATGTGGCTCAGCGGTAGCGCGCTCGTCTGGCATGCGTGCGGCCCGGGTTCGATCCTCAGCACCACATACCAACAAAGATGTTGTGTCCGCCGAGAACTAAAAAATAAATATTAAAAAAAAAATCCTCTCTCTCTCTCTCTCTCTCTCTCTCTCTCTCTCTCACTCTCTCTTTAAAAAAAAAAAAAAAAAAAAAAAAAGATCCTTTCTCTAAATAAAAAAATAAGAAGTGTTGGGGATGTGGCTCAATGGTTAACCACCCCTGGATTCCAAAATTCAAGAATTTTGGATTTTTTTAGTGTTTTGATCTTTTCACCACTCTCCACATGTCACTTCAGAATAATCCCCGATGAATAATAAATTGTCCTGAGCTTTATTTGTGAAGATAGTTGGGGCCCCCAGAATTGGTTCATTCCACCAGTGACTTTGACTTTCACCAAGATCTCTGGAAAAGTTCCTAGTCTTCCACGGAACCTGTGCTGCTTCCAATGTTCTCTCTCTGAGGATGGGAGGAAAGGTGACACTCGGTGAACTCTTGCATGCCAGCTGCTGTGGACATGGCCATGCACTGAGGAGATTGTGGAGCTGTGGGCTGTGGAGTCTCCCTGCCCAGATGCCCTTCCTGCTCATCAACCACGGAGGTCACTGCTTGGAACTTGTGCTCACTGCCTGGAACTCAAAGTGCTCAAGAGTTTTAATGTCTGTAAAGTGCATGTCACAGTGCCTAGCACAATGAAAGTTCTAGAAAGAGAACCTGGCATCCTCATCCTCTTCTTCAGTTCTGAGGACCGTGCTGTGAGCTGGTGTCCTTATCCATTTCAGTGCAAAGAGAACTAAGTCTTGTGCACTTGATTTCCAGCATATCTGAAAGGAAATTAGAAAATCTACCCTTTGAGGTTGTTGGAAAATAAAAGAAATAATTATGGACCTGGCTGGTGGCTGGGCTGCAAAACTGAGTTTTGTTGGAGAGACAGTGATGAGCAAGCAGCAGACCCTGTCCTCCTGGTGGGGTCCCTGGGCTCTGCATCCTGCCTGACCTCAGGAACCATCATGCAGGGTGCATGCCAGATCTCTGGTGGATGTTCTTCACTGTGGCTGTGCACGCTCATCAGCAGGCAGGGAGCTTTGAGCCTCAGGAGTTGCCTTTAGGACCACTTCGCTTCCCACAGTCGGGCCTCTGTGCCAGCAAGAGAAACTGATGCCATCGCTGCTGTAAGACAGTAAATGCTGCTGTCATTTCACCACAATGGCTCCCAGCAACCAGGCCCACCTCCCAGCACTCCAGATGCTCTCCCAGTGTGTACTTGGACGTGTGGCTGGTGAATTCCCAGTCCACGAACTCAAACAGAGACCACAGGCAATTCCTTCTGACTAAGGTGTTTCCAGCCATGAATTGGAAGAGGCTCCACAGGAGATAAGCAAGTCCATTGACCGTTCCTCTGCTGCTCTCCTTCCCCCTCCGTTTGCTCACTCATAAGACACTCCAGGAGCATCCCCAACATGCCAGGTCTTACACAGCCTCTGGGGATGACATGCTTGTTCCCAGCTGTTGGTTTTGGAAATATCTCAAGAAGTCCTGCTTTTTGTGGTTGAGAATGATCCAAAGGACTGTGACAATGAAAATATAGCATTTGTGTCTTTTGATGCCTCTAGTCAGTTACACTTCTGGATGATTTTCCATTTGGTATCTTAGGAAACTTTACTCTGTCCATTTACTGGTTAACATGCCCTCATCTCTATACCTTTGAGGGACTGGGGACACCAGTGTCCTGACAGTGGAAGCTCCTCCAGACCCCCAGGGGGCAATTCTGCCTCTCCTATACCATTCTAAAAATGTCCGTGTAGTAAGTCACTCCCAAGGAGAATGGCTACATGGAGCATGGGTTAAATGGAATCTCCTAAGATGAAAATAGATAGATGTGGTTTTCTGACTTAGGATTGCTCCACTTTCTTCTTTGACATATTAAATTTCTACATATAATTAGTGAAAAGGATATCTCTATTCTTTAGAAATAGAAAATGATCAGTGCATAAAAAGAGAGTCTAGGCATCCTTCTATGCCTAGCACAAAAACATTCATCCACTCGTCACAGCTATGACCTTCCCTTTAGGAAAATAAAATTCTTTTTAAGCTGAGATCCTTAACAGTTGATGTCCATTGGGCACAGATGAAGTTAGCTAATCCTTACATATAAATTCATACATCTTTAGGTAAACTGAGTTAATTTGATTATAATATGGCTGGGAACTGGTTTTTACTTTTATAATTTTTGTGAAATGATCCCTTATATGTTCCCTCAGTTTTATCTTCTATCTTTGAAAAAAAAACTTCTCAGTCAAAAAGTATAAAAATTAGGGCTGGGGCTGTAGCTCAGTGGTAAAGTGCTTGCCTCTCATGTGTGAGGCAGTGGATTTGATCTTCAGCACCACATAAAAATAAATAAAGATACTGTGTGTTCCTCTACAACTAAATAACTATTTTTTTAAAGTGCAAAAATCATTTGTGCTCCTACTTTGAGCTTTCCTTAATGATACTTAATATTCTAAATAATGAAGTTCCTAGCTCAAGAGAAAGACATTACAAGGACTGCTGCAAGTCAGTGTTCATTCATTTTCACAATGTATTATCCTTCTTGTTTCTTCTACAAAGTTTCTTTGCCCTACCATGGAATTAAAATTTATTTCCTAGCAGATACTGTCAGCTCTGTGAACACAGGCTGTGTTTTTTACACACAGAGTTATCCAAAATTATTACTGTTCAGGGCAGAACAACTCACTGAACTATCAAATATATCTGTCTCTCTGCACAGTGAATATTTGACATAAACTTTCAGAATTGGAAGAAAATGTAAAGGAGGTCACACCGACTTTCAAATTTCTCAACAGCAGTGTTTTCCCAGAGAGTTCCTATTCATAGCAACTTGCTGTGGAAAGGAAAAGATAAATCCAAAAAGAAAGAATGTGAGCACAAACTCTATTTCAGCACTAGGCTAAGAGATCACAGGGGGAATTTCAATACTAGTCATTAATCCCACCTTAGAAGATACTGAAATACTTGAATTGCTAAGAATCGGAAGTTGCCCTCTGTCCCCAAGGCCCATGGTGGTTCCGATTCCATTCTGACCACCTTGCTGGGCCCTGACCAGAGCTTCTTAAAGCCTAAGCCTCTGCATTGATCAACACTGGCTTTCTGTGACCCGGAAACTTCATTGTAAGAAAGAATTCTCAATACCTAAGTGTTAGCACAAGAAAATAAAATAAGAGGAACTGTGGCCAAGAAACTTAGGACAAAATGCTAACAAAATATCAACACCACCTCCTCTTCACGCTCAGGATGTAGGAAGATCTGAGATTTGTTGAAACGCTGTTTGGGTTTGGATTTTCTGGCAAAAAGATTTATTTTAAGGAATAACTTTTGCTTCTGATTATCAAAGTAATAACATTCACTTCAATAATGCAGAGGTGCCAACTGGATCCAACCAGGTGTGAGGCCCTCATAAGGAAATTGAAGAGGACCAAGCCAGGATGTATGTACCCCGCGTCAGGAATTCTGCCATCCACATGTGCAGAGCAGGTTGTTGCTGGGTTGGGGGAGATTTTGTGTGCAGAAATTTCATTCCCACATCGACATTTGCAATCTGCTTTATCCCTGGAAACTACCTCTTGAACAGTCCAAGATTTCACGCCCGGCCCTTCATCCCATTTCCAATGTCACGGCTTGTCTTGGATTGTGTTGATCAGATAAATAAAGGAACAACAGAATGTCCCAGTAGGTTTGCCCAGAAACAAAACAAGATGGAGCTAGCAGGGGCTGGGGATGTGGCTCAAGCGGTAGCACGCTCGCCTGGCATGCGTGCAGCCTGGGTTCGATCCTCAGCACCACATACAAAAAAAAAAAAAAAAAAGTTGTTGTGTCCGACGAAAACTAAAAAAAATAAATAAATATTAAAAAAAAAAGATGGAGCTAGCAGCATCCCTTGACACCTAATAGGAAACCCTTTAAATCTAAGAAGGAAAGAAAGCATCAAATGTTTGCACTTTCTCTCTAAGGTTCGTGAAGAGCCGTCTATCAATCAGTCGGGCCACTTAACCCTCACCCTCAGGCCTACACCAACCATCCACACGTCACGGTCTGGTCTCCTGGTCACCACGAGGCTTCTGGAGGCCCCGCCCTCTCCAGCCTAGCCTGGTCATGCTCTTCCCTCTGTGCCCAGGGCAGTCTGCCCAGGATTCCTCTCTTGGGGGTTGCATCCTGCTGCTGCCAGGCTCCGGCCCTGGCTCCAGCTCTGCAGGGTTCGAGGGCCTCACGTGGTGATGATGGCTCTTGCATGAGGCTGGAAACCCTGCTCCAGGAGACAAGATCCCAGACAAATCCTGGTTGCAAGTGGAGCGGAGACAATCTCTGAGCTGGGAGGTGGCCAGAGGACAGGCAACGAGTGTTGTTCTTTGTTCCCAGATAGGAGGTTTGGAGCAGAAAGAGTTATGAAGCGTGTCACAGGGAAGGACATTTCAGTGGGCGAGGCATTTGGCAGAGGAGAGGACTCAGGAAGATCCCTGCAGCAACCATTGGAGCAAACACTTGGCCACACCACTGGGCAGGAGCACAGGACAGGTGGCCCTTCAGCACCAGAAGGCAGCACAGGGCTATGGAGAGATGCAGCTTTGGACAGCCCGCCACCAACGAACTTTGTTGGGCCACCTCTTCACCACCTGACTTCCTGGAAGTCACTCAGACCTCCAGGGGTCCAGTGAGCATCAGCACTGACTATAGACCCCAACAGAGAAGACCCTAGAAAAGATGGCGCATGCTGAGAGTTCCTCCTTATCTGGTCATAATTTCCTATTTTACTATGTACTTATTTATGCAGAAAGCGTAAGCAGTAGAAAGGGTTTTAAATGACATTTAGTCCTTTTAAAAAGTGTATGTGTGTGTGTCCTTTACCTGTAGATGTCAATACTGCCTACATGTCACCTACTCGAGGCACACTGTCATTTCATGTGGCCTATACCACTGTCCTGCCTGGTGTTATTGCCATTTCAAGCAATTTTGTAAAGCCCAGGTGTGGGAGAGCCCCACCTCTCCCCCAGACAATCTGGGTGACATTACTGGTTCTTGAAGGAAAAGATAATCAAAGTTAAAATTTTTTTTTCAAAAAGCTGAGTTGTTATCACATCTGTTAACTCTGGCCAGATGCTCATTAGTAACACACTAGAAGCCAAAAATGAAAGATAAGGCTGCAGCTTGCTTCCAAAAATAAGGGCCAGGCTTGTGGAGAACATTGGCAGATGGGAAGCAGACCAGGAGGGTGAGGCCCCAGCACCATTTGCAGAGCGGGCAGCAAATGGTGAGTTTCAGGAGCCCAGGCCCAAGGTTGCATCCAGTTTCTCTCCTGTGGCCGTGGCTCAGTTGCTCGATGGGTCATTGTCCTCCAGATCACCTGGGATGTTTGTTGGATACACAGATGAGCTGGCTGCACCTCAGATCCACAGAATCAGACCCTCAAAGCGAGACTGGGGATTCAAGCGGGTGTTGTGGTGGAGATTCAAGCACTGCCAAATTTCACCGAATCTTCCTAAAAATCCTGCTAATGAATTGTTATTACCACCGCTAATGAGTAGGGGGCTGCCTGACTGCCCCTGCCCCACACAGGAGGTACCCCCATTCCATGCCCTTCGAGGGGTAGAGGGGACAGATCCTTGCCTCTGTCACCTGTCTGTACATCCAGCCCCACCACCAGACTTCCCTCGGCCAGACGGCTGAGGATTTGGCTTCTGTTGGTTTTGATCTGGTATTGAAAGAACTACCCTCTGCATGGCTCCCGCGAGTGGAGGGTAGGTGGGCAGCTTGTTTGCTGGGGTTAGTGAAGCTCCCACTCAGCCACTTCTAGTTACTGGAATATTGGGCAAGTCACCTCTATAAAATGGGGACAGCAGCAATTGAGCAACAAGAGGCCAGTCGGGGTGGGAAGACAGGAGGAGGTGCCCCAGCAGGAGGAGCCCAGAACTGTGGTCTCAACCTTGGCTGCTGTTTCAGTTGTCTGAGGAGCTTTGAAAACACTCCAGCTGGGGTCCCTTCCAGAGAATATGGTTTCATTGGTCTGGTGAAGGGCCAGGTCAACACATAAAGCTCCTGGGACACTCCAGATGTCCCTAAATGCCTCTAAATCAAAAACTTCTCAATATAGCCACTTGTGGTCAACCTTGACTATATTCACATGTCCTGTTTACAAAACTTTAAAGTCCACCAGTCCGTATGAAAGCAGTTGAACTGGCTGCCCATTTTCCCCGCACTCTAACCCTGTGTTGGAGTCTCCTCTTCTCTCTGCCCTGCATCTGCTTAATCAGCAAGTCCTAGCCCTCTCCTTCAAAATCTATCCAAATGCAGTCACCCCCACCTCCCTGTCCTCCCTACCACCACCTGGGATCAAGCCACCGTGTGTCTCACCCACAGTCACCTCGGAACCATGGCCTGTTTCAGCCTTGGTCTGTCCTTAACACCAGAGCAGCGTCCTTTTAAAAGAAGATCAAGGCCTGAGGTATAGCTCAGTGGTGGAGCATCTGCTCACCATGGGCAAGGCCCTGCACAGATCCAAGTATATACAAAAATAAATAAGAGAAAAATCAGAGGGACTCATCCTTGGCCTCTCCCAGGTCCTCCAATGACTGACGTGAGCCCAGGTGATCTGGCCCCTTGGCCCCTGCACCTTACCTCCTCCCCTCTGGCTGTTCAGACTTCAGGTCTTCAGATGGGCTGAGCAAGCCCACCTCCCGGTTCCCAGCTGCAGTGCTCTTCCTCCTGAGAGGTGAGGTGAGCTGCTGTGCCTGTCCACAGAAGTGACTCAAACCCAAGTCAAGGGACATTTCCCAGGGCGTTGACCAGTGTTGAGGTCCTGAGAGGCCAGGAAAGGTGGAGGAGCTGCGTGCACGGCAGGGGAGGCAGAAGAACAGACGGAAAGGCAGTGCTAGAGCCTGTCACAATCCCAGACAGAACAGAGGACGGCCAAGTTCAAGAGCCCACAGTTCCGTCAGCCTTGCCACAGCAGCGTCAGTGGACTGGTTCTGAAAACTGCCCTGTGGTGATGTCATGTGTGAACATGGTGACACCTAAGTGTCCAAACACCGCCTCGTACTCCAGCAAGGAGGTTGCTTAAATGACAAGCATGCTTCGCAAATGAGTGAGCAGGAAGCAGCTTCCCTCTCAGCCCCCAAGGAGCTAAGTAACCAAGATCAGGGTGCGCGTGTGTATGAGTGTGTGTGTGCATGTCTGATTGCGCATGCACGTGTGTGCAGCAGGCAGTTTTCTTTCCTTGTTCATGTTCCATGAGCCATTTTCCTGCTCTGTGGTGGGTGTACTCTGGGACCCAAGGGGTTTTCAAAGCATGTGTTTCCTGGTGACTCAAGAGGTTCCATCAGAAGACACCATCTCAGCTCCACAGCTGTGTGTGTGCCCCCTCTGCGTCTATAGGTTAGAAATAACAAGCCTCAGTTTAGTAAAACAATCTTGTAACACCCACTAATTGGAGATTTCATGGTAAAATAGTCACACCCCTTCCCAGGTCTCAGGAAGGCATGTCCTCATTAGAGGCAGAAAGGTGATTAATTGTCACAGAGGTTTTTTTTTTTTTTTTTTTTTGAGAATCATATTAACTAATGAACCACCTGAGCTCTTCTGGGGCTGGGGGTGGGTAGAGAATAAAGCCACAGTGGCAGAGCCCCCTTCTTCATCCAGAAGCTGCACTCCAGCCTTCTCCAGCAGGAGGATGGAACCCTTCCTGGGCAGGTAGTGGCCTGCCCACCCTATTACCCAGCCCTCCTCACCAGAGGCCTGGCCACCAGGGAAGAGGACCTTCCCCAGCTCTTCTCCAGGGGGGCGCTTTGCAGGGTGGGTTCCCTGGACAGGAGAAACATCTCCATCATTTGGAGACCAGAAAACTGAACAGGGTTGAGGAGAGTGCTCCTCTGTTGTGTTCATGGAAATCATCCCGGTGTCTGACGGCTCAGGACAGTGGGCGGGGCAATAAAACTCAACTCCCCGTGCTTTCCAGCCACCTGCTAAGGCCACCTCTGTTCTAGGGCTGTGGGTGTCAGCGCTGTGCAAGGCAAAATTCCAGCCTCTGCTTCTGTCTAATAAAAATAAAAAGTCTATAAACCACAGCTTTTAAACCAGCACAGAAAGCCTCAAAGGTCAGCGAGGCAGCCCATCTGAACAAAAGCAAGTCGGGAAAAGGAGGGACAAGCCCCAGGAAACACACACCTAGGTTTACTGAACTAAGGAGGAGGTATGGAACCGTCACCGGAGACTCAGACCTTGTCCCCCATGCCAATCCAAGAATGGGGACACGATTGAGAAAAAGGAAAAAGAAGTTTTAACTGCTGTGTTAGCAAAGAGGGACACGGGGGACTCCTGTCCCAGAGCTGTGACTGTTCCTGTCAGGGAGCTTTGAAAGAGGGGCCTTAAAGGCTGTGTTCCAGGGTGCCCTGTCAGGGGTCGTCATCTTCTAGGCCCTGAGGGAGAGCCGCTTCTTGCATCTTCCAGCGCCTTCCCGAAGTTTGAGTTACTTCACTGCTGTGGTGGATATGTGCTCAAGGACAGATAACTCGGCCTAGGATGGCAGGAAGGGTAATCTTGCTTCCCCCAAGGGTAGGGAGGGGAGAGAGGAAGAAGGGGGAAAAACCAAGTCAGTTTCAAAATAAGTTGCAATGGCAGAGCAGTAAGGGTGCTTCAAAGCATAAAGTGGACCTTGTTATAGAACTTACTAGGTTTTCATTACTGTAACAAAATATCTAAGGAGGACTTCATATGAAGAAAAGGAGGTTGATTTAGCTCACAGTTTTGCAGGGTCACTGCCAAGATCAGGTGGAGCTCGGTGTAGGTTGGACAGCATGGGCTTGGCCTCTGTGAGGGCTATGGATGGTGGCACCCCTGGGCAGGAGGGTGTATTAGAAATACAAAAGCAATTCTATCTCAGACAGAAGCAGAGAAGGTGGGAGGGGCCAGGCTTGCTCCTTTTATAACAACCATCTCAGGAGAATTACCCAAGGGTCACAGGAGAGCAACCTCACATCCCCAGAGCTCTAAGGACCTCCCATGAGGTCCCCCCTCTTGAAAGTCCCACCACTGTCCTCAGCACCACCTGGGGACCTAGTTCCCAGAGCATGAACTTTTGGAGGAACATAACCATTCAAACCATCCCGGTAACTTAAGGTAAATAAATATGATATTCAGATCTTACTTTATATTAACAGTTTTAAATTTAACTGAAAAACAAAGTTATTTAATATTTACTATGTCATTCTCTCATAATTCCTTGCTGCTTCAGCATAACATTTTCTTCTGAAACAACACTCTTTCAGGCTCTATTTTTTCACCGTAATGTGTGGAAACCAGGGCAGGGAGGGGCTTTTGCAGGTTAACTTTGGAACAGAGCAGACCCTAGACATGGGCTTTCTTCAGTGAGAATAAAATCATTGTTAAAGGCTCTCGCAGAGAACGCCCTCCGAGATGTGCATACAGTCTGCTCTGAGCATCTGTCCTATTTAGTCTTCAAAATCATTTTGTACCATGGCTTCATACTTTCAACTCATAGCCCTATCAAAAACCAGTTATGAGCTGGGACAGTGGCACACACCTGTAATCCCAGCGGCTTGGGAGGCTAAGGCAGGAGAATCACGACTTTAAAGCCAAACTCAGCAAAAGTGAGGTGCTAAGCAACTCAGTGAGACCCTGTCTCTACATAAAATACAAAACAGGGCTGGGGATGTGGCTCAGTGGTGGAGTGCCTTTGACCTCAATCTCTGCTACCCACCCCCCAAAAAATAAATTATGAAAGGTAAGCCAAGTAATGAAAATTTATTTTCACAAAGTTTGAAATGAGAGACATTTTTCAGATTCAGTTTTCAAAAACACAGTTTTAGAGAATGAATTTCAGGTGACCATAACGCATGTAGGAAAGGGGACCAGATTATTCCTCAACAAAGCTTCTTTTGGTCAGGACTGAGAGGAGCAAGTGACTGCTCAGGCACATGGCTGTCTCTGGCTCACGGGGTTGAGACTCACTGTTTCTCAATTTGGTGATGGATGGTGCGAACCTGTGCACACTCGGTAGAAGCCAGGGTTCAGGCTGCTTAGTTTGGCAGTACTGGGGAGAACAAGGGCCCTGTGCAGGCTGGGCATGCTCTCTACCGCCAAGCTCTGTCCCCTGCTCCTGTACTTCAGATGTTGAAGTTCGATCTTTCCCTGGCCAGCAGTGTGCCGGCCGTGCTCTCATGGTGGTGGCTCAGCCCCTGGAGAAACACCTAGTTGCAAAGGAAAAGGACCAGTGCTCTGCCCTGGACCATGCAGCTGAGCTGAGGTTTGGCAAGTCAGATGTACCGAATGCCTTTTTGATATTTTCATGTTGTGCTGGATTTTTCAGGACATAACCCCATTGTAAGTCGAGGAGCACCTACACTTGATAATGTCCCTGCAGGAAAATACCCAGAATATCCAGTCCAGTTGTAACATGGCAAGCAGAGCAGATGGAGCCTGGTCTTCACGGCTCCATGGAGACAGGACTCTTCCTTTGAGAGCACGAGCAGTTTAAAAGCCTCTTCAGCAGCTGCAGGTCAAGTCAGCAGATTCATTCAGCAAACACTGACCTGATTTTGCCTGAAGACAGAAGAATAGCCGATTTGTGGCATTAATTACTGCATCCGTAGCTTGTCCCATTTTTTTGCTCTTTAGCTCAAAGCAATTCCTGATGCATAAAAAAGTTAATGGACTTGGGTAGAGAGTCCAACAAAATGTGCCTCTTTGGTCCATGGCAACCTGCCCTTGCCAGGCCCGTCCATGGTGACACATGGTGACTTTCCCAGTGTGTTCTGCTCCTGAACAGTCTACAACCTTTTCATCAGAGTAAGCCACTTATTGAGGCTCTGCCTTTCATAAGCTCCTTGTCCACAAATTCTTGGACCTTTTCAAAACTCTCACCACACCACATAGCTGTGTGTGGTCCTTTATATCTACCTTCTTATTTGCTGCTCTAAAAAATGCCACCAATAACTTAACTTATCCTGAAAGTTCTCAATTTATTTATATTTTTAACATGCCGAGCCACAAAGATGCTGGTTATACTAACATCTGCAAATGCCTGTTTATACTCTGCACACAATTTCTGCAGAATTCCAAAGAGGCTCTTTTATGAACGAGTTTTCTGTAAAAAGGTTTTGACGCCCAGGCAATTTTTTCATTTAATAGACAGCCGCATTTCACAGCAGTGCGCTTATTTTATTCTCATTCAAAAACAAACAACAGCCATTTCTTCAGTCCATTAAGTCCTCAGATCCCATCCCTCCTGTGCACCACTCACGGCTGGCTTGATTGTGGTGCTTTAGGACATAGTTTTTCTATGCAGACGTTCTTTGTTTGGATGATCTTCTCCTCCACCAGAAAAAAAGGGCTCTCGTATTAGTTCATTAAATGCTTAGCTCTGCTTTTTAGATCCACAGGTTCATTTTCCTCTTAATTTTACAGTAAGAAAAATGGTGGTCTACCCATAGGTCTACATCTACCCATTGGTCTACCCATGGTCTACATTTCCTCTTTTGCTCCAGGTTCATGACTGCCAGTGTACAAGAACCCTTCTTGTACACTGATTTTGGTGTTGGGAAAACGATGGGAAGACATAATGGGGGCTCCGATGGGGAGCATGCCAGCCTCGTGGGGACACAGATCCTCTGCTGTCCAGAGAAGCTGGGAATCAAAAGTTTAAGAAAAGTCTCCTAAGTATTTAAACCTTGGTGACTCACTCAAGGTTTATTAAAATGCCAAGTGGGTCATTCCATCTAGTCAAGCCTTGTAACTGAGTGTGGTTTCTGGCTGCCCATTTGCAACCTCTGGGGCTGCAGAGTTTAGTGGCAAAATCATTTTATACCCTACCTTTGTTTGGGTCCCCTGAGGACAAAGAGGGAAAGGTGTGATCGGGTCAACACACTTCTGAGGAGCATTGTGATTAAGGGGCGGGGGGGGGGTCTTCTAATGGGGCCTGTGGGTGATGACAGCGTTCTGAAGCCAGGTGTATCTGGGTGGCCTGGCTAACTCACAGACGAGGGCTGGTTCATGTTGGGTTCCCCATATGGAAATGTGGACAATAAGCCTGCCTTGTGAGTATGTCAAAAGGAGCAGAGAAGCATCTCCTAGCACACGGCCTGGTATTTGAAAGGTGTTCTGTGCTATAGCAATGACCACTGTTATGAAATGTAAAAAGTTCACAGCAGTCCCCACAGGTCACCAAACAGCCACCTGCCAGCCCTTCCCCCACCACCCTGGATCTGTCAGTCGGGGCATTGAGAACCTCCACCTCCTGGATGGAGGGGGCAGACTGGTGTGGCAGAGCCTGCTCAGAGGCGTCTGCCTCTCTCCAAAGAAGGCTCTGCCTCCCTGCCCTGCCCTCCCCACGCTCACCCCTGCTGTACCTCTGCCCCACCCAAGCTGGGGGAGAGTTCCATTCAGGAGGAGCAGGTCATACAGAGAAGGTGCAGAGTGACCCCTTCTGGGCCATGTAAGTGAAGACCAGAAAGACATCAGAGGGGTTCCTTCAGAAAGCTGACAGGGAAGACAGAGCCCCGCATTGGAGGTAAAGCAGGGCAGACGCGTAATCCAAGGTCTCACCTTCACCCTCAGGTGGCGTTGAGCCAAGCAAAAGCAAGAATGGGTGTGTGGCCAGGGTGGGCGTGACAGCAGGGTTCTTGTACAGTGGCAGTCATGAACCTGGAGCAAAAGAGGAAACGTCATTGAGGACAGGGCTGCCATGAGCACCTGGGGTGAAGAAAAGGACCCCCTCCCCTGGGGCTTGCAGGTCCCTCTGACACCCAGTGAGAGGAGAGACCAGACAGCAGTCCACATGCACCTGCGTGCACCCTCACCCCGGCACCCTGAGAACTCCCCGTGCAACTCCTCCCCGAGATAGCCCCGCCATGGGATTTCCTCTCATGTACACTATTAGAAATGTTTAGGAATAATGTGCCAATATTTAATCTTTTCTAGGAACATGGGTGACATTTGGAGGTCAGATTTCAGATGAGGTAAGTTAATTTTCGCATCTACTATGCTGATGAAAGGAAAATGCAGAGGGCCGTGCAATGGGAAGGCTGCTCCTGGGACCCCGACATTTTACAGGGTTGATGCTCAGAGCCCAGGAAATGGTGAAGACTCAATTTCATCTTGCTTCTTGTGTGTACATTCGGCCTATTAATAGTCCTTGAGATTGTCAATCTATTAAACATGCAGGCTCAACAGAAAGTGAGACAGTTTAGAATTAATATTAGTTTATGAAAAGACTTCACTGCTGTCGTTGCGTGTGTTTGTTTTATTGATTTATTCCTTTCCTGTTTCAACTAGGGTTACCCATTGGCCCCAGTCTGCACACGTTTCTCAGTTTTAGCACTGAAAGATCACATCACAGAAAGGCTCTAAGTCCTGAGCAAACCAGGCAATTGGTCACCTTGGTGTGGGCAAGATAACCAACCTCTCTATCCACTCTACAGAGAATGGGACAGTGATGCTGGAAGTCCAAGGAAAGGACTAGCACATCATGCCCATCAGACGCTTGCTTAACCTCTGACTGGTAGGGAATGGCACTCAGCCAAGGGCAGCTATAGGAATTGTATTTACTGTAAAGTTCCTTTAGCTCATCATTTACACATTCAGAACAGTGCTTACCAAGGCGATGTTATTGTCATTGGCTTCGGGGCATGAGGTATACAGGCATTGAGTGGCAAAAATTCCTCCTGAGTTCAACACCTTAGTGTGTTTCTGGTCCTTCCTTACCTACCTGCAACAACATTGAGGAGTCAGGATAGTATATACCTGCAGGACCACTGAGGAGTCGGGATAGTATATACCTGAACAATACCAACGAGTCAGGATAGTATATACTTGCAATACCAGCAAGGAGTCAAGATAGATATACCTGCAGGATCACTGAGGAGTCGGGATAGTATATATCCACAAGAACACTGAGGTGTGGGGATAGCCTATGTACACCTGCAGGGCCATCAAAGAATCAGAGATAGTATATCTGAGTGGATACACTCAGTGGGACCAGGTCCTACTCTGCATTGACTAACTTGAGTTACTAACTTTTACATTTACCAACAGCTGTCACTAGATGCCCCATTCTCAGCAGGATCTGGTTAGGATTAATGAGAGGTGTCTCAAAGTGCTTAGGCAGCCACCTGGGCAAGAGAAGCCCTTTGCAGAGGCAGTTTTATATCCATGTTGTTCCTAAGGAGGAGCTTTGGGAACAGGGACCTCTCCCCACAGCTCCCAAAGTCACTAGTGTAATTTAACAGATCTGGGGAGTCTCAGCTGCACGTTCTTATCTGACTGCCAGCTCCCAGTACTGGGCTCAGATCTCCATGGAGGGCTTGAATCATGGAGTCCCTAGGAAGTGGGCTCTAAGTTAGCAATGACCTGCAGGACAGCTGCCTAAATGTTCTGGGGACCCACTCAGGGCAGGGGAGGAAGCAGGATGGGGGAAGCACAGAGGGGATGGATCGACAGTGGCTAGCCAACCCCACGAGCTGAGCCAGTCAACAGAGTTGTCCCAGGCTGGGGCGAGAGGACTGGGCCTTTTTGTCCCTGTACCAACAGGCAAGTGGACGGAGGCTGACTGGAAACAGGCCTGACCTTGGGCAAGGTGGCTCACACCTAGTACAATTTTAAGAGAAGGCTGACCATTGAAGTGCTCCAGCGTCAGGGAATGATCCCGTCTTTCCTGAAGGAGGGCCTGAGGACACATGGCAGAGTCTGCTGCAGGTCCCAGGGTGGCAGCGAGCAGGGAGGGAGGTCTGAAGTGAGCAATTGGCTGTCTCCAGTCTCTGCTGTCCCCTTCACAGGGCCTGCTGTCTGCTGTCAGGGCCCCAGCTCCCCAGGCCAGGGCGTGCAGGGCTGAGCCCAGGGCTGAGATCTTCAGATGCTGTGGCTGGGACGTCCCTCCACATCACTAAGCCAAGAATTCTCTTTCTTATCTTAAAATTCCTCTTTAGATAAGTCGTGCATTTCCCAAGAATCCACCAGTACATCAGGTGATACAGTACAAGGGTAAACAGACAGCAAGCGCGGTAATTTCTAAAACATAGGGCAGTCATAATGGGAAAAACCGTAGTTGTTAACTTCTAACCTCCAGTCATTTTAAGTACAGTGACAAGTTACAATCAGTAGTAGCACATTTGTTGCTGTTGTGCTGAAGGATCTGTGTGGATTCCACTTTGCTAGCATAACAATCTGCCTGTAGGCCAATTTTCAAAACAGCAGAAAAACAGTTTATCTTGGAAATTCTGATAAAGCAACTGGAGCCCACCATCCAAAGCCGAAATGGAAAAATCAGTTGTAATCATCCCTAGGTGCGAAATTCCTCCAAAGACTGACACGTCAATCAATCGGCAAAATGAAAGCGTGTCCCCTCTCGACTGTGGGGTGCCACCTCACTTCTGCAGCTGTCCCTGAGCTGTGTCTAGCTGTCCCTCTGCTCCCCTGTGCCCTTGCCACTGTGGTCAGTGGCACAGAGGATGCAGGAGCTCCACATGTCCTGCAGGCTAGGCAGTGGGGAGCTGACCCCAAGTCAGACATGGCTCCTTCTCTCCGTGTCCACTCAGCAGGCTTCGTAGGCTGCCTGGGGCTTGGCTGAACTTGGGTGTGGGAGTTTGATTAGTCATGCCCCTGTCGGACCTTTGGTTCATCAGTCAATTCCACTGAGCCTCCAGGGAGAAAGTCACAAGATTTCAGATCAGGAGGCATCAGCTGCCAAAAGCTATGGGCTCCGAGAGAGCAGTTGAGGACTGGAGTGGACAGTGGTGCACGTGACCCTCTTTGTCAGAGATCAGACCACAGAGATGTTGTGGTACCAGGTCTGCCCAGCAGAGGGGGAAGCACAGATGTACCCACCTGGCTGGGCTCCCAGCCCGCTTGAGGACACTGCCCACTCCACCTCTGAGGGCCGTCCCTCATGTCGCCCATGCCCGGGGCTGCTTTTATTCTCTTTCCAACTGAGAATGACAGGTGGTGGGTGAGACGCCAGGGTGCTCCTAGTGAAGGATCTCAAGCTGCTTCTCAGGTTTGGAAAACGCTGGGCGCTCCTCACTGGCCTCTGTGTCCCCTTGCAGGTCGCTGAACGGCTGATGACCATCGCGTACGAGAGTGGCGTTAATCTCTTCGATACGGCCGAGGTCTATGCAGCTGGAAAGTAAGTTGGTACCTGTCTGTGTCCCTCAAGGGCATCCGTGGCACCCAGAGAGCCTGCCCAGGCCTTTTCTAGGTGCTGGTGAGGAGGGCGCTGCTCTCTACACTGGGGTTGGGAAGTTGACCACCCCTGGACCTCTTGCCCACCCAAACCATCCCTGTGTGGAAAACTGACCTGATGGAAGGTGGACAGTCAGCACCTGCTGTGGTCTACAAAGGGGCAGAGGCGGCTGGGCACCTGAGTGGTGGTGGTGGAGATCAGGGGATGGTAGTAGAATAGTTGAGCCAGGAAGTGAAAAAGCCAAGTCCGAAGGCTGTTTCCAAAGCTGGCCTCGACGCCACGTCTCCTGATTCGGAAGTCCCCAGGGAAGCTGGGACACCCTGCCTGCCTGGCAGCAGGGATGCCCTTCCTGTTTGCAGGCCTGGGCTACACTGGCACACCAGGCAAGTCAGACTTCAAAGCCAGACTCCCCAAAGATGCCAAGAAACCAACGCCTTGTGCAAGAGGCTTCTCAGAGCTGCAGACAAGGCTACAGAGAGCCTCTTCTTTTAAGCAGCCAGACTAGTGGGGTTCCCTGGGGCTCTGGGGCAGGGCTTGAGAAGTTGGAACAGATGGGTGGCGTGCCCACAGGCCAGGCCTCCAGGTTCCAGCGTAACCAGCACATGTCAGAACAGACCTGGGGCCTGGGCCTCCTGGAGTGGACACCATGTTCGGCTCCCACAGCCAAAGAAAGGAAATCCTCAGTGTGAGCAGCTCTGTCATCCTGAGAGGACTCGGGGGCGTGGTCTCCTGCAGCCTCATTCCCTGCCCTGGGGAGGGTTAGGCCACCTGCGGGGCTCCTGAGTCAGGCTACGATCACAGCTCTGAGCACTTTCCCTGCTTGGTCACCTCCTGTCCAAGGACAGGTCTATGTTCAAGGACCCTCAGGGAGATTCAGAGCCCACATCCCTGCTGTTTTCTGTTGAAACCAAGGAGAGAACAAAGTGGTAAGGCCATACTCCCTCCTGCATCCCCTTCCCAGTGTTTTCTTCTTGGGCAGGAGAGGGTCCCGCCTGCCCCCTGCTGTGAGGGATGGTCATTCTGATTCATACTGATTGACTCTCAGTGTGGAGCTCAGAGAGGGTCGTGCTATGCTGCGTCTTGTCAGGCTGCCACAGCAGGTGGGGAAGGCAGACAGGAGAAATGAAGAGACAGGGATGACGGTCAGGGATCCTTAGCTGACCTGCAGCACAATTCAGTGCAGGCTGTGTCCACTACAGAACTGAGCTTGCAGCCAAGGCAGGTAGCTTGCATGGCTCCCTCTGTAGCCTGCTGAGGGGCCCATGCTAACCCCACCCACCTGGCTTCACAACATCCTGCACAGGGGGTCTTATTGGGAAGAGCAGGGAAGCAAATTTTCATTACCTTGGTCTTGGTCCCAGGTCAGCGAGAAGGGAGGGCAGTGTGGTGTCTCCAGGGCACCTCTCCACAGCCCAGCCTTGGGGACAGAACAGATACTTGTCATGTCTCCTTATATGTTGCTCACAAGACAGTTTGCCTGGGACCCAGGACACTCTCATGTGAGCCACTGCACCTGCAGCCTGGCCTTGGGGACAGCTAAGCTCATATGAGGGTTTGCTTTATCCTCCAAAGCCACCAGGGAGCCAGCATTGCCTGTCTAGGCCATCTAAAATGAGGTGTCCATGTCCTCCTGGCCACAACTGATGTTCTACAGCAGTTAGGGGAAAGCCCTGCCTCCCCCTGGACATTGCCAAGCAGGACATTTATGCATGCTCTCTGGCTGAAAAAACGCCTAACTGCCAAGTGGCTCCAGTGTTCTTTAGCACCGGGCTGATTTGGCAGGTGCCTCTGGAATGCTCTGGAGCAGGATTCTGCAGGTGCAGGCAGAAACAGTGGAGCTGCGCTTCCAGCCAAGAGCAGCTACTATCTGGGGGACATGGAGGCACTGGGTGGCTCTGGTGTTGGGTTGGTGCTTGTTCCTCCAGGATCCTGAGCCCTAAGACATCATCTGTTTCCCTCCAGGGCTGAGGTCATCCTGGGCAGCATCATCAAGAAGAAAGGCTGGAGGTACTGTGTTTTCCGTAACTGTTTGTTTGCCTTTTAAAATACCTATTATTTTTGTGCCACAGAAGGGAAAATAAAATCATATGCCACCTGATCAAAAGGCTGTCAAATAAAACAAATCAACCCTCAGTAAAGAAATGATTTACAGTGGCTTGAAAATAAAAGCCAACAAGTTCATTACTTGTGCCTCAAAAATGATGGAATAGTTATTGATCACCATGAATTACTGGGGTTGGCAGGGAAAGAGGGCTGCTTAAGAGACATTGGTGCCTGAAAGAAAGTGACAAGTTCGTGCCTTTGCCATTTGTGGTCTGGTGAAGGAGGCTAGCTGCAGGCAGCTGACTGTGTGCACACTCAGATTCGTGTTCACAGGTCATTTTAGTAGCGACTGCAGCTCCAGGGAAGGAATGAAACAAGAAGCCCTTGGGGTCAGTCCCCAAGCCTCTTACCTGAACCCATCAGCCAGCAGCTTCCCTGTGCCCGGGAACCCCATCAGCTCCAGGGTATCCAGGAAACTGCTTCTTCTGCTACCCCTCCAAGAAGCACAAAGCACTGTGCATACCCGTCCCATCCCGCCACCTCTGGAGCCATGGCGTCTTCGGGGGAGGGGACAACCCCCTCCACTTCTCCATGGTGTCTCAGCAGCCACTTCTTGCCCAACATGAGCACAGAACCAGCAAAGACTGCTGGGCAAGTCAGGGGTCCTGCTCTGCTCTGGAAGAAGGTCCAGTGGCGACCAAGTAAATGAGAATGTCCTAGGGCCAGCGAAGAAAAGTACGCAGCTCGGTACTCACACAGGTGCTTCTAAGGGAGTCCAGGAAACATAGACACCCAACACCCGCAGCTCAGCCCTGGCTTTGTCGTGCCTCTGCATGCATGGGTTAAACCCACTCTGGGAGGAGAGGCCACAGCGGAGATCACCTGAGTTCTTAGGGCGGTGTACACTGCACTCCGAGGTAAACGTCTGGCAGGCAGAGAGAGCCTTATTGATGTGGAAGCCAGGCGCCTGTGGAGACCTGAACAAGAAAGCCATGGCCTTTTTTCACTCTCCCTTCTCCTCTCTGCCACCCCAGGGGACTGTGAGGGTGGTAAGAGAGAACTGTTCTTCCCCTCACACCCCAGTCCTTCACCTGGGCTCCAGTATTATCTTGTCCCCCTCAGAGTGACGTGGCTCCATCCCTGCCTGACAGGGCCTGCAGCTGTTCCCTAGCGCTGCTGCTGCAACAAAGCCCCATGAATTGTGTGGCTAACACAACAGAAATTAACTTTTGCCCAATTCTGGAGGCTGGAATTCCAAAATCAAGATGCTCCCCCTGAAATTTAGGTGAAACCCTTCTCCTCCTTCCCAGCTCCTGGGGGGGGGGGGGGATCCTTGGCTTGTAGGCAGCACTTTAGCCTCGGCCTCCTCACCACACAGCTCCTTCCTGTGTCTGTCTTCCTCTAAGGACAGCAGTCACATCAGCTCTGAGGTCCACCCCACTCCAATATGACCTTACCTCAACCCAATTAATTACATTTACAATGACCCTGTTTCCAAATAAGCTCACCCACTCCGAGGTGCTGGTGGTTAGGAATTTAACATGTTTGTTTTTGGAGGGGACATAAAAACTGCACCTATAACAAAACCCTTAGAGCACTGAGCGTGGTGGCGCACACCTGTAATCCCAGCCGCTTGGGAGTTTGAAGCCTAAGCAACTTAGTGAGACTCTGACTCAGAATAAAAAGGCTGGAGATGTGGCTCAGGGGTTAGGTGTCCCTGGGTTCAGTCCCTGATACAAAAAAAAAAAAAAAAACCTTGGCGCCAAGCCCACCAGTAGTGCAGTGAAGCTCCAGAGTACACCTGAGGACGAAGAGGGGGCACCTCCCACGTGCTCCACTCCTCCCCCTGGGCACCCTGAGCCACCCCTCTCCAGGGCTGCAGAACCTCTTACATGCACCCTTTGAAAACCAGACTCACATGCATATTTCATAAGCTTCCCTTCAGCCTTGCAAACAAAACCAGGAGCTCCTACCACGTTGCAAAAAGCTTGATTCAGTTCATGGTTGCCCTCCCGAGACTGGGAAAAGATGAGCCTGTCATCTCAGCACTGACCCTGTAAAGCAGCTTCACCAGGGACACCTGGCCTCTCACCCCTGAGCTGCTGCTTGCTGGCTGTGTGATCCAGGGCAAGTTGCTTCACTTCTCTGATTCTCAATTTCCCCACCTATAAAATGGGCAGCGTTACTGTGGATGACCTGTCGTGCTGACAAAGTGAGAGAAGGTGGGCAGAAGCCTTTTGCAGGCTGCGTTGCCTCACCAGCTCATTCTCATTCTGCACCCACTCTCAAGAGCTGCTCTCATAGCTTCCACAAGAGTCAGAGATGATTTGGCGGGCTGCTGCAGTCTTCTCTGGTTGTTGAGCATCATGTTAGTGTGCACACGCATAGAGGCCAAAGCCTCACCGTAGGCAGGTAAGTCTACGTTGCTGTTGTGATAGAACCCGAAGCTTTGGCAGGCCCCACTGCTCTGAGAAACTGAAAGGTCTGGTTCATTTTTTATCATACCCCATGCAGCCTTGTTGGAAGGTGGAAAGGGCTTGCTGGAGGAGACCCTTTCCCCTGTGGCAGGTTGCTATTAGGGTATACACCGGGGCTGGTACATTAGCCTGGAATCTACGTAGGCCCTCTGGGCTGTGTCATCTCCAGGAGCATGTGTTTGTAGAGCTTCCGTTACTGTGACTTACAGAATTTTTTTTAGGGATTCAACTTCAGTGAGATGGGGTTGCTGACATGTTCAACAGATTTTTCTTGTTGCAAGTGAGTTGTCAGAACTGTCACTGTCTTTCCCCAGTGGTTGTCATTAACCATGCCAGGCTGTTATCCTGAGAGCCTTGAGGGTCCACCCTACAGCCCACGGGATTATAAGCGCTTGACTTCAAATACTTCTAAAGTTTGGTCTTAACCTTCAAATCTCAAATGATTTTTGCCCCAGAGCAGCTCAAACAGATCACACAGCCAGAGAGTGTGGATGACACTGAGATCTGCCCCCACTCTTCATTCTGTGGGGGCAGTGCTCAGACCTCGGAGTCTTTGTCACCCTCAGGTGTGCCGTGGAGGAGGTAACCAAGGAGCTGACAAGATGTCTGTATTTCCTTCCCTTGGAGGTTAAGTGGCAGAGCCTTGAGTAAATGATTTTAGGACTGTTTTCCTAAAATAGCATTTCCATTGAATAAAACACTCAAAGAAAGTATTGACTGTTGGACTTGACCTTGTCACTCATATTGCTGTATGGTCTGCTGCAGCCTGTGCATGATGGTTGGGAGGATAACACCTGGGAGTCTTGGGCCCATGGTCCTCAGTACAGGGTGGACTTCCTCCTGGGCAAGTTCACGGGCAATAGCACTGTGCCAGATGCCCATGAGTGTCTGCTCATTCATGTTCTAAGGCCAATCACCCAGAAGTCCACTCGCTTCCCTTCCCGCTCTGGCGGCTGGCCCTCCAGCTGACCTCCAGGCACCTGAACTGCCACTGCCCTCCTCCTACTCCATCCCTGTCCTCTGGGGCCCGACTTTCTCCTTACATTTCATTGGTATGAATTAGCTAATTTAACTCCTTAGCAATGTTTTGTGAGGCACAATAACAACTTCTTTCTGGTACGATGATAACAACATGCCCACAGCGTGTTTAAGGTTTCTCTGTGTCTGTTTGCTGTGCAGGAGGTCCAGCCTGGTCATCACGACCAAACTCTACTGGGGTGGAAAGTAAGTCAACTACTTATTTTATTTTCCCTACTGGAGAGTTCACGCCTTTATTCTTTTAGGTAACTATTTTACATCTAACTTTCACCAAATTTGATTGGCTTAGAGACAAGGCTTTTTTCCCCCTCTCAGACTAAGGAAAAATCAATTCACTTAGGAGGCAATTCTAGCAAGAGAGTCCCAAAGAAATCTAGTACAAAGCCGGTGGCCACTTGTTACCAAGTGATTCGTGCAGATTTTCCTAATCTCAGTGTCATACTTAGGACCATTTCCAAAATAGAGTCCAAATTTCAAGAAAAGAAAATAAACACAAAGCGTTACAGAATAAAAGCGACTCAAATCTGCCCAAACTCGGAGACTTCTGTGGAATGTGAAGATAAAAATACCTTGTCTGGCTTCACAGGCAAGTGTCTGATCATCTCTTCAGAGTGCTCTGAAAGTACTGATCAAAAGGACCACGTCCCTGGAGAACCCTGGGAAGCCGTGCCGGGGTCACACACTGCCAGGCGAATGGGAGAGAAGTCCCCTCTCCACTGTAGGATGCAGAACAGCTTCTGCAGGACGGACTGATGCTGATGGCCAGCTTGCTCTTGGAGCCGGAAGGCTGGCCCCTCTGACCCACACGTACAGAACACAAGCTCTTCCACACTTCAGGGCACAGTCGGCAGTGCTTCTCAGGGAAATCCGAAAGGCTGGAGTCTTAACAAGAGACAGAAACAAACAAAACCTTTGTTTTACCATCTGTAATTGATTGGGAACAGTCTGTTTTTCTTTAATAGGAAGCAAAAGCCAGTTATTTGGGGGGAACCTTCTATTCAGAATGTCTCTGTGCACACACACACACACACACACACACTTATAGTTTGTTGTTCTTGAGCCTGTTGATGACTACCTGAAGACAGAAAGGTGGTTTAGACTTATAATCCTATTGTCTGGTATAAAACAAGGCAATCTGGCACCCTGAGAACAGGGGCGCCCACTGTCTGTGCTTTGGCTCATGGTTCTACTGCCTGGTACTTTTGCCATGATATGAAAACCTTGCCATCATATAGAAACAAACAGGAATTGGGACACTCTCATGAACCACTATATAATGAAGTCCCACATACAACGGCCTCTGTTTGTAACAGATACAGTAGACGGGTGTATTCACAAAGATGAATGGGCAACCACCACGCGGGAAAAGAGGCTGCCCAAAGTGTGGACGTAGAAAAAACAGCTCACCAATACTCCACACTTCAACAGCCCCATTTCCTTCTAATTTTCCAGAAACAGCTCAGGAACTGTCCAGGAGGGCCAAAGTCCTTATCCACAAATGTTTCCCTTCTTACGATACTAATTTAAGGAAAGTTGGTTCATCACATTTTTAAAAAGAATGGTCGTTGAATTTTTTTGGAATTCATATTTGCTTTCCTTTTCAATTTGTTTCCTTTCTTGGAAAAGTGAATGGTATCATGGCCATCTTAGAGTCGACTCACAAATATGTGTCAAAATTTTTGTCTTCTTTAGACGGATTGGGAACTATGTGTCAAACCACATATGGAGAGGGTCACGTGCCTGAGCTGTTAGCTTGAGCCCAGAGCTGAGGGGTATCAATGGTGTGGTCACAGCCATGGTCAATTCATATCCTGAGGCCTCTGAGGAGGAGGTCTGGCCAGGCACAGTGGCGCACACCTGGAATCCCAGCAGCTTGGGCGGCTGAAACAGGAGGATTGTGAATTCAAAGCCAGCCTCAGCAAATGCCAGGTGCTAAGCAACTCAGTGAGACCCTGTCTCTAAACAAAATACAAAATAGGGCTGGGGATGTGGCTCAGTGGTCAAGTGCCCTTGAGTTCACTCCCCCGTACCCCCCTGCCAAAAGAGGTGTGCACAGTGTGCTGCTCCCCAGCCTTCCCTCCTCAGCAACTAGTGGTACAGAATTGGCCAAGAACAGGGTGTAAAATTAGCAATTCAGATTTAGTAAGAATGATTATTTTTCTGCAATTTGAAACAAAAAAAAAATTTTTAAAGCACACCCCTGCTTATAGACATTTGCTTCTCTTCTGTTGCAGAGCTGAAACAGAAAGGGGGTTGTCAAGGAAGCATATTATTGAAGGTGGGTACTGCTACTTTGATTTTATTTTCATATATGGGATTCTGGTTCAAGAAAAGTAGTAAACAAATAGATTCAAAACCCATTGGAAGGGGGAAATATGTATATATATAAAGAACCACAATCAGCCATGTTTGTTCCTGGATTTGCATGTGGGGGGGGCACAGGGACATAGGGAGACTGGGAGCCCCCTACCAGAAGGCAACTGTCCAGAACTCTTGTCTTGTACAAGCTTCTATCAATATAATGAAGTACTCCCATGAGACTTTTCAAAAGGCTTTATTGAGATACAACTTGCACACTATGAATGTTGATCTGTTAAAGGGTACAATTCTGGGGCTGGGGATGTGGCTCAAGCGGTAGCGCGCTCGCCTGGCATGCGTGCGGCCCGGGTTCAATCCTCAGCACCACATACAAAGATGTTGTGTCCGCCGAGAACTAAAAAATAAATATTAAAATTCTTAAAAAAAAAAAGGGTACAATTCGTTGGCTCTGAGATATGTGATAACCTTCATAACCTAATATTGCAACATTTTCATCCATCCAAAAAGACACTTGGCACCCATGAGAAGTCACTCCACTACCTATTCACCCTCCACAGCCCAAGCAACCACAAATCCACTCTAGAGATTCAACAGACAGTTCAGGACACTTTCATCACGGGCTTCTTTCACTTAGCATGATGTTCACATACCTACCTTGTAGCATGTGTCAGTACTTCATTCTTTTTGTTTTGCCAAATAATATTTCACCATATGGGTATATTTTGTTACTTATCGGTTGATTACTTTGGGGTTGTTTTCACCTTTCGGCTCTTATGAATAATGTGGCTGTGATGATGGGTGTACAAGTTTTAGTGTGAACACATATTAGAACTACTTTTAAGAAGGCATATACACAGCCATAGGGAAAACTTGTAGAAAATTACCACTGGTATTTGAGTCACAATGCCATTGCTTTTGCAATGGTATCCAAAACTCCACATTGTTTATAAATAAGCAGGAAATAAACAGTCTGCAAGGACCATGGTGTGGTGCAGTAATATTGTTCTACCTCATGGTGGGGACTGTGAGAGTTTGGAATGGTTTTTATTTATTGTTTGTCTATACATTAAAAATTTTTATACTTATACTTTTTGCAATCATAAAAAAGTGTTTAAAGAGGCTGCCTCATATTTTCAATCTTTATACCAGTTTATAAACTATTTCATAGAAATCCAAGCTTTTTTGTTAACTTTACATGCACCATGAATCATTGAGACTGACGATTTTCCCCTTCTTTAGAAATAATTTCATCTAAGCAATACCAACACCACCCAAACCAAAATGTACTTTAATCACAAAACAATCTAGTGTAAGAGTTTAACAGATCTCCCTTAGTTATGCAGCCTCCTTTCTCTACCCATCGATCTGTATACTCACTTGTGTTTAAAAATATAGAAATATGTGTATTAATGCAGTAGAATCAGGCTATGAATATTAGTCTACACCTTGTTTATTCTCGATTAAATTATATTCTACACACACACACACACACACACACGTGACAGACATTTCCAGTCTTCAGTATTTCCAAGGGTTATAAGTGACCTTCTTGCCATAGTGAGGATAAGTCTAGATGGGGCATTATTAGGCCAAGGATCAAGGCATGTTCTACCACAAAATTATTTTCTAAAATGAATATGTCAATCAATTGAATGAGCTGTTTTCATTTACTTGCTTATCCATGCACTCATTTATTGTGAGTCTAAGCTCATTTCGTAACTTCTTTCCCTGAAGATCAGCTCTTCACGTCCTTGGGTCCTTTGCCTTCTGAGAGTTTGGCTGGCTCTTGCTAGCCTGCAAAAGCTCTCTATGCATGAGTGATGTCACTCTTTGTTGATCCTGTGAGTGGTAAATACTTTTCCCCAGGATCTCATTTCAGCAGTGACCCTTTTCTCCCCGTGCACTTAATCTAAAAGAGAACGTTTTATGTGAGGATACTCATTCCAGTTTGGAAGGTGGAGATTCTTACTGACCTGTGAATGTGACTACTTTGAGATGTTTTAGAATAGCAGTAAAAAAAAAAAATAAATAAATAACTCCAGTATTCAGTCAGGGAGACCTTTTTAGGATTAATTTTTATTGATGCATTATGATCTTACACACTAGTAGGGTTCGCTGTGCTGTTTGTAAGTGAACACCACATAATTTGGACAATTTCATCCCACGATACCTGTCCTTTCCCTCCCCCTGGATCCTGTCTTCTGCTTCTAACTGTCTCCCTTCTAATTTCATGAAATTCTCCAACTCCCCCCACCTTTTTTTCTTTCTTGTACCTTCCACATAGGAGAGAAAGTGTATGACCCTTGACTTTCTGAGTCTGGTTTCTTTCACTAAACATAATGCTCTCAAGTTCCATCCTAAAATGGAGAATTTTGAAATCAGATCTCAGAACACACACACACACACACACACACACACACACACTTTTAACAATAATAATTATATCATTCCATTGTTTCCAAGTTTTGCTATGAGCCTGGCATTTCTCACTGGCTCGTTTTTATTCTGCTTGTAGGCATGTGGGTTTTGAAATCAGACCCGTCCTGGTTCTGACAGTCATTTCTGAGCTGGATGACTGTGTGCTGACCAGACCTCACTAAGCCCCTGTTCCTGTCCCCTTGACTGTAAAACAGCCCACAGATGTTACTTCCTCACAGCATTACTAGTGGGGATGGAAATCAGCTAATCCTCCTGGAGCACAGTTTCTGCTGTGTCATGAACAATAAATGTCATTTCTGTCCTCACCGGTGCCACTGTTCCCATAAGTGTGGCAGCTAGCCTGCTCTTTATGGACAAGAACACAAAGCAGGTTCCCGTGAACCACCACCTCCTGCCCCCAGGACACTCCCCAACACCTCTCCCAAGCAGAATCCCCTCCCAGGCAGAGTCCAGGCTGACACCGAAGCCCACCCAAGGCTGCCTCTGCACAGGCACGCTCCTGCTCCAGCGCAGGCCAGAATCCTGCCCTGTGCCAGGGAGTCCTCAGCAGAAACAGCAGGTGCCACCTTGAAGTTCCCAGTGGAACCAACAGTAGGCTGTCTGGAAGTTTCTGGCTTTTCTTTTTAATCTAATTAATTATAAAAGAGAGAGATTCGGTATAACCAGAGAAGTGAAAATCTGTGGTCCAATTAATGAACCTTAGAAACATTATCCTAAGTGGAAGAAGTCAGGCATAAAAGGCCACATATTACATGATTTCTTTTATATAAAATATCTAGAATAGGGATTGAAATAGAAATCAGATTAATGGTTTCCAGGGACTGGGTGGAGTAAGGAATGAGCAGTGACTACTTAATGACTATGAGACTTCTTTTTGTAGTAATGATGATGTTCTAGAATTAAATAAAAGTGATGATCACACATCCTTGTGAATATGCTAAAACCACTGTATACTTTGAATTGTTGAATTTTATGGCTTATGAATTATATATAAATTAAATATTTAGCATTTTGCCTAAAGATGTCTTTGAGGAAAAAAATTAAAACCTACTCTGAGTAAATCAGACAAAAAATGCATGGAAACAATACAAAATTTTATTTCTTACCTTGTTGCTGAGTGTCTCTGTGATACTTTAAGCTTCCCAGATAATTTTTCACAAGCTATAGCAGCTTGAAAGTATAAGGGTCCACTTAGGATATTGGCTCATTTCCAAACTAATGTAGATAGTGTCAACCTTTTCTGCTTCTTTTATAACAGAAATGATCAAGACTGTCTCATTTCTGGAAGGGGTAGTAGGGAAAAGACTTCAGTGGCAGTATACCTCCAAGGTCAACTGAGACAACACCTCAGCCTTAAGGTTAAGCGACATTTGATTTCAGCTGTAATTGTTTATCTGTTTACCTCCATTTGATAAAATTTCCCACTTGGGATGATACAAAAGCTTATTTATTCATTGTACACACCATTAAAGTTTGTATGTTTGATATGCAAAAAAAAAAGAAAATCTGTGGTCCATTTGTGTATAATGAATTGATGAATTGAAGAGCATCCTGCTTTCATGTAAAACTGATTAGAACAAATTTTAAAAAAAAAAAAATAAGTAAAAAAAAAAAAAGAAAGAAAGGGGGAGAGATTCAGAAAATGGCTCACTCTGGACTCAAAAAGAATTATAAAATCAAACAGAAAGAGAATAGAGATGCATTGCTACTGTCATCTCCATCGGATCTCCATGCTTTGACATTTCCCAGTGTGAGTGCGTAATTTCAGAATTCACTTCTTTTAAATCAGTTTTCTTCAAGCCTCACACAACTTAATAGAAGTACCTTAAATTTCTTCTTCTAAACCAGTTCAGTTGGAATCCAAACTGACCCAGATTCGAACTTCAACATAAGACTTCACACTTTTGAGACTGAGATCACTTATTACGATGTTGCTAATGTTGGTGTTATTTTGAAGTTCATAGTTTCAGCCAAAGACAAGAGCTCATGAGTATAATTTCAGTCTAGGCAGACAGAAATTAGAGAATTAAGTGAATTTTTCAGAAAAGCCGAGACATGAGATTTCTAAACCAAAATAAAATTTGAAGAGGTTTACACATAATTATCCTTGGAATTCATTGCTATTTTTTCTGTGATGAAAGGGACCTTATTTATCATTGGAGACTCTTCTGCACATTAAATTTGAGAAGCACTGTTAGAAGATAAGGCAAAGTCCAATTCATGTAGGATTCAGGCTACTTGCAGGCTAGGTGGCCTTGGCCACCTGAGTTAGTTTACAGAGTATAAAATCAGCTTGACTTGTGCACAAGGTAGTTTTGAAAATGTTCATATGAGAGGTCTTTTCAATGAGCCCAAATTCTTTGATTGAGATCAGCTGGTGTAATGTTCTCTTTAGATTCACAGAAAGAGGGAAGAAATCTCATCAGCAGCTCATTACCTCCATTTACAACCCCAAGGTCCTTTCAGGCTCTAAATTTCTATGTATTCATTCAGCTATTCCATGAATGTTCTTTTCAGCCCCAATTTGTGTCAATGTCAGAATTTGGCAGATCAAATTCCTTTAGTTTCTAATATAGAGGAATAGGAATAGGGGCTGGGGCTGTAGCTCAGTGGCAGAGTGCTTGCCTAGCATGTGTGAGGCACCGGTTTGATCCTCAGCACCACATAAAAATAAACAAATAAAATAAAGGCATTCTGTCCATCTACAACTACAAAAAAAAATTTTTTTAAAAAGGAATAGGAATAATTTGATAAGACACATTATAAGAATAAACTGTTTTTGTGCTTTTACTATCCAAAGCTGTGTCTAAGTCTATATTTGCCTTTTAGGTAAACAACAGTTTTTGTGGTGTGATTCAAAACACAAACTATCGTTGTAGGTGCAGGCAAAATAAATAAACTGAGAAAACTCAGCTTGAAATTTTTTAGTGAATGACGAATGTTATATAAACACTACTGTGAATTTTACAAGAAAAGATAATTGAGGATCTTTCAGTTGAATAAATTTCTTAACAAAAGGATTCACCACAGGATTCCTTTGCAGTGTACCATGTTCATGGAAACTTGCACCCACTCAAAATAACCCTGTTTCATGATGGGAGGTTCCGCTAAATATATGATTCTAACACATCAACAGTCCCTTAAAAAGGATCAGGTGTATCTTAAATCATAACTGAGAGACTCGTTTAAAAGAAACTGGAAATTATAAACAGTGTGCAACATCTAAGGCAAAATTTTGCTCCAATCGAGATAGGAAAGCAAATGTGTGGTAGGTTAACAGGTGACACAGCATATTTGAATAGAACCCTTGCAGAATCTCCAAACTGCTAATTTGCTCATCTCTACACAATCGAGCTTGCAACACAAAGCACCCCATCCATCTTTAAGCATGACAATCTGCTTAAACCCTAGAATAAGCATATTTCTTCAGAAGCCTATGAAATGAGTTTAGGTTGAATTAAACTTCGCCTTCTAAACAAAACAGTTCCTGTTAAAGTTCAGAATCTGAAAGAAAGATGGACTTAGATTTCTTTTACTGTGGTCACTCAGGAACTGCTATCTTTACATAATCTATTATCCTGGGCATTTTTAAGGAATTGCCAGTTAACTTCTCAACATTTCCTCAAAGACGGGGAGCACTTTCTGCTCCTCCTGGACTCTCCTCCACAGAAACTGGGTTGGTTCCTGGGATGAGCTAATGCCAGAAGCACCTTCTGTAAATAGGCCTGTGGCACTCAGCACTTACCTCCTTCAAAAGCAATTAGCTGCCCAGCTGCCCATCAGAAGCCAAGGTCAATGCATTTTTGCATGTCTGCTTAAACTTAAAACAATACATGGCTCCAAGCCAGTGCCCAACACAACATTTGCTAAATGGAGGTAAAACATGATGCTTGTTTATCTGAGCAAAATCCTAAATGGCTCTTAAGGAGACGCTGGTTGAGCATGACTTTCTATTCCTATGATTCACCTATTGCTACAAGATTAAAAGCATCCAAACAGGAAGAGGCAGGACTTTCTGATTTGGTCTGCCGTCATGTGAAAAAACAAAGCAGAAAGATTATCTGGTTTCATTCCATCTTTGTACAGATAAGGAACCTGAGCCTCACAGAGGCTAAGAGACATCACCAGGTCATTCACACCATCTTGAACTGGTGTCCTGGACCTCAGCCTCTGTGCCTAGCCTCCTCTGACTGCCTTTCAGGCCCATCCAGCTGCCAAGGGCTCCGGGGGGGAGCAACTGCCATGCTGTTCAGATCTAACCCAGCTCCTACCACCATCCATGATGTGCTCTTCCCCTGACCCCCATCTTAGCACAGTCACCCCACTTCTCAGGCCAAAACCCAGGACCATCTGGGTTTTCATCTCTACCACCCCGAACACCTGTAACACCACCGGTCCTTTTACTTCCACCCACACAACTCTTTTTGAAGACGAGCATTCTCACCAACTTGGTCCAGCTCAATCTGCCACAGTCACCTGTCCATGCTGTCACTCTTGCACTGACACGTTCTTCTCAGGAGGCAGAACTATCAGTTCAAAATGGAAAGCTGATCATATTATTTCTCCTTCTTAGTCCCCCCTTAACTCCCCAGTTCTCTCATGCCCCTTGCCAGTGTTTTTTGAGTCTCACATTGAATAAAACCCAGAACTCACACCATGGATCACAAAACTGCATATCACAGATTCTCAAAGTAAGTGGCCAGTGTCTCTCAGGGATACCATCTCCTTTCCCTCCCCTTTGAAGTCAGAGTGGGGATCCCTGACTTGATACAGCATGTCATTTTAATAGTCTCACTGGAATACACTTGAATTTCTGCCCAAATATCAAGAAAGAGTTGGGAGGTGAGAAATGATCAAATGCCATGAGACTGACCTGTCCATCTAGTCCTTGTCATGATCTAAGCAGACACTATGACCTAACAGTGGACCTCCTCAGTAAGCACTGTAGGCTCTATGGGATGAAGACTTTGTCCCCAGACTATAGCACAGTTTCAGGATCAAGTGGGACTGAATACATGCTTGTGCCACAGGACAGTAAATGGCTGAAGTTGTGCCTGGCCCATGAAATGCCCAATCACCATGGAGGACATCTTTTCCAGAGCCAGGCATGGATTAGAACTGTCATTAAATGTATCTCTGGGGCTGTCACTCAGTGGCACAGCACTTGCCTGGCATGTGTGAGGCACTGGGTTTGATCCTTAGCACCACCTAAAAATAAACAAATAAAATAAAGGCATTCTGTCCATCTACAGCTACAAAAAAAATTAATAGATAAATAAAATAAAATAAAGGGGTCCAGAGAAAATAGTTAGCCTATAGTCTTTGCTCTGTACCTCTGAAACTTTTGACATGAACACCATGGTACAATTACCACACCACATTTATGTCAAATGTCTTACAGTGTCTTTGGAGCAGCAATATTGATGGTAGTATTGCCAGCTTCACTGCAGATTAGACAATTGAGTCACACACACAAAAGTCAAAGATGTCAACCATGAGAGGGAGCAAAACATCAGCCTGTGAAACCTCGTGATGCCCTGTCCTTTGTCTGCTTGGCTATCCCTTATCTCCTGCCTGCATTTGATGTTTCCAAAGAGTGGCTCATGTCACAGTACTTCTTAAGATAAATTTAATTTCAAGCTACCCCAAGAAGTACCAGGCACTGTCCCAGCCCTGAGAGCAGGGACGAGACCTCCTAACACCTGTCTGTTCAAATCTCTTCATCAGAGCTTTAAACCAGAGCCGTCACAGACAATTCTGTCTCAATGAATGGAAAATATTTCTGGAACTAAATTTAAGCACTCCATTTTCTTGTCAGAGAAGTAATTGTGGCTGTCCGATAAACCAGTTTGAAAATCAAATCTAAATGAGCCAAATTTAAATTTATAAGGGCCTCATTTAACAGGCAATTAATTTTAGGATTCTAATAAAAAGAGGAAAAACCTGCGGACTTCCTGAGCCATTCAAGAGGCTGATAAGGAGATGCTGTGCCTCTCCTCTCAGTGAGGGGAAATGGTCTTTGGACGCCGCCCTCCTCTTGGTTGTGTAATATTGTATATAATACATTCTATTTTAGGGAGGTATTAATTTTACTGAAATTAATTTTTTTCTGAGTATTCACAGGAATATGATGAAATGGTTAGAGCTCAGATGTGGATTGTTGGTTCCAGAATTTTTCTCTTTTATATCACCTCTTGAATCATAGCCTCTAGTGTTTTCTTTTCTCCTCAAAGAATATAAAATGATAAAAATGGTAGGAATTGTAGAGCTCAGCTATATTTTTAGGTTCCATAAATTTCAGTAGGTTTACATGTTATTTCTGATCTATGTCATTTTAATGGGTTTGATGTACAACAAATAAATCTCCAGTCTCACTATAAGCCCATCAAGCAATTCACAACATAAACATTAATTTGCATTTTTTTCAAGAAGAAAATAAAACCTGTTAAAGGGAGGCTAGTTCTGATGCTCAGCTGCTCCTGGATATTTCCACATGACTCACTGTGAAAGGTCACTGAGAGGCGTATGTTTTGCAGCAAGAGCTAGTGACCATGCCAGAGTCCTAGGATTTTCTTCTGTCAGAGCAAATTCAGCCTTTAATATATTTTTAAAAGATTTCACCCACTTGAATCAAATGTATGAAATATGATATGTCAAAGCATTGTAATGTTTTGAACAACCAATAAAAAAAAGATTTCAGAGATCAACTAACACATCCTTGTACTCAACATATTTTTTGTTATCTTTTTTTAATTTTAAGTTGACACATAAAATCCTGCATATTTTTGAGGTTTTATGAGGTTCCGTGAGATGCATGTCTACACAGCCTGAGGTTCAAGCATAACCAGCTCCTCACATGTCTGCCAACTCTCTGTGGTAAAAACATTCAGAATCCTCTTCTACCTTCCTTTGAAATGCAGCACCCATCACCATCCCTGGGAGTCACCCACTGAGTCACACCTGGTGCACAGGGACTTATTTCTCCTAACTCAGTGCCATGGACCAGCATTTCCTCCCCCCATCCCCCAGGAACCTCACCAGCCTCTGGAGACACTGTCCTCCCCTCACCTGCCACAGATAAACTTTTGAGGATCCCACATGAGTGAATGGTGTGGCGGTGGTCTTTCTGTGCTTGTTCCACATAACATGATGTCTCCCAATTCCATTCATGTTGTCAAGATGGCGGGACTCCACCCTTGATGTGGCTGAATAATATTCTACCATGTACACAGGCCAGCCTTTCTGTATTCGTTACTCAGTTGATGAACACCGTTGGTCCCATTTCTTGGCTGGTGGGGACAGTGCTGTAGTGAGTACAGGACTCTCTTGACGTACTTTTCCTTGAATATGCACCGAGCTGTGGGGTAACTGGATTGTAAGGCAGTTCTATTTAATTTTTTTTTAGGAACCCCCCAGTGTTTTCCATGATGATGGCAGTACTATTTACATCCCCGAAGAGTGCAAGGGTTTCCTTTCTCACATCGTTGCTAGCACTTCTCTCTCTCTCTCTCTCTCTCTCTCTCTCTCTCTCTCTCTCTTTCTGTCTTGCATCAGTTGATATCTCACAGTGATTTATTTGCATTTCTCCATGACTAGTGATGTTGAGCATTTTTTTTATTTACCTGTTGCCCATTTGTATGTTGTCTTTTGAGAAATGTCTATTAAGGTCTATTACCCATTTTTTAATTGGACAACGATGATGATGATGATGGTGATGATAATTTGCTGTTGAGTTTCTTATATATTCTGGATAGTAACCCTTATCAGATGGACATTTGGCATATATTTTATCTAATTCTGAAGTCTGTCTGATTCTTCACTTTGTTAGTTTTTTCCCTTTGGAATGTGAAAGCTTGTTAGGTTGACAAATCCCAGTTGTCTATTTTTGCTTTTGTTTCCTGTGATTTGGGAATTTTAACCCCCAAAATCTTTGCCCACTCCAATGTTTAAAAGCATTCCTCTTCATGTTTTGCATTAAAACAATCACCCTGTTTTGAGTTGATACTTCATACTTGATAAGAGACAGGATCTGGTTTCATCCTTCTGCATGTGGACCTGATTTTCTCAGAACCATTCTTTTAGAAAATTGTCCCCAATGTATATTCTTCACACTTGATTGTAGAACAGATGGTTGTAGATTTGTGGGTTGATTTCTAGATTCTCCCCTCTGTTTTATTAGTCTATGTGTCTCTTTTTATGCCTATACCATGATGTTTGATTTCTATAGCTTTGTAGTATTGTGCAATTCCACTTTGTTTTGCTGTGACAAAATATCTGAGAAAAGCAACTTAAAGGACAAAAGATTTGTTTTGGTTCTTAGTTTTTTCGTCCATGGTCACTAGATCCTGTTGGTTTGGGCCTTTGGCAAGCAGAACATCATGGTAGGAAGTGCACAGTGGAACACAGTTACCTGCTAACTTCGTGGTGGCCAAAAAGCAGAGTGGGGGTTATGCAGGGACAAGATGAGGCCTTGAAGGCACACCTCCAAGGACCTACTTATTCCAACAGGCCACACCTGCTAAGTTTCCCCCACCTTCTAATACCCCATGAATTGGTTAATCCATCAATAGATTAATCCATTGATGAGATCACAGCTCTCACGATCCAATCACTTTCCAAAAGCCCCACCTCTGAATACTGCTACATTGGGGACCAAGCCTTCAATTCATGAGCTTTTGAGGAATATTTCATTTCCAAGCCATAATACACATATTTTGAAGTCAGAGAATATAATGTCTACTGTTTTGTTCTTTTTACTCAACATAGCTTTGGCTATCTGGCAGATATTTTTGGTGTGTGTGTGTGTGTGTGTGTGTGTGTGTGTCTAAACAAATTTAAGGATTTTGGGGGGTAGTTCTGCAAATAATGTCACTGGTATTTTCAAAGGGACCACATTGAATCTGTAGATCACTTTGGGTGGCATGAATATTTTAACAAAATTTATCCTTTCAATCCATGAACATGGAGTGCCTTTCCACTTGTGTGTGTGTCCTCTTTGATTTCTTCAATCAATGTTTAGATAGTTTCCATTGTAGAGATCTTTTACCTTTTTGGTTAACTTTATTCTTTGATATTGTTTATATTTTTGTAGTTATTATAAATGGAATTGCTTTTTTTAATTTCCTTTTCAGGTGACTCACAATTGAGAAATATAAATACTTCTGATTTTTGTATGTTGACTTTATACCTTGTAACTCTGCTGAATTTGTTAAGAAGTTTCAATAGTTTTTGGTAAAGTCTTTGGGGTTTGCTCTGCATAAGATCATGCCATCTGCACTCAGCACCCACTTGACATCCTACTTACCATGTGGGTGCCCTTTATTTCTTTACCTTTCCTAGTTGTTCTAGCTAGGATTTTCATACTGTGTTGAATAAAACTTGTGAAAGTGAACATCCTTGTCATGTTCTAGATCTCAGAAAGAAATCTCCAGCTTTTCTCCAATTAGTCTGATGTTAGCTGTCGACTTATTATATGACCTTTATTTGGTTGAGGTATGTTTATTCTGTACCTAATTTGTTCCAAGTTTTTATCATGAAGGAATGTTAAATTTCATCAAACACTTTTTCTGTGTCTATTGAAGTGATCACATGGGTTTTGTCCTTCATTCTGTTGATGTGATATATCATGTTTATTGATTTGAAAATGTTAAACCACTTGATCGTGGTGCATATTCTTTTTCATGTGCTGTTGAATTCAGTTTGTTAGTATTCTGTTAAGGAATTTTTGCATCTGTGCTCATCAAGGATATTGACCTGTAGCTTTCTTCTTAGTAATGCTGGTCTTACGGTAAGAGCTTAGAAGAATTTCCTCTTCTTCAATTTTTAGAAATAATTTAAAAATTATAATCTATATAATTCTAAAATACCATAATTTCATGTATGTTGTGTTTCTATTATCACTTGCTTCAAATTTTTAATTATTTTATTTAAAAGAATTGATGTTAGTTCTTCTTCAGCAGTAAAGACATAGAGTCTTGAACTATTGATGATTGGAGTCTTATTTGGTTTTTGTTCGTTTTTGGAGTTTGTTGCTTTTTATTTTGTGCAGTGCTGGGATTCAAGCCAGGGCCTCACATATTCCAGGCCTGCACTCCACTACTGAGCTACCCACTAGATTTGTGGGTAGCTCAGTAGTGGAGCTTTTTTATTACTGATCTTATCTCAATGCTCATTTTTTGTCTGATCATGTTTTCTGTTTCTTCATGATTCAATCTTTATAAGAGGTATATGTCCAGTAATTTATCCATGTCTTCTAATTTATCAAATTTACTGATGTATATAGTTGATTATCATAGCCTCTAGAATTCCTTCCATTTTTTGAGTGTTAGTGGTAATATCTTTTCTTTCTTTTCTTTTTTTTTTTTTTTTTTTTTGCTCTGACTATTGGAGTCTTCTCTTTTTCTCTTAGCCTCTCTAAAGGTTTCTTGCTCTCTGTTAAGTTTCTCTGAAAACTGAATTGTTTCTCTGTGTTTTCTTGAAGTTCATTGAGTTTTCTTAAAACAGCTATTTTGAATTCTCTGAGATACCACTTATATCCATTGCTTTAAGGTAGGTTTCAGGTGTCTTGCTTTGTGGGTTAAATGAGGTTAGGTTCCCTGAAAGTTCTTGATGCTTGATGGCATATGACAACATCCATGCATTGAAGGATCAGGTATGTAGTCCAATGTTCATAATTTGGCTTTGTGTCTATGCTTCCAGAAATTCTAAGCAAGCTGTTTATTGTGTCCTCTGAGTCTGTGGTCATGCCTTGATTTCAGCACTAGATGGCACCCTAAATTCAGGTTTGCCATGAGCCCACAGTTGGAGTGTTGTCACTGTTTTAGTAATAGAGGATGCCCCTTGCCTAAATTTTTTGTAAGTCTGCAGTTGATGTACTATACATGATGGACAGGGGTAGTGCCTAAAGAGAGCAGTCCAACCTCCACCTGAGGCCTCCACCTGAGGCCACAGTTGGCCCAAACACCTCATATATAATCACCGACTGTGTTCAGGCACTGCAGGATTCTGCCCAGAATGGGCCTCACTGTGGAGGGTCCATGCCTGGGCACCAAATGCTGGGTCACGCTTGGAGCCCACAGCTTGATGAGGTCAGTACCAGAGCCAAGAACAAGGCCCATGCTGCTATTTCCTGCCTACTCCTAGGGTTTGGTTGTGGCCTGACACTAGAGCGACCAGCCAGAGAGGATGCTACAGCACGGGTCCATCTCACTGGGTTGCAGGTCCTCGAGCCCTGGACTGGGGGCAAGGTCTAAGAGGTTCTGCCCAGTGTTGAGTTTCACTGGCAGGCCCAGCACTCAGCTCCAAGTTAACAGCCCTACACTCACTTCCCTGCTGAAACTGGCGAACGATGGAATCGTTCTGAGCTGAGCTGCCTGAGGTTGGAGAGGATTGGTGGAAGCAGTCCCTCAGTTGCTGTTGAGCTGAGTCACACCTGAGCCCCCTGCAGGCTAGTGCATGACTGGCACCAGAGCAGACTGAAATCAAGGTCCATCTCCCTGAGGCTGTAAGTTCCTGTCTGCCTCAGGCTGGATCCAGAAGCTTTGTCCATGAGCACAGGCCTGAGGTACGAGCGTTGGGGCTCTGCCCAGCACTGGGCACTGAATTCCCTCCCCCATCTCCCCAGGATGTGTCCCTGCCTGAGTTGGAGCAGGGTGTGGACAATTCTGTCCTCCTGCCTTCTTTAGCGAGCACATCTTTTCTTGATATGCCAAAGCCAGGTACTGCACTCGCACAGGTTTCCTTAGCTCTTGTGAAGATGAGTTCACATGTGACTCAAACAATCAAGTTTCATCCTGCCCTAACCCCTTCGATGTGTTTTTAAACTAATCCAATGCTTTTCTTTCTTTTTTTTTTTTTCTTTTTCATTTTGAAATAAATTCTTGAAGGAAACCAAACTTAAACTCTTTGCAGTAGTGTGTGTACTTACTTTTTTGTTTTTTCCACTTCTGCTCCCAGGACTGAAGGGCTCCCTCCAAAGGCTGCAGCTGGAGTATGTGGACGTCGTCTTTGCAAACCGTCCAGACAGCAACACGCCCATGGAAGGTGAGTGAAGAGAGTCCATAGAAAATTCTAGAACTATCGATTCCAGCTTGAGGGCTCAGTCTACTCACAGTTGGAAATGAAATATATACAGACTAGTCTGACTGAATAAGAAAAATGGAAAACTCTCTGATGGGTTCCTTTAGGCTCAGTATTTCCCCTGACAGCCAAGGCTGTGACGTCTCCGTTTTTCTCTCCTAGCACTGAAGGCATTAGGCTGTGACTCCTGTTGGTTAGTGCTCTTTTTTTTTCCTGGTTTATTTCACTTTTGTGATCTTATCAACTAAAACAATGAAATTAATTGGAGGGGGAGACTGTAACTGGCCATCATTATTTCAGAGTGAGTCCTCTGGGGGACCTGTATTTTACAATGACTCCAAGTCTGATTAGCTTCCAACCTGTGGTGACAAGCGCTAGTGGTACCCTGAGAGGAGGCTGGGCAGGAGGGACCACTCTAAATAAGACGCCTCACCGTAGTTTTGATGTAGGTCCTGGAGAAGCCGAGACGTCCTATCTCCTTTCTATTATGACTGCCAGAAGAACACAGCTTATTCGTAAAACAAGATGTTCTTCAATTGACATTTGTTTGCCAAACCTATTTAGGACGATTGAGAAAGAAGATGGTTTGAGAGGATAATGTAAAGTATATTCTAATTAGTTGAGGTTCATCATCGAGGTTGTCATTTAACTGAGACGACAGAGAGTGGAGATATGGGGAAAGAGAAGGGATGTTTGGGTGATTTGAGTTTTACAATGTGATATGGTTTATCAATTTTTCAAAGAATTAGAATAAAATTGCACTGAGGGTAATTTTTGTCTTTGATCATCTGAAAGGAAGTGAAGGGTCGTATGATAAATGGGGTTCTGTTGATATTTATTCTTGCTGTAGGGTTATAGAATTTATAGAAAAGTATAGATGATCAAAGAACATATGGATGGCAATTATGAGCATAAGCAATTTCATGGAACATGTTTATGTATAAAATTTTCTCCTAGAATTTTCTGCTTTCTTGATTCTGGGTAAATTAGGAGTTAAATGCAGCATCCCTGTTGGGAACTATCCATGGAAATGACATAAGATTGCATATCTTTGTCAGAGAAGAGATCAGGTGGTTGATAAAGCAAACCATAAACATTTCATTAGTATACAAAGTTATCATTGCAAGGATAATATATCAGATCATTCTCAATGACACACTAAAACAGCACTAAAGCTAGTCAGAAAAAAGCATCAAATAAAATGCCACTTAGAAGCACTAAAGTGGCTTCACAGTTTAAGTGCCTTGTGACTATTTTCCTCTTTGGAACTGTGTCCTTAGCAATTACACCATGTGCATTTACAGGACAGCAGACCCTATGAGAGTCTTCAGGAATTTTTTTCCCCTATCTCAACCCTACCTTTAATTTTAGGGATATATTGTAGCAGTCTCTCAAACAGGAATCATAATTTGCACCGCGTGTGTGTGCGTGTGTGTGTGTGTGTGTAGGAAATTTTCAAACTATGCTACACTAGCAAGATAATGGTGTCTCTTATGTAAACACTCATCATGTGTTGAAATGCCTTAGAAGGGAGCTTCAAAGTATTAAAACAAAAATAGATTACTGCTGTCTGTAACTGAGGCAGTGTCTTGCTTCTGCTGGACTTAGAGAAAATTTATACTCTCCCTAAGTTTCTCACATAAACCTCCACAAAGAGAGATAGGAAGCTAGTCTATGATGAGTCATTGTCCAGACTCAGAAGCAGAAGGCAGGATATTAAGAAATGGAGATTGGCCACGGGTGGGTAAGGGCCAGGAGCGTGGTAACAGGGCAGGAGGTCACCTGCTGGCCTGCACGCCTGGTGAGAGGCCCACCCCAGCGGGCCCACCACGCTCTGAGGATTCTTTTGGAGAACTCAGCAAAGGTGCTCCATGGGCGGTGCTCACCTGCTAGACGGAAACAGCCCTCAGAAATGGTGTCCTCCAACTCAGGGTACCTGTCGGTCCCAGGTGGACCCCGTGGAAATGCCAGAGCTTGGGACTAGTCTCTGGAAACACGTTCTTTACAATTAATTTTTTCCTGCTTTACTATAACAGAGAAAAGTCCTGCTCAAGACACAGGAAGCAAAGAGACAAGGTGGACCTGGCTGCATCTGCTCCTCCAAACCTCGGGGACAGATGAAGTCTTCGCTATTTCTGGATTCCATGTTGTTAAGATTTGTTTTTTGCAATGATTTGGTAAATTGTGTGTGTGTGCGTAAAAGGAAGCTGTATATATGCAGTGAGATTTACCCAAAGAGGTAGACGCCCCTAGAGTTTCTACAGCTTACATAAGGTAAATGTTGTAATAACCAAAGTTACCCTTCAAAACCCATCAGTAACTGTTATTCAGTGTTACTCTACAGCCATTAGTTATTTGTTTAATTTCTTCACCAGATACAGTGACAAAACCACCATCAGATACTTGTCAGCACTTTGTTCCTAATGGCAGGGGAATCCTTAATCTCGTTCACACAGTTTTCTCCTTCCGACAGCTCACAGTGGCTATTTTAGGCTCAGTGACATCCATCTCTATTTAATACAGGCAATGGCATAGTGATTGCCAATCACGCGTGGTCTAACATTCATGCATAAAATCTGCATGTATAAACCGCAGATCCTCAGCCTCTGCAGATGGTTCCAGCCACTCCTTGTCAACTCCATGAAGTCACAACACACACTGACTTACAATTTTCCTGAAGCATTTATATTACACCTGGGGACCCAAGCACTTTCCAGTTGAGAGCCCAGCCCAAGTCAACTCTCTCATGCCCATCACTGATTACCCATTGGCATGGCATTCAAGAGTGCGGATCTAGCCCAGATCTAACCCTGCAAATGGCCAGGGTCACATGTGCCCACATCGGCATCTCCAAGTCACATTTCAAAGGACTTCCGCTTGAACGTGCCTAGAGTTCCATCCCCACTGGTGTGATTCGTACACCCTGGGACGATGTTCATCGGGGATTCCTAAATTAAACCAGGATGAGTTCCATCCAGTTTCTGCAATGCCATGTACAACCAACGGAGCCAGAAAAAAGCCCAGCAGCAGCGTCTCCCTCACCATCTCCTGGCCTCCCAGAGCCAATTAGCCTCAGCCTCCCACTCTTCCCTGGAAAACCAGCATGCAAAGAGCAAGCTCCACAGTGGATGGCTGTGAATGCCAAGGGTTCGGTGGGTAGGAAGGCGCAAAGCACTTCCCCGCAATCTGCCACCCAGCAGCAGCACAATCAGACCGTGTAGGGCCAGGGGGAGACGTTCCTGACAGCAGAGGGGTACTCTCTCCTCTGTCCTGCTCGTTCGTTTTTTTCTGGTTCACCTAGTAGTAAGTCATTTTTTCTTTCCCAGCATCTGCCTCGCCATCTGTCTCTGCTACGATATCTGGCATGTTTTCCAGCCCTAGGAAAAAATCAGCCCCGCATCCCATTTCTTCTTTCTTATGACACTGTCCCTCCCGGTGGAATTACTCCTCGTTCCTTATGCTCTATGAAACCCAAACGCACAGCTGCCTCACCTTCATGAATCCCCAGTGTGTATTTCCACGTCTTCTCTCACCAGACAAGAAAAAGTCCAGGGCACCCGAAGTCGTGCTGGATGTAGGAAGACGGCACCTGGGGACTGTGCTAGGCGTCTGGATCCCAAACGCCAGGCTCCATTCCCTGCTCCAGGAAGAAAGTGATGGAGTTGACTATGGCTGGAAAGGAGACTGCCGAAGGTGCTGCTCGTGAGCGGCAGCAAAGAAAGGAGACCTGGTTCAGTGGGTCAGCCTTGTAAAATGTCCTTGTCTCAGAATAGGATGATTTTTAAGTTGAATTAAACTTCAAATAATTTTTAATTTAAAAAATACTTGAAGTTGAGTCTCCTTACTTTCTATCTAGAGCTTGTTTGCCCAAACTAGCTAATCTCTTAGAATTCCCGAGTCATTGAATATTATTTCCATACTTGTTACAGTTTGATATTTTATTTTCCTTCTTGGAGATTAGCGCTGGCATCAAGCGACCCAGGTGTCTTAATTTCCAATAAGAGTTAGCTTTACTTACTTCCCATAATTTCAGGTCAAACAGCCCACTCTAGAACAGAAAAGTCTCACTTCCTCCTAAGGCATCTTTTTTAGTGTTGCTATATGCAAACAAGAGCTTACAGAAGGATATTCCGGAATCTAAGATATGCATTGGCAACTCTGAAAATGATAGAAAGAAAAAAAAAACTGCATGCAACATCCCAAACTATCAATATTTTACTCATCCCTGAACACTGAACCTAGGCATTTAACTTCCAAAGTGAAATTTTCAGAACAAATATTTAAACACCTAAAACCTGGAAGAATTACTTAATCACAACTGATAGGCCCATCTGCCTTTACGTTTTATTTTCTTCCCTGGAGGGTGCCCTCAACCTGTCTCAAAAACCACGAGACTAGCAGGGCGCAACGTTGCACACCTATAATCCCAGCAGCTAGGGAGGCTGAGGCAGGAAGATCACCAGTTCAAAGCCAGCCTCAGCAAAAGCAAGGCACTAAATAACTCAGTGAGACCATGTTTCTAAATAAAATGCAAAATAGGGCTGGGAATGTGGCTCAGTGGTGAAGTGCCCCTGAGTTCAATCCTTGGTATCCCCTTCCCCCAACCAAAAAAAAAAAAAAATGAGACTAGCAGGCAGAAGTCTTCTGCAGTAGTATGACCATGCTACCCAACAGGAACATAATGCAAGCCACCTGTGCAGTTGGATGTCCCATTAATCACATTTTAAAAAGAAAGAAATTAATTGCAATATTATTTGTACTTTAACCCCATATATCAAAAAATGCCACATGTATACAATATAAAATTATGAATGAGATAGTTTATATGATTTTTTTTACACTAAGTCTTTGAAATCCATGGGTTCACCTTAATTTGGGCCAGCACATTTCAAGTGCTTGGCCACATGTGACTAGGAGCTGTTCTGTTGGATTACATGGGTCTATAAACTTTATTTCCAGCTTTACAGAGCCGAAGGCACATAATAGGTATTCCACAAATACTTACTGGATGGCTGATTGGATGAATGAAGGAACAAGTTTTGGGGGAATTAAACAAATGAAGCTCTAAGGTTAAATTGATCCAATCTCATATTTCTCTACCTGAAGATCAAGCCGTGACATCCATAAGCATTCTGATATTGGTCCAGTTCAACATATTTCAAGGTGATGTTAAGATGGACAGGTTGTTGGCAAACAGCTCCAAGACACTCTTGCATCCTGCTTCTCCTTATCTGCAAAAACAGGAGCATCCAGGTACTGGGAGCAGAAATGAATGCAGAATGATCCATTAGTGTACAGGTGTCCCCACGGAGCACTGTGTTAAATTAAAATGATTTAACACATTTCATTTATGACCCTGGCCTGGATGCTTCTAGGGGCCTTTGTGTCCATCAGATCAATTTAACCTCCTGGCTTGAAAGACGGAGACAGCTGAGTTTTCAAGAAATTAATTTGGAGAAAATGACTTTCCGGATCCAAGAAGATGAGCCAGACCCTACCAAGCCCGTGGCACAAAAAAAAAAAAAAAAAAAAGTGTTCCAAGTTTACTAAAGGAGTTTATTTCCATTTTAACTGTGAACTCACCAAAATTTTACTGATACTTGAGCCCTATCTTTATCTAATTGGTCTAAAGTAAACTGATACTTCCTCCTTTACAGGACAAGTCATGTCATAAAAAGAGGATTTCATTCCATTCACCCTAGGAAAGATCGTAGGGTGGGGTTGAACTCTTCCAGTCTCTGGTTCGATCCTCTGGACAAGTTCCTGTTTCTGTTCATTGCGGCCTCCTCATTGGAAGAGTGTTTCTGAAGTGTGGACCTGGGCATGAGCTGGACACAGCTTCAAATCCTGACTGCTTCCACCCAACTGTTCACCTGGGCAGGTTCCCTCGGGGCTGAGCCTGCTTCCAACCCCAAATGAAGAGGGGCAGCACGTAGGCACACCTAAGTGAGGCAGCACGTAGGCACAGCCCTACACCAGCCCGGCTCCAGAAGGTCTCGCATGATGCACAGGCAGAGAACCCCCCCACCTTCTCCGAATCTCTTCTCAGACGTAGCCATGGCAGAAGGCAGAGGCCCCGAAACCACAGCAAGATGGAAAGACATCAAGCAAAGCCGGCCAAGCCACAGGGCTGGCAATCGAACTTCCTGTAACTCATTTGTTCTTGTGGAGTTTTTGTTCTCTTCTTTAATTTAGTCATAAATTTTCAGTCATGCCTGAAAGGAGATCCCGTGCCCAGCCTACTTTCAGAGATTTCTCTAGGAAAAAGCCCCCATTTTAGGATTAACTCATTCATTCAGTTGACAACTAAATGAACACCTGCTGTTTATTTAAATGGACATCTGTTGGGACCAAGCACTCTTCTGGGCACAGGGAGAAGCAAAGGGTCATAGGACAGGCAAACAGAAATCTCACTCCTGGGGAAAAAGAAAATAAGAGTAGAGTTACATTCCATGATGATAATAGTGTGAGAAAAAGATAAATCCCAGCAGGGTAGGAAAGTGTGGGGCAGACTTTAGATAGGGGGATCAAGAAGATATTGGGGAATAGATTGGCTCCCACAAATAGAATGGGTATGGCTTTAGAGTTAGACCCCAGGTCAAGGCCTCCTTCTGTTGCTAGCTAATTGATCTTTGGCAAGGTAATAAACTTCTCCATTTTCTTGTCTGTAAAACGCAGGTCATACTAGCCACTCTATAGGGTCAGTGTGAGGATTATTTGAGATAAAATATGCAAAATGCTTTGGGTGACTGCTCAAAAAGGAAGAGCTATCAATCTGAGTCTGGTGGCTCACACTTGTAATCCCAGCCAAGACAGAGGATCACAAGTTCAAAGCCAGCCTCAGCAACTTGGCAAGGCCCTATCTCAAAATAAAAAAATAAAAAGGGCTGGGGATGTGGCTCTGTGGTTAAGTGCCCCTGGGATTAATCCCTGCCGGCCCCCAGAAAAAATATAAGAGCCATCAGTTTTGTTTTGGTTACTGTTTGCATAGTCAAAGGGTAGCCCTTTGTAAATTTTTCACCTAAGAAACTGCCTCGATACAATGCAGTCTCTGAACATCCACCAGTAATCCTAGAGGTTTCAAGAAAGCTCACACCAAAAAAAGTAAGACGCATGAATCACAACGTTTATCGAATCAATTAAAATGCATCATGAGGAGTCAGAGGAGAGATAGGGGCAGCTAAAACAATTAGGATAAACCCCAAGGGTGTGGAAGGAGCCAGGTACCCAGCCCTGAGGGCGCGCGGTGCTGACCTGACCTCTCTGCCATGGTGGGTTTCACGGCGTGCTTCCATGAGGACCAGATTTGAGGTTTGAGCAAGCGAGTGCAGACCAGGTGCCCAGGTCACAGAACCCTTGGTCTTGGAAACTCCTAGGGCAATCAGCTGGAACTCACAGCTAAGGACTTCGTGCATTTCCTCTGCAAAGGATTTTCAAGGAATGGGGGTCACCAGGAGATGGCTGATTTAGTTGCCATGGGTTCCACTGTACTTACTCTATTTCATTTTGTGTGTGTGTGTGTGTGTGTGTGTACCGTGGTGCTGGGGATCGAACCCAGGGCCTTGTGCATTCAAGGCAAGCATTCTACCAACTGAGCTATGTCCCTGAATCCCCAGCCCATACTTACTCTATTTCAAAAGTGTGTGTGAATGTGTTGTGATACTGCGTCTGCCCATCGGTCCCCCTGTCCCCGCACTCTCCACGGTGGTCAGTCATCCCTGCTCCTTCCTGTGCCTTCTCTGCCTTCTCACCAGTCTCTTGCTTCTCTGCCTGGTGTTGTCACCCTCTGGTTCATCTCTTTGACCCTCTTGAGCAGAACTGAATGATCTTAAGTAACACAGTGAATTCTCCACTCAGAGTTGCTGGTATGCAGCCTCAGTTCTGAAGAATCTTCTAGGCCTGATGAAAACATTCCAGAGTTCACAGAGGCCCCAGAGTGCTGAATGTGGACCGCCCTGGTGTGCAGCCCTGGGTAACACACGATTTCTTCCATCTGGGTTCCATAGTGAGAGCTGAGCTTTAGAAAAACTGCCTTTAGAGCACCCTGAAAAGGTGATGGCCCAGGCTGCAGAAAACCTGTGAAGACCAGCTCTGAAGACAACTGTTCCGGAAGGCACTCTGGTAGCATGGCGCTCTACTTTGTGCTTTTGTTGGAAATGAGAATTCCCAGCCTCATTCCATGAAGTCTGGTGGTGGGGATCCTGGGAAGGACTGGCTGTGCTGATAGTCTATGGACTTCAGCTGCTTTGCCTCCCGTCCCCTGTTCTTCTCACATCTTCGCTCAGTGGTGAGGTAGAGATCCAGCCTCTAACCTGAGAGCCTCAAGGAGAAACCAGGCGGGCCGTCCGTCTGGGCCTTCACACCTCCCGTCATGCATCCTGGACTTCACATTTGTAAAGCAGCTTCTCTCTTCTTTTTTCCTTAAATCATTTTTGGTTAAGAAAAGAGGGAGAGAAGAGCTCCTTCTGTTCCCCAGCTATCAGGTGGAAACAGCTGCTCGGGCTCTGTGACTGGCTGCACCTGCTCTGTGAGTTGGCACGTCCCTGAAGGTGTCTGGGATGCTGACAAGACAGTTCCACATCCTGAGAACCCATCTACTCAGCCTCGGGAAGGTTCTGGGAGTTTCTTATTGTGCTATGGCCATCTACAGCCACAGGGGCAGGGACTGGAGACAGCGCTGCCACCTGGAGCTCGTGGGCCACACAGGTGAGGCTGGAAGTCCTGCAGCTCCAGGCCCTTCCACAGGCTGGCACAGTGGGGTGAGCAGAGCCGCCTGTGTCCTTGCTAACCTCTAATGCCCATCCAAGGTCATAAGCCAATACCTTCTAGGCTCCTTCTCTGTGCACAAAAAGAAGTAATAAGAGAGGCAGTGGTTTTATTCAACTCCTCCTGGGAGTTTAATGTGTTGTGAAAACACAGTCTGAGGGCGGAAGTGCTGGTGTCAGGTCTGTGCCCTTGGCTGAGCTGCTGGGGTTCTCTGTGTCTCGGTTCTGCACTTGTAAGACGGGAAGGGCTGACTTCCGTCCTCCGGCTATTCCAACACTGTTGTAAGGATTAAAAAGATCCCATAAGTGGAAATTGTAATGCCCAGTACAAATGATTTGAGGCTGAGGTTGCTGCCATTCGGTGTTTGCACTCGTAGGAACACAGATGCCTAATGACAGGTGACAACCACGGCTTGGCCGCTGACAGGAGGTGCTAGAGGGAGGTGACAAGCCTTTGCATACTTGCAAAAAGAACTGGGCAAGATCTGGTCCATGGCTCTTTCCTCCTCCACTTTTTATTTTAAGAAGTTAAAAATCTGCAAAAAAAAGTTCAGAGAATCAACCCCCAATACCCTTGAGGTGCACTTACAAATTTGTGCAGTGTTTGGCCTTTATTTTGCCCTCTCTTGCTCAGTGTGACATTTCTCCTGAGGAAAAGGCTCCCTTCTCTGTGAGCAGGGGACAGTCATCACACTCAGGAAACTTAACTCGATGCACAACTGCTGCTCACCATCACTGTTCCCACTGTCTATTATGTCCTTTCTGGGATTTATTTGTTCACTGTTGAGGGGGCCATGAGTTGATGAAGAGTCCCACCATGGGGACAGGGGTAGGGGGCAGCTCAGTGGTAGACACTTGCCTAGGAAGCCTGGGGCCCTGTGTTTGGTTCCCAGCACCACACGCAGGCACACAAAACAATCCCACAGCACGTCGACTGTCATGGCTATTTAATCTCTTTTAATCTGAAATGAGCTCCAGGTGGCAGCTCTGTCTCCAGTCCCTGCCCCTGTGGCTGCAGATGGCCATAGCACAATAAGAAACTTCCAGAACCTTTTTCCTCTTGAATGACACTGACATTTTCTTTGAATCCAGGCCAGTTGCTTTGGAGACCATCTCGGTCTGGATTTGCCTGGTTGCTTTTTTGTGTAGACTAAGCTTGGGTGTTTGGTGTAAGAAGCCCACACAGGCAATGCTGGGTACTCTTTGGTGTGTCTTCCAAGGCCCCGGGATAACTGTGTCCCTTCACTGTTAGTGTTAGGGTTGACCACTGGGTCAGGGTAAGGTCCACTGTGATGGTGTTGCTCTAAACCTGTGACTAATGAATAATCTTGGGTGCGATTCTTTGAAACCATGTGAGCAGCCTGGTCCCCATCCCCCTATTTCAGCATCCACAGAGGACCCCTGGGCTTATTTCCTAATTCTACTGACCCTTTCCTACTGGTGAGCTGGCCTTCTGTAAGAGGACCTTTACCTTCACCCCTGCCCCTTGATGGCTTCAGGAACATAGAGTTTGAGGGAGAGAAGAGACTCTAGTTGAGAAGGGCAAATCTAAAACAAACTGCTGTGAGCCCCATCAGACCGGGAGGGGGCTGCCCCTGGGCCACCTGCTTGACTTGGGTAGGAGCTTTCAACTGGCCTTTCAAGGCCGACGAGTACCATGGGTGGCCTGGGGATGACTCTGGAGTGGAGAAATGGGCACACCTGCCTTGAAGGTCAGCTGCAAAAGTGACCAGAAGGGCACCTGTGAAGGACACCTTTAAGAGCTCCCTGAGTAGGGTTGTCTGGGCTCCCAGACCTCCTGGAGGGTTGAGGCTAGAGCCAAGAGCATGGGAAAGAGGTAGAAAGTAGAAAAGGAGAGAAACCAATTGTGCCTTGAGCTGCTCCCTCCTGCTGCAGGCTTCAAGCCTACTTAGGTCCCCAGCTGGGAAAGGAAGACGAATTTGAGTCTGGAGGCAAGGCCAGCAGGTGATGCAGGAACACAAGGGTGATGATGCAGACTCGAGTCTTGCTCCTTCCCCACAGTGGTTACAGACGCTCCAACACCTGACTGCAAATCCACTGACTTGAGTTACACATGCAAAAAAAAAAAAAAAAAAAAATGAGTCTTCCTAGTAGGTTCAGAAAACAAATTTGTCCACATATAGGACAAACCACTGTGTGCAAGTCACTGGAAGCTTAGAAAAACCCATGCACTCAAGATTCAAGTCCCAAGGCTGGGATATAGCTTATCTGATAGAGTGCTTGCCCTGAATGCACAAAGCCTCCAGGTTCAACCCCCAGCACCACAAAAAAATTTTAAAAATAAAATAAATTTCAAAAAAGATCCAAGTCTCCACAAATTACAGAATTGTTTTAGTGAGCTTTTTCACTACTGTGACTAAAGGACCTCACCAGAACAACTGTACAGAAGGAAATGTTTACTTGGGTGCTCACGGTTTCAGAGGTCTCAGTCCATAGACAGCTGGCTCCATTCCTTGGGGCTTGAGGTGAGGCTGAACATCAATCATGGCAGAAGAGTGTGGCAGAGGGAAGCAACTCACATCATGATCAGGAAGCAGAGAAGAGACTCTACTTGCCAGGTACAAATATATACCCCAAAGCCACACCCCCATGCCCACCTCCTCAGCCACACCCCACCACTTCAGTTACCATCAGTTAACCCCTATCAGGGGATTGATTCACTGATTGGGTTAAGACTCTCACAACCCAATCATTTCTCCTCTGAACCTTCTTGCACTGTCTCATGTGAGCTTTTGGGGACACCTCACATCCAAACCATAACAGGAATGAAGCAGTTGGCCACCTGGAAAACATGCACACAGTATACTGGCCTCCCTCCTCCCCTACCATTTCTGCACCCACAAACCCTCTCAGGATCTGAACACACAGCTTCCACCTGGGGAGTAACTGTCACACTAAAGTCACAGAAAACGTAGGTGCCACAGAACCTGCCCTTCCTTCCTCAGTGTATCCCTAGGCTGAGTCTTGCTGGTTTGTATAGGGATGAAAGGGGGCTGTGTTGTGACGGCTTCTACTAAAGCCAGGTGTACAAAACCAGGATGCTTTCACACTCAATCTTTAAAATCCAAACATAGTCAGCCCTGAATTTACTTACCTAAGAAAATGAGTTGTTGTTTTTAAAGGCCAGTGGATGAAAGGAATGGGTACAGAAAGTGGTCAGAAGGGAGAGAAAGCCGACTGGGATCCCAAAGTTCTCTTTCATTTTCTCATAAACCTACAGAATGCACTGTAAATGTGACCAGTAGCCTCAGGATGGCCCAGAAAGGAGCATGGCAGAGCCCCAACACCCAGGCCCCAACCCAGCTTACTCGTTCATTCATACTCGGCTGACATTTACCCAGTGCCCATGGTGCACCACGGGATGCAGGCAGTGTACCAGGGGAAGAGACAGACAAGCTCCCCACCCCGTGGGACAGTCCATCCACTGGAGGAGACAGGAAAGAACAGCAAAACAGTAACAAGCTCAACCATGTCGGATGCTAGAAGGGGCCAGGCGTTAGAGAAAGTTGGAGGTGGAAGGAGGCGGCTGTACTGAGGATGAGGTGGCTGGAGAAAGTGAGGGCTGAACAGGCTGAAGGAGCAAGTGGGCAGCCAGGGGAGCCATGGGAGGCTGTTCCTGTGGCCACAACAGTGCAGAGGCCCTGAGGGGGGACGAGTCTGTCATGTCTGAGGAACTTCAGGGAGACCAACGAGGGGGGCACATGTAGGGAATGACTTGAGGGAGATGACAGGGGCCGAGCTGTCCGGGACAAGGGAGGCCTGGATGGACCTCCAGCTTTCTCTGCAGATGGACTGTGAGGAATGAGCATGGGAGCCATCTGAGTGAGGTGACAGTGGCTCAGCTAGAACCAGCCGTGCCGTGTGAGGGGGTGAGCCTGGATGCAAACAGGGTTGTGTATGAGACTGACAGGAAGAGAAGAGTGAAGAAGGACTCCACGTCCCTGGAAGGACTCCGCGTCCCTGGAGGACTCCATCCATGTCCTCATTTGCAAAGCGAGCAACAGGGCAATCAGCACAGAGCTGGAGCCCAGAGGCTCTTAAGCAGAGGGACGCTGGACATGGGGCTGGGAGAGCTGCAGACTTTACAAAGAGGGAGAAAGAGAATGAGATCAGGAAGTTTGATTCTCCACTCAAGTGCAGGTCACCAGCAGCCAGGCCACACCTTCCTTGGAGAAAATCGGAGAAATTTTTTAGGAGAATATTCATTGTTTCAGAAAAAGTTCTAATAGATACCGGTATGGTTATAGACAAAAATCCCCCAAAGGGAAACACTACACGTGCCCCACAGTGGGCACTGCAAGATCCCACGGTGAATTCACTAGTGGACAGGCATCGTCCACAAGCAGTTTAGTGCCTTACTCTTCAACATGATCAGAGACCAGGATCACCTACTTTCAAAGAAGGCCTCCAACAGAAAGCTCAAATAAACAGGGGGAAAGCCAGAGAAATACAGAGAGAGAGAAGATTTAAGGAAACCATCATATATGTAAAGAAAAACTTTGCTAATGTTTTGGAGCTTTCTGATGGTATAGAATAGAGTTTGCATATGCTTTTATGATAAAGCCAAGGCCATCTAACACCGCTTGCTCCTGTGGCCACGTCAGGGCATCTTGTAGGAGAAGCACTGCTTTACCACAAGGAAGTTCCCCAGCCTCCTACAAAGGAGAAACCGGGGAGTGGCCATCTCTGAGAGAGGCCAGGAAAGACCCTCAGAAATAGGAAGGAAAGCCCCAGGGAAAGAGACCCCTGGCTCTGGGTACTGGCCAACATGCAGAGCAGTGAGCCAGGACAGGAAAAGCACGCTGGACACCCCAGGGGGACCCAGGAGAGAGCTGCCTCCCCTGCTGTCATTTCCACAGGGAAAGTTGCCCAGTGCTGTGAGGCCAGTCTCACTGTTGCCCACGGAGCAGTAGAAGCCTGGCTTTAGAGCAGTGCGGGTTGGTAGCTCCTCTTGACCCAGTAGTTCACTGTCAGAAGGCTGAGGAAATCATCCTACTTCACCATGTCAAGTTTTAAAAAGTTGCCTTTGGGTTGATTGCCAGGCACTGGACAAGTTAGATGAGACAAGGGAGGGACATGGGAGGCCTGGCTGAACCTCCAGCTTGCCCTGCAGATGGGCTATAGGGAATGAGAGAGGCCTCATTTGGAGGTTTGACCTCACTGGGATGAAGATGGCATCTCCCAAGACAGAACCCAGGAGGGCAGCCAGATGGCCCACACTATTAGGGGAGCAGGACCTATTGCTCCCCATGAGAGCTGGACTGCACTGCTGGAGAGAACCTCAGTAGGTCAATATGCTTCAAGCTAATCCATCTCCGCCAAGTTGCTTGCCTTATTCTTTCATCCACAAGACAATGTTGCTTTTTAAGTAGAGTTAAATGCCTGTCCAAGAAGCCAATACACAGAGAGTTGTATAACTAAAGAGTTCCAGACAGGATAATAGAAGCAGCAGCTAAATGTCAAGATTTTACATCTGTCTATCTGACCAAAGAGGATGGCATTCACACAATTTAAAAGATCAGAAATATACTACTGGAATCAGACAGCTATAATGCAGTGACAGATGCTCCCAAGCATAAAAATAACTGTTCCACTGGTAACAGGCACAGAAACATTGGATACCAGGTAGAACTGGCAGGTTTGGCTACATTTATTTTTTATGCAGCTCAATGAACATTTGAAAAACAATTCTTTAGCTAATGTTGTGCCTCTTACATTTGCTTTTGACATGCCCAAAGGCTGGTTCCTTCACTTGATAGAAATATTATTAACTTTCAATGTGCTTCAAATAGCATTATCAAGAGTGGGCATGAAATACAAATGTGGATGAAGAGAAATGGAAAAGATGTTTTGCTTCATTTTGTTTTAGCATAGGGTTGGTGCCTGGTGCTGGCACTAGAGGGAAATTCAAAACTGGATCCATAAAGTTTTCATCCTTTTGAGCCTTGATTTCTTTAAGCACAAGGTAGATGTATAATAACACTGGCCAAGTCATTGGCTCATATGGCCCAAGCAGTGAAGTCCCAGGAATCTTGCTTGAAATGATGAGGCCAAGGGCTAGGCTCCACTGGTACCAGGAAGCCCAGTCTCAGCCACCACCCACAGCTGCCCTGATGCCCCAGGGCAAACAACCAGGGACAGCAGAACAGAGGCTTGGAAAACAAGTTGTCCCCAGCAACTTGCTGGGACAACCATTCCTCAAGCACGCGTGACCACACTTCTAGGACCTCACCTCTTTCGTGACTCTAAGGACATCCAGCTGAGTTTTCAATCACTTCCTCCACCAAAAATAAAAGCCCTAATTGATGCACCACGTAGTTAGAGATGGCCTCATTTCTCAGTAAGAAAAACTGCAACCCAAAGCTCAAGATCAAAATGAAAAGCGAATAATTCTTGAAGCTATCATCTCTAGACCTGTTAAATGTCACAGTTGAATGAGGAGAATCTGTAACTTCTATCACATCGCTGTGTGTTGCTGATTAGGTCTTGTTTCCACGTGCCAGAACTTCCTTCTGCCATAATTATTTCTGATATACCAGAAGGGTTTCATTTAGTTATTCTAAAATTAGGATAAACTTGTTCTATCACTTGTACCTACATAGCAGGTTAATTTCCTTATTTCTGCATGCATTCTGTAGATTATTCATCAGGTACATTCACTGGGGAATAAAACGGGTTATTCAAAATCAGATGTTCAAGGAAATATATTCATTCGTGGCAGTGATGAGCAATTGGTAACTCTTGCTTTGAGAATTTTCCAGATTGAAATCATCTTGGCTTTGTTCTATGGTAGAATTTGAGGGGCTTAGCTGACTACACACCAGTGTACTAGCCGGGACCACAGCAGCAGACTCCAGCTCAGCTGAGACAGCCTTCCAGCCAGGCCAGCTCCCTCACCACGCTCCTGGATTTCTAAAAGATTCAGAATCCTTCTCAGCAGACACCAGTGTGATGGGGGCATTCACACGAGCATGAGCTCCTGTCCCTTCCCACTCTCCTCTCAGGAAAGTGGGACTCACCTCGAACCTTCCACTTTATCGTGTAGATGACAGAGAGGGAAAGAGACTTAGAAGCCGGGGGGGTGCGGGGGATGCCCTAGGGAAAGGACGGAGGGCCCCCCTGAGAGGAAGGAGAAGAAGAGGAGAGAGCAAAACACCTGTCCAGGCAGGAAAGAAGAAACCCACCAGGGAAGTAGGAACAAAATGCGTTAAATGTGCAAGGACTACATGGGGAGATACATAAAACTTTATAAGGCCTTGTAAACCCACAGTATCTATAAAGAACACATCATTTATAGGAGATGGAATAAAATGTTAATGTCCTAAAGATGTGGATTCTGCTAAAATGATCTATTCCAACCTTAATCCACATTTTTTAAATAGTTTGATAAGCTAATTTTATAACTTATCAGGAAGAGTAAAGGGCCAAGGAGAGCTGAGATCAGTCCTGAAGATAAGCAAAGTGGAAGGGAGGACTTGCCCGTTGAACAACCCTCACCTCAAAATCTGAATTCCAAAATGCTCCTAAATCCAAACCTTCTTGAGGCCAAGTTCAAATGCCCAGATTCAAAAACTCAAAATCTGAACCCCTTCTGTTCTGGAGCAATTTGGATAGGAAGGGATGCTCCACATTTGGAGACTCCAGAAACAGACACTAGCAGCCAGGCCACACCTGTCATCCCAGAGACTCAGAAGGCTGAGGCAGGAGGATCGCAAGTTCAAGGACAGCCACAGGAACTTAGCCAGACCCTTTCTCAAAAATAAAGAATAAATAAATAAAAAGGGCTGGGGATATAGCTCAGTGGTATAGCACCCCTGGGTTCCATTTCCAGAAAAAAAAAAGGAAAGACAAAGAAACAGAGCTTAGTATTTATGAAACTTTGACAATACATGCTGCAGTGGTCTATAATCAGTGGGAAGCCAGGACCATCTAGTATTAGGAAACTAGGAACATTGTACAACCCTGGAATTTCAGTTTACTTAGGTTTGCTTATTTAACTTCACTTATTCATTGCCTTGTTCCAGACAAAACAATGAGTTTACTTACTCTTTTTAAAAATATATATATTTTTTTTTCAATCACTGGAATTCATTCCACTCCTCACGAGTCCTATAGAACTTGACCACAGTACATTGTCCTCTGTACTGGTCATGGATACCACCCCGTTTCTTGAGGACAGTAAATGTCTCCCCAGTTGCTACCATTTGGTGTTTTTTTTTTTTTTTTTTAAAGAGAGAGAGAGAGAGAGAATTTTAATATTTATTTAGTTAGTTAGTTATTGGCAGACACAACATCTTTGTATGTGGTGCTGAGGATCGAACCCGGGCCGCACACATGCCAGGCGAGCACGCTACTGCTTGAGCCACATCCCCAGCCCCCATTTGGTGTTAAGCACACGTAGCCATTACACGGACAGCCGGGAGTCACCAGGTTTTCCTCTGTCGTGGTGGGTCCATGGCAAGACAGCGTTGGGGGGATAGGTGCACTTTTATGACTCACATTCTGTGTCACTCCTTCCTGGAGAGTGTCCGCAGGCAGCCATGGTCTAGGTGAGAAGCTGGACAGACCAGCTGGGGTAATAAGAGGATTAGGGGAGCCAAGGGCAAGGGGAATTGAACAGAAGGAGGCCTTTGCCTTGGGCCGATCACTTGGCCATTCCTGTCTGGGGGATGGTAGCTGCCTCGGGAGGAAGAAGCAAGAACAGTGAGAGCAGCAGCATCTCAGGGCCTCCCTCTGCAGAGGGCACTGGGCCAAGCGTGAGCAGAGTCCCTTTTAGGCAGCCCGTGTCCGTCCCAGACAGGTCACCGCAAGGCCAGCTCGTACTTCAGGGCGCTTCTCTTATGTCCAGTTGCTCCGATGGGATTTTTAAGTCCTGGAGTTTTACTTGGTGTGAAACAAGGTGACAGACGGGGCTGGCGGGAAGGATCACTGTGGGGGAAGGAAACTCGGGGTGAGGTGTCCTTAATCTAAAACTCCAAAATCTGAAAAGTTCCAAAATCCAAAACGTTTTGAGCACTGGCAGGACACCATGAATGGAAAACTAGCCCTGAGCTCACGTGGTGGGGACAGTCGACCCAGGTGCGCTAGTGACCTTGTGTACACTACCTTCAGTTGCCTTTGGGCTGGGCAACCAAGGTGTCTATGGAATTTGGTGATGTCTTGTTATGTGAATTCAAATATGATAAAAAAAATTTTTTTTTTAATCTGAATATGAAATATTTCAGGTCTTGAGCATTTAGAAATAGTAGTGGTCAGCCTGAGACACGGAACAGAAGTCCTAAGAACCTGCCTCTCCACCCTGCCCATCGACTCTTTCCAGGGGGCAGCTGGGCAATGAGCAGCCAAGCTGTTTGAACGCAGCGGATGCGGAGGTGGTCTGCACCTCACTGTGACCTCGGGGGGCTTACCCACAACAGCTGTTGTTTAGGACCTGGGGACCTCTGGCAAAAGTGAGACTGAACGGGTCTCAGTTCAACAACACAATCCACCTTCCAGAGTAAGGCTCTGGAATTGTGTGTGGACAAGATCAGAAGCTCCTGTCAGAGGGAAGAGTGTGAGGACCTGTGCCCTCTATGGAGGGCTGGGGGTGGGGGACAGTGCAGTGTCCTCAGAGACATTAAACTGCCTCCATTCTTGGCTCAGATTTCTGAACAAGGTTGCATTTCTCCAGGTGAGGAGGGTTTTGCTGACTTGGCTTGCAGCGCAAATTCTTATCTGGTCTCTTGAATCTGGTCTGTTCTTATCCAGGCTTGTTTTGGGGAAGCCCCAGTCTAGAAAGCCTAATCTCGGAAAAACTGTTTTGTGAAGACCATTCTTCTCCACGCTTCGTCAGTAGGACACAGACCAAAACCCTTTATTTCGCTTCCTCTGTCTGTCTCTTTCAGTCACTGGATTTGAGGTTTTCAGGGAACCAAAAAGATTGCTTGTGTTTCTCAAATGACTCAGGCACATCATGAACTGAGTCATCAGCATGTTAAATGCAAAGGAAGGGATGGAACTACCACATACCAGCCGCCCACAAATACACGAGGAGTCACTGAGGCAAACGTCCTGAGAGTTTTCTGTCCCCAACTCACCTTCTCCCACACTGCACTAGGCACAAAGCCTTGCAGGATGACCAGTCATCTTCAAAGCCACCTCCTGAGGTCTTGTCTAAGTGACTTTGTCTTTATGAGTCAGGTTCTTTGTCAAATAAAATGGAAGTTAAAATATTAGCCACCTAAACAGTTATTAAGAAGATTACATACTGCTCATCAATATCGATCTGCTCCTGAATCCTGGTGTGTATTCTATACAGTGAATGGAGCCAGGTCCTCCTGAGACAGTCAGCAAACCGTTAAGGACTTTGGCTCCTGGTTCATGCTAAGTTATGACTCCCTCCGTTTGAGTTCAAGTTTCCGATCCTGTGGGGAAAACAGTCTTCTATCTCCAGGCACTAAGATGAGCACCCACAGAGGTCTCCTCAGCACCCAAGAGGGGCCAAGAGGAAATCGCTAAGCTACAGAGAAGCAATTACAAAGCACCACACTAGCCGCTTCTGCTGCTACAACAGAAGGTGGCTAATAACAGACAGCTCAAGTAAATAAAGGTTGGGCCCAGGCCTAGACCTACTTTTTTTGGGACTGGGAATTAAATCCAAGGGCACTTAACCACTAAACCACAACCTCAGCCCTTGTTATTTTTTATTTTGAGACAGGATCTCACTAAGCTGCTTAGGGCCTCCCTAAATTGTTGAGGCTGGCTTTGAATTTTCGATCCTCCTGCCTCTGCCTCCTGGGATTACAGGCGTGCGCCACCATGCACAACTAAACTCACTTTCACTAGTGTTCACTGCTCTTCTGATGCAGCAGCCCTGTGTCATACTAGCATCTCAGTTCCAGTCTGATCCTTGCCTCTGACAAAGATAGGATCCTGGCATCTGTCAGAATTGAACCATGTGACCCCACCAACACAGAACCACATTTCCCTCCACCTGCAGCAACTCCATTAGGTCAAAACTATAACATATTAGTGTTTAAAGCATTAATAAGTATTTAAAGCACTTTAAAGCCTTTGCTGCTTCATAATCTTTCTTTTTTTACTTTATAAAACATGATAACATATTTACAGGAACCTTGGAAAATAGAGAGCAGTTACTGTTTTCTGTTTGTTCTCAGCATTTTCCAAGCAAGCATATTTGAAATATTTACAATTGATTGTAATATTTCAGCTTTTAATTATGCTTAATGTAACTGCCTCCTAGACTATTTCCACATCTACAGAAAGCAGAAACTGCACTGCATTATCTCCAAGATTTATTTTGGTTTTATCCCTTTGTCTCTACATCCATATTAATTTAAGCAAATTTTATTTCACCAAAACACCAATTTCTTCATATTGGATCATTAGCCCCTATGTTCTGTTATTCCTGTAATTATTTCCTTGCAACTTTCAAAGTTCCAGGGGCCATATCGAAACAAAACAACAAGTTTTTGTGAGCTTCCAGGTTTTGCATGAGCTCCAATTAAGAAATTGAAATGTTTATCAAAAATTTTTTCCACTCAAAATAAATAGTAGTATCAATTTCTTTGACATAAAAAGCATATTTTTAAATAAAGATGGCCTGCTACTATTACTGAGAGAAGAATGTCACTAAAACATCAGAATCCCAAGTATTCCTTGGGAGAAAACAGCCAGGGCCACATTCGGTTGCTACTCAGTTGTGCCACGGTCAGACTTCCCGTGATCTCCACATGCTGTCCCATGACAAGGATTGAAAGAGTTCCTCAGGCTCAAGATCATCCCCACTCTCCAGATAGGAGTGGGAAACCCAGATGATCAACTGAACTGCAAGTCAGGGACTGGGGATCCCAGTGCACACCTGGGATCCCAGCAACTCAGGAGGCTGAAGCAGGAGGATCGCAGGTTGGAAGCTAGCCTGAGCAACTTAGTGAGACCCTGTCTCAAAATTTTTAAAAAAATTAATTAAATTAAAATTAAAAGGGCTGGGGATGTAGCTCAGTTTTAGAGCACCCCTCCTGGATTCCATCCTCAGTAGCAAAAAAAGAGTCACCTGCAGAGCTGCTGAGGGTCTGCTCTGCTACAACACAGGGACAGAGAGCAAGCCGTGGTGGGCTGTGAGCCTGGGAGGCCGCACCAGGCTAAAGGACGAGGACACTTTCAACCAGGGGAAGCGTGCTGAGGAGGATTTGGCAGTCTTTTGGTAGTTTAGGCTGTTTTCCTCAAACTTTTGAGATTTGATAGCTAATTTTTAAAAAATTCAAAGGTCTCAGCTACTGTTTCTATCACATTCCCAGGTTGATTCACACTGAAGTGTGTGTGTGTGTGTGTGTGTGTGTGTGTGTGTGTGAGGTAGTGGCTGGATAAGTACTCAGGGGAGTAACCACAGTGAGCACAGGTTAAACTTCTGCATGAAGCAGCAGATTAGAGGAGAGCAGAGGTGGACTACGGAGAATCTGTCCCTGACATGGTTCCCTGGGGAGGAGTAGGGAGTGGCTCTCAAGCTCTACAGTATAGCAGATTTGCTTGCAGGGCTGGTTAAAGGGGGCTGCAGGGTGCCACCCCCAGAACTCATGGTCTTCTAGGTCTGGACTTGCATATGGGACGATTCCATTGCTGCTGACGCCTGTGGCCCAGGGGCCACCCACGAAGGCCACCGAATAACAAGCACAGCAATTCTAAACCCCAGGCTGTTTCCAAAACATGGAGGCTGGGGCCTCATACCAGGACCCCCACAGAACAGAACTCAGTGGAACCGTCTGTGGGTGGCTTTAAAGCCCAGCCCCACCCACGCAGGTGTTGGTAGGGTTCAGGAAGACTGAGCACCCCTAAGCCTTCTGGATTGATGGGGAGTCTGGGCAGGCTCCGATCAGGTCCTAGGTAACAGATTTAACCACCACTTACTGTATCTCTTCACAGAGGCCTGGGAATACAATGGACTGAAGTCCTTTTCCCGCTCAGCATTGACACTCTGCCTAGGACACTTTCAAAGTGCATTTCCACAATACACAAGAAACAGTGTCACTCTGGGGACCAGGTTGATTTCTTTTCTTTCAACAATTCTGCCCCCTAGTGTCCCTTTATGGGAGGACTTGTAAGAGCTCACCTTGCCCACGGTTTCCTTTTGACCAGCTAAACAACTTGGGGCATTTTTCTCTGACATTAAAAAAATAATGAGCTCCTTTAACATGAATTGAAATTAAATCTTCGTTTCGGGCAGGGCGACTCTCCAGCTGCAGCCTCTCAGTTCTCCCGGTCTCCCCTGCTCCCTGTGCCAGGAGGACGAGAACTGGAGGAATCCCGTCCCCATCCCACCAAGCCCCTTCTTCAGACCCAGAGGCCAACAGGCAGTGAGTGAGGAAGGAGCACCGGCCGGGGTGTCCCACGGAGCTCCCCTCCTGTGCTCACTCCTCACACCCTCGTAGGTCACATGCATGGAGCACGGACGTCACCACAGTAGCTCGAGTTTGCCGGAAGAGCCCTACAGACCTGCTAGCCCCTTCTTCACAGAGCATCCCTCCTGCCCAGCTCAGCCTCTTCCACCTCACCCCATCAGTGGCTTTCTTCTGGGTCCCCTTCCCGCTAAGGGCCACAGGGGGCTGTCACCTGGGCCATCCTCACTGTTACACCCTCCGGTCCACTGTGCCTATCCCCCTGTTCTTCTCACCTGCAAACCTCCGGGCCCACCTTCTGCCGTCCCTCCAACCTTGGCCCCACCACACCACCGGAAGGCTCTTCTCAGGGTTTGTGGTCCCCTCCCCGTGGAGGTCAGAGCCAGTGGGTGCTGGCTTGTGCCCTTCTGATTTGGGTGTTCACGATGTTCATGCTGGGCCGCGCTCTGTCTGTTCTTGGTTATCCAATGTCCCTGCTCCCACCCCTGATGGCCCAGCAGGCCTTGCAGGGTCCTCTGTCAGAGGCTGCTCAGAGAGCCTCCTCTTCTCCCTGCAGATCTCCTGGAGCAGGCTCATCCACGGCCCTGACATCATCAGCAGACAGGAAGTGACAGGCCCCATGTCCAGCCTGCACAGTTCGCTGTCTCCTGAGTCCAAATGCCTCATCTCCTCTTAGTATCTCATGAGCGTCTCTGTTTTTCTTGTGTCTAAAGAATCCTTGATTCCCTTCCCAAACCAGTTCCTCCCTCATCTCTGCAAATGGCCTGGGAGACGGCCTTGATTCCTCTCGTTCCCACACTCAGGCTCTGTCTCTCCTGCCAAGGTCCCACTCCAAGCCACCCTCCTCTCCTGCTGGAACGCTGCAGTCCCTCCCGAGATTCCCTGGCCTCCTCCAGGCCTCCCCTTCACACAGGTTCTCAGCACAGGCAGAGGTGGTGTTCTGAAATGGGAACTAGGGTGACAAGATGTGCCATTCCTTTGCCTAAAAAAATAATCAACAATGCCATTAAACTTTGAGTAACATACAAATAACATAGTTTGCCTTCTCAGACTTTGTCTCATACACCTGTCCTTCCTTACTGGGCTCCCGCCATGTGGCTTCTTTCCAGTGAATTCCTTCCAACTGCTGGCATTCACTCTGTCCTTCCACATGCTCTTCCATCTTCCTAAAATGCTCTTCCATGCTCTCCATGACTGGCTCCTTTTTATGCCCCTCAACTCCTCAGTGAGGTCACACTTGCCAGTATTAAACAGGTCTCCCCTTCATTCCCCATCTCAGCCCTCTTATGTCTCCTTCATAGTACTTTGCATTTTCTAATTGCTTGTCTACTTCTCTGGCTTCCCTGCTCAGCTCTAAGCTGGCTGTGTCCAGGGCCTCTGTGTCTGTCTGACAACCTCATATCAACTGGCCTGGTGTCCTGCAGACTCAGTTCTTGAATGTGTGTGCTGAACGAGAGTCTCAGTTGCACTCCACCCTCCCAGCCCTGGTCCAGGCCTTTAATGACCCCCATATGGCCAGGACACCTGACAGTGTTCTGGGCTCAGTTTCCTTGATTTCAGAGACAGACAGAAGAGTCTTGGTTCGGTTTATTGTCTGTGAACTTCTCTGGAGTTTTTCCAACACTTTTGGCTAACCACAGCGTCACCAGCACCCAGAACAGCAGGCTCCTCATAAATCCTGTTGATTGGAGGAACTCCCAGCTCTGAAGGAGGAAGGGGCACTGGCGCAACGGTGGAGAGGTCTAATCTAGGCAGAGGTTCAAATCAGGGTTTTCAGGCTCCAGAGAAGTGGATCGGTGTTCATTTGTATACTAAAAGAGAAGAAAAACAGTTTCTTTTAACTTTTTTTTTTTCATATTTGTTCAATAAGGGAAAATAAACTTCATAGTTTGGTTGCTATGTAAAATCTGATATTTGGGAGACTTTCTCCAAGAAAGAAAAATGTTTAGCTTCTAGTTCAAGTTCTACCCCTGTTGGACAGACAACAGCAAATGAAAGCATTCCCACCTTCCAAGCAGAGAAATGAGGGCAACTTAAAATAGCTGACAGAAGCCAACCACCAAGAACCGAAGACCCCTGACCCTGGCCTTCTACTTCCTAATCCTGTCCCCTATCAGATCAAGCAGGGTTTGCTCCTGAGAAATAAAAATAAGAATAATGGCTTTGAGACAGGGGTTCAGTTCTTCTGAAGGACACTTTAACCTCTGGGTATTCCTGGGACCCAAAGAAGCCCAAGGCCTGTGACCAACTGAAAATGTCACATGTCCCTGCGCCCTGGGAGCTTGGCTGACCTGGCTGTGGACCAAATCCAACCCTGTGTGCTTCCCGCTCCATTGAACCTGAGTCTCTCGGTGCTCCCTGGTGCTGCATCAAGGCTGGCTGGTGCCCAGAGGATCAGCTCAGCCCCAAGTGCTGATGCGTATTCTTGGCTAGAAAATGTGACATCAAGTTGAAACAGCTGATGAGCAAAGAGGCCCTGGGGACATCAGTGACATGGGTTTCTTAGCACAGTGTGCTTAAAGTGGTCAGGAACAGGGTGAGGCCCTGTGAGCTTGGAGTCCCTGAGGTTTCAGCTGTCCGTTCAGCATTTAATATGTTTATCTTTCTGCTAAACACATTGTTATTGAGTCATCTCTATTAAACAGCTACTCGGTGTGGGGCCCAGCGCTGCAAATCCAACACACAAGGCAGGTCTGCTGTCCTCAAGGACCTGCCGCCTGCAAAGTCAAAACAAGGGCTCTCCCTGGCTTCTCGCACACCAGAGCAGGGTACTCAGGTTTAGGTACAGATTCATCGAGAGTTCTTCTATCAGATCAAGAAGCAGCAAGCAACACCAGTAAAAGAGGAGCTTTTAATACCACTTAGTGTTGTTGCTGCAAACCAAAAATGAAATGTCAGTTTTCCCCAAAATACTGTCACCCTCTAGACCACCAAGGTTGCGTGTTGCATAGATTATCATGTTGGCACCGATGCCAGACTAATTGTATTGATCAAACAAGTAAATTTCCAAGCTTTGGAGACGGGGGGAAATGTAACTTTAAGAAGTAGAGAAACTCACAGGATGCTGTTTGGCCTTCCTTAGAAATCGTCCGAGCCATGACGCATGTGATAAACCAAGGCATGGCGATGTACTGGGGCACCTCCAGGTGGAGCGCCATGGAGATCATGGTAGGTTAATTTCCGCTTTTCAATGCCACGGAGCACCTCACTGTTCTCCAGATGCCATGCCTGGAGGTGGGGTCTTTTGCAAACTTCTCATAGTCAAATATGGCAGTGGAATTGTGGGATCGATTCTATCTTTAAAGAGATGGCTGAGGGCTCTAACAGGAATCATGTTGTAGCATGCTCTTTTGTTTCAGGAGGGCAAAGTGACAGCTAACGATATAAGAACAGAGTATTCTAGTTTTCTTATTAAAAAAGACTATATTAATGACAATCCTGTTTATAACACACTAATTACAGATTACAGTTTTATGTTAATCTACTTTTTATTTCTTTAGGAACCTGCAAAGAGTCAAATTACCTTTTCTTTATAATAGTCCATAATTCACAGTTGGACTGATTTTCCCTGGACCTTACTTGATCCAAATCTTCCCAGAGGATGACAGTTCCCCCCTTTCAGCCTTGCTCTTCATGAACTGATGGTCAGAACCTCACCTATAATTTGCCACCCTACCCCTTCCTTGTTTTGACCTCCATGAGGGAAACGTCACCTGCTGCGTCTCCTTTCTCCCTAGGAAGCCTATTCTGTAGCCAGGCAATTCAATATGATCCCGCCCGTGTGTGAACAAGCTGAGTATCATCTTTTCCAGAGAGAGAAGGTGGAGGTCCAACTGCCAGAGCTCTACCATAAAATAGGTAATCGTCAAAATTGCAACTACTGAGTGTGTTTAACAATCGGGGAATCAGGGATTCTGAAAAGTCCCTGTCAAATGATTTCCTGAGTGTCCCTAATTAACATAGGGATGGAAAGAACTGCTCATCCCAGAGACTGTGGTAGAATCAAATGTGCCTGTTTCTAGTCCACAGGGGATCCCTGATGAAAGCCATGTGGTGCCGGGTTTCTGTTCTGGAGACTAAAAGGCTCAGGGGTCACTCCAATAAAACTGGGCTGACTGGACTTCAAAAAATAACCACACAAGAGACACAAATACCTTTTTCTTTGGGGTCGTTGTGACGGCTCCTCTGACCTTAAGGGTCTGCAGAAAGAGAGAGCGACAGCACACCCTGACCCCTTTTATTGAGGAGAAGCTATTCCAATGAGGCAAGGGGTCAGGTTTCAGGGGGCTGAGTATCTTCATGATGTCCACTGTCAGCAGGATGATTGACACCTGGGTAGGCCACACCCAAGGGCACAATAAGAGGAGGGGACACACACAAGGCACTTCCATGGATGATTCTATCCTAAACAGGGCAAGGGGTTATATTACAAAGGAACAGGTGAGTATAGCTCCACCCATGGGGCTGTAGCAAGACACACCCATGCAGGAGACACTGACCCTCACACCCAAGAAGGGTGGAGAAAGCTCTGCCACATTTGTGCAACTGAGCACCTCAGCACCCAGCTAGGGAGTGTGACCCAGTCACATGTAAGGTTGGTCTCACAATGTGGAGTCATAAACTGTGGTTGGCATACAAACTGAACTCCATAGGTGTTCAAAAAACTGCATCCAGGGGCTGGGGATATAGCTCAGTTGGTAGTGTGTTTGCCTTGTATGCACAAGGCCCTGGGTTCAATCCCCAGCACCACACACACACACACACACACACACAAATGCATCCACAATGAGGGGAAGAACTAACAGATAAACTCATCCTTCACAGGGCTTGCTCCAGCCCAGGCATGCATCTCAAGAGTGGAAAACTGAAAAAAAACAAGTGAAAAAAATCACTTATGCCTGGTACTGAGTTAGGTGAAGGGAATTTGATGATAATTAATAAGCCAGGCACTACATGTTTGTTTGGAAATAATTTCAGAGTGAGGGAAAAATATGTGTCTAATAAAAAGAAATGTGGACGTTAAAAGAAACACAAACAAGTCACATTCAGGTTTCTAGACCAAAACAGTTTCCAGAGTTCACTTTCCTCCTCAGAAATGGCAGGAAAATTCTGGGTATTAAAAATAAAAGGATAAAAGTTCAACAGCAGTGATAACTGTTGTTATTGCTGTCACCTGCTGTTACCTACTGAGTGTTCACTGTGCATTAGGCGCTGTGTTCCCACACAGTGGCACAGAATAGCCCAGGGAAGCACCGAAGTTAGTGCAAGTAGAAGTGCCCACACCTCTATCCATGAATTTTGGACATCAAAAGACCATGGCAGGGGCTGGGGATGTGGCTCAGGCGGTGGCGCGCTCGCCTGGCATGCGTGCGGCCCGGGTTCGATCCTCAGCAGCACCACATACCAACAAAGATGTTGTGTCCGCCAAGAACTAAGAAAATAAATAAATAAATAAATGTTAAAATTCTCTCTCTCTGTCCCCCTCTCTCTCTCTCACTCTCTTTAAAAAAAAAAAAAAAGACCATGGCAAAGGGCTGGGGATATAGCTCAGTTGGTAGAGTGCTTGCTTCACATGCACAAGTCCCGGGGTTCAATCCCCAGCACCACCAAAAAAAAAAAAAAAAAAAAAAGAACATGGCAAAGCCACATTTTTAGGCCTGCTTAGGTGGCTCATTCCCAAGAACTGACAGTGCACATTTGGTTGGTTTATAAAAGCATGAAACAATTTGTTAATCCCTAAATTGTGATGGAAAGATGTATGCCAGCATTAACTGATGCATTCAGCCAGTTTTCCCCCAAACCCACCATCTCCTCCCTTAACCCCAGTTTGCATGAGCAACTTTCCATGTGCTCCCTCCACAGGGGTTGGCGCCATGACGTGGTCCCCACTTGCCTGCGGAATCATCTCAGGGAAATATGGAAACGGCGTGCCTGAAAGTTCCAGGGCTTCTCTGAAGGTATTTCTCTCACCTCCTGCAAGGGTCTGGGGGTAGGGAAAGGGGTGATGAGAACGGCCCACGGCAGGGAGGGCCTCCCAGCTCAGGCACACCTTGGCCTTGGCCGTCCTGGCCTCTGTCAGTTCCTCCAGAGGCCTCCGCTGCTGCCAGGCTCCAGTCAGCCCTTCAGAATCTGCCTGCACAGAGAGCTGTCCTCTGGGGACTCAGGGAGAGAGCAGCATCCAGTGACCTGGTTGGACTTGTAGGGCTCAAAGCCCTACAGTTACTTATGCTAAAGAAGGCTTTTCATTCCTTGTTTGAAAACTGACAAAATTTTAAATCCTCTTTCCATGTAAGAGGATCTAATTCTCCTTTTCTTGACAAAACAAAATTTAAGCCGTGGAGGCTTAAGCCACGAGAGGCAAGAGTTGTAGCTGAGTGTGGTTTGAGGTTGGTTCAGGTTTCTGTGCATTGGGGGCCAGGGTAAGGAGCGAGGGCCTCAGGGGACCCACTATGGCTAAGCCCCTCTCTCTGGGCTCTATGACTGGCACCTGTGCAGATGCAATCTGGCCGCTGAGACTTGTGGCTTAACCTCTGTGCTGAGGCATAAGGGTGTTCAAGATTAGGGAACAAGATTGCCTCCACTCACTCATGTCCTGCAGCAGGGCAGCCGGCCGCCCGACCCAGCCCACATGCACCTGGAGCAGCAGAGCCGCAGCACTGAGGTCTTCCCACCCCCACCCTCACCCCCACCCAGGAGGGGCTGCTGCAGGCTCTGCGTCTTTCACTTTCCTTTCTGCCTGTGACAGCTGAGCTTTAGTTTGTTTGTCCTCTAAAGTGGCACAGTATAAATACCTCCTAACATGCTGACGTGGCCCTGGTCCCAGTCTGTACTAGCACAACAGAACTGTCAGAGAACAAAGTCTGCTTCTGAAAAGCCAGCCACGTTCTGAACCGAGAGAAGCCAACAGCACCTTGGGGAAGAAGGAAGAGAGCATCGAGAAGTGCGATTTCACGGAGCACCTACTATGTGCCAGGCACAGGCTGTGTTTCCATTCACAGAGGTCTTTACCAATGGCACAGAAAGCGGTCACAGGTGGCTCTGAGTCAGTTGCAGCTAAGCCAAATTGCTGTAAGGAGTCGCTTGACTCACAGACTTGATAAACTCGCTCATTGAAAATGTCCCAGGGCAAAAAAACTGCATTGGATACACCTAACCTACCAAGCAGCACAGCTCAGCCCAGCCTACCTTCAAGGTGACAAAATCATCTAACACAAAGGCTCTTTTATAATAAAGCGTGGGATCTCTAATTTACTAAAGAACAGAAAGTTGTATGAGCCCACCATCACGGAGGTGAGAAATCCTCAGTCGAACCCTCAAAAGCTGGGGACCGAGCAGGTTTTCTTTCTCAGGCTTTCTGAAAAGTTCAAAGCACTTCTGTGTATGCTGGGCACTTGCTCTCAGGTTCATGGTGTATGAGGGTAGACCTTTTCCAGATACAGAAATGAGAGCACAGAGACATCAGTATCCACCCAAGACATAAACCATACCCATGAAGCTGATGCGGGAACCCTAGTCTCTGATCCAGATTTCTATAGAAAGAAGTAGCTACTCTGTATTAGGAGTGTGATTGCCTAGCTTCTATCACGGCTTGGGAAAAAGCTTGCAAACAGTTGGAAAAGCTTCCATACGTCCACAAAAGGAAACGGAAAACAAAACCAAACAAACAAACAAAAAAAAATGGACATACAAAATGTTTGAAGGTGGCAAAGCCCAAAAGTAACTTGGGAAAGATTTCCATTGTTGGCTTTTATAGTCCACTTGGTATCCACTGGGATGCCCTGGACAGAAAACATTCACAGCTCTCAGAGAGTGAAAGGCAGCGGGTCCCTAAGGCCTCAAGGCTCTGAATTATCAACCACTTTGGAAAGCCACTCGAGTAGAGCTACCAAAGCAAAAAGTAAAAATTAGTAACAAAGAAGCAAACATCAGGGTAGCCTTAGGAATGAATTGGGATGCTCACAGTAGGAAAACAGAAAGAGGAAACTGGGCACACAGATAAAATAAGTTGGCAACTCTCAAGTCCCCTAAAACAGAACAGGTAAGTGGTTCAAATCTCACGTTGGCTCTCGTCACACCCATGAAATAAGATGGTAATGCTTTGTGCCTGTCATAAGCACTTAACTACAGCTGAAGGACAAATCAACTCCACACAAGGAGTACCCCCACATGGCTTTTAGAGGTTTCTGGGCAGCCTCTCTGGCCCTTCACCCTGCAGTGACCTCTGAACCACATGGACAGCTCTGGCTACCCAGCTGAGTGGCATACACTACTGCTTTGGTCCATTAGACAGTTCCACGTGGAAGTCGCCTGGGTGCAGTCGTGCCTAATGGACTCTGTCCTCACCACAGAGCCAGTCAGGAGCCAGGGCATTATCTCAGAGGCGTCCTTTCCTCCCTCGCCCGTCCAACAGGGCTCGAGTCCCGCAGCCCACACCTGACTCTCCCTGCCCAGTTTGGGCGGATTCTCTTCACCTCTTACCAGGTTTCCATCCAAACACGCTGTACTCTCTGCACTTTCTGCCTTCTCCTCCATCCTCCTGAAACCCTCCTCTTCCCTAAAACCATAGCTACCAGCTGTCACCAGGGCCTTGCCCTTGTCACCATACACACTGCCTAGCATGTCCAGCTGCCAGTGACAGAATTCAAGGCAAACAAGCCAAATCCAAGGGGAGCTCCATTTGTTCAGGGAGACGCCTTGGGAAGGCCGGAGCAGGGCTGGCCCCGTGGAGACTCTACCTGTGGACTTGAACATGACTCTCCAGCTCCGCCGTGTCTCTGAACACGGGATCATCTTCTTCTACTACACATAGATCTTGTCCGTGAAGCCTGGAGCATGAGAACTGATGGCTGCAGATTTAACCCTTAAGGGCATGGGACCAAGAGATAAGAGGTCTTTACCAACTGCACACCAGACAGGACTAGCCAGGGTTAGGTCACATGCCAACCTGTGAGGCCAACAACAGGGGCCAGGAGGGCAAAGGGCTGTGATCAGCTCAGGTCGTACACATTTTGCTGGGGTACTTTCCAGAAGGTGACAGTTTCAACATGGCCTGTAATAGAATCATCAAGCGGGGAGGGGCTAACCACAAAACACTTCTCCTGTTACGGGATGATGATCTGCAGATACTTCCAGAAGGAAACTGAAGAACTCATACAGAACCTGGCACATCACAGAGCCAGGAGCTCAGTAAATGTCAGACAAATGCAGTGAATCAAAATGGAAGGTCCACAAAGTAGGATCCAGAGACCAGTTGTGCGGTCGAGGTAGAAATTTTAAATAGAAATGAACAGTGTAATGAAATTTATGGGCAGCTCTTCCCTGATGCTAGCCAAATGCTTTTTAGGAAAAGAAAGAAAGAAATTGAAAATATGCACCCATTTGTCAAAGGAAAAGAGGGAACGGCAACCCAGGTGTATGGAGGTAGAGTGAAGGGTCCTGGGGACAGGTGGTCGCATGGGGAGACCTAGTGTGTTGCACATTTCCATTAACTCTGGCGTTCTACCTGGAGATCTCAACCTCAACAGCAAAGACTCTGTTGCTTTGGGTCAAAGACTTGGATGCTTAGAACTGGCCGATCATCTTGGATACCAAATCATCCAGACAAGGTCTGGACACGGCTCTGCATCTCCTGCCGAGCCCCCATGGGGATGAACCAGGGCCATGAGGGGTCTTGGGGAGGGTGTCACAGGCTCTTCGCATCCCAGCAGCGTTACCTATGAAAGGGGCACACAGGGTTGGTGACCCTAGTGCTGGGGAGGGCAAAGACACAGCTTTGGGAAGTTCAGAGCCATGTGACCTGTTTACTAGCCCATTAGCTAAAGTGTGGATAAGGCTCGTCTCATTGGTTCTTTGACAAATATTTATTGAGCATCGACCTGGCCCACCCCTGTGCTGCGTGTTGAAGATGCAGGGGTGGAGGGGCAGTCTTGACCGCAAGCCGCAGCTCAGGAACTTGCTAGAGAGTCAGACTCAGGAAGGAGCTATGAACACAATCATGGTGGAGTCCCCAGGACTGTGGCAAAGTCGCCCGCCCTGGGGAGTAGCGTCTGGCTCCGTCTGCAAGGCTGACCGGGGCAGCTCACCCTGTGCAGTCTGGCCTCTCCGGTTTCACTGCCATGCTGGCCAAGCCCCTGCTCTGAGCAGCTTGCGGTCAGGACTGAAGCCGCAGATGAAGAAGCCCTCCTGGCCTTCGCTCCTTCAGTTTAGGAAGGCCAGCCTGCAAGGGGACAAGTGTCCAAACAGGGCTGGAGGAGACTTCATCTCAATCCCCCGGTTAATGCCCACAACAGCAAGCTGGGCTGACTCTCCTCATAGCCACAGCCCCACCAGCCTTCCCTCAGAAGAGCGGTCCACTCCCATGTTTAGTCAACATTTCAATTAAGCCTCATCTCCTTCTGCCAACATTTTCTTACTTAGAGCAGTTAAAGCTGATGTTTTGTTTTTTGTTTTGTACCAGGAATGGAACCCTGGGGTGCTTAACCACTAAGCCACATCTCCAGCCTTTTTTATTATTTATTTATTTCATTTTGAGACAGGGTCTTGTTATGTTGCTTAGGACCTCACTAAGTTGCCAAGGCTGGCCCCAAACTTGAAATTCTCCTGCCTCAGCCTCTTGAGTCACTGGGATTACAGGCTGTCACCATGCCTGGCTAAAAGCTGTTTATTTCCAAAATACTTTTGCTTGTTTTGATGTGAAGAAAGCAGTATAAACACTGTGCACCTACTATTTTAAAATCCTAACTGCCTTATAGATTCCCCTGAGGGGGATTCATGGGACTGAGGGTGAAAGAGAGGTATTCAATAAATAAGCTTGATGTTTATTACTTTCAGAAGTCTGTCTCTCAGTATGGTGTGTGTGCATAATATACAAAATTCATATCTATGCATTCACACACACATAACTTGGAACCCAATCCTAAGAAAAATACTCCATTGTATGTAGGATTTCAAAAATGGAGTTCAGGCAGGGCACAGTGGCACATGCCTATTATCCCAGGAGCTTGGGAGGCTGAGGCAAGAGGATCTCAAGTTCAAAGCCAGCCTCAGCAACTTAGCAAGGCCCTAAGCAACTCAGCAGACAACCTGTCTCTAAATAAAATATAAACAAGGGCTGGAGATGAGGCTCAGTGGTTAAGTGCCCCTGGGTTCAAGCCCGGATACCAAAAATAAATAAATAAATAAAAATAATGGAGTTCAGGCGTTGGGGATGTGGCCGAGTGGTAGAGTGATTGCCTGGCATGTGTGAGGACCTGGGTTCGACCCCTGGCACCACACACACAAAAAAAGGAGTTTGATAAGATTGATGAATAAATCAACCAATTTTTTATGTGCACAGCATATATAGAAACCTCAGGAACTCTTCTAGTTGTAATAAAAAGCTATTGTTCAAAATCATTGTCTATTAATTTGCAAATCTGTTTTTGATTAAAATAACAGACATTTTAATTTTGAAGAAGGACATGTTTTGAAAAACATGATAGACTTTTTTTCATTGACATATGAATAACATCAAGGAGAAACTTCATATTTATAAAGCAAACACTGAATTTTAAATATTTTTAACATTTTTTAATTAATGTTTTTATTTATCTATGACAGCGGAATGCATTACAATTCTTATTCCACATATAGAGCACTATTTTTCATATCTCTGATGTATATAAATAGGGCACTATTTTTCATATTTCTGATATATAAAGTATATTCACACCAACTCGTGTCTTCATACCTGTACTTTGGATAATAATGACCATCACATTCTACCATCATTAATAACCCCCTGTCCTCTCCCTTCCCCTCACACCCCTCTGCCCTGTCTAATAGAATTTGCAAATCTTTTTTTTGTTGTTGTTTTCTATTTGGACGACATTGCGAGCTGCTGGTCCCGGGAAGGCATTCTGAGGCCTCAGCGAGCACTGGTGTCCTTCCCATGGGCAGTGAGTCATCCAGGGCTCCCTGATGTGGCAGTGCCCTGGTCCAGGAGGGCCAGCGGTAGATCGCGGGCTCACTGTGCACAGCTGTCCACCCACCACTGGCACCCGCTGTCATGGTTGGAGAGAAGCTCCAGGCCACCTTCCTCTGGAAGAAGCCAGGAAAACTCTTGGCCGTTTCCCCAAGCAAATTCTCAAGCAAGGAGCCAGACCATAAGCCTTTGAGATCCAGGAGGCGACGGCACTGGGGCGGCTTGCCCTTCTTTCTGCATCTGCAAAATTATTCCAAAAATCACAACAAAACAAGGCGGTTTCCCTTTGCTTCAGAAATACTCTTAGAATAATGAAAAGAATACTTAAAACAAAAGGCCGCAGCCCTCTGGGAGGACGGGGTGCCGTGGCCCACCACCACCACGGCTCTCTGCTGCCTCTGCAGAAGTGGCAGTCTGTGCTGGGAGTGATGTCACAGACATGCCACAGAGAAAGAAGGGCCACACTGCCGCGGCGTGACGACTTTCTCTTATGTTCACAAAAACAGGCTAACATTCTTCCTCATGTTCTTTTGCTTTGGGAGTTGCTGCTTAGAGCTAGCTTTGTGTGGAAGGAACTATTATTCCCTCCTTCACAGTGAGAACAGAGCCTTCTAGAAAGTAGGGCATTGAGAAGCTCTCAAAGACTTTTATGTTTAGGAAATGAGGCTCCCTGCACAGTCTACAGATCAGGGTCAGGTTCTTCCCACCGGTTTGAAATGTCAAATGCCTTTACTCTTTACGTTTTCGTAGTTCACACGATAGGCAACACACATTTGGGGAAGTCTTTACCCAGTTCAGAATTTTTAAATGTGCTTGACGTCTGTCGGGTATACTACATCTGCTTCTAGGAGCGGAGGAAGCCACCAGTCAGTCTCCTTAAACAAGGAGGTGGAGGTTAGGAGTGGACCCCAGGCAGGAGAGGAGATGAGAATGTAAGGTGGTTTGTTTGTTTAAGCAGAAAACTTGGCAACCTGCCTTCTCCATCAGGGAAACAGCATAGACCTGGGTAAAATGTCAATTCCATTTTTTTTTTTTTTTTTTTTGCGACATTCTAAAACTGGGCTACCTCACTAAGCCTTTCTTCTCCTGGGCAGACAAGGGTCCACCTGCCTACATCTCCGTGTCCATATTTTTAGAGCTTTGTGCCCTCTGATCAACGTGCATGGTGAACATGAGTGGAAGTTGATCTTCTGAACCAGGGAACAGGATCAAGGTCATGGGAACATCTATCTCTTTGCATAGAAACATAAGCGTCTTCTCACTGCAAAGCACAGGGGTCAAGACGACCCGGGATTCACCGAGGGTCTTGTAGTTGGTTGAATTATGACCCTCGAGGTCACGTCCCCACCAGACACTATCACTGAAATGTTTCCCCGCTGTGCTTCTCCCCAGTGCTACCAGTGGCTGAAGGAAAGGATCGTCAGTGAGGAAGGCAGGAAGCAGCAGAACAAGCTGAAGGACCTCTCTCCCATCGCTGAGCGCCTGGGGTGCACACTGCCTCAGCTTGCAGTCGGTGAGGAGATTGCTGGGGGTGTCTGGGGGGTCTCCCTGTTTTCTACTGCTGACCCACAGCCCCTTTTCGCAGAAGTGTCTCCTATAGGGGCAGACAGATTCAGAGGCGTAAATTCCTGCTAAATACAACATAAAGTGAGTCCTCCAGGTTCCCCAGAACTTTCTATATGCAAAACTACTTTTCTCACCTCTTTACCCCGGCTGCTTAGAACGCAGTTCAGATGAGAGGAGGTCAGTGGGAACACAGGCGTCCTCACCAGAGTCAGAGGTGAACTGTGGAGTGACACCCACATCCCACTGGTCGGATTTCCTCCCCTGCTGAGGCAGAGCCAGGGTTGGTGTGAGAAACAGCTGCTACTGAGGCCCAGGGCTCCCTAACCCAGAGAGGTGGCTTTGTACATGGAGTGCATCAAAGTTCAGGGTCACCGGTCACAACTGAAAGCCACATAGGATGGCACTGTCCAAAAGCAAGATAATACAAACCACATACTCAATTTCCAAGTTGCTAGTGACCCATAGTTAAAAAATAAAACAGAGCTGGGCATGGTGGTGCACACCTGTAATCCCAGAAGCACGGGAGGCTAAGGCAGGAGGATGGCAAGTTTAAGGCCAGCCTCAGCAAATTAGCAAGGCCCTAAGCTACTTAGTGAGACCTTGTCTCAAAATTAAAAATATAAAAAGGTTGGGATGTGGCTCAGTGGTACAGCAATCCCTGGTATCAAAAAAAAAATGAAAAAGGAAAAAGGAAACAGGTGAAATTTATTTTAATAATGGATTTTATTTACTACAATATACAGTATATGTTATTTCAGCTTGTAATACATTTCTTTAAATGACTGAGATATTTTACACCTCCAGCACATTCCAGTTCAGGCTCCACACATCTCAAACACTCAACAGTCCCACATAGTTAATGGCTACACTTTGGGCAGAAAGGCGTGTGGGCTCTCAGTTCTGACTGCAGGTATTTGCCAGGCAGCACAACAAGCACTTAGTATGCACTGTCTCATCTCCTCAGTCATTAAAACGATCCTGCGAGGTGCACTGCGGTAGCCCTAGCTCACAGACATAGACCGAGGACTTGCTAGAATTCACATGGTAACTGAGAGAGGGGGAAAATGCATGCCACTCCCAAAAAAAAATATCCTATGGATGAAGGAATGACAGGAATTGGGACAAATAGGTACAGTGACCCAAAGCCCGTGATAAGGTCTACACAAGTAAAATAATCCAATAGAACATTTGCTAGTGCCTTGACCCTTCTGAGGTTAGAAGTCAGAGAAATGTTAGTTGCAGTTAACAGAAACAGAAAAACAGAAATGGGAGGTGGTTTTAGAGAGAGGAAATACCATATGCCTAAATATGACTTGCTTAATCCCATCTTTAAAAAAAAAAAAATCAAAGAAGAGCCAGGGAGATAGCCTAGTGATACGGCACTTGCCTAGCATACAGGAGGCCCTCGGTTCAATCCCCATTACTATATAAAAAAAAAAAATAACAACAACAAAAAATAGTTTTAAAAATCAAAGAATAGGGGCTGGGGATATAGCTCAGTTGGTAGAGTGCCTTCCTCGGATGCACAAGGCCCTGGGTTTGATCCCCAGCACCATAAAAAATAAGTAAATATAAAGAATATATTTAACGTGATTAGCTACATCTCTACAGCTTTAACAAGCAAAGTAAAACATACCAGTCACTTGACCAAGTCAGGTTACTCAACCTGATAAAATGGTTTCAATACATTTCTTACAAACTTGCTGAGTTGCAGGAAATTGTATATGTAAAGCAAGGAGTAGGCAGCTGCTCAGTAAGTGGTGAGGAAGATGTACTAGACACCCTGGACTTGATGTTCTCCCCGCTCCTAGCCTGGCACGTGGCCAGAGTAAATGCAGAGAGAAATGCATTTTGCAATCAGTGTGTTCTTGATGGCAATATGAACTGAGCAGTTGTCTCTGCACCCATGGATTTGACCACCCACGTGCATGGTGTTAGGTACAAGAGTCAGCTAGAGGTGACCTAAAGCACCTGGGACGTGCGTGCAGATGCTTGCCATTTTGTACAAAGGACTTGAATGTCCTGGGATTTTTGTGTCCTGAAGGGGAGTGCCCGGAACCAATTTCGCAAGAACAACAAAGACCAACAGCTTTAAATTTAGTTCTGAAAGAGATGGAAAAACACCGTCTTCCTGGAGGAAATCTTCATAAAATTCAGACTTTCACTGGTTGTTAGACATACAGGAAAGATCCTCTGCACAAGTCTGACTTAAATTAAAACATGCTTTTCCCCCTTTTCCTCCCTCTATGCCCCCAGATGTCTTTCTTGCCTGTCATTTTTTTCTTCTTTCTTTATAAACAAGTAGTTTTGGTTTTAACCACAGAACTTTCAGAACCAAAAGGGAAGTGATATTCAGCCATAAATCCTTTGATCTGCAAGGACGGTGTGGGAGGGGAGCTCTTCTGGCAAGAAGTAAACTACTAGATCCCCAGGTCACACCTGCACCCAGGCCAACACCCATCCTGGGTGCAGTAAGCAAACACCCTGAATGTGCCTGCTGTTAACTGTGGTGCAGGATGCTAGTACCCAGAATCACCTGAAGGTGGCGCCATGGGGCTAGCCAGCCCTGCCTGGTGATTTGGCTGCCCTGCAGCCTGCAGGGGAACCAGCTGCTGTTGACATCAGGTAGTTCTGAGCAGTGATTTGCCCAGGGCCCCATTAGACTCAGAGCACCACTAGGGCCAAGGAGAGTTACAAGTGCAAACAGGAAATAATGAAGCCAAAAAGAGGTGCAGGACAGATCACTTGGATTGCTACCTTCACAGAGCACTCTCTTGACCGCATGGAAAAGACAGTGATTGCCATAAAAGGCCCGGGCATGGTGACTCTTACGAGTATCAGTCGGCAGACAGCAGGGCCTGGAGCAAATGGGGCAGAAGAAGTGCCAGGGTGTGCTCCAACGATCCGTGCCTGTTTATTCAACAAACACTTAATAAGTGCTACTATGTGCCAGGTGCTGAGCAGGATGCTGGGCATCCAACTGCCAATTAGCCCATCTCACAGCCTGGTGGGCAAGTCAAGAAAACAAACAGATAGTTTGAATACAGTGTCAAAGTACTGGGAAGGGAATGGGCAGCCAGGGAAGTGAAGAGCAGGACACCCAACCCCACTTGCAATTCAGGTAGGACTTGGGGAGGAAGGCATTTCCCCTGGGGAATCTCAAAGGGTGCCCAGGCAGTGAAGCAGAGGCCGCGGGCCCCACATTGCAGGCAATGGATTAAAAAGCATTTGATGTTCACTTTAAATACGTAACTTTTTTGGCTTGTAAATTCTACCTCAATAAAGTTGTTCATTTGTTTTTTTTTTTTTTAAGAAAACCATAATAGTCCCCAGAGCAGAAAGAGAAAAATTAAAAGTGGGGCTTTAAGGGTAATTTGATAATCAACACAGGAGTGTCAGAGAAGGTTGGCAGGTAAGTGGAAATGAAGGGACCAGACCCTGGGGTCTAGGAGGACCGCAGGCAACAGAGGAGGAAAGCAAGACCACGCACCAAATGTTAAGGCAGGAGAAGAATGTGCTTTAAGGGTGGGCAGTGGGATAGACACCCCAGTACTGGGGCCAAGCCACAGGTAGAAGGCAGAAGAGCCCTAGACCCACAGGCAAGTACACAGATTCCATCCACCTTCTCTGTAGCAGGGGTGCTGTTCGGTGTTTAGCCCCAGAGCACTGTGTATCCTCCACAGGAAAAGTTAGTTTTAGCTGCCACCAGCTTGGCTATGGTTGGTGTTCGCTATAGTTGGTGATTGTGAGCTCTGTGACACCCTGACCCACATCTTCTTCATCTCTTCCCAGCGTGGTGCCTGAGGAACGAGGGCGTGAGCTCCGTGCTTCTGGGATCATCCACTCCCGAGCAGCTCATCGAAAACCTCGGTGCCATTCAGGCAAGTCCTGCAGTGGGTCCTGTCTCTCCCACCTGTCCTGGGGGTGGGCACAAAGGCATAAGAAGCAATAAACAAGTCCTGGGTTCGAAGACCCAGAGTGGTCCTCTGCTGATCAACAGGCAAAATTCCCAGAGCTCGCTTCTCATCAGGGCCTATCTCTGAGGGACTCGTGTCCCAGGTGCACCTGGCAACTGACCTCAGGCCCTAACATGAAGCCTGCCTAATGACAAGCTTGCAATGTGACAGGCATGGGACACGGCACACACCACTTATTCACTTGTTCCTTCCACAAATATTTATTGCCAACCAGCTGTGTGCCAAGCCCGCCTTTCTGATCTCCAAGCTCCCTGCATTTCTTCCTCCTCATCCTACATTCAGGACAATGGAATTGCTGTAACTGCTTCTAGGCCCCTGGGGACACAGACTTGTGTCTTCCTTTCCAGGTGGTTGTTGTATTTTTTGTTTTCTTTTTTTGTTTGTAATCAGCATATTAAGGAGACATTCATATGTTTTAAGAATTGCTTAAATTCTGATATCCAGATTTAAGAATGATGGCTTTTCAACATGCAATTAAAGCCATTCCACACATGTGCCAGACACCAACACCACATACAACTACCTTGGAGCACAAGGTAACTGTATGGGTTAAAGTAAGCCTGTGACATACCTAAGGAACACCTTCCTATATGCAGACTACCTCTCCATGTACAGGTCTCTTCTCTTTTATGTCTGTGACCCAGCTCTGGAATTCACTATGAGGGCTTACTATGGTCCAAAGAGAAGGGAAAATAATGTAACCAGGACTAGTCACCATAGTTTTCTATATATATATGTGTGTGTATATATACATTTTTTTTAAAAAATGGCACAACAGAAGGGAATGCAATTCTACAAGTGTGAGTCTTAAGAAGCAGCATATCATCACAAACCCTTCTTCAGAAAGGTACCCTTTCTTCACCAAAACCACAAGCTAAATCATACATTATGCTACCTTCAAGTAACAGCTGAGGCAACACATTGCAGAGACATCACATGAGTCCTGCTTAATTCAAATAACTAGACAGAGCAACACTCCTCTACAGAATAAGCTTTTTCTGACTGCCAATTAAATACCATTTTAATTTCATAGCTTCACAATGAAGGGTCGTACTCTGAAATCAAGACATAGCTGGCATTTCAGTCTGAATCTGTCCACATACACAGCGGAAATCAATTACAAGTTATGCCTAGCAGATGTTACCGCAATTGTGGGGTTTTTTTGTTTTTGTTTTTGTTTTAAGTAGTTTTTACAGGTATTAAACCACTTCTTGCACACTGAAGTCATCGTACATACAGGGTGAAGTCAGAGCTTTTGTATTTGCATTTATTCTTCATTTAACTTTTAAGGCACTACTATAGAATATTAAACAAAACAAAAACAATTAAAACAAAACAATAGCAAGCTGGGCACAGTGGAGCACACCTGTAATCCCAGCAGCTCTGGAGGCTGAGACAGGAGGATCACAAGTTCAAAAACAATTAAAACAAAACAATAGCAAGCTGGGCACGGTGGAGCACACCTGTAATCCCAGCAGCTCTGGAGGCTGAGACAGGAGGATCACAAGTTCAAAGCCAGCCTCAGCAACTTAGCAAGGCACTAAGCAACTCAGTGAGACCCTGTCTCTAAATAAAATACAAAATAGAGCTGGGGATGTGGCTCAGTGGTCGAGTGCCCCTGAGTTCAATCCCTGGTACCAAAACCAAACCAAACAGCAATAGCAAGCAGTGCATCTTAGGACCAGAGCCCTTCACTCACATGCACTACTGCACTACTGGCACCATCAAGAGGTTCGAGCTGAACACCCTCTCTGGGATGAGTGCATCGTCCCCTGTGCTCCATTACAATGGCACCGTCTTTTCTGATTGGGATCAAAGTCGACCAGTCCTTTCTGATCCATTTCATGAGTCTCCTCCTTTCTCTCGGGTAGTTTTTCCAGCAGAGAGAGATTTTCAGGAGAGAGAAAGACATTTTCAGGAAAAGGTTGCTTTACACTGGATGATGAGGCGACCCTTTCCAAACACTCTGACACCCTGGCCTACCCTCATCTAGCACACTTTATATCCCCATGCTCGACCATCTGACCTGGATGAGGGGTGAGGACTGGAGTTTGGATATTGGCTTTTGGAAGCCACAGGATGCTTCAACCAGCTGTGTGTCTGACACACAAAAAGGTCTCCTCCTCATGGAGTGAAAACAGCAGGTCCTTCTGGTCTACCACAAGGAGACCATCTCCCTGCTCCATCCTGGCTCTTGGTCCCTTCTCTATGGAATGTTCTCTTCTGTCCATCTTTCATGCCTCTGTTAATAGGAACTTCTAGAAGCTTCCTTCTGTGGCAGCTTTTACATCTGTCTTTGGGACTGACCCGCTCCCCGGGCCCTGGCACCCCATGCACAGCCTGACTCTGCTGATCTTCCAGTCCTATATCTCACAGCTCCTACTTGCACTGCAGTACCTGGGACGTTGGAACAGCACTCAACACTCCTTTCTTACCCCCTTGGCCTTTACATTTGTCACAAACTGCAATCTCTGGAAGAGCCACTTTCCTTGTTGCACCGTTACATGAATCTAACGCTACTGAGAGCTGGTGCGTGATGTTTTGGCCTCTCTTTCCTGCACTCCTCCTCCTCCTCCCCCAAAAACCTGTCATAGGTGTCCACGGGGCAGCCAAAACCACCACCACCCTACCTTCCTACATTGCCGGACCTCCTTTGTCATCTAATTCCCTTTTCTGTACACCAGTGAGAACTTCATAGGCTCCATAAATCTGTCTAAGCTTGTCTCCTTCATTTGGATTCTTACCATTGGTACTTTGAGGCCAGTTTCCTGGTAAGCCCTTTTCAGTTCTTGACGGGGGTGTTAGGCTTGACCCTACATCACACTAAGTGCTTTCACTCTCCATCTTCTGAAGCAGGTGAGGGGACCAGGCCCATGTGGGGGAGCGTGTAACCACGAGGCTCGCATCTTTCCCACTTCTCCACTGACCGACTGGCTGGTCTCCTGCACACCACACGTCCCTTGGCTATCAGTGAAGAAATACCTGTCAAGTGAATGAATATTTCCATGTTCTAAGAGAAATTGACTCAAAATTCTAGTTTGGACTTCCAGGATCACATCTCCCTAGAAGCAAATTCAGGAGGACCATCTCCTTCCCTAGGCCTACCCCCAACGAGCCAAAGGGTGCCCTGCAGTCCAGGCATTGCACCAGCCTATAGAGGCACAGGAGGGGGCGGTGGGACACGGATGTTCCAGGCCTCCTATCTAGTGATAAAGTGGGGTTGGTCAGTTATGACCACTCCCTTCCCCACAGGCCAGCTCTCAGTCCTGTCCTGTCCCACTGCTGAAGGCCCTAGGAATGAGTTGCCTCTACCCCTGCCATGGCCACTACCTGCTAGCAGGCCAGGGCCAGGCTTCTGTTTCCCTCTTGCTCAGTCTCCCGGCTTCATCCCACCCCACTGCTCCTGAACAAGCATACAGCCCTGTTACCTCTCCTACAGAGAAACAGGTGGAGCTAGAGACAAACGATCAGTACTTAGAAACCCTTTATAAATAGCCCAGAGCCTGGCGCAGTGGTGCATGCCTGTGATTCCAGCAGCTCAGGAGGCTGAGGCAGGAGGGTTGTGGGTTCAAAGCCAGCCTCAGCAACTTAGCAAGGTCCTAAGCAACTTAGTGAGACCCTGTCCCTAATAAAAGTATATAAAGGGCTGGGGGTGTGGCTTAGCGGTTAAGTGTCCCTGGGGGTCAATCCCTGGTACTAAAAAGTACCAGAATATGCCAGGGGATCAATGCTATAGGCTGCCTGCCCGTCTCATATAGCAAGGTAATCACCTCCATCTCTCTGCTTCCGAGATTCCTTCTGAGGGCTAGGGCTGTAGCTCAGTGATAGAGCGCCTGCTTCACACGTGTGAGGCACTGGGTTCGATCCTCAGCACCACATAAAACTAAATAGATAAAGATATTGCATTCATCTACAACTAAAACAATATTAAAAACAAAAAGAACCCTTCTGAGAGCCCAACCCCACACTTCCTCCTGGATTCTGTGGGGTCCCTGCAGGATATGCTCCCTCTTTTTTTTTTTTAAATGAATCTCCACTTTTTTTTTAGCTCTTTTATTTTGTTTGTTTGTTTAAGTTGTAGGTGGACATAATACCTTTATTTTATTTATTTTTTTTATGTGGTGCTGGGGATTGAACCCAGTGCCTCACGCAAGCTAGGCAAGTGTTCTACCACTGAGCCACAACACTGGCCCCCAATAAGCTCCCTCTTTAGCCACCCACCTTCTCTCATTTTCAGCCACGCACTGGGCAGAGCTAAAGCCACACAATGATGAGGGGATGGGGAATGCTTTGTACACAAAAGAACAAAAATTCAACTCCAAGATTTCAATTCCATTCATAATTATGGAGCACCAGCTCTGCCCGGCAAGCGGGAGCCTGAGAGTTAAGGCATCTATCCCTTCACGCAGAATGTCTCTGAGGGGCTTACTATGTGCCAGGCATGAACAATACCAAAGGACACAGGAAACACGTAACCCACTCTCCAAGGGGCTCATGTTCCAACAGGAGACAGAAAAATACTCATACAAAATTGCTTCAATTGTGAAAAAGATATTAAGTAAATAAATAGGATGTTGCAATGGCCTAATGGAAAAATGGTGGACCTACTTTAAATAATGTCCTTGCAAAAGGCCCCTCTGGGATATGTTCACCTTTATCACACATTTGTGAAAGCACGTGAGAGCCCAGGAGTGTCCTCCAGGCCTAGGCAGAGCAGAGCAAAGGCCTGCGCTGGAGGGAAGTGGCTCCCCCAGCCACGGTTGGCCTCAGGCTGGTGTGGCTAATTCGGTAACCCCAAAGAGGACGGGGGACCACTGAAGAGGAGAGGCAGGCAGTCCAGCTCCTGTGGGACCACAGGGTCAGCGTCTATCCTAGGTAGAGGGCCTTTGGAGTGTTCTAAAAGGGATGTGCTTCCATCTGAACGTGAGCACCACGTGGCCACCATGCGGAAGCAGAACAAAGACGGGGCGAGAGGGAGGGGAAAAGCGATGATCCTCCAGGTTTAGGAAAGAAAGACAATATGGAGGAAGGAATTAGGCTTCCTGTCATGCTAACAGAGGGTGACATGCCATCCCAGAACTTGGGCTGGGCTTTGAAGGCTGTAGGACCGTGCCAGGCAGCAGGGGAGGGGGCACATTCCCAGCTATTCTTCCCAAAGTGCTTCCTCTCAGCACAGCTCTGCCCAGTAGCAGGACAGGGCTGCCGTGCTCAAAGGCTTGCCAACCCACCCTTCCTACCCACCACCCGGCCCCCTGCACTGCATGTGCCGGAGAAGCAGGACTGGCTACAGGGTGGAAAGCATGGCATGCCAGCCGCTGCCAGCTGCAGGGAGAGGCAATCTCCAGTAGGCCGGGAAGACGAGCTGCTCCAAAGGTTGGAATAGGCCTAGGTGTGCCAAAGTGGAGGGGAGAAAGAAACAGCGCCTTGGAAGATGAGAGAATGGGGACAGCACAGCTTCCTGCCCAGGTCCCCGGCCTCCCCACTCCCACCTGAGGTAGACAGAATTGCATCCCCGGGCCTGGGCAGCCAGGCCCCCACATCTAGGCCTCATGGCCCCACCACACCCACACCCTCCCTGGGGCCTTCTCCAGCCTCTAGGAAGCACTTTGCTTCCCAGACAGCGGTGAGTCCTCTTTCTCCACAGTGACCACCACCTTTGCCCAGCAAAAGCCTATCCACCCAAGGTCCACATTCAGGCCCCTGGGCCTGGGAGGCCTGGCCTGGTCCCTGGCCACAGCAGTGACAGCCCCACCTCCCTCACTCCAGTTAACACCAGGGCAGACTGTCAGCCTGAATGCCTGTCAAACCAAATAGCAGTTTGAGATGCTGCAAACTGTTTGCTGGCACCAAAAAAAAAAAAAACAAAAAAAAAAAACTGGTGATCTCATATAAAATTCTTAAAGTATAGCTCCTCTTCAAAATTTTAGTCTTATAAAACTATAAATATATATTTTTATGTCTTACCCACATACTTTTATGGTTCTTTTTTAACATTTAAACTTTATTTTTCTATCTGAAATGAACCTTGGTATAACAAATGAAGAGTTATTTCTTCCTCATGGGGCTAGCCCACAGCCATTTTAGACACAAAACTTCCCAAAAATCCAATTTCTAAGTTTCAGTCTGTTGGAATCTCACTTCTAAAATCACACGCTGGAGTGTTAAGAGCCTCGGAGGCTCCAGGGCTGCTGGGAAACCAGACTCCTTTGCTTCGGACAGGAAAACGTTAACCAGAAGCAACAGTTTCAGTCTCAGCCAAACCCTAAGGCCTCTGAGGACAGGCGAGTGGAGACAAGGTCACCTTGGCCAGCAGGATGCGTAAAGGAAGGCTGAGGCCAAACCTCAGCCCGGCCAGCACAGTGGCCTTTCCACCACGTCTCCACGAAGGGTCAGACCATCCCAGCAGGGGTCAGTCTGTGTTCCTTGTCCTGGGGTTGTGAATGTCCTCAGCCCACTTCTCATGGTAAATGCTGGCCCTGCGCAAGCTTGGCTCTCCCCGGGGTTCAGTGCACCACCGTGTGAATAGCCATCCGTCCTCCACTCCAGTCCGGCAAAGGTCCCAAGCTGCCCATGAATCACTTCCTACCTCAACACACCCTGCCTAACTTCTTATTCCCTGAATTCTCCTTTGGTGCCAGTCTCATCCGTCTGTACCAAACTCCTTCCAGCCAGTCTCGAACTCACACCATCCTGAGCCTCTGAGATCCACTCCCCTGCCACTGTCTTATCGTCCCCCCGTTGGTCTCCTCTAACTTACTCCTCAAACTACCTCCAGTGTCTGACCAGGTCCCTCCCAAACTAGAAGCCCCAGGAGAGGTTATGCTGCCCTGTGGGTAAAATCCCTACTCCTTAGAATGGTGCTCTGACCCACTTCCCACTCCTGTTTCTACCTTCCCACCCGCCACCACCGGTTTTCCGTCTCTCCACTCCACTTTGCCATGCTCTTCCATCCTCCTAGGATGCCTGTCAGCCCTGGCATCCTTCACCAGGGCTCCAAACACCAGATGGAGGAGCCCTTCCTGTCTCTAGGCAGTGCTGTCCACCACAGGAGCCTCCAGCCATGGTGGCTATTGAGTTTAAGAAAGGTGAGGTGATGAATCCAAATGCAAATCTGCTCTAAGTGTAAAATGTTCCCAGGATCTGAAGGGCAGAGTACCCTCCAAAACAAGGTATCTTATTTTTCTACATGATTTCATGTTGAAATAATACCACTGTGGTACAAATGAGTAAAAAATGTATTAATTTCAACTTTATCTTTTTTACTTTAAGGCAGCCACTAGAAAACGTACCCATGCTCACATGTTATTACTGGACAGAGCTGCCCTCTATTCCCATGAGCCTTCACTCTCAGTCAATAAACGGGACCCGATCTTAAGGAGCTTAGTGCAACAGAGGGCTTGGTTATGAACCTATACCAGTCCACACGACTCTGCTCAGCACCAAACACAAAACAGATGCTCACCAGTCTTAATCATGTACTTTGTACCTCTTCCCCTGCTCCCAGGTTCTCCCAAAGATGACGTCACACGTGGTCAATGAGATTGATAACATACTGCGCAACAAGCCCTACAGCAAAAAGGACTATAGATCCTAAGGCAATGCATGAGCCACAGAAGCTGCATGGGTCACATCACAGTCTGTACCCTGTACAGGAGTTCCTAGCCACTCTTCTGAACCACTTAGCAGCCCACTGCTCAACCTCTAGCATCCCTGGATTGAGGTGTCTGCTGTCGCTGCCACTGTGCACCTGAATTCCAAGCACATCAGAAAACTCACAACCAAGAAAATCCATTCTATTTTCTTACCTAGGACTGAAGTCCCTGCCCTGCACTGCTTCTCCGCCTCTTGCTTAGGCCATGGAAAGAGTACTGGGGAAAATGATGTATCGCCCTCGGGCATTTGCTAACTTAAAGAAGGCTATACAAGTATATTTTTTCAAGAGAAAACAATCCAGGTGCAACTGAATTGCATAAGAATCAGGAGATCTTCAGTCAGAAGTCTTGCTTGGGAGAAAAAGCAGAAACAATTTTACATTTATTCCTCACTTCATATTGATATGAGCAAGTTTTATTTCACTTGTCATAACAAAAAGTTCTAAGCATTTGCTTTCATTATCTTTTAAATATTTACTGTAGCCTGGATCTGTACTAGTTTATCCAATGTGTCTACTAGAATTCTAATGTTATGTCTATTCACCCATAGAGACGGTGGGAAGGTGAGTGCCACACTCTTTAACCAGACGGTGTGGCAAATCTATGAAAGGGAGGGACACACTGCTAGGGAAACAGCTTTGAATAAAATGTATCTGCAATTACATGTTCATTTTCTACACATTTTATTAAAACCTGCTTTATACTTTCAATTGCTTATAGGCACAACTTCAAGTATAAATATTTAGGCTTCAAAAATAAATATACACATGCTCAGTTTTCTAAGTGAATCTGTAAAATACCCAGAAAGGCAAATGTTCACTGTTTAGCACTGGGATTTTACATCTTGGTATTTTTGAGGAGTTATAAGTAAATCACAGGCTTTTTGAAAAAACTTATGTCACCTCAGAACATGCTGGGTGAAGTAACCTGCCCAGTGGAAAGCAAACAGAACCACATTATAAGCACCTCGCTCTATGCATGAGAGCTCTATGCACGGATCAAAGGCGCTGAGCCTTTCTGCACTCAGAATCTGAGCTACATTCAGCCTGGCCACTAGTGGCTCCTTACCATTAACACCCACTTGAGAAAAACTAAGAATAGGCTGTGTGGACATCTTTTAAAAGGGGAGAAAACAGGGCTGGGGGGTTAACTCAGGGGTAGAACACTTGCCTAGCATGTGTGAGGCACTGAGTTCAACTTCCAGTTCTGCAAAAAAAAAAAAAAAAAAAAAAAGGTGAGGGAGTAAGGGGACAACACATATGTGGTTCTTTAACCATCCATATAGAAGTCACTTTGAGATTTACAGGGAAAAAAAGGCATCATCCTAAAATACTATTTTCTATCATTTCCAAATATGTATTTCATGGTCAAGTTCTAAATCTTAAAATGTTAGCGAAGACACCAAGAAATACTTTTTTCATTACTACTGCCTGTAGTTTCATAAGCAGTCTGGAGTTTTTGCCTGTGAACACCACATGAAGGATGGAAATGGATTATTTTCCCAGTTGTTCATTGTGTAGTCTATCCAGTGAACCACTGCATGTGTAAAAGAGCAGAGTGCTGATGGGAAATGCAGTTTAACCTATTGCTTAGATTAATAAAAGCAGTGTGTGCGACTCACAAGTTTTCATCTGATCTTTCATTATAGATAGGTATTTCTTCATATATATAAAGTACATGTAAAATGTCACCTTAAAACTGGCAATCACCACCTAAATAAATTGTAAGTCAAGCTGCACTGAAGTGGTCAGAGAAGACTGAGGCTTAACCCAAACTGTCCTCTCCTGCACAGAGGACATGGCTGCTTTCCCACAGGGTCTAGGTTAGAGCTAGCTCTCCAGCCCACCTAGAAGGAACTGCAAATCAAAACCAAATGCAAACATTACTGCTGAGCTGCAGAACAGTCATGCTCTTTATATCCAAGTCATCTGCTAAGGTCAGTACAGCAGATAACACATTTCAGCTAGATCCCTAAGGAAGAATTCCATACACTTTTTTTTTTTTTTCTTTTCTCTCTTCTGGAAAGAATTCTCTGGCAGAGAACATATTCTGAAAAGCTGCAAGGTCACCTGGGTAGCAGCAATCCCTACACTGAAATCTCTAGCAGGAGAAATGAAATGATACATCGTGTGCCTGGCTTCCCGTCTCGGGAACACACACTCCATCTCCTGAACAGAGTGCCAAAGTCAAGAGTTAGATGGCAACTTTTTGAGAACAATGGCGCTCTGTGAAGTCACCCCTGACCAGGAGAGTGGACCAGGAGATGAATGGAGCCACCAAGACACAGCCCATTGATGGCAACCCCAGGCCCAGAGCCTACACACTGTGTCCAGTGCTCCTTAAGAATCATTTTTTCCTTTAAACTTTAAGTTTCATGTAAACATAAGTAATTTTATATGACTATTTTTAAATTAAAAATGCTTGAATAGAATCCAAATTCGAGAATTAGCTAAGACGAAGAAGTCCAAGAGGTCCAAGGGAAACCTGCGAAGGCCAATGAGAAGCTGGTCTCTAACACCTCCTGAAAGTCTACCTGTAGTCAGAAGACCCTCCGTTAACTACCCAGTGGTAGTCCACAAGCCCTTAGCGCCCAGATCCATCCATGGGTGTGTGTGTATCTTCCTTGTTGTCCAGAAACATGGAGCCTACAACTTATACACAGAAATAAAGCAGCAAGGTGCAACGGGCACCCAGCAGCAGGCAGACACCACTGTCACTGTGATGCACTCCAGTCAGTAACCAAGAAAAGGTAGGTCACCCATGTGGGAAATTAAAATGACCACTAATGAGAAATAATGTAATTAAGATGATGTACTTACTCATAGGGATCATATAAAAAAATCTAGGGAAAACACAGATTTTAAAAAGCAAAGTTTAATTGTACATCTAAGCAAGACTTTTGGTAAGAATTTTGAATAAATTCAACCTCCATATTTTAGTTAACTTCAAACCTTATTTCAAATTATCTTGTCCAACTTGCAATAATACACCAAATATGACAATCTCAAATTGCAATCCACAATTTTTATTGTTGTAAATGATGAAACTAAAAATAGGGAAATAAAAATGTTTAACAATCTTAAGTTTTACCTATCACAAGTGTAAAAAAACAGAATATAATTACTTTGAATCCCAATACAGCAGAAACCCTTTTATTCTACTGGTGTTGATACAGAGGTTTTTTAAGATAAAAATTCTGCAGCAGGTTTTACTATTTAAATATGATTTAGCACATCACAATTCCAATTGCCACACAGCTCTTTTTGACAACGAAAGGCTCTGCATTTCCCAAAAGTGCTAGGTCAGTAAATCCTTGATGGACCAGCTCAAGTATGAATATGTCATCTGGGCACAGAAACTCATCAAACAGTATGGAAAGTCAGCAAACGTCATCACAACTAGATACAAAGGCTGCTATGAGGGCATTTGGGACGGAAGAGAGTCTCGTTTGCTTGCTATACCACACATTTTTGACTCATTAATCCAAGAGTCTTAAGAAACTGGGCTGAGTCCTGTTCCCCCAGCCCTCTCAGCTAGGCAGCAGGAAAGGTGGCAACTGTCCCCACAACACAGACACTGCCCTCTAGAGGTAAGTTTTTGCCCCACCTGAAAAGTGTGTGCAGCTCTGGTTTCCGAAGACTCCTTTGGCCAAGCAAGCAGATGGAGTGGTACTCAAGACTCCGTGCCCCACACTCTGACTGCTTTTTAACACACTCTGACTGCTTTTTAATCAACCTTAGAGTAAAATGAGAGAACAATAAAAATGAGCCTCTTATGTGTCACCTAATCCTGTGGCAAATGTCTTCCGACTCGTCCATTCACTCCACCCCCTCCAGCAACAGCACTCAGGTAATAGTGCAGCAGAATGAAGATCTGCAAATGTCCAGGAGCACCCTCAACGCAGAGGATGGGGAGGACCACTGTGCCAAGCTGGCCTGCCCATCTTCCCTCTACGTTCCAGATGCAGCCCACCCATACATCCAATAGCACTCAAGTAAGATGGTGTTGACGACTGAACCCAGGGCCTCATGCAGGCTAAAAGGGCTCTACCATTGAGCTATACCTACATCCCTTTTAATTTTACAGGGTCTCACTAAATTGCCCAGTCTGGCCTCCAACTTAAAATCTTCCTGCCTCAGCCACCCGAGTGGCTGGGAATGTGCATCACAACCAGCTGATAATGTTCACCTTAAATTTAGAAGTGGACACTGAAGATCGGGAATATATTTCCCTTGAGGTATTCCTGGTAGGAAATTAGTGGATATAGTCAAAAGCTAATAACTATATGAAACCAATATCATGAGTGATAAAGAGATTCCCAAACTTTTTCAAGTCATAGCACAAACAGAAAATGATAATATCTGTACATATTCTGGCAAAAAATAGAGACCGCTCTCAGCTAAACCCCCAAAACCTGAAGAGACCATTATTTGATCACAATCAACAGGAAGCTGTGAACTAGCGGGTAAACCGAGGAAAGCCCTCATGAAAACCTGCTGACAAGCATTCACCACTGTCACCTCCTCGTGGAGTCCTCAGCATTCCAGAACCAGGTTCACAAGCGTGACAAGCATGACTCGGGTCCCTTACCTGACGCTGTACAGGACAGGCCTCCCTCTTACTCAACCTCAACCCCAGGGCATGAGACCCTGGTCTAGCAGAACCTTGACCCAGTGGCTGCACAGGTCACCAACATGGTAGGGTCAAGCTGACTCCTGGCCACCGGGGCCAGGTCACAAGCCCAGCAGCACTTTACAGCTCTTGTGGACCTGGACACTATTCTTAGGTTGCTACCTTGGCTGCCTTTCTTACGGAAGAAAAAAAAGAAACTTTTCCACAAGCTTCTCTTCTCCAAGCTGGAGAAATCATGTTTTAAACTTTGAGTTCTTACAAATCACAAGTCCAGAGACTCATAAACATGAGGCTTCTGTTTAATCCCCTGAGGATTCATTCTGATATTTATGGTTCAAAAAAAGTTGTAATGTTGTGCTTGGAACACAGAGAACCAGTTATTAACTTCTTGCTACCATTATAAATAATAACAGTTCGGCCCAGGTTACTGTGACCTCTGATGGATCAAGGAAACGAGTTATTTTCTCCTCGAGATTATAGCACATTGCAAGACTTCTCGCCTTTTAATAAATGTCCTGGTACTCTGAGTTTCCCTTTCAATTCATTTAATTTCAACAATCTGTCAAAAAGAGCCAATAAACAAACACTCAATTACATTCTGTTGCATTTTTTTAAACCCTCAAATTCCAGACTATAAAAACATCTTGTGTGTCTCCCACCCCGACCACCCTGCTACTTTTCCACATGCCACAGGCCACCCATCAACACAAAGCCAGGGGGCGAAGCTGACATGTCTACTTGGAACCAGTAGACAGGAGGGCGATGAGTCCTGACGAAGCACTTATGGACAAAATGTAGTTCCTGTGAGAATTTAGTGTTAAGGAAAAGTTAAGAACCCAAAGTTAGTTTTTCAACAAAACTAAAAGCCCATTTCTTTAGAACACACTGCTTCCCTCCTGAAACCCAGTAGAATCTCAATGACATGCAGCCCCATTTTCTATAAACCCAACTTACAAAACGGGAGGCTCTAGAGAATGTAAAACACAGGGAATGTTTCCATTTTTAAAACTAAACAGAGATGAACCTAGAAAACATGACCACAAGAACCATCTGAATCCTACTTCACCCTCATGAAAACTGATGGAAGAACATGCAGGAGGGACTTGACCCCACCCAACAGCAAAGAAGGGGAACTTCCCGCCAACCAGGACACTTGCTGCAGCTGGCAAAGCAGGGGGTTTGAAAGTTCACCGCCACTTTCAGTCTGAGGTTCACTCCAGTCCTCCCAGAAGGTGCAAGCTGGAGGGGCCTCATCTTCTCCACCACAAGCCCAGACTGGCAAAGCCTGGCTGTGTGTTCCTGGACAACACCTCCAATAAGTTATCTGAACAAAGGACAAGACTCTTGCCCACAAGCTCAGCTCAATTTAAAAGCAGCTTGAAACATTAAAAAGATGATAATTTGTGCCCATGTAACTACACCAGCTATCACCCAGTCTCCACTCCCAAAGAATGATGATAGAAGCTACCCAAGAAGGCAAGTTTGTTCTGCCTCCTTGGAATTTCTTAAGTAGGCAGGTGTACGTCATTACATACCCAGTGGAAGTGGTCTGCTTTGCAAATCTTGTTTATCATACAAACTTAAAATTTTTTTAAATCAAACCAAAAACTGTTCTTTGAAGTGTCCAGAAACCTGCCTAAAGTCAGTGCTACTTAATGGACTGACTCCCAAAGCAGTTTTTCTTCCCACTAAAATACCCAGACAAGTCAAAACAAAAACCAGCTCCTGTTTCCAGGCTTCTAAAGGATACACTGTGGGGTTGAAGTTCTTCAGAATGAAGAAGGAGGCAACGATGACCAAGACCAGGAACAGAGTGTTATTATAGAAGATGGAAAACGTTGTAGCTTCATAGTCGGCAACTTCATTCTTCTTCCACAAGATTCTAGAGACACAGAAACAAGTCAGACCAGTTTGTAAGCAGGATCCAGAACTTCAAACACTACATAGCTCCCAGTCACTGTCAGTACGTTGCTCCCAATGTGCTCAGGGCTGAGAACCCGTTTACAATGTTAAACAAAGAATCATCACCTTTATCCCAAGACTTCTAGCTCTCTTACTACAGGTGCTGGGTGTTCCATTCCTCCCAGGCCACCAGGGACAGAGAGGAAGGGGTGAAAACTGCAGCTGGCAGGACCCCACCCACACCTAAGAGGGCCCCTTTCCCCAGTCTCCACCTACACCTCATGGCTCAGGGAGCTCCTAGGCTGCTGGCCTGTGGCTCTCAGCCTTCAATTTCCACTTAAAGAAGGAAACACCAAGTACAGCGGGCCATCGTCAACCATCATTATTTACTGCAAATAATCTGCTTGATCCACGAGGGGACTTTTTAAACTTCTATAAAAACCCTTTTACTTTTTGTTTTACTTTTTCTTTTTTAAATATTTACATTTTAGTTGTAGGTGGACACAATATCTTTATTTCATTTTTATGTGGTGCTGAGGATGGGATCCAGTGCCTCACGCCCACTAGGCAAGCGCTCTAACCCAGCCCCTTGTTTTCCTTTCTCTGCTATATCATCTTCCTAAAGTACCAGCACTTTATCAGCCTTTTCTTTTACCCATTTACACAGGCAAGAGGAAGGTCCAGGGCACCTCTGAATAAGGCAGACTTGATTCCTTTTGATTTGATTAAACTTTGTAAAGCAGTTTTTAAAAATACACTGTTTTCACTGTGGATCATTATTTAAAATATTGAAAGCCACTGCTATAGACGTTTTGTCCCCAAAAAAGAATCCCCCTCCCTGGAGGCAGATGACTCATTCCCACACACCCCACCCTCAGGACAACAAACTCCACGGCTGGCATCCTGGCAACTGATGAGACTTATTCATCAAGTGTTCTAATCTGAGGTCAGCCAGCCTGGCTGTGAAGGGCTACACGAAGGGTGTCACCACCTTAGCCTCATCTAAGAAAAATGTGCAGTCTCTGACACAGATGCCGTATTTCCCTGATTTTATGGACACACTCAACTTAATTTTCAACAAACTCTTAAGTCTGGGGGAAAGAAAGGACTTATTTATTCTTAAGTGTTAGGTGGACACGTCTTTATTTTACATTTATTGGTGCTAAGGATAGAACCCAGTTCCTCATGCATGTTAGGTGAGCACTCTACCACTGAGCCACAACCCCAGCCCCAGGAAAGGACTTTAAGTGCAGCCCCTAACCCAAATACCCCTTCTGATTTCACATGAAATTTGAAAGCATTTGACTTGAAATTGGAGGAAATCTATTTTAACCATTCTTACACTAGTACAACAAAATCAAACTTTGCAAGATACAGAGTCCATACCACCCGGTGCAGAAATCCCAGCCCCATCACATCCACCCTCAACTCTGGCAGAACCCTCTGGAGACAGGCCCCACAGGCCGCCAGCCCTTCCCCTGACTCCTTCCTGCCAGTCCTGAACCAGAACTGCCTTCCATGAGGTCACCTGGCTGCCACCTGCTCAAATCAGCATACACACGTCAGCACCATGACAGCCTGCAGAGGATCTCTGGTCCACCCATGTAATGAGCGTTACATTAAAAAAAAAATGTAAACCCCCAAACACCCTCACTGCCAATGTTCTGCCAAAGCATCCCTGGGAGGAATCCAGCTTGAGAGAATATTTCCCAGGGAGACAGTCCTACAAGAGAAAAGTTGAGAACAAACAGCAACTACTATAATCAAATAATGCTAAATGACAGACAAACCAACAAAATAACACTCACATCTGGAACAAATGTTAATGAATCTCCAGCTCCTCTCTGCTTATTTCCACCATTGGACAAATGGATATTTTAAAAAGGGGCAGGGAGTACAGACTCCAAATGACTTTCAAGGGAGATCAGGAAGACACACATCTAGGTAAAGAGCTGAGAAACCTTCTCTTAGATCAAACCTCTTGGAAGCCACTTGCCCTCACAGATAAACTCACCAGTTTCTGGTCCCAGCCATCAGTGTCAATCTTTAATACAGACTGGGGTGAGGCTGTTCCACTGTGGATTTGGTGAGAGAAATACTAACAGGACAAATTTCTCCTCATGATAGAGAGAAATTCACACATCCATAGAACCTTCACCTCACCCTACTTTTAAATACCTAATCCAGCAAACAGCAGAGTTCTCACTCACAATTCCAACTCTGGTCGACTACTAAAGACTACCTGAATGTTATATGAGGAAAATTTCAAGGTATGTTCCAGGATCAAGAACAAGTACCAGACCAACCAGGCAATTCTACAGTAGGCAGAAGAGGCCCATTTTGAGACATCCATTACCCAAACCTTAAAAGAGCTATAACTGCCAGGTGCAGTGACACATGCCTGTAAGCAGCTCAGGAGGCTGAGACAGGAGGATCATGAGTTCAGAACCAGCCTCAGCAAAATTAAGGTGCTAAGCAACTCAATGAGACCCTATCCCTAAAATATAAAACAGGGTTAGGGATTTGGTTCAATGTCCCTGAGTTCAATCCCCGGTACCACCCTCCAAAAGAGAGCTGGAATAGGCATTCTAAAATGTGGGTAATTATGATAGGCACCCCCATGTAGGAAACACTGTTCCAAACAATATAATTCATCAAAAAGGTTTCTAAAGAAAGTGCTCTGAATTGTCTACCCTCTATTCCTATGCAAAACATGCAATCAGAAAGCTCTGCAGCCAGACCTCATTACAGCTGCTCCCTGTGCCTCCAGCTGTATAAAGGATCACAGGAGGTAATCACTTCATTTTGCTCTGGTGCCTTTCCAAAACCACTGCAGAAGACATTGTTCATTAAGTTACTCAGTGTGCCTTAAATAAGGATGCACTTGATAAAGTCCTTCCAAGACTCAGTGCCAGGAAAGTTTCTTTTCAGAAGGGCTTACACGCTGCTCCCATCAGATAAGGAAAGCTGTGTGACCTCAGATGCTTCCCCAGACACCCGGGAGCTCAGGAGCTCAGAACTGAGCTCAGCACTCAAACTCAAATGCTAACTCCACATTTCTGTTCAAATACCTTTAAACTTCAAGATGGTTTCTGATCTTAGGCAGAGTGTGTGTGTGTGAGAGAGAGAGAGAGACTGAGGATTGAACCCTGGGGTGTTTTGCCACTGATCTACATCCCCAATCCACTTTTTATTTTTATACAGGACCTAAGTTGCCCAGGGTTGACCTCAAACTCCCAACCCTCCTGCCTTGGCCTCCTGATTTTTGCTTGAATTATAGCATGCACCATTGCACCATTGCACCCAGCTTATTACTTTTTTAAAAAAAATATTTATTTTTTAGTTGCAGTTGGCCACAATACCTTTATTTTACTTATTTATTGTTACATGGTGCTGAGGATCGAACCCAAGGCCCGGCACATGCTAGGCAAGCGCTCTAATTCTGAGCCACAACCTCAGCTCCTTATTACTTTTTTTTTAATATCACAAGTACCCCCACAAAGTCTTTCTGGAACAAAATGTGGTAAAAATTGTGTCCCACAAAGCATATTGCTGATACAAAAACTTATGAACCATGAAAACAACCAGCTCATGACTCCATCAAACCATCTGGCAACTCTTCAGTTTACTCTCTGTGCAGGGACTTGGGCAACTCAAATGGTGGACTGTTGAACAAGACTTCTAAGAGAAGCTGGCAGAAAAAATTGGGAGGGCAGCTAAAAAACCCTGCAGAGCACCCAACAGCAGCAGACAAGCCGGGTTCTTTCTTTCCCCAAACAATACAACCAGTTTCCATCCAAGAACTGGATGTCCCATGGGAAGCACAGACGCAGAAATGCCACCTCAAAATGCTAACAGAACACTGTAAGCCCTTCAGACTGAGATGAGGTGACGTGCTCAAGGCCACGCAGGTACCATAGGCAGACACTGCACAGGACAAAGCCTGAGCTGCCTATATTCCAGAAGAATAGTCAGCTTCCATCCTCCAGTCAGGATGCCTGCATTATCACGGATCTACAAGGACTCATCTATGTCCTTGGGCAAGTTACCCAAGTTCTCTGGACCTCAGCTTCCTCGGGTGTAAAATGGAGCTGGTAACAGTAGCTACTTCATTCTTCAGGAGAATAAATCAACTGTGCGGAGCTCAAAGAAACATCCAGTGTAATAAAAACTCCAGAGGCAGCTGTTCCCATTCCCAGCTCCACTGCTGCTACAAGTCCAGTGTCCACATTCTTTAAGCAGAAATCACCAACTTATTTTCTCCCAAGTACCCGCTTTTGAGGTTACTGCTAACAGTTAAGAAGTCAAACCTCTCATCCTTCTCCTTTCGAGACATCTTCCTATTATCAGCTTCTGAGAGTTTCCGAGTCACTTCTTTGGAAACAGCATCCTCCCTCTTCTGAGCTACTCTGGAAAGAAAAGGAGAAAAAGGTTTCCACTTGCTCCAGCTGGGGGCGCCACCTCTCCCAGAAACACTCCACTCCAACTTGGCATCAGCAACTGAATGATACTTTAATTTCAAGAAAATAAACTGACAGAAAGTTCCAAGTTTATTAGATTGTACTGGCCAAGACTGAGCTCAGGAAAATCCTGAGATGTGGTTTATTAGTTATATGCTTTGATTTCTGCTTAAAAGAGAGAATTTTCCAAAGTTTAGGTATTTATTATGAATACAAAAGTCAAATGCTATTAGCACAATTTAATTATGAATCATTATAACCACATTTTATTTTAACCTATAATTTAACAATTCAAAGTTCATAAGACATTAGTAAATGATAAATGATTTTAATTCCAAGTAAATTATAGGAGCAAAAACTTGACTTAATAAACAAAGGGAAACAGCTGAAATATCTTAAAGTTTTATGCTTTAATTCTACTCCAAAGGACAATTTATTTAAAAAGAAATAATACAACACGGTCAGAGAACAAGCATCCCACTTTTAGTTAAATTATCCACTGGTTGTAGGACCACACCAAAAGCTAATACTGAGTCAGTCAAAAAAGGGCGTTACTCAGCTAGGAATCTGCAGCACAAAGTCAGAGGCAAGAAAAATTAATGTATACTCACCCAAAAAATAAATGTGCAGATGAGTTTCATCCAAAGGGGTTGTCAATAAAATTTAAACTACCTTGAAATAAAACAGCTACCTATAGACGATTACATTTAAATTCAACATAGTATATTTCTCTTAAGAACAACTAGCTCATCAAAAATATGAGTGATAACTAACCACAAGCAAAATCCACTACCAGTCCCACTACAATAATGTCAAGCAGTCAACTCCCCACTACCATGCTGTGCTTAATCTGTCAGTTGTGGAGCAAAACTGGAAAAACCAAGCCGGAGTTCACAGGAGAAAAGCCAATATCGCTCAAGGTGGCCAATTCCAATCTTCATTCAGACATAAGGATTTCTGGGATATAAGGTGAGCACAAACTGAGGGTCACCTATGACTCCATCTCTAGCTCACTCAAGTATGGAATCAGAACTGACATCGAGGGCTGGGGATGTGGCTCAAGCGGTAGCACGCTCGTCTGGCATGTGTGCGGCCCGGGTTCGATCCTCAGCACCACATACAAACAAAGATGTTGTGTCTGCCAAATACTAAAAAATAAATATTAAAATTCTCTCTCTCTCTCCCTCTCTCTCACTGTCTCTCACTCTCTCTTTAAAAAAAAAAAAAAAAAAAAAAAGAACTGACATCGACAGGCTGGGGTTGTGGCTTAGCAGTAGGGCGCTCACCCAGCACATGCAAGACCCTGGGTTCGATCCTCAGCACCACATAAAAATGAATAAATAAAATAAAGATATTGTGTCTAACTACAACTAAAACAAATATATATTAAAAAAAAAAAAAGAACTGACATTGACAAAAACTGCTAGCTGCATGCCAGGCACAATGGGCACATGCTGGCAATTCCTGCAACTCAGGAGGCTGATGCAGGATTTTTTTTTTATTAGTTGCTCATGACAATACAATGATCTTGACATATCATACATTTGATTCAAATGGGGGACGCAGGATTATAAGTTTGAGGTCAGCCTCAGTAACTTAGCAAGGTCCTAAGCAACTCAGCAAGACCCTGTCTCAAAATAAAAAATAAAAAGGCTAAATATACGGCTCTGGGTTAAGCGTCCTGAGTTCAATCCTTGGTGTTTCCCACCCACCCCACCCCCCCCAAAAAAAAAGAAAGAAAAGAAAAAACTGCTAGCTTCAAACAAAATGTATTTCTGTAAAAGGCTCACAACCTAAAGAAAAAGGCAGTTCAGGGGACAAATAGCTGTCCTTTTAAGAGATACTCCTGGGTCCTACAAGGCTTTTCATTCCAAAACCCCAACCTCACTTGACTGATTTTATTATGTTAAAAAATCTGGAACAAGGTTTCCTCCATTCCTGAGATGTGAGGCTCTAAAGGCAGAAACTCTTCATGCCCTCTGAACCACTAGCAGACCAATAACTAAGGAAGTGTTTCTTGAATTGAACATCAGACAACCTTTTTGCCATAAAGGACCTACTAAAAAGAAATGGGCATGGTTTACAACAAATCTTTTTCTCAGTTGAATTAAAAAAAAAAAAAAAACATACACATGACTGTCAAAGTGTTAGGACAAGAAGTAAACTATCTTCAAAAGAGTTAGTTTTGCTGGGCATGGTGGCACACACCTGTAATCCCAGCAGCTCGGGAGGCTACGGTAGGAGGATTGCAAGTTCAAGGACCAGCCTCAGCAACTTAAAGAGAGCCCCTAAACAACCCTATTTCAAAATAAAAAAATAAAAGGGGCTGAGGATATGGCTCATATCCTGGGTTTAATCCCTGATACAAAAAAAAAAAAAAAAAAAACAGAGAGAGTGTTAGCACACACCTATAATACTCAGCAGTTTGGGAGGTAGAGACAGGAAGAGTCAAGCACGAGGCGGCCTTAGCAACTAAGTGAGGTCCTAAGCAACTCAGCAAGAACCTGTCTTGAAATAAAAAATAGAAAAGGCTGGAGATGTGGCTCAGTGTTAGAGGCCCTAGTTTCAATCCTTAGTACCAAAAAAAGTGTTAGTTTTCTCTAAGCATCTTTAGGACAAATAGTCAACTTCAATTATCCACATGGCAAATCTTCCTCAAAGAACCTCAACCAGAAAACCAGTCATTGCTCTTCTAAGTTTAGAATTCTATACTCACCAACCAGAAGCATGACCACCACACTATAGGCTGACTACCAGAGGAAGCCCTCTCTGTCGAGGACTTTCAAAAAACAAACCTCATTCAGTGCCACTTGCTTTGAATAGAAGTCCCTCCAGCAGCCTACCTGAGGGACTGAGATAACCACAAAATGAATCCTGCCTACAAGTGTATGGCACTAGGGATTAAACCCAAGGGGCTCTATCTGTCACTGAGCCACATCCAACCCTTTTTATTTCCTTTTCAGACAGGGTCTACCTAGGTTGCTAAGGCTGGCCTTGAACTTGCTATTCTCCTGCCTCAGCATCCTGAGTCATTGGGATTACATGTAAGTACCATCACACCCGACTATTTTTCTTTTTTTCTTTTTTTTTTTTTTTTAAAGAGAGAGTGAGAGAGGAGAGAGAGTGTGTGTGTGTGTGTGTGTGTGTGAGAGAGAGAGAGAGAGAGAGAGAGAGAGAGAGAGAGAGAGAGGGAGAATTTTTAATATTTATTTTTTAGTTCTCGGCGGACACAACATCTTTGTTTGTATGTGGTGCTGAGGATCGAACCCGGGCCGTACGCATGCCAGGCGAGCGCGCTACCGCTTGAGCCACATCCCCAGCCCCACACCCGACTATATTTTTCTTATTTTATTTTTTTACATCCGTAAGTCAGAACCTCTCCAGAATTAAATATATGTATATATACATATAAGTTTAATGTCTTAAATTTAAAATATCTTGCAAACATTGTTTAAATTAAGCCACGTTTAAAAAACAATTCCTCTTACCCCCAACCTCTCCAACCCTGCACCTAAACATATATCATGTGCCAAACACTGTGCTTAATACAGCACTCATGTGATCCCATTTAATCCTCACCACCCTCTGAGGTATACCATTAGTAACCCTATTTTCCAGCTTGGGAATTTGAAGTCCACAAAATGGGCAAAATGTATACATAAGTCATACACATAAGAGCAACAGAGTTGACAATGGAATCCAGACTGCACCTCTGAAGCCATTCTTTTCACCATGATCAACTACCAGCACTGGGTCTCTGAGCCTTAACCATCTTACAAGTCTATACTCGTTTCGATATCAAAAGCAACATTTAAGCCGTGTGTGGTGGTGCACGCCTGTAATCCCAGCAGCTCAGAGGCTAAGACAGGAGGACTGAGAGTTCAAAGCCAGTCTTAGCAACTCAGCAAGGCACTTAGCAACTCATCGAGACCCTGTCTCTAATAAAATATGAAAAAAAGGGCTGGGGATGTTGCTCAATGGTTAATTAAGCACCTTGGGTTCAATCCCCAGTACCAAAAAAAAAAAGCAACATTTATTAAACCAAAGCTATGACAAAAAAGTTCTACTCTGAATCTATTAAGTCAGTAAGTCACTGAAATTTTACTGAACCAAATATACCATTAACTGTTACAAGGGACATAAGGCAAAAGATACAGTAGTTGCCCTCAAGAAGCCTAAGGTGGAAATGAGCAGATAAAGAAGCATGACTTTAATATCCAAAGAGGTGAATGAAAATGGTATGAGAACAAGTTAAAATGCTGAGTGCCCAAGGGACTGAGTTGCAACGGACAAAGGACAAATCATGCGAGATCCCACCTCTGGGGGCTTCCCTAGCCAGATGGCCATAGGCAGCAAAGGCTGAGATGGGCTGAAGCCTGAAATGGTAGCTGGTGAAGGGCTGTCAAACAGGAAAATGACAAAGTGGCCTGAGTACCCTGCTGGTCTGCCAAAACCGCAGCCTGAAGCCCATGCTGCTGAGGCCATTTCTTTTTATGAGAACAAATTTTACGTTCTTGTATCAACTGAGACCCTCCCAACACATGCTACCCCTTATCACCAGAAAGAGCCTAACACAGGGACAACAGCAAAGGAACCAAGACAGGACGATTCCTCTGGAAGTTTCCTTAGCCACGAGATAACAGGCATGTGAGATCAAGAAGGAAGGGAGAGCAGCCTAAAGGTTGGGCGGGCACAAAACCAAGGATGGCACCAAGGACCAATTGTGAAAGGTGAGGCCAGACTCTAGAGGAAGCAGATGACATGCACCCCAGGGGCTAGACAACTTGGCTTTAATACATTAGAAAAAAGAAGGCCATGATGAGTTAGAGTGACAGAACAAATATGGTGACAAAGGAGGAACACACTCTGTACCCCATAAAACCAGGATTAAAAGTGGGGGGGGCTAGCAGTAACAAGCCTTACATAGTACACGGCAGGGGGCCTCCACTTTTGCTTTATGAGACCATGGACTGCTACAGCAATCCAAGCAAAAAGTGTCCAAACTGGAGTAGACACTATAGAGATGAAAAGATATCGAATATACAAAACCTGCTGGCACTTCAAATTTCAGCAAATATTCAACCTACCTCAAAGAAACAGGCATGGTGGCCAATGCCTGTAATCCCAGTGACTCAGGAGGCTGTGGCAAGAGGATTGTAAATTCAGGGCCAGCCCAGAAAACTTAACAAGACCCTGTCTCAAAATAAAATTTAAAAAGGGCTGCAGATGTAACTAAGTGGTAGGGCATTTGCCTACCATGTGGGGCTCTGGGTTCAATCCCCAGAACAGTAAAAAAACCACAAAACCAGAGTTAGCACAGTGGTGAATGCCGGTAATCCCAGCGGCTCAGAAGGCTGAGGCAGGAGGATTACAAGTTCAAAGCCAGCCTCAGCAAAAGCGAGGCACTAAGCAACTCAGGGAGACCCCATCTTTAAATAAAAATACAAATTAGGGCTGGGGATGTTGCTCAGTAGTTAAGTGTCCCTGAGTTCAATCTCCAGTTAAAAAAAAAATAATCTTATAATCTCTATTTTATAAATGAGGAAATTAGGATTAAGAGTCAGTGAGTTTAGCTCAGCTCGATTTACAAATGAGGAAGTTGACATTTGAACCAAGATAAGTCTGAATCTAATTTTTTTGCTCAAAATAAGTGACTAACTTTTTTGTATTAGTTCCAATTAATTGTTGAATAAGCCATCTTTGACAACCTAGTAGGTGCAAGGCTGATATTAAAAAATGGGAGTTCATAATCTGCTTGAATCAAATGTATGAAATATGATATGTCAAGAGCTTTGTAATGTTTTGAACAACTAATAATAAAAAAATAAATAAATAAATAAATAAATAATCAAACAAGCCCCACTAAGGAACAGAAATATGCTGCTTTCCCAAAGTATGCATGAAAACAACTTCAAAGGGCACCTTTTCTAATTAAACATCAATTCCTACCTGCCTCCCATGAGAACCATTGTATTCACAAATAACAAATTACTAACATTCCTAAGTCCAGACTCACCTCATATTTTAACTTTTATGAAACTAGAATATTCAATTGTTTATAATAATATACAAATTTATTGTGATAAGGCTTGGGGTTTTTTTTCTCCAACAGATATTTTTAAAATAATTACATGTTTTATTACGTGTGTTCTTTAACAAAAGAAATATGGTAATACTAATATTGAATATACTTATAAGAAAAATGGAATTAGCAGTGAAAATGTCAAGAGAGTTAATTAAAATGTATTTTTTTAAATGACCATTTTTTTTTCACTTCTAGGTAATAAATGGGTAGCCTAGAATTTCCAGAAAGAATGCCACTGGGCTTCTGAAATGGTAATTTGCTTGGTGAGATTTTTCTTCTGATGAATCCCATGAGTAAAGCTAAAGCTGAAATGTTCTCATTCCACACTCAAAACCTATTTCCACAGTGGTGTCAGATGGATCATTGTCTCCACTTCAATTAGTTCACTATTCCTCCTACATTAGAGGGCCTTCCTCCCAAGGTATACCCAGTTCACATTTCAAGCTAATACTTACTAAAACTAAAACACAAAGGAACTTTAAGACATCCTACTATAGCTGGGCACAATGTCACAGGCCTGTAATCCCAGTGACTAAAGAGGCTGAGGCAGGAAGATCTCAAGTTCAAAGCAAGGCTCGGCAATTTGGAGAGGCCCTAAGCAACTTAGCAAGACCATGTCTCAAAATAAAAAATAAAAAGGGCTGGGGATGTTGCTCAGTGGTTAAGGGTCTTTGGGCTCAATCTCTGGTACAAAAAAAAAGAAGACAACCTACTATAAAAAATGCAATATGTAAAAATAATGCAATAAGTCAAACATATCTTCACTTGAAAAATATACTTACTTGTGTTTGAGAACAAATTTTACATTCTTGTATGCAAAGGCTACCAAGTAAGTGCTTACTAGGGTCATCACACTATACAGAACAGCAGACTGAATAAGATCCATATGCCATATTCGCCAATATAACCCTGAAGCAAGACAAAGGGGGGAGAGAGAAAAAAAGAGAACAAGACATTACTACCCCAGTTACAAAGGCTAAAATTCATTACAACAGTCGGAGTTAGGAAGTCCAATATAGTATATGATAATCTTTGGAAATGAGATACTGGAAGAGTTAGTAATCAGTTCAGAACTTCCCGGGTTCCACTAAGACTTCAAAATTGAGTGCAGCAGGGTCCCATGAGCTGCGTTCAGGCCATCTCACGACGGCCCGGTGTACTTGCTGACGTGGCTTTATCTGAGACCTAAGCGGGACTCCTTCGGGCCAGCGGGTCACTGCACAGTGAAAGTACAGGCCAGGTTCCCTCGGAGCTGATTGTCAACAACAGTGCAACAGTGCAGGAGCAGCAAACTCCGGACCCCGATGTCTGCAGACGCTCTTGACGGGGCCGCTGTCCCCATCCCTGGGTTCCAAGACAAGCTGCGCAAGGCGGCCGCCGCCCCCCGGCCCTGGTCTAACCCTAACCCTGCACATCTGGGGAAGGAGGGTGCCCTTCTGGCCGGGTGGGCGCTACCCGGCGGGCCCACCCAGCTCGCCAGTCCCTGGAGCCTCGCACCCACACAGCTCCTGGCGGCAAGGGGCGGCGTGTGCAGGAGCAGCAGACGCGCGCTGCCGCGCTGGCACCCGCCACCACCCCAAAGGCCCGCCCGGCAAGGACCCTCTGCCCCCGGGGCGCCCGACGCGAGGCCCAGCTCGGAGGCCACGCGCCTCCGGGAACAAGCTGGGCGCGGCGCCCGCCCTCACCGACCCGGGCCCGCCACGTCCCCGCCACGTCCCCGCCCCCCGCGGCGCTCACAGATGGGGATGGCGGACACGATGAAAGCGTTCCCGAAAAAGAGCGCGGACGACTTGGCCGAGAGGTTGCGGCTGAAATCCTGCAGAAGCAGGTCCTCCTCTGACTGCTGCTTGGAGCCACCTTTGGGCGCCATGGCGGAGCTGGTCCAAAAGCGAAGGCGGCGGGCTAGCCGCGGAGACCTCCCCGCCCGCCCGGGCCCGTCAGCGACCCGTCAGCGCGGCATGGAGGCGGGCCAGCGTGCAGCGCGCCCCGGGATTGGCCAGCCGCGGCGGAGGCCCCAGGTCTAATTGGCCAGCGCGAGAGACTTCCGGGTTTCTGGCCGCCACGTGTCGACACGTCATGGGGAGGAAGGGGTTTGTAGTTGTCATGGGTACCTTTTTTTTAATCAAAAAACTTTATTGACACCCCAGCTCCTGACAGGAGCCTTTCCAGTCTCCAAAATTGCACAGTTCAAGGTTCTCCCGGCCCCGGGCCTTACATTCGTTATTTCAGCCAGCACTTGGCCAGTGCGCCCGCGCAGCGCAGCCTGCACGTGTCCACCTTGGGTGCCGCCTTCGCGAGGCCTGCATCAAGCTCCCCGCTGCCCCGCTTTTTCCCAGCGCAACTGACGCCTTTGCAGCAAAGAAATAAACAGCTCAGGTGCAGGGAGCCTCTGGAAGGAGGAGGGCACTCACCACGCAGGCAGTGCCTGACACCTGTCCCATACGCTTCCTATGTTATTACATTTATTTCTGCTAAACCTGCGAGGTAGTGGCCTCCAAAGCCACGCTAAATAAAACACTAAGCACGCGGGCTGGGCAGGGAGCTCAGAACTCCTGGATGTGCCCACCAAGGCAGCTGAACTCATCGAGTTATCATTTTTCATCAAAAAAACAAAACAAAAACCCGCAAACGCATCCCTCTCGGCAAATGCCTTTGTTCTGCATTCGTGAGAACACCCCAGTACACCCAGGCAAAATTCCCTCATTCACTAGCTTCCTTATCAACAGTTTTGGAGATACCTTTCTCCCTCACCTTATCCAAATTGTAATCGACCTGCTTAGCCTCCATCCTAATTGAGCTTTCTGTCCTCATTCTTTTCCAATCTTTTCTCTACATAGGTACCCAATGAGTTTTTCTCCATTATCTGCAGTAGAAATTGCCAAATGCCAGAAGTTCACTATTTCTCCACAAAATGAAAAAAGAAAAAATAGACAATCTTGTTAATGTGTATTTTCAGAAAACTCAGAGTATTAATTTTAAAATATCTTGAGTTTGACGGGCGCTGTGGAGCATACACGCCTACTAACCCCAGCAACTCCAGAGGCTGATGCAGGAGAATTGGGAGTTCAAAACTAGCCTCAGCAACTTAGTGAGAGGCTGTCTCAAAATAAAAATAAATAAATGAAAAGGGCTGAGGATGTTGCTCAGTGGTTACGCGCCCCTGGGTTCAATCCACAGTTAAAAAAAAGAAAAGAAAAAAAAGCAGCTGAGAAAATTTAATGCACTTTATTAAACTGAAGAGTAAGTATAAGCAAAATAATCTAAAATAGTAGGAATTTTAATATTTTTTTCACAGGTAAATTAGAGGAACATGATAGGCAATGCTGCTTATGCCAGGGAAGGGTTTTGGTGGCAGTGGAAATGAAGATCATGAAGGTAAGACACTTGAGGTACTAGATCACTGTTTTCCAGCTGTTTTTGAAGAGTGGCAAGATCTAAAAACAAGACACATACTGCCACTGGACAAACAGGGTTAATAATGTGCTAAATAACAGGAGGGGGTGCGTAACAGATTCTACCTAAACACAGATCTGCAGTAGGTTTTGCTCCTTTCAGTATAACTCAACTCCATGAAGGAGCCAGATAGACTTGATTCTATAGGAGCCTGATTCTAACCTGTGAATTTCAGGCTTCACATTGTGTTATATCACTTTACGCTCATCAAATTGTGGTGAGGACATCTAAGCAATAATACTAATTGCTGTCAGGAATATGGATATCAGATTCCTCCCATCCATTGCTTATGTCTCTGTGGAAGAAAGTCTGGTAAGTTAATAACATGTTTTTCTATGGCAGGCACTGCAAGTCACATAGCAGGTAAAGAAGCCACTGCTGTGCTGGGATTGTGGCTCCGCGGTAGAGCACTCACCTAGCAGTGCAAGGCACTGGATTCAGTCCTCAGCACCATGTAAAAATAAATGAATAAAATAAGGATATTTTGTCCAACTACAACTAAAAATATATTTTAAAAAAAGAAGAAGAAGTCATAGCCACTTTTTTACTGAGATCTTAATTTTTAAAAAATAACAAATAGATCATCTAGGGTTACACTGGGAAGGGTGTGGCAGCTCCTGTTTTAAAGCCTATTTGAAATGCAAATCTCATTATGGAAATAATTTTTGAAAGAAAAGGTGGAAGACTTGGATTAGTCTCTAGGTATAATGTTTTCAGTTATCACCTGAGAGATGATTTACTCAGCCAAACTACACTTTTCAGGCACTGGTGTGTGATTAATTTATTCATTCATGTATTCATTTAGCAAATATTTATTGAGAAGCTATTACATGACAGTTACTATGCTAGACCCTCACATGTAACCAAATATGATTATAACTAACACTCACTGAGTCTTTGTTGTATGTCCCTAGCTTCCTTGCATGTGTGGTCTGATTGAGTTCTTACAGCAATCTTAGGAAGCTTCCCACCCTTATCTGCATTTATCAGATAAAGAAGAAACTAAGATAGGTTAATAGCTAAAGGCATTCTGGTCTCCTTTATAACAGTGGAGTTTGGTAGCACCTCCCCACAAAGGCCCCATTTTGAGCAAGCAGCAGGGACAGTTTCTGGTGTACACAGTTCCCACACAGTCATGCCATCTGTAGCCCCAGCCAACACATCCCTGGGCAAAGAGGATCCCCCAAGGCAAGCTTCAGTAAGCAGGCCTGGGCTCTTCAGACTGGATTCTCTGTGTGTCAGAGATTTTGAATGTCAAACCACAGAAAGAGACAGTTGGTAGAGACACACAGAAACAGGAAAGCAAACTGGGAAGAGGTGTAAAGCAAAAACTGTAACTCCCCGTGCTACGTGGAAAGGAGAAAATTAGATTCCCAAAAGACCTCGGGGCTTTCTTACCCATTTTAGGCTTAAGAGAGACCCCCATCGCCTGCAATAAGGCAAAACACTCAGCTCAAAAAGGGAAAGAGATTTTTTTTATATATGTTTTTTAGTTGTACATGGATGAAGTGTCTTTATTTTGTTAATTTGCTTTCTGTGGTGCTGAGGATGGAATCCAAAGCCTCATATGTGGGAGGCAAGTGTTTTACCGCTGAGCCACACCCCTGAGCCACACCCTTGAGTCACACCCCAGCCACCGGGAAAGAGACTTTAAATATCTTAAAATAAATAATTACAACATGAGTATTTTTTACAAATTACACTTGGGTGCCTTATGAAGCTACCCTTGCCATGTACAGTGCCCACCAACCTCCTTGGAAATCCTCCTAGGGGCCACATGGGCAGGAGGATGGGAACAGCAAAGAAGCCAGAAAAGGGACAGGAAAGCCACCTTGGATGAGAGTCAGCTGGTGCCCAGATCCAGTGTTTGTGGGAGAAGCCAAGGAGGAAGGAAGCCGAAGTTGTAAACATTATAAGCCGTTTTTATACTTAACTTATTTAATATGTGACTTTAAAAATAAGCAAAATAACACAAATAGGTTTTACCTACAAAAAATATATAGATAAATGGGTTCAACATAATTTATCAATTATATATTGCAGCCCTGCCCCTCCCCACCACCACCACTGAACAATTATGGCAAGGTAAAAAAAAAAAAAAAAAAAATTAAATGCCTACCAGAACCAGATAAGTAAGCTCAGGGAGGGAATTGTGGCAGACAACAGGACATGAGATAATGGTGGGGTCAACACAGCAAAAAGTCTCGCAGTCCAGAAGACACTCAAAAGATAGAGATTAAATGGACAAATAGCATCAGGAACAAACATTGTATAGACCAAACATGATAGGTTTGGGGTTTAATCTGCTTCCTAAACTACAAGGTTAAAGGATATTTAAATATGTATAGAAAACAAATTAAGATGTAATGAAAAAAGCCTTACCATTTTATGTTTTTTTAATTATTTATTTATTCTAATTTATTCTAATACATGACAGCAGAATGCATTTTGATCCATTGTACACAATTGCAGTACAGCTTTTAATTTCTCTGGTTGTACACAATACAGTGTCGCACCATATGTGCAGTCATACAGGTACCTAGGGTAAGGATGTCCATCTTTCCTGACTGCCCCCTCCTCTTCCCTCCCCTCCCCTCCCCCACTTTGCCCAATCAAAGAAAAGCCTTACCATTTCAGAAAGAAACATGCCCTTGTGCAGAGAATGCTGGGGAATGTTAGCCTTTGGCCTGGGTCAGCGCCCTCCTGCACCCACCCACCTACTCAGCACCCCACGCATTTTTTTAAATAAAGACAAGGGCTTGAGAACTCTAAATGTGCACTTTACTGTGAAGCTGAATTTTAAACCAAGCGAGGCGTTAAAACATTTGGTAGACAAGCATTTGTCTGTGAGCTTGAAGCTTTTTCACTCCAAGATTAATACTGTTTGCCTTTTTAGGAAATATTCACATGACCAATATAAACTGGTAACTGCTTCTGAGGCCGTCAGAAAAGCCTGTCTCCTGTGTGCCGAAGGACATTTGTAAAGTCACTGACTTCTTTAAGAAAATGATACATATCTGCAGAAAATATATCATCTTAATAACCCTGATAGAGCCCATAATACTTTAACGCTCAAAGCTCCCCCTGGAATTTTCTAGATGTGACAGTTATCCCCCATGCCTCATCCTGCAGCCTTGCGGGGCACAATAGGAAATTACGATTCACACTGGAAATCAATTTTCTTTTGTTACACACTTAACCCGAGCACTATGGCAACAGAACGTGAGATAAAGTAGGTCACCCATTTCAGCTGGAATGGCTTGGAGACACAGAAGCCAGTTGTCATTTGGCACTCATCTTTTAGAAACCTTTAACTAAAAATGCTTCCCTTTCCCACGCCCCAGTCAATGCTATTTCATAATAACAAAGTGGATAAAGATCAAGAGAACAAATTCTTGAGTGAAATTTATTCAATCTCAGTATTTATTTCCGTTGGTTTACTAATTGACTAGCAGTATCTGTTCCCAAACTCACAAATGCAGAAAGAGTTCTAGGTAAAAGAAACAGTGGAAACAGGCTCACGCTCATCAAGGACACAGGATGCTATTTGTCAATCATTCTATGAAGCATTTGGGAGCTGATCAGAAGCAGGCAAAGGAAGGAGAAAAAAAGAAGAGGCCATTCTTCTGTCACTGAAGGTCAACAGAAACCTCGTTCTCCTGACTCTTCCAGAAACCTGGCTGGACACCTGTGCAGCTGTGGAGGCTCTCTGTATCCAGGAAATAAGACCACATTAAATTCTAATCCTGCTTTCATTGTCTTCTGATATCATTTTCCTTTGCCTCTGGAGAAAGTTCCTCAGTCTTTTTTTTTTTATTTGTTCTACTTAATTGTACATATCAGCAGAAGGCATTTCAATTCATTGTATACAAATGGAGTGCAACATTTCAATTCTCTGGCTGTACACGGGACAGAGATGCACCATTCGTGCACCCATACATGTACCTAGGGTAATGATGTCCATCTCATTCCACCATCTTTCCTATGAGTTCCTCCGTCTTACTAACCAATACTTTTTATTTCAACTCCAAGCACCCTGTCTGGGACCTTTCTACACTAAATATTCTCTTCTCTTTCTCTCTACCATGTATGCAGCTTATAGGTTTTTAGAATTATAAAAATTCATCTCTTTAATCTTCTACAATAATATCTGTGTGATTCTGGCCAAATTGCTTACCTGTCTCAGCCTTATTTTCCTTCCAAGGTCCATGAGGTAACTGTGAGCATTAAATGAGACAAGCCCTGTGTGCCCTAACCCTGCTCCACTTGCTGACCCACTCAGCTTTCTCATTTCCTGCACACACTCATCCACAAACACACAAGCACCTGTGCACACGTTCCCTGGGCACTACTGCATAGTTAACTATACCGGCCCTTCACTGTGAAGGAAAGAAGAAACAGCTCAGGCTCCTTCCTGCTCACTCCTCGCCCTGCCAACTGGAGTTCCACTCCCGCCTCTCCTCTGTATCTGTTCCAGGTATGGCCCCATAAATTGCCACAGTCAGCCTCCTTCCCTCAGTTTGCAACCATCTCCCCTGTCCTCAGTACCTGGCCCCAGCCAACACTTGGTCCCCAGCAGTTTTTCTTCTCTTGTCTCCAAGGTAACAGGGAGCCCTGGTTCTCCTGCTTTTTTCCCCTGGCTACTCTTCTGGCCCCTGCTGAACCCACTGCCACTCCCTGCTGCTTAGGATAGATTTGCCACTTGGGCACATATGAAGTAGTCAAGGGGCAAGATCATGGTGGCTTCCATCAGAGACCTCAAAAAGTAGTACCACCCTGGCAATAATTATGACAAAACTGAGATAACTTTTTCAGATAAATCTTAAACTCAGCATCGCCTCCTAACCAGCAAAAGTGAAGATGCTCTATAAACACCTTGTCACAAAGAACAAAATAAGAGAAACAGGAACAGATGCAGAGTTTTTACAGCAAACACATTAAATTAGGGGATACACAGTGCATGGATCCATGCAGTGGCTGGTAGGAGCAGAGTTATCGAAAACTACACACTACACTGGATAAAGTCCAAGCTCCAATCACTTACATGGAAGTTCATCCTTTTCTACCATCACTTTTTATAAATTCTTGGTCCAAAGAAATCTTCATTCTGTTGTGCATCAACCATTAATGTTACACTGCTGAACATCAGGAAATGGTGCAGAGTCATATAATGAACAAGGAAATAGAATGAACACTTTTCCCCTGACCACCCCTTGCAGGAGTTTCACCAGTGCTCAAGTAAGAAAGCACGGGAGGCTGAGGCAGGCAGATCGCAAGTTCAAAGCTAGCCTCAGGAAAATCGAGGCTGTTAAGCAACTCAGTAAGACCCTATCTCTAAATAAAATACAAAGCAGGGCTGGGGATGTGGCTCAGTGGTCAAGCGCCCTGAGTTCAATCTCTGGTATCCACCCCTTGGCAAAAAGTAAGCAAGCAAGTATAGGAGTTAATGCAAAAGCACAGTGTGTTATATACACACTGATTAAAGTATGGGCAAAACCAAGATAACTTTTTCAGACAAATCTGCCTTTCAGATAAGGCTGCCTTGACTCAAATTCCAGGTACTAGTTGTATGAATTTGGAGAGATGCTTCATCTAAAGACTCCATTTTGCTAACCTATATGAGTCACAGGAGGCTACTTTATAGAGATGCTATAAAAATTAAATAAGAAAATGTATGCAAAATACTTAGCAAAGTGCAAGACACATGGCATACATTCAAAATATGTTGCGTAAATATATATTTTTTTAATTTTGCTACCTTCCCAGGCTTAGTTCCTCCCTCCTGAGAAATTCTGCTTCAATTATTTGTAGATAAAAAAAAATTGTGTGTGGGCATGTGTGGGTGTGCATGCATGCAGCCTAATTGGGAGAAAAGGCAGGGGAAGCTTGGCTGAAGGAAGAAGTCCTCCCTGATGAAGTTTAATAGGCGGCAGCCTCTGCCCAGCATAGGGGCCTCCATCCACTCCTTTCTTCAGCAAAGACAGAGGGGATTTTGGCTCCTGTTCTGAGGGAAGTAGGAAAGAAGCCCAACTCCCTGTATCAAAATGATGGAAAGCAGAAGGAGCTTTGTCCGTTCTCCATAGTTATCTTGTTATTGTGATGGTTGACCTCATGTATCAATTTGACTGGACTAGGAGTGCCCAGATAGCTGGTGAAACATCATTTCTCAGTGTGTCTGTCAGGGTGCTTCTGGAAGACACATTTGAATCAGTGGATTGAGTAAAGAAGGTCCTCCCTTAGTAATGCCAGTGGGCATCATCCAATCTCTTGAGGGCCCTAATAGAACAAAAAGGCAGAGGAAGGGCAAATTTGCTTTCTTCAGGAGCTGGGACACCCATCTTCTCCTGCCTTCAGATGCTGGCACTCCTGATGCCACCTTCGGGCTTGGCCTCGACTCACACTGTGGCTCCCCTGGGTCACAGGTCTCTGGGCTAGGATTGGAGCCACACCACCAGCTTTCCTGGCAGACAGCAGACTGTGGGACTTCTCAGCCTCCATAATTACGTGAGGTAGCTCCTGCATTAATCCATTAATCTGCATGTGTCTGCATACTGCTGATTCTGCCTCCCTGGAGAATTCTAAACAATTATGACTGTAAAAGAATTCTGATTCTGAAAGATGGAAAACACAAACACCCACAAAGAAGAAAAGAAAAATTAACTGTGATCTCACAACCCAGAGAGAGCTTTTATTAATATTTTGAAATAATTTCTGTAGTTACTCCCATATATCTATTTGTACATCTATAATCCATGGTATATTGAGTTTTGACTACTTTTCCAATATTTCTATTATGAGCATTTTTCATTGTCAATAAAAATGTCTCTAAAACATTCTTTTAAGTGACTACAAAATGGCCTTTTAGATGAATGCATAATTTATGTATTTAATAACTCTTATTTTCTAATCACAAAATAATTATGTCCATTTATAACATGAGAGACTGTGATATATAAATCATCCATAATCTTATCATTCACATATAACCACTGAATATTTTGATATATCTCCTCCTAATATTTTTCCATGATTAGGTACTATACGCTTAAAATAATTGAGGTCATATATTATAACTATTTTCCCATGTCATTTAAAAATGCTTTCAAAATATAATTTTTAGTGCCTGCAAATATCGAATGATGCATTTCTGATCTCACTTCCTTACTGGCAAGGAGGAGAGAAGTTCCCAGCCGATAAGGACAGAAAATGGTCAGATGCAGAGGGAAAAGTGCAACTGAGGTAATGTCCCCAAGTCATGAGGGTCTCTAGGGAAGCCAGCCTCACTTGACCTAGAAGAGCCAAGTGGTTCCTTTTAATAACCAGGCCACAAAATCCAGTGGAGAGAAAAGCCTGAGTCAGAACTCCCTGGGTTACCAGTCCTGCCTGAACACACTTAAGAAAAAAATGAACAGGAAAAAAATTTGAAACAGATAAGAAGGCAGGGGGGGAGATGGGGGGAGGCATTAGCTCCAAACTGGGGAGCCCAGGGGCTCCAGTCTGCCTTTGGACTTCTGGTCCTCTCGCCTGGTCTCCTTCCCTGTTGTCATCATTCTCTCCAATGTGGACACTGCTGGTACTTTCCTGAAAGGACGCTGGGTCATCTGTGCAGCTCTGATCCCAGTGACGGAGATGGCATTTCTCCTGGTCACTCCAGAAGATAATGACCAGTGAGGACTTTGCTGATCAGGCAGAACCAATCACTGCGGTCGGTTGGGGGACAGAGTGTCTGCCAGGCAAAGCTGGCACATGGAGGCCACAAGTAGTAGGGTGAGAGAGGTCAGCTCCCTCAACTGCACAGCAGGAATGGGGGGTACTGCAGGCCAGGAAATGCCCACAAACAGGTGCCAGGTCCTAGGTTACATCACCACAGGCAGCAGGATCCTAGAGGGGAAGGAGCAGGGCAGGGTGACCAGGTGCACTCGCTCACCCACTCACCAGGCCCAGGACCCAGGACCAGGACCAGGACCAGGACCCAGAGACCAGACGAGATGTGGCTCTCAGGGGGCTGGGCCTAGGCTGCATCTTGGTTCACTTCACCATTCCAGTTACCTTCAGCTTTCTTCATCAGCAATTCCTCTGCTAAAAAACACCTTTTTTCCCCCATTTATTTTACAATGATATTTATTCATTTATGAATTACAAAACAAACATATTCATGAGAAAGTGCAGAAACATAAATAATCATATTTCTACTGTTGAGGGTTAAGCAAATGTGCATACATTTCTGAATACATACACACACGTATATTTATACAAAATTACCAATTCCTTAAAACTTTTCAGGCTGGCAATGAGATTCAATGGTAGAGCACTTGCCTAGCATGTAGGAGACTTTGGGTTCAATCCCCAGTGCCATAAAAAATTAAAAGAAAACTAAGGATTTCTGTATTTATTTGCTGGGTGCAGTGATACAAGCTTGTCATCCTAGTGACGAGGGAGACCTAGACAAGAGGATTGCAAGTTTTAAGACACTCTCAGCAACTTAGCAAGACCTTGTCTCAAAATAAAAAAATAAAAGGGCTGAGAATGTAGCTCAGTGGTAAAGCACTCCTGGGTTCAATCTCCAGTACCCCCTCAAATTTTTTTCACTTGTGATTTTTATTTAACACTAAACCAAAAACATTTTATGTCATTAAATATGCTTTGCTACCCACATTCTAACAGATGTACAACATGCTGTCAGATAACTTTAATCAAACATGTTTAACCATTTCTTGATTTGGTGATACTTAGGCTACACTCACTTCTTCAATGTTATACCAGTGCAATATTTGCATAAATACTTGTCCACATCTCTGATTATCTCTCTGGCTGGATTCCTGGGAGTGGAGATACCAGGCCGAAGAACATGAATATCCTCAGGAGACAGCCTCACAGGCTGGCACGGGGTTTCAGGTGAGAGAAAGTGATTACATTCTGTAGGGCCCCAGAAGATCAGAATGGGGACCCTGGGAGGGCTAACTGAAACTTGAAGCCTGTACCACCAGCCTCATGGGAAAAAGCATTTGCTTAGGTTGCCACCAACAGGTTGCATCTGGGGTTCCCATTTTAATCTCCACAGGTGTCCCTAGTGAGCTGACCCATAGGAAAGCAAGCCCGCTTGGTCCCTCACTCTCACTTCTCTGGCTCTCCAAGCTGTCCCCAGAGAGAAATTTCTCCACCCAGGAACGCTTGCAGAACAGGGTGGAGAATTCAATTCACCAGAAATGTCCCGCAGTCTTTTACACAAGAGTCCAAGGGGAGGCATACTTCCAAGAGCCCTGTACACACTGCTCTGTGGGAAGCCAGGGTGAGGAGCTGTCCTGGAGCAGACTGGTGGAACTGGCAAGCGGGGGCAGAAGCTGTGGCTGGGAACCTCCGTGGAAGAAGCACAGCAGAGGAAGCAAAGAGACCACCACTGCGTGGACCAGAGGAAATAGGAGAGCTTTGGAAGGGGCCCTGAATGACGAGCTGCAGAACAGAATTCCATGCAAAGAGGATCTCTGGGATCTGTAAGGTGCCGTGTATCCAGATTGTTTCTTCAAGACAAAGGTATGCATTAAGCTTCTTTCTTTTTTTTTGGGGGGGGGGCGAGTAACCAGGGATTGAACTCAACCACTGAGTCACATCCCAGCCCTATTTTGTATTTTATTTAGAGACAGGGTCTCACTGAATTGCTTGGTGCCTCGCCATTGCTGAGGCTGGCTTTGAACTTGCAATTCTCCTTTCTCAGCCTCCTGAGCCACTGGGATTACAGATGTGCAACACCATGCCCGGCCAGATTTTCTTTTCAACGTGGCTCTGTACAGCGATGAACCCACATGCAACCTTGAATCAATGTTTAAAAATAACCAAACATGAACCCATCATATTCTGCTTGGAAAGAGGAGCTCACTGTGTTATGTCAGGACCTGTAGCATGCACTCACTACCCATCTCCCTCTCGGGAGCACCAGCCATCTAAATGCTGAGGACCCTTAGATGGTAGGATTGGACTGACGCACCACGTGGAGGTCCATTCTTTTGGTCTTTGCTCTGTAAGCCTCTTTCCTCACCTCACCATATCTGTGATGAGAGCTCATGAGGAGGTGAAGGCCTTGCTTTGCTAGTCCCTGTGGGCTCCAGGGCTTTGATCCAGGCCTTTGCACCTAGCTCTGCAATATACATACTGGTGCAATTCTAGTGAAGGCAGAAAAAGATGCCAGTGAGTGGGAGGAGAATTTTTTTCAATTATTAAAGAAATCTGCTTGTCTTCATTAATTCATCAAACTGGCAAACGTATTGAGAATGTGGTGCCCGTGACACTCTTGCTTCTTCAGTTTATTATAAGACTGTTTTCGAATCCTCCCCAAGAAGGTAAGTTTTCATCTGCTGAGCAGTTAAAAATTGGCTCAGAGAAAGGCACAGGAGGGAATGGCAGCCTTCCTCTGGCAGAGCTTGGCCTGTGTGGCCAGGGCAGCAGCATCCCAGGGAGCTCCCTGCCTCTAAAGACCAAAGCATGCTTTTTCTTTTTTTTTTTTTTTTTAATCGAAATGCTTGAAGTTCTTTAGGCCAAGAAGTACTTTGGCTTGAGGTTTAAGGTATGTACTCCACTTACTTCACTGTGTCTGAGGGAAAAAGGAGAAGACATCTGGAGGACCACTGTGGTGAGAGGGGAGGCCGCCTGGGGATACTAGCTTCAAGGAAAAAGAGGTGTCCTCTCACCAAGAGCCCCCCACCCCACCCCCCACCCACCCCACAAAGGACAAGCAGCGGTGAGGGCAGGAGTTTAGGAAATTCCTGAGGCAGTGCCACCAAGTAAGAGCCACAAAGAGTGGAGACAGGTCACAGGCAGGTCTCCTCGGTGGCTTCACACCTTGGCTTCCGGCCATGAACCTGCTGTCTGGACCAGACAGGACCCTTTCCCTGCTGGGCTCATGAGAGCGAGCCCTTGGTCACTACCAAAGCCTCTAGGGATTGTGGTGGGAGAGAGCTGTGAAGCCACAGGCCCCGCAGAGCCTTTTCCCAGAGGCCCCTGCTCCTGCAGGGCTGACGAGGGTCCCTGCAGCACCACCCAGCCAGGTCAGAGGACTCTCTCAGACCTGCTCTTCCCACCACTACATAATGGCCAGATGGCATCCACACAAACACCGGTTACCTGGTTTAAAAGTCAGGTAGGTTGTGTGTATCGGCCAGGCCTCTGTGGGCAGTGTGGAAATCAGTCTGTGAGTCGTTTTGTAAGCATCTCCCTGCAAACCCTGGGAGGAAGGTCCTGTGATGTTTTTAGGAAGCAAATATAATACAAATGTGAATTCTTTTTTACACATTTAAATATGTAGAATGGTATTCTCTTTATTAGGGACTCCAAAGTGTTTAACTGGTAATGGGTTTTGTTCATTTTTGGTTTTGTCTTTTAGTTACAGAATGTAACTATTAGGGTGTGGTGGCCCTTGCCTGTCATCCAATGACTCAGGAGCCAAGGCAGGAGGATGGCACATTCCAGGCCAGCCTCAGCAACACAGCGAGACCCTGTCTCATATTTTAAAAAAAAAACGGGGGGGGGGGGCTGGGGATGAGGCTCAGTGGTACAGTCAGACCCTGCTGACCACCCTCACCCTTTTCTCTGTGCATCCTCTTTAAGCAGTCTCCTCAGTGCCCTGGGTTTTATTGCTATCCAAACGCCTAAAGAGGCACCTTTCAACTTTAGGGGCACCCCATCTCCAGTGACCTCCTGAGCAGCATCCTCAAATTCCACGCTGTGACTGAAGCCAGGTCTTTCTTCACTGTGCAGTTGATACCCCAGGATGCGAGTCAAGTGGCTTAACTAGCTCTCTCCTGCACCTTCACGTGGCCAAGGCGGATTCTGAATCTGGATGCCCTCAGACCTAAATGTGGTACAGTGCCCTGGGGTCAGAACCCAGAACAGACAGAGAAACTATTTACAGAGATTTCATTGGTTTATTTGCCACCCGCCTTCCCCCCCCACACACCCCAAATCAAGCCCAGTGCTTCCCATGGTCTTAACTGTTTCAGCTTTGAATTCTCCTAACAACAGGATGTGGAAATGTAAACATGGTGCTGCACAAGAGCTGCTTTTCCTCCCTGTTCTGCGGGAGCCACCAGGCTCTGTCCTCCTGGCTCCAGGCACTCTCAGTGGCCTCCTCTCCCCCTTGCTCTGGCTGATTCATAGGGAACAAGGGGGCCCTGCCTTCCCAGCAGCAGACCCTGAGCCCTGGGTCCCACACCCCACCCCCCTTCTCCCACCACAGGTCTTCTCCTGCTGTGGGACTGGAGCCCAGCCTCCCCCAGGAGCCAGCCAGTCACTTACCTCGGCCTCAGCCTCAGCCTCAGCCTCTGTGTGTCCCCTGCAGCCCTTCTCCACGGCTCGCTCTTCACATTTAGTCATGCCTCGTTCATTCTCACCTTTAAAAGAAATTATTTTTCTTTCCCACTTGTTCTCAGCTCTGGCTTCTCATTAAGATCACCTGGGAGAGTTTAAACATGTTATAGTGCCCACGCTGTACCTCATAACAGCTAAGTCAAAATTGTCATGGGGAGGGCCTAGGTGCCAAAAAGTTTTTCAGACTCCCCAGGTGATTCTAACTATAGCCAGCATTAAGAAACGATGGTCTAAATTAACCGTCCCTCTAGCTACCCCACCTGTCCTCCCTCAGGGTCAGACTTGACAGGCTGCCTTCCTTCCCACTGCTCTGCCCCTCTGCCTCTGGAGTGTGCTGGCTCCTCAGCCCTCCATGCTCTACCACCTCCCACTGCCTCAAAGTCCCAGAGGTACCTGATCCCCTCCTCCCCCAGGGATTGAACCCAGAGACACTTAAGCACTGAGCCACATCCCCAGCCCTATTTTGTATTTTATTTAGAGACAAGGTCTTGCTGAGTTAGTTGCTCAGGGCCTCGCTAAGTTCCTGAGGCTGATTTTGAACTCTGGATCCTCCTGTTTCAGCCACCTCTGCTCCCAGCCACTGGGATTACAGGCATGTGCCACCGAGCCTTGCTCATTACCTGACTTGACTTGGCAGCACTGACCCTGCTGACCACCCTCACCCTTCTCTCTGTGCATCCTCCTTAAGCAGTCTCCTCAGTGCTCTTGGTTTTATGGCTATCCAAACACCTAAAGAGGCACCTTTCAACTTTAGGGGCACCCCATCTCCAGTGACCTCCTGAGCAGTACCCTCAAATTACACACTGTGACTAAAGCTAGGCCTTCCTTCACTGTGCAGTTGATACCCCAGGATGTGAGTCAAGTGGCTTAACTAGCTCTCTCCTGCACCTTCACGTGGCCAAGGCGGATTCTGAATCTGGTTGCGCTCAGATCTAAATGTGGTCTGAAAATCTGAGCACTTTAATTCTGTAAGGTAGACTGAAATAAATGGTCTTCATGAAAAGGTAGGTGATTATCTGTTGCAAATCTCTGTAGGTACTACGAGCACACTAAATATCTGAAAATGTATTCGAACTTACTGCACAGTGCTTACCCTTAAACTCTACTTATTTTCCCTTCCTAAAAAGAATCAGGCAGCTGTTCATCAATTTAAGGAGGCCCACCCTTCAGCTCTCTGGTACCACATCAGTCAGGAACGTGGTCCGTATGTGGTGGGAGACTTACAGGGGAAAAAAAAAAAAAAAACGATCCTGGTGATGAGACTGCTGGCTAAAACTGTTTCCTTTCAGATGTCTGTTTTCAAAAGGAGTCTTTTTTTTTTTTTTCCAAAGTGAAGTTCTACCAGCAGTTTTTCTTGACTTTTACTAAACCACAGTTTCTAAAGTTCCAGTGACAAGTTCTGAGAGGCTGTTTTTTCCATAGGATCTCTCTGTGGCTTTTAGGAGTTCTCAGGGCGAATGGTCTGAGTACCAGTCCTGGCTCCTTTTCCTTTGGCCATCTGCACATTTTGCATGCACAGGAGCTGTTGGTGCGTGTGTGTGCCCAACCCTTTGCATCGGAAGAGCATGCTTTCCAAGGCAGGCCCAAGTTCTGAAGGAGAGGGTGAGCACTTGGAGGGGCTCCAGCCTCTCCCTGCAGATGGTGCTGCTGTGGCGGGGAGTGGGTGCCGTTCACAGCTCCTCATCAGCTGGGTCTATACCCCATGGAACCCTTCCTGCTCTTAAATGGATGACATTGGCTCCGCGCATTGAATATTCACAAGGAGCTTTCATGTGGTACCAAGTGGTAAAGTCATGAGGAAAACACAAAGCTCGTTTTAATGAATGCAAAATAATGTCTGCATCCCTTTGCTTGCAACTTGAAGCAAAAAAATTACATCTGAAGGTTAAAAGCAATGCCAGTATTTGATAATAATGAAGAATTATCGTCAGGCTTTCTAACTTGCTGTGAAAGAGGGAACAATAACAATAGGCTGGTTACGATCTTGGGGTGTCTCAATCTTTTCCACTTAGCTCCACAAAAAGTCATCTGTCAATGTGAAGTGATGATATATGTGGGTTACTGCCTTGCTGAGGGCCAAGACATCGGCACTGCCTGAGAAGGTTGCTAGATGGAGAGGCAGTGTTTGATCTAAGAAAGAAGATTTCAAAGAGGCTGGAGTGGCTGGGGAGCATTTGGAACGTTTCATTTTGAATTCAGGGTTTGGGTTTTTGTTTTGTTTTTGCTTTTGTACCAGGGACTGAACTCAGGGTCACTCAACCACTGAGCCACATCCCCAGCCCTATTTTGTATTTGATTTAGAGTCAGGGTCTCACTGAGTTGCTCAGTGCCTCACCATTGCTGAGACTAGTTTTGAACTCCTGATCCTCCTGCCTCAGCCTCTTGAGCCACTGGGATTACAGGTGTGCACCACTGCATCCGGCTTGAATTCAGGTTTTTTATACCCAAATTTGTACCAATGAATCAAAGTTGCAATAAAGGTTGGGATCAAGAACAAACTCACATCAGAGTATGGTGGCACACGCCTGTAATCCCAGCAGCTCAGGAGGCTAAGGCAGGAGGATCTGGAGTTCAAAACCAGCTTCAGCAATTTAGCAAGGCCCTAAGCAACTCAGTGAGACCCCATCTCTAAATAACATACAAAAAGGGCTGGGGATGTGGATTACTGGCTGAGTGCCCCTGAGTTCAATCCTCGGTACCAAAAAAAAAGGAACAAACTCACCAGTGTCTGATTTTGACCCTGAACTCCAGACACAGAGCAATCGTGTTTGGGAACAGAGGCTGACAGCTCCGGCCAGGCCTGGATACCAGGCGAAGGGGACAGAATGACTTCTGACAATCCCATCCCATTATCCCTCTCTCCTCAGTGCCTCGCATGGCTTTTCCCACACAGCTGACACTCACGTGTATCTATTAAGCAGAAATGATTGGCAGTCTGTGCAGCTGACAAAGAATTCCCTGAAAGAGCCAAGAGAGACTCAGAGAGGCAAAGAGGAAGGAGAAGTAGCTGGCGTAACAGATCTGAGGCCACAACAGGCCTCCACCTCAGGCCAAGAGGTGAGAACCACAGTGACCCAGACCACTTGTAAGGAAAGGCGGAGTGTTTGGGAAGGGAACGTGGGCTACCAAGTCATCCCCTTTCACCTGCGAGGGAGTGCCAGCTGGCAAGCCCTGGCATGATGGTACCCGCAAGTGTCTCTTGAGTCGTGGTGTTTGTCCACGTACTTCTGAAGTACTATGTTGCCATGATCACTACTCACACTGTGGGGAGATGCCTTCAGAGGAAACACAGGGAAAGTAGGAGACGGTTTGTGCATTGTTATATGGAAATTTGAGCTTTCAGACAGGCTGGTAGAAAAGGTAATCAAAGGGTAGCTCTTCATTTTAAATGCATTTCCCTTGATAAACGTTTCTAAGAACCATCTGCTATTCAAAAAGAAGGCTAATGAAAAGTCTTATTTCTAAGTCATCCTAGGGGCTGTTAGAGAGTGATTAGGATATGGAGTTGTGTTAGTCAGCTTTCTGTGGCTGTGAAATACCTGAGAAATTCAGCTTGAAGGAAGAAAGATTTGTTTTTGGCTCATGGTTTCAGAGGATCCAGTCCATGGTCAGCCAACTCTACTGCTCTGGGCCTGAATGAGTCAGACTCTCATGACTTTCCTCAGACAAAGCACAGGAAAGTTGCTCAGCTCATGGCATCCAGGAAGCAGAGAGAGAGAGAGAAAAGTTTCAAGGGACAAAATCTATCCTTCAAAGACACACTCCCAGTGACCTACTTCTTCCAACCAGGCCCCATCTTCTAAATCTTCTACTACCTCCTTAATATTAGTGTCACCTGCTGTGGACCAACCCATCAACACATGAGCCTTTGGGGGAGATTCCCAATCCAAACTCTAACAAAAAGATACCAGGAACTAATAGAGGAAGTGAGATTGCCCAGGGAGGGGTGTAGAGAAAAGAGCAGAGGGCCTGAGTGGACCAGGGGTATCTTGGAGCAGTGAAGAGTGAAGGGTCGTAAAGCAGGCAGGAGCAGCCAGAGAGGTCTGGAGGAGCTGGAGGAAAGACCACTCAGCAATAGGGACACCAAGAGCATTTTAAGGTAGGGAGTGAGTTTCAATGTTAAGGTATTGAGCTTCATTGATTCACTCCATTACAGTATTTTCTTTAGCTAGTTAGCTCCTTAAAGCTTCAAAGAGTCTGCACCCACATTGATATTTCTGGGTGTAGTAATCTACCCAGAGCTTATAAACTCTGAATAGTCTACCATGCCCTGCACCCTAAATCAAGGATTGAATCACTTGGGCTCCCAGCAGGCAGAGCTCTGAGCCAGGTGGTGCTGAAGGCCCTGCCTGGTCCAGGCCAGGCAGGGGTGTTCTCCCAAGCCCCTGCTCTGAGCTCTCCAGAGTACAGGTATCTCCATGTGGAATCCAGTCTACCTTCCAGTAATCTCATTATCTTAAGGCTCTTCCAAGACTTTTATACCTTTTTAAAAGTAAAGATTTTAAGGTGCGGTGGTGCATGCCTGTAATCCCAGCAGCTCCAGAGGCTGAGACAAGAGGATCTCAAATTCAAAGCCAGCCTCAGCAATGAGGAGGTGCTAAGCAACTCAGTGCGACCCTATTTCTAAATAAAATACAAAATAGGGCTGGGGATGTGGTTCAGTGGCCGAGGGCCCCTGGGTTCAATCGCTGGTACTACCCCCCCAAAATAAAGATTTTTTAGGATTATTTCTACCCTAAAAATACTACCATTAGAGAACACCTTAATTACCGAATATGTAAGAAGTTGAAGAAAATCAATAACTGAGGTTTACTGCGGGTAAAAATGAGCTAGAGCCCAGGTGGAGAAGGGAAAAAGTACTTACATTGACTTGGAATAAAAGCACAGAATCAATTCAGAATGGATATAACCATTATATCAAGATCCAGTCCCTTTAAATGTTTTAAAGTGTCTCTTTTCTGCACTTCTTGCACACACTTAAAATTTTACTTTTTCACAGCTCAGACTACTTTTTTATTCTTTTTTTTTTTTGTACCAAGGATTGAACCACTGAGCCACATCCCCAGACCTTTTTTATATTTTATTTTGAGAGAGGGTCTCGCTGAGTTGCTTAGGGCCTCGCTAAGTTGCTAAGGCTGCCTTTGAAACTGGGATCCTCCTATCTCAGCCTCCAGAACTGCTTCGATTACAGGTGTGCACCCAGCTGACAACTTTTTATTTATTTATTATTATTATTATTTTTTAGAATTTTAATATTTACTTTTAGTTTTTCGGCGGACACAACATCTTTGTTTGTATGTGGTGCTGAGGATCGAACCCGGGCCTCACGCATGCCAGGCGAGCGCGCTACCACTTGAGCCACTTCCCCAGCCCCAGCTGACAACTTTTTATAAATGATTTTATATGTCAGTTTTTTTCATTGGCATTGCATAATATAATCAGTTTTCCACTTCATGAAAATTTTTCATAAAGACTATTGGTAGTGGTTGCGTTATATAATGTAATTAGAAAGGTCCCCAAGTTAAACATTTGTATCAATTTCTACTTTTTTACTTTTGGGAAGAACTCTGCCTTTAATGCATTTATTCTTAAGCTTTTACAATTTTTTGCAATATTTGATTTAATAGATTAAGAAAAGATTCTGAGGCTATTGATTTAATTTGTAAAACTGCTTTTTAAATTAGATGACCGTGGTTGGCTATCAGCACAGGCTTTTGGATTGGGTGGGGGCTGAACCCTGTCCCCATGGGCTGGAGGGAGACTCTTAGAGGCCCTCAGCAATGAGAGTGTGATGGCCTCCAGCCCCTCACAAAATAAATATGGCAAAATAAGCAATTCTCAGCTAAAACTATGTTGTGAGGAAGGCTAATATTGGATGTTACCCATGATTAATGCTTTTATTTTTGGGTTATCAAATTTCACATTTGATTAACAATTTTTTTCTCAATTTTTGGGTGCCCTCCTCAATAATGCCTGAGGCATGCACTGGGTTCACTTGCTTTGTTGGGGCAGGAGAGCCGCACTTTGTACCCACAAAACCTTGAGGGGACTTTGATGGTAAGTGATGGAGTACCCAGCCTCACCCAGTCTCCATAGACATGGACACTAAGGAAAAGGCCCACCTGCCATGAGTTCAAGGTCAGCTAGGGACGTCCACTTTGTAGCTTTTGTGTGTGTGTGTGTGGTGCTGGGGATTGAACTCAGGGCCTTAAACAACATGCAAGGCAAGCACTCTACCAACTGAGCTATATTCCCAGCCCAACTTTGTAGCCTTTTTTTTAAGTGAATGTTTGCAAAATATCCAATATATAGCTGGAATAGGTGCTCAGAAATCATATTCTGCTGGCTTGAATTTACCCACATGAGCATTTTGCATAATAACCCAGTGTGTTTCCCATTGATGCAAAATTTTTCCAAATTTATTGGAGTAAACATCTGTAGTCATTTCTAGCACTTGTATGGTCAAGTGCATGAATCTTTTTTTTTTTAATTTCTTCCAATACTTTAGAAAGCACCCTCTACCCCACTTTACCTCCTCGTACTGCTATCTAATTACACTGTCACATTATTTTTCTTCTAATCTCTTATCATGGGATTTATTGCATTTCCTATAATCCACTGAAAGATGAGGCTTCACTCTTGTTTCTTTCCTAAACATGCATCCAATTGACCAGGAAAATCCCTACTCAGAAAGAGGAGGGGAAGAAGCATTCCTGATCCCCATACACTACCACACACATTGCACTCAAATGTGTGCATTTAAAAATTGACAGCTGTGGGGCTGGGGCTGTAGCTCAGTAGTAGAGCACCTGTCTCACATGTGTGGGGCACTGGGTTCAATCCTCAGCACCACATAAAAATAAATAAATAAAGATATTGTGTCCATCTACAGCTAAAAAAATTTTTTTTTCTTTTTTTGTTAATTGACAGCTGTATACAGTTCTGCCTGTCTACCTGCTCAGCGGCTCTTTGTTTTCTCCAATCCCCCTTGAACTCATTCAGATGCCATTTGTGCTTCCTTCCTGCTGAGGTCTCGAGGTTGGTTTAGGTGAAAGTGGGGATGACAATTCTTCCCAGCACTTCTAGTGTGAGCTCTGAGAGCAGTGTGTGCTAGGACTCCAGTGTCCATGTGGCTGTCCCTGATTTTGTCCCCGGCAGCCTCCTCCCTGTTTTCAGCCATACATGGAACATGCATTAGCACCCTCTTCTCCTTCTCTGTGCCCTTCCATCAGACTACTCTCAGCTCCAGCCAAGGAGCTTAATGGCTCCTCCTTAGGCATTCTGTAAACTTCTCTGCCTGTTCACAGCCATCTGCCATCTTCCCCGCCTCTGCAGGTGTAGGCCATGACCTCCCTCCGCACTTCCTTCTGTCCAAGTCCTGACCAATAATGCCTGACGGGTTGGAAATAGCCTCATGGTCAAATCAATAAAGATACTTAGATTTGATGGAAGATGATACACTAGACAAAACAAATGAAAGGAGAGGAGAAAAGTTGACTGAAGCGTGGACCCACAACTTGCAGTCAAGTTGGTGGCCAGTGGGCCCTCCAGATGGACCTCACACAGAGCTGAGGAACCAGGGCTGCCCTCGGCATGGGGCCTGGTGCTGACTTGGCCTTGCTGAACTCCACTGCTCTTTCTGTCTCTGCCTCTTTCCTTCCCCTTCCATCACTGCTCAGCACTTTTTTTCTACTTGATTTAATTCTCCTTCCCCTCCTTGGAGATGGGGGTAGGAGAAGAAAGTGACTACCAGAACCTCCAACTCTGCAAAACAGTCCTAAATTTAAAAATCCCCAGAAAGCACTCTGACAGGTCTGCATTCTCTCCTAGGCCCATCTTCGATGAGTCGCCACGGGCATAGGAATGGCTACCATGAGTGATCAGACCTATGACAAGAGCCCACCGCATCATCAGGGAGAAGATGCTATGATTGGCAGCCTCATCAGAATCACCGGATGGAGGGCTAGAAGAAGTAACTCCCTAAAAGAAAGGTATTGTACTAAGGCAGGGGGCGGGAAGGGAAGGTCAGAGGAGAAGCAGCCAAGGTGTTGAGCAGACAAAATCTACCACTGCATCCCACAGACTGGCAGCAGGGAGGCCATGTGTGATGATGGCCCAACACTGCTGCCACCGCCTCTGCCATCCTTCCACACTATTGTCCTGTGTCAGGGACATTCTGACTTGTAGTTCTGCATGTCCTGGCTCCCCTTCACATACTGTTCCTTCTTCTCTGAGCCCTCCTACTCCTCCTGCTCCACCTGGCTAATTCCAACTTGTGCTTCAGTTCATGTTGCACCTACCACCCGCGGCAGGAAGCCTGCAAGGACTCCCCACCCAGTTGGGATCCCAGAACAGCACATTCCCCATCAGATGGAGACAACTCCCTCCGGGTTAAGCAGAAACAACCTATTACAGGGTTCAGGGCAGCTTAGAGAACTTGTGGGAAGCTAGCCATCAAGCGAAGGCAACACTAAACTATGAGCAACGTTGCCGGAAGAAACATCCTAAAGCCAGGCATGGTGGTGCGTGCCTGTAATCCCAGTGGCTCAGGAGGATAAGGCAGGAGGATCTGGAATTCAAAGCCAGCCTCAGCAACTTAGCAAGGCCCTAAGCAACTCAGTAAGATCCTGTCTCTAAATAAAATACAAAAAAAGGGCTGGGGGGTGGGGGGATATGGCACAGTTGGTAGAGTGCCTGCCTCACATGCACATGGCCCTGGGTTCAATCCCCAGCACCACAAAAAGTGGACGGGGGGTGTGGGATGGGGTGGGCTGGGGATGTAGCTCAGTGGTTAAATACCCCAGGGTCAATCCCCAGTACTAAGAACAAAAACAAAAACAAAAAAATAACCCTACAGAAAACCTGCCAGTCCCTGCTTGCCACTGGCCCCTCCAACACAACAGATTCTAGACTCCTGCAGCAATCCTCACCCAAGACAACCCCCACCCTCCTGCTACCAGGAGGCCTGGTATCTGCTTTCACTTCCCAGTCTCTGCTAGGGGGAAGCTCAGTCCCCTAGAGAATCCCAGCACTGGGGATCCTGGAAGAGAGTCTCTACCACTGGGAACAGCAGAGAGGCATCAAAAAGTGGCCACAAAAGCCATTTTTAAGGGCAAATTCATGGTTGTCACACTGTTGTCATGAGTGTTTTGGTATCTGTGTGAAACCATTTCCAGAAGTACTTTTAATTAATACCCCCTTTATCTGATACTGGTATTGCTAAAGCAGCTCTCTTTGGTCACTCACTTCCTGGTATCCCTCTGTTATCTGTGTTATTCTGTTTGAGGTGTATAACATAAGCAATACATGAACCTGGAATTTTTAAAAATCTAAGAATTCTTGGGTCAGTTTAAAGATCCATTTATTTTTCACAGGGAATAAGAACCTAATAGCTTATGTTTGTCACTCTTTATTTTCTCTTTATGAAGTTTATTCTTGTTCCTCCTCCTCTTGTCTCTTCTTTTTGGGTTTTATTTTATTTTATTTTATTTTTTATTGGTTGTTCACAACATTATAAAGCTCTTGACATATCATATTACATACATTAGATTGAAATGGGTTATGAACTCCCAATTTTACCCCAAATGCAGATTGCAGAATCACGTTGGTTACATATCCACAATTTTACATAATGCCCTATTAGTAATTGTTGTATTCTGCTACCTTTCCTATCCCCTACTATCCCCCTTCTTTTTGGGTTTTCAAGATTCTCTATTTTGGGCTGGGGTGGTAGCTCAGGGGTAGAGCACTTGCCTAGCATGTGTGAGGCACTGGGTTCAATTCTCAGTACCACATAAAAAATAAATAAAATAAAGGCATTGTGTCCAACTACACTTAAAAATAAATATTTTTTTTTTAAATTCTCTATTTTGGGGCTGGGGATGTGGCTCAAGTGGTAGCGTGCTCGCCTGGCATGCGTGCAGCCTGGTTCGATCCTCAGCACCACATACAAACAAAGATGTTGTGTCTGCCGAAAACTAAAAAAAAATAAATAATAAAATTCTCTCTCTTTAAAAAAAAAAATCTCTATTTTTTTTTATTTTCAACAACTTTGGGAGTTAACATTTGACTTCTAATCATTTAGTGGTTCTCCAGGACAAGATGCTTACAGTGACATAACTTCTCTCCTGTCACCGCTTTCCCCAAGGCCCATGCGGTTATTGTCTAACTTTGGGATCAGAATGCTTATTATTATTATTATTATTATTATTAGTTATAGTTGGACACAATACTTTTATTTTATTTATTTTTTCATATGGTGCTGAGGATCAAACCCAGCATGTGCCAGGCAAGCTCTCTACCACTGAGCCCCAGCCCCAGCCCCAGAATGCTTTGATCTGTACTTGGAAAGGAGGTTTCTCTGCAGTGACTCTGCCATCTTGATCTGGCTGTTACAACAGCCCTTCATTCACTCTTTGCTTTCTCAAAATCCTCCAGCTCCACAGCCTTCTCCTTCCTGCTTATGCTTCATCCACATCTGAGACCCCCAACCCCTGGCTCATCATCTGCCATCATCTCTCTCCTCAGCAGGGGAGAAGCCTTGCAGGTGCCACTCACTGCTGAAGAACATGTGCCCAGGAGCATGAAGAAGTGGCTGAGGACCCGCTGGAGCCCCTGGCCTACTCCTTCTCTTCTTGTCTGCACACAACCTTGCCTCCTGCTTCAGGGGAAGTAGGAGCCATCAAGGAGAACGCCCAGAGTTTTCTACTTCCCCACAGCAAACCCATCTATGTCTCCACTCATAATTGTCTCTCCTCTCACAGGACACAAGAGAGCAACCTCCCTCTGCTCCCAGGCCACGCTGACGCGGACCCTCATTACTGCCCTGTCTCCTATTTGTAATTCTCCCTCACTCTGCCTCCAGAAAACATTGGCTACATTAATACCTTGCCTGTGGTGAATGCTTAATAAATATTTATAGAGGAAATTAATAAATACATTTGCCAGATAGGACATTTGCAAAATGACCATAATAGGTATAGTTTCATTTGAGATAAGAATATCAAGATACTATAAGTTCCCAGAAGCACCACATTCAATAAGTATTTGAAGACAACATCGATCTGTAGAACAAATACCTGAATCCTACCATTGCCCTATTCTGGGTGCCTATGCTGGGGATAGCGTGGGTGAAGCAGGCAAGTTCTCAAGGAGGAGGTCAGGAACTAAGTGATCTAGTGAGATTGCTTCAAATGAGGATAGAGCTACGCAGGAAATAAAATGGGGTCATGGATAGGGAGTGAGTGGCAGTTTGATGACCACACACACACACACACACATACACACTCACACACTTTTCATGAAACCACCACCCAGCCCCGTTTAAGAGAGGTAGTGTTTCCAAACCTCCGAGTCCCCTCTTGCTAGTTCTCAGTCTAACTGCCTGTCTCTGGTCCCTAGCGGAGGTAAAATCCTGGCAACTGCTATGTGGTCCTTTGTCATACCAAGAAAGCTGTATCCCCAGCCCTGGGACCTGTTTTTATTTGCCTCATCTTTGAGGGCCGTTCCAGCTACTGCTGGTCATCCTTTCATTTTTAAGGCTTGTCACATTTTGTCATATGAATACTATGATAGACATCTCGGTTGCTGCCAATATTTGTCTATTGTAGACAAAGCTAGTGTGAATATCTTCTTCCTCCCTCCCCGACCCTCTCTCTCTCACTTATTCTGGTGGTGAACCCAGGGCCTCCCATATGCTACACACACACACACACACACACACATACAACACTGTGCTGAGCTACACCCCCCCAATCCCCAATTTAAAAATTCTTGAACCTCTTTTGGTGGCCGCAGGTCCTCCCCTGTCCTGGGTGTGCACCTAGAAGTGGAACTGCCAGGTCACACAGTGACATATTTTTAGCCTCCTTGGCTATTGCTCTACACGTTCCAAAGTCATTACATATTCCCTTCCGTAGCAGCATGTGGAAGTTCTAGTTCCTCCCCGTCCTCACCAACCTTTGATATTGTTCATCTTTGATTTTTTTAAATATTAGCCATTCTGTGGGTGTATAGCAGCATCTCATCGTAGCTTTAATTTTACCTTCCCCGATGATTAATGGTGTTTCACCCCTACTTAATATTCTAACTGTATATTCAGACCAAAGATAGCTTCCAGACAGGACATTGACCTGACTCATCTTTCCAGTAAAGATTACTCTGGTTCCCCAGTGGAGAATTGGCTTCAGGGAAGCCCAATGGGATGTTAGCAGACCATTGTAATACTCCTGGCAGGAGAGAGAGGTCGCTTGGATTGGTGGTGGTCAAGAAGTTAGAAACAAAAAGGTTAAAGACGGCCAGGCGCAGTGGTGTCTGCCCATAATCCCAGTGGCTAAACGGGAGGCTGAGGCAGGAGGATTATGAGTTCAAAGCCAGCCTCAGCAAAAGTGAGACACTAAGCAACTCAGTGAGACCCTGTCTCTAAATAAAATACAAAATAAGGGGATGTGGCTCCAGTGGTCGAGTGCCCCCCCCATCCAAAGTACATTAAAGATGTACTTTGGAGGAAGCCTCCTGAATCAACAGAGGCACCCATGGCCTGTCTGTGGAGGGAGTGGGAGAATCACAGGTGACTCCCACATGGTGGAGTGTTTCCTACTGTAGAAATCCCAGAGCAGGTTCACTGGGCCTTAGGAGAAAAGTAACAGGAAGTGAAAGAACAGACTGAATCATACCCCAGCAAACTGTCTGTGCTGATCACAAACTGTGCTCAGAGGAGCATCCTGGGCAGGGACCATGCTCCCTGCCTTCCCAATGAGCTCGAGGTGCGGTGGGGTGCCTGCCAGCGAGGCTGTGTGACTTCGTTATCACCAGCCTTGCTGGGTTTTTTCCTTCCAAAAAAAAAAAAAGTGTGTCTCTACACAATGAAATAAAAGCCCCAGAAATGTAAAATTAGATTAGTTTGGAAATTACTGGCATTTTTCTTCTTGTGTAAGGTCACTCTGCCCTTGCAGGCCAGCGCTGGGAAAGTGACACATTTCTTTCTCCACCCACGCTTTGCTTATTTTCATGAAATGAAAAGCAAACCCTCCACACTTCAAATGCTTAGTGCATGTGGCAAATATTTTTAACCTCATTTAAAAGTTTAACTTTAAGTTATATTATGCAAAAGGTAGCATGCCAGGCCTCAGGCTGACTTGGCCCTTGCTACGTGGGAAACACCCTCTGCCTTTGCAGAATAACAAGCCAGTGTTGGGCTGTCTGCCTTTTGGGTTTGTACAGGCTTCTCAGTTCTCAACCTGGTGATAACGCTGCATAGGAGAAGGACCTCAGGGTCGAGAGTGCTTAATGGAGTCCCTGTGCTAAACACCAATCCTACCAGCCACACACAATCACGGTCTCCCTTGAACACTTGAGAAGCCCAGCTCAGAAACCACCCGATCACTGGGCTATTGGCAGCAGGGCCGAGATCAGAAACAGGGCCAGCTGAATCTGAAACTGAAGCCTTTACCGGTTTGCGGGCTTCAACAGCGTAGGGTGGAGACTTTCTGTGCCAGAGCCAGGCCCTGGGTCCACCCACACCTGCAGCACTGACTGGCTCTGTGACCTGGGACAGTCTCCTCCGGGACTGCAGGGGCCAGTAGCTTAGACTCAGGCTTTGCTTCTTGCCAAGGTACCCACCGCCTTGGGTCCCGACAATTATTTAAGTAAACACTTGGAACTGTGTGGAGGTGCTGCTCTGAGACCGTTCTCTGTGGCTTTTCAAGGAAACCAGCCTTCCTGAGACATCATTCACACATAGTTCAATTCACACACACAGCACAATATTCAACATTTGGGGTATATTCGGAAAGTTGTACAACCATCACCACAATCATTCTCAGAACTTTTCTTTTTTCCAGTTCTGGAGCTTGAACACAGTGCTAGGCAAGTGTTCTACCCTAAGCTCTATTTTGTCACCTCCAGAAGAAACTCAGAGCCCGTGAACAGTCACCCTCTGCTTCCATCAAAGCAACCATCAATCTACTCTGTGTCTCTGAGGACTTACAGATCCAGGAGGATCTACAGAACACAGATTGTCTATTCCAGACAACATGCAATATTACAATGTGTGGTTGTTGTTTTTATACTGTAGCAAATATCAATACTGCATTTTTTTTTTTTTGCACAGTGGTGGGTGTCGAACCCAGGACCCTCACACATGCTAGGCAACAACTTTACCCTTAACCTACAACCCTGCCACTTTATTTTATTATTTTATTTTGACACAGGGTCTCACTAAGTTGATGAGACTGGCCTTGAACTTGCAGTCCTTTTGCCTCAGCCTCCCCAGTAGCTGAGATCACAGGCCTGCATCACCGTGCCTGGCTAATACTTTTCCTTTTTTGTTGCTGATTAGTGTATCACTTTGGACTATCATGAATAAGGTGCTCTGAACACTTGGGTGCAGATCTCTGTGTGCATCTGTTTTGCTTTCTCAGGAGTATAACTAGGAGTGGAACTGCACAATCAAGGGTCCCTGCTCCCTCTGCCTGTGTTTCTCTGATGGTGCAGACAAAACTCTCGGCATATCCTGTGTACCTCGGTATATATATATACACACACAATGGAGTTTTATTCAGCTATAAAGAAGAATAAAATTATATTATTTGCAAGAAAATAGATGGAACTAAAGATCATTATGTTAAGTGAAATAAGCCAAACTCAGAAGGTCAATTGTCCTGTGTTCTCTTTCATATGCAGAAGCTAAGAGAAAAAAGGAAAAGTGGAGGAGGATCTCATTAAAATCAAAAGAAGATTAGTAGAGGAAAGGGACCAAGGGGTTGGAGAAGGGGATGGGAGTGGGGGGAGTGCTGGGAAGGGACACTGGCCAAATTACATAGTTATATCATGTGCAGGTAGGAACATGTAACAGCAAATCCCACCACTATGTATAAGTGGGAGCACCAGTAAAAATACAGGAAAAAAAAAAACAGTGCTCCCCCCAAATCCTGCAGCATAGTTTTTAATATCCCCACTTCACAAGTGAAAATTTCCAATCAGAATTAGCTGAATTTTTTTGTCACATTTTCCCCCAACACAGTAAGACACACAAAGTAGAACTGAAGTGACAACATCCTTGTCTCTCTTTCCATTATTGTCATGAAAGAAAGCCAGAGAGAGGGCCGGCCCAGGCTTGGTTTGGCCAGTGCAGGTTCTCATCCTTTGCCTGGTTCCCATGTCCTGTCGGTGACCTCCTAGTGAGACAGAAAGCAATTTGGTCCAGAGATCAAAGCCTGAAAAGTCTTCTCATTTCCCCACATTCAAAGCAAAATCGCTCTGGGCAAAGGTTGCATTTCCCTCCCATGTTGTGATGAAAACATTCTGCAGAAGCCCCGTTGGGAGTATAGAAGAATGTTTAGGACGATTATCAATTACCGGTGTTAGAAGCCCATAACCATGTTCAGGATCACACACATGCACATGTGTCAACATGCACACAGACTCTGCCGCATGCGGGGGAGTTATGTTAATGCGACTGATTCATTCCCACAGGGTACTTCCTCTGTCACTCACTACTTTACATGTATGTGGTTCTTTGTCAAGATTCCAATGTGCCTGATTAAGAATAAGGCCAAGAAAAAAAAAAAAAAAAACATTTCTGAGGGTTCCAGGGCCCTTTGTAGGGCAGGGCAGGGTCGGGGGTAAGGGTCTTGCAGTTCTAGTCCCAGAGCTCAAATGCTCATAGGGGAAGGAAGGTTAGTCCCCACTTGGCTGAACAGCAGACTTCAAAAACCTGAGAGCTTGGGCTCAAGCTGCTGCTCAAATTGGCCTGCTTTGTGGCTTAAAATGTCCCTGTGAATTTGCATATCAGGCTTTCTCTTTTCTTATATACATATTTATTTTTTAGTTGTAGTTGGACACAATACCTTTATTGTGATGGATTGTGGTGCTGAGGATCAAACCCAGGGCCCCGCACTTGCCAGGCAAGCGTACTACCACTGGGCCACAATGCCAGCCCCAGGCTTCCTCTTGAAAAAAGCAACACTGGGGGCATTTCTGGGCTGGGGTTGTGGCTCAGTGGTGGAGCACTCGCCTAGCATGCATGAGGCACTGGGTTTCATCCTCAGCCCCACATAAATATAAAGCAAAGATATTGTGTCCACCTAAAATGAATAACTAAATACATTAAAAAAAAAAAAAAAAAACACGGGGCCTGGATTCCTGGATTCCTGCGTTAGCTTCATTGACCCTCCAGTCAGTGGGGAGTAGCCACCCCCATTGACTTTCCCAGCAGGCCTCCCTCCTGTTCCTTACCTGCCTGAGCTGGGAGCCACTCATTGACTTTGGAATCCCTACTTTATAAGCAGGGTTTGCAAACAGCCAATATTTGCTTGTCCTCATCACTATCCTGGGGACAATCTGGCCACATGTACCTGGCACGTGTACCTGGTGCATTGGAACCCTGAAAGTTTCCTTTTAACCAAGTGGAAGCAGCTGGTTCCCACGAGAATTATTCATGGAGTGCGTGGAAGCTGGGTGTGACCTGATTTAAGCACTTCATCCTGCTCAGATATGCCAGAGGCCAATCCCCTTGTTCCCGCAGACTGTGCAGCCGACTGTCGGTTGCTAGACTTCTTGGCTCATTTCCTGCCAGGCTCATCTTAAGTGCTGGAAGGCAATCCAGAGGTGGCTCAGTAATTTTCCTGTCTAGTGTGCTGGTGGTTGGAACTTCTCCAGAGCCACCAGGGTCGATAGAATGCAGGGAGGTTTGGGTTTCTGGTGGAGAGAGGTGGCAAGTACTTTCTTGTGCTTGATTCAGAGGTGGGGTACATTCCAGTAATTTTATTCATTTGAATAAAAATTATTCCGAAATTTTATTCATTTGATAAATGTCTATTGAGCACCAATTTTTGTACCATGCACTGTGCTGAACTGGGGGCACAGTGAACAATGAGACAGGGTTCCTCCCGTGGAGAACTTCAGGCTAACTTCAGGTAGTTATCTAAATATTGACCTGGTGGTCATGTGAGTGACAGGCCACCTTAAGCCTTTCCTTCAGAATTCCCAAGAGATTCCACTGTATTCCATCTGCTTCACCTTTCTGCCTTCCAGCACATGGAGATACAACCTGCCTGAGAAGACATTTCTCAGAGAACCTAGTGTCCCCACCCCAAGACTCCTCCACCAACTTAACACCTGGGCAAGCAGGAGCTCAGTCATCCTCCAGGCCCTGTGGGAAGGCAGATGCAGATGTGCAGGGCAGATCCCAGCCACAGTAAACTGCACAGCAGGGTTCTCTACTCTACCCTGAGGACTCTTGGTAGAAAGTGACACTGGCTCAATTTTGCCAAAACATCAGGGCTTGTGTCAGAAGTCAGAATTATTTTCTTAAATATGACATCATCTTTTGGGAGAGTTGGAATTAAATAACATTTTTAAACCCAGTGTAGATATCCGAAATGTGTTTGTAGGCAGGTCTTTCTCAGGGGGTCCTCAGGACACCCAGCCCCCTTCCCCCTCTTGCTGTTGACTCCTCTCAGGACTGGCAGCTTGGGATTTGCCTTTTTCAGGAAGTCCCCCTGGACCTCTCATGTCTTGGAAAATCCAACACATTCAAATTCTCAGACTTCCTGCATATCTCTTTCATCTCTTTCTCTATCTAGAAGTAATTATTTTCATTAAAAGAGTGAGATTTGAAACCATCCGTCAACACCAGTTATTCTCTAAGAGAAGTGTCTTTGCAAGATAAGCAAAGGGGACATGTCTGGGCCTTCCACACTAAGGCCTAACTTTGTATCCACACTGCTCTGGCTTGAGATCCCCAGCCCTGCCTGGGCACCTATGCCCATATCTGGGCAGCTGGGACCCCTAGACCTGGTCATGCCTCACACTGCTGTTTGGTGGCCAGTTAGAGGAAGGTTCTGGTTTGAGCCCCTCTTCCTGCTCTCCACTGCTTTTTTTTTTATTCAGGGGAAGCTGAGGAGAAACGCTGTACAGCCTCCCTGGCTTGTGTTTTTATTCAGAGAGTGTTTTCCTTCTCTGATTATTTTGCCGCAGTTTCTCGCCTCATTAGGACCTAATTTATGCACAATATGTAGAATTCATTTTAATCAGCAGCCTGGATTCCTAACTCTCCTAGCAACACCCCAGAAGAGGCCTCAGTAACTTCAATACCGCCTCCTGCCCCGTTTCTCTAGGATGAATTCCAAGAAGAAAAACAGATAAACAAGCCAGTGTCTCTAATGGTACATTTATTTAAAACATACTAAGACCATTAGGCTATTTGGTCTTCCTTTCCTGATCTCCTGTACTTGGCTTTGTGCATCACCAAGGCCGACTCTCCTCTACAAATGCCCTCTCTCTGGAGTTAGAATGGTTTCATCTTCATGACTCCGAGCTGGGGCCCCAGTAATTAGTAATGTCTAACTTGGTCTCATTTTCTGAAAATGAGAATAGTGACAATTTATGGAGCTCAAGACTATACTAACAGCTGCTACTTCTTAAGTGCTAGCTGCACATTGGCATTGTTCAAGTCACCGTGCCTGTCAGCTCATTTTACTGCAATTATTGTCCTGTTCTTAGATGGCACAGCTGAGGCATAGAGAGGCACTGTAACTTACCCGGGGTCACAAAGCAGGTGGCAGAGCCTACATTTGAACCCAGAAGCTCTGGCCCCAGAACCTGTAGCTTAACCATTTGGTAACCTACTTCCTGTTTGCCTTCCTGGAGGGAAGCAAGCAGACAGGTTAAAGTTGATGGCTTTTCCCTTACAGGTTTGTCTTGGGTACCCTTTGCTCTTTGCTTCATCCCACAATCTTCATTTGAAAATTCCAACGGTCTATTCACAAGGAGGGGTGTGGTGGCAATTCATTATTTAAATGTATTCACAGTTCCTTGGAAAAAAGGTCACATAAATATTACAGAATCTTTTTAAAAGTATATGAAAGACATTCCCCTAATAAGATGGTCTTATTTCTCACTATAAATAAACACATGGGTGCTGATTTTTTTATCTGAGTCCTGAGGACACGGTGGCTCTGGGTCCCTCTTCCCCATCTCACAGTCCAAGCTGCTGAGGTCCTGGGGCTGAAGGTCGGACTCAGAGCAGAAGTGAGTGCCCCTGAGGCTTCAGGAAACTACCTTTCAGGTTTTGATTTAACCCTCTACAAGGCTAAGTATCCCAAGAAAAATTTGAAGCAACAGCAAGAAAACAAACAAATGGTGGGGGCGGTGTGACTTGCCCACTGGCCTGTGCAGCAAGAAGAAAGGAATGAACTCCCTGGATAGGGAACCTCCCGAGCTCTGTGGCAAGAAGGCAGGTGTAAGGTGATCCGTGCTGCATGCAGTTCCCCTAGTGTAAGAACAGCAGAACCTGGAGAGAGAAGGCGAGTGGGCAGACCCCAGAGGCACAGGGAAGCCTAGGAGAGAACTCTGCAAGTAGGATCCAGGCGAGGCTGCACACAGTAGGTGTGTGTGGCTATCAGGAAGCCACAAGCTGGTGATCCGTGCACGATACAATGTTGCAGTCAATAAAAAACAAGGTGGAAGAAAACGCACACAGAAGACTATCGAGCTGCCGCAGGACCCTAGGGCTCTCGGGCTCTCGGCCTCAGGAAGAGGCCCGCTCACCATGGACCTCCGCGCCCCGCTGCTGGAGGTTTGGACGCGGTTCTGTAAGCTTGAAGGCCTGGGGGGAAGGGCTGATGGGTGGAGGTGTGCAGAGCTGGGTGGGCGTGTTCCGGCCAGAGGGAGCTGGGGCTGGGGCAGAAAGAGGAGAGCCGGGAACCTTCAATGCACCTCCTCTGCGGAAAACCTCCGTTTCTCTCCTCCCAGTGAGTGCAAGCTCTACAAGCCAGAGGCCTGCCAGGAAGCGCGGGTGGGGTGGGCAAGGAGAAGGTGGCATTCCTGCTCCGCCTGCCACGCTGGGCCCTGCCTGTTTAGGCAGCCCTTCTCCCCAGGCTTCTCCACCAGGCCCCTGGCCAGGGTTCCTGACTTTGGCCCTGCTAGCCCCACCCGAGTCATCCAGTCATCGCAATTTCCCTCTCTTCTCCATAGCATTTGCTTACAGAGGACCAGGTGGTCACTGGGGGCCAAGGTGACCTTACTAACATGCAGGGATCACATGGCCAGTTCCCTGGAGATTTGCATACTGTCAAATATCGAAACAATTTTCCATATTAACATTAAATATTGCTGACTTAAAGATTAACACTTTTAAAAAAGAACTGAACAGATGATTTTAATGTGTCTAAATCACAGCTTCAGGTCCTTTATTTTTGTACTTGATTTTGAAATGTTTCCATTTATTCAACAAAAGTTTTGATTGAAAAGTATTTAAAGGGTATCTATTTATGCACTTCACATGTGTACACATCCAAAAATGCTGTATCAGGGCTGGGGCTGGGGCTGAGTGGTAGAAGCTTGTCTAGCATGGTGAGGCACTGGGTTCGATTCTCAGCGCCGCCGCATACAGATAAATAAAGGTCCATCAACAACTAAAAAATATTTTTAAAAATTTAAAAATAAAAGGAAAAATGTTGTATCAGTAACCTGGGCTCTTTTCTGATGTGAGCTTATTCAAATACAGTCTCATAAAGTTCATTAGATACACTAAAGGAGTCACTAACAGACCATTAAATAAATCAGGATATTTAGATTTAAAGCCAATGGGTTTTAGCAGATCAAGATTCTTAATTTTTTAGATTTTTAATTTTAAATTCTGGGCTGGAGATGTGGCTCAGTGGTAGCGCGCTCGCCTGGCTTGCGTGCGGCCCGGGTTCGATCCTCAGCACCACATACCAACAAAGATGTTGTGTCCGCCGAGAACTAAAAAATAAATATTAAAAAAAAAAATTCTCTCTCTCTCTCTCTCTCTCTCTCTCTCTCTCTCTCTCCTCTCTCACTCTCTCTTTGAAGAAAAAAAAATAATAATAATAATAATTTTAAATTCTAATTTAATTGCAGTCTAATTTAATTTTTAGCCTAATTTAATTGGGGGAGGAAGGTTGGAGGGCAATTTAGATATATGGGATAGCTTTTAAAAAACAAAATGAATGCAACAGAATCCATGATGAATAAGCTATAAAAATTTAAATAAAAACAGATTCTGCCCTGCATCTGCATGACCCTGCCTGGCTCCACTCAGCCTAATTCTGGGCCTGGTTCTAGTAAAAACTCATCTTCAAATACAGGCAACTGGCCCACAAGTGTGGGTATGCCAAATTGGTTTTTTAACACATTGTCGTAAAATATTACTAATCTGAACTACCAAATTTGGGACATCCCCTTAAATCATGTGCCCTGTGGGAATGCCCTATTCTCTTCACCCTAGTCCGGCCCTGATGTGTATCTGGAAAATCGTGGCTTCCCTCCAGGTTAGGTGACAAGGAAGTTTGAGTGTAAAGCAGAGTTGTACGAAATAGATGATTTTAAACAAAACAAGGTTTCGAGTGTTTTATTTTTATCTAATTCCTCTTGTAAATAGCTGCATTAGCTTCCACAGGATACATTTTCATGAGCAAGAGAAAAGATGGAAAACTACAGTATTTTCTAGTCCTGAGTGGAATGCGTTGAGGTACAAGAATCTCTCTGTTCAAACGTCCATCCAGCCAACGGGGCATGTATGAGTCAGGTTTTTATCACGGGGACAACATATCTAAGAAAAACAACTTGGAGGAGGAAAGATTTATTTTGGCTCATGGTTTCCGAGACTTCTGTCCGTGGTCGACTGACTCCGTTGCTTTGGCTTGAGGAAAGTTGCTGGGTTCACTGCAGCCAGGAAGCAGAGAGAGAGAGCAGGGAGGGGGGCAGGGACAAAATGTAGTTCCCAGGGCACACCCCCAAGTACCCCTGCTTCAACTAGGTCCCACCTCCTACAATTCCCAGCAGCTCCTAATGATGCCATCGAATTATTAATCTATTGATGAGGTCAGGGCCCTCATGATCCTGTCACTTCCCAAAAGCCCAACCTCTGAACACTGCTGCACTGGGGACCAAACTGCCAACACGTGACCCTTTGGAGAACATTCCAGATCCCAGTAGCTCTAATTTACCCAGAGCCAAAATTATGGTAAATGAGTCCCATGCTACTTCAATGTCCAGTATCTGCTAGTCTCACGTTTTTATGCTGTGTCTAAGGTTTGCATGTCCTAAGCCTTCAAGTTAGAGCTACTTGGTAGATTGTAAGCACGATTTATGGTTCAAAAGCCACTCGGGGACCCAGAGACAACCACAGTCTAAAGATGTGGTCAGAATTTCTTCAGGATGTAACAGTGACTTGTCTCATCTTATGATTCTTACATACTCATTTCCTAAATAATCTCCGGTCTGGAAGAACACATCTGACACATCACACCTGCTGCAGGAAGGTACAGCACAGTGATTCCCTGTTCCAGGACACCGTATGCTTTAGTGAGTCATTAACAGGCTCCGGAGATTCCACTTTCCTACCAAGGTGTCCACTAAACTCATAATCGCTTCTAGGGTCAGCATGGTTTTCTCTTAACTGATCTAGTACACACTTAAAGATTCCTGATGTCCTGCTCTGAGATTCACCATCCATGGGGTCCTCAAAGAAGGGCTCATAGTTTCCTTCACACTCTGCAAACAGTTCTCAAAACAGCTAGTGATGTTTATGCACATCTTCCCCCGGAAAACCAAACTATGAATTGGGTTGTGCTGGAACTCTCTGGGCACCTCTGTATAGCCATTTATCCTGGAACACGTTCATTTCTTGCCATGAGAATGTCAAGAATTTTATATTGCAGCTTTTGTACTTTGTTGCTGTCAGTTGAGATAATTGTATCCAATAAAAACTTAGACTATCGTCTTCTCTATTTAAAAAAAGAAGTTGTTTTTTTTTTTTTTTTATTGCTGTTGATCCAGTGAGGTTTATTTCCTTTTTATTTTACAAGATAGACTTCTTGGTGTATCACGAATAAATGGTGCACAGCAAATAGTAATTCATTAGGGAGGAAAACTAAGAAGTGATGAATTTCCTGGAGCACCAGCGCGCCCTTTATCTCTGCTCTCAGAGGCCACTTGGGATGCAGAGCTGGAACAGGCCTCAGGACATGTTGGCGGCATCTTTGTGCTTCGCTTGCCAAGTGCGAGAGGTGAAGCAGGTCCCTGATCAATATCTTCAGGGGTACACACTTGTGCTGGACAGCCCGAAAATGACTACGCTGTCCTGGAGAGAACACACTGCTCCCTTTAGCAATTTACAGGCTCATTTTTCTCGCCGTGGCTGGGTACACGCTGGGTCGCTCAGTTGGCTGGAGCATTAAGTACCAAAGAGCCCTGAGCATCAAGTCCATAGGACATAACAAGCCCACGTGCCCAGCAGTGCAGGGAAAGAGCACTCAGCACAAACCAGGAGGGAGCCCAGGGCTCAGCCAGAGCCTGGAGAGCAACCAGACTGCAGTATGGGACCCAAGCAGTAGCTAGCAGGGCCCCCAGGAGTCAAGGAAGGCCAAGGCCACTGGCCACTTCCTTTTTTTTTAAAGGTCCTGATACATTTTAAAAAAATGCTGAAAAAGGTATTTAAAATTGTGACATATTTTAGGTGTTTATCACAATTAAAATTATAAATTGAACATATTTTTATCCCATAGGTGTCTCTCTGGGTTGTTTTATCTCCTTGGGGATTTAGTCCACATTTAAGGCCCTCAGTGAATGATACAACCTGCCCAGGTGCCTTCCTGGGCTGCTGCTGCCCACCATCCACCACCAATTGAGAAACTGACAGCCCAACAAGCAAGACCCACACTGTCCTTAGAGCTTCTCACCCGTGTCCTTGAGGGCCTCTGCCCCTGTAGGCCCTTAATCCGTTTACATTAAATAAACGAATTAAATAGTCTTCAAACATAAGTAACCACTCCCCTGTTCCCCTCCTGAAGAGCTTGTCCCCCACCCTGAACTTGGCTCCCTCAACCATGCATCTAACCCACCCTTCAAGTCCTAGCCAAGCACTCCATTTTCAGGGGTTGGTTGTGTCAGGTGCTTGTCACAGTGATGGAAAGCTGGCTAATGGGGTCTCAGGGACTCTGGGCACCTCTGAGAGTCAGTGCTGAAGATGGAGCTGCAGCCTGGGCCTGGCCTGGGCTAGACTTGGGCCTTGGCCCTTGACTGGCAGAGCTTGAGACCCAGGGCAAAGTGTGAGCTTGCTGCAGGCGGTCAGGCTCACGCCCTGGGGGATCTGGGGCTACCTCCCTGGCCTTCCCAGACCTTGACAACCACTGCACACACTCGGGCCTTGTTGCTGTTGCCCTACATGTTCTTCAGGTCCATCATGTGCTTCTTGGTAAAAAGCGTGTTCCTCAGGAACTTGGGTCCACAACCTGAAGAGATTCGTGTCTCCATGGCTGTGGTTTTTTAATGTGGCTTCCGTGCCATTCTGCATCTGGTTGTGTGGTCCTGGGACTCACCCATACTGACACCTAACCTGAGGCTCCCCCTTCTTTTGCTCTCTGTAGTGTTATGCCTAAGCTGTCCTGGGTGGCCTCAATATCTCTGAGCTTCATGGAGCCCCAAAAGCTTCATCAAGTTCCCCTGCTCTGGCCAGATGTGCCCCTCTGGGTTGGAAAGGCTTCCTGTCCATCCAAATCCCCTGTTAGCCTTACAGGGGTGCTCCTCCTGGTTGTCCACCCGGCAGGTTTTGCCTCCTTGCCAGGTGATGCCATCCTCCTCTGGGAGCCAGGGGCCATGTGGCCACCGCTTGCATCGAGGCCTGCTTCCCGCAGTTCATATTTGCCTATCCTGTCCCTGACACCACATGGTGAGCAGGGCCTTCCCTAGGACTGGGAGCTGTGTGACTGATGAACTGCTGTGAGTCCTTGACCAGTCTCATTCTGCCATCTCCTACCAGTCAGGGCTCCTTCCAAGGTGGAGTGAGTAGGAAGTGATCAGACAGAATGGGCAGAGCTGTCACTCAGCCAATTTGCTTTGCTTATATCATCTTCATTGTGACATTCCTAGCCAGGTAGAAGTCTGAAGATGAAATAACTATTCCAAACCGGGCACAGTGGCACACACCTGTAATCCCAGCAGCTCAGGAGGCTGAGACAGGAAAATCGTGGGTTCGAAGTCAGCCTCAGCTATAGCAAGGTGCTAAGCAACTCAGTGAGACCCTGCCTCTAAATAAAATTCAAAATAGGGCTGGGGATATGGCTCAGTGATTGAGTGCCCCTGAGTACAATCATGGTACACCCTCCCCCCCCCCCAAAAAAAAAGAATAACTATTCCATAGATGACTATAGATTTATTTTCCTACAAAGGATTTCGAGTCATACAGCTACAGCTTCATTTGCATAATTGTGTTTTAAGCAACCTTTACTGTTCATCATACTGTAAAACAATGAAATGAAAGCAAAATTGCTATAGAATTACCAGATGCAATGGTGTAATTCTAGCAGCTCAGGTGCTGAGGCAGGAGATTCCGAGTTCAAAGCCAGCCTCAGCCACAGGGAGGCACTAAGCAACTCAGTGAGACCCTGTCTCTAAATAAAATATAAAATAGGCCTGAGGATGTGGCTCAGTGGTCAAATGCCCCTGAGTAAAAAAAAAAAAAAAAAAAAATTACAAAATTGCTATTTTAAATCTGTACTTAGTTCCTATACTACTGATCTGACATGTACGCTGTAATCCCTAATAATCCCTAATAGAGGTAAAGTGTGACTTTGCCTAATTATGGGAAGGAGATTCTACTACTGGTAAATCTTGAGCATAAGCAAGAGACTAAGAAACTGAAAGCACATGAGACCTTGAACCTGGACTTTTCCCACACAAGCATTTACTTCCTCAGATTCGCTGCCTCTGTGTAGCTCACTCCTTTGTAAGCAAGAAGGGCAACTCTAAAAGTCACTGAAAATTACTCTTCCCAGAATCTGCAATTAGCATTAACCGTCTTAGTGCTGCAGGGTGAGCTCCGTTTGCCTTACTGTTATTTTAGCACTTGTTTCTCAAGGTCCAAGGGGGAAGAGCCACATGTTTCCCTTCAAGAGCTCCTGCGTGTTCTAAGGCAGCCAGTTTCTCTTGTCCAATCTCCAGTCCACTCATCCCTAATGGGCCTCCCATCCTCCAGTGCCTGCCACTTCTGTCTTATGGTAAGTTCTGGGAAGTGTGGAACTCGGGCTCTGGAATGGGAGAGGGACCGGGAGGGCTGATGAAAGCTCAGATCCACTCCCATCCCTTTCCTTGACCACACTGGGAATGTAATTACTCGATTTTCACCCTAGGCGCTGCACAAGGAAAATAGCAGGAGACAAAAGCTAGCGGAAAATGGTCATTAGACAATTCCGGAAAGCTCCAGACTGCAAGCCAAGTGCAAGGCCCTTCTCTGAATGACTGTCCGGCGCCTGGGTCAGACCACACCCTGCCTGTTAGTCCTTCTCCCAGAAAGGACGGTGTGGGTGAAACCCTCAGGACACTGGGCATGTCAGTTATGCCATGATTATAAGGCCATTAGCAGAGGCCAGGGTGCATGCTCAGGGTGGGACCCTGCTAGGAGAAGAGACATTCCCAGACAACACAAATGGCTTGTTCCTGGGAGGAGACACTTTGCCAGGGAGGTGGGGCTGTGCTGTGGGCCCTGACTTGGCTGCAGGCCCCTAGGCTGGAGCTCCACAGCAGGTTCTGCGCCACCCTGGGCCTCAGCTTCCAAAACAGCCACAGGAGGACGGGCTTTGTTCCCCAGAGCACTGGAAGAAAGTACAAAATGAAAGAACTTTCCCTACACAGGGCTGGAGGAGGGCCCGGGCAGGGTGCCAGCCCCTGAGAAAAAGCTGCAGTGCCACAGCCTCCCGGCCAGAGACTGACTGGTTGGGCGGAGGCAGCCCAGGCCTTTGCCAGGTCTGCTACCCCCAGATCACTGCCTGCTCCCTGGGCCACCTTGAAGCCCTAGATATGGAGACCCTTCTCACTCTTCAATACATAAACTTTCCAGTTTTATGAAAAAGAGGAAAAATACTTTTCATAATGCAAATATTTAGCTTTAATAGCTCTATGTGTACTCTGCCAATAATTGCATATATACATATCTATGTGTATATATTTTTTCTTTTTCTTTTTTTTCTTTTGGTAGTAGGAGTTGAACCCAGCAGCACTTAACCACTGAGACACATCCCCAGCTCTATTTTGTATTTGATTTAGAGACAGAGTCTCACTGAGTGCTTAGTGCCTCACTTTTGCTGAGGCTGGCTTTGAACTCGCAATCTCCTGCCTCAGCCTCCCAAGCTGCTGGGATTACAGGTGTGCGCCACCATGCCCAGCTCTATGTATATATTTTAAATCTAGAACATACCATAATTATGTAATACATTTATTTTTAAGAAATTTTATTAACTGGGTATGGTAGCACACACCTATAATCCAGCAGCATGGGAAACTGAGGCAGGAGGACAGGAGGATGGCAAGTTTGAGGCCAGTCTCAGCAATTTAATGAGGCCCTAAGCAACTTAGCCAGTCTCTATTCTCAAAATCAAATTTTTTTAAATGGGCTGGGGATGTGGCTCAGTGATTAAGCTCCCCTGGGTTCAATCCCTGGTACCAAAATAAAAAACAAAAAGGTGGAAAGTATAACATTACATTTATCAACTTAACCATTTCGAAATGTCTAGTTCAGTAGTGTTAGTTACATTTATATTGTTGTGCGATAAATTTTTAGAATGCTTTCATCTTACAAAATAATCTCTGCATCTACTAAACCCTGATTTTTTCTCCCCCAGCCCTTGGCAATTCCTTTTCAACTTTCGATTTCTATGATTTCGACTACTTTAGGTACTTCATATAAGTATAATCAGGCAGGATTTGTAGGATGTGAACTGCCTTATCTCTCTTAGATAATGTCCTTAGGCATTTTGTCGCATATGGCAAAATTTCTTTTTTTAAGGCAGCATAATATTGCTCTAAATGTCGCTTTTTCATTTTAAAAAATTATTAGCTCTTTTTAGTTATAAATAACAGTAGAATCCATTTTGACATAAAAGCATGCAATCTATCCTGTTCTCATTCAGGGCCCAGCACCTCCCCTTCCTCTCCCCTCCCACACACCACTTTTTTTTTTTTAACCCTTAATCAGTCAGAGGATGTTTGGGTTGCTTCTATGTCTTGGCTACCAGGAATAATGTAATGATAAACTGGGTATGCAAATCTCTCTTTAAAACCCTGCTTTGAATTCTTTCGAATGTATATGCAGAAGTGGGCTCATTCTGATTTCAATTGTTTTAGGGACTCCCACTGTTTTCCATAATAGCTGCAGGACTTTACATCCCCACCAACCGTGCGTCAATTTCTCTGTATTCTCACCAGCACTTCAGTTTTCTCCTCTAGTGACCCGGGCCATCCTAATGGGTGTGAAGTCATTTCCTCACTGTGGTTTGAATCTGCATTTCTCTCCTGATTAGTGTCATCTGACTCCTTACCTCTGTTGACCATTCCTATAGCTTCTTTGGGGAGTTGTTTATGCAAGTCCTTTGCCTGATTTCAAAATCCGGTTATCATTGGATTGTTTGGTGTTGCTCTGGAATTGTAGAAGTTTCTTATATATGCCTGATACAAATAAATCCTGCATCTGATTATAATTTATAAATGCGTTTATGCTTTTTCCCATTTCATAGGTGTTTTTTTGTTGGTTTTTTGTTTGTTTTAGTTTTTTTTTTTTTTTTTGGGGGGGTGGTGGTGCTGGGGATTGAACCCAGGGCCTTGTGCATGCAAGACAGACAGACACTCTACAAACTGAGCTAGATCCCCAGCCCCTAATTTTTTTTTTTTTAATATTTATTTTTTAGTTCTCGGCGGACACAACATCTTTGTTGGTATGTGGTGCTGAGGATCGAACCCGGGCCGCATGCACGCTAGGCGAGCGCGCTAGCGCTTGAGCCACATCCCCAGCCCCCCCTAATTTAAAAAAAAATTTTTTTTTTCAGTTGTAGTTGGACACAATACCATTATGTTATTTATTTATTTTTATGTGGTGCTAAGGATCAAACCCAGTACCTTGCACGTGCTAGGCGAGTGTTCTGCTACTGAGCCACAAGCCCAGCCCCTCATTGTTTTTTTTTACTATGATTATTTTCTTTGCAGAAATTTTCATTGTGTTAGAGTCCTATTTGTCTGTTTGCTTCTTTTGCCCGGGTTCCTGGTGTTACATCCGTGACATCATTGCCAAATCCAGTGTTCTGAAGCTTCTCCCTTACATTTTCTTCTGGGAATTTTAATTATTTATTTATTTTGGATACCGGGAATTGAACTCTGGGACACTCAACCACTGAGCCACATCCCCAGCCTTCTGGGAATTTTATACTTTTAGGTTTTACTTTCAGATCTTTAATCCATTGTGGGTTTATTTGGCATATGGTATAAGGTAGGGGCCTGGCTTCCTTCTTTGGCATGTGGCTATACAGCTTGTTGGAGTGACTTTTCTTTTCCTAATTTTCTCATATTTATCTTTTCACATGAAGAAAATATATACTTACATCGTAATTTTTTGGGAGGGTTGCTGGGGATCAAACCCAGGGCCTTATGCATGCAACGCAAGTTTTACCAACAGAGCTAAATCCCCAGCCCACATCATAATTTTTTTAAGAATTTTTTTTTTTAAAGAGAGAGAGAATTTTTTTTTTAATATTTATTTTTTTTAGTTTTTGGCGGACACAACATCTTTGTTTGTATGTGGTGCTGAGGATCGAACCCGGGCCGCATGCATGCCAGGCGAGAGCGCTACCACTTGAGCCACATCCCCAGCCCCCTTAAAAATTTTTTTTAAATATTTATTTATTTATTTATTTATTTATTTATTTTTAGTTGTAGTTGGACACAACACCCTTATTTGTTTGTATGTGGTGCTGAGGATCAAACCCAGGGCCTTGAACTTGCTAGGCGAGCGTGCTACCACTGAGCCACAACATCAGCCCCCCCCCCCATCATAATTTTTAAGGCTCTGGCTGGGGATGTGGCTCAAGCGTGCTCACCTGGCATGCGTGCGGCCCGGGTTCAATCCTCAGCACCATATACAAACAAAGATGTTGTGTCCGCCGAAAACTAAAAAAAATAAATATTAAAAAAAAAAATTTTTTAAATAATTTTTAAGGCTGCATAGCATTACAAGTGAACACACATACTGTGACTTATCCAACTAATCCTGTTCTATCAAACAGCATAGATGTATTTCACTGACTCCTTTGTAGATAAATGCCTTCTCTCTCTACAGGCTCAGTCTGGCTCTGTGGAGCTTTCCTGGTCCTTCAGACTTTGCTGCAAATGAACCCTATGGGGTGGGGGGCCCTTGTAAGTGCTGCCTTCATTGTTGCTGAAGGTTTTCCTTATCAGCCATGCTGACATTACACAGAAATTCAGTGGCCTTTCCTTGTGGTGAGAAGGCACAGCTGGAGGGAGGCATGGGTCCTAATCCCAGCTCTGGTAAGGTAAGAAAGCACAGTGTGACTTGTAGGTGGAATCCTCTCCCAGAGAGTTCAAGCTGAAGTCCAAGCCCCTATCACCTCAGGATGGGAACAGGTTTACAGACAGGGCCTTTCGAGGAGTAATTTAATTTAAATGAGGCCCAGGGGTCCCTGATGCAATATGATGGACGTCCTTACAAGAAAAGGAGATTTGGACACACAGAGACTCCAGGAGTCTTGTGCACAGAGAAAAGGCCATGTGAGGGCCTAGTAAGGCCAGCTTTGCAAGGCAGGGCAGAGGCCTCAGAAGAAACCAAGCCTGCCAACACCTTGGACTGTCAGCCTTCAGGGCTGTCCTAAAGTGGGTGTTTGTTAGGGAAGCCCTCAGCAAGTCTCTCTCCACGATCCACCAACTTCCGTTTCCTTCAAATAAAATAGAGGATCAGACTAGAGGATAAGCATGGGTCTATTTTTCCCCTCTGACTGAGGTTCCGTGTGTGTTTGATTGGGTACAACAGGTGTTTTGATGTATGTATATATTGTCTACTTTTTTATTGATAGCGCTGGGGATTGAACCCAGAGCTTGTCATGCTAGGCAAGCTGTCCACCCCTGAGCTACACCCCTAGCCTTGACTCTGTAATCTTAAAGCTTAAATATATGGCTCCTTTTATCAAGCTTGCATTACAGAGTCTCACCGACATGTTATCTGGGCCTTCGAGGAAGTGCAGGGTTGGAACTGTTGATTTGGTGGATTCCCATGTTCTCAGAGCCCATATCACTTTTGCTTCTTTGCTCTGTGCACCACAGTGAGGGCTTGACCTAAGCCTGGGTGTCTTCATGGTTATGAGATAGATGGCTGCCAGTAGCAAGGAGGGCCAAAGCCTTCCCCATCTACGTTTAGAAGGGGCAGAGAGAATAGAGGGCTGGGCGACTTCTGTGCACCCCTCACTTACCAAGATGGTTCAGACCTGTCCATTCCCAGTTTATTAACTTAAAATTACAGGCACTGCCACAGACTTAAAGGACAAGGCTGGAAAGGATGTGGGGAGGGCACTTAACAGCACTTACCAAACATTTTTGTGAACCTAAAGGTAGCAATCTGTGTATCAAATGTATATTTTGTATTCAAAGAACTAAATACTTAATGTTTTCTGGTATCACCGTGCATTTCTGCATTTCGAAGCCAGTATATATTGTGCTGTGGGGGGGTGTGGGGGTAGAGTGTGTGAAATATTCAGGCCCCTGCAAAACTCTCAGATCCTAGGCATTGTGTGCTATGAATGAAAAGGCCCCAAAGGTAGGACTGGAATGTGATGGCAATTAAGAGAGCCCCAAATATAATGAACTATTGTGTTCTCTGCCAGAAGAAAAAACTGTGTTGACAGGAGAAGCAAAGTCCCTTTGGAGGCCAGAGAGAAGATTCAAAATAGTAATGATTTTCAGTGTGTATCCAGCACCATTCAGGGAAAATTTTTTTTTTTTTTTGGTAGTGATGGGGGTGCTGGAGACTTGGGGAGTGTCTTTTTTATGTTTATTTAGTTGTAGATGAACACACAGTATCTTTATTTATTTTTATATGGTGCTGAGGATTGAACCCAGTGCCTCACACATTTGAGGCAAACAGTTTACCACTGAGCTATAGCCTTAGCCCCCCCTCCCCTGACCTGGGGGGTCTTTTCCATTGCCCTACATTCCCAGTCCTTTTATGTTTTATTCTGAGACAGGGTCTCCCTAAATTGTTTAGAGTCTCACTAAATTGCTGAGGCTGGCCTTGAATTTGCAATCCCCCTGCCTCAGCCTCCTGAGTCCCTGATATTACAGGCAGGTACCACCAGGCCTGGCTCAGAGATACAAATATTGAAAAAGAAAATCAAAGGAGTTGGGGAACCTGTGCAGTGGAGTATACTCGCCTGTAATTCCAGCGTCCTGGGAAGCTGGGACAGGAGGATCACAGGTTCAAAGTCAGCCTCAGCAAGGGTGAGGCGTTAAGCAACTCATCGAGACCCTGTCTCTAAATAAAATACAAAATAGGGCTGGGGATGTAGCTCAGTGGTCAAGTACCCCTGAGTTCAATCCCTGGTACCAAAAAAAAAAAAAAAAAAAAAAAGAAGAAGAAGAAGAAGTTGTAGGCAAGCATTACCAGAATCTCCTTTTCCTCACTAATACATCCCTGCAGCAATGTGTCTGGCAGAAAACCAAGGCCAAAGCCAATGAGAGCAACAGACAACATGACAATACAACAGCAAAAAACAGATGAACTGCATTTTAATCTCTCTGTTGCAAACTGGGATAACATTTGACACAGAACTGGCCAATGAGATATAAGTGAAAATGTGCTAAAGATTTCTGCAAAAATTTGCTTTCCTGTTATAGCAATTTCTTTTCCTCCTTGTTATGTTCCTTTGCTCCTTGCTACACAGAATGCAGATTTACAGCTGGAGGTAAAGCAGCCATTTCCTGACTACAATGTGGCCAGGAATAGAAAAACCCCACACCACACATGGTGCAGCAGAAAGGCAGAAACAACAAGAGGCCAGGCATGGTGGTGCAAAGCTGTAATCCCTGTGACCCGGGAGGCTGAGGCAGGAGGATCAAAAGTTCAAGACCAAAACCTCAGTAGTCTGGTGAGACCCTGCCTCAAAAAAAAATTTTTTTTTAAAGAAAGAGAATTTTAATATTTATTTTTCAGTTTTCGGCGGACACTACATCTTTGTCTGTATGTGGTGCTGAGGATCAAACCAGGGCCGCACCCATGCCAGGCGAGGGTGCTACTGCTTGAGCCATATCCCCAGCCCCCTGCCTCAAAATTTTAAAAAATTAATTAAAATTTTAAAAAGGGTTGAGGATGTGGCTCAGTCAATAAGTGACTCTAGTTTCAATCCCCAGTTCTAGAGCTGCTGCTCTAATTCACAACCTCCATCTCTGGGTACATGGGAATGAGAAACACCTACTTAGTTGAGATGCCTCCTGTGGTTTCCACTGGGCATGGTATAATAGGACTCCTGGTTAGTGCAGAGTTCCACTGACAGGAAAGCATTTTAGTTGGGCCTAATGCTGAGCAGCACTTCAACATGAATTGGGGCAAACAAAGGTAGAAAGAGCTGTGGGGGGGCGGCGGCGGCGGCGGGCAAGGCGGAGGAGGGCCGTGTGTGGCGGGGCCGGTGGTGGGCAGTGGGTGCGGGCGGCCAGAGACCTGAGGGGGAGCCGGGCCCGGGAGCCGCCGCCGCCGCCATGCAGGAAATCATCGCCAGCGTGGACCACATCAAGTTCGACCTGGAGATCGCCGTGGAGCAGCAGCTCGGGGCGCAGCCGCTGCCCTTCCCGGGCATGGACAAGTCGGGGGCTGCTGTCTGTGAATTCTTTTTGAAAGCTGCCTGTGGCAAAGGGGGCATGTGCCCATTTCGCCACATCAGCGGTGAGAAGACAGTAGTTTGCAAACACTGGCTGCGGGGGCTGTGCAAGAAAGGGGACCAGTGTGAATTCCTGCATGAGTATGATATGACCAAGATGCCCGAGTGCTACTTCTACTCCAAGTTTGGGGAGTGCAGCAATAAGGAGTGCCCCTTCCTTCACATCGACCCTGAGTCCAAGATCAAGGACTGCCCTTGGTACGACCCTGGCTTCTGCAAGCATGGTCCCCTGTGCAGGCACCGGCACACGCGGAGAGTCATCTGTGTGAATTACCTCGTGGGATTTTGCCCGGAGGGGCCCTCGTGTAAATTCATGCACCCTCGATTTGAACTGCCTATGGGAACCACTGAGCAGCCCCCACTGCCACAGCAGACGCAGCCTCCAACAAAGAGAGCCCCGCAGGTCATCGGGGTCATGCAGAGTCAAAACAGCAGTGCAGGCAACCGGGGACCCAGGCCGCTGGAGCAGGTCACTTGTTACAAGTGTGGTGAAAAAGGACACTACGCCAACAGATGCACCAAAGGGCACTTGGCCTTTCTCAGTGGACAGTGATGGCAGCTGGAGTCAGCTCATAGCAGCCTGAGGGGCCCTGCTGTTGGGTGTGTGCACTGCCTGCTGAATGTTGTGTTGGTGCAGCTGACTAAAGCCGGCAAGCATGCTCACTGGGGCTTGTCGTTCTGAGGGGCCACAACTGTTAAGTTTCCTATCATTTTGCTGTAATCTCTTTTTTAAAAGGGACATGTGCTTCATTGTGTCCCCAAGTCGACATCATGTTTGCCTGGGCTTCCAGGCCTCTTTTTCTGGGACTCCCTGCACACCTACCCTCCAGGGGGAGGATGTAGTTGAGGAAGGGCTTGTGCTATGCTGTTGTGTGTGGAAGGTGGCCTTTCCCCTCAGGGGCTCCTTAAACACCAATTCTTGGAGAGCCCAGGGATTGGTGGATCATTCAGAGCTGTGGCAGGTCATGCTGGTTTCCTCAGCGTCCCTGCTGAATCCTGAAGCTGTGCCTATCAATGTGATTTGAACAAGGGAGCCCTTCCTGACAAACTCAGTGCACTCACTGCCTCAGCCTAGCCCTGGGTCCAGGTGGCAGCAGTTGAGGGCTGCAGGGCTCTCTAATTTGAGGTTCTGTCTTCTGGGCTTATTTTCTCATGGGGCCCTGATGATGTTGAAGGTATTCTTCAGCCAGAGCCACACACCACCCTTTAAATAGCTGATCCATTTTCGCCTACCTCCTGCTGATCAAGAGTCTGTACTGTCACTCAGACACCTGTGGCATGCAGAGGAGACTGCCCTGCCCTTGAGCCTGGAAAATGTGAAACCATCACCTGCAACCTGCTGGGCAAGTGGGCCTATCAAAGTTCAATTACAAGAACAATTTTTATGAAGTTGATTAAAGCTTGTTTAAAAAAAAAAAAAAAAAAGAGCTGTGGGAGAGTACAAGCTGAGCAGCATTTTACCATCTTGGGGATAAAGGAAGCTTCTATGTTGTTTATTCCAATATAAACAACAGGGGAGGTTCAAAGTCTTCATGGAGACCAGATTTTAGAGCACCCTTTTCTGATGGAAACGTAAGCGGCCACCTATACACAACTTTATTTATTTATTTTTCTTCTGAATTTATTGTTTAGCCTCAGACTATAAGATAATCCTTTAAGATGTCCAGCAACTTCTACCAGTAACTTGGGAAAATGAAGTTACATGTCAAGCTTTGCATATTCACCTGAATGGCCAGGGAACTTTCACCCACTTTATTTAGGTTTTGATTTTTTTCAAATTCCAGCCAGAAACTAAATACAATTGGAAACTGTAAGCGCTAGTTTTACTGCAAATGAGCAGGATCATTAAGGTTTACTCCAAGAATTGTACGCAACTGTCAAGCCAAGCCTTTCTTCATTTAAAAGGAAAAAACAACAAAACTATACAGTAGTATATGTTTCTTGCACAAAATGAGTTCTGGTTTTAGAACTTCAACACCCTGGTCATTTTGTTTTTGTTTTTGTTTTTAAAGAGAAAGAGAGAGAGAGAGAAAAAGAATTTTTAATACTTTTTTTTTAGTTTTCGGCGGACACAACATCTTTGTTTGTATGTGGTGCTGAGGATCGAACCTGGGCCGCACACATGCCAGGCGAGTGCGCTACTGCTTGAGCCACATCCCCAGCCCCACACCCTGGTCATTTTGACAATATGTTCCCAACCTTAAAAAATTTTTTTCCTATTCCAAAATTCATCATAACTTTTTAAAAATATTTATTTATTTTTTTAGTGGTAGTTGGACACAATACCTTTATTCTATTTATTTATATATGGTGCTGAAGATCGAACCCAGGGCCTTGCATGTGCTAGGCGAACACTCTACCGCTGAGCCACAACTCCATCCCCATAACTTTTTCTTTAGGATGGTGAATAAACAGATAGTTTTTGTCCAATTGTTTGGAATTTTCTGTAATTAAAATCTATCCTCCTAAACACCAAAAAAAAAAAAAGGTAAAACCCCAAAAGTCCTCTACCTCTTGTGGTTTCTGCAGCTGCGAGAGTGTTCCTCAGTGTTATAGCTGCTTTTGGCTGCATCAGACTCCAGATCTGCTTCAGAGTATAAATGCATCTGCACTCAGCAGAGTACTCTTAGAACAGCAATTCAGGGAAAGAGATCTGGGGGAAAATACATGTGTTTATGAGTACCAAGAATCCCTGTGTTTGAAATAAACAATGGGCACTTTTTCTTAAAACTGAAGTACAACAGAAACAAATCCATTTTCCTTCCTGCCAATGGGATTGAATAGCTAAAATCACAACCTTAACCCTAGTAAAATATGAGGCAAGAATGCCTACAAGGTGAAGGGACACATGGAGGGGTTGGGATCCTTGACAACAGTTCCAGTCTTGCCCTTGCAGCTCAGTTTATGCAGAAAGCATTTCTCATTCTCACTGTGACAAAACTAGAATTTGGCCTGGATCACACTAAAAGGGTTGTCAAACTCCTTCCACCAAAGAGACAGACAATTGTCTCCATCTCCTGAGTACAGCCAATTGCATCCCTTCTTCTAGACTGTTAGGAGCACATTCTTTAGTAAATGCTCTAGGGAACTTTCCAAGAAATAGCTGGAATCTTGCACACCTTTCAGGATATTCTCTTTTCTTTTCTTTCTTTCTTTCTTTTTTTTTTTGTACTGGAGGTTTAACTGGGGGGGGGTACTTTACCACTGAGATAAATTCCCAGCCCTTTTTATTATTTGAGATAGGTCTTCACTAAGTTGCTCAGGCTGGCCGGATGCTCCTGCCTCAGCCTCCCCAGTTGCTGGGAGGCTAGGCAAGAGCCAGCATGCCCAGCTCAAGATATTTTCTTCATAATTATTTGTCATGATTGGTATAACCTCAGACACTTCACCAAGTACCAATTTTTCTTCTTTTCCTTGAAGAGAAGGGCAATATACATCTTGAAATCAAACTGATCAACTGGAGATTCTTTTCTTTTCCTAAGCTGAGCAGGAAGTCTGTTTGACGCTTGTTTCTTCTGATTGGATCCCCGATTTTGAAATGAACAATGGGCACTTTTTCTTAAAACTCTAGTACAACAGAAACAGATCCATTTTCCTTCCTGCCAATCACAACCTTAACCCTAAAACTGCACCTTCTGGCAATATTAGCATGTTGAGGGCCACAGCCGAGTCGGGATGACACATGGCATTTTTGCCAGAAGTAACGGTTGGTGATTTGTGCCCAGCCAGACTGCAGCATTAGCAGACTGTGATATTACAGGGTCAAGAAACAAAAGCTGCCACCCAGTCAGGTGTGGACAATGATGTTTGGGGACTGATGGGAGGAAAGGAATGGGAGGAAGGAGAGGAGGAAGTACCTGAACTTTGTGGAAAACACGTTTAGCTTAGCCACTAAAATAAAGGCTTTGGGGGGAAATGAGAAGCCTATCATCAGGGTTTGGGTGTCAGTAAAACATGGTCCAATCCTTGAAACCCATTCGGATTTGTCTGGTTGTTTAGAATAGGGATTAAGAAAATGAATGAGGAGGGGGAAAGTGTGATCCTTGTTTTCAAATACAAAAACAAAACAAAACAAAAAAACAACACCAAAACAGGAAAAGCTAATGAAACCTAAGTATGCAGTTGGGATACTCAGTGCTTGATATTGATCACAGTTGGTAGTGAGCAAAGAGAAAAGTGCAGTCAGTAGAGAAAGAAGGGGAGGAGTGCAGAGTCCCCCTGCAATCCACTACTGTGTGTGCTGGGGGTGTACATGGGGGCCAAAGGATCCCTGGGAAAAACCCGCGGGGTCCCCAGCTTCCCATCCCCACTTTTCACCCTGGGCCGCTGCTACTGCTGCTGCCAAGGAGACTCAGGATGGCAGCGGGAACAGGGCGCACTGTAGGTCTCAACTGCCGGGACTCTGTGCCCTGCGAGTTCCACACCTGTGCCAGCCCGCCTCCCAGGGGTGGCGGTGCGACGGGTCTTGGGTGAGCCTCCTGCAGCAAAGGGACACCTGCCGCGCGCCCCGCCCCGCCCCATAGCCTCCGGCGCCACCGCTGGGGGTTCTTGCCCGGTGCCTCGGGCTGTGGTCCAGGCTGAGTGGGCGGGATAGGGAAATCGGTGCCCCCGGCGGAGGGAGGAGGAGCCGGGCCAAGGAATTTCAGTCCCGCTTGGTAGCTCGGTCGGCGGTGGCTCCCGAGGGCGCACCCCTGAGCGCGGATGCCCAGTGCGCGTCAATCAAAATAAAATTAACAACACATTTTCATTTGTTTTTCCTTGAAATCTTCAAAGTCTGGTGCGTATTGTCTAGTTCGGCTCTCCCTATGAGGACTGCCCAGCGGCCACATGTGGACAGTGAGGTTTCAGAGTCTGATTCAATCTCATATTCCAAAGTTTTGAACTTTGAACTACAGAAGTGTTAACAACACCGTATTTCAATTTATAATGAAACCGCTAACATATTCCAGACATTAATGGTATTATGTTTTATTTCCAAATAAATGAGTCAACCATAACTTTTCTGTCCAGCACTGTAATGCAGACACTTAGATTGCTCCAAACTGGTCACTACTGGAACTCATTTGTGCAGTCTTCATATAGAAAACAGCTGCATTCTTGCAGCTTGGTCTATTTACTTAGAATGGATTCCTGGAGGAAAAAATAACTGGGACAATAAATGGGACGTCTAATCTCTTGATGTAGACTCACCAATGCTCCTGGGGACGTCTGCACCGAGTTATACTCTCACTGAAGTCTCCTGAGCCCGTGTATGCGCAGTGCCCACCCAGCATTCTCTTTTTTTAAAAAGGCAAGGGGGAGAGAGCAAAGGTGCTAATGATGGGGGAAATTTGTGTCCATGTGCTTTAATTTCTATTAGCTGTTTGTCTTCTGCTTCCTCTTTGAATGAGCATTCTTTTTTTTTTTTTTTTAAAGAGAGAGTGAGAGAGGAGAGAGAGAGAGGGAGAGATTTTTTTTTTTTTTAATATTTATTTTCAAGTTCTCAGCGGACACAACATCTTTGTTGGTATGTGGTGCTGAGGAAACCCGGGCCGCACGCATGCCAGGCAAGCGCGCTACCGCTTGAGCCACATCCCCAGCCCTGAATGAGCATTCTTTTCCTTTGCTGCTTAGCAACTAGTGTTTATCTTATCGGCTTTCATGCATCCTTTATGTATTAACAACATGAATGATTCGCCATACTTGTCTTTAGCCACTTTTGCAGTTGGCTTAGTTTTTACTTTCATTCTTTTTAAAAACTCTTTTATTTATTTATTTATTTATTTTTTAGTTGTAGATGAACGCCATACTTGTCTTTAGCCACTTTTGCAGTTGGCTTAGTTTTTACTTTCATTCTTTTTAAAAACTCTTTTATTTATTTATTTTTTTTTAGTTGTAGATGAACACAATACCTGGATTTTATTTATTTATTTTTATGTGGTGCAGAAGATTGAACCCAGTGACACACATGCTGGGCAAGCTCTCTACCACTGAGCCACAACCCCGGTCCCTTAATTTTATTATTTTTAAGAAGTCTTGTTTGTTGTGGTATTTTCACATACCATAATCCATTCTTAAAACGCTGTGAATTTTCCCAGATGCACATCCTCAGGTAACCCACATCACAATCAAAATACGAATGCTCTGAATATTCCCTCACCTCCACAGCACTTTACCAAATCCTCTTACAGTCAATCCTTTTCCCACCTCCAGCTTCCTGGACCACTCCTCTGTCCCTAGGGTTCCACTTCTGCTAGGATGTCACAAAACAAGAGCCCTGCAGAGTATAGCTTTTTTTTTTTTTTTTTTTTGTACAGGGACTGAACTCAGGTGCATTTCACCACTGAGTCACATTCCGAGCCGTGGTGTTTTATTTAGAGAGAGGGTCTCACTGAGTTACCTAGTACCTCTCTTTTGCTGAGGCTGGCTTTGAACTCCTGATCCTCCCACCTAAGCTTCCCAAGCCACTGGGTTACAGGGATGCACCGCAGGTCTGGCCTCTTTGAGCCAGATGAAGCATTTGAGAGTCAGGCATCTGTTGTGCACATGAGTGCTTTGACACTGTTTCAAGGCTGAGTTGCATTATATTGTGTGGAATCCCATGTTTTGTTTATTCTTACACCCCTTGAAGGACATTTGAGTTATTTCAAGTTTCTGTACATAATGAATACAGCCGCTGAGCGCAGTGGCGCACACCTATAATTCCAGGGACACAGGAGGCTGAGATAGGAGGGTGGTAAGTTCTAGACCAGTCTCAGTAATTTAGTGAGACCTACCGTAAGCAACTTAGCAAGACCCTGTCTCAAAATAAAAAATAAGAAGGCCTGGGGATGTGGCTTCGTGGTAAAGTGCTCTTAGGTTCTATCCCCATATAATATATAATGAATACAGCTACTATAATAACCCCATATAATATATATATATATATAATAACCCCATATAATAATAAGAACTACAGCCACTATAAATGTTGACGAAAGTGTGTGAAATGAATTTCCATTTCTCTTAGGTTAATACCCAGCATTGGGGGCTGGGGTTGAGGCTGAATGGTAGAGCACTTGCCTAGCACTTGCGAGGCCCTGGGTTGGATCCTCAACACCACATAAACATAAATAAACAAAATAAAGGTATTGTGTCCAACTACAACTAAAAATTAAATATTAAAAAAAAACCAGCTTTGGGATTGTTGTGCCATACATTCTAGCTCTTGAAAGTCCCCGAAGACCTGAGTCATAAACTTGGTCTAAGGAAGCACTATTGGAGGCAGAGGGTTGACCTTGGGGAGACCTTACTAAGGTCTTGGTGGCAGGCCTTTGGGACCTGTAGAAGTCCTTCTTCCTTCAAGATGAGCTTTGCCCAACACATGTGCCCACAGGGTGTGTAGCCCCACCACAGGTCCAGATGCAATGGGCCAGTCCACCAGGGACTGGTGTTATGCTCGAATTCGGGACCCCCAAAAGACCACCAGAGACCCAAGATCGATGTAAGCAGCAAAGAGGTGTTTATTGCAAGCTAGCTCGGTCCTCTGCGTGCACACAGCAACTGGTGATGCTGAGAGGCCCCGAGCCCAGGGTTTGCAGCAGTTTTATACATTCTTTGGAGAAGGCAGGGACCCCCACATACATCATAGCATCTCTTAGCAAATCATCACACACCGAGGGAAAATCAAATAACATGATTAGCACATTCACTGGCGGGAACAAGTTGGGTAGGGATGATTGGTTACTACAAGAGGGGGATTCATTTGAACTGATTGGTTTAAGCCAAGAGGGGTGTTTGTGCTGAATTACATGGTTTCCCAACACGTTTTATCATCCACCATAAACTACTGGGAGGGTCATCTGGCATCCCAGGTATTTCCCTGTCTCATGCTGATTGGTGGCTGCTAGGGGGTTGCTATGGATCCCCACCTAGCCTGACTGAGTCAGGGACACCTGGCACCACAGATCTCGCCTGTTATTTGTAGATAAACAACTTAGCAGGGTGGGAATGTGCCTAGGAGTGCTCTGTGGGTCTTTCCTGCCGCAGGCTGGCTGGGCACAAGTCACGAACCACTCAAGCAGGAACAAACTTTATTTCCGAACTCCCGCGAATGGCTCGACCACTGAGCCAGTGTCTCCCACGTTGAGGTATTAGCATACCACTTTCATCAATTTCTCTATATCCAGGACCACTTCCACTATTATTTACTTATTGTTTTCTCTCAATAAACTTATTGAAATTAAATATATTGAGCTATTGTCCATCAAGCAGCCCGAGACTACTTCCAGAGAACAAGTTAGATCGCGTGCCCTACAACATTGTGTGTGTGTGCGTGTGTTGCTGGGGATTGAACCCAGGGCTTTGTGCATGTAAGGCAAGCACTTTACCAACTGAGCTATATCCCCAGTGCCACAACATTCTCTTATGACCACCATTTCCCCAAACTTTCTTTGTTGAGAGCCACAGCCCAGTCAGAATGATGCCTGGCATTTGCCAGAGGGATTGGTTGTAAGGTGATGCCAGCAAACCATTGAGATGATGATTTGAGTTAAGCTATATATAATTGCTGTGATGTTGGATTGATTGTATTGTATATTTGACCTTTACTGTCGGGCTATAGGGCAGCTCTTGCTGCCTCGGGCTCCTGCTACTTTGGAGTTCCTGTGATTTCTTGCCAGGGTTCGGGGAGATTGGACGGAGCCCGGTGGAGGGAGTGTGGTCCCATGTGGTGTGTGCAGTGCCGGTGAGAGTTGGGGAATAAAGGGCTGCTGTTTAAATCTACAAGGCTTTGTGGCGGCTCGGTTATTTGTGCCCAGCCAGACTGCAGCATTTCTTGATGACCCTAAATTCTCCCACTGATTTTATTTTTTAGCATGCAGTACTGGGGATTGAACCCAGGGTGCTCTACCACTGAGCTGCATCCACATACCTTTCGATTCTTATATCTTTTGATTCTTTATTACTATTTTTTTTTCTGGTGCTGGGAATGGAACCCAGGGCCTTGTGCATGTGAAGCAAGCACTCTACCAACTAAGCTATATCCACAGCCCCAGATTCTTTATTGTGAGACAAATTCTCTAAGTTGCCCAGGCTGGCCTGGAACTTGCCATCCTCCTGCCTCAGCCTCCCAAGCTGCTGGAATGCCAGGCATCGCCACTGCGCCCTGCTCTCCCACTGATTTTAACAGAGATTTCTGGTTCTAGAGCATCACCCCATTTGGTTAATATTACACAACAGAGCACCTCAAAAAGACCTGAGATCCTGAAGTGGGTCACATTACGCAGGCCTCCACGGTTGAGCAGTGAGGGCTCTCAGTTAGACACTTCTCATTCTGAGTTGGCCTCATCAACAGGTGGGGCTGTGACGCAATTCCAGGTGTGCCCAGAGAATCTCCATGAGCAGCTGGCACCTCCTGACCCAAGGACAGACTGGGAAAGACACTTTCCTGCCCAATGCATGAACAGGGCAGGTATTTGTTTTTTAAAAATAATATACATTCAGGGTAAGAAAATTCAAATAGCCCGACAGCACGCAGTACACACTTGAAGAGGAAGGAGTGTGAACCCAAAGCTACAAATGTCTTACCACATATGTGGAATATTTCTGGGAAGGCGTATAAGAAATTATTTTACTGTGGTAGCCTCTGCAGAGGTGTGAAGTGGGAGGAAAATTAGAATTTACTTTTCATAGTCTCTGTACTTTTTGAGTTTTCTTTTTTTTAATGGACACGATATTATTTATTTATTTTTTTATGTGGTTCTGAGGATTGAATCCAGTGCCTCACATGGTTTAGGCAAGTGTGCTACTGTTGAGCTCCAACCCCAGCCTCACCTTTCCGAGTTCTTAACTAAATTCTTTTTAATACCAGGGATTGAACCCAGGGGCATTTAACCACCAAGACATATCCCCATCCCTTTTTTGTATTTTTTTTAAGAGACAGGGTCTCAATGAGTTGCTTAGTGCCTTGCCAAATTGCTGAGGCTGGCTTTGAACTTGTGATCCTCCTGCCTCAGCCTCCCAAACTGCTGGGATTATAGGCTGTGCCACTGCATCTGGCTTAACTGAATTCTTATTGTGTGTGTGTGTGTGTGTGTGTGTGTGTGTATAATTTTTTAATTAATATACATCATAAAGTTTTTATGTTAAAAATGATGTGAAGGCATCAAACATAGTACTTGTTAGATCATATATTTTCATCAAATAGAACACCTGTGCTCTGTGCTCGTTGTTTAACATTCTTAGAATTCATTGAGTAAGGCTGGGTTCACTCATAAATGTAACACATTCTCTTTGTCATACTGTTCTACTTTCTTCAGTATCAGACCCTGTCATTTGAGCTGGAAAACCAAGAATTTCACATGTATCAAATACATAGAGTCCTTATTACATATATATATTTTTAGTTGTTGCCACATTTGGTATTTAAAGGTATTTAAATTTTTCTCTTGTAATATTTTTCTAATAAACTCATACTCCAATCATAAAATGAGCCTGATGCAGTGGTGCATGCCTGTAATCCCAGAAATTTAGGAGACAGGAGAATTTTTTTTTTTTTTTTTTTAGAGAGAGAGAGAGAGAGAAGAGAGAGAATTTTTTAATATTTATTTTTTTAGTTATTGGCGGACACAACATCTTTGTTTTGTATGTGATGCTGAGTATCGAACCCAGGCCGCGCACATGCCAGGCAAGTGAGCTTGAGCCACATCCCCAGCCCGAGACAGGAGAATTTTAAGTTCAAAGCCAGCCTCAGCAACAGCCAGGCGCTAAGCAGGGAGTATTAGCCTCTTTCCTCCCTAAGCAGCCTCAGTGAGAACCTGTCTCTAATACAATACAAAATTGGGTGGGGATGTGGCTCGGTGGTTGAGTGCCCCTGAGTTCAATCCCTGGTACTGCCCCCCCCCCAAAAAAAATAGTATAAAGGGCTGGGGATGTGGCTCAGTGTTTAAGCACCCCTAGATTCAATCCCCAGTACCATGTAGATCAATAAATAAAGAGTACTCAAAATGTGCCCAGGTTGTATCAAGAACACAACTCCTGGCATGGTGCACCATGCCAGGAGTTGTGTAAGGTGTGGAACTCTCTGGGACTTGGCCCCCAGGGACTTGAACCCTGGGGCTGGCCTGCTGCCTCACCTAGGAGCCTCCAGGCCTTTGGGTCAACTCCTCCCCCATGTCTAACCCTATCAGGCTGTCTTAGTTTCTGAAGAAGCATGGCAGAAGTATGACAAAGAAGTTGGCGGTTTTGGGTTTTTTTTTTTCTTTCATATAGTACTTAAAATAGTTGGCATTGTAAGAGGTGACTGCATTCCAGGACCTCAGGTATCCTGGGGCACTCATTCAGTGTAGTATTGAAAAAAGTCCTGCTCTAGAGTTTTACAGATGTGCGAGAGCCAGAACAAAGTGTGACTTCAATAGTGTCCCTTCCATTCCCTTGGACTTCGAAACACTGCTCCTCTTTGCCCCACTTCCACCAAGTTCTCCCAAGCCTGGCTCTGCAGGCTTCAGAATAGCCCTGTGTGCAGGCTACTCACTGCCTTCTCCTGGGATTTGTCGCCTGCCTGCTCTGAATTGTGTTTGAGAGTGTGTGTTGCTTACAAGTTCCTTCAAACCCTTTGAAAAGAATTGTTCTTAAATGCTTCTCCAGCCTCCTATTCAATACAGTCTCCCTTACTTATCTAGCCTTCCAGGGTTGAAGAGTCCCAGAACAAGCATGTACTGCAGCTGTGTGTTCACCTAGAAACAGACCCAGTTCCACCCACCCCCATGGTCTTAAGAGGAACTTCTCCTGCTGGGAGAAGGAAACAGGAGTCTTGGCGGTCCCCCACCCTAACTGGCACCAAAGAAGGTGGGAGAGGACGCCCCTGCCCAGCCTGATCCAGGCTGCTCCACCTGCATATGCACATTTCCTGCCCTTGTCTCCCCACAGCAAGCAGCCTCTTGGCCCAGCCTCCTCTCCTTCAACAGGCTGCTAATTTGATTCAGGGATTTTCGGAGGTGGAATTTTTAGAACAATTAGTTTCTTCCACCTTTCTTTCTTTAAAGCTGGTTTTGAATAAAACCTGTTTTCCTACGGATTTAACTGAATATTTCTGCATCAGGGAGTATTAGCCTCTTTCCTCCCTAAGCAGCCTCTGGTGATGCCTGATAATGATCTCAAGTGCAAACAGTTTCCCCACAGCCTGCTTAGCCATGCCAGAAACTAACAGGGCAAAACTGTCCCTTGCTACCAGTGAAATGCAAAGATTGCAGGCTTTGGAATCAAATGTACATGGGTTTGATTTCATTTGATTATTTCCTAGCTATGTGACTTTGGGCAATAGATTTTAAGTTGATTCTTTCACCTATAAAATGGGTACTAGGGGGCTGGGGATGTGGCTCAAGCGGTAGGTAGCACGCTCGCCTGGCATGTGTGCGGCCCGGGTTCGATCCTCAGCCACGTACAAAGATGTTGTGTCCGCCGATAACTAAAAAATAATAAATATTAAAATTCTCTCTCTCAAAAAAAAAAAAAAAAAGGTCTGGGGATGTGGCTGGGCTGGGGATGTGGCTCAAGCGGTAGCGCGCTCGCCTGGCATGCGTGCGGCCAGGGTTCGATCCTCAGCACCACATACAAAGATGTTGTGTCCGCTGAAAACTGAAAAATAAATATTGAAATTCTCTCTCTCTCTCTCTTAAAAAACAAAACAAAACAAAAAAAAAACGGGTACTAGGCTGGCCACAGTGGTTCATGCCTGTAATCCCAGCAGCTCAGGAGGCGGAGACAGGAGGATCGAAGTTCAAAGCCAGCCTCAGCAAGGATGAGGCACTAAGCAACTCAGTGAGACCCTGTCTTTAAATAAAATACAAAATAGAGCTGGGGATGTGGCTTAGTGGTCGAGTGCCCCTGAGTTCAATCCCTGGATCCACCCCCCCAAAAAAAATAAATAAAAATAAAATGAGGGGGGCTGGGGATGTGGCTCAAGCGGTAGTGCGCTCGCCTGGCATGCGTGTGGCCCGGGTTCGATCCTCAGCAGCACCACATACCAACAAAGATGTTGTGTCCACCGAGAACTAAGAAAAAAATAAATAAATGTTAAAATTCTCTCTCTCTCTCTGTCCCCCTCTCTCTTTCACTCTCTCTTTAAAAAAAATAAAATAAAATAAAATAAAATAAGTACGATACCTGATAGAGTTCTCCAAGAGAAGATAGCACAGAGCTTCGCATATGTAGGAAACTTGCATGAACAGTGGCAATGATGGCTTTTTAAAATTAACTTTAATCTTGGCCAGGTGTGCTGGCATACACCTGTAATCCCAGCAGCTCAGGAGGCTGAGGAAGGAGGTGTTATGCTCGAATTCGGGACCCCCAAAAGACCACCAGAGACCCAAGATCGATGTAAGCAGCAAAGGTGTTTATTGCGAGCTAGCTCAGTCCTCCTCGAGCACACACAGCAACTGGTGACACTGAGAGGCCCCGAGCCCTGGGTTTGCAGCAGTTTTATACATTCTTTGGAGAGGGCAGGGACCCCCACATACATCATAGCATCTCTTAGCAAATCATCATACACCTCGGGAAAATAAAATAACAACACAAAAACATGATTAGCACATTCACTGGCGGGAACAAGTTGGGTAGGGGTGATTGGTCAGTACAAAAGGGGTATTCATTTGAACTGATTGGTTTAAGCCAAGATGGGTGTAAGTGCTGAACTACATGGCTTCCCAACATGTTATCAACCACTATAAACTACTGGGAGGGTCATCTGGCATCCCAGGTATTTCCCTGTCTCATGCTGATTGGTGGCTGCTAGGGGGCTGCTATGGGTCCCTCCTAGCCTGACTGAGTCAGGGACACCTGGTACAGCAGATCTCTCCTGTTATTTGTAGATAAACAATTTAGCAGGGTGGGAATGTGCCTAGGAGTGCTCTGTGGGTTTTTCCAAGGACAAAGGTCATGTCCCTTCCTTGGATAGGCTTTGCTCTGAGGTAGAGGCTGGTTTTTCAGAGGATTGCAAGTTCAAAGCCAGCCTCAGCAATTTAGGGAGACCCTGAGCAACTCAGAGAGACCTATCTGTGGTTCAGTGGTTAATCACTCCTAGGTTCAATACCTGGTACTAAAATAAATACCTAAAATTATTTTTAATCTTCACATGAAGGCCTAAAAATTTCAATTGCTTTAAAATTGATATTGCTGTAGTTAGGCAAGGTGGTACACAGCTGTAATCCGAGCAACTGGGAAGACTGAGGCAGGATGATCATAAATTCAAGGCCAGACTCAGCAATTTATTGAGGTCCTAAACAACTTAGTGAGACTCTTCTTAAAATAAATAAATAAATAAAATTAAAAGGGCTGGGGATGTGGCTTGGTGGTTAAGCACCAAGCACCCCTGGGTTCAATTCCTGGTATCAAAAAAAAAAAAAAAGGAAAAAAGGTATGGCTGGGCATGGTGGCACACACCTCTAATCCCAGCAACTCAGGAACCTGAGGCAGGAGGATCACAAATTCAAGGCCAGCCTCAGCAATTTAGCAAGCCCCTAAACAATTTAGCAAGACCCACTCTCAAAATTTAAAAAATAAAAAGGGGTGGAGATGTGGCTCAGTGGTCAAGTGAGTGCCACTGTGTTTAATCCCAGGTATCAATAAAACAAAGAAACAACAAAACCCCTGCATGTTTCAGGATCTGCTTCCACAGAAATGTGTTCCTGGCAGAGGAGCCATCTGGAGCAGAGGCTCTGAGGCCAGTGTCCCTGACCTGCTCCAGGAGAAGCAAGGAGACCACCTGGCAGGAGCAGACATGCAGGAACGGATCACACAGGGCCTTGGAGGCCACTCTATAGACTGTGGTTTTTGTAGAAAGTCACTGGGGTTTTGGGCAGTGTGACATTACCTGACTTACATTTCAAAGGCTGGCTTTGCTGGCTTGTGAGGATCAGACCAAGTAAGCAGGGACAGAGCAAAGTGATGGGGTGGTAGGCCATGGCCGAAATCCAGGAGAGCAACTGTGGCTTGGACTGTGGCGAGGACAGTGGGGGAAGTGCCTGGATTCTGGGCGTATTTTGGAGCCAAGTCAGTGGGCTCTCCTGGTGTGTTGGACGTGGCTTGAAAAGGCGAAGGAAGTTTTCTAAGCAGTGAGCCAGTATGAGATCACCAGATGAGCCCAGGGAAGGGACAGAGGGCCAGGTCAGGAGGCAGGAGGCCTGCCGGCTTTGCAACAGGAGTGGAAGCCCCGGCCTCAGAGGTAAAGTAGTTCTTTCAGGTAGTGTTGTGTGGGGTTTAGTTCATTCCATGTTTACTGATAATTTAATTGTACAGATTGCTTCAGAGGCTTCACTGGAGGCGGGTCAGGGCCTGGCCTCATCTGTAGACTCCCCAGGGAACCCGGGGCAGTGCCTGCAGTGCAGGGCAGCAGGGGCCTGCCTCTGGCCTCAGTGTGGAATCTCCTGGAGGAATTTCTTCCTGTTTGTGTCAGTAAGGGGAGGACCAGGCAGCAGCCAGAGGCAGCAGCTCTCACCTGTGCAAAATCCTGCCTGCTGAGAACTTGACCCACTCCATCAGGTGAACAGGGAAGACTCAAGTCCACCAAATATCAGCAATGGAGCCCTCATCCTTTAATAATGGGGTGGCCCAAGACAGGTTTCCAGACTTGTCATAGGCCTGCTCTTGGCAAGAAGCAACTGCAGACCCAAAACCTAGTCTCAGATTCCCTCAGTGTTCTTTTCATTATATGAAGCCACCTTTGGAAACTCCTTTTTTTTTTTCCCCTTTTCTATGGTGGTGGGGGACATGTATTGATCTTGACAATATTATTGAATTGTAATTCACATACTGTATAATTTGACCACTGGGGCTGGGGATATAGCTCAGTTGATAGAGAGAGTGCTTGCCTTGCACACACAAGGCCCTGGGTTCAATCTCTGGCATCACAAAAAAAAAAAAAAAAAAAAAAAAAAAAATCTGTCCACTTAAAAACACACAATTTGATAGTTTTTAGTATAGAGCTGTATAACCATCACCACCATCCAATTTTAGAACATGCTTTCACCCTTAAAGAAAATTCTGTGCCTTTTAGCACATTCCAATTCTTGCTACCCTCAACCCCCACCTATTCTGCCTCTTTGGACTTTTCTGGACCTTTCCTATATGTGGAATGATATGTAGACTTTTGTGCGCTTCTTTCATTTAGCACTACTTTCTCAAGATTCACTCATATTGCCACATCTCCATACTGCCATCTTACTGCCAAACAGTGTTGCACCATATGCGATGTTTTGCTTTCTCATTCATCACTTGGACATTGAGGTAGTTTCTGTTATTGGGCTGTTGAGTAGTGATGCCATGAATACGCATGCACGAGGTCTTGTGTCACCTGTGCTCATGGCCCTTGGTATCCGCCTTGCAGAACTGCCAGGCCTGGGATCACTCTGTCCTGCATTCTGTGGAACTGCCAAACTACTTTTCAATTCCAAAGTGGTCAACTGCTTTCCAGAGTGGTCACGTCACTTTACACCCCAGCCAGTGATGTATGCGGGTTCCAGTTCCCCACGTCCTCACTCACACTTATTGCCTTCTTTCACTTCTGTAATTGTCCTGGCAAGTGTGCAGCACTAATCTATATGGCAGGGGATGCCACATTGAGACCAGTCAGAGACTAAAATGGAATTCCAGCCAGATCATCAAGTTTACCCTATTTTTCTCCCAAGCTAACGCTTTTGGGGCCTTCATGATGTGGAAGTTGATTAGCTTTTCCAAAAGAGTTTTAAACAATCATTACTTTTCAATTTCAAAGTTTTAAGCTTCTATGTTCCCTCTCCAGCAATCAGGATGTGTCCAGTATGATTCCTAAAGTTAGGAATCGAATCACCTACTTCAGCTTGCTCCATTAGCTTTGCAAGTGTCATTGACATATACCAACGTTTGAGAGCCATGAAGCCTGTTAGAATTAAATTCAGCTGCAATGAACACAAACAGTGCCATAAACAAGACAGTTAATTTTCACCCATTAAAATGTTCAGGATAGTCAGCCAATCTAGGGTGGGCATCGGCTGGGTGCTGGGAACCAGGCTTCTTCTCCTTTGATGCCTTTGTGCAGCTTCCATTTTCAGGGTCACCTCACCGTCCAGTTTCCTGTTGGAGTGTTCTCTATTGTGTGCATTCCAGCTAGCAAGGAGGTGAAGGGGAAGAGCACACCCTGTCCCTCTAAGAGCCATCAGAAAGCCTGGCACTGTGGCACACACCTGTAATCCTCGCGCCCAGGGAGGCTAAGGCAGGAGGATTGCAAGTTCATGGCCAGCCCCAAGCAGTTTAGTGAGATCCTCTCTCAAAAAAAAAAAAAAAAAAGTAAAAAGGGCTGGGGATGTAGCGCATCAGTAAAAGTGCCCCTGGGTTCAATCTTCAGTAAAAAAATAATAATAATAATTCAGGAATATATATGTACCACTTTCCACTTAATCCCAAGGGCCAGAAGTGAGACAGGACCATACCCTGCAAGGGAGCCTGCCGCAGTCTGGCTGGGCACAAAATAACCGAGCCGCCACACTGCCTTGTAGGTTCAAACAGCAACCATTATTCCCGAACTCTCACCAGCACTCTACACACAGTTCCCGGGAACACACTCCCTCCACCTGGCTCTGAGTGCCAATTCTCTCAGAACCCCACGAGAACTCCAAAGAGCCCAAGGCAGCAGGATCCGCCCTAATCCCAGAGGATCTGCCCTAATCCCAGAGCAGGGTCACCTTTCAACCATTCCCTCTAACAAAATGCCAGGTGTCATTCTGACTAAACTGTGGCTCTCAACAGGAGCCTGGGAGACTACGTCTTTATTCTGCATCTCTATGGAGATGTAATAAAGTAATGTAGCAAAGTAATAAAGACTCTTTTAGGATAGATAGAACAGGAGGGGTGAATATTCAGGGACATTCATTGATAATCATGTGCAGCAGGAAGAGGGAAATTCACCTAATTCCTACATTTGCTTTTGAATGTGAGACCTAAGAGAAATTCTTTCTATAGAGATCAGATCTCTAAAGGAAAGTGACTATGGCAGTGGTCCTCAAACTTTGCCTCACATTAGCATCATTTGGGGATGTTTAAAAACTCCCATGCCTGGCTTCCATGCCCAGTAATTCTGAGTTAATTTGTGGACAAGAGAATGTGGGTATAAGGGTACATAAAAGTCCCCATGGGGATTCTGAGTGCAGCAAAGTTTGGGGACCACATCCCCTACGGGGGGGGGGGGGGATATTCCTGAATCTATTCCTTCACTCCATCATGGGATCTTCAACTTAGATCTGCCGAATGTAAGTAAAATGCACAGAATGGGGGTTTACTCCATTGATGACACCCTATGTTTTCTTCCATGATTGAAACCCCAGCGGTTGGGCTAGTTAGTATATTACTGGTAAGGAGTAGGTGATCAGGGCAAATCTATTACCAGCCAGGCAAAAGACAATTCAGAGAACCTGTCCCACTTACAATCTCCTGTGGCATTTTCATGTACAAAGGAGAACACAGTTTAATTGTAGCTATATTTAAACATGTTATTCCTATGTGGCATGAAAGTAGCTTTCAGATTGTGTGTGTGTGTGTGTGTGTGTGTGTGTGTGTGTGTGTAGCAGGGCTCAGACATAGGGGTGAATCATCCCTAAGCACTGCATTTACATTTCAAATGCAGGAACCTATTCAAATCAAGTGCGAATGGCCCTCTCTATTTGGCAGTATACATGTCATCCAGTTGCTCAAAATAGCCCTTTAGAGATCCAAGCATTGAGCTAGTGGCCTCTCAACCCATTACTAGCTGTCGGATATTCTATCCATTCCAGCTGAGAGGCAGGCAAAGGTTATGTTTTCTTTGAATTGTTAATGCAGAGGTCTGTCTTTTAAGTTGAGGTGTGAAATGCGGAGGAGTAAAATAGGAAACACTCAAAGAAGAAAGCTAGACAGGCCATTTTATCCCCCTCTTCACCTTTAGAAAGAATGACATTAAAACATTCTAAACAGATGAGAATCTACACTATTTTTATAGCTCTTAAATGACAGGATTGCACAATCCTGTCCTCACCGCACTTTTCTTTGCAACAATTTGCAGCTAGGAAATTTCTCTTTGCATCTGACTCAAGGGCTCTGACCTGGTGGATCCCATTTCCCTCTTGATGTCCTTCAGTTCAGAGGGACAACAGCATTCTTTGTGAAAATTTCTCTCACACTTTTAGATATGATAATTAAATAGATTATCAGGTTTCTCTTTCATTCCAAGCACATCCTTTCACACCTTCTCTTAAATTGTTTTCCAATGTAGTCATCTCCAGGGGCCATCTTCTCTTAAATCCAAGGGCTCCCAAGCTTATCTGCACTGGAATCACCTGGAAGCTTCAAATGCGTATGCCCCACCCCCAGGGATTGGGAAGCAATTATTTAGAATATGTATTGAATTTTGGAATTTTAAGATTCCCAGTTGTTTCAAAATGCAGAGCAATAATTATGTACAAATATAATACAAATAGAAATATGTAAAAAAATAAAAATACAAATACAGAGCAGTTTGGGAATCAATCTGAAGCTACTGCAGACCTGTTACTCTTCCTTCCTCCTCCTTAACCAATAGAGCCTTGAACACAGCCCAGGTAAAGGATCATGATTCGCCTAACACAGTGGTTCCTGTCCCTGACTGTCATTAAGATCACCTGGAGGAGCCTTTCAATAAGGAGGTCCGGATCGTATTACTAAGTGATATCAGAACATCTAGAGATAATGACCCATGGAATCTGTACCATCACAATGTTCTCAGGTGTTTTCAATGCACCATCTCGGGGAAAAGCCTTAGTGGAAGTCAGTGTTTTCCTAAAACCTGCAGCAGCAATGGGAACTGTAAGTAGTACAGATCTTCAGGTCCTGAAGCAGGCCTACAGTCAGCATCTCTAGGGGTGGGGCTCAGCCATCTGTGCTCAGCACACCCTCCAGGGAGCGCCAGTGCTCACCTGTTCCACAATAACTGGGCTCTGTGACCAGCTCTAGCCACTGTGACCCAGCAGAGTCTTCGGGTAGCAAGTGGTTTCTGGGAAGGCCTTTACATTTTCTTGTTTCTTTTTCTTTTTACTGGGGTTAGGGGGGTGACTGGGGATTGAATCCAGGGGTGATCAACCACTGAACTCCATCTCTACCCTTTTTAAATTCTATTTATTTATTTTTTAAATTTTTGAGACAGGGTCTCTTTAAGTTGCTCAGGACCTCGCTAATTTGCTAGGGCTGGTCTCAAACTTGCAATCTTCCTGCCTCAGTATTCTGAGTTCCTGGGCTTACAGTTGTGCAACACTGTGCCCAGCTCACTTTCTTCTTACAAGGGAACAGAAATAGCTGGCCTTATTTCTACTTCTTCCTACCTGAAGTCTTGAAAGTAGGTGATTCCTAGAACCACAGCTGCCATTTGGGGACTGTGATGTAAAAATGCTTGAAGAAAGTCAGAGAATCACAGATAACCAGCAGGAGGCAGGGATGCTGGCCAGGCACTCCCAGCTATAAGAAAAACAAAACCCAACTTGCTTAAGCTATTGATGGGATTTTATGTTGCTTAGAGCTAACATAACCCTGATACAGAATCAAATTTCCAAAATTCATTTTATAGGGAGAGAACTCAGAATAGAATCCAATGCTTTTACTTATGGCCAAGGCATGCTAAACTTTAGGGAAAGTCCCCTTCTAATTGTAATGGTACATCAGCAATCAGTGAATCCCAAATCTGGCTGACAACAGGATTACCTAAAGGAGTTTGTTTAAAAGGATTCCTCAACCCACCCCCAATATACTGAATTAGAATCTCCCAGAATTGGACTATCGGGCCTCCAATTTAACAAGGTGATTATTATGTCCCAACTGGCCCCCTGTCTACCTTGTGACTGAGCCTAATGTGCAAAATTTACAGAAGGCCTCATGCTGGTGGTGACGCGGGAGGGTAGGGATGACAGTTACACAACCCTGAGTGTAAGCGCCTCCTGAAATTTTTGTGTCCTAAGCACTTCATTCGGCTTTACCCTAGTCGCTACCCTGATACAGATAAGGGTAATTTAGCAGGTGGTGTCTGTCATTTGTCATGACATAGTGGAAACCCCTGTCAAATTATCTCTTACAAAAAGTAATCAGCTGAGTTATTTGGTTTTCCAGTGGTGGTTCCAGGGTCATAAGGACACAGTCTACACTATAAATGGTGCAGCCTGCGGTTTATTTTCAACTTGGGATATGCATTCAGGTGTCTATGACATCAATTCCCTCCTGAGTTGAAAAATAACTGTAGCACTGATTGTCTTGGTCCCTGTTCACCCACATGAGAAGAGGAATGTGATCCTGTGAGAGAAAAAAAATTTAATGAGGTGAGTCAGCGGGTGTCAGATATCTGTGTGCAGGTGGCAGAATCCAGGACCAAAGTCCTCCCGTAGCTACTAAGGAGTCAAGTCTTGGTTTTGTGAATTAAAAGTGGAAACCAGTAGGTGTTTGTAAAACTATGTATCACGCTTGGCTATTCCTGTTTCCCAAAACTGTTTCAGGACATGAATATGCTATAGTCTCCCAGAAATAGAAGTGAAGGTAACTTAACCCAAAGTTGTGGTTCCTGCGTCCAGCCTGGGTTGGTTGGTGTCAGCAGAATGGAGGCTGAAGAATCTCAGTGACTGACATTGTGGAACCTCCCAAGAGCGCCTCACTGGAGTGGGCAGGAAGGGGTGCTGGCCAGGCACACTAAGAGGTCTCACAGGGCTTCGATTGAGGCAGTGCCAACGGACAGGACAAACCCTGTTGACTCCAGGGTCTATGGCTGTAGCATTAGATTTCACCAGTGTGGTGATGATGGGAACAGCCGTGGCAAGAAGGACAGACAGCCTCAGTGAGGAGGGGCCTCTCATCCACACTCCCTCCAATCTTCACCTCCTATAATGTGATCAGTGAGTGCCCTTGCATCGGACAAATATTTAACAAGTGCTTCCCCAAAATAATAACTTCCCTTTCCTGCATGGTGCATGCCGGAGACCAGTTGCTCCTCTGTCTGACTGTGCCTCAGTGTACGGTGGCAGGAGTAGATGGCCCATGTTTTGCTGTGGGGAAGGGCTTGGCCGTTGTCCTGCATAGGAGACAGGAACTGAGTGACTGCTCTCTGCAGGCTGCTTCCCTACTTTCTTTTCTGACAGTCTTTTCTGGCAAGGTGGCACTGAGTGGCAACTGGCAAACCCAGAATGGATTAAATCAGCACTCGAGTGTGTCAGAGGGTTTGGAAGCATCCCAATGCTCTTGCCAGCAGCGATGACTGAGAACCCACACCTGGGACAGGGCACCCTGCAGACCTGCTGTGCAGGTGGCTTGAGGGGATCTTCCTGCAGAGCCACACTCCCTAAAACACAAGGGTTGGCTGGTGCTCAAAAATGCATGCAGGGTGGGAAGAGATGACAGGAGGTCTGGAGTTTGTTTTAGACTGCAGTCGAGAAAATTAATAAAAGGGGCCAGATAAGGTAAACACAGCAAAATCCTGCCTGTCGATGAAGCTAGATGTTGGATAAATAGGGTGTTCTATTAGAGCTGATGTTTACATAATTTAAAAATCTGCTTAAAAATTTCAGTCAATCATGGTAAATCTTGTGGACCCTGCAGCATGTCCATCGTGCCCAGGTTACGGCAAGCACTGGGAGCCAGAACAGGGTGGGATCTGATGAGGAAGGCCTGTGCCACCCAGCCCCCTACCACGTCTGCCTGGGCTCAGGACCCTGACAATAGGGCAGGGCTGGGATCAGGTCATCAAGTAGGAGTTCTGGTCTGTTCCTTGAGACAGGTGCTCACTGCTCTGCTCCTTCCTCACAAATGTTGGTGGGAGCTTCCTAGCACCAACTTCTCCTAGGGTGCTGGAGGACCACAGGAAGCCACAGACCCTATGGAGGGGTAAGAACCATCAATCAGTACAACCTTTGTCCAGGCGACCAAGTACTTTGTCTTCAGAGCCCACCTCTGTAAAACAAGAGGAAAGAGTGTATCACTGTTCCCAGGGCTGTGTGACAACACCCAGGAATACACTAAAATCTGGATTCTAGCTAGGCATGGTGGCACACGCCTGCAATCCCAGCTACTGGGGAGGCTGAGGCAGGAGGATCACAAGTTCAAGGTCAGCCTCAGAAACTTAGCAAGACTGTCTCAAAATAAAAAAATAAAAGGGCTGGGGGGTATAGCTCAGTGGTAGAATACTCCTGGGTTCAATCTCCAGTACAATTAAAAAAAAAATCTGATTCTGGGCCCCATCAGGACTCCCGCAAGTAGAGCACTAGAAAGCTCTGAGCTGATTCTGCACTGTGGCCTAGTTGGGGGCAACCCAGTTAAGCAGTCCTTTCACACTCTAACAGCTGATATGGCTGGGGACTGAGAATTTAGTGTGCCAAGTTATTTTGACAGGTACCTATCACAGATTTTAGTGAGAAACAGTTAAACAGAACAGAAAAAACACAGGGCAGGGGGCCTGGCAGGGCCTGGTGGACAGAGGCCATCAAAGCTAAGGGAAGGCACACAGACCAGGAGAGTGGAGGGGCCTGCTATCCTGCTCATGCAGTTGCCATGGGAAAATGACTGGTGAGGGGCCCAGGCCACCTGCAGGGGCAGAGCAGGAGGCTGGAGTCAGAGCAGTGCCCAGGACTTCCGTAGCCCGGGGGACCCCTGAGGTGGCTTGTGGGGCAGCAGGACCATGCGTGGGAGGGTGACCTTGCAGTTCTGGCATAGGCCTGTGCCTCTTCTGCTGCCTAGCCAGGGTGACTGGCTGCCCCTCTGCTAACCCTTGCAGTACATTCCAGCAGTTGTGAACACAAGTCTCTTCCAACATTCGGATTTCTCTCAGAATTCTTGCCTTATCTGAAAAGCAACCTCATTTGTGTTTATTGACTGCCTGATATGTTCAAGGCCTGCACAGAGGACCTCAGATACAACCAAGAGGAAAAGGAGCTTTGGCTTTGGGAAAACAACAAGGTATGGTGGGGAGGGAAAAGAGTCAGACAAGCACACAGAACCCCTGGGCAAAAGGCACCTAGCAGGTGCCTCAAAAAGTGGGAGATGGGCTGGGTGCTATGGCGCATGCCTGTATTCCCAGCGGCTCAGGAGGCTGAGGCTAGAGGATGACAAGTTCAAAGCCAGCCTCAGCAAAGCAAGGCACTAAGCAACTCAGTGAGATCCTGTCTCCAAATAAAATATGAAAGGGGTTGGGGATGTGGTTCAGTGGTTAAGCACCCTGGGTTCAATCCCTGGCACCAAGGAAAAATAAAGACTCTCCTTTGTGTAGGGCACCTGAAGTCCTCAGCGGCCCACTCTGTCACACTGAAAGTCAAGTTTCCTCCCCGAGGGCGGGGCCTTCCTTCAACACTGATCATTCACCTTCCTCTGATATCAGCAGCCATTCCACAGGGCTATGCAGGAAGGAAACAGAATGGCTGGAGTGGAGGCCAGGGTGCTCTTCCCTCGCCACAGCCGGCACTGCGAACAGCCCTGAGTGTGCAGGATTTCACATTCCTTGGCAGTTTTCCTCCGTCCCCTCGGAACAGCATCTGATGGCTTCACCCACCCAGCACTGCTCTCCCCATGCTCCTGCTCCAAACCACTTCCCTTAGCACTGCTAGAGCCCCTGCCTGCTTGCTTGGGCTACTGCCCCTCCATGTCCCCATTCTTAAAGCCACAGGCTGTCAGTAACCTACGCGTGGTCTGGGTGGGCATTTTGATTTGTTCTGGGGATTGGACCCAGGGTGCTTTACCACTGAGCTACATCACCAGACCTTTTATTTTTTTGTTTTGAGACAGATTCTAAGTTGCTGAGGTTGGCCTTAAACTTGCGATCTTCCTGTCTCAGCCTTCCCAGTCACTGGGGTTACAGGGATGTGCTACTGTGTCCAGCCGCTTTTCAAGAATAAAGGGCACCATGTCACTGCCTGGGTCTATCCCCCAGTGGGGGCTCACACTCAGGCTAACCTCGGAGCCTTGAGCCAACCCACAGGGACTTTGGTGACCTGACTCCTTCCTCACCTTGCCCTCCAGTCACTCTGGCCTACTTGCCACCTCCATACCCACCGCCTGTGCCAGCTCCGGCCTACCCTTGCTCTCCCCTCTGCCTGGAATGCTCTCCCCAGACACTCACATGGCCCACTCCCTTTCTTCCCTTAGGATTCCGTTTAAATGCCACCTCCTCAGAGAGGACTTTCAGGACCCTTCTGTCACTCTCCGCCCACTTGCTCTGCCTTGTTTTTCTTTGTAGCTTTGAGCACAGTTGACATTTGTGTGGTGTCCATGTTCACCAGTATGACGTGAGCTCCACAGTGTTGGGGCCTCCACAGGGACAGGGCCTCCATTTTGCCTCTGGCTAGAGGCCTTTCTAGAAAACAATGCCTCAGCTTGGCTTTGTTTCCTAATCCTTGTTTGCTCTGGTCTTCTCAGGCTTGGACCTGACTATCTCCCCCTGTTGTCCCCTGACCTGCCTCACCAAATGGCCACATTTTTCCAGTCCAGGTTGGGTCCCTGCTTACCCCTGCATGGGTCATAAGGTCCAAAAGACCTACTCCTCACCACTCCAGGCAAAGGTCCCAGCCCCTACTTCCCCAGGTGCTGCTATAGTAAAACACCTGAGATTGGGGAATTTATAAAGACTAAAAATTTATTTTAAGTAGTTATGAGGCTGCAAAGTTCAAGATGAAGGTACCAACAGGCTTGGTATATAGTGAGGGCCTGTCTCTGCTTCCTCCTGCAGGGACAAATGCTGTGTCTTCCCAAGACTGAATGCAGAGGGCAAAAGGGTCTGGGGTACTCCCTGCCAGATCCTTTACAGGGCTGAATCCCACTCTGTCACCTCCCAAGGCCCTCCTCTTAATACTAGCAACTCTGTGATGACGCTTCAACATCTGAATTTGAGGGACATGTTCAGACCCCATTGCCAGCAATGAGGTTTGAAGTCACCTCTTTTTTTTTCTGGTATCAGGGAGAGAACCCAGGGGTGCTCAACCATGTAGCGACATCCCCAGAACTTTTTATGTTTTATTTTGAGGCAGGGTCTTGCTTATTGCCTAGAGCATTACTAAATTGCTGAGGCTGTCTCTGGACTTGCGATCTTTCTGCTTTCCGTCTCCTGGGCCACTGGAATTACCAGCCTGTGCCACTGTGCCTAGCTTGAAGCCACCTCTTAACCTGCCCTGAGCTGCTGGTCTCCCTCCTTCATTCTAACTTCAAATAAAAGTCAGAATCATTTTTGAAAAACTCTGTATTGAGCCTATTTTACATAAAAATTAACGGTTCTCTATTTTCTAAGGAATGCAGATCAAACTCCTCAGCTGGGAGCTCTGGTCTATATTTGTAACCATAGAGTTCCTAAAATAGGACCAGAATTCAAATGTTTAGAAGGGCTACAAAGATAATGAAAGTGAAAAATATGGGTCCTGTATAAACAATCAGGAGTGGTAGGACTGTGGCAAGCTGGAAAGCAAATGTCCTGGTGAAAGGAGACAGATAGCCATCCCCAGGGAGAACTGGGGCCAGGGGCCCTGAGGAGGCAGCCACAGGAAACCTGGGTGTTCAAGGAAAAATTCCGAAGTTTTTAAATGTTGGCTCCCTCTCTCTGCCTTCCATATCACCAGATTAATTTATTCACTGTACATTAAATACTCCTTGCAAGTTCACCTCCTGGTTCCTGTCCAACCTGACCCACCTTCCCTTCTCCTGAAAACCCTGGTCCCTTCTAATCCCTTGGGCCAGTCACTCTCTGATCCTGAGTATCTTTCACCTTTGCTCCTGAACTACCAACAGCCCCTGGGCAGCACAGGGAGTGACATAACTGAGCCAAGTGTCTCAGGAAATGGGTCACAGTGCTCCTACTAACCAGTCAGGTGACTGGCAGGTCGTGGCATCTTCAGAGCATCAGCTTCCTCCTCTGCAAATGGGAGTGGATAACTCTTGTCCAGCCTCGCTCTCAGGTGACCTCAGATGAGATAACTCAATACATCGGAAACTGCAGAACATTTACAGTTTCACAATTATAAACCTCGAGGTTGCCCTTAAAGCTGCCGGAGAAGTGCACTCCATTTCCCAGACAGCCTCTCCCTGAAGTCTATGTCACACCTTCCTTCTCTCCACAGACCTCCATTCACAGAGTAGGCTGGCAACCTGTTTCCTATTTCACTGAGAAAATGGAAACAGAAGAGAACCTTAACAGGCCGCATGTGCCACCCACCAACAAAATGGACCCAATGATGGTCTCCTTGTTACTGTGTATAAATCTAGCAAAAGCCTTGCCCTCCGGGTGTGCACTAGATCCTGCTGCTTCTCATCTATTCCTGGCCCCTTCACTAATAATTCTTTGTTCTGCAGCATAAATTTTTCTGTTCTACCAGATCTTTCTCATCAGCCTACAAAACTCAGAATAAACAGAAGGTATTGATTCTGTTCTTCTCTCCTTTCTTTGATACCTAACTTCTCAAAATGGGTGTATGTGGTTGTTGGCTCCAGGTCTCTCCTGCTGCCCCCAGGGCAGAGCCCCCTCTAGTCAGGCCGCTGGCCCCTACCCTCCACTATACTGCTCTTTTCAAAACCTCCAGGCCTTGCTATTGCTAAATCCAGTGGTCAGTTCTTGGTCTTCATCTTATTTGATCCATGTAGAGCATCCAGATTCCAAGACAGCATGTTGCCCTCTGCTTCAAGCCTTGCCCCTAGCTACCCACAGTGTCTCTGCTGCATCTCTACATCTAAGTGTTGGAGCACCTCAGGTCTCCATCCTGACTCTCTTCCCACTTCTCTTCATCTAAGCTCATGGCTTAAATGCTCTTCCAATGCCTAGGGTCTAGCCTGGGTCTCTCTACTGAACTCCTGACCTGGAAATCCAGCTGTTGTTCCGTGGATGAATGATCTCCAACTTAATGCATCCCAAACTGAGCTCTAGCTGCCCCTAGGCCTCAGACTCTCTCCTCCCAGGTCCCTGCTCACTGCTTCCCACACTAGGCATTGACTGAGTACCTGTGTGCTAGAGCCGGATGCAAATGCTTATAGGCTTCCAACTCTGGATGATGGAGAGATCTATGCAGGACGGGTGCTATCCCAACTCTGTGCTTCATGCTCTCTCTTTATCTTCAAACTGCACCCAGTCTGGCCCTTCCATCACCCACAATATGGCCACCGATGCTTATGATGCTTACATCTGGCCTCCTTGCTCTTACTCTTGCTCCTCTGATGTCCATTCTCAAGCCAGCAGCCAGGTGGCTTCTCTTGAAATTCAAGAGCATAGTTTTGCTGCTCAAAATCCCACAGGGCTACTCATCTACCCCCACCACACAGTGGGAGCCACAGTGGCCCTCCAAGTCTTTCCCACCTCGCCTATCTCTGCCTGCCTCTCTGCACTCGTTGTTCTGTAATCACCCTGGCTTGTTTTCTTCCCAGAACCCTCCAGGAAGGTCTTGGCTCAGGGCCGCTATATTTGCTGTCCCTCTGGGCAGGGTGCTCTTCCCTCAGATCCCACTCTGCTTACTCCCTTCCCCTTCATGGACTTGCCTTCACATTCCAGACCCCTCTTTTCATCTCTGTTAGCTGCCACTTGTCGGCGGCCTCTCACAGGCTACATGTTTAATAACCTGGTTCTGTCTCCCTCCCTCTCTGGCATGTCAGCTCTATGTAAGCAGAAATGTTTTAATTTTTTAAAAAATATTTATTTTTTAGTTGTAGGTGGACACAATATCTTTCATTTTTATGTGGTGCTGAGGTTTGAATCCAATGCCTCACAAGTGCTAGGCAAGCACATCACCACTGAGCCACAACACCAGCCCCTTATTTTTTTTTTCATTGATCTGTGATACCTTATATAGCACCTAGCATATAGCAGGCACTCAATAACTATTTTTGGAATGCATGAATGAATGAATCTGATAACCAATCTTGTCATCTCTTTGCATTTCATTCACATTTTATTAAGCTTTCATGTGAATATTTTAGTACCTTTTACCAAATTATCAAATCCTTGCTGGCAAATTTATATCTTACCTACTCCTGGTTTCATAACCCAAACAATACTTCCTGTGACACACACTGGGTTCCTTTAAACTTAAATACTTTCAATAGTTTCATTCTTTTCCAGACTCCAACTCATGCAGGATTTCCAAGGTCCAGTGACCTGTCTTCTACCTTACGTGTCCATAGGTAGCTCCATGTTCAGCAGCTCTGGGAAGTTTTGTTCTCTGAGGAGCACAAGAGCCAGCAGATTTCCCTCCTGATTGCAATGTGCAGATCTGTCCACTAGGACCGGCTTCAGGCTTTCCTGGATAGGACTCAAACAACTCAGGAAACAAAAGTGAGAACTGACAAACTGAAAATTTGAAACTTAAATCGAACAACTGCTGTACAGCAAAGGAACAGTCAAGAGAGTGGAGAGATAACCTACGGAAGGGGACAAAGTATTTGTCAGCTTTTTGCCTGATGGAGGATTAACATCTAGAACATATCAAGAATTTGAGGGCTGGGGATGTGGCTCAAGTGGTAGTGCGCTCGCCTGGCATGCTTGCGGCCTGGGTTCGATCCTCAGCACCACATACAAACAAAGATGTTGTGTCCGCCGAAAACTAAAAAATAAATATTAAAAAAATTCTCTCTCTCTCTCTCTCTTAAAAAAAAAAGAATTTGAAAGACTTAACAACAAAAAAAATCACAGTACTCTAATCAAAAAAGCATGGGCCTATGACCTGAAGAAACACTTCTCAAAAGAAGTAGTATAGGGCCTGGGGCTGAGTGGTAGAGCGCTTGCCTAGCACATGGGAGGCCCTGGATTCAATCCTCAGCACCACATAAAAGTAAAGAAAATAAAGGTATTGTGTCTAACTACAACTAAAAAAATAAATATTTAAAAAAGAAGTAGTACAAATGGCCAATAAACATATGAAGAAATGCTCAGTTTCTTTAGCCATCAGGGAAATGAAAGTCACAATTGCACTGAGACTCCATTTCACTCCAGTCAATATGGCTGTTATCAATAAAACAAAACAAAACTTTAAAAAATGCTGGAGGGAGGACATGGAGAAACAGGAATGCTTATCCACTGCTGGTGGGATTGTTAATCAGTACAGCCACTACGGAAAGCAGTGTGGAGGTTCCTCACAGAACTAAAAATAGTTTAGTCACCATATGATCCAGCTCTGCCACTCCTGGGTCTGTGTCCAAACGGAAGGAGTCAGCAAGCAGAAGAGAGACCTGTGTGCCCATGTTCACAGTGGCACCACTCACATTGTGGATGAGCCCAGGTGCCTGTCTACAGTGAAGGAATGAAGAAAATGTGGTGTATGTACGCAATGCAGCATTATCCAGCCACGAGGAAGAATGAATCGTGTCATCAGCAGGGAAATGGATGGAACTGAAGGACATCGTGTTATGTGAAATAAGTCAAACTCAGAGAGTACCACATGTTTTCTCTCATACGTGAAAACTAAAAAGAAAATGACCAGAAGCCAGTGGTACACACCTGTGATCTCAGTGACTTGGGACTCTGAGGCAGGAGGATTGCAAGTTGGAGGCCAGTCTCAACAACTACATGAGACCCTGTCTCAAAATTAAAAATTTATAAAAAAGGGTGTCGGGGGAGCTGAGGTGGAGGAGTCCCCCTGGGTTCCATCCCAGTACCAAAAAAAAAAAAAAAAGAAAGAAAAGAAAAGAAAAGAAAAGAAATTCCAGTAGAAGAGTACCTAGGAAGAGGGCAGGGAAAAGGGGAGGTGAGAGAAGGGAGATGGAGGTGATTAAGGATGATGTATCCATGTATGCAAATGTCACAGGGAAATTGCTAATTTATCAATCTATGTTAATGAAACAGCCACAACAAAAGACAGAAGCAAAGCAAATAAACAAAAAACCAAGACCAGTGTAGTCAAAGGCAGCCTGCTGACTACAAGAATCATGCAAATACAGTTTCCTAATCCACATTTGCAAATTCTGGCTCACAAATCCTCCTATTCCTGCTTGTCTTCCTGACAGCCTTGTGAAGTGTCCTGATGGCTGGTAAAGTCCTCTCTCAGAAGGACCCCATCATCCTGGCTGAGGCCTCTCCCTGAGGCATTAGAAAAGGGAAATTCAGAAATGTGTGGGGCCAGGACAAAGTTAGCACAGTTTCTGTCAAATTTAGAATCTTATTCATGATTCTTATCAAACTTCTTTTGCTTTGTAATATCTGCCCTGTCTTCTATATGACATTATCAGCTTCCTGGAGATTTTATTTATTTTTTGCTTTATTTTTCTACTCATCTCTGATTATATTAATCCTTAGTCTTTACTCCTTGCTAACCCCACCTCCTGAGACTTTTCCAATATCTTGCCTATAGGAGGCACTATATTGTTAAAATGAGATGCCACTAAAAATTAAGTCCCTAAAGGGCTTGCCCGTTTCTGTGGGGCTTCTCTGCTTGGAGGCAACGTCCCCTCTGAGCTGCTTGACTTTGCTCCATTCCTGAGCTACACAAGGTGCTACAGGGAGCTGGTTCCCCAAGGGCTGTTGCAGTCGTGGCAAGATAAGTGCAGGAACAGAAAGTTAGCATTTAGAAACTTACAGTTTGTCGTTGCCCTTAGACCCAAACACATAATAATTTTTATAGTAATTTGTTTGTTATTGTGTTTGACAAAAGTAAGAAAAATGGAAAACCATTAAGAACAGATCTGTTTGTGAAACAGATTGAATTTTCACTTCCTCCCCCATCGGAAATTGTGAATGGCCTTTCCTTGCTGAGAGGGGAGGCTGGGAGGTGCCACCCCTCCCAACTCTTTCTGCAATTCATTCCTCCACCTCTAAACACCCTCTTTTGGTATTCTAAGTTCTAAAGAAATCTCTCTGTAATACCTGCTCTTCTCTTTAGATAAAAAGATAACATTTATCTAAAAGGGAGCCACAGATGCTGCCCCAGGAAGTCCCGGCTCCTTTTGATGTGATAAGGAAGCTCCAGGGGCTAGAACCTGCAAAACACCTGAAAAACTGCTCAAGCCAAGGCCTAGGAGGTGGAACCTGTCAAACTCCCATCTTTGGTCCTAATACACCCTTCCCCCTCTTAAAAGCTGTCTTATCCCAAAACTTTTCAGAGATGGAACCTTTGAAACAATTAAGTGTCTTCTATCTTCCTTCAAAGATGCCTTTGAATAAAACCAATCTGACTCCAGATATTTGTGGAGCAGAGAGCATTATGGCCTGGCCTTTCCTCCTGGGAAGTGCTCAGGGATCTTGTGCTGCCCAGTAAATTGTTCTCTGTGGATGTGGGAAGCTCCACTCCGACGAGTCTGCTTTGAGTACTTTATCTAGATGATCCATGGCAAATGGGAGCTGGGCTCCCCAAATTTGGGGTCATAATTTTACTATGTTAGTACAACACTGTAATTCTTTCAAATAGACCTTTTATTTTTTATCCAAATTTATTTTTAAAATATTCTCCCACAGCACAAAGGGAAAACCAGCAACAATGGCTGCAAACAGAGGTTAATTATAAAAATGCAACAAAAGCAAAGAAAAAACCCTAAAACACTAGCCAGAAACCTTTCCCAAATTCCAAGCCTATGGCCTGTAAAATAATGAGATTGAAAATAATGGTAATGAGCATGGATTTCAAAAGCTGTTAAAGATCTCTTAGCTTAACTGAGACCCCCCTCCTTGGTGTCATCAGGAAAGAGAATTAGAGAGCTAACAGCTTTCTCACCCACAGTTCAATGACATTTCCTGCCCTGTTGGAGTGCAAGGCAAAAACCTTCTCCAAGTGCCAGCTGGAGGCCCAGCCCATGGAAATACCAGCACTCTTGTCTCCTGGCCTGGCAAAGCAGGCATAAGGAAATAGGTGGCATTTCCAGAGGCTTCAAGACAAGTCCTTTAAAGAGTCTGTGTTCAAATGTTCCTGTGGGTGTGATATAACAGGACCACAGAGCAAGAATGCAGATGGGCTTCTTCACATTTGCAATGAAAAAGAGCAGGGAGGCAGGCAACTGCGCGTGGTGTGGCACACAGCCTGAAGGCTTCCTCTGCCTGGGAGCAGTCGGTATTTTCAGGACTATGGGCACAAGGGGGAAGAGGTGAACTTCTGACTTTGCTTAGGGTTTCTGAGGTCTCCAGAGGGGAAAGAGTCAATTCTGCAAATCCGCCTAGACTGCATTAGCAGTCCATTTTGAGGTTGGGGGCTCAGGGATTTTCCAGAAGCAAAGACAGAGCAGGGTGTGAGGAACACTCCTGCAGTGGCCCTGAGCTGGAGGGGCCCTAGGACAGTCCAGCTGTGCTTCCTGACTACCAAGCTAGTGCAGGAGCCTGAGAGTGTGGAGAGGGAGCTGCATCTGGAACTGCATCATGAGTCTCCAACTCATGCTGGTCAGGGATCCTTTCCCCTCTCCTCCCCTTCTCCCCAGCTCTGCCACTGCCTGGGAGCTGGCTGGAGGCGGCTCCTTTTTCTAGTGTTTCTCTCCCACTCTGCAAGCTCTGCAAGGGAGCTGACAGCACTCCAGGGGACTCCTGCCATTTCCTCAGTCTCCAGGGAGATGCTCCTGAATGAAAGGGTCTAAAAGAGGAACACACACACACACACACACACACACACACACACACACACATTCTATTCTCTCTTGTACCAGAATATTTTCTGCTCTGGGCTCCCACACACAACAGCCTCATTCTCCTGAGATTTTCCTCTCCTTCCTCATCCCCTCCCTCTGTTACCACCCCTCCCTGCAAGCGAGTGCACACACACACACACACACACACACACACCCTGAAGTTTCCACACTGTTAACCTCTAGGGATGGGAGAGCCACTAAACAGAGGAGCAATGAGATTTTTATCTTTATCCACCTGGCGATACTGCCTCCACCTCAATATGGAAAGACCTGCTCTGGAAAGAGCTGTTGGAGAGGTGCTGCAGGGATCCTAGTCCTCTTCCCACCCTGCTCACTGCCCAGCTCCACCCGCATCTGAGAGCCAAGCCAGTAGCTCACTGAGGTGTTCAAAATACATAAACTTGATTTAAACAGTATTTAACCACCTTTTCAAGTGTTTCAGATAGTCATTGCCCCATCACACTCAGTCCCAGAGTAAAAATGATGTAGTCTAGAGTCAGGACCAGTGTGTAACATGAGCAAGAAATAAAACTTTGTTGTTATAAACTGGAAGCCACTCCGCTTCTGGGGTTGCTTGTTATCACCATAAACCTAACCCATAGTGACCGACAGCTACGTGTAAGAGATTAGTGTTGCATGATAATGCTATTCACTGTCAGTCCCCTTTTCCTTCTTTATTCTGCTACTACAAGTTCTCACTCTTCCTCATGGAGAATGAAATAAAACTTGAAGAAAGATGAAAGCAAGAGCATTGAGAAGTCTTGCTGCTGGTGATGGTAAGACCAGCTGCAGACTGAAGTCATCTCAGCAGACTTTGGGATAAAAAGGGAAGTTCCTGAAGATTCCAGTGTTCACTTGCAGCTGATGCATGAAAGTTTGTCTGGCTCTTGCTGAAAATCTACACAACACAAATATGTAATACAGAATAGATTCCTAATTTATGCCTATAATCCACATCAAGTTAGGAAACCATCACATGGACAGTGTGATGCATGTAAATGAATCAGTGAATAGACAGGCAGCCTGCTGAAGCCCTGGAGGTCTGCTGGAGCCTAAGAATCCTTGGGGATGCTAGCTCTGCCTTAATCCAGACAGAAGAATCAGTCCTTGATGTCAGGGGTACAATCAAACTGTTTTTCAGAGTTTCTAAAACTCTTAAAATTGAAAAAGTTTCAGCAGTTTTTTTTGTACATGTTATTTTTAAATTTTTCTCCTAAGATAAAAAGTTTCTGACTTCGGTTTCTGACCATGCTGGAGTAAGTGGGTTGAGAATACCCTCAACCCTAAACCAAGTGTATGAACAGTCACTTGCATTCCTGAACACTGGCAGTGCAGGGCTTTGCAGCCTGAGAGAAGGACCAGGTGAGGTGAGCTGCAATAGTCCTGCCTCTCTGGCACTTTTCAGGCAGCAGTGGGACATGGCCACGCAGACTCTGATAAGCCTTGCTTACTTCAAGAGACAGAGATTAGAATTTTAGGAGGAGGTGGCAGTTGAAACTTGAAGAGCAGAGTTCCCCAAAACGGAATGTACTCTGAAGAAAAAAAGATTCAGAAAATTGGGTGAGTTGTCCTTGAGACTGTTTCTGAGTAACTGGTAAATGAAGGGTCCTGCAGAGTGTCAAAATGCATGACATGAAAACTAACAGCTACAAGGAAAGCCACAGACACATCCACAGTTACAGTCAGAGATTTCAATACTTCTCAAGAATAAAGAAAGTGACAGCAGATTGGTAAGGGTGTAGAACACTTGAAGGACACTGCCACCAACTTGATTGTAAACTTTTCTACCCAACAACAGCAGAAGACACATTCTTGTCCAGTGCACCCTGAACAATCATCAAGACAGAACATACACTGAGTCATTAGGCAAATCTCAATAAATTCAGATCATTAAGAGCACATTCTCTATCACAGGAATTTAATTGAAAAATCAGTAACAGAAAATGGCTAAAAACTATCTGGAAAATGGCTAAAAACTTGGAAATCACACTACCCATTTGTACATAACCTATGTATCAAAGAAGAAACACAGGAAATTACAAAGTGCCTTCAACAGAATGAAAATGAGTGTGTAAAAAGTCAGAATCTATGGGGTGCAGCAAAGCAATGACTAAGTGGGAGATTCATACTGTACATGCTTTTATTAGAAAAGAAGAAAGATCCATAGTCAAAGCTTTTCACTTAAGAAGTAATAAAAAGGGGGCTGGGATTGTGGCTCAGTGGTAGAATGCTCGCCTAGCATGCATGAGGCACTGGTTCGATCCTCAGCACCACATAAAAATAAGATAAAGATACTGTGTCCAACTCAAACAAACAAACAAAGATTTTTTAAAAATAAGTGATAAAAAGGGGCTGGGGTTGTAGCTCAGCAGTAGAGCACTTGCCTAGCATGTGGGAGGCCTTGGGTTCAATCCTTAGCACCACATAAAAATAAATAAATTAAATAAAGGTACTGTGTCCAACTACACCTAAAAGATAAATTTTTTTTTAAAAAAAGAAGTGATAAAAAGAAAAATTAAACCAGAGTAAGCAGAAAGAAGAAAATAATAAGGACAAGACCAGAAATCAATAAAATAAAACGCAATCAAAAGAGAAGATCAAGGAAATGAAAGCTGGCTCCTTGAAAAGATCAGTAACATGGATAACTCTCTAGTTAGACTGATCAAGAAGAAAAAAATTGCCTACACTATAGAAACCAAGCAAGAACATCACTACAGATCATGTATCACAAGTCAATAGAGTTGAGAGATGAAGAACAAACTCCTTGTACTCTGTGCCAGACAGCTCTAGTGGAGAATCTCATCAAACATTAACAAAATAATAATAATATCAATTCTACACAAAGTTTTCCCCAAAATAGAGGAGGCACATTTCCCAACTCCTTTTGCAACACAACCACTACTCTGATGCCAAAACCTGATAAAGACATTGCAAGAAACAGATCACTGACTAAAATCAACCTTGTAAACACAGATGCAAAGATGCTTAGCAAATACTGGAAACCATATCCACTGATAAGTGAAAGCTTTCTATATGAGGTTTATCTCAGGGAAATAAGATTGATTTGAAATTCAAATATTGATCAATGTAAGTCTCATATTAACAGAATAAAGGACAGTACCATATAATCATATTAATAGTTACAGAAAAGGCTTTTGACAAATGCTGCAATTATGATACAGTCTCTCTGCAAATCAGGAATAGACTGGAACTTCTTCAACCTGTAAAAGACATCTACAAATGTCTGCAATTGTCATACTTAACTATAAAATACTAGATGAGAAAGCAGGAGAAATTCTTTGTAAATTTAGACTAGGCTAAGATTTCTTCAAACTAAAAAAAGAACAAATTATTAAAGCACGATACATTGGACTTTATCAGAATGAAAAACCTCACTAAATTAAAGAAATGAATACACAAGTAACAGATTGGGAGAAAATATTTGCAAAATACACATTTGACAAAAGAATGATATTTAGAAATATCGTCATCATTATCATTAGCATTATCATTAGAAATAAGTGCACTATGTAGTAAGTGGCCAACTCAATAGTAAGAAGATACAGCAATTCAGTAAAACAAGGGACAAATGATTCAAACAGATACTTTATTTATTTATTAACAATTTGTTTGAAGAAAATTCAGTTCCAGCATTGTTTTTATATCTCAGTGAAATTCACTTTCTTTTAAAATATTTTTTAATTGTCAATGGACCTTTATTTATTTATATGTGGTGCTAAGAATCAAACCCAGTGCCTCACACATGTTAGGCAAGTGCTGTACCACTGAGCCACAACCCCAGCCACAAAACAGATATTTTATAAAGAAGATATATGAATGAAAAGATGCCCAGTATCACTAGTCTTTCAGGAAGTGCAAATGACTACCACTGCAGGTCACGTGGTGACACCCATCAGACAGGCTAAACTTAAGGCCTGAATGGCCACTGTAGGAGGGAACCTGGAGAAACCAGACTCTCATCCTCTGCCTCTGGGAGTGTGTAACATGTTGAATAAGTGCTTAGTCATTAAATAGTTCACCCACTAAACAAATACTTATCCAGTGTCCACCATATATGTAATCTTGTGCCAGAAACCAGAAATGAACAATGTGAAATGAACATGGGTGAACAATGAGGAGAGTGGCCCATTTCCAAATCTGTGCCTAGTGAGAGTTTCTGTTTGGAATGTTGGAAAAGTTTTGGCAATAGTTATGGTTACTAATGCCACTGAATTATATACTTAAGTGGTTAAAAGGGCATATTTTATATTATAGGTATTTTGCTGCAATAAAACTAAAAGTTTACATAACCCAATAGGAGAAAAAGTTGTACAGCTATATATTCCAGTTTTGCAAAGACTACTAGTTCAGAAAAGTCAATATGGCTGTTTCTTCTTGTCTGTGGCTAAAATATGGAGAAAAATCATATTCATTTGTAAAGTCCCTTAAGTTCTTTATTTTATTTTGGTACTGGGGATTGAACTCAGAGGCATTCAACTGAGCTACATCCCCAGCCCTATTTTGTATTTTATTTAGAGATATGGTCTCACTGAATTGCCTAGTGCCTCCCCATTACTAAGGCTGGTTTTTTTTTTTTTTTTTTTTTTTTTTAAGAGAGAGTGAGGGGGGGAGAGAGAGAGAGAGAGAGAGAGAGAGAGAGAGAGAGAGAGAGAATTTTTAATATTGAGAATTTTTAATATTTATTTATTTTTTAGTTCTCGGCGGACACAACATCTTTGTTGGTATGTGGTGCTGAGGATCGAACCCGGGCCCAGGCGAGCACGCTACCGCTTGAGCCACATCCCCAGCCCGCTAAGGCTGGTTTTGAACTTGCTATCCTCCTACCTCATCCTCCCGAGCTACTGGGATACAAGCGTGCACCACTGTGCCTGACCCTTTATATTCTTTTTTTTTTTTTTTTTTTTTTTTTGGTAGATGGGCAGAATGCCTTGACTTTATTTGCTTATTTGTATATGGTGCTGGGGATCGAACCCAGTGCCTCATGCATGCTAGGCAAGCACTCTACCACTGAGCTATAGCCCCAGTCCCCCTTTAAATTCTTAACATGGGGGTATCTGTGAACATCTTGTTAGGGGGAAAAAAAAGAAAGCAAAATTTAGATCTATCCTGGGATGCTACATTAGGTATCCAAAATGGTTGATCTAGCAAGCATTTGTCTAGTAAGATAAAACTGCGACCAATTCCACTACAGCTTGCTTCCCACACAAAGCTGTAAAACTATAAAAGACTCTGCACCTGTTAGCAAAATTATGAATTGAAATATATTGAGTTCTGGTGTTAAGTTGCTCAATAAATGTATGATTGACAATCCTCCTCTTTACAACTTACATAACATTATTAGCTGGCACATCTTGAATACCTTTATAGAAATACTTATTTTGCTCATAATGGTCAGTTTTAGGAAATGTTCTCAAAGTGACAAATTGAAAAGTATCATTAGTTTAGTTATTTCAGGCATTTTGAAGCACATGGATGAGTGTTCGTTTTATGTATATAAAATATTTACATATTCCTCCTTCCCTTGTCAGAAATTACTTCTTGAGAACATATGTATCTAAAATGATTCAAATTCTATAACAAGCTCAGCGGAAGCACAGAGTGCTGTGTGGTTGAATAAGTTTGGGTGAATGTGCAGTGATACTTCTCACCAGGAAGGCAGGCTGACAGGATATCCCATTGTTCTATTAAGAAGAAAACTTCTGTTTGTTTCTCTCCTCTGCATCTCTCCTTGCTGACGTAAGCAATCCCTTGAGAAAAGAGGTGTGTTAGATTCTGGAGCACCATCTGCCATGGCAGCCAACTGTCTGCTTTGTATTCTGGCTCATATTAAACTATCAAAACTTTTATTACCTTATTTTCAAAATGCCACCATGATAAAATAGTTTTTCCAATTCACTTGGAGAAACTAATCTCCAAAATGGAAGATCTTCGTGAAGAAAATCAATAAATAAACCACATGCATTATTTTCTTTACAAAACACAAGCACTAAAGCTTTGAGTAGATAACAAGGTCGGAATTGGCACAAGTATTTCAAATTTCAGTGACACTTCTGTTAACACTTAAAACAAATCTGGGGCTGGGGATGTAGCTCAGTTGGTAGAGTGCTTGCCTTGCATGTAGAAGGCTCTGGGTTCCATCCCCAGCACCAAAAACAAACAAACAAACAAACAATCAAACAACAACAACAAAACCCAAATCTAACTGGCCCTACTTTTCGCTTGTCTTTCATAAGATGTTGATTAAATGCCCTAATTAGGGTTTTATATGACCAATTAGGGATCACATATAATTAAAAATGGCAAATAAATTAATTATTCCATAGTGAGTGCAATTTGTTTAGTAGACAAATGTGAAAATACGAGGTCCCAGAGGGAAAAGCATAATAAATCATTTGTCATCTAGTCATATTTTGTACCACTGCTGCCCAAGTGTTCATGATTTATTCATGATTTAGATCCTTGCTTTTATTGAAAGCATTTGAATTGTCTCAAGCTAGCTAAATGCTGTTCTTTTAATATTTTTTTTTTTAAATATTTATTTATTTTTAGTTCTTGGCGGACACAACATCTTTGTTTGTTTGTGGTGCTGAGGATCGAACCCGGGCCGCACGCATGCCAGGCGACCGCGCTACCGCTTGAGCCACATCCCCAGCCCCCTGTTCTTTTAATATTTATTTATTTATTTTAGTCTGCCCAATGGAACGGTAGGATCCTTAAGGAAAAGGAGCACTAGTCTCAGGCATCCATATAAACATTCTGCTTTCCTAACAAGCATTTTCTGGCCTCTAGCAATTGGTTCCCCCTTGTCCTCCTGACTGTCCAATTGGTTGCCAGTAGCATTTTCCAGTCAGATCTATTTGTTGTACTCATTCAACAAATATGGAGAGCCTACTATGTGCCAATCATTGTACTAAATGTCAAGTGTGATCAGGCAAAGAGAATGTATTTTACAAAGTGAGTGTTCAGGAAAAGGGAACCGTTTATGCAAAGCCCTGAGGTGGGAAAGAGCTGGGCTGGTCCCAGGAACAGAAAGGACAGTAGGTTAAGCTCTGTGGGCGAAGAGAACAGAATGAGATGAGCTTAGAGACATTATCGAAAACCACATCATGTACGACTTCATGAGGCTCAGTAAGAAGTTCTTAAAAGTTTATTCTGGCTAGGCACAGTGGTACACACATGTAATCCCAGTGACTTGGAAGCTGAGGCAGGAGGATTGCAAGTTTGAGGTCAGCCTCAGCAACTTAGCAAGACCCTGTATCAAAATAAAAATAAAAAGGGCTGGGAATGTAGCTCAATGGTAGAGCACCCCTGGGTTTAATCCCCAGTATCCTTCTCTCTCTCTCTCTCTCTCTCTCTCTCTCTCACACACACACACACACACACACACACACACACACACACACACACAGTTTACTCTGTAGTTGTTCTTAGTAGAGATATTAGGGCAGGGTTGGGATGAGAGTGGCAAGAAGCATATAAGAGAGAACAGTTGCGAGGTCATCTCCAGAATCTAAGTGTTCACTTAAACCAAAGTGGTGGAAGGGAATAAAAAGGAGTAGGTGGATTTGAAATTTATTGTAAAAAACCATAGGACTTAGAGATGGTTCAGATGTGGGAGATGAGAGGAAGAGAGTTTTCTGACTTAAATAAACTAGACAGCCATTTACTGAGGGGGCAGGGATGGAATGGGGGGGACTTGGAAGTGACAGTTAGGCTGGGAAGCGTTGAAGGAAATCAAGACTTTGGTTAAAAGTAGAGACCATAAGTGAGACAGGTATGTCAAGTTAGTAATCACACTTACCAGTCTGGGGTCTACTAATGATATGGTATCAGCATATGTTGATGGTACTTAAAGAAGTGTCAGAAGAACTCCATATTTTTAGGGGCTGGTTGAAGAGAGGTGACTGCAAAGAAATAGAGAAGGAATGCTCAAAGAAGTAGAAGAGAAACCAGGATGTGGAATGATCCAGACACAAAGAGGAGACTGGGCAACTGAGAAGCATGCAGCCTGAATGCTGCTGAGGAAGGAACATAGGACGAGCAAAAGATTGGAGACTACCAGGGTCCCTGGGGGCCTTAGCTGGGAAGTTTCAGAAATAGGAAGGGTACTGGAGCCAGACTGGAGAATATGGGAAAGGTGAGCTTTCTGAGGCAGCACAAGCACACAAGTCTCTTTGGGAGTTTTGAAGAGCAAAATATCACTCAAGAGGAGACAGATTTGAGGGAGGAAGATGGGACCAAGATGATTAAAGTTTTGGGAACAGGGAGCTCCAGAAAACTGCAGAACAGCCATGTGAAGACATTTACAGAACATGCCCTTTAACTCAGCTCTTCAGTTCCTGTAGTCCATGCTCAAGGTGCTGACATTAAGAGACTTAGCACACAACCTCTCTTAGACACAAGTCCTGGAATCCTCAGCTGAGCTAGCAACCACGGGCTGCATCCTTTTCCCAGAATCTCAGCCACTTGGTCCTTCACCTGGCCTGTTGGATTTTTTCCTACAAGCTAAATTCCTCCAAGTAGCATTTGTGTGGCACTAAGTGCAGTTGCCAGTGGCAACTGAGCACCCTCATGGGGACCATTGGAGACTGGGGAAGCCAAATGACATACACTGTGTTTCTCTGTTCCTGCTCAAGTGGTACCTCACTTCTGCTTGGTTCTGTAGATTTTGATAAATAAATCAGGACTTCAATCTCTCCCAGGGGTCATTTAGTATGGTCTCTTGGCCATTCTGTGGCCCAAGACTTTCCTTCAATATTGAAAGAAGAGAGAAATTATGAAAGCCAAAGTCAGCAGGAAGACTTTGGGAAGTAGAACCCATTATGTATGACTGCAGAAAAGTTTTCTCAGCACTTTTCAGAGAATATTTTAAGTTTTCTCATGGGACAGGCTTTCTTTTGAGAGTAGCAAGCAGGTATATTTTGCAGGTTTCCTTTCCTTTTTTTTTCAAATGATCTACCAGTCTCATATGAATGGACTCATTGATGAATACTAGGTGCAGAAGCCAAGACCACTCCTTGAGGAGGACATTAAGTGTATTGTTTTCAGCCTTGGCATGCTGGGGAGCAACAGCTTTTCTCTTTTTTGATGGCATCCATTGGCTACCACAGAGCTTCTCTGTCCTGAGAGAGCTTGTGAGTGTAATGAAAAGGGAACAACGGCACAAAATGGGCAGCATGTAGGAGAGATGATCTACAGTACACAAAGGAAGAAATATTGCAGCCTAATTTTATTAATTTCCTAGAGCTTCTGTAACAAAGTACCATAAACTTGGAGGCTTAAAACAACAGTCTCACGGATATGGAGATAGAATCTGAAATGGAGGTATCAATAGGGCCTTGGTTCTTCCAAAGGCTGTAGGCCTCACTCTTTGCCCCTTTCCTAGACCTGTGGTTTCCTGGCAGCTTTCGGCCTTTCTGGGTGTGTGACTGCATAGTTCTGTCTGCCTTTGTCATCTCATGGTCTTCTCCCTGAGTGTCTCTGTCTGCATGTGGCCATCTTATTCCGAGGACAACAGTTATATGTATTAGGGTCCCACCTACTCCAGCATGCTCTCCTTTCTAATAATTCCATCTATTTCCAACTGTGTGACGTTGTTTCCAAATAAGCCCCTATTCTAAGGTACTAGAGATTAGAACTTCAACAGATCATCTTTGGGGGAGACACAGTTTAACTCACTCATTTTCACAAAAGTAAGAAAGTACAAATCATGTAAGAAAAATGTACTGGGAAGCTAGTTGTGCCGACAATCACTCTTTCTAGACTACTACTTATATATCCTCTCACAATAAAAAAAAAAATTGCTTCCCTAGGGCCCCCGCTATTTGGCTCTTTTTTCTTTTCCTCTGGCAGATACCATTATGTATGATGGATCACTTACTTCTCTCCACTAAATATGGGGGAGTGGTTCTCAAATTTTGTTGTATATTCCAGATCACTTGGGAATCTGATAAAAATACGCAGAACCCCGGGCTCTATCCTACTGGCCAAGCCCAGGCCCCTGTACCTTCTAATGACTCTCTCTTTTGGAGCAAACACTCTGGATTCAGAGTTTGAGCATCACTGGACTTAGGGCCACAGCTTATAGTCTTTGCACCCCAATCTTTGCCAGAACCATGGAAGAGTCTATAAAAGATGACTCCTCCATCACCAAGGCCTTTTAATGCCTGACCCCTTTAATTTCAATGACTGCCTATAGAGCCAGCCACTCCCATAGCCACACTCTGGACCTTCTTGTCACTGTTGCACTCAGCCAGTGTGACCAATATTGTGGCTAACAAACTGCACTCCACAAGAGCAGAATCATAGCACCAGTTCTGTTTTTCTCCAATTGTCCTTTCTATCTTCCTTCGCAGCCTAGTTTCTTTTTGTTTTTTCCTTGTCTCCAGGGCAGAGGATTAACTTTCCTGGCTACTTTCAAGTCATAAAAATTCTCCTGGTGACACTCAGTCATAACAATAGACACGGTTCAGTAATTAAAATGTTCAATAAAATCTGAACCACACTCATGATAAAATCTGAATCCTGCCTCTATCGTGTCCTCGCAGCAGCCGGGAGAGTCTGGGAGAGTCTTCGGAGGGAGACACAGCTGCTTCTCTGCTCTCCTCTGGCTCTTTATTCTTCTCATCAGGCACCCCTACCTCTCTACCCCTGTGTTCTCAAGGGAAGGACCTGGACAAGGGGAGAGATCATCCAGGTCTCAGTCAACAGGCACAGCCAGTCTCATGCCAGCTTTTGTTCCTGCAGATCCCTGCAGCTTCCTCTCCCCTCCAGGGGGTGTTTGTGTGAATTTTGGGAAATATTCCCCTTGGAACATCCAACTGTGCACCCGTGATGGAGGCAATGCTTTTCTTACTTGTGGCCACCTGTAATGCTTTCCTCAGCCCCTGGCCACCTGCTGCCGTCCCTCTGGCCAACTGGCCATTTCTCCCTCTGGCCAGTTTTGGAATCGGAGAGAGCTGGGCCTGCGGCTGGGGTGTGCCCCTTGCACAGAGCCTCTTCCTCCTGCCCCTATGCTCAGCTGCTCATGCTCTCCAAGTCTGGAGCCACCGTCAAAATTCTTCTAGTAGTTTCCTGAAAGTGTCCTTCTCATCTTTCTCCAGGGGAAAAAGGCGAGGCTCTCTATTAATTCTCCAGAAAAACTCAGATTTTCGGCCTCAGTGTCTGTCTACCCACTCCAAGTGGTGATGGGGCAAGAGTCAGACCAGGTTGACCCTCCCTCGGTGAGCACCAGGGTGGCACAGCTCTGGACTTTCACCTGTTCTTTTCCTCCTAGGCTCTAGAGCCTCTGTCAGAACTGAAATAGAAAGAGTCCTAGCTGGGCTTCCTGTTCATCAGGCACCCCATTGCCCAGAAAACAGCTAGCTCCTTCACTGTGTCTATGAAATACTTCTCATAGGGACAGTTACAATGACCCTGCAAGGACCCTTCCCCCACTCATTCACAGTCCTCTTACCTTCTCTGCCATCACTAGCCCTCACCTGCTTTTTAAATCCCCTCCCAGATTCGATGTCATGGTTCATGCTTTCAATAATACCTGCCAGTTACACAACATTTCTGTGTCTCTTTAATCTTTTCCTCATCAACCTGGAAAAACTGTAATCCTGGGTGGGCTCAGGGACCCATGTGCTCCAGGCCTGCTCTAGGCAGCTGAGCACCCCAGCCGGGAAGCACAGGAGGGCAGCTTCATAAGATGGCCTCACTATAGACACTTCCGAGTCTCTGAAGGGTAGTTTCAAGTCCTCCACGCTCTCCTCAACTCACAGCCCGCTCAGGCAGAAGAGACCTCCTGTTATACAGAAGTCAGTGCTGTAAAATCCTCCCTGACCATGCTTCCAGCTCACACCGCCTGTGCCCATCCTTGGCTGAGTCACCAGCTGAAACAGAGATGATGCTCTTACTTCAGTGCAAGACTAGCTCCTTCTTCTGTATTCTCTTTGGATCCTATCCCTCTCACTTTCTTAACCACACACCATTAAACCCTTTATCATCAACTTCCCTCTTTTAGATTCTTATCAGTATCTAAAAATATTTAAGTCTCCTCTATCTTAACAAACCCGGAACAGCTCACACTTATAAACAAATTACTATGCACTGCTATTGTTCTAAAGACTTCATTTATGCTATGTATTCAAGCTTCTATATTATCTTCAAGGGAGGCAGTATTTTTATCCCTACTTTAAAAGGAAACAGATTCAGGAAGATGACAGCTTGCCCAAGCTCACCTGGCAGGTGGGTAAAGTGAGATTCAAACTCAGACAGTCTGATTCCATAGCTTTTTCTAGTCTCTGGATGCCTCACTGTCTGTTTTTATGGTCTATTGTTTCTTGAAATTTTTTTGTTGCATTGTCTTCTCTCTTCTTGATCTGCTTCCTCCCCAAGTCCCCCACCTTTATTAAGTTTAAAATTTATAAAAAATCTGTAAGAATAGTCCAATAGGCACCTATATCCCTTTATCAAAATTCACACACACAAATCAACATACACATCATAAGCACACACATAGAGGCAGGTACCCAATGTGATTGACACCTCAATTAGCTATACTGTCAATGTATAGAGTTTCCACTTCACTGCTAGAACTTCCAGTTGCCAATCACTACATAATTATTAGCAGTGACTTAATAAGTCACTTCTTTTATATTCTGTCAGTGACTGGTCACTGACCATCTGCTGTTCAGATGATGCACAGACAGCAAAGCATGTAGTTGTGTGACCTCCTTGTCTTCCAGTGATCAAAATCAAAACATATCACATGACATGTTTTTATAAATAGGGATCTTTGAAACAGGAAATTGGCCCAAAAAAGATGAATGTGCAGGGAAATAATGAAAAGCAGTAAGATTGAAAGTGAAATTTAAACAAAATACAAATGAACTTACAGAACAGCAGCTGACTGAGGGAACGCTGGCAGTACCGCCATTAGAGAGACTGCACTTGCAGCCAGGAGAACTCCAACAGGCATTAGGAGAGCAGGTGGGAAACAGGATAAAGATGTCCCAGAGGGGGTGACATGAGCAAAGAGCTTTATATAAATGTAGACAGACTGACAGAAATAAAAGATCTTTCCCACTGATTACACAACATTAAAGTGTAAAGGATAAACTAATGCAAGTCAATCCAGACTTAGAACAGAGTATGGCAATTTGTGAAGGCACAGAAAAGATGCTCCAACCAGATGGCAAGTTTTATATCAGACACAGCAGCTCTGTTCAAACTACTCTTGGTTCAGTTTTTCATGATGAAATTTCAATACTTAAGTCTTCAATGAATGTTCTCAGTGCTTTAAATGACAGTGTACTAAATAAAAATTAGTTTTACTTTTTAAAAAATCTTTCTATACTTATAACTGACCAGAGAGAGTTTTCTGTTTTTTGTTTGTTTGTTTGTCTTTAAACTAAGGATTGAACCCTGCCTGGGAACTTAACAACTGAGCCACATTCCCAGCCATTTTTATGTTTTATTTTGATAAAGGGTCTTGCTAAGTTGCTAATGCTGGCCTTGAACTTTCGATCCTTCTGCCTCAGCCTCTCAAACAATCGGGATTACAGACAAGAGTTTAATGTTTTGACAAAGATTTTTTTTGTGTGTGTGGTACTGGTGATTGAACTCAGGGGCACTTGATCTCTGAGTGACATCTCTAGCCCCATTTTGTAGTTTATTTAGAGACAGGGAAACAGGGTTTCCCTGAGTTGCTTAGTGCCTCGCCATTGCTGAGGCTGGCTTTGAACTTGCGATCCTCCTGTCTTAGCCTCCAGCCTCTGGGATTACAGGCATGCACCAAAGCGCCCAGCTTGACAAAGATTTTTTTTAAATATTTTTTTTTGTAGTTGTAGATGGACAGAATGCCTTTATTTTATTTGTTTATTTTTATGTGGTGCTGAGGATCAAACCCAGTGCCTCAAGCATGCTAAGCAAGAGCTTTGCCACTGAGATATAGCTCCAGCCCAAAGATTTTTGAAGATCAAGAACAATTGTAATTTTTCCCACTGATTATTAAGATCAATATGCAGCTTCATTATGCATGGTGATTTTTATGGCCCTGTATTACCATACCACTTTATAGTCCTGCTAAGTCAGAACTGCACGCATACGCACGTGTATCTGTTTTTAAGACAGATATTCCTCAACCATGTGAGAGTTCTCAACATTTAAAATGATGCTTCCTCCCTCAATTTTTCAACATGTACCTCTATCTTTTAAGAACAAAGACATTCTCCTACATGATCATAATATCTCTCTTATGCTCAAGAAACTTAACATTCATTCAGTGGGGTACGGTGGTACACATCTGTAATTCAAGTAACTCGGGAGGCTGAGGCCGAAGGATCACAAATTTCAGGCCATCCTCAGCAACTTAGGTCCTGTCTCCAAAAAAAAAAAAAAAAAAAAGGCTAGGGATATAGTTTAGTAGTAGAGCACCCCTGGTTCAATGTCTAATACAAAAACCAAAAATGAAAAATTTTAACATTCCAATCATAATGTATCTAATATTCAGTACATATGCAAATTTCCACAATTGTCTGAATGACACACACCTTTTGAAACATCCAGTATTTAAGTAAAGACCAGACACAGCCTGGAGTTTCCTGTAGTCTAGAATAGCTCCATTGTCTTTTTTTCTCCTTCCATGACATTGATATATTTTTAAAGAGTTCTGTAGAATGTCTTACTATTTGGAAGGTTCTCATTGTTCTTCCATGCTTAGGTTTAGATGAAATATTTTGGGCAAAAATACTATGTAGATGACAATTTGTTCCTTCTCCTCATCAACATCAATAAGCACATGATGCCTGTGAGTCCCATGACAATTAAGTTCAATCATTTGATTTGATTAAAGTAGTGTGTCAGATTTTGCTGTTGTCAAATTATCTTCCTTTTGATATTAATGAGCTCTGTATGAGGATATACTTGGAGACTATGAGAATGTTTTCCAACCTGTCACCTAGTGTTATTAGCATCCACTGAGAATCCTTCCTTATCAAATACTATTTTGTGGGTGTAAAATGACTTTGTGTCAATCTTGTCCACATTAGTTGACAGTCTTCTGGAAAGAAGAGCCTTCTTTCCTTTTTGGTACCCTCCCCTCTTTCTGAGTACTTTGGTAGATTCACAGATTTCCTTTTAATTTGATATTTTATAATGAATTATCAATTCTATTCTATTATTCAAATTGCTTCATTTTGTCCAGCAGGAGCACCTTCAATTTGACTTCAATGTCCTTTGACTTATCCCATGGGCTTGTGAATGCTAACCTGGTTATTTTCATTGAGTGCTAGATATTACATTTAGATAATGTAATATCTAGAGGTCTAAAAGGGTATTCTCCTGCTCCATAAAGTATTCACATTTGCTTTTGGCAAGAGGTTAATGCCACTAGCAATTCTAAATCACTTTAATCCAATCCAATTGGAAGACTTGGGGGGAGCTGAAGTAAGAGGGTTGGTCAATTTCTGGTTTACTCTTACTCCCAATACATCCGTTGTTTGGGTTCTCAGCCCAAAGTCTGGCATAGCTCACCTTGACTTTCCTCAAATTTTAGTTTTATATTCTATTGTGGTTTAGATGTGAGGTATCCCCAAAAAGCTTGCTTGTGAGACAATGAAATAAGGTTCAGAGGAGAAATGATTGGGTTTTAAGAGTTTTAACCCAATCAGTGATTTAATCCTCTGATAGGGATTAACTTAGTAGCAACTGAAGTGGTAGAGTGTGGTTGGAGGAGGTAGGAATTAGGGAATGGCTTTGGTGTATATATTTGTATCTACAAAAGTGGAGTTTCTCTCTGTTTCCTGACCAATATGTAAGCTGCTTCCTTCTGCCATATTTCTCTGCCATAATGCTCAGTCTCACCTCGAGCCCTGAGGAATGGAACTGGCCTTCCATGGCCTAAAACCACTGAAACCGTGAGCCCTTAAATAAACTCTTCTTTCTCTACAATTGTGCTGATTGGATCTTTAAATCACAGCAGCGAGCAAACTGACAATATTCCTATCCCTGTTAGTTTGCCAAAAGTTCTACACAGCTTTGTAGCCACCATTTTGGAAAAAGTGGCTCTCAATCTCCAATTTCCCTTCTGCCAGATCTAGTTTTCTGGATTCTTTATTGTCACATTACCTCTCAGTGTGATTTTAAAAATATTTTATCTGATTTTTGTGGTTTTTCTTGGTAAGACTATGAGACTGAATTACCTAATCTATTACTGGAAGTGAAAGTTCCCTGTTATTGCAGATTGACTTTTCAAAAATAAAAACACAGTCACATAGTTTCCTGATTAAAACCCTTCAATGACTTCCATTTTCTTTGGGAACCCTCCATCAGGCCTGAATACCTACATCCCTCATCATCCCCAGGCACTTGGCCTTCTCCTTTCTAGTTTCCAGATTCTCTCTAGGTGACTCTACAAAGTCTTCAAATTCCTGCTCTGCACTTGCTGTTCTCATCTCCTGACCACTACTAACTCTTCCACCATCTCCCTTTGATGTAGTTGCTGCTTACTTAATCATGAGAGCTCAGCCAGATGTTCCTCCACCAAGAAAGCCTTCTAGGACCCCCTCCTCCAGGTCAGGTCTCAGTCGAGGCGCCCTGTACTTCTTCAAAGCAGTTACTAAGGTTTACAATTCCATGTTGATTGCAGGGATTACTGAGTAATGCCTCTTGTTCCACATGCTACTTGAAGTCAGACACTGCATGCCCAGAGGTTACTTAGAGCAGGCATTCAACAGCAGAGAGGAAGAAGCAGAACTGTGTCAATCCACAGTGCTTGTCTGGCTCCTCACTGACTCGACTAGCCTGTTCACTTTCACCAGTGGGTCTATACGTAGGTTCCTGTTGATGTAGCTAAAATTTCCTAGCTGTTAACTTTGAACCTTAATAAAAACAGTTTCACTTTCTATCTCTCTTATGGTCATAAAATTTCATTTCAATAGGAAATTATTTTTAACCAAAGAAACATTATTTTTGGTGACTCTGCAAAACTTCCACATCAAGAGGTTACCTTAGTGTCAATTAAACACACTGATCATGGAGAAAAATACATTTAGACCTTGACTTCTAATTTAACTAACTCTTCAGAAAATGAAAAATAAAAATCAGAGTGTCTCAGGCAGGTGATGAAGTCAAAATAGTGCACATAGTAAATAATAATGCAGGTCTTTTCTTTAGCTTAATATAGAGTTCCCTGGTAGAGTATTTTTCCATCTGTTTTACATTTGAAAATCAGAGACATCTGCTTCTTTAAAGTCTACAGGCAAGAAGCCAAAAAATAATGGGAATTCTAATTGGTACTATAAGTTTTTGTTTAAAGCCAGATTTAGCTGACATTAGTAGAAACTTGCATAAGCCTGTATCCATTTTTCATTTTCATATTTTAATATGATTGACCTGGCTATCTTTATTTCTTTAGGCTTACAGAGAATACAAATGCCAATTGTTTCACTTCTTTAGCCTCAAGTCATTTCTTATTCTGTCAGCTTCCCTGAACATGAGCTGTCAGGTCACATCTCCTGTTGCAGAGATTGCTGTGTGCCTCTACTGGAGAAGCAGGAAACAGCCACTAGGGAGGTACTTTCAGGGACAATCATCTACACTGCTGCCCCTTTAAATGACTTTAAGGTGTCTCAAAAATTGCCTTCTAGCCAGGTGTGGTGGCACACACCTGTAATCCCAGTGGCTCTGGAGGCTGAGGTAGGAGGATTGCAAGTTCAAAGCCAGCCTCAGCAAAAGTGAGGTGCTAAGCAACTCAGTGAGACCCTATCTCTAAATAAAATACAAAATAGGGCTGGGGATGTGGCTCAGTGGTTAAGTGCCCCTGAGTTTAATCCCTGGCACTCTAAAAAAAAAAAAAAAAAAAAGAAATAAAAGTTGCTGTCAGATTAGGCCCTCCAGAGACCCTTACAAGGAGCCAGTCAAAATCCCTGTTATTCTGATCTGCCCTTTTTAGGTGACCTAGAGTAAACTTGCTCATGATACTACCAAGTTCTCCATCCGGTGGAGGTCCAATCTGTCATTTTTTTAAGCTCATGATGGGTGAAGAAGCATGACTTGTACTGAGCATGCTCAGGATATGCCCCTCTCGATGTGGCAAGGGGAGTGCCTCCTGGATGGACATACATGTCCTTCCCAGGAAGCCCTGGCTGGGTTGCTGTGGGAGTCCCCCAAGGCTCCTTACCTGCTGAAAGCCACAAACCTACCTTCACTGATCTGATTGTGCCCCGCTGTGCCCTCACCAAGGCAAACTCACTGCTTTCAGTTACAAAATGAGTGGACACCACGGGGCAACACTACCTTGCTTCCAGACCTGTGAGAATAAATCTGCCTCCTATGCAAAAGCAGAACTATTTTTCTTACAATTCACATTTGTAGGCCTTCCTGGTTGACCAACATGTCAAAAGGAGCAGCCAATGGATTTGCTATGTAGGTTTAGAAATGGGGACACTGGGCAACAAGCAGTACCAACGTGGCCCCTAACTCTGGACTTCACCATCCAATTGCCTGTTAACCCCTCATATCCATTATTCAATGTCTCAATCATAACATGATCAAAACTACTCTTGTTCTCCTGGCTCCCCAAAGCCTATCTTTCCACATAGCAATGAGTGACAACTCCACTCTTCTAGTTGTTCACACAAAAAACTGAGGAGTGGCCACTGGCTCTTCCGTTCCTCCCACACTCCACATTCAACTCAACAGCAAATCCTCTGAGCTCTACCTTCCCATACAGAATCTAACCACCTCTTGCCACTGTCACAGTTATCACATGGTCCAAGCTGCCATACTCTCTTGCCTGAACTATTAACTATTTGCCTTCCAGTTTTCATTCTTTCCATCCTACAAGGCTCTTCTCCACACAGCAGTCATTATTTTAAAAGTATATTATGTTGATTTTGATTTCTGTCTCAAGGTAAAGTTCAAAGTCCTTACGATGAGCCTGAAACACCCTATGTGCCCTGGCCCCCATGACCTCAGCAGCAGTGCTCCTGTTCACTCTACTTCAATTAATTGGCGTCTGCGATTCTCCTCAACACACCAAGCCTGCCCCGGCCTGGGCACCTCCGATATTCCCTCGGTTGTGCCTTTATTGTCCTCAGACTACTGTCTCTTTCAGGAAGGCTTTCCCTGCACAGCACATCATTTTTCAAAGCACCTCGTTCACATTCCCACGGCACTCTCTGACACTTTATGTACGATGGCCGTGTACCTTGGTTTATCTAGGACCGTCCTTGTTTCATCTGAACCATTCTGATTTAATGGTGAATAAGTATTTTCAGCGTGTTCCTGATTGATAAAGTATGTCACTGTCTTACCCTTCTCATGCTTGATTTTACAACTTTCATCACCATCTTATACCATTTGTCTGTTTTCCCCCATTAGAATGTTGTAAGGGTTGACCATTTGTTCTATTCCATGCTGTCTCCCTTGCATTTAGGAGTGCCTAATACATTTGTATGAACCCCAGCTCTGCAAAAACAAACAAACAACAACAACAAAACAAAACCCCAAATAAGTACAAACGAATGTATATACGTATACATTGCCTAGAACACAAATGTTCAATAAATGTGTGTTGAATGAATAAATAAAGCCATGGATTATGGGCTACCTGTGCTCTACTAAGAGCCAGGGCAACAAGATAAATAAGTCATAGTCCCTATTCAATTCACAGGCCACACCTGAGAAATTCTGATCTATCAGTCTGGTGCAGACTGGAAATAGATACACAGCCACACACACTTAATGTGGTTCAAGTGACCCTCAAGTATAGACCAGATTGAAAATCTGTGGTCCAGGTACTGTCTGCTTGGTGGAGAAGTCAGAGATGAAAGTCAGGTAACACCCAGTGGTTTCTCCAGACTGCCCAAATCCCCACACTGAGTACTACGTTAATATGAAAACTTAGGCTACTAGGGAGTTCGGTTACTAAGGTCTATTACTCTGCTGCCTGAAAAAAATTTACTACAAATAGTACTGGCTTTGCAGAGGCCGCACCATAAAAATGGAAACTATGGTCCAGAATGTCTCATGACAGCACAAGGAGTGGAGAAATTAATGTCATCCCATGAAGCAGTGGGTCTGGGACTGGATGGAAGTGAGCATTCAGACCCAGTTCATTTGCTTTTTAACTAAACCCATACACACAACTATAATGATGTCCTTGGACAAATGCCCACAAGTACAAGTGCTGTTGATTTGGATGATCTCTGCACGTGCTTTTCAAGAACTTCACTGTTACTTGGGAATTATTTCCAAAGGACAAGGTTTCTTGTGTTTTTTGTTGTTGTTGTTGTTTGTTTGTTTTTATTAGATTTTAGATAGACTTAGAGTAGAAACAACTGAGTTTATTAATATTCTAAGGAATAATACTTCCAGATACTTAAAAACATCTGCTGCTGGCAATCTTCCCTTCTGACAATACACTTAGGCTTACCTCCAACATCGCTTTGGTATTATCAGCACTTTGCATGTATATCTGCATCCTGTTACTTCCTTTGCCTGTTTGTTTCCTATTTAGCCACACCCCTGAGCCACCTCCTCCATACATTGAAGTGCTCTAAGAGACTGTAAGTTCTTAAAGCAGCAGAATCTAGGGAACTTCAAAGTGCAGACTCAATCTCTGCCCTTTTCTCTGAGTTTATGATTCTGGAAGTCTAGACTGAGGCTGGAATCTGCAGCTGGTTTACCCAGCAGATTTTCTGGGTGGTTCTGAGTGGTCAGTTCACAAACTTCACTACAATAAGCACACAGACAGGGTAGACTGTGGAGACTGGTCACTACTGCGCAACTAGTGCCTGGCACATGGACACCTGGCAAATGTGTGTTGGATCAGTTGAGTGAATGGTCAGAAAAACATCTGGGGACTTCATCATCTCATACAGACCCAGACAAGTTACATATGACAGCAACCAGTCTGTGCAGTAAGGATTGCTCAACAGATCCCAAACTGGAGAGAGTTAAGAAGCACACTTGACTTTCCGGATCCTACGAAAACAGGCATTTCCATAGAAGATTAGGCAATTTACAAATGCAAGTCTCACGCAACCACAGAGGCTGTGAACTCGCTGTTGCATTTTAGAACTCTTCCTGTTCAAACTTTATCTGCTCCATTTTCTACTAGGCCTGGTACTTTCTCACCTCTTCCAACCAGAGGGCCTCTGGCATCTCACAAGGGCAGAGAAAAAAAAGCGAGTTTCACAAGAGAAGAGATTACACCTGAGACATGTTCTTATGTGAAAATGGTCTGCAAAGTGAACATTCTATCACCACGTAAAGATGTGAACTGTAAATTTGCAGTTATCAAAGAATGTTTAAGATAGATTCTAAATCTATGAATGTTGAATTAAATCAAGTGATTAAATTCCCTGCCTTTGGTTATTCTGATATATTCCTGAATAACATTTTTCAACCTCCTCCTGCCAACACCTTATTTAAAACTCACTCAAGGCAAATGAATTTCAGCCAAAAATCTTGTCTTGCTGCAGAATCCCAAAGGTGCAGAAGTCCCTCTCAGGGAAACAGGAAGTCTTCCATTCAGGTAAGTTCCAGGAGTTGGCCATTGTTAATAACTGCAAGACAAATTTTTTAATCATAGATTTTTATATTCAAAAACAATAGTAATTCAGTTGCCTAGATGAGAATTTGACTTTTCTTTCACTTTGGATATATCAGCTCCATGCACATGTAAACTTCTTCCGAGGGAAAGAATAAATTACCCTTTTACACGCAGCCACAGCAAACATTATAGCTTGAACTTAGCACTCACAGAAAAGGAACTGCTGGTGCACCATTTGTGACCTCAGCACAATGATGCTGAGGACAAAGCTTCTGTTTTCAAATCTCAGGTCTCTCACTGTGTTCTGTTAGTCACCTTAGTCACTGTTTCCTTCTTGGTGTGGTAACCAAAACTAATCTTCCCAGCAGAAGGGTGTTGGGAAATTAACTATTACTAATAATTGTGAGAACAGAAAGCAACAGAATATTTACACTTGATATAATTGTCTATTAATGACAATGAAAACTGGAGGCCTTGAAATTTCAAGAAAGAAGTCTAGGCTTTCATGTGAATAAATGGTTCACTGGGATACTCTAATGAACCCATCAGTTATGCTAAGGCAAATCCAGCAGACGAGGATGACAGAATTAGAAATAAAAAGAAACTTGAAATTAACACATTTCCATCCTATCAACATAATTCAAAAGAATTAAATAGCTTATATAAAAAATAGCCACATAGAAAAGGTCATTCTATGTGACAGCATATAGTCATGTATGGCACATAGGTGTGTGTCTTTTGCAGTTTTGAAGAACATTAGGGAGGAGCCACATCTTAGCCTCTGTGTACTTACAACACTTAAGCCAGGCCTTTGAATGCAGTAGTCAAGTGATACTCAGTGAATCCATTAATTAAAACAACAACAAAATTGAGTGAATTGCCATGTTCATGGCAAGGAACCAGATAAGCAAAACATATTATAGTTACTTGGAATATTAAATAGCTACTTGTTTTAAAGAGTGTATTAACATGGAAAGCTGTTTATGACATTAGGTAAAATAACATAAATATACAATAATCCAATAATGACAAAAAACCCATAAAATAAGAGAATATAACTATATCAAAATGTTAAAATGAGACATTTAACTATGGGTAGTGTTATTTTTTCTCTCTACTTCCAATATTTTCTTTAGTAATGTTTTAATCTCCAGATAATTTGATATAACTATGAAATCAGCAGAAAAAAGTTGATATATTACTTTGCAACAGCTCTTGTATTGCAACATACCAAGTCATGCTACTATCTAACTGGTAAAGCCCGTGACAAGAAAACTAGTCAGAAGGTAACTTACAACAGTTCATGAGTCAACCAAGACTACATTCAGCTACACTTACCAGCAAATAGTATAAACGAATGAGGACTTATTTCTCAGATATAACTCAAGAGTACTCTAATAACTCAAGAGTAGCCACTCCCAGGCTCAGCAGCTGCCTGAGAATGCTGAGTGGCTCAGTTTCCTTCTCCTGTCCCGGCATCATTAGCTTTCATCTTCATATTTTCCACATGGTATTCACCTTTATTTTTGTCACACAAGTCTATCTCCATCTGCAGGTCAGTATTCCAGGAGAGAGAGAAAAAGAAGAAACGGAAGAGGTGGCTCTGTATTAGGAAAGGAAGTGCCTTCCTGGAAATCTTGAGCACATATCCCCCCACTGCATCTCGTGCACACCCATGGGATCTAGGGAAAGGAATGTGTCAGCCAGCACATTGCCACCGGCCTCCAAAAAGGGGGGGGGGGATCAGAAAAGGCAACAAGCAGGTATCTTCTCTAGTTCAACCTTCTTTTCATTTTTCATACAAGGAATATACTAGTTCTCTCCCTAGGGAAAAGCAGAGTGCCATTCAGTCACTGCCATGAAGTGAGTCCAGGATCCAAGAGTCCTGGTGGTGTCAGGGGTACTCCCCACGGAGAAGGAGGATCTGCATAGCCAGCAATCAATATCTAAAGAAAAGGAATCTGCCTCAGTCCTAATAAGTTAGCCTGGACATGGAACAAGGTATGGTGTTGACAACACTCATTCAGAAACAGAGAAAATGGGAACCACGCAGTGGTCACTGGACCATAATACATAGCAAATAATTACAGCAAGGCTTCCATTGCCTTGGTCAATCAATCTGTAAGTTTCTGTTTCTGTAAGATTTTCCTATTCCATTGTCTTCTATGAATCATACCTGAGGTGGACATGGTGGGGAATACCTTTTCTTTCTCTTTTTGGTAGAGTGGATTGAACCCAGGGGTTGCATCACTGGGCTACATCCCAAGCCCTTTTTAGTTTTGAGATAGGAGTTTTATAAATTGCTGAGGTTGGCCACAACATTGCAATCCTCCTGCCTCATTCTCCCAAGTTGCTGGGATTATAGGCAATGGCTACTATACCCAGCTGGGGATGGATACCTTTTCTGGAACAGTTAGAACTTTAGTATAATCTGAGGAATCTAAATCCAAGTGTTCAGTTCAGAACTTGGTGCCATTTTTTCACTTTAAGGCAATTAATTTTCAGAAAGCAGTAGTAGACAGGTTAAGAAACTAGTTTTCAATTGCCTCAAGGGGGTAGGCAGTTCAGGGCCTGAGGAAGGATTTTAACCTAAGGTGCTACATTCTGGTCCCTTGTCATTGTGTGCCTCCCCCCCCCCCACACACACACACTTAGCCTTGAATTCCTCGGTTTCCTGAGAACATAGGACTACAGATACATTCCACTGTGTCTGGTTCTGGAAGTAATTTTTAATCTCTAGTTACATTAAGGTAATCTATCCCTAACCTAAGTAATCCCAATGAACCATACTATCCTCCCATATCCAGGGCCTGGTGTGGTCCCCTCCCATACTGGTGCTGCTCAGCCATATGACTTGCTTTTTGGCCAATGACACAGGAAGTAAGATGCAAGTAAAGGCTTGCTTATAGAAGCCGGCTCTCTTGGAATGCCCCTCTTCTAAGATTACCATCCATGAGGAAGCCTAAGTCAGCCAGGAGGAGAAGTGACTGGCCAACAGTCTTCTTTCTGCTCCAGTTTTCTTACCTTCCACCTTCTTTCCCACTTCACGGTCATCTTATTTTTATTAGGAGGTTCTAAAGCTATCGCTGTGTTCTGAGACATGTGGCCCTAGTGGGCCATCCTAGCCAGGTCCCAGCCACCATGGTGTGGAGATGAGCTGCCTATACTGCACCCCCACTGAATTCCTGAGCCAGACTCCGGAGTCGTGAGTTAACAAAACATTTATTGTTTAAAGGCAGTACCTTTTGGGGTGTTCTGAACAGTAATTAACTGAAACACTAGTAAAGGCATAAGGAATGTTTAACAACCTAGTTGTTGATGAGAGTGGAATTGTCTGAACGAAGGCATGAAAGGAAAGTAAAGGATCAGAGTACAAGAGAAAAAAATATAAAGCAAACGTAAGATGGCAGAGTTAAACTCAAATATTTGCTCCTAGGCAAGTCTACGAATGAGTAGACGAGCCGGAGATCTTGTCTCCGTATCGCTTTAGACCTAGAGTTTCTTGTCTTTTACTTTTTGGCCTCTGAAATCCTCCCCTACCATTCCCACCTGCCCTGATGCAATGTGAACTTAGAAGTCTGCTGGGGACCCCACCCTGGCTTAGACCGGGGCGGAGGCTGGGAACCACGGCACCATCTGGGTCCAGTTCCTCTCTTCCAGGTTTCCGTGTGCTGGAACACTTCTATTATCTTACTTCTGTGGAGATTATAAGAGCTTGTAGTGTTTCTGTGCTCAAAACTGAAAATCTAGTCATCGTCAGGAGTCGCAATCAAGGCATTTTGCAACACAGGAAACAGCGCAGCTGCAGCCCTGGGTTCGGAGGTGAGCACCGTGAGGGCCCGGGATAGGCGTCCGGCGCGAGGCGACCCCGTGTGGCGATCCCGCCCGCGGCGGTGCGTGTCCTCGGGTCCAGCAGCGGCGGGTTGAAGAGGCAGGGAGAGACATAGCCCGCCGCCCAGCCGCCGGCGAGACGGAGCCTCGTCCCACCGAGGGGAGCCTGCGTCCGCCCGCAGCTAGCGAGCCCGCCGCGCCCCCACGTGGCACCAACGCAGAACCGCAGCGGACCTCAGCGCGAGCACATGAGCGCGCACGCGCGGCGCCCCCTTCAGGCACCCCCAGCGCCGTCCTCGGCCCCGCCCCCTGAGGGCCCCGCCCCAGCCACGCCCCCGACCGCGGGAGGCGGGACCGGAAGCCGCTTAAAGCCGAGCCCGAGGTGACAGCGAGCGAGCCGGCCAGAGAGCGGTGCGGCGTTCTGTGCGCTGTCCTCGGCGGGATGGCCCGTGCGCGGCTCGCCGCGTCGCTGACCCGCGGCTCCTAGACGCCGGCGCCAGATCCCACCATAGCCCCCACAGTCCGCCGTGGCCCTCCGCCGTGCCCGCTCTCGCTGAGGTAAGCCGGGGCAGCGGGACCCCGGCGGGATAGCGGCGCCGCTCGGGCCGCGCTCCGGCGGCTGCCTTGGCCGCCCGTGGCGCGGCATCGGCGGGCCCGGCCGCGCGCTCCGCCCGTCGCCGGCAGATGTGCAACGGTAGACGTGCCGAGGCCGCCCTTTTTGCGGCCGGCTGCGGCGCGAAGTTGGCGGCCGCCCCCAGAACTTCGGGCGCCTGCTGCCCGCCGGGCGCCGGCTGTCCGGCGCGGCTCCGGGCGGTCTCGAGGGCAGCGGGCGGGTGGCCGGCAGGAGGCGCCGCTCGGACCCGCGGCGGGCGCGGACGGCGCGCGGCCACCCGCGTCCTTCGACCGCTGGTCCCTGTGGTGCCGGCTGATGGGGACGGGGTCCCGCCGCGCCGCGGGCTGGCCGGGCGGCGGTGGGAGCGCGAGTGAGTGCGCACGCACACGTCCGCGGGCGCGCCGGCGGGCGGGGGAGTGGTCGGTGTGCGTGCGTGGGCTCCGGGTGCGCAGGGAATACCGAGGGCTGTGCCAGTTGTGCCTGGAGGAAGGAGCACCGGAGGATGAATAATAACGCCTGGCTTGGCTGCCTTCCAGTTGATTTATGTCTCGTGTCAGGTCCCTGCCTCGCGAAGCTTTCCTAACAATGCCAGCTCACACTGAACGCTCCTTCCTCCACCTCTTCGTTTTGCACTTAGGCTAGCACTTTGTCATGTACCGTGCTTCGTGTTTTCTAAGTTCGGTTGTTCATTTTCTACAGATAATGACTTTCTCTAATTAGGACTTAGAATATGTACTTTTCTCGGGACTCAGTTTTTGTTTTGACCTACAACCAACCAAGAACAAAGTTTTTAACGCATGCCTTTTCTTCATTAATTCAGCTAACGAAATATTTACGGGACACCCACTGTGTGCATTGTGCTGGGCGTTGTACTGGACACCTACCGTGCATACTTGATTAAGTCATGGGCCTTTGCATCAAAGAGCTCTTTCAGTTTATTGGACAAGAGAAGAGAATTAATTGCTCATTATTTTTCTCACCTGGCACAATCTCAGTAAATATTTTCAAATTTCACTTTTGTTCAAGGATTCTGATTCTTGTAAGAAAATTTCTTTCAGGAGTTCATTCAGAATCTGAAATTTGGGTGTGTATTTTATGCTGCCTTTCTGTAATATAAAAATTAGACGTTTACCCATAATGTAGTTGTGTTTGGTTTTTAACACACTATGCAGTGTGGTTATTGCTGAAACTAAAGACCTGATATTCCTTCTCAGTAGTGGTAATGTTTTTCAGGGGATTGCAAACATTCTTGGAGTATATTGGAACTTTATGAATATGGAAATTCTTAACAGGCTCCTGGGTTTATCCCATGTAACAACACTTCAATTGTTAGTTCCTTGTTTTCTGTGTGTATTCTCACACCCCTAAATTCACTAACTTTAAAGTTTATCTTTCATTTGAACTTTTTCCCCTACAAAGAAACCAAGTTTTTGTCAACTCATGAAGCGGATGAGACATAAACAACTGTAAAGAGAACCACAAAGCTGAGATGTGTGGTTTCTTTGCTGTCTTCATCTAGATACAATTGTGTCTATTTCTCATCTCATCCCACCCTGGCCTTACAATAAAAATTCATACCCAGCAGAATTTCAAACTGTTAAATCCACAAATAAATGCCAAAGTCTTGTTTAAAGGCATTCTTTCTCTCTTGCCTTTACCTGTGCTTTGATTTTGAATAGCTTGTGCTGTTTTGGAGCCTTCCTTTCTTAAGTTAAAGTTGACCTGTAGAGACTAAATATAGCACAGGAGGAGTACTTTCAGTGACTTAGTCACAGACCAACAAAACATTTTAATGAATGAATGGGATTCAGTTGTCATTTTGTAAATGATCATCTTTCTTACTTTCCTGTAAATGATCATCTTTCTTACTTTCCTGATAGGATTTTTAGACCCTGCGGAGGAATTGGAGCTTACTCACATTGTGGAAATGGAAACCACCGAACCTGAGCCAGATTGTGTAGTGCAGCCTCCTTCTCCTCCTGATGACTTTTCATGCCAAATGAGACTCTCTGAGAAGATCACTCCATTGAAGACTTGTTTTAAGAAAAAGCCGGATCAGAAGAGATTGGGAACCGGAACCCTGAGGTCTTTGAGACCAATATTAAACACTTTGCTAGAATCTGGATCACTTGATGGGGTTTTTAGATCTAGAGACCAGAGTGGAGATGAGAGCAGTTTACATGAACCTATGGTGAAAAAACCCCTGGAAATTAATCCACCGTGTCCAACAGCAGAAAACAATGTGTCTGTCCTGATTCCTGATGGGACAAATGTTGGGGGCCAAATACCGGAAGCCCATCCTTCCACTGATGCTCCAGAACAAGTGGTTCCAATCCAGGATCACAACTTTCCACCAGAAACCATCAGTGGGACGGTGGCTGATTCAACAGCAGGGCACTTCCAGACTGACCTTTTGCATCCGGTTTCAAGTGATATTCCTACTAGCCCTGACTGCATAGACAAAGTCATGGATTATGTTCCAGGGGTTTTCCAAGACAACAGTTTTACAATCCAGTACATTTTGGACACCAGTGATAAGTTGAGTACTGAGCTCTTCCAGGACAAGAGTGAGGAGGCTTCTCTTGACCTTGTGTTTGAGCTGGTAAACCAGCTACAGTACCACACTCACCAAGAAAATGCAATTGAAATTTGCATGGAATTTCTGCAAGGCACTTGTATTTATGGCAGGGATTGTTTGAAGCATCACACAGTTTTACCATATCATTGGCAGATCAAGAGGACAACTACTCAGAAGTGGCAGAGTGTATCCAATGATTCTCAGGAGCACTTGGAAAGATTTTATTGTAATCCAGAAAATGATAGAATGAGAATGAAGTATGGGTATGTATTATGACAACTTATAAAAACTGCTAAATGCTTTAGAGAATGTAAAAAGGCTGAAATATGGTAGTTTCTTTCAGTAGTTAAAACCTATATAGGTTTTATTCTTTTTTTTTTTTGTTATTCCTTTGGCTTTATTCTATCTTGATTTTTTTTTTTAAATGATGCTTGAATGCAGGCTATTTATCTAACCTGACAATGAAGGTTTTATGATTTGAACAATTCAGATGTCATTTCGTTCAGTGTGCATGTGATTGAGAAGTTGCACATATGTTGAATTTTGTATATCAAGTACTAATTTAATCTCACAGGAAAACTTGCTTTTGAAAGACAATCCCATGATAAATCTTATTATAACATAACCAATACCTAATTTGTCTAATTTTAAAATTTTGCGTGTGGAGTAGCTACTACTTTTTTATATTCAATGGCATATCTTTTATTTTATTTTTAAAATTTGTTTTATTTATACACGACAATAGAATGCACTATGAGTAGCTGCTACTTTTTTTTAAAGGAAAATATTTGGAGATATTTGTGGCCTTTTTCGCTTTTAGTAGTACAAACACTTTTTCTGTGAATGATTCAGAAGTTCCTCCCATACTTCTGAATCATTCCAGAATACATTAAATCTCTTTTATTAGTTTCCTTAAAGCATTTTACTACTAAGTTTCCACAATTCAGTTTTTATTTTTTTTCTTTTCAATTCTGGAAGAGTCTTTACAGTGAGTAAAGGGAGGATTTATTTTAATGGAAATGTTTATCACCTTCCTAAAAACTATGCTTGAATTTTGGTTTGCAAGATGTGTTTGTACATAATTCAGTCCTTTTAGTACGGCTGTGTAAGCGGTATTCACTGACATGGAATTTGCATTTCCACATTTTAATTTTTCTGTAACTGAATTTTATTTAAAATGAGGAGAATGATAGTTACCACTTGTAAAGTTGATATGCAAAAATGGCTGTATATAGTACATTCATCTTTCTGTTTCTAAGTTGTTTTTCCTGTAGTGTAGAAGAAGTTAAAAGTGTGGGACGTTGATAGATATTTGTGTTTGATCAAGAGAAAGGATTAAAATTTTAGAGCACTTTCCATGGTACCTGACTTTGAAGACCTTTAGGGCAACCTTTAACATCATAAATAATGAGTGTCTTGGCCTGATACTAAGAGGCATAACCCACAGGGGGAGGGGAATTATACTGAGTATCCTAACCCAGGAGGCCAGAGGAAAAACTCCTTAAGGGTCAAATGTTAACAGGAAAAAGTTAAGTTACACTACCCAAGTGTCTGGAGAGTCATCAAATGGTGGCAGTAAACTATTTACAAGTTGTCAAATTCTTAGTCTTGTTTCCAACTTCTGTATTCTGACATGGTTCCAGAGCATTGTCGGTATTAGGGTTGCTTTGTTGTTGTTTTGGTTTTGGTTATTTTAACTTTTGGTCCCAGTTTAGTATTGACTAAGTGGTTTTGTTTTAGAGTTTCAGTATTTCACTTACATAGTGCCCAGGTCCATGTCTTTTTAGCAACTTAATTATCATGAAACTGGAACTGTGCATCTTGTTTCAGAAGAGAAGTGCGGAACAAGATGATAAATAGTTTAAGGCTCAAGTTTAAAGAAATATAGAAGACCCCTTGGATAAAAATAAGGTCATGTCAAGAATTTAGTTTTCCTTACTATAAGTAAGTTATTTTAATGATTTAATGCATTCAAGATTCTACTTGAATCTTGCTTGGGTTGCAAAAATCTTATAAAGCTAAGTCCTTTTAACTTACTTCTTTTTTTTAAATATTTTTTTAGTTGTAGATGGACACAATACCTTTATTTTATCTTCAAGTGGTGCTGAGGATTGAGCCGAGCCTTCCACATGCGAGGCGAGCACTCTACCACTGCACTAAAACCCCAGCCCTTATTTCTTAATGCCAACATTGGAAGAGAAAAACATTTTTCATTTTTTCTTAAAAATCTTTTTAATAAGGTATCATTCAAAACCTGTGTTGGCCCCTGAGCTAGCAATTGTAATTGCTGTGTCAAGGGTAATTAATTTTTTATGTACATACTCTCAAAGCCACTCTAATCTTTCCATCTCCAAATTGCAAAATTCTGCAGAGCAGTAGCCTCCCACTTCACTCTTTCAAAGCACATTTCCAGTCTGCTTAGTACTTGAGCATCTTGGTACACTTAGGTTTCTGTATTGAATTGTTCAGGAAGAAACTAGCAGGATTATTATGCACTACATTACATTCTGTTACCATGAGTGAACGCAAGACAGTTATTTTGATCCCAGAAGATCTGGGACTTCTTGGGTCATCAGCATATTGGGTATTTTAGCCTTTAGTATTTGCTGAAAAATAGATACAAGACCCAAAGCATGCATTGTTGGCTCAATTTGTAAAATGGTTGAAGTTGGCACTTGATTTCCAAATCAGTTTTAATCAAGTAAATTAATGTTTATCTGACATTTAGGAGAGGGAAAAAAGTATGAGTGGCTACAATCATTATTAATATTGTATATTGTCTTGCTCTGATAAAATAGCAAAAAGTAGGAACTGTTGAACAGGAAGAAATAAAGATTGTAAATAGCTAAGTGTCAAAAATTAGGCTTTTGGGAAGTTGACCTGTGGTCACTGCAACCTGGTTTTCCTTGTATTCCAAAGCGATGTTGTGTTTCCTGGCAACAAGATGCAGATAACGGCATGTTGAGCCTTGCTGAGAGATTCACAAACAAGCTGGAGCAGCCCAGGTTCACATGGTTACCACATTATTTGGCTAAAGCTATTAATCTCTGTGGTCAGGCCTGTAGAGCTGGTCTATCTGTGCAGATTGCACATAACCAGGAAGTGTGTGTTCAGCTGCTTATATGTCCAAATCAGACCCAGTAGTATTTGGATTCAGGAACAGTGAATAATGAATGGCATTTGTTTATCCTACTTGTTTTCAATAGTTTATATGATTTGGTAAGTCTTTTTTTTTTTTTTTTTGATTGAACCCAGGGCCTTGTGCATGTGAGGCAAGCACTGTACCAACTGAGCTATATCCCCAGTCCCAATATAACAATATCTTTATTATGTAGAACTTGGGGAAAGTTCATAGGTCTGGTTCCCTAGCAGAGACAAAAGTTCATAGTTTCAAACTATGCAGATAAATTATTTTAATTTACTTCACAAAAAATGTGAGGGTTTAATATCTATGTTACTCTAAATTAGATATATAGTGTTCACTTTGTCAGAATGAAATTGAAAAGGAAACAGCTCTTTAGGCAAGATAATTAGATATTAAAAACACGTAGAAAAGGATTTCAGTAATAAGTGCTTATTTGGTTCATTGTAATTAAATTTTGATACAATCACCTTTGTTTTCTCACTCTGCTTTTATATTCTATCTATAGATGTTTATTGTCAACATCAACTAGTCAAATATGTATGAACTCCCCAGATTTGATGCTGAAGTTTTATTTCTTCATGGGATGGGCCTTGAAGATTTTCCAAATTCCAAATATGCAGTTGAGAAAACAACACTGAATGTTGTATTTTTCATTAAGAAAACAGTCTTTAACAGTTTAGCCACTCATCCTAATTAAAAGATGATGTTGGGATTTTGAAAGAGCCTTGCTATCTCTGTACTCCAGTACTGGTATGGATAGTTGAAATATTGAAGCAGTATAGATCTTTTCAGCAACCATGATCACCATTGGTTTCACATTACATTCATTTCAAAGTGTGCAAGAAGTTTTCTGGTTATTGCCACCCATAAAGAAAGGGATACACTGCAAACCATCTTTTGGAGATTACTTGCTGTTTAAAAGATGACTAGTAATTAATTCCAGTGATGCAATGACTAGTGTTCTAGCTCTGAATTTGCAGGAAGAGGGTAGGAGTGAAGAAGAAAATTGCAAACTGTGAATCTCTGGTTAGTTTTTCTCAGAGTTCTTTTCTTTTGGAGTTAATGTTTATTGATAAAAGAGAAAGTTTACTTGTTTAAGGCTTAACCTAGAGTGTTGTCATAACCTTAGTTTTTGAGCGATTTTGATAACTAATTGCTCTTAGCAGTCTCTTTAATCTGTCCAAGAGACAGTCCCATTAAATAATTTCATAGAAACTATGTAAAAAGACAAAAGAGAAATTTATATTAATGATGGTAGAAAGCACTTTTTTGTTGTAGTCTATGTAACTCTCAGAGTGAATTAATTTAAACTAGAGCAAGCTCCTGACTGAACTGTACTAGAATAGTTAAATTAGCCAAGTTAGCGCTGGCCTGCACAGCTGCGATGATGTATGAACTAATTCATTATGTGTTATTGATAACACTGGAGAGAAGAGAACAGCTGAAACTTACTATGCCTTGTGACTTTTTGGTATTTCTTGAATATACACAGCTGTATGAGTTTGGATTTATTTTAAAAATTCCTGCCTAAGAGAAAGAGAGCTCCATAAGCAAGAACTGTGTTTGAAGTGACTTTCAAAATGTGTGCCTTGTGCTCTCGGATAAAGCAGTCCAATGAATTATTTTTTGTACTTCTTTATGCTGCTATTTACATATGAAATAAAACTAATTAGCTTCTATCTATACTAATCTAGAGAAGTTCCTGGGTCTGTGTGGAGCTATCATGAGAATCAATAGCAATCATTCATTTATTCCCTTTCTGCTTTTCATCAATAAGCAGTTTAGACTTTTTGAAGCAGCTGTCACCTTGCTTCAGGTTGGGGTCACTCTTTTCCTGATGTCTATCTATGATAATGAAAATGAACTTTGCAAAAAGCAAAGATTTATGACTTAAATTATTTGGAAGAAGTAGCTTATAAGGTTCTCTAACAGTTCCTAAAAATAACTGCATGATACGTTAAGTATTTTATCATTGAATGGGGTCCCAAGCTTTTATTTTTTTACTTTTTATAAATAATAAAAAGGAATCTTTTGCACATGGTGGGCTTGCAAAAATTGCTATTTTTGACTGATTAACTCTGCTGTGTCCTGTAAATCTATTTCCTATTTCTTGTTAAACCAGAATTTCTAGATTCTAAGATGTACATTCTATCATAAAGCAAAGGTAAATTTGGAAAATCTTCTGTGTATTTGTGGTTATGGTCGTGATCTTCGGTTTATTCTGGGTTTGGGGTCTTCTTTTCGCTATTAGACCTTGATTATTGGAGGAATGTTGCTAAAATTCAGCTATTTGAAATTGTGACTATCTTCTTATAGTTTTTTATTTCATCCCATAATTTGAGACCCCAGATTTTTCATTCTTTGGTAATAATTTTGAATTGCATTTAAATAGGAAGTCAGGTCCTCTTCACCTATGTCAACAACCTTTAATAATTATCACACTCCTACTAGTGAATTGTGGGAGGAAAACTGAGTTCACATGTATAACATTTTTATAAAGGAAAATGAAATATAAGTTTAGAGTTATGATTTTTCTCACATAACTTTCTGAACAGGTGGTTAATATTGGACACTGGTAAATTAAAAAAATACTGTAAAAGTAGTAGAGCTTCTGGTTTTATATTAAGTCTGAGAGTTTTGAGATAGCAGTGTGAGTGATTTTGTATCTTTGAAAAAAGACGAGAAGGCTGAAGATTGAGCCATTTTCTATTTCATTCTGGGTTTGAAATTGTTAGGTAATAGTCTTAAGATCTTGGGTTGAACTGTACTTTGCAACACCACAAACACAGACTGTACAAAGGAATAAAATACATCTAAAGTTCACAATTTCTAGAAGCATATAAACCACATTTCATACATGAAGGAACTTCTTGAACTAAACTAAATATTGTTTACTTTTATATTTAATGTATGCCTGCTTTTATATTTAGATTATTTACCTAAGTGTTTCCTAGGAATTATACTGCATATAGTCTTTCCCCTATTTAAAATTTCTTCCTCCAAGTGTTAAACCTCATCCAGCCTAAATTCTGAAACTATAATTGAAAGCCTTACATTAAAAAAAATTATTTTTAGTTGTAGTTAGTGTTTATTTAATTTATTTATATGTGGTGCTCCCCTCACATGTGCTAGGCGAGCACTCTACTGCTGAGCTACAACCCCAGCCCAAGCCCTCATATTTTTTAATGCAGTTAATTCCTTCTTTGTAGAAGAATTTGAAATTACAAGTGATAGGTTCTGAAATACATTTTGAAATTTTTGCAAACTTTATGTAAAATCACTTATTCAACTTGGTATTTTGTAAATATATATATAATCTGTACAAAAAATAGTTGATGTAAACAGTCCTGTGATCTGGAACCTCAGTTTAGAAGTTGATGATATTAATAAACTTTAGTTGTCAAGTATGAAACTTCCAATTTTCCTTCCTGACCTAACCAGTTACTGTTTCTAAGACAAGCATAGAAGAGAGCTAACTAAGCATTAATATTTGCTGTTTCTACACAACAAAATGTCTGACTCCTCAGGCCCTTTTCAGTCCTTCTCTGGTCACTGCTGTTTACTTACCGGTAACAACCGCTTGACCACTAAAGAGCCTTTGCATGGTCATCACAATGAAAGGATAAGCTCTTGTAAGAGTGAGAATGCTAGAGTGACTGTTCCCTTTCACACTGGTCTGCAGAAACCAGTGACTTTCGACTTGTATGTACCACAAAAAGTTGTGTAAGGAGCATAGTAGGAATCTCTCATGACTATTATCTGAGAAAGAGTTCGGTAAATTTGTATTCTTTATGCAAATAGAAGTCCTCTGTCTTGGTGGTATTGTTCCTGAGCATGAGGAAGAGTTTGTGTCATGTTGGTTGAAACAGCACTATTTATAATGATGGAAAATATGTTTAGGCTGTGTGTAACAGGAATTTCTCTATTACGTTAGGTTTTTGTTCCCCCTTTTTGCATTAATTAAGGGATTTTTATTTTGTCCCTTCTCATATGATATATGGCCATAGAGTTCTTCACTTAAAATTTTTACTAGCACTGAAGTAGTGAAGAATGGCCCGGATGGGGAGCCCAAGGGTGAACTTTGTTCTATTGCGTGTGCTTTCAGAGTGTGGTCTCACCCTGTGATCTTCATTGCTCCCATAGCTGATCAGGGTAGACAGCAGGCAAACTGCATAAAATACCCTCAATAAGTTCCTGCTGCTTTGTTCTTAGGTTTCTGTCACCTGGTTTAGCTCTTTCATTTCCAGGCGTTGGGAGAGGAAAACTAAGCACTGAAGAAATGCTGGATTTGCCTTTCAGATTTAATTCTCATCCAAATAGAAGAAAGACATCCTTGTATCTGGATAGAGTATGTGAAATTGAAGAAGCTTTGCTTGCTTGCTTTCTGACATTTTTGATTATCCAAATGCTGCCAGACATCAGTAGCATAGTGTGAAGTGGTCTATGGATTAATTTAATATTCAAAAAATTTTTAGACTAATGTTTCGGAAAATCTTGGTTTATAGACTCTCTTTCTTCCAGAAACAATTACTGATTGAAGATAAGGTGATCATGGTTTACCAAACATAGACAGGAAAAACATCTATCTCTTAATATCTTTTCAGTGGGAAACTGCCCACCCCATTTACTTGAATAACTATCATTGATGAATTTGATGTAGTTTGTTTACAGTCAGATCGAAAGTCTACTACAAGCTGTTTATTCATCTCTGGGTTCTCAGCACCAATACATAAGAAGCCATTAGTGAACATATTTTCAGTTATTTCACTGACCAGTTAAATTTATCTGGATTAATGGGAGGGAGGAAGATAAAACTATTAAATATGAGAAAATTCTGAGTAAAACCTTTTTAAAGCAGTCATTTGTTTAATTTAAGTGTCAAAATTTAAGTGTCAAACCAGAAGTGAATTAAGCTAATAGATTAGATCTTGCTAGAGATTAGTAGAGGATGTTTTATGATAATTTTTATAATTAATATTTTGTTTATGTGTAAATGAGTTCTGAATTGCTTAAGGTTATTTGAAAACAACATATTTAAGCATTTTACATTTGCATGTTATAGGATTTTATATATGCTATACTATACTATTGATTTTATACTTATGTAAGAAAGTTTTATATAAAAAAATTTTAGTCCTCTTTAAGTACTGTCAAATTAAAAAAAAAATTGAAGTTATCAGTATTTGTGTCTTGAATACAAGGGAGAGACATTTTTGGTCTATTTTGAGGTAAGATAGAAACCTCTCAGTTTTAAAAATATTTCATTTTAAAAGGTAGATTCATTTTCCTAAAAATCTGTAACTACATAATTTAAGGTAGTATAAGACATGTTATGAAATTTTTAAGCACAAATTTTAAAAACCAGTCTGCTTTCTATTCCAGCTGTTCTTGTAGAAGTTAAGTTTCACTTCCTCGTTAGTCCACAGTTGAAGCTTGTCTCACTGTAGTCACCTTCTACAAGTTTCAGGACATGTGATTGAACTTGGATCACAGTTAAGACTGTATGATATTTCTGGTTATCTTCAGGGTACAAAATTTAATCCCATGCCTTCATAAATAGGTAGCAGTGAGTCTTCTAGTCTCGTAAGTATAATTTTTATTTAAGACTTACATAAGATTTCAGATTTATTCACATCTTCTTAGAAAGCATTTTGTGGATATGTGTTCTTTTGCATTGATCTGTACTTTTCTAATTAAAAAAAAAAAAAGCCAGCCTAACAGTCTCTTTTCCTTGTGTGGTAATGTAATTGCTTTCAGTGGTTGCATGTGTGGCAGTGGTGGGTAGGGGGTTCAACATATGGCCTTACTTATTAGCAGGTTAACAAAACATTCTCATGAATTTGATGGCCAGTGCCTTAGTACCAAAGTTTTTTGAGAATAAGCTGTGCTAGCTGTTTAGATACCTACATTTTGTTTGTTTAGATACCTACATTCTTCTGGAGAATATGCAATTATACAAATGTAAAAATCAGGTATTCTTTCATTTAGGAAACTACCTACTTCCCCTCTCTCTCCTATTTCTTATTCTTTTTTTCTATTCTCTTCTGGAATGACTTGAATACAATAGATTAAATGTCTCACATTTTGTAAATCAGACATAGGGTTTAGCAGACAGATAAATATGATTCCAGATAGTGTCCTACTCAGTAACTGGCTGTCTTCTCAGAAATTCACCTGCTTCCACAATGTTCCAGGAGGGACCAAGGCAATAGAACACAACAGCCAGAATTTTGTCTAATAATTTAAAAAAAATTTTTAAAATTTGTTCTAAAAATAGTTATACATGAAAATATAATGCATTTTAACACATCATCTATAAATGGAGTATAACTTCTCATTCTTCTGGTTATACATGATGTAGAATCACACCTGTCATGTAATCATATATGTACATAGAGTAATAATGTCCTATTATCCTCCTACACCCATATCCACTCCCCTCCCTTTGCTCCCCTCAGCCTAATGCAGAGTACCTCTATTTTTCCCTAGCCCCCCTCAATGTGAATTAGCATCTGTGTATAGACCTTTGTTTTGGGGGGATTGGCTTATTTTGCTTAGCATAATATTCTGGAGCTCCATCCATTTACCTGAAAATGCCATAATTTCATTTCTTCTTTAAGGCTGAGTAATATTTCATTGTGTATATGCACCACACATGTATTTTCTTTATCTGTTGAAGGGCATCTAGGTTGGTTCCATAGTTTGGCTATTGTGAATTGAGCTGTTATAAACATTGATGTGGCTGTATCACTGTATGCTGATTTGTTTTAAGTCCTTTGGGTATAAACCAAGGAGTGAGATAGCTGGGTCAAATGGTGGTTCCATTTCCAATTTTCTGAGGAATCGCCATACTGCTTTCCATAATGGTTGCACCAATTTGCAGTCCCACCAGCAATGTATGAGGTGTACCCTTTCCCCCATATCCTTGCCAACATTTATTGTTGCTTGTATTCTTTTTTTTAAAATAATTTTTAGTTGTAGATGGACACAATACCTTTATTTAATTTATTTATTTATATGCAGTGCTGAGGATCAAACCCAGGGCCTCACATGTAAGGCAAGTGTTCTACCACTGAGCCACAATCCCAGCCCCTGTTTGTATTCTTAATAATTGCCATTCTGACTGGAGTGAGATGAAATCTTTGAGTACTTTTGATTTGCATTTAATACTCTTACCTACCCCCAAGTCTTTTATTGAGATATTTAGAAAGATGAGCTAATTCAGGTTTTTATGTTAATAGTTTTACCAAGTGATCTAAACCTCGGTAATCCCATGTTAACTAGATCAATCAGGGTCTTTTCTTAGAGGTAGGCCGATTTTAATTCAGTTAACATTTGATTCTTAGTCTGTCCATAACTACTGAGATCCGTAAGTGTACTGATATAAACTCCCAGTATTGATATATGAGTATGTCTGCCTGCAGCTACTTACAGATGAAAAGGGGAAAAATCCAGTTGTTACTAGGACCCCAATGTTGTATAGAAATTAGAGTCTTAACCTCTGGTGAACATGGAAAGATGTTGCACTGGATGTAAACATTTAAAAAAAAAAACATTTATTTTTTAGCTTTAGGTGGACACAATATCTTTATTTTATTTTTATGTGGTGCTGAAGATCAAACCCAGTGCCTCACGCATGCCAGGCGAGCGCACTACTACTTGAGCCATATCCCCAGCCCCCGAATGTAAGCATTTATAGATAAGTTTTATTACCTCCTCCAATAGTTTTGTTCTATTTGTTTGAGGCAGTGTTAGCAAAAGTCTTTATTAGTAACAGAATAATTGTCAGTTACTATGCTTCCAAAGCAGAAAGTTATGAGTATATAGTTCTTTAAGGTTTAGTAACTACACTGCTTTCACAAAATGTTGGTATTGTATATACTATGGCTTTGATTCTCATCACTTTGTAACATATTTGAAGGGGACGTATAAGCTGCCAGATATAGCCCAGCATTACTAAATGAGTTTTGAAACATCAAAGCCAGGTATCAAAAGCCTACTATATTTTGTGTGCCTGTGAAATTTCTTTAGCAGCAGCAAACATACCCCATCTGCCAAGCCTGTCTCCAGCCAGTAGCAGAAGAGTCTGAATACTCTCCAAAGTGCACTTAATCATTCTATGGTTTTGTGACTGTTGGTGTGGGGAGACATTTTCAGTTTACATCATAGTAATAAAATAAGGCCTACTAATTGTGACTGGTTAGTTTATTAGGGTATGTTAATAGTTCAAGGTCACAGGTTTATCCTTGTAGAAACCAGTTTACTCTTACAGGCAGGATGCCAAGTTTCCAAAGTCTAACTGATCTGGTTAAAACTAACTAGAATGGTATTCAGAAAAGTTTATACTTAATTGGCCTTTGCTAAAGTCTGAGTTCTATATTTTATTTACATCACCTTCCCACTTAAACATGTTCCGCCTCTTTTAAAAAATTTCTGTTTTACTTAATGGCACCATTATCCAGTCATCTAGATTGGAGATGTGGGACACATCCTGGACTCTATGGCTCTTCCCCTTCAGGCGGTTTGGTCCTCTTAAATACTTTGCAAATCACCCCTGCAGTTGCCTCCTTAGTCCTCTGTGATCATTTGTCTTGGGTGCAGTTGTAATAGCTATAAATAACTAAGCATAGAATAAATATCAATAAATAAATGAGTCTCTTTCCTCACCTCTTCTTATCCTCTCTTGCCAAATATTTTTTTTATTTTTTATTTATTTATTTATTTTTTTAGAGAGAGAGAGAGAGAGAGAGAGAGGAGAGAATTTTATTTTTAATATTTTTTTAGTTCTCGGCGGACACAACATCTTTGTTGGTATGTGGTGCTGAGGATCGAACCCGGGCCGCACGCACTCCAGGCGAGTGCGCTACCAGTTGAGCCACATCCCCAGCCCAAATATTAATAAATTAGTCCTCCACATCACCACTGTTGGAATGACTTTTATAAAAGGCAAGTGAGGAAGTTGTAGAACATCCACCCGTGATTCCTGCTGTTCACAGGGTCTAGTTTTGACCTCTTCACCTCCAGCACTCAGCCATTCCTTTTTTTTTTTGGTACTGGGAATTGAACTCAGGGGCACTCAACCACTGAGCCACATCTCCAACCCTATTTTGTATTTTATTTAGAGACAGGGTCTCACTGACTTGCTTAGTACTTTGCCATTGCTGATACTGGTTTTGAACTCACTATCCTCTTGTCTCAGCCTCCCCCGAGCTGCTGGGATTACAGGTGTGTGCCACTGCATCCAGCCTCAGCCATTCCTTACCTGGCCCAGCCAGACTCTCCAGTCCAGTCTCTGTCTTACTTCCTCTACCTGTGGACATCCTGACCGTCTATATGAGCCACATTGCTTCTCAAACACTCTCCTTGTGCATGTTAGTCACTACCTGTAGGGCCAGGCCTCCCCTGTCTTCCTGGTGATTGACTAGACTGGACATACATTTCATCTACTTTGGGATGTCCCTTGACCACCCTTCCTGTCACCTCTCCCAGCAGAGGTAAGGCATCTGCTTCTGAGTTGTTCCCAGATCTATAGGCCATGTTTCACATATGCCACAGGGTTTGCTTTTCCTGCTAGACTAGCTAGCGCTCTGTGGCCTTTTACCTTTTTTCTCCTATCCCCAGTATGTAGCCCACTACCTAATCATGTGTCTACTTAAGATTATTTTAGCTTTAAAAATGATCACATTTCCTTTTGGTATTCAAATACTATTGCCTCCAGTGGTTATGTATTTTCCTAAGCTCCCAAATGCATAAACTTAGGAACTGTCTATCTCCTAGTAAGTAGTGGTGTACTGATTTCTGTTTCATTCAACACCTGTTTCTTTATTGGTTCTGATTCTCATTCCAGCTGCCTGTCCTTATTGTAGGCTTTCAGTTTCTTTTAGTATTGTAAACAAAAAAAGAAATGATGTGTGAGGAATATTTCTGACTTAGTGTGGGTGTTGGAGCTCTGTATATTGGTAATATGTGTTGGAAGATGTTGGCCTAATTAGTATGTGAAGATATTTGTTGAGTAAGAGGAGAAACACTGTCACAAAATATCTAAATTATGAGAACGGGTGCCCTTTTCAAAATTTAAAATGAACCTTGTATCTGGATTCTTACAGTGTATGTGTGGTGGTGTGTTAGTTGGCAAAGCTTGTGAAAACAATGGTTAATATTTCAGCAGTTTCAGTCCATTCTTTATAGCAAAAGCAAGGTTTTGGTTTTTTTCTCCCCTGACTCATAGCAGGATTAAATCTGAGGTAAAACAATACAGATTGATTTAGCCACATGATATATTTAGCGAAAGCTAAACTGATCTATGTAGTGACTATCTCCATTACTTCTCTCTGATCATCTAGAAGTAGGAATGCCCTCAGGCCAGATAGAATTATTATCCAGAATTATTGCACCCTGCTTTTTTAAAAAAATGTTTACTTTTTAGTTGTAGGTGCACACAATATCTTTATATTTATGTGGTGCTGAGGATCGAACGCAGTGCCTCAAGCATACTAGGCAAGCACTCTACCTCTGAGCCACAATCCCAACCCTGCACCATGCTTTTACAAAGACCACCCTCACTGCTCCCACACTCTCCAATCTCTAGCACTGTTTCTCTTGCACAGTTTCCACACACTCTATATTTACTACTTTGACCCTCTGTCCCTATCTGCTCAATACTCATAATATTCCAACCTGAAGATTCTGAGAAGGCAGACTCCTTAACTCATGGCCTGACATCTCTCACATGCATGTTATACCCTGGTTCACATTTTCTTATGTACCCTAGTTACCCTGTTCAAAAGGTCTCCTCCTTGGCTGTCTGAACTACTCCCTTCTTATGAGAAGCAAAGTGCTTGGAAAACTATTCTTGTTCTTTGATACAGCCTTTTACTCACCATTGATGTTTCCTAATATTTAAATTCCTAAAATTCTTTTCTCTTACAGAAAGCTTTCTTGGTTGAAAAAGTGAAGAATCTTACTTTCCTGAGTTTTATCCATTCCTGGACACCAGTAACTAGTTTCTTTCCCATAATGCTGCATGTCTGTTCTTTTTCCTCTCATTCCCTTTTATGTATTTACCACTGATGAGTTTAGATAGGCAAATAAACTGCTTCTGGTTTTATACTGTGTTAACTATTCCTCTCATGAAGCCCCTGGAATGCAGGGACTACATCTGTTTAATTCATTATGTATTGCCTGATTCATCCCACCACTACCATTACTACACATAGATGACTCATAACTGCTTTCTGATATTAGGAAGCAGTAGTTTGATAAAGAAGAATGGTGGATGTTGAATGTTGGGCAACAGTAATGCACACTTTTATACTGATGCAAATTGTGGAGGAAAATCTTGGCTTTGGATTTTTAAAGCATTCCCTGTTTAAGGGAAGCAGGTGGTAAAATTAATTTTATAAAAAGGATAATTTAATGTTTTTCAAATTTGTTATTTTGCCTCTGTTAGGTCTAGAACTGCACATTGAAAATCAAATACAGCTAAAATAGTACTTTGATCCATCAACCCAAAGAAAGTTGATAGTAGTAAATTAGGATTTGTCATAGAAATTTCATAATGCCCAAAGGACTGAAATTCACAGAGAATGTAGCAAAAGCTGCAGTTGTAGATGTCTTTCTTATGCAAATCATTATCTGTGAAGTTTCAATAATACAGGCATGCATAGAAATTGCTAGCATGATGTCCAAAATGAAATCTCATACTTAAACAGCAAAAAACATTGGTTTTATTCGTGTTAACATAATGACTGCTGTTCTAAAAACTCCTAAAGGAAATAGGATTTGTTAACTTATAAACGGGGAACATTTGATGAGGAATAAGCTTAAAGGGGACAAATGTGGTTAGAAACCCGAAATGGCCTTAAGACAGGAAAAGATTTGTCTTTCTCTTCTCAATTATAACATCATGGTCTCCTAAAGGCCATAAAAATTATTTAAGGCAATTTGATGTGGGGTTTGGCATAGGAGTTCCAAATTTCAGAATTTTTCTTTTTTCTTTCTTTCTCTTTTTTAGGATTTCCCAGAAACATTTTCCCTTTTAAATTAGCTATAACTATTTACTGTAAGTCATTTTAAACAAAACAGTGATCAAATGTGATTTAAGCTATATGTTATTGTCTATGCTTAATAAAAATAAAAAGATATATTTAAAATAAATATATTTCTTTTTATAACTTATATGCTTTTTTTGGTAACATCAATTTGCCTGAATTGTTTTCATAGAGAAGCTGACTTACAAATTACATCAGGATGAAGGGCGAGAAGTAGATTTTCCTTGACATTTGTCAGGGGTATTGAGAGATGTTAGTAGGCATTCATGAGGAAAAGGGAGAGCCTTGGTGGTAGGTTTGGAAGGCTTTGTGCTAGCACTTCAGCACCTTCCTTAGCGCTCCAAAGGATTGTGGTGAGGCTGCAGTCAGCAACCAAGTGTTTTTCAGACATTCACACCAGAGTTCTTTCTGTACAGAATATGTCACAGTCCTTCAAATGAGTACACCAAACATAGTTTGAAAAGTGTTGCACTAACCAACAAAGCAAGCAAATAAAAATTTTAATACACTTTCCAAAATCATGAATTACAGCAAAGGAACTAAGTTATTTGGGAAAATAATTTAGGCCCAACACCTGAATTTTACATGTCCCAGTTGTTCTGAATACTGCTCATTCTGGAGTATCCCGAGTTTTGTAGACAACCATTTAGAGATGTTCAGTAGAAGGGAGAGTATGAGGAACGTATTCGGGAACTTAATTATCTTGTTGATAGCTATGATGTTATTTTCTAATGTATTTTATTTTTTATATTTGCTTAGGGAAATTTTCAAGCATACTTAATAAAGAGAAGAGAGGAGGAAAATGGACACTTTGCCAGTTACCTAAAATAATATTTCAAATATTAGATGAAATGTTTAATTAAAAAGTAAATACAGGGGGGCTGGGGTTGTGGCTCAGTGCTAGAGTGCCTGCCTCACATGTGTGAGGCAGTGGGTTCAATCCTCAGCACAACATAAAAAAAAATATAAAGATATTTTAAAAAAAGAGTAAATACAGCCAGGTGTGGTGGTGCACACCTGTAATCTCAGCGGCTCCCAGTGAGTGGCTTGGGAGGCTGAGACAGGAGGATCAAAACCTGGAGTTCAAAGCCAGCCTTAGTAAAAGCAAGGTGCTGAGCAACTCAGTAAGACCCTGTCTCTAAATAAAATATAAAATAGGGCTAGAGATATGGCTCAGTGGTTTAGTGCCCCTGAGTTCAATCCTCAGTACACCCCTGTCCCTCCCCTCCAAAAATAGTAAATACAAGCCTGGTGCTGTGGCACACACCTGTAATCAGTGATTTGGGAGGCTGAGGCAGGAGGATCACAAATTTGAAACCAGCCTCAGCAATTTCCTGAGGCCCTAAGCAACTTAGCAAGACCTGTGTCTCAAACTAAAAAAAGAGGAAAAGTAAATACATGTTTTAATTGGGTCATGCATTATAAATTAAATTTTAAATGAAACTAATTGTGTAGTGGGACTTCCCCTGCCAGCAATATGGTGATGTTTGGAAAGGGCTGATTCAACAGTTATAGACCAGAAAACAAAATGGCAAAATATTCTCATAGTTACCCTCACAATAATCCAAAATCATCATCTTCTCTTCATGTTTTGCCAACATTTTTTTCTACTCAAGAATAAAACACAGTATTGGTTTTGGGTGGATTAGGAATGTTGGCTTAGTTTCCAGAGAAATTTTGTTTTCTTTTTGGATGTCTATATCAGCTTCATCCTCAGACTGACATCCAGATTACCTGCACTCAGGGTTTGACTCACCTTTCGGGGAACTGGAATATGTAATTATATTGATTAGTTTAGGCCAGTAATGCTGTTGACAATTCTACTATAACTCTATGGCCTGGATGTTTTGGCCCTTATTAGGTAAGGGCATTTAGAGAATGGATACTGAGAAAACAACCAAGAATATCTTTTTATTCCAAGTAAAGCAAATTTTAAAAATCCTACAACAGGCTGTACTAGATATTTTAATTTCCACTCAGATGGATATTTCTATTTAGCAGTTTTTTCTTGGGTCTTTTTAGAGGACAAGAATTTTGGGCAGATTTGAATGCCATGAATGTGTATGAAACAACTGAATTTGACCAACTACGAAGGCTATCCACACCATCCTCATGCAATGTCAACTCTATTTACCACACAGTTTGGAAATTCTTCTGTAGAGACCACTTTGGATGGAGAGAATATCCTGAGGTATTTACATGATCTTTAAAAAAAAAAAAAAAAAACAACAAAAAAAACCATACATTTGAGTTGGGTTTTGTTTTGTTTTTGTCTTTCTCTGTTATATTATTCTTCCTTTCTGACAATGACTAAGCAGAACTACAGGTCATAATTACAGAGCTTCTTGATATAAGAGTCTTTGATACAGGTAAAACTTTTCTCCATTTTTCTGAAAATGTATTTATTTTCATTAATCTGAAATTCATACACAGAATGCTACTATTATCAGAGAACTAAAATGCTCTCCCCAGAATCTTTGTACTATTGTGATAAAGTATTTAGACTTGGTGCAATTAGAATGATTTTAATGAGATGAAAATTTGTGTAACTTTGTGTCTGCCTCCTGGATTTATAGAGATTAGATTAACATTTCAGAACCCTGAGAAAAACAGTCACTCTCAGGTCTCTGAAAGAAGTACTTAAAATTGTTTATTAAGCTGTGGTCAGGCAATAATATAAATTTATTTGCAATTTTGTCCTATGTGCTCATGCATCCTTTGTCTGAGATAGTGAAACTAGCTCATCACTTAATAAAGAAGGTTTTAAAACAATATTTTACATTGCTTCTGAATGACAACCTGGCGTCAAAACACCCTGAAGTGAACTTTAGAGACTAATTTCATATTCCACAGATCTGACTTCTTCAATTTGATTACTTCTTTTCAGCATTGCAGAATGAGAGAACTTCTACCTTATTTAGTGTTATTGAACTAAAATTTTCTTATTCTTTTAAGTAATCACTAGTATCTGCCTTCATTTATCTTTCAGAGTAATAAATAGCCTGTTTAAAACATATTCTTAGAAAACTTAAACTCTTCCTGTGTTCTACCTATCAGAGGTTTCTCAGATTTGAAACTTAATTGGTGTTTTTGAACTTTTGACACTTACTTCCCCTTCTGAAAATTTCCTTAAGAAAGATTAAAAAAAAAAAATCTCTAGGACATCATTAAGGTGGAAAACACAATAGATGAAGTGCCATGGGCCTCCCGTGTTTCATAGGTAGAAATCTATGTTCTTTTCAATAGGGAGTATATTTCTACTCTGTATCTTTGAGGGGAGATCCTATATATAAAAGAAATGAATTTGATCCATTGTACATTGTTGAAATTCCTCTGGCAATAACAGTGAAGTTAACTGTTTTCATATTTTATGGTGATTGTTTATTAACTTCTTTCTCTTTACCTCCTGTTTTCTACTCCATAGTCTGTTATTCGACTGATTGAAGAAGCCAACTCTCGGGGTCTGAAAGAGGTCCGATTTATGATGTGGAACAACCACTACATTCTCCATAACTCATTCTTCAGGAGAGAAATTAAAAGGAGACCACTTTTCCGCTCCTGTTTTATTATGCTTCCATATTTACAGTAAGTGTCCAATGGAAAGTCTTGTATAAATATACTTCTGAATGCCAGTGAAACATTTTAAATTAAGTATCTTGGTTGTTACTTCTAGAATGTGAAATTCTGAATTATTCTTTTGATTTAAATCTCCAATATATCGAGTTCAGGTAAGCTACAATTAACATTGAAAACAGGATGTATCCTATTGGGTTTTTTTTTTTTTTAAATATTTATTTATTTATTATTTTAGTTTTCGGTGGACACAACATCTTTGTTTGTATATGGTGCTGAGGATCGAACCCGGGCCGCACGCATGCCAGGCGAGCGCGCTACCGCTTGAGCCACATCCCCAGCCTATTGGGTTTTTTTTAAAGTTGAGAAGCAGAGTTAGCACTTTCCTCACAACTAAAAGTAATGATGTTTGGAATAAGGCAGAAAGTTTGCATTTCTTCAGGGAAGATTGAGTTTTCCTTTCCATGAGGATCTCCTTTGATGTTTCAAGACTACTTCCTACCCCAGATTCACCATCAGCATTTGGGTAGAGTCCCACAAGGTGGTGATCTCCATTCTTTCTTCCTTAAGTGAATTTCAATTGGAAAAATTCACCCTTTCAAATAACTTATTTTCTCATTTGCTAAATAAAGCATATTTTCTTAAAAATACTAAAATTTTATGTCCTATATCCTAAGAATAAGTCAACTTTCTAAATTGTAGATAATATCTTCTTTCATTGTCCCAAGTGCCATTTCTTCCTCCCCTTGCCAGATATCCCATTGGCACATCTTAATAGGTACCCCAAGATGGGCATGTTACCATTAGTCTGGCCATCTTTGAAAGTTAGTATCTCTAGGAGATCATATACTCAAATGTATCCTAACATTAAAAGTGATACTAGGTTTATTTGATTTTATTTACTTGGAATCTAGAATATTGTTGGTTGGTTTCATCCCATCTTTTAGGTGAAGGTGCTATTTTTATATTCCTGTTGTTTTTATTTCAAGCCCTATGTTTTCCCCAAGTCGTCATGATAGAATCTTGATCTAATTCTGGGATTGCAAGGGGAATGTTGAAAACAAAATACAAATACCTAACCCCTGTAATGTCAGTATTCATAAGAAATTTATAATAAAACCAATTTTAGAAATATATATTGACTTTGGTCAAGTTACTGCTTTCTGTGCAGTCCAAATGTGAAAATTTTTATTTGTGTGGGTTTTTTTTTTTTTTATGTTGTTGTTGTTGGTTTGTTTCTTGTCCCCTGCTTCTTTTCTTTTTCCTTTTAGAACCAGTAAAAATGCTATTTCTGGGATTTCACCAGCACAGTTGGAGCCAGTGTCAGCATGCAATAGTTAGAAACAGTGGTCCTCTTGGTGAGACAGTAGAACTCATTAGTGAGACCAGCAGCTTGGCCTTGATGAGCCAGTTCAGCAAGATGTAGCTTCTATGTGAGGGTAAAAAAATACTCATTCAGGTGCTATGTTGTTGGGAAAGTTTTAATAAACGGTGACAATCCATTTGTTTCAATCCTAATATAAGCAGTTATGAAATACTTACTTTAAATTTTAAAGTATAAACTATAAAGTAATACAAGCAGTAGGGGAACTAAAGCTACAAAGGCTTTACTGTATTTATAATATTGGCTTAAAAGAGAACAAAAAATTACTTTCCCTTTTTCTTTTTAAAATTTTCTATTTTAGTCTTCCTGTTTGAATCGGTGATAATCAAGCATAAAGTAAGAGGTCAGCAAATCAGTGATTAGGTAGATGCTTCAGCAAGAAAAGAGCAGAGGAACAGCAAGTTCACCAGAGTGGAATGGATAAATCCAACAATCCGGTCTGCCCTCGGGTCAGGGGCTGCTGGACACTCAGACTAGCCAAGCTGAGAGAAGATGAGGGAGACTGGTTCTAAAAACAGATTCCAGGAGCAAATTCCAGAGGCAGTGGTCTTAGCCAGAGAGAGTTTTATTTTTTTGTCCTCTGCATTTACATGTTATTAAATGCAAAGGATCAAAGAAAAACAGGTGAAACAGGTCAAAATTGTCAAAGAATCAGAGATGTCTTAAGAATTGGAAATGTGGACTGGGGCTCAGTGGTAGAGCACCTAGCATGTGCAAGGCCCTGGGTTTGATCCTTAGCACCACATAAAAAAAAAATTTAAAAAGAAAAAAGAATTGGAAATGCTAGGATGGGGAGGGAGACTGACTTCATTTATTTTCTACAAATTCAGTTTTTTTTTTTAAGGGGCTTCCCTGTTGCCTTTTAACAGGGCTGATAACAAGAGCCAAGGTGGTTAAAAAACAAACAAACCATCAAATCTCAGATTTAGGGTATGCTTGGGGATTCATTTCTTGAAGCTGAAAGGATATTTGTCCTGTGCAATCCCCTCATGATCATGAGAAGGCCTAATACAGTTTCTTTGACTCCTCCTCCCAAAGAGTAAAATGAGCTAATTTTGATTTCTTTACTGAAGTAAGTTTGGAAAATGTCTTTCACCTTGGGGAAGGGAGAGAAGGAGAGTGATAAAAGGTGACCCTTGGATTCTGAAAACCCATTTTTAGGAGTATTAGTTCAATACAGTTTTAACTTTGCCTCTTTCAAGAAGGATGGTACAGTACTGTGAAGCATGCAGTGTATCATTGGAATTCCATGAGCTGAATAGAAACAGCATTGTCAGAAAATACAGGTGCATTTGTGGCTTTGCTTAGTATGTTTTTTTAACCTACAAGTAATTAGAGTGTAGAAGTCTATCAGACATATATGCATCTGTGTTTTAGTCCAGTTAGGATGTTATCTTGTTAAAAGTAAGCACCTATGGGCGGGAATGGATGCTAACCACACATAGAATCGAATTTAACATTTTAAGATATACAAGGTTTATTTGCCCTGGTTCATCTTCAAGAAGTAAATAGCAAACCTTTTAAGAGATATGTGAAGTTCTCATTTTATGGAATGGGTTTTTGGGCAGGAATTGTAGCAGAGAGAAGAGGAGCATTCTCATTGTTAGGTTTTCAGTACAGGCTGAGACAGTTTGTAATCTTTCTTGGGCATAGTGTTTGGGGGAGACTATTACCTTCCCTCTTCAACCCAGAAACCTTTGTTGTGACTTCAACCCCTGACAATAGTGTAAAACCTGGTGGGCTGGGACTTAAACCTGTAGAGAGTAGGAAGAGAGGGGCTAAAAATAAAGGGCTTACATTCTGTGCTTTCCTGCTATTCCTGTAGAACAGTGATAGCTTTTTAAGGAGTTACAGACCTTTGAGATTTCGATTAAAGCAGTGGGACCTATATTTAGAAAAATGTACCAGTGGAAAATGGGTCATGGTACCAGAAAAATGTACCTCTACTGAGGCTCCAAAGGAATCTATCAGGGATCTTGAGAAAATGCCCCAGAGGATAAGATCTATGTGCCTTTTGTCATGAAAGTGGAGATGCCAGCACCACTTTAAATCTGTCCTGAACTTCACGCACCTGAAGGATTTTGCCCTGTATCTACTTACTCAGAACTCTCTCACAAAGGGACTTGGAAGCATAACTGCTTACTTGACCAAGGTGGGACTGGAGAAGGCAGTTAGTTATGCATCCATAGTTTTAGCTGCTTTTTTTTTTTAGTACCAAGGGTCAAACCTAGCGGTACTCAACCACTGAGCCACATCTCCAGCCTTTTTTATATTTTATTTTGAGACCGGGTCTCACTAAGATGCTTAGGGTCTTGCTAAGTTGCTGAGGCTGGCTTTGAATCCCTGGTCATCCTCCTCCCCCCAGCCTCCCCAGCTGTTGGGATTACAGGCAAGTGCCACCATACCTGGCTTAGTTTTAGCTTCTTAATGAGCCATCTCTTACTGTGAAAATACTATGATACAGTAGTAGTAGTGAGAGGCAGGCACATGGAATTGGTATCCTAATACCCATCTATCACTTTCTAGCTGTTTAAAAAAAAGTATAAATTATGAAAAATATAGAAATGGAAAGAGTCCGAGTTTAGAAACTGCGCACAGGCATGGATTTAAATCCTCTCTGCTCTTTGGTAGCTGTTTTAGGGCAAATTATTTAACCTCTCTGAACCTCAGTTTTTGTTTTTGAAAAGTGTGGATAACAGTGATCTTGCAGAATTAATTGTGACAGCAATACTGTATAAAATGTTTGGTGACCATGATGAAAGTGAGGGTGATGGTAGGATCTGCTCTTGGAGATGAGGTGCACATTCACACACAGCTGTAGCCTCTGTGTCATAAAGCTTCCTAATCCCTTTGGCAGACATGGCTTCCTTGTGACAGCACTGTGTGTGAAGGAGTGTGACAGTACCCTGACTCTGAGATGGTCTCAGGGTCAGGATTTCCTTAGTTTCTGTGTCTTCCCTTTTTCTTCTGTTTTGAAGAGAATTGGCTACAAAATGATAGAAGTTTAAGCATTTAGGCAGGGGTAAGTAACTTTTCAAAGCTGCTGCTTATCTGAAGTCATCCTTCAAAGTAACAACTGAATATAAAGGTTCTAGGATATGCTTTCTAGTCTGGGTAATTAGTGCCATCTTAATCGCACCCAAAGCTATGAATTTTTGAATATGGTGGTGGGCTTTATTATTTGTAATCTTAAAAAGTGAGAGAAATTTCAGATACCTGTAAGCTTTCAGTGTCTGTTTCATGATTTTTCTTTTTATTCAGAAATAAACCCCCTTTCATCATCTGCCCAACTTGTTTCCCATCCAACACAACTTTTAGTGATAATCTCTTCTGCTTGGTATAAGCAGAGTTCCAATAAAGCATACAAATTATCATCACTCCATAGAATCTCCCTTGAAACAAAGTTTCTTTAACAATATAGAAAAGAGGATTCCAGGAGGATTCAAAAGCAGAGATACTCATAAATTGGCCCTTGCTTATTTGCCCTGCAGCAGTACATTCCAGAACTTCTCCACAGGGAGGAGGCCAGGAAGACGCTAATAATAGGTTATCCATGTACAGGCAGTGGGGTGTGTTTGTTTTTGTCTTTTCTTTCAAATGAAGAATATTTTTGTTTTTTAAGCAAGCATTTAAGCCATACAAGTTATAATATAGAGCACTTATAATGTGAAATGTATTTATTTCTGGCTGTTTTACATGAATGTTCCTTCTCCATCTTAGGACACTTGGTGGAGTTCCCACTCAGGCTCCTCCACCTCTTGAAGCAAGTTCATCATCACAAATCATCTGCCCAGATGGCGTCACCTCAGCAAACTTTTACCCTGAAACTTGGATTTATATGCATCCATCTCAGGACTTCATCCAAGTGCCTGTTTCTGCAGAGGACAAAAGTTACCGAATCATTTACAACCTTTTTCATAAAACTGTGCCTGAATTTAAATATAGAATTTTGCAAATATTGAGAGTCCAAAATCAGTTTCTTTGGGAGAAATATAAAAGGTGAGTCAGAGATGTGAAAAGTTCCCTGAGAGCTTTTCTTAATGTAGCTAATATCAAGTGCAGAATGTAATAAACACCTACATATAATTTAATGTTTGTATTTTCCCACATATTAGTTCACATACGATCCATAACAAACCTATACATAGGATTATTACAAATTACATTTTGCTGAGAGGAAGGTGAACAGTAGTAAAGCTTGGCAATTTACCCTAGGTCACACAGCTAATAAGATGCAGTACTAGAGTTTGAACCTGAGGAGTTGAGCCCCAGAGTCCTTGCTCTTAATCTCTATTGTGCTGCCCCTCACTTCAGCAGACAAGCTAATGTAGTACAAAGGGAACCTGTGCAGACTGAGGAAGCTCAGACAAGGAAGGGAACCTGAGGAATGTAAAACACAAACTGGATTTGAAATGGAAGAGAAAGCAAGTGGTTAGTGAAGAAGGAAGTATAGGAACTTTTCTGGAATGGAAAAGCTTAGTTTAAACTTTTAATATGATCTTTGATGGCATCTTGCCCTTGATACCTACATTAGTACTTTTCTTCCTTGAAATCATGAAGAAAAGTGTGCAAATACATCATGTTTATTAAATTGATCTCTATTTCCTCCTGATTTCTCTCTTCACTTTTTGCCTTAGGAAAAAGGAATATATGAACCGGAAAATGTTTGGCCGTGACAGAATAATAAATGAGAGACATTTATTTCATGGAACATCCCAGGATGTGGTAGATGGAATCTGCAAGCACAACTTTGACCCTCGAGTCTGTGGAAAGCATGCTACAATGTTTGGACAAGGCAGTTATTTTGCAAAGAAGGCAAGCTACTCTCATAACTTTTCTAAGAAATCCTCCAAAGGCATCCATTTCATGTTTTTGGCCAAAGTGCTGACTGGCAGATACACAATGGGTAGTCATGGCATGAGAAGGCCCCCTCCTGTCAATCCTGGCAGCGTCACCAGTGACCTGTATGACTCTTGTGTGGATAATTTCTTTGAGCCTCAAATTTTTGTCATTTTTAATGATGATCAGAGTTATCCTTATTTTGTTATCCAATATGAAGAAGTCAGTAACACTGTTTCCATTTGAAAAACCTTGGTACTGCTAAATTATTTGATATGAACTCAATCCAGCATTTGTAGCAGGTTTTGAATGGATGGGACTGGGTAGGGAACAGCATTGGACAGTAATAGGGCACTTTTCAGACCCATTTTTTTAAGTGCTAGAAAATGTAATTTTTTTTAAAAAGAAAAACAGATTTTAAAATGACCACTTATTGTTTAATTATTTACTAATTGTTAGTGTACTCAGTGTGGAAAAGACTAAAGATTGCATACTCTCCATTCACACTTGTACATATAGGCAGCAATATTATTAGAAGCATTTGGAAACAAAAGAAAAAGAAACCAACAGCTTAGCTAATCAAATGCTGCTTGGGTCTGATAGTAGTTTGGCCAAGTCAGATGGAGACTATGAGCAAAGTGAGGATTATTTCTTACACTGTTAAAACTGACTGGAACTGATACTATCCTGCTTATTTCCACCCAGAACATCACTACTTTGGTATAGTATAAGTTCATAACATTTTGGTGGCTAGAAAGAAGTTCTTATTTCTGTCAGCAGGACCGAAACACATCACTCAGTAAAAGACTATCCATGACTTGAACTGTTCTGCAGTTTGCCTGAGAATTCAGAGTTCTGTTTAGAGGAAGTTTAGGAAAGCGGGGGAGAAAAAAAAAAGGAACCATTTGAAAATATGTCACCAGCAAAATTTTTCACTATCTGGTTATATAAAATAAGATTCTTGTGTTAACTTCAGCATTGGGAAACTCAGTCTCTTCCATTATCATCCACCTTGGTTCTAAGGTGTTGGGCCGCTAACTGGTTAAAGCCAGTGTTAAGGGTTAGGAGTATCGCCTTCTTGGGGGTTCCAGATCTGGCGCCTGCCTGGAGGTTTCAAGAGAAAGGAAGTACATCTGTAACCAAGCCAATAAGTTTTATTACTGTGCTTTGCATACAGTAGATTCTCTGAAGTACTTGTTGCATTGAAATCACTGTTAAAGGTGGCAGTCTGCCCTGTGCCTGCCTTGCTGGGTACAGCTGGGTCCCCTGGCTAGGGCTGTGTCCTACACTACTCAGTTAATAGAAACACAAACTTGGAATTGTGCCCCAGCCCAGCTCTGGAGCACGGCAAGGTGAACAACATGCTGCTGTTGCCTCAACTCAGAGACAGTAGCTGTGCTTCGCCTCAAGCAAAGCAAATCCTGCATCTTTACTAGAGTGGCAGTGGTTGTTCACAGAATTCACCACAGAATTCCTTTAGACACCAAGCTCTCCTAGTACATTCATGGTTATTTCATTTACCTAGGACTTTTCAGGAACCTCTGTGTTATTTAAAGCAAGATATAGCTGTACTGACGTCTCAGTGAATCGCCTGTTTGAGCACTTACAGGGCTTCCACACAGCTATTTATTTCGCCCTAGTTGACCCTGTTTGCTATGTTGGCACGAAACAGGCAACTGTGGCAGATGTTCTTTCATTTAGTTATAACTTTAAACCAGTGATTCCCAATCTTTTCCAAGTTAAGACACCTTACCATTGCTTATTTGATTTTATGAAACCTGTTCCTTTTTTTCTCCCTAAAAGAAACAAAAGCTTTATGACATATTTATTTTTTTAATAAAACTAAGCAAAAATAAAAGTATGGTAATTCTTTAAAAACTTGTTGTTTTGTTTCCATTTACTATGCCTGAATTCACCACATAGTTGGTGATCTGTGAATGCTGGCTGGCTGGCTATTGGGTGGTATGAACAGATGTGTGATTGAATGACTGAACAGACCTATCAGAACATGCTGACTGCCCCGGATATCCACAGAAAGTACATTAATATCAGCAAATAGCATGAGAAAAACATGAGCCATTGTCCCCTTCAATTCTGTGAAGAAAATATAAAAAGGAATTGTGGACTCTTTGGATTTCAGCAACTTAAGGTCATCTCACTGGTATATGGGAGCCCCTCTGTTAGGACTTTACCCTTCACCATAATGCTTAGAGTTTTGCAATAGCACTGTATATTCTAAATGAGAATAACAATCTAAAGTTTGAAATGGTTATATGCATTTAAAACATACTAAAAGGTATTTGGTAACTTCTACCAGCATGACTATAATTTACATCATTTTAAGAAAGCTGGAATTTATTGTTCATTTAAACTTTGGCTAAGATTTCTAGGAAGCTGGGCACAATGGCACCCCCTATAATCTCAGTTGCTTGGGAAGCTGAAGCAGGAAGCTCACTTGAACTAGTTTAAGAACAGCTTGGGCAACATAGTGAGACCCTGTTTAAAAAAAAGTTTCTAGGAAAAAAAGCCTGAATTCCTTGAGATAAGACAGACCAATGTTACAATTCTGTAGTTAAGATTCTTTTGTGTCTTAGAATTAAATATTGGGTGCTTTAGGATTAATAATCTAAAACCTGATTGTGTTTTCTGTTACCTGTTTGGTTAAGTAAATGATTATTTAGTGATAAAAATAAGCATTAGGTTCTGAAATAAGAGGAATCTTTATTTTACAACATCTAAAAATGACTAACACCCAGTACCATGCTGTCAGTTTAATGTACTATATCAGAATAGTGTACTGCTAGTTTGAATCAAGGGTTTGTTTCATTTAAGAAAAGATGATTATAAATGTGTCTAGCTCTTTCCTTAGTTGGAATTCAACAAAGGGCATTCCGTACAGCACTTTTCCTGGATTGTAACCCACACTCAATTTTATTGCAAATATTTGATCTTTGAACAACTTGAGCTCTTCGGTTACAACTATACCACAGTCTGGGACAAATCATAACCTTTCACATGCTGTTTCTCATCTCTGAAGTAGACTTTTTTAAAAAAGACTGATAGTAACATTCAAACTTCAAGATCCTTCAATGCAAAAGTCTTCTGTAAAGCGCTTCTTGAAACAACCAGTAGCATTCATTTAAAAATTAAAATCCAGGTACATTTTTCTTAGTAGTTTTGGGTTTCAAAGACCAAGTCTTCTGGTTTATAGATCTGAGTGCTCACTGCAGGCAAGTTAGTGGTGTGCAGTGCGTGGGTGCTTGCTCTCCACCTCCGGAGCTTGCTAGCCTGTGTTCCTCGTGGGCTGTAAGTATGGAAAGGTTTCATCAGCATTGTTGGTCTTGTTTCATTGTTTTAAGTCCTTGAGTATTTTTTGGGAGACTTAACTCCTCTGTAGAACTGTCAGATGGCAGCTCTTTTGAAGCTTTAATCCTACATGAATGGAAGTGTTTGTGTTAGAAATGTTTCACAAACGCCTGCTAAATTCTTCAAGCCAGTGGAGCAGTGCCCAACCATTTTAAGTATGTCAGAATTTCACAGACCTTCATGACAGTACTTGATTGTGACCAAAAGCTACTAGGATCTGGATGCTTCTTTTTAAGCACACTATCACTCAGCACAGCCATATATAGCTACATTGATATGTGGAACATACTTAGTCTGGAGACCTTCAGTTCTCTTGATGTAATGATTCCCATGTGCTTCAGGAGTTCAATTAACCTGGGAACCACTGGGCTTGACTATTTCTATTGGCAAATTCAATAATTAGTTATTTCTCAATTATTCTTCAATCTTAAAATAGTCCTAATTAAATTAAATAGTTGAGAGGGTCATCCACATGTTCAAGAGCTGCTAACCCTTACAATACTTAGCAAATCTCAAGTGTAGGAACTGTCATTTGGTAGGTCCTGTGTTCAGCAGTGGAGCTGTGAAGTACTTCACAGTACACAAAGAAAGGCCTTTTAAACCAATGAGTGACAAGAGAGCACTGAACAGATGCCACTTGACTACATGACAGGCATTCAATAAAAATACATTCCCGTGCACCCATCAGTTTATAAATTGTTTCTTGATCATCAGTGGCAGATTCTGGTCCCCAACTCAGATTTTGCTGACAAATCCCCCTTGAAGTTTATGCATTTTATAGTATTTCGTTCAAGAGCTTGTCATATTTTCTAAGCTGGGTCCAGTTAAATTTAGGGGTAACAACCATAAATTTAATTAATGTTGGTTTCAGTGATTTCAGCCAGTTGAACCCAGTGTTTGAATTTCAATTCTACCACTTAAAAATGTGGTTGGATTTCTTCTAACTGCAAATTTCTTCCAATAGGACTATAGATTTTACGGCTACAATTTTCTAAAGCTACAGTTTTAGTTAGCTTATAGGCATGTGCAAGTCAGTGCTCGACAGGAGTGGGATTGCAGATTTTGTGAATCATTACTCAATTTTTGATAAATTACTGTCATTTATCAGAAAGTGCAGCTAAGTTACAGCCTGTCCAAGAAAACTCTTTACACAATTTTAGTACTTGGCTTGCAGACAAATTGAGAGAAAGCATGTAAAACAGCACAACGTCTGGCTCATAGGATACAATCAGATTTTATCCCATGGTGGCAGGAAGAGTAGGGTAGTAAACTGAATATGGCTCACAAAGATGTCCAGAGCCTGTGTTGGGATCCTGTGTTACCTCATGGCAAAAGGGCTTTACATATGTGATTAAGTTAATCATCTCGAGGCAGGAGATGACAGGTCCATTTTCTTTTTGGCATAGTAAAATATCCAAGACTAATTTCTAAAGAAAATATATTTATTTAGCTTAAGATTCTGGTGTCTGGAAGGTTTAAGATCAGGCAACTGCCTCTGATCTGGCAAAGGCCTCTTGCTTTGTCATGTGGTGGCAAAAGCAAAAAGACAAGAGGACTTGTGCAAAGAGAAGAGGGGCCAAACTCCCACCAGAATTAACCGTCTCCATGGAAAAAGCATGGATCCATTCACAAGGGCTCCATCTTGGTATCCTCACACCTTTCAACACTGCCACATTGAGGACCAAGCCTCAAAATGAGTTCTGGTGGGAAAATCATTCAAATTGCAGCAGGGGATTATCCCATGGGGCCCAGTGTCGCCACAAGGGCGCTTATGAGCTGAGATTGGGAGATGCTACACTGCTGGCTTCAGAGAGGGATGAGGCCACTAGCCAAGGAATGCAAGTGGCCTCCAAAAGCCATAAAAGTAAGGCAACAGATTATGCCTGAGCCTGGAAGGAGCACAGTCCTGCCAGCCCCTTTGTTGGAGGACTCCAGCCTCCAGAACTGTGAGAAAATAAATCCATGGTGTTGTAAGACTCAAATTTGTGGTAGTTTGTAATAGCCATAGTAGGAGCTAATCCAAAGGGGGCTGGGATTGTGGCTCAGTGGTAGAGTGCTCCCCTAGCATGTATGAGGTCCTGGGTTCAACCCTAAGCACCACATAAAAATAAAGTTATTGTGTCCAACTACAAGTAAAAAATAAATACAATAGAAGCTAATCCAAGTAATAGGAATCCTATTATATTGGAGGATTATCAGGAGACTTCTAATATAAAGTCATAATAATAATTTAAAAAAAGCACTACCAATGTGTAAATTTCCCAATGCTTGTTGGGAAGGTGAAAGGGTCTGTGAAGTCCCAAGGGAGTAGTATACCAGTGGCTCTGGGCCATGTACTTACCATCACAAGAACCTGCTGCTTTCTACACTGTATGCCACTTTCATTCAGTCCAGAAAATTGAACCCAAAGTGTCTCTGATTTGTTGTGACTCGAGATGTCCAGGTGCTGCTTTTCCTCCCTCTTTCCACTGCAGCAGTGCTCCCGACTACAGGAAAGCATTCTTGCTTTTTAAAATCTGATTTCTCTTCCCTCTATGACCTACATTAGACCATGTTCAGTATGGGAAGAAACTTGAAAGCCTCTAGGAAGCGGTGCCTTGGTGGCTGTTGCTGTTTGTGAAGCCATGCCACACCACTATGGCAGCAGAGGAGCGGGAGACTGCTGTGAGCAGGTTCCTGCCTCTGCCCTGGCACACCCTCCAGCTGAAGGGCAATCCTGGCCCTACTGTTCTGGTTCAACAGAAACCTCCCATCCAGAGCCAGAGTGGATGGAAACCAAGTGGCTCCAGTGTGGCCAGTGGTCAGTCTCAGTAGGGTTCAAGCTCTCTGTCACAGAATAGCCACAGACCCAAAGGAGCCAATAGGGGCAAGGGGTCACTTATCATGATTCTTAACCCCATTTTTCAAGAGTTAGAGTTGTCTGGATAGAGCTGGGGCTTCCCAAGTCTATGGAGCAGGGAGTTTTCTCAGGAGACAAAGGGAGAAAATAGGTTGGACAGGGTAGAACAAACATTCAGAATCAGGACTATGTGCTTACCAAGCTCAGGACCAAGTCAAATCCAACAAGGTCAGTCTGGCTTTGTGGAAGCAAGAGATCAGGAGAGAGATAGGTTTTGTTTTCTCCTCTCTCCAGAAATGGGCATCTGGTGAGCAAAGAGTTAGAAAGACGGGACAGATGTGCCTATTTTGTAGAGTCACCACAGGGCCTCGGGAAGGCTGAAGAGGAGGCAATGATGGCTGTTTGGTGGTGATGATGTGGTCCTTTGTATTGGTGGTGACTGATGTTGATGGTGTAGGGCTGGTGTTCATGGTCAGGGTAGCCGTGTGGGTCATAGTGGTGGTGATGGTCATGATGGTATTGCTGCTACTGGTAGTGATGGTAGTGGGGAGGGAAGGAACTACAACTCCTAGGGCTGATCTTGAGAAAAGGGGATAGTAAATCTTTTATTGTCCCAGTTCTGCTATAGAGACTCCTATGGGAGAAAGGAAGTAGACAAATTTTGACCTTGAGCCTTGCCTAAAAAATTCCACCAGGAAACTTTGGAGTCAAAACAGAAAAACAGTCCAATCAAAATCTCCTATTGATTGATTGTATTTTGCTTAGGAAGGCGTGTTAATGGGCTTCTTGATTTTGAAAGTGACTTTTTTGTTCATCACCTCCAGATTTATGGACCAGGTCAGGTCAAGCTCATCCAGCTCCTGGAGTGCTCTTCACTTGTGTGTTGAGTGGTACCTGGAGAAGTCTGGTGCCCGGACAGCAGCTAGACTGAGGGTCCTGACACAACATAGTTGCCTGTCGTGGTCTGAGAATCTGGGCTGGACTACAAGTTCAGCAAAGATCTAAGAAGGCAGGAGTCTTTCTGAAGGGACAGCATCCCTCTCAACATCATGAAGACAGGCCAGCCCAACACTGGCCAGCAATGGGCAGCAGCTAAGAGCTCAGGAAAGGCATTGTCTGATACCTCAGAGCTAAACTCTTTCCAGTGCTGAGCTGTCCTTGGCCTGTGTTATCCACAGATCTTTGTGAAGTCTTGCGACAGCCTGGTGTCTTTGGTGCATTAAGGAATGCCTGAGAGGGGTTATTGACTTCTCCTGGGGTCCTGTGGAGAGGGACCAGACTGAGCCTGCAGATGACAGTGAACTCACCCAGGAGAGGGAATCAGGCATCCACTAGGGAAATAAAACAAAGCCTGCTCTGGGGTGAATGTGTCCTCTGTCTCCCAAATTCATGTTGAAACCCAATCCCCATTATGTTGGCGTTTGGATGTGACCAAGTCCTGAGGGCAGAGCTCTCACTAGTGGGATTAGGATCTTCATGATCTTCATAAAGGAACACTACCTGTCCCTGCCAGGTGAGGACACCGTGAGAAGACACTGTCCTGTGACTTGGAAGAGGGCCCTCTCTGAATCTGTGGGAGCCTGGATCTTGGACTTCCCAGCCTCTACGCTGTGAGGTTCGGCTCTCTGTTGTTTATAGGTCACCCATGCTATGCTGGGTGAACAGACCAAGGTGAGTACCTTCTATAAAAATCTGAAGCATTATACTGGCCTTCCCATGAACAAGTGGGAGAGAAGGAGTCAACCTCCTCCATGGGGAGAACGTTGTGGAGAGGAGCCCTGCAAAGCTGGAGAACTTGGAGATACTCAGGTATTGTGATAATACTTACTGACACTTAATAAGTCTGAATTGACACCTGCTAAATATGAACCATGGACTAGGCTCTGTGCCAAAAACTCTTGAGCCTTATCTCAGTTGTCTTATCTCAATTTACAATTAAGAAAATAAAGTATATAATTATTTTAATCCAGAGAATATAATCAGTACAGAGCTCTACTTAAACCTAAGCCTGGGGCTGGGGATGTGACTCAAGCGGTAGCGCGCTCACCTGGCATGAGTGCGGCCCAGGTTCGATCCTCAGCACCACATATAAACGAAGATGTTGTATCTGCAGAAAACTAAAAAATAAATGTTAAAAAATAAAAAAAAAAAAACCTAAGCCTGTGAACTTCCAAGTTCACACTCAAAATCATTGGACTCTGTTGTATACGTTGCAATATTTACAAATTTTAGGGGCATGAACCTCACTGTATGCATATTTATGTGAGTAGTTTTCTTCTGTTTATTAAGTATACACAAAGTTAAGGGGGGGAACGTGAAAAAAGTAGAAGAGGAACCCCTAGGGTGGGAGTGGGGGTGGGGCAGGGGAGTGGGAGGGGATGTCCTGGGGGTGAAATGATTAAGTGGTTATGTGCATGTGCAGATATGCCACAGTGATACCCACCATTCTATATAATTAATATTACAAATAAAAAATTGTCAGGGTACCAAATACTTTAAAACAAATTCATTATTTTTAATTTAAATAATAAAAAGTATACAGAAAATATCACTAAAATAATAATAGTAATGAAAATATATCATAAGGACACATCTAAACAGAAGCAGTCTATCATTGGCTGAGCTTACCAATGCACAATACTCAGTTTTCATTTTTAACCTCTTTGGGCAAAAATTTCTGTTAAAATTCAATTTGCAAATATTCACATTTCCAGTTTCAATCAGTGATTCTTAAAAATGAGTAGGAAGGTGTTATATTCTCATTAAGATATAAGGAAATTTCACTGAGACTCCTCAATGAGATGGTTTTCAGAAAGAATAAAACAAAATTCTAGTTCCCAGTGTTTATAAGAATGCAGATGTGAACATTTTTTGTGATACACATATTTTTCTTAGAAAAAGAATCATATAAAATAGAAACACTTAAAAATATTCTTTTTCAAAATACTCTCTGTACCAGGATCTTGTGAAATACGTAAGCATTTCTCATTCATTGTTTCAAAATGTCCCTTTACCTTGAAAAGTCAGTTTATGTATTTTTTTTCCCCTGAAAGTATCTTATAGGTCACTAGAGTTAGCTATTTGTCCTCAGAAAAGAAGGTCAGCAACTTTGAAACAAGGGTGTTTTCACATTATAAAAAAATATATAACTCATCTTTAAATTCACCATTTTTTCCAGAACTTTGTCATGAGAGCAGTGAACCTAGCTTTTCAATAAAGATCACTGTGGTTATAAGCACCCTCCATAATTTTATACAAATTAAACTCTATTGGACAGGGGCTGGCATACATTTCCTGTAATAGGCTTGAGAGTCAGCGTTTAGGGTGGTTTTGTTTTATTTTGTTTTGTTTTGGTACCAGTGATTGAACTCAGGGGCACTCAGCCACTAAGCCACACTCCCAGCCCTATTTTGTATTTTATTACTGATTTTTTAGCACCCCACTTTTGCTGAGGCTAGTTTTGAACTTGTGATCCTCCTGTCTCAGCCTCCTGAGCTGCTGGAATTACAGACATGAGCACCACTCCCAGTAGTGTTTGTTTATGTTTTGAGGAGTGGAATCTCCTCACCTGTACTAGTCAACAGCTCTTTCAGTCACTGTTGTCTGGAAACAGCCACAGATGAGTGAACCTGACTGTTCAAATAAAACTATCTACAGAATCGGGCAGCAGAGCAGATATGGCCCAAGGGCCATTGTTTGCACACCCCTAACTTCAGGTGACACTATCCTAAATCCACTCAACCAAGCACAAATAAACTGCAGCTGGGAAAAGAGTGGGATGCCCCCCTCTGCTCTGGGCACCCCTCTGTTCCTGAGGGCACCATGCCTGCTGTACATGATATGTGCCCACCCAACAGAAAGACCTATGGAGGGTGCCAGCATCATTGAACCTAAAAGCTGGGGGAAACTTAACATTTTTTATTATGTTTTTTAAAGATAACAATGAATGTAAGCTAGCACAGTGGTGCAGCCCATAATCCAAGCAACTTGGGAGGCTGAGGCCAGGAGGACCCAGACCAGCCTGGGCAACTCAGTAAGATCCTGTCTCAAAATTAAAAATAAAAAAGGGCTGAGGAGGTGGCTCAGTGGTAGAGTACTGGGTTGGATCCCACCCTGAGGAGGGGTTTCAGTGTTTTCTCCTTCCCAGCTGATCCTGTGCACACTCCACTTGAGAGATACTGGCTTGAAGCTCCTGCCTCTGGCTAGAGAAGCAGTCATTGGGGTAAAAGTGAAGGAATGGACATGTGGGAACTCTCTTGTCCCTGACACTAGTGCTGTGGTTTCAACATGGTGTCTCCCACAGCTTATGTGCTGGAAGTTGGGTCCTCAGTGAAAGGGTATTGAATGGTGGTTATAAGACTTTAAGAAGTGGGGCCCGGTGGAAGCTGACTGTGTGCTGACCACCTTTGTGGAGGGATTAGGGCTGGGCTTGCAGAGAAGACTGAGTCTCAGAGGAGAGTGTCATTTCCTGTGAGGGAGGGCTGACATGACAGCATGAGCCAACCCTCTCCATTGTCTCACCATATGACTTTTCTGTGTGTGCTACTCATCACTCTCCTGGGCATTCCTGCCATGTGATATAGCCAGAGGCCCTTACTTACCCTAAGCGGAACAGAGAGGCCACCCACTCTGGGACTTACTGACTCCACAATTGTGAGCTACATAAACCTCTTTTCCTTATAAAAGTACCAAGTGTTAGTTATTTTGTTGCAGCAACACAGAGCAGACTAAGAGAATAAACCAGCTTTCAGATGTGGGGACTGATATGATGTCTGCCTTCAGGGTGAAGCTCAGGGTTTCAGAGATGAACCAACGGAAGAAGAAACAGCACAGGGCTTGTGGCTCCCAGTCAGATTTCTAGTCACTGTCCAGGCAAAGTCCACGTGCTCTGACCACACCACACCATCATCATTTCCTGCAGGTATGCCTTTATAATGAGACCATGAGCCCCTTAAGGGATCTTTGTATCCTTGGTGTTTTTCAGAAGCAAGGTTTTTTCAGAAACAATCAATAATGTTTCTTTAGAGAGTGACGCAGAGGCCTCAGCAAGGAGCAGACTACTAAAGACTGTTTTTTATTTTTTTTAATATTTTTTTAGTTGTCAACAGACCTTTATTATGTGCAGTGCTGAGAATCGAACCCAGTTCCTCAAGCATGCGAGGCAAGTGCTCTACCACTGAGCTACAACCCCAGGCCCTAAAGAGTGTTCTTAAGGAGGAAGATTAACTTCAGAGTTAAGATTAACCAGACATGTGACATCGTAAGGCAGCATATGTCCCCAAAGCATCACTGTGCTGGCTCAGCAAAGTGGGGGGGGGGCTCTCACTCCCAGGACACATGTCGCATGAGGCAGTACAGACACTGGCCTTAGTTGTGTTTCACAGACGGGCAGAGTGGCAACAATCCGGTTGACTTGATCAAGACGGGCTGCCAAACTGGAAGGTTCTGATAGAGCAAGGCCCTTGGTGCCAAATGATGTGGTTTGTTTAGACTTACTGACCTGGAGAACGCACAGTTCCTTTCACTTGGGGCCATGTGATCATCACCTATGTTGATAAAGTGCAGAAACCCTGACCATGTGGAGACATCACTGGCTGGTGAGGTGACCTGAGCAGCAGGACTCCCCAAGGACAGGCTGGCCTGTCTGTCTTCTTCACTTCACATTTGCTGGAGTCTGTCCATGTGTCTCAAGTGTTGTTGAATCTGGACACTATTTGTCAATTAGGATGCCTTTAATCACATGAGGTTTTCAGACCCTTAGACACGGGCTTAGGCATTATTTCTCTCTCAATTCCTACTGAATCAACATGTTCAGCTCTTTGCAGGACAAGGAAATCGACCACACAGGGTGAATAAAAGTGTTTGTAGAGAAGAATGTGAAAGTGGAAAATTACTGTTATTTTTCAAGCAGCAAAGAACTCTGCTTAGAGAAATCTTCAATTCTAGTCCCAGGTTTTCTGAGAGCTTTAACCAAGTCACTTAACCCCTCTGGGTCTGTACCATGAGTGCTCAGATCTCCACTGGCCTTCCACACCACAATTCTAAGAAAATTTAAGATATAGGGAACCTGTAGCTTGGTCTGATACTGTGGAAGACCTTGACCTTAGAGACACAATGAGCTTCGTTCAGTCATCTGATTCAGGACTGAGTGACTCCAAAAAGGGTCTCAAAAGATAGAAGACAGCAATCAAGCTGAAATCCAAGACTGCTTGCACTTGTCACCCTGACTCCCCAGGACTCCGACACATGTGCTGCCTGTAATAAGACCATCCCTCCCTGGGAGGCAGCTACTCTGTGTCTTGAGCTCCAGAGTTCTGACAGGATTATTTTCTCTCTCAGGTTTTCTTCTCCCCACCTCCTCCTCCCTCTACATAGAATATCAGAGGCTGTGTTTTGTCCAGGGCAGAAACAAAGGCCTTCCCTGAAACCTGGGGAAGGGACCCCAGCCCAAAGCTAGCTGGGCCCTCTGCAGTGACTCACTCTTTACTAACTTCCTCCCCTGTGAGCGCCCTGGGCACAGTCCTGCCTGGAAAGACCTCTGGATTTTCCCCTGAGGTTCCTGATGCAGTGGGAGACCCATGGCCTGTGAGCTCACATCTGTACTCTGTACTCACCGTGTGCAGCAGAGTCCGCCCCACTCAGCTTCCTGAGCGAGCAGAGTGGCTGTCCACGCCCTGGTGATGGGCAGTTCCTGTCCTCCTTGCCCTCCATGACCAGGCTGCTCTACTCAGCTGCACATGAAGTTGCTCTGGGGCTGGTGCCGGGGCTGTTTCCAATGAGCCATGTCTCCTTCCTGCAGCCCCAGAGGGACCCCCACTCTAGGTCACTCTACCACTAGCTGAACCCTGCCTAGTAGAGATTTTGCCTACAGCAAGTTAACGCTTCACACACCCACTAGCCACATACCTGGTGCATTTGAAAAGTAGATGCTGAAAGTCATTTTATGGCTATTTCAGTTTACCAATGGCAAATTTCCTTTCAAATGAAACATACATGTGCTTTATTTAACATGGACAGATTGCACTCCCAGGAGGAGCGGAGGTGATGTGCATTATTTACTCTTCTTTGGCAGAGGACTGGAGGTAACCAGAGACTACCCTTGGAATGCAGACGTCTGGAAGGCATCTACTTCCATCCATGCCTTAACACTGTCCTAGTGGCTGACCGCTCTTATCAGTCCATCATCACCAGAGCCCAGCAACCCACACTGCGGGGGCTGAGGCAGACGTGCCTGCTAGGACAGGTTCCTTCCTAGAAACTGAGGTCTGTTCCACACAGGAGGGGACTGGGAATGTCACATGCCCTGGGAAGTATCTGTCCAGAAGTCTTTTTCTTTCTAATTCGCCATTAGAACATTAGTCAGGACAGTTGTTTGAATCATATGTATGTGCTGTCTTCTAGGGCAGAAGTCCATCCTAAGGGGAGATGCCTTCCCTGAACTGTCCCCTAAGCTCCATCTTGCAGAGCGCATACTGAATCCTGGCTGTGTGAAAGGTGACCACGCTAACCAGGAGTGCTCTCCAGGGCTAGCACTTCAAATTCATCCTAGCTGAAACTATGATGTGCAAGGACACAGGAAAAGAGCTTTGTGTGAGAGTTATAAATATATAAATAAAACAAATATATTTTATTTTGTATATTTTATTTGTTTATTTATTTATTTTTGGTACTGGGAATTGAACCCAGAGGGATTTTGCCACTGAGTCACATCCCAAGCTCTTTTTATTTTTTTGTTTTGAGACAAGGTCTTAACTAATTTGCTTAGGGGCCTTGCTAAGTTGCTGAGGTTATCCTTAAACTTGTGATCTTCCTGTCTCAGCCCGCTCTGAGTTTCTGGGATTAGAGGTATGTACCACCATGCCCAGCTCATATCTAATTATTTATACTGCAATGTGTAATTTTTCAAGATATCTATTTCTTTACTAACACATGCACAAATAGAGAATGCAGAAGTTACAAAAGAATATTCAGGATTCCCTGGCCAAGGCAAAAATGGTTTTCAGCTTCTGATAGGTCCTTCCAAAAATAATGTATAACTTTCAAAGACGACAGCATATGAAACACACAGTTCTTGCATCTTGCTCTTTTTCACTTGACAGTTTACCTTGGAGCTCAACTTCGTTCCTTTTAGTGGCTGCAAAGTACTTTCTCATGTGAATGTTCCATAATTTCTTCACCCTCCTACTGATGAACTTTGGGATTTTTGATAATGTATTGCTACTACGCCCTGTTATGGGAGTTTCTTTGTACCTACACCTTAATGCCTACGTAACATTATTTCTATAGATTATATTTCCAGAAGTGGGGCTGTTGGCTTGAAGGGAAGTCTGGGTACACGCTGTAATGTTGCCCATCTTAGAGGCTGAGCCAAGCTACCAGCCTTCCAACACCTCCCACCCTAGTGAAAGAGCCAGAGGACTGTGGTCTCCTAGTCAACCTCTTTGCTCTGTTTGTCTTTGTGGCATTCCTTTAAAAATGGAGAAGTACATCAGAATGTGACACAATTATCATTCAGTTCTTAATATTGCTTGTCACTAGCAGAAATTCTTTTGCTCTTTGTTTATTTATTTTCTCCCCTACCTGGCCACCACTAACTAGAAGGTAGGTTGTGGGAAGGCAGGAAGCATGACCAGCAGTCCTGTTCACCCAGAACCTTGAAGGAGAGAACTCCTGTTGAATGACTGTTGAATGTTGAACTCCTGTTGAATGAGCGTCTGTTGAATGACTTGTTGGATGCCAATGTACCTCTGGTACCAAGGATGTTTGCCCTGGAAGAATGCTCCAGGGCCCTCCAAGAAAGGCACAAAGCTGGGGGTTCAGAGGACTTTCTAATCGATTCTGGAAATGTTCTACAGGCCTTGGAGGGAAAACAAGGCCCTCATCAACTTCAAGGAAAACTAATGGGGCTGGTGGGAAAGATACAGTCCTCTGATTTGGCCTGGAGGAAAATAAATTGGATTATCCTTGCCTCTGAGCGAACCATGGGCCAAAGCAAAATATAAAGAATATTTGTCAAGTGGTTGGAAGAACATTTTTTAATGAACAGTGCAGCAGAGGTCTTTGAGCCTGTGCAGCCTATGTTTTGAGGAAGTTCTGTGAGGCAGGAGTGATTCACTGAACACAGGTAGTAAAAAGGCGTGTTTGCTGAAAGGGTGTTTCTAAATCCTCAGAGGGCTATCCAGCCAGGCCGAAGGTGTGGCCGGCAGGTTGGGCTGGGCCTCGTTCATTGGATTCAGCTGTGTGGGAAACTTCATCGATGACTCTTGGCATAAACATTTCATGCCACGATTCCCTGGCTTGGCACCAGGAAGACGTGACAATGACATTCGAGCTTTCTAGACGTTATATATCCTGGGAGACCCAGAGGACGCTGAGTGAAATTTCCCCTGGAAACTCTTCTCCGTCTTGATTCCTTAGGTGTAGGAAGGAGGATGTCTCTTCTCTGACAACATGTGAGCGTTTCTCAAGAAGTCTGAGGCTCAGTTTCTTGCATCTAGGTTTTAGGCACCAGTGCCAGGCCAAGGGGTAGCTTTGGGACCTCAGACCCCTTTTCCACATGAAGGTCGCCTCCCCCAGTTTCTTAATACAGATGATGACTGTTTTCTCAAGCTTATGTAAAAGTGCCTGAAAGAGCAGCTCTGGAGTGGCCCTGCACTTCCAGGTGGACTGTGGTTCCTATACACTCCTGCTGAGAACCCTAAGGCCCTCTGGGCATGGTTGTTGGAATCCAAAGGCCTGGGGGGAGCTGCCATCACAGGCCTGTCAGCCCTGGCCAGACACCCCATCTCAGCAGCCCAGGGACCTGAGTGAACTTCTGACCCTGGAAGAATGTGGCAGGACTGGGTAATCCTGTGTGGACAGACCCGCAGCACCAGGCTCAAGAGAACCTCTCAGAGACTGCCAAGTGGTCTTTTCTCAGGCCCCAGTTCGATGAGTAGGAACTTGCAAATGTTAACACTTGGCAGAAGGCGGGACCCTCACTCTTGGCTTTACCCAGCTCTGGCCTCTCCAGACTTGGGCACTTGAACAGGTTTCACCAAAGCTGGGAAGAAAACAGTGCAGTGCGAGTCACCTGAGCGGCTTTCTGAGTCACCTGATCTCGAGGATATGAGCACCCAAACTGATCCATAGAGTTCTGATGCTCCTTCTTTCCATAGCATATATGTTTCAGACCTTTTGTAAAATAGTCTTCAAAGAAAAATGAATGACATATTTGTATTTGAGAAATGTACTAGATTTTGAAATAAGGTAAGGCTAGGATCCTGCTCCATTTAAGATTCCCAACATATTTCTCTATAGGTTATCAAACATCTGGCTGCCTTAGGTTTCTGCCCCCAAATCACTTACGTAGCTGTGGGGGAAGGTGGAACCCATCGGGTGCTTCCCAGTAGGTGGAACGGGCAGGCTGCCGAGTACCTCCGGGATTGCTCCAGAAACAGCATGTCCTGCGGTCATCTTGCTGAGCGTGGTTTAGAGCCTTCACAGAGTCTGTCCTTCTGATGATCCGCCACGGGAACCTGTGTATCAGCCAGGTTGGTGCCTCGGGGCTTCTCTCAAGTCTCCAAGTCCTCCACGTAACTGTCCTGTGCAGGACCTACAGACAGACAGCCTGGCTGCCTGCATCCTGGCCCTGCAGCAAAGTTGCCCTAGAAAAGCCAGTACAGGGTGCCAATCAGGAGATGGAAGGCTCCTCACTGAGGGGCAGAGGAGAACCCAGCTCATAAAGTCCCAGCCAGGCAGGCCTGCTCTAGGCCCCCAAGGCTAGCAGAAAGCAGCCAGGATGTATGTATTCGCTCGTATGGTATTTATCGAGCCCCTACTATGCACCAGGCACCCAGGTATATAGCAGCTGAGAATCGCCGGCACTTCTGCTGCAAAAGGCTGGCCCTCGTAACTCTAATACAGGCCCAGGGCCCTTGGGAAACTAAAGTGCCAGCACTCAGCCAGTGGTGCATTTTAAAAATTTTTTTAATTTATTCTTTTTAGTTATACATGGCAGTAGGATGTATTTTGACATATTATACATACATGGAGTATAACTTCCCACACATGATGTAGGGTTATACTGGTTGTGCATTTTATATGAACATAGGAAAGTTATGTCTGATTCGTTCCACTGTCTTTCCTGTTCCTATCCCCCTCCTTTCCCTTCATTCCTCTTTGTCTAATCCAGTGAACTTCTTTCTATTCCACTCCCCTGCTTATTGTGTTAGCATCTGAATATCAGAGAGAACATTCAACCTTTGGTTTTGGGGGACTGGCTTATTTCATTTAGCATGATAGTCTCTAGTTCCATTCATTTACCAGCAAATGCCATAATTCCATTCTTCTTTATGACCGAGTAATGTTCCCTTGTGTATGTATACCACATTTTCTTCATCCATTCATCTGCTGAAGGGCACCTAGGTTGGTTCTGTAGTTTAGCTCTTGTGACCTGAGCTGCTATGAGCACTGATGTGGCTGCATCAGTGCTGCATTTTGTGCACTGATGGTTTTATTTCCTTTGTCAAGCTTGCAAGACACCCCGGGAGAAAGTGCCATCCAAGAGAAGGGAAGCCGCCCAGTCTGAGAGCGGAGGAACATGAACCAGGCCCCAAGAGTGCTGTCCGGGCCTATGGCTAGCAGGCTTGCTGCATCCGGTGCCCAGTCCTACACCAACAAAGCAGGGATGGTGTGTGAATCAGCTGGCAGTGTTGGCCTTTGGAAAGTCCCTGCTGCATGGAAGGACAGGCAGAGGGGACCACGTGCCACCTGCCCCTGTGGCTCCTGTGCAGCTAGTGTACAAACAGGACAGCCCTCAGCCTGACACCCTAGAGCTGTGCAGGGGCCCGCACCCTGGAGCCAGGTGGCCTGGCCAGGAGACCCCGGCAGGCTTTGGGAGAGAGGGAGCCCTTTCCTCTGGCTCCTTATTCAGATCCCTCCCAGGGACAGATGACTCAGCAGCGTGGGCAAGTGGTTCCCAGGGCTGGTGAGTTTCATTCACACTGGAGGGAACAAAAAGTCATCCCTGAGAGGCATTTATTTTCTGAGAGGCCGTGGGCAGCCAGCAGCTGTGGGCACTGGTCCAGGACCTGGGGTGGAAGTCTGAGTGACCCGGCAAGTTAAGTGATAGGATGTCGCGCCAGGCAGGAACAGGAGATGCTGGGGTTGTGCCGGGGCGCTGCTGGGCACTGGGGAGAGGCAGAGCTCAGTGGTTACTTTTCTATCTCCCCTTTTGCTCAGTGTTGTTCTTCACTTGGGAAAGGACTCGATATTCTGATGAGATGATTTATAAACAGTAAAGCAACTTGAAAACTAAGGGGGTGGGGGCTGGGTTGTGGCTCAGTGGTAGAGCACTTGCCTGCCATGTGTGAGGCACTGGGTTCGATTCTCAGCACTGTTTATAAATAAAGATCCATTGACAACTAAAATATATATTTTTAAAATTTAAAAAAAAACTGCCGAGGGTGCAACCAAGCCACGCTGTCATTCAGTTGCAAAGGTGGATGTAACCCAAGGTAGACCGAAAGAGTGTCGAAGATCCACCAGGGCAAGAGGGGATACTCCCAGGCCTCCCAGGACCTACAGAAAGACCGAATGAACAGCTTACTGTAAGGAAGTCCATGTACCTCGTACAGGAGAATGGCTTGGGTCACACTAGTGATAAACCAGGAGCTGGGCTCTTGCTGCTTGTGACTGGTGCCCACCGGTCCCCCCTCCCTGCCTGCTTTTGATCATGATTAATAGGTTTTGTTTGTTTAAGTAAAAAGGACACCTTTTGACCTCCCTGACCTCTGAAGTGCTCCAAGTGTGTCACATGCCCGAGTGACTGGAAGGCAAGGAGATGGACAGACCTCCAGGGAGATAAGTCTCACTACTTCCTAGTCACAGGGCTTTGTTTCAGGGATTATCAACACCCAGGGAGGGAGGGAGTGGGCAGGCAAGTGACCTGGCAGGAATGCGGGTGACAGGCAGCGCTCTGGGCTGGTTCCACAGTCAGCAGCCTCCACTGTGGGAAACCTGGCTCTCTGGAAGACCCAGGAGGCCTGGGCGGTCAGGTGCTGCGCAGCTCCTATGACCAGGTGACTGTAAGGACAGCTTCCTGAGGAGTTCCAGGGTTAGTAGGGCAGGAGCCAAATTCACACTGCTGCCTTCTCCTCATGGGTCCGTCCAGGCTGCTCGGATCCTGGAGCCTCTACAGAACGCCATCCCTGCGGCCCATGCCCCCAGGAACCATGTCTGCCCTGGATTCCCAGAACCCTTACTAGATGATGATGAATCCTGATTTCTGTTCCAGTGGTCATAGAGCTGAAAGGACGGGCTAGGGCATTGTCCATTAAGCTGATCTGTTCACCACTCAATTTATGAATAAACAGGAGCAGCTATGAGTTCCCCCTGGGGTTATTCCCACCACAAAGTGAAACTTTAAGAACAAAGAGTCCACCAGGCACTGTGGCCCACACCTGTAATCCCACAGCTCGGGAGGCTGAGGCAGGAGGATTTCGAATTCAAAGCCAGCCTCAGCAACTTAACAAAACCCTGTCTCAAAATAAAAAACAAAAAGGGCTGGGGACGTGGCTCAGTGGTTAAGCACCCCTTGTTCAATCTTATTTATTTTTTAAATAAATAAATAAAACAAGGAGTCTTGGAAATGGCAGAGGATGCCCAGCTGGCCAAGGTGTACAAAGCCTGCAGGGAGGGAGCAGCCTTCCGCCCAGCACACCACGCCTGATGATTGTGGCCTCCTCAGCATGTCCTTCACATGCGTCTCTGCAGTGGGATGAGGCCCAGGTGGGGCGTGAGTCCACTGTGTGGCTTTGAGTTGGCAATCTCTGTCCCTCTGCTGTCTTTAAAGACAGGTCTTACAGATGGAGCTGATAGCACAAGGCGTCTTGAGCTGTCTGATGCAGGCAGCAGGTTTATTTGTGGACCTATTACATAGACCTAAGGGACTGCATTAGCTGAGTGACTGATGAGCAGGCAGGGCATGAAAGGGGTAGAAGTCACCACCATGTCGCGTTGTTGGTGCTAACACTGGCTTTTCCTGGTGAATTTCCCTCTGCCCCCCAAAAGTAGCATCAGCACAGCTTACCACGGGATTCATTAAAAAAAAAAAACCTGAATTACAAGAAGGCAAGGCAAGACAGTCATCCCTGCAGAAGCCAGGAATGGGGACATGGAGGGCGTCACATTATTATTATACTTCAGGTATGTTTGAAAGCATTCAAATAAATGCTTTAAAAAAGCTTTAAAATGCATTTGAAATGATAGACAATTCCTTTATTCAACTTCACTAGAATTAAGAATTGCAGTCCTTCTTCAGCTACTATGAAGAATGATCATTAACTGAGGGTTGGGAAGATGTCCAGGGACCAGGTCTCTATGCGTGTGGTTGTGAAGATGCACAGCAGCCCAGCAAGAGCAGGACAATTACCCCATTGACAGGTGTGACCCAGGGAGGCTCAGGGAGCCATTTGTCTAGTAAGATAAGTTAAGAGTGGGACCCAAAAGAACCACAGCTTCCCGAAACCCTGTGCTACCGAAGCTTACAGAGGGTGATCCCTCAGATCAGGGGGTCCCAAGCTCAGCTGGGCACGAGAGTGACCTGAACTCAGATCTTGAGGTCCCTCTGCTCGAGGGGGCCAGGTGAGGCTGGGGAAAGCTGGGTCTTACCCTCAGGCAGTTATTATGGGGAGGAAAATTTAGGAAACTCACCAATTTGTCTGGATTTCTGGCTCTTGCACACCCCTGCTGAAGGAAAAATTTGCTCCTCCAAAGCGCCCCACTCTGTAGAGGCTGTCATTTAGAAGGTTTTTTTTGCTCCTGGGTGATATGAAATGTCACAGCACAATCCTGCTTCTTTACCTTCGAATTTGTGTACTTCGGGGGCGTTGCCACTGTTGGGAGAGGAGGCCCCCGAGAGCGCCCAACATCTGCTGTGGGACAGTCACCAAAGGGTGGCAAAGGCTGCCAGGGAGGGCGGGGAAGCCCTCCGTCCTTCCCCTAACAGTTTCTTCTAGAGCAGCAGCACCACTCCCTGTGGGTGTGGATTTGATCTTTGAGCACTGTGAAGTCAGAGAATCAAATAAATCTCTTTGAAAGAGAACATCATGCTCTTGGTTCCTGCGGAGGATTTTAATCCAGTCATCAATTCTAGGTGTTAAAGGCCAATTTCTCTATCTGTACTTTCTTCCTCGCTGCCTCTTCCTTACCTGGCTTGGTGGGTTGAATGGAAGTCGGGGTCAGGACCAGGCCAGAAAGAACAACAGCTGATGAGATTGTCAAGGGTCAGAAACTGAAGCCTTTTCTCAAAAAGGTTCGAGTTCCAGAAAACCATGAAATTCCAGCGCTCTTTGGAGATTCTGGAGTCCAAAGAGGGCTGAACTATCTCAGCCTCATCTCAGGCGTCAGATCGTGAAAATCTACAAAGAGGAGCACACCACACACACCCCACCTGTGAAGACCACGGCATCTCAGTGGCTCCGGGCCTTCACAGGAACCATTTGTCCTGCTCAGGACCAACTTCAGCCAGGAAGGTACCCAGAGCCACGGAATGGCTGCACGTGGTCATAGGATAAGATGATCTTGTAAGTAAACTTTCCACCTATTCTGAAGGAAGCATTTCTAAACTGCTATCTACTAACCTGTTCCAGTAAACAGATGCTAAACACAATTCACCCTTTCCTAGTAACAGGGTATCACTCTTAAGCTTCAGTTTTCCCATCTATAAAATGGAGAAGTCAACAGCCCTGACCTCAAAATGTTGTCAAGATGGAATCAGACATGACAGACGACGTGCTCAGCCCACACCTCACCCACGCTAGCTCTGAATTGACACAGCAACTACCAGGATGCCATGGAGGCCCTAGCAGGTCAAGCCACCGGAGATGTTGGCAGGCAGGAGCTACAGTGACACTGTGCCCTGCCGCACCCCACTCAGGTTGCCATTTCTAACCTACTAGGAGCTGGAGAGCAAGAAAGTCAAACATGACCCGAGGCACAAGTCTGTAGGCGCTCAACAGAATCAGTCCAAGTCCAAGTGGGCCATTAAGGATGTCGCTGTGTTGCAGCATCCACCCAGGTGTGGGGCTGTTTCTCAGGCAGCCCTGTGGAGTCTAGACAAGGTGCTGTCACAGTGCTCCCCGCTACCTGCACACATAGCATGAGTCTCTTTTAACATAGTACATTTTTTTCTTTTTAAATATTTTTAGTTGTAGATGGATACAATACCTGTAATTTATTTATTTGGTTTTTTAATGTGGTGCTAGGGCTAGAACCCAGTGCCTCACGTGTGCAAGGCAAGCAAGCGCTTGACTATGGAGCCCCAGCCCAGCTCTAACACAGCACTTCTGATGGAGTGTCTGTAAGGTCTTGCTGGGGAATTGCTCTTTCCACCTCTAGCAGAGACACAACACTGGAGGTGATGCCATCAGTACTGAAGCCTTCCCAGCAGGGAGACACCAGAGGTGTGTCAACCCAGGCCTGTGCTCTAGTGGTCTTCATGGAACAAACAAAGCTCACCGAGGAGTGTTTGCTTCTGGCTGTGTGAGAAGGTGATGGAAATGCCCCTGTGTTTCCAGGTCCTGAGCTTGGCATGGACCCCTTAATCACCCAGGAGACCACAGAGGCCATGAAGCCACGCAGGCGATGAGCTTTGCTAGTGAGCCGTACTGGATCTGGGTAACGGTACTCCAGCCCAGGGATGGGCGTGTGACGGAGAACACATCCTAAAGGTCATGGTCACTGGTTCAGAGATAAATAACTTACCAATGAAAGCCCTAGTGGGTTGTTTCTGGGGCTGCCAGGAAACAACCTCCTTTTAAATAGCAGATACCAGCCGGGAGCTACTGTGGCCACCATGCTAAAGGGGAAAGCTGATCTAAGCATGGGACTATACCCCGAGCATCATGTAAGCAAATTCATCCAATGATGTCAAGACCATTCAGTTATAGATGATAGTTGTCTTTTGACTTAGTTTTTTCTTAAGAAAATTGGAGTTGAGTTTTAGTCACTTGCAACTGGCAGATTTCTGATCACTGGTTCTGATAATACTCATGTCTCAGCTCTGTGTGATCTCACAGTGGCCAGCTTCCATGATAGCCCCCAAATGCATTTTGCCAATGAGAATTCATATAGTCCGGTAGTTTCCTCCCACACCTGGTCTGTGTGCCTAGGAATATGGCTGCAGTACCGGTGTGTGACTTCCAAGGGTGGGTCAAACAACACATGGAAGTTTCTACCTTGGCTACTTGAATCACTCAGGACCTAGCTCAGAGAACAGAACACTCTAGAAGCCCATGCAAAGAACCCACCTTGAACGAATGGAGACCTCCCACTAGTCCCACACTCACAGGTCAGCCCTGTGAGGGAGGCTGTGAGGTGGACCTCTGCCCATCCATGCTTCAGGTGACTATGACCTCAGGTGGCATCCTGAGCCAGACCAGTCCACCAACCTGGTCCCTGGGACACCCACTAGGATAGACTTAGAGAGAATAAACAATTATTACTGAGTTTTGGAATAATTTGCTACACAATGATAGATAATGAATGACTTTTACTACCTCTCTCCCCTGACTGTGTGGGAAGGGGGATCATGCATAAGGTCCCTGCAGGTGCACTCCCAGGCTCTTGTCCCTCTGAGTCTCAGTCTCACTTAGTTTCTAGGGGTTTCCAGCAGGGAGGCAGACTACCATCATGGAGTCCCTTCTGCCACCGGCCACCACCTCCTTGAGCACCACCATCACCTCTCCAGGTTCAGTTGTCACTGCCTCAAGGGTCAGAGCCTCTGCCAGCAGATGGACTGCACCTGGCCCCAAACCTCCTCCATGGCACCCTACACCCCTAAAGGGAAGCTCCGGCCTCCCGGGCCCACACGTCCCTGGTAGAAACGGGTGCCTCCCTCCCTCCCTCCCTCCTGTGGCATCGCTGTGACCTTGGCTAGCCTTCGAAGTTCGGAATGTGTTTTTGTACATGTTATATGATCTCTTAGAAATCCAGCTTGGCCATTTTTTCTTCATCATTGGAACAAATAGGTTTTTGAGACAGAGCTATCTCATAGAATTTCTCTGTGGCGATGAAAGTGTTCCATAGCTGACTATTCAACACAGCTGCTGCTACTCATATGATCACTGAGCACTTGAAATGGGACTCATGTGGCATTAGATTTGAATTTTCGGTTATGTAATGGGTGCATGTGACTAGCGGCTTCTTTCCTGGACAGCAGAACTTTAGGTTTAGTTTGGTGGTGGTCAGACAAAATGCTTTTCCTCTTGACCAGAGAATTTGCACTAAGAGTGACTGTGGAGCAATGCTCGACCTCGATGTCCTTCTCAATTTTCATGGAAGTGGTTCCTTTCATTTTCTTCTTCTGGTGCTTCCTCCCACTTCCTCCTGGGACCCACACAGGGGCCCTGGGCTGGAATGTCACTGTCCTCCAGTCAACCCCGCACATAACTCAATCAGCCCTTGCATGGCTCTCTGGAAGGGGAATGCTACCATCCAGTCAGGCATCTCAGGGATAGAAGGGTCTGGAAGCTTTTCCATCAAACTCCCACAGGCCCCTCTGAGGATGTAACTGTTCGCTCACAGTCCCACCTCGGTGGGGTGCCATCATAAAAGGTTTCTAGTCACCACTTTCCCATTTGCGTGGCTCCTAACAGATAGGAAACAAAAGCTTTCCTTGGCACGTCACGGGCAGACCTGTGACCCTCTTATCACTCTCAGGCGCTCAGCTTCAGCAGGTCCAATCTGGAGGCTCATTCTCAGGTCTCAGTCAGAATTCTACACTGGTCTACTTCATCTTCAGATCCTGCAGGTCACTGGTGTGGGAGGGACAGGGAAGCAGGGACCACAGCGTCCCCTGATGTGGATGTCCAGCTCAGTGGGACCTCTTTTGCCGGCTCTCAGCAGCACGCTGGTGGCAACTACATAGCCTCTTGCTCCAGGATCCCTCCGCCATGGGCGGCGCTCCCGAGGCGACGCTGGAGTGACAGCCACGGCAGGCTACCTCTCCTGCCGATAGCCCTGCTGCCCTCTCTCCAGGTCACTTTTTCCTGGGTAGGTGAGCAGAGGGGGACATCTGAGGGCCACAGCTTAAGCAGATGTCCCTCTGGGGAGTGGGAGTGGGGCCTTCTGCAGCCCCTTCCACATTTCTGTTGCCCGAGGCAGAAGTGGACATTGGGGATGGAGGGGACCAGGAAGGGACTTCCTTACTGTGACTGCTGCCCAAGGCTATCAACCTACATCACCCCTTCCTGCTTCTCCCACAGAGAAGTTGGGTGGAGGGGAGGCCAGGGGAGCGAAGAAGCCTAATCTGAGGGGAGAGTCCAGGAGGCTGTGTGCCCTGCTTGGAATGCTCTTCTCTGAATGGGTGCATTAGCACCTTTCCTGTTCAGCTGGGACCCCAGATGGCAAGTCCAGAATGGCAGGAATTCCCACAGCCCCCTCCTGTTGGTTCTGGTCTGATTGTCTTGGGCAGAAGGTGCAGCTGCTATAGATTTTGCTGGGCCTGGTGTCTCAGTGAGCTGTAGGCAGCAGCTGGCCTTGCTGGGGCCATTGGAGGCTGAACAGAGACCCCAGGGTGGGTGGTCACTCCTTGGCTTTTCAGACACAGGCTCCCTGTCCTGGGTCTCTCAAGTGGGCAGAAGTGTCCTGTCCCCTTGCGAGGCAGTGGGAGGCCCAGCACACTGGCCCAGGCCCAGAGGTGGAGCTGCTGCTTTCTCAGCTGACTCCCAGGTGTCAGTAGGGACGGTTCTAGCCTAAGTGGCCTGACACCTTGAGTTCAAAATGCCCTTGACCAGCACAGCCTGGCTCAAGGACCAGGGGCAGTCCAGTATCCCTGGAGAAGCCAAGCATGAAGGTAGGGCCTGGGTGCAGAGTGGGAGGCTGGGCACTTTGCTGGGACTGCTTTCCCGGAGAGCCAAAGGTTCACAGTGCTTCCTCAAGGATGGTTCTCTGGCCTCAGGCAGGCTCTGGCCTTCCCTCGGCATCAGGCCCTGCCAGGCTACTGCCATTCTCAGTGATGCGTGTGTCTGGTTGGTGGACACAGACTCCTGGGGGGCCTAGAGGTTGGCAGCAGTGGCTCAGGATGGGTCCTTGCATCTGCGCCTCCCCTGACCTGAGCCACCATCCTTTCCAGACCCACAAAGCTGGCTCCTCTGCCCATCTGTCCATCTCTCACTCCCCTTTCTTCTCCTTGCTTTCTGTTTTAAACCCCAGATGGTCAGGGAATTCATGCTACAGCTACTGTCCTCAGGGAAGCCCAACACCCGGGGTCGTTGATTTTCAAGACAGAAAAGAAAAAAATGCACATGTCAAATCTTCAGATGTGAATCTGCGGGTGACCAGGAAAAAAGGACGGCACCATGACTCCCAGGGTGTTAGCATTGGCCACTTTCTTTCAGCCTGAGTGTGATCTGGTTCTTGGTCCCACCTGTTCCCACACACCTGTGACCTTTAAACAGGCCACATGTTTCCACAGCAGGTGAAAGATTTGTATGAGTGTCAAGGAAATGTTTCTTTAAACTCGCTGGACTACAAAGTTTATTTTTAATATCTAGGGAATACATGCAAAACGAATACTTAGTAAATGTTATGAAACATGATTACTTTGTTTCTCTCTCTCTCTCTTTTTATTTATTTATTTATTTTTTGATGGTACTGAGGATTGAACCCAGGACCTCAGACATGCTACACGCATGCTCTTCCACCCAGCTGCACTCAGCCCTGTTGTCTCTGGTCAAGAAAGACACAGAGCTGAAAGCGAGTCAGCTCTATATTTCCCCTTTCAACTGAATTATTTGTTTCCTTGTAGTTTGACTTTTTTTTTTTTTTTTTTTTTTTTGGTACCAGGGATTGAACTCAGGGACACTCAACCACTGAGCCACATCCCAGCCCTATTTTGTGTTTTATTTAGAGACAGGGTCTCACTGAGTTGTTTAGCACCTCACCATTGCTGAGGCTGGCTTTGGAACCCATGATCTTCCTGTCTCAGCTTCCTGAGCTGCTGGAATTACAGGCATCTGCCACTGCACCTGGCTTACTAACTTTTGAGAGATTTGTCTTTAAAAAATTGAAGTGTGTTTGTGTGTGTATTCCTCTGGCTCTTAAAGATGATAATGTTTTACTCATTGCACTGAAGGTTACATTTTAATGACAAGTGTGGTAGTGTGTGAGATTGTTCATTTTCTCATAACAGAGCCATGAAACAGCATTGTCCCATTTTATTTACAGAAACACTGAGACCAGAAAGTTTCCAAGGTTATATACCAAATCGGTTGGCCTGTGATTTTCTGTTATCAGTCCTCTCAGATACCTAAGCAGTTCTTCCGCTGTTGGCTTTTGCATGGGCTGAGATGTTTTCCTGCAGTTCTTATGCCAACTCTGACCAGCATTATATTTGGTTGATTCTCTCACGATAGGTTTAGATTGATAAACTGATTAGCAGGAAATGACTCAAATTTTTTCATAGTGGCTTTAGGAAATATACATAAATGTGGTCAGAATTTTATCTCAATTTCGGTCTATGATTTCAATTATGTATCTTGTAGGTGAATCCTATTTCTAATGTGTGTGTTTTAAATGAGACTCTGTAGATAGAGTGGGTGGCAGCTTTACCTCCCTCACCACACAGGTTTCTGCTGGGTGTTCACTTCTGGGTGACAGAGGTCTCCCCGCTGTGTTTGTGTTTACTAACACTCGTTCTGGGAATTCTCTTCCAAGCTTGTCATCTTTGTTTTCCCCCAAACCACCCAGATTTGCCTTCTTTTTCTACAGATGCATAGCCAACTGGCTTCACTCTCCCTTTTTTCTAGTCTGCAGTGTGTGACTTTGACAAGATCAGGGGATTCAGAAACCACATTTTTGGCTTTGTCCCTGAGGCAGCAGTACCAGCACACTTGCAGAGAATAAATGTTTGTACTCCCTGAGTGCATTCCAGCCAGCAATGTAGGTGGGAGCTTGTCAAACTTGATCGCAGGAGCAGGAAGTGAAGTTGGTCCTCAGTGCTTGCGGGTGGGGTAGCTCCAGACAGCACTCCTAGGCATGGCTGCTCCCCCAGAAACTGGCAGTGACCTTCTTTTCCCTCACCAGAAGCCTCTGTGTGGCCACAAGGACAGGGTGCTGGAGGCGTGCCTGTTTGTAGATGTCCTTTGCTCCCATCCGGGTGCTTGCTCTCATCTGACCCCTATGATTTTCCATTGCACTCTTTTAAATGAAGAATGCACTTTAAAAAGCACCAAATTTCCCATCTCTTTGGGGCTGTGGAAGGTCTGGAAGGTCCAGACTTCAGCCTGCAGAGACAGAGAGGGGAGTCTGTGGACCACCTAGGAGGCACAGAAGCTTTGGCAGTACACAAGCTAGTGGGGGTGGAGGAACAACTTGGCATTTAGAGAAAGAGAGAAAACAAATGTTAGGATTGAAGAGGACCCAGAAGCAATCAACTGCAGAGGTTCCCCAAGGCCTATCTCAGCATAGGGATTCACTGCTCTCTTTAACTGACCGGTGGAAGAGGGTGAAAAGGAGAGGATCCTGCAAAAAAAATGTGGTTCTGATCTCCAAGTTTATGAACCAATGGGAACATAGCCCTCTCTCCAATCCCCATTTTACAGGTGAAGCCCAGAATAGGGACATGACTTTTCCAATATTTACGACCCTTTAGTAGTGAAACAAGAATACAAATTCCAACAACTCATTGGTCATTTCTCAGTCTAGTACAATTACAGATATAACGCTCTTTCAGAGGGAAAGAGTGTTCTGCGGCCATAATGATAAGAACTCAAATGCTGAGCAAATAGTGGAAAAATAAAAAGGGGGCGGTGGGTGCAACAGATCACCAGGGTACTGCCGAGGTGCCAACACACATTCCTCACTGTGGAGGCTGAATACAGATTCAGCACACAAAGGCCAGGCATGTCACACAGATAAGAAAAAACATGGTCTGGACCTGGAAAATGATTGCTCCAGAGATGCCATTGGCCCTGCTCCTTCTGTCTTCCCTCTCAAGGCCTGGGATACAGTCAAGTGAGTTTGCCCTGAAGATTAAGAGGCCCAGAGCTGAGGAGATCATTACAACTCCTGAGTTCCCGGCACAGATCTGAGGGTGGGAGCATATGATACAGTTGTGTTTTTTTTGTTTGTTTGTTTGTTTTGTTTTTTTAAAAAAACAGCCCAAGAAGCCCTGAAGGAAAGAATATCTTAGGTCAAGTGTTAGGAAAAACTCGCAAGAACCCAGAGCTGTTTCTCTGATGCTCTGGGGAGCTTCTTTGTCTGCCACGTTCGTATCTTGATTTTTTTTTTTTTTCCACAACAACACAGCAAAGCAGAAACGATTATTCTGCAGATCAAGTTCAGGTCAATTTCTTGGGTTGTCTGTCTTGCTTCTGTGCTTTGAAGGAATTTGTTTAGTAGATACAGCAGGCAAGCAGCCGCCTGGCCTTTCCCCCAGTTCCAGTCAGCACCAAGTCTCTGCAAGTGAGGAACAGGGTTCTCCTTAACCCTTCAGATGGTGCCAGGGCAAATTCCACAGAGCAATCATGAAGTCAAGGGACTGCCTCTGGCCTGGAGGTGCCCAGCAGGCTGGAATTACAGGATGGCTTTTCCCGCTGAAGGCATTCACGCAAGCTGTTGTTATTCTTTCTCCTCTAGCAAAAGAAAGGAAAATCCCAGTGCTCAGCGCACTGGGGCTAAATCACGGACTTGGGTTTTCTGTCCTGGAAAAGGGACTGGCTCAGCAAGACAACTCAAGCTGATATTCTATAGCCAAGATGCCTGCCTCTGGTGGGTCAGAGGGGAGAAATGCTGCTCGGGAGTCTCAATGCCCCTTGGAATGATACCAGCCTTCATTATTTTAACAGTTATTCAGCATCAGAGAAAATGTAGCCCAAGAAAAAGGCTGAACTTACATGACTTCCCCAATGGGAGTGTTTTAAGAATTAGAAACAGAAATCAGATCACATTAAATAGTGTATTTCTAAGCTGAGTATGTGTTAAATTTCCTAATGGGCCAAACAGGGAAACAGAGAAGGTAGTTGCGGATGCCCAGTGTTGTTGGTATATCTGTAACTAGAATCATGTGGACCTGATGAGCCAGTTTTTGTGCCCTCTGACCCGAGGCTTCCCAAGCACTTTGGCACCTGAAGATGCCCAAGAGACCTGTCTTCATGGTCCATGTACTGGCAGCTACTGAGACAATAATGACATCGACCCAAATGTAGGAGCCAGACTCTTAGAGGCCTCTGTAGTAACCATTTTATATTCATAATGTCTTCTAAGAGGTTTCATTTACCAAATAATCACTTTTTATAGCAGTTGTCTAGGTGTGGCCTCCTGATTCCCAGGAGCCCAGGAACACTTCAGATTACCCAGTGCATCTAAACAGAGCCCACAGTTGTACTAAGATGTCATTTTCCTTTTTCACCATATTGATACTACACTGATGGTGTAAAAGCACTGGTGAAGAAAATTCCTGATGCCTTAGCACAAATCAAAGCATTGGCACCAAACCATGATTAACCAGCTGTAACTGTCACTGTATTCTATATTGCTACACATTCATACTAAAAGGAAAGTAAAAGAAAAAGTCCCATTAGATTTATTTAAGAATGCCCTTAGGTGGATCTCAGGGTATAGTTCAGCAGTTGGGTGCTTCCCTAGCATGCATGTGGACATGGGTTTGATCTCCAGAAACAAAGGGAAAAAAAAGTATTTGATGAAGCTGTGCAAACTACTAATTTTATTGCCTTAAAACTCTTAAATACACATCCTTTTAATAATCCATGTGATGAAATAGGAAATGTGCATGAAGCCCATCTACTGCATATGGAAGTACGAGATTTGTCTCAAGGAAAAACACTTGTGTAATTGAGTTACAAGCTAAACTATCTATCTTGGTCACGGAATTCCACTTTTACTTTAGTATTTGGCAGACATTCTCTCAAAAATAAACAACCAAACCTGTCACTTCAAAGAAAATACTTGAGAATATTTGTCTCAACAATAGCACAAAATGGACTAACGTATCTTTAAGCATCTTAAATTTGTTTCCATTTTTTATGTAGTAAATATCTATAGGTATAATACAAATAAATAAAATTTGAGTTTTTAAGCAACAATTAAAATTTTGGAAAACTTGTATCAGCCACCATGAGCTTCACAGCTTATCAATATTTAAAGCATTTAGTGATGAGATCAACGGTGATGTCAACAAATTCAATGTTTTGTTTGATTTTTGCAGAGTTGTGGATTCAACCCAGGCTCAGGCATGCTAGGCAAATGCTCTACTACTGATTTACACTTCCAACCCCTACAAATGCAATTTTTAAATGCAGTATAATATAATGTGTCAACGTTCAGGAGATCTATAAAACTCAGTGATACAGAATTTTCCAAATGACCAATGCCTGATGTTAAAAACATACATAAGCAAAATATTCAAGGCACAAGACAAATCAATAGTTTTTATGTGATACAAATGAAAAAATGATTCATGTGGCTTTAGACTCTGCATTGCAATTTCCCTTTGAGAAACTAAAATTCATGCAGTTTTGGTGTAGTATCAAAACATTTCACACACTTATTTGAAAAGAGTCATAAAATATCCCTCTCTTTTCCAATGACAAGTCTATGTGATGCCAGATTTTCTTTGTATACTTCTACTAAAACAATATATCTCAGCAGAATGAAAGCGGGAACAGATAGAATCCAGCTGTCTTCTATTAAGTCAGATGGTAGAAATTTGCAAAAATGTAAAACAACGTCATGCTTCTCACCATTTTGTTTTGTTTAGGAAAATCTAGTCTTTTAAAAATAAAAATATATTACTTAACAGTAGCACAAAATGGACTAACATATCTTTAAGCATCTTAAATTTGTTTCCATTTTTCATGTGGTAAATATCTATAGGTATAATACAAATAAATAAAAACCCTTTAGGATTTGCAATATTTTTAAGACTGTAAAGGGGTCCTGAGCCCACACATTTGAAAAATGCTGACCTACTGAAACCTTACATATAAGGGCATCCTATATGGGAAGCTTAGCAGAGCATAGGAGTATATGTTTGAGAGTCCTGCAGACTCCAAATTCTAACTTTGGGTTCAAATTCTGACTTTGCCACCTCTAGCTATTTGTCTTAACAACTTAATTGTTCCAAGAGCCAGTTTCCTCATCTGTAAAATGAGAATAGTAGCATGCACCTTATAGATCATCTGAGGGTTAGAATAAGTTTGAACAATGCAGTCAGCATAAGGCTTAATGATAGGTGCTTAAGTGCCTGTTGACACATAAACTCAGCATGATGTTCAAAATCAGCGGGTGCCTTTGGTTTCAAGGGACAGAAATGGTTTCAAGGTACCTGCATGTAGTTCACCCTGCGACTACCTTCTATTACAAAAGTCTAGAGACAGAAGAGTGACATCCTAAGAATCAGGTGCTCTTACTAACCTAATACGTATTTGGTCTCTCTGCTGGGTCCCTCAGTGCTGGCCTTCCCCTTTAGGCAGGGAGCAAGATAGCAACAGCAGTTCCCAGGGGTCATGTTGAGGCAGGATAATGCGCTGAGGAAAAAGAGAGATTTTTCTTCTCTAAGCTTTCTCTGAGGATAAAGAGGAAATTTTTCCAGACTTTCACATTTCACTGATCTGAATTTGGTCACATGTCCATTCCTGAACCAATTCCTAGCCTGGGGCAAGGGGTATCCTTGTGATCTGTCAGGCCCACTTCCCGGTTGGAGGTGGGGACAAGCTTCCTGGAGGCCCAGGTCTAGTGGGGGATGGTTGGTACCTGAATCGAACTATGAGGCTCTGGTAGGATGGGAAGAAGGAGTATAAAAGGAACAAAGTAGGCAATCCCATAGGACCCACTGTGTTTAGTAAATGGAGTCTAGAACAGTGGGTCCCAAATACGACTGGCAGACTAAGTAGGAATCTCCTGGGAGCTTGTTAAAAAACATAATTCAAACAGTAATTTGCATATAAATTGCCTGGGGATCTTGTTAAAGTGCAGATTCTACATTTGTAACAAGCTCCCACGTAATGTAGCTGCTGGTGGTCTGTGGACCACACTTTGAGTAGCAAAGATGTAGATGTCCCACTTCCAAATTGCCAACTCGGGTCTCCCAGATGATCCTGGTTTGAGAACAGGGTTCAGCGTGGTGGAACATCAACAGTCCACTAGACTGGCATTCCTTCACTCGATAAGCATTCATGAAAATCTATACCTGCCAAACCCTGTGCTTCTCACTGAAATGACAAAGTGCCCACGATCCGGTGGGCAGGAGTCAAGGGGCAACTACATGCAGGAATCTATAATGAAATGGAGAAGCGCTCCCCTAGAGACAGGCACAGAGAGTTCTGTGATGAAGGAGTGACTCACTCGGAAGGTGGGGCTGGCAAGGAAGCTTTCTTAGAGGAGGAGTAGGTGCCCAGAGTTAGACAATGTGCATACGAAATGTGGAGCCATGAGTGAGCAGATCTATTCAGGACACAGCGAGTGTGCCTCTGCGGCTTACAGACAGGCTAAAATAAGGTGCAGGAAGAAAAGGTCAAGTTAATCTGGGGCTGGAGCAAGGGGCCTTGAAGGCCACATTAAATCACTCTGTAGTTATTTTCAACCTTGACCGCATATCGGAGTCACTAGGATAGCTTTGGCAACTGTACTGCCCGGGCCACGCCCTAGGTCAACTAAATTCTACTTGCTCTGTGCAGCAAAGAGGTGGGAGGCCTGAGCACCTTTTAGAGCAGGTGATGCAGGTTGCTGAGTTGAGATCTGGGCTGGTGAGCAGACACCTTCCCAACCTATTTGCATAAGTGTCCACCCTTCTTAAATGCACTTCTCATTTCCATTTGATATTCAAAATCAGAATTATTAAATGGCTTTCATGCCCTAGAGACCCTGCAGTGGGGCACTGGGAAGAAACACCCCCTGCATGGGGCCTGCCCTTTGTCCCCTGCCCAGACAGGAGAAAGTAGACCCTGGGAAGCCCCGCCCTGGGCAGAGGGCACCGCCTTCACTGGCCTGAACCATGGGATCCCTAAAGAGATGAGCCTGCCGAGTGTGCATCTCCTGCTCCTTCCTTGTTTACTAACCTAATACGTATTTGGGATCTGGGGGTATTTTCACTTGATGAGAGGAAAGATGAATCCATTGTGAGGGGTGCAGAAGAGTCCTTTGGAGGCGCTCCTGATATGAATCTAAAACGCCTGTCTGTACTTAGCAGCTGAAACATCCTAGTTAAAAAAAAAAAAGGCCCTTCTCTCATTTGACACCCCTAAAGTCCTGGAATAATCTTTAAGGTATCCAAATGTTCCTATGGCACATTTGTAGTTACCCCTCAAGTTGCTGAATTTTAGAGGTATTTTAAATTTTAAAGCAAATAGTTAAAATGATTCCATGCATAAAACATAAATGCAGCTAAAAACCAGCATCCCAAACTTTGTTTGCCCTCTGGTCCGTTTCCCAGGTTTGAGTCAATTAAATATTCAGTGTCTTTAATGGAATGGAGGAAGCTCTTGCCCAAGGGACAATGGAGAACGGAGGCTGCTATAGGAAGAGGCCAAGGAGTGGAGGCGGGGAGGCTCCTGGGAATGCCCCCAGCTGCCCCAGGCTTGGTGTAGCTTGGTGACTAACTTTGTGCCCAGTTTTACAGTGCTCCCCCCCACCCCCCCACCCCACAACACCTAGGAGGTGAAGTGTCTGTCACTTCATTTTCAGAAGCAAACTGTCTTTCAGGAAGACTTCTGGGGTCTCCTTTGCTCTTCCAGGGAGAGGCCCCAGAGGAGAAAGGCACTGTACCTCTTCACAGCACTTAATGGGCTTTTCCAAGTAATTCTGCCCATCCCTTCCCGCAGGGATGAAGTGGTGTGCCATCACCTGAGAAGAAAAGAAGACAAATGCTTCTCTGCTGTTCTGATTCAAAGAACTGGGTTCTCTGGAAAGGACGGGCTTTTGCTCCTGCTGTGCAGATGTGTCTGGGAAGTCAGGCCAGAGCTAGTGCCAAAAGGGAGCTGCCCCTCCTTGTGCCTGGGTGTACCAGTGTGTGGGTGGCCTGGGGCAGGCTGCCGCGGGGCCTAAGTCCCTGAGCAGGACCCCTGGCCACTTGTAAGAAGAGTATGAAGAGTATGTAATTAAACAAGCTTAACAGCCCCCACCCCAAGCCTTCGTCCCACAGCCCTGGAGGACAGACTGTCCGGCATCCTCTGCGGCATAGTGGCCTCCCATTCCTGTGGCTGTGGGCTGCTCCGACCACGCTTGCTCACCCAAGGCCCTGCTTGGATACAAACAAGCCGGCCTTTGATGACAGGAAGGGAGTGGAGCCTCCCTTGGGCGTCCGGGTTTTAATCTCGGTTCTGGGGGACATTACCTCCCTCTTTGTGAATTACTGATTGCTTTCAAAATACCGGGAATTATTCTTTTACCTTACAAGGTTATTGTGCACTATGATTAATTTAGTGGAGGCTCTTAGAAAACAGTAAAAGCTGAATGGCCTTATTAGTTGTCAGTTTTTAAAAACGGCACTTTAGCATCCCTGGGCAGCTGGTTTGATGAGAAGTGCTACTTACTGTGACCCTCCTGCGTGGCCCTTCTTCACTGAATCTCCTGGGCCTTTTAGTTCCTTTGATGAAAATGCACTGCTTCCGAATGAATCCAATAAACATTAAGCAGGGATGACAATTTTATCTTTGGAAAAAATAAATCAAGCCAAGTTTCTAACAAGGAAGAAGAAATAATTTCATGCTAATTAGCAGGGAGAGACACAGCCTGCCTTTTGGAGATAGAAAGGACAAAGGTTTGGATCTAAAGTTGGACTAAAAAGCCTTAAGAACACTCAACATGAAGAAGCTGCTCACTGCCCGGGACCCTACTCCAGCCGTTGGTGTCTTGGCATCCTTTCTTCTTCTCCTTTTTGCCTTTTCCCACCCATTCTTTCATGCCAAACAGCACAGACAAGAGAACAAGTCTTTGAAAGACGCATTCGTACATCTTGGGTGGTGAGAAAGGCCTGGATTATGGATGCAGGGGACAGTCTGGCCGTGGGACGAGCCTCGCCCAGCGCTGAGGATTCCACATTCTTTCCCTGGAGGGGAGCAGTCACATTTGCCACATCGCCTGCAAGCTTGTGCTGCCAGCCAGGTGATTAGCAAGTGCCCGGAGCACAGGGCTCTCCTGAAACTTGCCCAGTCTCTGCCTGTCTCCAGGGATGCACCAAGAGGTGCCGAGCACATCTTGTTTGGCAGTTGTAAAATTGCTCTGTACATGTGTTTTTAATTTTTATTTAATAAAGGAACAAATGCTTTCTAACAAAAGACCAACTGGCGATTAACATCAGTTCCGTGGATGGCGGAGGAACTCGATTAAAACTGATATCCATCTTTACGAGGGAGGCCCACAGCTGCCAGCTCTCCCAGAACCCTGCTGCTCTGAAGCTGGTCTCTCCACTTTCCCCGGCCTGCTTGTTTCCGCCTGGTCATTCTTTCTATCTTGCTGACACAATGGCTCAGCTTTTGTCCTCCTGGTTTTGATTACCAACTGGTCTTTATTTTCAATGTAGTAACTGGCCAATTAAATAGAAATTAGCTACATTTGGAGGCAGGGCTCCTGACTGGTGCCTCTTCCTTTGGCAAGTGCTCATTCTTCTTTAGGCTTTTCTGAGAGCAGAAATCCCAAAGGCAAAGTGCAGCACCATGTGCCAAGGCCCCCAGGGCAGCCGCCACGAGACGCAGGGTTAAACCAATCTGGATGGATGCTCTGCTCCCCAGGAGGAGGGGGAGCAGGCGGTGCTGGCACTGGAACCACTTCCTGTTGTGATTTGGTTAAACCCCTTCTGATTCAAGACAGACTCTCCTACCAGAAGGTCAGGCTATTTCACCCAAGAAGGGAAAAGATAAATAAATAAATAAAATCCTCTTCTGCTCTTCTGTGTCGTTCAGGGCAGCTGGAACACATCTTTGTTTCCACCCAAACATTGACCACTTGTTGGCCGGGTGAAGGAGGGGCTCCTTCCTGGGCTGGGTGGAGCACACTGGCTACAGGAGTGAGGTCAGGCCTGTAGCCTAGATCTACCACAGCCAGCCTGTGATATGAGGCTGTGGGGCAGGTCTGGATCCTGGGGCTCTGGGTGCTGACCCAGGGCCTAGATTGTTGAGGCTGACTACTTGAAGCCCGTGTCCAGAGGTGCCAGTTAAGTGCCTGGGGCTCTGAGTACCAACCTGGAGCTGGGGTCCACAGAGGCTGACCCGGCAGTGAGGTGAGTGTAAAACCTGGGGTGGCATGGATTGCCCTGGTGTTGAGCCTGGAGCTGAGACAGCAAGGGATGGGACAGGTGCTAGGGTCCACAGCAATGTCTCCTTCCCCATGCAGGGATTGCCTGGGCTTAGGGAAAGGGTGGTGTGCGTCAGGTGAGCCGGTCTCTGTCCCACACTCAGATTTCTTCACCTTTTGCCTGGATTCTCCGCTCAGTGAAGGCATTCTCCTGTGTGGGAGCTCCTCCAGGCATTGCTTCTGTGAGGGGATGAGCACGAGGAAGACCCATTACGCCATTGTGCTATAACAGAGTGTTTTAAATATCACAATGAATACGTTAAAGACCAGAATGAAAATGGTAAATAAAATCCAGGATAAGATGGCTAATTTCAGAAAAGAAACAGAAATCTTAAGAAAGAATCCAATGGAAATGCTTGAAATAAACAAAACCAAACATAAAAACAGGAGCTGTGGCTTAGAGGTAAAGCACTCGCCTAGCACATATAAGGCCCTGGGTTCAATCCTCAGCACCACCTAAAAAGAAAATAAAGTTATTGTGTCCACCTACAACTAAAAAATAAATATTAAAAAAATTGTGATGATTTGGAACTTAACTGACCCTAAACTCACATGTTAAAGCATGGTCCCCAGCTGACAGTGCTGCTGGAGGTGGTAAAATCTGTAGGAGGTGGGCCTAGGGGGCAGAACTGAGGTCCTTGGGGGTATGTCTTTGAAGCTACTATGGAGACCTTGGTCCTCCTTTCTCTCGGCGACCATGAGCCAGCTGCCTTGCTCTCCCACTTGCTTCCTGCCATGATGTTCTGCTTCACCATGGATCAAAACAATGAGACCAAGCAGCCATACACTGAAACGTCAAGCCAAAGTAAAATTTTCCCCTTTTAAGTTGATTTTCTCAGGTATTTTGTCACAGCAATGGAAAGCCAACAAAAAAACGCCTTGGGCAATTTTGTTAGTAGACTCACATGGCCATGGCAATAATCAGTGACTCTGAGGGTAATCAATAGACTTTACCAAAATTGAAACATGCAGAAAAGAATGGGAGAAAAAAAATAGAGGCGAACCTTCCAGAGCTGCAGAACAATATTAAACTTTCTAACATAGGCGTAATTTGAGTCTTAGAAATAGATGATTGAAACATAGTTGGTGACTATGTTTTCCTCTCATGACCTTTTGGGGACACATTGAAACCATAGTACACAGCCATGCGTATCATAATACTTACACTGCTGAAAGCCACCAACAGGGAGGGTAGATTGGATGCAGCCCGGTGGGGGTGAGTGGGGGAAGAATGTTAAATCCTGAGAGCAAAACAGGCTTATTGTCAGAAATAATGCAAACTGAAAGACAGTGTAGAGACATCTTTAAAGTCCTGAAAGAAAAGAAGAACTAGCAACTGATATTTCTATATCCAGCCAAAATATCTTTTAAAGAAGAAGAAAGAAAGGACCTTCTCAGACTACAAGAACTGAGAGGAGTTATTGCCATGGGGCCTACTCAATAAGAAATGTCAGAGGAAGTTCTTCAAGCACCAAGATGACGACATCAGGCTCAAATCTGAATCCACACAAAGAAAAAAGGACTCTGGAAATGGAATAACTGAATAAAGTTATAAAATTCATCTTTCTTATTTTTAATTGTTCTAAAAGAAAACATTGTCAAAAAAAAAAAAACAGTCTTAGTGGCAATGTATTCTGTTTTTGTCTAGTAAAGTGAAAGGTGAGAGAAGACAGCATGAAGGGCTGGGCTCTGAACGTGTCCCTCAAACGCACAGGATGAAACTGATTCATTCGTGGGACAATAGGAAGAGGCAGGGATTTGGGGTGACACGCCCTCATGTGTTAAGTGGGGACTTAACAACCTCATAAATGTTGTGGGAAGCCACCTCCTTCCCTCTGCCCTTTCCCCTCTGACTTTGTCTTGTTGAGTCGCAGGGGTCTGGGCGCCCACTTGGAAGCAGAGAGAAGCTTTCACCACACCCCAAACCTGCTGGCCCCTTGCTCTTGAACTTCTCAGCTTTCAGAACTGTAAGAAATAAATTGATTATTTATGTTACCCAACTTGAGGTATTCTGTTTATGGCAGCAGCTCAAATGAATGAAAACATGATGGAATGGAAAAGTTAAGAATTTAACTGGGGTTGGCATTGTAGCTCAGGAGTGGAGCGTTTGCCTAGCATGGCTGAGGCACTGGGTCTGACCCCTGGCACCACATAAAAATAAAAACAAATAAAATAAAGGTATTGTGTCCATCGACAACTAAAAAAATAATAAAAAAGAATTTACTACTGCTAGGCCCTTATACAACATGGGAAGCAGTATAATATTTGAAGGTAGACTCAGATGAATTAAAGATATATATATATTTACCATAGAGAATTCTAGAGAAAGCACCAACAAGTATTTTAAAAGAGAAGTGAATACTTCTTAAGAGATAAAGGAGAATTATAAGAAAAACTCAGACAATGCAAGAAAAGACAGAAAAAGAAGCAAAAGACAGATGGAATAAGTCAATTCTCCTTAATTAGGACAGATTAGTTAAAAGTAAAGGGACAGAGCTGGTTGTGGTGGCTACCATCTTCAATCTCAGCCACTTGGGAGGTTGAGGCAGGAGGATTGCAAGTTGAAGGCCAGGTCAATTTAGCAAGACCCTGTCTCAAAAAATGAAGAGCTGGAAAGATAGCGCAGAGGTAGAATGCTTGTGGGTTCAATCCTTAGTACAAACAAACACAAAATCAAAAAGGGGTAGAGAAAACTATGCTAAGCAAAAGTTAATAAAAAGAAAACCAGAGCCAGGTGCGGTGGCACATGCCTGTCATCCCAGTGACTCAGGAGGCTAAGGCAGGAGGATTGTGAGTTCAAAGCCAGCCTTAGCAAAAGCAAGGCACTAAGCAACTCAGTGAGACCCTGTCTCTAAAGAAAATACAAAATAGGGCTGGGGTTGTGGCTCAGTGGTCGAGTGCCCCTTGGTTCAATCTCTGGTACTGTCCACCAAAAAAAAAGAAAGAAAGAAAAAAAAAAAAAGAAAAAAGCAAGCCAGAATAGTTATGCTAATACCAAAGTGTACTTCAGAACAAGGAATCTTATGAGGGGATAAAGAGATTTCAAAATGATATTGGGCTTCAACAGACATAAGGCAAGAAGAAAAGGAATAGAAAGAGAAAATAGACGATTTTTAAAATTTTTTTTTTTCAGTTGTTGATGGACCTTTATTTTATTCATCTATTTTTTCTGTGGTGCTGAGAATCGAACCCAGTGCCTCATATATGTGAGGCAAGTGCTCTACAACTGAGCCACAACCTCAGCCCCCAAATGGATGATTTTTTATTGGAATCTTCAACATGCCTCTTTTGTTAATTGATAGAAGCAGCAGAAAGATGAATACTTGAATATAGAGGACTGAAAAAATGCTATCAACAACTAGGTAAATTGATATATATATATGTAAAACTCCACCCAACACCAAAATACGCTTTTTTCAAGTACACATGGGACATTCATCAAAGTACATCATACTAAGGGTCATAAAATGAACATCAACAAATTTAAAAGAACCAAAACCATACAAACTATCTCTGACCATAATTTAATGAAACTAGAAATCAATAACAGGAAGATACCTAAAAAATCCCTTCAATATTTGGAAATTAAACCTGTACCTTCTAATAAGCCAGTGGTCACAGAGAAAGTCTTGAGGGAAATAAGAATTTTTTTATTGAAAGAAAATAAAACTGCAACATATTAAAACATGTGTGATCCAGCTGAGCGTTCTGTCCTCATGAGTAGACCAACACCATTACTGCAAGTCTGGGTTTGTTGTCTCAGGAGTGGGTTTCTGGGCATGCACCCCCACTTTCTTCTCATGTGATGCCTTTCACCATGCTGTGAGAAAGCAAGAAGGCCCTCACCACACTCAGCCCCTAGACCTTGGACTTCCTGGCCTCCAGAACCGCAAGCCAAATAAATTTCTGTTAATTACCAATTACCCAGTCTTATATTACAGCAACATAAAAGGGAAAGACACAGATACATCTATAGACGTGTACATGTATGCATTACTGTATGTACTGACATACACACATACCTACCACGTGCATCCTATATTCTTTTGTATCTATCTCTCCTAGCCCTGTCCACTCAGAAAGGCTAGAAACAAGGACATTTCAGTAAAGAGGAGAGTGCCTAATTCCCAGTAATGTTGGTTTCTCAATATCACTGTCCAATAAAAAGAACCAGGAATCCTTGGAGAACTGTCTGATTCAGGGCTGGGGCAATGGAAATAAAGATGAGTCTGGAAAGCTTGTGGTGTTGCAATGTAATATAATTCTTAAAGAAAAAAATTTTAAATATATTTATATTTTTATTTATTAATATATTAAAATACTTCTCTCTCCTTCAGCACACAAAAAAATACCTATGAAGCTAACTGTCATAGCTGTTTTAGTCCACTTAATGCCACTGGGACAGAATTCCATAATACATAAATAAAGCACATGAACGAATCCAAAAGCTCCTAGTAATCAAAGCTGAAACAGTCTGAACAACAAAGTATGTAACAAAATCACATTATTAGATTATAACCCAAATAATAACGTAAATATCCACGATTAAATAAATAAGAGAGGGAGAATGAGCTCTTCTCTAGAGTCCTGGTTAATCAATACAGAAGCCCTGAGGGAAACTCTAGCATTCAATACCAGTTATTACCGCACTAGCAAGAGCCCACCATGCCAGAAAGAGCGGGTGCATCTCTAAGTAGAAATGGGATTTTTGCATGGTCTCCATGCATCTCTGTGCTATTTGCACAGTCCTTTATTAAACCCCAAGGTATTTCAAAATAAAAAGTAAAAATAATAATAAAAAGCAAAACAGTGACACACAAAGATGTTTTCAATCTATTAAACTTTAAAGAGTAGTAGGATTCTGATTTTTGGGCACCTGCGCATGCATGCACACGTGGAATTTTTAAAAATTTAGTTTGTTTAAAAAGAATTTCAACTAAACCATAAAATATAGTTCTCTTTTAGGGTGGGAATAGTGGTGATTTCAATTTCACGTCATTTTTGTTTTGATATTTTATTATTAGAGTTATCATTTATCAGTACTTTCTAAAATTGTCAACCATGACCATGGATTAATTGATTGACATTGTATCTAAGGTGCTCTTGAAGGACGTCTTGCGTGTCTTCTGAACTTGGCGTTGTGTTGGAGCCTGCGCTGTGGGGGCCGTCAAAGTGAACTGTTGACTTGAAGCCCTGCCTTTCCATTGCCTTTTGCAACATAGTCCCACTAATTTAAATTCCTTTCTTAGTGCTTGGCACAAAGTACTCAATGATAATTGAGTTACAAATATCAGTTCTGCTGTATTTAAATTATCCTGCAGAGAAGTTCACTTGAGAACATAAATCACAGATGTATTATCCAATAAGTAAAAATTACCGAAAACATTTAAAGCTAAGCAGTATTTTCGAAACTTTACAAAATTTAATTTATTCAATACTCACCACAACTCAAGGGGTGGGAGTACTGCTTTTAACCCCACTTTACAGATGAAAAATCCAAGGCCAGGGGTTAAGTAGCTGGTTCAAGGCCACACCGCTCTTGCAGGGACACATAGTGAGGTGAAGCACGTCTGAATCCATCACCATTTCACCCTCGAGGTACCTCCTTGAGTACCATTAGCTCCAAGCGTCAGGTGCAGAAACCCAAGCTCATAAAGGTATGGCCTAGCTAAAAGTGGCAGGGCAGGGACGCTGGATCCCAAAGTCCATGCACACTCTTTCAGCTGGAGCATGCCCTTTCAAGCATTAACATGGAGTGGGCAAAGCCAAGCAGGAAGTGACCAGAGGAGCGCTGCACCTTGGGATTAATTCTTTCCCGTCTGCTAAAATTTCACACCATCCACCTGCATGTTTTTTTTTTTTCCTTCCCTACCAGCTGAGAATGGTGACATTTTCTGTTCTCCAGTTTAAACCAGAGAAGCTTGCAAGTACTATAATCACCAAGGAAGCTACATATTAGCTTACAGAACACCCTCCCCCATTAAATTAAAGAGGCAATAAACATGGCCATGCTTCTATTTCTGGGTGTGTGAGAGAGTGATTGTGGGCATTCTCAGGCAAAAAAAAAAAAAAAAGGAGAGTGACTTGGTTTTCATAGATAAAATGCTCTGTTGACGAGTTGGCAGGGCTGCCTGGTTTGGGAAAGAATGTGCAGAAAACCTGAGAGGTGATTAGTGTGTGGCCCAAACAGCAAGCATTGGGCTCAGTGTGCCTGGCAGAGGCGGATGTGGCCACACAGTTCATTAACGCTGTATAGTTGGTTTAATTCCAGTTGGGGCAATTAGAGAAAGCTCTAGAACCTGCATAGAGCTCCAAAATAGGCTCTGATCTCAGCAGCGGTGGATCTAAGCCACCACTGCGGGCCCCAGCAGATTAGAAGACTAGAATTCCTCATCAACCCAATGGCTCTTCTCTGACAGTCATCTCTGTTGAATTAGTTCATTTAAGAAAATTAAAGATAGCTTCCACTGGAGGAAAAAAAAGTAGCTAGGTAAGATTGTGTGTTGTGTGTGTTTGTGGCACTTTTAGAAGGTTTATCCTCTCCTGAACTGAGCTCTCTCCTAACCCTTCTTTCTTTCCTGCTGCTCTTCTTAGACCCTGGGAATCTCATCTGTATCCAGAGATCCTCCATCTCCACATTCACAACTCTTGAAATCCAGTGCTTCTGAATAGATTTCTTTGGAATGGATCCTAGGTCCAACGGAGCTGGGATGTAACATCACCCGTAGCTGACAGGTGCCGCTCTAAAATACGAGGGGCCCCACTGACATAATTACATGTGATTCTCTCAAGCAAATGGCTTACATTTCATAAGTTCATCGACCTTGAAAATCTATCGGATGGTTGTGTTTGCAACCCCACACTTTTTCTGTGTGCTCTGATCCTAGCAACTGTTGGTGAGGAAAGCAGCCCAGCCACTTTGAGCAAATAAGGAAAGCCGTGCTCTCTAAATCTCTCCCCAGGTCTTCCTCTTTGTGGTCAGTTGGCCAACATATATTGTATGGCCTTGAATCTTTTTAAAAAATTAAGACTGGAATTTTCTTCTAGGTCAGAGAGACAGAGAACTATCTGGCAAATGCCTGTAGCCCATGTCTTTTGCAGAAGAGAAAGAACATGTGTGGCCCTGGCTTCCAGGCATGGGGCAGTGTGATGTTGCTGATTTGACCAGAGCTACCGTGTGGCCTGGACAGGACTCCAGCCTCCCAGCACTGGGTACTGACATCGTGTCCTCTTTACCTGCATTTTCCTGGCTGTAAGGAGCAAGCTGACTTCCACCCTGCCCATTCACCCCTCCACCCTCCCATATCCATTGATCCATGGAGTAAGGCAGAATACTGTGAGAGCTCTCTCTCCTACCCACTCAGAGGTAGTGAGCACCAATATACCTCGGGGGAAGCTCAGTGCTGGTAGAAAGCCCAGCAGGGCTTCCAATCCCCCAAGCAGCTCAGTGAGAAGAGACCTCGCCCAGAGCCTGCCCATTCAGCAACGGTGCGGCCTTCCTGGCTCCCTTCCCTCAGCTCTGGAGCTCATCACGCCGCCGTGAGCCGCAGGGACTTTGTAGCCGTGTTACTGTATTAGCACCACATGGAGACTCCACGGAACTCACATGCAGAATGTGTGATGTCAGACCCATTTACACAAGTCCAAATTCTGAGCAGCTGTTCTATTCAGATGTTTCGCTTCATATCTTTATGTCAGCAATCTCCCAATAAATCCACTGATCGTGAGACAGAGGAGCAGAGAGAGTGCTCCGTGCTTACATGTGTTTCAGAGCTGGGAACCCACATCACTTCTGTGCAGATCTGCCTCACTCCCTGGGGGCTCTTCAGAGCGATGGCTCCTGCGCTCCCAAGACAAGCCCGGTTGGGGCCATTGAGAGAAAAGCAAATGCAAAAGGACAGCGGCCCTCACACAAATGAGAAGCCATTACCTGGGCTCAGATGGGTGCTGTCTGAAATAGATTCCTGCTAGGGAAAATTTCAGGATAGACATTGCAGTTTCTTTAGAAAGCATTTGATAAAAAACATCCATCAAAACTAATTGGCTTCTGAGAAGGGAAAGTGTTGGCTAACGAGTGTCCCTGACTGTACTGCTCAGAGAATCAGCAAGCCTGTCTCATCGAGATGAATCACTGTCTCTCACCAGTAAAAGAAAACCTTCAAAGGTTGCTATCCAAATAATGCTGTATTCAAAAATAAATAGCTCTCAACATTTCCTTGGTATTCAGGAACGAAGGCCACACACATTTTTTTTTAAATGCCTGGATTTTTAAAGTTATATATACTGTTTATGAGTCTCCATACTATGACTAGATGTGTTATTTAAAAATAAAGGCGGAGAGCTGTAGATTTTCTGTGACTCACTTTGGGTAGGCTGTGTTTCTTCATGGTTTGTTAAAGAGACAGGGCTTTAGGGACAAAAAAAAAAAAAAGGAAGGCAAGAATTCTCTGCTTGTCTGGTCAGCTACAGGTTGTTTCTGGGCCTAAATTAAAATTTGATTTCAGGTTTACTTTCTCCCTTTTCCCATCACGACCCCCCATGTCAGGCCCTTTTGCAGGCTCCTTGTGAGATGCAGAGCAGAGCTTTGCAAGCACAGGCCCAGTCTGAAAGTGGCTCATGCCCAGGATGGCTGCAGGAGGGAAGGTCCCGTTGACTATCTCCCCACCCCCGTCATATTTGTTGTATGGGTTTTGGAAAATCAGAGAACACACACACACACACACACACACAAAAAAAAACTCCAGCTTTTCTTCTGTAGAAGATGGGAAACAGTGAGCTGCAGCATGCTGAGAACATTCTGGGGCCTGCTTCGCATTCCAGATGCATGGCATGCTGAGCTACTTGGGACTGAAAACCCCCAGCCGGGGCACACAGAAGAGATTCTGTGAGCTCCTGGGCTCTCTTTAGACTCTGGCCCTTGCTGCTCAGCCATCACAACAGCTACGGGAGACAGCAACTCCTCTGGGTACTTGGGGGAAGATAGTCCAGGCAGAATCTTCCTAAATGTGGTCAGAGAATAGATTCCAAGGCCACTACAAGGCAGGAGTGTGCTTGGAATAATCTGTCTCCATTCCATCTGGAAAACGTCCCTTTGGATCTGGGGAGGGAAGCTGATGGTCTTACAGCCTTTCAGAGTACACTGTGGACTCAATGTCGTAACTCGGGTCAGGTAAGTCATGTGGCAGCATGTGGCTGACAAGCCACTGTGGAAATCCTCATGTAGGAGAGCATGGAGGCCCAGTGGCAATCCTAGTGATCATACAAGCACCTCAGGGTGTGAGAGCTAAATCTTGCGGAAGGCTCAGCTCTTGGTGAATGAGAACCTTCTGAATGATTTTGTACTCATTTTTTTTTCATGACTCATACCACTTAAGACTAAGCTGCCATGATTCCATTAACAGCCTTTGTTTCCCTGGGATAAATATATATCCATTCAGAGAGGATATGTAGGAATTTACGGCATAAAACAAACCTTATAGTAAAAAATACTCTGTACCATATGTCTGCTTTCCGGAGGTGGTTTTATTCTTATTTTTATTCCTGTTTTCTGTATCTCTTACTCTCAGCCCCATATGTCCTGAAAAGATTACTCATCTCTGAGTTGAAATAATCCATTAGCTCTCCCACTGCAGAAAATCCTTTAGCTTCCTCCTACCAAAGGATTGAGAGACTTAAGGACGACATATTCAAGCACATACATTTATAGGTAGATTGACCAAAGTCCTTTTAAGCCTCCATTGACTATGCTAGAAATGTAGCCTGTATGTTTAAGGATCTCACCAGGACAACACTGACTTCAAATATTCAATCATATTTTTCCGTTCTTTTCTCCTTTCGGCATTCCATTTATACACGTAATCCCTTTAGATACTGTCTTCGGTTCTCGAATGTTCTGGATTTTTCCTTTTTTTTTTTTTATTTTTATGTTTCAGTTTGGAACTGTCTTCAGACTCATGGACTCCTCCCAAGGCCATGACCAGGAGAAGAACCGATGGAAGGCATTCTGGGTTCCCATTCGTCTCTCATTTCTAGGGTTGCCTTCTGATCCTAATGATTTCCAGCTCTCTGCTAATAGCCCTCCCTGGTGCTGCAGGCTGTCCGCTTTTCCTTCAGAGCCATTAACTCACCAGCTGTCTCAGATTCCTCGGCTGATCATGCCAACGTCTGTGCGCCACACCTCGATCTGGTTTTGATGATCCCTTTGTCCCTCAGCCTACTTTCGCTTGTCTTTTAGTATGCCTTGTACTTTTTGTTGAAAGCGGACAGGATGTATGCGTGACAGGCACTGAGGGAAAGGCCATGCTGTGGGGATGTACATTAATCCTACTTGGAGTTGGGCTTCATTTACTCTTCTGTTGTAGTAAGTTCCACAGGATTCAAATTCTTCCAGTGACCTTGGTTTTGTCTCCTGTCTTGGCTTTGGCCTCTCTTTGTATTGTCACTCGGGGAGTGTGGTCTTGCAGTTCTTTTAGCCGTAAGCCACTGAAGGTTTGTTAATGTGGTGGTCAAATACAGGGCAGGGGATGTGTTCTAAAACCTGATTGTCAGGTTTTCATGGGCCTGTGTCTTGTATGTGGCCACCACAGGTGTCTCTGCCTTTCCTCCCTGAGCACCACCCCAAACCCCACCCTCAGCACCTCACTTCCATCCCCCTGCTTGGCTGACTGTTTTGTGTTTTTTGTTTTAGGTGAGCCAGGAAGGGTGGAGTTGAGTGGGACTCCCTTCCACTACTCCTGCAGAGTCGTGTTGCTCTGTTTTGTTACGGAGAGGAATCTGGTAGAATCTGTAGCTCCTCTTTCCAATTCCCTAAAGGCCTCAAAGAGATCCTCACCCAGTCAAGTTGCAGGCATTCTTGGAGGTCAAGACCTCAAAATTAGGGGAGGACCCCTTATGATTGGGGCCCCAGATATTTCTCACTCTCCCCACTCGGCCTCCAGAAACCCATCACAATGGCCAGGGCAGTAAGTGGCCCCACGTTCACTCACTGGCTTCTGGGTCTCTTGCTCCATGCACCTGTCTCCAGGTCTCAGGGTAGGGCTTGTTCTGAAACTTCAGTTCTCCAGCAGATCCAAGGGAGGTCATTGGTTTTTAGTTTGTTCAGCTCTTTCTTATTGTAAGGATGGGAATGGTGACTTCCAGTCTTTCTACATATGTCAAAAGAGAAAATCACAACAAAATTTGTTATGAATCTAATCAACTTTAATTTGCAATTTGTGAATTGGGGTGGTGTAATTTTACAAAACAGACCCAGAGCTCCCACTGGGCAATGACAGAATACTGGGTTTTATAAAATGTGGACAAGGAAATATAATAATATGGGGAAAGCAGCTAATGTGTTAATCTCAGGTTACTCTTTCTGTAATGGTCAAACCAAAGGAGAAGTATTCCTTGTGATTCTGAATCAGGTGTACTAGAATCTCCTGTTTTCAGGAAAAAACTGGTCTCTTTGGGGATCTAGCTGCTTTATTGACATTTCAGTGTGATTATGTAGCACTTAGCATAAGCAACTCCATTCTGATCTGATCTGATCTGTATGGGGTCGCCTGCTGGAGCTCAGTTCAAAACAAAGGCCTTCAATAATTTTTTTGTGTAATACATGTCAGAGTAGAAACTGGAAGTCCACAAACGAAAATGAAACCCCATTTTTTTTTTTGCCCGTCAGATTGACAAATATGAAGAATGATAATAGTCAGTATTAGAGAGTGAGAGAGGAAAAGAGCGTTCTCAGAAGGTGCTGGCAGGAGCCTACATTCAATGTCACCTTTCTTGAAGGCAATTTCACATGATCAAAGTTTAAAATGCACAATCCCTTTGGCCTACAAATTCCACCTCTAGTATTCTACTCTAGAGAAGTTCGCATGTGTAAAAGGGTATTTACTAAAAATTACAGCAGCAATAAGTTGGAAACAACCTAAAATTCTATCGATAAAAGGATGATTAAAGAAACAGATAAACTATAATTTGTTTATGCCGTGGCATTTGTGTAGCCCATTAGTAGACAGATTAATACACCCAAAAGGTAACATATTGCTGGGTGAAAAATCAATGTACAGAGCAGTGTGTACCTCTGGAATTGTCTTTGCAAAAACAAAACAAGCCAAACAGCATGTGTGCACTGGGGATGGGGGTGGACATTCAGAGGCACGGACTTGTATCTGCCTGGGGAAAAGTCTGGAAGTACAGACACTAAGTTCCAGCAGTTAATGGCTTCTCCTCTAGTAAGGAGGAAAAGCTTCCCATTTCGGGGGAGATTAAGACATTTTAAAATAAGCTTACATTGTTTTTGTAACTCAAAACATGCATACACAAAGCAAACAGCTCTTATTCCACAATGAAAGAGAAAGCCGTCTGGGAAAAGATGGCAATAACCTTTAGTTCATATTTCTAGGCAATTCCAGGAATCTTAAACTGTGTTTCCTCTGAATTAAAGACCTCTTGGGAATGCAGGACAGAAAGAAAGCCACTTTTTTGCTAGTGGAAGAAGTTAGTGAATCTTGGTATGTGCAGGAGTGAGGGCAGGGACTAGGTCCCTCTCGCTTGTGGTCATTCCAGGGTCTGCACCATGTTGGATGCTTATCAGGGTCTCCAGACTTGAATCAATAAAAGATATAAAAAAATGACAATGGCTTTGTGACAAATTACAACACCATGTGCCACAGGGAAACCTGGCAAGCTGTTGACAGGGAATGTCTTCAAGTGTTCTAGAATTTAAGTTCTGAGATTACTAGCACAGCGGCAATGGGGAGGAAGTTAACTAGACCCAGAAAGAATGCTGCTCTGTGGCAGAATTCTTTCTCATGCTGAAATAGCAGTCGAAGTTGTCTGGGAAATCTGCCGTCTGCCAGCTCACAAAAAAGTATCAACAGACTCGGGAAATCACCAAAAACATTTTAGTTTTAATTTTTTTGCATTTAAAAAAAAAACAATGCAGAAAATGGGGCCAGAATCAGGAAACCTTGGAGGGTTTTCATGGAATGTAGCTGATAACTGTAAGCTATTGAGGTAATAGGAGAGAAAGGAGGCCAAAGTCTGCCCAGCAGCTCCTAGCTGCTCACAGGGCAGGCTCAGTCTCCCAACACAGGCAGGATCTCACACACTGTGGAGCATCGTCATCACTTCAGACAATGAAACCGGGGCTTGAGACTTTGGAGAACCCATCTTGGGATCCACAGCCAGAAAGAGGCAGAGCAAAGAGAAAGAGGGATTCCAACACAGACAGTCCTGGCTCTGAAGCCCAGGCCCACTCTCAGGCTCCTGGACCTGAGAGGAGCTCTGGCTCACCTCACTTATCATACGGCATGACAGCCACCCACAAAGACTCCAAAGGCCTTGGTACTCAGAGCTGACTGGATTAGACCAACCTGTCTGTAGAATTAGCCCTGAACCTTCACACCCACAGAGAAGATTCCCACCCATCCTCAGCTTCTGTGTGGGCCACGGGGAAGTGACCCAGTATTCCTGAGCAGGACTCTGGAAATCGTATTTCCTCATGATTGATGCACCTACTCCGGCCACTTCAGGATCCAGATGCCCCCTCACTGAGGTGAAGCACAGTTCCTGAAGAACTGCTTACACCGTCATCAGCCCCCAGAGTCAGTCACTTGTCACAAATACCCTCATGGAATCAAGTTCTTGGTTTACTTTTCCATGATATCTGCTGACTCCGATGAAATGGAGTTTTGCCTTTATTTTCACCACAGCAGAAAGTCAGGGTGCCCAGTTCTGAAGCTTCCAGCGTGTTTCTGCAACATTCCAGCCCTTCTTGAATATATTCTATGCCTGGGGTTCAGAGCCCCATGAGCACCTTAGATGCTGCGTCTGTTTCCTGACATATTCTCCTGGGCTACCGCCTGGCCCACATCAGGGCTACCTTTCTCTCTCCTCCCACAGCTTTAATAATTTCTATACACCAATCACACTCACTTCTCCAGCCTTGAACCGCCAGTCTGAGTCCAGTAGAAGCTTTAGATATAACAGAAATGCAAAGAATTCTTGACCCCACCGTCATCTCTAAGCCACTCCTCTCTTCTGCCTTGAATCCAATTGCACGTATCAGTAAACAGCACTACTGTCCACTCTATTGCTCAAACCTAGACGTTTTCCTCACCCCCATATAGAATTCTTCAGCAAGTTTGGAAGTTCTGACATCAAAATGTTGCAAATCCATCCACTTGATCACATATCATTGCCAACATTGAGCCACCAATCTCTGGCCTCAACTCCTCCAGGCTCATCTTCTTGCTTCCATTTGTCTCCTTGAAAACTATCAGAATGAAGAATTTGGGGCATGAGTCCTACTGACCACTTGGCTGAAGCCATTTGTGTTTCTAACTGTACTTTTCTATGCCTGCAGCACTTGATGGTCCAGCTCTGCCCATTCCTCAGCACACCTCTTGGTCTCCTGTAGCTGGCAGCCCTGACATCACACTAGCCTTCTCCCCTTGAGAACTCCCTCACTGCTCCTCAGATTCTGCCCCAGACTTTCCTGGCTGGGAACTTTCTCTTTATTCAGGTTTAAACTGTGACCTCCTCGATAGTCCTTCCAGGACCACCCTGAAGTAGTTACCCCTTACCCAGCCAGTCAGCTTCCATTGCAACTTCCTGTTTGGTTTCTTCCAAGCACTTAAAATTATTTAGTTCAAATATTTATTCACCTGTTTTTGGCCTTTCCCCCATAGTAGAAAGATCTCCATCTCTCCCATCCAAGACTCAATCTCTAGAGATAAGACTCCTCATTTTGCTAAAATAGTAGTAGAGGTTACCCAGGCAATTTTCTCTCTGCCAGCCCACAGAATATGAGATCACTGATTGAGGAAATGATCCCAAAGTATAAAATTTTAGTTTTAATTTTGGCATTAAAAATTAATGTGGCAAGAGAGGCCAGAATTAGGGTGACTTGGTGGATTTAGTGGAATATCACCTGTGACTACAAGCTACTGAGATTCCAATTCAGAATTAGGACTGTGAGTCAGAATCAGAGTAGCGCACAGTAGGGTCCATTAAGAGTTTGTGGACTGTGGCTGAACAACTGGTCGAATGTGTTTACAGAGAAGCAAATGCTGCCCTTAGCTGAGGCCATAGTTATGATAAGAGAACACTGCACTCATTTTAAGCAGCACTCTAATTAAATGACAAACTCTGGCTTGTATTAAAAATATACACTGCATTGTGTCATGACTTACTGGATCAAGCACTCCAAAGCATTCATATCAGTTGGACATTGTGAAACATTCTCCACTTGAATTCACCCAGAGAATAGACCAGGGGAATCTGCTTTCCTAATGGTGACCAGCTGCCCTTGCTGAGCATTTCTGTCTGATTTTCATCACTTCAATGTCTAACACCACCTCTAAAGTGCTGAGATGGCCAAATATGGGCTGCCCTGATGGGTGACCTCCACCTCCCCTTCCAAACAATCCCTCCCAGTTACCCTGGACCCTGGCAGTGCTGGCCCCCAGCCAAGGAGCCGGGGAAAGAGGGCTGATCACCTTGAATGGCACCTTTCCTCCCATGCTGACCATTCTGGTCACTTCTGCAGAGAGTGGCAGCACTGACTGTGTGCCTTATTTCCCCTCCTGGACAGTAATATATCACTTGTTCTCACAAAACCTTGTTGGAAAGTAAAGATGCAGGTTTCCCAGAACACAACAGAAGCTTGGGGGCTTCCCTTTGCCTCCTAAGGAGTGCTTCCACTTAGACGCATCTTATATACAGCTGTCTGTTCTTGGAGAGAGGAAGTTGGAGGAGCTGGTTGGCTGAAAGTAAAAGAAATGTGGAGCTGGGTGGAGGCCTGTTTTCTGATAAGCGGTGGGTAACCTGAAGGTGCGAGGGAGGCTGTGGTCTTTTATTATCTGCAAACTGAGCCCAAGGCACACGGTGTGGCCCACAGCCACTTCTCCAAGTTGAAGTGGATATTCTTTAACTCTAGGCTAATCAACAACAGCAACAATACAGAATTAGAAGCAGTCTTGATAAGTTGCAAGGAGAGCTCATTCATTTCCATTAGCTGGTGAGGCCCTGTGGATCTGCTAGATTAGAGGAAACTGTATTTTGCAGATTGTGAGAGATTTATTTCGGGACTGGGTGTCAACAAAGAGTGCAACAAAGAGTTCAAGTCAGATTCCACATAGATTTGGAGGAAGGAGAGCATACCAATCATAATGAATGAGGGAGAGAAAGAACTTAGGGAGGACTCACAAGCAGCTACATTCTTTGGGTTATTATCATTATTTTTGAGTCTGCAAAGGGTAATGCAAGATGACGGGTACCTAGGAGGGAGTCAGGCTGTGCTGTTTGTCATTGAGACCCAGGAAAGCCAGAAGCTAATTTGAATTTAGTTGAGGTTTCTGCATATCAGGACTATAACACATAAGGCCATAGAAATTCAGTAAGAGAGGGCTGTGGGGGTTTTCTGCTCAATTATGGAAGAGGACACAGGTTTAGGGAGGTTTCTGTCTCAAAGCTCAATGTCCACACCACTCACTCTCCTCTTAATGTCTTCTCTATCCCCCTCCCTCCTTCGTCTTGGAAATTCCAAGCCTATTTGAAACTACAGTGAGCAGAAACACTGCAGGAAAAAATAACGGGCACATCCAGTGTGGTTGGGAAGTATCGCCAATCACCTAGTGAAAGCCAATTAGGAAAACCAAGTTCAATCCAGGGACTTCCACTTAAGCAAATTTTCACTGTGTTTCTGTTTTCTACATCAAGATATTCCTTTGTTTTCTGAGGTTTCTAAGTGAAGAGTGAAAAGAGCTTTGGTCTGATTTGATGATGATGGTTTAAGTTAATTTTAGTTTCTATTCCTCAAGCTCCAGTTACCTGCCCCAAAGTCATGGGCATTCTGTCCCTCGACAGGGGCTGGAGATGACATTTAACCTACATAGAAGATTGCACAAAGATCAAAAAGCAGCCGTACCACAGTGCTCATTTAATAATTATGCCCTTATTCTCTGCCATATTCTGGGGCTCTCCTGGGTGGTAGAAATGAAGGAGTACCTCCAGCAGCCCACGGTGCAGCAGAGGAGTCCGTAGATGAATAGGCATCCAGGAAGGGAGCACAGTGGGGACAGAGGCCAGAGTGTGTGCAGGAGCAGTGAGCCCACAGGATGAGAGGTGAGGAAGAGGGGCCAAAGAGGCAGGGCAGGGGCCAGAGGGAGCGGCCTGGCCTACCTGCAGATGAGCAGGACAAGGCACGACAGCGCCTGTATTAATGCTTTCCTGCATTCGACGGATACATTTCTGGTCCTGTGTTCATTCATTTGTGTGTTCAATTGTTAGTTCAAGGATCACTATTGAATGTGTACTCTCTGGGACTTTCACAGGTGTGGCAGAAAGAAATAAAATACAAACCCTCCCTCTAACATGCTCACAACAGGTAGGATACTCAGCTAAGAAAAAGTTATGGACTTCAGGGAAAGTCCAACGTAGGGAACTGGTTGCCAGCCTGAGAGCTGAAGAGGCACCACAGGGTGAGCCCGACAGGAAGCAGCTGCTGGGAAGCAGCCTCCATTCCCCAGGCCTGAGGAATCTGAGGGAGGACCTGGGGCTGTGGGAACTTGGAGGCTCCAGGAGGCACCACAGTGTGGACCTCAGACCCCAGAGGAGGGGCCTCAGCCAGCCAGGGAAAGGTGGGAGGAAGCTAGTTCTAGCAGTGCTGAAGCTGTCAGCAGGGAAGGTGATTGCTGGGTGACATTAAAGGAACCACAGGCAGATAGAAAGGACAAGTCCCCCATCCTCTCCAGCTTCTGGTCTGTTCAGTGCCTCCTATTGACAGAAATCAAAAGCAATGCTATTGCCTAGAGAGGTGGTCTGCCCAGTCCCACCCTGCATCACACAACAAAGCAGGGTACACAGAGGTGGCTTCAGAGCTCAAATTATAGGTACAGAAGGAAGTTGTAGCTACAGTGCAAAATGTATTGGGAAACTATTGAAAGGGACAATTGGGTCCACACAAGGGGACTCTTCGTCAAGGGGAGAGAATTTCATGTTAGAGGGGAAACAGGATAATAATTTTAAATGTCTCTTGTAGTTTTCCTTTCAGTAATCCAGAGTGCTTTCACCCTGATGGACATTAAACACAGACTGAATCTGAGGCTTATTGTCACAGGGAAGGGGTAGTGTTGGGTACAGCACAGAACAAAGAAGTCATTGCTTGGATTTCTGAATTTCAAAATAGTTTTTTAAGTCCCTAGGGAAACAAAATAGCCTGAGGGAGAGTCTTTTTGATTTTCAAAATCTGGCTTTCTGAGACAAAAAAAAAAAAAAAAAAAAAAAAATTGTCTCAAAAGTCCAAGAGCCGGCTGTGCAGAAACAGAGGCCATGGTTTATTCTAAGCATAGGGCGCACGAGGCAAGCTCCTGTCTCCTGGGATAAAAGAAAGGCTTCAGTGAAAGAGGAGGGACCAAGGACCACAGCAGATTCCAGAGTGCTGCTGTGTTTTTTCCTCCGTTCCATTTGTGGGCCCAACCTGGGGTGGGGAGTGTGCATGAATATGAGACTTCCTGAGCCAGTTTGCAGGAAGTCCCAGAACAAAAAGTTTATTCCTCAACTCCCCAGCTGCAGCCCCTGCAAACAGCCTGTGCCTCTGAGCCTGTGTGAACAGGGAGCCGCAGTAGCTCCCTGAGGTGGACCTGGGAGAGTGTGTCCCCAAGCAGTATAATGTAGTTTTCCTGGTTTGGATCTTTGCAGATTTGGTATTACACCCTATGTGTGGGACTTGATTATCCCATATCATTGCATATTAGCTGTGCCTCATTCATTTATACTTACTGTCATACGCTCTAAGATTATTTTGTGATTTATTAATCCATTTTCTGGTCATTGGCTATTTGTGTTGCTTCTAATTTTCATATAGTCAAATTTATCAGTCTTACCTTTAATGGTTAGAAATTTATGTAACTTACTTAAAATCCTTCTCTACCCTGAGGTCATAAAGCTTTCTTCTAAAAATTTTTATTAAAAACGTTCTTTTACATTCTCAACCCATGTGCAATTGATACCTCAGAATGGTGTGAGGTTAGGGATCCAGTTTTACTCTTTCATTGTGGATAAACAATTGTGCCATTTATTGGAAGCTGCACCACATACTTTGCCCACATATTAATGTTTCATTAACTACCATAGATTGTAATATATTGATATCTGATATTTTAAAAATACTCCATTGTACTTTAATAGTGCTTTGTCAATGCTTGGTCTATTCCTTTAAATTTTTTTTTTAAATTTTAGTTGTAGATAAACAAAATTCCTTCATTTCATTTATTTATTTTTATGTCACGCATACTAGACAAGTGCACTACCACTGAGCTACAAATGCAGCCCCTGGCCTGTCATTTTTTTATATGCATTTTACAATTGTGTTGTCAATTTTAAAGAAGCACTCTGGTTGAAATTCTACTGGAAATGCATTGAATCCATTGACTTACAATCCACCCCAATCTGGCTTCCATAGCTATGACTCCACTGAAATTGATCTTGTTAAAAATCACCCCAAATCTCCATATTGCCAAATCTATCGGCTTTTACTTTGTTCTCATTTTACTTGACCTGCTAATACCATGCAACACGGTGGAGAACTCTCTTTTTAAACTCACCTTATACTCTTGGCTTTGGAAACATCACACAGTTTTTGTAAACTGAGTTTTTATAGCTGGCTCTTTCATCTCTGCCTAACCTCTGAATGCCAGAAAGCCATAGGACCTGGTCTTCTATTTTATTCTGTCCTTCCTTGTTCTCTTCTGGGTCCATGCCCTTCAGTGTTGCTACACATTAATGACTCCCTGTATATAGATGAACTGATCTGACCCAAATATCCAATTGCATACCTGACATTTCCAGTTGGACTTCAAATAGACACCGCAAACTGAACACATATAAGAAACCACCCTTGAGTTCATTCTAAATGATCTTGTCCCAGCCTAGGTAAATAGCACCATCATATACCAGTTGACTAACGACGACAAGAACAAACTAGGCTCTGAATCATTCTGGATGCTTCCCTTGCCTTCACCTGCTGCATCTATTCTTCAGCAGTTTGTAGGCACCACCTCCAAAATATTTGAATCTGTTACTTTTCTCCATCTCCTCTGCCTCAGTCTACACCACCATCCTCTTTTGCTCTGGGTTTGAAGCTGCCTCCTAGTTGGTATCTCTGCATCTGTTCTCAGCTCTTGGTAATTCACTCTCCATTAGGTAATGAGAGTCATCTGAGAGTGAGACAGACCATGTGCTGCCTCTGCTTAAAACCTTCCAAAGGCTTTTCACTGTGATTAGCATAAAATCCAAATTCCATACTAAGGCCTTCAGGGTCCTACTAAGCTGACCCTGCCTCCCTCTTAGGTCCTTGCTTACTAACCCCAGCCCCAGTGGCCTCCTGATGCTTCCCCCAGCCTGCTGAGCTCTTTCCCACTCTAGGACCTTGGCACATGCTGCTTCTGATGCTCACTGAAGGCCTTATTACCTCCTTGTCACCATGTCATCAGCTCAGATATCCTCAGAGGGGACTTCCTATCTCCCCATAGTGTCTCTCACCCAAAAAGCCTGAGATTATTCTGCTTACTTGGTTTAAGTGTCTATTCCCGGCCAGAATTAAGTTCTCTGAGGGCTGGGGACCTGGTCTGTCTTGTCACCACTGTGTCCCTAGCCCCTGAAGTAGCACCTGGCACCTTTGAGGTACTCAACATATATTTCCTGAACAGACAGAAGGCCACCCAGAGGAGTGTGTAGTGTGACCAAAGAAGCAGGCAGATGACTGAGGCTCACAGAGCATTTTGTTTTTGTTGTTGTTGGTTTTTTTACTCAGTCCTTTTTGGACTCAATATAGACAGGAGCAAAGAAAGGCAAGCTGGTGTTTTGGGGTGTGATTGCTTGTGGCATTTCCTTCCTCACTGCTGTTTACTACTTGTGCAATAAATCTCAAATCAGTGGGGAGAATGAACTCTGAGTTCATATATTCTCATAGTGAAATAAGCCATAGTTTGCTGATGAAAATAGTTTATATTTATGATTTTGAAAGAAGAAATGAAACCTATACATGAAACCTTATCTGGGTGTGGTTTTTTTCACCTTGTTTGACAATCCAATTTATGCTTGAATTCCAGGACTTACACATTTATTTTTTTTGTAAAATTAATTTTCTTGAGTGCTAGAGATAGACACCTGGGACTCAAGCATGCTAACTATGCACTGTGACACTGAACTACACCCCCAGATCACATATTTTTAAGATCTAAAATAATAATTCATCTCCACTGCAATAATCATGCAGTAGACTCATACAGTTCATGTTTAATCTATTTTGAAAAAAAGATTTAAAAATTCTCAATACATTATTTTAAAAAAATCCTCCCTTTAATGACCATTTTAGTGGGATATACAGGTGAAAATAGAGAATTGCTAATACAACACCCTGCATAACAAATAGAATATACTGGAATAGTCAGTAGATGATAATACATTTGTGCTCATGCAATACTGGGAATTTGTATTTCCCCTAATTTATGTTAAAACCCACCCCAGAGTGGAGGTATTCAGAGGTGAGGCCTTTCAGAGATGATGAGGTCCTGATGGGGGACCCCTCGTGAGTGGTTAATGGCCTTAGAAGAGGCCAGAGAGCTCACGAGCCCTCCTTCCACCATGTTATGATACAGCCAGACATTCTGCAGCCCAGAAGGGGCCCTTGCCTAAACCCAACCACAGCCTCCTGATCAGACTTCTAACCTCCAGACTAGGAGAACTAAATGTTCGCTGTTGGTGAGCCACCCATCCATCTACAGCTCCTTGTTAAGCACCCTGAACTAAGATGGCCTGTACTCTGACTTACTAACAAATCCATACTCAGTGCTTACTGGGTCAGGTGTTGTTCTAGGTTCTTTAAAATATGAATTCATTTCATTCTATTTTCACCCAAACTCGTTGACATGGGAACTCTTTTACAGATGAGGAAATCAGTAGGCACAGAGGATAAGCAGTGTTCTTGAGCTCCCTGCTTGTGTTAGAGGTGCACAAGGCTTTAAATCCAGGTGGGTCTCGCTCCCAGCTGTTCACAGCAACTGGATATAATATTGACTGAAAGCTCATCAAGGAAATGAAATGTTTTCTTTGCCCAGTTGGAATAACTTTGTTTATGTAGTTATTTTAAATAGTTGTTTCTTCTAAAACACCATGAGAACTAGCACCACAGGCAGACTGCTGTGAGGCCACTCAGCACACCTGGCACGCCCCAGGATGTCACGCAATGGAGACCTCTGGGGACCACTGTGCAACTTGGCAGACTCCAGAGGCCCTGCCCACAGACTTGCATGAATGGTCTGCTGGAGGGGTGCTGGGTCTGACCCTCAGTGGTGGCCTTGAGGTGGCCTGAAGATGAATGGCCATGAGAACCCTCTCTCCACACAGTCCATTTTCTGGATTCATCCATTGACGTTTGCTGCCTAAACAGTACATTGAAACGCTACTCTCTATTTGATAATTGTCATCTCACTTCCTCATTTTTAGTTCACTAGAAGAAAAACATGCTTAAATATTTAAATGTCTCTGTATATGGTGCATAATAGAGATTTGTTTTTTCTCTCTGAGAGGTTATGATTTTAAATGCCTCCCTGGGTACTTTTGGACAAATCTCTGATAACAATGAAAATGGCAATAGGACATGGCAATAAATCTAAGCCAAGATTCTGTGGAAGGCCAGGTTCATGGTCTTCAGAGAATTTTGAGGACAAATCTATTCAGTTCTCAGTCCAGCTGATGGACATCAGCTGGATTTGGACTCTTGGTCCACTGAGCTTACCCGTAACAGGCACTGTCATCCCCAGCGGGCAGAGCTGGAGGAGTCACATGGATGTGGGACCTAAGTGGCCCTCTGGCCTAATTTACCTTCTGACAGATGAAAAGCCTGAGGTCCAGGAGGTTGACAGAAGCAGTCTAAGCGCATATGGCTGGTTGGTGGCAGGAGCGAGAATAAATCTGTAATTCCAAATGTACCTAGTTTTGCTTGTTTTCTGTTAGACTGCACTGCACCCTGTACCTCTTTCTTTAGGCCTTTGTGTTCCAGCTTTGTTATGTGCCCTCGTCTACCTTTGCTGGGACAATCAGCAGAGCTTCTGAGCACTGGATGTTTTCTACTTCAGCTCTAGGCGGGGAAACCCATCACAAGCTCAAAAACACACACGGGGTCACTGATCATCACTCCAGGTCTGGGCTCTGTCACTAATGGTGTGACTAATTATTTGGTCAGTGAACTTCTATAGGCTTCTCCAGTGTGAAGAGAGGGTTGGGTAAGTGGCCTAGGCCCTCAGCAGCGCCGTGCCTCTGGAAACTCTCCCTGTGACCGCCAGTCATCTCATCCTCAGGGCACATCTGGAACTCACAGCAATCTTTAGGTCTTAACTGTGTGAGACCATGTTTTAGGAGCTTAGTCATGTTGGCTACCTTATTTTTTTCACATGTTGCTTCCAGTGCTGAGTACCCAAACCTTCTAGTGCTCTCAAATTACCATCAAATACATGGCGACCTGGCATTCTGTTCTGGCCAGTCTAGTCTTTTTTGTTTTTGTTTTTGGTCAGAGAGAGGGTTGTTGCTGAAACAAGTAAGAAGGAACTCTCAAGGGTGAGGAGAGGCTTGGGGACCTGTCAAGGGTTGTCACATGTAGGCCCCCATGGCCGTGGTTAGGTCAGAGGTTGCTGTTTGTTTCTGCTCCAGTGGCCCCACTGGTTCTAAGTTTTCTTCAGACAGATGGGCCTGAGGTCCAGAGGCCCAGATATTTGCTCAGGCTTGGACAGGAACAGACAGACTCACACACATCTTCTTTCTTGGAGTCCTTGAATGGCCAAAAAGTAGGCCTTAGGCAGAAGAGAAGCACAGAGACCCAGAGACACACTGTGTGCAAAGGCTCAGAGTCAAGAGGGCAAAAAAAAAAAAAAAAAAAACAAACCAGGAATGGGGGGAAAGTTAGAAAAGGAAGGAAGGAAAACAAATGAAGATAGAGAGCAGCTAAGTCCCAGGAATGACTGTGGACTCACCAGAGCAAAGATAAATGCATGAGCCCCAGGCGACGACCATGTGGCGGGATTCAGCACATACTGTCCTGTGCTCTAGTTTTCAGTGAGACTGGGCCAGCCACAAACCACTTCTAGTAGCCCCAAAGTTGACCACCCCCTTTTCTAACAGTTTCCTCTCCTGCAGAAACCTGAGGCCTCCGGACCTCATCAGGCAGAGGAATCTACATAATACGACTTGGCAATTCCACACTCCACGTTTTCCAGGTGCCTGAGTGTGGCGTGGTGAGTGCTCACCCTGTGAGCCAGCATGGGGCAAGCACTCAGGACAGTTTGCTGGATGAAGCTGAGACGTGCTGGGTCACTCTGGCTGCGGAGCAGGTGAAAGAGTTCTTCAGCTGCGCAGTGAGGTGTACCCAGCACAGGCCCAAGCAGAGGGAGTCTCGCAGCAGCTGAGGGAAGAAGGGGCTCATGTGTAGGAAGAACCCCAGGCAGCCATGACTGCTTGCTCTACTGCCTCCAGTTCAGACTGGGGTCAAGGCCCCTGTGGAAGGCACGCCCTCCCAGCACCCACATCCCAACACGTGTGTTCAGACCAGTGAGGAGGGCCCTGCTCCTTGACACACTCAACAAGTCCACTCCTGGACTTGGCTGTCCTCAGAGACCAGGGGCATCAAGGTCTCAATGGTGCCAGGTCAGGGCATGCGGCACTGCTGCTGGGAGTCAGAAGAACTGTTGGCACAACACCAATGCTGGTTGCTTGGTGAGGGAAGAGGGAAGGACGTGATAGGGACCATCCAGATGTCAGATTCTTCCTGGCCTCCTCCTAGAGGACTCCAGTCACCATGTGTCAAACAGAGTAACCTTCCAGGATGGCACATGTGGTCTGACAAGGGGCTTTGGAAAGTGGTTTCAGTCCGCTGTTGTTTTTTTGTATGGATGACCTGGGGCCTCTGGGATTTAGTTTTCCCATCTGCAAAATGGAGATGTTAATGTGTAATTTTGAGACAGAGCATCTAAAAACCATCTGCAAGAATGGAGGTCAAATGATTTCAACAATTGCAGCTGCACAGGTGGCTAAAACAGTTCAATCTGAGAGTTGAGGGGGCGGGAGGTGAGAATGGCCTTAGATGAGGGGGCCTCACTGCCACTGAGGTCACCACCTCTGCCAGCACATGGAGACGGGCATGGGTGACCTCCTCCCACCTCTGGTTGCTCATCACTTTGAGGTTTTGGCTCCTTGGATTTCCCTCAGCACTAATCACTCTTTTTTTTTTTTTTTTATTGCTTATGGTCTTTTGTTGCTCTTCTCTATTTAGTTATGAAGTTGACCTTAAATGCAGTCCATGACATCCTCTCCCTTTTTTTTTTTTTTAGTGAATTTTTTCCAATAGATAGTTATGGTAGTTTCAAAGCTTTAGCTGCAAATTTCAAAAATCCTAAATCAAGATAGCTTATATAATATTGGAGAGTTAATAGTTTGTTATTAAATGGCCCAGAGACAGATCTTCAGGCAAAGCTTGATCCAGAACCAAAATGATGACATCTGGGACCAGTTTCATTTCTCTCTTCTGTCCTCCCTCATACTAGCTTTTCTTCAAGCTGTTCCCCATCATGGTCCTGAGATGATCACCGTGACTGTCAACTGCTTCGGTGTTCTCCTCCATCAGGAAAGAGTGCTTGCCCTTCCCAGCAAAAACCTCAAGATTTATTTATGTATTTTTCTTGCAGTGCTGGGGATGGAACCCAGGGCCTTGTGTGTGTTAGGCAAGTGCTCGACCACTGAGCTACTTTCCCAGTTCCCTCAGGATTGACTTTGACTGGTGAATTTAGGCTACGTATCCACTTTGAACAAGTTTCTGGCCTAGGGAAATAATGCACTGAGTAATTTAGCCTAAATGACATCCCCCATTGCTGGGGATGGAGGGAGGTTTCGTTTTTTTTTTTTTTTTCAGAATCTCATTTCGGGACTGATAAGGAAGCGAATGTGGAGACTCTGATGCTGAGGAGGCCACTAACCATGCTGCCTTCCATGAAGAATCACAGGGCCCAAATGCTTGAAGACTTTTCCATTTGAAAACCAGAGTGCGTACTGTTTATTTTTTTATTTTTTATTTTTTTTTGAGAGAGAGAATTTTAATATTTATTTTTTTAGTTCTCGGCGGACACAACATCTTTGTTGGTATGTGGTGCTGAGGATCAAACCCGGGCCGCACGCATGCCAGGCGAGCGCGCTACTGCTTGAGCCACATCCCCAGCCCCGAGTGCGTACTGTTTAAACCAAGGTCGAGGCATCTGATGTGACACCAAGTGGCTTTCATGAGGAGGCATGAGGAGCAGTCTGAACCTTTGCATTTTCTGATGTTACAAAACACTGGGTTCTGTACTTCAGTGCTCTCGCCAGGGAAGCTTTCTTGTTTGTGCATTTTAGCCATTTTCAACATGCCCTAAATTGAAACAGAGAATGTATTTTTTTCCTTCTAGTGTTAAAATCCAATAAGCAGCGGCACACTGCAGGAAGTCGGTCTAGCCACAGCAAATCTGTACTTGTTTTTGTGAGAGAGGATGGGAAGAATGAATATTTGCCCTGTGGCATCAATTTCCTGTTTAATGTTCTCCAAGAAGTGTTTGGAAAATGCCCAGCGACACAGATGTACGTAAATACCATACATAACTTGTTTCTGAGGCGGGGGGGGGGGGGGGGGGAGCAGTCTGTGAAGTGGGGACAGGGCTGGCTTGCTTGCCTCCAGATAGCTAGCTGGTGAGCAGCTACCTTTGACCTGGTGATCTGGGGACTAGATTATCCGAGTTTGGCACTGGAAGGAAAGCAGCATAGGAATAGCGTGGCTTCTTAGACCATGTTCTTATTCATATGTGTGTGTGTGTGTGTGTGTGTGTGTGTGTGTTATCAGGGATAGAACCCAGGGGTGCTTAATCACTGAGCCACATCTCCCTTTTAAAATTTTATTTTGAGATTTTGAGAGAGGGCTTTGCTAAGCGGCTGAGGCTGACCTTGAATGGTGATTCTCCTGGAGTGGCTTCAATTACAGGTGTGTTCTATCGCACCTGGCTTGTTCTTATTCATTTAAGGCTACTTTTATCCCAAAGTTTGCATATTCTTATAGGAGATGGCCTATAAGAAATGTATATTAAGAGGATGGTTTTTAAAAAACAAAACAGTTCCCTGCAAACAGAAGCCCATCTGTAAGACGGACAGATACAAATCTGTTTGTGCAAAGGTGTGCACACACTGCCTAGCGCCTCTTCCAGGGCAGTTCGTACGCCCCACACATGCCTTCAGGTCATCTTATATAAAAGGCGATGGCTGGATTGGAGGACCAAACTCTTATTTTTGTTTCAGCAACCAAGCTACAGGGCTACTCTAGAAGTTAAGACCTTGATCCACAAAGGAAGCTTTAGATGTAAAGAATCTGTCCTCTCATATATATAATTTTCAGATGCCTCCTAATAAGGCAAGGTGAGAAATGAAGCCTATGACCTGTTACACACCTGCAATGTGAACGGAAGGCCTTTCTATACATTGTTACCCATCCTCACAACACCCTGTGTTGTGCTCCCTCTCTCCTCCTCTTACAGATGAGGAAACTGGGACTTAGAGAAGGTTAACTACAGCTCAGGGGCTAGTGATGCCTGCATTAAACTCAGTGCAGGTCTGGTTGGTCCTGAAGCCTATACATTCTTCTCAGATTTAGAAACTGTTACTCTAACATTCACAGATGAGCCTCAGAAAATTCTTAAGAGCCTAGTGTTCTGTGTAAATCTGTAAGTGTGTGTTCATGTGTTTCTCTGGGCAGAAGGCCTAACACTCATGGGATTTATCAGCTGTATTTCTGGAGCCTGGCACAGACTTCTTCCCTCCCCTTTCCCTGTGCACCCCCAACCTTAGCCCCTGGAAACTGCCACTCTGGTCTCTACTTCTGTGTGCTCAACTTACTTAGATTCCACCTGAACATGAGATGACATAAGGCATGTCTTTCTGTGTGGTTTATTTCATTTAACGTAAAGTCCTCCAGGTTTGACTATGTTGTCACAAATGTCACACTTTCCTGTTTTTAAATTATTTGTTAGTGGCTGAAGAATATTCAGTTGTGTGTATATACCATGTTTTTAAAACACACCCTTTTCACTGTGAACACTTTGTTTCCAAATCTTGGTTACTGTGAATGATGGTGTCTTAAAACGAGGCAGCCCACCTCCCTTCAGCATATCGATCTCATTCCTTTGGGTCCACCTGAGAGTGGGATCACTGGAGTATGTGGTGATTCTACTTTTGCTTTTTTTGGAGAAACCTCTACACTGCTTTCCACAATGGCTGTGCTAATTTGCAACACCACCAACAGTGAACAGGGTTCCCTGAGCCCCGCAGCCTGGCCAACATGTGTTAATCTTTCATCTTTTTGATAACTGCCAGTGGCACAGGTGTGAGTTGATACCTCATTGTGGTTTTAATTTGCATTTCTCTGATGATTAGAGATGTTGAGCATTTTCGCATATCACTTTTGGCCATTTGTGATTCTTCTTTTGAGCAATGTCCTATTCCAGTCCTTTGCCCATTTTTAAATGGGGTTGTTTCCTTGTTGTTGAGTAGGCTGAGTCCCTGGTATGTTTTGGACACTAGCCCCTCCTCTGATGCATGGTGTGCAGATGTTTCCTTCTATCCCCGGAGCTGTCTTTTTACTACTGTGGCCTTCGCTGGGCAGAAGTTCTGGTGTCCCATGATTCTGTCTTTGTTGCTGTCATTGCTTGTGTTTTCAGGGTCCTACCCAAGAAAATCTCTGCCCTGATCGGAGCTTTCCCTGTTTCCTTCAGGTATAGTTTCAGGTCTCCCAGCAGAGTCTTGGAAAGGTAGGCACATGATAAACATCTGTCCAGTGAATAATAGGGGCTCATGACACAAAGGTCTGGGAGCCACTGTGCCTGGTATGGCTACACTTGTCCCATCATCTCTGCAATGGCTTTTTTTTCTGGATACACGCAATCATTCTTTGAAAAAAAAAATGTTTAAAAATGCAGGATTTTGTTGACAGGCCATTTGAAACTATTTGATATTCATATAAAAAGATTAAAAAGTTTAGACAATATTGTCCAAGGATGGTTTTTCTTAAAGCACACCAGTGCAAAGGTCTGGAAACTCTGTAGACCCACACCTAGAACAGAGATATCATGTGAGCTACAGACTCACACCACATTTGTAATTTGAAACTTTGTATTAGCCATATTTTAAGAAGTAAAAAGAAATAGGTAAAACTAATTTTAATAATACATTTTGTTTAACTGAATACATCTACAAATATGAGCATTTCAGTGGGCGAGCAATGGCAAAGATCTTTGAGTTATTTTACATTATTTTTTTCACACTCAATTTTACATATTGGATGTGTATTTTACCCTCATTTCAAGGGTCACCTGGGTTTGTGGCCACCATAAGGAAGAAGGCCACATGGAGACTTGGGTAGGTAAAAGCAGGGGCAAGGCTGACCAAGCTGGAGAAGGGTTTGGGCCTGTGGGGGCACACTTTGGTGCTCCCAGGTAGAGGGGTGTTGGGTCAGGCCGCTGCTCACGTTGCCAATATTGCAGGTTTTCAGGTGGTTATGGAGGCACAGCCCCCAGCATTTCAGCAGAAGTCTTCCTTTTCCCAGAGTCGCTGTCTTTTCCTTTGAAACGGATGCACAGATCCTGCGCACACTAGGGGAAGATGTGATGCCTGGTAACTAAGTTACACCCCATAATTACAATAATTTGTTCTTCACCTGGAACAGAGGATCCAGGTGTTTCGTGGCACAGGATGGAGGTAGTCCTGGCCCCTTGGGGGAAGAGGACAGGACAGAGGCCCCAGAGCTGCATCCCTCCCCACCTGAGGATAAAAGAAGGAGGCTGCAGAGAGCCCGAGGATAGAGGTTTGAGGACAGACCAGGCCACAGATGAGCCTGGAGTTTTGTTCTGACCTTGACCAGCTTTGCTTATAGTTCCTTCCTGTCTCTTGATGTCATCAAGGGTTTCGCACAGGGTGTGGCCCTGCTCTCTCCGAAGCCCTGGCATTTAGCACACTTACCACACCTCTGTCACCAGCCAGAGCAGCCTCGTGATCTGGAAACCACACTCATTCTGAACTTTTCAGTGACTCCACATGACGGGCATAATGTTGTCTTTCTCCATAAGAATCTTAAATCCATTTGGAAAATTACAGTTAGATTTGCATGGGTACCATACTAGATTTCCCCAAACGAAGGAATTATCTGAATCCATAGGACATGATCTCATTTTATCCATTTGCTTTTGGCCGATGGTAGATGTAAACTTTAAAGGAAAAAAATACCTATGCCACTGAGGAAAGTAGAGAACCTGTTCATTTGAAAAATTGTAACAACCTCACAGGATCCTGATAAATTATGAAACATTGATAAGGTAAACTCAGACTTTCAGAGAGTAGAATGACACTCTGCACCCATATGAGTGTTGAAAAACGCTGCCATCACTATTACACACCTCTACTGTTACTGCCACCGTCACCATCATCACCAGCACTGACACCCCATAAATAATGCCATTGCCACCATCACTAGTGTAGCCATCACCACCATTACTACTGCCACCATCACCAGCACCCTCACAAGCCTTGCCACCACTGTCATTGTTACCATGGCTACCATCACTAGCACTGTTGCCAGCACATCTTTCTTTCCATTAGACCATGGGGGAAAGAACCTAGCAAAGAATGTCTGACAGGGAATATCCTCTGCACATGGGGCCACATCTTCCTAGCAGGTTAAGGGGCGTGGGGTGGTGTGAACTGGAAAGTGCAGTGTTTGTAAACCGACCCATAATCCTAGCCATGTCTTGCTCTTCTTCAAGGACGTCAAGTGACATTGCTTCCTGAACTAAGAAGGCAATCGGAGATGGCTGAACTCCCATGGGGAATGAGGAGATGAGAATGCTTAATTCTTCATTCATAATGGAGAGAGTCAGCATGTGGAGGAGCGAACGGGTGGGTGATGACTCATGTTCCCTGCACAGGGTACAACTCCCGAATAAGGAGGCTGTTCCTACAGGCATATATGAAAACAAGGCTCAGGATTGCAGTCACCAGCTGTGGAAGGTCTCTGACTCATGTGGTTGATTTCTAATTCCTTCTGTGGCAGAGGCGTGCCCTGATTATGGCCCGTGTGTAAGCTTGAGCATCTGAGGAGGACAGATCTGGAGCAAGTCTCCCAATTCTTTGAGTTTCAGCGTCTTCTGCCAATTGGGCTCATTCAGATTAAGGTAGAAATGCATCATTCATCACACAGGATCCTCAATACTTACCAGGAATGATGCTGTGCTTTCCTCATCTCTCTCAACCCCCTTTGCTTCCCTAGGAAAGAGGTATTATCACCATTTCCATCTGACAAATGCAGAAACCAAGGCTCAGCAAGAAGGTCTCAGAAGACTTCTACTGTACAACGAGGTTTCTTGAACATGCAAGCCATGTGATCTGCAAACGTTTACACATCAATGGGAAATGAAAATTGCCCAAACCCCAAATAGAAATACATATAGAAAAGCTCACCAAGCTGGAACAACTGGACCATTTCAAAGGAAACGCAGTTTGATTATTTTCAAGTACATACAGTAACCAGAAAAATGACTAACAAGTGCTGGTGGTTCAGGCCCAGATTTAGTCAACAGATAAAAACAATTACCATATCTAAGATATTCTGGTCTTGCTTACACTTTGAATAAGTGTTTTACAAATAAAAGAAACCTCAAGTGTTGCAAAACAAATTATTTTCTTTGGTAAGTAAATGATTCTTTTCAAATACTATTTATACTATTCATTTACTTACTAAGCCATTTTTCATAGATAGCACAGGGTATACACTTCAGCTCAGTTCCTTTAAAAAGGAAAGATTAAAAATGTCCAGATCAAAAAGCTTTTATTGTAAATGTTGAAATTTCTCAACAGATTAACTTATTTGTCTTTTAGTTCTCTAGAGTATGATGTTTTGAATAAATGTAAATTTATAACATGTAAGAATTTTTGAGCAATGCAATATTTTCTCAAGTTACATGTTTTTAATCATTCCTGAGTATCCTTTATAATAGGATGGAAAGATGGAGAAGGCAGGGTTCTGACTCTGGGCTTTGACAACATTGCTAGTAGGTCTGCTCTGTCACAGACCTGTACTTCCGTTCACTTTGGTGGACCAGATTCGGCCTGGCTTAGGGCATGTCTCCGGTGTGGGATCTGTCAGCTGTTAACCCATGGAAAATTCGTGAAATGTGTTCCCCCTTAAAGTTAATGAATTATTGCAAACAGAAAAATTGGATTTATTAAATATGGTGGTCCTGAACCGTGCCAAATCATTTTGGTTTTTTGGGAACACAGCAAGGTAGCCAGTGGTATTGCAGTGCGGAGTCGCAGCCCGTCCAGCTGTGGAGCACATGATCCTTACTTGGGAGGACAAATGGCAATATTTTTCTATCCCTGGAGTACATTCTGCTCTTGATACGCCTGCATAACCACAACGAACATTTAGTGGGAGTTGCATACGACGGAGACTCAAGGACTACACTTCTGTCACCCAAATGAAAATTCCTTTGGTTGATCTCTGTCCAGAGCAAGATTTTCCCTATCACACAAACAACTATGTTTGTATTTTAACTCCATTTTGTCAGGATGTCTTTCTTTATAAAAGCCAACCAAACATCTGTAATAAATTTTTGATGATGTGGTAGTTAGTTTTCACTGCATATTTATGGATTCAACCAAATTCAATGTTCAGTAAACACATTTTAATCGCCTGCTTTCTGACCAGCAGTGTGACCTGCATAGGCAATGGAAGACCAACAGACTGTGTCCCCTGTGAACTTTCTGTTTGGAGAGATATGTCATGTGCAGCTAGAACCATGAACACACAGAGTGGAAGAGACCTTGGGGATCATGCCGTCTTGGGGTTCAGTGTGCAAACTCAGAGTTTGCACAACTAGTAAAGCATAGAGACTGGTTGGCACTATGTCCTGTGTCTGTACCCAGTGCTAAGGGACAGCTTCTTTCTTTCTTGGTAAGTTTTCTGGCTTGCAGAATGTGGGTCTCTTGTTGCCTAATCTAACTTTTTTCAGAGGCTAGGATTCCAAGTGTCCTAAAATTTCCCAATTTTTAAACTTTGCCAACTAATTTGAGTTTTACTAAGATTAAATGAAACACATCTGTGGGCCTTATCCAACCTCTGGCCTGCTGTTTTGCAGCCTCTGGTCTAGAGTAACCCTTCTATTTTTGTAGATGTAGAAAATGGCTTTCCAAAGCATGGGGGCTATTATCAGGACTCCCAGTTCAAAGCTCTGTCACTAACTACACCTTTGCTCAACAAGAAAACAATCAGATGACTCACAAAGAAAGACACTGTAGTTACAAAGCAACATGTTAAAAGTCTCTTAGGAAAACGAAATTAGGGTTTCAGTAGGAGAAGAAATGGAGAGTTCATGGCAGGAAGAATTGAAGGAGGTTTTTGCAAATTACCTTCAAGCTAGATCTTGAAGTAAGTGACTGATAAATATTGACAAAAGAACAACAAAGAGGTAGAGGAGAATAAAGTGAGGAAAATACATGGCTAGGGATTTACAAATGGCTTTGCAAGACAGCACAGAGAACAGCTGGCCTGGCTGGGGAGGAAAAGTCAGGCCACTCATTCATTCAACAAATTTTATTTTTTTAAGTTCAAATGTGTTCCAGGCACTGTTCTAGGCTATAGGGATACAAAAGTGCACAGGAGAGCAAGTTCCAGGCTCCATGTGGGTTATTTATTCCAGTGGTAGACAGATGACAACCAAGTGAACTAGGGTAAGATAATACAAATAAAATAAAACTAAGAAACGTAAGCAAAGCAGGTGTGAGTGTCCCAAATTCACTGGGATGGTCAGGGAAGGCCTCTCTGATGAGATGACATTGTGCAGAGTCTCTAGTGATTAGGAACCAGTCATGCAATGAACTGAACAAGGAGCTCTCGAGGCAGAGGGAGAGACGGGTGCCCAGGGCCTCTGGTGGGAAGGAATGGAAAGAACGAGTGTGGCTACTGCTGATGGGGGGCGGGGGGTTGGTTGAAAATGAGTCAGAAAGATAGGCAGGTACCTCTCAGGCCTTGGTAAGGAGTTTGGAATAAAATGAGGTTTCCTGCAGGGAGGAAGCATAAGCTGATTGTCGATAGAGCGTTTCCAGCCTAGAAGTAGTTATCACTTGACATCCAGGAAGAAAAGAGGCAGATCATGATAGTGATGGAATTGAAGCTGGGGAGAGAGTTGGTTTCTAGGAGATGCTATAGATTCTTATGGGCAGAGCAAGGATGAATACAGGGCCTGGGGTCTCTGCTGTCCAGAGAGCAGAAGGATTTCAGCCAAAAGTGGTGGAAAAAGTGAAGAAGAGGAAGCATCATGAACACTCAGCCGGAGGACTCCATGCAAGTCCCAGCGAAGGAAAAGAGCAGAACTGCAGAGAGGAGCTGCCGAGTCTCAGAGCAGGAGTTCCTGTTGGAAGTGGCCTTGGTGATGAAGATGAGAGGATCCTATCTGGACTTTACCTTTTAGGGAGTCCTGAGACATGTCTTATAGGCAACCAGAAATACACAAGTAGAGAGGCTTGGGGCTGATGGGACAGGGCAGGAGAAAAAAATCGAAAGTGCTCTTTGTATCAGTTGAAATGGAGGCTAACAAGAAGCGGATCTTCCCAAAGGAATGCAAGGAGGAGAAGCCAGTCGGAGACCAAACTGAATATATCCCAGCACAAGTAGGCATTTGTTGTTTTGTTTCTTAGACTGATCTGTTGGTTTAAGGGAAAAAGTCAAAGACCTTTGTGAATTTGGGCTTGGAAAAAAATAGCTTGCTGGAAGTCAGAGGCTATTCTTTATTGATTTAATAAACACAAATGTTTTATGATAAGGAAGTATGATCTAGAACAAACTTTAAAGACACATTCAATTTAGGCTCAGTTGGATGGCTTCTAATATTTTCCTGAAAACTCCAATTTCACTATGGAGTCTAAGTCCTGAGCTTAAAAGCTCTCAGTTTGCAAACAAAACAAAACAAAACTTTAGGCAGTCTTTTTAAACACGTATTTTTATTTTTAATTGCCATTATAGTAAATGTATATATTTATGGGGTAGAGTATAACATTTTAATGCATGCATGGACTGTGTAAGGATCAGATCAGCGTAATTGACATATCTATTACCTCAGACATTTATCTTTGTGTTGGGAACATTCAAAACCCTCTCTACTATCTATTTTGAAATATTGAGTTAATTGTTGACAACCATTGTTATCCTACCATGCTATAGGACATTAGAAGTTGTTCCTCTCATCCAACTGCTGTAACCCTTATAAGCACAACCTCCCCTTCCAGCCTTCTCCCTCACCCAGATCATCCCCAGACTCTGGTAACCACTATTCTATTCCCTACTTTTTTGAAGTCAACTGCTTAGCTTCCACGTGTGTTAGTCAGTTTTCCATGACTGTAATACCTGAGTAACCAACTTAAAAAGAGGTTTATTTTGGCTTTCAGTTTCAGAGGAACCAGTCCCTGACTAGGTGGCCTTGTGGCTTGCAGCTTGTGGTGAGTCAGCACATGGTAGATCAACCTACTCTGGACAGCTAGGAACCAAAACGAGAGGAAGAGGATGGGCCAGGGGCACAATGCCCTCCTATGTCTGGAAGACTTGTAACTGGGCCCAACCTCTGAAAGGTTCCACACCACCAAGGACACCATGGGCTGGGCACCAATCCCAAGCCTTTAACATGTGGGCCTTTGGAAGTCTTATCCTAACTGTAGCCACCTGTAAGGGAGAACACGTCCCACCTGTCTTTGTGTGCCTGACCTATTTCACTTAACATAAAGTCCTCCAGTGCTGGCTGTGTTGCTGCAAATGGCAGAATTTTATTCTTCTTATGGCTGAATAGTATTCCACTGGGCCATATACCATGTTTTCTTTATCCATTTATCTGTCAGTAGACACTAAGGTTCATTCCATGTCTTGGCTCTTGTGAATAGAGCTGCCATAAACATGGGAGTATAGATGTCTCTTAGGCATATTCTTTTCAATTCTTGGATTTATACCCCTTGGTATGATTGCTGAATCACATGGTGGTTCTATTTCTAGATTTTTGTTCTCTCTCTCTCTCTCTCTCTCTCTCTCTCTCTCTCTCTCTGTGTGTGTGTGTGTGTGTGTGTGTGTGTGTGTGTGTGTTGTGTGTTGCTGGGGATTATACCCAGGGCCTTGTGCATGCCAGCTCTACCCACAGGCTGAGCTATACCCCAGACCTATTTCTAGTTTTTTTTTTTGAGGAAACTCCACAGTTTTCCATAATGGCTGCACCAATTTACATTCTTACCAACAGTGCATGAGAGTTCCCCTTTCTCTACACCCTCACCAGAGTTTGTTAGTTGTTTTTTTGATGACAGCCGTTCTAACTGGAGTCCCACGATATCTCTTTGTGGTTTTGATTTGCATTTCCCTGATTGCTGATGTTGGGCACCTTTCCTACACCTGTTGGCCATTTGTATACCCTCTTTTGAGAAATGTCTATTTAGGTCCCTTGCCCATTTTTAAATCAGATGATTTGTTTTGGGTTTTTTTTTTTCTTTCGCTGTTGAATTGTTTTCTGTGAATTAATCCCTTGCTAGGTGGAGAATCTGCAGTTATCTCCTTCTGATCCACAGGAGCTGTCCTTTCTCTGTCCAGTGCTTCCTCCATTCTGCAGAAGACTATGGTTGGGTGAAACCCCGTCACCTTTGCTTTTGTCACCATACCTTTGGGGTCATATCCAAAGAATCTGCCCAGACCAAGGTCCTGGATCAACTTCTCAGGCAGCCTTTTAAACCAGCTCTTTAACCATGAAAAAAATATTAATTTTATCTTTCAACAAAAGTTAAATTTGACAAGGTCTTTACTAGTAGGAGACAAATTGTTTTAGTTTAGCACAGAGCAGGAGATAATGTAAAGAAGCAGGATTTGAGTACTGGACCCATGACTACTGTCAGTCAATTCCTCTTAAAAAGAGGAATCAGCTACCATCTCACTCCAGTAAGATTGGCTGCCATTAGGAAGTCCAACAACAACAAGTGCTGGCGAGGATGTGGGGAAAAGGGTACACTTGTTCATTGTTGGTGGGACTGCAAATTGGTGCAGCCAATTTGGAAAGCAGTATGGAGATTTCTTGGAAAGCTGGGAATGGAACCACCATTTGACCCAGCTATTCCCCTTCTCGGTCTATTCCCTAAAGACCTAATAAGAGCATGTTACAGGGACACTGCTACATCGATGTTCATAGCAGCACAATTCACGATAGCAAGATTGTGGAACCAGCCTAGATGCCCTTCAATAGATGAACGGATAAAAAAAATGTGGCATTTATACACAATGGAGTATTACTCTGCATTAAGAAACGACAAAATCATAGAATTTGGAGGGAAATGGATGGCATTGGAGCAGATTATGCTAAGTGAAGCTAGCCAATCCTTAAAAAACAAATGCCAAATGACCTCATTGATATAAGGGGAGTAACTAAGGACAGGGTAGGGACGAAGAGCTAGAGAAGAAGATTAACATTAAACAGGGATGAGAGGTGGGAGGGAAAGGGAGAGAGAAGGGAAATTGCATGAAAATGGAAGTTGATCCTCAGGGTTATACAAAATTACATATAAGAGGAAAGGAGGGGTAAGAGAAGAATAATACAAGTGGAAGAAATGATTTACAGTAGAGGGGGTAGAGAAAGAAGAGGGGAGGGGAGGGGAGGGGAGGGGAGGGGGGATAGTAGAGAATAGGATAGACAGCTGAATACATCGGACACTAGAATGGCAATATGTCAATCAATGGAAGTGTAACTGATGTGATACAGCAATCTGTATACGGGGTAAAAATGGGAGTTCATAACCCACTTGAATCAAACTGTGAAATATGATATATTAAGAACTGTGTAATGTTTTGAACTACCAACAATAAAAAAATGAAAAAAAAAGAATATCAATTATTGTTTTTTTCCTAATTGAAGCTTCCTGTATTCTGAGTTGGGGAAGATATTTCTCTTGTTTTTAGATTTAATAAATGTCCATTAAATAAAAAAAAAAAAGAGGAATCAGCACCATCAATTGATTAAGGTGGGAAAAAGCAATGACTAGCATTGCCATTCGAGTTGCCACTGTGTGTCTTCCTCAAAGAAATTCAAAGAAAATTAAGGAGACCACTCAAGAAAATTCTAAAGGAATTTTTTTAAACTATTTTAAAAAATGTTTCTTTTATTATTTTTTTATTTGTGTTTGGGAAAACTACTATTGTTTCGTAAACATTACATGTTTGCCAGTGTTCATCATTAAGAATTAAAACAGCATAAATCTGAATGTGGGGAATATCATCTCAATTTCCACCCCATGACATTATCATTTTTAAAAGTAGAAGAATATTTTCCAGGTGGGAGGATGGGTAGATAAAAATGTAGTAGGGAAGGCAGGAGGATCACAAATTCAAAGCCAGCCTCAGCAAAAGTGAGGTGCTCAGCAACTCAGTGAGACTCTGTCTCTAAATAAAATACAAAATAGGGCTGGGGATGTGGCTCTGTGGTAGAGAGTCCCTGAGTTCAATCCCCAGTACCAAAAGAGGAGTAAGGAGATAGAGAATTGTTTTATCTTATGTTTTTGGTGCTTTGATGGAACCGGGAATGCACATGCGTGAGGCAGTGCCCTACCACTGAGCTCTACCCCTAGCCCAGAGAATGGCTTTTATAAAAGTTGGATTCTGTGGTGCTTCGTACAATGTATTACATGTAATTTGACCTGGATTTCAATACAGTAAAAAGAAAAAGAAAAGGCAAAAATAAGTTGAAAAAAAGGAGAATAAATATTGGGAACCCTGAGGGGCCCTTGCTCTTTGGCCTCCGTGACCCTGTACGAGGTGTGCTAATTTTATGATTTAATAGACATTGATCAGGTTTATGTGCATTACGTTAAGGTACATGTTGAACACTTCATTTTGATATATTACCCTCATTAACCTTCATGTTTAAACCAATTCAGTTATAGTGTATGGGAGCGTCTTTTGTGGGAACATACTTTCCATTGATATAGGCTAAAAGCTGGGAGAGATAAAATGATCCAGGAAGTTCTCTCTTTGCATGATCCAGGATATGCATGAACTTCATCTACCACATTTTCATTAAATAATGCCCGTTCTCCACTAAGAATTCAAGTTTCAGTTACCAAGGTCTATTCATCATTAACTGTATAAAGTACAAACTCTGCTACACACAAATCACTACGTAAATAGCGAATGCACATCAGGATCCCTGGACAACAAGTCACTTCCTAGAGACAGGGATGGGCCCCTGTGTGTCTGTGGTTGTCACCCTTAGAGAGCAAGGCGAGCAGCTATGTTTCCTGCTTATCTCCCAGTGATTCTCCCTGGTGACATTTCTGCAAGGGGCTATCAAAGGAGTGAATCGAAACAGAGATGGAAGTGCAGGAGGAAATGAAAAGTGACGGTGCTGGAGGTGCCACTTGAGTTCAGGGTGGATGGCGCCACCGAGGACAGAGCTGATGGGGCCACTGGGACACTGCTGGGTTTGCAGAGCCTCTGGGTCTGCAGCTGGGCAGGATGCAGGAAAACACTTCACATTAAAGAAACCCTCGGAGAAATGTCCTGATGGTAAAAGGGCAGACACTACACTGTGGGGAAGGAATCTAAACGTAGAAAGGAACATGATAAGGTGCCACATGTAGGAAAGAGGTGGTGAGCTGTGTAGAGGAAAGACCAGTGCTGTGGGCTGCCCTGGGTGAGTTCTGGAAGAAGCAGGGTGCTGGAGTCCTCGGTGTCTCTAAGGTTTTCATTAAGGTGCACTGAGGACACGTCAGTTTTGTTGTTTTCATTTTCCTATACATTCACAATCGACTATGGGAGAGATTTTTATGTTCTCACAAGCCTCTTTCAAGTTCTGGAATGATCATTCATGCTGATATTGAAACTGCTTCCCACGGCCCTGCGGGCGGGTGGTTTCCACAGTCCTCATCTGCTGTGCAAAGACAGCTCGGCCTGGACTTCATGTATCGTGCAGATTAGCACGAATATATATTTTTGTCCCCATATCATGTATCTTGACTCCTTCGTTAGATTTTAAGCTACTTACTTGCAGGAATAAGACCTTCTACATTGCCCACTCCACCTGGCATATCACTGAACATTTGCTAAGTACTTAGTTGACTTCTTAATCACTTATCCTTATGATGAAGGACAGGGTATTAGTAAAGTGTGAAGTCATAATAATAAATACTATTTGTTTCATTAGAGAGTAAGTTTTTCCCATTTTATTTTTCACAGTTAGGGTTACAAAATATGGCCCCAGATTGTTCCCTGCCAGCTCCAGGTGTGCTGTTCCTGTGGAGGAGGAAGCCAATGGTGGGGGGTCTGCCTTTGTACAACCTGTGCCAGCTCAGGGCAGCCTGGTACAATCCCTAGCCCCTTGAACAATGCCTGCCACGGCAGAGGCACATCATGGATGATTTAAATAAAAATTATTATGACTGTGCATTGCACATTACTCTGTGCCAGATGTTTTACATTCATTTTCTCATTTAATCCTTATGATAGTTCTATGGCTCCCATATTACAGATGAGAAAAGCTTGGCTCAGAGATTAAGTGCCTCACCCAGAATGGGCAGGTTGGAGCTGGAAGTTGAATCAGGGCTGTCTTTCTGTGTCTGGGCCATTACCCTGATGATAAGCTGGCAGCAGGGCCATCGTGTGATGTAGAAATGGGTTATAGGGAAAGATGATATGAGTAAATGATCTCTTCCAATTCATTCTTTTTCTTTTCTTCTTCTTTTTTTAAATCACGAAGGAATATTCCTTGCCAGATTTATTTTTGAAATTATTCCAGTTATAATTTCTTTTAAGATATTTTTTTTAAAAGCCCTTTTAAAAATACACAAAATGTATTTCCTATAATGATAGCTTGAAATAGAAACAGCCATCAATCACATGATGACTATTTAGAACAACCTCTATTCATGGGCTACTTTATGAAGTTCTTCTGTTCTATAAACTAGGGGTATGTGTGCACAACACTGCTTACACTTTAAAACAAGTTCAGGTTAAAAGAAAACCACTTGTTCTGCGTTGGTGTCCCCCCCCCCCAGGAGCTCTAGGTCGTTCTGGCTGATGCGAGGGCTGCAGGGAGAGGTGTCGCAGCAGCTCGCAAGCCCTGCGTGCTTCTGCTCACTTTCACTTCCTGCCTAAGCAGCAGCACCTCACATGGACCACAGAAGGCTTCCTGGGAGACATGCCCTATTGCACGTGAGGATTCAAGAGCCAACTGGGCCCCGGTGGATGCCATGGAACCAGCTGGCAGATCTGCGACTGTGGAGAGCTCTCGTCACACCCAGCTTGGCAAAGCTGCTCCTCTTGCTTGTTCTCCTTTTCTTTGTACATAATAAAATGGGCTTTTGATTACTCTTCTCCCCAGAAAATATACATATATATGCTGTTTGGTGGAAGACTTGAGTCCACTGTTGAACAGAAGTGTGTCTTTCTGTCTGTTTCTCTCTGCTTCCAGTTTCTCAATCTCTGTCTCCCCTTTCCTCTTGTATCCCAAGGATTCTGTGTTATAAAAGCCTGTGTGTGAGAACGAGGCCTTTGTTCTTTAGACTTCTTGCTGTGTGCAATTCACAATTCCCTTTCTGCCCTTGGCCTTCCTTCAGATCTTCACAATTGTCTTCCTCTTTTTTAAGCCAGATCCCTTCATTTAGAAGATCAGTTGCACCAGTCAGGTAACATGGTATGTGCAACAACCATGTTGAGACTGGAAACAACCCATCAATCACTCAACAGATACCTGTTGATCACCTACTATGTGCAAGGCCTGGAGATGAGGTCATCTTCATTAAGCTGACATTTTAGTGGAAAGGACATTAAAAAAAAGTGAACAAATAAGTAGAAAGAATAAGGAATATAAGTTCTGCTTGAAGAGCAGGAGGCCAGAGTGGCTGAAGAGGGTGCACAAGGAATGGATGTGGAGAAAGTGAGGAAGGGAACGACTGAGGGCTGATTGCTGAGGTCTCTGTAGGCCTATAGGAGGAATTTGGGTTTTATTTCAAATGGGCCGAGGGAGCTCCAAGACGATAACACTTATTTTAAAATAAGTATTTATTTATTTACTTACTTATTTTGGTGGTGCTGGGGAATAGCCCAGGGCCTGGTGCATACTAAGCAAGCACTCTACCCCTGAGCTATATACCCCCAGCCCTGCCAATGTGTATTTTCAAAAGTTTACTCAGTCTATATGTGGGAAGGATTTTAGGAGGTGGGATGATGTTATGGTTTGGATGTGAGGTGTCCCCCAAAAGCTCGTGTGAAACAGTACAAGAAAGTTTAGAGGAGAAATGATTGTCATGAAATCCTTAATCTGACCAGTGAATTAATCCACTGATAGGGATTAACTGAGTGGTAACTGAAGGTGGGTAGGGTGTGGCTGGAGGAGGTGGGTCCCTGGGGGTGTGCCTTTGGGGTTTATATTTTGTATCTGGAGAGTGGGGTCTCTCTCTCTTTGCTTTCTGATCATCATGTGAGCTGCTTCCCTTTACCACACTCTTCCACCATGATGTTCTGCTTTACCTCCAGCCCCAAAGAACGAAGTCTGCTGTCTATGGACTGAGACGTCTGAAACCAAATAACCTTTTCTCCTCTAAAATTGTTCTTGTCAGGTTTTTTAGTCTCAGCAGCAAAAGAGCTGACTAAAACAGATGATAAATATGGGAAGGCTAATTGCGGGGTGGATGTGGCTTGACTAGGTGATTACAGTAGAGAAGGGGACAAAGTGGACAGATATAGAATATATTCTGGAAGTAGAACCACCATGACTTGCTGATGAAGTAGAAATGGGAGATAGGAGAAAGCAAGAAGTAAAGAGTGACCATCAGGGTTTGGCTTTACTGCTGTGGCATATTTACAGGGACAGGGAAGAACAGGGAAGAGCAGGCTGGGGTGAGCAATGAGGGGATCTGTGAATGCACTCCTGGGGAAATGCCTGCTAGATATCCCAGGGAGGTGTGCAGAGTAGAGCGTGGAGCCTTTAGTTTGGAGAAAAATTTAAAGAGAAAATAGATTAAGATAAATCGAAATGTACTCACCTTGAAATGAGAGTTGTGTCTTGCATTTATTCTTGTCTAGATCCATCTCCTCCTTTGGGAAAACACAGGGACAGATGGATGGCAGTTAGTACTCCAGAGCACTCCGACACTTGTTATCAACTTATGTAGACAGTGATTCTCAGAGCAGCATTTTCAAAGTGTGCATCCCAGGAATGCCCCAATTTCCCAGTGGATTCGGGAGTTAGACTGGATGGATTGGCCCAATTTCATCCCTTAATAACTCTGTGGCAGTTTATTTGATTCTCCACATCTTGGTGTCCTTGTGTGTAAAAAAGAGAGGGTATTGATCTCACAAGTAGATTTCATCAGGGACCCCTGCAGTGCTGAGTGTAAATCATGGAGAGGGAGACGGGAGAGCAGGAAAGGGACCTTGTCTGTGGCTCCTGAAGCTGCCCTGGGCCTGGGATGGACTGGTCCAGCAGGGGCTGCTCCAGTGCTCAGTTCAGTGCTGTGGAGGGACGTTTTTCACAGTATCCTCTACTGGGACACGTACAATGAAGATGGGGGTGGCTGGCAACCTGGGGGACTGTTCATTGAGCTCAGAGGAGGGTGTGGGGCTGCTCTGAGCCTTAGCCTTGGCCATTAAGACCTTTCTGAGAGAGACACTTACTCGTTGTTCAGAACAAAGTGCCCAGGCAGCAGTCCTCAATCTTATGTGTGCATCAGAATCCCTGTGAGCTTGTTCCAGTGTGGGTGGCTGGGCCCTATCCCAGAAGTTCAAATAAAGAAGGTGTTAGGAAAGTCCCAAGAATCTCATTCCCACAGGCTTTCAGGAGATGCTGAAGCTCTGAGGACCACGCTTGCAGAATCACTGCCCTTAGGCATCGTTGAGACTTGGAAACAGGTGTGAGTGACCTCATAGTCTGTACCTGTCCCAGGCAGGAGTCATCCACGTAGAAGAGAGTGTTAACAGTGAACCTGACATCCTCACACCATCGGGAAAACCAGCTTCTAAATTCATGTCTTTCAGCATGAGAGAGAGAATTGAATTGAATCTCAACACCAATTGTATCACCAATTAATAGTCGTAAAAAGCACCTGTCCCTACATGGTGCACTAGTTCTGGGCATGGCCTCCCCTCCGGCACCTCAGCATCCTCCACAGATTACTTCTAACACAGGGACTGGTCCCGGCAGTGGGCCAGAGCTGAAGACTCCCACTTCTCTGCTGCATCCAATATGGCACCTCCTGTGGGGATGTGAGTGGGGAACTGTAAACTTCGCATCCAGGCTTGCCAGCTCACCTTGGGAGCCAGCTGTGATCATGGGAGAGAAAAATCTTAGTTTCTCTTAGTCTTAGCCTCCAAGGGCTGTTTCATCCCCATTTCACAGGCAGCTAAGGAAAAGGCACTTTTGTTCTTTGATTTGTTCCGAATTATGCTCCTTTTCTCCCTTGGACTGTTTAGGCTGTTGTTGACAAAGATACCACATAGTGGTGGCTAATGGGCCACGGACTAAGTTCTCACAGATCTGGGATGGGAAGCCAAGGTGGTGTGTCAGCATGATGGTTCTGCTAGGGCTGCCTCAGGGTTGCAGAAAGACGCCTTCTTGTCATGTCCTCATGCAGCAGGAGCAGAGGACAGCAGGCTTGCTCGAGGCCCTCTCAGGGGCACTGATCCTGTCCAGGAGGGCTCTGCCCTTATGCTCTCATCCCACCCTAGTACTGCCCAAAGGCCTCACCTCCTGATACCATCACCCTGACAGAGTCTCCAGGCATAAATTCTGGGGAGGCACCAATATTCAGTAGCCCTGCCCTCCTGCTTCCTGAAAGAGAGTCAGTGTGAAATTGCTCCATCTGTGTCCTCTGGTCCTAAGTCCTTTCAGAAACCTGAAATGTTCCCTTGGAAGCTTAATGATGTCTGATCAACACCCAAATCTTCTGTCTCATCATGTCACAATCTCCCCCACTCCCCCAATACCCCTACTGTTTCCCCTCTGCTTTCTGGAATTTATGGCTATAGAACTCAGGTCAGGCTGAGTTATGCTGCAATAACAATTGACCCTGATATTTTAGTCACTTACAATGAAGCTGTTTCTCTTTCATGTTAATTTCTCATTCATGTTTATAGCAGGACAGCCTCAAATCTGTTCCACTGGACCCATTTTCCCCCTTGTAATCCAAGCCATTATTGGTTTCTTTGGATTCTACAAAGGATCCAAAATCATCTTTCACTGAGAGACTGAGGAAGGGGAAAAGAAGTGAGATAGGGAGGAGGAAGAAAAGAGGTTCCTCTCTTGCTAAGAATCTTAAACCAACATAGCTCCACAGAAGGCAATAGAACTGTGGTTCAGGGGAAAGCCCATCTGTCCTTCTTGGCACAGACTAATGACATCCCCAACCATGGGTGGTCATGCTCACACTGACTGTGTCTGCTGTGATGGTGTATAGCTGGGGAGGCCCTCAGTGAAGAACCTCCTCTCCTTTGTGTCAAGAGAGTACAAAGGCTGCAAGACTGTTGTCAGGGTAAGAGGACACACATGACTGGTATGGAAACAAAAGTAGAGAGAATAAACATTTGAAATGAAGAGGAAATGATGAGAGTCACATGTGTGTAAGGGATGAATTGTTTTTCAGAAGAAATAGTTCCGAGAGACAAAGAGAATCAGGCAGCAATTGAAGAGCAGGCTTTTGCAATCAAGAGTAATCAGCAAGAGATGAGGCAAAGTGATTAGCCACACGGGAAGCCCAGCCCAGGGAGTTAGACCCGAATCAACACAGATGTCCTTTAGCCCATGATAATTCAAGAGGAGCCCAGGAGCACCTTTGTGAACTTGAAGACTAAATGTATTTGTGGTAGTCCAAGGCTGAACTGCACACTCCTGCCCAGGTGTAGATGAGGGGAGGCTGCCCCAGGCTGGGCATTGCCAGCACCCCAAGGCTGGACTGCAGATATCGGCCTGAATGAGGCTGCAGGCTGAGCCACTAGGTGTTTGCCTTCCATGGCAGCAGAAGTTGTTCTGGCTGCTCATGTGGCTGGAGGCATGGACAGCAGAAGCCCACACTCTGAGCTCCCCTCATCCCAGACATCTCCCTCTTTTCAGGCTTCCAAGACCACCAAGTTTACCTGGAAACAAAGGTGGCTACGCGCAGCTGCAGCTGCCTTACTCCCCAGCCATGCTTCGTTCTGCTCATAGGTGGCTTTGCAAGTAAATCAAAGCAAAGCATTTTTGAACTGTGCTCAGAAGGTCCTTCTTGCCCATTTGCTCACCTGGACCAGACTCCATGGGCTACCTGAATGGTGAGAACCTGCTGCAGGGAAGCACTTGTTTACAGCACCGAGTGGCCCATCAGGTCAAAGCCTGGCCCCTCTGAGCAGTCGATGAGTGTGAGTGAGGGTATTGTATCTGTGGAGGCCAAGGGAGCACTGCCTCAGTAGGTTTTGAATTATCTATTTTGGTGGAGAAAATGCCCAATAGTATCAGTAAAGAGGGGACAAGCACTTCTGATTTAAAAGTTTTAAGAACCATCTAACTCCTATTGGGTACAAGTGTGTTCATTTATTATAAGCTTAAACTCCTCTTAGTCATGTTATGCAGTGGTCTGGGAACCCAAACATGTGGTTTGTCTCCTTCCTACTGAATCCCTCCCCAGGCACCTTTACAAGCCCCTAGGATTCCTTGTGACACAGTATGAATTGCTCGAGCTTATGCAAAGTTAAAAGTCATAATTCAGTTCAAGACACTTTGAGTGTTGAGAGCAGTACTAGTAATTATGCCACCCACATAGTAGGGCTTGTCCTGGGAAATGCAGGATAGTTGCCTTCGTAGATATGCTAATGCAAGTATTTGCCTGTTCAAGGCTCCTTTGAAGGGACCCTGCCTGTACTGTCCAGAGCCCCTGCAAGAGAGGCAGCCTCAGGCTCTTTGAGCTGACCCTGGGCCACCAGGCTGGACTTTAGTTGAGCATGTGACCCCACAGCTGGTCATAACCCAGGGCTAGTGACTCCAGGAGACCCGGAGGAGGTGGGGCTTGACATGATGAGCCTGGCCAAGCAGATTGTCTCTCTGATGAATTGAAAATACTGAACAAAAGAAGCCAGGGGCGGGGGTAACCATTCTATTTTTTTCTGCCTCCACTCTTTTCACATGTGGAACACACACTTCCATTGTCAGTGACAACTGTCATTACACTGCAATGATTCTCCACTATAGAGGGTGGGGAAGGGACTCTCCAGCAGTGACTACCCAAACTACAAATATACATGCGTTGGCCCAGTGATTCCAGCTCTAGACAGTTAGTCTGTGCTTACACCCATGTCAAGTTATGTACCAAGAGGTTCTTCACCGCAGTAGTGTTTGGCTAATAAGACTGGCAAAAAGAAAAAAAGAAAGAAAGATGATCCTTACATGTTGGTTAACAGGAATGATTAATTAGCCCATGGGACATCCATGAGATGTAAATATGAGTGTAGTAAATTGTGTGATACTGTAGGTGAAGAAAGCACCGTGCCCACAGTGTGCAGTGCGTGAGGGTTTGTATAAAAGGTGGGGAAGAGGACCTATGTTGCTGTGTGTTCCTGCTTCCATCTGTATAAATATTCTGGGAAGATCCGTGTCACCTGCAGGGAGGGAACCTGGATGTCCAGGGGACTGGATTAGAATCTTCACCACACACCCGTTTACAAGTGTTGAATTTTGAACCATGGGAATTTATGACCTATTTTCAACATAAAGAAACAAAATTGAAGGCATATGCTAGCTATTAGGAAATACTTAAAATAATTTGATTTAGAAATAATGATTCTATCCTTCCTGACAGGGCCACCAAGATCCTTTGGGGCATGATGGGCTCAGGCTAGAGGCAATTTTGCGATTGGGTTGGTGATATGGCCTTAATGTTTGTGTCCTGGCAAAATTCCTGTGTTGAAATGCTAACCCCAAGGTGATGGTATTTGGACATGAGGCATTTCAGGAGGTGATGGGGTCAGGAGGGCGGAGCCTCCGGAATGGCATTAGTGTCCCACAGAAGAGTTGCTCTAAGCCTTCCTCCAGCAAGAATGCAGCAAGAAGGTGCCACCTGGCACTTTGCTCGTGGACTTCCTAATCTCCAGAGGCAGGAGAAACAAACTCAAAATAAACTTCTGTTGTTTATAAGCTAGCCAGTTTGAGGTATTTTGTTAGAGCTACCCAGTGGAGTAAGGCAGGTGGAAAACTCTAGACCATTCAGCAAATATGTTAGGCACTGAGGGATTCCAGACATTAGTAAAATAATTTATTATTGCACAAGAATGTGGATATAATAAACACTACTGAACTGAACACTTAAGATTGTAAATTTTATAATTCTTGTTTTTTTACTACAGTGTGTGTGTGTGTGTGTGTGTGTGTGTGTGTGTGTGTATTGATGCTGGGAATCAAACTTAGGGCTTTAAATATGCTAGGAAATTGCTCTACCACTGAGCTACATCCCTAGCTATTTTTTTTAAATGTTGAAAAATTCTATCCAGGTGTGATGGCACACATCTGTAATCCCAGGGGATCCAGAGGCTGAGACAAGAGGATTGCATTACAAGTTCAAAGCAGCCTTAGCAACTTAGCCCAAAGCAACTTATGGAGACCCTGTCTCCAAATAAAAAATAAAAAGGGCTGGGGATGAGGCTCAGTGGTTAAGCACTACTGGGTTCAATCTCCAGTGATGAAGAGAGAGAGAGAGAGAGAGAGAGAGAGAGAGAGAGAGAGAGAGAGAGAGAGAGAGAGATAGATATTGATTCTGAGTGAGGACTATCATTATTTTCTGAGGTGGTCTTAGGAATGTAAGTACATAAATTAGGAAAAGAAGTTTGCTGAGCAGTATGGAGGTTCCTTAGAAAACTGGGAATGGAACCATCATTTGACCCAGCTATCCCTTTCCTCGGTCTATACCCAAAGGACTTCAAAACAGCATACCACGGGGACACAGCCACATTAATGTTTATAGCAGCACAATTCACAATAGCTAAACTGTGGAGCCAACCTAGATGCCCTTCAGTAGATGAATGGATTAAAATGTGGCATTTATACACAATGGAATATTATTCAGCAATAAAATAAAATAAAATCATGACATTTGCAAGTAAATGGATAGAGTTAGAGACCATAACGTTAAGTGAAGTTAGTCAATCCCCAAAAAACAAATGCCGAATGTTTTCTCTGATATAAGGAATCTGATTCATAGTTGGGTAGGGAAGGAGAGTATGGGAGGAATACACAAATTCTACGTAGGGCAGAGGGATGGGAGGGGAAGGGTGGGGGCATGGGGTTAGAAATGATGATGGAATGTGATGGACATCATTATCCAAAGTACATGTATGAAGACCCGAATTGGTGTGAATATACTTTATATACAACTAGAGGTAAGAAAAATGTGTTCTATAAGTGTAATATGAATTGTAATGCATTCTGTTGTCATATATAAAGAAAAATAAATAAAAAGAAGTTTGCTGAGTTTGAGCTCAGTTCCATGGGAGTTAAGAGCTGGGAGGAACATGATTTCAAATTTAAAACAGGGAGAAGAGTTGTTTGCTCCACTGACATCCTTTACAAAGAAATAGGGTTGGGGCTGTAACTCAGTGGTAGAGAGCTTGCCTGACCTGGGTGAGGCTCTGGGTTCAATCCTCAGTGTTACAAAAAGTGGATCCTTATACCATATATATAAAAATAAATCACACATTACAAAGAAGTAGTGATAACATTGACAGTGGAGATCATCAAGTACTTCTTATGTAGTACTGTGATTTCTCATAGTTGCAAGGCAGGTATCAGCCTGGATTTAAGAGGAGTTAAGTACCAAGATGTAGTAGAACCAATATTTGATCCCATGTCTGATTTCAAAGGCCAAAGTCTTACCAGTATATTATCTTCCTTCCCAAAGACCCATGATTTTCCCTGGTTGTCTGTCTTTAGTAATGGTTGCCTTTTGTCTGGTTGCCATAGTCATATTTATTAGAAAAGAATGATTTTAATAGGCCACCCATGTATATGAGGGAAACTGACAATAATATTGCTATTGTTGGTCCTTGGAGTGGAATTTTATTTAATAGACAACAAAGCTATTTGATCACTTCTGAAATCACATGAAAGACCTGGTATGCTTTGCATTCTGATGGATTCTCATGATGATTAGTACTGTATCAGCTGATGCTCTCTTCAAACTTCTCTGTTCTTAATGCCCCAGGTCCTGAGGTTGGCCTCTTTCTTTGATCCCATTTGCTTAAACCTACCTACACAATGAACAGAATTATCTCCTTGCAGGGAAACAGAGTCTGTTCTTCACCCATATGTATTGTCTTGCATGTTGTGGAACAGGCTTCAGAGAACATTTACCCAGACATTTCATTTTATGGAGAAGGAAACTGAACCCCACAGAAATGGAGTTGCATCAGCAAGGCCACCCCGCTAAATGGTCAAAAGGCAGGACTGGAGTTCATCTCTCCTACTTCACAGACTAAGACATGGCTAATTCATCAGAGGAAGTACACCTTAAAATAATTATGGAAAAAATGTATTTATGGAGAAGGTGTCACTTTGAAAAATGTTCCTGTCCTCCTAGCTCCCTTCTCAGTTTTTTTTGTTTTTTTGTTGTTGTTGTTGTTTTCTTTCCTGAAATGGGGATTGAACCCAGGGGCATTCTACACATGAGCTACACCCCCAGCCCTTTTTGGTTTTTGAGACAAGGTTTTGTTAAACTGCTGTAGCTGACCTGGAATTTGCAGTCCTCCTGCCTTAGCTTCCTGAGTCACAGAGATCTGAGATCTCAGGCCCAGTACCTGCCTCAGTCTCCTTATAAGCACATTAGGTTGAAACTTGCAGCCTAGACTTTCCTGAGATTATTACCTGACTTCAACCTTTCTTTAGCCTTTCCCAAATCCACTTTTAGTGGTCCTGATGCTTCTTCATAGTGGGAAAGCCTTTTATAAAACCTGCTAAAAATTCAAATGAGGTCATTGGGAGAGGGATTGCTTAATGTAAAAGACTAATAGCAATGGAAGAAAGGTTTTTTAAAAAAATAAGTAATGTTTGGTGGGCCAGGGGAGAACTTAGCTGGTAGAGGGAATCTTAGACTTTCCATAATAACCACCTAGCCTATCAGCACCCACCTAACTCTTCAGCCACATATGCATAAAGTCAAGCTTAAAATTTACACTAAAACTGAGAACAAGTATTGCAGGCTTGCACTTTAAACCTGTTAAAACAACTCATTTTTTTTTTATAGTCTTTTACAGTTTACGAAGCACTTGCACATCTATTATCCTCGTTGGGTCTTAACCACATGAGCTCAGTAAGGCAATCTGTGCTATTGTTTAGAGGAAAAAAATAGAGGTTCAAAATTACAGACACTTATTCACAGTAGACTCAAATCCAGCTTTTCCAATTCTGTAAATTCCACATACTTTTGATTTTACCACATTGTCTCCAAAAAGCCTCAGAACTGAATGTGGCAGTTATAGAAATTGTAGAAATCAGGGCAGAGCTTTTAAGAAGGTTATGTTGGTATTAGATGAAGATACTCTTTCCTAGGTGCATTGGCTCAGAATGTGAGGCACTTGCTGGGCAGGATGGTTCAAATATGACAGTGCATGGTTGTGTCTTCACTTTGATTTTTATGAAATGCTTCTCTCTTGCACACACACACACACACACACACACACACACACACACACAGATATGACTGATGAGGAAGCTGGTATCTGTCAGAAACTGGGCTTCCTAATTTTAAGCCCCAGTAGGAGGCTCGTGCCTCCACAACCAGGCCTGTGGAGGGCAGCTCCTGCCCCTTCTCTGTAAGCCTGGAGGAGCACAGTGAAGCAATCTTCCCGCAGCCAGCCCAGCACCCCCGCCCCTACCACAGAGAGAGAAGGGACAAGGCTGGATTATTTAGGCTGTTACTCCTTCCAAACACAGATAAGCCACTTTCCCCTTGGGCAGAGAAGAGGAGGCCGCAGAGAGTATATGTAGGAGGCACTTAGGGGCTGGGACCAAGGCAGTGTTTGATTAATGGAGGCCCTTGTAATTAGAAAGCCACAGATTCCTTTCTGGTTCCAGCTCCTCCATTAACCATGTGATCCAGGGCAAGACACCACATCTGTCTTGTTCACTGCTGAGCCTTCAGACCAAAACTGGTGCTGTTTGTAGCACCTGCAAAATGATAATAATAATAGCTTGTTGAATCAATTAATCATCCTCTGGATTTGTTTCTTCATCCATTAGATATGGAAATGGACCTCGATGAGTAGGAGTTTCTTCTCTGGTCTAGGATCTGTGTCAGGGAGGCACAGCAAGTCTGATACACCTCTGTGCCTTTTCTGGTTTAAAGAAGATAAAAGGGGCTGGGATTTGGGCTCAGTGGCAGAGTGCTTGCCTCGCACATGTGAAGGACTGGGTTTGATCCTCAGCACCACATAAAAATAAATAAAATAAAGGTATTGTATCCATCTACAACTAAAAAAATTAAAAAAAAAAAAGACAAAAGGACGTGTAGCCATCATTAGCCAGGATCTTTGTGTTTTGTATCCTTCATGGAGGATAATCAATTAGAATAGCAACATGTACATAATAATTCTTAAATAATATTGGAGTTAATTCATTGATCTCTACTCTCTACATATGCTGGTCAGTTTCAGTAATAGTGTTAGCATTTTCTTCTTTTCCTTATAGTTTAAGAAAAATTTTCATTTTGGAGTGATAAAAATCTCGTTTCCATAACAAGTGTCCACAACTCTGTTTCTATAACGTCTTTTCACTTAGAAAGTTTAGGATTTAGGGGAAACAAATTCAGAATCGCCATGCATTCAGATAATAGTTTGATAAAATAAAACTCTTGCCCACTGAGCCAAAAGCAAAAAGAATTCTTCAATTGTAATCATATCAGGGATGAGAACTTGGATGGGAACATGCCAGAATACAAAGCCAGTAGCTTGCCTTGCTTAGCCCTGGATCGCCGTTCAGGATCATTAAGGGTGCTTCCTATGATCATAAGCACCACTGTCCACACAGCCCGCATGTTAACATGTTCCAGAAGAGGTCATGCACAAAGCTGGTAGAATTTAGACCACTGCACTAGAAAACATAAAACTTCACTTACTCTTTTGCCAGCAAAGACAAATGTCCTAAATCAAAACAAACAAACAAACAAACAAACAAAAAAACCTCAGAAAGCACAATGAAAAATACTACATTGGGTGAATGTATTCAACAACCCTGAAAAGAAAGTTTCTTCAAGACCCAAATGCCCTTTATGCTCTGTTTCAGTGTGGAGTCTAAAAGACTACCTACTTTGTGTCTGACTTATTTTCCTGTCAGACAGGAACTGGAATTTGAACTTTGCTCTCTAGAAGCCAAAGGCCAACTAATTTAGAAGGAGACTCTCAAAATCAATGATGGTTTCTTCCAGTTTCATTAGTTCTGTCTAAAGTGATTAAAGGATTTGATTCTCAGATAACCAAGATCCTGATTGCTATTTTTACAAATCACATTAATTTCTCTGTTTAGATCGGATCATTTGGGGCATTCCTGAGCAAGTCTGGATCCATGCGGCATTCCAGCCTGGAGTGCCTTTTCAAGTTGCGGAGGGAATCCTGGGCTGATGAGTGATGATACCTTTATAGTAGTAGCCCCAAGGTGTGGAAGTTGTTTCCTGTGGCCTCCTCGCAGCCCAGCCCCTCCACTTGTTGAAACATCTGCAAATACTTTGTTCCTTTCAAAGACATCTGACCAGGGCCAGGCTCCCATCTGCACTGCTTCCTTTTTCCTCATTGCTCACAGAAAGCAGCAATAATCTAGGAAGGTGCTCATCAAGAGAGAAGTAGGGAGGGCCTGGGGAGTAGGGTCCTTGGAGGTGAGTTCTGAAGGGTTTTTTTTTTTTCCTTCATTAATTGCTTCATTCAAACCAGCATCATGTACTGGGCGGTAATTCTAGTGCAAATATCAACAAGCAGCAGTGTCTGTCTTGGACAGAACAATCTGTGACATGCCACCTTCGTCTCTAAGTAGGGAACCCTAAAGGCTTTTTGTAAATAATCATTAATGAATTAAAAAATAACATAAGAATATTTATTAAGTGAAATGATAAATTGTGTTGTTCATATTAATAAGATTCCTTCCTATGTTTTATTTGCTTTAGGCCTATAGGCTCAATTATAAGATGGACTGCTTAATTATTGTTAGAAACCATATTTTAAAAGGTATTAATCCAGCTGGATCATTTTTATGCTCTTATATGATATTAATTCCAAATTTGTTTTATATGCTTATCTTATTCACACATTTTCATATTTTAATAAGTCACCTTTAAACTCTCATTTTTATGATAATCAAATCATACAAAGATCTAATTAATTCTTTCCCTGGAGTTGTTAAGCAATAATTATACCTTCAAAGCACTAGGAGATTTGAGGTGTATATGGGGTGTGGCCCATCCACTCAGGATTTCAAAACCACACAGCTCTTCGGGTCCTGTTAGGGCTCATCTCTTTGCACGTGTTCCCTGAAGAAGTTTGGACTAATCAGGCCACTACCTCCTGACTCTGCAGACGCTACTACTCATTATTTGTACCATGATGTAATGTCAACAAACTACAGAGAAGATAGCAACGGCAAAAGGAATGTGCTCTAATCCCACAGCCATCCCCAGGGTTCAGCAGGATATATGTTCTATACGAATCACCGGATATCAAAACCTACTAATGAACTCAGCCAAAAGGTTGAGACACCCATCACTTATCACATTCCCTGAGCAACCTGCTGTGAGCCGAGGGTTCTCCCAGTTTGCTAGAATTGAAAAGGCAGGCTGTTGCTGTCATTGCTTTCTTTCTGCTGCGGAAAACCTCACACAACATCATCGTGTCTTGGCTGGTCTTCATCTACCTCTACAAGAATAGACACTTTGGAAGTTGACAAGGGTTGTCTCTCCTTCAGTCTTGGCTCCTCCCCATACCCCAGTGCCACTATCTTGAGACTCAGCAGAGCAATGCTACTAAATACAACAGGAAAGTACCTGTTGAGTGGCACAGGGGAGGTAGAGGCCTAAGAACTGTAAAACAAAGAGTTAGCCCCAAGCTACCTTTGATCAAATTAAAAAGAGACCTCTCTTCCTATCTGACAGGTGAAGCCAGGGCTGGAGTTCACTGCCTGTCCACCTCCTCTACCAGGCACCATTGTGCCACCAACAACATGAACAACTGTGCAGGACCCTGGTGAAAGGGCAGAGGCAGCCTTAAGATGGTCGCCTGGTGGGTTGGGGATGAAGAATGGTAAGGGTGCTGTGATAGGGAGAATAATGGAAAGCAGGGCCCTGTGTGCTTTTGTTTTACAGTTTTCTAAATAGAAGGGATTGATGAGGGACTAACATCCACCTTCTGATTTCAGCTAAAACATCCTATATGTCCTGTCCTGAGCTGATGTTCCAGAAAGCCCCTCAGTGGTAACTTTTTTTTTTCCTGTCTTTTAAGAGTCCTCTACCAAAAGCTTCAAACAAGACAGGAATTGACATATCCCAGCACCTGAGCTGAGTAAGCCCAGCTCCCTGCAAGTCTGGCATTTCCACCATACCAGGATCACTCCTGGGGCAGTGGCTGGGTAGCAGTAATCACTCATGACACCTTAGGTCACAGCTCTAACCATTAGATAATACTGCCTACATAGTCATTCATTCACTCCTTTATTCAAAAAATATCAATTTGATGTAATCTGCTAGTAAGGACTTAGGCTCAAGTCCTTACTGAGTGCCTATCCTATAAACATTATAACCTATAAAAAAATTCTCATAAAAATCAAAGCAGATCTTTCTGTGCACGGTGATCAATCCTGTTTCACAGTGACCCACCCACCAGTGAATCACATGTATACTAAGTGACTGAACTATGAACACATTACAGACACACTACTGTCTTATGGTAGGGATGTTACTCTTGTCTACAACAGAAGGCTCTTCTGATGTTTGCCTGGGACAGCAGAATGCTAGTGTTTTCTACATCTAACTAGAACTTTCCGCCATATATTTTTATCCAGTTGGTACGGGATGTTCAGGACCATGAAAAGATGAATGTAATGACTTTCTCATGTCCAGACTGGATTCCCCCCCCCCCCGTCCCCGCCCCAGTTCATTTGTCTTTTTACATAATCTCACTGTGGCCTGACTCTCTTACTGAATTCTTAATTACCCCTCTTGTCAAACCATGCCTCTAGACTCGCGTGCATAAATTAAATTTCATGCACGCATATGCAGGCCCTGTGTACTGCCTACTAAAGGAAGCAATATAAACAAATTAAAGGCACATTTTAACGGCCTCCGAGTTCCGTGTCACAGCGGTAATAGGTGCTGTACTGCACCGAGTGACCGCAGCGATTCTGGGCGGTCTGGGTCTGCAAGCGGAGCACAGCCCGGCCGTGCCAGCCGCACCCTTTCAGGGCTCTCTCCGCGGGCTCCCTCGCCGCCGCCGGGTGGCACAGCTCCGGGGCGCGGCGGCTGCGTGACTGCCTGCACTTCGCGGCCCGGCGCTGCGGTTACTCAGGCTGATCTCATCGCCGCCGTCACGACAGCGCTTCCCCTCGCCCGCACGCGCGTGGGGGCGGGGGCGCTGCGGCAGTGACGGCCCGTCCCCTGCTCCGGGGCGGCGCCGACGTCAGCGGTGCCGGCGACCCCCGCCCGGGTGTCTGCGCGCCGCGCGGGGCCGGAACTGACCGGGCCGCGTCCCCGCGGGGTCAGGCTGGCCTGCACGCGACGCCGGCTCCAGCGGGCCGCCCGGGCAGCGCACGCGAGCGGCCGGCGGGCGCCGGGTTGCGTGACCCGCCTGCGCGCGGCCGCACGCACTGGCCCCGGGGCCCCGCCCGCGGTGGCAGGTGCAGGGCGGCGCCCGCGGAGCTGTCACGCGATGGCTCAGGCCGGCGCGGGTCCCCGCGGCCCCCGGCCGTCAGCGCGAGGGTGACGCCGGCCCTCGGGCCCGCCCCGACAGATGTGCGAAAGGCGTCGGGAGCCGAGGCAGCTTTCCGGGAAAGCCGGGTTAGGAGGCGCGCCAGCGCGGTTCGCGTGACAGGCTTACAGAGAAAGGAACCGGGCGAGGAGGGCAGCCTCGGGACGCAGGCTTATCCACTCTGCACCAGGCTGGTGATACAGGAACAGAGTGTGACTGCACTTGCTGCCCTTGGTCCCAGAAGCGTAGGTGTACTGACTGGTCACCTCAACACACTAACTGAAGAGACCTCTTCTACAAGCCCCAAGGGCATTAAGAAAGAACAGTGACCGTTGTAAGACCCCAGACTCTTTAAGTTTGTTCTCAAGATCATGTCAGCAAAAAGTGATTTTGCAGTTACCTCTACATGATTTGAACGTTTGTAGATTTGCAGATACATCACGTTAGAAGGGCAAGACAAATGACACCGACACAGTTCAACAGAGCCACCCCCTTCACAGAAAACTCAGAAGATTACACGAGTTTATTTTTTATTAATTTAAACTTTGCTTTGGTGAATCTGTGATCTCTCATCAATTTCCCTTTTATTACCATTTGGCCTGTGATGCCCAGTTAAACAGTTATTTTTGTTATTCAAAAACATCCATTGCAGGAGGGGGTAATTCTCAGGGTTAGGACACTTACTTACCATAAACTCCTAAGAAGCTTTTCTCCTTAGGAGAAAATGAGTATTCTCCTCTCATTACCATTTGTGGGAGGAGAGCAAGAGTCACTGCTTAATTTTAAATCTTCTCCTAGCTCATTCTGATTCTCACTTAAATGTATGTACGAAATGTTTATTTTGACTGCCCAGCGCATTTCCTTTCTTCTGGAACAGGACTGTCCCTCCCTGGATTCTCCTCCTGTGTGATTTAGAGTGGTGTGATTTAGAAAGGGAGGTGTCATAGTCTGGCCTTGCCTGCCTGGCCCCCTAGGAGTGGTTCTCACTGGCCTTAGTGAGTTGGTCAAGGGATTGGCATGTAACTCAAGGTGTGCCAAAGAAAGTTATTTCCTGGCATTCTCCTAACTGGAGGTTGGGAACAGAAGCAGGCTGTCTTCCTCTTGGTGGCAAAGCTGCCCTGCTATGTGCAGTGGCTGCCAGCTATAAGAGAACGGAGAGCCAGCTTTCACTCATGGCAGATTTGAAGGACTAAGCCTCTCTGTGGCCTTCTAGGAGTTCTGAATCAGTAGTTGAGTTTCAAAGTAGCCCTGGTTTCCACTTTGCTCAAACTGTCTACCTCTTCCCTTGGCTGTTAGGTCCCTTCGTATTCCAATAAAACATACACTTTAGAAATAATAACCTGTTTATTCAGAATGTCCGTTAGAACCATTTTAAGTATTAATTTAACTTGCTTTTTCCTCTAGAGCTACATATTGCAACATTCTCACTGAAGGACAGCATCGTCCTAATAGCTGTGCAATCTTGTTTGCACAAATCAAATTATTTCACATTTTAGTATTTCCAGTTTTTAAACATTATAAATAAGATTGATGGACAGTATGTACATATGCTAATAAGAACTTTCCAAAAGCTTCTAAGGACCTTTCTCTTGGAGCCTTTTTAGTCAGAATTGGGTCACAGGCTCCTTCCTGATTTAATCTCTGGCAAGGGGGAAGGGCTAGTTGAAGTGACTTAATCTGAACTCACTCCTGAACTTGGGTTGATTCACATGTGTTTGGGGACAGGGTAGAGGATCAGGGTAAAGAAATTAGGATTCCTGCCAAAAAAAAGAGGGGGGGGGAATCAACTGTTCACTACAATAATTTTGAAACTTTTAAGAGGTTTAAAATGTAATAAGTGTACTATTTTTCCCCTAAGAGTGATGTTTAAGAATGCTAGTTGCTCTACACCCTTGAGAACCAGACTATTATAGTTATTATAATCTCATCTATTTGACAGATCTGATAATAATGCTTGATATTTCATATTAGTAGTTAGTGACATCTTTATGATGATCCCCAATTCCTCAATGGCATTAAAACTTTCTAAAGAGACATAATAAAAGGACAAGAAAACTGCTCTACTTTGTTTCCTAGAAATTCATTAGCCACTTAAAATTACAGGCACAGAAATATGAACTTCATCTCAACAAAGGAGATGAAATTTTGCCAATCACTTACCAAAACAAGCATTGAGTTAGTCTTAAGATTCTTCACTAGAGTTCTAAGAAAAAATCTCAGAAATAAGCAGTAATTTTGTTAAACACACAAACACTAAAGTCTACAAAAGTTTTTTAAATACATAAGGCAGTTATTCTCAGTCTTCGAATGAACTAACATTCATTAAGGACTAGTCATAGGTCAGATTTTGGATACTAAATTTAATGAGGAATTTGGGTAATTTACATTACAGATTAATCTCTTAAATAGTTATCAGGGCCATATTTTTTTTTAAAAAAAATATTTTTAGTTGTAAACACACAGTAACTTTATTTTTATGTGGTGCTGAGGATTGAACCTAGTGCCTTACACATGCAAGACAAGCGCTTTACCACTGAGCTACAGCCCCAGCCCTCAGGGCCTCACTATAAGAGTATTAAGTTTGTGCCATTAGAGCTTTATTTCTTTTGTTTGAAAACATATACATGTAACAGATATGTCACATAGTACATCTTTGGATAAAGCTCTTATTGAATAAAGCTCTTATTGATAGAAAATAGGCCACAAGGAATTAATTTACAACCATCAAATGTTTTGCTGTAGTGTATGAGTTAAAGTTCAAGAGTTAACATTCATTAAGGACTAACTCATGTCACTGGAGATTTTGTTCAATGACCATATTCTCAAGGCTCATAGATTTTGGGTTGGGCACAGTTTATTCCCACATGGGTGACAAGGCATTTGAACCCCTATGAGAAATGCCATTGAAACACTGTTCCTGTATTTCATTATGTGCTCAGGTTTACACTTAACTTAAACTTACAAATAATCGTTTGTGATCAAATTCATCTCCACGCCAGTTTGGGGGGCTCAAATGTGCAATTTATAAAGCTGTCTAAAACTTTAAATTTGACAGCAGTTATATCTCAGGAAAAAAAAAAAATCCAACCTATATCTTGGTGGCAAGAAAATATATAGGGGTAAGCAAAACAAAGCAAGTGGTCTCATGTGGCTTACCTTTCCTGAAAACCAGAAGTTGAATGGGAAAATGAGGAAAGTCTAGGACAAAGGTGTTTGCAGATTAGATGCTTTGTGGGTACATACATCTGCTTCTAATCCACGGTAGGCTGATGCCTCACGGGGACTGGTGTGCTGGCAGAGTCAACTAACACGCTATGTGAGGCCCAGGTGCTTCCACTTAGGCCCACATGGAGTCCAAGTGCACTTCTGTGCTCACATGTTGAGCCATGCCCTTGGCCACTTCCATCGTCTGGGTCAAAGTAAACAATAAGTACCATCTGACTGAGTGATGTTTGGAAGGATTCGAAATTAAATGAGACGTTGTCTATGAACAGCCTGGCAAATACAAAGAGACCAATAAGTTGTTTTTTTTTTTTTTAATTTTGCATTTGCATTGGATAGAACCCAGAAATACCAGTGAAAGCTGTGGTAGTTTCCAACTTGGGAGGCCTGTTTGCAATCATTTCATTCAAACTTTCAAGGGCACAGAGTTTTACTGTGTAGTGGTTCATAGGATGAAAATAAAGTTGGGGTTAATTGTAATTTCTCATGCCCCCTCTGTACAGTCCTGGGGCTTACTTTAAAATTAGCTCTCTTGGGTAGACTTCCTGATATTTTTACCAGACTTGTAAACAAACTGCCTATCCTCATACTTGCTTTTCACAGGTGGAGGGGAAGGAGAGGAAGGAGCATAAGACAACCTAATGTAATGAGTGTGTCACTGACAAGGCTCTATAGGAAAAATATCTCAGATAAATTCCCTTCAGGGAAAAAAAAAAGCCAGTCATTGTGTTCTCATAAACCAACACAAAGGTCTGTAGGTCATGCAGTTATTCTAGGGTACTTCCTGTACTATCTCCTCCAAAAACTAGAGAGCATTTTTTTCTTGTAGGGGTCACTGACCTACAGAGGAGAAACAATAAAGGGCCACAAGAGAAGTTAAAAGGAGCTCAATTTGGTTATTACTGGACTAATTTTGTAAGTCACAGTAAAAGTGAAACTGTGCTGACTTAAAAATTAAGAACATAGGCTAGGAGTTCAGCTCCATGGTAGAGTTCTTCCACACAAGGGGGCCCAGATTGGATGGGAGTGCAGAAACAAATAATTTAAGAACAGGATGATACTCAACTTTATCCAGTATGCCCAAGGATGGAAATATTTTAAATTGTACTTCAGTTCTAGAATGGCCAATCATGGAGCAGAAAAAGAGAGGTGGGGAAGATAAGAGAGAAACTTGGAAGAGATGGAGAAAAATTGAGGTAAATAGAGAACCGGGAAAAAAATAACAAAGGACACACTTGGTGGCTTTATTTTTAAAAATTGATTGTGTATCACTTGTCACATTTGTGGTTTTTTAAAAAATTATACTTTTTTTTTTTTTGCTATCCTTTAAAAAAGGCTACTCTTTATAACTTACCAATTCTCTTTTCCTTTGAAATTCTTACTGGGTCTATCATGGTCCAGGTGAATCTTCTACAGTGATGAAAATGTCCTGTGTCTATTCAGTCTTGCACAGTAGCCACACCTGACTACTGAGCACCTAAAATGTGGCTAGTGCAATCCAGCAATAGGATTTTAAAATCGACTTCATTTTATCTAAAAGTCACATGTGGATGATTGGAATGTGCAGCCTAAGGGACATTTACAATGGAAAGAAAAAATGGTGTCAAGAAGATGTGCAAATGAATAAGCACAGATGGAATTAAACTAGAGTGAATTATAGCCTTTCAGCCAGATATCTTCCCATCCAAGTGTCATGTACACAAAGCATTCAACAAACATTATACTGCTAATCATTCTGCTGCACATGCTGTACCAAGGTGGTTCTGGTCAATGCTAGACCCCAGTGGTTCCTGAGAGATTATGAAGGCGTTGAGAGACTACTATCACCTAGTGGTGTCACAAGCCACGGTGATGTTTTAATGCAGCTCATTGCTTGGGTTGGTGATGATGCTGAGTGTTGGTGATGATGCTAGTCTCCTAACATGTAGTGCACACATGTACAGGACACAACACCAGTTACTTGAAAAAGGCAACAAATGACGCTGTGATGGTTTATGTATTGTTATTCCATACCTAGGTTATCATTTAGAATTATTGCTACTCACTAAAAAATGTAACACAGCATAGATGTTACTTGGGCTCACTTCATGCATCTTGTATTTACCAAGCCTCTAAATCACATCTTTTTTTTTCTTCTGCTTGACATAAATCGCCTGATGTTTTGTCATTGTGGCCCTAGGAATAATAGGTCGTGCCACATGAACATATATACACCAGATAGTCTAGGCATGTAATAGGCTACCTAATCTAGGTTGACATAAACACACTCTGTGATATCTTAAGAACAAAACCTGGTCATTATACAATGTGAAGCTAGCTCAGAACACAGAGATCTTGTTTTGGGTGTGCAAAGAACTAACTGGATGAATGATTTTTTGTGCCCTACAGCTAAAATTCCCACTGTTATAAAATGAGAACAGTCCCACCCTCAATATCCCTCAAAGAAGCATGAGGTGCATGGATAGCTCTGGAAGTTCTTTGTGCTGTGCTTGTTCACTTGGCTGGCAGTTCTCTGCATCCGTTCTTTCTTCCATCCTTTAATTACTGCCTATCTTGCCCAGATAAGGAATACTCTTTAAGGAGTGGAAACAAAAGTCAATGTCAGGCAGTGGGGCAAAAGTCAGGTTAAGTGTCGATCTCCTAGACTTTCAGAGCCTGGAGGAACAAGGCTTTCAGGAAGTATTCAGTTCTCCACGCTGTCATTTGCTCTAATAAACAGTTATCAACCAGCAGTTTGACCCCTGTACTAGCACTTCTCTACGTCACTGGAGCACGTCGCTCTCTACAGGTGTCACTCACTTTATTCATAACGACTCAGTCTTATTTTCTTCAACAGCGTCTTTTCTCTACTAGCTAACGTGACTGTTTGCCTGGGCTTCCGGAAGAACTGCCCTTTGGACTCCAGGGACTCCTCAAGGAGACCTGGACTGGGAATGCGTCACCAGTTAACCATGTCACTGGCAGGGGCAGCCGGAGTCAGTTACGACCGTCAGCTGGCCGTGGGTCCGCAGTGCGGGGCGCCTAGCAGGTGGTCAGCAAGTACCTGTTTTACGAACGCAGGTGTGAAGAAGGGACGCCGGTCACGTGCCGCGGGGGCAGCCTTTTGTACAGAGGCGGGGACCGGGCGTCTCTGCACGATGGCCGCACTGAGCGCGAGGTCGAGTCCAGGGCGAACGCCACGCCCACGTCCTCGCAGCAGCACGGCGGCCAGCTTGCCATGACCCCGTGGCCTCCGCGGCCCGGCTGGGCACAGAGCCCGGCGCGCTGCCTCGTGTGCGGCGGGGCGGGGCCGAAACGAGCGCGGTCAGCCGGAGCGCTCAGCCGCTCTCCTGCGACGCCCGCTGACGCAGCGCTGCGCTTCCGCTTCGGGGCGGCGGAGGCGGGGGTCTGACGTCGCCGCTCTCTGACGTTAGGCCTGCGCGCCGCTGGTCGCCCGGGAGATTGAGCGCCGCGTCCCCGGCGGATGGCGGTCTAGGTGAGAGACGGCGGCGTCCCGCGGCGGCCCGGCCCGGGCCGGGACACGCTTCCGGGGCGGGGGCGGGGGACGCGCGCTCCGCCCTCGCCACCCGGAGCCTTCCGGCCGCGGCGGAGCGGAAGGCGACTCCCCATCGTGCCCTGGGGGCTGCCCCTGTTCCAGGAGGTCCGAGACCTGGCCGCCGCTCTGGCCGCACTGTGGGCGTCGTGCCGGGCGGAAGCAGTGGGCCTGCAAAGAGAGCAGGTGCCCGAGCACCGCGGCGGAAGGTGTGAGATCCCAGTCAACGCGCCCTGTGACCGCTTTCCATGTTGCCGGGAGCGCGGGAAGGCGAGCCCTGACTTTCTGGAGAAACGAAGGGTTTGTGAACGCCTTCTCTCTTCCTCTCAGAATGCAAGCAAATCTTTGTAAAGACCCAGGAATGCTTTTCTGAGGACCTGGAAGCCATATCTTTCAAATGCAAACATAAAAAAGAAAAGAAAGGAAAAAAAAAAGCAAACATCAAGGAAAACAGAGCCCCTTCTGCTTGACGCCTTAGAAGCTTATTTAGCCAGGACGCCCAACTCTTGGTTGTAACTACCTGCCTATGCTCCTTAGCGTGACGACAATTAGCTAGCACCAATTACCTGGTGGTAATTATTAACAATAATTAAAACTATAAAACAATATATAGCATTAAGTCCTCTTACGTGAGGACAAGTGACCAATTTTCTTGCGACATGTATGTAACGAACACGTGCATGTGTTTTCTTGGCTGTATAAAAAGAATGGGATTCTTTGTAGTCTCTTCACCAGATTGGCTGTGAGGAGCATTGAAATCTAGCTAAATGCTTCTTCAGTAATAAAACTTTTCTTTCTGCATTGTGTAGTTTTCTGGCTTGACAGAATATCTTATTTTTGAATTTTTCCTCAGTAATCAGAACCTGCCCATTCCTCCTATTGGTATAGTAAGGCCCTAAATTGGTATAGATTCATAAGTGATGAAGGTAACCTCTGCCAGTGCCTCCTGTTTGCACTATCGCTCGGATCCGGGATCTCAGATACTTTTATGAGTAATATTTTAAAAGATTTAGTAGGTCATTTTAGGAAGAAAGTCACTTCCAATGAAATTGAAGATGTTACCATTTTATTTTACTAATAATGAGTCCACTATAAAATAGCAGAAATGAAAATAATGAACCTTACAGTCTTGGGCCAAATGACTGACGGTCTGCTAGACTTCAGGTTAGGTAGTTGGCCATTAAGTTTACTGTTACGCTTGACCTCGGATAACTTTACGAACCACATATAGTGTTATGTTTTATATGAGGAGACTGTTTATTAGTTATTTGTTTTACATAGCAACTCACTGAAAAGAGAAATGTTTGTGCTAACTGGGGATGAAGAATCCTCTTTTCAACCAGTGGTTGCATGCTTTACAAAAATAATGCGGCAGCAGGATTTTATTTATTGATTGATTTGTCAACTACAATTTTCCTGCTATCCTTATTGTGGTTGGAGTTGTTCTCTCTGATAGCGCTCTGTGTGTCTCTGGTCTCTTTTGTCAAAATCCTTCCCTGACCAGAGGCAGAAAACCTCAATAAGTATCCACTAAATTCCTGCCCTCCCTAACAGACAGGACATTTTTTTCCCCCTGAACTCTTAGATTGCTCTTGTCCCTAACTCAGGACACCTTCTGTGCTGTGGAATCCTTTGCTGGTGTCATCTGACTTTCCACATTTTTCCCTCAACTGCTTAGATATATATGAACACCTGTCACTCAAATTGGACTAGCGCCCTTTCTCCATTATTTGGGAAGGATTAAAGAAATAAAAAGAATGTGAAATGCTCCATTCATCCTCTGTGGTTTTATGAAAGTAGTGATAAAGATTCATATTGAATTGTGTTTTTTTTTTTTTAAATTTAGTTGTAGGTGGGCACAATACCTTTTATTTTATTTATTTTTTTATGTGGTACTGAGGATTGTGTTCAGTGCCTCAAATGTGCTAGGCAAGTTTTCTCTACCACTGAGCCACAATCCCAGCCCTAGAATTTTTTTTTTATTAGAAAATAAAAATCTGTTACAAGTAAAATATCTTTATGAAATTATAGAAATGTCCATCTTAAGTAAAATTGGCACTTGGCTTCTGATACTTTGATGACTTTTGAGTGCTTATGTGCCGATTTAATCTGGTAATTAAATATTGTTTCTGTACTTCATCAGTTTAAATGCTAATGGAGAAAACCCAAGTTGTACCTTCAACACTTAATTGATGAAACAAACATCTGTTGAAACAGTTATCCATCTCCCAAAACTTCTAAGAATTTATAAATCATCTTAATTTGCAATTTTCACATTATTTTATTTCTGACTATTGCCATCAATGTCTTTAGACTATTTTGCTTCAGAACTCTGAATTTTGGGAAATTATGGATCGTCACATTCCCATGCATGCTTTACCTGAAGAAATCCAAAAGGTATGATGTTATATTTTGTTATTACAACATTAGAAACATTTTACCAATTAAATAATTCTAAAACACAGGGGAGTGACCTTAGAGGTTTTTAATTTTGCTTATAGAATCTTCAGTAAGTTGGTGGAATGGGAGAGGAAATAAGCACAGTAGACAGAACTGTAGAATTCAATTCAGTGCAAATAATATATGTTCCTCTAAAAGAAGACAAATAATTCCAGTGCAATACTTAACCAGGTGGTTGTGGATCCCTAGTGAAAATAAGAACCTAGAAATGCCCATGTTCATAACTTCTTATGATGCTAAGTTTGTCTCTGTGTAGTGCCCTTACTTTTTTTTTTTTTTTTGTTCTACGGATTGAACCCAGGGACGCTTAACCTCTGAGCCAAATACCCAGCCCTTTTTATATTTTATGTATAGCTAGGGTCTTGCTAAGTTGCTTAGGGCCTTGATAAGTTGCTGAGGCTGGCTTTGAACTCGGGATCCTCCTGCCTTAGCCTCCCAGGATGCTAGGATTACAGGCACGTGCCACTGCACTGGTGCTTACATTGATTTTTGACATGTACTGTGTGTCAGACACTGTATTAAGCCCTTTGATGTGTATCACACATTTAATCTGGATAGCAATCCATTCTTCACTGTTGCTATGCTATTATCATCCCTGTTAGGTCACATCTGTCCTTAGGCAAAAGCATTTCTTCCGTATTTAGTTTGGCAATCCATACATCATTAGTAGAATAATTTTCAAAATTTTTTTGGAAAATTATCGACATTGTGAGTTTAAACTTCAGACCTTAGCTATTATTAATCATATAGGTTTTTCAATAAATTACAGGCAACTCTTAAATAATTGATTTATTACCTTTTAAATGGAAATTACCGTCAGCTGTCAGATATGCTTTGGTCCATTGTGCATGTTGCTTTGAGCTGCCTGTTTTTATTCTTACTGCATGTCCTTCAGATTTGTATAAACTGCAAATTAGCAGAAATTCTAAGGAAAGTCCAGTTATAAAAAAATCATATAAATTGTTGCACCTAGTTTTTGAAGTTAAGTATAAAGTGGTGAGCATGGGGAGCACTTAGCTGGGCTTCTGCTCATCTGAGAAATGGTGCTTACATGTGTTTGCAGACATGGAATGTCCTTGCCTGAACTGAGTTCCCTCCAATTGTAGAATACTTGGAGGTTTAAAAAGCAAAGCAAAACAAAATCTACAAAGGTCATAATCACTTCAGATCCTAATCACCTGTCAAAAAGAAGATATAAAGTGACATTAGAATAATCCTCTGGAGCTGGAGTTGTAGCTCAGTGGTAGAGTGCTTCCTTGCATGTGACAGGCTCCGGGTTCCATCCTCACCATCACATAATAAATAAATAAAGGTATTGTGTCCATCTACTACAACAACATCAACAACAAAATTTAAAAATTAACCTTCTGTTAGACAGTATGTGATTTAAGTTCCATATTACTAATCCCTGTTAAGAGAATGGAGAAGGTGGAAAGAAGAATCCTGAATATTCGGGTAGTCAAAGGGCAGCTTTATATAGGACATGGAACTGTGTTACTGGTCCTTAGAGGATATTTCTGTAGGCCAAAGGCACAGAAACTTTCTGGTGAGGAAAACATAGCCAGGTTAGACAATGTGTAACAACTTTAGTGCTTTGAATGCGTAAAACATTTATTTTAATGAGTTGAAGAGTGTATGTTCTCTTGGGCACTTTAAATTGTTTTAAAAATGCCAAAACCAAGCATTTTATGAATCTGTAGTTAGACTCTAAAGCAGGAATGGCCGGCAGCTGTTGAGGCAGTGCAGAGAACTAGGGACACCTGGAGGGGCTCAGCTGCCCACTTCCCTGGACAAATGTGCTGGTTGTAGCTTTCAAGCTACCCAGTCTTTAGAACTTGAAATCTTCAGGCCTAAGTTGGATACATTTATACAAAAAGTATTTGTTATGCTTGTTATATATTCTGGATGCTTGATTATAAATCAGCTGAAATGTGTTCATGCTTCCCAAAGCTTATAAAAATAGTTTTTAAAAATAAACATTTGTTTTCCATAACTTCTTACTTATGTTTGATTTGTCTACAATGTCCATAATTTAATTAGTTTAATTGCCTAGTTATTGGGCAATATATCTATTTAGTCAGCTTGCATATATTACTTTATACAGAACCATGTAAAATATATGGATATACAGGTTGAGCATCCCTAATTTGAAATCCAAGATCCTGCAAAATTCAAAACTTTTTGAAGGCCAATATGATGTTATAATTGAAAATTCCGTACCACAAAACTTTGTTTCAAGCACATTAAATATATTGAATAAAAATTATTCATAAAAGGTAAATATGAAATCTAAATGAATTAATTATTTAGACTTTAGTTCCAAGATCACTGTTATGGTTTGGATCTGGAATATCTCCCAGAATCTCATGTGTTGAAGATTTAGTCCCAAAGCAGCAGTGTCCAGGGGTAGGACTTTTGGGAGATGATTGGATCATGAGTACTGTAACCTAATCAGTGGATTAATCTGTTTAGTGGATTAACAATTTAAATGGATTACTGGGAGGAGGTGGAAACTGTAGGTCATGGGGCATAGTTAGAGGAAGTAGGTCACTGGGGGTATACCCTTTGGGTCTGTGTCTTGTCCCTCTCCCCTCCCCCCCCAGCATTTTTCTTCCACCATGATGTTCTTCCTCACTTCAAGCCCAGCGCAATGGACCCAGCCAGCTATTGATTAAAACCTGTGACACTCTGAGCCAAAATAAATTTTTCCTCCTTTAAGTTATTTGTGTCAAGTATTTTTGTTCACAACAGTGAAAAGCTAACGATCTCATTATTTGTGTGTACTTATACCCACGTCTGAAAAAGATGAAATCTGAAATACTTCTGGTCCCAAGCATTTTACATAAGGGATAATTGGCCTGTGTAGGTTATAGTGGTATCAGGGACATTTCAGATTAGAACCAATGCATTTTTAAGATGAAGAAAAATAATATTTTCCATAATGTCTTGGAAAATGTGCTTTATTTCCTTATTGGAGAAAAAAAATCGAGTTGGGTGTATCTGTGTGGTGATGGGTCTGTTAAAGCTGTTCCCCTATTCTTTCCTGTTCTTGTGTTAAACTTTTTGTGTCACTGTATGTTGACTTCTCTTTCTAGAGAAACTCCTCCTTGTGCTTTCTTTCTGGCAGAGGCAAGGAAGTATTGTGTAGGGGCAGAGAGGAGGAGGTGAGGGACCTTTCTTATTTATTTTTTTCTACTTTTGTTATGTGACATGGAAATATGGATGGTTGATGCTTTAGAATGCAAAAATGGCTGTATTACATTATACTGTTTTTTAGCAAAATAAGTAGTGGGGAAAGGAGAATTGCAAGAAAATGTGAAGAAGTTAAGGAATGATGATAAGCTTCAGTTGGAGAATCCGCCACCTGCCTAGGAGGCAGATTGTTAAATCACCCTTCCCTGGTCACATATATCAAGGGAACCTTAGGAAAGAAGACATGAGATAACCTTTGACTTCATTTCCTGGGTCTTTTTGCTTTTTATCATGATGTTTGACCAAACACAGAACTTCTAGAACTTCTATCCTCTTGCCTGGCTGAAGATGTAAGAGGCCATTGACTAGACAGGAAGGCCACTCTTGTCCCCTTTGTCTACTGCTGGATAGTACATTTCTGTTCTGTCTGTACTTAGACCATATCTCCAGATCTGCTCTTCTGTGGTCTGTGCAGATTCCTATCTCTCTGACCTCAGGTGATCAGCAGTGATACTGGAATATTCGTCCCTCATTCTGAAAGCAGAGTACAGTACCATTCTAAGTTTAAACAATTCATAATTTAAAACTAAAGTAATATAGGTCAGCCAAGTAATGATTCATTATCTCTCCCCTTCATGAATATCAGTTCACTTTAGAGACTTGTGAAGTCCTCTTTTTAGAAAAAAATCAGTGAATAATTTTCCTTTGGCTATTTTTGCTGGGGTTCACAGGAGCAGCCAACACAACAGTAGCAAACTAGTAGAAAATTCAGTTCATTTGCACAAGCAAAATTGATCTCTTATTTTTAAAATGGTGACAAAATGAAGGCTTGTTAGGATTTTAGTTTTAGGAGATCTTTCTTAACACATGACACAGTGAAATAAAGAGACCAGAATTGTTTATTTTGCACAATAGAAGTGGCGGTGCGGGACTGCAGAGCACACTGTTCCTTCTGGGTAGCAATCCCTTTCCCCAGCACAAACAGCTCATTCTGTCCTGTTTCAGTAATTTTAGTACTTTGGAACTTTAAAATTTATTCAGAATAACAGTTTTATATTTCCAAGCACAGATTGTCATTGCCAGAAAAAATAAACTTGATTTTCCAGGTCATTTTGGGCCATAGTGGCTAAGTTCAGATTTTGTGCTAAATTAGAGTAGTGGGAAACAGAAAATGGTCATGGAAATGTTAGACCATACATCCTGGAAAGTGGAGATATATGTGTATTTCTCTGTGTGGTATATTTCTAAGCAACTGTAGTTTTAAAACTTAATGACAAAAATGTAGTTATGAATTTGGAGAGATTGTTCACCTAATGTTTTGATCCAAAATAGTTCAGTAGGAAAAACAGTTTGTTTCCAGAATATTATTATGAGTCGTGAAAATTTTGTCAGTTTGTAGTCAAAACTACTTTTGCCAACTGGCCATAGAAGAGCATGAAGTTTACTAAAGTTTCCTAACAGAAAAGCAGGCATTGGGGGAAATATACTTTGGAAGCATATTTATGTAGATGTAAGTGTGTCATGTGTAATTATAGATTATGAAGCCTGATAGTGCTCATCAAAATGTCTTTTTAAATTAATTTATGGAATTTTAATCCCAGATTGATTTATTTTTATTTTTATTATTTGAATATTAAGCTTATTTTAAGATAATTGTAGGTTCATTTGCAGTTGTATGAAATCATACCTTGTATCCTTTCCTCGGCTTTTCCTGGGGTAACACTTGGCAAAACTAAAGAATAGTGTCACATCCAGGATACTGATGATGGCTACAGCACAGTGGTTCCTCATGTGCCCTTCCTTCTCTATCTGCATTCTCTACCGCATTCCCAGTAGCTTCCTCAGTCCTCTTCCCTCCCTCCAGCCCAGGACACTACCTTGGAACACTGATCTGAGGTTGAGTCATTTTGTTCTTTCAATAATGTTATTTAAATGCAGTTCTGCATTTTGTAACCTTTTGGGATTGACTTCTTTTTACTCTGGAGCTTCATGTGGGTTATTGTTTATATTATTAGTTTATTTATTTTTATTGCTAGGTGGTATTCCATGTTGGGAGCACACCAATTTTTTCATTCACCTGCTGAAGAGTATCCGTGTTTCTTCTGGGTTTTGTCTGTCACATATAAAGCTGCTATGAACATTTGTTTATGGGGCTGTATGTTTTCATTCTCCTAGGATAAATGCCTAAGAGATTAATTGATAGGTTGTATGGTAGTTACATGTCAGGTTTTTTAAGATACTGCTAAGTCATTGCAGAGTGGCTATACCATTTTACACTCTTACCCGCAGTAGGTGAGTGATCCAGCTTCTCCATGTTTTTGCTGGCATTTGAAGCTGTCACTAGTGTGCAGTGATAGATGTTGTGGTTTAATTTGCATTTTCCTGTGGCTAGTAATGTTGATTCTCTTATCTTGTGCTTATTTGGCATTGTATATTCTCCTCTGTGAAGTGTCTTCTCATGAATCTTTTGCTCATTTTTTAATTGGACTTTTTTAAACTGTTGAGTTTTGAGAATTTTTTACATAATGTAGGTACTGATCAGAATATGGTTTGATAATATTTTCTCATGGTCTATAGCTTTTTTTGTCATTTTCACAGTTTTTAATTATTATTTTTTTTGCAAAGCAAAAGTATTTCATTTTGATGAAGTCCAGGTTATTAAATTTTCCATTTGTGGGTCATGCGTTTGGTATCAAGTATAAGAAGTTTTTTTTATAAGTATAAATGGAATGTTATTGCACCAAATTAACACATTTCAATACATAAATTTTTAGAAGTGTAAGAACTTTTTTTAATATTTATTTTTCAGTTTTCAGTGGACACAACATCCTTTTTTAAATTTTATTTTATTATTTTTATGTGGTGCTGAGATCAAACCCAGCGCCCCACGCATGCCAGGTGAGGGTGCTACCACTTGAGCCACATTCCCAGCCCTGTAAAAACTTTTTGACTAGTTTAGATCCAAAGTATTTCTCCTGTTCCTTTTCTAAAATCTTACTTTTATGTTTTACATGGTTCATTTTGAATGTACTCTTGTAACTAGGCATGAGGTATAGGTTCTTTTTTATTTTTTTTAACCTATGACTAGCCAATTGTACAAGCACATTTGTTGAAAAGGCTATCTTTCCTTCATTAAATTTCTTTTGTACCTTTAAAAAAATCAGTTTGGCATATTTATATAGCTTCATTTCTAGGTTTTGTATTCTGGTCCATCAATGTATGTTCTTTTCCTTCTGTCAGAACCACACAGTCTAGATTACTGTGGCTATACAGTTTATCTTAAAATCAGATAGAGTGATCCCTCTCATTTTATTATTCTTTTTTTTTCAGGATTGTTTTGGCTCTTCTAGTTCCTTTGACTGACTTTCTATCTCCTCCTCCTATTATTATTATTATTATTATTATTATTATTATTATTTTGTGCTGGGGATTGAACCTGGGATGTTCTATCACTGAGCTACTTTCCCAGTCTTTTTTGTTTTTAATTTTGAGACAGAGTCTTGCTAAGTTGCCCAGGCTGGCCTGGAACCTGCAGTCCTCCTGCCTCAACCTCTCAGTTGCTGGGATTATAGGCATGTGGCACTATACCTGCTTCCATATAAATTTGAGAATAATTATAACTGTATCTACAAAGAATCTTGCTGGTATTTTTGTAGGAATTGAATAATACCTATGTAATATTTTAAGTTTTCCAACCCATAAACAGAGCATGTCTTTCCATTTATTTGGATCTTCAGTTTATTTTATTGTTTTCAGCATGTAAATCCTGTGCATATTTTGTTAGTTCTACACCTAAGTATTAATTTTTTTTTGAGCAGTTGTAGTTGTTATTTTGTTATTTATTTATGCTGTGCTGGCCTCAAACCTTGGGCCTTTAGCGTTGCTAGTTGAGCACTGCACTGCCAAGCTACATCCCCAGCCCTGAGGTCTGTATTTTAATTTCAGTGTTTTTGTGCTCATTGGAAATATATGTAAGAATAACTAATTTTTCTACATGTACCTGAGTCATGCAGTCTTGCTAAACTACTACTTCTAAGTTTTGTTATAGATTCCGTGGAATTTTTTATGTAGACAATCATGTCATCTCAAATAGGGACAGTTTTGTTTCTTCCTTCCAATATGTATGCCCTTTATTTCCCCTTCCTTCTTGCTTTAGCTACAACTTCCAATAGCCTATTGAACAAGGGCAGTGAGAGTAGACATCTTTGCCTTTTTCCCAATCTTAGGGGAAAAGCACCTTAGACTCAGTATTAATAGAAGGTAGCTGTAGGTTCTTTTGGATACCAGCTTTTTGCTGGTTTGATTTTTAAATTGGTGCAGCAAGTTAACTTAATAAAGAGGAGCAGTCCTGATGGCCTAGAAAATGGTCAGGTGGTTTGTGTGACTAATGGCTCCAAGGGTTTATTGTCCTCTCTCAAAATTTTTCTGCCACTCTGAATGAAATTTAGTAGTCAAACCCTTATTGTTTTGAATAAAGGCATTTAAAAAAATGAAAAAAATCTCTTAAAAGGCCTAAGGTTTTCTAGTGCTGTTACTCTTACCTTTGTGCATAGTTTCTTTTCTCCTTATCCAAGCATAGAAGGCATGGGATGGGTGGGAGAAGAAAGGAGAGGCACAGATTTTGGAACAAACAGTGCCTCAGCTGGGCACCAGGGGGGTGCTAAGTGCCTTTTCTAGCTGAAGTACAGACAGGACTCTCAAAAAGGACCTGAAGCTTAACTTAACCTTTTAAAAAGTTGACATGATTTTTTTATATTAAATAACTATAATTTGAAAAGTACAAAGTGCATTTGGGAGGTTTGTTTTGTGATTTGTTTCCCAATGACTCTGCATTTATTAATGCCGCCTCCAAAGTGCACATTGTAGCAGCAGAAGCAGTCTGCTAATGATAGCCCTTTTGTCAAGAATGACAGCGTATCATTATTTTACTTTCAAAACTAGGAGATGATATAACACCACGTTATAAGAATGAAGCACAAATTATATTTCACAAAAAAACAGCTTTTACTTTCTTCATTTGGAAACATAATTACAATATTTCATATCTTCTCAAGTCTCACAAAAATGTCCTAAGTAATTAGCCCATATAGACACTAAAAATTTAAAAAGGTTATTACATTTTTTGTTTGCAATTTTGCTTATAGAAAATTATTTTCAATTTAATGGCATTGAGTGCAGTACCCTTACCATAGTTCATCTGGGGGTTCTGGTTGCCCCAGCTGAAGTCTGGAGCCATTCTTGTGGAACTATTATTATAGTTTTATTGTTTTGATTTCTAGATCATAATGAATATCATTTTTTCTTTTTTGCTGAACTTCTAGAAAACCTCTTCTCTGAAATGATTGCCTCACTTATTTCAACTTTTCGTCTTTTGATAGCTATGATTAATGTTATTTATTCTAATAGCTTTCACAATGTGAAGTTTAAACTATTTCTGTTTTGTGCATCAAACTGCAAATATATTCGGTCCTTTAAGGGTTTTCTTTAGATTAAGGATAAGGCCCTTTTTTTTAGATGCAGGGCAAGAACTGTGATTAGTAAGCAAAGGTTAAGGAGGAAAGTGTTTTGGAGTAAGCGATATAATTTTCAAATTGATGAGGAGGAACCAAAACTCTAGATGGGCAAAGGAATTATGATAAAAATACCCATCTGCTCTGAATTAATTGAGATCTCTTTACCTGGGTGAATTATTTTCCTGGGAGATGATAGTGGCTTTGAATGGGATCACAGAACCACTCTTTATTATCTTTGAGGACTCGTAGAAAGAGAATAGTACATAAACCCTGTTCCATGTATGAAATGCCTATAAATTATAATCAGTGAGCTTAATTTCAATTCCAGACAAGATTTTAGAATAGATTGTTAAAAGGTGGTTTGTGAGGCTATATTATCCAAAATGGTAACTCTTGGACCAATTTTATATTAATAGGCAGCATGTAGATCTTGCCATTTCATTTTTTAAGACCCAGTAACTGTATTAGACATAGAATACATGGACTTTGTGAAGATACTTGATAAAGTTTGTAATATTCTTGAAGAAAGTGTGAAGAATTTTAGGCTGTTTACGAAGATAACTGGGTAGTTTAACAATCAGATGAAGAGTTGTACCTGGAATGGACTGAGTAATGGATCAGTGTTTGCCAGGGTGATATGACATGCTATAAAAATTCTAGCCTCAGTGTTTCTAAATCAAAGCAATAGGTGGATAAAATGACTTATAAGGATCAAACTTGCAAAAGACACAAAGCTGAGAATTTTCTGGATACCAAACTTAACAAATAAAGGTTGAATCTGGATATATATCTCATGATCTATGATCTCTCTATATGTTTAAGATTATATAAGAGAGATATTTACATTTATAGTTCTGTACTTGGATCTGAAAAGCTGAATGCTCACATCATAGAATGGGAAGTATTAATTTCAAGGAAGATGTAGCTTAATGTGGAAAAGAGAATAGTGGAAGAAGATTGGGCGTGGATCCCAAGACAGCCAGGTCTTAAGAAGGACTAAGCAGGGAACTGAAAAGTCACTAGGCATAAGACAGTGACTGGTTCCATTTTTGCTTTCTCTCTCTGGAGCCACAGTGTTGCCTTGGCTTCTCTGTGCATTCGTCTGCTCATTCTTCCGTCTCATTCAAGTACTGTGGCTTACTCTAGGTCTTGCACATGACCCTCTCCCTTATGGTTACTGCAGAGGTAACCCAAATGCTTGACTCGTCAACACTTACAGATATAGTGGCTTATCCCAGCCTAGAGATTGATTCCTTTGGGTCCAGTGTCTAATTCTGGTTCATGAATCAACAATGGCTAGGCTGGATAGGTAGACAGAGTCTTAGTCTCATTCCTGCCCAGAACAGCCAAGGCTGTGGAAAGTGGTATCAGTGAGAAGGAAATGATTGGCATATTCAGTATAATGAGACATGGGGTTTGCACTGTAGTATTTTTTTAAAAAACAGGGAATTGTTTATCATAAAAGCTAGTTGCAGTACATAATAGCAACATAAAATTGCTAAAAGTAAAATGAGCAATATATTCTAGGGTAGTATTTGAAGATATTAGTAATGATATTACTACTGAGACTTTAGAATAAGGGATGTTTGAGTCCTCTCTTATTGTGTTGTAAGACCAAAATATTCAATTCTGAAATATTCAATTCTGAGCAATATACTTTGAAATGCATAGAACCTTTAAACACACTCAGAAAATTATCTGGAATGAGAAAGAACTTCAGAAACATTGTGTGTGGTAAGCAGTTAAAGGGATTGGAGGTGTTGATCTGGAGAAGCAAAAGCATGACATATTCCAATTAGCTGTCTTCAAATATTACAGAGACCTTGGTGTGAAAGGCTGTTGGTGTTTGGGGACGTTCTGCATGGTTACTAGGGGGTACAAGGATTGGTGTATGCTCTGGGGTGGCAGATTTGGGGCAAACATGAGAAAAGGTTTCCTGAGAAACAGAAGTGGCAGAAATAGGACAGCCTGCTTTGGAAAGTAGTTTCCCATCCTTTGGAATGTTGAAACATGAGCTGGACAACATCCAGGCTGGATGAACCCACCTCAGTGAACCTGTTCAGAGACTGAACCATATTTCTCATGATTTTTTTCAAACCCCGATGTTTCATAAATCAGTGACAGAGGAGTGATGTAGGCACTCACATTTTGTATTATGATTTTAATTTGAAGTTTTTATTAATATTTAAATTAGTCTACTTTTACTTATTAAAAATTTGTTATTACTCTCTTTCTGCTGACATTTGTTTAGTGGCGTTGCTAGGTGGTACCGCTTAGTTAAAGGAGCAGCTTCTGTTGTCTCAAGGGAGGTTGCATGAAGAATATAAGTACTTCTGAAATCATCCAAGAGTTGGTTTCACCTTACTGCCCTAGAGCAAATATTTTATGAATCTATCTCTTAACCCTCATGAAATGTAAAACAAGCAGAGGCTGCTCGAGGAATCTTCATACTTGAGACTAAAAACTGACTCTTTCCTGACTCTACTGAAATGCCATTTTTCACTGGCCCTGTGCCGTCAGAACCCCAGGCACAGTTCATCTGAGGGAAGTAAGGGGATTTAGCTGACACAGAGGGTAGATAATACAATACAAATGGCTGGATACATAAATAGTACTGGTTTTAAGAGTTTTAATCTCAACTTCTCCACATATCATCTGGTTATTTAATGTCACTAGTCTCCGTTTTTAATCTGAAAATGGGTATAATCATATCTATTAAGGGGACAAGAACTGGTCAAGGGAGAAGTAGTTAAATTCAAAATGTTTTTCTATTTATAGTTTTGTGACAGACTGTTAAATTCTGTAAAAATCATAAAATGTTGAAAGTGAATAAGAATCTAGAGTGAATAAGAATTTCATTTGGTTCAATGCCATAATTTTGCAAATGAGGAAAATAATATCTGAAAAAGCTAGGAGGCTTCTCCAGGATCAAAGAGATGATTGGTGGTGAAAGGGCAGTGATTTCTTCCAACTTTATGGAAAACTCATCTTAAAACAAGAATTGTAGAGACGTTTTCACCATTTTTAGTTTTATTTTATGGAAAATATTTCAAGAGAAAATCTTTCCTAGAGATATCACAGAGACTCTTCTATAGTTCCAAGACTTGTGTCTCTTTAGAGTCAATATGCTAGGTTTTAAAACTTTATCCAGATGTGGGCGGTATTATTACTCCATGGTATAGGACAGTCTGTATTTACTTTTCTCTGACCAGTATGGTTGCAATATAACATCTTCAGTTGAACTTTATTTTTCAGGGCTAAAACAATATCATTTCTGTAAACATGTGTTCTATTTTCTAGATGTCTCCTGAAGAAAAGGTTTGCAAATACTGTGGAGTCAGCTATCTAATTCTTCATGAATTTAAGGCTATGGAAGAAAAAATGAAAGCAATGGAAAAAGAGATGAAATTTTACCAAGAAAGTGTAGAACGTGAAAGGAGACTTCAAGAAAAGCTGCAGTCGCTTAGCCGAGATTTTGAACAGTACAAAATTGACAGTGAATCCAAAACAGAAAGGTTGGAATGTTTTTCTTCTCTATAATTTTTTAGTTTCAAAGAAAGTATGGAAAACAGATTTTGATGTTTTTCTAGAATTTCCTTACCAAGTATAATTTACACTTGAATATAGTTGAGTGGTCATTAATTATATTAATAGTTACTAAATATAATTATTAGTTTGAAGCTTTGTTCTGAGGAATGTATTTACTATCTGAATAATTAGAAACCAATTACTTTGGTAACTCTTAAGTTGATGGATCAATTTTTTCCCCATACATATACACATCTTATTTTTCTAGGAAGATTTATTTATTAAAATTCAACTTTTGATACCCAACATTTGTATTGAAATGGCTTTGGCTTTTAAAGCTTAATAGAATAAGGACTTTGTGTTTTGAAAAGAATACCAAGACATTAAAACTAGTACATGATTTTAAGTTATTGAAATTGGAATAAAATTGAAAAACAAGATGTTAATAGTATAGAATGGAATCAGCAATTTATTCTGTCTAAAGACCCATTGGTAATGAACTTATATAGATGCTTCTCCACAAGGTTTTTTGTTGGTGTTTTATGGTCTTTCCTTTTTCCTATGAAGGACAATTTTTTTTTGGTTTAAAATATTAACGATTGATGCTAGTAAGCCCTCAGTTAATGAATTTGGAGAATATCATGTCCATGTAAAAGTAGTTATATTTTATTATAAAATTTCATATAAAAGTATATAACTTCATTAATTGCCAAAGGAATCAGATATTTTTTAGTCCTTTACCAAGAAAATTTTGTTATAGTTTCTTCAGTTTCAAATCTGGGTCATAAAATATTTTATAGTATTTGAGAGGGAAAATTAAACAAAATTAAAGATTTGAAATATTCAGTTTAAAAGTTTAAATTTGAAGGGTTTCTTCCTGTCAGGGATTCTTTTGCTTGGTGTTGTTTGCACTTTACTTTCTTTAGTGAAATGTTGTATTATGCATGTTGGATATAAACATGTGAAGTAAAAACAACAAAGAAAACCAACAGGCAGGAGAGTCCCTTTTTACCCCGTGGTTGCCTTCTTACACGAGTCAAAGCACTTTGATTGGTTTGGTACATGCCTTTCTCGATCTTCATGGTGCCTTTACCTGTGCTGTGGGTACATTTCTTTGATTTGGCATCACAGCTTTGAGCAGCCTGGACTGTAAGTGCATAGTCAGCGTGTGGTTCTGTGACCTGGCCACTCAGCCACAACCTGCTGCCCTTCCCTGTAGAGATGCTTTCTCTAGCACAACAGGCCTGAGATGACTTAGCCATTTCTCTTTTCAACCTGTATGTTATTTCTGTTTTTTTTTTTTTAATATTTATTTATTTATTTATTTATTTTAAATCTTTGGTGGACACAACATCTTTGTTGGTATGTGGTGCTGAGGATCGAACCCGGGCCGCACGTATGCCAGGTGAGCGCGCTACCGCTTGAGCCACATCCCCAGCCCTATTTCTGGTTTTTATTACTGCACCCAGCCCGGGATAAATTCTTAAAAGTGAGATTGCTGAAAGAAAGCCAGTGCTGCTTTCAAGTTCTGGTGCGGGCTGTGCCAGATTGCCTTGGAGAAGGCAGCATTAACTATATGCAGCCAGTAGCTCGTCAAGCATCCATTTCCCCCCATCTTATTGATATTGGTTTCTTAATTTTTCTCAGTATCTTGAGTGAAAAAATATTACCTCATAATTGTCTTTTGCTGTTGCTAAGGAGGGTGATCACTTTTCATATTTAATAGGTATTTATATTTCTTCCTCTGTTGCTTGCCTATGTATGTAAATTGCCCAGTTTCTATTGGATTGTTTATTTTTACGAGTTTTAAATATATTGTGACTTAATATATGTTGTTAATATTTTCTCAGAGTTGTTTGTCTTTTTTTCTTGTTTACTTTTGGCTGCACTTTGTTTTCATTTGTAGAAAATAATATTCTGTGCCAAATTCTGGTCCATTAGAGTTCTGTGCCAAGTTCTTTTGGTTGCAAATAACAGAAACTTACTCTTTTTAACACTAACCTAGAAACAAAAAGGGACTTATTGGAGAAGCATGAGATGGTAGCTCATTGGTAGAAAGCAAACACTCAGGTACACTGGTTTTGAAATCAGACAGTAAGAGAACTTGCTTGGGGATCTGGAGGTCTCTTTGGAGTGAATGAACTCCCGTTTTTCTTCCTTGCATTATTTCATCAAGATTGGAATCCCAGTAAAGGGTTTTGTTGGCTTCACGAGGATTACCTGACCATCCCCAACCCCTTTGAGCTGGAGGAAGGGGAAACCTTGACCTTGATTGACAGTTATGTGAAGACTTTATACAAGGAAGGAAAAGATTTTCACCAAAGAGAAATTAGACTCTTATTATAAGAAGAAGAGGGAGTAGATTCAGGCAAGTAAAAACAACATATGTTTAAAAACTTAACAGTATTATCTTGGAATTAGCTTTGTAATATCTTTGGAATTAATTTTCATATAATGTGAGGTAGGTTATTATTTCATGTTTGTTGTTGCTTTCCAGATGTCTGGTTTGTTATCCTAATATCATTCATTAAATTCTTTCTCTTTTCTCCTCTGATTTTCCGTGCCATCTATTCATTTCTCTTCTTGTCTATTTGTGGACCCTGCATTTTGTACTGTTGACTTACTGTCTGTCAGTGGGCCCGTACCATACTTTTGCTGAGCTAATCTTTGTTTTGCTTTTCAAGTTGTCCTGGCTTTTCTAGTGTATTTTCTCTTCTGGATAAATTCTAGAGCCAACGCTAACCAGATTTCATAAAACATTTCGTGTTGTGATTTAGGCTGGGGTTAAATTTATTTTCTAGAGCAATTATATATCTTGAGAATTGATATTTTTATAATCTTGAGTCTTCTTATCCTGTAATGTAGTATTCCCCTCCTGACTATTTATTCAGAAGTTCTTTGAACCTCTCAATAAAAGTCTTTATTTTCTTGCATATTCTGAATTGGTTTAGCCCCTGGACACATAATTTCTGTTGGTATTTGGAATCAAACATTTTTCATTACATTTTCTAATTTTGTTAATGCTATTGATTTTTATATATTGTGATTTTGTATCTAACTCCCTTGCTGAATTTTTTATTAGTTGTATGTTTTCCAGTTGATTTTGATGAATATATATGTTATATATATTCATAACACACAAAAGCATGCACATTAAAATTGATATATCATGCAGATAGACTTATCTTTTTATTTCCAATTGTTATATCTCCCCTTGCCCTTCTTCTTATTACTCTGGATTGGACATGTAGAACAGTATTAAATAATAAACCTGGAAGTTCATCTTTGTCATTATTTCTGATTTGATGTGAATTTGTACAGTGTATTTCTGTGTTAAATAGAATGTTTGCTCTAAGTCTTTAGAAAATGTCCTGTTATCAATTTAAGAATTTCTTTTTTTATTCCTAGCTCTTCCAGTTTTTCAAAAACTCAGAAATTGTAACTGGATTTTAATAAGTGCTTTTCTGTCTTCTGTTGTGATGATCATATGATTTCTCTCCTTAATCTGTTTATATAATAAATAGTACTAATGGGTTTTCTAATATGAAGGTATACTCACATTTTTGGTATAAAACCATTCTGGTCACAGTATATTCGTTGGGATTCCCTGATATTTATGCATGTGTTTCCTTCCTTCATGATTATTGCCACAGATGAAAGTACTCTGTACTATTTTCTATAAATATTCTTTTAAATATATATAATTTCTGTGATTATAATAAGCAGAAAAACTTTATCATTTGCCATAGATAGAAGGTCAAAAATAAATATGTAATTATTAAAATAGTTTTTGGTGTCTCTGTAAACACTAAAGTAATGTCCATACTACTGTGATGTGTGAAATAGTTTCTGAAGAGCTTTGTTCTTCTCATAGTGTTGGATTAATATGCTAATATATTACAAAAAGTTTTGAACTGTGTTCACATGTGAAGTGTCTGTAGTTTTATTTTTTATGGTGCCAAGACTGGCTTATACTAGTTTAATTTGAAATAAGTTAAGAGCCTTTCATCTTTTGTACACCAGACATTTTGAATAACATAGCATTGCCTGTTCATGCAGGTTTGGTAGACCTCTGAGGTAAAAAGTGTCTTGTGTCTTTTTTGGGTGGTCAAACTTTGGTGACCCTTTGTGTTTCCTCTGTAATTATTGTTTTACTTGTGGATTTTTACCTCCTCTTGAGTCAGTTTTGGAAATTCACATTTTTTTAGACAATCAAGAATTTCACTTGGCATTTCATGCATCTTGGAATTTAGTAATATGTAGTATTTTCTTATTTAAAAGGTCATTCTCTATGTTTTTATGTTCTCCCTTTCTTTCTTCCTTGAGTCGGTTATTTGTGTTTGGTTGAAAAAGAACCAAAGGGGGCTGGGGAGGGAAACTTTCCAAGGAAAGTAAACAGATTGTCCCTTTTATTGTCCTTTTCAAAGGAGCAGATTTGGTTTCATCAGTCAAACTGGTTTATTTTCTGTTTGTTTTCTATTTCTGTGAATTGGATTCCCCCTTTTTTCCTTCCTTCTCCTCTCTCTCTTCCCCTGCCCCCCACCCCAGGGCTGGGAATTGAACCTGGGGTTTTGCATGTTTAGGCAAATGCTCAACCATTGAGCTAGATCTGCAGCTGTGTTTTCTATTTCATTGATTTATGCTCTTATTTGTATTCATTTGGAAACTTTTAATTTCTAGTTCTCTTGGTAGTTATGGGAGTGAAGTCTTGGTTAATTTATATTCAGTCTCTTATAAAGTTATCAAGTTTTCCTGAGGTGACAAGAGAACCACAAATCTTTTGATAATAGTACTCTATTTTCATTTACTTCTAAATTAGATAAAAGTTTAGTTTTTATTTTTTAATTAAAAAAATACTTGGAAGAATGCTTTTATATTTCTCAATGGGTAGATTTTTGTGGCTACCCTTTTATTTACATCTGTTTTCTTCAAGTGTGGACAGAGAATATAGCCAATTTTGGAGAACTTAAGAACTTAATATACAGTAAATTTTTGGAAATATTTCATAGATACTTGAAAACGGTACATTATGGCATAGCTTTTTAGTAAATCCATCAAATTTCACTGGCAAATTGTGCTATTCAGATTCTATAGACCTTACTTTTGCTGTTTCATGGACATGTGGTGTCTTGTTGTTTTTTCAATTCCCTAATGACATGACATTGAACATCATTTACATGCTCACCATCTGTATATCTTCTTTGGTGAAGTGTTTATTTTTGCCCATTTTTGAATCAGATAGTTTGTGTTTTTATTTTTGATTTTTTATAGTTCTTTGTTCATTTTGGATAGCAGTCCTTTGTCAGAAGTGTTTTTGTAAATATTTTCTGCTGGTTTGTGGCTTGCCTTCTCATTTGTTGGACATTGACTTTTACAGAGTCGAGGTTTTTAATTTTAATGAAGTCTAGATTGTTGAGTCTGTTGGAGTGTGCGTACCATGCACTCTCACCAGCAGCCGGGACGCCCTGTGTGGTGAAGTAGACCTTTCACATCATCAGAGTGGCACACTCATGGCAGGCAGATGCTCATTTCAGAGAGCTGACGGGCCATAATATGTCAGGTTAGTGTCTGAGATAGTTCTGTTTAGAATTTAATTGGTTTTAAATTTTAACTTTTATTTTGAGATAATTGTAGTTCAGACATATTCATAAGTAAGCCTGGAGGGCCTGTGTTCCCTTCATCTAATGGTGACATCTTGTATCACTGAAGTTTCCTTTTGAAACTCCGGTCATATGACTGTTAGCTTTTTTGTTATCATCCCATAGTTCCAGAAGGCTTTGTTATTAATTTGTTTGTTTTCGTGTGTATTTTCTTTCTGTTCATATTGAACAAATTCTGTTGATTTCTTTTAAAGTTTCTGTTCTCTGTCATTCACTGTTCTTTTTCATCCAGTGAATTTATTTTAGTTATTGTATTTTTTAGTTTTTAACTTTCTATTTGTTCTATTTTTGATTTCTATATTTTCTTTTTTCTCAAGAGAGTTTGTAAAATTTTTTTTTCTTTTTTCTTTTTGAGACAGGATCTCACTAAGTTGCTTAGGGTGATGAGGTAGCCTCCAACTTGCGATCCTCCTGCCTCAGCCTTCTGAGCTGCTGGGATTATAGGCTTGTGCCACCATGCCTGGCTGTAATTGAATCTGAAAGCATTTTTGTGATGGCTGCTTTATAATCCTTGATTCCCTTCATCTGATTCATCTCAGTGTTAGGTCTATTAATTTTCTTTCCTCATTAACATTGTGATTTCCTGATACTGACTTGATAAATGTTTTTCAGTTGTATCCTGGTTATTGTGGAGGTTACACTATGAGACTCTTGATCCACTTAACTGGTAAGGCAATTTTTTGTGATTGTTCCTGTAAGCATGTTTCTGGAAGAGATTAGTGTTTGAGTTGGTAAACTGAAAAGAAGATTGTTTTCATCAATATGGGTGGACATCTTCCAGAATGTTGAGGACTTGAGTAGTGTGAAGAGGCTTAAGAATGGTGAATCCGTTCTTCCTTCTTGAGCTGGGGGGCATCCACCCTCTCCTGCCCCCAGACATCAGTGCTTCTGGTGTTCAGGCCTTTGGACTTGGACAAAGGTTTCCACTCCTGGCTCCCTGGTTTGCAGGCCTTCAGTCTTGGACTAGAAGCACACTGGCTGCTTTCCTGTGCTACCAGCTTGCAGATGGCAGATCATGGGACTTTTTAGCTTTCATAATCATGTGTGCTAGTCCCTCATAATAAATCTCTTTCTGTATATCTCTCCCCATCTGTCGTCTTGTTCCTGTTTCTCTGGAGAACCCTGACTAATGCAGCACATGTGTATGTCCAGTTTCCCACTGGGCCCCCTGACACTGCTTCAGGAAAGGTGGGGCCCTGACTCACTGCCTCATATCAGATTGGTGGAGTGGAACTTCCTCTGCCCCCTCAGTCTCATTTATACCTTTCTGGCAAAAGTAGGTCACCAGCTTGCACTGCCTGTCTCTCTGTGGGGGACGCAAGATCAACTCCCTGCTGCTAAACCCACTGTTATCAGGAGGGCCGGCCTATACTGTTTTGTTTCTGTGGCTTAGGGACAGGAACTTGGCTCTCTGCATCCTGCTGGCATTGAGGGATGGGAGAGGTGGAGCTAGAGTGCCCCCTACCCCTGCTCCCAGCCACTTCGGGCAGGTCCCACTGACACTAGGGATGCCGAAGCAGAGTATTGAAAGTCTGTATCACCATCTAATTCCAGCTTGCTGACACTATACAGGGCTGGAGACTCCCCAGGGAGACCTGCTGACGTGGGCTTGGGAGTGGAGGTGGAACAGCAGTGCTGGCCAGGCCTGTTCTTAGTGCTTTGTTCAGACTGCTTCCAGTTGAGTATGGAGGTTTAGTCCCACTGGCTCACTGACCCAGGAAAGGAAGGAAACTGGAGAACTCACCACTACCATGTGTACCATACTGCTTCATCTCAGAGCAGGTTGGGGTGGAGCCTCAGCTTCCCCATGGTCCTGCTGACACAGAACTGGTGGGGTAGTTGGAGCATCTTCTGCTTCTGCAGGAGGGAATTAGCTCAGCTCTGGCCGAGCCCCACCACCCCCATACCATTGGGGAGACTTGGAGTGCACCATTTGCTCCCATGCACCAGGGATGGGGTGGCACAGAAGGCAAGTCCCCTACTCACTGGGTCTCCCTGGGGGGCCTCCAACCCTGGATCAAGGGGCAGTGTTTTAGTTGCATTAACTTAGAGGATGGCAGATGTTGCCAAGAACGCTCCTGTCTTCACTTGGACAGCCAGTGGATCAGAGATTTCTTGGAACTTTTTTGGTCTGTGGCGATTGGTGGTTCTGGGTCAGAGACTTCTACAGCGCCTTGTCTGGCATGTATGAGAGACAATAAGGAAACTCAGGAACTTTGTAGCCTTGGTGTTTCTTAAGTTCCCAAATTCCCAGTCCTTCTGTCACACTTTTCCCACCTTTCAGAGTCTTCCTGTGCTTGTCGTGTTGGTGTTTCTCCCACATCAGCTGCAGACCAAAGTCCTCAGGTACGGAGCACACTGTTTCCTCCCTCCTTGTCTCCGTGGTGCATGCGCACAGTAAACAGAAACTGGCAGGTGTTTTATGATTGGTATAAATGATGTTTATGTGAGTCTCCTTGTTACTAGATTTGGCAAGGTGTGGGGATTGGTATTTGTTCAATGATATCGATAGCCTTATGTGTACTTGTTTATCTCTATTACCTGTATAGATTTGAAAGCCCTTCCATGTAGCAGTGTAATGTTGCTATAGAAACATGGTTACCAAAATAAGACATTTTTTTCTGCTGTCTTTTTAAAGGCATTCTTTTCCCTCAAGCTTTTTAATCCTGATAGTTTGAAGCCATCATTTATTGTATTTATTGTCCCACCTTGAGTTTTCCTTTCTTAGCGTTAGTTATTGTTATATTAGATAAAATGCATTTTTATGAGTTGAATCCTACAGTTTTCATCAGGCTGTATCTAATCCACGTAAGAATGAGTGACGTAGGGTGACCAGTGTGGGCTCTGCCATTGCTGAGTCCCTCACCTCACCTTTTCACTTTCTGGACCTTGGTTTCTTCACCTGAAAAACCATCAGAGAATCAGCCATTTCCCCAGGATTCCGTGCACATACCCAGTGCCTGGAGGAATGCTCCCTCACCTTCCTTTTTCCCTCTTTCCATGCTCATCAATTAAGGTAAGTGGTATGCTGGTGCCTTTGTAAACACCACAACATTCTAACCTACCTCCAGCCTCTAAACACTGACTAACACCATAAGGAAATCCTTGGGTCCAGGAAGTACTGCACCTCAGCTCTAGAAATGAGTTCTAGTTTAATTGGCATTGTAAAGTGCCTGACCTGACTTTGACTAGGCCCACAGCCTGTGTTTTTGCTCAAAGGAGTAGAGGATTATATGGAAAGTACAACTTTAGAATGTGATTATTTTATTTATTAGACCCCTCTTCTTTACAAAAAAGATATGAAGTGGTTTAAAAGGACAAGATGAAATTAACATAGGAGGGAGGGATCAGACAAAACCTGAAAAACTAAATCTGTCATCCCCAGTGGTCAATGGTTAAATTCAGCTTTCCTGCTGGTCCTTCTTTCTGTCTGAGCTCCAGGGGTCGCCATGCTGCCAGCTTTTTGCAGGCCTGGTAGTAGAGTGTGCGGGTGGGGGTGGGGGCTGGGGAGGTGGGCTTTAGTTAATTTGTTTAAGCAAGGCTGACTAAACACTAGAGGAAATCCACAGATCAGAGCAGTAGGCCCTGGGGAGGACTTCCCTCTGACAAACAGCCAGACCCATGATGCTGCACTGAGGTGGCTGTTCTTGGAGGGGGCAGCAAAACTATTCTAAAGCTCACAGCCCTAGTTTCCTGCTGTCCTCATCTCTCTACCTCCCCTCACTTGCTTCATGTGCACCCAACTTGAAATAACAAGTCAGATGATTTTTATTTGTTGCAGATTTAAATTAATACATTTTTAAAAGGTGTGCAACTTGGTTTCTTCTTGAATTCTTTACATATTATTTACTTATTTCTAAATGGGAACAGTTTTCAAATTGGAGACAAATGTATCAGTTCATTGATGAGCAGCAACTCCTGCTATAGATGGTTATGCAAACATAAGGAGATTAAATAATGATGCTCATACAACTAGTTAAAGTCTGTCTCTTTTCTATAATATTACCATTTGGATTAATTGAAGAAACCAATAAATATGGCTCAGGCAAACTATGGCAGAGTAAACATGCTGTCATAGGAGGCCTATTCTGCAAGGGAAAGGCACACCAGATGTTAAACCTGGTCTTGTTGGACTGAAGAAACCCAGTTGTTTAAAAAGCCAGTGTTTAAGACAGGCATAATGGCACATGTGTCCAATCTCAGTGACTCAGGAACCTGAAGCAGGAGGATAGCAAGTTCAAGGCCAACCTCGACAACTGTGTCAAAATAAAAATAAGAAGGGCTTTCAATCTTCAGTACTAGAGGAAGAAAAAAAATAAAAGGTGGTATTTAACAAGAGAAAAGGGATGGTTGAGTTGGCAGAACTCTCAGGGAAGCTGTCTCTGGAAGCAATCTGAAGAACTCAACTGGAAAGTTCATATATTATTGGCCTTACATTAAAATAAAGTGAAAGCTTAGTGCAAATGTGAAATTCTTTTCATCAGCCAAAAAGGCTTCACATCTGAAATGGCTAATTTTGACATCCTGTTTGTCTTTGTAGTGCCCCCGGTCCAATTTAGTTCATTGAGTCCCGAAGTCCACCGACACCTCTGTGTCTTCATTCTTTTCTGTCCATCACAGATGTGATGTTTTGTTGTGTCAGCCCCTCATGACAGTGTCTTAAAGTTCCCCTTTGCATTATTATTTCATCATGTCAGCCTGGAGAACCCCTCAGGTGGGTGACTTCAGCTAAACCTACTCTTTGTACTGGTACCTGGTTGCTAGGAACCTGGCACCAGCTATTATTTCCTCTTTCTACAGTATTTTCATCTTTTGCTGTGAACCTCTTCCTTACCAACAGCATTTCTTCTGGACTTTGCAGACAAACTAATGAGACCTGGACTCAGTCCAGGACAGCTTCATGCTCTCTTCCTTCTTGCACCAGCCTGGTCTGCACTTTCTCCCTCCATTTCTCAGCCCACTGTGATCTTGCTCTACTCATCATTTTAAAGGAAAGATTCTAATTCAGGTCACCAATGATTTACATGGTATTAAATAAAAAGTATCTTCATCTTTCCTGACTACTTAGCAGCACTAGATATAGTATTTTACTCCATTATTCGTTTTTCTCCCAGGAAGTCAGATTGTGTTTTTTGTGTGACCTCCTGTGATGCCGTTGCTTCTGTTCCCCTCTCCTGGCCTCTGCACTTCTTCCTCCTGTGTGAGTGCTGGAGCCATCAGGCCTTGTCCAGTGCTGGATTCTCATTTCTTTCTGTATTCTTTTTTCAGTGTCCACTTGAGCTTTTCCACCTCGAGGATTCAGCTTGCCCTCTTTGTGTTGTAGGCATCTGAATCTCTACTCCCATTTTGGCTTTCTCTTCTGGGCTCTAGACTAATCCCTTCAACTTGCTGTTCAATAACTCTACCTGGCTGTATCACAACCCAGATGACCCTGTCTTCCCTTGGCACACCTGCTTCTCTTGTGCTAATACCAGGAAGTGTTGCTCTGTGGTCACTATGCAGCCTCAAGGTAGTGTTAGGATTCTGGGTTTAAATCCTGGCTCCACCAGATGTTTATATTGTGGACTTTGGCAAATTACTTTAATACTCTGCCTCAGCTTCCCACTCTATAAAATGGAAGTAATACTATTACCTATGTTACAGAGTTTTTTAGAGTAAAATATGGGGTTGTGTGAGGTTGATGTCTATGTAAATTTAGTAAAATGTGTGAATCACATGTAACAAACTGATTATGTTTAGCATCCATCCTGTGTATCATCCTTGATTCTTTTCCTGTTTCATCCTCTTCCTCCTGAATATCATGTGTCTCTCAAGCCATACAGTGCCATCCCTAATCCTTGTGTTTGGATATCTACAGTATGACCTTGGCCTGTCCTGCAGAGGCTTAGATCCTGGGGAACAAGTTTGTGATCATGGCAGGTGGAAGATGGCAGGCATGGTTGGGATAATAGACATGCTTATTCCAGGTGGCAGCAGTTCCCAAGTAATCCCAGAGGCCTTTGAAAATTTATTTTATTTTTGATACTGGGGATTGAACTCAGTGATGCTTTGTCACTGAGCTACATTCCCACTTCTCTTTATTTTTGAGACAGGGTCTCACTAAGTTGCTGAAGCTGTTCTTGAACTTGCAATCCTCCTGCCTTAGCTTCTTGAGTCACTGGAATTATAGAAATGTGCCACCATACCTGGCTCCATAAGCCTTTCTTTTATATGTAGGCCAGACAAAGAAGAAGACACAGTGCTAACAGGTTATATAGTAAGTGCATGCTTGCAAGCAGATGTTCATGACCATGAGTACATATACAGAATCAGAGTGTTTATAACTTTTGGCTAAGTACTGAGCTCACCAGAAGCCTCAGCGAGGGAGCCTATCTGTGGCCATCTTGGGCCTGCCCTGCAATCCATCCCTTTAGTGTTCTTCATCATAGTCTATGCAGTTGAGGTCTTCTGCAGTGATTTCTTAGCAAGTAGGGCATTGCTCTGTATCCACAGGCCACAAGAGCAGTACAAGATGCAACAGCATAGGCAGAAGACAAGCTCCATTGCTTAGAATTATTAAAAGCCATCACCCGGTGATGCCTAGACTACCCATCGTTCCTGCAAAGAAACACCAGTTGGTTGTTGTATGCCTGAAACTTCAGAAGTCATATGTGCTAAAGCCATACTAATGTTCTTTCGGTGATCTGGACTATGTGTACACACAACACTCAGTACTAAGCATGCCCCTCTCTGTGCTGCTGCTAACAAATCAAGTGCAGTGCGACTTTGCAGTGCCACCTGATTGAACACCACCTGCTGCTTCATTCCTGGATTAGTTGGGGGCATGCTCAGTAATATACCCTATAGCTACCTGTTCTGGTGGCCTAGCTCCCAGAGCTCTTGCCAGAGAAGTTGACAGCACAGCTGTCAGTACATGTCACTGTGGGGGATGCTTCATTTCTGTTATCCAGATGGAGCTCAGCTCACTGGCTACTTTGTCCTGTAAGTATCGAACCAGACAGTGTCTGTCTTCGACCTCACAGACACCACTGTCCTTACATACATCCCATGGTTGTCCGTGGCTAGAGCCATCAGCGTAGCAAGCACTGGACGGTACAGTGCCTTTCTCCAAGGTATGGGCTTATTTCCGGCACCCTTATAGGTAACAGGCCCTAGCACCTCCTGAAGTCTCTTGTACCTGCCAGCGCCTAGCACACTTGTGCTCTCTTGGCCCCTCTAAATGTCTTAGTGGACATCATTCTGCTGTAAGGAGGGGTGCTAGCCCCTCCATTTTTAGGGCACTATACATAATGCCATCCACCCCTAAATCTCACAGGCATGACAACAAAGCAGCCAGGGGCTCTCCCGACTTCTGTCTAAATTATTTTCCCAAGTTCACCAACTATGCTTTGACAGGAGGAACATGGTGGATTTGATTGTTTCATTTTTTGCATTTCCACTGGCCGGGCTTGCAGGTGTCAGTCTTCATTCTCCTCCTCCTCTTCTGACTCCATTGCACCAGCAAGGGGGCTGGGGGTGTTTTTAAGGTGCAGAGATCCTCCTCCAGTGACCCTACCTGGCTTCCACAGCCTCTTCTTTGTCTTGCACCTCCTTCATCTTGGCAGTCTTTTGGGTTCTGCACTCAGAGCTGTAAGGAACACCCACCCCTCAGCCCCATTGGCTGTGTGTGCCTCCTCAGGCCTTTTCTCTATCCATCTGCACCTCCACTGCCACGTCCTCCTTGGCTGTGGGCTATTGCCTGGGCTCTGCTACTCTGTTCACAGCTGTCCCACTGGATCCATGTTTGCCTGCAGGGCAGTGAGAAATAATCCACCCCCCTTGTCCCACTACTGTCCAAGGCACATCATATCATAGGCAGAGCCAACTGCTGGTGAAGTCTTCTCTGTGCTCACAGGGCACCCATCCATTGTATCCCAGCTCACCACAGGAGTCCATGCTAATAGGACCGAACATCAAGCTGCTTGGTGGTCAGAGGGTGAGCCCTCCTCCCCTTCTCCTGCCCACTGGGGCTGAGGCACCTTTCACCTTTGTGGGATCCTGGCAACTGTACCAATTTTCTTGCATGGACTCAGACCCTAGGAAACGTTCTTGGGCTCCTGACAGGCGAAAGAAGTTTTAAGGTGCAGTTGGGCTAGGAGCCATGTTGGTATTCAGGTAGCAGCAGCCCCCAGTCCTTCCCCAGGCATTTTTTATATCCAGGCTAAACAAAGAAGGCACATTGCCAACAGGTTATACAGTGAGCGCATGCTGGCAAGCAGATGTTCATAACCTTGAGTACATATGCAGAATCAGGGCATTCATGACCTTGGCTACATACTAAAAACACGCCTCACCAGAAGCCTCAGTGAGGGAGTGTAATTATAGCCATCTTGGGCCTGCCCTACCTGTTGCCTATCTCTAACCCATCCTTATCTCTGTCCAGACGATTGTGTCAGAATGCATACCTGACCATTGCGTTCTGCTGCTTTTCCTACTGGGGTTCACGTCGTCCTTTGAATGAGGTAAGGAATCCCTGTCTTCCTGCTTGCCACAGCCTCACTCTTGGTTTCAGTCACCTTAGCTTCCTTTTCAGCTCGTAAGAGGTAACATACTCTGGTCTTTTGAATGCATTGTATCTTCCTCTGGGACGCTTCCCCCCTCTCACCACCCTTTCACCATCTGCTTTGTTCCGGCTTGGATGAGGTGACAGATGCTCCACCAGGCATTTGTCAAGGCTGGCAGGTGCCCATGGGGTCCTTTGGTTTCCCTTTCATCGATGTCTTTAATTACAGTCATTTCGCATTCCTGGTTCTAAGTTTCATGAAAACCAGTCTCATTTCTTTACTTTGTCTATCCCTAGCACCTATCATAGTTGTCTAGCACATGGTAATGTTCTACCAGTATTTGTTGAATTGATTCATTTATGAGAAGATAGGAAACGAATATGATGGCTCCTCGTTTGAGTAATTCTCCATTGTCTGAGTCTCTGAGCAATAGAGCTGAACTTTCTCTGGGGATGAGGAAAAGGCCAGACACTTCTCCTTTGCAATTAAGGGTGACTTTCTTGAAGATTATGTCAAATGAGATGTAAGTGAAAATCTTCTAGGGGTTTCTGGGAAGATTTGCACCCCCTTTCCCCTTTGTTGCTCTCGTCTCCTTCCTACTTGAAATCCAGAGAACAGGCTGAGGGAGCCCAGCCTTCACAGTGGTGAATGAACGTACTGCAAGGATGAGCATGGAGTTCTGAGAAGGGAAAGAGCCCAGTCCTTGGTGATATCTTGGCATCTTTCTACTGGCTCTGAAAAGCCTCTCTCTAGATTTCTTGTTATATGAAAATAATCAATGTCCCGTAGGCTGGTTTCTGTTATATGTAGCTAGATGCAATCCCTGTTGCATACATCCATTGCCTACATTTCTTGTTTGTACCTAGTGTGTGCTGTTCTGTAATGGCGGATGGGTAGGTGATGGACAGATGGGTAGATGTAGAACAATCAGGCTATCATAAACAGCTAGAGAGTGGAGGCTGTATTTGGGACATTTTTGTACCCCTTTCCCCATACCTGGCTTTATCCACCCTAACACCATCCTGTATATGCCCCCAGAATGTTTTTTAATGATAGTGTTAATTGAGGCTGAAGAAGATATTTCATCAGGAGGACTCTGAGTTCTAGCTTTAATTTGGATTCTAAAAATGAATTCCCCTGATTTCATTTGGACCCTTATGATGTAGAGAGACTCATAAACACTTGCATCCCTGATAATTGTGGTGTATCCTTGATAATTTAGAAAACCAGTAATCTTCATAAAGGAATCAAGGACAAATCTTGGCAAACGTCCTTCCCCATGATGTTTAAACAAAATAATCTTTTTAAAATGAAAGAATGTCAAGTATTCTATGCTGAGATAGCGCATTATAAGATGACCACAAAATTTATGGTCCAATTTGGGAAATTTTTGAGAGAAAAAGGAGGTGCTATCAATAATGATTCTTGAGCAGTAAGTTCAATCTGGAACTGTCCTAGGATTTACAATTAATTTTAAGGAAATAACTAATTTCAATATGTCAAAAACTACAATTTTGATATAGATTTTAGTTACTATGAAAAACTCTGAAACCATTCTCATTCAGTGTTTTTCACATATTTTTTTTCCCTCACCAAAATAAGCTACTGTTTGTTTCTTTGTGGTTATTTTTGTCCTTTGAGAGCCTTCTCTTTGATGATGTTACCTCTAGTTCTTCCCTTAGTGCCTTTTTTGATCCCATTTAGAACTCAGGCTTTAAAATACCCTAGCAGTTGAGGGTGTGGAGTCTCGTTGTCTTTTTATTGGTGTTAAGTGTTGCCTTCTTAATATGTTAGACTCTTTTAGAACAGAACTGTGTCTTCACCTTCCCTATGTCCCTGCATGACCTAGTATAGTGGTGGGCACAGGCGGGCATTTCTCCATTTGCTGAATGACTGAAACCTCTGAAACGAATCATGAAGCCATAATGTTCATGTTGGATTTCCTTTTGACTTTACCCCATATATCACAGGAATGTCATGCACCTCTTGGAATGTGCTCAGGCTTGTGCTTTATTCTGTATTTTAAATGATTTCCATGTCAAGAAAAGAGAAATGTGAAGAGTGTGTCTCTTGCTCACCTCTGCTTTCTGTCAGCACTCCATGTATGATACAAGGAACATTGTGATATGCATCCGTGCGCGGAGAGGTTGTCTTGTTTTCCAGTGTGTAATGCTGTCCACTATATTCTCAGTTACTGCAGCTTTCCACTGTGTGGAAACTGTCCAGTCAAAGGTGATTGTACAGGAGGTGGCCAAAGAAGGTTTGAGAATGGGGAAAAGGAAGTTGGGTAACATTCCTTTTAAGAAGAGAACGTGCAGTTGGAGACATGGATGTGTTATGACCAGTCTTATCAACAGAATGTGCTCACGCTCAGGCTTACCCTGGAGTAGATAACATGGCCCACTGAAAGAACTGGTGCTATGTCCACAAGATTGTGTCACTGAGCCACACATAGGTTTGTGAATTGTTTCCTTTTTAAATTTATTTTCATGAAATAAATGATTTTATGAAGTTAGGGGCTTTCTTCAGCCATTAAGCTGAAGATTTTTAAGAAGCACAGAAGGAGAAACAGAAATAAAAGGATTGAAAGTACCTGTTAGAATCAGCTAGCAGATTGGAGGGCTGCTAATATGGGAAAGATGGCTACTTAAATGTGCCTTGTTCTATTGTGCTCACCCCCCAACCCCACTTAAGTTTGTTTTCTCTTTTCCCAGTCCTTATTTTTTAAGTTGTCTGTGGAGAAGCAGCTTTTTCTTGGAATATCTGCCATCATTGTTCCTCTGAGTCTGGCTCATCCAGGGTTCTCAGATCTTTCTCATGAACATTAGCTTCCAGACACAAACCTGTATTAGAGTCTGAGCCAAAAACCAAAATGTATCATGTATTTCCTTGAGAAGTTAACTCTAGATAACCTATTTTATTGCTTTTATTTCCTAAAAAGGAAAATTTATTTTCTTGCAAATGCAAAGTTATAGATTGCTATATTAAATATCTTATTTTCTCTGGAAAGATATTTTACTCATGTATTTTTTAAACATTTATTTTTTAGTTATAGATGGACACAATATCTTTATTTTATTTTTATGTGGTGCTGAGGACCAAACCCAGTGCTTCATGCATGCTAGTTGAATGCTCTACCTCTGAGCCACAGCCCCTCATGTATTTGCTTTTATCTAGTAGAATGGGTTACGATTGTTTCCATTTCCTATTCTCTTTTAAAGGGAAAAGTTGGCCACTGAATTAAAACTCAGAATTTTCATTTAATTAGAAGATAGTCCTTCAGCACCTCATGCATGTCATGGTAGAGTTTTATGCTATTGTGAGAACGATGACTGCAATTAGAAAGCTTTCAGGGTTTATAGCAAGAATTATGTCCATTGATATGTCCAATGATATGTGCACAGATGCATATCATAATGTTCCTTGTATCATACATGGAGTGCTTACAGAAAGCAGAGGTGAGCAAGAGACACACTCTTCCCATTGCTAAACACTTATGTTTCACATAACTATAAGAATGTTTTGTTTGTTGGAGTTAAAAAAGATGACAACAGCAACAACCTCCTGTTTCCTCTTTCCCTTAACGCCTTCTCTCTTGCCCAAATCTGAAGTTGGTTTGGAGGCAGAAGGAGATGACAATAATTTGCTGTAGAAGCTGGAAGGCTAAGTGGCCTGGTGAGGGAGGAAGGGAGGAACTTGCCAAATCCTTTCCCTGCTGAGAGACAGACTAATGAGGGCTGGTTCTGAAAACATCTTATGCCCATGAACACAAATGTTCCTTAGAATACTACTGGACTCTCTCCCTCTGTGAGCCCCTGGGTTTTGCAAGAAGTGACTTTAAAAAACAGATACTTGGGGATTCATTTAAGTTACCATCTGCTTCTCCTTCCTTCCTGCCTAGCACTCCAGGGTCCACTGCTGCTCACCTCTTCTCTAGGTAATGCTGTGCTGCTCATTGGCTGTGGGCACTCCTGCTAAGCATCAGCTTGAAGTAGTGTCAGCATACAGTGTATAAATCAAAATCCATTTTGAAAATGATGTGCAAAGAAATAATACCAAGTTACAAAATCAGGGCACAGTTTATTCCAACCACCCATCAGTACCAGGGTAAGAGTCCTGCTCTCTGGGTTTGGATCCCAGCTGGTCACTCAGTGGTTGTGTGGCTGCGTCCCTGCACCTACTCACTTTCCTCTCTCCTGCCCCATCCCCTCATGTGTCAGGTGGGGCTGGTGATGGGTCCACCTGGTAGGCATAACATGATGTTTAAATAAAGTGGTCACGTAGACTGTTGAGCACAGTGGCACTTGGCAGATCTCAACAGGGCTTTACTTTGTTGTCACTGTTTTCATTCTTGTAAATGTGTTCTCACACTGGGGAATAGAGAGTCTAATTATCTAGTCAGTGACAGGCAGAAAAACTGAATTGTAAGGCTACGGTTCTGGCTTGAAAAGAGAATCTTAGGGATCTAGTCTTGAGAGGTCACCACATAATACTCTCCATTTACCTTCGATTCTTGTCACTATAGGCCATCCACTAAGAACTGATCATGTGTACTTCTCTTAAGCTTCTGTGCTTTGGTTAGTGCCCCTCTGGAGTTCCTTGCTTATTCTATACTTTCCTAATGGTAAAGGGCCCTAACTTGTCCTTTACCACTCAGTTTCCTGGGCCGAGTCCCCCATCCCCTCCGCTGTGCTCATGTAGACTTCTGTGTGTGCTCCCTGTGAGTGCAACCCTCAATGGGCCAACCCGCTGACCATCTTCTGCACTAACTGAAGTTTTTTGATGAATGAACAAATGCATGACTCAGTTGGGACTCTGAGTGGAAGAATCATGGCTGAGATGTAGTGCGGTCTGGCTGCAAGGATGAGGTGCCTCAGGCCTGCTTAGCAGAGGTTCCTGTGGAGTGAAGGAACCATCCAGAGACTCGAGAGATCCTCCTCAGCTGGCCTCTGTTTCTTGTAGTGCTTCTTGTGGAATGCCAGAGTCTATAGGTCAGAGTATGTGGGACACTTTGCCCTTGAAGGGCTCTGGAATTCTGCCTATGCCTTTGCTGTCCAGGGAGGCTTCAGTTCTCTGAGAGTAGAGAAAGGAAAAGGAAATCCCAGAGTCTCTGTCTTCAGCCTTCTTGGATGAAGGCACCTGGGAGACTGTCCTGGGTGTGGCTTTTATTCACAGCTCTTAAGTGCATGATATGGGCTACTTGCCAGATATTTGAAGATCAGATAAGGCGGACTCTGGATTTGACAACGTGACAGTCTGAGGGCATGAGAAAAACTGCTCATCAGCTCTCTTGGTGTATCTTTCAGATTGACCTTACTGATCTTTTACAAGAAAAATATTAGCATTCAGCTTCACCAGGATGATAGAAACAGCATTTATAGATGTGGGACTGTCAGAGAAGTGGTAATTGTGTTTTGGGGTGTAAAAAACACCCCTACTGTCCCTTCCTACTTGGGAACTGGGTGAGCACATTGGCTTGCCCATGCAGTCTGCGAAAGGAGTGCTTGAAACAGTCCCCTGAAACAGTGTATGGGCTCTGCGCTGGGCTGGAGTCCCTGTCACTGTGGACAGCTCATGTAGGCAGAAAAACCCTTCAGGACTCACTAGTCATTTTAAATAAAATTAGTCACATACAATGATTATAAAATTAATGCTAAAAATGAAGCCTTGCTTCTCAAAGTAAGGTTCCTAAGAAGTATTGAGAAAGCGTTCTGTGATCCCACTTTATTTGGAAAATACTTCTATCTTTGCTTGGTGATTCACTCTAGATATTAGCACAGCTGTTTGATCTGAATATTTACATCCTCCCTGAATTCATGTGTTGAAAACCTAACCCACAGAGGTGTGACCATTGGGCACTTAGGGAAGATCACCTGGAGCACTCCCTTGCTCTCCTCTAAATGAGGTTCCAGTGAGAATGGCCTTGGGACCCAGGAAGTGGCCCTTGTTCGACACTGAGCATGAGGGCCCCTGGACCTTGGACTTCTCAGCTCCTGGAGCTATGAAAACTGAATTTCTGTTGTTTATGAGCCACCCAGTCTATAGCGTATTGTAGCAGCCCAGGCAGGTGGTATGTGTAGTTGGAGTTCTGGGAGCCCCTTACTGTGAAGCAGTGTGTTGTTTCTGTTTTTCTTCATTGTGAAGCCATTCTGGGTTGCTATGGGGCACTTACTGCAGAACACATTTGGACAACACTAGAAAACATTAATAAAGTATTTCTTGTGGCAAGAATACTGCTAAAAACCAAACAAAATCCCTTGATTAGAACCAAAAGGAAGCTGAGAAGCTGCAGTTGGGATTTCCCAGGAGGTTTAAATGAAAAGCACCTGGAAAGCATAGTGCTCATGCCCTTGCGGAGCTGCTGCAGGGCTGCTTCATCATTTTCCTATGTAACAGGGAAAGAGGCAGAGTGGACCTCTGTCCACGAGAGAAGTTGCTGACCTGCAGTTTGGAGCAGTTGTGGCTTCTCCTTGCCTGCAAGTTCTAGTATCTTGGTAACTGTCAGTGTAAATTCAGTTTTTCCCCATGGCTGTAATCATTTTCTGTCTTTCTCTCTGCCGGTTTTTTCAATATGCAAAATAAAAATATAATTCATTTATTCTTAAAAGAATTTCTCAAATGAATGGCAGGCAGCCACTTTATACTTTTTACAGAAACACTGTTCAGATTGGCTTTATGTGGATTCTTAAAACATCTAAAATTCAACCAGTGAATTTTAGAATTAGACAATATAGCAAACTCAAATGTCTATAGGGTATCCAGAATAAGTGAGAGAAAGAGGTAGGTGGGAGCTATAATAAACTGAAAAATGCATGTTCATTAGAGGAGGCAGCTGTTCCAAAAGATTGGCTTTTTTTTTTTTTTTTTGTGGGAGAGTGGGTGGTCCCATTGTTTCTGAATTACTTGATTGTCAAAGAGAAGCAGAGAATCTGGATCTTTACTAAAAATCACTCAAAGTTACAATGCTGGTGCTCATTTTAAAAAGGATCCACTCTGGAAGTCAAATAAAACATGCTCAAGGACCAGTTGGTAACTTTCTAAACTTGGCAACTATAAGGCTGCCCATTGCAGACCCCAGGTGGTCTTGACACAGCTCATCGATGGCTGACATTCATTACAGAACATTTTACAAAATGATTAGTGTGATGGTGCTCCTAGCCAACCCTGCACCTGGAGGAGTTTTGAGAACCCTATATGCATCTGCTTAAATTTAACCTGAGACTGTAGTGATGCTATTTGATAATCTGAAAAAAAAAAACACTTTACATTTTCTTTTTTTTAAATTTTTTTTAAAGAGAGAGAGAGAATTTTTTAATATTTATTTTTTAGTTTTCGGCGGACACACATCTTTGTTTGTATGTGGTGCTGAGGATCGAATCCGGGCTGCACGCATGCCAGGCGAGCGTGCTACCACTTGAGCCACATCCTCAGCCCCACTTTACATTTTCTAATGGCATTGTCACTAGGTATGAGACTTTCAGTATGAGGTTAAGGTTGAATCAGAGAATGTTTAGTGAAGTGCTGAGAGCAGAAAAGTTGTCCAAAAGTAAAATAGGTTCTTCAGTGTTCACCAGAGTATTTTGACCATTATATTTTTACATGATTTGATAATTTATAATTGAATGTTTTTCTCATTATAGTAAGCAGTAGTTTGAATTTTGATTAATATCATGCATGTCTGTGTTCTTATTGTTGTAAAAAGAAGAATGCATAATATCTTGTTGAATGATTCTTTGGGTATTTTTAAATGGCACTAGAGCATTAATGAAACTATTTGATCTTTGATATGGAAGTAACCATAATAACACATTTTTTTCCTGATTGATAAATATTTTGAGAAGAAAATAAAATTTTTTCTAGTAAACTTTATTTGCTTCATTCCATTCCTCCTAAGCAGTGCCCTCCCTCCTTTGCTGTCCCCTCCTCTTCCTCCTCTAAACATTTTTTCTCAAGGATGCTCACGGAGATTTTAGCAGAGTCTTCCTGTGTTCCGGAACACACAGGGCAGTGGACCCCTTGCCACAGAGGCTGCCTCTTCAGGTCTTTATCACCCTTTCCCCCACCTCAGGGAGCTACAGGATAGGCACCCTCCATTGCTTCTGAGTCCTCACCTGTGCTCGGCATGGAGTCGTGCACACGGCAGTGAGTCGTGCACACGGCAGTGAGTCGTGCACACAGCAGTGTGTGATTGTAATTTTGAGTGAACGATTTTTACTTTTCTTTTTCCCCTAGGATAATTACAATTTGAGCTGATGTTAAAAATAGTGCATATTCTCTTTTTCTTCTATTGAGCTGGTTATTTTTGTTTCAAATCCAAAAAAGAAAGAAAATCCCAAATTTTTGAGTTGAATATTTTCCTCATTATGGTAATTTTAATGATTCTTTGAACATCTTACAGTTTTCTGCATTATCTATGAAAGCTCACATTATCATTCTCTTGAAACTTTTCACAGAAAAACATGTGACTATACTAGTGTTTAAAACCACACATGTAATCTAGTGACATTTTGGGGTTTATTAATAAATGATCTTCCATATTACATTTCAATGAACTCATTTTTTTCATAATTCCTACTATGGTTAAATGTCCCCACTAAAACACTTGTTGAAATTTAATCCCCATTGTGAGCTGTTAAGAGGCAGAACCTTTAAGAATGAGTAGGTCATGGGGGGCTCTGCCCTTGTGAATGATCTATCCATTAGTATATTACTGGATTAGTTAGTTATTTGGAGGGCGGGTCTGTTATATAGGCCAGTTTGGCTCTGTCTCTTGTTGCATCCCACCTGCCATGTGATGCCCTGCCCTGCTCAGGATTCTACAGAGAGTTCCCACCAGTAGTTCTCACCAGAGGGGTGGCCCCTTGACCACACCTGGCCACTAGAACCAAGAGCTGAACAAACCTTTATAAGTGACCCAGTCCATAGTATTCACGTATAGCAACAGAAAATGGACTAAGACAGAGACTTGGTGCCAAGGGCAGGGCTGTTGCTAACACCTGAAAATGTGCAGGTGACTTTGGGATTGGGTTATGGGCAGAGCCTGAAAGAATTTGGAGGAGCAGTTTTTCAAAAGACTATATCTCCATGAACAGAGTGTTAAGGTTGAGAAAGACCTTAAGTAGAAGAGAAGAAAACTAGGCAAAGTTGGGAGTTCTTTGAGACTGGCTGAGTGGTCGCATGTGTGTGCGATGGAAAGATGGGCAGGAGTCGCCATGCTCAGGAGGCTGTGTGTGCAAACAGGGAGCATCTCCTTGGGAATCAGAGAAAAGGTTACCCTTGCTGCACAGTGACAGCGAACACTACAGATGCCAGGAGGTGGTGGAAGGCTGCATTTAAGAGTGATGGCAAACTGGTGGAAGAGATTTCTAGAGAGCAGTGCTTTAGGCTGCTGCGAAGTTACTGCTAACTATGATGCTAACATGAAAGAGAAATGAATCATTTAAAGATAAATTTGTTTTTGTGTTGATAACTTAAAAAGGAAGCAGGATATAAAATTTAGGAAGCACCTTAGCTAGGTGGTATATAGGATGAAAGGCATGCTGGGCAGAGTGCCCTCACGTGGCCCAGGGACTGGTTGCTGAAGAGATAACATGATCTGAAAGAAGCCCGGCACCATTGGTCAAGAGAATGGTGTAGAGGCCCTAAGGCCATCTTAGGGACCTTCCAGGTCACCCCTCGTATCATAGGGCCAGAGACCTAGGAGAACAGCATGGTTCAGGGAACAGGCCCTAAGTATTCTCCAGGACCCTGCAGGACTCTGCTTCCAGTGACTTGGTGCAGCGCAGGCCACCCAACTATGGCTTCAACCAGCCCCACAGGACTGTGCCTCCACTGCTCCAGAGGATGCAAGCCTTTGGCCCTGGCAGCTTGTTAGTCACCTTTCTGTAATTGAGTACCTGAGAAAGTCAACACATACCTGAGTATAGCAGCAAATCCCTGAGATAATTGAACTGTAAAGAGAAAAGCTTTCTCTTGGCTCTCAGTTTGGGAGTTTCCAGCCTACCATCAGTTGGCTGTATGGCTTTGCCCTGTGGTGGGGTAATGTCTCAGGGTAGAGATCATGTGAGGAGCTACCTGTTTCCTTGAGGCCAGCAGGTGAAAAGGAGAAAGGGCATCGCGTCCAGTGACCCAAGACTCTGACTAGACCCACCACATACAGGCTCCCGAACTCTTAGTGGTGCCACTCTGGGGAACAAGCCTTTAATATGTGGGCCTTCAGGGACATTTCAGACCCAAACTGCATCCTAGCCACACTCTGTGTACTAGGTGCAACCCAAGAGAGTAGCCCCATGGGCTGAGCCCAGCAAAGCTGTGGGTGCCTGGGCCCCCACCCCAGCTTGTCCAGGAGGCAACCTTGGACTGAAGGATTAGTACAAAGTTTCAGGGTTCATTGTCTGCCCTGCTGAGTTTCAGACTTGTTTTGGGCTGGTTCTATGTGCCCCCTGTACCTTTTTATAACCTATTTTTTCCTTCAAGACTGTGAGTGTGTACCCTATTCCTGTCCCACTGTTGCATATTGGAAGCAAATAACTGATTTTATAGGTTCATAGCTGGAATCTCAGATCAGACTTTGGACTTTTACAAAAAATTTTAAATTTATTTTAATTAGTTATACATGACAGTAGACTACATTTATGCACTTTGATATATCATACATATAGATGGGATATAATTTCTAATTTTTCTGATTGTACATGTTGTAGAATTACACTGGTCATACAGTTATACACACACACAGAGTAATAATGCCTGTTTCATTCTACTATCCTTCCTAACCCCATATTCCTCCCCACCCCACTCCCCTCTACCTAATCTAAGGTAACTCTATTGTTCCCTGGTGCCGCTGCCCCACCCCCAAGGTGAATTAGCATCTACATATTAGAGAAAACATTTGGCCTTTGGTTTTTTGGGATTGATTTATTTAGCTTAGCATGATAGTCTCCAACTCTATCCATTTACCTGCAAATGTCATAATTTCATTCTTCTTTAAAGTTGAGTAATATTCCATTGAATATATGTTCTACATATATATTTTCTTTATCCATTCATCTGTTGAAGGACACCTGGGTTATTTCCATAGTTTAGCTATTGTGAATTGAACTTCTGTAAACATTGATGTGGCTGTGTCACTGTAGTATGCTGATTTTAAATCCTCTGGGTATAAACTGAGAAATGGGATAGCTGGGTCAAATGGTGGTTCCATTACAAGTTTTCTGAGGAATCTCCATACTGCTTTCCATAGTGGTTGCACCAATTTGAAGTCCCAGAGACTTTAGACTTTTGAACTGATGCTGACACAAATGAAAACATTGAAGATATTGGAAGGAATGAATGTAGTTTTTATGAGAAGGTCAAGTTTTGGGGGGACAGAGGTGAGTGCTATGGATTGGATGTGGTTTTTCCATGCCAAAACCAATGTTAAAGTTCAGTCCCCATTTTAAGATAGCAAGAGGGTATAGCAAGAGGGTAGGAACTAATTAGCTGTGGTATGGGAGTGGCACCTTTGGGAGGTAAGGAATACACGAAGGTCCAACCCTGATCCACTGGGACTGCGACTTTATAAGCAGAGGAGGGCCCTGGACTGGGTGCTTCCTCAGCACTCCATGTCCCGCACCACCTTGGGATTATGCAGAGTCCCCGCCAGCAAGAGGGAGCTCAACAATATCCTGCATTCCAGTCTTTAGAAATGTGAACCAAATAAACATTTATTCTTTGTAAATTACTCAGTCTGGAATTTAGATATAGCAACAGAAAAGACTTTAGTTTTAAACATGAATTTATAAATTATTTGCTTATCTATTGCCTCAACAAAAATTCAGTCTCTTATTTTCACTGTGTATATTATGCACATTATAGACTATATAAAAATAGATGAAAAAGATTGCCCTTAATATCACTTCCTAAGATAACTGATATTGACTTTTTGGAGTTTTCATTGTATTGTTTATGGAATAATGACAAGAAAAATATATAAGTGTGTTCACTTCAGATGCAGATTTTCCTCAAATATTCTAAATCTAAGTTTGATTGAATCTATGGATTAGAATCCAGATATGGAGGGCTAATTGTACTTTAAAGTGATGGTATTGATATTTAAAATACTGTCCTATGTAAACAATGTGATTTTATTAAGAGCACTTAAAACAATAGAGATTTCATTCATTCCCAAGTTGTCTTCTATTTCTTACCTTTAAGAAAAATACAGTAAAATATTTTGCCTTTCTTTTTGTGAAATCATATTTCAACCCTGCCCCTGCAAAACAGAATTAGGTGTTTAGTGTTTTATGAAGCTAGAGTTAATATTTTTTCTTTTTCAATATATTTTAATTAGTTGTTAATGAACCTTTATTTATATGCAGTGCTGAGAATCAAACTCAGTGCCTCACACATGCCAGGCAAGCACTGTACCACTGAACCCTAGCTCCAGCCCTAGAGTTAATATTTTTAACTTCTGCTTCTGTGTTAATGAAACTGAAGAATACTATATTTAATCAAAGAAAGATCTGTTATTTTAATTGAGTATCTGCGTATTAAAGAGACCAGAGGAAAGTAAGTGAATAATCAAAGACCAAATAAAGCTCCAATGAAATTAATTACATGAGGTTAATTTAAAAAGCAGTGTTGATTTTGTCTAGTGCAAGATACCTTTCTCCTACCTTTTTGGGTACTTTCAGTGCATTAATAATGTACATAAAGGAGAATGACTGCTATAAAATTAAGACTATCCTAACAAAAGGATATAGTTTAGTAACTAAGAATTTTGTAGGAATTTTGAATGTCACACCAATTTTCTAAATAAAAGTAAGGTAATACCACTCCTAAGGAAATTGAGTATTTGTATTTACAGATAATTTTGTTTTAAAAATTGTTGATGTCCCATAGGCTCATATGTCAGTAACATTCTTGGTCCAGTGCTTGCTCCTGCTGGTATTTCTGAAGCTGCAGTAGCTTTTGTGAAAACAGTTAAAGCAGCCTGGTTTCCACTCATGTCTTCTCTGCTGAATAAGAGTTCCTTCCAGTTTTATTGAACCCTAAGTGATTTCTCTCTCTGAAGGACTTGGACTCTCCACCCCATCCCCTATTCTCTTGACTCAGAATTCACTTTTCTCACTGTCCTCAGGCGGTGGTTAACTCCAGGGGAGCAGTTAGAGAGCAGCTTGTCCTCATGGGCAGATGTATGTGGGTTTCTGAAGTTTATTTCCCAGCAACTGAAGTGCCTGCTTGTTTTGATTGATTTCTTTGTTGCGCTCCTAACTTTCCCTTGATACTTGGATGCCTGCACCTGTGAGACCTTGGTAGAATGCAAGCCTGAATGTCTCCCACATCATTTTTCCAGACTTTGAACTTCCATCTCTCAACTTTGATTGCTGCAAAACCAGTCTGAGGGAAAGACTAAAAACAAATTAATATTTACACCCCCGAGATTGACAAAAAAAGAGCATAGATTACAGGTGCCTAATAGATTAAGATGCCTAATGATGGGATCATCTTTTTCCCCCTAATATTTGATGTTAAAATGTTTTTCTTTAGAATAATTTTATTATGAGTAATATTAATAGATAATCAAAATGAAAATGATTTAAAAGGCTTGATAATATATTCCTCTCCTTTGTTTTACAACTCAGAAATTCTCACAATCTATTTTAATCAAGTTGACTAAGAAAAACTGGGAAATAGATAAGGGTAATAAATGTGCTGTTCTCATAGCTGCATTGGCAAGAGGCTTACAGTACAGGTCATCTCACTCCAGTACAGGACTCTCCACTGGAACATGCTGTTAGTCTCACAGTTTTCAGGAACAGTGCCTGACTAGACAACATCATGTCCTCATGTCAACAAAGCATTCAAACTCTGTGCAAAATCATGACTGCTCAGAAAAAGCTGTGGCTTGCACAGCACATACCGTATTGCAGCATTCTGTGAACTGTTTACTTCATAAAGCTGACCTGATACATACAGTCCAGGTGGACACTGCTGCTTCTCTGCTCACGTAGTTTGTAACCATGCTAGTATTCGATATGAAGAAAGCAAGTATGCTACCATAGCCAACGCAGAGGCCAGGTGATCAAGCTTCTCAGGACTGTAGTCAGAGGGCTGGGGTGTTACTCAGGCCTGACTTTCATTCCGAAAATGTCTTCATAGATGGACCTTGGAAAGTGTCTTAGTGTGCATTTTTCTAATGACAAAAAAAAAAAGTGTTTTGTAAAAATACAAACTGAAAACTCATAATAGTTGGAATAGGCTTTTATTTAGATGTTTTGTTTTTTGAGACAAGGTCTCAAGTTTGGCCTCAATCCTGAGTGGCTGGGTCTGCAGACATGTGCCATCACACCCAGCTAACAGGGCCTGGAACCTGCTAAGCAGGTGCTCCACCACTGAGCTATACCCCAGTCCTGGAGTAGGGCAGTATCAAGGAAAGTTTAATACTTACCTTAAAACAGCTTATTATTCACCAATGTGTTATATAAACTTAAGTTTCCTTCTAATATTTCTAGATATTTTCCCATTTATAAACCTGAGACATGCTTATACACAAACAATAAGACCAGATAGGGTTGTTTGTTTTTTTGTTTGTTTGTTTGTTTTGGTACTGGGATTGAACCCAAGGGTGTTCAACCACTGAGCCACATCCCCAGCCCTTTTTATTTTTTATTTTGAGACCGTGTCTTACTAAGTTGCTTAGGGCTTTGCTAAAGTTGCTGAGGCTGGCCTCAAATTTGTGATCCCCCCATCCTCAGCCTTCTGTGCTGCTGGGATTACAGGTATATGGCACTGTGCCTGACTCCATGTAGGTTTTTAAAAAAAATTCTGATTTTAGATTTTCAAGCAACACATAAATATATCTTCATTGTAAAGTATTTCAAATATTGTGGCAAATACTATAGGCCCTTTGAACCTCCTTCCCACCCGATTGGTATGATGTCCTAGGGGTAACTCTGACTTAACATTGCTAAGGTTGTTCCTGTTTTCTAAAATTTTAAATGTATTAATGAATATATAGAACTTGCTTTCATATTGTGTTTATTGATCTATAAGTTACAGTACGTTGCAGTTTTCTTTTTTTTCTCCTTAATGAGAAGTCTTGCCATGCTTCCCAGGCTAGGACATAGGGATCTGCTTCATTCCTCTTTTGTATTTAATGTTTTGTATATAATATTCCACAGGACTACAATTTTTTTATTGTTGTTCATCTAAGATTGGCCAGAAGGTTATTTCCTTTTATTTTTTCGGTTAAAACAATATTAATAATTTTTTAACATTTATTTTTAGTTACAGGTGGACACAATATCTTTATTTTATTTTCATGTGGTGCTGAGGATTGAACCCAGTGCCTCACGCATGCTAGGTGAGCGCCCTACCTCTGAGCCGTAACCCCAGCCCCCAATATTGATAACTTCTATATTTAAAATAATGGACATGTTTTACTTACATAAATCACTCATTGTATATGTAGGAATCATCCTTTTTATAATTTTTTATTTTATAATAATTTTAGACTTACACAGAGTTGCAAAAACAGCTTCTCCCAGTTTAGCATGTTAAGAAGCCTTGATAGATACACAACACTAAGAAAAAAGAAAAGACTGTTAAAATTTTTTTTGTTCTTTTTAATTATACATGACAGTAGAATGCATTTGACATATCACACATACATGGAGTATAGCTTCCTATTCTTGTGGAGTTACACTGGTTATGTATTCATATGTGAACATAGAAAAGTTAAGTCCTGTTCATTCACTGTCTTTTCCATTCCCATCCCCACTCTCTTCCCCGCTTTCCCCTCTGTTCAATCCAGTGAACCTCCACCCCTCCTCCCTGCTGCCTATTGTGAGTCAGCATCTGCATATTAGAGAGAACATTCAGCCTTTGTTTTTTTGGGATTGGCTTATTTCACTTAACATGATAATCTCCAGTTTCATCCATTTACCAGCAAATGCCATTTTTAATTGCAAAAAGCTGTGTAAAAATATAAATATAATCATGACATAATGTTGGTTAACCAATGAAGAACAGTGTTTTAATAAGTTCTTTAATAAAAATGATGGATTGAATCTTGGGAAGATGAGAGGAGAGGAATGGTCAGGGGCAGGTACAGGTGTGTAGTTGAGAGTAGGGGGGTCAGCTTTTATTAGCCACCAACCCCAACATTTGTTTTCCATCCCATTTTAGTAACAGGACTGTGAATACACTTGGGGGCTCATCTTCCTGTAATGAACACTGTGTCCCAGCTTTATTTCACCCAAGTCTAGGTGAGGCCACATGACTAAATTCTGTAGCAGTATTCAGTATATGTGATGCTGAGGATCTTATGGTGTATGGAGTAAGCCATTATTTTCCTGCTGATCATCTGGAATGGGAATGAAAGCGCTGGAGCTTCTTCCTCCATGGAGGTCCATGGGAATAAAGAGGGTGGAGCAGAGACTTGTTACATTGTAAATGTAAGCTATCACGTCAGCATCACACTGGCTGCCAAGGGACTTGTCCTTTGTGAGATTGTGTGTGTGTGCAATAAGATTCCAGTCTTAGTTATATATAGCAGAACTGGATCTTAACTGACTTTGAATTTACTAGGTAATATTAAAATGAATATTAGACAACAACAGTATAAATTTATTATTTAATAATGTGGAGATAAATAGTAGGGAAAAAAACAGGAAAAAAATTGAAAGTGGTTGCCACTGGCAGTGGGAACTGGGTAAAGGCAAATAATTGCTATTTTTTATTATGACCTTTTTAGTAATATTTGACATTTAAAATCATTGTGACATTTTATTTTTTAATATATATATTTTTTTAGGTGTAGATGGACACAACACAATGCCTTTATTTTTTATGTGGTACTGAGGATCGAACCAGGGTCCTGCCCATGCTAGGCCAGTGCTCCACCACTGAGCCACAATGCCAGCCCCCATTATGACATTTTAAATTTAAATTACTTTAACAAAATACTTGATACTTTATATTTTAATTAATATTTATGAAAACATGATCTCTGAAAATTTGAATAGTACAAAAGCACATAGAGTAAAAGTTCTACTTTTCTTCCTCATTCTTTCTCTTTTTTAAAAAAATATTTTTATTAGTTGTTGATGGACCTTTTTTTTTTTTTTTTATTTACATGTGGTGCTGAGGATCGAACCCAGTATCTCACACGTGCTAGGCAAGTGTTCTACCACTAAGCCACAACCTCAGCCCACTCATTCTTTTTCTTTTTGTCCACCTATAAGTTCCACTTTCCGTCCAGGAATCTTGGCTGGTTGGCATGTTTCTCTCCATATTTTTTTTCTATACATTTATAGAGTATGTATAAAGATGCATCTTTTTTTTCTACTTATTTTTATTAAAAGTATATTTATATTTTAATTTAAAACAATTTTCACTTGGGACTATTTAAGGTTGTAACAGATGTTATTTGTTTATATTTTTAGAATTTGGGATGCAAGCATACAGCTAAAAAGTCAACAAACTGAATATCAGAGAGTACATAAAGAACTGAGTCATTTGCAACATGAATTAAAAATCAAACATAGACTATCACAAGTCTTCAGGTAAGATCATACTTAAAGAGTTAAAAATTATAAAAATTTAAAAGATACATTTAATACTAACTTTATTATGAAAATTTAAATATATTTTAGTATTATGATTTGTGTATCTGGTATGATTTAGAAAAATGCAAATAGCTTTGCTTTTTTTTTTTTTGGAACCATATAGCAACTGAATAGTTTCACTAATAAAATTTAAATTGGGCAAACACCTTGTTTTTCTTATTTTGTAGTGACATATAAAATAAAAACACAGTAGCTACTTTGTTTCTTTGGATCAGTGTTCCCTGGTGTATTTGATCTCCAGATAAAATGTGACAGAAGAGGATAACTTGCTAAATATTAATACTAAACCTCCCAAAGTTAGGAGTCTCTAACATAAATGTTGTTCTTTCTGCAGATCGATCTATCTATCTATCTATCTATCTATCTATCTATCTATCTATCTGGAAGATGAGAAGAGGGAAAGGGTTAGGGCAGTTACAGGAGTATAACACACACATAGTCCTTTTTTTTTTTTTTTTTTTGTACTGAGCATTGAATCCAGGGGTGCTTAACCACTGAGCCACATCTTAGTTCTCTTTTTATATTTTATTTAGAGAAATACTTTTGCAGAGTTGCTTAGGACCTCCCTAAGTTGCTGAGGCTGGCTATGAACTCAAGATCCTCCTACCTCACCCTTCTGAGCTGCTGGAATTTCAGGCATGTGCCACCACTCCCAGATTTATATGCTGTTTAGATAAAATACAATGATCTAAACAAACTACTGAGTACATTTTTTTCTTAAAAATTACACCGAAGCTGGGCATGCTGGCACCTGCCTCTAATCCCTACAATTTAGGAGTCTGAGACAGGAGGATTGCAAATTTGAGGCTGGTCTGAGTGACTTAGTGAGACCCTGTCTCAAAAACAAAATAAGAAGGGGTGGGGATGTAGCTCAGGGGAGAGCACCCATTAGTTCCATCCCCCAGTGTAAATAGAAATAATAAATAAGTGAAAGTAGCATTGACTATATTGAGAACATTTATGAGAAAGAATGATTCCTTTTGCATTTTGAATAACTTTTAGCTCAAAACACATTAAATTAACATGGCAAGTGATACAGATTCAGGATAACTAAAGTCATGCTGGATATTTTGAATGTTAGGTTTTTGTTCTTAATCTATTAATTATTACCAGAAACATTCTGTTAATAAAATTCACTGGGCTAGTGTTTTTTTTAATGCATTATTTGGTGATAAACTCCTGGCCATCTACCTTTCATAAATGCTTTGCACAGTAAGTAATTTTTGAAGAAATGGATGAATGAGTGAAATCTACTAAGAACACAGATGCCCATTTTTGTTATCAAAAATCCCTTTAGCCATTGGGGGTGGTGGTTCATGCCTGTAATCCCAACAGCTCAGGAGGCTGAAGCATGAGTGTTGCAAGTTCAAAGCCAGCCTCAGCAACTTAATTAGGCCCTAAGGAACTCAGTGAGATCCTGTCTCTAAATAAAATATAAAAAGGGATGAGAATAGGGCCCAGTGGTTAAGCATCCCTGGGCTCAATCCCTAGTACCAAAACCAAAACAAAAAAGAAAGAAAGAAAAAAATCCCTTTAGCCTTTTATAGAAATCTGGTAGTGAGCCAGCAGGATAGTACTGTCCAGGTGGCCACACTTCTATTTTATTCAGGACCATTGGTATCCATTCTTGGCTCCTACGTGAACTCTGGGCCACCTAGGTCTGTCATGGATGAAGCGGTTGTTTTAACCACTAGTGCCATCATGGATGGTGGGACCCCCTGCGTTTGAAGGTTGGACCAGGAGTATATGACATTATCACTGTGGCTTCAAGATACTGTAGAACAGGTATAAGTGATCCTCATTATTCACGTTTGTATAGTTCTTGAAAGTTAGACATAACATACTTCAAAGTTATTTCATTTTATATTTTATTTTATTTTTTAACAGTACTGGGGATTGAACCCTGGGCCTTGCTCTGTCCCTAGCAGAGTTATACTTTTAACTGCTTAGTTCATTCACATGTTTTCTATAAATCTGTGATTTTTGTTTATTTTTAGCCAAAAAGTTGTCACATATTGGGAGTCTGGGATCTGATATATAAAAAAATAGTACATGCTAAAAACAACTTTGGAATAATCATCCAGCTAGACATTTAATACAAATAAAAGTTTGTGTTAAAGAATGCAGATAATTAGTGGTTTTATTTATATTTTCATTGGTAGATGCATGCATAGGAAAAGGCATACTGTAAAAATAAAACTAACCAAAGGTGGTAAATTTCAGTGACTTTTATTGCACATTAAAAGCTGATTTTAAATTATTTTATGATCATTTAAAAATATCTGTTAGAACATGAAACTTGGTGATTGTTCTGATAAAGAAAAGGAGCTATAATTGTAATCTTTCTGAAACAGGCAAGGGAAAGAATGCTGAGCTCTTCCCTTAGTGGTGATCACCTCTTTTATGAATTCTCAAGGAACTTGGAACAGATCAGTCATCTGTGTTGGGGTCACAGTGCTCTCTTTAGAGGTTTCTCTCATTCGTTAATCGCCTCCAGCAAAGTGTTCTCCAGGCTGTCCTGGTTCACAGCCCTGCTCTTGCAGCAGTGAGCAGGAGCAGAGAGAGTAGGCCTTGTGGGCTCCGTGCATCCACTGTCCACATAGACATGCTTTTGAGAATGACAAGCAGCTTGAGAAGGCCTGCAGCTAGATACTAAACCATGGATATCAGGTACCCCACACCTCCACAGTTGAAACTTTCCGGCAGTGCATACTTTTAGAGACTCTTGTTGAAAATCTTTCATAAGTTAATTGAAACATAAAATAGTCTTTAATTTTTTGATTTGAAATCTGGGCTCTGTCATCTCTTGAATGTTCAATGCCAACTCTAAGCTCTCTCGCTTTTCCTTCAATTCTTCAGTCTTGTTAAGACTTCATGTATTTTTTCTCATTTTCCCAACCATGTTGTAGCTTTTAGTTTATTTTCTAACCTTGATCCCATAGTTTATTACCCTGCATCTTTTTAAAAAAATATTGTTTTAGTTGTAGATGGACACAATATCTTTATTTGTATTTATTTTTATGTGGTGCTGAGGATGAAACCCAGTACCTCACATGTGCAAGGCAAGCACTCTACCATGGAGCCACAATCCCAGCCCACCCCGCATCTTTTAAAAAACACCTTCATTGAGATATAATTTATGTACCACAAAATAGACCCATTTTAAGTGGACAATTTAATAATGTTCACTAAGTCCAAGAGTTGTACAGCTGTTACCAATATTAGAACATTTGAATCACCCCAAAGAAAGACTCCTGCCATTTATAGTAAATCTCTGTTCTTAGTCCCCCCCAACCCCTCCACCCCCGCCCCTGTCCTAGGTAATCACTAACTTTCCTGTTCCTATAGAGTTGTATTTTTCTGGACATTTAAGATGTATAGAATCATATGATATGTGGTCTTTTACATTCGGCTTCTTTCACTAGTAATTTTTTTTTTGAGATTTATCTGTGTTGTGGCATTTATCAGTGATTTCCCTTTTTATTGCTAAATAGTATTCCATTGTATGGATATGCCACATTTATCTACCATTTTACATCAGCAGGCATTTGGATTGTGTCCACATGCTGATGCTTATGAATAATGCTGAAATAAAAATTCACCTACAAATCTCTGTGTGGATGTAAGTTTTCATTTCTTTGGGGTAGATGTCTAAGTACAGAATTACTGAGTCTTATGGTTAACTTATATTTAGCTTTTTAAGAAACTGCCAGACTGTTTCAGAAGTGGCTACACAGTTATAGTCCCACCAGGAATGAGGGTTCTCAGCAACACTTGCTGTTGTCTGTCTTGTGGATTACAATGCAATTACAATGAGAAATAGCATCTCATGGGGATTCCATTTGTTTTCTTCTTGACTGGTGATGCTGAGCATTGTTTGATACACTTATTAACTATTGGTGTATCTTAGTTGATGAAATATCTACTTAAATATTTTGTCCATTTTTTAATTTGCTTGTTTCCTGGTGATGGTTCTGGACGAGTTCTTGGTGTGTTCTGGGTAAAAGTCCTCTCTGTGAAACATGATTTGCAGTTAGTTTCTCCCCATCTGTGACTTATCTTTTCACTTTCTTAGTGGTGCTTTTGAAGAGCAAAAGTTTTATTTTTGATGAAATATAACTTCTGTTTTCTTTTGTGTACTGTACCTTGGTGATACATTGAACTGCCTAAGCAAAAGTCACAAACATCATTCTTCTAAAGTTCTATTGTTTCAGCTCTTACATTCAGGTCTAGGATCCATTTGAATTAACTTTGTATATGAGGCAAGAATCTGAACTCATCTTTTCTTATGTGGATATTCAGTCTCTCCAGCACCACTGTCAACAGACTCTTCTTGAACTGTTGGGCTGCATGGACATCGTTAGCCAAAATCAGCTCACTGTGAACGGAGAGGACACCTCCTTGCACTGTGTTGTTTCTGTGTCAGCGCTCCCTCTCTGAACGCTAGCCTCAGTGCACCTGGAAACAGGAGCTGTAAGTCCTGCAGCTTTCTTGTTTTCAGAGGTGCATTGCCCTCTCCCTTGCACTTCATCTGCACATAGGGTCAGCCTGGCAGTCTCTTCAGTAAGTTTGGTGATCAATTCAATTGTGCAGAATTGCCATCTTTAAAGTACTGAATATTTTACTTAATAGATGTTATCTATTGCAGTGGAGGTCTTTATTTCTCTCTGAAATGTTCTATTTTTTAATATTTCTCTTATTACACTTATTTTTTTCTTTTTTAACTATATTATTTTCATCATTAGCATATTTCTAACTTTTTAAAAATATTTTTTTAGTTGTAGATGGATACAATATCTTTTTATTTTATTTATATGGTGCTGTGGATCGAACCCAGGGCCTCACACATGCGACACTAGTGCTCTACTGCTCAGCCCTAGCCCCAGCCCCTACAATTATTTTTTTTTAACTAAATTTTTTTTTTAGTAGTAGTTGAACACAATATCTTTGTTTATTTTTATGTGGTGCTGGGGATTGAACCCAGGGCCTCACACATGCAAGGCAAGTGCTCTACCACTGAGCTACAGCCCCAGCCCCCCTACATTTATTTTTAATGTTTTATTCTTGTGTTACTATAAATGCAACTGTTTCCCTATTTTCTGATTTTATTTGGGGATTTGTTATTGCTAACATATAGAAATAAAATTGCTTTTTTCTGCATGTGCAGCTTGCTCCTTGCAACCTTGATGAGGTTGTTTTCTGGTTCTAGTGTGTGTTTGGTTGGTGCGGGAATTAGGTTTTTCTATATAAAGGAGGCTCCTAGTTCTCCAAGCCCTTTTACCTCTACTTATTCAATTGTCCTTATCCTTAAAATCCTCAGTCTTGACACCTGCCTGCAGGTAAGTCCCTGGTCCTCAGTGAAGAATCCTCACTGTTTCCCTCATCAGCCCTGTTTAGATGTGTGTGTCTGCCTGTTATTACACAGAGAAGGTTGCCGACTGAGACAGATTGATGAATCAGATGATGCTTCAGTTTCAAAACTCTCACTCAAGTCTTCCTTCTAAGGTCCTGGGAGTCCAGGATGAACTAAGATGGTTAGTTTCCAGTCATTTAAATATTCTGCCTCCACCCTGCTCTCCCTTCTGTCCTACTTCTGACGTCAGTAGTGACAGGCATGGGAGTTTCAGTAAGGGAGAGGTGACTTGGGAGCACACCATTATAATTGCCATTTGGAAAGATATTTTAGAATAGCTTCAATAAAACAAGCAAAAAATTGCAGACAAAAAATTTGGATGCATATGAATTTTTTAAAATTAATGAAGTAAAAGCAATGTAGAGCAATTTAAACAATAGAAAAATTTCTGGCATAAACCAAATCATAATAATTTTTCAGATTATATAAAAGTGATAAATTTTCAATAAAAGTTCTTGGATTATTTGATAATCCAGTGAAGAGAAGTTAATTATTCAAATTCATTGGAGAAGGTTTGTCTCCTGCTAATTTGACAACAGTTTCTAACATACTGAATGCAAAAATCATAGTGTACTATTTCCAAGGTGACATCGAGATAAAGTGGCTCATGAATTTTGTTATTTTAAAGAAAATATAAGATTAGTCACTTTTGAAGAAACTTGAAACAACAAAAGGCTTATAATTGTATATAAAAAATTGATGAGGATTTCCCCAAATTTGACAACACTAAATACTTATGTGGCATTACTAATAATCTTGGAAGCTGAAAGATCTTTCTAAACTACTATTACTAAAACCACAAGCCATCCGTGGCCAGGCCAGTGGCAAGGCTGTGTGGTCTCTGTCCTCACCACTTACAGTAGCATTCAAAAAGAATTCATTTTTTTGAGCCATTTATGGAGCTTATGGCTAAAAACATAAGCAAAAAGTGTTGTAGGACATTTTAAAAGGTACATTCTTTTCTTGTATTTTATAACGTTAGTGAGATTTATCAACTTTAAAATTTTTATTTGTAGTGATTTTTCTCATTGTATAAATAATTACATGCTTTGAAACCTAATTTTGTAGTTATCGTTTTAGTGCCTTTTCCCCAGGAAAACCATGTGGGCTCAGGCCCTTCACAGTTGGACCTCTTGGTTGATGAGCTGAGCCTTGTTCTCACCTCCCGTTGTAGAGGCACCCCCACCCACACCAGTCTTCCCTTCTCTTCATTTGCCCTTGGCCCTGATGCCCTTGTGTGCACGTGGCCTCCACTTGGCTCTGCCCTTGTTCCCCCTGTCTTCTCCCCCCACCTCGGCATTAGTCTTGCCGAATCCAGGCTGCTCCCCTTCCCTTTGGCTCCCTGTTTTGATGCTTTCTCTGCCCTCTGAAGCCAGTATCTGTCTTGACCATGCCGAACTTGGCGGGGGAGGAAGGGTGTCCTCCCTGAGGCTCTGGTCAGCTGGATGGAGCACACTATCCTCCTTCAGCCTCCGTTCTGTCTGTCCTTCCTTGGAGTGATCCCCCTTTGCTGGGCTTTAGCCTGTGTGCCTGCACCACACTGACTCTCCTCGACCTGACACACCATTCTGTGATGCATTTCCTTCTTGCCCTCCTTCCTCCTAGTCAAGATCTTGATAGCTGGTGCCACAGGCTGTTTTCCTGCTTCTGCTTGTGGCTCAGCCCTGCCTGCCTCATGCCTCTCTGAGGTCATCAGCTGTCTCCTTAATATTCACCACAGTGAACTTCCCAGCCTCTGTCGGAGGCCGTAGGGCTGGCCCCTGCTTTGTTCTAGAAGTATGCTGCCTCTTCTGCCCCATTCCTTGGGTCTTCCTTCTGACTCACTGGTTGGTCCCGAGTCTCCTCTGGCAGATCTTCTGTTTCAGTTGCTTACCAGTTCATGCTGTCCAGTGTGTGTCCCTGGCACTTCTCCCTCCTCCATTCTGTCATATTGTTGGGCACAGACTGTGGTCAGGCACTGTTCTGGATGCTACGCCATCAATAAGAAAGACAGGTGATGGTTCTACACTCAGACCTTTGTGTCTACTCAGGACCATGGACACTGGCCGGTGACTTCACTTTGGGGCTTCAGTCATCACCTTGCTTGATTCGTTAGGAACCCTAGCCAGGGTATCTGAAGTAGCAGAAGCTACTGAGATGACAAAAGCATGTGATTATTTTGAGTTGTGGCAAATGATGAAGCCAAGCCTGGGGCCAGTCAGCTTGAAAAGTTCCTTTATGCCCTCAGGTTTCACACTGCCTGTGGGACTATGAATCTGGGAAGAATACTGTCACACAGAGTCCCAGGTTCTCCTTCAGACTCTGTGACCAAATGGCCCTGACCACATTTTCTTTTCTAAATGTTTGCTGTTGGGTAAAAAATTAATAGAATAAATATGCATGAAGGTCATTACCTTTCTTTGTAGTTAAAATTATAGCAAAGTGGAAATGAGTTGGCATGGCCATATACTTCTGTCTACATGAGATACTCCCAGTTTTTATCTGTCTCAGTATGACATGATCACATCTCCTTTCACTTTCAAAATTGTCTCTATTTAGACAATTATAAGATCACTCTAAAACCACTTTTTGAAGAAATATTTGTTATTATTCTTACTTTTTTAAAAATCCTAATTTTTATTTTACTACTTTGCAGTCAAAGATTGTCGGAGTACAAATATTTCTGGAATAAGACTCTTTCATTACTTACTTTTACTAAAAGGGAGCTAACCAGTATTAAAAATGAAATATATGATAATTTTCAAGACTGGACTTCACTGAAAAGAGAAGTTTTTCTGCAAATTACATCTATAAGTGAAACAGCCTTGACAGGTTTGTTATGTATATTTAGAACAGAATCTTTTTTTTAATGGTACATTTTAAGTAATGAAATAATGGTATTTCATTATATGTTAATGGACTTAGGATCCACTGTTGAATCTGTTATTGGTTGGTACAGTAAGACCATTAAGATCCACCTCCAGTCCTAAAATTCACCAAGTACAGGTTGATCTGAGATACACTCTGACTTGGGCTGTGATCAGAAGTCTGTTTACTCCTGTTAATGGTGCCAATTTATATTTAAATTTTCTTCTCTTAATGGTTGAATTGCTCACATTAGATCAGCTTTCCCACAGATAATAGCTATAAATTCTGGGCAAAATGATTCTCTAAAAACATTGGAAAGTGATCAAACCCAGTTCATTGGGGAGGGAGTGTCAAATGTGGAAAGAAGGCATGTCACTAAGTGAAAGATGCCAATCCGAGAAGGTCCCTGTTGTGTTATTACAACTGCTCATCATTCTGGAAAGGCACACTCTTCAGCAGTGCAAGTGACAGTGTTTCCAAGGATTAGGTGCAGGAGGGGATAGGTGGAGCACAGAGATGTTTAGGACAGACTATTCTGTGTGATACTACAGTGAAGGCCACATTGTTATCATGCATTTGTCAGAACTCGTGAGAGGAACAACGCCAAGAGTGAACCCTAATGTCAACTACGGATTCTGGGTAATAATAATATGCCAGTCTTGGCCCATCGATTGTAGCAAATGCACCATTCTGGTGTAGGTGGAGGAGATTGGGTATCAGCACAGGAGGTTTGTGGAAATTCTCCATTTTCTGCCAGTTTTGCTATGAACCTAAAACTGATCTAAGAAATAGTCTGTATTTTTAACGTTGAAAGAAGGGCATGGTGAATTCCTTTTTCTTTTTAATTTTTTACTCAAAAAAGGATGTTGAAATAAGGGCAGGGTACACTTTGCTCCATGTAGAGAGTTGCGGATCTGGTAGAAATATGTAATGGCTTTGGCCTTAAGATGAAAGAACTCGAATTGGGCAGCCTCTGCCTCTGAGAAGTGAGGGGATGCCCCAGAGAAGAGAGCCCAGGGTGGGAGAGCTCAGAATTTGTGTATAAACTCTTTCCAAATTTCTGGCTTATCCTTGAAATGCATGTGCAACAAGGAAGCCTAAGAAACTCACCTATGACTAAAATAATTGATATTTTAGCTAATCCCTACAATGGAGAAATATCTTACAGTTTGAATTCAGCTAGATTAACTACTTATTACAAAACAAGACAAAAAAGCTCAGTACTCTATTGAAGTAACATAACAGAACTGGCTCCATAAGATGACATCTGCAGTGTTCAGTGTATAATCCAAAATTACTTTACCTGGAAAGAAATAGAAAAGGATCGCCCAGCCCTGAAGAGTAGACAGCAGAGACCCATCTGGAACTGCCCCAGTTATGTGGACAGACTGCCTCCTTCCATTGCTCTTTGCTTCCTTGAGTTTTTTTTTTTCTTTCTTTCTTTCTTTTTTACAAATTGAAAGTTTGTGGCAACAAATCAGCAAGTCTGCCTGGGCCATTTCCCAACAGCACGTGCTCCAGTAAACATATGCTCCCTGTCACATTTTGGTAAATTTCACAATATTTCACACTTTATGGTGATCTGTGATCAGTGACGTTTGATGTTACTGTTGTAATTGTTTTGGGTCATCATGACCCATGCCCATATAAGATGGTGAACTTATCAATACATCTTTTTTTGTGTGATGCTGAGGACTAAGCCCAGGGCTTTATGCCTGCTGGACAGGTGCTCTACCACTGAGCTCTAAGCCCAGCTTCTATAATCAATAACACTTATATGTGTTCACACTGCTGTACCAACCGGCCATTTCCCTGTCCCTGCCCCCCATCCTACCTCCTCTCCTGTTTCTCCATGGCCTACGGTAGTGGCTGTGCCAAGCAGTGGACTTAAGTGAAACAATGTAGGTACCATCTAGGACATTTTACAGGTGGAGAAAAGTCAATGCCTGGCTCTAAAGCTTCAGAGGACAGACTAATTCACTTGTTAGGGGCTGACCCAGCTGGTGGCTTGGCACTAAAGCCAATGCTTATTTGCCATTCAAAAATCCAAGGGCCCTTAAGAATTATACTGACTGTCCCCTGCCTGTGCCCTCTGTAAATGGAGCAACAAAGCCTGGATGACAACATGTCTGTTTACAACATTGTTTACTGAATCTTTTAAACCCACTGATGCTTAATGGTCAGGGAAAAAATAAATATTCATTTCAAAAATACACTGCTCACTGACCACACACCTGGTCACCTAAGCTCTAATGGACATTAATGAGGTTAACATGTCTTCATGCCCTAACATAGCACTCACCCATGGATCAAGGAGTAATTGTAATTTCAAGTTTTATGGATAATACAGTTCAAATGGCTATCGCTGCCAATGACTGAAGTTTCTCTGATGGATCTGGGCAAAGTAGATTGAAAACCTTCTGGAAAGATGGCACTAAGAACATTCATTGTTCATGGGCACAGGGCAAAATATCAAGATAATAGGAGTTTGGAATAAGTTGGTTCTAACATTCCTGTCTGGTTCTGAGGGGCTCAAGACTTCAGTGGAGGATGTAGCTGTAGATGTGGTGGAGTGAATAGCTAGAGAACCAGAATTAGCCCTGGAACCTGAGCATGTGATTATGGTAAAATTTTCACAGATGAGGGATTGCTGCTTATGGGTGAGCAGAGAGGTTTCTGAAGATGAAATCTACTAATACAAAGATACTGTGAACATTGTTGAGATGACAATAAAGGATTTAGAATGTTACATAACCCTAGCTGACGCAGCTGGGGCAGGATTTGAGAGCTCGACTCCGGTTCTGAAAGAAGTTTTACTGTGGGTAGAATGCTGTTAAATAGCATCAGTCGCCACAGGGGAATCTTTCAGGAAAGGAAGAGTCAATCAACAGGGCAGACTTTATTACTGTCTTATTTTAAGAAATCGCTAGAGCCAGCCCAACCTACAGTGGCCACTGCCCTGACCAGTCAGCAGCCAGCTACAGAGACGAGACCTTCCACCAGCAAAAAGGTCACAGCCCGCTGAAGACTCAGGTGGCTGTTAGCTTGTTTTATCCATAAAGCATATTAAAATCAAGGTTTGTGCACTTTTAGACACAATGTTTTTGTAGACTTCATAGAATACAGTATAGTATAAATACAACTTTTATACACATTGAAAAACAAGATCTGCATAACTTGTTTTATGGTGATGCTCCCTGAGTGCAGTGGTTAGCAGCAGACTGCATTTTGTTAGAGGAACAACTGTAAGCTGACCAGGACTTCAGATCAGTTGCTCTAGCCCTTCCCCAAAGGAAAACACACTAGTAATGAATAAAAATAGAAAACCTCAGTGAGGAACAATTAAAATTGGAATCTCTAGAACTAAAAAATACACTATCAAAAATTCACTGGATGGACTTGTGTAGAATTTTGCACTTATAGAAAAAAGAATCCGTGAACTGTAAGATTTATCAATATAAATTATTCAATTTGAAGAATAGAAATAAAATGAATATTGAAAATTATAGACAGAGCCCCAATGTCCTCAGGAAGGAATAAATGCACCATAAATAATAAATTGGGTAAATATGAGACTCCTTTTCCTTTGCATTTCTTTAAAATTCAATGCGTACTTAAAATGAAAATTGTATTGAGTTGTTTATGCAGCATGTTGATGTACCGTGAGAGTTGGAGTATAAAGGACAGAGGAGGTAAGCGATCCACGTATCTCCAGGATATACAAAGAACTCAAAGAACTTCTTAACACCAATAAGTAAATAATAAATAGGCAAAGGAACTGAACAAGCACTTCACAGATAAAGAAATACGAATGGTCAACAAGTATATGAAAAAATGTTCAACATCTGTATCAATTATAGAAATGCAAATTAAAACTACAATGAGATTCCATCTCACTTCAGTCAGAATGGCAATTCAAGAATACAAGTAATGATAAATGTTGGCAAAGATGTGGGGGAAAATGGACACTCATACATTGCTGATGGGACTGAAAATTGGTACAACCACTCTGGAAAGCAGTATGGAGATTCTCAGAAAACTTAGATTAGAACCACCATTTGACCCAGTTATCCCTCTCCTCGGTAAATACTCAAAGATCTTTAAATCAGCATACTACAGTGATGCAGTCACACATCAATGCTTATAGCAGCTCAATTCTCAATAGCAAAGCTGTGGAACCAACCTAGGTGCCCTTCAACAGATGAATGGATAAAGAAAATGTGGTATATAGACACAACGGAATATTACTCTGGCATAAAGAAGAATGAAATTATGGCATTTGCTAGTAAATGGATGGAACTGGAGACTATCATGCTAGGTGAAATAAGCCAGTTCTCCCCAGAAAACAAGGGCCAAATGATCTCCAATAATGTGGATGCTAACACAGTAAGTGGTGGGTGTGGAATAATAGAAGTTCATTGGATTAAACAGAGGGGATGAAGGGAAGGGAGGAAGGATGGGAATAGAAATGACAGTGGAATGAATCAGACATAACTTTCCTATGTTCATATATGAACATCAACCAATGCAACTCCACTGTTGAGAGCCACAGCCGAAGGGGCCCCAGCAAACTTCTAGCTGCCAACTGATTGGCTCCTCTGCGGTGATGATCATTGGGCTGTTTCCCTGCCCTTTCAGACCACGGAGCTGCTCATTGGGGGACTTTTTTTGGCTCCGCCCACGCGACCCAGCCAATCGGCCTCCAGAGCAGGAGGGGTGGGGGAGGTTGAGAGGCTTGTGGGAAGCCGTGGTGGCAGTTGGGCTCTGAGGGTTTTCCTGAAGAGCTGTGTGGTGTGGTGTGTGTGTTCTAAAAATAAAGTTCGTTTCTTTTGACAAGTGGCTCCTGAATTGTGCCCAGCCAGACTGTGGCACTCCACACCATGTACAACCACAAGAATGGGATTCTAATTAGAATAAGTCATACTCCATGTACGCATATTAAAATATACTCTACGTCTTGTATATCTAAAAAGAACAACAACAAAAGAAAAACAGTCTGAATCTTGTTTATCGAACTTCTAAGGAAGCACATATAAAAATTTAATAACACCCCCCCACCACAAATTAAAAATCCTTCAAGAGTTTTCTGGACCATAACCATAAAATAGCATCAATGTAAAAATAGAAAATGGGCAAAAAAAAAAAAGCCAACAACATCTGTAACTGTAATCTCATCTCATTTAGAGAGGTACCATCCCTGTTAACATTTTGGTATAGAACTTTCTGAATTTTTTTCTTTCTATATATCTATATATTATGGACATATGGTCATGCCAATTAATGATGTTACATAATATTTCACTGTAGAAATGTGTCTTATTTATCAAGTTTTCTATTCATGGACATTTAGGTTGATCATAATTTTTGCTATTATAAGTTAATTTTGGGTGAACATTTCACACATGCATCTTTGTGGTCTTATCCCATTTTTTTCCTTCATATTTAATTACTAAAAGTGGAGCCAAAGCAATTAATTAAATGCTTTTCATCTAGAAGGAACATTAAATCTTGTTACATTTTATCTGACATGGAGAGATGAGAGTTGATTTTCAACCCTTGACTTTAACGTTCATCATTACCCATGATTGCTTGAGAAGCTGGAATGTTTTATTTAGAAGTTCACAGTGAAGATCACAGAAGCTTCAAGATAGAAACTCACACACATGGACAGTGTATTCAATCCTCAAGCAGGAGCTAGTGGACAGCACCATGGGGTGTGCAGAACTGACATTTTATTATTGGTTGAGATTTCCCTCCGTAGGGCCGTAGGACCATCAACAGGGTCCTAACCCCTGGACATGGGTGTACAAACAGGTACGGAGTGTGTGCCAAACTCCAAAGGTGCCTATGCTTGCTTTTTACAGTTTCTTTGATCAATTTGAGTATACTTGAAATTTAACAGAAGTTCCATGTAAATGTAAAATAAATTCATATTTTTTAATAATCAGTATCTTAAATCTATATAGAAGATAAATGGAGCACAATATTTTTAAAGATAAATTCTGGCAAAGCTTGAGAATCTGTCACACCTACATGAAAAATGAACAAGGACCATAGAAGCATATAGACCTGCCCTGTACAGCATGACAGCCAACAGCCACCCCTGGCCATTGAGCACCTGAGATGTGGCCGATAGTCTCTTGCTGAAATGATAACTGGGATACGTGGAGTTGAAGTTCACACTTTAGAATTAATTTTACTTGTTTCTCTTTACATTTTTAATGTGGCTACTGGAAATTTAAAATCCTGTGGCTTGTCTTATGTTAATGTTTGTGGATGTTGCAGGTATAAATAAATAAACATTTCCACACTTTTAAAAACTTTAAAAATATTGTAATTGGTATTTATAAAAAATGATAAGGAAAATGTGATTTTTTTAGCCGAAGAATGTACACTTGTCACTCTCAATCTTAACTTGTCGATATCTCTTATTCCAGTGTCTCTTACTCCTCTTATTCCTGTTCTGATTATTTAATTCAGATTTTGATTAAATTTATCAAACTTTTCTCATAGACAGTGATGTTAGAACTTGAGTCAGAGCCAGGAGGAATCTGCAGGGAATGTGGGATCCTGGGTAGCTTTGCCTGGCTGCCACATCTGGAGAAAGGCTACTAGAGCCACTGTGTCTGCTGGGCCTAGCCTGTGCTGGCCTGTGTTATGGCTTCAGCTCTTGGCACTCAACGGTGTGAAGTGTCCTAAGAGAAGGGACCCAGGTGCAGAGGGCCAGAGTCCATACCCTGGCTCAGCAGCACACTGAGATCTGGAGCCTCAGTGTCCATATTTGTAAGGAAGGAAAAACTGAAGAAACCTGGCATAACAAGGAATCAGGATATGGTTGCTGCTCCTCTTCTCTTTTATTCTAAACCCCATGCTCCCTCTGTCATATTTATCTCCTTTTGCGTTTCAGAATGGTATTCTTATTAGTCATACTATTTATCTATCTATCTATCTATTTATTTATTTATTCTTTTACTTTGAGACAGGTCCTCGCTAATTTGCCAAGGCTGACTTTGAACTTGCAATCCTGCTGTCTCAGCCTCCCAGATTGCTGGTATAATAAGTGTGCACCATGGTGCCTGGCTCAGTTTATTTTGGGGAAGGTTGTACACACACTTCAGTAGCAGAAGGACAACCTTTTCAATAAATGATGCTGGGCAACTTTATATCCTTAAGGAGAATAAATAAATAAACAAATAAATAAAATTCCTTAACCTAAGACTCACTCCTTACACCTCCAAATAAATCACAGAAATAAATATCAAATGAAAAACTGTAAAACTTTTTTGGGAAAAAAATGGTACAGCCCATGATTACTCCAAAGTTCTTAGGCATAGGCTAAGAATATGATACTTACAAGGAAAAAAAATCAATAAATTGGATCTTAGCACTTAAGAACTTGGGCTCTGTGGAAGACCCTGTTAATAGGATGAAAAGGCACTACAGAAGCCAGAGACCAGGAGATACTTTAGCTCGCCATATACCAGGACAGGCGTTATATGCAGAAGAAAGAACTCTCAAAACTCTGCATTTTGAAAAATCCAGTTAGAAAACAGGTAAAGGATATGAGCAGGAATTTCACCAAAGGGAGTAGACTGGTAGAAAATAAGTGCTTGGAAAAATAAATACTCAATATCTTAGCCACTAGACAAATGCAATATAAAAGCATCTGTTGGAATATCTAAAATTGAAAAGACTTACCTCACTAAGTATTGATGAGGATTAGAGAAACTGGATCACTCAGCATCTCCAGTAGGGATGTAAAAGATTATAGTCATTCTAGAAGATAATCTTGCAATTTCCTTTAACACTAAAAATGCACTTCTCACATAACCCAGCAATTGTGCTCCTGGGCGTTTACCCCAGAGAAATGGAGCCTGTGTTCACAAGAAATACCTGTATGTAAATGTTCCTAGCATTCCATTCATAGCCCCAAACTGGAAGCAGTCCAAATACCCTTCAGGGATGAATGACAACCATCTATATCCATTCCATATACTACTTCCCAGCAACCAAAAGAAAATAATTGTTAACCCACACAACTTGAATAAGCCTCAAGGAAAATTTGGTAAGTGAAAAAAGCCATTTCCAAAAGCTCACCTATAGCATATGCTTCCATTCCTAAAGCATTCTGAAACAACCAATGCAGTTTCTAGAGGTTAGGAATGCTCGGTTAGCACGTCTGTGTTTGGGTCATGGTGTCCTTATATGAAGCTGCACTGTGATAAAAATCACGTAGAAGACACACACTGGGATGTTTACAGCTGGTAAAATCTAAATAAACTCTGATTGTATCCGTGTAGATTTTCTAGTTTCATTGTGTACTATGGTTACATCAAGGGCCCCACATGGGGAGTAGTGGAGCTGGGGAACAGGTCCTCCTTATGTGCTTATCATCAAGTTTCTTTAAATCTATAATTATTTCAAAATCATATTTAATATTTAAATATTTAAAACATTCAAAAGTCTCCATACTGTTTTCTGATTTCTTCATTTAACAGCTCTGGGTTATGAGGATCTTGTCCCATTATAATAAAACTAAGTAAGGTCATGAGAATTAATGCTTACACTGTGTCTGTAATATTAGAATTCCTTGATAATAAGGTTCTAGAGGTTCATTAATCACATAATGACCTATAATTTTAAGTTCATTTGATATATAGGACTAAAAAGATGGGAAAACATTTTTTTTTACAGTGCTGGAGATTGAGCCCAGGTCCTCACACATGCTAGGCAAGGGTTTTATCACTGAGCTACACCCTCAACCCTATAAAAATCTTAACAAGTTGAAGAAATTGATTGCATGAGATCAATGCTAATAATTGTACCCATATTACCTAGTAAAAGACTTTTGTTTCCACTCTCAAAACAAGCATTGTCTGAGTAGCTTGTCTTTTTCTTTCTTCCTTTTTTTTCTTTTTTTTTTTCTTTTAAGCAGTGCTGGGAATTGAACCCAAGGCCTCATACATGCCAGGCAAGCATTCAACCACTGAGCTATACCCTCAGCCCCTGAATAGCTTTTGAACTTTTAAAATTCAAGTTTAGAACTGGACTTAGATTTCATATTTCTAAGGATAAAACAGGCCTTTTTCCTTATCTATCCTGTTAAAAATGTTTCTTCCCTTTGGAAGTCTGACTACCAGTCTGATATTAAGAAACATGAGGCATGAACTGCCTGCCTCTGAAACGAAGGCTGAGGCAGATGGGTGCTCAGTGTGTTCCCCCAGGCTTTAGTAGACTCTCTTAGAAGCTGTGTTCAGCTATGCCTTTCTCATAGTGTAGGTGTCCACTGAGTCTCTCAGGTAATTCTGGATGTTTCACAGGAACTATGGAGGGAATATATATGAGGACAATATTATCCCTGGCCTAAAAGGACTTGTAGTCCAGTGGTGGATCACATTTCTTTATGATCAGTGCAGTGCAAATGTGTAAGTTGGTTGTATGAAGATTAGGACACAGCTGGATCAGGTCTGAAAAGATTTCCACAGAGGAAGACCAGATGTTTGGGGATAGGAAGATCTTCTTCAAGGGGTGATGCTGACCAGGGGAGGCCCAAGGCAGGTACAGTGACCAATATGGGTTGACCTGGTAGAGATTATAATTCCTGAACCCCAGTCTAGGACCCAAGACTGACAAGGATGAGGTTGTATAATGGGAGAAGGCAGGATTCAGACTTGACCCCAGGGCTGCCCTAGGTACAGGAGTGTAAATAGTTTGCCACACAGTTCATATCCACTGACTTTCTTAATGCCATGATAGGAATATTGCCACTTCTGTCAATTTTGAAATCTTGCTGTACCTTTCCACATTTTAAACTACATTTTACAAATAAATTTGTATTGCAGATTCTTATTCTTTTAATGTCAGATAGAAAGTCACATTGACACGAGTAGTTATTTTAGAGACTGTGGCATTCACTAACAGAGTCAGCCTGCTTAACCCAAGCAGTGTCATTTTGGCAAATGATAAATAGGTGACAACATGTGTGTGCTACTGTACGTGTCATTCTGACTTAAACATAGGTATAGTTGTGCTACGGTATAGTTTATTCAGACATTAGAAGCTACCTTGATGACTACAGAAACACAGAGAGACTTGTTAGGTATGAGAGAAAACTGTAACCTTGTTTTCTTAAACTTCAGTCTTTTAAAAATTTTATGTACTTGTGTATTGGTAGTTATCCTCACAGAAATGGATGCATTATTCTAAGTTTTAAGAAGCAGGTTAGCTAATCTTGGGGCAGAAATTTCCACATAAAGTAACCATTGCACCATAGTAGAGATGTACTTATTTGGTCTCTGCCAATTTATTTCTCCAGTTTTCCATTGTGAGCAGAAACTTAGAGTGAAAAATGTACCTGACCCTCATTTCCAGCCCAGGTCGGCGGGGGTGCCCCTCCCTTCCAGACTCCCTTTTACTCCTTTCCCTGGGCTATGTTCCAGGTCCTCCTCCTCCTCACCATCCCATAAGGCATGTGTCTTCTCTGTTCTGGTCACTGCTTTACAGCTCCTGTGACCATTTGCAAGCCATGTTGCCTCTCCTGTATGTCTGTCTTCTGGCCGTCCTTGACCATGTGGCTGCCATGTCTGCTGGTAGTCTGAAGAGCAATAAAATAAGCCAGTCTCCCCAGAACACCAGTCACACCTGATATGGTCCCACATCAGGAGAGGCTAGCCAAGAAGGGACGCCAGTGAGCCCTCTGGAAAAGCACACCATCTGGATTTTCATGTAGATCGCATCCTTGTTAGTTCAACTAATTGTGATTGTACAAATTCTATAGTATTACTACTGTGTGTGCGTACATATATTTTAATGGTGGTTTATGGTGCAATACTGAAAACATTAAAGAGGAGTTTGATTATTATTCTTTTTTAATATTTATTCTTAAGTTTTAGATGGCCACAGTATCCTTATTTTACATTTATGATGTATGTGGTGCTGAGGCTCAAACCCAGTGCCTCATGCATGCTAGGCGAGCACTCCACCACTGAGCCACAACCCCAGCCCCTGATGATTATTCTGACCAACAGTATGCTCCACATATTTCTCAACAAATTCTATAAAATTAGCACATTTCAATCTAAGAACTTCAAAGATATTTTTTTTTATTAAACTTTTATTAAAGAGATAGAATAATGACTGATCATTGCTATGATGGATTCTGGTCTCATTTTGGGGGTGGGGAAACAGGATACCATTATAATCATCAAAACATATTTATTAACTAATAAATGTTACCCAGAAGTTTATCAGCTTTAGCTACTTTATCCTTCTTGCCCTTTTCTTCCCATCACCTTTCTTTATAATTTGTATAGAATGCACACTAGTCATTCTTTTAGAAATGCTACCAGCCAGCGCATTATAAGAAAAAAAATTTATCCTGCTAGCACATTTAAGCTTACTTTTCTGAATCACATTGCCAAGAAAATAGTATGGTTTCAGTAAAACCCAGACCATTATACAGATATTATATGATTCATTTGTGAGTACTTAAGAAGTTGTCTGCATTGCCATTTGGTATAATTTTAAGGTCTAAGAAACAACTACTGAATTCTTTCATGCATCATTTAGCAATACAACCCCTTTCTCATTTCTTTTTCGGAATCACTACTGAATTTAAGTTTAACCTTTTGGTTAGGTCTCATTATCCTCCCAGAAAAGATAGTGTTGGCTTCCAACTGTTCATTTTCTAAAAGAAAACCAGGTTTTGGAGAAATATTTTATGCTTCAGGGTTACTTATTTATAAATTTTGAATTTTCTTTACAGAGATAGAGACATTAAATAAAACTTTGACAGCGTCACAGAGAACTAAGGTATGCCTTGAAGAGGAAATGAAAAATCTCAAACTGTTGTCAGATACAGCCATCTTGAGGTCCCAGCAGATTCATATGTCCAAGCAGCAGGAAGAAAACTTACAAGTCAGATGCCATGATTTGCAGAAAGAAGTACTAGGTAAAGAGCATTTTTTTCTGTTGTTAGCAATTAACCATAATGAGGAATTTTCTAGAAATTTTTTTCTTATAATCACAACAAAACCTTGCTTTAATCAATTTATCCTGCAAATATACTTACCTGTAACTATAAGGGTAACCATGTCTGGGATTCCGGCTTCCTCGCATCCCTTCAGCCGTGTCATTGAGAGTGGTAAGACCTATGGGTGTGTACCGAAGACGTTGTAAGCCCAGAGAGGAAGGGGACCTGGCCCCAACATAGTCTTCAAGGGCACACCCCCAAAGAACCCACTTTATCCAGCTAGGCCTGCCTCCTGAAGTTTCTACCACCTCCCAAGAGTGCCATCAGCTGGGGACCAAGCCTTCGGCACATAAGCTTTAGGGGGACATGTAAACTCCAGACTGTAACACCTGGTCAGGTATATTATAGGATGCCCCTCTGTTAGAATTATCTGAGTTTTTCCCTCATGATCACACTGGAGTCATTAGCTTGGGGAAGGAAAAGACAGAGTGCTGTTGTCACTATGGCATTATTCTTTTCACAAGTAAGTATCATCAACATAATGTGTGGCGGCCATCCATGTCAACTTTCATGACCTGGCCGCATGACTATGATTTCCTTTCTCCTTCTCTACCCTGTATTCTCTAGAAGGAGTTCTCTATGTACACTAAGACTTGAACTGGAAGTCTGCCCCTCACCTTCAGGGAAGCAGTCAGAATGCCGTACTTGGAATTCTTCTGCGTGGAAGATTTATCTTTTCTCCACATTTTTAATGTGTCATTTACATGTGCATTTTACAAATGGATTTTAATTTTTTAAATTTTTTATTTGGGGGTACCAGGGATTAAACTCAGGGGCACTCAACCACTGATCCACATCCCCAGCCCTTTTTTGTGTTTTATTTAGAGACAGGGTCTCACTGAGTTGCCTAGTGCCTTGCTTTTGTTGAGGCTGGCATTAAACTAGCAATCCTTCTGTCTCAGCCTCCTGAACCACTGGGATTAGAGGCATGTGCCACTGTACCCAGCTCATGAACTTTTATTTTATACCTTGATTATAATCCAGTATTGCTTTGCTTACTTTTCTCCTCACATTTTCTGGCTTTGGCCACTTGGGTTCTTTCAGTCAGCTCCTGTATCCTGTTGATACATTCCAGACCCTTTGGGCTATTGTTTGTAACCATTTTGTCTGTGGCAGCAAGAGGAAACCTCATCTCAGAATCAGTGACTTCTCTAAAGAGTTCTAATTCCTGTTATTGGATAATGGCATTCTTGCTGAGCACCCCTCTTTCCTATCTAGAATTAATCTAATCCTTCCATGCTCTCCCTCCCTACCCCACTATGAGTCACCCCGCTTATATCAGAGAAAACATTCAGCATTTGTTTTTTGGGGATTGGCTGACTTCACTTAGCATTATCTTCTCCAACGCCATCCATTTACCTGCAAATGCCATGATTTTGTTCTCTTTTAATGCTGAGTAATATTCCATTGTATATATATGCCACATTTTTTTCATCCATTAATCCACTGAAGGACATCTAGTTTGGCTCCACAGTTTAGCTATTGTGAATTGTGCTGCTATAAATATTGACGTGGCTGTGTCCCTGTAGAATGCTGTTTTTAAGTCCTTTGGGTATAGTCCAAGAAGAGGAATAGCTGGGTCAAATGGTAGTTCCATTCCCAGATTTCCAAGGAATCTCCATACTGCTTTCCAAATTGGCTGTACCAATTTGCAGTCCCACCAGCAATGTATAAGTGTACATTTTTCCCCACATCCTTGCCAACACTTGTTGTTTGTCTTCATAATAGCTGCCATTCTGACTGGGGTAAGATGATATCTTAGATTAGTTTTGATTTGCACTTCTCTGATTACTAGAGATGATGAGCATTTTTTCATATATTTGTTGATTGATTTTATATCGTCTTCTGAGAAGTGTCTGTTCAGGTCCTTGGCCCATTTATTGATTGGGTTATCTGTTTTGTTGTTTGTTTGTTTGTTTGTTTTGGTGCTTAGCTTCTTGAGTTCTTTATATACCCTAGAGATTAGTGCTCTATCTAATGTGTGAGGGGTAAAAATTTGCTCCCAGGATGTAGGCTTTCTATTCACCTCACAGTTTGTTTCTTTGCTGAGAAAAAACTTTTTAATTTGAATCCATCTTATTTATTGATTCTTGTTTTTAATTCTTGTGCTATAGGAGTCTTATTAAGGAAGTTGAGGCTTAATCCCACATGATAAAGATTAGGGCCTACTTTTTTTCTATTAGACGCAGAGTCTCTGATTTAATTCCTAGGTTCTTGATCCATTTTGAGTTAAGTTTTGTGCATGGTGAGAGACGGGGGTTCAATGTTATTTTGTTACATATGGATTTCCAGTTTTCCCAGCACCATTTGTTGAAGATGCTATCTTTTCTCCAGTGCATGTTTTTGGCACCTTTGTCTAATATAAGAAAATTATAATTTTGTGGGTTAGTCTCTGTGTCCTCTATTCTGTACCATTGGTCTACCGGCCTGTTTTGGTGCCAATACCATGCTGGTTTTGAAAACTATTTTAAGTTGCTTAAATATATCACCTATTTATAAAATTAAATAAATTTATAAATAAGACTCTGAAAAGGTCATGCTATTTATTTTAGATATTAAAAGGACAAATTAGGGTAGATTTGCTGAAATCTACATCCTACTTCTTAAAAATAGTTTTCTGAAAAACACTGAGAGTACAAAAAGAGAGCAAGGTGAACTACCCTAAGAGGACTATGAATAGTGGAGATTTTTAGTCTTGGGTTCGACTTGGTTTGGTATAAAACTTTGTAAGTGAATGATACATGAAGTTACATCTCAGTTTCCTTTGGTAACAAAGCCATTAATATAAAATAAAATGTTTTTAAAAATAGTTTTATCAAAGTGCACATCCTGTCCCCAAATCAATGCATATTGATCTTGTCTCTCTTCTATTAATGAGCAGTGTTCTTGAATATTTTAGTTTCCTAGAAAAACACACCAGAGCACAGGGTATCTTATACTGCACCAACAGGGAGTTTAGGTTCAGTAGTAACCTTTTCATGTTTGACAAAATAAGTGATAGTATATGGGGTTCGTGGCATAATGGATAATGATAAGAGAAGAAAGGAGGACACTTTCCCTTCTGGGGACTCCACCCCAGCCCCTCTGTGCCAGACATTTGACTAGCACTAAGCACTTGACCCAAGAATCAGCACTGCCCATTCTCTCATCTGATTGTCACATTAGTCTATGTGAGGACTTTTATAGTCCCTTTTAGGTAGAGAAACAGCCCATGGTGACACAGCTGAGACTGAGACCGAGACCCAAGCTGTGTCAGGTCAGAGCCTGTGGTGGCTCATGGACTATTCAGTGAATTCCAAAAAGACACCTGAGAATACTGAACTCCTTTTCCTTAATAATAAAAAAATTAACAAATGAGTTTTTTCTCTCCTTATAGAAATAAACCATTGACTAGGCAAGTCTTCTAAGAATTTAAGCTGTTTTTCAAAATTACATGACCACAAGAACATCAGTGGCTTGTAGGGAAGGGAAGAGAAGGGAGAAGGGTTAGGCAAGACAAGAGGACCTATTAAAAATGCACATACTTGCACATCTGCCAGGCATACTGAGTTAGAAACTCCAAGATTCTAATACTCTTTATTTTTAGTAAGTGCTCCAGGTACAATTTATGACCAGAAAAGTTTGGCACCAACTTAAAAAAAAATAGTAAGAAATACAGAAAAAAAAATGTTCCTATTGTAGCCCACTTGGGTTTAACATTAAGGCCACAACATGACCCCAAAGCCCCCTAGGATGTGAGCAACACTGCCATGCTCCTGAGACCCACCCAGGCTGTGCACAACTACCCCACTCCTTCAGCCACCCTGCAACCACTTAGATGTCTCCTTGCAGTCCCAAGGAGCCCCTTCTCACCCATGGAGCCAGGCCAAGTGGGCCAGTATGCCTTTGCAGACGGGCAGGCCACTGTCACAGTGCTGGCAGGCCACATGGCAAGTGCTGTCCTTTTTGGCTGTATCCGCTGCACTCCTTTTACTCCCTTCTGGCCAGTCTGGGACCTCTGTCCTGTGCACAGCCCTGCTGTGCTGCAGCATAGGTTCCATTGGAGCCTCGCTGGGATGATTTTATTGCGTCTATGTGATTTTTCTCTCCAGTGGTGTAGACTGAGCTGTTGGTTCCAAGGGCTGCTAGCCCTGAGAATACCTATCAGCTGAAGAGCTGCTAGAGAGCTCTGAGAACTGCGCAGAGCTGCCAGTTTAACCAGAACTGTAGAAAGCTGGGGAGAGCTGTTAACAACAGTGATGAAAGCTGCTGGCACTCACAGGGCAGGGTTACACTAAGAGCTGAGAGCTGCTGGTGATCAGAGCTCAGAGCTGCTAGCACTAAGGGAGCTGCCTTTTTTTCAACTTCTATTGAAATTGTACAAAAAAAAAAAAAAAAAAGCCCTCAACTGAATGTAACAGAACAAGGGAATTTATTGAATGAATATGTAGGTGTTCAGCATGTGTGAAGGTGGTTAGGGAGGCTGCCAACTTCAAAACCAGAATCATGCCATGAGACCTGTCTGGTGAGGGCACAGCTGCCCTGTACTTAAGACCCTGGACCCCAACCTGCTCCTGACAACTGCTTAGCCTGAAATGACTGCTCCCCTGCTTTGGATCTTGGCATCAACTATTATCAGAGCAGCTCTTGAGAAAAATACTTGAAAAACAGTCTGGAAAGGAAGAACTATGTTTGGCCACCTAGCCCCAGCATATTTAGACTGTTATCAGAGGGATGTGTTGCTGCTATAAAAATGGCATATATATCTTTAGAACAGAGCAGTAAATCCAAAGTAGAATCAGATTTTAACATTAGGTTCATTAACCATGGGAAAAAGCAAAATTATGTCAAAAGTTTTGTAGACATAAATAAGCCAAATACACCAAACAAAGTTAATGAAAACTGTCACACAAAAAGATACAGAATATCTTAATGGTTGGGATGGAACAGCATGTTAAACACTATGAAGAGAAAAAATTTGCCTATTAAAAAAAAGTGGAGGGGCTGGGATTGTGGCTCAGTGGTAGAGCGCTCTCCTAGCACATGCAGGGCCCTGGGTTCGATCCTCAGCACCACATAAAATAAATAAATAAAATATATTGTGTTTGACTACAACTAAAAAATAAATATTTTTTTAAAAAGTGGAAGCTGAGTTCAAAACCTACCCCAAACCTAAAAATAGCATACAAAAAACCCCATTTGTATTATATATGAAATGCAGAGGTTAAAACCACTCCATATAAAATATTTATTTAACTGTAACAGGAAATTCCAAATGCCTAACCAAGCATATGGTTGAAAAATAGAAATAGACCATTAACACAGGAAATGCACATGATAAACAAACACAAAAGGTTCAGTTTCTAATGACTAGTAATGTATGAGTGTACCTTTCCCCCCACGTCCTCTCCAACAATTATTATTGCTTATATTCTTAATAACTGCCATTTTGACTGGGGTGAGATGAAATCTTAACACTAGTTTTCGTTTGCATTTCTCTAATTACTAAAGATATTGAACACTTTTTCATATATTTGTTCACTGCTTGTATATCATTTTCTGAGAAATCTCTGTTCAGTTCCTTAGCCCATTTGTTGATTGGGTTGTTTGGTTTTGTGGTATTAAGTCTTTTGAATTCTTTATATATACTGGAGATTAGTGCTCTATCTGATGTGCGTGTGGTAAAAATTTGCTCCCATACTGTGGGCTCTCTCTTCATTTCACTTATTGTGTCCTTTGCTGAGAAGAAGCTTTTTAGTTTGAATCCATTCCATTTATTGATTATTGATTTTATTTTTTGTGCTTTAGGAGTCTTATTAAGGAAGTCAAGGCCTAATCCAACATGATGAAAATTTGGGTGTAGGTTTTCTTTTATTAGGTACAGGGTCTCTGGTCTAATTCTTAGGTCCTTGATCCACTTTGAGTTGAGTTTTGTGCATGGTGAGAGACAGAGATTTAATTTAATTTTGCTGCATATGGATTTCTAGTTTTCCAAGCACAATTTTTTGACAAGGCTATCCTTTCTCCAGTGTATGTTTTTGGCACCTTTGTCTAATATGAGATAACTGTATTCATGTGGGTTGATCTCTATTTCTTATATTCTGTACCATTGGTTTACAAGTCTATTTTGGTGCCAATACCATGCCATTTTGTTATAATAGCTTTGTAGTATAGTTTAAGGTCTGGTATTGTGATACCTCTTGCTTCATCTTTTTTGCTAAGGATTGCTTTGGCTATTTGGGGTTTTTTATTTTTCCAAATGAATTTCATAATTGTTTTTTCTAGTTTCTAGTTCTATGTCATTGGGATTTTAATAGGATTTGCATTAAATCTGTATAACAGTGTTGGTAAAATGGCCATTGACAATATTAACTCTGCCTATCCAAGAGCATGGAGATCCTTCCATCTTCTAAGGTCTTCTTCAGTTCTCTTCTTTAGAGTTGTGCAGTTTTCATTGTAGAGGTCTTTCACCTCTTGTTAAATTGATTCCCAAGTATTTTATTTTTTTTTTTTTGAGGCTATTGTAAATGGGGTAGTTTTCCTAATTTCTCTTTCAGTGTATTCATCAATTATGTATAGAAATACTTTTGATTCATGGGTAGATTTTATATCCGGCTACTTTGCTGAATTCATTTATTAGTTCTAGAAGTTTTCCTGTGGAATTTTTTGGATCTTTTAAATATAGAATCATGTTGCCGGCAAATAGTGGTAGTTTGAGTTCTTCTTTTCATGTGTATTCCTTTAATTTCTTTTGTCTGTCTGATTGTCTGGCTAGAATTTCAGGGACTATGTTGAATAGAAGTGGTGAAAGAGGGCATCCCTGTCTTGTTCCAGTTTTTAGAAGGAATGCTTCTAATTTTTCTCCATTTAGAATGATGTTGGTCTTGGTCTTAGCATAGATGGCTTTTACAATGTTGAGGTATGGTCCCACTATTCCTAGTTTTTCTAGTGTTTTGAACATGCAAAGGTGCTGTATTTCATCAAATGCTTTTTGAGTATCTATTGAAATAATCATATGATTCTTATCTTTAAGTCTATTGATGTGATGTATTACATTTATTAATTTCTGTATGTTGAACCAACCTTACATCCCTGGGAGGAACCCCACTTGATCGTGGTACACTATCTTTTTAATATGTTTTTGTATGCAATTGGCTAGGATTTTATTTAGCATTTTTGCATTTATGTTCATCAGGGATATAGGTCTTTAAGTTTTCTTTCCTTGGTGTATCTTTGTCTGGTTTTGGAATCAGGGTGATATTGGCCTCATAGAATGAGTTTGGAAGGGTTCCCTCCTTTTCTATTTTTGAGGAGTTATTAGTATTAGTTCTTCTTGGAAGATCTTATAGAAGTTGGCTGAGAATCTGGTCCAGGGCTTTTCTTGGTTGGTAGGCTTTTGATGACATCTTCTATTTCCGTGCTTGAAGTTGATCTGTTTAAATAGTGTATGTCTTCCTGATTCAGTTTGGTAAAATCATATGTTTTTAGAAATTTGTCATTGTCATTGAGATTTTCTATTTTATTGGAGTATAAATTTTCAAAATAGTTTCTAATTATCTTCTATATTTCAGTAGTGTCCATTGTGATATTTCCTTTTCCATCATGAATTTTAGTAATTTGAGTTTTCTTTCTCCTTCTCTTTGTTAGTGTGGCTAAGGGTTTATCAATTTTATTTATTTTCTCAAAGAACCAACTTTTCATTTTCTCAATTTTTTGAATTTCAGCTCTGATTTTAATTATCCTAAAATTAGAATTATTCTAAATATAGAATCATGTTGCCAGCAAATAGTAGTAGTTTGAGTTCTTCTTTTCATGTGTATTCCTTTAATTTCCTGTCTTCTACTACTTTAGGTGTTGATTTGTTTTTCTTTTTTTTTTTTTTAGGGTTTTGAGATGTAATGTTAGGTCATTTATTTGTTGGCTTTTTCTTCTTTTAATGAATGAGCTCAATGAAATAATTTTTTCTCTTAAAGCTGTCTTCATAGTGTCCCAGAGATTTTGATATGTTGTATCAGTGTTCTTTCTTGTTTACCTCTAAGAGTTTTTTTTTTATCTTCTCCCTGATGTCTTCTGCTATCCATTGCTCATTCAATAACATATTATTTAGTCTTCAGGTGTTGGAGTAGCTTCTACTTTTTATTTTATTGTTGATTTCTAGTTTTATTCCATTATGATCTAATAGAATACAGGGTAGTATCTCTATTTTTTTGTATTTCCTGAGAGTTGCATTGTGGCATAGTATAAGGTCTATCTTAGAGAAAGATTCATGTGGTGCTGAGAAGAAGGTATATTCACTCCATGATGGATAAAAACTCTATTTATTAAGTCTAAATCATTAATTGTATTGGGCTGGGGTTGTGGCTCAGTGGTAGAGCATTCACCTCGTACAAGCAAGACCATGGGTTCGATCTTCAGCACCACATTAAAAAAATAAGTGAAATAAAGGTATTGTGTCCAACTACAACTAAAAAATAAATATTAAAAAAATAACTGATTGTATTATTGAGTTCTGTAGTTTCTTTCAAAGCTTGGTATACATTGTTCTAGTATCTCCTAGCTTTGATGATATGGGTTGAGAAATCTGCTGAGATCCTAATTGGTTTCCCCCATATGTAATCTGATTCCTTTCTCTTGTGGCTTTTAAAATTCTATCCTTATTCTGTATGCAAGGCATTTTCATTATAATGTGCCTTGGTGTGGATCTGTTGTAATTTTGTACATTTGGTATCGTGTAAGCCTCCTATATTTGATTTTCCAATTTATTCTTCATTTTGGGGAAATTTTCTGATATTATTTCATCAAAGAGATTGTTCATTCTTTTGGTTTGTATCTCTGTGCCTTCTGCTATCCTGATAATTCTTATATTTGGTCTTTTCATGTTTCCCATAATTCTTGGAGGTTCTTTTTATAGTTTCTCACCATCTTCACTGTGTGGTCATCTTCACTGGGTGGTCAACTTTATTTTCAAGATTATATATTTTGTCTTCATTGCCTGAGGTTCTATTTTCCAAGTGATCTAGTCTGTTGTTGATACTTTCTATTGAATTTTTTACTTGGTTTATTGTTTCCTTCATTTCAAGGATTTCTGGTTTTTTTTTTTTTGAGTCTTTCTTGAAGTAATCTTTTGCTACCTGTATTTCCTCTCTTATCTCTTTGTTGGAGCATTCAATTGTGGCCTGTATTTGCTCTCTTAATTCATTATTTGCTTTGTATATCACTTTATTTTTTTAAAAAAATTTTAAGTTGTTAATAGGCCTTTATTTATTTATTTTTTATTTGCTTATATGTGGTGCAGAGAATCAAACCCAGTGCCTCACACGTGCCAGGCAAGTGCAGTACCACTGAGCCCCAGCTCCAGCCCCTGCATATCATGTTCATATACATTCCGAATTCCATCTCTGACATTTCATCTACTGTGCTGTCAGTGGAATCTATTATTGTATCAGCTTGGTTTGTTTTGGGCGTTTTCTTCCCTTGTTTCTTCATTGTGTCTGTGTGTCTCTCTCACTAGCAGAGTGGATTTCAGGTATTACAGTTTCTACCTTATACTCTTGTAGTGTCCCTGCAGGTTACCAATACCTTGCCTGCAGGAACCTGGATGATGGTCTTTTAGGTCCTAGATGGAAGCCTGTGGGGAAAGCCACCCCACGCTGGTAGATGGGGCGCAGCTCCTTCTGCACTTGTGTGTGCGGAGTTGCTCTGCTCCTACCACGCGGGTTCCGCCAGTGGGCTGGCCAGAGTCACAGTCATCTGCTGCCAACAAATAAACTTTCTTTAAAAAAATTACCCAAACTATACATCTTTCAAGATCTAACTCATGTTCTACTTCCTATAGTAAAAACAAAAACATAGCAGCACTAATTAGCCACACTTTGATACTCATCAAGGCCTCACTTTCATTAAGTACAGTGCATGTTCGGGTTCGAAGTGCAGGTGAAGGCTCTGATCTCTTCGGTCTTCTTGCGAGGCTGGGCGGCTGAGAGATGTAAGGGACTGTTCTCAAGGGCAGTATAATTCCAGAGTAAAGAGTCATATTACTTCAATACTGAGTTAGAGGTTCGTTTGTGCTGCTGTTATTGAATAGGTTCTCTCCACAGGTAACACACTACAGAAACAAAGGAAAAATTGAAAAGTCCTTTACATTTCCCTTCGTGGAAGCCATTTTTGAATTGGTAAGTCAGAGTGGACAGGCCTACTAGAGCTACTCTCGGGAACGACCAATAGTACTCCCGATGTTTCTTTCCCAAGGGCACCAGGTTGTTTGAATCCATAGAATCTTACTCATTCCCATGTCAGGGTCTCAGTGTGAAAGTTGCCAAAATATCTTTTAAAAAGTTCATAAACAAATCTCTTGCTTTATCCACAAATACCTTTCTGGTGAATTGACTGGATTGTACCAACATATTATTTCTTTCCAATTCATTTTTCAGAAGTGGTGACAGTGGTTTAGGAAGGTACTATAGCTTCAATTTCAAATGTCCCCCAGAGGCCCCTGTGCTGAAGGCTTGGTCTCCTGCCCATGATGCTGTTGGGAGGTGGTGGACTTTTAAGAGGTGGAGCCTAGTAGGTGAAAGTTGGGGTATAGGGACATGCCTTTGAGGCCCTTGCCCCTCTGTCTCTTGGCTTCCCCTGCCTCATGCTCCTGCCATGATATACTGTACTGTCATAGGCCCTGAGCAAGAGGACCAGGTGACCTTGGACTGAATCCTCTGAAACCATAAACCACAATAAATCATTCCTTCATTTAAGTTCATTATCCTAGGTTATATCATCGCAGTAATGAAGAGCTAACACAGAAGGCTGTGGAACCACAGGTTCAGGAAGGACAGCAGAGTTACCATCTCAGTTTTTGTCTGTCAAGTGTTGTCTATCAAATTAGGTGCACTTCCCTCTTAGGATCCCTTGGAGACTCTCCCAGGTTCCCTGCCTACCCCTTTGCTCCCCTCCTCTCCACCCCCTGTTTTCTGCTGGTTGTGATCTGACATAGCATTTGCCCACCATCTGTGAACCTGTTCACTGCCTCTCACCGCAGCTCGCCTCTTCCCACTGTCCTCCCTGCCTGACGCTGGCCTGCAATTCTTTTCACTTTTTCAGCAACTGTTTCTGGGCGTCTTCTGCATGCCAGCCACAGGCCTTGTCTTCCCTTGGCCTGCAGGTGTGCAGAGTCGTGGCTCTTATAGGGTCCTCATGGGGCTCCCAGCCTTCTGGTGTTACACTAGGTCTATATGCAGATGCTGTTAACCTTAGCAGTTCTCAATAGGGGCTTACGTCCTCTGTACTGAGAATACTCAGTGAATTTCTCCAGCTCCAAGGACATTGTCATTCAAATTATTTTGTCCAGTTATACTTTCTCTACCATATGATGGCATTTGCTTCACAATTTTCATGAACTTAAATGTCTTACTTCTTAATCTGCTTTCTTTTTAAAGCATGCCAAATTTTTCTGTTACTAGCTGAGTATGATATTTAAGATTTTTATTATTATGATATTGTCATTTATGCCTTTTCTAATTTATTTATGTCTTTTTCAGAAATCATGTTACCCTTTGAGAAAAGGAAAATCCAATGTGTTACAGTGAATATCTTCTCCCCAGATATATCACTGGAGTAATATAATGGGCATGACATTTTAGGTTCTTTGGGCAAATCAAAATAAGAGTAGACTGTTACACAGTCGTCTCTTTTTGTGTCTTGTTTTGAAGAAATAAAATTTGTTTAAAGAATACAATACAAAGTACTTAAAATCACTTTTAACATGGATTCTATATATGGTTATTATAATTAAAAATCTTAAAAACAATTCTAGCTGGGCACAGTGTTGCATGCCTGTAATCCCTGCATCTCTGGTGGCTGAGGCAGGAGGACTGCAAGTTCAAAGCCAGCCTCAGCAATTTAGCATGGCCCTAAGCAATAAGGGAGACACTTTCTCAAAATAAAAAACAACAACAACAAAAATGGGCTGGGGATGTGGTTCAGTGGTTAAGTGCCCATGGGTTCAATCCATGGTACAAAAAAAAAAAAAAAAAAAAAAAAAAAAGAAAAGAAAGAAAGAAAGAAAAGGAAACTAAATGTTTGCATGTTTATGCTTCTTTCTATAAACCATTTGCCAGTTCCACAGGTTTAGAACCAATTTTGCCTGTTAGGTATCACAGTCAACTTCCTTTCTGGACTAGTTCACTTGAATTTCCTTTAAGGCCTGTTCTTCACACTCCTGCTTGTTCCTTATCCTCTCAAGAAGTGACTCATCATGTTATACTCTTTTTGACTAATATGAAATGTCACATTCTTTTGACTAACATGAACTATATTTCATTGCACTCTAAACTTTTAAACTTGTACTGAGTATTATATCATTATTGTGTTTCCTTACAAATATTTTAAAAGTTGTTCTTCATTTTATATTTCTATATCTCTTATTTGAGAATAATCTTTCTCCATCTTGAGCTATGAGCGTTCTCTCTACTGTGTCTTACAGCCACCCCCCCCCAATCCCCTACAAATGTGATATTAGTTGAAAGCATTCTAGGCTGACAGAAGACACTGACCCGCCACACATTAGCCAGGTGACTGACACACTGTCTGTCCCCAGGGACTGTATCCACACCCAGGCAGCAGTGGGCTGGGCTCAGACCTGCAGACCCTTTCAGCTCCCATCTGCTATGACCAACTTCTAATTCTGATGCCATTTGTTTGTTTCCAAAGTTGAATATATATTCACAGTTTGACGTTTTGTTACTGTTTTTGAAAACACCATCAAAAAATGTCAACTTTATTTTTATTTATTCATTTGTTTGTTGGGTACTGGGGATTGAACTCTGAAGTACTTAACCATTGAACCACATCCCTAGCCCTTTTTTATATTTTACTTAGAGACAAGGTCTTGCCAAGTTACTTAGAGACAGGGTCTTTACTCGATAAAATGCTGAGGCTGGCTTTGAACTTGTGATGCTCCTGCCTCAGCCTCCCAAGCCTCTGAGATTATAGGCGTGTGCCACCATGCCCGGCCAATTTCAATTTCAATTCAATATATAACCTTTATGGTCATTACTTTTCTTTTCATTAAAAACAATTGAGGCTCAAAATTAAAATGCATGTGTTAATTCTGGCTCATATAGTTTAATAGTGGTATAAGAGTAAATTAATGCGCTGGCTACAGTGGCATACACCTTTAATCCTCCCAGTGGCTCGGGAGGCTAAGGCAGGAGGATCACAAGTTCAAAGCCCGCCTCAGCAATGGTGAAGCACTAAGCAACTCAGTGAGACCCTGTCTCTAAATAAAATACAAACTAGGTCTGGGAATGTGGCTAAATGGTTGAAAAAAAGTAAATTATGCACTGTCAATAGCAGCCCAGTCCTTAATGACAAAATTTAATTTTTTTATAGAAAAGTAAACATGTAAAATAAAAATTGGAAGACTAAATTATTAGCTCGCTTTTTAAAGATTTGCCTAAGTTTTGTAATTTGATGTTTGGCTCATGCTAATATTACTTCCAGAATGCACAATTTATCTCAATTGATAATATTCCTCTCAGAGGTCACTGTGACCTACAAATCAGTGCACTTAAGTGATTTTCCTTCCACCTGGTGGAATGATGTGTCCTTTGCTTTTTGTCAGCAGTCACAAATATTGGAAGACAGAGTTCAGATAAATCTTCCAGCACTAATATCTTTCCCTAAATCTATTTTACCAACTTTCAAATTTATCCCAAGTGAAAAAACTTTTTCTTTCAATAAACTATTAAGTATAATGAAATTATTTTGCATGTAATATTTTAACATCCTAATTTTTCAAACACAGAATTATCAAGATATAATTTACATAAAATTTACCCCTTTTAACTGTATAGTTTAATGGTGTTTAGGAGATTTGACAAGGTGTGTGACCATTGCCACAATCAAATTTTTGAGCATTTCTTTCACCCTTGGGAGAAGCCTCACATCTGTGAAGAGTCTCTCCGGGGGTCACAGTTGCTCCTCTCCTCTCGGCCTCTGTAGGTGGCTGCCCTGGGGTTTCACACCCGTGGAACATGCAGTACGTGGTCCTGTGCATGCTGCCTGGTGTGTGCAGGTCTCCTCTGTGCTGTAACACGTGTAGGTAGCGTGTCCCTTAATTAGTAGCTTCACTAATGAAGTAGAAAAAAGTTAAAATTAATGGTGTGCATTTGAAAAGGAGACTGACCCAGGGGCCAAACGCTTCTGTTTTCTGGACCTGTATTTGCTTCTTACAGGCCCTTTGGACAAGTTACCGATTTCTTTGACTCAGTTGTTGTATTTATAAAATGAGAGTTTGGTGGCTTTCCTCACCTACCTTAGAGCTACAGGAGTGCAGACAAGAGGGGATGTAGCGATGCCTGAAGAACAGCCGTGCAGATCCAGAAAATTAAACGGCATTTTAAAGTGGTTTTCCCGGTGTGACAGCAAACCAGATGATTGTATGTAGGATAAAAGTATTAGAATTCCCTTAAGTGCTACTCTAGTCACAGAGGGGTTTTATAAATTTTGATTTCTCCTCTTAAAATGTCCTTTGGCTCCACCAGGGTGTCTTCTAGTCAGCCTTGGCTCACTTGATTCAGGGGTCACCTGTTGCATGGCAGGGAAGGAAGCTACCTACAGAACTCCACCTTGACCTTACCTGCTAGTGTGACTTTCAGAGAGCGCATGGTGCTAACTCTACCAGTCTCTCATTCCTTTGGAATCCTCAGTCTCCATCTGGAACAATGTAACCTTGATTTCTCATAAAAGAGGAAAAGTGCAAATCTCACAGAAAGCCAGGGAGATTGGCAGTGACCCTTATTTACGCTAGATCCAACAGCCCTTAAAAGAGACTATCTTGAAATTGGGACACTGTAGACTGCTTCTATGCTCAAAAGAAGGAAATCTCAAAAACTAGATTCCCCAGGTCTCTAGATAAGTTGCAAGGCAGATAGTACTAACTAGAACCTGAAAATCCTTTTTTAGAACCAGGACACCATTGAAATGTGAATTCTTAAGGAACTTCCTTCAGAAGCCATGTGGTCTTTGACCACCCGCGTCTTCTAAGGTTCTCTTTGTTGCTTTGCTTAGTCGTTTGCTCCCCACACTAAGCTTCCCATACAGGGAAACAGTGTCTCTGTTTAACATATTCTCTCCATCTGATGAATTTTCAGCTCTTAGAGGAAATTCTGTCATGGTCACCCGACTTCTTCAGATGTCTTTCTGTTGGACTCCTTTCTCTCCTCTGAGATCGATATGATTCTTGGCTTACTCTCTGGTATTTTCCACCTGCAGGCTTCTCTCCTCCTCCTTTACCTCCAACGTCATTGTCCCTTTCCAAGGCAACACCTGGCCTACCACTTTCTCTGCCTTTTCTTTAACCACATCCTACCTCTCAGGACCCCTTGGGGGCAAATTTTAGATATTGTTCTTTTAAATTCTGTGGACTCTGTCCTTTGCTTTGCTTCCTACACCCACCTCTCTCAGACAGATTCCCCCCCCCATTTATGCTGTGACCTAATGTAATTGTTACCAGGTAAGTCCTTTTCTTCTGCTCATTTGGATGCCAGTCCCTCATTCATCTGGTGGTTCAACAGTCCTAATCAGATGTGTATTGTATGAGGAATACCAGGCTGTATCAGGAACCACTGATGGCTGCCGGTCTTCTCTGTCACACACAGCTTCTATTTCCTCAGGGCTACTCCAAGGGAGCAGGGAGGGGAGCTGGAGGAGCTTTTGTCTGACACCCACAGGATCCCCCTGCCAGCACACACAGACACTTTTCACACATGATTTTACAGAAGGTACCTGAGCTCATAGACATTTGCAGATGTCCACATTTGTGCTACTAACGTGAGTGATAGTGACATTGTTTGAGTGGGAAATCAGTGACCTCTTGCTCAACAGCAACCACCCCTTGCCAGCATCTCCAGCATTCCACCCCCCCTCCCACTTCTGATAACAATGCTGTCCTTACATCATTAACAAGTATCCCTGTGAGTTTAGCTTTAGTTCTACTGTGTGAATAGCGCTAGCAGTCACAGAGCAGTTGCCCTTGTCAGGCACAGCTCAGCCACCATGCCCCTTCCTATCACCCTCCTGTGTTAAGCACTATTATTATCTATAGTTTACAAGTGAGATTTCTGGGGCCCAGAGGAATGAAGTCATTTGCCCATGACCCTGCAGCTACTGACAGGCGGAGCTGGAACCTGATCCAGGGCTCTTGATCTGTGTCTCATGGCCTGTGAGCCCCTCAGAGTGCTGTTGGACCAGCCACTTGAGCAGGGCTGCTGGTAATGTGAATTGTCTACCTAGGGCAGGCACATGACACCCAACAGTGTCATAAGAAGCATCCACAGTGGCAACAGGAGATGTTCTAGGGTTCCTTGTTACCCTACTTTAATACGAGCTTTTTGTTTCCTGTTATGTTCACTTATTGATTGGGACATTCCAACATTCAAATAGTTATGAAGTTTTGAAATGTGTCCTTCTAGAATTTATTTTTTGAATATTGTATATATACTTTTAAAATAGTTTTAGTAGTAGATGCACATAATACGTTTATTTTGATTGTTTAGTTTTTTTATGTGGTGCTGGAGATTGAACCCAGTGCCTCATGCATCCTAGGCAAGCGCTCTACCTTTAAGCCACAACCCCAGCCCTGAATATTATATATTTTTAATAAAATAACAAAGTTGTATAATCTCTACTTCCTTTTCTTTGTTGTGGAATCTTTTCTTGTAAAAATATTCATAGCATTATATTGTTTGGAGAATCATAATCTACTTATAATCTATCCTTATTAATTAATTAGACAGTTGTTCTTATTGTTTTCTGTCAGAGTGATATTACATTAAGCATCTGCCTTCTATATTTTACTGTATCCATCAGTATTTCCTAAGGATCTTTCTTCACTCTTAAAATTATGAAACATATCTTTGCTACATGATTACATAATGTAAAAAAGCTGAGTTTATTTTAGGATGCAGTTAGCTCAAAGTAGTTGGGTGACATGCAACCACTCTTGAGGAAGATCCTGTGTCTTGTCCTTGGCCTGCTTTACTGCCATGAGTGCACTGGCACAGAGGGGCAGGACAAGAGCCAGCACTCCATGGCCAAGGATGTGTCTCCTTCCTCCTCAGTCTTACACGGAATTAGTCCTGCTCACAGGGACCTGCACACGGTTCACTCAGGGAAGCTCATGTCCATATGATTATGTGACCCACTTGGAAAATGCCATAAATCATAGGTCTCAACTTCTGTCCTCCATTGATTACTTGACTTTATTATTAACCTAAGTCTTTTTTTTTTTAAGTCATAACTGTTTTCAGCTAGTGATCTGGTATTTCGCTGCAGGCCCGTACCTTTCTCGTCCACTGAGGGCTGCACATTTCCTTTACTAGGATTTCTCAGCCTTGAAAATTATCACCATGACATACGTATCCACGTGATTGCTTAAATTATTTCTTTGTATAGATCCATCAGAAAGCAAAAGACTGTTCTAAGCATAATACAAAGTTTCTAAATCTATCAGGACTTGTTCCTTGTGAGATAGACAGCTCTATTCATGTTGCCAATGAATTCAACCATGGTACAACCACAACTACAATTTAAGATTTCTCTCTTACTCATACCTACATTTGTCCTATTTTATAAGTCCCTATAGATGATAATTATCTTCTTGTTATATTGGGTCACTTTAACGTTCAGAATAAAAATGCAGTGAAAAATTAGATGCATTTTTACATAAACAATACTGAAGAGAAAATTTTCATTCTTAATCTATTATAATTCACTTATAAATTTTATAAATATTCTGATTTTCTCCTTAGCTCAATTTAATCCACCCCATCTCCCACCACCACCACACATTGCGTGTATACACACAAATAATTTTCCAGTTTTAATATAACCACATTGTACTGAATTGCCACTTTTTATCCCTATATTCACACCTGTTCTAGTATGTGATTCATAATAATCTCTAAATGCTATTTCATTTCCTTCTGACATAATGTAGAAAATGTTAAATATATCTCAAGAATACTTGTTCAAAATAGATATGAATCAAACCTCTGAAATATAAACGGCAAATGAAATGAATATTCTAAGTGGCTATATCACCATCTGAGCTTTGTAAAGTGTTTGCTAAAGTTAAAATATGTTAATTTGGAATTGACATAGTTGAATAATCATTAAATAACTCTCTTCTATTGGTAATATTTTTACATGTGCAAAAGTTTCTTCTGTGAATATATATTATACAATTTTAAATGAGATATTGCTTTTGAAAAGGGCTAAAAGCTTATCAGTTTGTCATATAACATATACGTATTATATCTAACATAGCAAACTTGATTTTATTTATTCAGATTAGTTATATCTGATCAGAAATCCCACAATTTCAACCATATTACTGACATTTAACTAATAAAATAATGTAAAATGGTGAAAAATAGAGCACACTTTAGTTTAAAGGAGTTATTGATGTTATTTGAAACATGAATTCTTCAACACCAAATAAAACACTTGATTGTGATTTATCTAAGGGTAAGAAATATATCTTATTGTTATTTGTACACTGAGTCTAACTACCATAGAACCTACCTACAAATGAGAGATGATACTCAGTAAATGTCTATTAAAGTAAAGTAACATATTTATAGGAAAGTTGTATTTCAACATCAAAATATATATATCATATAATATCAATGAAAACTGCAACTATTTATGTTCTATGTATTGTAATCGTGGGTGCTAAATTTAAATATATTTAATGGTATTCCTGCTAAATGTAAATATATTTAATGGTATTTCATTTGCTTGATTCAAAGGTTATTTTGTAAACAACTTCCATGTCCCAAGTCCTATGACTATAACAGATAAGGTTCCTGCTTTCATAAATGCACATTTTAATAAGTTTGCACTATGAGAGGAGGACACAGTGTGTGGTGAGTGCTCTGTGTCAGTAGCTACGGTGGTAGTGAGGGAGATTCCCTCACTCAGACACCATCCACAGCCATGACCCCGGTGAGAGCACTTTGGCAGATGATGCAGTAGTGAGGAGGCTCAGACCTGAGTGCTGGGTGCTTCTCACAGGTAGAGCGGCTTGAGAATGAGAACCATCCATAGAGAACAAGCAGCAGCAGCCTGCTAAGTGGCTAAGTTGCCAAGAGAGAGAGAACAAGTGCACAAGTGCTGCTTAACATTTGCGTTCAGAGAAGGAGGTTGACTTTTATAGTCATTAACACAAAAGGTTATTCATGACCCTGACAAGCACTGTTTCTGTGGAGGAGTGAAGAAGAAAGCTTGGTTGGAGTAGCTATCAAAGAGACTTGGGGAAAGCAAATGGTAAAGTGGCCAAGTATGAGAGGGATGCTCAGCATCCACAGTAAGCAGAGAGCTGCAGCTAGGCCAGCAGTGAGACACCACTTTATAAGCTTTGGATTTGCAAAAATGTTTAAAATAACTCTTTCCAATGAGAATTAGGAAAGCAGGGACCTTCATCCAGAGAGCTGGAAGTGTGTTAGTGCCATTCTGGGAACTGTTAGGCAGTGCTTAAAAATGTTAAAACTCCTGTGGCCCTAACATATCTCCAGGGACAGACTGAAAACCTCTTGAGGGTATGCAAGAGGATGGGGAAATCCTGAAATGCAGGTTATTTGTGGTGACAAAGTGTCAGGTAACCTAGGTTCCATTAATATAGGCCTGGATAAGTTAATTGTGGTGCATGCCTGAAATATAGCAAAGAGGAATGAGTCATATCTATGTAGCTCATGCATATGTCTCAAAAAAGTAAGAATTTTTGAGTGAAAAAATTAAGAAGAGTGAAAAAAAGTAAGAATATGAACGAGATCTGTAGCTTAGGACAATTTGTGTAATTTTTCAAACACCTGCAAAAAGTGCAGCCCTTTCGCACTTAGTTTGCAAATTAGAAGGTGTATGTTAAATTCCCAGGCATGGATACGCTCGGGAACACGGCATTCCCAAGGCCAGTGAGCATCTCAGCAGCATCTCTTCAAAACAGCAAAACCAGCAACCTCCCTGTTGAGATACCACCCCCAGCTGAAACATGTCTGCTCCCTATTCAGAGGCTCACGTGGGTCCCTTAATTGTATTTCAGTTTCATCTTGCCGGTCCCTCAGCTCATTTTCTTTTCCCTTTTGGTTTGTTTTCTTTTGTACCAAGGACACACAGAACAGAGTTGATGAGGCCCTTAGTGCAGAATGTGCTGTCACTTTTGACCCTTACAGCAAAGCTCCTCTTTTGCCAGTGCATGTCTACAAAATGTTCAAACACATAAAAATACAGAAAATAAAATTTTTTAAAAAGTATGTGAACTCATCACCCATATTGACAGCTTTCAACATTTTGCCATAGTTACTGTTATGGTTTGGGTATCAAGTATCCCCTGAAAAGCTCAGGTGTTGGAAACATCATCTCCAATGCAGGACTGTTCAGAGGTGAAATGATTAGATCATGAGAGCTGTGACCTCATCACTTGAGTGAATTACTGGGTGAAAACTTTAGGCAGTGGGGCATGGCTGGAGGGAGCAGGTCACTGGGGGCATGCCCTTGGGAATCTGACTTTCTCTGGCCTCTTCTCTCTGCATCCTGGCTACTATGAGCTGAGCAGCTTTCCTCAGCCATGTCACTTCCAGAATGTGCCTGATCTGGACTGAGACCTCTGAAACCATGAGCCAAAATAAACTTCTCCTCTAAGTTGTTCTTGTCAGGTATTTTGGTGGCAGGGATGAAAAGATAACTAACACAGTGACTTTATAGATTGTTACAGGAAAATATAGGTAAAATGCCCATTTTTACTCTTCCCCAAACAAAGATGACAGCTGTTGACCCCAAGGCTGTGTGCAAGAACAGGGTCCACAAGGTGAGAAGTGATGTGCCCCAGGGAAGGGAAAGAGGCTTTACACCAGCCAAAGTAGCTGCAGGCACCTTGAGCTCCCAGCATGCTGTGGCTGCTGCCCTCCTCTTGTATGTGAGGCCACTTAGTCCACAGGAGAGTCCTGGGCACCAGTAACTGCCTTCCAGGCAGGGGAACTGAAATGCTGAAATCACACAAGTGGCAGGAAGAGGAGCCAGAATTGGACATGAGGCAATCTGGCTTTAGAGCCTGTGCACAGCCCTCTAAATTGTCCTGTTCCGGTGTGCTATAGTGTACTTAAAAGAAAAGCAGCTTCAGTTTCTTACTTAAAAGAGTTTCCCCTGGACCTCTGGGTGCTGGTTGCTTTTCCATTTTGCTGCTTGAGTCTTGAATCATTTTCCTCCAAACAGCACTTTGCACCAGTTTTGAATTTTCAGTGTTTATAAGGAAGTTTTAAGCTTGAATAGCTTTCTGCTATAAAGGTTTTATTTATTGTCTTCTCAAACATTATATCAACTTAATATGCCCTCCACATGACAAGGTTTTATGTCATCCTATAAAATAGTTAACTATGAGTACCTTTTATATTTGTAGGTTCTAGAAACCTTTTGGAATACCAGGGTTCTCTTAAATGACTAATTACCTCAAATCAGATGCTTGTGGAATGCCATCCGGCAGGCAGCTGGCATCGTGTGAAGAGAGCCCAAGAGCTCTTTTTTTGCTTTGTTCATTTAAAGCCATTTGCTGCTTCTTTACTATCTGTGAAGAACCCAGTCGCATCCTGGCAGAACACACTGCTGTGAATTTTGGGTTGTCTCTCTGGGCTCCGCCTTATGGCTGCAGGGTGTTGGAAGCCAGTGCTTCCTTCCTTTCTGTGGGCATTAGGGCCTTTGCAATCCAAGTCATGCTGAATAACAGAAAACTGCAGGTGAACTGTCTCACCACAGAGGACTGCAGCCTCTTCCTCAGGAACCAAGTTGTTCTGAGCTGATGCTTCCATTCTTTTGCTGTGTATCCTAACTATATTCCTTCATTATTAAGGACAGGAGTGGGGCACGCTGCTTCTGAAAACGAGAGGACCCTGAAAGTCTGCCAGAACCTATGGTAAACTCACAGGATTCTTGTGTCCCATTCAGAACAGGAAAGATATGTCCTATCTTTTTAAAAAATAACTCTTAGCATTTCTTGATTACAAAAAATATATGTAAAAGTTTAAAAAAGAGCCATGAAAATATATTAACTCATAATTATACACTGGGTACCTATTTATATTATGTACTATTTGTATGAATGTTTGTCATGGTCTCTGCTTATATAAAATGTTTTCTTTGTTGATATTACTTCTGTTTTCTGTTTTTGTCGACTTCACTTGACAGCCTTCAGAGGTTCTTGTTTTTTAAAAATAAAACATGTATTTTACTTTTCCAATTTTTACTCAAAGTTGCTGTAAAATATATGCCAAATAATCTTGAAGGAATTGGCTCTCTACTCATTGGGTTCTATAAATTAAAGACTAAGCATCTGTGTTTGTGTAGAACTGGAGGGGAGAAAGGGAGCTTGGGCAGGTAGGCAGGCAGAATTATACTGGAAGTGCAGTAGCTGTTCTCTTCCTCTTGAGCCAGGGTAGTGTAGTCAGTTCTGTAATGGTGATGCACAATTCTTTTCAAATGTGAGCCTCAGGATACTTCTCAGTGCTGTAAAAATGAGCTTCAGTTAGCTGCCATTCTTACCATCTAGCTGCCATTCTTACCGTCCAACAATTTTCAGGTAATTGAGAATTAGTTGCAGAAAATTCACATGCCAAACACCATTTCCTTGTGGTTTCTTTTTTTTCTTTTAACTATAGTTACCTTTAGAAATAATATCATATGGGCTCTGAGCCCTGCTTCATCTGGTTTAGGATGTGTCCTGACATTTATAAGATGGCATAGTTGTGTTCTCTGATGTCAGTGCTATAAATCAGCATGGTGACACCGCCTTTGTTTTAATAGTTTTATTATTCAGACAACATTAATTTCTAAACTTTCAAAACTAACCCTTGAAGTGGGAAATTCTACCAGTTTACTACATATTTTATGTGAGATAATACTTCTCATTTGTCTTATGGATACCATTTTAAATATTCTGGGAATTTGATAACAGATCTGTAGCCACGCTAATCTGACTTTCATGGACAATTATATGCTAGCCCCCTGCAGGTTTTATAGCCAGGAGTGGTTGAATCATTAGAGAGATACGGACTTGGGATCCAGTAGACCGAAGTGTGAATCACAGGCTGACATTCTGACCAGCCACGTGGACTTTAATAAGCTGATTAATTTGATCCTTAGAATCCTCATCTGTAAAACCAAAATGTGCACTTGTTCTTCATGGTAGTTGTGACCATGCATGAAAATCATTCAGGGGAGAGCACCATGCTCAGTGCGGGGACCAGCACATGGGGGGTAAACACCCACTTCTCCCCGCTTTCCTCAAGAGTATGGTTGGTCGAAATCTGAATCTCTCCAAGCCCTGCATGAGCTGAAGAGCAAGTCAGCACCTAATAGCACATTCACGAAATGCTGTTTTTGAAAGGTTTAACTCAAAAATAAGTTTTCTGTATGTTACTTTTTTCTCCCATATAAAGATATCACTTGGTAAATGATGAGATGTGTGCCCTACAGATAGATCTCACTCAAGCCCAAAATTGCGTCTCATTTTGAGGGGCTGTCCTGCCAGGATCCTGCAGCAGAGCTAAACATCTTCAGTCCGTTGATGCTGCTCATTCATCCACATGAATCCTGAGTCCCTGAGGCATGGGACTCAGGATGGGGATATTAGCACCTACAGGGCAGTATAAGGGATACAATTAAATAATGTTTATGAGAAAATATTGACCAAAGGATACGGAATTTCAGTTAGGTGAAATAAATTCAAGAGCTGTATTGTGGTACCAATGGTGAATAACAATATGTTGAATTCTTGGAAATCTTAAGAAGTGTTCTCACCACAAGAGAAATGATAAGTATTGGGGGTAATGCATACATTAATTGATTCAGTTTAGTCACAATGTGTACATATTTCAAAACATCATTTTCTACATGATAAATGCAAATTATTTTTATTTTTCAACTAAGAAATTAGTTAAAAATAAAAATGTGAAAGTACCGGATGAAACTTAAGATTTATACAAATGTCTGGGAAATTCCAAGTAAGACATTTGTTGTTTAGGATGAATTTGTTTTCTGATTTAAGGAACTGGCTCTTTCTTCCTTAAAACAAAGATTAAAAGGCAGGTTGAAGATTTATATAGATAGAAGTTTTATATATTTTTATGCCCACACAAAGATTTTAAAGTTTACCGTTAAAAATATTAAGGGCTAGGGTTGTAACTAAGTAGTGTGAGGCACTGGGTTCAATTCTCAGCACCACAAAAAATAAATAAATAAAATGTCTATCAATGACTAAAAAAATGTTAAAAAATATTTAATTGTGTGTGTGTGTGTGTGTGTGTATATATATATATATGTAAAATATTAAGGGTGCAGTGATGCACACCTGTAATCCCAATGACTTAGGAGGCCAAGGAAGGAGGATCTTAAGTTCAAGACCAACCTTAGCAACTTAACAAGACCCTGTCTCAAAAAATAAAAAGGACTGGGAATAGCTCAGTGGTAGAACTCCCTGAGTTCAATCACAAGTACAAAAAAAAGTTATTAAACAATATATTAGTTGAGCAAATGAAACATAAATTTATAATTCCAGTGTTTTGAGTTACTTTTTTTCTGTAGAAACCAGTTGGTCCAGCTATGTATGTTTGTTTTCTACTTTATTCCCAAAAAGGACTGTCACAGGCTGCGTTCAGATCACAGTTGTCACACATGATCTGATGACAGGACTTAGACATGTCAAGCCAGTTCTTTCTGCTTTGGTTTTAGTTCTGCATCTACATGCATTAGACACAAGATTCTTCAATAATCTTCAAATACTGCTTAAATTCCCCATTCTACAACTCAGGAAGCCAATTTCCTGCTGTATTCTCTCAACTTTGAAAGTCACAAAAAATGCCTGTTAGATGTTACCCTGACCTAACAAATTCTTGACCATGAGTCTGGTGCACGACTTGTCTGCTTGAGCCCTGCCAGGAGAACTCAGCAGTGCCTCTTGGTTCTGAATCACAAGAGCACTAAGGCCATCAAGTGTATTAGAAACGAGCCACAGGCAGAAATCCATGTGTCAGCTACATATGTGACCTTTAGGGACATTAGCAAAGTTCACCCCATTGGCTGTTTTCAGATCAGCTTGCCGATGGGGGCAGAATAGGCCAACAAATCAGGTTCCACCAACATCTGTTATTTCTGTGGGTATTAGTGGGGATAGCCAGACTGTCAGCGGTCACACAGGCTAAGTGAACTAAACACTCTGTTATCCTTTCGGAACTGAGAGTCAACTTTTAAGGAATATGATTTACTCTACAAAAATATCTGAACATGGACTAGGGCTGTGGCTCAGTGGTAGAGCACTTGCCTGGCGTGTGTGAGGCACTGAGTTCGATTCTTAGCACCATGTATAAATAAATGAGTAAAATAAAGGTCCATCAAAGTCTAAAAATAGTTTTAAAATTTTTTGGACACTTTCTATGTGCTAATGAGAGAAATACATTGTGTCATTTCAGATTTACAGTGTCAAGTAGAGGCCCTTGGGTTAAGACTTCAGAGGACAGTGACGGAGCTGGACAACTGTAAAGAAATGCTCACGTAAGCTGTTAACTATTAAACAGAGTGCAAGACTCCAGTGCTCCGTACATGTGCCACAAAATGAAGAATTTAGAAAGACCCCGGGTATGCTCTGCTCCCCGGGCAGCCCCTCAGCTGTGTGGGTAATAGTACGTTGCTGCTTTCCTTTGCTGTCCTTCTGGTCTAGATTGTACGCATTGAAGGACCTGTAAGTACTTTTTAAAACAGAAAGGGTTTCTTTCCTTCACTAAGAAAGTTATCAGCTGTTTCGTGACCTTTTGACTAAGATCAAGTATTGAAATTTACCTAGCAATATATTAATGTTTTCCCTGGTTGTTCAGAGGCAAACAATGTGAAATAGTCGCTGAACTTTTTTATTTATTTTTATACTGTCTATCTATAAGAAGTAGTACTGGAGTTGTTTTGTAACATGGTAGCTTCAAAAAGAAAGCTGAGCAGCTTGGAAATGCTGATGTATTTATATAAATGCAAAATAAAATATTAGACAACAAATGATAAAAATGACCTTGTAAGATATCCAGAGCACTACTGCTTTTAACAATTAATTCTTTTAAGAAATTTTGAAAGTTACTTTGTTGTCTAAACATAGCATATCTATAATTATAAAATTAAAATAGAATGTAAGTAATCTTTGAAATGTAAGTAAATTCTTTTACTTTGTTATATATAATCTGCTAGCTCTGGTTTTCAGTTCCTATAATTTAGAGGGATGAACCTCATAAGAAATACAAATATTTAGAATGCTTAGCAACCAAATGTTTGTGTTGACCGTGGGCTACTCCTAAGAACAATGGGTTTAACAAAGTACTGGACACTGTAAGGAGGAACAAATCCCCAAAATGCTCCATCAAATTAATGCATACCTGGATTATTTGTAGCAAAATATGCCGCAGTCTGGCTGGGCACAAATAACCGAGCTGCCACAAAGCCTTGTAGGTTCAAACAGCAACCTTTATTCCCGAACTCTCACCAGCCCTCTACACACACTTCCCGGGAACACACTGCCTCCACTGGGCTCCGTGGCCAATTCTCTCAGAACCCCGACTAGAACTCAACGGGAACTCCAAAGTAGTGGGCGCCGGAGGCAGCAGGAATCCTCCTTAATCCCAGCAGGAGCTGCCCTATTCCAGGATCACCTTTAACTATCCCCTCTGGCAAAAATGCCAGGCGTCATTCTGACTAAACTGTGGCTCTCAACAAAAATAGTGTGGTTTTTGAAAGCCAAGAAAAATAAATATTCATGCTGTATAACATGGAGGTTAATAGTCCAGTAAGCCCAGCAGTTCAGCTGGCTGTCTGTGTAGGGTGGCTGGGGTGAAGCCGTGATGGACAGGAGTCCTTGGGGACACCCCACCCTGGGCCCAGGTAGTCAGCTTCTGGGAGATAAGAAACATGACAAACTGGATGGTGGTTGTAAAAGAAAAAAGAAAAGAAAAATCCTTGTTTCCCTCCCTCTGAAAGCAGAAGGAGGGCTTTGGCCAAGCCGTGGCTCTGGGAAAGCAGCCTCATCAGGCCACAGCTACCATGTGACATTTGCTTTCTGGAGCTCAAGAAGTGAAAAGAGCACAGTTCAGAAGCAGGGAGGTGGTACTAGCACTGGCCTAAGCTAAAAGGGAATCCGTGGGCACCCCAAGACTCAGCTGGTAGAGTCTTGGAAGTTAGGAGAGAAGCTAAACAGAGAGAAGCCTGCCGATGAGAAGGGCTACAACTTACGGTTGTTGCATGGAGAGGAAGTTTGCACAGATTCCTTTTTATATACAAGGAGCCATCCCATTTACAATTAACACATTCCTGTGGTAGTTTTGTTAATTATATTGTAAGCATAATTTGTGACATGAGTACTGAGAAATGATGGGGGTCAAGGTAGACTGAAGTTGTGGGAGAAGTACACACCCTCACCAAGCCCAGCAGGCTAATTACCTGCAGGCGATCCCGATCCCGTACAGTTGCAAAACTGCTGAACTGTGTTGGTTATAAAACCAGTGATTCCTACTCACAACAGGCCTTCTTGCAATGGGAAATTGGACAGAGTCCCCATTTTCAGAAAATGTGAACTATGAACGGCAACTTAAAATGCCTCCTGTCCTAGAGACCTTTTCAGTGCCGCCTGCCTCCAGCTCATCCATCTACACTGTTCACTTTCACTACGAGGATTCAGTTGGGGAGGGTGGGCAATTGGGAGCAGTGCCTGGGACTGCTCAAGTCTCAGGGTGTTCAGAAGCCAGGGGGTTCCCCATAGTCAACTAGTGCTCTTTTATTTACAGGTTGGAGGCAAATTTGTGGCTTGACCATTTTTTAAATGATTGATTTTAAGTAAAAAATAATTCACTCAAAATTGGTAGAGCTTGTTAATAAGTTGGAAAGTTACTGTGCATACTCAAACCTCTTTGGACTTCTAGAAATTAGAAAATGCTGTGGCATCTGTTTCCTTTAATTTTTATCCTCATCTTTTATAGAGGACTGGAAGTAGGAATGATTTTTACCTACTCAACTTAGATAATTCTCTTGTTTAAATATTTGGATATACATTTTATAGATTTTGATATAAGACAAAGAAGCAGTTTACACATGGATGAAATTGGTTTTTATTTTTCCCTTTGATATTTTTAAGAAAATATTTTCTATAGGTTATAAAAACATTGTTGTGTATTTGGAATCAGAAATTCTTATCAATTAGGATGCTTTGGGCTCCAAGTAGTTAGTTGATCCAGAGGCTCAGCAGTGTCTCCAAGAATCTTGATTTTCTCTCTTTTCTCCATCCTGCTGCCTTCAGCATTGGCTTCTACCCAAAGCTAGCTCCCTTGTGATCTGCAGGTGACCGCAATTCCAGGTGCCATGTACATACAAGGCCACCAGAGGCAGGACGGGCCTTCTTTTCTGGTATGTCCTTAGAAGCAAGGAGAAAAGTTACCCAGAAGCCACCAATTAGACCTCTCCCTACACCCCCTTGGCTAAAACCCTTTACGCACCCTCTCCTAAACGAGTCACTGGTAAGGGGAGCAGGACAACCAAAGTGAGCTCACTCACGTCTGGCAGGCTCGTCCTGAGAGAAAAAGCAGGTTTGATCCCGAGGGCCAGGGAGAAAGCCGCAGTGAGGGCCAAGCCGCCGTGTGTCAGCTCTGAGGCAGAGCATGAACAGGGCTCTGCCACATTGATGGTGAGGCTTTCTACAAGCTTTATTTCTAAGAATCATAATATTTATCAATTAAGGGGAGTCCTCCCTGAAATAATGAAAAATGTAAAGACTGAAATTCATTTTTATAGCTTTTAAGTATAGGTATATATGAAGTGTGTCTTTATTATTTTCATGTAGATATTGAAGAAGTACTGTCCTAGATGGTGAGAGATTTTCAGGAGTTCCTGGGAGATGATGAATAGGAAGGGTCGACTCTGTGGAGGAGTAATGGAGAGGAAAGCCACTTGTGAGCTGGTGGCAGTGGGCATGTGACAGGCAGGACCTTTCTCGGAATCAGTTTAAGACCAGAAAGTGGAACCTGGTGAATCATGGGCAGTGGTTGTCTGACTCCCATCTGTGGACAAATCCTGGGGAGCTTGTTAAAACCCTGTACTACAGTGTGACCTCGTCCACTCAAGCCCAGAGTCAGATTTCATTTCCAGAGATGCTCCGATTTCACATTTGGGCCTACAGCATCTCCAAGCAATCACATTTTTGTGAATTCCCATGTGTTCTGATGTAGGAGGTCCACTGACAGCTCCTCTGAACATGTAGGCCAGTGGTCTACAGCAAACCCCTCCAGCCAGCTGGTATGAGCAGCATTCACAGAGGCATCTATAACCTCAGGCTAAAGCAGTGAGTGCAGAAGCTGGAGCCAGGGAGCTGGGGTACCCGCAGCTCAAGATGAAACTCAGTGCCCACCTCAGATAGCATAACCTGCTCTTTGTACAACCTCCAGAACAGCCGAGGGTGAAATGAACAGGAAAGCAGGCAGTCAGAGGCTCTTAAAGCTGGGGTGAACACACAATGAAAAGTTGGTGTGTAAGGAAAAACATACTCCCCACACACCCCCAAATTGGTTAGGGGTTGCACAGGGAAATTTTAATACCTTAGGAAATTGGTAAATAACAACACAGGGATAACTGATATCCTCCAGAGTATGTCCAGAATTGTAGCCTAAAAGAAAAACTATTAGGAAAAAGAAGCTATTAGGAATTTGAGACATTAAAAAAGATCATAAAAATGACGATCCCCCTTTTGTTAAAAGTGTATATGAGTGATAACACACATGAGGGCTTAAGTCCCCAGAGTGGATGTTTGGAAGGACTGTAGCAGCACCTCCGGGAGTAAGCAGGAGTGATCATGGGGTGTGTGTGCAGATTCTTACTTCATCCTGTATACCTACACATTGTGTAGTTTACAGTATAGATACGTTTGTTCTCATGTATGTCATCAAAAGAACAAATTCACTTAAGGTTTTGGATTTTGTCAAGTACTAATGAATATGGTGGTCCCCACCCCTGATCTTTAAGGGGATATATTCCAAAACCTGTGGATGCCTCAAACCATGGGTAGTACCTGACTTCTCATATAATATATATGTATGTACATGTTTCCTATATACACATAATGTGATGAAGTTTTAATTTATAAAATAGACACAGTGAGAAATTAACAAAAATAACAAATTATAAAATAGAACAACAATCATAGTGACATACTATAACGGGACGTATGGGAATGTGGTCTCTTGATCTTGGAACATCTTATTATATGCTCCCTTCTGGCGAGATGCCTTGGTGCTGCATGTTAAGATGGAGTACCGCAAATGAGGTATAGGCGTGGGGACATGTAGGTGTGGGGACATGTAGCTGTAGACCAATACAGAAGGGTCACTTAGTCACTGGCACTGAGGTGCCAGGACAGTCAACCTGGGGCTGGAAGTGGGCAGCACGCATGGATGTGCAGAGAAGTAGGTGGTTTGCCCTAGGGCAGGATGAGATGATAAAGACATCTCATCACACTACTCAGAACTGTACACGACTTAAAAGTCTTGAATGTTCATTTCGGTAGTATTCATTTTAATATTTTCAGACTGTGTTGGGTAATGGAAATTGCAGAAAGCAAAACCACAAAGAAAGAGTGTCTAAAGTGGTGTACTGGATGATTTTCTAACTCAGGAACCTTCATAACGTACTTACACTTGACTTTCATTAACAGCCACTAATTAATTAATTAACTAGTTAATTCTTGCTTAACTAATAATTTGAGCAATAACAAGCTTACAAACACAAACATTATTGATTTGTAAAGCTCTTACTTGACCTCTCAGCGACATCTGACTTGGCCAATCTGTTCTTGGACCATTCTCTGTTTTTGAGATTAAGTATCAAGTTCTGATTTTCTTCTTATCTCTGCTCACTTGTGAGCAATTTTTGTCTGGCAAGCCTAAAGTGGCCTGGTGACATTCCAGTGGCAGTGTATAGATCTACTTTCCACCTGCCCTCATTTTACTTCATTTATTCGTTCAATACAGAATGTTATTGATGGCTGACTATGTGCCAGAATGGTTGTGTGCAGTACTATACACTGGATTGGCAGGATCCCAGAGAGCCACTTAGATAATTTCAGGTAATGCTAAGTGCTGCAGAAAATATAAATAAAATAGTCAGAATGCAAGTTAAGGGAAGGGGTGATGCTGGAAGGACCAAGACAGAAGCCCTGAGCAGAAGGCCTTTTGAGTTAAGCGTTGGAGAACAAAATGGAGCTAGCCGTTCTAACATGCCAGCATCTGAGATCAGGAGATCCAGGACTTTTATGAGCTCAAGGAACATGAAGAAGCCCAATTATGATAGAACAGTGGCTCCTGAAGATTTTAATTTCCTAATCCTTAGAATCTTTGTGTTCCTTACATGGCAGAAGGAACTTTGCCGATGTGATTAAATTTAGGATTTTTGAGAAGGGAAGATTATCTTGGATTATGCAGGCACATCCCGCATAATCACAGGAGTCCTTGCAAATGGGAAGCAGGGCAGGGGTTCAGAGTCATGAAAGTAGTTGTGAGGGTGGAAGTAGAGATTGCAATCATGTGATCTGAAGACTCAGGAAGAGACTAGGAGCCAAGAAATGCAGATGATCGCTTATATTTTGACATATCCTTCTAGTCCATTTTTCTAAGTGTTTAATACTTTTAAGGTAATTGGTCTCATACTTTATGTCCTGTTTTGCAAACTTTTCTACTCAGTGATATATCCTGGATGTTTTTCTATGTCATTATATATTTGTGGATGATCATTAAATACATAGTATTCTTAACCTGGATGAATAATAATTTATTCACTAATCCCTTATCTTAGAATGTGCAAGTACTTCTCTTTCATAAGTTAGTACTTAGAAAATTCATATAGACAAAACTTTTTATTCACTATTATTTCCTTGGGACAATTTTTGCTAAAATCAAACAGGAATATTTGATTATTGCCCCCCAATAAGATTATACTGATTTATTTATATCAGCAATATTTGTAAAGACCCATTTTTTCCACTCTCTAACCAATATTGAATTTATAACTTTAAAACTTTTTGATAAGAAATTGTACCCTCACATTTATGGCTTCTTTCCTTTGTGACTCACTGAACGTGGCCTTTGCCTTCTTGTCTTGTATTTTATAATATATGCATATTTTCTTCCCGACCTATTTGAAGGTACATCCCACACAACATGGCCCTTACCTCTGCACATTTCAGCATGCCTTTCCTCAGGAAAGTGGAATTTTACATAACCATCATGGAGTCTTCAGTGTCATAAATCAACATGTAGTTCTTTAATCTGCCAAAAATATTTCAGTTTCATCAGTTGAACCAATGATGTCCTCTGTAGCATTTTCTCCTTTAGTGCGTGATCCAGTGTAGGGTCAGTCTGCTTGTATCTCTCTTCAACCTTCTTTATCAAACTGTCTTCCCACAAACTGTCTTTGTCTTTTTATGACCTTGACATTTTTGAAGAATGCAGAACTCCTCATGCTTTTTTAAAATAAAAGTTTTCCTCATTTTTTTATTGGTCAGTTTCCCGTGATTGGATCCATGTTTCTCAACTAGAAAACCAAATAGGTGGTTTTGGCTCCATAGCCATCTGGTTCTTCACTGGAGTAAACTGACCACAGAGGAGTCACTAACATGCATGGGGACAGGAGTGTGATCACCCCCAACCCAGTGCAGTCAGGTGCATATATGCCCTTCCTACAGGGGAGAGGACTTGGGGTGAGGAAGTTTGAGGGGTCATCAGTGATTTTAGGTGAATGAATGGGTCCAGTGCTCAGACAGTATAGAACATGATTTGGGGGGAAATTGAATGGGTCTGGGAAATGGGAAATAGCTTGTGACACAATCTGTCCAGGTATGGTTTTTTTCCTGAAGATGCACATTTAGTTAGTGAAAACTCAAGGAAAGGACCAGAGGTGATTCTTTTCTTCTTTGGCAGGTCCAGTCTTTAAGTGGAAAAGGCCACCTCAGAATAAAGCCTCTTCCAGCACCTGCTGCTCTCCAAGGGTATTGAATTTAAAATAACCAGCATACAGGGATGCCATTTTTGGTGGTATTATTTTCTGAGCCCCAACAATGGTAATGTGTCTTTCTCAGTGCATCACATCTGAAGGCCTGATAATCATCTTCCCCACTGGTAATTTAGATCTTCTGGTCCAAGTATCGCTCAGTTTTTCTAGTATGTAATTAATGATGTGGGAGAAGATTGTTCTTCCCCTTCAGTGAATAACAATTCTAGAAGAAACATTTTAAATGCATGAAAACACTCTATTCATCAAAATTTATTTCTAGATATAAGATCCATTAATGCTTTTTGCCTGATCAGTCCTTACTATAGCCAGTGGTTGCTGAGTGGTGATTTTCCAGTTTCTAACCATATGCCTCGTGTTAGCTCTCATTATTTTGCTCTAAGCAGGTGCCTCCTTCTTCCATTCATGTGTCCACTTGTTTTGAAGACTTGTTAAATCCTGTTTTTTTTTTTATTAAAAAAAAAAAAAAAAAACGAGGGCTGGTGATGTGGCTCAAGCGGTAGCGTGCTTGCCTGGCATGTGTGTGGCCCGGGTTCGATCCTCAGCACCACATACAAACAAAGATGTTGTGTCCGCCAAAAGCTAAAAAAAAAATATATATATATATATATATATTAAAAATTCTCTCTAAAAAAAAAAAACAGGGGAATGCATTACAATTCTTATTATATGTATCCAACACAACTTTTCATATCTCTGGTTGTATATAAAGTATGTTAACCTAATCAACAAATGGGCCAAAGACCTGAACAGACACTTCTCAGAAGAGGATATATAATCAATCAACAATATATGAAAAAATGTTCATCATCTCTAGCAATCCTGTTTTTAATGGTTGATAATTCAATTCCTTGCTGTGTGGCTTTGGTACTGAGATTATCCTAGGAATAGCTAGTGGGAGTTTCTTAAAGCCAGCTTATCGGTATTGGAACATGGTCCCATATCTTTTTAAAGTATTTTTTTGCTTTCTGGCATAACAAGATGTTTGAATGTACCTTCCCTGTCCCACCCCTACAATCTTCCATTTCACTGAGTAGTCCTGGCTCTTGAATGTGTTCCTGTGCTACCTGGCTATGGTGATGGTGTCCTGAGTGTATACACACATCATTCCTATCAAATTGTATGTTTTAAAGATATGCATTGTTTTATGTAAAAGCAACACCTTAAAAGAACCATCTTACAAAAAGGGTACAGTGGAGGAAATAGAATATTTTAAGGCATTAAAATAAAAGAAAAATTAAGATATAATTTTGGGGGCATATAACATCAAAAACAATCAGAGTAATTACCACAAAGTTCATGAGAATGGTTACTTTTAGGGAAGAGGTGGCTGCCTATGATTGGGCCCATTATCATGAAGCACTGCTAGAGTAGTAGGTAAGGTTTTATTTTTTGGCGTGGATAACAGATACCAGAGTGTCTCCTTATAATAATTCACCATATTATATATTTGTTTTATGCAATTTTCTTACAGCTTAATGTATTTTATAATAAAAAGTTTAAAAAAATGAATGCTATATATGTTCATGATGATTTTTATATAATTTTCTAGAAATTAAAATCATATTTCAAGTAGGGCAGACCCATTTATAATCTAATAGATTTTATGACACAGTTTATTAGCTATTTTGAAAATTCAGAAAATGATTTGGCATAGTTAATGAGCAGTCTAAATAAATTTAAACTGAAATGCTAGTCTTTCTTAATGTTTTGATTGTTGCTATAAAACCCAATCACATAAGTTAAAAACAAGTGTTTATTTAAGATTTAAAATTTTCATTTTGTTCTTTTTAATAGTTTTTATTTCTCTGCTGAAATTTCTCATCTTTTCATTAGTTACAGATTTTCCTTTATGTCTTTGAGCAGAGTTATAATTGCTCCTTTAAAGTCTTTGTCTGTTAATTTCAATATCTGAGTCATCACAGAGTCAGTCTATTAACTATTTTTCTCTTGAGAATGAGTCACACTTTTCTGTTTCTTTATATGTTAAGTAATTTTTTACTATAGTCAGGATATTGTGAATATTATAGTGATTCTGGATTCTATTATATTCCTCCCCCAAAAAATGGTTAGTGGTGGGGTGGTGCTTTCAGTAGCCTGTTCCCTTGGTTTCAAACTACAGCTCTGTCTCTGGGCAGCAGCCCCATCTCATGTCAGCTGTTTTAACTGGGCTACTTGGAATCTGCCCTGTGCAGAGCTCAGCAGAATTTACATATAATAAATTCTCCCTCTCTGGAGCCCCCTTCATTTTCCAGCAGCTGTGGTTATTCAAACACTGTGCTCTGGTTTTTGAGGCCAGAAAGACTGGCATTTTCTACCAGGGTTTTAATTCCACCTGGTGCATCTTGGGTCCTGCCCTGGGACACAGCCTGAGCCTATACTGTCCCCTCATCCCAGTGCCAGCACTCTTCCATCGTCTGTTCTTAATAGAACCAGTCCTTTCCAGTCCCTTTACCTAGGGGTTCTTTGTTCAGATTCTGTTTTGATTAGTTTTGTCCAGAGTTCATTATTTTTATTGAAATATAGACTTGTCTGATAGAAGCTAATTTAGCCATTAGAAAAGTGGATTAAATGCTTATTTCTTTAAAGACATAATAATATGAAGATCTTAAGAAATTCTTTTTGTGGATGAGTAAAAATAATGATAGCGAAAAATGCTTACACTTTATTTGTAACGTACTACATTTTAACTAATTTAAAATATTTTATTACTTTAGGAATAAATCTAATGAAGCTGATGAATGTCAAAGAGAACTAAGGAAACTGAAGTTTGAATCCATTATTTCTGAATCACGGTATACACTGCAAACTTTTAATTGATATTTTTATAATTAAATTTGAAAACATTATTTAAAATGGACTTATCTTTTCTTCTTAGTTGTTTACATGTGTCATACCTAACCCAGTGTTATCGTGTCCTATGATTGTTCCTTGATTTTGCCTCTACATAGAGGAGAAAGCTCAAGATCACAAAGCTATCATGTTCTAAATATCTTTACTTTTTAAGGTTACAGTTACAGTCTCTAATTTCACATGAGCTTTCCATATACCTTTGATAAATATAAAAACATACTATCTATGGAGCTGGGGTTATGGCTCAGTAGTAGAGTGCTTGCCTAGCAAGTAAGAGGCATGGGGTTTGACCCTCAGCACCACATAAAAATAAAGAAAAGAAAAGAAAAATGTTATGATAAGAAAAACAAAACACTATCTAATACATGCTGGTGAGATTTTTAAAATTTTTTCGGTTCCTTTTTAGGCACACTAGGCTGCTTAAAGAAAAAGAAGACTCTTTAATGACTTGTCAACAAATATATAAAGCTTTACAGGAAGAGCTGACTGCAAAAGAAAGGCAAGAAGAAGACACAAAGAGAATAATTAACCTCTCAGAAAGTGAGTTAGAGATAACCAAAGTTCTTCTGAATCAGACAAGACAAGAGGTCACAACGCTGAAAAATGAAAGGTGCAGTTTCTTACAAAGCTCTTTTATCTTTAAATCAGTGTCCATATATATTTGAAACACCATTATCCTACATATTTGTAACAGTGAAGTCACAGGACTAAAGACACATTTTTCTGCAAGGTCACTGCATTTCACTATCTCATTTTACAAGTGATTACACTGAATCCCAAGTCAGTTAATGACGTGGTTAAAGGCCTCATAGTTTAGTAAAAGTAGGGATGGAATTCAAGTCTCATTTGGTGTCAGATTAAAAGAAAAAAAAATCACATTCCACTAAATTTCACCTGGGCCAACTGTTGGTAAATTCTATCATTTTCAACAGAAAAAAAAAATATCTTTTTAATCACATTATTTGTCTTGGTTTCTGAAGTGCTGGTACTGGACCCAGGGCCTCAGCATGCTGGGCAAGAGCTTCATGTCACTTCTCTGCCCACCTTTCTTCCCTCCTTATCTGTCACCTTTTTTTTTTTTTTTTTGAGAGCATACCACAAGCAAATGTACCTCCTTAATGATACTGATGATACTGAGAAGCATGTTGGTCCAGCCTTTCAAGATATTTTTGTCCAGTTAATTTGCTTTAGATTATTAAAACTCTGCTTTCTTCCTTCCTTGTTTTACCTTGTGTGTCTTCATTCATTCTTTCTGAATCTTTTTGTTTCAATTGCATATCTGCAAAGGCTTTTGTTAGTTGTGGTGGTTTTAAAATCTGGGAATCTTTTTTTTTTTTTAAATCTGGGAATCTTTAATGTTAAGAGTTTATCCCATTCACATTTATTAATAATTATTATATTCCAGAAGAACCCAAATTCTATAAGGGCAGGAATTTTTGTTTTGTATTTTTCTCTGTAGCAGAAAGTACATGATAAGCCATTTGTTTTTCATTGTTCCTATCATTTTTATCTTTTATCTTCATTTTATTCTATTTATGGGTATAATTTAGAAGACTTATAATTTTTTAATTCTTCTTTAAAATGGCAGATATTTTCTGAGGAAGCATCTGGGGATAGGGCCAGGGAAGTGGGTAGCAGGCAGCTTATAATTAGGTAATCAGGTTTCATTTCTTTTCTTTTTAGTTGTAAATGGACACAATACCTATATTTTATTTATTTATTTTTACGCAGTGCTGAGGATCAAACCTAGGGCCTCACACATGCTAGGCAAGTACTCTGCCACTGAGCCCCAGCCCCAGCCCCAGGTAATCAGGTTTCTTGTCTCAGAACTCTTCTCACCAGTGCAGCCATGGGCAGAGTAGCATGAGGCCTTTGTAGTTCACAGGCCAAAGTGACTTGGCTTTGGTCCTTCTAGAGATGACTTTGCATCTACTGCCCTTTGACTGAATAAGAGGAACAATCACAGACATTCCTCAAGGTTCTCGCAGGAACCTGACTTTCTTCTCTTCACTTTTCCTTCTTTCAGTAAATCCACCCTGTTTTTTAGCTGAGTCAGTTAAGCTTTGATTTGAAGCACCAGTAGGACCTCTAAATAGAGCTGTCCTTAAGAAGTTAGAGGAGAGATGGTCCCTCCAAGAGAAGAAGCTGGACTCAGGAAACACTTTGGACACACTGAGACTTGGCAACATCTAAGAAGATGGACTAGGTCCAGGGCTGTCTGAGAACCTGCTGTGCTACTCTAGAAGCACCACATCCCCCCAGGCTGTAGGGTATACTTGCTCACCAAAGGCCCGAGCCCAGCTTGCTCCCAGCAACAGCATGTGTTTTTATAAATCCAGATGGTCTCAGATAGGTGCCACTCCTCAGGACAAGGGAGCCCTTACTGAGGTCACAAAATGTGAAATTTAGAAGCTAGGTAGCTTCAGAAGAAGAGAGAAACAAACATAAAAAGCCAGAACTAAACCTAGAGGGGGATTAAAAAAAAAAAAAACAACTAATAAAAGTTCTGACTTGAAAGAGGAAGGGAAACAGGGACCAGGAAGCAGTTAATCCATTCATACAGGCCTGTTGAACTATGCACGGCTTTCTCCTAAGCACAAAGGATTGGGTCTCTGAGGAACATGCAAGTCTACAGGTAGTGATGGTCATGGACACCTCGGGGCTGCTGAGAACCTTGTTTTGGATGGGGAGGACGTCAGAGAGGTTCAGCGTAGTGCTGGAGAAGTGTGGCAGCATTTGTGTGGGGGACAGAGGTCTTTGAGGCCCAAGTGTGTTCTCGATTCTCTATAACAGACTTACATATATAAGGACATGTCATAAGGACATGTGTTTTTGTCTTCTGTCATATTTTTAATAGAAAACTATAAACACTCTCCCCAGAAAAATACATACAAAATCCAACAGATTTTTCAGGATGCTCTTTCCCTTCATATGGCATGACCCTATGACTGAACATACCTGCTTCCTCCTCCTTTTTCCCTCCTCCCCTGCCCCAGTCCTTTCCTCCATCCCTCCTGTTTTCTTTCCTTCTCCCTCACCTTCATTCCTCCCAGCTGTCTCACATATAGTCAACACATTCAGCAGCCTTCGGGACATTGTCTTATCTTGTTCACATACTGCCCAGGTGAGATGCCCTACACCGTTGTGTGGGGCCAGCAGCAGGGCTAAGGGGCCTGAACATCAGCATGGACTCTGCGCTTCCGGCAACTTGCCACAGAGGAAGGGACTTATTTCCTTGGAAAAGCATGCCATCTTTCCTTGCCAACCCCTGTATCCACAGATGTACCCCCAGACAGAGGGAGCACTTTTTCTAATTCACCAGCCCAGAAGAGAAGGCACTTTCACATTTGCACAAAGGCACTGGCTAGCAGAGCTGTGACCCTGACCTCTGACACAGGAGTCATTGTGTACATGTTATAGATGAGGACACTAAGGTCAACTGAGGCTACGCTCTGACTCAGGGTCCCATATTTGGCAAAGACAGGAACAAGCTCTATTGTGTGTGACCTTATAACTCGAGTTCTCTTCTCTCTGGTTTGCACAACTTTTCTTGAAGAGCTGTTTTCTCAGTTACTCTCCATGTGACTACTGGTTCTCAGCCAGGTTGTAACACTAAGTCTCCAGGGAACTCACTGACCTGCAGAAGGCAGAAAACCTCGTGTTCCCCTCTGTGTCCCTTCCGATTCTACTTCATGTGCACCCCATCCACTAAGTGAGTGTGAGAGGGTGTCCTCCAGCACCTTGACGAATCAGAAGAGATGAGAGCACTTGACATTGAGCTACTTCAGTGAGGTGGACACAATGAGCAGTGGATACTATACCTAGTATTAGATATCAGAATGGCTTCGGTGATACGAGGGTTCTAGGACGTTGTGGCAGTGTGGCTTCATGTAAGAAGTATGGTTGTCAAACGCAGGCAAGCACCAATTTAAATCCCAGCTTGACCAGCATGAGAGCAGGCAGCTTAACCCCTGTGAGGCTTCTTTTCTTTACATGAAAAATGGTCATATTAACAGCAGCTATCTTTTGTAAATATTAAAGCATCTAGAATTGTGGCCATCAGATTATAGGTGCTCAGTAGGTATCAATTTCCTCTTTTTCATCTTTCTTGAAGTTGTAATTCCCTTCAAGCATCATATTGTGTTAATTTATACCCTGCACTATCCATGCAGATATTCAGTAAATATCTGTTGAATTCAGTATTATCTGCTTTGCTCATACTGTTGTAAAAATTAATCCTCAGAGTAATTCAATTTGGATGTTATCCCATTAGTTTAAAGCATTATGAAATGAAGCATTCTAAGTGATATTCTAAAATAATAAATCTTAGCAGGTTTTTTTCTCCAAGATGCAGCTCTTTCTCTGATACCCTATTCATCAGTAGCTTCAAAACAACTGGTTTGCCAAACTTCTCATCTCAGCCTTTAGTGGGGATAGGAATTGTGACAAAATCAAGATGATCTTTTGATTGACAGTGTGAAGATGTCTTCACTTGTGAAATAGAATTTAAAGCTGTTGTTTTGGCAGTATGCTTTGACATTTGTTTGCAGTTACATTTTTTCTATAATTAAGGGAATCTAGATTACTGAATGTCTGTAAGAAATGAAATTCTCATTGGTCTCAGAATTGAAAACTATTTTTAAAAAAAATACTCTTAACTACAAGTATTTCCCCAATTTTCCTATTGTGTCAACTTCAAAAATTCTATTTAAAAAAAAAAAACAAACAACTATTGCACTGGGGATGTAGCTCAGTGGTAAAGCACCCCAGGTTCAATCCCAAGTACCAAACCCCCGCCTCAACAAAAACCAATCTGGTGACATTGCAGGTTAGAAGGTGAGGGATAGCCACACTTCCTCCGCAATCTATGCAGAACATCGGCAGCCAACTGCCGAGCACCCTGAGCTGGTCTGCCCCTGCGACTCATTTACTACTCAGGCTTCATTTCTTCTAAAACTGTGGGAATGTATAAACATACTCCTAAGGAGCAACAAGAAAGAACCGCTGTGTCCCCAGAGACAGAAACAGTGCCTGACACCCAGCAAACACTCAATAAATATTTGCTGTGTATATGGGTGAGAATGGATTTAATTCTAATCAAACAGCTGGTACCATTGTAAAGCTGGGAGGCCCCCAGCTTCTCTCCAGGCCCAGAGATCTTCTGATTTGCAGCATCTGAGCCAGGAGTGAAGTGCAGACTGTGGATTCTAGTGACAATCATCCTTATTTTAAATCTGTGTTGTCTTTTATAATTATAGAGCATCCACATTGCTAGAACTGGCTCTAAAGAGAAACCCTGCTGCCTTAACAGCTGCAATTTTTATAACATGAAAAATATGACCAGGCCTCTAAAATTAATGTTCTAGTTCTCATAATTCCTCTAGATTCCTAACAGAAACTTCTCCTGACAACCAAGTTGGTCAGTCTAATTTTTTTTCTATATAAGATCACTATCTCTTATCAAAGTCTTAAGATGGGTTTTTGCCTGAACAGTGTGTGGGTTTTCTCTTTGGAGTCCATGTTATCTTTTTCACACATAAGTCACTGCTGTATACTGCTTGTTGCCTGTGCCATTCTAGTCCAGGACTACCAGTGCTTATAAATGACATATTTATTCTCCCTGCTTGTTCCATTCAGCACTCACTGTGAGCCCTTAGAGTCAGAAACAGGCTCAGCAGGAAATGAAAGGGGTGTAACAGTGTGTCATTTCTGTAACCGTGAGGTCAAGCAAGTTACCACCACAGATGGAAGCTCATATTTTTATAGCAATTCACTTAAAACACCTTATACTTTGTGGAAGTGTCAAAACAGACTTCATAATTCTGAAAATTCTGTGAATAATGATCACTTAATTTCTAGCATTTGAACCCTGACCTACTATATTTTTTATTAGTTTTATTAGTTCATTTTGACCTAATTACGTAAACATGGAATATAATTTACTCAGTTGTAGTCCCTAGTACTTGCCCTTTCCCTCCCCTCTTCTCTTTCCTTATTCTCTTTCTTTTACTCTACTAATTTTTCTTTTATTTATTTGTTGTTTTTTAATCACTGCATTATAGATGTATATAATGGTGAAATTCATATATGTACATAGGAAAGTTTGGTCAGGTTCATTCCACTGTTCCCTCTTTGTCTGTCTCACCTCCCTCCCCCTCAGTCCCCTTCCTCTACTGTACTGATTTCTCTTCTATTTCCATGGGAGTCCAGTCCCTGCCTTTTTCTTCCCCCCCCACCCCCACCTCTTGTTTTGATCTGGAGAAGACATTCAACCCCTGACTCTAGTTCTGGCTTATTTCACTTCACATTGATGTTCTCCAGTTCCATCCACGTACCACCAATGCTATCATTTCATTGTGGTTTTTTTTAATGGCTGAGTAAAACTGTATATTATATTATATTATATATATATATATATGTGTGTGTGTGTGTGTGTGTGTGTGTGTGTGTATATATATATATATATATATAAAATCACATTTCACCATTTGTCTGTTGACAGGCACCTGGGTTGGTTTAATAGCTTGGCTATGGTGAATTGCTCTGCAATAAAAATTAATGTGATTGTATCCCTACAGTATGCTAATTTTAGATCTTTTAGATATATTCCAAGGAGTGGGACAGCGAGGTCATATGGTGGTTCTTTTCCTCATTTTATGAGGCATCTCCAACTGCTTTCCAGAGCAGTTGTACTAGTTTTCAGTTCCAGCAACCATGTGAGTGAACCTTTTCCCCCTCATCCTTGCCAACACTTGATTTTGCCCTTCCAATTGGAGTGAGATAAAATATCAAAGGAGTTAGGTTTGCATTTCCCTGATTGCTAGAGATGTTGAACATTTTTCATTTATTTATTGGCTATTGGTATTTCTTCTTTTGAGAAATGTCTATTTAATTCTTTTCTCATTTATTAATTGGGTTATTTGTATTTCTTTTTTGGTGTTAAGTTTTCTGATTTCTTTATATATTCTAGATATTGATTCTCTTTCTGAGCAGCAGCTAGCAAAGATCTTCTCCCACTTGGTAGGCTCTCTCTTCTCCCTTGTTTCTTTGCTGGGCAGAATCTTTTTAATTGATGCCATCCCACTTACCAATTTTTCATTTTATTTCTTGTACTTTAGAAGTCTTGTTAAGGGAGTCAGTGCCTATACCATATGTTGAGTGTTGAGTCTATATTTTTTCTTAGAAGTTGCAGAGTTTCTGATCTCATTCCTAGGTCCTTGATCCACTTTCAGTTGACTTTTATGCAGAGTGAGAGATGGGGATCTAGTTTCATTCTTCTATATATGGATATCCAGTTTTCCCAGCACTATTTGTTTAAAAGGCTATCTTTTCTCTAACCTATGTGTGTACTTAGCACCTTTGTTGAGTATCATACAACTGTATCTGTGAGGGTTGGTCTGGGTGTCTTCTGTTCCATTGCCTTCATGTCTGTTTTGATGCCAGTACCATGCTCTGTGGTATAATTTGAGGTCCAGAATTGCTCTTCTTGCTCATTATTGCTTTTGCTGTTCTGGGTCTCTTATTCTTCCAAATGAGTTTTAGAACTGTTTTTCCTAGTTCTGTGAAAAATGTCATTGGTATTTTGATGGGGATTGCATCACATCTGTGTAGTGCTTTTGGCAGTGTGGCCATTTTGATAATATTAATTCAACCTATCCAAGAACATGGGATGACCTACTATGTTTTAGCTTCGATGATCTGCAGTACTTGTGTAGGTTTTGTTCTAAAGGGATAGATACGGCAGTCATGCTTTATTATGAGTCCATCAAAGGAATGCATATAGAATGGATTATACATTTCATGATATAAAAACTGTAACTATCTTCAGGGAGACTAAAGAGTCAAGCATCTCATATATTCAATACCATCTATTTTGTAGTAAAGGTAACTTTGAAGATATTTGCAGGCACCATCTAGAAATACTCATTGGAATTTTCTAATCTTATTGAGACCCTATTTTAATAAATAAAAGTTTCTGAAAGGACTTGGGATGTAGCTCAGTGGTACAGTGCTTACCTCCTGGGTTCAATTCTCTGCACCACATTGAGTGCTGCTCTTTTTCTTGATCAAGTTTACTATTATAAGATTCTAATATTATACCTAGTTGTGTAATATCCCTTGAAGGTAAACCATTGTTCGAGTTTCCTCTTACTCTTATAACAATTGATCATAAACTTAGTGGCTTAAGGCAACATAAAGGTATTATCTTACAATCCTGGAGGTCAGGAGCACAATTAAAAAGTTGTTCTTTAATTCAGGTGTGGTGGTATACATCAGCAATCGCAGCTTCTCAGGTGACTGAGGCACAAGGATCCCAAGTTTGAAGTCAGCCTGAGTAACTTATTGAGACCCTATTTTAATAATTAAAAGTTTCTGAAAGGACTTGGGATGTAGCTCAGTAGTACAATGCTTACCTCCTGGGTTCAATTCTCTGCACCACAAAAAAAGAAAAACAACTGTTCTTTAAAAGACACTGGTAAGAAAGTGAAAAGCCATAAATACCTGTCTCCAGAATTTATAAAAAAAAAAAAACTGTTTCCAGAATACATAAAGAACTTTATTTTTTTTTCCCCTTACCCTTGCTCTGTTCCCCTGGTAGAAGATATAGAATTTTTAATGATTCTTTTTTTTTCTTTTTTTTTCTTTTTTTAATTTTTATTGGTTGTTCACAACATTACAAAGCTCTTGACATCATATTTCATACATTAGATTGAAGTGGGTTATGAACTCCCAATTTTAGCCCAAATGCAGATTGCCGCATCACGTCGGTTACACATCCACAATTTTACATAATGCCCAATTAGTAATTGTTGTATTCTGCTACCTTTCCTATCCCCTACTATCCCCCCTCCCCTCCCCTCCCATCTTCTCTCTCTACCCCATCTACTGTAATTCATTTCTCTCCTTGTTTATTTTCCCATTCCCCTCTCAACCTCTTATATGTAATTTTGTATAGCAATGAGGGTCTCCCTTCATTTCCATGCAATTTCCCTTTTCTCTCCCTTTCCCTCCCATCTCATGTCTCTGTTTAATGTTAATCTTTTCTTCCTGCTCTTCCTCCCTCTCTGTTCATAGTTGCTCTCATTATATCAAAGAAGACATTTGGTATTTGTTTTTTAGGGATTGACTAGCTTCACTAAGCATAATCTGCTCTAGTGCCATCCATTTCCCTGCAAATTCTATGATTTTGTCATTTTTTATTGCTGCATAGTACTCCATTGTGTATAGATGCCACATTTTTTTTTATCCATTCATCTATTGAAGGGCATCTGGGTTGGTTCCACAGTCTAGCTATTGTGAATTGTGCTGCTATGAACATTGATGTGGCAGCATCCCTGTAGCATGCTCTTTTAAGGTCTTCAGGGAATAGTCCGAGAAGGGCAATAGCAGGGTCAAATGGTGGTTCCATTCCCAGCTTTCCCAGGAATCTCCAAACTGCTTTCCAAATTGGCCGCACCGATTTGCAGTCCCACCAGCAATGTACAAGAGTACCCTTTTCTCCACATCCTCGCCAGCACTTGTTGTTGTTTGACTTCATAGTGGCTGCCAATCTTACTGGAGTGAGATGGTATCTTAGGTTGGTTTTGATTTGCATTTCTCTGACTGCTAGAGATGGTGAGCATTTTTTCATGTACTTGTTGATTGATTGTATATCCTCCTCTGAGAAGTGTCTGTTCAGGTCCTTGGCCCATTTGTTGATTGGGTTATTTGTTATCTTATTGTCTAATTTTTTGAGTTCTTTGTATACTCTGGATATTAGGGCTCTATCTGAAGTGTGAGGAGTAAAAATCTGTTCCCAGGATGTAGGCTCCCTATTTACCTCTCTTATTGTTTCTTTTGCTGAGAAAAAACTTTTTAGTTTAAGTAAGTCCCATTTGTTGATTCTTGTTGTTAACTCTTGTGCTATGGGTGTCCTATTAAGGAATTTGGAGCCTGACCCCACAATATGTAGATCGGAGCCAACTTTTTCTTCTATCAGACGCAGAGTCTCTGATTTGATATCAAGCTCCTTGATCCATTTTGAGTTAACTTTTGTGCATGGCGAGAGAAAGGGATTCAGTTTCATTTTGTTGCATATGGATTTCCAGTTTTCCCAACACCATTTGTTGAAGATGCTATCCTTCCTCCATTGCATGCTTTTAGCCCCTTTATCAAATATAAGATAGTTGTAGTTTTGTGGATTGGTTACTGTGTCCTCTATTCTGTACCATTGGTCCACCCGCCTGTTTTGGTACCAGTACCATGCTGTTTTTGTCACTATTGCTCTGTAATATAGTTTGAAATCTGGTATCGCTATACCGCCTGATTCACACTTCCTGCTTAGAATTGCTTTTGCTATTCTGGGTCTTTTATTTTTCCATATGAATTTCATGATTGCTTTATCTATTTCTACAAGAAATGCTGTTGGGATTTTGATTGGCATTGCATTAAACCTATAGAGAACTTTTGGTAATATCGCCATTTTGATAATGTTAGTTATGCCTATCCATGAGCAGGGTATATTTTTCCATCTTCTAAGATCTTCTTCTACTTCTCTCTTTAGGGTTCTGTAGTTTTCATTGTATAAATCTTTCACCTCTTTTGTTAGGTTGATTCCCAAGTATTTTATTTTTTGGAGGATATTGTGAATGGAGTGTTTTTCCTCATTTCCATTTCAGAAGTTTTGTCGCTGATATACAGAAATGCCTTTGATTTATGCGTGTTGATTTTATATCCTGCCACTTTGCTGAATTCATTTATTAGTTCTAGTAGTTTCTTTGTAGACCCTTTTGGGTTTTCTAGGTATAGAATAATGTCATCTGCAAATAGTGATAATTTAAGTTCTTCTTTTCCTATTTTTATGCCTTTAATTTCTTTCGTCTGTCTAATTGCTCTGGCCAGTATTTCGAGAACTATATTGAATAGAAGTGGTGATAGAGGGCATCCCTGTCTTGTTCCAGATTTTAGAGGGAATGCCTTTAACTTTTGTCCATTCAGAATGATGCTAGCCTGAGGCTTAGCATATATAGCTTTTACAATGTCAAGGTAAGTTCCTGTTATCCCTAGTTTTTCTAATGTTTTGAACATAAAGGGATGCTGTACTTTGTCGAATGCTTTCTCTGCATCTATCGAGATGATCATATGGTTCTTATCTTTAAGTCTATTGATGTGGTGAATAACATTTATTGATTTCTGTATATTGAACCATCCTTGCATCCCAGGGATGAATCCTACTTGATCATGGTGCACAATTTTTTTGATGTGTTTTTGTATTCGATTTGCCAGAATTTTATTGAGGATTTTTGCATCTAGGTTCATTAGAGATATTGGTCTGTAGTTTTCTTTCTTTGAGGTGTCTTTGTCTGGTTTCGGAATCAGGGTGATGTTGGCCTCATAGAATGAATTTGGAAGAGCTCCCTCTTTTTCTATTTCCTGAAATAACTTGAAAAGTATTGGTATTAATTCTTCTTTAAAGGTTTTGTAAAATTCTGCTGTATACCCATCTGGTCCTGGGCTTTTCTTGGTTGGTAGTCTTTTGATGGCTTCTTCAATTTCATCCATTGATATTGGTCTGTTCAAATTGTGTGTATCCTCCTGACTCAGTCTGGGCAAATCATAAGACTTAAGAAATTTATCGATGTCTTCACTATCTTCTATTTTATTGGAATATAGGTTTTCAAAATAATTTCTAATTGTCTTCTGTATTTCTGTAGCATCTGTTGTGATATTGCCTTTTTCATCCCGTATGTTAGTAATTTGAGTTCTCTGTCTTCTTCTCTTCGTTAGCATGGCTAAAGGTCTGTCGATCTTATTTATTTTTTCGAAGAACCAACTTTTAGTTTTGTTAATTTTTTCAATAGTTTCTTTTGTTTCAATTTCATTGATTTCTGCTCTGATTTTAATTATTTCTTGCCTTCTGCTACATTTGCTGTTGTTTTGCTCTTCCTTTTCTAGGGCTTTGAGATGAAGTGTGAGCTCATTTATTTGTTGGTTTTTTCTTTTTTTGAGGAATGACCACCAGGCAATGAATTTTCCTCTTAAAACTGCTTTCATTGTGTCCCATAGATTCCGATATGTTGTGTCTGTAGTTTCATTTATCTCTAAGAATTTTTTGATTTCCTCCTTTATGTCTTCTGTAACCCATTGATCATTCAGTAACATATTGTTCATTTTCCATGTGACGTAGGATTTTTCCTTCCTTCTTTTATCATTGATTTCCAGTTTCATTCCATTATGATCAGATAAAATGCATGGTATTATCTCCACCCCTTTATATTTACTGAGGGTTGCCCTATGGCATAATATATGGTCTATTTTTGAGAAGGATCCATGTGCTGCCGAGAAAAAAGTATATCCATTTGATGATGGTTGATATATTCTATATATGTCAGTTAAGTCTAGGTTATTGATTGTGGTATTGAGTTCTATAGTTTCTTTATTCAACTTTTGTTTGGAGGATCTGTCCATTGGTGAGAGAGGTGTGTTGAAGTCACCCATAATTATTGTGTTGTGGTCTATTTGATTCTTGAACTTGAGGAGTATTTGTTTTATGAATGCTGCAGCGCCATTATTTGGTGCATAGATATTGATAATTGTTATGTCTTGTTGGTGAATGGTTCCTTTTAACAGTATATAATGTCCTTCTTTATCCCTTTTGATTAACTTAGTCTTGAAGTCTATTTTATTCGATATGAGGATGGCCACCCCTGCTTGCTTACGAGGACCGTGTGCGTGGTATATTTTTTCCCATCCTTTCACCTTCAGCCTGTGTATGTCTTTTCCAATCAGATGTGTCTCCTGGAGGCAGCATATTGTTGGATTTGTTTTTTTAATCCATGATACCAGCCTATGTCGCTTTATTGGAGAGTTTAAGCCATTAACATTCAGAGTTACTATTGATATATGGTTTGTACTTCCAACCATGTTTATTTATCCTTTTTAAAAAAAATTTTAGTTTGTTTCTCCATGATTAGCTTTCCCCCCGGCCCTCTGTCTTTACCGAGGCACTTCCCTCTGATGGTTTTGGTTATTGTTTTTCATTTCTTCCTCGTGTAGTGTTTTGCTCAAAATGCTTTGCAATGCTGGTTTTCTGGCTGCAAATTCTTTTAACTTTTGTTTATCATGAAAGATTTTTATTTCGTTGTCATACCTGAAGCTTAATTTTGCTGGATACAGAATTCTTGGTTGGCATCCATTGTCTTTCAGTGTTTGAAAAACATTGTTCCATGACCTTCTTGCTTTCAGCGTCTGTGATGAAAAATCCGTTGTTAACCTAATTGGTTTACCCCTGAATGTAATCTGCCTCCTTTCTCTTGTAGCTTTTAATATTTTCTCTTTGTTCTGTATATTGGATATCTTCATAACAATGTGTCTTGGCGTTGGTCTACTGTGATTTTGTGTGCTCGGTGTCCTGTATGCATCTTCAATTAGTATATCTGTTTCCTTTTTTATTTCTGGAAAGTTTTCAGTAATTATTTCATTCAGCAGGTTTCTCATTCCCTTAGTTTGAATCTCTGTACCTTCTTCTATCCCGATGACTCGTAAGTTTGGTTTTTTTATGTTATCCCATAACTCTTGGATGTTTTTCTCGTGATTTTTTACCAGCCTTTCTGAGTTGGCTAGACTCTTTTCAAGATGATATATTTTGTCTTCATTATCTGACGTTCTGGCTTCTACTTGATCCACTCTGTTAGTGATACTCTCAATTGAGTTTTTAATTTGGTTTATCGTTTCCTTCATTTCTAGAATTACTGTTTGATTATTTTTTATAATCTCTATCTCCTGATAAAGATGCTTAACTTCTTCTTTTATCTGTTTATGTAACTCATTCTCAATGTGTTCTTTCGCTGCTTGAATTTGCTGTCTCGTATCCTCTTTAAGGTTCCATTCCATCTGTCTAAGGTGTTCCATGAGTTCTTTATATGACCATTTTTCTGATGACTCTAGGTCCTCCTGAATATTTAGGTTGTCCTGCATTGTTTGTACTCCTTTTCTTCCTTGCTTTTTGAAGCTGCTCATGTTACTTCTTGTTCTGTTTGACTGCTGAGTTACTGTTTACTCCTATAAATTTATTTGATGCTGTAGCCGCAGGATTCAATGAAGTTATCTCCTCCGCCGCAGTCCTACATAAAGAACTTTAAAAACTAATTTATTATTTGAATGTACACAACCTAATAAAAAATGAGCAAAAGATTTGTGTAGACACTTCACCAAAGAATATATACAGATGACTAATAAGTATATAAAAATGCTCAGTGTCATTAGTCATTCATAAAATGCAAATTAAAACCACAATGAGATACTACTACATACTTTTAGAATATCTAAGATTTAAAAGCCCTTCAAGTGTTGGAGAGGATGTGGAGGAACTGAAACTCTCATACCCTGCTTGTGGGAATGTAAAACGGTAGAGCTTTATTGAGTGATGGTTTGGAAGTTTCTTTATGAGTTAAACAGGTGCCTATTTTGTTTGAAAGACATTGTACTCCTATATATTTACCCAAGAGATATGAAAGAAGCATATGCCCACACAAAAACATATGCACAGATATTGATAGTAGCTGTATCTGTAGTAGCCATATCTTTACAACCCCCTAACAATTAACAACAGGTGCATGGATGATTTGTGCTGTATTTGTACAGCCAGATACCACTTGGCATAAAAACAAATGAACTATTAATACATAATTCAGTATGGATGAAACTCAAAATAGTTATGCCAAGTAAAAGATGCCAGATCAGAAAGAATCTACTATAGGATTTCATGTACAGATACGTATATGTGTTCTGAAAATACAAACTGACCTAGTGACAGAAAGTAAACCATGGGTTGACTGGAGATATGAGGGGCAGGACCTGGGGATTATGAAGGAGCACACCCTATCCCTAACATCTTTGAATCCAAAGAAAGTTGAGAGAGCTAATTTTTTCTCCAATGAGCAAAACCCCTAATGCCCTCTTCTGATGTGGCCAAACTGGATAATGAAAAAGTAGTACATCTTAGAAAGGAAAAGCCAGGAACTATGGAGAAAACTGGGTTGAGAAATTATCGCCAGGAGAAAGGATCATAGCAAGAAATGTCCCCTACTTACACAGCAGGCTTCCCAGGTCTCCAGAGTTGCCACAGACTCTGGGTGCCAGGTGATACAGTGCACCTGCCCCCCAATACAGCTGAGGACAGCACCAGCCACACAGGTTACCAGACTTGGCCATTTCACTGTTCTTACCTCTGAAATGCAAGAAAAGGGACGTGCTCCATTCTAAACAGAAGTTTCAAGAGATCCTGTGTTTTGATGTTTTTTCTTTACTGTCTGCTACAAAGACAACATTCCAGGGTAAACCTGCCCCTTGGGCTACATCCTAGAACAACCCACATGAAAAGCAGACGACATGTGACATGAGCCAAAGTTAATGTTAACACTGTCTTTCAGATGTTTCTAAAATAAAGGAGAGCAGCCAGTTGGGAAGTTGGATGCACCAGTGTCAGATGTCAAAACAGATATGACTACAGGGAATTTGGGAGCTGTTGGCATCTGGCTTGTGTTAGAGGAAAATGAGATGTGAAGGAGACAGAAATGTCTAGAGACATTTGGGAGAGCCGCAGTGAAGTTTTAGTGAGACCCCATTTGCTGTCCTCATCCCTCGTTCCTTTTGCTTCACTGCCTTTTCTCCAGGCATGGGGCAGGTTATCAGAAACTGCTAGGTATGGCTCATCTTATAAAGGACAGACTTTTACAGTGTGGATTGGAGCACACTTTCAAATTTGCTGGATTTTGAGCACCATTTAAATAGGGACCCTCTGTGTTCAGGGCCGGCTGTCAGTGAACCCCATACTCAGAAGATAGTCCCACTTACCACTCCCTTGCCCATTCCTTCACCTTCATCTTTGCCTTGAATTCTCTCCTCCACCTCCCCATTCTCTGTGCTCAGGCTTTATCAATAATTGTTTTAGAAACACTGAGTACACATGGAGAAGGTTGATATAGGTATAAAGTATAAAGAAATACAAGATCTGTGTACTCCATTAGGACAAAGAACCCCACCATTAGCTCTGAAGTCCCTTAATGTTCCTCCCTGGTCCCAGATTCTCCTTCCTCAGAGGTAACACAGCAGGTAGGTGGAAGGGAACTTCCTCCAGCTGATCAAGCACATCTACAAAAGCCACAGCTAGGGCCCCTTGTGCGCTTGCATCCCTCTAATTTTACCAAGTATGTTTCTCTTCCTGAAAAGTGTAATGTTAGATTTGTGTGTATTTAATATACACAGAAATAAAATCATGTTGTATGTGTGATTCGTACTCGACAGTATGTTCCTGGAATTTATTCCTGGTGTGTGTGTAGCTGAGGATCATTCATTCTTCATCTGAATTTGTGTTCTCTGGTATCCCATGTTTATCCATCCTGTCTGCCTTAGCTTTATTTCATAAGTTTTGATATGTAGCAATTTCATTATTATTCTAAGTATATTTAAGTACCACCTGTGATTTTTGTTTGACCCATGAGTTATTCAAAATACATTTTTTAAATTTTTAAGATACATTGAGATATTTTATTTATTGTTACTGACATTTCTTTAATTTCAGAGAATATTGATTATAGATCATAAGAAGTAAGATATAAAGAGCATATGTAATTTAAAAATTCTTACAAATTCTTGCTACATTAAAAAATTAAAAATAAATAAAAATCAAATTTAAAAATATATTTTACTTAACCCAACATAGCAAAATGTTATTTAAATACATGATCATCTTTAAAAGTTATTAGGGGTAGTTTAGATTGTGAATGTGTACATGTGTGCACTTTGCTGAGGATAGAACCCAGGTCCTCATGTGTGCAAAGCAAGTGCTTTACCATTGAGCTACATCTCCAAAGCTGAATTTTGGATTTTTTTATATTAAATTTTCAGACCTGGTATTTTATTTACACTTAGAGCACATCTCAATTTGGAATAGTCATATTTTAAGAGCTCTATAACTATTTGAGGGTAGTGGCTATCAAGTTTGGCAAAGTAGGTGTATAGCCTAAAATTATTTGAAATTTGCTGAAACTTTCTGGCCTCGAATGTGGTCAATTTCATATGAGCTGGAAAATAATTATGTATTTTTCTGCAACATGTGGCTCTCTATATAAAATTGATCTTAGTGCTTGCCATACATCTCCTGTATCTTTACTGAATTTTTCTCTGCTTGGCCCTTGGTTGCAACCTTGCATGGCCAGAGTGTGCAGTTGTGCTTCCAGGGCCATCTGTGTGATCCTGGGTCGGCTTAGCTGTAACCAAGGGAGCTATGCCAAATTCTACCACATGGTGAGGGTTTGCCTGTTTCTCTTTACAGTTTTAGCAAGTTTTGCACCATCTATCTTGAGACTACTTTATTTGATGTGTATAAGTTTAGGAATATTCATAGTAAATCAAACCTATTATCATTTTCAGCCCCCAATAATGACTTGTCTTAAAGTCTATTTCCCTGATAATAATATAGTTATATTCTTTCCTCCCTGTGATATATCCCTGTTAGATCTTTTCCAGTTTCTTCCTTTCAGTCTTTACATGTCCTTATATTTTAGGAATGTCTCCTATACAGAGCATAGAACTAAGCTTTGTATCAAGTCTGTTTCTTCTAACTCTTTTACCTCTATTGTGATCATTGTGTTAAGCCTTTTCTTTCTCCCCTGCCCCCCTTTTTTTTTCCTTTCTGTACTATTTTCTCATTTTGGGCCTATCGTTAGAAGGATTTTTTGGTTTTGTGTATTAGTGCATTTTTCCACTAATAGTATATTTTATTTCTATTATTTTAGTAATTACTTTTGAAATTTTACCTCCAAAATTTGTATCTAAGCTCCTCTTGAATAATGAACAGGATGAAGAACACTGGAGCTCCAATAGCTGCCCTCTGACATACATCTACCTGGTGGTCCAGTTTTCTAGTTCTTTGTGTTAGCTCCTCTAACTGCACATAATCAGAATTAATATTTTAATCAGACTGTATTAGTTTACACTTTCCTACATGCAGAGCTAACTACATAATTTTCAGAGCCTGTTGCAAAACGGAAATATAAGGTTCCTTGTTAAAACAGTGGGAAAGCAGCATTTTTCTTTCTTTGATAGTGTCTCTCTCTCTCCCCCTCCCTCTCCCCCTCCCCCTCCCCCTCCCTCTCCCCCTCCCTCTCCCCCTCCCTCTCCCCCTCCTTCTCCCTCCTTCCCCCTTTCTCTCTCATGCTGCCACGTGGTCTTTTGTTTGCTATTTAATGTCCTTTAAGTTCAGACTTCTACAGGCACCAACCTCCCCAGGCCCTGGCCCTGCTCCCCTCTGGGGCAGAAGTGGCAGTCCCTGGGAGAAGCCAGGGGAGCAGTGACTGAAAACTGGGGGAGGCAGGACAGTGGCAAGAGGCGTAACTGGGTCAGAGCTGGAACACTGAGACCTTAGTGCCTGCTTGATTCATCTGTCAGACTCCACTTACAAACACAAATCCAAAGATAAAAACAGTAGGGCTCCAGGGTGCTAGCTGCACCGCATGAACCCTGAAGCCTGGCGCAGCTGCCCCTGACACAGCTGAGGAGCCTCTGCCTGTGTGGGGGCCAGTTTCTTTGCAGACCCTTTCTTGCTTTCTGACCTTCCTTCTGAGACCACCTTCCTTCCTGCAGAGCACATTCTTTGGAAATTCCTTGAACTGGCGATAAGTGCTTAGGTTTTATGGACATCCCTATCTCAGCCTCTTTCTGCAAGATGGCCTTGGGGTCCCAACTTCAGGTCAGTGTTCATTTTCTAACAGGTCTCAGAGCACATGCCTGTGCTGCTTTCTGTCATCCTCTGTTGCTGTCAAGAGCTAGCTCTCAGATATTTATGTTCCTTTCAGTATTTCCTCTCCAAGTTCTAAGATCTTGAACTTTGCTGTTCTTCATTTTCACTCTGAGGCGTCAGGTGTGAGGTTTATTTTTGTTTGTCGTGCTTGGACTCCAGTGAGCTCCCTGGACTTGCATGTGGGTTTCAACAGACTGGACTCTTCCCTCAACTGTTGCTCCCTCCTACTTTCCCTCCTTTGCTTCTTATTTATTGATTTATTGATTTATTTTATTTTTTTAGTTGATGTACACAAAACCTTTGTTTTATTTTTATTTATTTTTATGTGGTACTGAGGATCGAACCAGGTAAGCATTGCACCACTGAGCCCCAGCCCCCGCCCCCCTCCTTTGCTTCTGAAGGGCTGAATAGATGTGTCCTCCACCTCTCAGCACCTCTTTTATATTCTCCATACATTTTACTCCCAATATTGCACTGGATAATTTTTTGAGTCATGTTTTATTTTTTTGTTGTTGTGGGGGTTTTTTTGAATCTTTTCTTTTTTTTTTTTTTTTTTTTTGGCTATTGATGGACCTTTATTTTATTCACTTATTTGTATGTGGTGCTGAGACTTGAACCCAGTCACATGTGAGGCAAGCGCTCTGCCACTGAGCCCCAGCCCAGCCCTTCTTACTTCTTTTTTCCAGCTGTGATTAATGTGCTGCAGGACCCTCTGCTGGGTTCTCATTTCAGCCCCAAGTTCAGTTTGTTCTTAGTCATTTAAGTCACTCTTCTATTTCTTCTAACATGCCAATCATCCTTATTTTATATCTCTGTCTGAAAATTTAATATCTTGGAGTCATAGGTTGGATTATGCTGCCATTTGTATCTGCTCATTCTTCCTCTCACTGCCATTTCTTAACATTTTCTTTTGTATTATAAATTAAGAGTTCTTAAAACCTTATCTTTAGGAGTCCTGTATTATAGATAGATTTCTTCCAAATATCTTAATGTTTTTCCTGTGAGGCAAGATTAACCCAGCACCACATTAAAATGCATTCTCAGCATGAAGTTTTTGGACCATTCAGGTAGTAGGAATTCAAGATACAAACCTGCACCAAGGCTGTTTTGTATTTAGAAATTCTCCACCTACCACAACTTCAAAGCAAGTAATTTCCGTTTTGTCCTGAAGGATGACTATACTATAAGTACTCAAGAGTATGCATTTCACACATGCTGCGTGAGCACAGTTCCTTGCAGTCCTTTGCCCATCCTGGTTGTGGACTGGTCCTCAGGTTTCAAAGGTGCCTTCTAGGAAGGATAGGCTGCTGTGCCCTCCTCATGGGGTTCTTCCTTTCACTTCACCTTTTTAATCTCTTGGCTTGGAATATTTTAGAGATATAGAAGAGTTACAAAGACAGTACAGAGAGTCTGTTTCCTTTGGCCCATCTCTTACAACAATAGTATATCTGTCAAAACTAAGAAATCATCATTGATATATTATTAACTTAACTACAGACTAGATTCAGATTTTACCATTTTTCCACTGAGAACTTTTCTCTGGCCTTTCATTTGAGTTTTGCTCTCTGCATCTTCCTCACTTTTTGACCAATTCACTGAAAAACTTCCTGCATTTTAACTAGAATTTATTTTCAGTTGGAGAGTTAGTCTGACTTGCTTCTGGAAATGAGGTCTTGGAGTTTGAGGTTTTTAAAATCAGTTTCCCTCAAATGATGTTCTTATCTGAATTACCAAGTCAAATGTGTCTTGTGTTTGTGTCATTAAAATTTCCTAACCTAGAAATATAGGCACTATTTTTACAATGGTAAAGATGTTGAATAACATGAGAGTAGGCTAGAGATGAAGAGATCAGGAGTCTATTATGACACTCTTGATAGGAGATAAGAGTCCAGGAACTTAAGGAGGCTTTGGGGCAGTTGGAAAGGAAAGGAGGAAATGGTTAGAGGAACATAATGAAGCAGAACCTATAGAACTTGCTATATAATCTGCATTTTTAAAAAAATTATAGATATACAAACATTGTGTAGTGTTTAAGTCAGGTTAAACACATATACTTCCTAAAACACTTATCATTTCTTTATGGTGAAAACATTCAAGATCTTTCTCCTAGCTTCTTGAAAAGTTAAGTAGGTACTTAGCAACAGCACCCAGAACTTGCTCCTCACAGCAATTTAGTGCCCACTGAGCAGCCTTTTCCCAGCGTCCCCCATTCTCACCAGCCTTCAGTAACTTCCATGAAGTTATCTCTTTTTATGTCCATATATGAATGAAATCACAGGGTACTTGTATTTCTGTGCCTGGGTTATTTCACTTACCATCATGATCTCCAGTTCCATCCATGTTGTTGCAAATGACAGGATTTCATTTTTGTGTCTGAATAGTATTCCATTCTGTATATGTGCCACATTTTCTTTATCAAGTCCTCAGATGATAGAGGCTTAGGCTGTTTCCATTTCTTGACTCTTGCTGCAATGAACTTGGGAATGCAGGTGTCTCTTCAACATCCCAACTTCATTTCTTTGGGATATATATACTCTGTAGTGGGATTTCTGAATCAGATGGCAGTTCAATTTTTAGTTTTTTGAGGCACTTCCGTACAGCTTTACTAATTTACATTCCCACCAGCAGTGTGCCAAGAGTTCCTTTTTCTCCATATCACTGGCATTTGTCATCTTTTATCTTTTTGACAATCACAATTTTATTGGAGTGAGATTACATCTCATTGTGATTTTGATTTGCATTTCCCTGATAATTAGTGACGTTGATGTTGAACATTTTCTTATATACCTTAGGAGCATTTGTATGTCTTCTTTCAAGAAATGTCTATTTGGTTCTAATGCCCATTTTTAAATCAGGTTTTTATCTTGGGGTTTTAGTTTAGTTTATTTTTTGCAGTGCTTGGAATTGAACCCAGGGCCTCCCCAAGTTTTTTGAAATTCAACACAAAGTAAAGACATGAATATAAGACCTGAAACAGTGAAACTACTAGAGGAAAACATGGAGGAAGCACTTCAGGAAGTTGAATGGGCAAGGATTTTTTGGACAAGATCCCAAAAGCACAGGAAACGAAAGAAAAATAGGCAAGTAGGATACCAAGCTAAAAAACACAGCAAAGAAAACAATAATTCCCCCATTAAAAAACATTGAATATGAATCCCTTATCAGATGTATAGTTTCCCCTACTCTGTGGACTGCTTCTTCCCTAGGATTGTTTCCTTTTCTGTGCAGAGCTTTCTGGCTTGACATAATTTCACTGTTTGTTTTTGCTTTTATTTCCTGTGGTCTGGGGTCTTTTCTAGCAGTTTTCATTGTTTTAGGTCTTACATTTACATCTTTAATTTGTTTTGAGTCGATTTTGTAACTGGCAAGAGAGCCAGGCCTAGTTTGATTCTTCAGCACGTGGACACCAATTTTCCCGGCACCGTTATTGAGAGACTGTCCTCTCTGCACTGTGTGTTCCTGGCATCTTAGCTGAAAGCCAGTTGGCTACTGTGTGTGCTCAGGCTTACTCCTGGGCTGTCTGTCCTGATGTACAGTCTGTGTCTGTTGTGAAGCCAATGCCATACTGCTTGGATCACTACAGCTTTGTGGTATATTTTGAGGTCAGCCTTCTGCTTTCTGCTTTGTTCTTTTTGTTCAGGATTATTTTGTATATTCATAATTTGTGGGGGTTTTTGTTCACCATGCAAATTATAGGTTTGTTTTTTCCAGTTCTCTGAAGAATGTCATTAATATTTTGATAGAGATTGCCTTGACTCTGACTCTGACTTGGGGCATTATGGGCATTTTAACAATTTCATTCTTCCAATTCAGGAACACAGGATGTCTTTCCATTTTTCTTATCCTCTTTAACTTCTTTCTTCATTGTTTTATAGTTTTCATTGTAGAGATCTTCCCCCTTGTTGGTTAAATAAACTCCTATTTTTTATAGACAGTATAAATCAGATTGCTTTCTACATTTATATTTCAGATATATCCAGCAACTTTGATAAATTTGTTCATTACTTCTGATACTTTTTAGTGGCATCTTTGGGGTTTCTTATATACAGGATTATTTCATCTGCAAACAGTGACAATATTACTTCCTCTTTTCCAGTTTGGATGCCCTTTATTTCTTTCTCTTGCCTGATTGCTATGGCTAGGAGTTCCAGAACTTTGTTGAATAAAATGTTAAAAGTGGCTTTCTTGTCTTTTTTCAGATCTTAGAAAGATTTCACATTTTCCTCATTCAGTATAATGTTAGCTTTTAACTTATTACATATGATCTTAATTATGTTGAGCTGTGTTCTTTGTGTATTTAATTATTCCATGTTTTTATCATGAAGAGATGTTGAATTTTATCAAATACTTTTTCTACATCTGTTGATATAGTTTTTGTCCTTCATTCTGATGATGTAGCATATCATATATATTGATTCATGTTTGAACCATCCTGCATCCCACTTGATCATGGTGAATAATCTTTTTAATGTTGAACTCAGCTTGCTTGTATTTTTTGAGGGTTTTTTGTTTGTTTGTTTGTTTTTTGCATACCTACTTAAAGGATATTGGCCTCTGGCATTTCCTTTTTTGTTGTGTCTTTGTCTGAATTGGTTATCAGGATAATGTTGGCCTTGTAGAATGTGATTAGAAGAAATCCCTCCTCTTTAATTTTTTGGAATAATTTAAGAATTGGTATTGGTTCTCCTTTAAAGGTTTGATAGAACTCAGCAGTGAAGCTATCTGATCCAGGACTTTTATTTGATAAGAAGCTTTTTATTACTGGTCCAAACTTGTTACTTGTTTTTCTGTTCAAGTTTTCTGTTTTTTCATGGTTCAGTCTTGGTAAGGGCTTCAAGTCCTGGAATTTATCCATTTCAACTAGCTTATCAGATGTATTGTTGTGGAGTTGTTCATACTAACCCATTAGGATCGCTGTTATTTCTGTGGTGTCAGTTATGATGTCTCCCTTTTCATCTCTCATTTAAGTCTTCTCTCTTTTTTTCTCAGTTCATCTTAGCTAAGGTTTTGTCAGTTTTGTTTACTTTTTTGAAGAATTAGATCTTTTTACTGATCTTTTGTATTTTTGTATCTATTTCATTTATTTCTGCTTAGATCTTCATTATTCCTTTTGTTTTATTTATTTGGGGTTTGGTATCTTCCTGATTTTCTGGTGTCTTGAGTTACAGCAATAGGTTGTTTATTTGAGATCTTTCTGCTTTTGTGATGTAAACATTAATTGCTATAAACTTCTTTCTTAATGTGATATTTGCTGTACGCCATAGACTTTCTATATATTATGTCTCCATATTCATTTATTTCAATAAATTCTTAAATTTCTTTCTTAATTTCTTCTTTGACCCACTGGTTGTTGAAGAGTAAGTTGTTTAATCCATGTATTTATATAGTTTTGAGGTTTTTCTTGTAATTGTTTGCTACATTTATTGCATTACAGTTGGAAAAGATACACAATACAATTTCAATTTCTTAAAATTTCTTGAGACTTGTCAATAATATTGACAAAACATTTATTGACTTTAAGGCATATTCCAAGGTGTTTTTCTTTGGTTCTAGAATTTAGTTCAAACTTTTTGAACCATAACTTACAAGATTTTATTATATTTGTGACTCCATATAAGTTGTTACTATTTCATGCAAAAAATAACAACTTATTATGAATTAAGAAAAAATAACGCCTGAGAAGATACTTAGCCTTATATGCAGTGCTTATGAACTTCTGTTAACAATTAAAATGGTACATGGGGTGTGGGTGTGTGTGTATGTGTGTATGCGCTTGTATTGTAAAGAGGATAAACACTAAGCTGTGAGAGGATAGTCTGTAAGCCAGGAACTGTCACCTACAAGGAGTGTGAGGTACATTTTGACTCATCTCTGGGTTTATGGTTTTCAGGGAATTAATGCTGATGTCGCATCAGAAAAGCATCGAGCAGCTGCAGGAGACCATTAGACAGAAGATGCTTAGCGATGATAGCTGGAAGGAAAAGGTAATAGTGTGGCTTTCACCAGCCTGTGTCATATTTGCTTTTTAAAATTATGCCCATTTGCTAGAATACTGTTCCAGATAGATTTTTTTGCTTCTAGGTACACTTTTGATCCCTTCTGGTATTTCCAACACTAAGTGTGTTTATGATGTGTGTATTTTCTAAAATATTACCCTACATAATAGGAAATTTAAAAAGTAAGAGCAGATTTTGAAATCTTGTAAGATTAAGATAGCCCTTGTTTCTCATGCAGAAGCATGATTTTTTTCCGAATGTTTACTTTTTTCACATAAGTGTTAGAATCTACATTTGATCAGTTGGGGTTTTGTTTGTTTGTTTTGGTTTGGTTTTTTGGTACCTGGGATTGAACTCAAAGGCACTTAAGCCACATCCCCAGTCCTTTTTTGTATTTTATTTAGAGACAGAGTCTCACTGAGTTGCTCGATAAATTGCTGAGGCTGGGTTTAAACTCAAATCCTCCTGCCTCAGCCTCCTGAGCTATCAGGATTATCAGGAGTACACCACTGCACCTAGCTGAACACGTTCTTTAAAAAAAGAAAATGTTCTTATAACTTCTCTTCTTCTCTTATAAGAAGATAATATAAAAGAATGGAAAATGACTTAAAGTCAGTTACGAACTTTCAAAATATATGCCCTGGCAAAATAAAATGAGTTACCATTTAGCCTGCCATTATAAACAAATGTTTGTTTTTAGAGTATGAAAAAAAAATGCACTGATTCTAATCTTTAGATTTTTGTGTGTTTTCCAAAGTTGTAGCAGTGAAAATGTATTACTTTTGTAATTTTACATAGCATGAGTAATGTTTTTAAAATTGTTAATTCCCACCTTCTCCATGAATAGCTCTAGTCACTGAGATGACAACATCATCTCCTAACATAGATTTCCAGTACTCCTTGATTGATCACTGGGCTCTACCCTCCACCCCGAAGTCTCCACCAGGGAGCTACACTCCCAGTCTGGGTTTTTTTGTAAACTCTTAAATTTTTCCCTTGAATGGGAGGTGGCCCCTGAAACTCAAGATTGTTTGACTGAAGTCCTAACAATTTGTCTAGTTGTTATTGGACTCTTCTCCTCAGGGACTAGATCCTATAACTTGTAACCTCTATCAATAAGCAGTGACCACTTTCAAACTAACATCTCCACCATGAATCCCCACTCTGCCATCAGCAAATTAAAACCCTTTAGGTGCTGTGGCTGGCTCAGGCCAACTCTATAGTCTTTTCTGTTTCTAGTCTTCAAATGTATGAGCTGATAAGAGCACTCCCTAAATCCTCACCTGCTCCCCTGTTCCTTAGCCTACAGAGTCAGGCAGTAATGATTGCTATGACTACAGTTCCATATTGGTGAAAGCAAAATTCGAGAGTATGGACTAAAGTTGCTGGAAGTGTCCCTCGTAGCACAGCCCTTTCTTTCCTTTCTTCCAAGGCCCACACTTTAATTCTTTTTAATGTTTACAAGCCTCATTGTACTTGATTATCTACTCTGTTTTTATTCATTTCTCCCATCTTTACCAAATCCATGTTTTAAAATTCAAAAAGAAGATGATCAACTTAACAATCCAAAATATGCAAAGTAAAATGACAGATAGTTTTTAATTCATTCAACTGATAGACTTGCTTTGGCACCACACTGAAGAGCTAGCGAAATGGTGTCTCACACTTTCTCTAAGACACTGGAAATTAAAGCAACCTTCTTAAGACTTGTTCGTTCGTATATATCAAGAGATACTGTAAATGTCCCTTCTCTGACTTGGAAATTTATCTGATGGAATTAACATGGATGGAGATCAGCAATCCTTCCCTTTCCTCAGACTCCTGACTCCCTGTCTTAGACTATTTGGGGGAACCTGCTGGAGTATATGTGCCCCACCTGCACAGTCACCCCCACGTAGGGTTTTCAGATCCATTTCACTGGAGAGGGCATCTCTGCTTCTGACCCACCCTAGTCTCCTGCTTGCTGTGCTCTGGTTGTGAGGCACTAACACTGAGTAGATTCAGCAGCTGACCCTGTAGAACTTTATGCTCTTGCTTTATGCTAAGTTAATGTGATGGGGAAAATACTTGTAGGTAATAGTCTCAAAGTTCTTATTAAGACCATGATATCTGTCTCAGACGTCTTTAGGCATGTTTACTTTTCTATAATTTGACTTCTTATTAATAAACATCATTTAACTTGCAGTAAATCAAGCTCCAGGCCAGCAAAGCCAGGAAATGATAATTAGGTCTTGGCTGTGTTAGCTATTGAGATTACGAATAAAACTTCCCTAAAAGTCTTCTTATGAGAAAGAAGAATCACTAATATGACATTGTCATCTCTTTCTTGGGTCACTGTGCCTTTGCGTAGGAATGAAATGTTCCCTTTATAAATATATAATACATGTATTAGAGTAAACTTCATAGTTTAAATGCCTTTAACGTTCAAAAACAGTAGACTGCAATTTTGCCTGCACTTAATTATTTTAGAGTATGTAAAAAGCTCATAATAGGAGCAATAGTTGCTATGCAACAAGGATGGCACATTTTTAAAAAACAGTATTTACTAATTGTAATGGCTTTTTGTTTATTTGAAGTATTGCTTTGATCCAAAGAAAGCAAATTAATGTGCATGCTGAATCTTTAAAACTGGTCTCAAATGCACACTGTTGTTATTATTCAGTGAACACTTAGTAATTAAAAAAATCTCCCATAACCAAATTGCTTACATAACCAGTTCACGTCACTTATTGACTTGTTAATACAACAAGCAAATCCCAAATATTCCTTCCTTAGATTATCATCAAGACATTACATTTAGAAACATTTTAGAACTGCACTATTGACCCCATTTTAAGAACTACATAAAACTTTTGAAAACAAACAAAATCTTACTTCTGGCTGAAGTCTCTGAATTGATAGTGAAAATGCAAAGGAGAAAAGTTTACTTTAAGAAATATTAAATTTTTCTTGAAGAGAGAAAAAAGTCTGAATTTTTTTCAAATGGAAGAGCCAAATGTCTAATAATTCCTAATGTGTTGTAATGGACTATTAATGAAATAAAAAAGAATAGCAGGTATAATACAAACTTTGATAGAGATGAAATTATTTATATAATATTTATTAACATTTATACCTAATAAATATATGGCTAAAAAGAATCAGAAGGCACAGTATTATTAAATTATGCTATGTAACTTTAATAATTGAATTCATAATATGAGATTATTAACACATAGAAGCAAAATCTATGACAGTAGCACAATGTCTTGAGGGAAGAAATGGGAATCACACTTCATAACAGTGAGTTATGTCCCAGTAAACCTACCACAAGTTGGAACTGCCATCATCAAGATACATTTAACATGTCTAGCATAGCTTAGCCCATCCTACTTCATATGTGCTCAGAGCTACAGGTATTAGCCTATATAATTGGGCAAAACTGTCTAGCAGAAAGCCTATTTTATAATAAAGTATCGAACATCTCAAATCAAAGTTCAAAGTATAGTTTCTGCTGAATACATCACTTTCAACATCACTGTCCAGGTGAAAGATCCTAGGTTGAGGCCACCTGTATGCTGTTTTTCTTGTACGTGGATGGTGTGTCACTAGAAGGTAGACTGCATTACAGATGTGTTCTAGAAGCCTTAAAGAAAAAGACTGACAGCTGACAAGCCAGTAAAGGAGATAAGTTAAATTTAAAACATATTCAATCCAAAAAGAAGATAGAAAAAGAGAGAAAAGATAAGGTGGGCCAAATAGAAAACACAACATAGGACAGTAGATTTATTAAAGGTGTTCTTACCAACAATAACAATAAATATAAATGGTCTAAATCAGGGATCAGAAAACTTTTTTTGTAAAGTTCTGGCAAATCTTGGTTTTATGGACACAACACCAGTCAACTTTGCCATTGCTCATAGTGTAAGCAGCCAGAATGAATGGGTAATGACTGGCCAGAGTTTACTATCTTGGTCTAAATATCTCCATTTAAAGAACACAGTTTTTCATTTTGGGTAAAAATGCAAGACCCTACCATCTGTTGACCAGAAGAAATGCACTTTAATATGAAGACACAAGCAGGTTAAAAGTAAAAGACGAAAAAGATATACTATTCTAACACAGAGCTAGAGGAAGTTGGAATAGCTTTATTATTGTTAGACCCAGCAGATTTCAGAGCAAAGATGTGAGAAAATTTAGAATATTGCCAGGGAAAAAGAAGGTCATTTCATATGATAAAGTAGGGCATGATAATCCTAAACATTTATTCACCTAATAGCAAAAATTGATGAAACTGCAAGGAGAAAGAGACAAATATACAACCAGAGTCTGAAATGTAATCTTTCTTTGAATGACTGGCAGAAAAATAGCCAGAAAACCAGAAGGAATCTGTACTGTGGAAAATGATATAATAATGTATTTTTAAGAAATATTGAATAATATTATTAACAAACTGAGCCAATTGACATTTATAGATATCCTCCACAGTAGAGTACACATTCTTCCTATGTAGCGTAAAGCATTTACCAAAATAAACTATTTTGTGTTATATAGAATTCTCAATCAATTCAGAAGACTTTAAATCATACAAAGTTTTTTTCTCTTACTACAGTGGAATTAAATTAGAAATCATTAACCAAATGGTATCTGGCAAAATCCCCCAATATTTTGAAACTACATGAATACCACATCCACCTCATTAGCCACTCTGCTGTAAAAGGAGGAAGAAGGCAGGTTATGGGGGGAAACCAAGCACAGTACCCCACAGAATCCACCAGAAACATCTGAGGATGCCAACCTCCCCGCCTCAGAGAACTCTTGATCTTGATAAAGTTACTTTACCTCTCTGAGCCTATTTCTTAATCTAGACACTGGGAATAAAAGCTTCCAACTGGTATTTGTTTTTAACTTTTGGAAAATAGTACAATAATTTATTTTAGGAGATATATTTTCAAAAACGATATGTGCATACCAAATGAGAACAGTCGATCTGATCCCCATTTTGGTATCTGAAGTTCCGGAACCTTGGGCTTCGAAGGGAGTGACAGGTGATTATGTTCTAATGTGTTGAAGGCTCCATGGACAGTTAGGAAATAACAAAATCAGCCACAAAGTTCTCTGTTGGAAAATAATCAGTGAAAAGACAGTATTTTGCATATCAATACTAGATAGAGATGTTTAAAATACTAATTATGCATTTTAATAACAAATACAAAAGGAATGAGCTGTGTTCAGAATGCTCTGGACTCATTGGGAGATCTTCACTGAGGAGATGGAGTTTGAACTAGTGGAGGTTATAGATAATAAAAAACAAAAATAAAAAACCTAAATACTGGAATGTGTACACAAATCATTGATTTTTACTTTGTGTGATTCCTAAGCTCACATATTATTTGTTTTTTTAAAAAGTCAATATTTTCCCACAATTATCAAAATTACTGTTAGTTACTGTATGCAGTAGCTTATGCATTATATGTGTAGCATCAACATCGTGTGTTTGCATAAATCATAAGTCCAGCAGTTTATATAAAATACAAACACGCAGCTGGGCATTCATTCAACCTCCTAATGATACATAGTGTATTCTGCAAGCAAACCACTGTGTGAGCTCTTCACTGTTCAAACTCGATAGGTCATGAAGGGACCAGCAGGCTCATGCCATGGGATTGTCACATTCAGGTGACTCTTGTCATCCTATGTAGTTCTGGAAATTCCATCGGAAGCTCATTGCTTTGTTTTTCCTTCTCAGGTTGTGCAAATTAAAAACCAAGCCAGTAATAGTCAATCACTCGTTCCCCTTCTTCCCACGGTGCCTTTTCTTTCCCACAATCAGTATGCGCCGTTCTTTTCTCTCAACCCACAAAAGTTCAAGGAGTCGTTCAGGAGCAAGGTGTACACAGATCAATAACAGAACATTCTGCCACTCAAACCTTTGCCCTTCCCACTTCTTCCTGAGTGCTTCCTTTGTTTCCTCCACATCAAAGGACCTCTTCTCCTTAAATAAAATTGAAAAACTTCTTTTTTAAAAGGTTCTTCCAAAGTTTTTTCTGTCATCTAATTTATACCGCGTCCTGTTCCACCTACTTTATTTTGAGCAATCCATCATATTTGGAAAGATAGATTTTGTCCTAAAATAACTATTGGGCTCTACCAATTAACCACATAAGAGATTATTTTTAAAACACTTCATATTTTAGTACCTTGACATACATTTTTCTTGAGCATCTCAAACAATGTTGCTTTAAAAAAAATAGTGTCAAAATATCTTGTGATCTCTAACTCGGGAAGTTATGCCTTCTGACTTTTCCTCCGTTCCTATCTTGATTTATCTATCCCAGTGTGGCTGAAGCACAGTGATCAAATGAGGGAATGAGCATAAATCCAGCTGGAGTTGCCCAGGGCTGCCACACAGCTGTACCCTGTCTGAGAGCCCTGGCCAAAGGGGCAGCAGGAGCTGGAATCCAGCCCATGCTCGGCTCTCTAAGTCCTGCACCTGGCATGAGACTTTTTCCATCTAAGGAAAGTGGTGCTTTGTCAATTCACACAAAGGTGTCAGGTGGGCTTGTGGTGGCCCCATAAAAGGTCATATAAGGAGTTTTGATTTTATACTAATGCACTGAGAAACCACTAAAAGGGAATAAAAAAATCTAATTTGTATTTTGTAAAAAGGACTGCTATGTAGAGCACGATTGGAGAGAGGCCAGGATGGCAATAAGGAAGCTGGTCAGGAACTAATGGTGGCCAAAATTAGGGTAGTGGAGGGAGAGGTGAGAAGAAAGGGAGTCAAGGCATTTTTGTTAGGTGTGGCAGAGAGAGGGAGAGAATATGAGAGATTGCGCTATGGTTACTAATTTAAATAACCAATGGATGGTGGTGCTGTGTCCTGACACTGGGAGGGCCTGGGGAGGAACAGGTTTGGGGGAAGGTGTTCTGTCTAAGGCCATGCTGCTTATTGGAGTCACTGTGAGCTGTCTAAATGGCTACAGGAGGCAAGTGGACGTGAGTCCCTGATCTTCACACTAGAATCTATTCTGAATGTCCCCAGGCCTTCCTCTTCTTTAGCATTCTGAGAACAGCCCATGTGGACAATCCTATAACAGATCATCAGTAGACTTTTACCCAAACTATCCAGAAAGTTATTGAGAAAGCCAGAATAGCTCCTCACATCACTGTCAGACCAATTCCTGTGCATTTGGGGCATATGCCCAGTTCTAGCCCCAACTGACCTTCCAACTTGGGATGGTCTTCTGTTTTATTTTATTTAATTTAAAGGGCTTCCTGTGGACTTTCTTAGCAAACCTTGTTTCTTGGCAAACCTCCCTTGAGATATCAGGCCAGAACCACACAGTTCTCCTAACTTACCAGGCATTTACCTCCAATTAGAGTTCATAATCACAGCACAGTACCATGCAGGCCTCAAGCCAGCCTATTAGCAGGATTTCTCTGATCATCTCAGATGAACTCCAAGGCATGGATGACTCCAACCCTCAGATTTGACCTCTCTCTTGCTCTAGTAGGCAGAGCTGAAACCAGTGGTAGGAAGACAGTGGAAAGAGATGGACGTCGTTATCCTAAGTACATGTATGAAAACACGAATGGTGGAACTCTACTTTGTGTACAACCAGACATGAAAAATTGTGCTGTATATGTATATTATGAATTGAAATGCATTCTGCTGCCCTATATAACAAATTAGAATAAATAAATAAATAAAATTTAAAAGTAGAGTAGAACCAAGTATAGCAGACGTGGTCTCCTCCACAGGGTCTGAATGGTTGCTCACATGGGGACCCACCCCCAGCAATGCAATTCTTGGATTAGATCCCAGACTGATGGGGGGACAACTGATGCAATTTGAATAGTATTATATCAATGTTCACTTTACTGCTTTTTATAATTGTACTGTAGTTCTACAAAAAAAAAAAGATCTCCTTGTTTTTGAAAAACAAACAAACAAACAAAACCTCATGAAGGATGTGGGCTGAACTAGGAAACTACCTAGTGCCAGATGCTCTGCGAAGTAGGAACTCCTGCTGCTGGAGAGAGTTGCCACTTCGGGATATGACAGGCACTCAGCAGACCAGTCTCTGGAATAGATGCCACAGCAGGGACCAGAGAGTCAGCAGTGGAAGTCATCTCCCCTGACAGCTGAGTCCCTGCTCAGGCTGGGCTTACACACAGGCTTTGCCTCATTTAATCCTCCAACGCCCGTGAGGGAGCTAGTTGTGACCCTCCAGGAGAGGTTCTGGCTCCAGCTTCAGATCACAAGCTAGCCAGTGGCAGGGCCAGGATTTAGAACCAAGATCAAACTCAATTCCATTGTAAAACCAGTTCCTTGTTTATTCTCCCTACAGTTCACAGCAGCTTCAGAGACTGAACCAAGGGATTTCTGAATCCCCACTGGCACTGTGATTCTGAGTCAGCTGTAGTGTTTTCCTTTAGTCATCCTTCTAGCCTTCATAACCTCAGGATGACAATCTGTGACCTCCATCAAGAAAAGGCCATTTGCAAAATCAACACCTGCCCCTGTAGCTCCTCTGAATTTCAGCTGACCTCAGTCTAAGAACCGCAAGAAAAAAATTTATTTTCTACTTATGGGTTGCTGGCAAAGACTGAATTTTCAGTGTAAATGACTAAGCTTTTAGTCATGACATATAAATGACTCAGTTTTTAGTATTTTTGAAGACTCTAATGCTAACTTCTCTAGTAATATTTTAGATTTTAGGTCTCCCCAGGTCTTATAATACTTGACCCAAGATCATTTTTTCTGGCCCAGATTCTAAGTTTGAATTTTAAGTACCTGAAATTTTTAAATAGTTTAATTAAAACTTGATGCTAGAATTTTTTTTAAAAAAATCAAGTCTGAAAATAAGCTTAATGTACCTATTTCTAGATAAAGTGGTTTTATATATGGGTTAACACTGTTTTCTAGATTGAGACTGAACTTGCCAAGGAAAGAGCCCGACACTTAGCTGAATTCGAGGAGAAGGCTCTTCTCTTTAAAGAAGAAGCAAAATTGGAACTTGATATTGAAAAAGAAAAACACCAAGAAATAATCCAAAAGTATAAGAAGGAACAGAAAGAACTACAAATGAAGGTCAGCAATTGTTACTTCATCACTATTTAAGGGGCCAGTACTTCCACCTAGGGACACTGCAGTATTCTTAACTCCCATGGCTGTCCTGTGGCTACTGTGCTTGATTGTAGCCACACAGGTAAAATAGTCTGGCTCTTCTCCAGGTGGATAACTAGATAAGTTGTGTAAGCATATAATCCAGATGCGTGGGATTTCCTACTAAGATAAACTTACCTTTAAAACAGCATACACTTTATGACTAATAATTAGCCTGGCTGGATATTCCAAACAGCTCAGTATCCATCATCAAAATTGAACTGTTTTATGTAATTAAAAATTTCCCAACTAAAATATATCCTTTTTAAATGTAGAAATTTCCAGTTCCAAACATTGTTGAAAGAAAATGTTTTCAAAACATAACACACCTTTCTAATTTCTTAAACAGTATGCCCTAAACTTAAGGTTTTGTTAAGATTTCCATTTTTATAGGACCTAAGTATAGGGTGTATGTGTGTGTGTGTGTGTGTGTGTGTGTGTGTGTGTGTGTGTATGTGTGTGTTAATCAAGGCCCAGTGGGGAAAAAATATTTTGATTAACTCATTAGAGTCCACACTGATGAAGCATCAAATGAGCCTGACATCTCTGCGTGGGTGTGAAGGAGCAACCAAGGAGCTGTTGTTCAGTGGTCCACTCTGTGAGTGTGTGACTGTGTAGCACAGGACCCCACACTCAGAAATGCTTTGTGCCATGGATTTAATGTTCTGCATATGCTACCTTGAAATTCTTGATGGCTTATCTTTGATATTTCGTAAGTAAAATCCTATGGAGATAGTGGAGCATGTGCCACCAGCTTGGAGCCTCGGCTCACCTCAATTCTGGTCTCCCACCCCTTGTGCCAAGGGCCACGCTGAGTTCCCCTGCCCATCCTCCCCTCACCTTGCAATTTCAGTTGCAGAACTGGGCTGTTGAGGATCCCATGGGCAGAGGAACACTGGAAAGCAGGCCTAAACTTGCTAGATGGTTTGGTTTCTCACAAGAAGTTGTAAGTCCAAATTTTTATAAGTGAAGTCTCCTGATTTTTAAATGTTAACTGCCTTTAAAAAAAATCAAAACATATGGCCAGGTGAACCTCCTATCCTGCTCAGTCTCAAGGTCACCTCTCCTCTGGGTGAAGAAATCCACTGTTCAGACCTACAGTGACCCTCTTTCCTTCTGGACTAACTGCAGAAAATAGAATATTAATTTATAAAATGACCAATTGTGGTGAATAGATTTCTCTCAAGAATTACTCCTTATGTAAATTTAACATTTGAAACAAATTTGGATACATAACTCTTTTAAGTAATAGTTCACAAAGCCCTTGGAACTTTGGTCTATAAATGCCTTCCAGACTCTTTGTGGGCTAGTTTCTTGTTTTGCTAATATTTATAATACGACAATATCTGTAGCAGAAGTAATAAGGATATGTTTCATCAGAAGTATCTCTGTTCTTCCTTGTTTTTCTGTTCTTTGTTTAGTTTTTTTTTGTTTTTGTTTTTTTTTTTTAAGGAGAAAGAAAACAGTCTTTTCCCTTCTAAAGATTTCATGCTTCCCCAGGTTATTGTCTCATATTCATCTAGAAGCCTCAAGAAGCAGTACTTTTTCACAATATCTGGATATTCTCTAGAATTTCACTGTCCATTATGGTGGTCATATGTGGCTACTAATAATTCAATTAAATTAGTTAAAATTAAATAAAATTTAATATTCAGTTCTCAGTTACATCAGTCACATTGAAAGGGCTCAGTAGCCTATACTGGCTTTCAAGAGCCTATCCTGGTCATCCCCTTCCAGCTCAGTCCTATCAGTGGTATTACAGTGGTAGCTATGTTGAGAGTATTCACACCATGCCAATTAGATTCATATTTGACCTTTTTGTGTGTGGGGAGTCAATTTTAAATATTTACCGGCACACTACTTCAAAAACCATATGTGGCCAGGCAAGTGGTGTATGCCTATAATCCCAGCAGCTCAGGAGGCTGAAGCTGGAGGATTGTAAGTCCAAAGCCAGCTTTAGCAACTTAGCAAGGCCCTAAGCAACTCAGCCAGACCCCGCCTCAAAATAATATAAAAAGGACTAGGGGGATGTGGCTCAGTGGTTGAGTTCCCCTGGGTTCAATCCCCTGTACCAAAATAAATAAATAAATAAGTGGCTAGTGGCCTCCATATTGGATAATGCAGAATATTTCCATCAGAAGTTTTGTTGGGCAGTGTTGCTCTAAAAGGTGAAGACAGACAGAAAGGAAGAAAAGAAAAATTATGTCAAGGGAAACTTAATTGTATGATATTAGTAGAGTGTAACTGTGGTGCCCCCCCTTCCTGCATCTCCAAATATCAGGCATTTTGAGGTCCTGCAGCCAACCTAGCTAGGTCCAACCAGGCCCTTAATCTACTTTGTCAGGACCTGAGCTATCCTTGGCAGCTCAATGTAGTCACAAATATTATGTATTTCCAAGGCTACCCAACTGATCAATGTGATACCATTTTAGGTGGAAAATGAATCACACTTTTTTATTATTTTTTTAATTTATATATGACAGCAGAATGCATTACAATTCATATGACATACATAGAGCACAGATTTTCATATCTCTGGTTATATACAAAGTATATTCACACCAATTCATGTCTTCATACATGTACTTTGGATAATGATGACCATCACATTCCACCATCATTTCTAACCCCATGACTCCCTCCTTCCCCTCCTACCCCTCTGCCCTATATAGAGTTCATCTGTTCCACCCATGTTCCCCTTCCCTACACCATTAGGAATCAGACTCCTTATATCAGAGAAAACATTTGGCATTTGGTTTTTTGGGATTGGCTAACTTCACTTAGCATTCATTATCTTCTCTAACTCCATCCATTTACCTGCAAATGCTATGATTTTTATTCTCTTTTATTGCTGAGTAATATCCCATTGTGTATAAATGCCACATTTTTTTATCCATTCATCAACTGAAGAACTTTTAAAAGAAAATATTGAAGACCTATGGATGTCATGGGGGTTTTTTTCCTCTAGTTAGAAGAACATACTAGAGTAACCCTCTTAAAAACCTGGATCTCTGTAGTTATCTAGAAACTATTGCCTACAAACTAATATGATGTTTATCTTACAGATATCTGACTTAATCGCAGGCGCTACTAGAGACCTAAGGCTGGAAGTGACCACTCTTAAAGAAAAACTCCACAAATCCCACATCCAATACACAGAAGAATCTGAGTCAAAGAAAAAAGAAATTGAAAACCTAAAAAAATTGGTTGCAGAATTTGAATCTCGTTTGAAGAAGGAAATTGACAGTAATCATTCAGTTTCAGAAGACTTGAGGAAGGAAATGAAACACAAGTCAGATGAACTGGAAAGAGTATTGTTGGCACAAACACAACTGATACAACAACTTAGCCGGTCCCAGGAAGAGGTAGGATGCAGATCCTGGTACCTTTGCAATTAGCGTAATACATGAACACAAAGGGTAGCGCTTGGTGTCATGGCAAGTATCTGGCTCTGTCCTTAACAGAGCAGTCACTTAACCTCGGGGCCTGGCTTCCTTTGGTGTAAGATGAATACACGGAACTATATAATCTCGGAAGTTCCCTCAGTGCCCAGTTCAGTTTGCAAATGACTAAAATCTCTAAGCCTAGGAATCTTTATGTATTTATGTCTTATTTGTTTTAACATTGACTCATTGCTTAAGTTAAAAAGATATTGAATAATATAAATATAAATTTACTTTAGTGTTTTACATTTCTATCAACCTAAACTCATAAGGTAATTTACATGCTTTAGTCTTCTTCCTTACATATGCTTAATCATTTCAGCCATGTTTTTATTTAGACAGCTTGGAAAACTTTTTTCTACCAAAGTCTTATTTCTAAACTGATAAGTAGTTTAGAAATAGGGGAACAACTAATTTGTTCTCTAATCACCAACATCTGTTATATTATAATATTTGATCCCACTTACGATAGTAGAGCAAATAAAGACAAATGGAGGTAAATTCTGAATGTCAGTGAGAAATAATATTTTTGCTGGTTTTTCCTTAATTAAGGAATAAAAGTAATAAAGGAATAGTAATATCAATTATTAACAACAAATATGCCATAGTCTTGCTATATTTAAGTTATCAACTAAAATAGAAAGTTTATGGCATCATTATAACTACAAAGTAAACCTATCCCAAAGAAATATAAGCTAAAATATGGAATGGACAAAATACAGGTTCAAGAATAATGCCCAAGACAACTTTATAAAATAGAAATTACTTACCTGTTCTGGATGGGGAACTGATTGAAAAGCTTGAAAAGCTTGAATAATTCCCTTAAGGTTATTAAATTTGGTGGAGCCCAGATTCAAAGTTGAATCTCTTGGTATGATGTTTCTTCTTTCGGGAAACCTAAGTTCTAGTCAATCTGCTTCTAAATTTCAAGGTGGCCACATGCTATCTCCTGGCCTCAACTATCTACCTACTTACTACTTTTAAATGGAAAAACAAACCAAAACCAATTTTCATGCTCTTACTCCTCTGGATGGTGAGGGGATCAGGGGATTGTCTCACCTCCCTAGCAAGGGAGCCTCTCCCAAGCCAGGGAGGAGAGGAGGACAGCAGAGTGGACTGAGTGCCACCAGGGAACTGACATGCCAGACAGCAGTGTGGCAGTTCCAGAGACCAGGCAGCAGGTTAGAGGGGCAAGAAGTGGAGGCAATGAGTTAGGGGTCTGAGTCCCAAGAAAAACTGTGATACAGGAAGGAGGAGTAACTTAATCAGGACAGGTAGAAAGAGATGAAAGTGTCAAATTCAGAAAATATGAATTTTCCTCTGGGTGCAAGGCATCATGCTAAGTGAGCACTGGTGACATAATTTGGAATAAAACTGATGTCTGCATTTCCGGCCTTCAAAGAATTTAAAGAAAAACTTTCATGAGTAATTAAATTCTCTCTAGAGGAAAGAACGATCTAAACAAATATAGCTATGAAAAACAGGCGAAAAGCTAGGTAATTTGCCTTAAGAGCTTGTATTTATTATGTATTGCTATGTGACAAATTATCTCCAATTCAGAAGTTTCAAACTATAAAATTATCATTTCTGAGGGTCTCACCAGACCACATGGTATCAGTGAACCCAGAGGTGAGCAATCTTACCTGAAGACCTAGATGGGGGAGGCCTGGCCTCCAGCGAGGGTGGTAGTGGGTGGGCAGAGCAATGGCCTCCAGCCCACTTGGATGATTATGCACAGGATTTTCTTCCTCACAGGCTATTGACCTGAGAACCTCTAGCTGTTGGCCAGAAGCCCCCGTAAGCCCTTGCCACAGGTGGCTCCTTAGACCAGTACTGGCTCCCTTGGGGTGAGGAGGCAGAGGAGAGAAGGGTGCCAAGACAAGAGCCGCAGTCCTTGTATGACCAAGTCTCCAAAGTGCTATCCCACTGCCCCCACTATGAGGCAATGAGCCCAGCCCACACTCAAGGTGAAGCAAGCGCACAAATTTGACCATCAAGACTGCAGAAACCACTGGGGCCATTTTAATGGCTTCCAACCAAAGGCCCTCTGGAAGTGATTTTAGCAAAAGAAATCAGATTGAAAACAAAGAGATTTTGCTATCACACAAAAGAAGCTACATCTGGACCTGTCTTGCTCTTTAGTTACAAAAGAAAGCCACTTAGAAATGGGGTTTCATTTAAAATACATACTGACTGTTAAAAGAACATAGTGGGTTGGTATATAAATGGTCATTGATCATCACTAGAGAGGAGAAAAGGATCATCCCTAGAATAAAGAAAGCTAATTAAAGATGAGCATGGGGCAGCTATGGGAGGAGAGGGTAGACTAGATCTTCCATTGGAAGCTACCAAAGTGTCACTCCTAAGGTAAATAATTAAAACTTAAGTGTAAATAAATAAGGCTATTCTCTAGCTAAGCATACCAAAATCCAGAATATGCTTATGAAAATAGGGAATGGGCCAATAAAAGTAACAGGATTTATGAGCCAGAAAGCATAGAAGCTGTGAATAGAAGCATTAAAGTGAAAAGTACTATTTTCTTTTTTGATCATACATTCCAGACACTTAAATTTCTTGGATTCTAGAGAAATGAAGCTGCATTTAAGTGAAGAATAAATTCCCATTAGAATGAAGAATTAATGGTCTAATAGGAGGAAAGCGCTATTCCCTTCCAAGTGGCCAAAGAAGGGGCAGACTTTGCTTTTAATTGTATGAAGACAAGTTCTCCAGGCTAGGCTCTGAAGGGCAAGACAAGCCTCGCTAAGTAGAGCAGGGATTATTGAAGCCACAGTAGCAGCATAGGGTATAGCAAGAGAAAGGGTACAGGCCATAAACAGAGAGAAAATGGAAAGTAAAACTGTACTGGAAATGTAACTGTGAACAAGAGCCCCTCAAAATTCTTGCTGGGGAATAGACACATACATTAAAACTTTGGAACTTCAAAAACAAAAAAGGAAAGGAAGTTAAGAAGAGAAAGTCAATATGTTAAAGAATAGCAAGTTGTCATCAAAGCCAAGTTAAACATGGGCACACGCTTCCAGGGGTCAGTCTGCCTTCATGCTAGTTCCATGTAAATTTTATCAAGAGAATATGGTCTCATGGTTATGGCCTTATTGTGAGCCAGGGAAAGAACATGGCAAATTAAGAAAAAAAAATCTAAAAAGCTCACATAAGAGAACCAAAGGAAAACCAGTGCAGAGGGCTCAACATTTTTGTTGTTTTAAGACTGTAGATAAGGCGCAGAAAGGAGCAGGAATTTTAAATTCTGCAATTCCTATAGCCCATCCATGATGAAAGATATTCAGAAAATAATCCTCTTGGTTAAACATGGAGAATTGAATCTCTACTTCCATTTTGCTGCCACAGAAATGGGGGGAAATAATAAAAAGTGATTAATCTACAAGGGCGAAGAGAAAAAGAGGAGTAGATGCCAGGTGGAAAAGATGCCGCTGGACCTGGGGGCACACACCTGTGGTCACAGCAACTCTGGAAGCTGCAGCAGGGAGATTGAGAATCCGAGGCCAGCCTCACCAACTTAATGAGACCCTGTCTCAAAATAAAAAGCAAAAAGGGCTAGGGATGAAGCTCAGTGGTAAAGTTCTCTAGATTCAATCAGAGGTAAAAAAAAAAAAAAAGGAAAAAAAAAAGATGTTGACAAAATTTTGGAAAATGGAAAGCAAATGGCTAAGAGGTGGCTACAGACCATTGACTTAGGAGTCTATAGACTATTGAGACCCTAATGTCTATGGTGATAAGACCAGGGGATCCAATGGAGCAGACCTAAGTAAGTGATAACACTGGAGGCTCAGGAATTGGAGACACCAGATACCTCTGAAAGAGGGACAGAAGAGAGAAGCTGAAAGCAGGAGAGCTTGCAAGATTGTAAAGGGAGCAAGTAGATCTTGAGGTGGCTTCCCCAGTCTCCATGCAGCCTGCAGGATACTAGAGGTTCATTCTCTAGTAAAATTGGATGGGAGAAGCACTGGATCTGAGCATACAAGACAGCAGAGTGTGGGGTGAAACAGGAGCCAGAGAGAATCTGCTTGTTAAATAGGAGAGCTCCCATTCCCACCACACACTCAACTCCCAGAACACTGGCCAGCAGGTTTATTCATCAGTAGGCAAGAAGTTGGAAGAGCCCTCTCCAGGGAAATGAGCTGCCTCAAAAGAAGATATCTGTGTATTCTGACCATGAGGGGGCCCATGAAATGTCCAGGTCCATGTGCAATCTACCTACTCTTGGGTGTACCAGCCAGTAAGCCCTATCCATGCACATGGAGCTCCAAGTAACATCTGGGAACCCAATTTTCAGCATGAACAGCTAAAGATCTCCAAGTGTTTGAGAAATATATCTACTATGAAGGACAGAAACGAGAAGTGAACAAATAAGGGGAAAAAATGAAGAAGAACTTAGAAGTAACAAATACAAAACCACACATGGGTCAGAAGAGTGCTTCAGGAAAAAGATATAATGTGGTGTTATAACACAACACCACAAACTGGGTAAATCATTTTAAAAAAGTCTATTTTGGCTCATGATCTGGTTGCTTAAGGCCAAAATGTCATATCTATTGATGGCATTTTTTTCTGGCAGAGTCCTGAGATAGCACAGGACTTCACATGGGAAGAAACAGAGAACATGTGTGGGATTGCACACGTGTGTGTGTGTGTGTGTGTATGTATGTATGTATATGTGTTCTGCTCTCTCTTCCTCTTCATATAAAGCCACCAGGATTCAATCACAAGGGCTTTACCCTAATGACCTTATCTAATCTTATTTGTTAGAACTAAAGGATGGGCCACACACAAACTTCATGGATCAGCACAGCTGTTATTCAGGAATGGAGTCACACCTCTGATGGACCCACTTTCCTTGTGGAAACTGAGCCACTGGCCAAAAGGCAGTTTGTGCTTATATAGGTTATACTGAGAGGTAACTTAATTATTGACAGAGTGTGTCTAATGGAAGATCTGGGGTCAGCAGTCAGTGGACCAGATGGAGGGTCTAGGATCAGTGTTCAGTATTTATCTCTTTCCCTCCAGGGTCTCATTGCACTGTCACTGGGAAAGGACTTATTTTGGGAAAAAATTAATGCTTGGGCTTCTTCCCAGAGATTGCCAGTCTAGGCTTTAGTGGATATGCCCTCCCCAGGGTTTGTCTTGTCACTGGAAAAAGAATGTCTTGGGACAGTATCAGTGTTGTCAGTGTGCTGCCTTCTTCCTCACTCCCTCTACCTGAGCCACACTATTTTGGAGTTTGTCATTTTCCATATCCAACATTCCAAACTCTGACAGAGATACATGAACCAGAATGGCAAGGTCTCTAGCTACTTCTTGCTGAGAAGGGATAACATACAGGGGCCTTCCTTTCACAGTCCTTCAAGTGAACATGGGGGACATGCAGAGGGGGAGGTGTGGGGGAAGTTCTGAGGCCATCACAAACCATGTCAATTCTCTTTATGAAGCTCCAGAAGATCAGACAGTGGGTAGCGGGAGGAGAGACGTCTCCTGGCAGTTGTGGCTGAGCTGATGAATTTATTAAGAAACTGTAAAACTAGGGAGAACAAATATATTATACAATACGTGAAGATTAACTGGTTTGCTAGGTTAGGGAAACAATTGTAATATATAAAATGAAGACTAATTAGCTTACTAGTGATAGGAGAATAATGTAATGTGAAAGGTGAAGACTAATTTGTTAGTGCTAGTAAAGTGATTTTGGCATGTGACATAGCTGAGGACTCTGTTATTCTTAATTAAGGCCCACTCATATTTAAGGTGTTCTTCCCATGATTTCAGGGGTCCAATTCCTTTGGAGCATTGCAAGCATGATTAACCTTGGAACCATATTCTCCTCATGGTTTAATCATTTCCACCCTGCTTGACAAATTATATAAAACAAGAACAGGGATACAATTAACAGTATTGTTATAGCTAGGAACCCAGATGTGTGTGTGTAAAAGTACTTAAAATAGTTAAGGGAAGAAATTCCTTCAGCTAAACTGCCCCCAAATCTCTTCATCATTAAAAGTGGGTGTTTTTGCATTAACCATGGCCAGAACTTGGGATCGTAATTTTAGCACATCCAAAGATGCATTATGAAAAGGATCAAGTCCCTGATTAATATGTGCCTGAATATTTTCTTTTTCCTTCTATTAAGCACATATCACCAGGTTTCAGTAAAATTCTTTGAAATTGTTGAATAAAATGAGTTTTCTGTGTCTGCTGGTACAGTACCACTGCTGCAGTAGATGCAGAGGCAATTATCCCAGCCACGATAACAATACCAGCTATTAGCCATCAGATAAAAACATTTAGCACTTTTATAGGGAGCCATGTGACTACTGACCTTTTTGGGAATCATAGCAGTTTGTCCTAGACTCTGCCATATACTCTGATTGACACATTGTTTTAGCACACACTTCTCACATTTAGCATAATATATGTTTTGTGAGGCATTATATTGTACTTGAATAGGTCCAAACAGTAAACATAGGGATTTAATACACATGCTGTGAGACAGAACTCCTTATGAAAGGACATATTAAGATGGGTAACATTGTTAAACTTACTATATTGAAAATCAGCATTTCAGATTCGAAAACCTCTACCGTATTCCAGGTGGTCCTGGATACATTTAACCTTGTCTCTTACTAGTCTTCCCTGATGGGTTTTGTGGGACAACAGATGCCAGGGAGTCCAACTGAGTTTGTAAAGTCTTTACCGAATTGATGACCTGTTGAATATCTGCAATAACCTGTGCTGACTATTTTTATAGTGAATGGAGGTTCCTAATCCTGCTGCTCTTGTATTAATCCCAGTGGACGTTTTTAGCCCCATGAATAGGGGAATAATTTGGGGGCTTTCCTGTGTCTGGTGTGTGCTGTTATTGGAATGGTTAGGATTTGGTTGTGAGATAAAATGTCAGTTTGAGGAGTAAGAAGATTAAGGTAGAGAGGCCAGTCTAATTTTGGTAGGCAGGGATAAATATGAGCCCCACAAATGGAAAAAACTCAGAACTTGGGAAGCATCAGGATTGTGGAACTGACATAGGTGTAGGTCTTAAGTTCCATCAAAAGAACTCTTGTCTATGGCTGCATTTTGGTTATAACTTTTTGCTAGGTGTTCAAGATCAAGCTGGTCAAATTGACCTTGTTCCTAACTGCTGTTAAGAATCAGCTGAGTTTCCCCAGGGGTCACTCTTAGGGAACTTGAGAGCAGCTTCTTAGCTCTTTTAGTGCCATCTGCTAGGTAGGGTCTCCTTGATGAAGTGGCTTCCCTTGGAAGCATCAGGGGTGTCTCCCTTCTCCAGGGACCCTCCCCTTTGCAGCAGGTGCACTGATTGGCTTTCTGTTCTCCAGTGCACTGATTGGCTTTTCTGTTCTCCACTGATTGGCTTTCTGTTCTCCTGATGGGGAGATCATGTGGCCCAGAGTTGCAAAATTCCTTAGAGAAGTTCTCTCGTTCCCTGGGTTCAGGCTGACTCAGAGGGCAGGAGCCAAATATTAGTTTTCTTGGCCCTTTTGTTTTAGCCTTGGTCTTTCAGCCATGGTCTTAAACATCCAGCAAGCCAGTCTCACCAATCTTAAAGTAAGAGTACTGGGCTTTAACTTCAATATCCATAACCTTACAATCATTTATCTCTTCTATTAATTGGAGTCTATATTAGTACTAGAAGTTAGCCTTATATCTTGTCTATTCTGTAAAAGGTAATGGCTTATTACCTCAAATTAACCCAGATTGTGTGCTCTTGAAGCAGCACCTCTGCAAAACATTAACAGACAACAGTTACAAACTTCACAAGGAAAACATAAAATGAAATTAATAAGAGTAAAAACATATTTAGTTTGCGTAATAGCTATCTTGAATTTTATCTGAGTTATACATTGTATCCCTGTTTGAGGTCACAGTAATCTTTACAACAAACATCAGTCTTTTGAACACAACTTGAAATGGAGCTGAAGTCCAGTCTATTTTGGAGGCATTGTAACATGCAGTAAGGTGGGAGATCGAGCCTTATCTCAGGAGGTGCTCTTGGCAAACCTTAGGTAAAGTGTTCTAGTTCTGAAGCTAATCTTTGCCTTTTTCTTAAGTGCCATTTTACAAAGTTTGCATATATTGTTTCCTGAGACTATACGAATGTTAGTTAACACAATATAACATTACATTTAAAACATGTATCAAAGAAAGCTAAAGAGCTTTTAACTTTCCTTTTATGTGGGAAAGTGGCAAAATGCTTTCATGTTTCACAAAATTAACCTTTAAATAGTTCAGGCTCTGGTTATCTTTTAGAAATACATTTACAATTTTACCCCAGTGCAAAAAGTAACATAAGGTTCAGGTCCAGTTACAGAATATTAAATGATATAAATAAATCCCCAGTAAGATTTACTATTCTTATTAATCTAAAATTACCACTACAGACAACTTTAGTTTGGAGAACACCAACTTGATAAAAATGTTCTTTGAAACCTTTTGTTTTAAAAACTAGTACATCTGGAAGACATGAACATATTTAGTATGCTATAATGACATTTTTATATTAACTAAGTTTAGCTTTTAGAGGAAAATTTAGATTCTGTAATGTAGTGTAATACTTGAAAATAATGGTTGTTGCTGTGTAACCTGTGTTGCATAGATCTTAATTCCTTTAAGACCACTTGCTTCAAAGAATAAAACTTAATACATATTAAGAGTAAATTAGTGTTTTGAGAAATTCTTGTCAGTTTAACATATAGATTAAAACCTTGGTTTTATATCAGTACATTAGTATTTGACCTTAGGGAAAAACCTTAAATAGCTTTAACTGATTGTTTTATTAACAGTATTGTTATAGCTAGGAACCCAGGTATGTGTGTGTAAAAGTACTTAACAGGGTTAAAGGAAGAAACTCCTTAAGCTAAACTGCCCCAAATCTCTTCATTATTAAAAGTGGGTGTTTTTTGCATTAACCATGGCCAACCCATACCTCCAACTTAGTTACACATAAGCTTGATGAAATTTGCCCTTTACTTACACAAACCTTCTTATCACTTACTTAGACCTTCATGTTGTTTATTTCATCACACAAAGACTTTCTTACCCAGAAACACTTTCTTTTTCCTTCTACTAAATATATTTCCATATCTAGAACCTTCTAATTTATCTTTCATATCTGTTGACCCTTCTTTTTGCTTACAATATGAAACAACCCTTATGAAATTTCTGAATTTATATTATTCAGAAGAAATACTATGTCATTTACAGCACTCTAATTGAAACAACAGTTGAAACTTTTAGACCTCTTGTACATAGAATCACATCTCTTTGCTTACAAATCATGAAAACACAATGTTCACATTTATCACCCCATGGAATTAAAGAAGTTAAGAATATTTGATGTTATATTTAATAGTTAACATTTTAACTTTGCAAATTAGTTAGATGCTTCTAACACACATTTATGAAGATTAATCCCATATATGTCAAATCTAATTATTGATTATAAAATCAAGGTATCAGACAGGTGTGTTGAACAACATTCACCTCTTCCTTGTTGAAGAAAAATCCTAAAAATAATGGATTTACACATTTACATACTCATTTGTATACCTAATATCAACTGAACCTTTTAAACCACAGGAACCAAAGGTATTTGTATCCATTTGTTAAATTTTAACTTGTGAGCTCATTCATCTATATGACAGTTTTGATACACAAATACACACACATAGATGGGACAAACATGGAACAAACAAGCAAAGGCCTTATAGCTTTGTAAAACCTATTAGATTGAAAGCTAACCCTTGCAAATTGGCTCTGAACAAAGCAGAGTGTAAAAAAAAACCTTATAAGTTGGATAAAATATTTGATTTAAAAAAACGCATTAACCTCACATGTAGGATCAAAATCATGAGGTCAAAAAAATATAGAATTTTAAAAAAAGTTCTTGTTGGGGAGGATTGATATCACCATTAATTATTTTAGTAAAGTAGCATGAGAGAGTGAGAAAGAGAGAGGAGAGAGGAAGAGAGAGAGAGGAGCCCTAAAATCCTTTTTTTCTGTGCAGCCAGAGAGAAGTTAAAGGGATACTTTTTGTTCTTCAGGCCGAATCAGTCTCTACTTAGTTTGCTGTTTACATTCCCATACAAGCTTCGGCACAGTCTTGCCAGGGAAATTGCTGCCTAGGGCTTTTTAATTTTGGTGTTTTTTTTGGGGGGGGGGTGTACCAGGGATTAAACCCAGGGACACTCCCTAGCCCTATTTTGTATTTTATTAGAGACAGGGTTTCACTGAGTTGCTTAGTGCCTCACTAAATTGCTGAGGCTGGCTTAACCCCTTTTTTCTCCAGTTGGTAATCAGGCAGGTTGGATGTAGAAAATTATGAAACATTATCTCCCATTACTTTTGAGGATGAGGCTGCTGGGTATTTTTCCTCAGTGGCAAACAGGTTAAATATTTGCTCCGTAGGTAAGTTGAGGGTAGGGGCTTGAAATAAGGCTCCACTTACATGACTTTGGGTAGGATACTAATGAACCTTTTGATAATTATTTTAAATTAAGGGAGGACACTTACCAGCTAGTTATGCTCTTAAAATCTCTTCAGAAGGGGAATATTTGCCTGCTGCTTAGCCGTTCACCATCCCTATAACTTGGGGCTCCTCTAATGTATTTTCTGAGGTGACAGGCAGTGGAATTTGGGTCTTCTTGTTCCAACAACTCAGTGTATGAGACTTAGGAAGCTAGCTCCACTGAGGGGAGGGGTATTTTTCCCTGGGGACAGTCCACCTTCCAGTGTCCCCATTGCCTACAGTTAGGTCAGGGCTTGGTGGGGGGCCTTGGGTTTGGGCAGACTTTTGCCCAATGTCCAGTTCACCCACATTGGAAACAGGGCCCAGGAGATGTATTAGAGGGTCTGGTGGGGCCATGAGCAGCAGTGGCCTTTCTAGTACTGTGGATGGCTGAGGCTAGGAGCTGATGTTTAGTTTTAAGATTCTTTTCTTTCTCTTGTTTGGCCTTGTCTTCCCTGTTGTTAAAGGTTTGGAAGGCAGTATCTAGACGTTGCTGCTGGGAAGCTCTGGCACCCTTCTCTAACTGCTTAAGCTTCTTATGGGCATCAGTGCAGACCTGCTGATAAATTGACAGGTAGAAAGAGAGTATCAGCAGGAATATGAAGGTCTAGGTGGTGTATTTGGTAATTGAGTGAAGAAAAAAAGAAAGCTTGGAGGTAGGGAGCCTCAAACAACTTTGACATTCCGTAAATTTTGCCAATCTATATATAATAGGTAATTTTTTTTTTATGAATTTCTTTTTTTTTTATTGTTGGTCGTTCAAAACATTACATAGTTCTTAATACATCATATTTCACAGTTTGATTCAAGTGGGTTATGAACTCCCAATTTTACCCCGTATAAAGATTGCTGTATCACATCAGTTACCCTTCCATTGATTGACATATTGCCTTTCTAGTGTCTGATGTATTCTGCTGTCTGTCTTATTCTCTACTATCCCCCCTCTCCTCCCCTCCCCTCCCCTCCCCTCCCCTTTTCTCTCTCTACCCCTTCTACTGTAAATCATTTCTTCCATTTGTATTATCTTGTCTTACCCCTCCTTTCCTTTTATATGTCATTTTGTATAACCCTGAGGATCGCCTTCCATTTCCATGCGATTTCCCTTCTCACTTCCTTTCCCTCCCACCTCTCACCCCTGTTAATGTAAATCTTCTTCTCAAGCTCTTCGTCCCTACCCTGTCCTTGTTTCCTCCCCTTATATCAAAGGAGTCATTTGGTATTTGTTTTTTAAAGATTGACTAGCTTCACTTAGCATAATCTGCTCTAATGCCATCCATTTCCCTCCAAATTCTATGATTTTGTCATTTTTTAATGCAGAGTAATACTCCATTGTGTATAAATGCCACATTTTTTTTTATCCATTCATCTATTGAAGGGCATCTAGGCTGATTCCACAATCTTGCTATCGTGAATTGTGCTACTATGAACATCGATGTAGCAGTGTCCCTGTAGCATGCTCTTGTTAGGTCTTTAGGGAATAGACCGAGAAGGGGAATAGCTGGGTCAAATGGTGGTTCCATTCCCAGCTTTCCAAGAAATCTCCATACTGCTTTCCAAATTGGCTGCACCAATTTGCAGTCCCACCAGCAATGAACAAGAGTGCCCTTTTCCCCGCATCCTCTCCAGCACTTATTGTTGTTTGACTTCCTAATGGCTGCCAATCTTACTGGAGTGAGATGGTATCTTAGGGTAGTTTTGATTTGCATTTCTCTGACTGCTAGCGATGATGAGCATTTTTTTAATGTACTTATTGATTGATTGTATGTCCTCCTCTGAGAAGTGTCTGTTCAGGTCCTTTGCCCATTTATTGATTGGGTTATTTGTTATCTTATTGTCTAATTTTTTGAGTTCTTTATATATTCTGGTTATTAGGGCTCTATCTGAAGTGTGTGGAGCAAAGATTTGTTCCCAGGATGTAGGCTCCCTGTTTATCTCTCTTATTGTTTCTTTTGCTGAGAAAAAACTTTTTAGTTTGAGTAAGTCCCATTTGTTGATTCTAGTTGTTAACTCTTGTGCTATGGGTGTCCTATTGAGGAATTTGGAGCCTGATCCCACAGTATGTAGATCATAACCAACTTTTTCTTCTATCAGATGCCGTGTCTCTGATTTAATATCAAGCTCCTTGATCCATTTTGAGTTAACTTTTGTGCATGGCGAGAGATAGGGATTCAGATTCATTTTGATGCAAATGGATTTCCAGTTTTCCCAGCACCATTTGTTGAAGATGCTATCCTTCCTCCATTGCATGTTTTTAGCCCCTTTATCAAATATAAGATAGTTGTAGTTTTGTGGATTGGTTACTGTGTCCTCTATTCTGTACCATTGGTCCACCCGCCTGTTTTGGTACCAGTACCATGCTGTTTTTGTTACTATTGCTCTGTAGTATAGTTTGAAGTCTGGAATCGCTATACCGCCTGATTCACACTTCCTGCTTAGTATTGTTTTTGCTATTCTGGGTCTTTTATTATTCCATATGAATTTCATGATTCTTTTATCTATTTCTACAAGAAGTGCTGTTGGGATTTTGATTGGCATTGCATTGAACTTATAGAGAACTTTTGGTAATATCGCCATTTTGATGATGTTAGTTCTGCCTATCCATGAGCAGGGTATATTTTTCCATCTTCTAAGGTCTTCTTCTATATCTTTCTTTAGGGATCTGTAATTTTCATTGTATAAATCTTTCACCTCTTTTGTTAGGTTGATTCCCAAGTATTTTATTTTTGGGGGGGATATTGTGAATGGAGTAGTTGTCCTCATTTCCGTTTCAGAGTGTTTGTTGCTGATATACAGGAATGCCTTTGATTTATGCGTGTTGATCTTATATCCTGCCACTTTGCTGAATTCATTTATTAGCTCTAATAGCTTCTTTGTGGACCCTTTTGAGTCTGCTAGGTATAGAATCATATCATCTGCAAATAGTGATAATTTAAGTTCTTCTTTTCCTATTTTTATGCCTTTAATTTCTTTCGTCTGTCTAATTGCTCTGGCCAGTGTTTCGAGGACTATGTTGAACAGAAGTGGTGAGAGAGGGCATCCCTGTCTTGTACCAGATCTTAGAGGGAATGCCTTCAATTTTTCTCCATTCAGAATGATGCTGGCCTGTGGCTTATCATAGATTGCTTTTACAATGTTGAGGTATGATCCAGTTATCCCTAATTTTTCTAGAGTTTTGAACATAAAGGGATGCTGTACTTTGTCGAATGCTTTTTCTGCATCTATCGAGACGATCATATGGTTCTTATTTTTTAGTCTATTGATGTGGTGAATAACATTTATTGATTTCCGTATATTGAACCAGCCTTGCATCCCAGGGATGAATCCTACTTGATCATGGTGTATAATTTTTTTGATATGTATTTGAATCCGATTCGCCAGAATTTTATTGAGGATTTTTGCATCAAGGTTCATTAGAGATATTGGTCTGTAGTTTTCTTTCTTTGAAGTGTCTTTGTCTGGTTTCGGAATCAGGGTGATGTTGGCCTCGTAGAATGAATTTGGAAGTTCTCCCTCTTTTTCTATTTCCTGAAATAGCTTGAAAAGTATTGGTGTTAGTTCCTCTTTAAAGGTTTTGTAAAACTCTGCTGTATACCCATCCGATCCTGGGCTTTTCTTAGTTGGTAATCTTTTGATGATTTCTTCTATTTCTTCTATTGTTATTGGTCTGTTTAGGTTGTCTATATCCTCCTGACTCAATCTGGGCAGATCATAAGACTTAAGGAATTTATCGATGCCTTCACTATCTTCTATTTTATTGGAGTATAAGGATTCAAAATAATTTCTGATTATCTTCTGTATTTCTGAAGTGTCTGTTGTGATATTGCCTTTTTCATCCCGTATGCTAGTAATTTGGGTTCTCTCTCTTCTTCTCTTCGTTAGCATGGCTAAGGGTCTGTCGATTTTATTTATTTTTTCAAAGAACCAACTTTTAGTTTTGTCAATTTTTTCAATTGTTTCTTTTGTTTCAATTTCATTAATTTCAGCTCTGATTTTAATTATTTCTTGCCTTCTACTTCTTTTGCTGTTGTTTTGCTCTTCTTTTTCTAGGCTTTTGAGATGAAGTATGAGATCATCTATTTGTTGGTTTTTTCTTTTTTTGAGGAATGAACTCCAAGCAATGAATTTTCCTCTTAGAACTGCTTTCAGTGTGTCCCATAGATTCCGATATGTTGTGTCTGTGTTTTCATTTAACTCTAGGAAGTTTTTAATTTCCTCCTTGATGTCTTCTAAAACCCATTGATCATTCAGCAACCTATTGTTCATTCTCCAAGTGATGCTTGATTTTTCCTTCCTTCTTTTATCATTGATTTTCAGTTTCATTCCATTATGATCAGATAAGATGCATGGTATTATCTCTACCCCTTTATATTGTCTAAGAGTTGCCCTGTGACATAATATATGGTCTATTTTTGAGAAGGTTCCATGTGCTGCTGAGAAAAAAGTGTAACTACTTGATGTTGGGTGGTATAGTCTATATATGTCAATTAAGTCTAGGTTGTTAATTGTGTTGTTGAGTTCTATAGTTTCCTTATTTAACTTTTGTTTGGTAGATCTGTCGAGTGGTGAGAGAGGTGAGTTGAAGTCTCCCATGATTATTGTATGGTGGTCTATTAGACTCTTGAACTTGAGAAGAGTTTGCTTGATGAACACAGCTGCACCATTATTTGGGGCATATATATTTATGATTGTTATGTCTTGTTGGTGTATGGGTCCCTTGAGCAGTATGAAGTGTCCTTCTTTATCCCTTTTGATTAACTTTGGCTTGGAATCTATTTTATTAGATATGAGTATGGACACTCCTGCTTGTTTCCTCAGTCCATATGAGTGGTATGATTTTTCCCAACCTTTCACCTTCAGTCTATGAATATCTTTTCCTATCAGATGCATCTCCTGTAAGCAGCATATTGTTGGGTCTTGTTTTGTGATCCATTCTACTAGCCTGTGTCTCTTAATTGGTGAGTTTAAGCCATTAACATTTAGGGTTATTATTGAGATATGGTTTGTTCTTCTAGCCATATTTGTTTACTAATGTTACTAAACCTGATTTGTTATCCTCTTTGACTACTTTCCCCCCTTTACTGTCCTACCTCCCATAGTTGGTTTTCAATGTTATTTTCCATTTCCTCTTCCTGTAATGTTTTGCCAAGGATTTTTTGAAGAGATGGTTTTCTAGCTGCGAATTCTTTTAATTTTTGTTTATTGTGGAAGGTTTTAATTTCATCTTCTATCCTGAAGCTTAATTTCGCCGGATACACGATTCTTGGTTGGAACCCATTTTCTTTCAGTGTTTGAAATATGTTATTCCAGGATCTTCTAGCTTTCAGAGTCTGTGTTGAGAGATCAGCTGTTATCCTGATTGGTTTACCCCTAAATGTAATCTGCTTTCTTTCTCTTGCAGCTTTTAAAATTTTCTCCTTATTCTGTATGTTGGACATCTTCATTATAATGTGTCTAGGTGTGGATCTCTCATGATTTTGCACATTCGACGTCCTGTAGGCTTCTAGGATTTGGGATTCTGTCTCATTCTTCAAGTCTGGGAAGTTTTCTTGTATTATTTCACTGAATAGACTTTTTATTCCTTTGGTTTGGAGCTCTGTGCCTTCCTGTATCCCAATGACTCTTAAATTTGGTCTTTTGATATTGTCCCATAACTCTTGGATGTTCTGCTCATGTTTTCTTAGCAGACTTGCTGAGCTGTCTATGTTCTTTTCCAGTTGAAATACTTTGTCTTCATTGTCTGATGTTCTCTCTTCTAAGTGATCTACTCTGCTGGTAGTATTCTCAATTGAGTTTTTAAGTTGGTTTATTGTTTCCTGCATTTCTAGGATTTCTATTTGTTTGTTTTTTATTACCTCTATCTCCCTGTGAAATTGATCTTTTACTTCCTGGATTTGTTTGTCAATGTGATCTTTCATTATCTGATTTTGCTGTCTCATGTCTTCCTTGAGACTCCAGATCATCTGAAGCATGTATATCCTGACCTCTCTATCTGACATTACATCTGTTGCACCTATTACCTCTTCTAAAGTTGAGTTGACCTGCATTGCCTGTGATCCTTTCTTTCCTTGTCTTTTCATACTGCTGGCGTTTCTTTCTGCTTGGTGAAACTGTTGTGTTTTGAAATTTTCTCTCTATTTATTTATATTGCTCTTGTATAGTTGAAAAATCACCCTTGCAGGGCAGGTAGTGGCTGTGATCCTCCTCCAATTGGTGTGATCCGTCTACCACGCTGGCAGGCCCTAGGTCTGCTCTGCTGGTCGGTCAAAGGTCCGCCTACCCAGCAGGCACGAGGGGCACCTCTGTCACTCCGCAGGTTGCTGGGCCTAACCTCCCGATGGGTCGAAGGTTCGCCTAGCTTGCAGGCACTGGGGGAGGGGTCGGTTCCGCCCCTCAGCAAGCCACCGGCCCTGTCCTACTTGTGGGTCCTGTCTGCGTTCCGTGCAGACACGTGTAGCTGTTCTGTCACTCGGCAGGTTGCTGGACCTGACCCGCCCGTGGGTTGCAGGTTTGCCTAGCTTGCAGGCACTGGGGAGGAGAGATATTAGAAGGGGAGGGAAGAAGTCACTAAAGAGAATGAGTGTAGGCAGGTAGAGTTCAAGGAAGGGGAATAGGAAAATTGAAAAGAAGTGAGAAGACAAAAGAAAAAAAAAGTGAAAAGAAAGAAAGAAGAAACAAAAAAAATAAAAATTTATTTATTTATTTATTTTAATATTTAATTTTTTTAAAATTTGGCGGACACAACATCTTTGTTGGTATGTGGTGCTGAGGATCGAACCCGGGCCGCACGCATGCCAGGCGAGCGCGCTACCGCTTGAGCCACATCCCCAGCCCCAAAAAAATAAAAATTTAAAACCAAAAAAAAAGAAAAAATTTTATAATGATAGTAAAAAAATGGAAATTAAAGTTTAAAAAATAATAGTAATACTAATAAGATAAAAAGAATTTAAAAAAATTGAAACCATTAATAAGAACGTTAAAGAACAACAACTACATCAACAACAAAAAGTGAAAATAAAATAAAAAATAAAAAAATACTAATAATAATCATTAAAAAAAAATAATAATAATAATAATACATGCAGTCATATAGCTCGATTAACTTCTCTTCCAGTTGGTGGAGCTGTGCCCACTGGGCCAGGCTTCTCTTCTTGATAGGTGGGAACCAATCACTGTGCCTCAGCTCTTCTTCCCAGACTGTGCGGGTCTCCAATCCTAAGTGCCTAGGGCCTTCTCTTGTGGTTCCTCAAGCCAGGCCCCGCTCACCTGTGACACTCACCACAATACTGACTACACGCCAGGTCTGCTGCTCCTGGGAGCCCTGTTTTCATGGGTGCCTGGGCACACCCTTTCTGTTTGCCTCCCTCAGACCCTAAGTTTGTAGGGCTTGGGGCTGAGGGCGCCCAGCGAATTTGTTTGCCCTCAGGTAGCAGCAACTCCCCTGATAGCTGGTGCAAGGGACCTGTTGTCAGCACTGGTGATAGCTATAGCTGGGAGTTCTGCGCCGTTAGTCCTGCGTCACTCCTGATTCCCTGGGTCTGGCTGTGGTGCTCAGTTGGCTTTTACCTCTTTGAGTTCAGGTGGGCCGACTAGTTATTTCAGTGGGATCATTAGTGCTGAGTCACATAAAGCAGGCGAACCGGAGCTAGAATGCAGCCAATTCGGGCTCGGTGCATTCTGAGAAGGCTAGACTGTTCGCCCGGGGTCCACTTCAGCTCAACCGTGCCTAGTGGTCCTGAGCGAACAGTATTTTGACAGTTTACTTCTCCCTATGCCCGCGCAGCTGAAGGGGTTAGAGACTTGATCTCTCCGCGTCCGCCGCCATGTTGGATCATTTAGATTTTAAATTGTCACTCATCTTATCAGCTGTTCCATTTCACTCCGCAGCTCACTCTCGCGGTTAAGAGTCTGTTCTAAGGTGCTCCGCGGAAAGCGGTGTCGGCAGCGGCGGTGGCTGCAGTGGCGGCGGCGGCAGCGGCCAAGCTGTGGCCTTCGGGACCCCCGTGGAGGGGGTGCGGGCTGGGGGAGGGGAGGCAGCGCCTCGGGGCCCGCGCGGGCCCGGGTACTGGGCACGCGAGAGAGCGGGTGGGGTGGGGGAAAGAGATTGAGATCTAGATTTAGGGAGTGAGCGTGGGAGGAGAGATGGCGGGGGAGAAGCGAAGCGGAGAGGCGGAGAGGGGAATGAGAAGGGGCCCAGGGAGCCGGGCAGCTCAGGGGCTGCAGCCTTACTGCTCGCGCTGAAGTCGTGGCGGATTCACTCCATCTAGGCCCTTTTCTTGACACGGTGCTGAATCCTTGTCGACAGATCTCCTTTAATGGTCTTTACTACTTCTTTTAAGAAGCAGCAACATACGCTGCGGTGGCGGTGGCGCGGAGCACAGAGCGGCTCACTCACTCCCCGCCGCCATCTTCCGATGTTATATGGTATAATAGGTAATTTAAAAAAAAAAATTTATTAGTTATTGATGGACCTTTATTTATTTATTTGCTGATATGTAGTGCTGAGGATCGAACCCAGGACCTCACTCAACCACACTCAGCCCCAATATAATAGGTTATTTTTAAATTTTGGAGAATTTCTTGATCCAAGGTCCCATACTTGGGCCATTGGTGCAGATTATCTAATTTATATTATGGCCAAATTTGAGTGCTGAGCTTAATGAAGCATTTGATTTTGAGGTCAATTTGAGAGTAAAGGATCTTGAAATTACTAATGAGATAACCCAAAGGGGAGTTCCATGGAAATGGCTGACTGATTCCCAAGTTGGGGAGGCATGACCAGGATGTCAGATTGAAATTCAAGCATCTCCTGGATTCTTTCTGACACCAAGCTGGACGGTCCTACCAGAAAATGGGGGAATGTCTTCACCCCAGTTTCAATGGTGGGGGGACCCCCAGGGTCTCAGCAGGCCAAAAGGTGGGGTCTCGGGCAGGGTACCTATCTGCTGGAGACCAGACAGGGTCTTACCACTCTGGAGAATTAGAAACCGGTGTTGGCTACAGGAACAAAATGGCAAAGAAGTCTCTGATCCGTGAGGTTTTCTGGGTGTATAAGGGAAGGGAAGATTGGGGGGGGAAGGAAGTGGAAACGGGACACCTTCAATGCCAGTAAAGGACTTGGTATGGATCCTGCATTGTCCACATGGCATCAAACCTTAAGAATCTAGCAGGAGGTTGATATTTGGTACCCCTAAAGGCAGTTGGGGCCAGATTTGAGATAAGAGGCCTCCGTGCAACACCAGGGAGTGGCCCTAGCCAGTTGCCTTTGGTTGCCTTAAGTCCTCCTCTGTCCTTTGCACCAAATTTCTTCCACACAAAAAGCTGGCAGTTGCTCAGCTAAGGTAGACTGCAGAGGGCTTGAAGGGCCTATGTTCTACAAGGTAAAGGGGCACCATCAGAAGGGGACTCAGCTATAGCTCATAGGAGCAGAAGTGTCGGATGCTCCACAGTCACTTTCCAGGCCTCATCAGTCATTAACTGACTGTGGAGAGGGAATGGGTTTACAGGGAAGGACAAAATAGTACCTTTCTTTCATTTTCCAGACAGGGAACCAAATGTTAGCACTAAAGGACTGGGCCACACACAAACTTCATGGATCAGCACAGCTGTTATTCAGGAATGGAGTCACACCTCTGATGGACCCACTTTCCTTGTGGAAACTGAGCCACTAGCCAAAGGGCAGTTTGTGCTTATATAGGTTATACTGAGAGGTAACTTAATTATTGACAGAGCATGTCTAATGGAAGATCTGGGGTCAGCAGTCAGTGGACCAAATGGAGGGTCTAGGTTCAATGTTCAATATTTATCTCTTTCCCTCCAGGGTCTCATTGCACTGTCACTAGGAAAGGACTTATTTTGGGAAAAAATTAATGCTTGGGCTTCTTCCCAGAGACTGCCAGTCTAGGCTTTAGTGGATATGCCCTCCCCAGGGCTTGTCTTGTCACTGGGAAAAAATGTCTTAGGACAGTATCATTGTTGTCAGTGTGCTGCCTTCTTCCTCACTCCCTCTACCTGAGCCACACTATTTTGGAGTTTGTCATTTTCCATATCAAACATTATTACTCCCAAAGGCCCTGCCTCTAAACACCAGAGTTGAATTAAATTTCACCCCTTTATATCTTACAATGGGGATTAAATTTCAATGCATGAAGCCTTGGGGGACACACTCAAACCACATACAAACCATAGCAAATGTCCTCAGAAAAGGGATACTGTTGTATCATTAAACATGAACAAGAAGCTATGAAAAAAGAACAAGAATGATTATTAAAATATAAAAGCCAAAGTAAAAAAAAGAAAAAAGAAATAAAATCAATATTTGGGCTAGATAATGAAGATTTTTTAAAAAGTCTCCCAGAAAGTAGCAGGAAAAAAAAGCAGAGATAGAAGAAAATAAAATTAGGAAACTGAGCCAGAACATCTAATCGCCCACTCGTAGGAATTCAGAAAGAGAGCACAGAGGAAGTGGAGAGAAGGAAACTACCCAGGAGTTAAGTTCAAGAACAGAGAGTGCATACCACAGCCTCCCAAGGACATTTGTTATGAAATGTCAGTACCCTAAGCTATGTTAAGAAACACAAGTACTTAGAATCTTCAGAGATGGGGAGCAGGTCACTTTAAAGGGATCAAGGGTCAAAATGGCATAAGAATCTTTAACAACCACAGTAGAAAATAAAAGAAAATGCCTTCCAAATTCTGAAGGAAAGAACTTGCAGCCTAGAATTCCTTATCCTGCCAAACTATCAAGCAAGCCTAAGTGTCAAAGAAGGGTATTTCCAGACAGTGGGGTCTTCATGAATGATCTTCCCTTGCAGCCTTTTCAGGAAGCTGCTAGAGGAAATGTGACACTATAGTGAGGTAGTCACTAAGAAAGGAGAAATGTAGGGATCAGGAAATCAGGGTCAAGCTGGGAGGTAGAAGGGATCCTAGGAGGAGGGTACAGCTGCACAGTGGATTTCTAGCACAACCCGGCTATGCAGAGCAGGAGTGGGGAGGGGGCCGAGGGTAGGGGAGAGTCTTAGAAATATCTCCAAGAGCAGAGCAAAGCTGGTATGGAATACTTGAATATTTGGGGAGGATGTTTGTATCTATGTGAGTTTGGTAAAAAAAAAAAAATAGTACTCAACACCTAGAAAACGTGTAGATAAACAATGAGACAGTAGCCCTGGGAGGAGAGTGCTGGAAAGGGGGTGCAGGCAGACGCACCCCCTCTGGCTCAGGTGCATGATATCAGACACCAGGACCACATGAACCAACATGGACGGCAGCGGCTGTGGTGGAAATACGATGTGAGGATGGAGAGGAGGTTGTGTGAGGCTAGGATTGGAATGAGAGACCAAACCCTCATCTTCAGATCACGTTCACAGCCGAGCAGCCATGAGATAGCTGTCTCATGATGTCATCCAGCATGGGGACATGCTGGCGTTCGCGTGCCTGCTGCATCAGCCATGGAGGCGTCCCAGAGGCTCCACATCCACAGAAGGTACCGAGTCAGTAGCTGATGCTTGGGAATGAGTGAGATCACCCAGGGAATGAGGTAATGGAGAGAGGGTTGGGAACAGGCGTTCCACCTTTTAAAGGCTATTAAGAGGAGAGTCAGCAATGGCGACAGAGGCAGGCGGACAACCAGGGAAAGACACTAAGGACCTCCTGGGAAAGAAAGTATCTAAAGAAGAGAGCACCCAGCTTATGCCAGTCCACACTCTTATCTGAAAGTCTAAGGTTCAGACAGGTAAGGAATTAAAATAATTCTGAGTCTCAAAAAGTTAGCAGAGTGCAGACGCCCCCAGAGATCTGGAGCAGCCCTCCCCTGCAGTGATATCAGCATTTCCACAGTGAGACATCCGAGGGTTCACACTTAATGTCATCAAGAAGAACTAGCTAGCTTCCTGTTCATCCACTCAGATTGTACCAATGAGAATAATGAGTTACAAAATTTTTCTTTGCAGAGTTTCTGGATGTCAGAATTGTGGCTCAAGGAGTGTAGCCCTGCATTTGTGCTCATCACGGCTGTGGTTTTTATTTGTTCTTTATGCTGTTTGCCTGACCAACTCTTGGCATTCTGGATCTGGCTTTTTGTTTACAAAACAAATAAGTGGAGTGTAAGTTATCTCTATGGTGTTACAGACACAGAGAGAGAAGACAGGAAGGCTCTGTCTGCACACTGTCACAGCAGTTCCCTCTGGGGGATACGGCGGAATGGGTAGGGCTTTCACTTCTTATAGACTTTTTAAAAAATGTTGGAATTGTGGATGATTTTAAACTTTTTGGTGTTTTTACTTATTTTCTAAATGGAAAATATGTTTTGTTTTTTCTTTTTAAGAAACCTCTTTTGTTTAGAAAAGTTTATGAATAAACCTGGCAAGGATAGATTTCTATAAACCATAAAAGATTAACACTTAAGAATTTGTGGCATTTGCAAACACAAAAGGCTTGATTTTCAAGAGAGGCCTCCTTAGTTTTTAGGGCATGCATTTACTGTACTTGCATGTTTAACCAGAATGGAGAAAAAGGTGCATGTTTCTCTGGTGGTTCTGTCTATGAGACAGAGACTATACCAGTTAGTAAATCACCAATCAAATGTTCTCAACTTCTGGACATAATAAAAATAGCCAGTCACCAGTGCTCCCTCAAAGTGTGAGAGAATAAGGACATTCTCTAGCCTCTGGCCCCGTAGGAGCAAGAACAGGATCAGCCTGGCAGGCAGAAGGGAGGATAGTGAGCTGGGAACCTGGGAGCCTTAGCCTTGGGGCACAGGCACAAGGGGCCCAGACAGTCACCACCTGTGAAGAGGGATATGTTTGGACACTGACAGATGAGAAGAAATGTGGATGAGTTGTGTTTGTCTTGCTTAATTAATACTAATTAAATCAATCTATTTACACACACACACAGGAGACTGAACCAGAGGCACTTTACCACTGAGCTACATCCCCTTCCTTTTTTATTTTTAATTTTTAAATAGGGTCTCACAAAGTTGCTGAGAGCTTCACTAATTTGTTGAGGTTGGCCAGGAACTTGTGATCCTCCTTCCTTAACCTCCCATATCCCTGGGATTACAGGTATGTAGAACTGTGCCCAACAATACTAATTAAATCCTGATTAAAGTTGTCTGTTGACTTAGAAAAGTAAATCCTGAATACTCTTATCTTCATGGGCTTTTCCTCCCAGTCCTGAAGCTCTGCTGAGATGCATCAGCTGAGGGATCCTTGTCCCCAGTTTCTACAGTGTTGAAGCGTGTGTGTTGGCTATGGTTGGTTTTGTTGTTTGCAGCATGGAAATATAATTCCAACAACCACCTGCTTGACATCCATCTTGCTTCTTTCCTGGGAGTTTCTTCAGATTCTTATTCCTGCCTCACCAGAAGGCCACTTCTGCAGCCTCTCTCCTTCTTGGGCTGACCACAGTGGTTGAACAGAAGCCTCTGAATGGGATCAGGGCACAGCTTTTCCAACTCCCACTTGTCTTTCTGGTTTCCATGCCTTTCCACACATTTGCCTTCACCTCATCCCCTGCCCAGTGGGCCAGCCACCCACTGCCCTGAGGCCTGTCTAGTTAGAGTGGGTGGACACTGCATGCCCTGATGTTTCCATGAAGGACCTGAACTTTGCTGGGTAAAGTGTGAACGTTGCCAGCGCCTGTGCTTATTCTTCTCCCAGGACTTGCTTTCCTGGCCCGCTCCCCCCAGATCATGCCCAGCACAGCTGATTCTGGAACACCACAAACAGGAGTCTCACCTTCAGGATGATCGAGTTACCCCACTAAGCCTTCTCGTGCCTCTTCCACTGTGTTTGGAATAGAAAGAAACCCAGCTGTCTCTAAGGATAAAAATGAAAACAAACATAAAAATAAACTACTCTTTCACTGCCAAGAGTGGGGGAGATTGGCCATTTTTTAATATTAGAAATTTAAAACAGATGGTGAGCTAATTTATATTTTCATCTTGACATTTACCTACTCAGTGGGAGTGCAATTAAGCCATATTTTAAGCTCATCATAGCCTTTATCTGGAAATGTTACCACGGTATCTGTCAATTATGCTGGCCACCGATCAGCAGAGTCTAAGGACCCAGGAATTTCACTCTCCCCTAGACCACCCTAATCCAGGGTCTCTTAGGAAGGAACCTCTGCACGAAAACCTGCAGCTCCTGCGTCCCTGCCTCCCACCCTGCGCCTCTCAGGCCATTTCCCACAGAGCTGGAAGGGGTCTTCCTTCCACGCATCCATCCCTGCTTGATGTCAGCCTCTCCCTGACTGCACGTGACCCTCGGGACAAAGTCACGGCTCTAGGGTTAACAGTTTGCCGAGTCCCTTCAGGACCTGGCCTGCTGGCTGTTCCCTGCCTCTGTCCTGGCCTGGCCTTGCTGTGTGCTTGCCCAAGTCACACTGAGCCATGCTTCACCGCAATGTGTGCCTCTCACCCAGCATTGGCACCTGCTGCCCACTCTGCCTGGAGACCGCTGGCCTGCACCTGGCCTAAGCCCCCCTCTCACTTCCGCTTCGGGATTCAGCTGCACTCCAGCCATATGCTTTGGCCTTGCTGTGGTAAAACATGACCAGACAGCTTTCTTGAGAACACACAGAGTGTGACGGCCGCCCTGTGGTTCTCACGGGGCCTGCAGTTCTCAAGGTTCTTTTGTTTTGTTTTTGGTACTGAGATTGAACCTGGGACACTTAACCCTCAGCCTTTTTTATATTTTATTTAGAGACAGGGTCTTGCTGAGTTCTGAGGCTGGCTTTGAACTCATGATCCTCCTGCCTCGGCCTCCTGAGCTGCTGGGATTACAGGCGTGCGCTACTGCATCCAGCCAGCTTTCAGTTTTATGGAACATATTCTATCGAACATGGTTTCCGACGTTGTTGGTAAAAACACAAATTAAAATGCTGCGCCAGCCTTCCTCCTGCCTAAATTGCAGGAAAAAAAAAAATCTAACCACGGTGATGATTCTTTTCCTGGATGATGGAATTTTCCACTGATGTGTCACTGACTCTGGCCATATCCACATGTCTTGTTCCACCCTGTCACTCCACTCCTGAAACAGCAGTCTCCTAAACTTGCATGTGCTCCATTTCCATTTTATTTGCCCTGTGATTGAACAAATTATAACCTCTGAACTGCCTCTTGGACACTACTGAGTTGTGATCTCAATTTTAGAGGAGGTGTTGGCAGCAGCATAGGATATGAAGGTATTATGAGATCCACGTAAGATTTCATGGTGTTTTCAGTTCCAAGGTCTTCCTGATTTGGAAAATACTAGAGGAAAGAGAATTAATCCTTCGTTCTCAAGAATAGTAGCCTCGAAGAAGGATGAGTTCCAGGGCAGAGGCTCCACATGGAGCTGGGTAGCCCTCCCCTGCCCCAGCCACACCCTGTGCTCCTCTGGATGGCCCCCCAGGGCTGGCAGGAGCTACAGGGTGGTCTGGCTGGGCCTGCATGCAGCCCGCGGTGCCAGCCGTGCCAGCCCCTGGGGACATGCCCATCCACTCCACCTCTCCATTTTCTCCTTGTCACTTGCCTAGGACAGCTTTATGGGCCTCACAGTCGGATGTTTTCTAGGGCATTGTTCCCTTCCCCTTTCAGACTTTAATTTTAGCAAATTGGCTGAATTTCGCTCTTCTTGAAGTAAAGCTCTTGTCATCACTTCCCCCACCTCGGTTCTCTTATGTAATGGCACCTGTCATTCATGTCAACGATTCTCTGACCTTGTCGTTTGCTGCTACCCATAGTATTCTTTTATTTATTCTAATAAAATATATTTCTTGTGGTTTTCTTTATCCTAACTCACTAAAAGCCATAACTCTGATCACTTCAACACATTTTTTCCATTTTCTTTTTGTCAGTGCATTATAGTTGCACATAACGGTGGCATTTGCTGTTACATATTCATACATGCACGCTATGTAACAATATAATTGGGCCAGTGTCCCTCCCCAACATCCCTCTGTCCCTCCTCCCTCCCCTGTCCTTTTCCTCCACTCTTCTATCTCCCTCCATTTTACCTGAGATTCCTGCCTCACCTTTCTTTCCTTTTTCTATTTCAGAGAAAACATATGACCCTTGAGTTTCTGAGTTTGGCTTATTTTGCTTAACATAGTGTTCTCAAGTTCCATCCATTTTCCTGCAAATAACATAATTTCATTTTTCATTGTGGCTGAATAAAACTCCTTGGTGTATATATACCACATTTTCCTTATCTATTCATCCATTGACCAGTTTGGCTGTTGTGATTTGTGCTGCTGTAAACCTGGGAATGTAGGTATCCCTGCAGAATGCTGACTTTAGTCATTCAGGATGGATACCAAGGAGTGGCATAGCTGGCCATATGGTAGTTCCAATTCTAGTCTTTCAGGGAACTTCCACACTGGTTTCTATAGAAGCTGTACTAATTTTCATTCCTACCAACGGTGTAAACACTTGGACACGTTTTGCCAGCTTGTTCCAGTAGAAGATAAGAAGCATGAGGCACCTGGAGTGTTTCTCTTAACTTTAAAATAAAAAATTAGATCAACATAGTTTCAAACACTTGGACAAAAGAAAAAGAAATGTCTTACATTTATTCCTTCAAGGGAACAAAGTGGACCCTGCCTGCTTGATACAATGAATCAGACAACTAATTTGGGCCCCTGCAGGCAGTGTGAAGCAGCGCTCTGGGGCCAGGCAGGGCTCCACCACTTCATATCTGGGGTGCTCTCAGGGAGTTGCAAAGGCAGTCTGAGCTGCATTGCCTTTCTTTGGCAAATGTAAGTGTTGGGAGCAGTAAATAAAATGACAGCTGACAGCAGCGTATTCATCTTGTCCACCCCTTCCCTGCCTTTCAGCAGTATTTCAGGTACAGTGAGTGAAAGCCAGGCAGTAAAGCCACATGCAGTGGTCTCTGGTTCTTCCAAAAATACAAAAGAGCAATAACTGGAAACAAATGATTAGCCCATGATTTTTTTAAGCCCATGATTTTGAAAAAGTACATGAAGACATGGATCACATTTATTTGTAAATTCTATATGCAAGTGCGGAGACATGCCACTAATTTTATAGAAAACTGCTGTGCTCATCTGGAATTGCTCCATGTTCTTCTATTCTGATTACCAAATTTGGAGTTGAGTAGACTTCTGTCCATAATCACAGAAACTCTGATCCAGGAAGCTGCTGCTCTCCCTGCTGCTCTTGTGTGAGTCCCCCTGACAGCAGGGGAGTTAGCCAACCCCTAGGGAGGATCTTTTTCACCCAGAGTCTGACTTGGAAATGCCTGGACTGCATTCACAAACAAGCTCACCTCCTGGAAATTCATCTGAGTCGATAAATTCTATAGTGCAGTCATTTTAATTGTGCATTTATTAGGACTACTTTGAATTGCTTATTTTCCCACCTCTGTTTTAACATCCTGCAGATGTGAATGTCGGGATACTGGGGAGACACAAGACCTATCTTTACCAGGGCTTTGAAGGAATTTTGATGAACTCCAGAGGTGAAAGATGAGTAACTACTCAACTCGACATGTAGAATCTCAGGATTTGAAGGAGACTTGCTGTTGTCTAGTGCAGCTACACATCTCAAGCTTGAATGTGGCTTGCCAAGTGAAATCAACTTTCCAGATGTCATCCAGACAGCTCTAACTTTCTATTAAAAAGTCTCCTTATTTAAGCTCCAAACTTATACCCTTGTGTCCCAACTCTCTTAGGGACATAAAAAGGGACAAAAAAAACTTATCAGGCAGCAAACTTCTTGAGGGCAAGGACCGTACTATAGTTTGGGTGGTGATATCTCCTAGGGCCTATGTATTAAAGGCTTGGTTCCCCAGGGTTGGTACTATTGGGAGGAGGTAGGACCTTTGGGAGATAGGACATTGTGGAAGGTCTTTAGGTCATTGGACGATGCTCTCAGAAGGTGCGTGGGACTCAACTGGTCCTCCCTTTCTATTTCCTGGCTAATGACTTCAGCTGTTTACTCCTGTTTACTGTTGTTTACACCTGTTTACTGCTACAGTGATGTACCACCCTTGCTAGAGATCCAAAGCAATAGGCTGATCTTGGATTGAAACCATCAGAACCATGAGCCAAAATAACCCTTTGCTCTTTATAAGTTAATTATCTCGAGTGTTTTGTTACAGTAACATGAAACTGACTGATATAGACTGTACCCATTACAACTTCTAGTAACTTGATAAATGATTGCTGACTGGAGTTAAAAACAGAAGATAGTATTCTTTATTTTGTGATACTATCTTATAGAATGGCAAATGATCTAAATTTAAAATTCATTAAGAAAGTATCATATAAATAACTGATTTTATTGTTTAAATACTGTAGCTGATAGATTTTATTCTTTTGACTTAAAATCCAAGCAATTTTATCTATTTGTCTTACGTGCTGCAGCATACCTTCACTGAATGTCTCTAATGATCGTATGGATTTAACTCTTAGACATCACACTGCAGAACATACTGTCTGAAATCAAAGACACAGAAGTTGAAAATCCACTACCGTGGGTGTTAGAAGGCCTAGGCTCTGTCCCCAGACCCACCACTGCCATCCAAGGGCCACTCAAACTCTTGGTCCCTGACTCTTGGTTGCTCTTCTGCAGATGGCAAGGGTTGGACCAGGTGCTCTCCTAGGGCACTTTGTGGCTGCGCCCGATGTGAGCACAGACCTCTGACTGTGAGCATCACAAGTCTGCGCATTGTCTGAAGCCAGGGCTGCTCTCCCTTCTCTTTTCAGAATACCTTTCTTCAGGAAACCGTGCGCAGAGAGTGTGAAGAGCGCTCTGAGCTGACGCAGGCCCTGAGCCAAGCCCGGGAACAGCTCCTGGCGCTGAGGAAGCTCAGCGGAAGCCTGCCACGGCCACTGTGCTCCCTCAGCAGAGGCAGCCCGAACCTCCCTGCCCCAGCCTCTGGTGACCGAAGGGACAGCAGCCGTGCAGTACTGCACGCTGGACGAGGACTCAGAACCCCTAGAACCCCCAGTGCGCCCGGAGCGTCCAGACGCTCCATTTCCCCACCCGCAGGTAAGCCCAGCAGGGCCATCAGCTCCAGTGTTCCTGCGCTCACCCAGCAGCAGCTGCCCAGGGCCCGAGCGTCCTCACAGAGGCTGGCTGCCACTCTTTGGAGGAGGCTGAGTCGGCAGTGACTGGTCCCAAAACAGGAGCTCTGCACAGGGCACAGGCACCCCTCCAGGGGCCCAGGCTGTGCACCCACGGAGGCCAAGATCAAGCATGTCTACAGGAACAGCTAACAGTAGGCTGTCGGAGGACAGAACGCTGTGAAGTCACATTTCCCAAGAGGTCTTTGAAATCACAACCGATAAAGAAATTGTTGATACTGCAGAAGGCCAACAGAGAAGCCCGTGTATTTATGTTTAAATGTGCTCTACTTCGGAGGTCACAGGGAACACATTGTCACCCGTAGCATCTTTTCTTTCTTCCTTTTTTTTTTTTTAACACTATTACAAGTAGACATTTTCCCCCAAAATAGATGACATTGGTTTTATTCTTGTGTGTTTGTTGAGCTAAATAGGTTAAATATATATAGAAGTACTCAGAATAGAGAAAGACAGCATTTTAGTCCTTAATTAGATGATTTCCAAAATATTTAGTTCATCTGAAGAACCTGTCCTTTACCCTGCAGCCCACTGGTTAGTGGGTTCTGTTCCAGCTGGGTCAGAAGTAATGATGGAAAAATTCCAGGAGGGTCTTCCCTAAGTGGTGGGACCGTCCAGGGCCATCGATGGCATCTCAACTCCAGGACAGGGAGTTTTCTTTACTTTAAGAAGCCTGGGCCATGAAAATAATCCTGGGTAGAAATTTTCTGCATGTAATGCTGTTGGCACACAGAGTCAGGTTTTGATCAAATGCTTATCCTCCAGCCGTGGAGAACGTTGTGGAGGTGGCTTAGTAAAGGAAACAGAGCGCACTTGGGATTCAAATTCTATTACCCATGAAAATGGGAACTGGTAACACACTTTGTTTTCAGAGTGAAAAAGTAAAACCAGAAACCAGATGAGCTGTTTTAAGTTATTTTAAGGCTTCAGGCTCCTCCTGGTCTTAAAACATAATTCTTTACCTTCGACTAATATTCATCTATCTTTTTTCCCATATTTTCTTTTTTTAAAAAAATTAACTTATTTTCCTCTGACTGGAGTCCTCCATGGACATCCAAACCACCTCCTCACATATTAGAATAATAGCAATATGAAATATAGTATAAAATGTCTCCTAGTTGGCTACTCCATTGATGAGAGAGTACAAAGGTATTTGGGATCTATCCCATGTGTATAAAGGGTAGAGTCACCAAGCAAAATTATGTTTATCTTCAGTCTTTCAAAGAATTAGTCTGACCTACCAATAGAGTATTTTAAACTCCCCGCCCAAAAAAAAAATCCACATGAGATCCACTAATATCCCCACTTGTTCAAGGACAGCATTCGTGTTAGAGTTTGATACTAACTTGAGATTGTTGCTCTTGGTAAAGGCATTTAACAAGTGAGCACGGCTCACAGGATGGGGGCCCTGGATGGACCAACAGGTCACCCTCACCATCTCTTTAACATAAGAGGTGGATGCCCAAAGAGCTTGGCACTGCCTAAGGCAGTGCAGCACTTGATGACAGAACCGCCTGTCACTGAGCTCAGTCTTTCCACCTCACAAGAGCTTTCCAAGCTTTCACTGTGAGTTATTAGTAGCACCTGTGCATGTGTAGTGTTTTTCTTTAAGGGTGCTTACTTTTTTAAACTTAAATTTCCATCAGAAGGAAATTTAATAAGGAAGAATAACCACAGTAACGAGTTTGGGTTTGATTTGCTAGTTAGATTTTTTTTCCTAAGGAACTTTAAAATAAATTTTGTATTTCTTAAGAGATGTTGGTGCATCTCTGATACCACCTTGTGAAATGCCAGGACCATGCTCCATACCTCCTTGTCTCTGACCTGTTGTTTGCTTATTTCAATCACAAGTGCTAGTGACATAAGGCAGAGGCAGAAGCTGGTGACAGCACTGAGGAGTGCCTGGGGTGGTGGCTTTGTGACCAGGGGTCTTGCGGCTTCAGTCTCGCAGCTACAGCACCCCTTTCAGGAACTGTGGGGCTACAATGGGTTTCTTCCCTCAATGGTGGCCATATTTGGATTAGTAGATTTACGCGTAGCTTTTCTACAGCGAGGTGCAGACTAGCGATGCAAAGCCTGGTTCCTCAGTTTGTTGTCAGGCTCTTGCTTTACAGTGAGTGATTCTGTAACCGAGCACTCTGAGAACAGAATCATGATCTGCAATAAGGTTGTTATGTTCCACTTCTGTATCAGAGAACTGATTCCATGGCTCAACAAAACAGTATTTTCATTTACTTTAACCTTGCTTGACATCTAACACATGGGCACTCACATTCTGCCTTTCTACCCTGTCATTGGGAATCGGTAAATCTCCCAGAAATCTGGTGGCAAAAGGAAGTCCGTTTCCATTCAGAAGAACCTAGAATATCTTCCATCAGCACCCAAGACTCTGGCCCTGAACAGAGCTAGAGATTTGATGTTAGTTGTTTAAACCATTAGTTGTTTCTATCACTGGCAACTCACTGAATAATCTTAAACTTCAATGTTATGTTGAGGCCAAGAGGGGGACAAAAGGACAGTCAGTGTAGGCAATGAATGGTAGGGTCATGGGGAAGACAGGGGCAGGTTCAAAAGGAAAGGGAGTAAAATGCTAATACCTCCAGAGGCCTTAACCCTCTTCCACCTGTTGCCAAGGTAGCCTGCCTCCAGGGAATTGTTCCTCCCTGCAAGGGGTTATTAATTAATGTTCTCTGGTCCACTTCCTTCCTGCCAATACCAGATACCCCTGGGTGGTTTTGTTCCTGCCCTTGGATCATTCTACCTTTTGGCCCACCCTATGGTCACTAGTCACATAGTCAGGATGGGGGAGGAAAGACATGAGAACAAAAGAAATCTAAAAGGTATAAAAGGGGCAGGACACCCCCACTTCCTCAGACACTCAGCTCTTTGGAGAAGTCTATCGCTATTGTATCCTTTAAATAAAACTTGCTTTCTACACTTGCCTCGGTGTTTCTTGGGTGTTCAATCTTCACATCAGAGAAATGGGACTCCACTCTGATTCTCATCACCGGTATCAACAACAGCATATGTTTGGTTATCTGTGTTTTAAGACTTGTGAAACAGAGTGCTTAGATAACATTAGAATTATGAAGAAAATAGCATAGTACCATTATTCTCCTGAAAGTAGTTCTAAAACATTTGAATGTAATACTGCAACTTGCAGAATTACATCTAGAGCAATTTATTTTAAAGGCAGAACAAACAGTGGCTGTTTGGGAATTCAGTTCCAATTCTCCACTTCAAATCTGCATGTAAACAAGGCCTTCTGCTAATCTGCTCGTAAGCATCATCCAGTTCATCTCATGATGTCACCTTCTTTACATATCTTGAATCAAGAAAATAATGAAAGAGCTTAATTCCATTCACCATTAAAAATTTAGTGAATACCCTTTATTAACATATAGTACTATATATAGCTTGTATGATTATTTATTACTATTAGTTATTTTTAGAGTTCATTCAAAGTCAATAATTAATATATAATTAGAAATTAAGGCATTTTAAATATGAAAGTATCTTTAAATAGATACTTTCACAAGATGTTTGTGTGAAAGGACTTAACACTGGAAAGGCATTTGTTTGCTGGATGATATGAAAACCTGGCTTTGGGTTTGCACCATGGCCAGATAAACCACTCTTTCTCTCAAGCGGGCTCGACGTGTTTTGACACATAAATCTAAAGAGATGCCCTCTGTCTCCAGTCTTCGTAAGTCAATGAGTTCTACAGTTGTAATTTTCTACCCAGAACCTTGTTTTTCTAGGGAATTAAGGTCACTGCCAAGATTCAAGTGACTACTTCTTTTCACTGATTTAAAGCAGGATTTCTTAAAGCCCAGGGAAGGGGAGCTCCCATCCTCTTTTACCAGACTTTTAAAGTAGTATATTTGAGGTTTAAGCTGAAATCTCAAAGGATCTCAGAACTGGAAACTTTTATTTTTCCTACTGGTACACAATGCTCAGTATGAAAAGGGAGAGATGTCCTTTTGGTGAGCTAGAGAAAAAGGAATTCCCACCTTACTTAACAGTACTGATTAGCTAAGGATTCACCCCACAGGTTCTCTTCAGAGTCATGAGGCAGTGTTTTTGCTGATGTACCAAAAACTGTCTTTTAAAAACTGTTTTTAGAATGATAGCTAATATATTTAATTATAAATTTAAATAGCTGCAAACTATACTGTAAAAATAATAAGTCTGTTACAAATATTGGTACTTACAAAATAAAATTGTTACTTTAAGGTCTTTTATAATTGTAAAAAAACATGCATTATGTGATAAAGTTCTTGTGGATTGAATTATTACAGTAGTTATTGCTATTCTACTATTTGAAATAAAATATATATGTTATGAATTTTGGTAAATGATTAGTAAGCATAAAAGTTCAATTCTAATAATAATGCATTCTTGATGAGATGAATCAATTTATTTTTCTTTGCATTTAGTGAAAAATAAAGGTAGAGTAAAAAATAATTGGTTTGTAGAGGGATCTTATTTACTTTGTATTACTTGGAGACAAAAAATAGTAAATATTTTAAGATGAAAATTTTACTGAATTGTAACAAACATTTAAAAAGCCTCTAATAAAATTATTTTAACTGCTGCATTGAATAATATGCACCAAGGAGAAAGGTCTCATTGAACTTTTCTCTAGTATACTAGATAAAAATTAAATGTTAATAGTTTAAAACTTCTAGTTACCCTTAAAAGAACTTCCCTAAGCAGCACTGCCTTGCCCGTTTTAAAGATTCTCTGCAGTTCACAAGGCCTAGGCAGACACCGAGAAGAGCCTTGAATGTATTGGCCCAGGGCCGTCCCTAAGAGTCAGCCTCTCTCAGGAAGCTTTGTCATTCTTTCCCCAAGCTGCACTTCCACCGCATACTTCGACAAGACTATGGCTAGAAGAGGAAAGCCACAGATCCCAAACCCTCTGACATCCATCCATGCTCCACCTGGTATCTGAACTGAGGAAACCCCATCTGACCAAGCCCATCCACCTTATGGAGTCTAAGGCAGATCAAGAATCACTAAGATGAAAGTTTCCAATTTCCAGCCCCAGGCAGTAGTAAAAGTAATGCAGAGCCATGAAGACTGAGTTGGGGTCAGGGAGGTGTAAATTTTGTGTAGCTTACATAGTTATTCTGAGTCAAAAATTATTCATCAGGTTATTGATATTTCTATAATGGTTGCTGCACAGAGGCTAAGGGAAAAAAAATCACCAAATTTACACAACTCATTGACTTGAGAGAAAAGAGCTTATGCTTGTTTTTACCATTTTAGCCCTGTACATAGTACATTGGTAGGACAGATGGCCTTATTTGCTGGGAAAAAAAAAGTTTTCCATGTTTTAATGTTATGACTAATGGTTCAGATACAGCCCCACAGCTGTCAGAGCTTGTTCTGCTCATATATTGAGAGCCTTGGAAATGTCCATGGAAACACCTACAACTTGCTGCTTTAAACTGGACTTGGTGCCTCTTGGTAGCATGTCGGCAGAGAGTATTGCTGCTACTGTTACTGATGTTTTAGATGTTTCTAATGGCAGCTTCATAGGCACACTCTACTCATGGTACAGCCATGCCCATCCCTCCTGGGAACTCAGGCACAAGATAGGGTGTCAGCTGTGTCTGAGGGCATCCATTTTGGCTGAGTACAGGAACCTGATTGCATTACAACCACAAAATCTTTATTTTATTCTATTTTATTTTATTTATTGGAACTAGGGATTGAAATCAGGGGCACTCAACCACTGAGCCACATCCCCAGCCCTATTTTGTATTTTATTAGAGACAGGGTCTCACTGAGTTGCTTAGAGCCTTCCTATATTGCTGAGGCTGGCTTTGAACTCAAGATCCTCCTGCTTCAGCCTCCCGAGCTGCTGGGATGATAGGCATGAGCCACCTCAACCGGCCAACTACAAAATCTTTATGAATTGCTTGTTTTATTTTATTATTTATGCTGCTTCTGACCTCATTAATATGAAAGCTGCTAAACTTTTAATGGGGAGAATAGTATGTTTATACACTATTAAAACTCGGTCATTAAAGGTATAATATAAGCCGGGCCCAGTGGCACGTGCCTGTAATCCCAGTGGCTCAGGGGACTGAGGCAGGAGGATCATGAGGGTGTGGAAATGTGGCTGGGGATGTGGCTCAGTGATTGAGTGCTCCTGAGTTCAATCCCCAGTACCCCCAAAAAAGATATAATATAACCTTGTTTAATACTGTGGGGTTTAGCATGCACATCTTCTCATACATGTTTTGAGTTTGCCTGGAAACATGGTGAGGATATCATCTCAGCAGTTTTCTTCACCATCTCTGGCTTTAGTCGTTGCACTCCTGGGGAGATAATTTAGCCTCAGCTGTCCTACCTACCTAAGTGTGTGTAAATGGAGACTATGGTACTCCCTAAGCCGACCCAAGCTGAGAGCAGGGTTTCACTGCAGGGATTTTTCTTCACTACCAAAAAGGCATGAAGAGAAGAGACCTGAGCCCTCCTTGCCTGGGCTGGCCCCTCACTTTGTGTTCCAAGGCTATGATGGCTTGGCATCTGGCCAACAGGTCTTGGGGTGGCAGCCCATTCCCTGTCCCATTAAGATCTTGTGATTGAAAAAGAGGCTCCACCTCTCCCAGCACAGGACCACAAGGTAGCAAGATATGGGTCCCTCTGCTGTGCCCAGTGGTGCTGTCCCCTCGAGACCTCAAGGCCACTCTGCTGGGAACAGTCTGAGTCAGCAGCTCCTTCAAATGGCTGGGGAGGAAGTGAGTGCGAAGCAAGGGAGGCAGAGGTGAGGGGGGCCTGTCCTGGGAGTGGAGCTCCAGAGCACACCAGACCTGCAGTGTGGGGAGTGGAGTCCCAGGAACACAGCTGATCCTGGGACAGTAGTGCCCTAACCGCTGGTGCCCACAGGTAATGAGTGCCCTGCAGGAGGCCCAGGACTTACCAAGCCCTGTGAGGTCACATCTCATTAGCTTCCTCTGCAGATGGGAGAGCCTGGGCTGAAAAGGCTGAGACGCTCACCCAAGAGGCACAGTGAATAAGTGGCAAAGCCTTATTGGGAATAGGCAGGATCGATGGGGTATCACCATACCCTCCAGCTATGTCTCTGAAAAAGAAGTGACCCTTGCCCCAGAGCAAACTGGTTGACATCTCTGTACCCTCTCTCTGGACAAGAACATTCAAGAAAAAGAACAACAAACCCAACTTAGGAACTATAGAAACTGCAGTACAGAACAAAAGAAAGTAGCACACAGAAAAAGAGATCTGAAGGACCTTGAGATCTTCCCGGACTTTTAGGAAGTTACTTCGCATCTGGTGGAGGTGGAATACTGCAGGCCTCCTATTCCTTTTCTGTAGTCAGTCTTTAGGTCCTGTGCTGATTTATTTCCAGGAAATGCCCTAAGTCTAACCTTAAAAGTGAGAAGGGCACAGGCAAGGGCTGCAGCTCTGTGATAGAGCACATCTTAGCACACAGGAGCCCTGGGCCATCCCGCATCCCCACACAAAACTGATTAATGAAAACTGACAAGAGATAGAAAACCAAGACTTTCAAAACAAAACAAACCAGGGCTTCCTGAATACAAGCAAAAAGGAGAAAGAGTCAATAGCAATACAGCTGTTCAGAAGAAAACCTTGGCAGTGAAATCAAAGGCCCAGGTTTACAAGAGTAAATTCAAGTTAAATTTAGCAACCTTAAGAGTGCTCTGGAAAGTCGTCTACAAATGTCCTTTTGAGATGCAGGTCTTCAGAGCTGGAAAGGTCCTAGTGGAATGGAGCCTTCTGTTCTCAAAGGCCATTTACACAGCCTGCTGGTGATTATCAGCATGGTGATCCAACGCCCCAACCTCAGCAGATCACACTCTCCCACTGTTCTGTCAGAGCCCGGATCTGAAGCTCATCTGCTGCTCTTCCTTTGATTTATCTCTACCTTGGGGGCTCTCTGGGTCTCGGTTTCCCCATCTCACCATCTTTCCCTGTTTATTCTTTTGCTTGTGCCCTTGTCCATCTCCTGCTCCTTTGGGAATGATGATTACAGTATGATTAGGTTACCCTCTGGACATCTGAACAAGCTTCTTTAAAAGCTAATTTCTTTCTTTGAAAAAAATATTTGTTGCTATTCCAAGCATATATATCCCCCTCAACCCACCAAATGTATTTTTTTAAGTTAGTGCATATTAATTATATAGAATAATGGGCTTCATATCCGTACACACCCGTGCCATGTTTTGTCCATTTCCACCCCCTTTACTCCCTCACCCTGCTCCTTTTCTGATAGTCTCCCTTCCATATTTCATAGTCTCCCTTCACAATTTCTTGGTGATCCACTCAAATAACATGTGAACCTTTGAATATCTTAATGACGATTTTTCACTCCCTTCCACTTCATGTTTTTTTGACAAGTATTTGAATTCTATCTTTTTTGACCCTGTAAATTAAAAATAACATATTACCATTATGTGTAGTCATTGTTTATTTAGATTTATCCAACATTCCATTTATTTTTTCAACTCAATTCTTTGCTCATCTTCTTCTTCTCAAAGCTTCCTGCATCTGACCTTATAACCTTTCTTCCTGAAGTCATTTTTCCCTTTTCTGTAAGTTTCATTAAATTTTTATTCAGTCTGCTTGATTGGAGGGTATTGGGGATTGAACTGAGGGTCACTCGACCATGGAGCCACATCCCCAACCCTATTTTGTATTTTATTTAGAGACAGGACTCACTAAGTTGCTTAGTGCCTCACTTTTGCTGAGGCTGGCTTTGAACTAGTGATTCTCCTTCCTAAGTCTCCGGAGCTTCTGGGATTATAGGCATGCACTACCATACCCAGCCATTGATTTTTAAAATTCTCTTTTTCTTTGCTCACAGATTCTCCTTACACATATTAAACTTACTTTATTTTATACTCTGTATCTGATGATCTTTATAGGTCTGATTTCGCTGCCAGTTTCTGCTGGTCCTCACTCATGGTGCTTTGTCTCCTTGTGTCTTCAGGGCCAGGGGAATGTTGTAATGGGAACTTGTGTGTTCCTTTGACCTTTCTTTTTAGGAAACCCACACTGAGCTTGCATTTTCCCAGAGAGGATTTGTATTTGCCCCTCTAGCTTATTATACAAACATTTGGGAGCACTTTAATTGAAATTCTCCTTTTTTGATTTTTCAGATACAGGTAATTATAAGTTCATTCAAAAAGCCAAGGGAGGGCCAGGCTGGTTCCAAATGCTAAATGAGATCTCCTCCTATAAACCTTAAGTAGGATTTCATTGCCTGTAACCATAGGACCTAGGCTGGGACGAGACTGCCTCCCTGTTCTCTTGTCCCTTTAGTGGCTGCCAAGGCAGGAGGTGGTGCTGCAGGTGGGCGGGTGTGAACAGAGCTTGGGCTGCTTGTCCCAGCCTGTGACTGGCTGCGTGTGCTTCTCTCTCAAGGTAACTCTCAGGAGGTCCTATGCAGAAACATCCTTAGAAACCGCTGCAGAACTGGCCATGGATGGAGCAGGCTGAGGCTCCAACACATCTTCTGTTTGCCATCGGTCAAAAGCGACACTTTTGTCTGCAGGAAGTGGTTGTGACCTTTCTCTGTTTTTACAGCAGCTAGGCCAGACATTGAAGGCGCAGGTTTTTAACACACACTCTGCCCTCAAGTGGGCAGTTGCTCTGTCATGACTTGAGTTTCTCTTGCACTTATTTTAAGCCAACGTCAACTCTCCCTGTAGAGAGTCAGCGCCTACTGAATCGCACCTGGGCCCTGGTTCCGCCTGCCATGCTGTTGAAGAGGATGACTGCCAAGCGCCACACCTGCTGCTGTCCCTGCCATGCCAGGAGAGGCTCGATCTCCTGCATTCATCTGTGAGCAATCTAAAGAAACAAAACCCTGAGTTTATCAAGTTCGAGTTACTATCTTTATGTAGTGACATTTGGAAATGTCTCTAGTCATTGCTTTCCATTATCGCTGCGGCTTTTTAAGCCTACGCTGGAGTCATTTTGGCAAATGAGTGAGCAACAGCCATGGCAGGCAAACTGTGGGCCTCACGCTGGAATGTGATGTGGGGAAAATATTTTCTAATTTTCTAGCAGGTGCTGAGCTATGAATCTGACTCATAAAGATAATAATTAGACCTCCTTTCATAAGTGAAGCAGGAGAGAAAGAACATAATAAAATTAATGAAGAAAGCAAGACGGGCTCATTCTATCTGGAAAATCCAGCAACCTGAGAGGTTTTTTGTTTTGTTTTGTTTTAAATGAATCACTGATTTGTGAAGGATAGCACAGGAGAGGATATTTGTCTTTGTGTCAAAAACAAGAACCCTGAGCAAACTGAATCTCTCCTACCTGTAGACAGTTCAGGGAGATAAACATCTTGAGGGCTTTACAGTGCTACGCACAGATAAGGCCTTCTCACACTTTGGAGCGAAATTCTCACCAGTTGCAACTGGTGGAGGAAATGTATTTCAGAAATAATTTTCACAAAGAACCTTTAATGCTGGACACTCCATATGGGCAGGGTGGTAACCAGGTGAACACACTGCATTCTGTGCAAGGAAAGCTGACTGATGTCAAGTGCCCCTCAGTGACACCGGAGTCAGAACAGGAAACATGGTGGAAGTAAGCAGGTAAGAGGGTGGGGAGAGACAGAGTGTGACAAAGACCAGCTGAAAACATGGGCCAAAGTCACATGACATGTGCACTGTAATTTGAGTGGCAAAGGGCAAATGTGTGACCTTGAATATTGGCACCACGTCTTACTCAGAACTGTAGCTCACAGATGAGGGCGTGAAATAGTTCCAAGTTAATAGAAGATTATTTCCCCACCACCACCCCTCATGTTTTTAGAATATGATATAAAACAATAAAAAAACAACTGACAAAAAAGGACAGTGGTAGGAGTTAATTGAAGAAGGGAAATTTTGAAGAGCAGTCCATGAGCCTAGCTCCCAGTTTTCTGCCTGTCCGTGAATCACGCCAACTGCTTGTAGCAGGCCCTTCCCACACCCCTTTCTGAAGCTCTTCACTCTGCCTGTGAGAGTGGGGTGCCCCACCTGGCAGTCAGCACTGTCCAGTGGGCTGACCATGATTCTGGGGTTTGCTCAATGTTTCCTTCCTTTGCACCAGAAATCAAGCAAAACCAAGCGCAGCTCCCGTCTTGGCTGCAGAGAGGGCCAGGTTGTCACAGACTTTTTCACTGGGGCAGACATTACTGACAGGGATCTGAGAGCAAGAGCAGCATCAATCTTTATAGATGGAATCTGGATCTGCATTCATGGTGTCTTTCCACTGGCATCTACCACTGCGAAGCTAAGCAGCTGCAGACCCACAACATCCCTTGATGCTAAGGACTGAAATGTGTCCCTCCCAAATTCATATGTGGGAGCCCTAACTGCTAACATGACTGTATTTAGAGATAAAGCTTTCAAAGTGGTGAAATTAAATAAGGTCAAAGGGTAGGACCCTAATCCAATATGACTGGTGTCCTTAAAGGGTGAGGAGGAAACACCACTCAGGCACAGAAATCGAGGCCACAGAAGACACAGCAAAGCCAGAGAGAGAAGCCTCAGGAAAACCAGCCCTGCCCACACCCGGATCTTGAACGTGCAGCCTTCCGAATAGTAAAGAGATCCATTGCGGTTGTTTAAGGTGCCCAATCTGCCATATTTTGCCACAGCGGACTAAGGCCCTTGGAACACTTCATGGGTATGTGGCCATCCCATCGTGATACCCAGCTGCAGCCCAGAATCACAGAGACAGCTGGAATTCCAGAAGCCTGGCAGGCACGCCAATGGCCTGTGGCAAAGGGCAAATGTGTGGCCTGTCTCTCCCGCGCATTATACCAGTAGCAAAAGGGATTGGGGGGACTGTGGCTAGATTCACTGTGCTAGACATTGTGCCAGCAGCTCTAGAGCACAAAGTGACTGAAGCAGCATCCCCTGAGGGACTTATCATCTGTGGAGAAAGATGTAAGAGCCAGTACTTTGGGGAGAAGAGGGACTTTTGGAGACACGAGTTGCTAATTTGAATTTGGAGCTTGGGATCATGGGAAGAGCTGGAAGGATTAGTTAAGTTTTACAGAAGTTTGAGTAGGACTGTTTTGGTATCTGGAATTCCTTGCTGTCTAGCAAACAACCCCAAACTTAGCAGCATAAACAGCCACATCTCACAATGCTCAAGGAGTCTGTGAGGACGCAGGACGCAACATGGACAGCTCAGCCCATGCTGTCTGGGACCCCAGCTGGAGGAGACTCACATGGCAGGGGTCCAGAAGCATCCAGTTCCAAGAGGGATTCCTCACTTATGTGCTGGCCCCGGGGCTGCACACAGGTTCGGCTGGCCTGCATACAGCCCATCCAACACAGCTGTGGGGGCTGTTGGCCTCTTCTATGATGTTCAGAACTTCAGCATCAAGTATTCCTGGAAGACGAAGCAGATGTGGCCGAGCTCAGAGATTACCTGGCATCATTTCCACAACACACATTGGTTGAAGAGTCCCATTTCAAAGATGAGAATGCAGTAATATTGCTGCCATAAATATCCTGAAGATGTAGGAATCTTGGCACACGTGCACTGAAGCCTTACTACCTATGATATTTTTTTCTGATTATATATGAAATGCACATTCATTATATAAAATAAAATACAGTCATTCACTATTTCAGGAGACAAACCATGTGCCTGAACTTGAAAAGGATTAGAGCTATAAACTTAAGCAAATTATAGTTCCTGTCTCAAGCGTCTCCAGCCTGGGAATGACCACAGCATGGAGTCCCTTGCTGCCCACGTGCTGGCCAGTCCTTCTGGGTCATGCAAGCACTGTTCTGTGTCCTGCTTAGTTTTCTTCCTCCCTGGTACATGGAGTATCATTTTCCCCACAGCATCAAATACTCTACAAAACGACGATTTTGGATTGAAGTATCATATATCATCCTCTAACTATACCATTGTTCAAGCAAAATATTTTGGGGGTTTTGCTACTATGAAATAATACTGTGATAAATATTCTTATGCATTATTATGCTTCTCTGATGATCTTGTAGGATAAGTTTCTAAGCTAATTATATTACTAGTTAAAACAGAGAATATGTTAGAGCTTCTCAATTAATGTTTTTTCGAAGTGGCTTGTGGAAAGTGCTGCTGGGGTCTGCCCCTTCACATGTGTCTGGGTCTGCCCTGCACAGAGCTGTACCACAGCTGTACCACAAGGTCTGCCCAGGCCCAGGACAGAGATTTGGGTCCAATCTAAACAGAATTTTAAAATGCTGAAAAAAAGCTGACAGAAGTGAGCAGGGCAGAGGCAGAGTCGGTGAGAAGAGGCCCTTTGCTTCTAGGTACCATCCTGAAGCCCCAGTGTCACTGCGGAGACCCCTGTGGGGTCAGCTAGGGCTCTTCAGGTGTCGAGCAACAGGAACTGGCCTCAGCTCATCTAAATCAGGGGGAATTCACTGGAAAACCTGTTGGTCTCTCAATTGCCCGTCTGGAATCCAGGCTCAGGAAATCGCCAGAGAAGCATAATGACATGTAAGCAAAACGGATGGGAGATGGGAAGCCCCATGGGCAGCAGCAGGGGGACCAAGGGTCCGGGACAGAGGTCCTCCTCCCCAGGCTCACCTGTCCCCCGCTGTGAGAAGCAAGTGAGCTCCAGCTGGTTGCCATCTCTTGAGGAGCTTGTCCTAATTGCAGAGTCCAGGAAGGAGGCCCTGACTGACTTCTTGTGGTCCCCTGCCTGCCTGGGGCGAGGGAAAAGTGGCACCTGACTAACCACTTCTCAACTGTGGAAGATGTGGTTCCCAGAGGCAGACCAGGACACAGTCAGCAAAGCTAGAAGTCATTTTCCATACCATGTTACCTGGCTGAAGAGGTGCACCAAGTGAGCACCACTGTGAACCCTGAGCCCATCTCGTTCACCCATTGAACTCCTGTCCCACCCCAACCCACCCCAGTACAATCCTGTGGAAACGAGGAGACCCAGGGACTGCTGGGCTTGCTGCAACACACGTGAAATTCTAAATAAAAGATACAACGCAGGAGGCGCTATGCCGGCAGTCAGCCTGTGTAAACGACTAAAACAAATGATCCTGCCTCAAACAGCCAGTCTCGGCTTCTCCCAGTCCCTCCTCCTTTTTCACTGGGGACACTGGGCTCTGAGTGATTAAAAGCAACCTGGGAAGCAAGAGGGCTGGAAGGAGAATTGGCTGAGGGCAGCCTCCAGCCAGGCTCAAGTCCCCTCTCCACGCTGTGAGAGCAGAGCAGAAGAGGGAGGCCAAGAGAAGAAATGGCCAGCATGGCCTGCAGTGTGCTGGAAAGGATGACGGGCTCTAGAGGCTGGGCCTCCTGCAGGATGTCTTTCCCTCGTGGCTGGAAGGAAACACCCCTCATCCAAGTAGACAAAGGCCAATGGCCCCACTTTCACCCACTTGGATGAGGAGAGATTCCTACCTCTAGTACCAGAAGCCTCTGGAACCTGGGAACAGGAAGACACCAAATGCCCCCATCCTGGAAGGGATAGGATAAAAGGGGGTGGGTAAATTTGGGACAGAAGCAAGGTCACAAAAGCCTCATTGCTTAGAGTACATGAGAAGTTCCAGGGTGAGGGCGGGATTCGTAGGGTGGGAGGCGCCCACAGGAGGGAGGCTGGCAGGGACTACCTCTTTGGAAAGGGGCCAGGACTCACTGCTTCCCCTAGTAGGACAACCATCTTCTCAGTCATCATCACAGGAAGACATTCCTGTGAGCAGTCAGGACAGTGGGCAGTTGACTGCTGCGCTGGGCAGCGGGTCTTGGCCATGGTGGAAAGATGGTCTGCACTGGCTTCCAAGGTCAGCTGGTTTGTAAGAGTACATTCTAGGAAGCACTTGAGGATCTTCTGCGGAGCCAAGCCAAATCTCAGGCACTCCAGACGTGGAAGTGCGAGGACACAAGGCTCTTTCCACACACACCTGTGGGCTTGGGTGGGTGGAGCTGGGGTCTGGGTGGGACCAGGCAGAGCCCTCCACACAGAAGGGCTCAGTGGCCCTGCTGCCAGGCCATACAGAAGTTCGAGGGCATTGGCAAAATTCCAGTTTCCCCCAGGGTGAATACTTTAATGTTCTTTTCTAACATATCAAATTATTTCCAATCCCTCCCCCCATTTTCTAGCGCTTTGCCTAGTCTGTTTTGGAACACTCAGGTGCTGGATGAGGTCCCACAAGGCCCTGGGAAGAGGCTGCCTGGGAGCTTCACAGCAAGAATGAAGTCCAGACAGGGGGACCCTCCTGCTGGGAGCATATGCCCCACCAGGATCCGATACCCAGGGAGAAGATCCATCCCGCTCCTTCAGTGGAGGAGCTGTGGGTGGAGCAGCCTGAGCATATCACCCTAGGAACTGGCCCTTAGCAGGGACGCGTAGTCCCTAGCAGAAGGATCTTACCAAGTAAACTGTCCACCACAGTGTCCTCCTCCACAATCGCCCTTCTGTGTCCTCTCTGCACGGATGCCCCGGGCCCGGCTCCGGTCACTCTGTAGCCAGGGCCATCTCTCTCTAACTTCCTGGGGCACCTGTGCTCTTCTGGCTCTCAGCTACACTGTCCACACTCACCTCTCCTGGTCGACTGCTGATCTGACTTGTCTTGTGCCCAAGGCTGTCTTGTGCTCCAGGAGGCCCAGAGTCCTATGTCCTCATTTCTCTGTGTCCTCACAGCCCTCAACACAAAGCAGGATCCCCCAGTTGCCTTTCTCCTCAAAATGTTTGGTGATCAGGGCTCATGGTTTTACATCACCTCTCACACTACCAAAACCAGTGTCCTCAACCCTTTAGAAGAGAGGGAAAGCTACCACCAAGCCCCCTGAGGAAGACGCACATAAACACGAGTAGAAAATGATTGGTATGGGGCTGGGACTGCAGCTCAGTGGCAGAGCTCTTGCCTAGCACGTGAGGCACTGGGTTCAATCCTCAGCACCACATAAAAACAAATAGAATAAAGGCATTCTGTCCATCTACAAGTACCAAAAAAAAAATTAAGAAAATAAAATGTTTGGTGTAGATCCCAGGGTTTCAGAGCCCTGGGCCTATCAGCCATCCACCCTGACCCAGGAACCACAGTGGAACTGGTTCTCCAGCCTCCATGGAAGGCAGCCCTGCGGCGACCCTGGCTGGTTGGCTAGGAAAGCTGAGGCTCAAGGAGAGGCTGCTCCAGGCTGTTCTGACGGCAGATGGGGGTGGCTCCTTGCCAGCTTCTCTGGCTCTTCTGATGCCTATTTTTATTTTATTGCCATAGCCGTGTGAAATCCACCTGGGAAGCCCCCCTTCCAGCAGCACCCATGCACCAGAGCGCAGCTGCTATCCCTGCCCTTTTCTCCAAGACTGGGGGTCCGAGACAGCAGTGCCTCTCCCCAGGGCTGGAGCACCGCCCTCTGCACATGTTGGAGAGATGAGCCTGCAGTCAACAAGCTGCTGCTCCTGCAAATCTTAGATTTTCTTATCAGTGGCCCCTGCTGTTTCTCCGGGTCTGCATGCACAGACTGCAATCCCTAGCCCAGCAGGGCCACCACACCCATAACTGACCACTTCACTCAAACATCTGCTCAGGGCCAAGGCGTGGTCCTCCCTGCTGATGACGAGGTGTGAAGGAGTCCTGAGGGCCAGGCCACACCTTTCATGACAGCTCCAGTCCTGCTGTCCAGCCGATGAAATCTCGGCCTCTCCTTAATGCACAGGGCTCAGTCAGTCCTTGAAATTCAACCTTGACAACCTCAGCAAGGACAGGAAACGCCCCTCACTCCTAGCCCTGCACTGCAGATCTCTTGTGGCCACTTGGGCCTTGCTTGGGCTCCTCCCAACATGAGAGGGTAACAGCTTTGAATAAAAGGAAGGGTGGTGGGTTTTCCAAACACTGTTTGCCATGTTTGAGCAAATGTGCTGCATTACAGCTCTGCCCACCCGGGGGGCCGCTCTGTGGCTGATGGACAGCCCCAACCAGAGGTAGGTGGGGCAGGGATTCTTGGGCGAGCCTTCCTGCACACAGCGTATTGCTACCGTCTGCACTCACCCTGGGCTGGGCTGCTGGTCTGCACTTCCCTTGAGCTTGTGTCTGTGTCGTGGGCATCAACGATCCCCTGCTGCCCTCAGGGAAGAGCACATCTTTCACACCAGCTTTTGATGCTGCTGCTTTTGGTGGCTGGGGCCTCTTGGGGTGATCCTAGTACCCACCAGTGCTGTCCCCTAAACAGGTACTGTGTACCCTGGGACAAGGCTCACCAGGCCTCTCTCCCCAATCTCCTTTCCAAGTTCCAGTGTTTAACTAGCAGACACTGAAGGCTCTCAGGGTGAGGTGGCCAGGAGCAGTGGGGGGCTGCTCTGTGCTGTCGTATGGGACAGTGAAGATGAGGGTGGAGGAGCACTCTGTATAAGTGTTCGGTCCTTCCTCTCAGCTTCCTGCCAAAATCACCCATATCAAGCCAGGCCTGGTGGCACATGTCTGTAATCCCAGCGACTCAGGAGGCTGAGGCAGGAGGATGGCAAGTTTGAAGCCAGCAAGTTCAAGGCCATCCAGGACAACTTAGTGAGACCTCATCTCAGTGAAAAATAAGAAGGGCTGGTGATGTAGCTCAGGGGTAGAACAACCTGATTCAATCCTCAGCACTGCAAAAAGAAAAAAAAGAGTCACTTGAATCAGTGGTTCTCAGCTGGCGGCTAGTCTATGCCCCCGACACTGGCAACATCTGCAGACACCTCCACTTCTTGGGGGACTCCCAGCATCTACTGAGGGGGCCAGGCATGCTGCCGCACATGCTACACGGCACAGGATGGCCCCTTGAGCAAGTGTGACCCAGGGGGGGTGTCAGCAGCACCAGGGCTGAGAAATTCCACAACTTCCCCGCCATTCCCCTGCCTCGGCACCCTGCAGGCTTCTGTGATTGGAGCGCAGGCCTAGAGCAGGACTCTGGGTCCTTCTTCAACTCACTTCAGCCTACGAGGCCCATTGGGAGCCATGCAGACAGATGGTATGTCTGCCCAGAGAAGCTTATGTCCAGTACTGGGGACACAGGGTGGGTCATCCGGGTACTATAACAAACCGATGGATGGCAAGTGCTGTCAGGCAGGAAGGCAGACCCACAAAGGGAGGCTGGCAGCAGTCAGAGGTCCTCAGAAGGGAGTGAACTTGACCGTGGGGACTTCATGGGGAGGAAACCTTGGGCAGGCACGGCTCTGAAGACCCAGGAGGAGGAACATGAAGAAACGCAGGGCACTGGGCAGGAGAAGGAGGGGGCTGTCCTGGGCAGATACCCTGGGCCGCTTGGTGCATTCCCACAGGGTGAGACCAGATTGCTTTCTTCTTTTGGTTGCATTTACTTTTTTGAAATAACAGGCCACGTATTTCCTTTCCAGACTGCGTTGGTTGTGTATAGTAACATTTATGTTCATACAGACTCTGGCCAGTTTTATTCAGCATTTAATGAGAAGAGAGTTCTTACCTGAACAGTAAAAATACAAAACTCCCTCCTGAAGCTAGAGCCAAGATCCTGTATGTGTTTCAGCCACTAGTAATTCTGTGTGAGCCACGGTTTGTTTCTAGACAAACTCACTGTTAGTGTGTATGTTGGGAAGCATCTCAGAGCCGCAGACTGCACAGCTGGAGAGACTTGCAGAAATGCTCAGGTCCAGCCAGAGACCCTGCTGCCACCAGCCCACACAGAAGCCAATGAAGTCCCTGCGCAATTCTGACAAAGAGTGAGCCCACATCCAACAGCGGGAGTGCTTCCACCTGTGCATTTGCTAAGGGGTGCAGATTTGGGGGTGGAAGAGCAACTCTTGTCCAAGTAGCTCTGCCCAGATGTGATTGCAGCGATGGGGAGAATGGTCTTGGAGTCTCGTGGGGGGCACAGGCCTAAAGAGCAGTGGGTACCCTTTATGCCTGTACCAGCTGAGAGAGCCGAGCCAGCAAGATTCCTAGAAGCAGATGGAGAACCGTTGAGTTCATTACAAGTCAAGGTCATCTGTCCAGGGACTCCTCATGGACTGGAGCCATTTGAGGAAATTCAGGCTTCCGACATAGCAGATGGTTTTCCTTAGGAGAGGGCAGGCAGGCCATCTCTCCTCAGATCTGACTGCCTGTGGCCTCTCAGAAGCTCCCCAGCCCCAGCTTCCCTGAATCGGAGCTTCCTGGAACCCCTTTTCCCACCGCATCTCAGAACTCCCGCTTTGATCAGCGTGAACCTAGCTGACCTTGTGCTTCCTCAAAAATGTCAACAGTCCAACGTGCTCACGTTGTCATTTGCCCCTCTCCAGTGCAGAGCACACCAGGGAACTGGGCTTTCTTGCTGGGGACCACCCTGATTTATAACAGCAGGTAGACATGAAATATTTCTTTAACGTGCATCCACTTGGTGAGTGACTCAGAGGGTCATTTATGAGGGGTCACAGGTAGAGGAGGAAACAGAGGGGGATCCCAAGTCAGTCGTAGGCCGTCCATTTCCTAAGTGAGTTTTGCCCCCGACATCACTAAGTGACTTTGGCAGCTTTTCACCTGCATCAAAAGAACTGAAAGACAGCTCTGTGAAAGCCAGGTCCCTTTGTGGGGTGCCTAAATGCTTTACAAGATCCTTTACAGATGCTAGTAATCACTTACTCATAACATGCTCACCCCAGGGATGTCCCCTTCTGCTCAGAAGAAAGACGACTTCCTATAAAACAGGCTTGGGTGGACTTTTTGGCAGGGAGAAGAAAGCAGTGAGATCACTCCTGGGCATGGCTTTTAGGAGTGATCAGCACCAAGTTCTTGGAGACACTGCCACTTAGGGTCACAGCAGAGCTTAGCAGCTGCCTCCCTCCCACCCCAAGGATGCCCAGGCCTCCCTGCAGGTCTCCAGCCCCCAGCCATGGTTCCCTGCCATGGCTGGTTGTGCATCTGCACCTGGGCAGATGCGCCAGCTGGGATTCTGACATCCCCAGGGCAGACTCAGCGCACAGTGACTCTGCCATGTGTGGCCTTGTTAAAACAAAGAGGTTTTAACAAAGAGGTCCCATTTCCCTGGACTTTCTGGCACTTGCAGTGACCCAGGAATGAGACACCAAAGATGAAAGCTGTCTAGTGCGCTGTCTAGTGCTCAGGGTCTGCATCTCCATGAGGTTCCAGGCCTGGCCCTGGCCTCATCCTCAGAGACCATGGTCCCCAGCAGTACTTCCTTCCTCAGACTGACCCCCAAGGTGCTCTGCTGCCAAGGGTTGTGAGCTGTAGGGGCTCCCCCTTGCCATGTCTCCAGAGGGCTGGGACATTCCTGCCCAGAGCTGCCATTTCCTGAGTGTTGACTCCTTTTTTTTTTTTGAGTACCAGGGATTGAACCAGGGGCACTCAATCACTGAGCCACATCCCCAGCCTTTATATATTTTATCTTGAGAAAGGGTCTCTGTAAGTTGCTTTGGGCTTTGCTAAATTGCTGAGACTGACTTTGCAATCTTCCTTCCTCAGCCTCCAGAGCCGCTGGGATTACAGGCCTGCGCCACCACACCCTCTTGTATTTACATAAGGTCATCTTATTTAATTCCCCCAAGGACCCGATTCTCATTCCACAAGAAAGAAACTCCCCCACCTGGACAGGGGATCCAGCTGAGGGTAAAGCAAAGCTATGGGACAAAAGATGGCACCCCAGGTTTGGTCTCAGGCATTGCTGTGTCTTTGATTTTTCACAGATGTCGCTATTGAAATTCTAGGCCTCCCAATGAACAAGTAGCCCCTGGGGTCCCTAACTGGGCTGGCCTGGAGTGGTGCATGCTCCAGCTGCAGAAACATCAACCAGTCCACCTACCGCCAGCGGCATCAGCAACTCGATGTCTTCTTTTCCCCAAGAGAAACCCAAATACAGGAGAGTTAGAGGGAACCATTGCACAGATGATCCTCAACCCACAGTGAGGATTCATCCTGAAAAACTCACTCTAAAGGAAGAATAGCATAGGTCAAAACTGCATTTAGTGGGCTGGGGATGTGGCTCAAGCGGTAGAGCGCTAGCCTAGCGTGCGTGCGGCCCGGGTTCGATCCTCAGCACCACATACAAACGAAGATGTTGTGTCCGCCGATAACTAAGAAAAAATAAATAAATGTTAAAATTCTCTCTCTCTCTCTCTGTCCCCCTCTCTCTCTCAGTTTCTCTTTAAAAAAAAAAAACTACATTTAGTGCCCACAGCCTAAGAACATCCGGATGGTTGTGTAGCTGGTGAAGCTGTGGCCCCTGGAGCTGTGGGCACATTTGGAGAGCACCTTCCCTAGTTGGGGGCAAAAGACCAAAATTCAGAATTCACAGTATGATTCCTACTGAATGCATTTCAGGCCATTGTAAAGTAGAAAAATCCTAAGTTGAATCATCATCATAAGTCTGGCACCATCTGTGGTTTTAAATGTTGGCAATTGAATTAAAGAATAAACAAAGCAAACCTGGCTTAGCATCCTGCAGGTGAAACAAGCCTGTGGGCTGACGGGAAACTTCCGGGCCAGGCTTTCCCTTTAGGTGTGAAGGTTCAGACCTGGGGGAGAACAAGACCCAGTCTTTTATTGTTGGGTTTTTGACCCATGAAATAAACATTCTACTAAAACGTATTTAAAATATCAAAATAGAGAACAAAGTTATAAAAATTACAAATGCTTATGTGATTTTGTTGCTAAGCATAATTTGCATGTTAGTACCCCCCTTCTGTATGGAAGACAACTTAGTGACTTAAGACCAGGGTACACCTCATCTGTTTCCTGTGTGGCTGTGGTGGCACTGTTACTCCACAGGTGTTCAGAAGGAAACTGAGGTCAGGACCAACCCGAGGTCACGTGACCATACACGACAGAGCCTAAAATCCAGCAGGGCCTCTGTCTGTCCTTACGTTCTTACATTCTGACTTTTCGCTGTCATTCAATAAATCTCAGATTTTACTTTCTCCCACCAATACTGCCCCAGTAATGACCGTTCCTCACTCAGAGCCACGGCATTTCTTTTCTGAGTCAGCTCTGGTCATTAAATAGAAAGGAGGTCATAAATGCCCTTTAAACTGGCCACAAGCTTTTCATAAGGTACTAAGGATGGGTTCTGAGTTCTGGGCTCTGCTTCTGAGTTTAATCAGGGAAACAAGAAGCCCTTGCAGATGGCGGCAGCCTTTTGTGTGTGGAGAGGTGGCTGAGGTGTGTTTTGGAGGCAGAGCTGTGGCTTCTCGGGGGTAGGAGAGCTCCCTGCCGGTTGGACTCCAGCTGAATCAACAAAGAGGCCACTCCTGGATCTATGAACCAACGTCCTCCCAGGGCTCTCTTCCAGACATGCGTCACTCAGGGCCCTGTGCCTCTGGGATAGGTCACCACCAACTCCTTTGCCCTATGGTTCCTGCAGGACAGCCCTCTGCTCTTCCTGCAGCCTTCTGATGCTAACTGGTTCCTTCTTGAAAGATCCCAACCCCTTTGCCTGTGAGAAACATTGCAAAACCCTTTTATTCAAACACATTTGTGAGGCAATTGTTACCTCATACTTAACAAGTCCTTGTCAAGAACATGAGAAAATGAGAACAAAGGGGGCCTTCCTCTGGGGAGGACAAGGGCCTCACACAGGACATAAAAAGCAGAGAGCACAGCACTCGCCTGCTTCATCTCCTCTCCACCTGCCCTGGGGTCACTGCCGAATGTGATGCCCAATTGTCACAAGACTTGTGACTTGTAGGGGCCTGGCCAGGATCCAGGTCTCAGACTCCAACATTAAGCTCTTTCTGTGACAGAGTCCCCTGCTTCTCAAACTATCCGTGACGCAGACCCAGCAGGAGAAAAGAATGTCCACTTGCGATCATTTGCCAGGGCTGCTATAGCAAATCGTCACAAACTGGTGGCTTGGAACAACAGAAATGTGCAGGAGTCCTGGAGGCCAGAGGCCCAAAACCAAGGTGATGGCTGGAGGCCTCCTGCAGGCCCTGGGGAGGAGCAATAGGCACCTCCCCAATCCCCGGCCGTGTGAGCAGCTATGGCGCCCCCACCACCCATCTCCACCTGGCCTCTGTTCTCCCTGTGCATGTCGGTCCCAGCTTCACCTCTGTATGAAGATACTAGGCCCCCTGGATGGGGGGTCCACCCTCCCCCACAAGGACCTTACCTAAACCTAGCTAATTATTTCTGCAATGACCCCATGTCCACAGAGGTTCATACTCTGAGGAACTGGAGCTTAGAGTTTCAGTTATGGTTTGGATATGAGGTGTCCCCCCAAAGCTCACGTGAGACAAAGCCAGAAGGTTTGGAGGAGAAATGATCAGCTTATAGCCTTAACCTAATCAGAGAATTACTCCCAGAGGGGATTAACTGAGTGGTGCCTGGAGGCAGGTGGGGTGTGGCTGGAGGAAGTGGTTCATTGGGAGTGTGGCCATGGGGTATGTAATTTTTAAAATATTTTTTAGTTGTAGTTGTACACAATATCTTTATTTTATTTACTTATTTAATTTTATGTGGTGCTGAGGATCAAACCCAGGGCCTCACACACACTAGGGGAGTGCTCTACTGCTGAGCCACAACCACAGCCCCAGGGTATGTTTTTGTATCTAGCAAGTGGAGTCTTTCTGCTTCCTGACCATCATGTGAGCCACTTCCCTCTGCCACCCTCTCCCACCATGACATTTAGCCTCACCTCCAGCCTGAGGATTGGAGCCGGCCTTCTGTGAACTAAGGTATCTGAAACTGTGAGCCCTCAAATAAACTCTTCCTCCTCTACAATTGTCCTGAATGGGTATTTTAGTCACAGCAGCAAAAAAGCTGACTAAAACACAATACGTTTTGTGGGGACAGGATTTGGCCCATGACACCCGCCACTTGAGGGGTCTAAGGAGCTCTCTCTGGCACCTGCCTCAGGAAAAACTGTTGGTGAGGCCTCAGGCTTTAAGATCCATGCAAGCTGAATGTTCACCCATGTGATTACCCAGAAGGCTGAGTGGGATCAGTGGTCCAGAAAGCTGCTCCAGCTGGTCCTCGAGGTTCAGAGCACCACTGCCAAGTGCCAGCCATCGCCACCCCAGGTCTTGAAGGACGTCCCCAGCAAGACAAGAGCTCTGAGGACCAGAGGCCGCTGCGGGAACACCTTTAACCATGTGAGTGTGAAGAACACAACACAGGCCCACACAGGCGGCCACGCGAGTGGAATGCAGGGAGAATCTGGAGGCAGAGCAGGCCAGGAGCAGCAATGGCCGGGCCCTGCTAGACCACACAGTGGGCTTTTTCCTTCCTCTCTTTCCTCTATAAAGAAAGTCAGGGTTGGCCAAACACAGCTCACCCTGTTTCCCCAACACGGTGCCTTCTGAAGAACTTGCTTTTGAAGTGCAGGTGCTGTGGGTGTTTGGGGACAAAGACTATGTCCGTGGTAGCAACAGGCTGCCTAACGTGCTGGTGGGATTCGTGTCTTTCTGTGACAGTGGCGGTGCCTGCAAGTAACAGAACTGACAAGCACATAACTACAGCCCTACTGTTCTTTTATTTCCCAAGAAATAACACTTTCAAAAGTGATGAACGACTCTGACAAAGGACTCCCCAGCAACCGGAAAGAAAGAGAGGACTCAAGTGGCAGAAAGGGACTCTCACCACGGGTAGCTGTCACCCTACTTGGCTCATGACACAAAAGCAGGTGGAGCCGAGGCACTTCCTCATCCTGAGCATCTGCCACCAGCTCAGTGGACATGTGCTCAGCCGGGACCAGAAGGGCAGGGCTGGACGGGCAGCCCAGGGACCTGGCACGTGGGAAGTGGGGGAGGAGCCCCCAGAGGCCACAGCTTTCCTTCCTTTTCCTGCTTCTCTCTCAGGAGACTTACAACCATTCCAAAGGCATCTGCTGTCCACCTTGCACAAAGACCCACAGTGAAGGGTGGCCCCCAAGGTCAGTCCAGGTGCAAACCTGGGGACCATCTGACCTGTGGTTATTTAGGAGCAGCAACAAGCTGTGCTTTGGTAGAGCCGCAGGTCACCAGGTTCTAGAAGCTGTGCTAAGCGGGCAATGAGGTGAGCACAAGTCATGCACGCAAGGTGCAAGGTTAGCAAAGCCCGTGGCCAGAACTTTGAACAAAGCATGTGATGACAGAGAAGGGGGTCTGCAAGGGAGGGAGGATGGACAGATGCCCAGATCCAGAGCCTGTGGGGAGGGCCGGCCCCTCCAGCCAGAGAGACCCTGGCTGGGGACTGAAGTGGCAGTTCCCCTCACTAGGGAGATGAGCTTCCTCAGAGGCACGGCGATTTCATCAGGCTTCTCCATGGCTTGGATGCTGCTTCATGAGGTCACCCCACTCTCCATCCTGATTCCATCACTGCCATGGCTGTGGCAGTCACCCCACCCACCCACCCCAATCATCCTGGGAATGGAAGGTATCCACCAGGGAGGGGCGGCTAGCACTTTGCCTCCGGACACCAGCATTTCACAGAAGCAGAAGCTGTAAATGATTGCTGAAGGCTGTGCCCATCTCTAGCTCTCACTTGTAGAGCCAGGCAGGCTCACAGCCCCCTCCCCAGGCCACAAAGTCATCCCCTTGGCAGCTGAGACAGCCACGGGAGGCCAAACTCAGGCCACGCCTGGAGCCCAGAGGCCCAGGGCCCCATATACACTCTGTACCACATTCCATGCTGCTGGGCCCACTCCAAAGCCCGTTGAGCTCTGGGAGCAGGCAGGACGGAAAGCACCTACTCTGTAGCCTGAGTCCTGAACACTCAGTGTAATTGGGTGATCGCTCCAATGGCTTGTTAATTCCCAGGAAAGAGAAAAGCCTAGTTCTTGGATCAGAGAGTGGAGGAGCGGAGCCCATTGTCCCCAGCATGCAGCTGGGCATGGTGCCTGCTGGTGCCACTGCCTGCAGTTCATCCTGTTCCCCTCAGCGTTCTCAGAAGCCAGTGAGGCTCCTAGAGCTAGATGAGACCGAGCCACAGGGAAAAGGGCCAGACCAGTGGCAGTCCTCAAAGGTCTCTAAGTGGAAAAAAAACGGGCCAAGCAGTGAGACGCTGTATTCATATGCATTCGAGAGACTCTCCTTTCCCCAGACCAGCTAGGGCAGGGCGCCATGTTTCCAAGAGAAGAAGGTGGCCCTGGTCCTGGTGACTATTTCCATCCCCTCATGGCTGTGGCCTTCTCCCTTGCCCCTGAAAGCAGTGGCATCCCCACCCCACTCCAGGGACATTTGGGACCTTCTGGAGCCAGTTTCAGTTGTCACAAATGGAGGTGCTACTGGCATCTAAGGGTAGAGACAGGGACGCCATGAACATCCTAAGAGGCACGTGACAGCCCCACGGTAGGATAATCAGACCCTAGATGCCTAATGGCCACAGTGACTGAGAATCCTGACTGTCGAGTTGAGTGGATGAGCTCTAGTGGCTCTCCTCTCCGTCTACATGCATCATTTTCTCAATGTCTAGCCCCTCTGAGTCATCATCCCACCACAGCAAGGAGAGCGAAAGGGGCCTTCGCCCGCTCAGAGTTCACTGAGACAGGCAGCAGCAACCAGCCAGAGGCAGAAAGGTGCAATGGAGGGTAGGGCAGGTGGCTCAGGGTGCAGCACTCACCAGGCACGCACAAGACCCTGGGTCCCATCCCCACCACACACCAAAAACTGCCAGGGACACCTAAAGAAACTAAAAATAAAAATAAGGCCAAGCCTGTTGTACATGCTGGGAATGGAGAATTAAGAGGAGTGGTGAGTGGGGAGGGTACAGTGACCCAGAAGGAGTAGGTGCAGGTCAAAGAGCAGAGAGGACTGAGAGGGGCCCCAGCTGCCCCTCCACTTATTCAATAGTGTTCCCTGAAATGAGCACCACAGGCCTCCAGGCGTGCAAAGGTTGAGAAGGCCACTCCCCACAGCCCCAGCACCTGCGCTGAGCCAGGGCAAGCAGATCCTACCCACAAAAACAACCTGGAGAGGACAGCACGCATGTGCCCTGGTGCCAGAGACAGGAGGAACCCGCTGCACATGGAGCAGGGCTGGAGCTGGGCCTGGGAAGAGCTGAGCTTGCCCACTGCAGGCTGCAGCAGAGGCTCAGCTACCTGCTAGCAAGAGTCTCCAAAAGAGGGCCTGTCTTGTGGCCGCTCAACTACCTGTGCTTCGTCCTCTCTCCTTCCCATCTCCAGGCACTGAAACCATATCTACTTTTGTTTTTCCAGTACTAGAGCTTGGGCCCAAGAGTGCTCTGCCACTGAGCGACACCTCCAGCCCTTTTTAGTTTTTATTTTGAGACAGGTCTCACTAGGTTGCTTATAGCCTCGCTCGGTTGCCTAGACTGGCCTCAAACTTGTAATCCTCCTGTCCCAGCCTCCCAGAGAAGTAGGATCACAGGTGTTCACCACCACACCAACTCTAAGGAGGAACCACACAGTGTAGACCCTTGTGGGCCTTCATGGCAAGATGACCAACATCCCTAAGGTTCAAGAACAACGCTAGTGATTAAAACTTACGGGCTGTTTTCTCTTCAAACTGTCTACTCCAAAAACTATCCAGATGAGAAACCACACACTTTGAAGATGCACTAGTACTTGAATAACCTCATCATTTTCTCTCTTCACTAGGGCTGCTAACTAATAAGTAGTCATATGGACTACCCCACGTGTGCCTTCTCCTCCGACAATCCAGCAACAGAAAGGTCAGCAGCCAGACACAGAAAGAGGAGAAGGGTCTTGGATAAACACAGACAGCCTAATCAACCATGAACAAATCCAAGAGTTGATTGAAAGTGCTTTGTCACGGGCAGAAGTGAGGCCCCTGACCTCAGAGAAAGGCGAGAAAGGTTGGAGGTCCCCGTCAGCTGACCACAGAGGCCGTCCTGCTGGAAATGTCAGAAGGAGACTCAAAAGTTGAAGCAGGAGGGAGGGGAAAGCCAGCCCTGGGGTGTTTTCTAGGGAACCTGGCAAACAAACGTTCCCTAGAAAGATGACAAAAATGTAGCTCAGTAAGAAAGGAAGACGCTGTTCAGAACACGGTGATGACTGGAGAATGGGTGACCCCCAGGCCTTCAGCATGTCCAGCCTGTCAGCTCTGGTTTCAGGCTCCTCGGGGCATGGGGAAAACTTTTTTATTTGAATTACATCAATGTCCTTCACTTGCATCTAAAAAATCAAGTTCCACTATGTTGGTACATGAAAGGGAGTTTAGATGAAGGAGACCCCTCGCCTCTGTCCCTGTAGTCACTTTCTTTGTAAGCCCAAATGCCCAATCAAAGGATGCCTTCTCAATGTCATCGGTCATATTTATGAAACAAAAGAATCTGGAAACTTCAGCAATATCCGTATCCAAATGTATCCAAGCCTGTTTATGTTTTTAATTGACAGATTTAATTTTAATTGACAATTTTATTATTTTTTTAAAGAGAGAGAAAAAAAAAACTTTGTAAATATTTATTTATTTTCTTGTTTTTTGGTTTTCGGCGGACACTACATCTTTGTATGTGGTGCTGAGGATTGAACCAGGGGCCGCACGCATGCCAGGCGAGTGCACTACCGCTTGAGCCACATCCCCAGCCCCTTAATTGACAATTTTAGAAGAACTAATCTATGGTTCAGAAAAACTGCATGTGTTTAGGTCATACTTAAGAGTATTTTGCAAACCATTAAAGTAATTTGATATCATGCAAGATATGTCTCAACTGGGGAATGAAATTGATCAAATTATACTAGGTGCATGTACGAATACCACAATGCATTTCAGTTTTATATATAAATATAATGCATCAATTAAAAAGTAAATACATAAATAGAAAGAAGACCCATAGAGGAGAGGAAGAGGATAGGGGGAGGGAAGAGGAAAGGGAGAGGGGATTGAAATGGAGAAAACCGTGTTATCTGCGGTTATGATTATGTCAAAATGAAACCACTGTTTATATATATATATATATATATATATATATATATATATATATATATATATATTAAAAAATTGAAAAAGATGTGTCAGCCATGAATACTACCAGAATTAAATCAGGGAAAATGATTCAGTAAAATCAAAAAAGTCTGCAGCCTGAAAAGGTCTGCAGAAGAATTCTGATTCCATTAGAAAACCATTCTTAGGACAGTCTTGCCATTCCCTAATGGCTCATGTAATATGGTCTGGTTTTACTCCAATTCAAGATGCAACTCAATAAAACGTCTTAAACTTCATTAAGGCAAAGGTTTCTTTCAATGGTATCAAGCATTGATGGCTAGCAGAATTCTCGGCAGGCAGGAGAACTTGAACTTCCAAGCCTTCTGATTTTGTATGAAGCTGCTCTCATCTCTGCACCAGATGGCTCTGACTGGGGAAATCTCGGCTCCTCCAGCTCAGCCTAGTTTGTTGCAGGAACATGTCAATGGGCTGAATAATTTCTATTCTAGGCTAATTTGTAGAGGAAGACAGTTGTGCTGCTTTCCTTCAATCCTTGAGGTTTAGAAAAAAAAATAAGCTAACTAAGGGCCCTTCACCTGGAGGAGACGGCTTTTTAGGTATGTGGAAATTACTAAGAACACAATTTGCCCTTGAGATTGTCACATGAGAGGAATGTGGAACGAGGATGGCAAAGAGGAAACAGTAACTCAGACACGTGAAAATGTGTTGCTATTTCCAAGGCTGGGTGAGCCTTTTCCCAGCTTGTCTTTGTCGTGAAAAGCCACTAAATCCAGAACATCGTGATTGCTGAGGATGATGAAGGACACACGCCCCATGTATAGCAAAACCGCGCGTGGTAAGGAAAATAAGAACACCAGGGGTCTTTTTTTTCTTCTTCTTCTTCTTCTTCTTCCTGTTTATTAACATTCTCACGGCGCTGTGTACTTTGGTTGCCATGGTCGTGTGGTGTCTGATGTCACGGGCCACATAACATCACAGAGGCGGGGGAGGCAGGAGGAGCAGCGGGCCCGGTCCCAGGAGCTGCTGGAACAGCCCCCTCCGGCGCCTCCTGCTGCAGCTGCCTGCCCCCTAGTGGACGGCAGGAGAAGCGCGGGAGTCCTTCGCAGGTCTCGCAGGGTGATCTGCGGCTCCCCTGTACTCTGCCTCCTCCAGCGCTGTTCTCAGGCACCGCCTGCTTCCCAGAGTTGGGCGTCTCCTTGAATATCCTGGAGCGCCTCCATTCAGTGTCTTTTTCCCTAGGACTTGGATCCACCCGTGACTGTCCTGCTCTCCAACTTGTGGCCCTTGCCCTCCACAGTCCTACCCAAGATGCTCCTTTCCTGGGAGTACAAATTACTCCTTGAGTCCTGCAAACCGTAAAGAACCAACAGGGTACCTTGCTTGCCACATGCTGCCATCACAGAAGCCCTTGTGTTCCCAGAGCAAGCTCCATAGCTCCTCCTAACCCATCAGGGACCCACCAGGTGCCAGGTCCTGAACTGGCCCCAGAGACAGGGAAGAACCTGGAGGAACATGTGGGTCAGGGAAGGGACAGGGCATGCTTGATCACTAAGGGCCACAGTCCATGTTCCTGCAGGAGGGTCAGTGCCGAGCCATGGGGAGTGGCCAGCCCAGTGGCTACTTTGTTCAAGTGACTCAGGTAGATCAATGAGGCCAGGCCGGCACAGGCTGTGCCTGCACACACCTCTAGAATGCCCTGGCATGCTGGGAGCCGCTGATGTCACAGGGTATTTTCATCCCTGCCCTGTCCCAGTGTCCTGTCAGCTCCACGGGTGTTGGTGAGAGGAGGCGCCTGGCTGGCACTTATCTCCCACTGGCACTGCCAGGCTCCTGCCAGCCCGCCGTTCTGCCAGGCTCACACCCACCCTTCCTTAATGCTTCTGAAACCGTGTTTCCCATGTTGCTGATTCACAGACATGGAAGTCCCGAGAAAAAGGGTGATAATCTGAGTGACTCAGAGCCTCCCTTGGCTCCGTGGCCTGTGCTCAGACCTGCACTTGAGAAGCTGCGGGCAGGACTCTTCCTCTCTGCTGGAAGGAAGCAGAGGACGCTCCTCTGGGCTCCTGGCTCACAGCCACTCTGGTGCAGACAAAGGCCTCCCCCCAACCTGGCAGGGGAGCACCTCAGGGGATCCTGCGTGAAGGGTCCTCACCTCCAGCCCTATCAGGCCCTTGGTCCTGGGAGAACAGGATTTGGAAGTGAAACCATCGGGCAGGCCCCAGACCCTCTATATGTAAGATTTCTGAACAAATGAGACAATTATTTGCCGGCTACAAAACTGTAGGCAGATATTCTCCCCCAGGAGGGGCGAGGACCACCCGACAGGCACATGGGTCACTGCTCCACCACAGACTCACTGAAAACTCTTCCACACCTGATGCAGCAACACCAGCAGGGGTGGCCGTGTCAATGGCGGCCACCACGTGCCAGAGAAGCCTGGCATTCTGCAGGGAAGGCTGGCTCGGTGGGCAGACCAGTATGCCCAGGGTCAAGGCTGCAGGGGCCATGCTGGATGGTGGCAACACAAACCCACGGTGCCCTGAGGAAGGAATCCAGAGGTGTCTGAAGCCCTCAGTCCTTCCTCCCCTCCCAGAGGAGGCCAGCATGAGTGTACAGGGAGAGTGCTGGTGTGGCTGGGTGGGGAAAGTGGGTGGCACGGTCCCACTCTCGTGACCTGAAACCCTTGGTCTTCCCTGCAGCCGTTGCATCCTGGATGGTGGGAGTTACGGGGAACTGTAAACGTTGCTCTCTTCACGGCTGTCACCAGCCTACAGAAGCTCCAACAGGTGTCTCAGGAAGACCAGCTTCGGGTCCCATCAGATTCTCATTCTAACTGCATTCCTCAGCCTTCCCTCTGCGAACCCTCAATGGCACCCATAATTCATTTATTCATCCAGCAAGTATTAACGGAACGCTTGCTCTTCACCAGGTCACACCAGTGCCCAGGAATGCAATATCAGCAAAGACATACCTGGTTCCTACCATCGCGGATCTTGCCCAATAGAGAAGATGACTTTGGCCAAACACAGTGAACATGGCATTGCCACGTGTGGCCCTGGGTCTGTAATGAGGGGACTTGATTTAATCAGGGGAGTCAGGGAGATGTCTGGGGAAATGATGAGTGAAATGAAATCTGAAGGAACGAGAGGATTAGCTAGGCCCAGCGTGTCCTGTGTGTCCCCAAGGGCGGGAAAGGACACGTGTGTCCAAGGCCATGAAAGACGGCCAGCGTGGCTACAGGACAGACAGCAAGGAAGGGGAAACCCTCCATGAGACTCCACAGACCCCATGCAGGGGGCCCTCAAGTGCGAAGGTGGAGGGGCGACAAGACACACAGTGGACTTCCGATCTGTGAGGAACTGTCTAGAAAAGCCCACAAGCCAACGTCATTAACCTGCTAGGAAGCCATTCACTACAGGTGAGCTGGACTAAGAGAAGTGCAGCCGAGGGGACGGAGGGGTCTGAAGGGACGGAAGGGAGGTCCTGACAGCTGTCGGTGATGGAGGAGGGTTTACAACGCCTCCCAGACCTGCCGCCCGCCCCTCCTCACGACTCCATCCCCCCACTTCTCAGGCTGTCCAGGCACCTCTCCTAGGGACAGCTCCCTTGGCTTTCTCTAAAAATGAAGGAAAGAAATGCCCCAGACGCCTGGGATAGTTCAACTCCAAGGTCATCAATGGAAATGATGTCAACTCAGATTACAGGACTGTCAACTTTCAAGCTCCTGTGACCTTAACTGATGGGCCAGGGGCTGGGATCAGGCCAGCCGGAGGCTGCCTCGGTGTTTGGTCTGCTCACTGAGTGCTCAAGGTGCTCGCGCTGTCCAGCCAGCACCACAGCCTTCCACCAAGTGCCCAGAGGATGTGACGTGAGAGAGGACGAGTCACCAGATGCCCCCTTCTGCCTAGAAGCCTTGCTTACAAACCAGTCTCTGATCCATCCCAGGAGTCGTGTCTTAGCACAGTGTTCCACAGGCGACAGAGGTTGTGGGGTGCAGACTTGATCTCCACTGTGGCAGCATCCAGATGGTGGAAGCTTCAAAACAGGGGTGCCACCCTCATGCTGTCAATCAGGAGTAAAAAGCAAAAGGTCCTAAAACAACAAGCCTCTGTCAATTCTTGGTTTCTGTGGATTAGAACCAGGTATAGCTGAGTGATCCTCTGGCCCAGAGTCCCACAGGCTGTAATCAAGGTGTCACCCAGGGCAAAGGCCAACTCCAGGTTCCACTGAGTGGAGACCACACTGTAGGTCCATCACGTGGCTCTGATCAGGAGACCAGCTCTGGGCCGCGTGGGCCACTCTGTGGAGTCTCAGCATGGCAGTTGACACGCAGAAGACCTTACGTGATCTGACCTCTGAAGCCACAAGCCATCATGTTCTCTGTGCTCTGTTTGCATAAATCCAGGTCCACCTAGGTCCACCCAGCCCACACAGGGGGGGGGGTTGCCTATGAGGCACCCACCACATGTGCCAAGAGCTAAGTAAGACCCCATCTTGGCATGACTCATTCTGCATCAGTTATCGGGACCTAGAATTTCACTGCATGTTGGTGCGTCTGCACCTATGGGTACACTCTAGTCCCCAGACCCTTGAGGAGCAGGGTGCTCTGCTCTGCCTCTCTTCCCAAGGGAGTTGTACAGCCCACCTGGCACTCAGGGTATGAGATAGAGTCACCCAAAACCTGTCTGTGGGGGAAGAGAAAGGTGGGAAGGTAGGCAGGGCAGGATGGGGAAGCCAAACTGAAGAAAGAAAAGGTCACATGCCACTTGCCAATGATAAAGGCATCTGAGTGGAGCTCGGTGTCCTGGCTGGCAGCTCACACATGGTGCTGACTTGCCCAGCTTGGCAACGCCCCTGGTGTTCCCACAGGCAACTGAAAATAGCCAGCATTCACCCAGAGGGAGTGCTCCTAAAATAAGCAACTACTGGGAGCCGTTTCTCCCGCTCATTCAGGCGAGCAGAACGCAATTATTTTGCTGAAATTAGATACAAATTAAGCTGCCACTTCCGGAACTCTTTCTCCTTTACTATATTACAAAAAAGAAACTGATTTCATAAACTCTTACTGTTTGGATCTTGCATCTTGATCTCTGAGAGAATATCCACAAAGACAGATTATTGATATTAATCTCTTGTCAGAGCAAATTCCTTCACAAGCTGAGTTTTCTGATTTCAGACCTGGCCTTAGTTGCTATGGATACACAGTGACAGGCCAATTAAAGAATGGAGGAGGGTTTCAAATGAGACATACTGAGTGTCCAGGGTGGAGCAGGGGCTGGTGGACACTTGTCCCCTGGATGCATGTGAACGGTGCTTCTCCCACATGTTTAATAGTGCTCTGAAAACAGTCTCAGGTTTTATATCCATTGGGACCCAGAAGTTCTGCTGGGTTTTAGGAAGTAAGACAATAAACAAAAATGAAAATAAACCATACTAGTGACTGATGATGTGGGGGTCCTCCCTCAAACTTGACTAGAGATGACTGGCATACAGATAACAGGGGTATCGGGGCAAGGTGGGGTGCATTCTTCTGTGAAGGAGCCCTGGATCCTACTATCTTGGGGAGCCAGATCTGCTTTGACCTGCCTGGGAAGAAGTAGGTGGATTCCCAAGAGCTCAGCTGAGCTGGGTGGGAACAGGCTGGGGATGTTTCTCCACAACTTTGAATTCCAATTTCCCTTTGCAGAAGGTGAAGATTACTTTCTTTTTATTGTTGTGGACATTAGTCATGGATGAGGCATGTTCAAGATTCCCCACACATTCCCATTCTCCATCCTTGTTCTGATCTAGTGAATCATAAGTATGGCACCGCAAATGAAGGTCTTTGCAGATAAACTTTCCTCCTTGGGGAAGGTTTTTTTTTTTTGGGGGGGGTGCATGTCTCCATAATTCTCCAAAATGCTAAAAGGTCACCGAAGCACATCTTAAGGATGGTGAATCCCTACAACCTCATTTTTAATGTTAGGGGTGATTTTATTTCGTGTCTTCTCTAACTTTAAAAATTATTTTCGGTGTCTCCTTTTCTGACTCTTTAGGGCTTGGGAAGAAAATGAAAGGGAGTTAAGTGAAATCAAAGTAAACTGGGTGATCTTAAATGCACTGATGTCAGCAGCATCCCCGTGCAACTCAGGACACCTCCCACAGCAAGTCTCCCTGGGGGGTGTGGAGTCCAGCCCACATTTATTCTGTCAGGCACAGGGTCTAGTGAAAAATTGAAAAGCAACCGCTGTTCCTATACTGTCTGCCTTCCCAGCGCTCGCCATAAACTGAAAAATTCCCTTCCAAGAAGCAGGACTTCCTTTGAAGTCCTAAAAGACAAATAGCACCCGGAACAAGGAACAGGAGAGCTGTCCCTGCACAGGCTGGGTCCAGGGCAGCTGCCAGAAGGGCTTCCCTTCTCCTGGCTTCCTCCGCCCCGGCTCCCACAGGCCCAGACCTGGCAAGGTCCACAGGGAGCAGCAGCCCAGACCCGCAACCTTTGGCCTTCCCTGGCACACTCCGGGGAGGGCGGGCGGACGTGCCCAGGCGCACAGGCTCCGGGCGCTGGAACTTCTGGGTCAGCATCCTTCTCCCTTCCCCGATTTCCAAGTAGCATGCACAGTGCGTGGGTCTTGGAAGGCGCTCCCCGACAGTAGGCATGAGGTCACCAAACAAGCGGGCCCTGCACCTTCGCGTCTCCTCGCCTGACCTCACTCAGCTTGGCAGCCCCGGAAAGCCACAGCCCAGGTTTTCACATTCAACAAGAACTGCAGGAAGGATCGCCACCCGGAGGCCTTCGGAGGCGGTGCCCCTGCCCGAGCAATGGGCACTCCCTTGACATTCATCACCACCTTGGAGACTACTACAGTAAGGCTTCTGCGAAAGATGCCTAGGGAAACACCAGAAGCCACCCGCCTGCCCTTGCCTGGGGCACAGAATGGGATGCAACTGGGCTTGACTTGATTGGCAAAATTGCCTGCTTCCTAGCAGGATGGCTTTGGCGATGCAGGTGACCTCTTTGTGTCCTAGCTTCCTCCAGGGCAAAATGGAGGGGGAAAGGACCTACCTGCTAGGGTCCTCGAATTGAAATGCGTCAAGGTACCCATTGCTTAGCAAGACTGACTCTGGAAGGCACCCACATAAACATTCGTGCCTGTGTTTGAGAAGCAGAAAGGCTAGGCACACTGGCCATCAGGAGACAAGCACTAGTTTCCAAACAGAAGTCATGAGGACAGGGGTGCATTTTCTCCTGGTACAGGCTTTGGCAGCAGCAAGCAACCTTGTTCCTGCAGGGCAGTCAAAGGAGGACAGGCCTGCTTGTCTTCCCTCCAGCCACTCTGGCCCTTCCCCTCCCAACTCTGATTGTGACTCTGACTCACGGCTGCAGAGAGACACCCCACCTCCTGCTGGGTGAAATGTGTGGGGCCATGGTCTAAGTCGTGGAGTAAGTCATGCTTCATCAGGGGCCTCTCTCCTCTTGTCCTGTGTGGGAGGCACAGGAAGGAGGAAGCGGGTGAGTATATAAGGAAGGAATGGAGGATGAGTGACTGGTGCGCCTGCCTGGAACCTTCTGGCCTGGAGCATCGCTGACTCCCTTGTGCTAATGAAGGAGCGGAAAACCACAGAGGCAGTCGCCATGACATTCAACCTCTCACCTCGAGAGAACATCCTGTATGTACCATCACCTCTCTCCTCCTGGTCAGGACTGGGCTTGGTAGACTAGAACCTGAGGTCTAGCAGCTATGCCCAAGGCCCAGCACGAGGCCAGGCCTTCCCTTCCTCCCAGCACAGGGACACAGAAGCCACACAGCACCCTCCTACCCCCACCCCTCTATACCCTTCAGGGATGATGACCAGACATTGAAAGTCTTCACAGGCTCAGGCCTTGGTGAGTGCCCTGCTGTGTCCAGCATTAACCCTTGGGTGACAGATTGTGGGGAGCATGGGATGGATATCCCAAGGGAGGGGCAACAGAGAGAATGCTGGGAACCCAGGGCAGCACCTGTTTGACAACTGCTCCGTGCGTATTGCAGTGTTTGGCCAATAGGTCAGCTGTGGTGGCGCGTGCCTACTGAGTACCAGCTGTGCATCCAGACAGTATCTTGGTGGGAGTTCAGCAGTGTGGGACTCAGTGGCCTCTGTTCTCAGTGGGGATATGAATGATCGAACCAAGATTTAAACCCCTGCTCACTGGGTGGAAGACCAGGTTGACTGTGGACAAACCAGAGAAATCACATGTAACTGGTGCATCTGAGTTGAAATGTGACTTAAATCTGCCACCTGTCTGCTTTCCTCTGCGGTGGCTTTACTCTTGGGCACTAACTCCCAGTTTTAGCCATGGAAAAGGGCAAAGCACCTCTTTTTCAGTGGTGCCAACCATCCTAGGGCAGGCTCTCATGGGCTCCATTCCGGCAAGAACCCATCTCTGAATCAAGCCCTGATTGGCCAAGCCAGGTCATGAATATTTTCCTCTGTGTATTTCCTCTTTTTTAAAAAAAATCCCCCTCTCCTAAATCCATTCCTGCTCTCATGAACTGGAACTGGATTGAGGGGTGGAAGCTATTAGCAGAAACTAGAGTAAGAGATGTTGGCAGGTAGATGAGACACAGGCTCACCACTGCGGCCTTCTGGAACTCAGGGGGTGCCTAATGCAGCCATCCTCAGGGTCCACAGGTGCTAGGTTCCAGGACTAGTCTCCCCACTCTCCCCTCAAGGGTTCCAGAGTCTGCAACTGCTCAATTCCCTTGTGTAAAATGATGGGACATTTTCATACAACCTCATACAATGCTGTATAAAAGTGGTTATATGGTCTAAGAAATCATGACAAGAGAAAAGCACAGATGAAAAAGATTTTTAGATATTTTCAACCCACAGCTGGTTGAATCTACAAATGCTGAACTTTCAGGGGCAGAGGCTGACAGTAGCTCCTGGGCGTGGGATGAACCTGAGTGCGTGTCTACATATCCATCAGTGCATATAGCTAGTTTCACAGATCACACAGCAGAATTTTCACCCTCTTAAGTTTTCTTACCATACTGATTAAATTAATTTTAATAACCACAGTGGGGAAATAGAGTCAACTATATTACATGTTTAAATCTAACATGATTTAAAGCTTGGTCCAATCTATAAATAAGTCCATTTATAATAAAGACAATCATCTTAATTTTCCTCTGCATATTTCCTCTTTTTTAAAAAAACCACCCTCTCCTAAATCCAAGAAAAACTGGGTAATCAGTTATTTCCTATAAAAGAAAACCCTTTGTAATAAATAGAAAGTTTAATTATCCTGAGAACACAGAGATGGTGAAGACAGCATCGGCTTTTCTTCACAGATTTTATTTTTAATGTCATAAACATTTCCATATAATTAAAAAAAAAAAACTATCCCTAGGCAAAAGGAGATATCTATGGCCAGGGAAAGAAAGAATTACCAATTTTCCTTTAAAATTTGTGGTCTTTTGGAAAGGGTATTATTTCATATGTTTTGAAATTTACAATGTATAAAAATTAAATCTCAGAATTGAAAAACTCTTTGGAAAAAAAAATCATTAATCATGATAAAAGGAAATAGAGTCACCCTGGCGGAGTGTGAGTCAGCATTCATTCAGCAGGGAGCGGCCCTTTCTGCCTGTGGAATCCCAGGTATTCATTTATTCATCGGATTCTTATCATGCGCTTGGTGGCTTCTCTGCCCTGTGCCAGCGCTGGGTGTGCAAAGAGGAGCACGCAGGAGGTGATGGGCCTGCAGCTCAGCTGGGGAGTGGGAAGGCTCTGGGGCCCTGCAGGAGGAGGGAACTCAGCGGGGCGATGGGCAGCTGGGAGGAGAGCCACCTGACCGCCCTCCAGACATACTGGTAGACAAGGCCAGCAGGGCCAGCAGGTGACCAAGAGGGGGGGTTGGAAATCATCCTTCACTGCCTGAGGCCGCTGGGTTCTGTGACAGCTGAGAAACCAGAAGCCCTGGTCTGCTCAGCACCTTGGTATGTGCTCTGGCCCTGGCGACCAAGGCTGAGCCTTCCAGTCATCCATTCAGCAGTGACTGAGCACAGCCATGGGCCAAGCTCTGCTCACGCCAAGAGACAAGAGAGCTTTCTTCTGAGGCAGGTGGGGTCACATGGTATTCATGTGGTGACAAGTGCAAACAGAGAATAGGAGGTGGGGAATGTGGGGTGCGGGTCAGATGCACAGGAAGGTCTTTAAGGAGTCCAGTCTGAAGGCTCAGCTCCCCAGTTATCTGAGAACCTGGAACTGTGGCTACTGGTATATAAAGGAGCCCTCCAGGATAGAGGCCCACCCTCTGGGAAGTGGTCAGCTCAGGCCAAGACAGTTTCATGTGCTTCCTCCTCCACCCCCAGAGTTTTCTCATCTAGTGAGTGGGGCTGGTACAGTTGGAGCCTGGAACAGGCAAGAGTTCCTGTACAAGGAGGAGAGAGGGTAGGTGCCAGGTCATGGAAATCAGCTGGTTGGGGCAGACACATGGCAGCACAGGCCCCAGCCCACATCGGGCACCGGCTACAGCTCAGGAAAGACTGAGGAGAACGCCAGTCAGGTGTAGACGTTAAGGCTGGAGCAGAGGGTTGGTGCAGCGTGACCACGTGACCAGGTGACTTGGGGACCAAGTCGAAGAATGCATGTTTTCTGTAACTGATGAACTCTGGCTAAGGTGACTTCTTGCTGTAACCCAGACTTGCCTGTTGTGTCACATGTATAAGCACTACATTTTAACTATGAGCCAAGCGACACCAAAATAAATTGTATGTCCATTGGAAGAGCAGCTGGGGGTGGAAAGAAAAGCTCAATAGCAAGGAACCCCATTTTTCATGCCCGAAATGTAATTCTCAATGAAAACCAAGCAGCAGACTTAACTAAACCCCTGGGGAGGAGAAAAGTGACTGTACAGCAAACAGTGCACGCGTGCACTCCTGTGTGAACACTACGGAGTCATAACAACAGTATTGTGTCATGTTCGATCAGAAGGAAGGTGAAGTCAGGACTTCACTCTGGGTTTGGCTCTTGCCTCTGCCACCTGTGGGCTACGTGACCTTTGGTAAGTTGCTGGAAGCTCTTGATCCTTCATTGCTTCATCTACCTAGTGAGCGCAGTCTGGAGCCTGTCCTAAGATTGAGTCACAACTAGTATACCAATAGGGAAACTCTGTGGGGATCTGGAGAATCCTCCTCTCTTGAGCATCTGCAAGAAGCCAATCCTGGTGAGATTACCATGTGGCAGAGTATCCATGATGAAGGAAAGATAGCCTGAGGACACTGGTAACAGTGGTTGGGATCTATCCTTAGCCCAGCCCCATGCTGGACCCATATCTGATATCTGTGCAGAGCTCTCACTAAGAGCTAATGCTTCAAAAGACAGTTCAGAATTCCTGTAATGGGACCCCTGTTGACGAGCATGGCAGCTCTCAGGTATCTTCTCTGCTTGACATTCCACAGGGCAGCTTTGCCACGGCAAGATGACAGAGCAGGGAAAGCAGCAGTGCCTGGTGTCTGGACATTGTGTTGTTGGTGACATTCTACCCTAGGGACTCCCCAGAAGTAAAGGATGAAAAGCACTTTGCTAAGAACTAGACTCTGCACAGAAATGGTGGTAATGAATGAACATTTAGATTATGATTCTTGGTGTGGTTTCATTACCCACATCTGTATATTAGGGTTCTCCAGAAAAACAGAACCTATAGGAGATACATAGACACATAGAATGAGAGTTGTCACTGTGGTTGTCTTATAAGATTATGGAGGCTGAGAAGCCCCACAACATGCCATCTGCAGGCTGGCGGTCCACGGAATCTCGGGGTATCATTCAGTCTTGTCTGAAGACTAAGAACTAGGGGAGCTAATACAGGGGAGCTGGGGGTAGGTGGGTCCTGGAGTCTTCAGGCCAGAGAATCAGGAATGACTCTGAGTTTCAGGGCAGGAGAAGATGATGTCTCCGCTTAAGAAGAGAGAATGATTGAGAAGATGCCCAATAGAGACACCCAACACTAGTTTATTCCTCCATAGGATAGAAACAAAGCAAGAGGTTTGAAAAGCCCTGGGTGGTAAGCCCTGGAAATCGACAGCACAGAAGATGAAACTTGGTGAACTCCAAAGACTATGGACAATAATGAAGCAAGAGAAGCAGGATACCTTACCACCCGGTGCCTAGCACCTTGCTCAAGGGATGGGGAGTGGCCTTGACAGACATCCACAGACTATTCCATCCCACAGCTGCAGAACACACACTCTCCTCATCATAACAGCGAAGTTTTTCCAAAATAGACTACAAAGCAAATGTTAATAAAATTTTTTAAAAATTGAAATAATTTATTGGATCTTATCTGATCATAATGAAATCAAAGTAGGACTCAATAGCAAGAGAAATGGTGGATATTATACAAATACAGGGTTCATTAGAAAAATCAGAGGTGACATTTTTTAATTCCTTGAATCAAATGAAAATAGAAACAGCATACCAAAACCTGTGGGATACAGCAAAAGCAATACTAAGAGAAAAATCCACAGCAATGATGTTGAAATAAAATATTCTAGGGATCTCAAATAAATAACCTAATGATGTATCTCAAGGTCTTACAAAAACAAGAACCAACCAAACACAGAATCATTTGAAAAAAAGAAATAATAAATATCAGAGCAGATATAAGTAAAATAGAGATGAAGAGAGCAATGCAAAGAATCAAGGAAACTAAGCATTGGTTCTTTGAAAAGATAAATAAAATTGACAAACCTTTAGTTAAACTAACCAAAACAAAGAGAGAGAGGACCCAAATAAATAAAATTAGAGGTAAAAAAAAAAAAAAGAGAGAGAGACATTACAACAGACACCACTGAAATTCAAAGGATCATTAAGAAACATTTTGGAAAACTATATGACAATAAATTTGAAAATTTTTTTTAAATGGACAAATTTGTGGACTCATAAGACCTACTAAAACTGGACTAGGAGGATATAAAACACATATGTATGTCAAAACCAAGTAATGACAGTGAAGCAGTCACAAAAAGTCTCCCAATAAAGAAAAGCCCAGGATTGGATGAATTCAATGCTAAATTTTGCTAGACTTTTAAAGAACTAACACTAATTCCATAATTTAGCTATTCCATAAAAGAGAAAGGCAAGACACCCAAATTCATCCTAGGAATCCAGTATTATCCTGCTGCCAACACTTGGGAAGAACACAATAAAAAGAAAACCGTAGACTAATATCCCTGATGAACATAGAGGCAAAAACCTTCAGCAAAATACTTGCAAATCAAATTCAAGACATTAAAAAGATCAAGTTGGTTCCATTCTGGGGATGGAAGTGTGGTTCAATGTACACAAATCAGTGAATGTTATATAGTACCTAAGTAGAATCAATGATAAAAATCACATGATCATCACTTTAGATGCAGCGGGGTGGGGGAAACCTGACAAAATTCAACATTCCTTTATGATAAAATCCCTGAATAAAGTAGGCAGAGAGGAATCACACATCATCATAATAAAGTCTATATTTAACAAACCCAAAGCCAACATCATGCTTAATGGGGCAAAACTAAACACATTTTCTCTAAGATCAGGAACAAGACCCAGGTATTCACTCTCACCATATATCTTCCCATAGAGCACTAGAAATTCTAGCCACAGCAATCAGACAAGAGACAGAAAGGCCTACAAATAGGAAAAGAGAAAATCAAATTATCCCTGTGTGCAGATGGCATGATTTAATATGTAGAAAATGCTAAAGACTCCACCAAAAGACTATTAGAACTGATAAGCAAATTCAAGAGTAGCAGGAGACAAAATCAACTCATAAAAATCAGTGGCTTCTTTATGTCCTAATAATGAACTCACTGAGAAATCAGAAGAGCAATCCCATTCACAACAGCTACAAAAAATACAAGATACCTAGGAATAAACCTAACTCAGGATATGAAAGACGTCTATGATGAAAATTACAAAACACTAAAGAAAGACATCAAAGAAGACACTAGAAGGTGGAAAGTACTCCCATGTTTATGGATTGGGAGAATTTATATTGCTAAAATAAGCTACATTACTCAAAGCAATCTACAGATTCAGTACAATCCCCATCAAAGTATCAATGACATTCTTCACAGAACTAGAAAACACAATTCTAAAACTCATCTGGAAACACACACACAAAAAATCCTGAATAGCCAAAGCAATCCTGTGCAACAAGAACAATGCCAGAGGCATCATGATCCTTGATTTCAAAACACAGTACAGCAACCAGCAGAATGAGAAGTTACACTCCATTTGTGTGTGATGTGTCAAAAAACATTCTACTGTCCGCCGAGTGTGGTGCCACATGCCTGTAATCCCAGCAGCTCTAGAGGCTGATGTGGGAAGATCTTAAGTTCAAAGCCAGCCTCAGCAAAAGTGAGGTGCTAAGCAACTCGGTAAGAACCTGTCTCTTAATAAATTACAAAATAGGGCTGGGGATGTGGCTCAAGTGCCCCTGAGTTTAATCCCCAGTTATCCCCTTCCCCCGCAAAAGGCTACTGTAATGTATAACTAATCAGAACAACAACCAAAACAAAAACAAAACAAAACAAAAAAAGTGCAGAGCCATAGTAACAAAAACAGCATGGGATTGGCATGAAAACAGACCCATAGACCAATGGAACAGAAGACCTAGAAATCAATCCACCCATCTTCAACCAACTGATTCCCAAGACGAATGCCAAAGACATTTATTGGAGAAAATGACTCTTTAATAAACAGTGCTGAGGGCTAGGGATGTGGCTCAAGCGGTAGTGCACTCGCCTGGCATGCGCGGGGGGCTGGGTTTGATCCTCAGCACCACATAAAAATAAAATGAAGATGTTTTTTAAAAATTAAATTAAATTAAAAAAATAAACAATGCTGAGAAAACTGTATGCAGAAGACTCAACTCAAAATGGATAAAAGACATTAATATGAGACCTGAAATTTTGGAACTACTAGAAGAAAACAGGGGAAACGCTTTGAGATCTTGGCTCAGGCCACGATGTCTTGGTCAAGACTCCAGGAGGACAGGAAGCACACAGCAAGAATGGACGCTGCGGGCTGAGGTCCAGTTGAAACACTGTTGCTCAGCCCTGGGAAGAAATAGGACTGAGAGGAGCAGCTACAGGATGGGAGGAAATCTTCCAGCCACTCTTCCAGCAGAGGATTAATCTCCAGAATCCTTAAGAACTCAAAAAATTTAACACCAAAAATACAAATAATCCAATTAACAAATGGGCAAATGAACTCAACAGACACTTCTCAGAAGAAATAACCAATGGCCAACAAATGTTCCACACCATTAGCAATTAGCGAAATGTAAAGCGAAGCCACTGAGATTCCTTCTCACACCAGTCAGAAAGGCAGCCATCAAGGTTACAAACGCTCCTGCAGAGGACAGGAGCAGAAGGAGCACTCTCTCGCACTGTGGTAGGATCATAAATTAGAACAACCACGGTGGAAGCCAGTTTGGAGAGTCCATAGAGACCAGGATGGACTGCCACCATGACCCAGCTGTGCCACCCTCAGTATTTATCTCAAGAATGTTACGGGTCATTCTGTTGTTTGTTTTTTTTTTAAGGAACTTCCATACTGTTTTTCCTGGTGGCTGTACATCCCCACCAACAATGGTGTCCACATAAGAAAAGGTTGGAATGATCTTGTTCTTCCTGGCACTTTACAGTTTACAAAATGTTTCCCTGTGACCTTAGGGTGTTCCTCACAGCAGCCTGACAACGGGGTGGGGGGGTGTTCCCATTCACAGATGAGAAGATTGCATTTTGAAGTGGTGGACGACTGCTCACAATCACCTGGCTAATGAGGAGTGTCCTGGACCGACATCTGCTCTACTTCCAGTAAAGTCCAAAGGGAAATCGAAAGCAAAACGGGTGGACTGACCAGAGGGGGAGCCAGCAAGTGTGGAAACAGAGGGCAGGCAGGTCTCCTGCTAGGTGCTGCTGGGGGAGGGGCAGGAAGGAAGCAATGGGCGGGCCTCGCACGTGCCCTGAGGCCAGTCTCCGGTTTTTGCTCGACATCCAAAAGGAAACCCACTGCCCACAGGTCTCTATAAACAGACCACTCCTCTACCCTTGTGTAGATCACTGTACCAGACTTGAGCGGCTTGCTGCCCAGCTCAGGGTAGGTTCCCATCATTACTGCTTGGAGAATGATTGACATGTTCTAAATGCAAGCAAAGCCACATGCTGAGATGTGCCACTGTTAGAACACTAACTAGTTAGGCAGAACTGATGCCCATTGCAAATCACGGAAGAAAATGGAAAATGGGAGAGATGGAAAGACAGGGAGCACTTACCAGCCTGCCTCTGCCCTGACACCTTCCACATGCAGCATCTAATTTGGAAGGGAACATGGATCCCATTTTGACAGTTAAGGAAATGAATTGAACAAGGCAAGTAACTTGGCTGAGTCCACACAGCTAATAAGCACTGAGTCTACAGTTTGAACCCAGGTCTGACTCCAGGCTATTTCCCAATATACACAGTTATGGCCTGCAAAATTCAAGAGGAAAAATAGACACCCAATGAACAGCTTAATTGACAGTAAAGCTCTTGACCCTTCATTTTTATTAAGTCAAATTCACAAACAAGGGGATCTCCAAATGACCCATTTTGGAAGAGTTCTGCAGTCATTTTATCTACTCAGGATTCGTAGAACCACCCCCCCCCCCCAGTCAGACAGATGGCAGCCAATGACCCACGTGGGTGAACGTTGCTTTCCCGTGCCCTGAGACCCTGTGGCCTGTCTTGCCCTGGATGGAGGCCCACAGGGAGAGTGGCAGGGAGCCTGCCTGGTTTCCTCAAACTGTGGGATTCAGGTGCCAAAGTTTGACACACCTCAAGTACTTTGCTTTCTTTGGCAACTCCAGCTTTGACAGAGCGAGAACACCTCCCTTGGACAGGAACAACGTGTGACGCGAGGACTTCAGGCACTGTGCGAGCCCTTGACAGCTCTTCCGCCTGCTCCCTGCAGCCTGTGCAGGTGCGTCACTGTCACCGTGGCCAGCCAGGCGAGTATTTTGAGAAACAAAAATTCGAAGCCGGAACCAGCAGAGAAAGAGGAGGGCTGCTGTGTTGCGGTGGAGAGTGCCTGTTGTCATGGCGCTAGGAAAACCACTTCCCTTGGAGTCCCACTCACCAGCTGCCTTGCTGGGGTTTTTGCATGGGAGACTGGCAGCCACCCCACACAGGCGTGGGACGGGAGAGCACACATGCACACCTGCAGCAGACCCCCACTCCACAGGGCTTACATGGGCTGGCTGACGTGTGAAAATGCTGTGCTCATGCCCTTAACAACCCTGTTCCCCCAGATGAGCTCACAGAGCCAGCATTAGCCTGCAGCTTACGCCCTCCTTTGGCGTCACTTCCAGCAAAGTCAGCACTTGAATGCACCTGCCTCACCCTCTGCTCCTGGTCCAGCACTGGGCTCTGCTACCTGTGCCTAACTTAGCATATTCAGGCTCAGGTGTTACTCCTTTCTTGGGGCCGGGGGACCTTGGGGGTGGGATGGAAATACTGCCCACGGTCTCCCTCTGGGCACAATTCCAGAGCTGGCCATGCTGGGAGGACCACCTCCCACAGCCCTTCCAGGCTTCCCTGTGGCCAGGTCTCTGCACTGAAGGGCAGGGACACCCAGAGCCAGGAGGCTGGCCTTGAGTGGGGCGGCAGGTTCTGTCCAGGCCTTCCAGGGCACCTCCCAGGGCACCCGAGGATGAACTGCTTCCCACAGCTGGCTGCCTCCTCCCTCTGGCTCTGCTGGGTGGCCCTCACCTGGGGACTTCAGTGGGGGTAGGAGGGGACCTTTCAGTTTTCCTTGGATTTCCTTAATTAAGCTAAAACTTCATATGAATGTAGAAAACAGAGAGCTGTCCCCCACCACCCTGACCCTGTCACAGGGGTGAGCAGCAGGCTTATTTTTATTAAAGACTCCAGTGACCTACCTGCAGGGGTCCTGGGCACACTTGGAAACCCCGGCAGAGACCATTCAGCAAGCACCAGGGATGCATCTGGTGGGCGTGGAAATCCATCTAGTTTCTAAAATTAGAGATCCCCAAAGTCACATGTTGAAACCCCAACTTCCAGTACCTCCAAATGCGGCTGTATTTGGAGACAGGGCTTCTAAAGGGGTATAAGTTAAAATGAGGTCATTAGGGTGGGCCTTAATCCAATATGACCACTGACTGTCCTTACAGTCAGGGGAAATTACAGCACAGACTCACAGAGGGAAGAGCACCTAAGGCAGGAGAACACAGAAGAGGAAAGCCTTTGGAGGAAGGCATCCCCACCTACACCTTGGCCTGGGATCCCCGGAAAGCCTACAGAACCACAGAAGGCTAAGGTCTGTTTACAGCCATCCACCCTCTGGCATTTTGCTATAGTAGCTCAGGCAGACTAATTCCTGAGCTGGGAAACCCGATTTCATCGATGGTCATCTCAGAATGCAGAGGTTGCTCCTTGCCCTGTGCAAGGCTGGTTTACAGGTCAAAGGACTGAGCCCTGGACCTGGAACTGCCGCACACAGAAACGTGGCCTCTGTGTCAGGTGTGCTGCACCCAGAGAACCAGAATCTTCCCTGACTTTGGACAAGAGAGTTATGGTTGCCACATTTAATGGTGCCTACTAAGTGCAGGTAATATGCTAAGCCCTGCAGGCATATTCATCCATTCAATCCTCGTTCCACCCCTGCGACATATGCCGAGCCCACAGTTCCTTAGTCAGAGCTGAGGCCAGCAGAGTTTAGTGTGTGGGAAGTGGGGGACTTGATAAAGGTCATCGAGTGTGCACATCATAACTCCCTGTGCCTCTAGTCACATAGTAATATTTCTGTGAATGTACATGTTGCATGAATAAAGCTGGCAGGGAGCCTTGGGCCATCTCAAGACAGGTTTTTGTTTCAAATGTGCTTTTTTCGGGTCAGGTTTTGCTGCCAACTGCATGATAAATAAAACTGGGGGCATTTAGAGCTCTTAACATTTTGAATTCTGGACCTGTGTTATCCCCACCTTACAGATGAAGAAACTGACGCACTGGAGTTAACGAACATGGAGTTAACGAACATGCTGCATTTGGTAACTCGTGGGAGGTGGGGTTGGGCTGCAGATCCTCGCTGCTCACACCGCCTGGCTGGGCCCCTTCTCAGAATGCAGATCACACCACTCCTGCAGCCCTGCTCTGAGGATCAGATCCAGTGCAGGTAGACTCTGGTGATGGGTTGGATTGTGTACCCCCAAATTCCTAAGTTGAAGTCCTCCATACGCAATCTTACAGAGATATAGTTTCACTGCAGATAGAATTAGTACCTCTGAGATCTGGGCTTGTGGCTCAGTGGTAGACACTTGCCTGGGATGTGGAGGCACTGGGTTCGATCCTCAGCACCACATAGAAATAAATGAAATAAAGGTATTTATGTCCATCTACAACTAAAAATTATTAAAATATCAGAGTGAGTCCTGAGGCGATATGACTGGTGTGTCCCTATGAAAGGAGAGGCCTCGCCAGAGACAGCCGTGCAGACATGCACACAGAGAGACAGCAGACATGGGGTGGGGCTCCTGTGAGCTAAGGGACCCCAGATGTGACTCCAGCCACTACAGCCAGGAGAGGGACTAAGACAGAGCTGTCCCCCACTGTCCTCAGAAGGAAGAAGCACGGCCCAAATCTTGGGCTCCTCCACTCCAGAACCATGAGACAATAAATTTCTGTTGTCCCAGCCACATGGTTTGTGAGGCTCTGGAGACAAGCCCAGTAAACTTACTCCCATGAGGTCACGATCCAGCGCCAGACTCACAGTGACAGCAATAGTGACAATTGATCATACTTACCCTTATGGTGGAGGCTTCGGGTTTCGGGGTGTCTTTGCAGTGCTGGGTGGAACCCGGGGCCTCGTGCAGGTAGGCAGGTGTTCTACCATGCTCTGGCCCATCAGATCTGCCACTGAAAAATAAAGTCTGTGAATTAGAAGATTCCTGAGGCCTCCAGCAAATGCCAGGTCTAATTTTCTGTTTGTAATGTGAGGATAATTCAACTCCATGTTACCGATGGTCTGACTCTAAGAGCATTTCTCTGTTGTTTAAAGATGAGCTCTTGTGAAAGTGATCTTAAAAAACCAAACCAAACAACTCTCCCATGCTGTGGGTCATGTCCCTGCACACTGAAGCTGTGCCCCATGGCCTGGCTGCCCTCGGGGCTCCTGATCAGACTGTGAGCACACTGAGTCCCTGGCTTCTCTGAACGCCTTCTGCCTGCATCCTCAGGTCTGTGGAGCAAGCCCACAGCCTGTGCAGGGGTGAGCCATTCTTCAGAGGAAAGCAGAAATCCAAGCCGGAGCCTGAATTCTGGGGTTGAAAGTGTGTTGCAGAATCCTACTTTGGCCTGGGAAGTTTGGGCTCTCCTGGTGGAAATCCAGCCCCTCACTTCCATGTCACAGTGCAGATAAAAGTTGCTTTGTAGAAATCTGAAAGACTGTTGAGTAATCTTCTATTCATGAAAGGAATGATTGGGTCCTGTCTAGGGAAGAAGGTAAAATGCCGACATGTTTTTTCTCAGGCATTGGTGGCAAGAATCCTATTGTCAAGCTAGTTTGGAGCTTTCGCCTTTTCCCTTAAGAATTAACGGGCTGGGATTGTGGCTCTGCGGTAGAGCGCTCACCTAGCACGGGCGGAACCTGGGTTTGATCCTCAGCACCACATAAAAATAAAGGCATTGCGTTGTGTCCATTTACACCTAAAAAATAAATATTTTTTTTAAAAAAGAATTAACCATGTGCTGGGCTTGGTAGTGCATGCCTGCAATCCCAACAGCTCAAGAGGCTGAGGCATGAGGATCACAAGTTTAAAGCCAACCTCCGTAACTCAGCTAGACCCTGTCTCAAAAACTAAAAAGGGCTGGGGATGTGACTCAGTGGAAAGGTGCCCTTGGGTTCAATTCCTGGTACCTAAAAAAGAGAGAGAGAGACAGAGAGAGAGAGTTAACCATATCAGTTCAGAAAATGAGTTTCTGTGGGTGGGGTATGTCCCCAAACTCCCTGCTGTGGAGACAGGACCTCACTGGCTGTGTGTGTCTCAGGGATGTGCGTGGCTTTCCTTCTGCGTCCATCAGTTTGTGGTGGGCCATGGGTGTTGTTCTGGTTGCTCTCAAGGCTCCCTGTCAGCACCCAAGCCTTTGTCCAGAAGTCTTGGTCTCTGTCCTGAAGCCATCTGCACCGAGCCCAGGGGCGTTCTCCCCTCTCCACAGCCAGGGTGGCGCTGGCTGTTCTTCTCCCCTTGGTCCTGGCTACCTGCCCCAGTTTTGGGGAGAAGGGAACCTTCTCTCGGGAGATGTGAGTGTACATCGGGAGACTGGTTGGAGGGTGGGGGTGTCACTTTGGGATCTGGTGGTCGGTGACTCTATCTCTGGCCCAAGTGAGCCTTAACCCAGTCAGAGGAACGTCTGACGGAGCAAACTGCTTGTTCCTTTGGAGTCCTCAGTGCTCAGTGACAAGCCTGGCACCCAGGAGGTGCTCAGTGACATCATTTGCTGAATGAATGAATCTGAGTTTTCTTCTCTCTTCAGAGAAGTGCCCTGACAGGGTTCAGTCCAAGCACAAGGCCACAGCCAAGGCTGAAGGAGGCTGCTGCTTCCACTAGCTCTCAGGAGTCACGTCACCCAGCAGGTCCTGGAGCAGGGGCAGAGGCCATGAGCATGGTTCTGGCTGGACTGTTGCAAAGGAGCCCAGGGTCTTCAGCCTGCGTGTGGCTCACTGCCCAAGTGGCGGTGGAGGTCACATATCCTTGCCATGTGGCTAAGAGAACGGAGGAGAGTGCCTGGGTGTGGCTCAGGGGTAGAGCGCTTGCCTGGCACAAAGCCCTCAGTCCAGGATCACTTCCTGTCTCCAGCCTGCAGAGGCCAGGCATGCTGAATGGGGCCTCCTGGAACTCACCCCTGTGCCTGGTCAGTGTCCTATCCTGCATTGCAGGCGACAAGGGCAAAGCTGAGCAGCAGAGGCTGCTGTGGAATAGCTCTTCCTGCAGCTCCTGTGTGAGGCCTCCAGAGCAGCATCCAGAGAGCCTCAGCACCTGCCCTGTCCAGAACATGCCCAGAAGGAGGTGCAGATGCTGTTGCTAAGGCAACAGGGTGAGCTGGAGACAGAGGCAGTCTATGGGATCCTGCTGCCTCCCATCTCAGCACGGAAACTATGAAGCTTACTGATCTGGGCTGTGCCTGTGTGCTGGGCCCCAAGGAGAACCGGGGAATCGCCTGGGCTGGGGAGCAGCCGTGTTTCCTGAGTGTTCTCTCTGGGCATGTGGTGTAGACAATGAAGACCAGGCAGAGGATGGAAGACTGAGTCATCCAAATATGGTCTGGCTGAGATTGTCCAGGCCTGAGTTCCAGCTGTGTCCTTGGTTCACCTGGAGCATCCACAGAAGGAGAGGGCTGGGGGCCTGGGCTCCACTCTGCGTTCTGTGTCTCTGGCTTTCCTGCTGACCCTCAAGACAAGCCCCTCCAAGCTTTCAAATAAGGGCCCTTTGTGAGAAGGGCGGGGTACTGGGAACTGAACCCAGGGGAGTTTAACCACTGAGCCACATCCCCAGCCCTTTTTCATATTTTATTTAGAGACAAGGTCTCACTGAGTTGTTAGGGCCTTACTGAGTTGCTGAGGCTGGCTTTGAATGCACAATCCTCCTGCCTCAGCCTCCTGAGCTACTGGGATTATAGGCATGTGTCCCCGTGCCTGGCAACAGTTAAAATTCTTTTCTTTCGTTTTAATCTCAAATTTCTAACAAGCTGTGCAACTCTGGTTATTTAACCTCCCTGGGCCTCGTCTTTTCACTTTAAAAGGCACACGAGGTGCAATCTGCTGGGAGGTCTAGCTCCTCGCAGAGTGTTGGCCCATAGTAAGGCCTCACTAAATATCTGATGTGAAAATATACCAAATATAGAGATTGGTCTACTTCTTTCACCTCCTGTAGCACCTAGCATGTTCTGCACAGGAGTGTGATTAATGAGTTTCGTGATGTGAAGTTTGTTTTTATAATTGAGAATGCAAACACCCCATAAAAAAACATCAGCTCTATTTTACCATGGAGAAGCTCCTCTTAAGAAGGCCTGCGATTTGCAGGGACCCTCAGGGAGGTGTGGGACTGGAATTAATAGCAAAGATCTATCTGCTAATTTTCTGTCTTTGCCCAGGCAGCCTTCCAGGACATGATGTGGAGTCCTGCTGTTTCTGCTTCAGATAAATCAATGATGATCTTCCGCCCAGTGAGGGGCAGGACACGGGGACGTCCTCCCGTGTCAACGGCACTGCTAAAATCAGATTTCCTGGAACCCACTCATGAGAGGTTCCAACCTGCCAGATTGCTTGCTGAGCCTGAAATACTGCACGCACATGGTGACCCTGACTTGGTTGTTTCCATGAATCCTCTTTTCCCTTAAGCCGCGGCTGACATTTCCAAGTCACAAGGTGGGACGGGGCTTGGGTTTCTGCGTTTCCGCTGATGGTCCTTGGCTGGGTCTGGCCAGTTCACTGCGTGCTGCTCACTTCCTGGCATTGATCCTGCCCTGCTGGGAGCAGGGAGGGCTGGGGAGGGCCAGGCGGGTGCCTATGCCCTCTGAGGTCTCGTGTCTTGCCTTTTTCTTCCTGGCTCCTTCTCTGCAGCACTTGTCTAGTAGGAAAAAATTTTCTCAGACCTTCTCTTAATTCAACCTTTTGTTTATTTTCTTCTTTATTCATCTGCTTGCTTAAAGTTTCCTAATGGTCCCAGTTGTATGACAAGCATTGAAGTGGCTCCCAGAGAGGAAGTGAGGTTTGGATTGGCCTTTAAAGGTCTGGATGTGGCAGAGAAAATAGACACAAACCTAAATACTGCCGACAGATTGGCCCAGACAGAAGATCTATGAGTGACTTTTATTTCTTCTTTTTGTTCCGAAATTTTCCTTCATTGAGCACATATTAGTATTTGTATAATAAAAGTTTTTCCAAAGGTGACGATATGATGAACAGGGGCTACCTACTCAGGGAGACCTAGATGCACATTCTGGGAAGTGGATGGAGGAGAGGTCATTTCCAACCCAGGTGAAGCTGAACCCACTTGGAGGTCATTGTTGAGTGGGGCCTGGAAGCCAGGTGAGACCTTGCAATGGGGGTAGTCAGCAGGGCCGTCTGGTCGGTGTTCCTCTCTCTACTCCTGGAAGCCTTCCTCCCTGTCCCCAGACCCAAGTACTAGCCAGGCCTTAGGTCCTGGTGGTAAAGCAGGAGCCTGGAAATCTCACTTGCCTGTGGCCCACGAGGAGCCACTGGCTGTGACCTTGCCTCACTATCGAGTGGCACCTGGAGAAAAGTGGAGCCTGAGCATCCCTGTGGAATCTGAGCCCCAGAGCCCAATTGTCTGGAGTCTCGGCTGCGTCCTCCCACTCCCCAGCTCACATGTGCTGGGCTCTGAACTCGCAGTCAAGGTCGTCTCTTGATCTAGCTGTGGCACCGTGGAGACAGGGTAGAGTGAGAAAAGCAAAGGCCCTGTGTAGGGAACAGGAGGTGCAGGGTGGACGTGTGTGTTGGGGAGGGTCAGTGTGTGCCAGACCAGGGTGGGGCTCAGAGGGTTGGTCTAAAGCCCCCTGCTGCAGCTCCTGCCTCTTCCAGGGCCAAAGCTCTCAGCTCCCTGGACTGATCTGCTTACTCCAACCCAAGAAACTGGGAGTGTAGTAGCAGTGAGGCCCTCAGCCAGGGCGTCCTGAAATGAAATGCAGCCTCAGAGGAGGGCATGCCCCTCTCCAGGGGCCCTGCAGGTGGGAGTGCAATCTTGGCCCTGCTGACTACCCCCATTGCAAGGGAAGAGATTTGCCTTGTCTACTCCCCCAGCAAGCCTCTGGGAGAGGCTGGTGCATGCAGAGCCAAGTGTCCCTTGGCCCAGGCCACGTATACATTTGCAGTGCCTGTGGGTCCTGCCTTCCACATGGCACCCAGAGAGGCCCTGGTGCGGGCTTTTGCTTTGACCTCAGTGTTTTCCCTCCTCAATCTGGAAGCAGCATCTGGTGTTGATGGGCTTGCAGATCAGGACTTAAACACCAGCTCCACCACTTGGAAGTTGTTGAGCTTGGACAGAATTTTCAGCCTCTCTGAAGCTTCATCTTCTCCCAACTCAGTGCAGGCAATGCCCACCCTGTGGAGAGCTTCCAAGGATCGAGAGGTGCTGCCCACCCACTCTCAATCTGTAGCAACCACTATTATGGTCCCGACTGAATTTCATCCAAGCAGTGGATTGTGATATGTTTAAAGCCCTGAACAACAAGTATTTCAGTAGGATCTATTTTTAAGCAGGAAGATTGATAACAGTTGAGAAAAAAGGATCCCACCCCTTCAGGAACAAGGGGTCTAGACAAGGCTCAAATAAACCCACGGCAGTGAACAGCTTTCCAAACACTCAACATCCGAGATACAGGAGGCAGAGATAAAGTGCTCCTGGGCCTCGGCCACTTTGGAGATAAAGGCAGAGAGTACAGGCAGATGGCGCCCTGAGGAGGTCCCCTGGTGGAGACCCCAGGGCTGCCTCTGGGAGCCCTCAGCCCAGTGCCCAGGGCTGCTCCTCTGCCCTCTCCTGGAGTTTGCTTCTCATTCATGCAGGTACTTTCCTTCCTGATGTCCTCCAGAGCATCCTAGGGTTGTCCCTCCCCCTGCCTGGCCAGCTCCTGGCCGGGTGCTGACCTCCCCTCTGGCGTCAGCCTTATCAGGTGTGGACAGAATCATCTGCCCTGCTCTGGGAGCTCCAAGCCTGGGGTTCGCCCAGCCCAGGCCCTTGTTTTATGGCAGCAGAGGGTCAGGCCCCTCGGAAAGTAACAGGGTAGTCATCTGCCAGATCAGGATTGTCCACCGGGGTCTGTGTGTGGTGCTGGGAGGCCCAGAATGGGGGGAGGGGGAGGTTCCTGTAAGTGTTGACAAAGAACAGAGCAGACACTGAGCTCTGCCCGGCTGGCCAGAGAGCAGGGCAGGTGTCGGGAGAACAGCAGCTCTCCCCAGCCCAGGTCCCCAGGGAACACTAGGAAGAGAGTGCCCACCAGGACCAGAGAGGCAGACTTGCTCTCCTGGCCTTGCTCTCCTGGGTGCCTGAGTAGTTGTACCATCTGCTCCCTGTTGACCACTATTCCATGCCTCTGCACCTCTGATTGTCCAGGTGCCTGCTGAGCGCTCTGTGGGATTCCAGGTGTGGGGGGGGGCCTACAGGGGGAGGTAGGGGGTGGGGGGGGCGTGGAGGTGAGAACTTTCTTTGGATTCACTCCATTGATCCCTTTGTCTTAAGACCCTTGCTTCTATCAGAGTTGTTCCTGATGTCCTCAGGAGGACAGTCTGCCTTTTGCCCATAGCAAGGTCTGCTCACAGACGAGGGCGCAGCCCAGAATGCAGGGCCACCTTCAAGCCTTCACTCGCCTGTTTTGCTTAGGTCTCTCGTCCAAGTTTGTGTGACCAAGCCCAAGTTCAAAGAGCCAGAGGACCCTGCTTGATGAGGAGCCACAAAATACTATAGCCACTGCTGCCGCGGTGGCACACTCCTGAAGCTCAGGAAACTAAGGCAGGAGGATCGTGAGTTCAAAGCCAGACTCAGCAACTTAGCAAGGGCCTAAGCAACTCAGGGAGACCCTGTCTCCAAATAAAATATAAAAAATGGCTGGGGATGTGGCTCAGTGGTTGAGCACCTCAGGGTTCAGTCCTCATACCATAAATAAAAAAATAAATACATACATACCCTGGTTGTACCCACCCCATGGCAAGGGGACAGTGGAGAGGCAGGGAGTGACACTTCTCTTCTTAACCTTTTGTACTTTTAAAATTTGAGTCACGTCCATATTACCTATTAGAAAATAGCTAAAAATTTAAAAATTAAAATAGATATCCGGAGATGTGCTTCAAAATAATTTGGCTGTTGGAGGAGAGGTGTGGGGAAAGGGGAGGCGGACGGTGTGGAGGCCAAAGGCTGTCGAGAGCCAGCTGCTGAGGAAGCTGTGGGGGTGGGCACGTGAGAGCTGGCGATGTGTCCTCCTGTGTGGGTCTCCACGTTTTCGGCGACAGAGAAAATTAAAGTCATTAAAATAAAAAGCACTCATCACAAATGTTTGCCTCGAGTGGGGAGGGTGCTGCCCGAGGTGTCCCCTCCAGTCTGGCCCAGGTCAGGACGCTCGGGTCCTCTCTCTCCAGGGTCAGTGCAGAGGGAGACACCTGTGGCCTCGAGAGAGGAGGGCCTGGGGGTGGAGGGAGAGCAGAGAGGAGCGGCCTGCGCAGTGCAGGGTTCGCCTATGCCCTGGTGACAGAGAAGGTGCCAACCACCCGAGGTGTCAGCACATGCAGAGCTGCAAGGCCTGAGAACAAGGGGCTCCTCCCAAGGATTCCAGACAAACAGAGGGGCCAGTGAGCAAAGCAGGCAGCTCAGGGGAGATAGGTTGGTGACCTCGCCTCCTCCCATCCCTACTCAGGATGGCCCCTGTGTGGCCTAGCTATGTGCCCCCCAAAGGCCTCGAGCCCCCCCACGTGGCCTAGGCCAGGGCCTGAGGGGCTGGCCTTGGAGCTGCTCTGAGCATGCTGAGCACCCCAGGGGCTTCCCTATCTCCACCAGACACAGCCCCTGGCCAGCCCCAAGCAGGACTTTCCTCTGTTCCAGTGCCTACTGGGAGTTTCACCAAGGCTGCAAGCCTCTGGGTTCATGCCCAGACGCTTGGGAAGGTTGGTCTCTTCGGTGTGCCCCAAGGAGGAATGGTATGTGCACTTGTGGATACACCCGGAGCTGGGAAGTGGACAGCTCTGTGAGGGAAGGATGTGGCAGGATCAGAGATCCAGCCCCACTCCAGGCCAGGTTAGGTGGCCCTCCCTCTCACTGTGTCCTGTGTCTGTCTCCACACTGTTAAGGTTGTTCATCACTAACCAGAAACTCAGCACTAAAGAACTACTGTTGGGCACTTAGGTGTGATGTTGGTATTGTGGTATGTTTCCTTTTATGCTTTTATTGAAGTATAATGTGTATACTGAGAAGTGAAGGCATCCTATGTGTATAGCTGGAGAACTTTCTAAAAGGGAAAACAATTGGGCTGCACACAGTGGCAACCTCTAATTCCAGCAACTCAGGAGGCTGGGACAGGAGGATTAAGAGATGGAGGCCAGCCTGAGTAATTTAGTAAGACGTTGCCTAAAAATAAATAAATAAATAATTTAAAAGGCTAGGGGTTTAGCTCAGTTGTAGAATGCCTCTGGGTTCAACCCTCAGTGCCAAAAATGGGGTAGGGAGAGACAACACCTGTATCTTCAGTCTGCAGATCAAGAAACAGATATATGTAACAGCATTGCTATGCTCAAAAACAACAACAGGCCAGGTGCAGTGGTGCACGCCTATAATCCCAGCAGCTCAGATCAAGTGGTGGAGTACTCCCGAGTTCAATCCCCAGTACCAAACAGCAACAACAACAAAAAGAAAACCTTTGGCTTTTAGTAACACATTCTTAAAAAGATGAAATGTTACCATGCCTTGAATTTGCTTCAGAATAGTCCAGAATTGGGGAAAGTTACGGATTCAGCAAGATAGGTCCACAATTATTTATTTATTTTTTTGTACTGGGGATTGAACCCAGGGGCACTCAACCACTGAGCCACATCCCCAGCCCTGTTTTGTATTTTATTTTGAAAGAGGGTCTCACTAAGTTGCTTAGTGCCTGCCAAATTGTTGAGGCTGGCTTTGGACTTGTGATCCTCCTGCCTCAGCCTCTGGAGTCGCGGGGATTACAGGCGAGCGCCACTGCACCCGGCTAATAGTCTACTTTTAACAGTGAGTTTTCAGGCACTTCCTCCAGGAGGCTCAGAGCTCCTTGCAGATGCTGGTTTCATTCATGTCCGCATCCCTGGTGCTCAACATGTGCTTGGCACACAGCAGGTGCTGGGAAGTACTTGCTGAGCAAATGAAATCCTGGGCCTACAGAAGGCCTCACATCGCATCAAGATGTCTCAGGAGCCCAAAACTGCTTCCTAATCTAAGTCACAATTGAAATCAACAACACCATCTTTTCTTCTTGTACTTGCTTCCAAACAATAAGTTGTTTCAATCCTGAAATGTTGGAATGAAAAGAATTTAAAAATCACTTTGTACAAACTTCTTATCTTTAGATGAAGAAACCAAGGTCCAGAGAAGTAAGTGACCTGCTCAAGGTCCCACAGCTAATAGGTACAGATCCCAAACTAGAGTTTAGCCTTCTTGATCCCAACCTGGATGATATTTGCCATGCTGTGAAGCTCTCCGGCTGTCAAATCAACATGTGCTTACTATTGATTCCGCTCTCACAGGTAAAGAAAGAGAACTTCAAAGAGGCAGATGTCATTTTCCCAAGGTCCGGGGTCATCTCACCTTCACAGCTTCTCCAAGAACAGTGTTTCCCACATTGAGTTTTGCCTCTTACTTTAAGATAACTTACAATTCACAAGCCTTCCTTTCCAAAACAAACAGAAGTCTGATTATTCTCATTAGAAAGCACTTTGGTGCATGTGCTGTCTTGGAAATCGGAGTCAAGTTTTAAAACTTCCTCTGCGTCCAGCTTGTCAGGACCAAAGCAACTGCACAAAATCAGGCACTGCCAGAGCCTATCCTGTCACGTCAAGGGTCACAGGGTGCTTTTAGCAGTGCCAAGCCAGAAAATAAACAAATCAACCAAAGATAACACTTGAAGACTGTAAATAAACAGGGGGAAAAAAAAACCTCCAAGCATTTTATAACACTGTATCTTATAAAACCCAAGTTAATAAAGTTTTAAGTTAAAATATTAGGGTTTGGGTTGGGGATCTAGCTCAGTTGGTAGAGTGCTTGCCTCACAAGCACAAGGTCCTGGGTTCAACCCCCAGCACCACTAAAAAAAAAAAAACAGGGTAAGCATGCCCTGTAGTTTAATTGTGTTGCCTTTCAAAGCAGCAGAACATGGTGGTCATTTGTGTCATTAGCTCTGGGCCTTTCCATGCAAGCACACTCTGCAGCCTTGTCCAGTGCCTCTTTAAACTATCTTGTACTTTTGTTCCCTCCCTAAGGGGGAGGCTAAGTTCTTTGCTGCTAAGAGGATTGCTGAGACCAAGCCTTTTGTAGAACTCAGAAGAGTGAACAACAGGATAGAACAAGCGAGAGTCACCAGGGAGGGCTGCTCTCCAGCAACGCTCCGTAACAGGGAAGGTCAGAGGAGGTTCCAGCACTAACAGAGCCGAGGGACAGAAGGGCGAGCTGGGCCCAATTTCACAGCAAGCAGAGGGGGTGGCTTAGTCTATCCATCAAGAGTTAAATATAAGCCCAAGAACTTGGTGTGAATCAGGGCCAGAGCCCAGTAAAGAACCTTATCTCTAATCAGCCCTGCCTCAAAATAGCTCTGTCTTCCCAGGGGCAGACTCGTCATTCCTGCGCAGTGCCACTCGAGGTACTGAGCTCATCAGAAAGTCAATGAGGCTGCTTTATTCATCTCTGGCACAAAGTTTCTCTCTCTGGGTGGAGCAGTGCATAACTTAGCAACCCTCAGGATGGCTTGCGTAGAATCAGATGTTCAGCCAGGAGGGCCTTACAATTTACCTGGACCGACCCTTCATTTTACAGATGGATGAAGAGAGACCCAGGAGAGGAACAGTTTGCAGAAGAGCACTAGGAGCCGGCTGCTGGACATGGCTCGAACCCTGCACCGGAGCAGTTGTTCTCCTCTTGGCAAAGCTGCTGAACTCATCTGAGAAACGAATGAAACACTCAGGGCCCTGTCAATTTTCCCTCCGTTGTTAAGGAAACAATTTCCAAAGCTCCAAGAGTTTCCGATCCAACCCTTCCACAGGCAGCTCCTGTTAAGCCCTCGTTTCTGTAAGTGTCCCAGGCTTCCTCTCCAATCTCCACAGTGCAGACAGCCAGCCTTCCTTCTGAGGGTCAATGTATGGGCTGCCCCTGTGGTTACGTCCCCTGCACCTGGACAAGAATGCTCCAAGTGGGTAATTGATGCACTTGGGAGTTGCTCTGAGGATGGGGTCACACAGCGATGCTCACTAGTCTCCAGGGCTGCTCCCTGCTGCCAAGGGCCCCAACCCAGCTCCGGAATTGCCAGAGACGCTCAGCTGGAACATTCCTGCCAACACACATCCTACACCCCGTTTGCATACTGTGTCCCCTTTGTGATCCTCCACACAGTATGGCCTCTGTCCAGAGATGTCCAAGACACACAAGGTCTCAACAGGGGTGGAGGAATGCCGGGGGCTTGCAAAAAGGCTGCTGGGAACTGGGCAGGGTAATAGGGACTTAGAGTGTGGCCTGTCCAAGGGCTGGAACATGCTGGCAGGGAAATGCCTGGCTCTGTGTAGCTTAAAACAGTTTTGTTTCAGGTCATTATTATCCAGGACTTTTTGTCAGAGACAGAAGAGAAATAAAAGGCTAAGACAGGATATTGAATTTCCGCTCTCTTCCATTTCCATTGTGATTGTCACCTTTTAAATGTTCCCTTTTTTTTTCTTTTGTGAGTCACTTGGCTGGTACTTCTCACAGCTCCTTGGTAGAAATTGGTCCCTGGCTATTCCTCCTGTGGGGGATTTATCTCTTCCAGTGAGGGTGGAACAAACAGCAGGTGCTTAATAAATATTTAATAACCATGTCCTGCCAGGTCAGTGTCACAATTCCAAACTCATTTTGTGCCAACGTCAGTTCATGCCGTACAGGCCTGAAGGTATTCATGAGAATACAGAAAAAGGGAAAAATGACCACCCAAGTTCACACCCAGTGAGTGACAGCCAGGCCTCAGGCCAGGCCTCCCATGACTTGGTCCAGCTTCCACCAATTCTGCCACCGGATGAGACAGAAAATACCATGCTAAAGAGCTTTAGGTTAAAGTCAGAGAAAACCAAAGCAATATTGGTTCATTTGGGGATCTTAGAATTTTTAACGTGCATTTGGTAGAGCTTAATAATGTGACTTACACAAACATTTTCCCACCTTTATGTAATTGTAAAAGTCTTTTTTTTTTCCTAGTAGTGCAATTGAAATCAGTTGGTTTTTTCAGAACAAAAATAGGTTCTCTTTTAGCTGAAGAACTGAAAGTAGGAGGCACATTAATTCCCTGCAAATGAAATAAATTTGTATGAGGAAGGCCCGATGATCCTAATAGCAACTTGATGTGAAGTTTGAGCTTTCTCATAGCATGCATTTTTGCATTACAAGATTATGCTACCTGAGGACAGAGTCTGGATTTTTAAAATTCTCTAAGTAATTAAATGTGCATCCAGGGTAAAGAGCTACTGTGCTAGTTGGGCTGATCCCAGTCCCTTCTGCTGAAAGATGAAGGGTTTAGATAGATGGGCATCTCTCTTTCCCATTCTGTAGTTACTAGAGCTTTGGAGACCCCAGGGTCCTGCTTGAGAAGCCCCAAATGTACCTGGAATAGGCAGTTGTCACTCACAGGGACAATCTCCCCGCCTTCTAAGCCTAAGCTCTGAGGGAAGCCAAACGTGAGGGTCAGATGAGAGTATGCAATTATGTCACAGGCCACATAGTGCAATAGTTCATGTAAGTTAATAACTATTATCTTCTACTAATTATGTCTTTTTTTAATATTTATTTATTTATTAGTTATTGGCGGACACAACATCTTTGTTTGTATGTGGTGCTGAGGATCGAACCCGGGCCGCACGCATGCCAGGCAAGCGCGCTACCTCTTGAGCCACATCCCCAGCCCCAAATTATGTCTTTAAAAAAAAATAACCAGGACAAGGCCCTAAGTTCTAGGAAGACTCCCACCACCTTTCTGCTTTGTTTTCCAGGTATCCACCACAGCTATTTGGTGAAATCCCCAACAATCCCAAGTGGTTTAGTAGCTATTATCACAGCAAAAAGTGTTTTGAAAATGTTTATAATCTCAAAGGGTTTGGCCCAAAATTCATCACCTAGAATATCCTAACAGCAAAAGTTGGAAAAGCTTTAGGAAGGAAGAAGTCCACTGTGGTATTATTTACTATAGTGGAAAACTGAAAATAACTTAAACGTCTAACGTAACATAGACTACTAAGTGGAAAAATGGCCCCTGTAAGTATTTACGTGGGGACTTTTTTTTTTGTGGGGAGGAGGGGGTTGGACCCAGGGGTGCTTAACTACCAAGTCACATCCCCAGCCCTTTTTAATTTTTATTTTTATTTGAGACAGGGTCTCACTAAGTTACTGAGATTGGCTTTGAACTTGCAATCTTCCTGCCTCAGCTTAGTTGGTCTCTGGGATTCCAGACTTTTAAATGGTATGAAAAATAATAACACAATACTGAGTGGAAAATGTAGGTCACAGAATTAATCTATGAGTTAGGTACACAAAGCTGAGTGATTGCAACTGTGTGTTTATTTTATAATACATAGAGAAAAGAAGTAAAGCCATATTACACAGAGTTTTAAATACCCAAAGGTCTCCTCCACCAGCCCAATTCTAAGAATGACAAGACCAGAACAGAAGCCATATCCAGAGAGCACATCTGGACCGGCCTCCAGATGTGGAGCACTTGGACAGCAGCACAGGTGCTCTGAACCAAGCGAATCCAGGCGTTAGGAGGGGGATGCAGAGGCAGGAGTGGAACAGGATCTAGGTCAGGGGGCGGTCAATACACAAGCCCAAGACCCAGTCAAGTCCTCTTCCACCTACAAAGACTCAGGAAGAAGTGGAGCACAAATGGACCGAGTTGGAGGACCAGGGGGCCCTTCCAGAGCACTTCAGATGCTGCTCCTGGTGGGACCAAGGCCCCAGGGCAGCAGGCTGTGGGCCTTGGGAAGCTGATGCCTTTCAGCAGGATGGGAATTGGGGTTGGTCTGGAGGCCCGGCTTCTAAACAGGTTTTTTTAAACTTCAGGAAACAAAGCAAACTCTCCCAGCTGTTTTGTTTTCAAAGTAGAGCTTAATCCACCATTAGGGGTTTTGGAAATCGATTTGGAATGGGCACAAAGACTTTTCACCTCCATATCTAAATAGAAGTCATTTTAACTGCTCCCAGGAAAACATTCATGTTTTCCTTGTTAAGCTGCATACAACCATCCGTTAGGAAATCCACACTAAAGCTATCTTTTTTTTTTTTTCCTTTGCCGTCCTGGGGACTGAACTCAGGGCCTCACATATGCCAGGCAAGCACCGTACCACATGTTCCCAACCATGATTTGTGAGCAATGTATTTGCTTGTAAATAACTCGACATCAGATTTAAGCAAGTGAACAAGCCAAGGTTATCAAAATGAGGGCAGAAGAACAGCAGCAGAGAGGGAGGAAGCAGAAGGGGCAGGTGTGTGAGAAGGAGGAGGAGGCAGAGGGCCAGGGCCCAGCTGGACCTTGTGTGGGTGGGAAGCTCCTGCAAAGTTTGAACAGCCTCACATGGGACCGTGGGACAGTCGGGAACGGCAGATTCCAGGCTGTCGTGCATGTTAGGAGGGGCTTTTCTTGTGGCCTCAGAATTGCACCCACTAGTCAAAGCTAAGAAAGAAAATATTCTTTTTTTTAATGCCTTTATTTTATTTGTTTATCTTTATGTGATGCTGAGAATCGGACCCAGTGCCTCACGCATGCTAGGCAAGTGCCCTATCACTGAGCTACAGCCCCAGCCCAGAAAGAAAATATTCTGTCCAGGAGCTTGGCCATCCACACAGAACTTGCTAAGCAGTGACCATGAAACCCAGCTCAATGTTCCCAAGCCCATCACCCACTGTGGGGCATGTATTAGACCGGAGGAAGTCGGTGGAATCTAGAGTGGGGGCATTCTTTCAAGAGAGTCATTGTGCAGGGGACACCAACCGTTCCTCTCAACCCAAGTGAAGGGAACCGCTCAGAGAACCCACACCTTGCCTTCCCAGGTGCTGTGCAGAGGCTGGAGGCTTGCCCCATGCCATCACAGGGCTGAGCCAGAGCACAGGGAAAGGACCTGTGTCTCTGGAGTTTGGGGAAAACTAAGACTGGAGCCTGTGATGAATTCACCCACATGGGCACATGACACTGTGGGTATGCTGAGCCACACAGGTGAGCACCACAAAGATTCCTGCATGCCCGTTGCTGGCCACACTCCCCTGTCTGGCCCACACTCCAGAGGCAGCTACTGTGTAAACAGAGGTCACCTCCGAGCACCACTAATTAGCGTGATGAAAACCTGAAGTGGGGTGTACTATATGAAATAGGTAGTATTCAGTTATGTGGATTGGCCAAAATCTGCAAGAGACTCTCCTCACGTGAGCAGGGCATGGGGTTAGGGAGCCAGAGCCTGTCCCTTCAAAGGCACGTGGGACTGGGTCCTACAGGGGCCTACAGCCAGCACTTGGTTTGAAGGAATCATTTGATGCTGACACTCCAGTCACTGAAACTGGCCTCTTTGGTACCATCATAAATGAACCTTCCCTACAAAGGCAAAGGGCTGGCCTGACCACCCAGCAGCAGAGCTGCCAAGGAAGAACAGCCCTCGCCTCTGGTGGCTGAAATGACCCACCACACAGCCCCAGGGTCCTGTTGGTTCCAGACACTGAGCTCAACTGGGAAAACCAAGGGGAACACTTCAGGAAAGATGACTGAAGAGCAGGAGCTCAGGGAGGGCAGAGACCAAGGCCACCAGGTGGACGCCATGGGTCATGGTAAAGGACACCGTACCCAGGAAGCCGGGCTGCTGGAGTGAGGTACCTCTGAGGGAGGTGGGTTCTTATGGGGCAAACTGTTGGTGTGGGAGTGGAGGGTCAGTTGCTGGGGGCAAGCAGGATTGGGCTGGAAGTTTTTTTGCTGGAAAACTGTGTGGGTGGGTTCTTCCAGGCTCCTCCTCAGGAACTGTCCCTGGACACCTGCCATCTAACCCTGCCTTCTCCTGCCTCCTTTCCCTGGCCAACTGGAGGAGGCTGAGGCAGCAGGGTGAGGGCGGGAGTGGAACAAGGAGTGGGGAGCTGGTGGAGAGTCAGTCAGCTTCTCCCAGCTCCCCGCCTGCTGCTGAGGCCCAGCGGGAGGTAGTAGAAAGCTCTCTGTTGGGTGAGAGTCTAAAGATGCGATGTGGCACTGCAGAGTCTCCACCTAAAATGGAGATATTTATTAATACCTACATGTGATGTGCCTGGCGTTTCACCCAGGAAAATGGAAAAATAATTCATCAGAGTGGGCTCACAGGGTAACAATGAGAGGAAATCAGTTTACTCATGTTATGTCCAGCTGAATCCACTTGTCAGTCATCTACCATTTCTACTCCTGAATGAAAGTGACTTGGCATTTGTACTGTAAAAATTTCCAAACTCTCCCTTATTAAGTAGAATAATAATTTTACTTATTATTGGGTGGTGACTTTGTTTTCAAGAATATTCTTTAAAACCACAAACTAACCAGGTGTGTTGCCGGGACACAGGCCCGTAATCCCACCTACTCAGGAGGCTGAGGTAGGATGAAAGTTCTAGACCAGCCTGGACAATTTAGTGGGACTCTGTCCCAAAATAAAATAAAAAGGACTGGGGATGTAGCTCTGGGGTGGAGCACCGCTGGGTTCAATCCCCCCATACCAAAACAAGAACAAAACCTCACTAACTGAAGAGTGGTGGGTGTAGCCATGTGGGCTCACTTAGGCATCTCCTGTTGCTGCTGTAATAAGATAGTGGCTTAAACCAACCCTAACTCCATAGCATCTCTGTGGGCCAGAACCCAAGCTGGGTTTTCCTAGGCTGACATTGGGTGGCTCACCTCTCAAGGGTACCGTCACCCTTGCCTGCTGGCCAGCCAGGAATAATGGAGGCAGGGAGGAAAAAGGTCCTGTGTGATCTTGAGGAGAAATCATACAACTAACTGGCTCTCAAAAGCCCCTGCCAGGTCTAAACTCTACTCTTCTCTATTTTGGAAAAAATAAGTATTCAAATAAATCTGACCAGTGAAATCAAGAGACCTGGCTGCTCTTGTCCAGGTCCACCCCCAGCTGAGGAAGCTCTGACATCCCCATGTGGAAGCCTCCGAAAGGCAGAGGAGTGGCCCCGAGGGCGCAGGTGGGGCCCCTCCCAGGGCAGACAACTGGGCTGTCTGTCTCTCTGCTGAGTCAGCACCCAGGCTGGACGCAGATGGCTGCTGACTCACAGCTGCCCAGGGGCCCAGGTTAGCCCCTGCGGGTGATTCAGGCCAGGCTGTCCCAGGCCTGCTGGTCTCAAGTCCTTGTCTCTGATGTCCTTGGAGCCCCCAGACCCTTAGAAGTTTCAAGAGGGTCTCAGAACATTGGAGAAAAAAGACTCTCAGGCACCATGTCTAGGTATGCTGCCCACCTGCTGCCCCTCACCTGACCTCTCCGGCTGACTGTTTACGCTGATATGTCTCTCTGATGGGGTAGCACAGCTCCATCCCTGGCCTGGCCTTAAAGTTAAGGTTCACTTTGTGTCTTCAACACCCCCTCCCCTTGGAAGACACCCAGGTCCCTCCGGCTTCCTCTAGTGGCGTCACTTGCTGGGATGGAGCCCAGGGCCTGGCACATGCAAGGCAAGTGCTACCACTGTGCCACACCCCAGCCCTTCTCTTCCATGTTGAGGTAATATCTTCTGCTACCAGGAGCTCTGGGCCACAGATGAGGAAGCCAGGATTTCCTGTTTCTGCCCTCCCAGCAGCTGTGTGACATTGAGCAAGTCATACCTTCTCTGGGCCTCATGGGGGTTGGACTCTGTTTCTTCCAAGGTCCCTTCCAGAACCAGAATGAGGGCACTAGAGCAGATGTTCCTAGGTGTTCTGCTCCCAGGGTGGCCATGCTCTCTGCCCCCTGCCTGCCACAGCTCCCTCCTGGGGGTCTCAGGAGCGCCCCCCCCCCCATTCTGCCAGGGCTCCTTCCCTTCTCCTGATGTGTGTGTGGGGCTCTCAGCCCTTCCCCTCCCAACCTGGGCTGTCACTTCCATTCACCGCCCTGTGGGGTGGAGTGGGACCGTGTAACCAGAAACTGTAGTGGGTCAGGACTCATGTGGGACCTGGTCTGTCACCCTCTCTAGCTGGATCTGCCAGACCAGCGCTGGGTCAATCAGGAGGTGGGAGAGATTCGCCTACTCAAATTCCAGAGGACTGCTGCGGGGTGATTGTCGCCTCTGACCCAAAGCTTATCAGCAGCACCAGGGTCCCACCCTCCCCTCCCCCCTCCTAGCGGCTGGGGCCCCGGAGCAACTCCACCCCAGGTGGCCTCTTTCCACATCTATTTCAGTCATTTCCCTGAAAAAAGAAAAAAAAAAATGAACAGTCTTTGATTCTCATCCAGAAGGAAATTCTGCTTTTCGGTTTTTCCCGTGGGTTCTCGCACCCCTCCGTCTTTTCAAAGGAAACCGAGCGCAGCTACCAGCCGGCCTTCCCGCGGCCCAGGCGGACGTGGGCTGGCCTTCCCGGGAGACCTGCTGGGGACGTGCCAGGCTGCTCCCCGGCCTGTCCACTCTGCCAGGCAGGGCTGCTGGGGTTCCCGATGGCATCATTGCACGCCGTGTTTCGGCTCGTGTCTGGCCTCCCTTCTTGCACACGTACCTCCTTGCCCAGCACCCAGAGCCCTCTGCACCGTGAACTGCCATCTGGGTGCCTCTGTGAGGTCGCCCAGTTCCCGAGAGAGGGTGGCCAGCGCCCCTCGCACCTACAGGCCCCGCTGGGGTGGGAGGGGAACAAAGGCGCGTTGGGCCGGGGGGAGGCTGGGGGTCTCCTTCGCCTGGACCTGGCCGAGCGGCCGCGGGGCTGCTGCTCCCCGTCCAGCTCCGGGTGGGCACGGGGTGGGCTGCACCGGGCCCCGTAGGGAACAGCAGGCCTGGCGCTGGGCCCTGGTCAGGCTGCTAGCAGAGTGGCGGGAGGGGCCGGGAGCCTGCTGGGCTCCGCCTCTGCCAGGCTGTGACCCTGCGTGACACGGACCTGAGCCTCCCTCCCCGGCCCCTCGAGTGGCGCGATAACCCCTGCCCCGTCCGCCGGGCTCCTGGGCCGGAGGTCGGACGCCCTCGGAGGAAACCCCGAGAAGGGCCAGGGCCTTTGTGAGTCCGCGGAGCTGCGACGCCCCTGCCCCCAGCCGCCCTGCGCCCAGCTCGGGCCGCGTCCGTGGCCTCGTGCTGCCCCCTCGTGGCCAGACGGCTCCTCGTGATTCCCTGGTTAAATCTCTATTTAATTCTCAATCAGAGGAGAATTTAAATCCATAATAAAGTAATTAATAATAATGAAGGTAAAGTAATGAACCCTGTCTGAGTTCTACTCATTTTGATGCCAATGCAGGCATAAAATATAATGTTCCGTTTTTCTCCGGGGGGGCAAGTGGCCCTCAGGGCAGAGCACACCAAGTGGAACTGGCCCTCAGGGGCCCTGGCGCTTCCCTTCCCTGCCTGCTGCCCCGCCGGCTCTCCAAAGCCTCCGGGAGCCCCCTGCGCCTGAGTTTCCCCGGAGTTCCGCCAAGATCGTGGGGCACAGTGGAGATCCGGAGAGAAACCAAGGCTCAGGACAGCTCCTCCTAGGCACCTTGGAACCTCATGAGTCCCTCCAGATGACAAAGCACATTGGACGCAGGGGCTGGGCTGGAGGGAGATCAGAGCCCCTGCATGTCCCCGAGCTCACCCTGACTACTCCCCCCCACCCCCGCCCCCCGGGTGTGGCTGAGCTGCTGTGCGTTGGAGGAGCCATATGCCAGCTGGCTGCACCCGCAGGAGTACCTCTGACCTCCTCCCGCCTCTCCACACCCAGCCCTCTGCCTAGTTTTTCCTGAAAGCATGTCAGAGGTGGAACTGAAACCCTAATCTGCCTGGACGTATTTGCCAGGGAAATGAGGCCACAGGGTCTGACCAGTCACGATTTGGCCTCTGTGTGCAGGGGAAAAAGGAGACAGGAAACTGGGACATCAGGCAACCCTGGGTACAGTCACACCTATGCTCAGCGACCTTATCTGATCACACAGTTTGCAAATCCAATCAGGGCAAAGATCACATGCACTTACCTAACATGCCACAAGGGACTTCCTATGGCCCCAAAGCAGAAAAATGTCCACAGGTGTCAAGCAAACTATCATTTGAAGAGTTACATTTTCTGGTGTTTATATCATGTCCTGAATCGATACTTTCTTAATTAGCTTTGTGACCTTGGGCAGGTCTCTTAACCTCTCTGAACCTCAATTTCCTAACATGTGAAACAGGACAAATAATCACAACTTCACAAGAGTCTCCTGATGGTCATGAGATGATGTGCACAAAAAGACCAGGGCCCGGGCTGGGGCTGGGGCTCACAGGTAGAGCACTCACCTAGCACGTGTGAGGCCCTGGGCTCGATCCTCAACAACACATAAATAAATAAATAAAATAAAGGCATCGTGTCCATCTACAACTAAAAAAAAAGACCAGGGCCCGTCACCCAAGAGATGTTTTTGAAGTGAGAGTTTTCCGTGACGGTATGAGACCGAGGTATGATCTCACTTAGTGACCCCAGAGATGGAAGCTATGCAGAAGGACCACCTAGACACCTGCCAGGGTCCTCAGGCCTCACACTGGCCAAGAAGTGGACCTGCGTGTCATTTCTTAGTGCCACAGTGTTCGGGAACCCTGTCCTAGAACAGCCCACGTAGCTTGCCCCACTGTGCCTGGCCTGGCCTCTGTGCCCGTCCTCCTGCCTCCCGCCTGGCCCCCTCAAGCTCTCAAGTGGTCCTCTCACTGGCTGCCGCAGAGCCACACAATTTGGCACCCCGTTGACAGAGTTCCTCTCGGGTCTGCCAGGGGTCTCCAGAACGCATGATCCTGCCTGCTTAGGACACAGGGCCCAGGGTGACCATGCTGTCCAAGGCCAGGAGTGGGAAGGGAACGGCAGGAAGCCAGGGATCATTGGCCATTAGGAGAGTGAGGATAGGAAGGCTCCCAGGGACCTGCTGGGGAGGGAGGAAGAGGACAGTGCTTCCCAGGTCAAAGGGCACGAGCTTGCAGCCCAGCTCACCATGATGGGAGGCTGACTGCCGACTGTCCCTTGGGTGGGGAAGGGACAGCTTGTATAATGGCCTGGCGGTGTCCCTCTCCCTGTCGACTGGCCTGTTCTGCAGGCTGGGAGGGAAAGGCCTGGGGGGCTGGCGTCCAATCCTGGGTGCTGTTCCCACCTCCCCAGCACGTGGAGGAGGGGAGAGCCCTCCAGACTTGAGGTCACTGCTGGGGGCTGGCACCCTCCCCTCAGGGGACACAATTCACAGTCCAAAAAAGACTCAAGTCATTCTCCAAATTCTCTCCCACACACCAGTCTAAAACTCTTTAAGGCTTTGGTGGTGAGCAATGTGACCCTCTGTGGGAGGGGAGGACCCTTTCCAGCGTGGGAGGAAGGGGGCCCTTGCCCTGGAAGAATTGTCCCTACACAGGGGCAGAAGCCTGCGCTCATCTCCAGTGTGCTGTGCTGCTGTGACAGCACCTCTGTTCCGTGGAGGGGCTCCACGCACCTTTCCCACACTAGCTCATTCAGTGCTCACGACAGCCTAGTCCATTTTGCTGGTGCAGTGGGCACGTCCACAGCGAGTGGTCTCAGAGAGGTGGATGGCAGTGTCCTGTCTGAATGGCCATCTTCCGGCACCAGGAAGGCCTGGGAGTACCCCGGGCGACGGCAGGATTGAGTGAGATCACGCATCCAAAGCTTCCGGCACAAAGCAAGGGCTCTCCTTCCCCAGCTTGTCCACCTGTGAGGAGACAAACCAGCTCCCTCAGTGAAGGTCTGCCCAGCACAGAGTGACTATCCAGTATCTGAGGAATGAGCGAAGGGCTGCTATTGCTGGGGTGGGTGGCAGAGGTGAGGTTGAGCTCAGGGGGTGTGCATAGGAGGCTGAGGACAGAGGGCCAGGCTGTGGCCAGGACAGTGGCTTCCCCGGGTCTTGCCCCAGGGCTGAGGTACAAGCCTGGGAGGTCTGAGCCCATGAACAGGCTTCATCTCCCTGCCCCTTGGATCCTGGTGCTAGCCCAGGGTTCCCCCAATGCCTGGGAGCCCAGAAGCCAGCCCTAGGCCCATCAGAGTGGTCACTAGAGCAGCACAGGGAGCTGGGAGGCCCCTGGTGAGGAGGCCCTACCCAACATAACCCTCCAGTGCCAAGATCCAGGCCACCCTTGGCTGGGGTGCAGGGGGCTGGCACAAGGATGCTTCTTGCAGCCTAAGATAGCTCAGACCCACACCCAAGCCATGGCTGTCCCACCCCTGCCCCAGGCCGGTCAACCCCTGGCAAATGCACAATGTTTCTTGGAACTCAGAGAAAGGTTTCTGTCGGGCCACACAGAGCCCAGGTCCCTGCTGGAAGATCTCCAAGCCACATTGGCACAGTTCAGCTGTGACCCAGCTTCACCCACCCAGGCTGTCCAGGGACAGGGCCTGAGGGAGCGCTTGCCTCTGTTGATCAGGATTAGGAGGGCCAAGGCCAGGTGCACCTGGGCCAAAACAAGCCGACCTTGACCAGGCGCTGTACCAGGGTGTGCTTGCACAAGTTCCCTTGAGTGTCCTGCTGATTGTATGCCTGGGATGGTTTCGAAGGGCTGAAGCTCACCACACCCTGTTCCAGCTGAACCGTTTCCGCTTATAGGCACAGCACCCTCCGTGCCCAGCACAACATGAAACGAACTGGGTTTTCCCACAAAGTGGAGTTGCTGAATCTCAATTGCTTGGATGTTTTGGGAGTGGCTGCTTAAAAATGCCACCCGCTGCTTCGGTTTGCTCTGCTCTTTGTGAGTACACATACAGCCCCAGACTCCAGGAGAGGTTAATCTGGTGTCCTTGTTCCGTTTCATTCCATGTGACCAGCTGAACTGGGCCTTTCTTGTTCAAGATTTGCAAAGGATAGTCGAGACCCTGCTTCAATTGCTGGCATTTCAAAGGGGGTTCTTGAAATGACAAAACTGTTCCTTTGCCCTGCCGACATTTCATCACGGATGAATATTTATCAAGTGCCCACACGGAGGGTGCTTGCCAGTTCTGAACCCAGATAAGGGGGAAAGTTCTTTATTCGGTTGCGGAGGCCAGTTTAGTCAGTGAACTGCATTTCTTTTAACTTCTGAAAACCTTCCTTTGCCTGGTGGAGGGGGAGGGGTCATTTTGTTTTTGCAAATGAAAACGAGGAAAACTTTTGCCAGTGCAGAGTATTTCTTCAATTATCATTTTCGTTTCCAGACAGCACTTGTCTTCTGAAACCCTCAAATTACCTTATTTCTTTGTGCTAAAAATAGTTAGTGGGACAGGGGTGGAACTCATGACTTGTAGCAACTTGTGAATTCACCAGATGGTTTCGTTTCTTCTGACCCGTTTTCTCCCTTCCTCTGCTCCACCCAAGAACAAATCATTCAGATACTGGACTACTACGGTGACTCAGGGGCCATTCCATCACTGAGCGATCTGGCCTCGGCCCTGCACTGACCCCTCGTGGTGTGGGGAACTCACCAGCTCTCACCCTGGGAACAGGCTGCAGGGCTGGTCTTCAGGCAGGCATAGAAACAGTAGGTGTGGTCCCTTGGCACCAAATGTCATGTGATGTGCTCTCTAGCAACAAGGCTCTGAGCTGGGCACTCAGTGATTTCCTCCTGCAAGGGACAATGTGAAACAGACCGGCTCAGCAGAGTCCCTGGGACTTAGATGCTTAGAAGATGCATTAACTACTTTGGATCTTCACCAAAGCTTGCCCACAGGGGAGGTCCCTCACAGAGGGCTGGGTCTCCTCCACCTGGGTGTCGTCAGGGTGTGCCCACTGCCTGACAAAGTGCATACCCTGTACCTATTGGAGTTCCACTGCAGGGAGCCTCCACCCTCCACAGGCATCCATTTCCTGCTGTGGGTCCCTGGTGAAGACCAGAAACACACAGAGTCCAGCTCTGCTCATAATCTAGCAGGACAGTTGGGGGCCAGGCACAAGAAATGCCACTTACAGCAGAGAGCACTGTGTTTTAATTGCTCAAGGAATAACACAGGCTGAAAGGGACACTGGGTTAGCTTTTTCTGAGTGCCAGGGATTGGGCTGTGCCTTTGGGGAAGTGATAAGGACAAAATGTGCAATGACCTCCTGCCCGGGCCCACCATCTCTGAGAACACCACCAATCTCACAACTGCAAAGTGGAAATAGTCTCCGCTGGCAGACAGGGAACTCGGGGACAGAGGAGTTAGGCAATTGTGCCAAAGGCCAGACCTCCAATGCAGATCAGTCCATCACCAGATCCTGCACCCTGTCCACCAGCCCTGCCTTGGGAGGGTCTCACCTTACCAGGTACCTTTGGGGCTTAACTTGAAGCAGCTTCCCAAACAGGCCCGCACTGCTTCTAGGAGGCAGCGCCAAGCAGGGAGAGTGATGCCCTCAGGTTCTCTAAGCACAATACCGAGTGGGGTGGAAGGCAGAGCCTCAGGTCACTGACCTCAAGTCGTGGCCAGCAGGCAACCACAGGGGGGCAGGCTGGCAAAGGTGTGGGCATCTACATGACTGCTGGATGAGTTCCCAGTGGCACATAACTGAGAAGTTGCAGCCTCGATGATATTGAATCTCATTAGAAGGGTGCTTTGTAAAGGGTCCAGTGAGCTCAGGCTTGGATGATTCGGGGAAACTGGATTAAAATGGGTCACATGGGTTGACATGTGATAGAGCGACTAAGTATGCAGACTTTAAGTACGCAGGGCTTTCATCCTGGCTTAGCCACTTACTAGCAGGGTGAAATCACATCCTCCTGGATTTCCCCCCAACACAGGGTTTCTGAAAGATGTTAAATGTTACTTCACGTGAAGCGAAATGGCATCTGACACGCAGTGCTTATGTAAACGGGGCTCCCATCTTTGTTCCGGCAGAATTCAGCAAAGGTGTGTGCCTTCAGTTACTCAGTGCCCAATCAGGCTGAAAGGTTTATCTGGGGCTTAGACAAACCTGCCCAGATCCACCAGGGAACAGTCCCTGCTGTGAATAAGGTTTGTGGTCAGTTGATGTGCAACCTGGAGAGGTGGGCCTCTATTGGCACCATTACTCATTGCTGACTGGGACTGAGAACTAGGCAGCTCTAAGAACGCAGTAGAAGTACAGGAACTGGTCATGCATGCGGAGGACTGTCCTGAACCAAGAGCACAGTCATCAGGAAACAGCAGCCATGAGAAGCCCTATGCACTGGCTGCGGAGTTAGCTTAACCTTTAAAGTCATTTCGTCCCCTCTAAAGCCAGTGCTAATGTTCTCAAGAGATGGTGACCCCAAAAGTTTCTGGTTACACACATACCTAGAGAAAGCACAGATGGTGTGACTTGAGTCACACATGTGGAAAAAAGTCTTTTAAGATGTTCATAGGAACTAAGAGCACATATTGGGATGATGTGTGTGCCAGGCAAAGTGGAGTATGACAGCCTGGGCAACTTAGCCAGACCCTGTCTCCAAATAAAAAATACATAAAAAGGGCGGGTGACATAGTTCAGTGCACATGGCCCTGGGGAAAAATATTTACCTTTTCTTTAAAACAATATTTTTTTAAAAAAGTAAAGACAGAGGAACTATTCCAGATGAAAGAAGACAAGGGACATAATGACTAAAGGAAATGTATAGTTCTATGTTGGACCCTTAGCATAAAATAGGACATGAGCAGGAAAATTAGTGAGAGTTGAAGACAGGCAGAATCTGGAGTGATGTGGTCACAAACCAAAGAACATCAAGGGTTCTGGGAAGCACAGAAGCCAGCAAGAAGCACAGCTTGCCATCACCTTGATTTCAGACTTCTGGACTCCAGAAATGTCAGAGAACGAGTCTTTGTTGTCTTAAGCCACCAGCTAGTGGAAGTTTGTTACAGCAGCCCTAGGAAACCAATCTGCAAGAAACCACAGTCAGTATCCATAAACCTGATACTTATGGCCATTTCCTGCAAGCTCAACTTGATGCGGCGTCTTACATACATTATCCTTTAATCTTCCCAACATCTGCATACAGGATGTTTGATTTGCAGAAGTTAGGACTGTGCCGAGCACTGAGCCCAGGCCCTTCGACTCCACCGTCTGTGCTAGTATCAGCTCTTGTGTCCCACAAAGCTCTACTCTCTGGGACACAGTTTAGTGCTCCCTGTACCACTTAAAACAAAATCAAAACATACCAAACAGGCCAGTGAAGGTTGAGATTTGGCTCAGGGACCACCAGCTTGCTACCCCCAACCTGTTCTTCTATCTGCGCTCTTCAGACTCTTTTTCTTCCCCAGCACTGGGAATTGAACCCAAGCGTGTTGTAATAAGCTACATCCCTATCCCTTTTAAGACAGGATCTGGCTAAGTTGCTCAGATTGACCCTGAATTTAAGATCCTTGTGCCTCAGCCTCCAAGTGGCTGGGATTAGAGGTAGGTGGCACTGTGCTTGGGTTTAGTCTTATCTGTGTAAAAGTAATATAAACATTCATGGAAGGGTAGTTGATGGGTTTCTGTTCTCACGACTAAAAGGCTCAGGGTTTACTCTAGTTAAACGGTTGATTGGACTGCACAAAATAACCACACAAGAGACACAAATACCTTTTTATTTGGGGTCGCTGTGTCGGCTCCTCTGACCTTAAGGGTCCGCAGGAAGAGAGAGAGCAAGACCCCTTTTATGGAGGAGAAGCTATTCAAATGAGGCAAGGGGTCAGGTTTCAGGGGGCTGAGTCTATCTTCATGATGTCCACTGTCAGGAGGTTGACTGACACCTGGGTAAGTCACACCCAAGGGCACAGTATTAGAAGGGGACACACACAAGGCACTTCCATGGAAAATTCTATCCTAATCAGGGCAGGGGGTTATATTACAAAGGAACAGGTGAGCATAGCTTCATCCATGGGGCTGTAGCAAGACACACCCATGCACGAGACACCGATCCTCAAACCCAAGAAGGGTGGGGAAAGCTCTGCCACATTTCTGTGACTGAGCGCCTCAGCACCCAGCCAGGGAGTGTGACTCAGTCACATGCAAGGTTGGTCTCCCACAGGTAGTTGGATTAAAAAAAAAAAAAAAAAAAAAACATGCTTGGTGGCACACACCTGTATTCCAGTGGCTCAGGAGGCTAAGACAGGAGAATCCCAAGTTCAAAGCTAGCCTCTGCAGTTTATCGAGGCCCTAAGCAACTGAGACCCAACAAAAAAGGGTTAGGGATATGGCACAGTGTTTAAGTGCCCCTGAGTTCAATCCCCAGTACCCCCAACCCCTCCAAAAAAGCTCAAATTTGAAAGAAATGAATTGATGGAATGAATGGATGAGACCTTAAGTGTCAAGACAGCTGATGGTATGTGTTTCATAAATGGTTAAAGTCAAGATGTTCCAGCCTTTCAGAATGAAGGGACACAGGCTTGAGGCTGTGGACAAGAATCCTCCTGAGTCAGATACCCAGGCTCTCCCATGTGCCTATTTGTTCTACTTCGCTTTAAAAAATTTGGTCTTTGAGGGAAAAAAAAAAAATTCTACATAATTAACTTACTACAGCTCATGGTGAGTTAAGAAATGGCTTTTAGGACAAATATTATGAAATCACCTTGTTGGAAACTCAAAATTTAAATGAGAAAGGCTTTTGGTTCAGATCACAGTGTTGATGGGGACGATAACCAAGTGCTATATAAAACTGTTAAAGCAAAACCTAGGACTTCAGTGAAGAACTGTTTCCAGAAGCGTTTTGGGTACTTTTGGAATATGTGTGTATATTTACTGAGATTTCTTGGGGTTGGGACCCAAGTCCAAACTTAATTCATCATTGTTTTGGTTCTGGGCCGAGAGACACCTGATCACCAGGCCACATCCCCAACCCTTTCTATTTTGAAATAAGGTCTTGCAAATTTACTTGCTGTCCTCCCGACTCCACTTCCCATTTGCTGGTCATGCATGTTTCACATACACCTCTACATACAGCCTGTTAATAATTTCACACAGTATTTTTAGTAATTTTGTACCTAAAACAGTTTATGTACATTGAACCATCACATTTATATATAAATCTTGGCAAATAGTTACAGATTTCGAAGCATTTTGGATTTTAGATTAAGGAAGCTCAACCTATTACCATTTCATTCACTTTGTTTTAAAATGGGCCGTTAAGAATGTCACTGGTCTTCATAATTAAGATATGAACTGTGAAACCCAAATTAACTTTGCATAACAAGACAGAATGCCTATTAAAAATCAGAATTAGGACCAAATATTCTCATTAAGATGATTTACAGAGGTAGTGGGGAAACAAAGATAGTGAGATAGCCTAGCATGCTCCAGGGCCTGGCTTCAATTCACTGCAAAAAAGAAATAATAATTAATTAAGGTCCTCCTACCCGAAACTGACCAAGAGCTGCCAGTTTGTAAGAAATATAGGGAACTGAAAAGTATGTTCAGTGACACCATACAATGAGCAACACAGAATATGGAAAATTCCTTAGTACCTGACCCAGTTTCTTCAAATATATTATGCACAGAAGAGAAAAATCTGTGCCTAAATCCAACAGAACATAAATGGCCCTCGTCTGAACAAAGCAACAAGCATGTGAAGGTTGAGGGAATTTGGGGCTCGATGGCACAGCAACTAGAGTCAACTTCACAAGCGGCATCTTGGTTGTTTCCCAAGCCCTCACCTTATAGAGGAAAATATGAAATCATTTGTATTCTTTCCAAATACAAGGGAGGGAGGTAGACTGGGGATTTTGTGTATAAACCAGGTTGGCTGACCTCCAACTTCTACCTCTGGAGCAAAGGACTGCACTCCTTTTTGAAATGCATAGAAAATGCATTTATTTGAAAAAGCATATTAAAGGGCTGGGGATGTGGCTCAGTGGCAGCGTGCTCGCCTGGCATGCGTGCGGCCCGGGTTCGATCCTCAGCACCACATACAAAGATGTTGTGTCCGCCGATAAGTAAAAAAAAAAAAAATATATATATATATATATATTTAATATTAAAATTCTCTCTTTAAAAAAAAAAGCATATTAAAAAAGTTTTAGTGGTAGAGTGCTCGCCTAGCACATGGGAGGCACTGGGTTAGATTCTCAGCACTACATAAAAATGAAAAACTGCTCACAACTAAAAAATATTTTTAAAACATTAAAAGCAGCAAATGGTGGCAAATTTCTTAACAGCCTAGGAAACTAGCACACGAAAAGCATAGTACAACAAACTAAGACACCCTCGTCTACAAAGCCACCTCTAAACACAAGCCTCATACTACATGTGGGAATATCTGCTCAACTGCCCATTTCCACATGGCCCCTCAACCCTTTCCATTTACAAGAAAAGACACATGACAAGTAATTTGATAACGTTAACTCAAAACTAATAGGACCTCTGTTGACTGCCATTATTTTCCTTACCTTCCTTCCAAGCCTGTCTTGGAAATATTATTAGGAGGCAGCTGACATTCTTCAGAAGTACCAAGTTGTAGAGGCTGGGGCTGTAGCTCAGTGGTAGAGTGCTTGTCTAGTACACATCTAAGGCAGTGGGTTTGATCCTCAGCACCACATAAAAATTAAAGCTATTGTGTCCATCTACAACTTAAAAAAAAAAACTATACATACATACATACAATTAACATAAGTACCAATTTATAGTTCAGCAATATATAAAATCACATAAAATAGAAATACCACGATATTCCAAAAATGTCTTCTAAGTTAACTTCAAGTTTGCATGAGTTCATGTTGGGTTTCTGGTCCTTACTTAAGTAACATACCAGAAACTTTAAAATGTTCTTTTTACCTTTCTAAATTCATGTCTACCATGTTTGGGGAAAACACCTTCTAATGTAAGCACAGCTTGGGCTCATTCATCATCATTTGTCTTCAGTTTCATCACCCAGGAAAGCTCAGGGGCCTCGGGCCTCACCTGAGTTCTATAACTCTCTGCCTAGATATAATCACAACATTACATGTCTTAAATCACATAAAATGTTCAACTCCAAAGATTGGGTCTTATTAACTGTCATGTTAAAAGTTTTGACTTGTTCAATAGGGCATTTCACTTTAGAAATAATAAGTACTAAAAGACTAGCAAAAATAACCTTCTGGAAGCATTCAAGTGAAAACCAGCTTTTGAGTCTTGGGAGCCATAATAATATTACTGAGCCATTCCCATTTGTTTTTCCTATATAAAGACTGTTTACAAACCACTTGCAATGCAAAGAATTCCATTTTAATAACCCCAAACTACATGTACTGGAGGAAAGAACAAGTGTGTCAGAAAAATCAGTACAGCCACTTTACTACTAAAATTTTGCTTTTTAATAATTTATTTAAATAAGATATTTGAAGCAATTTAGAAAAACAAGATTTGTATTTTATTTCCTTGTAAAAATCTTTACACATGCAGACAAACCAGTGTTAAGAAAGTATTCACCATCATTTAAACAAATAACCCACTTAAATAGAACAATGTCTGCAATTTTTATCTGTATAAAAATAAGATACATTTTTACAGAATTCACGCTCCAGTTTTTATAGCAATAAACAATACACAACTATTAATAAAGTACAATTGAACCTGACCATGGTTTTCAATTAGATACTGCTAGGGCATTTTAATGTGCAAAAAAATTTAACATAGTTCTTTTCAAAAGAAAATGTCCTCAGTGTTTCTAGAGACCTAGAGGGTTTAAGAAATCGAATCCTAATCAGTTTGCTTTTCATGTTTTGATTGAGTCCATCCGTCACGCTGCAGATAGGTAAAACCAGGAACCGATGCCGGCTCACAGAAGAGTCAGCGCCTGTGCCTGCTGTGTCCTGAGCGACTGCCACCATGGTGCTTCCCTTTATGGGACCTCTCAAAGGAGCGCGATCTTTCGCGCCTGTCCCTATGATGTCCCCTTTCATGCCTGTGTTTCTTGGCAGCATCTGAGTGATCCCGAGTCTTGCTCTGAGATCGAGAACGAGACTTTTTCCTTTTATGACCATGTCTATTTGAACTTTTTAAATCCTCTCTGGTATGCTTGGCTTTAAGGTGAGGAGAACCATGATTATGATGTCTTCGAGGGCTTTCACTATGACTGCGGGACCTGCTTCTTGATCTTGAGCTGTATGTTCCAGATCGACTCCGCCTATTATTATAACTTAAGACAATAAAAAATTGAGGTTTAGATTCAGTTTCTATAGAGAACAGACTGTATCGGTTGGTGCTTACTAACAGGCACCAAAAAATCAACTGTAACATCAAGGATAAGCCAGAATCTATGACTCCTAAGTCTCTCCACCCCTCACTTCTCACCCACCTGAGTCCCTGGCAGAGATGGAGACATACTGACTACACTCTACGGTAAACTTGAGTAACTGGCATTTTACAGCATCCTGAGTTATGCTCTTTACAGACTATCTCCTACACGCTCAAAGAGCCAGAAGGAGCTAATAGTCTAATTCAAGATGACTAGGAAGGATTCATTAGTTTGACTAACTATCAGTTAATAATTATTAAGACATTAGCTCCTATAATCTTCCCCACCAATCACCAGAGAAAACAAAGTCTAATCCTAGCTGGGAGTGGTGGTGCATATCTGTAATCCCAGTGGCTCCAGAGGCCGAGACAGGAAGATCATTGAGTTCAAAGCCAGCCTCAGCAAAAATTGAGGTGCTAAGCAACTCATTGAGATCCTGTCTCTAAATAAAATACAAAAAAATAGGGCTGGGGATGTGGTTTAGTGGCCAAGTGTCCCTGAGTTAAATCCCTGGTTACCCACCCCTCACCCCAGAAAAGTCTAATCCTAGCCTAACTTTGAAAAATCTGTCTTCAGTATTTTAAAGTGATAACCTCTAAAGACTCCAAATAAGATGCCTTCCTGAGGCATCATATACTTACTGTCTTCTTGGAGTATGGGATCTAGAACGTGACCGTGTTCTTGACCTTGATCGACTAGCACTTCTGCTATTTCTACTTCTCTTGCTATCTTTTCTTACACTTCAAAAAAAAATTTTTTTAGTTACATACTGAACATGTTAGAAAGCAAGAATATGATCCCTCAAACCAGTTTCCAATTCAAGCACTCACCCATTATAAGGGCTTTTGGATGCCTGCTGTCTATCCTCAGGTTCCTTTTTGACAGTCTTCACACTAATGGAAATGGGTGACTTTTCTTCAGCTTTCACTTCTCTTGGTGATGCTTTGACAACATAATAAGGACACATTAACTACTGGATTTAACAGGGCCAAAGTTGTTTCAAAATGTAAACACTATGCTTCTAAGTATCACCTTTATCAGATTTTGTCAGCGAAATAGAAACAGCTTAATATTTTTGTTTCTAGGCAACTGTTAAATGCTGACATTTTGCAACAATGATGCCACAACTTAATTTTAATCTTAAATGTGTCTTACATGGTTTAGAGGCTGGAGAAAATCCACCAAGGGTTGAAAGGGCTGGAGTTCCATCAGGATTCAATCCCTTTGCTTTTAATTTGGCTTCCTGCAAGGCTACTTTCCTTTTTTCTACTTCTTTTTCTAACAATTCATAATTAGGCTGTTGGAGAAAAAAATGAAGTTAGTATTTCCTCTTTACAGTCGTTTAGCTTCTTGACTGACAAAATAGCACCAACTTGAGTAGAGAGGGTCACCTTTTTTCTGGTGTAAAGCCTAAGTGTCTCTATGCAGATCTCCTGGATCTCCTCTTCTGTAGTACCAAAGAGAAGAAACCAATGGGGGCGAGTTGGCAATGGAATCTAAGCCAGAAAGAGAGAATGCTTCAAACTTTTGCTGGTGTTCACTGGAATCACTGTAACTTGAGATTTATCACATGGAACAAAACAGATTGTGTATACCTACCTGAAGTGCTCTAGCTGCAAGGTAGATGCAAGCACATGCTATAGTCTCTGGTTGAAAGCGAACAAAAACATTGGTTCGAAGACTGTCATTCATATAATTCCTGAAAAATATTTCAACTATAAGCTTTGTATATAAACAAACCAGTTCTTCTGAAGCTTACATTATATTGGAGACTCAATCTAATTCATTCTTTTTTCTTCTCTTATACATTTACATTCTTATATTCTAGCATATAACAATTCTTAGCTCAAAGAATCAGAAGTAGAATACCAGGACCATTCTTCAGTTGTCCTATATAAAACCAAAGACCTTTTAAATAAATAATTTCATCTTACTATCCCTTACAGAACTTACCCCTAAATGCTTTTAATGTATTTCTACAAAAAAAAAACAATGCTCTAAAAGTTAATTTTGACATAATTAATTTCAGAAACAATAAACCACTCCAATAATACTTCAAGCCATTAATTGTTGACCATCTCTCCTTTATCCACAATGAAAAGCAGTGTCAACCAAGTTCTTTCAGAAACTCAAAATGCTGTGACAGGGGTAAAAAGGCATTTTTTAGTAAGAACTCACCAAGTTACACTTAAAATTAAGAAAACTAAGCTACTTCAACAAACCTAGGTAGAAAATGAAGAGCAGTAAGTATACATAATGGCCTTGTTTACATACCTTTTTTTTTTTGGAACTAAGCATATAAATAAAAGCAATAAGCTAATTAAATAAACAGCTGAAATTCTTAGTAAACTTTCCCCCACAATATTCCTAAACTAACAAAGAAATCTTACAAATTCTTTAAAAGCTTAAACAAAAATTAAATGGATTATTTCTTTTAAAAATCCTGTCATCCATTTAAAACTTTTAAAATTTTATAGAATACATTAAAAAAATCATGCATTTCATAAAAGCAATGAGACTTTTCTATTATTAATATTTACTGAGTCCAAAAGATGCATGGCAGTCAAAAAGACATCTCAGTAGAAAAATCCAGAATATAAAACTTAATTCTTAAATATCAACAATCTTAAAGAGAATTGTGACTGAACCACAATCTCCTTGCTTGACCTTAGCCAGCTTCCAAGTCTTATCTCTGTATCTCAAAGGTCCAAGTTCAAAAGCATTTAAGTCATATTAGCTTTTCTTTTAAAAATGAAGTACTTCTTTTTAATATTACTGTCTGCAAAAGCTCAGCAGCTGTAAATTAACCCAACATGGGCACTGATATCCATTTAAAGCTACTCATTGTAGCCTCCTTTGGCAGAATTCATGCTACACACACTATAAGTAGAGATTTACTCATACTCCTAATTTAAAAAACCATTTAATTCATAGTGGCTGGACAACAAAATCTATCAAAAATGAACTATTCATTTTGATAGTTACAGGTATACATTAAATACATAGGCATGTTGAATAGTTACTTCTAGAAACAAATATACAAATCCTTTTGACACCCCGACAGAACTAGAAGATGCTGCCAGATGGATATGGACCACTTCAGTGAATCTCGGATGAGAGCTTGCACTGGATTGGCTGGAGAGCAGGGCAGCCAATCAGGCCATCCTGAGGTCATGGGCTGAAGTGCAGAGGGCAGAGTTCTATGACTTACCATCATGGACTACCCTTTAATTAAAGAGTAGAAAAAAGAACAAAGTTAAATTGAGTTCTCCATTTAAAGTAATTAGTCAAGCCAAGAAAACAGGAAGCAGAAATAAGCATTATTTACCTTTTGGTCATAAAACAAAAAAAGAAAAAGCCCCAAAACAAACTCATCTCATTTTGGAAAGGGAAAATGAAACTTACTTTATTTCTGCTTCTGTTTTCCTGGCTAGGAAAGAAATGTAATAAAGGAACTTACCAGGCAGTTTGAACCAGGGTTTGATTACGTTCACATTCTAAGACTTGTAAATACATAACAATGATCTAAAGGACAAGGGAGAAAAAATTCAATTTAGCATACTGACAATCCTTGCAGAGTATAGAATTCTATTTCAAAGTAACTGCAAATATTAGATACAAGTACTAATTTCTCTAAATTGCAGAAAATATAGACCAATCCAAAATGCACCTGAGATTCAATGAGTTATTAGATTAGAAATATGTTCCAAAGTTGGAGAAAAATGATGGTTAAAAATTTAACAAGAATACTTTACATATATACATGTATATATTGGGGGTGGGGAATACTACGAATTGAACTCAGGGAAATTCCCTGAGCCAATTCCCCAGCGCTTTTTTGTATTTTATTTAGAGAGTTTGAGTTGCTTAGTGCCTCGACATTGTTGAGGTCGCTTAAACTCCTGCCTCAGTCTCCCAAGCTTCTGAAAATATAGACATACACCACCATGCCCAGCAAGAATACTTTGTATTTTTAACAAACACTTCACTTTGTAACGGGCACTGTTTAAACTATTTCATCTTATCTCCCAAGGTACATTCTGCATGTTTTAAAAAAAAAAAAACGGAACACTGTTTACATGTCAAGTGTTTCCAGATCCCTATTACCTTCACTCCATTTTACAATCTTAAAAAGGAGAAAATGAGATCTCTTTTAATGGGCCCAGTTAACAGTAGAGCCAAGCTAAGTTGCTGAATGTCCTGATCCAAGCACCCATTCCTGCAACCACTGTGCCTATATAAATGAGAAAGCTGAGATGATGAGAGAAACTAATGAACTTCTAATAATGGTAACAACGAGCAAACTATAATACACTTTGAACACTTTATTCCTTAGGACTCCTCCCCTGGTATTGAGACCTTACACATGCCAGGCCAAGTGCTCCACCACTGAGCTATCCCTCAAAAATCCACCCAGCTCTCATAAGTAATATATTTTTGTTTTGTTTTTGAGATAGGGTCTTGCAAAGTTGCCCAGGCTGGCCTGAAACTTATGGTCTTCCTGCCTCAGCCTCCCAAGATGCTGGTATTATAGGCATGGACCGTTGTACAATAAATAATAAACCACTCCAAGCACTTCTGCAGGAACCATTATTCATTCCTAAGAATAAGGTACACATCACCACCTATTTTTAAGGTGGGAAAACAGACTTGACCATAGGTTATCAATGTTATCTATGATCACACAATTAAGGGTAGAGATTTGAACCTATGTCTTCACTCCCATTTTACTATAAATCTCGACATCCAAAAGAATATTTTTAAAACCAAATTTAACTCTCAAATATATAACAAACCCAAGGTAAATTAAAAATTTTACAAAAAGCCCTAATACTTACGAAAACAGAATTTCTATATTCTACCACTCACCTTATGGGGATGCTTGACATGAACACAAAATCCCAACTCCTTTAGCACCCTCCTTTCTGCTTTGATAACTTGATTTTTGGTGTTAATGTAGTTCTGATCAAGGATCAGGGGGCTTGGAGTCCTATAGTTTGTAAGAAATAAAATCAAAACTGTTTTGCACATCCAAAAAATTTTATTTGTGGCATCTCCGTTTTCCCTTCCAACCAACTATTGGCAACAGAAACCAGCTTTTTAAACTCCTGCGAACAAGTTAAAAGCATTAATCTTGTGCTGTCCAAGTTATACTAATTAAATACATAGATCTAGACTTAAGTTCCTAAAGGAACAAACTCAACTCCAACAAAACAGAGAAGACATCACTTCAATACTCTCAAATTTATCCTCATCAATTTTTTTCATCTTAGATTTAACTTCACATCATGATCATCACAAACCTCATTAGCCTCCAGAGACTTCCCAATGACAAAACTAATGTGCTCTTGAAGATTTATAGCGCATGAAAAAGTCCTCATAAAAACAGTGCTTTTAAAATTCATTTGAATTCAACTCTTAGCTAGTTAATCACCAAAATAAAAACTACTGAAAAACCAGTCAATAGCTAATTCTGATTTCCCTTAGGGAACAATTTATTTAAACCAATTGTTTCAAGAACATATCTCTACTAACCAACCAAAAAAAAAAAAAAAAAAAAAACCCTACGAACACTAAGGATTTCTCAATTTCCAAAGAAATATACCAAATCTTAAAAACAGTTTCAAAATTCAAAAAGTAACCTGAGATCTAGCCCTAAATCTGGCTATACACGTCTATGAAATGCAGAAGAGAACAAAGGGCATACTGAGGTTACCAGAACACATTCAAGGTCTGTGCCAGACTAAATTTTGATAACTTCAAAAAATCTGTATGACATAAAAGGTTATCTATGTTGATGGTTCAATGTTTTAAAAGTAACTAACAAAATGATGCTGTCCCAAATGTTTTATTTTTTTTATATAGGGGAAAACAATACCCCACCTCTTTTCTCCCAGTATCAAAGATGATAATATCTTATGTCTCATAATTAGGTACCTGGGAATTGAACCCAGGGGCGCTTAATCACTGAACCACATCCCCAGTCTTTTTAATATTATTTCTATATTTTAATCTTTTATTTAGAGACAGGGTCTCACTAAGTTGCTTAGTGGCTGAGGCTGGCTTTGAATTCCTGATCCTCTTGAGCCTCTGGGATTACAGGTATGCACCACCCGGCCCAGCATGTCTTACAATTTTAACTGGCAATTTGACTAAGGAAACACTAAGGAATGAAACTTTCCATTTTTTAAAAGTATATGGAATTTACTATGTCTTTTAATACTTTTGTAGTTCTAAACAATAAAAAGGACATTTTAATAAGACAACATAAGTGAATGGGTAAAACATGCCTTTATTTCCCCTCACACCCAATTCATTTTCAGTCAAAAGATTAAAGAGTTTTTCTATGCATCTATTTTTACGACTGTCACTCTGAGTATTTAATCTCAATGTACACCCAACACATAAAAACTGACCTCATGAACTACATTAACTCCCTCCCTTTGCTGACGTTATCAGAGTTTTTTAAAAAAAAAGTAAAAATAATACTTTTCCTCACCTGACATAGTCTAAAACTGAAATGCTTGACTTCTTCTAATTATTCTACATACTTTATATTGAGTTACATTAAACAAAAATTGGCAGAGCTGACAAGATGAAAAAGCAAAATTAGTTATTATCTAATGCTGAAAAATGTCTGTCACTAAGTTCAACGGCCATTACAGCTACAAAAGAGGAATAAGGCCAACAATCTTGGGGATGACTTCTCTCTTAATATCAGCATCATGACAAAGCCATTTGATTAGAGCAATAGGCTACAAAGAGAGCTACCAACATTTACATTGAACACATTCCCAAGACCTTTAGATTATTTTTCAGCTTTTATCATTAGTTAGAAAATCAAATCCACTTGACTTTTTAATTAATGACTGGTTATCTGATGACTATCAACTGGCATTAGGAGATAGAAACCTCCAGTGTTAACATAATACAAATTAATTATTAACTCCCTGCAATCCAAATAGCAAACCATACTATTAAAATCCCTACAAAAATATAATTTCATGAAAGCAAAGTTCTCAGTTTTATCCATTTATGTTGACCCAATTTATCTATACCTCTTACCAAAACAAAAACAAAAAAACCCTGCTTTGAGAGATGCCTTTAAATGATAGAACTTATTTGTTCTTGCAGTTAAATAGCTAAACACTTATTTGAATTATAGCTATTAACCTGACCTCAGAGCTATTCCATCTAAATTGTCATAATTGTTACTTTCCTTCCATTTTTTTCCTGTCAAAATCTTAACTTCAAAATAGAGTGAAGAAACTAACCCACTGTTTCACTAAAATTCAAATATACACTCTATTTCTTTTAGTCCCATTACTGACATTTTAAAGTTATTTTTGTAGACATATGGTTTTATTTCATAAATCAGGCTGGAAAAATAAAATTTACAACTACTTTTTGAGATTTTTTCAGAAACAGAAAAATATATCTCATTCATAAACCAGCAGTAAGCAAGCCCTTTTTATCCAACTAGAAATCAATTGTTCTTTTTGTAGCAACATAGTAATCTTGAACTGAAGTCTACTAGAGTTTCTTCCAACAGGTAAAACCTTCTCTGTTGGTAGTCTTGAAGAGGCAGCATTTAAAAAAAAGTCTCTTCAGAGATAAAAATTAAGTCTTTGTCTATCCAGAGTAATTAGAAATAATTTTTATCGTCAACACACAAACTATTGCACTCTACCCTTTTCTGCTTTTAAGTTTTTGTCAGATCTTTCTGATTAACTCAAATGAGAGTAATTTTCAGATTTTAGAAAGCCCTGTCTTTTTGGTCATTAGAAGTTTATCTGACAAGCTACTTTCTTGGGAGTAATTAAACTGAAATACAACTCAACAACAAAAACTCTTTAAAGGTCTAGACATGGTTAAACTTACTCAGGGCTACCAGATCAGAGACTTTCTGGAACTAGTTCTTCAAGACACTATACTAAAACCAGATGAGTGGTATAGGAGGGGAAGACTGCTACTCATACATAGGAATTTGTACTGCCTATTTCAAAAAAGCAACATTCTACAGAGGTGTTAATCTAAAGGCCACCCATAGAACTTCGGAAATAAACTGCAGGTAGTTACTGGACGACATGACAATACAATAACACCTAACTTTATAGACATATTAAAATATCACAATAGTCACCAATAAGAATGGTTCAACCAGTCTTTGAAAATTTGTCTTACACAAACCTTATGAATATCAGCTCCTGAAAAACAGCCCCCCCAAAACCTTAATTTACTAAGACCATAATACACAATACAACTACTTAAGTAAAAAAGCAATCATCCCTTTAAATTCAGCCATTTATTCTGAACTTTACAAGACAATTTTCACAAAATAAAAAACTGCAAGGGAATAGGCCAAATGACTCAGGTTAAGAACTAGACATCAATCTTTTTTAAAAAATTGCCTCTAGTGATTTTACTGTGTATCCAAGAGAAAAAAACAATGACCTAGAAGCTACATGAACAATGTAGTAACCCAGTAATTTTCAATGTCACAAAAAATTTTTAAATATGCACAAACTAATCTAAAACAAATATATAAAGACAAACTGACACCCTGTAGCTTACCTAAATGTAATATTGACAGTACTTTCAAATGACAACCTATCAACCTATGCAAAAGAAAAACAAAAAAAGCAAAACTAAACTACAGTTATAATAACTTGGACAGCAAAGACAAAAGCTTATAACAAGAAACAGGAGTTTTTCTAAATGGTTCACCAGTGGCCAACCTGTTAGTCCCCGATTCCAGTGACCTATTCTCAGAGCACTGGCTTCTCCTTGGGGATTTTCGATACTTCACTCACTGTTGCCATGACGACAGCTTCATCTCTATGTACCACTCCACATCACCCAGGCTTTGGTAAATGTAGCTGGTCGCTGTATAGTCGGTTGCAAGGGAAAAAAGAGTTGAAGTTAATAACATATACAAGTTACGTGTTTGAGTAAACTTGTAATATGCATAGAAACACTTTACATCTGCTTTTTAAAAAAAGGGCTTCCATGCAATTAACTCCTTTTAAATTTCATGCTATAATCAGACTTCTAAGATTGAAATAAAATGTATTTCTCATATTGGCCAAAAAAACAGTTACATCAGACACAACAATCAGAAGGGATAATTTTAAATTCCAAGGTTTTTATAGTAAAGATTCTGTTCTGACATCAAGGAAGACATCACAGGAAAACTTCAAAAAGATAATCGTATGTGATCATGTAACAGTTGGCTCAAGGATTCAAATACTACCAGAAAACTACTTCCTTTAAGAAAACAGAATCCTAACAATGAATATTACTAATTTTGTTTACAACACTCTGAAGAAATCAGCCACATCTTAAAACTCAGATTTAATTTCAGACCACAGTAAATACCAATTTGAAATCCTCTTATTTCCCAAAGATTCCTCACCATGGAACTAAAGTTATTTTAAAATTAAATAAAAATTACTCCAATCTTGGACACAGGATGATTGAGAAAAGATTGGCTAGAAAAAGCATGTAAGAAAACTAAAAATGCTAGGAAAATATCTGGATAGCAATGTTTTGGATTTTCTGACTAGGCTAATCGTTTTAAAAGTTACTTTAATACAGGCTTGTCTAGATAATTCCATTACTGCCAACTAGATTCTGCCAAAAGGAACTACTTATATAGGATACTATTTTGGCACTAACCAACACCCAATCCCCAAAACAACTTACAATCCTTTTTAACCACTTTCCTTTCAAACTTAGCACAGCACCACAATTCCTTAAAAGTGAACACAAAAGCTAACCTACACCATGAATAGTCTTTTGCTAGAAGTCACCTACAGATACAGGAAGCCCTTCAACTAACTAGCTCTTTTTGGAACTGCCTCAAGAACACATAGATCCACATAAGTTATCAGGTTATCACAACACCTAAAGATACTGTTTCAGTCTCTCTGCATTTTCTTACAAGAGCAAATAAAAGGGCCATATCTAAATGCAACTCAATCTTTTGAGTTATTTTTTCTAACCCACTCACTGAGACTGTAGCTGACCAAAACAAAATACCTGTTTAATCCCTTTGACTTCAAACTTCAAACTTTATCATCCTGCAGTCCTTTCAGATCCGGTATATCGTAGTTCAATGTTGAGAAGTACTCTAACAAAAGCCAACCTCAATTGATAAAAAATTAACTGGGACTTCAGTAGAATAACAATCTACACAGAACTTAGCCACAATATTAACTTGACTACAGTGTTTAAAACATCCAGCCTTCAGTCTTCCAGAGGGGGTAGGGGAGAAAACTTACAGAATACACTCACACTTGAGCCAAACGTATTCCCTTTCTTGTTTAATCTTAAGCCAATGGACTGGCTTCACAGCACTGTTAGGATTGTCCACAAATGCAACTGCCTCTACAAACTTTAGATAGCTGGTTAATTGAGTTTTTATTCAACATAGTTTAATATCAATGTTCCTACATTGATTTTAACACCTAAATTAAGTTTTCCTTTGATCCGAACTGAGGAAAAAGATGTTCTGATTTGACGACTGGTGTACAGTTCAGCGATAACAAGAGATATTAAGTTCAAAAATGCCAATCTTACCTTTTTCCTCTTAACTGGCGGAGATGGTGGAATACATTAATCACATCTCTTATTCTTCGGGGTGCTTCTTCGATCTTCGAAGCGAGATTAATACAGGCCATGGCAACAATCTGAAAAACCACCAACAAACGGGACCAATTTTAGCCTCCTGAATTACAAAGTAGTGTTAGGAAAAGCCATCTCCCTCCGAATCTGGGGAATTTATTTGTACCCAGACCTCCAGCACCAGCGGGACCACCGGGCCAAGGCCTCTCCCGAGGGCGCGCACGTGGGCCGGGCCGCTTCCGGGCGGCCGGCGCCGCGGGGTACAAAGGCCCGCCCTGCCCTACTCGCCCGCCCCCGCTTCCGGCCAGAGCTCGCCGCGCCCGCCCCCGCCGGCGCTCACCTCGAAGCTATGCTTGACGAAGGACTTGGAGTAGAAGAAACGGTGAAACAGCACCTGCCCCGTCGCCATCGCCACCTGCAGACAGAGGAGCGCGGTCAGGCGGCGCCGCCATCTTAGGCCGCCCGCCCGCCCGCCCGCGGCCCAGCCGGCCACTCACCTGCGGCAGGCGCAGGAGGATGCCAGCGGCCTGGATGAGCTCGCAGCCCAGGATACGCAGGTCCGTCTCGCTGGGCAGGTCCAGCCCGTCCTGCATGGACGGCGTGGGCGACAGCCTCTCCTCCGGGATCAGCGAGTGGTCGATGGTGAGCGACACCTCCGAGTACAGCCGGTCGCCGATCAGGATGCCGCCCGTCGCCGCCGTGGTGGCGGCCGTCGCGCCGGAGCCGGGGCCGCCCGCGCTGGGGGCGGCCGAGGTGGCGGCGGCGGCCGCGGTCGGGTGAGGCCCGGACGCCATGGTCGCAGCGAGCTGCACGCACGCCCGACGCAGCCGCGGCCCGGCGAGACTAACAGCGCCCGGCGCGGCGCGGCGCTCCGTGACGCCGCCGCCTCACGCCTCGTATGCGTCCGCCTGACGTCAGCACGCCGGCGTCAGTTAGTCCCTGCGCCCCGCCCCACGAGCTGTGGCCAGCGGCCTGCCGCCTTCCGCTAGGACTAGCAGCGGCGCCCGCGAGTGCAGCTTCAGGTCCCGGGGGCCGATGGGAACGCCCTCCAGCGGGAGGAAAGGCGGCCGCCCTGCCGCGCACCGCCGGGACTGGAAGGAAGGGAGAACTCGGCTCACTCCGTCTTTATGCCCCGCGCTTGGTCTCGGGATGGGAAGCCGCTTTGTTAGGCCGTCGGGCTGTTTTGTTTTCCAGGCAGACTTTGGAAAAGCGTATTGAAACTTGGATCTGTGAGCAAAGGAATGGGTGCATTTTAATGTTTTTCAGTGAAGACACTAAATAAAACATGCTCAAAAACCCTACTTTAAAAACTTGTTCTGAACCTGTACGTTAAGACTCGCGGAGGTGGTGGTCGTGGACCCGGGGCGGTTCCCCCAGCAGCTCGTTTTGCCCACCCGCTAGTGAGTGCAGGGTTCAGTTCAGAGAGTTGGTTAAACCATTAAACTTCCCCGATGTCTCTTCCTGAACCTTTCTGACTTACACACATTCAGGGAAGTTTGGTGTGGCTGTGATACTGGGGATTGAACCCAAAGGCGCTTTACCGCTGAGCTGTATATATCCCCAGCCCTTTTAAATGATAAGACAGGGTCTCAGTTGCCTCCTGAGTTGCTAGGATTACAGGTGTACACCACCATATCTGGCTGCATATTCTTTTACAACAGAGGCCCTTTGATAGACCTGAATTCATCCATGTCTAAAAAAATCTAATGATGTTATATTTTTACTGTTTTAAGATAGGTAAGCTAAAGACACAAATAGAATTATTATCAGTGACTTCCTTTGGGTGCTAAAATATATTCCTGATGCTTAAATTGTTCTCATTCCGTTAGACCCTGCAGCTGAAAAACACCCCGATTATGAAAGACCCCTGTTTCCCTGTCCAAGGAGAATCACACGAAACACTGGCTGCAAAAGCAGGAGGTGGTTTATTGAGACACAGGCGCCTGCGAGTGCCCAGCAGAACCTCAGCAAGAGCTTTGGTGAACTGGCACACTGGGCTTGGGGATACAGAGATTTTTATAGGGTTTGGGGCAGGTTTGGCGCGCGTGGGAAGCAACAGGTTTCTTATTGGTTTGTTTAAATCTAGCATATAGGCCACCTAGGGGGTACAAGTCTGCATTCCAAAAACCACAGGTCTGCATTCTATTCTTTCTGTTCCTGCTTATCTGTTCCTGTTTATTCATTCATGCCTCAGGATGTGGGTGCTCTGTCCTTTCTCAACCGGTTATATGGAAAGCACATCCGGAGCCTGAGCCTGTTTGTGACAAGCCCGGTATCTTGATTTCATATCTTGGCCTTAGGTAACTGGGCTAACTGGGCTAGGGTCTTTCACAGCCTCCCTTGGGAATTTGCTTTTCATTATTATTTAAACTTCAGATTATTAAATCTTAAACTCAATGTTGGCATAATTCCTTTAGTTTCATTAGCAATCAGTTATTCGTCAATTGACCACAGGAATTTAATAACACAGTATGAAAATTTAGCTTAAGAGCAAATTAAAACTGGGCGGATGGCACATTCCTGTAATCCCAGCCGCTTGGGAGGTTGAGGCAGATGAATGGTGAGTTCAAAGCCAGCCTCAGCAACTTAGTGAGGCCCTAAGCAACTCAGCAAGTCCTTGTCACTAAATAAAACACACACACACACACACACACACATTTGTGTGTGTGTGTGTGTATATATATATATATATATATATATATATATAAATTTTTTTAACAAGCAAATGAAGTATAAGTCCCCAAATAGAAGCAACACTCCTCTCTATTTCTCTTCCCATCCTCCTGCCCTTTCTTTCTTTGTGGGGAGGGGGACATCTGGATTTTACAGTGCCTGGATTCTCATGCATGATGGGCGAGTACTATCACTGAGGTACAACACCAGCGTTTTTAAAATTTTTATTTTGAGATAGGTCTCCCTAAGTTACCTGGGCTGACCTAGAACTTGGGATCCTTCTGCCTCAGCCTTGCAAACAGCTGGATTACAAGTGTACAGCACTGCACTTGCTAGAACTACACTCCTAACAGAGGGAATGGTTCATACAAAGGCAAATGTTGACTATTAAGTGCATAATGCAGGCAAGAAGGATATATCATGTCACCAGGGAGAACATAGAGCCTTAAGGTGATAATGAAATTTCTGTGACAGCGAAGATATGGAGCATCTGACTGTACGCATGGACTTGTCAGCGAGTGAAGTGACTTTTTCATTCAGTCCTGTGGCAGTTATATTACCACAAATGTTCTGGTCTGGTTACTCTCATTAGAAATAGAGCCACTTTGAAAATCATTTCTTTGTAAATAACACTTAGGCATACAGTGCTTGGTTAATCTAGCCTGGGCATTCTGCTGCTGTTTTGACTGAGAATTTTGATGAAAATTTTGTTTTGACGAAAACCAAAGGAGCTTTTCTACGTACAATATTCTTTGACTCTGGACATCCAGATATCTTGAGGCTCAGATTCATCTTTGGTCTTATTTGTCCTCCTCCTATTAAAGGGCTTTGTGTATGCCCATGCTCTGCCATTAAACTACACTTCTCACATAACCCTTATTTCTTCTTTTTCTGTTTGATTGCTTGATTGATTGTGATAACAAGGATTGAACCAGGGGCTTTATTGCTGAGTTAAATCCCCAGTTCTTTTTGTTTATTTATTTTTTGAGGCAGTGTTTTGCTAAATTGCTGAGGCTCATTTGCAATCTTCCTGCCTCAGCCTCCTAAGTAACTGGGATTGCAGACATGTGCCACTGTGCCCAGCAAACTTGGTGATTTAAAATAGAAAAAAAATCCCATCAAAATACCAGACAACCAGGTGCAGTGGTGTATGTCTGTAATCCCAGTGACTCTGGAAGTTAAGGCAGGAGGATCACAAGTTTGAGGCCAGCCTGGGAAACCTTCCAAGACTCAGTCTCAAAAAATAAAAAGGACTAGGGGTGTACCTCAGTGATAAAGCTTCCCTGGGTTCAATCCCCCATACCCAAACAAAAACAAAACAAAATGCCAATGACATTCTTCACAAAACTAGAAAAAAAAAAAAATCCTAAAATTCATTCGGAAGAATAAGAGACCCAGAATAACCAAAGCAATTCTAAGCCAAAAAAACAAAACAAATGAACAACAGAACAAAGCTGGGGCATATCAATAACTAACTTTAAATTATACTTCAAAGGGGCTGGGATTGTGGCTCAGTAGCAGAGCGCTTGCCTTGCACCTGTGAGGCACCAGGTTCGATCCTCAGCACCACATAAAAATAAATAAACTAAGATATAAAAAAAAATAAAATAAATAAATTATACTACAAAGCTATAGTAACAAAAGTCGCATGGTACTGGCATAAAAACCCATAGACCAATGGAACAGAACAGAAGCCAGAGACAAACCCACACAGGTACAGTCAACTGATCCTTGACAAAATTTCCAAAAACACACACTGAAAAAAAGACAGCCTTTTTAACAAATGGTTTTGGGGAAAACTGGTTATCCATATGTAGAAGAATGAGACTACACCCTATCTCTCACCCCTCACAAAAGTCAACTCAAAATGGATGAAAGATCTAGGAATTATGGCTGGCCGTGGTTGTGCATGCCTGTAATCCCAGCAGCTTGTGAGGCTGAGGCAAGAGGATCAGGAATTCAAAGCCAGCCTCAGCAAATTAGTGAGGTCCTAAGCACCTCAGCAAGATGCTGTCTCTAAATAAAATATAAAAAAGAACTGAGGATGTAGCTAAAAAAAAAAAAAAAAAAAATCTATGCACAGTGCAATTGCAAGTATGCCCAGAACTTTTAAAAAAGCCCATAAGGAGGATTTTACAGAAGCAAAGTCAGTCAGGCTCTTTGATAGACCAACCAGACAATCAAAATATTCAAACTCTGTTGGCTAGTAATAAATTTACATTAAAAAAAAAAAAACCCTAGTTTCCTTTTGCTTAAGAATTTTCCATTTATATTTCTGTGGTTGAGGTTGATGAAGCTGGTAGTGATAGTTCTAGTAAATCATCCTGCCACTCTTGTTTGGGGGAAAGTTCAGCATGTTAGCAAAAATAAAAGGACTGCCACCACTGTGGTTTTCCAGAGACACCATGACAGCTTCACAAATGGGTGAATCCAGAGGTTAAGAGCTGTGTGTCAAATGCTTAGCAAACTGGGGGCCAGAGGACGAGTCCTGCATCTGTGAATCAGAATTGACAGGCAAGGCAAGAAAGGAGGATTGCAACAGAGCACACTTCCCACAGCATTAGGAGATGGTGCCCACACAGCCCTCATTCTGGTCCAGCCGGCAAAGATGCTGGGAATCACAGATGCTCAGTTTATTTTTTTTTTTTTTATTTTTAAAATATTTTTTTTAGTTTTAGATGGACACAATACCTTTTTTTATTTTTACGTGGTGCTGAGGATCAAACCCAGGGCCTCACACGTGCAAGTCGCATGATCTACCACTGAGCCATAACCCCAGGCCCCAGATGCTCAGTTTAACATTGTGGAAATGGAGTAGAACAACTTTTTTTTTTTTTTTTTTAAAGAGAGAGAGAGAATTTTAATATTTATTTTTTAGTTCTCAGCGGACACAACATCTTTGTTTGTATGTGGTGCTGAGTGTAAGGGTCCGGCGAAACGTCGGAGGAAGAGACCACCAAGAGACTGACTCATGCAATTGCAGAAGGGGATTTATTGGGGATCCATTCCAGCGCGCTGGGGCTCTGTGCTCACTCAAGAAGGGAGAGCAGCCCAGAGCCCGGGCAGGGGTTGAGCTTAAGTACACTTTTTGGGGAGGGCGGGACTTTACATACATCACAGTCTCTTTTAAAAAATCACCATACACCTCAGGGAAATCAAACAACAATTCTTAGACTTGATTAGTACATTCATTGGCGGGAACAGGTCCGGCTGGAGTGATAGGTCATTCCTAAGGAAGGGGTTACATTCAAACTGATTGGTTCGGGCCCTGAATGCCTACATGCAAAACTGCACAGGGTCTTAGGCTATTAATCAATTAAATGGTCAGTAGGGCATTGTCTTAACTGCCTCAGGAATTTACATTTTAACTCAGGCTTTGCAGCTTAGAAGCAGCTTTACAATACCCGGTCTTTTATATTTTAACTTCAATTTCTTTTACTCTTACACTGAGGATCGAACCCGGGCCGCACGCATGCCAGGTGAGCGCGCTACCGCTTAAGCCACATCCCCAGCCCATAGAACAACTTTTGATTACAAAACAGGTCTGCTCGGCTCTTCCATTGGAGCACCCTAAAGGTAGGTACTTCTGTGTAGTTATGGGCCAGTTAGCTAACGAGATAAAGCATGTGCAAAGCAGAGGACTCTTCCATTTACAGTAAATGAAATAAGATCATGTTGTTGTCTTGAGGAATTGGGAAGTTCATGAATTATGATCTGTTTTCATCTTTCCAGGTATTGTGCATAAAGCTCCATGTCATTATGCTCAAACCCCTCAACTAGAGGAACTACAGGGCTCAGGGGTAGTGTACATATATGGCCAGGCCATGGGAGAAGTTGATGACCTGGTCCTTGGTCCCATGAATGACCAACATGGGAGATGTGACTTTAGAGATCTTTCAGTGCTGGGTGAGTTACTCTACTTTATAAAGCAGTTTGCCATGAGCTACTCCCATTTTGAGTCCAGGGGCTAAGATAGAATTGTTAGGCATCAGGTAGACATGAGCAGGGGGACAGGGAGTTTAAAAGGTCAGTCTTACAGACTGAGTTGTGCTAAACCAGCTGTCTTTCTTTCAAGCAACTCACACAAGGCCATTCTGACCCAGCTGTGGTTTAAAAAGATAACAGTGTGTTACAATCATTGGCCCAAAAGCTTGTTATTTTCAAGGTTGTTCTTCCTTCTTAGGGCTAAGGAGTACAGGCCTTGATCTGGCGGGACCGAGATGAAAGAGGATCTTTACAGAAACCAAAATGACAGAGTTGCCTGTCAAAGAAACATGCAGTATGGTCTTGAAAATTGGATACAACCCTACTGTCATTCAGAAGCTAAGAGGTTGAGCTTGGGTGGGATTGTCCAGAAACCTCCCCTCCTACCCCAAGAAAACTGGGTTTACCAACTGAGTGGCTGAGGACTAACCAGTCCTCCTGAGAGGACACACCCTCTCCCTTGAGGGTGCTCCCCACTTATTTTTTCTCTTGTAATAAAGTCTGCTATCTTTTTACTAAGTCTTTAGTGCCTTTTAGTGTCTTGCTCAAAACCCTTTCTCGGAAGACACAAGAGCAGAGAACAAAAACATGTCGCAATCTCTGGTAAGTTCCTATCTCAGGTATAAAAATGATTCTATGCCTTGTGTGTATAAGTATCAACCACTGAGTACCCAGCACAGCCATAAGGCACAAGATTATTTATTTGTGCTAACTTATCCAGTAAAGCAATTGGGAGCACATGGACACATGGGCATTACAGATTATTTCAGAAACACCAGATACTGGAGCTTATCAACCTTACCAGATGAAACCCCTCACCTGAGCCTCATAAAAGGAGGAGGGAGTCCCCAAGACTGGACACAGCAGTACATGCTGACCCTGGCACCAGACCATCTGGTGTCATGAGGTGGACAGGTGATGAGCTTCAAGCTCCATCCCCAGGCTTCATCTCTGCTCTCTGTCTCTGCTTGACGTGGCCCGATTTGAAACTGCCTGCCATCTGGACCCTGAGCTCTCACAGCTCAGTGCTCTCAACTAGTGCTGGGCTGATCTGTGATGTTTTCTGACCACCTGCAGTGCCTTCTGATTTCTCTCTGCTCTCTGCCTTTCAGAGCAGCTGCCTAAACACTTAATCCTTCCTAGTCTTTCTGTAACTTGTACATATCATTATGTGAAGTATGATGTGTGACTCAAGCATTATAGTTATTAGTAATTAAGACTGAAATAAAAGAGCCTGTGACTACTGAGCAACCCAGGAATACTCAGTTGCCACAGTCTTGGCTGGGCACAGAATCAAGAGCCACTCACAGCTTTGTAGATTCAAACAGCAATTCTTTATTCCCGAACTCACACCGGCCTCTACACACGTTCTGGGGAAATCCCAGTTCTGCCGCCGCACAATTCACGTCCCCAATACTTTCTCAATTCCACGAGAACTCAACGGGAACTTAGGCAGCAGGAACGCCCTATTCCCAGCAGCAATAACCTTAAACCTGGAACTTCCCTAAACCCAGATTGTCTTAAACCGGGAACGCCTTAAACTTGTCTTCATCCGTGAACGCCCTAAACCCAAGGAGCGGGATACTTCCTCAAACCTGCAGGATACACCTTAAACCTGGATCCACCCTCGTCCTTGAGCAGGGTCACCTTTCTCAAACACACATGCAAGGTCACAGCGGATTTCCAAGGCAAGTCCATTTAACATGGGGTACGCTGGCAAGGAAATTTCGATGTGTCATTCCTACTTGGCAATGGCCCTCAGCACTCAGTGAAATGCAACTGATGAAAGTGGTATGGCTTGTGTATTTATTATTTATTTATTTTATGGTGCTGGGGATGGAACCCAGGTATATTCTACCACTGAGCTACATCCCCAGTTTTAAATTTTCAGTTTTAATGTAAGACAGGGTCTCACTGAGTTGCTTAGAGCCTCCCTAAATTGCTGAGGCTGGTCTTGAACTTGTCATCCTCCTGCCTCAGTTTCCTGAACCACTGGGATTACAGGCATGCATCACTATGCCAAGCCAGAATTTGTTGTTATTTGATACATTCTTTTTTTTTTTTTTTTAATAGCAAACATAATTCTTGTATATTGCTGAATTCAACACCAAAACCAAATGGGCTTTATGTCAGGGATGCACAGCTGATTCAATGCTTAAAAGTCTATGTAATATACATTATATGACCTTATCAATTAATACAAAAAATTAATTTGAAAAAATCCAATAATAAACCCATTCATAATAAAACCTCTGAAAATAGGAATCGAGGGGAATTAACTCAAATTGATAAAAAGCATCTATAAAAATTCTATGTTAATATATACTTAATGGCATAGATTAAAGGTTCCCCCTAAGGTGGAGAATAAGGCAAAGATATTGCTCTCACCACAATGTACCATCAGTATAGTGCCAGAAATTCTAGCTAATGCAATAAACTATGAAAAGGAAACTAAAGGCATACAAATTAAAAGGGAAAACAAAACAAAAGATACTTTGTTTATATTTGAGATAACATGACTATTTCTATAGAAAATCCGAAGGAGTCTCTATAAGAAACTACTAGAACTACTAATGTCAAAGAAACAGGACACAAACAGAAAAATCAATTATATTTCTACATGCTATCAACACATATACGGACATCAAAATTAAAAAGAGAATATCAATCAAAATCACATAAAAAATTAAATACTCAGCTGAAAACTCACACAGAGGCATTCTATGCAGAAAACTACAATGCCAATGAAAGAAATCAAATTCTATATAAGCAAAGAGGCAATTTGTGTTCATAAATTAGAACATACAACACAATAAAAATGTCAATTCTCAACTTGATATATATGTTTAATATAATTCTTATCAAAATCTCTGCAAGACGTTTTATAAATTCAGAAGATTATTCTCAAATAAAGAAAATATGCCAAAATATATACATATATACATACACACACACACACACACACACACACACATATATATAATACACACATATATAAACAAAAATCGAGAATTAATACTAATTGAAGCATTCTGTGAAAATAGGTTCCTATTAGTCATTTACCTGTGTTCCACCATCTAGCTGTCGTAGAGACCAATATATAAATTTTACAAAAGGCTCATGAAATTTGGCATTCACAAATGGCATCCACTGTAGCTGCTCTGTCATCACAGGCAAAAGCTTTATACACTTTTCTTGAATATCATTTTGCTGAGAAGCAGATTTGAGTAATGGCTTTTCACCATCCATAGCAGATTCTTCATGTTTTACTTTGCTAAGGTGATGTTCTGAAATCCAGTCCATGAAGACAGTTAGAAGTTCATATACTTTCTCATTAAGTGGTACCTTAGAAGTTTTAGAAACTGGTACTTTTTCTTTTTTCTTTTTTTTAATTTTTTTTTTTAATATTTATTTTAGTTTTCGGCGGACACAACATCTTTGTTGGTATGTGGTGCTGAGGATCGAACCTGGGCCGCACGCATACCAGGCAAGTGTGCTACCGCTTGAGCCACATCCCCAGCCCTGGTACTTTTTCTTGTTTTACACTTTTCATTTCATGAGGAACATGGGAATTTTCTTTCAATCTCTGCACTGACATAAATTCATACTTCCTCTGTAAGTTATCCAGACGAGCTTGAACTATTATCATTCAATTCTTTCAATGCATCAAAATATGACCCCAGTCTCTTGCTATCTTTATTCCTTTTCTTAAGAATTTCAGTTCAGTGTTCAACTTCTGCATCATGTTGCTCCTTTAGAATTTGAAATCTTGTAAGAACCTCTTCTTCGACAACTTTAATTTTACTCAAGGCATTTTCGTGTCTGAAATGCAGTTGTTCTCTTTCAATTAAAAAACATTCTCGCTTTTGAAGTTCTTCAGCAAAATTCTGTTGTGCTGCAGTTTCAGACTGCAGTTTCAGATGTATTTGAAATAACTCATCATATATCTGATTTATTTGATGTGGAAGTAAAGTCTGCTTGTTTGACACATTGGATTTTGGATAGCTGGCACTTTTCAATGGAGAGTCACTGACATCACAATATTCAGTCCGAGGTTTTGGTAAGGCCCTATCTATTGGCAGGTCAACAATTCACATTTAAGTGCTTGAATGAACCGCAAAAAGATGTTGTATCATGTTTTCTTTCATCAGAATAACATTTCAAGGAACCAACTTTATCTCCAGAGGAGTAGATATCCAAATCATCTGTCCGGAGCAGCTGCCCTTGAGACCGTACCGACTTTTGAGACGCTCCACTATAAAATCCTGCCCTGGTGGCTTCACGACCTGGGGCTCCATGGCGAGCCACAATCTCGGCGGTCTCCCTATTTGATACATTCTAACATTGTAAAAAGACATAAACATGTTTGGTCTATATTAGTGGCATGATTTGCTCATGACAGTAAGTATATGTAAAATGACATTATCTGTTTCTTGAAACCTTGAAATCATTAAAATTGATAATGGTGAATGTGATAGACAGAAAATTGACCTCCCCGAAAAATTCCCGTGTTCTAGTCCTAGTGTCCGTAACTATGTTACCTTATGTGGCAAAAAAGATTTTGCAGGTGTGGTTAAATTAAGAACTTTGAGATAGATGGTTATCCAGAGGGGCCCAATCTAACCATATGAATCTTTAAAAGCAGGGAACTTTTCCAGCTGTGGTCAGAATTAGATAGGACTTTGGAAGCATGGTCACAGAGGGACAGATTTCTCCCCCAGAACCCCTGCACAGCAATAGCTTCCCTGTCCATGCCCTGTCCACGCCCCGACTCATCCTTGTGAGACCTGTGTTGGACTTCTGCCCTGCAGAACCATAGTTGAATAAATTTGTGTTGATTTTAGTCACTAAATTTGTGGCAGTTTGTTACAGCAGCTACTGAAAACTTATATAGTATGATTTTCCATTTTCCGATATTCTTTTTTTGGTGGGTATCAGGGATTGAACTCAGGGTCACTCAATCACCGAGCCACATCCCCAGCCTTATTTTGTATTTTATTTAGAGACAGGGTCTCACTGAGTTGCTTAGCACCTCTATTTTGCTGAGTCTGGGTTTGAACTTGAAATACTCTTGCCTCAGGCTCCAGAGCTGCTGGGATTACAGGCATGTGCCACTGTGCCCAGCTGGCATTTTCTGGTATTCTTTAAAAACACTTTCTCAGGCTTTAAAATGCTTGAAATCACCTGGGAATCCTGTCAGCTTCACATTCTGATAGTCTGTATGTCTAGGTGGAACCTAAGGTTTCCTTTCTAAAGTCACTCCCAGACAGTGCTGACCTTGTCAATCCAAGGGCTGTCCCAGGCAACAAGACTTTCAAACATGAGATGTGTTGGGTGCAGAGCAGGCTGAACTGTGTTGTCTGCAGGGCAGGCTGAACAGATGTTGGCTGCAAGATAGCCCATGCACTCAAACCCCCCTCTATCTGGTCCTTTATCACCTGTTTGTGTCAAGTCCCGCTCAAGGCTGAGCACTCAACCCCCCTTGGGCCAACAAGGCAGCTTGCAGACCCAGAGGCCCCATTAGATTTGGGCTATAAAAAATCCCTCCTGCCAGGCCCCCCTCTCTCTTGCTCTCTTTCTCTTGCTCTTTCTCTCTTGCTCTTTATCTTTCTTGCGTGCACTCTCTGTCTCTCTCTTGCTCTTGCTCTCTCCTTGTTCATCTCTTCTTTCTCTCTCTCTCTCTCTCTCTCTCTCTCTCTCTCTCTCTCTCTCTCTCTCTTTCTCTCTCTCTCTTTCCTTCCTTCTTTTCTCTTTGTTGCACTGCTGCAATAAAGATCTTTTGGTCACTCCGAGTGTTGTGGTCACTTTCCTTTCATTGGTGTCGAAACCCGGGAGAGGGTTAAAACCCACTTTTGGGTCCCTCTTCCTTCGGAAGTGCCACTCACCAGATGGCCTGAACCCAGGCCTGAACCCATTTTCTCGACTGCCAGAACTCCATCCACCACCGACCTTCGATTGGTGAGTTTCCCCTTCCTGGAGTCCTAAACTCAAAGGTGGTGTCAGGAGGATTTGACCGTTGATTGTCCGGCAAACCTCTTTGCCCACCTGCGGGGAGGAAAACACCCCACCACAGCCTTCAAGGCCACGGTGGCCCTCAGGGACTCCTTCCTAGGGCAGAATAGACTCCTGGGTTCAAAATTATTCCCTTCCCCTCCCAGCTGGTAGTTTACCAGCATAGGCTTTGTAGGTCTCCCTCAAAGGACTGTGTAACCTCCGGGGACACAAAACAGAAAACTGAACATCACACCCCACCCAGACCTTCATGGCCTCGGTGGCTCTCCTAAAATCCTAGTCCTCACCTTCAAGACTCGGCCGCCAGAGAGATGCTTATCCTCCCCTTCCTCCCTCTTCCCCTGTCTCTTTATTTCCCCTCTTTCCGGCCCTGCGGCCCTTCGAGTCTCCGGCCTCTTCAGGAGGGGTTCCGAAAAGAAAAGCCTTGGCCAAGGTCTCCCACTGCTACGGCTCCGACCAGGACGAGAGCCTCGACTGTCAGGATTCGGTGACGACCAATCTCTGCAGCTCGAACCTGCCACTAAGGCACTCCTGATTTTTGGCTCTAGCGGGGACGCCCCTTTTGCCAATAAATCAGTTTCCTCCTTCTCTCTTATACTACAGTTGCGTCTCCTTCCTTCTCCTCTATACCAAGTTTGCGTCCCCTTTCCTCCTCCTTATACTACTTTGCGACATGGGTAATGTGTCCTCTCTGCCAGTCGACTCTCCCCTACAATGCCTCTTGGATAACCTCAAAACTCTCTCCTTGACACCAGACATCAAAACCCCAAAATTGATCAAATATAGCACCCAGGCCTGGCCCACTTATCCCTTAGACAACCAAAGCAGATGGCCTCCCTTTTGGGTCCCTGGATCCCTCCATTCTAAGGGATCTCTACAATTACTGTGAGCATTCGAAAAAATGGGTAAAGAGCTGCTGTATCAAAGCTTTCTTCTTGCTTGTGCTCTCTGCACCTCTTGCAGACCTCTGCAAATTTTTCTAGCTTGCAAACCAAAACCCACAACCACTGATCCCCAATCTTCTCCTCCTCCAGACTCATCCACTACTTTTGACCCTACTGATGAATTTCCACCCTATCGCCTGGCTCAAATAGGTCCTCACCCTCAACCTTCTGCCCCAGCCCCTCCACTGTCTCCCCCACCTGAACAACCTGACTTCTCCTCTCCATTCACTAGATCAAAAACTAAACAACCGCCTTTCCTCAAACCATTGCCTCTTTTCTGAGGTAGCAGGTACTGAAGGAATCCCTTCACCCACTCACTCCTCTCTTCTTCTGTCAGCGCCCACACCAGGTCCCACCAGGTCCTCTTACCAGCTAACTCAAAGCTCAAACAAGCTGAAGAGAGCCCTTGGACCCCCATCAGAGATCTGGTAAAAATGGCCTTTAAAGTTGCTTTGTCATCACTGAAAACAGGTTACTAAGAATTGTCCCTTACAGGCTTTTTGGGATATTCACTCCCATCCTTCCCTCTGCTCTACCTGTTCTACTGCTCAAGTTTTCCTTGCTAGGGAAAATTCTATTCTTTTACATCATTCCTTCCTCATTCTCAGATCCACCAAGCCACACATGCTCTCTGGGAACACCCCCAGCTCTCCACTGTGCTCCGCGCCAACTCTCTCAGAACCCCTTGAGAACTTAAGGTGAACTCCAAAGTAGCAAGAGCCGCCCTATTGCCAGACACTAAAGGTCAAATACACAATTGAATACACAGTTTAACATAACCATCATCATCTCAATGGCTCAATGGCATCACCTCTCAACCACTCCCTTCTGGCAATATGCCATGCTGTCATCCTGACTCAGCTGTGGCCCTCAACAAGACCCTGCCTCAAAATAAGTGTGGAAAGGATTGGAGGTGTAGCTCATTGGTGGAGCCCTTGCCTACTATGCTGGAAGCTCCAGGGTCACATGGGATTACAGTGAGTTGTAAAAAAAAAATTTCCTATTCAGTTCCAGTCTGATAACAGAATTAAGCACAAGCCACAGAAATGGCCCAAAGGATGGAGTAATGTTATGGACTGTAAGGGACTGGCAAAGGACGGAGGAAGAGACCACCAAGAGACCAACTCATGCAACAGCAAAAGGGGGTTTATTGCAGATCCAGCGCGCTGGGGCTCCGGGCTCACTCAAGAAGGGAGAGCGGCCAAGAGCCCCGAGCAGGGGTTGAGCAGTGCTTAAGTACACTTTTTGGGGAGGGCGGGGGCTTTGCATACATCAGAGCAAATCATCATGAGGCACGGGAAAATCAAACAACTCTCAAACATGATTAGCACATTCATTGGCGGGAACAGTTTGGGCAGGAGTGATAGGTCAGTCCTAAGGAGGGGGATACATTCAAACTGATTGGTTTGGGCCCTGAGGTGCCTATGTGCCGAGCTGCACAGGGTCCAAGTTGTTAAGCAATTAAGTGGTCAGGGGGGATTTGACACATATCTAATAGGCAGTTCCTGGAATTGTCTTAACTGCCACAGGAATTTCAGGTTCTGAGTGCAGTTTAGAAACTTTACAATACCTAGTCCTTTACATTTTAACTTCAGTTTCTTTTATCCTTTCAGGACAAGCAAAGCAAGTAACAGAATGGAGGTACATGTGCTCTGGGTTTTAAAAAGACTGCAGACATAGGCATTTGTTGGGAGGATAAGTGGAAAGGCATTTCAGGTAGGAGAACAGAAGACCAGATGGGGAGGTCTGAGATTTTGGGGGTGTTTGAGAAATGCGTTGCACATCTATGGTTTAACCAATCTCCCTTCTTTGGTTTTCCCATGGGAACACATCTCCATTCTCAGTGACTGTGGTTTGGGTGGCACTGACTTCTTCCCTAGTTTGTGAGCCAATCCACTTCTCCCTCTCCCTTCCCTCCCTCACAGTGATTAGTTCAGGATGTCAACTAAGTGGGGAGAAGAGAAAGGGGCTTATTTCTGCTGGAAAGCTGAGAGGAGGCCTGAGCCCACAACTACTGATTGCCATCTTCACCTGTGTGTGTGGGGGGGTGGAGGTAAGGGGGTGGAACCCAGGCCTGGGTCTTGTTAAGTAGGCTATCTACCACTGAGCCTCACCCAGTCCTGGTTAACATCTTGACACAGGTAAAGCACCAGCTTGAGAATGAAACAGAGCTAGAAAGAGAATCCAGTGACTTAGTTCATGCCCCTGTTATGCTCGAATTCAGGACCCCCAAAGACCACCAGAGACCCAAGATCAATGTAAGCAGCAAAGAGGTGTTTATTGCGAGATAGCTCGGTCCTCCGCGTGCACACACACACAGCAACTGGTGACGCTGAGAGGCCCCGGGCTCAGGGTTTGCAGCATTTTTATACATTCTTTGGAGAGGGCAGGGACTTCACATACATCAGAGCAAATCATCACACACTGCGGGAAAATCAAATAACAACTCTAAAACATGATTAGCACATTCACTGGCAGGAACAAGTTGGGTAGGGGTGATTGGTCAGAACAAAAGGGGTATTGGTTTGAACTGGTTGGTTTGAGCCAAGAGGGGTGTACGTGCTGAACTACATGGTTTCCCAATATGTTATCAACCACCATAAACTACTGGGAGGGTCATCTGGCATCCCAGGTATTTCCCTGTCTCATGCTGATTGGTGGCTGCTAGGGGTTGCTATGGATCTCCACCTAGCCTGACTGAGTCAGGGACACCTGGCGCAGCAGATCTCTCCTGTTATTTGTAGATAAACAACTTAGCAGGGTGGGAATGTGCCTAGGAGTGCTCTGTGGGTCTTTCCAAGGACAAAGGTCATGTCCCTTCCTTGGACAGGCTTTGCTCTGAGATAGAGGCTGGTTTTTCACCCCTACATATGGACATACCCTCTATTCCACCCTGAAGGGTTTCAGTTTACATGAACACATGATGTCCCTATTATTCACTTAATCTTTTTTTTTTATTTTATTTTTTTTAAAGAGAGTGAGAGAGAGAGAGAGAGAGAGAGAATTTTTAATATTTATTTATTTATTATTTTTAGTTCTCGGCGGACACAACATCTTTGTTGGTATGTGGTGCTGAGGATCGAACCCGGGCCGCACGCATGCCAGGCGAGCGCGCTACCGCTTGAGCCACATCCCCAGCCCTATTCACTTAATCTTAAACCCATTTTACCTGAAACACTGATTCAAGGAGTATTGTAGTGTGCTTGAATGTACTGGAGACTAATGTGCCTGCTGAGGTGGGTAGGGGTAGGAACAGGGCTGGAAGGTGAAGGACTGAGGAACATGCCTTCATTTTACATGGCTTCTAGGAGCTCTGTGTTAAAACAGTGATTGCCCCAACAAGAAAATCAGAGCTATAAATCAGGGACTCTTACTGTTAGGGATATTTAATTCCTCAAGCTTTTGTAGTTGTCTCACTTTTGTTATTCTCTTTGTTTTCTTCTAATCTTTATAAAACTTGGTATTATGGAAAGGAGGGATAAGGATCTTGTTGTGGGTTGAGCAGTATTGAAGCCAGATTTAAAGTTAGGTAGTCAGTGTAGTTAGGTAAATAGGGTCTAATATCAGTGAAATCTAAAATGGAGGCCATGCTGAGAATGATTCTGGGAAATGCAGGACAACTCATGGAATGTTAATGAAGTTCCGGAAAGGCCCTAGGCCAAAGTCCACCCCATAACAGCCCCCAACAGATTTGGAGATAGCCCATCCCAGAGAAGTGATAATGAAGCCTTTCCTGCCCAGATTACTTCTTTGGCCCACCTGTGTCCCACCCCCTCCGGCCTTCCAACCTACATTCCATCACCAAAATTATAAAAAGGGGAGACAACTGCACTTCCACGGATCCCACCTCTTGGGTCCCCTTCTACCTCTGGGAGAAGTCTTTTCTGCTGCCCTTTAATAAACTTCTAATTTCTACTCTGACCTTGCCTCTGCGTGCTTCTCTGGTGTTATTCTTCAACATTGGGGAAGCAAGGACTCCTCACCAGTCAAGGGCTGTAACAGTATTATGGAACCAGGCCCTGTTTTGCCCAAGGCACAGTATGCCAATCACCAAAATAATAAGTTTTGCAAAAGAAAGCATTTGAAAGGTGACCAAATGTGGAGGGGAAATCCAAGACTCAAATCCACCTCCCTGAAGATAGAGTCTGGGAATATTTATGGGATAAAGCAGCTGGGTGATTAAAGGTGTGGATAAAAATGAATGGACCTGAAATAATCAGCCTTCATGGCTCTCTGTGGACCACATGCTCAGAAAATGGTAGTGTTAGTATGATCTTAAGGCAGTCAGAGGCCACAGTGGGTACAAAGGCAGATGCAACGTGAGGCCTTAACTCAGGACCATTACCCATTGACAGTGTGTAACAGCAGTCCACTTCATGTTTTGAAGATAGCCCTTGGTGCTCTGCCACTGCAACTTATTTTTAAAACGGATATGTTTCTTTCTCTCCCTCTTTTCCTACTCCTTCCTAATCTCAGGGGAAACAGGATTACCTTTCTTCCTCATCCCAGGCAGATTAATCTGTTCCTGAGTACACATCCACCCTAGGAACAAAGTAATGCAGACTTTGGGGATGGTACCAGAAGATCTCAGAAATTACTATCTTCCAAATTAACACTGAGTTACAATTACAACAGAGAACACTACACTGGAATGTAGCCTTTGAATCACCTCTTTTAAAAGCCCCCTGTTCCTGCTAATGGGCAGAACCACAGCCTTTGAAACAAGAGTTCCTGGTGTTTCTCCTTTGCTATCAAAGCAATAAATCTCCTTTTTCTCAAAACTATGAAAGCACAACAAGCATAGTTGTATTCTTTTCTCCTCCCAAACAATCTTATCAAGCATCAGAAAAACTGGGACCCCTTTGACAAGAATAAACCAGATGAGAGAATGAGACTGTTGGGGATCACCACAAAAAGGACAGGAGACCCACATACTTCTGGACACTCATCTTGTTACTCTTTAAAAGCATGCTGTGTGTGCTCTTCCACCCCCATTCCTATGCTCTCTCAGCTACAACAGCCCAACCTTATCACAAGGCCGGGATGTTTGTGCAGGAGGAAGGCTCCCATTGAAGAAATACAGCAGTTTCCAGGATAAGCCAACCACCCACTACTCAAGGTCAGGATGTTTGCGCAAGGAAAAATTACTGGACTTTAGCCCACCCCAGAGAATCAGTAAGTGCCAACATCTCCCTTTGTTCTGGGAGCTGCCTGTTCCCCGTCTCAACCAGCACTGCCTCATTGCAGCTGAAGCCCCAGTTAAAAGCCTTGCCCAGGCGAGCTTCCCTGGCTTGATTTTATTTTTACCATGATCCGGTCAGAAGTTCCTATCTCAGGTATCAATCTGAGGGTGGAGTTTGGGGTACTCTAACATGAAAATACCATCCACTGGACACTTCCACAGGACCAAGTGAAGAGTATTTTTCCACAAAAACAGCCTCAAAGTCCTAAGAACCAACTGAGGCAACCCTTATCATAGCCATGTTGTAACACTGAAGCCAGATTTAAAATTAGGCAGTCAGTGTAGTTAGGTAAATCGGGTCTAATATCCAGTAAGATCTAAAATGGAGACCATGTTGAGAATGAAATGCAGGACAACTCATGGAATGTTATTGAAATGGGGGGGGAAGGGGGGGAAAGCCCTAGGCCCAAAGTCCATCCCAAAGAAATGTTAATGAACAGCCCCAGGAGATTTGAAGATAGCCCATCCCAAAGAAATGTTAATGAAGTCCTTCCTGCCCAGATTACTTCTTTGGCCCACCTGTGTCCCACCCCTTCCAACCTACATTCCATCACTGAAAGAACTATAAAAAGGGAAACAACCGCACTTCCATGGATTCCACTTCTTGGGTCCCCTTCTTCCTCCAGGAGAAGTCTTTTCTGCTGTCCTTTAATAAACTTCTAATTTCTACTCTGACCTTGCCTCTGCGTGCTTCTCTGGTGTTATTCTTCAACATTGGGGAAGCAAGGACTCATCACCGGTCAACAGCGGTAACAACACTGGTTCACTTTGCACTTTGTGCTCTTAGCCCTTGGTCCTCTGCCACTGCAGTTTACTTTTAAAAACAATGATTCTTTCTCTTCCTTTTCCCTAATCCCTTTTCCTCCCTCATCTCTAGAGAAACAAGATTACCTTTCTTTCCCATGCTAGGCAGAATTATTTGTCCTTGAGCACACACCCAGCACAAGAACAATGTGATTCAGACTTTGGGGATGGCACCAGATCTCAGAAATGATTATCTCCCAAATTAACAAGTAGCCTTTGAATCACCTCTTTAAAATTCCTTGTTCCCCCTAAAGGGCAGAATCCCATCCACTGGGACATAAGTTCCTTGAAACTTCTTTTTCCTTTTTCTCTTTATTGGACTGGCATCCAGGACAAGGACCAAGCTTTTGCTGACAATGTGTCAGAGGTGTTATCTACAACAAAACCAGGGGATACTAGTTCAGTTACATGACCTCCAGAATTACTGTTATTCTATCTATATCTATCTATCTATCTATTTATTTATTTATTTATTGGTACCAGGGATTGAACCCACCTGTGCTTTACCACCGAGCCACATGTCTTGTCATTTTTACTTTTTATTTAAGACAAGGCCTAAGTTGCTGAGGCTGGCTCCAAACTTGTAATCCTACTGCCTCAGCAATCTGAGTTGCTAGAATTACAGGTGTGTGCCACCATACCTGACAAAAATTGTAATTTTTTCATACTGGCATTGAATCCAGGGGTGCTTAACCAGTGAGCCACATCCCTGGTCCTTTCAATTTTATTTTATTTATTTTGAGACTTCAAGTTGGATAGTGCTTTGCTGAATTGATGAGGTTGGCCTCATATTTTGCAATCCTCTTGCCTCATCCTCCCAAATCCTTAGTATTACAGATGTGCCCTATACCATGCCTACCTTAGAATTATTCACCACACTCAAGCAAGAATTATCAATTTTTTAAAAACTTTTACTTTTTTTTTTTGAGTTGTCCATGGAACTTTATTTATTTATTTATTTAGAGAGAGAGAATTTTTTAATATTTATTTTTTAGTTCTGGGGGGGGGGGGACACAACATTTTTGTTTGTGTGTGGTCCTGAGGATCGAACCTGGGTCGCACGCATGCCAGGCGAGCGCGCTACTGCTTGAGCCACATCCCCAGCCCTCTGTTTTAAAGATTTAAGATTTGTAGTTTTTTTGAGCAAAGTAGCTGACCCCTTTCAGTAATATTTCCTATTCCTTTCTTTTGGTCATGTGGATTGAATTCAGGCACTCAGCCATATCCCCAGCCCTATTTTGTGTTTTATTTAAAGACAGGGTTTCATTGAGTTGCTTAGTGCCTCGCTCTTGCTAAGGCTGGCTTTGAACCTGTGATCCTCCTTCCTCAGGTGCTGGGATTAAAGGCATGTGCCACCACACCCACAGTGTTTCCTATTATTATTTTTTTTAAGAGAGAATTTTTTAATATTTATTTTTTAGTTTTCGGCGGACACAACATCTTTTTTTATGTGCTGCTGAGGATCGAACCCCGGCCACACGCATGCTAGGCGAGTACCGCTTGAGCCACATCCCCAGCCCAGTGTTTCCTATTCTAATAAACATTCAACATAAGCAGAATCTCACCATCAGACAAATAATAATAATACCTTTTCGATACTTCTTTATACATTTTAAAATTTTATTTATTGTATTTTGTTACTGGGGATTGAACCCAGGAGCACTTTTATCATTGAGCTACATCCTCAGATCTTTTAATTTTTAAATTTTGAGAGAGGGTCTTGCTAAATTGCTGAGGCTGGCCTCGAATTTGCAATCATCCCTTCTCAGGAATTATAGGTATGTGCCACCCACCCAACTCCCTACAATTTTAACTAAGTTTCTCAGAGGAAACAAAGTATCTCTGAGAATCTGAGAAACACAGTAGCCATGTTGAACATTTTAAAACAAAACCAAAAACAAAGTAACACCACATCAAATTCCCTGCATATAGTTGATTGTTTCTATAGAACAACTTCCCAGTTTTTCGTTTTTTGTCTTTTGTGATACTTTTCATGATTCCAGGTAAACTGCTTTGCCACAGGCCCTTGGATTTGAATTTGGCTAGTTGTTTCCTCATGATTAGATTAGGGTTAAACATTTTTCTAGGAATAGTCCAAAAGAGATGAGTCCTTCTCCATGTTTCACACTCAGGGGCACATGATGCCCAAATATTTATTGTCCAATTATTGGTTAATTTTGATCATTTGGTTGAGGTGGTGTACACTAGTTCTCTCCATTGTAAAGTTACCTTTACACCCTCAAAATTAACACATCTGTGCAATAATTATTTGGCAATAGAGCATCCTTAAGAAATATTACAGCCTGTAATGTGTTGTGGCACAGGCCTGTAATTCCAGCAACTAGGGAGGCTGAGGCAGAAGGATTACAAGTTCAAAGCTGGCCTTAACAATTCAGCAAGACCCTCAGCAACTTAGTGAGATCCCATCTCAAAAAAGGGGGTGGAGGGTGGCTGGGGATGTGGCTCAATGGTTAAGCCCTGGGTTCAAATCCTGATACCAAAAAAACAAACCAAACCAAAACAAGCCCCCCGCCCCCCCCCCAAGAATCCCCCCCTCCTCATATTTCAACGATGTTTCATAGGGAAAAAGGCCCATAACTAAATTTTGGAGTTAGGATTATTTTAACAAACCTCTAGTGCGCACTCACTGAACTGTTATGCTAAGTGAGGTGATAAGTAAAACTAAAATGGTAAACATGTTCCAGCGAAAAAATGTATCAAATGCTGAATGGGATTTGGACACCCGAGGCCTGGACACACAACCGCGAGGCTCTGCTGCAGGAGTCCAGACAGGTGCAGCACATTAGACAGCAAGTCCATGTGATTTAAAAGAACCAGCTTTCCTAACTCACCACCAGATGCTTTAAAGGGAATTTTATTTGGATTGATTTAAATTACACACGCGGAGACTTCTGCCTCAAGGGGAGGCACTTCTGCCCCAGGGAAAGCTCTCTCCACGGGCCAGTACGTCCCACAGGACCGGGTACTGTTCCGCAGCCACACCGTAAACCACCGCCCAGCTCGGAGGCAGGGCCGTAGTGCGCCTGGAGAACGGTTACTTACAGTTGCGACACAGCAACGCTTTACGGTTTCGTATGCTCGTGTCACTGGACACTTTTGAGAAAAGCCAAGCCCGTGACTCCCTGCCGCGGGAAGCAGGGGCGGGTGCTGTTACTGTTGTGCCTCCAGACAAAGAACAAACACCTAGCGCACACTTAAAGTTTAGAAAGTCGGGGAGCGAGGGTCTTCCGCGGTTCGCTTCATGGGTCGAAGTGCAGGCGGGCGGGGCGGCTACAGGGAACGGCCGCGGCGTACCTGCCCCGCACTCTCCCCCCAGCCTTCGGGGCGAGAGCCGCCGACCGGCTAGCTGCGGGCTGGGGGCTCGGCCGCAACAGCAGTCCCGCCATTTCCACCCCGGGTCCCCAGGTGGCCACTCCCCGAGCCGCGGGGGAGGCCGCCGGCTGGAAGGCCCCTCCCCTCTGCCCAGCTCGGAGATACGGGGTCCTCGGCCTCCCGCAAGTGCGATGCCAGGAGGAGGCACCCATAGTCATTTCTGGGAAACCGGGCAGCAGAGCGCGGGGGTTGGGGAGGCGGGCCGGAAATGTGGCTGGCGGACCGGAAGAATTGACGCCCAGCCCTATGACTGTGCTGTGGTCACGGCTCCCTCCGCCGTGCTCCGCAGCCGGATCTAACTCGCCCGCCCGCTGCGTCCGCCGGATTCTGCGCAGGCGCGGCAGTGACGCGCCCTCCCGTCGGGCCCCGCGCTGCCCCCTGTGACGTTAAGGCGGCGTCCTTGGCCGCGTCCGCCGCGGGGGGTTGGGGGTAGGTTTCCCGACTCTGGTGCTGTGCGTCGCGTACGCTGGAGCCCAAGTCCGGGAAGCGTTCTGCAACCGTCCGGCCGAGCGAAGCTTAATGGGGATCTAAACGCGCGAGGCTCACAGCTTGTCAGTGCGCACGCCGGTCAAGGGGACCCGAGGCCGCGGTCGCCCGCCTGGCTTTCCTGGCCCCGGGCTCGGTTCCCTTCAGAGCTCCCTGCCGTCCCGCCTGTTTCCTCTGTCTCTAACTTCCTGTTCTGTTTTCTCGATGTTTGAATCAGCCTTTTCTTCCTCTTAAATGGCCATGAAAAGAAATAGCAGAATTTGGAAAGTTTATTTTCATAAGGTTGCAAAGGACAAAATATAAAGATCTCGGTTGGGTTCTAGCAATACTTTTAATTCCACGAAATAAAGTGCTAATGATGGACTGAGCCAAGAAAAGACCGGAGAAAGAAATGAGCAAAAAGCAGATTCGTCCTTTCGAAGTTACTTTCCTTGTGAGGCAGGAACAGGGGGACCGAACAGTAGGGAAGTAACTGATGAGTCACTTTTTGTACGAATTAAAGCAGAGGGACTTTTCTTGTCATGTGTTCAAACTGACCTGGCTGCTGGTGCCCCAGGGACACGGGGACAGGGACACGGACAGAAACCTGGCCTGTTGGGGTCATGTCTTTGATTTCTGGGAAGTGAGATTAACTTAGTTTGGGCCTGGTGATGTGGAACTTTGGTATGAATGGCCATTTTTATTTTTAGCCTGCTCAGTTGGGACCTAAGGCAGGAGCCTAGTCCTCAACAATGACCTACTTTTATTTAACAAGGGTTATTGTTTTGAGATTGCTTTGTAGGACAAAAGTTCATATGCAGGTAGAACAAAGTTTGGTAGGGTTGGTGGTGTGGCTTAGTGGTAGGGTTAGATCCCCAGCCATTCCCCAGCCTCTGGTTAAAGCTGCTGTGTACTTTCTTTTATAATTTTTAAAAAAGTGGGAGTGTGAATAGTGAGGAAATGAGGGAGAGGTGGCATGTGTAGTTAGCTGCTTAGAATAAGATATAGGAAGAAAATCATCTATATAAGCAGATGCTTGAAATATAGCAAAGCTAAATTCCAAATACCTACTGTGGGTTCTACAAAATTCAGGAAACACATTTCCAGCCAATGCCTCCAAACTTGAAGCCTTGGCACCTCTGACAAAGTGATCACATGGGTTCATTCTTTATTCAGTGGTAGAATATCAGGAACTTGATTCTGTAAAATACTGAAATAGAAATGTTTCCAGACTACAAGGCCATTCTATGGGCTTCTCAGTGTGGTAGTCCCAGTTCCCCATTCTACTAGTGGATATTGTTCTTTTTGTTCACTTCCTTTAGGCACAATAGGTGGGATTCATTATGTCATTTATATTAATATATGTATGTAATTTGGTCAGTCTTGTTCTCCAGTACCTTCCTTTTTCTGCCCCTCTTTCCTCTCTCTTTACCTTGCTTTGCTCTACTGATCTCCCTTCTATTTTTGTTTTAATTAGTGCATTACACACACACACAGGATTTATTGTGGTATATATGTGCATAGATATAGAATAATTTGGTAGATTTTCTTCCTCAGGATATTGTTATCCTTTATCTGCACTTAGTTACTTGCTTGATTATACTCCTGCAAAAAGCCATAACTGCTGCTGCTGTTTTTGATTCTTTACTTTCTGAATGAACTTGTCTAGTAATGAATTAATATCTAGTGCAAAACAAATTATAGAATTTACTAAAATATACTAATACAGGTTGAGCATTAGGGAATTCAACAGGTAAAACTTCTATGCAAATATTTCAACATCCAAACTCTAAAATCTGAAACACTCTGGTCCCAGGCTTTTAAGAGAAGGCTTGCTTGCTGTATATCAAGAGACTGCAGTGTATGTGTTTATTACTAATTTATCTCTTTGGCATTTGTATTTCAGCTTGCTCAACAGTAACTTGCAGAAGTTGGTTGGAAACACATTTTATATTTTTCTAATTTTATTTGGTGCGGGGGGTCGGGGGTGGAGAGAAGAGGTACTGGGGATTGAACCCAGGGATGCTTAATTATTGAACCATCCCCAGACCTTTTTATTTTTGTTTGAGAAAGGTCTTGCTAAGTTGCTTAGTGCTTACCAAGTTCCTGAGATTGGCCCCCAGATTTGTGATCTTCCTCCTTCAGCCTCCCAAAATGCTGTGATTACAGGCGTGCACCACTGTGCCTGGCTTTCTAAAGCATTTAAAGATATCCCTGAAGTTTATGCTTTCTGTTCCCTATGTTGAAAGAAAATACATTTCTCTCTACTCCATAACTTAAAAATAATTTTTATTTCAATGGCACTCAGAAAACAGAAAAAAATGTTACTTTCTTTGGTCTCAAATCCATACATTTTTGTTGGGGTAGGAGCTACTGGGGATTGAACCCAGGGGCATTTTGCCATTGAACTTCAACCCCAGTCTTTTTTATTTGGAGACAAGGTCTCTCTAATTTCCTGAGGGCTGGGCACAAGCTTGCAGTCCTCCCACCTCAGCCTCCTGAGTAGCTGTCAGGTGTGTGCCACCACATCAGTCTTAAATCCATACATTTATATTAGGATAAATGATTCCCAAATCTACATAATGCTCTATGTCTGAAGTGTACCAATCACAAAATCACTCATTCATGTATATATATATATATATATATATATTTAAATTCTATCTTCCAAGGTGATAATTCTTTGACTTTCTTATCTTAAAAGTAAACCACAGGGCTGGAGATATAGCTCATTTGGTAGAGTGCTTGCCTTTTATGCACAAGGCCCTGGGTTCAATCCCCAGCACCACACACACACAAAAGTAAACCATAAAGTTGGGGACCTATCTTATAGGATGGTAGAAACACAAAGCTTGCTTACTTCAGAAAGACTCAAAGACTCTTATATATTTGTAGAACTTCATTATCCTTATGATAAATAGTGCTTTTAAAGGTGGGGAGCTGTGCAAGAACATTTTATGAGGCTACTTTTTGTGGCTTTAAAATGCAAAAATAATAAAAATAATACTGTAGTATTAGTATTTAAAGTGTCAGCAATACTGTTTTAAAACTGCCACTTAAAATGGTATCCAACTGTCTCATACTGGTATTCAACTCTGAGGAATTTTCCTTTAGATATTTTCTCAAAGTCAATACAACATAACCATCAGATCCCTTTTGTGGGATGTGAGGTCAATGAAACTGCCATGAAATGATCCCTGCCCCCCCCACCTTGGACTGCATTTGAAATTAACAGATTGTGGATGCTGTTTTTATCTTTTTATTTATTTATTTTTGGTACCAGGCATTGAACCCAGGGGGCACTTAATTACATGCTACATTCCCAGCCCTTTTTATTTTTTGAGACAGAGCCTTGCCAAGTTACCTAGGGTCCTGCTAAATTGCTGAGGCTGATAGGCTGGCTTTGAACTTGAGATCTTCCTGCCTCAACCTCCTGAGTTGCTGGCATTACACCTGATGTGGTTGCTATTTTTTTGTTTGTTTGTTTGTTTTGTTTTGTTTTGGTACCAGGGATTGAACTCAGTGGCACTCGACCACTGAGCCACATTCCTATCCCTATTTTGTATTTTATTTAGAGACATGGTCTCAGTGATTTGCTTAGTGTCTTGCAGTTGCTGAGGCTGGCTTTGAACTGGAGATTTTCCTGTGTCAGCCTCCCAAACTGCTGGGATTACAGGCGTGTGCCATCGCGCCCAGTGTGGCTGCTGTTTTTAAAGGAGGTTTGCCAATATCTGTGTTCTATTGGAGAGATGGGCTATGTTTCTGCGGTGAGGGAGAATATGCAACCATTCCCTGATGAAAGCCCTTTTATTTAGAATGTGTGCTTGCTCATGTTTGCTGTATAGATATGTTTCTTAAAATAGACTGAGGAGAAGCTTGGCTGTTGATATCTCAATACAAGCAGTTAAAAAACATTCCCCAGGGCCAGATCAGGGTGAGATAGGTGAGGTGCTTGCTTCAGCTGCTAGATTTAAGGGAGTTCCACAAAACTTGTAATCAAATATTTTCCTGCAGTATTAAAATCAAACTTAATGCCAAACAGTCTATAATTAAATATCAAAAATTTAAATAAACAGCATATTATTTTCCTAGGGCTGCTATAAAAACGTACCAAAACTCGAGTGACTTAAAATGACTGAATTCATTCTTTGCAGTTCTGGAGACCACGGACTCTCAGGGAGAAACCCCAGGCCTCTCTCCGGCTGCCAGCAAGCATGCTCTCATTGCAGCTGCATCCCTCCAGTCCCTGCTGCCCTTGACACAAGGCCTTCTTTTTTGTGTGTCTCTCTGTCCTCTTCATAGAAGGTCACCAGTTGTTAGGATTTAGGTTCCACTCTATTTCAGTATGATTTTGTATTTTTTTTGTCTTGATAATGGGGATTGAACTTGGGAGTGCTCTACCCTTGAACCATACCCACAGCCTTTTCCTCTTTTTAATTTTGACACAGGGTCTTGCTAAACTGCCAGTGCTGGCCTCAAACTTGTGATCCTCCTGCCTCAGCCTCTTGTGCTCTCCTGGAATTGTAGGAGATTTCCACTGCACGTAGCCAGTATGACTCCATCTTAAATAAGTATATCTTATATTTAAATAAGTATATCATATTTAAATAAGTATGTTATTTTAAATAAGCAAAATAAGACCCTGTTTCCAAATAAGGTTACACTGAGGCTCTGGGTGGATGTGAATTTGGGGGATACCCTGTTCAACAGCACAGGCAGGCCCAGTATTACTGATTTTCCCTTTCCCTCAGGATTCCATATGGCTTAACATGGTACCTGCCCCACACACCCATTCTGCCCCAGCTTCCATGTCTTGTCAATGCTTGTTACAGGTATAACATTATTTGTGTTTTGACTCAAAATAGACAGTGAATTACAGGCTTGTTTTTTGGCAGGTAGCATGGACTGACCGCTGCCAGGTGAGTTACTCCTTTGGCTGGGGGCCTCAAGCAGAGAAGGCTGCTCACTGCATTCATGGGAGGTTTCCCTCAGTCTGTGTGTCAGCTCCACATACCTGTGTTGTGATCCTAGGTCTGTCTCCAGCCTCACTACTCTCCTGAGTTCTAGCCATTTTTCCCCAACTGCTACTGGAAATCCCCAATTTGTTGGCCTGTAGGCATCTCCGACTTGCATCTTCATGAAGCTTTGTGTCTTCTCATCCACAGTTCCCTTTAGTGTCACTCTCATTCCCCTTACCCCCCAAACAAGCCATTGAGAGTTATCTTGACTCTAGCCTCTCCCCAGCACCTCCTTTGATTCCACTTTATAGATGGTTCTAGATCACCATCCCAGCCTTTATGAGTTGATACCATCCTAAGTATAGAGGTATTCCTGTGGAGTACTGTGTCTACCGTGACTTGCTGAGAAAACACGAGTTGTGGTTATGTTATAGTCTTAGATGTTAAGTATATTTTGGATCAGAAAGTACAGTGAATTATAGACAGCTGTGTAGTTGTTGGCATGACATGCACATGACATTTTGATGCTTTAGTACTGCTAAACTTGTCACCTTGACCAGTTCTCTCTATAAATGTTCTCTTCACCCTCCTGCCATAAAGAAAATCTTACTGAGAGCATTCATTGCTCCTCAGCCGCCGTCTCTGGCCTGGTTGCTGTAGGCCTTCTGCCCTTGGGTCTGAGGCAGAGTGAATCCTCTTTTTCTCCTAGTCACTTTCAGACCATTTCTCCCTACTTCCCTACCCCTACTCTCCAGTTTTGAGTCCCAGGGATTGGACTATACCATACTCCACTCACCCAGAACACAGTCATTTTCAAAGCCCCTGAGTTCTTCCCCTGGTGTTTTGAAGGGTTTAATCTCCATTCTCACCACCATTCTCTGAAGCAACTCCTGATTTCAACATCCAAGTATCTCATCATCTAGTAGCCAGGCTTCTAGGCTTCTTGACTTTCCTCCTCCAGCAATCATGTTCTCTTTCCTGTAATAGTCACACAATGCCATGGTCCTGTTCTGAATTTTGTCATACCACAATTTCTGTTATATCCTAATCTCAGTCCCACTCTGCCACCCTGACTTGTGTAACTCACTTCTAGTAGTACCTTTCACCTCACATTATATTTTCATTATTCTCTTTACCTGGTTTAAATTCCATCATCAGTCATTATAATCACTCCCTTGCTCAGCTCCCAACCTGAACCTCCTTAGTATAACATAGCTGAAGAAAAACCTACAGTTAGGCTGCCTGGGCACACGCTGAGTGACTCTAACCTCACTGAGTGACTCCAACCTCGAGTGGACCCTGGATTCTGTAACCATCTGCCCTCCCCTAGGTAGCCGCAGGTCGAAAGGCTCACTGCTGAATGCTAGCTTGCACACCTTCCCTTCTGCTCAAGGCTTATAAATGCCTCTGCCCTCCTCATTCTATCAGTGTCCTTAAGAAAACAGAAGTCACTCAAACAACTCCCAGGGCTCTCACTGCATGGCCACTTGTCTTCTGCACTGGGGCTCACATGCTCTGCTTTCCCTGCTGCTGCTGTGATGGACCATGCAGGCCCCAGCTCAGGGCAGCCCTTCGCTGTGCGAACAGCCCATCTCCTTCCATTTACTCAAGCTCATTGCAGTAGCAATTGCTCCCACCTCCTGTATCATCCATTAATATCAATAGATTAATATAATATGATTAATAGATGTTAATGATATGTTAATTGATATTAGTCAATTAATACACTTATTAACTAATGGATTGCTTTTATCAATACATAATCTATTTTGTCTAATTAAAAAGCAGACTCTTGATCTTGCATCTCCTCCAGCCCCTGCTCCATTTTCTCTCCTTCATAGCAATCTACCTTCATATCCTCCCAATTCCTCCTTCCATTCTTTGCTAGACCCTCTCAAGCCAGGTTCCACGTTCACTTTGTCTCCAGACCTGCTCCTAACAGGCCACCATGACTCACATCACTGGTGTATTCTCATGCCTTATCTTCTTGACCTATCAGCCAGAGATCCAGTGGCTGCCTAATTAGCTCCTGCTGCCACCTGTGTCCCCTTCATCCATTCCAAGCCCAGACACTAAAATGATCCTCTTAACACCTGGACCAACCTTCTCACTCCTCTGCTCCAAAATTCAAAAGAAGGCCACTCCAAACCCTGGAACTTCTCTGTTGCTGCTTTCTCACAGGTCTCTCCCCTCCAGGCACACTGGCTGCCTAGATGTTGTTCCAATTCACTCACATGCTTCTCTGGATATTTCTTTTCTTTTTTTTTTTTAAAGAGAGAGTGAGAGAGGAGAGAGAGAATTTTTTTTTTTTTAATATTTATTTTTTAGTTCTCGGCAGACACAACATCTTTGTTGGTATGTGGTGCTGGGGATCGAACCCGGGCCGCACGCATGTCAGGCGAGCGCGCTACTGCTTGAGCCACATCCCCAGCCCCTGGATATTTCTTTTGTCTTCATTTTGGTGCTGGGAATTGAACCTGGGCTGTGGGCATACTACCCTGAGGCTCTATTGCTGAGCCACACCTAGCCACCTCAGGACATTTCTGTAGGATTTCCCTCTGCCTAGAATTAGCATCCCTCCTTGTCCCTCTGTCCTATACCTGCCACTACAATATAAACCCCCTGTGGAAAGCAAGCTGTGCAGTGCTCTGAATTACTCCATGCTTAGAACAGCAGTTCTCAGGCTGTTCCTGCTCTGAGTGACTCATGGTGTGTGTGTAGAACAGCAGTTCTCAGGCTGTGCCTACCCTAGTGACTCAATGGTGTGTAGAACAGCAGTTCTCAGGCTGTGCCTGCCCTGGGTGACTCCATTTTGTAAAGCAGTAGTTTGCCTTAAGTGACTCCATTTTGGGTCCAAGGCAGAATGACTTGGCAGAATGACTCTATACTTTGTACAAGTAAATAATCACCATTTTCCTGGCACTACCACAGACATAAACTGATAAATAACTTACATGTGCCAACTGATTCAACTAAATCAGGAGCACCTGGACTCTTGGCTATCCCACATTTTATCAGGAATACCAGACACAGAAGCTCATCTACCTCACCAGCTGTAATGCCTTCACTTAAAACTCATAAAAGGAGTCCCTTCCCCCAGCAAGATTGGACATGGAGGCAGACTGATCCCATTACCTGTTCACTTGTCCCAAGAAAATCCACACAGTGACCAACCTTCAATTTCCTGTCCTTTGGGGGGGGGTTCAGCAAGCACAGTTTCTCCTGCCCATGAGGATGAGCATGGCCTACTGCAAGCTGACACCTTGAGCTGTCACTCCAAGCTGACACTCTGAACTAAAACCCTGACCTTCTGCCTTGACGACTCTATGGAACTGGCTTGTTAAAACCCTTATCTGAGCATCTACAGGGACCCTTTGATGCTGCCTTCATCTCTCTCCCTGTGTTCTTGGTTTAACATCCTGTGATTCTGTGTTCATTCACCTTAAGCCTTTCTTAGTTCTCTGTCACATGCACACACCCATATCATCGCATAAAATTTGATGTTTAGTGTTTTAGATAGTAGAAATTAAGATTGGAATGGAATAAAAGAACATGTGATTGCCTGGTTTATGACTATCAGATGACCCCCAAGTCTTCAGTCATCACCACCACTTAAAATGGGGTAACTTGTGCATTTATTATCATTCAATAAATTTGATATTGTGGAAAGACACAAACATGTTTGGGCTGTGTTAGTGGTGGGCTTGCTCACTACTCCCTGAGTCAGGGAGGTGGGCCTCTGTGGACTGCTCTGATCTTAGGAGGAGGCTTGTCCTTACAGTGGCCCTGGTCAACACTTGCCAATTGCTGGAAGAGTACCAGCTCCTCCTGACTTGTGCCCTCCACCTGCGGCACTGTTCTGGCCTTCAGCCTTCCTTTTCCAGGGGGACTCATCTTTCAGACTCGCCTTTCTTAGCAAAGCCTTTTTCCTTTTCCTTTCCAGTCTTCCTTTTCTCCTTTTCTATCAGCCCTGATTTTTTTTGCTTTTGTTTTCTTACTAAACTTTACTTTAATGGGTCTCAAAATTCTCTAAAGCTGGGCTCCCTGGCATGTTAGGGTCTGTAAACAAGTCAGGATGGCGCCTGGCAAATGTTAGAGTCTGTAAACAAGTCTGGATGGCGAACGGCTCCCACTCCTGCTGTATCAATGTACACAAGTTGTTCTTCACCCCCTCACCCCCCCCCCCCCCCCCCCCGCCCCTCCGGTTATTTTGCTGCAGCCGGACTGCAGCAGTGGCACATGCCTATAATCCTAGTAGCTAGGGAGGCTGCTGCGATAGGAGGATCTCAAGTTCAAAGCCAGCCTCAACAAGAGCGAGGTGCTAAGCAACTCAGTAAGACCCTGTCTTTAATAAAATACAAAATAGGGCTGGGGATGTGGCTCAGTGGTCGAGTGTTCCTGGGTTCAATCCCCAGGCCCTCGACCCCGCCTCAGAAAAAAATGCTGTGACAGATTTTTGGTCAAGTTGTTTCCATTAAAAAAAACTGATTTCAAAATCCAATAACTTAAAGATGCCATGTTAAAAAACACAAATGAGGGCTGGGGATGTGGCTCAAGCGGTATCGCGCTCGCCTGGCATGCATACCGCCCGGGTTCGATCCTCAGCACCACATACAAACAGAGATGTTGTGTCCACTGAAAAATAAATATTAAAAATTAAAAAAAACCACAAATGACCTTCAAAACATTTGCTTTTCCTTCTGAAGGCATTTTCTTTTACTCTTTTCCCCCACTACTAGGAATTGAACCCAGGGGTACTCTACCACTGAGCTATGGCCCATGCTCTTTTGATTTTTTTGAGACAGGTTCTTACTAATTTGCAATCCTTCTGCCTGAGCCTCCCTGAGATTACAGGCATGGGTCGCTATGCCTGCCGGTTCCTTCTGAAGGTTTTAAAATGCATTAGCTTGTCTATGAGTTTGAAACTCCAGTGGCCAATTGAGACACACAGTTCTGAACCTCTTCCCACCACAGAGAAGATGGAGGCTGGGGTGGCAGTTTAGGGCTGATATTCCGTTAGCCCTTTAGCCCTTTCTGGGCAGACTTGGTATTAGCTCCAACAGCCCTCCTGTGCTTTGATGAGGTCCTCAGCAACCACCTGTTTCTTGCCACCAACAACCAAACATCCCAGAGGAGGGTAGCTAGAGAAGCTCTCAGCACACATGGGCCTACTGGAACCTTGTCTGTGATGAAGGCATTGCCCGATTTGGGGAATTTATGGCCATTTTCCAGCTGCTTATCGGAGCAGTGTTCAATGTTTTCCTTCAGCTTGGCAAACTTGCAAGCAATGTGAGCTGTCAGGACAAGTCAGATCAGTGAGAAAACCCATTAGTTTTTTTTTTTTTTTTTCTTTTTTTCTTGGTGATGTTCTTCCCCAAAGCCTCTACCCACCCCCACAGTGTGTGCACTAAAGGCCACCATAAAGCATGACCTCACACTTAACTTCCCTCAGGGGTGAGAGTCCAGGTGTTCTGACCCCAGGGCTCCCTCTTGTGCTGATTTATCTCTTCCAGGAGCTTCTTGCAGACCAGTGCCCCAAAGGTATGTTCTTCAAGAACTGACAAGCCACAAAAGCCCTCTATTCTACAGTTTACTGAGAGCTTGGTGGAGTATGGAGTTGTAGGAGTAACAATAATTTATCCTAGCAGCAGGGGATGTAGCTCAGCTGTGATGTGTGTTTGCCCAGCATGCACAAAGCTTTGGTTCAATCTGTAGCACCACAAAACAAACAAACATAAACAAACCAACCAACCCAGTCTTTAGCATTGTGAAGGCACTGACTTCTAGTTTCCAATGTGGTTTAGACATCCAGTACACTCTGATCACCTGTTCTTTGGGAAAAAAAAAAAAAAAATATATATATATATATATATATTATACTTTTAATATGTTTATATTTATATTTATATATTTTGGAATCAGGGATTGAACCCCAGGGCGCTTAACCACTGAGCCACATCTCTGAGTCTCCAGCCCTTTTTAATTTTTTATTTAGAGACAGAGTTTTGCTGAGTAGCTTAGGGCCTTGCTAAGTTGCTGAGGCTGACCTTGATCTCACGATCCTCCTCAGCCTCCCCATCTGCTGGGAGCACCATTGCACCTGGCACCCTTTTGTTTTCTTTGTCTGAAGGTTTTTAGGATTTTTTATTTCTCGTGTTTCAAAATTGTACAGTGTTTGACTTAGAGTTACTTTTTTCTTTTTAAATTCAAAAAGTTGGTACTAGATTGATGCTTTTAATTTGGAATCTTTTTCTCTTTCCATTTGGGGAAATGTTCTCTTATTCTTCTACAATTTCCTCCTTTTAGTTTATGCTCATTTCTCTTTCCAGAACCTCTTTTGGTCTAATATTGGGGATCCTGGATTTACCACTAACAAATTCCAATCATTTTTTTTCACATTTTCTTCCTTTGAATTTATAGCTTCTTTTAAATTCTCCTTTAGCCTTTGTATTGCAGTTTTCATTCTGGTTATTATACTTTTAATTTTCAAGAGCCCTTTCTCATTCGGATTGCTACTTTAAAAAAATCTTTGGAATAGCATCTGATTCTTGTTTTATGGGCCTAACCATTTTTATTCTTTTTCAGAGGTAATTACTAATTATAGTTTCTTCAAAATTTTCTTCTTTTGTCTGTTTCTTCTTTTGCTTTGGTCTTTGTGGTCTCCATCTTATGGTGGGGGTTTTCCTGAAACATCTGGTGATCTCCGTCTGCATTTAAGGGTGAGGGTGCAAAGCTGACCTATGAGTGGGTGTGGGGGAGCCTCGCCAGGGATGTCAGCTTTGCTGGAGGATTATCATGCGAGGAGCAAGCCAATTTTTAGCTGCTCGTCAAATGCAGTGTCCTAGTTGGTATGTCTAGTTTTTTTTTTTTTTTTGGGGGGGGGGCAAGTTAGCCTGGCCAACAGCTTTGTGGGAAGAAAATGAGTGGAGACACGCACAGGAGGCCTTGCAGGTCAGCACTAGATTCCCACAACTCGCTTCTCCTTTAAGTTCTCCTGACCCCTGCCCTTCCAGGAATGTGGGGCTGTGAGCTCTGGAGGCAGGAATGCTTCTCACTGCTGTCCCCTCTGTTGAGGCTTGGCTTTCACCCTCTGTCATCCTGTTGCCATATGCTTAAAAATGTGATCTGGGAAGCTGCCTTTTCTCTTTCCATTCTTTATTTCCGGTGAATTTATTATACATTTTACTTTCCTCCCGAGTTGGAATGGAGTGGAGATAATGTGTTCAGTTCTGCATCTTATTAGGTAATCAATAATAATTAAGTGACCATTGCATGGCTTTTTCCTTAGAATAGGACTTCTTTAATCACAAAGGTATTAAATACATTGTGTTATTTATCATGGAATAAAGGTCCCAATGGTTAAGGATATTTAGTGCATACTAGGGCCATCTAGTGGACAAGTTGAACTCGGCACTAGCGTCTTTGAATCTGATGGGAAGCCTCCAGAAACCTGCAAGAACTATCAAATTCAGTAGCCACATCCTTGGTGTCTTGCAAAATCTTCCCAAATACAAGAACATCTTCTCCACTGCATGGAAAGGACATTTACATTTGTTTCATAGTTTATTTTAGCACTTACTTAGTTTCATCTTCATTGCTGTATTAAAATCTTACTGTTGAAATTTAAAATGCTTTCTCTTTAATTTTTTTTTTTTTAGTTGTACATGGACACTATGCCTTTATTTTGTTTATTTAATTTGTTTATGTGGTGCTGGGGATCGAACCCAGTGCCTCACATATGCCAGGCAAGCGCTCTGCCACTTAGCCACAACCCCATCCCCTAAAATGCTTTTCTCTTAATGTCCTTATGGGACATTAACAAACAGAATGGACCTGACTATTCTCTCTGCTTTCAATCCAATGAGGACTAGATTTTACTTCTCCTGGGAATAAACATTGGGCCAGGCCTGTCCTGTCCTAGGAGTTAATTGAAAGGAAATGCAGGTATGATTAGGCTGCTAGAGGGGAAAAGATGGAGGCTCAGAGGAACCCATGGCCAGCTGAGAACTTGCTGCAAAGTTGCAGCTCTATGGCCATTAGACTGCTCCTTACGCTACAGTGACCTGAGGACATAAGCTTTCTAGCCCTTGGATCGCAGCCTCAATAATTTACCTTAAAACATTACTGATTTGAAGATTTCACACAGAATTTAAAATTGCTTCTCTTTTTCATAACTCCAAAAGAATTTTATGCCTGTGGCTAGAAGATGAGGTGGGTCTTCCTAAGCCTCAGTTCAGCCAACTCTGGAGGGTTCCCACCCAGTCAGAAAACTGGTGCACGTGAACTGCTGGGCCAAGTGCAAACCAGCGAAAGTTTTCAGTGGTTCGAGTGTGAGATGAAATCATTTATGTTACAAATAATTTAAATGCCATCTAGTGGACAATGTTACTTTTAGTCTTTACTCAAAACTTTTGGTGCCTTCTAGTATTTTTCTTGGGGTGAATTATCTGTGATTTTGAGTCAGGGCTATAGTAGCTGCTTCTGCTTTTGGGGTAAAATGGAATTGAAATATTTCCTCATCATAAAAAATGTTTAACAGCTTAAAATGTGTGTAAGTCTCAGCTTTTATTCTAGGGGCATCTACTTATACAACAGCAAAATAGTTGTTACTTGATTTGGCTTATATGCTAGCAAACAACACTAGTAGTTATAATTTATTTTAAATTTATTTTTTGGTTACTGGGAGTTGAACCTAGGTGCACTTTACCACCGAGCTACATCCCTATACCTATTTTATTTATTTATTTGGTACCAGGGATTGAACCCAGGGGCAGGGCTTAACCACTGAGCCACATCCTCTGCCTGTTATTTGTATTTTATTTTTGTTGGAGGGGGAGAGGAGATACCAGGGATTGAACCAGGAACACTCAACTACTGAGCTACATCAGCAGCCCTATTTTGTATCTTATTTAGAGACAGAGTCTCACTGAATTGCTTAGCCTCATGCTAAATTGCTGAGGCTGGCTTTGAACTCACGATCCTTCTGTCTCAATCTCCCAAACCACTGGGATTACAGGTGTGTGCCAGTGTGCCCCACTGGCCCTTTTTATTTTTGTTTTTGAGACAGGGTCTCATTCAGTTGCTGAGAGCCTCACTAAATTACTGAGGCTGCTCTTAAACCTGCAATCCTCCTCCCTCAGCCTCCAACTCACTGGGATTATAGATATATGCCACTGTACTTGGCAGCAGTTATAATTTATAATTTTTTTATTGAAACATAACTAGTGTGTTTGTATGGTATGTAACTAGTATAACAAGAAAATTCTAAACACTGATAAACAGAGGATTTAAAGGATCAAACTTCTGTCTCAGAAACTTGAAAAGCTGTGAGGGAGACATGCCATTGATCCAGAAATGCATGCCGGAGACAAGAGACTAGCATGGTGGTCAGAGCAGCAGCACCAAGAGCAGCAGCTGATAGGCACAGCACACAGACACACCAGATGCTATTCTAAGTGGGGCTCATTCTCCTTTCAACAGTCTAATGAGGCAGTTGTACTCATTTTAGAGAGAAAATTAAGGTAAAATTACCTGCCCATGAGAGAGAGGCCGAGTAGGAATTGGAGCTGTGGAGTGTCCTGTGGTCTCTAAACTGGCTTGCATCTTGACCAGTCTTGGGAGCATCATGAAAGCCCCTTTAACATCCCAGGGCAAGATCAGCATGTGATCCTGGGTTGGGGATGTTGGCAGAGTCTGGGGATGCTGGCTCTGGGCTGAGCTGAGCAACAGGGCTTTCCTGCTTGCTGACCAGATGGGCTTTGGTGAGACCCAGCTGCTCTTTGGCTCTTTGGGGACAAATCACACCTAGAGGCCTAAAAGTGGATTTTACTTTTGTATAACCACAGTATGGGGTTGTTTGTAACTTTCATCGCCATCTCTAGAGAGCACAACTGATTGGTTTGGGTGTTCCAGATGTGGTCACACGATATATAGGGTAGTAACAAGCATTTTTCTTGTTGGTCACAAGTCTGATTCTTTTCTTTGACTTCAGAATATAATTATTTAAAGCCTTAAAGATTATATATGAATTTTCTCCCTCACAGAATTCTTTGTTGATTTTAGTGAACCTCACAAAGGGTTTTTCTTTCTTTCTATCTTTTTGGTACTGGGTATTGAACTCAGGGGCACTTGACCACTGAGCCTCATCCCCAGCCCTATTTTGTATTTTATTTAGAGACAGGGTCTCCGTGAGTTGCTTAGTACCTCACCGTTGCTGAGGCTGGCTTTGAACTCGTGACCCTCTTGCCTCAGCCTCCCAGCCACTGGGATTATAGGTGTGCACCACTGCTCCCAGCTCACAAAGGGTTTTTGAGGCCAAAAACAACCCTTTTTTACAGATAAGGAAATTGGGACTCAGAGGGATTAAATGGTTCCCAAATTCATGTGACTGCTGGCTATAAATCAAGAACCTAGGCATTTCCTGGCACACACATGTGCATGAAAATTATGTGCACACATGCATATAATTTTTCTAGGCATGTAGTGTTGATGTGTGTGCATGCATAAATGGCAGTGCAAATTGTGTTTAAAGATTTTAAGACTGGTGGCATGATTTAAAAATGGAGATTATGCTAATTCCAATGTTATCTATTTTCCACTTCTTCAGTTATTATTAAGGGATCTTTAAAAGGATAGATAGTTTAGATACCTTCCTGCCTCAGTGGCAGAATCCAGGCAATCTTCCAAAGTTTACTCTAGTTTTTTACTTCTGTTTTCTTGAAATTTCCCTTAAACGTTTTTCTTACATTATTTTTCCATGAGACAATATCTCTATAGCAGTTTTACAACTTTATCATGTCCAATAAAAATTTCCAGAAGGAGGCAGCATTTTACTGTTAAATTGATGCTTCTGCAGAGATTCTGACATTTTCCTTTTATTTCTTTTAAAGTTGTTGAATACTAAACACACACATTCAAAAATGTTTCAGAGTAGAGATTCTTGGACCTCATTAGAGCTTTGCATAATGAGACAGTTTTAAAATTCAAATCCTGCTCAGATTACATTGCATTTAAAATTATAAATAGCATATAAGGTAGCCAAATTCATTGGCAGGGACTGTTTTGGCAATAAAGATACCGATCAATATAATATAGAGTTGAGCCTGCTATGGTGGTGCATGCCTATAATCCCAGCGCCTTGGGAGGCTGAGGCAGAAGGATCACCAGTTTATTTATTTATTTATTTATTTATTGGTTGTTCAAAACATTACAAATATTGCAGAATCACATTGGTTACACATCCACATTTTTACATAATGCCATATTAGTAACTGTTATATTCTGCTACCTTTCCTATCCTCTACTATCCCCCCTCCCTTCCCCTCACATCTTCTCTCTCTACCCCATCTACTGTAATTCATTTCTCTCTTTTTTTTCCCCATTCCCCTCACAACCTCTTATATGTAATTTTGTATAACAATGAGGGTCTCCTTCCGTTTCCATGCAATTTCCCTTTTCGCAGAAGGATCACCAGTTTAAGGCCAGACTTTGTAATCTCAGAAGACTCTTGTCTGAAAATAAAAAAAGTAAAAAGGGCTGGGGATGGAGCTCAGTGATAGAGCTACCCTAGATCCTATCCCTAGTATGGAAGAAAAAATGGAGATGAACAGAAGACGGGGCATAAAGAAGAGAATATGATTCAATTATTGCAAACTTGTAGAAAATAAGTATTTGGACAATAAAAGTATAACACTTGGGGAAAAAAACCCATTTGATTAGCTCAGAAATAAGGACAATGCATTAATTTGGATCATCTACCTCTTCCAAAATCTAATTTCATAAATCTGTTCTTTCCTTGTAGAGAATAACAGGATCTAGAGAAAGGACTTAGAAATGGCATGTAGTACCTTTCAGTGATTGCTGGCCAAAAGTCATTTCATCTGTTAAGGGGAGTGAGTGTCTGTCTGCTTTCAAAGAATTGTGAAGAGAATTCCAAGGTGCAGTGGGAATTAGACTAAAGTGGCAGGATGGTCGAAGACTATTTCCTTTGCCCTGTTCTGACACAAGGGCTCAGTGTTAAACCAGTAAGTGGAGTCTGATGCTTGCTCCAGTGTTCCTAAGGAGAACAGATGGCAGCCCCCACCCATGTCTCCTGTCCCTAATCTATGAAAGAAGCCTGGAAGAAGTTAGGTGGGCAAGTCCTTCCTGCCTATTGAAGACCAGCTGTTTCCAACTCCCTTTGCCAAGTGAAGAAAGGTCTCGAGGTAGAAGCTTTTAGGGTGGCCCTGGTTTGACTGTGAAGTAGTGGGCTTGCAAGGCTGCCTGTTACTCCAGAAGAGAAGGTAATAGGTGGGAAAAGATGGGTGTTCATCGGGAAGAGGGTTTGGTGAACAGTCAACCTGCCTGCCCAGCATGTGGCATAGCTGGGGTGTGAGAAATGCCTTAGGTCAGGAGGACACAGGGAGGGAAGCCAGCTCACCATGCTGTAATACCCCTTCCTTCCCCAGGGCCATGCATGGGGACTTATAGTACAATATGGGGAGAGTTGAGGGGCTGGGTGGGAGAGCTTCCATATGGGGAAAGTGCAGTGGGAGACCCCTCCAGGGCCCTCTGACCAGCTCACATGTGCCCCCTGAGAGGTGGACTCCAGATGCTGTCACACACTCAGGGTAGTAACAGGGCAAGGGCCACACTGAACATCCAGAGTAGAAGCCCACACCTTCCCTTCCCTCTTTTGTATGCCACTGCTTGCCTGAGCCAGGCCTGGGTGGGGCAGAGGGACTCTCAGAACTAACCTTCCCCAGCCCCATCTCACTCTGGGTGATCAGGGCTGGAGTGGTGGGATATGGGAGGAAGATACTTTAATAGAGTTTGAAGTGCTAAATGGTTTGTTAATAACCAGGTGGGATGGGATCTGTCTAGGACACCTTGGAGTAATGGAAAGGGAAAGGAGAATGTGGAATGTGGAAGAGGGATTAGAAAAAAATTGAACTATTTCACATTTATGCCCTGGTAAGTGGAGAGAATTTGGTGATGTAAATATGTCATGGGAATGCTATTCAAACACTGATTTTTTTTTTTTTTTTTTTTTTGTGATACTGGGGATGGAACCCAGGGTACTCTGCCACTGAGCTACATCCTCAGCCTCTTCCCCCTTTTCTTTCTTTCTTTCTTTTTTTCTTTTCTTTTCTTTACTTTTTTTTTTTTTTTTGAGGCAGGATCTTGCTGCTGAGGCTGGAGTTGAACTTGTAATCCTCATCCCTCAGCCTCCTAAATCTCTGAAATTACAGATATGTACCACCACACCCAATCCGATAGAGTTTTTGTTTTTCCTAATTCCAATTCCACCTTCAACACCTGTTTCCCAGGGAAGAAAAGGACAATATCAAAGAAGTTCTGAAGATATTTACAGTGTTTGTCACTCAATGGGAAGGACACAGGCAGACTCTACTGGCACATACCCTTATACTCTGCACTCATGAGAGCAGGAAGGAGAGGGCTTGGAGGAAGGGAGATAAGTCACCAAATAAGTGGACGCTGATATTCTCCTCATGCTTCCATGGCCAAAGACTCAGTGAAGTTAAAAAATCAAGTGCATCTTTTTGGGGAGTATATTCTCAGAGCAAGCATATTTGGTACCAGGGATTGAACCCAGGGGCCCTCTACCACTGAGCCACATTCCCAGCCCTTTTTATTTTGTATTTTGAGACAGGAGTTGCTAAGTTCATTAAGTTGCTTAGTGTCTTGCTAAGTTGCTAAGGCTAGCTTTAAACTTGTGATCATTTGAGCAAGCAGGTTTGCTTCTAGTTTTCCTAGATGCAGTACAGGAAATTTTCAAGTCTTCTGAGAGAATCCACAGTATCCAGTACAGAACAGCCCAGGCAGTGGATTAGAAATGACTGGAGGCTACATCTAAGTAGAGAGGATTGGGAAGTTCTTGAGTTCCTTGACTTAGGAATCAAAACCCTAGGGATTCTGTCCCCTTCCACCAAAGCAGTCTGTCAGGAAAAGGGGCTGTTGGAAGTCAAGGTGGCAGTGGTTGGAGACTTGGGGATTTGCAGGGCTAGCTTGTGATAAGATTGTTAGAAGTACCATAGTGTCAAAAGGAATCAGTCATGTACTGGAATTAGCTCAGCAAGGCAAAATTACTTCTGTAGAAGGATGTGCTACCCAACAGAGTCTGGCAGGTGAGCCCACCAGGGCGGCAGGGTAGTCTACCTGTTTTTTTTTTTTTTGTTTGTTTGTTTTGTTTTAGTACTAGGGATTGAACCCAGGAGCACTAGGCCACTGAGCTACATCCCTAGCCCTATTTTGTATTTTATTTAGAGTCAGGGTCTCACTGAACAGCTTAGCGCCTCGCTGTTGTTGAAGCTGGCTTTGAACTCATGATCCTCCTGTCTCAGCCTCCGGAACTGCTGGGATTAGAGGCATGCGTGTGACACCACCAATTTTTATCCCTAATGCAGCACTACCCCGTGCTCTGTTAGGAGGAGTTCTGGGTTACAACCTACATGATTAGCTAATTTTAAAATTGGGGAGGGCAAAGAGAAGGGCTATAGTTAAAAATGGCTATGACTGAATATACTTGGGCCATCTTTTGAAGACTGGATCCAGGAATTTATATAGGTAGGCTACGCATTACTTTTCTTACATCTCAATCTTACAATTAAGGCTAAATACTATATTCTGAAAATGGACCACTGACTTCCTAATTCTCAGAAGGTAGAGCCAGTTCATAGGGATAAAGATTTCCTCAGACCCCCAGCTTTGTCAAAAGAACTGACCACAGTGTCACAGCAAGGTGTGGACAAGTAGTGCAGGAGACATATCTGAGGAGGTCGGACTTGTGGTCGGTTGTCCCCTCAGTTACCCCAAATATGTCACCTCTTCCCTACCCATGAGTCCCCATTCTTGGGAGAAGGGCGAGAAAGGACAAGCCTTAGAAGGAGTTGGACTTTTGAGCTGATCGCCTGTGTGTCTAGAAGAGACGGTTTAAACCAAAGCCTGATTGGCTCTTAACTAGAAAGTTGTTTCTTTCCTGACCCCACAAAATACTGGGGATGGGAGCTTGCAGGCTCCAGGGGTGGGAGCCTTTATGGAAAGATGCGATGGATACCACCATCTTTTTGTCCAGGTTGTAGTGGGCCGTTCAGTGAATCCCACTCCACGGGTTTCCATTCCCTTCCTCCCCACTGTGCCTGTGTGGGTAAAGAATGAGGCTGGATGAGTGTGGGAGAAAGGAGCTAGGAGGGAGAAAATGCATTGGAAGGAGGTGAAGAGGGAAAGAGAGGGAGTGATTGGAGTGGGAGAGAGAGAACTGAGAGTCCCTGCAGCAAGGGAGTGGTCAAGGTCCAGCTCTGGGGGAAGAGAGGACCTGGCAAGGGTACCTAGGAGATCTCTTTCTCTGTGCCAAATCTGGAGACCCGCCCAAGTCCTCAAGACACCACTGCCAAGAAACACATCCTGTTTTACCCTTCTGGGTTTGCTCCCCTGGGTTCATTTCTATAGTTTGGTGTATTTGGCCTGGCCTGGGGGCCTATGGTCACAATTGTCATACCCTGGTCACCCATGAAGTTTCACTGACTCCCCTTAGTATCATGTCTGTCTTGTGTCCAGCCACCTGTGATGAATTCGTGATATCCCTTCCTGTTCTGTCCCATTGGCCAGTGGTCTGTCTCTGGCCTGCTTAACAGCCACTGCAAACCAAAGTTTGCTATGCAATTTGCCTCCAGCTTTTTCTTTCTTGGGTAGAAAAACCTCTGTTTCTTTTGTATTTTCTCATAGTTGTGGTAGGTATTCCTTCTGAGTCTTTTAATCGTCTTTGAATTTGCCAGTTTTCAGTTAATCAGCCTAGAGTAGATTTGCAAATGCCACAGATGGCGCTTGGCTTGTACATTTATGAGTCACACTCTGTCTCAACTACATTGAATTTATTTTTTTCAGACAGTTTGCTTCTAAATAAAAGGTCATATTTTACTTAGGATGGCCCCAACGATTTCAGCCATCTGCTGGTTATTCGAACTCCTTCTGACTTAGATCTGATGCCCTCTGCATTGGTGTTGGCTAGAGGACACTGGAGTTACAGGATTTTTTTTTTTTTTTTAACGGTCTGTTTTTACTGTGAAACCGGTGGTGAATAAAATCAGCCCTCTGTGTCCTTGGTTTCTGCTTCTGTAGATTCAGCCAACTGTGGGTTGTACACTTTGTGGTTAGGGCTGGGATGGTCCCATTTGTCCTGGACATGCCCAGACTTTTTCTTGTCACTGTTCCCTAAACACTGTGACAACTATTTATGTAGCATTTACCTTGTATCAGGTATGATCAATCCTCTAGAGATGATTTTAAGTATGTGGGAAGATGTATGTAGCCTGTGTTCAAATACTACTCCCTTTTATGGGATCAACTTGAATATCATATATTTTGGTGCCTGCAGGGATCCTGGAACCAATACCCTGTGGTTACCAGGGAGACTGTATTTAGAAGTTTGGTTCATTATGGTGTTTATTTAAAATGAGAGAACTTTCAATCTGTCATAAATGTCTATTTTGGTTGATTTCTTTCCCATTGAGGCATAGTATATATATATATAAAAAAAAACCATTGAACATTCCATTCAACCATGTGGGACAAAGTAGGAATGCTGAAGGATTAAATTTCAGGATAAGGCAATGAGAAAATTCCATAAAATTATGAGAAGATGAGAAGAAACAGATAGTTTGTAATTTTCTAGAAAAAAAAATGAAAGAAGGATGTTTTTCCATATATAAAAGTAGAAGGAAAAATTGCAGAATTTCTAAAATATATTGCTGTATGCCTCAAATTTTGTAGTCTACTTAATTTTTGATTTTCTCCAATTTTCTCTTCATTATTGTGTTTCCACATTTTTTTTAGTTGTTGATGGATCTTTATTTTATTTTTATTTATTTATATGCGGTGCTGAGAATCAAATCCAGTGTCTCAAACACATGTTAGGCAGGCACTCTACCACTGAGCTATAGCTCCAGCCCGTGTTCCCACGTTTTTTATTAGTGCATTACAGCTGTATATGTGGTGGAATTTATTATTACATATTTGTACATGTACACATTATAACAATATCATTTGTCACTATCACTCCCAGCACTTTCCTCTTCCTCCTCTTCTTCTACCCTGATGGTCCACTTTGAGAATAGTTTTTGCAAAAGTTGATTGAATGAATTATACTGAGGGCATTGTTTATAGTTGAAGGCTACCTGGACATAAGCCCTATAATATTTGAGAGTATTATCAAATACTTCAGTACCAATGATCCCAGGCACAAAATAATAGATGTAGTTTTAAAGGCTTTCTTGAAACCATTTTAAATATTTAGGTCAAAGGTATTTTGAAATATCAAGTACATTATTTTATTTTTTACCAAAAGCATAAAAGAGTAGAGCTTTGCTTAAGAATTTGTTACAGGTGCAGCCAAGTGCTACCACCTGGATTCCCAGTGACTCAGAAGGCTGAGGCAGGAGAATCATAAGTTCTAGGTCAGCCTGGACAACTTAGCAAGACACTGTCTTAAAATAAAAATAAAATGGACTGGGGATGTAACTCAGTGGTAGAGTGCTCCTGAGTTCAATCCCCAGTATTGGAAAAAAAAACCCTCAAAATTATGAAATGATAAGATTAGAAATAAGTTTTCTGGGTGTTTATTTGTTTGTAATATCATCTTGGTAGTAGATTATTTGACACTTGAGTTGCAAGGTGCCTAACCTTTAGAACAGGAATTCTGTCAATGCCTACTTCATTTTTATTTCATGGGCTCTTGCCTTATTTTCTTTCATTAATTCTTTTACTTGCATTAATTCTGTTACTCAAAATAAAGAGAATGGTCTGGGATGTGCTTTAGTTTTCAAGTTTGCCCATTTATTTTCTGTCAGTCATTAATCATAGTGTAGTTCTGGGTTAGAAGCCTAGATACACGCACTGTAAAGGAAAATGCAGAGAGGCAGGCAGAGAAGGAAGACAGGTAGAGTCAGGCTCCAGGGCCACTGCAGTTACACTAAACTAAGGCGGTAAAATTAATATGCCATGCTCAGGCCATACTGTAGCATCGACAACCACCATAGAGCCATTAAAGCACAGAAGGGTGAGTGATCATCCTGAGAGACAGGGCACAGCCGCAGTTCACCTACCTCTTGCCTCTTCTGACATGCAATTGTGACTCTCTCATCCCTGTAGGAAAACCAGAGGAGATACCCATTGGAGGTACAGTCAGCATGGTTATTAGCATTGAGGTGAGTCATGTTGGACAGTTTCCAGGAAGTGGGCCTGAGGTCAGAGAGACTAAACTCAAAAGCAGAGAAGAAAGTAGTATTGAAACATGAACCGCGCACCCATCTTGACCTCCAATTGGCCAACCCATAGCACAGCACATCAACCACTGCAATGTTGGACATTTGCAAAATAATCTTGGTCTAAGTGTCTTGGGCATTTTAAAGAAATAGCATTGCTATCATAGTTCTGCTTTTATATAAGTGGAAATGGTGGATTTTGACAACATTAAAGCAACAAGACGAAGCTTCTGGTGCTGGATGAGGTGCTGGTTGGCCAGAGTATGACAACCAGTAATAAATATGTATAAATGCAATGCCATCAGGCAAGATGGATCTGGAGGTGATATTCCAGCATGTCTTCCCCACATCTAATTGTCTCTTTTCCCTTCCCAACAACCCCAAATGCCCATACCTCTCTAAACCCACTTTTAGGAATGTTCTAGAACCACTTTAGTTTGTTTCAGTCATTACCTCTTATGTTTCAAGCCTTTTCTTTCTTCATGAAAGATGAGCTTTGTCTTCAGTAATGGAATTTCAAAGTCAAAACAGGCCAAGGAAGAACTTATTTTTGGAAGTGGAAGGTCCTTTTCGGTACAGTTTTGCTTCATCTAGAAGCAGGGGTGATCTTTTTTTTTTTAAAAAAATTTATTTGAATTTGTTATCCATGACAGGAGAATGCAATTCAATTCATATTACACATATATATCACAATTTTTCATGTCTCTGGTTGTACACAATGTAGAGTCATACCATTTGTGTTTTCATACATGTACATATTCTTCAACTCTATCCATTTACCTACAAATGCCATGATTTTATTCTCTTTTAATACTGAGTAATATTCCATGTGTATATATACCACATTTTCTTTATCCATTCATCTACTGAAAGTTATTTCCTCAGTTTAGCTATTGTGAATTGTATTGCTATAAACATTGATGTGGCTGAGTCCCTGTAGTATGCCATTTTTAAGTCCTCTGGGAATAGACAGAGGAGTGGGATAGCTGGGTCAAATGGTGGTTCCATTCCCAGTTTTCTAAGGAATCTCCATACTGCTTTCCATATTGGCTGCACCAATTTGCATCCTACCAGCAGTGTATAAATGTGCCTTTTCCCCCACATCCTCACCAACACTTATTGTTGTTTGCATTCTTTTTTTAAAAAATAATTTTTAGTTGTCAATGGACCTTTATTTATTTATATGCAGTGCTAAGAATCGAACCCAGTACCTCACACATGCTAGGCAAGCGCTCTACCACTGATTCACAACCTCAGCCCCATGTTGTTTGTATTCTTAATAGCTGCCATTTTGACTGGAATGAGATGAAATCTTAGAGTAGTTTTGATTTGCATTTCTTTAATTGCTAGAGATATTGAACATTTTTTCATATATTTGTTGATTGGATATAATCTTCTGAGAAGCATCTGTTCAGTTCCTTGGCCCATTTGTTGATTGGGTTATTTCTTTTGTTGTTGTTAAGATTTTTGAGTTCTTTATATATCCTAGAGATTAGTGCTCCATCTGATGTGCGGGTGGTAACAATTTGCTCACAGGGGTGATTTTTGTACATATTTCTTCAAATAAGGCTCAGAGGATCAGTGGGAGTTCACTGGTTAACTCTGAGATGACCACACAGTTAAAGGAATCTTTTTCTGGCTGCAGATGCACCTCAGTGGTGGAGACCTGCCTGGCATGCTTGAGGCCCTGGGTTCCATCACTTTGGAAACATCCAAAGAATGATAGAGTTGGTGCTTCTGAAAACTTTTCAGGTTTTTCATGCTCCATGTTTTCTTTCTTTGGGGTTGGTGGGGATGGAACCCAGGGCCTCCATAGGTAAGTACTCTACTACTGAGCTACACTCCCAGCCCTTTTTATTTTTGTTTTTGAGATGGGGTCTTGTTGAATTGCCCAGAGTAGCCTTGAACTTGTGTTCCTCCTGTCCTAGCCTCCTGAGTCACTGGGATTACAGATATATGCTTACCATGCCCAGTTCACTGTCCATTTTATTTATTTGTTACTTGGAAGGGTGTCCATTCAATTTTTTTCAATTTTTTTTTTTTTTTTGGTAGCAGGGATTGAACCCAGGAGCATTTGACTACTGAGCCACATCCCCAGTCCTGTTTTGTATTTTTATTTAGAGACAGGGTCTCACTGAGTTGCTTAGCACCTTGATTTTGCTAAGGCCGGCTTTGAACTTTCTATCCTCCTGCCTCAGCCTCCTGAGGCACTAGGATTACAGGTGTATACCACCGTGCCCAGTCCCATTCAATTTTTATATATGGCAATAACATATAGGTCATCCAATTAATAGCACAGTTTGTCTCCATCACCTCCACTCCAAGTATTGGGAGAGACTTAATTAAAGAAAAAAGTACCCTGGAGCGGTGGTGTACACCTGTAATCCCAGTGACTTAGAAGCCTGAGGCAGGAGGATTGAGAGTTCAAAGGCAGCCTCAGCAATTTAGTATGGCGCTAAGCAACTCAGTGAGACCCTGTCTCTAAATAAAAATACAAAATAGGACTGGGGATATTGCTCAGTGGTCAAGTACCCCTGGGTTCAATCCCCAGTACTCCCATCTCAAAGTAGCATTTTTGGAAAATAGAGTGTATCAAACTTCTGGAATATCTAAGATAGGTTTTTTTTTTAATATTTATTTTTTAGTTGGCGGACACAACATCTTTGTTGGTATGTGGTGCTGAGGATCGAACCCGGGCCGCACGCATGCCAGACGAGCGTGCTACCACTTGAGCCACATCCGCAGCCCCTCTAAGATAGGTTTTAAAAGAGTGACTTTCTCCACTGTGGCTGTGGAACATCACCATATTCCTTTATTTTTTTTTTTTTAGAAAGAATTTTAATATTTTATTTTTTAGTTATCGGCAGACACAACATCTTTGTTTGTATGTGGTGCTGAGGATCGAACCCTGGCCGCACGCATGCCAGAGGAGCACTCTACCACTTGAGCCACGTCCCCAGCCCCAGCCATATTCCTTTAGATGCAATCACAAAAGAAGTATTTGGTTGAATATAGTAGAGTTCCTGCTTTCATGCTGGCTGTCTCCAAATCAGATGTGAGTTCACTAGGTTTGTTCCAAGGATTTATCAGTTTCCGTATGATTTATTCTTGTCAACAAGGGCAGAAGCATTGAAATTTTGTATCAGAATTGTATCCTCTAGAATTTAAAATAAACCACTCAGGTTGACACATGAGCATAATTCAAAAAAATCACTAGTGAGAATAAGACAAGACTCAAGTGCCTCAGACATCTGTGTCAGTGTGAGCTGGGTGTCAATATATGGTGTCGTGTTGCAAAAATCTAAGGCCTTGACTTGGACTTAAGGTTTGGATATTTTAATGACCCATCCAGATCCATTGTCATCATTCTTGGCCTATTCCACGACATTTTCTCCTCCATTTGCTTGGTATGCTCTCGCCCTAGGCCTTGTTATTCCAGGAAATATCTCCCCCAGCTACAACTCTTCCTCCAACCTCCTGCATCTATCAACCCCTTCATGGTGATTCTTCTTTCCATTCCTGGCAGGTGTCCTCCCCCTCGCTTCCCTCTGCTTGCTCAGAGTCCTCCACTGGTACCTCATTAGGGCTAGATGTGGTCCTCAAGAATATCTACTTAGAAAGGCAAGCAGCTCTCATCTCATTGAGATGTCCTTCCCTAACACCTCCTTCTTCTTCTAGTCTGTTGGCCAGCTGTTTCAGAGCCCTTTGCTTTATAGCTGCATTACTATAGGGAGGAGAGAGGGAAAAAAGAGAGGGAGAGGAAGAGGAAGAAGGAGAAAAAGAGGGAGAGGGAGAGGGAGAAGGAGAAGGAGAAGAAGATGAAGGAGGAGGAGGAGGAGGAGGAGGAGGAGGAGGAGAAGGGAGGAGGAGGAGAGGAGAGGAGCTGGAGGACCTTTCATACCTCTACCTACCTCTGCTCAGAGGTGACCTATATCACTTCACCTGTGTTCTGAGGGCCAATAGAACTGCAAGGGAGGCAGGAAAATATAGAGGCCTGCAGAGATACTGCTGAACTTTAAAAGTTTCTTTGACATAAGATTTGCAGGATTGTTTTGAGAATCAAATAGGATAACATTTGTAAAATGTTTAGCTCAGTGCTTAGTTGTTTGCTCCATAATTATTAAATTGCTTTCTCTTTCAGTTCAATGAGAGTTTTTTCCTCATTCTAAGGTGATGAATTAGCATTGCACTTTACATATTTCTTTTCTTTTGTAAACCAGGGAATCTAGGCAAGCACTCTATCATTGAGTTATATTCCCAGTCCTTTTTATTTTGAGTCTCACAAAGTTGCCTAGGCTGGCCTGGAACTTACGATCCTCCTTCCTCGCCTTCAGAGTGGCTGGGATTACAGGCCTGCATCACTAGGCCCTGCTCACTTCATACATTACTATGAGCTTGGTTAGTGCAAGCCCAAACCAGAGAAGTTGCTCCACACTTAGAGTAGTGGTAAAGTTACATTCTGGATCTGCATAAACAGAACAAAGCCTAGAAATACTGCTATGGCGTCACATCCAGGAGCACTTCAGTCAGCTCCTCTGTGAAGCTGCTTGGTCACATGAGTGCCTTTCTTGGAACTGCACCAGATTCTACAGTGTATTTTTTCCTTCAGATCTCAGCTGGGCTCTCAGCATGAGGAGCCAGGGGTGGAGAAGCTCTTTATTCATATAGATGACTGGGGTCAGCCCAAGTCATCTCCAGTGAGTTCCTTTGCTCTCCCACAGCAGTTCCTCACCTCCTGTAGGACTCTGCCATGGCGCTTCCTACGGGGGCAGCCTGGAGCCTTGTCTTCAGATCCTGTACTCACTGCCTTGCTGCCCACTGTCCTCGAGCTCAGCCTGAACCTGCCCCAGATGTCACCCTTCTACTCGTCCCACTCCTTTGCAGGGTCAAGTCCCTTTGCTTTCTAGATCAGGGCATGCCTGCCCCCAGGAGACACATGCCTTGTTTTTATTCAGAGGTGAGAAATAAAAGCTGTTATCTTATTTTAGTACAAACATAAATATATCAGGGAACAGAATGGAAAATCCTCTTGAATTTTGAATCTGGAGGTACAAGAACATTTTTTTTTTCTATAAAGGGGTAGAAGCTTGCCTTGTTTGGATTCATTTGCCATTTTGAATCCACTGGGTAAAGAATTCTCCCACCCATCTGGTTAACATGGACTTCCTCTACCAGCATGCCATCCTCTGATGGGCCATCCCAAGGCCCTCTGGCTGATGGAAACTCCTCTTTTTAGTTTTAACAGTTGCGTGTGGACCTTGCTTATATTTTCACTTAGTTATTTAACAAACACAGGCATATTTTAGTTCTCACAACCACCTTAGGAGAGAAGCCCTCATGTGTGTTGTGTGTGTGTGAGTGTGTATGTGTGTGTGAGTGTGTATGTGTGTGTGTCTGAGAAACACTGGAGCCCAGAAATTAAATAACTTCTGTAAAGTCATGTAACCAGTAGCGGCCATAAGCCAGCTTTTGAACTCAGGTATCTGACTGAGAGGTCTATGTTCTCAGCCACTATATGTCACGAAGCCTCCTGCTGTATTTAATTGTTGGTTAACTTCTCTCTTTTCTCTAGACCCCAAGGGCCTTCAGGACAGGGTTTTGTTTGTTTCTGTCTCCTCTGAGCTGAGAATGTGTCCCGGCAAGAATAAAGCAGAGTTGGGCTGGGGATGTGGCTCTAGCGGTAGCGCACTCGCCTGGCATGTGTGCGGCCCGGGTTCGATCCTCAGTACCACAAACAAACAAAGATGTTGTGTCCGCCGAGAACTAAAAAATAAATATTAAAAATTCTCTCTCTCTCTCTCTCCTCTCTCACTCTCTCTTAAAAAAAAAAAAAAGAATAAAGCAGAGTTGGGCAACTTCCCTGTAGAGAGGGTAGAGGTGGGGGGAGATGCGTGCCTGGCATGTGACTTCACGACCCACTGCATTCTTTACATACATGGCTGGTGGCTTCTGAATGTTGGAGAAATTTTAAGCTTCTTTTATTCTGTGGTTTGTGGGATAATTTTTGACTTTTTGTATAAAATATCTGTAGATAATATCCTAGAATATTTAAGCATTTTCTTTGAATGTCTGAATGGGAATTCTAGGATTCTAATTTCCCTCTGTACCCTGTGGATTTTGATTTTAGGAAAGATGGTTTAGTTGTGTCTACTCAAAGTTTGCCAAAATTTGGGAACCTTTGTGCCTTGATGAGATTTTACTCTGAATGACCTGTCCTTGGGTTCTGATTTCAGGGTCAGATTCTACCTAGGAACTGCCACTGAGGCATTGGATGCTGGTACCTGCCATATTAGCAATTTCCCTTGTAATCATTCCTGAGCCATATCTCAAGGAGTTGATTGGATCATAGTTTTATATTCCTTGTGAGCAGAATCATTTTGAAAATACACTTGTCCCAAGTGATGACTACTTAGGACTAAATCTATCAAGTGCTAGCTGCATGTAGGAATAATTACCAGAGCTTTAAAAAAAATCAAAACCATATTTTTCTTAGAAAACATCTTTTTTTGTAAACATCAAGCTGGGAATTTTTCTTGTGTTTATAGTCAAAAGGAGGGCTTAGCATGACAGCAGATTGTGGTGATTTCATGTTATTGTTGTTTTTTCTGCCCCTGCTTTATTACACACACCCACACCCACACCCACACATACACCCACCCACCCACCCACCCACACACACACACACACACACACACTTGTTTGTTTTTATTTGGGATATTTTAAGAAAACATTGTCTCCTGCTGGCAGTGCCCAGGTCAGCATTCATTGACTCACTAAGGTGACAAGCATGCTGTGTAAATTTACCATGACCTAACTTCCTCTGATTTTCATAACTGGAAATAGTTACATGGTCTTTGTATGATCACATAGTTAGAATTATGTCACAAGTATTCTGTCTCCCGGGAGGGGGCCTCCTGTCTTCCCCTACCTCCAACTTTGGAACCAAACTATCTGTGCTTTTGTAGTTAAAGAGTACCTTGAGGGGAGAAATATTTCTGTTTCCTCCTGAGGGCAATCTAGCATATTCTGCCAACACACCAAGAGGTGTGAATCAGTCTACAGAGGCCAAAAGGATCATATGGTTGAATTTAGGGCCTAAAGCAGTTACTTTGGATTTAAATGACTTTGCCACTAATTGTTTATGACACATTTAAGGGCTATGGGCTGGAAAGATTATAAAGAAGAGGAATTTGGGGAAGTGTGCTTGAATTACATGTTGGGTATTACTTGTGCTAGGTAGATAGGGTATGAAAAACACAGTGACTAGTACAGTGGAAGATCAGTGCTCCACATATTTTTTTTTAAAGCCCATCAGTATGAGCAGGGGGCTTTTATTTTTTAAGAGAGAGACAGAGAGAGAATTTTTTAATATTTATTTTTTAGTTATCGGCCGACACAACATCTTTGTTTGTATGTGGTGCTGAGGATCAAACCCGGGCCGCACGCATGCCAGGCGAGCACACTATGGCTTGAGCCACATCCCCAGCCCAGTGCTCCACATATTCACAATTAGAATATGTGTGTGTGTGTGCATGCATGTACATATATATGTATGCTTTTATTTCTATATGATCTTTCTTATCCCAGGAAAAGGCTTAAGATTATTTGCTAGAATATACATGCTATGAAGAGTAAGTTCTGATGAAACAGTAAGTGAAAGCAGCAGACCCTGAAAGAGGTAGGGGTGTAGGTGAAGCTGGGTGATGTCATTACATGCAGCCAGCATAGTAAGCACAGGCCATTTGCTCGTGGTGGCTGCAGAGCTGCTCTGACTTCCTGCCCCACTGACTTAGAAGCGGCAAAGCTGTTCACGATATTAGGGAGAGGGACTTCTCACATTTATGAGAGGAGAAATCAGAAGGACACCAAATTGGTGACTGGATCTGAAGGTTATGAGGTCAACCCTGTGCAGGTGACAGCAACCTTCTCTTCATTATCATTGTTAGTAGCTTTTCTGTCTTTTGTCCTCTTTCTTAATTTTTTCCTTCTCACTTCCTCTTTAATGTCTTCTTCTTCTTCCTCATCTGCCTCCCCCACCCACCCTCTCTCTCTGTTTTGCAGTACTGGGGATCAAACCTTGGGCCTCGTACATGCCAGGTAAGCACTCTACCACTGCACTACAGCCCACCTCTTTCTATTTTGGTTTTGAGACAGGGCTTCGATGATTTAACCAGGGAAGCCTCAAACTTGCTATCCCCCTGCCTCAGCTTCCCTAGTTGCTGGGATTACAAGTGTGCACCACTGCACCCAGCAACACCTATCTTCTCTTTCTCCTATTTCTCCTCATCTACCTTTTCCATCTTTAACTGACCTGCATATTTTATGTTAAAATGGGAAAGGAAAGGCAGGGCATAGCCATTATAATTGAGTTTGGATTTTGAACCCAAGTGAAAAACTTTAATCTATGATAGTGTTGACTTAACCAGGACTCCAGCTAAGGTGGACTCTTTCTGGGAAGGCTTCCACATGCTTTGCTGTTCTGTCCTTCTAGATCTCTATCTGTGTCTACACCCATGTCTATATCTGGCCTTCCTCACAGCACACATGAAAATTGAATTTTTAAGCTATTTTTAAGGTACGTCTAGTTGAGACACTTAAGCAAGTCTTTGAAGGTGTATTTCTCACATATCACATGTTTTCTTTAGTTCTTATCTTTCTCCCACAACATAGCATGCTGTCTCTGGAGTTAAGTCCTGTAAACTTCTGGATCAGAATGAGGATCTGCAATGTTGGCATGCCTCAGTAGGTTCTGTTTTTGTCTTAGTGGTATTACTTTTATGAAACCTGTATTTTTTATAGTATCAACCATTCCATTTTTCTTATTTTCTACTCTTTTTAAAAAATAGCTCTTTTGGCAACACTACCTGCATAGACAGGGCTGTGCTGGTGGCAAGAGGAGGAGGCCTTAGGCAGTTTACCCTATCATGACTCAAAATATTCACCTGGGCCAGGGATGGTGGCCATGCCTGTAACCCTAGAGACTTGGGTGGCCAAGGCAGGAGAATGGCAAGTTCAAGGCCAACCTCAGCAACTCAGTGAGATGTTTTCTCAAAATAAAAAGGCCTTGGGATGTAATTCAGTGGTAGAGTGCCCTGGTTTCAATCATCAGTACCCCAACACACACAAAAACCCCCTCCAAAAGAATTTTTGCCTGGAAGCCAGAGAAAGAATTCAGAATATGGCCTAAAACAGAGTCTTAATGTATAATGCATATAAAGAAAAATTATACATAAGTTGAATTCAGGAAACTAGAGGACCATGTGTTTAATGTGAGTAGAGTAGAAAAAAGATGGTCTAAAAGTAAAATCCAAAAAGAAATGGCTGAGTTGTAATAAGCAGAGTAGACTTTTATTGTTTGGCCTATGTGTAGCTAATAATTGACTTTTGTTTGAGAGTAGGATGGGGTTCAATGGCATGTGATCTGAGACAGTAAAAGTGAGACACATTACCAAGGGACTACCATCTTAATGTGTCTTTCCAGAAGCCTCACTGGAGTTGACAGGAAGATGTAACTTTTGGGAACAAGAATTAGGAGGTCAGTTGGGATGGGTCATGCTCAGCCCAGGCAGCTCTATCACGTGGCTATGCGTCCTGGGCATGCTGGGGTACAAGGCTGACTGAGGGCAGTCTGCACCATGAGCTCCATGTGTACCTTGATTAATATAGAGAGCATAGAAACAAAAAGTGGGAACACTCCAAGCTGAAAAATGATACTGATTTTATTTTTAGTACCTTTAAAAGTTGGATCAGTTATAAATGTCCAGAAAAGTTGCAAGTACAGGGCAGGACAGAAAACTTTGTTTCCCTGTTGGTATGAGAGTAAGTTGCTGACCTGATGCCTTTAGCTGCAAATACTCTCTGAATATGTTTGAGTATTTCTATACAAGCATGCTTTCCTACGTTACCAAAGTAGCACCACTGGAATCAGGAAACTTGATGCTGGTACATTGCTGACTTCCAATCCCCAGGCCCCATTTAATTTTTGCCAATCTTCCCACTTATATGTTTTATAGCAAAAGGATTTGACTCAGAATCACATAGCATTTAGTTGTCATTTTCATTTTCTTCAATCTGGAGGGAATTCCATCTTCCATTGATTTCCATGACCTGATTTGTTATAGGCCAGTTCTTTTGCAAAATGCCCTTTGAGGTTATCTGATGTTTCTTCATGCTTACATTCAGGTCATGCATCTATGATATGTGTGATGGTTGATTTAGGTATGTACTTGACTAGATTAAGGAAGACCTAGAGAGACAGTCAAGCATTGTGATCATATACCACAGAGTGACACTTTGATCAGTAATGTCCCATAAAATGATAAGAGAGCTGGAAATTCCTGCCTCCTGGTGACATAGCAGCTGCTGTAACACTGTCAGGAAGAGCATCCTTGTGTGTTGGAGGTGATGCTGGTATCAGCCACATGGAAGGATAGCATATTCAGTTCGGAATAGTTCATACTTGGTAATAAACCACTATATTTGCTCATTATGCACTTATCACACTTTACTTTTTAGTGGTTATTTTAGACAAACTCCTTCTATTGTTAGGCATATACCTCAGTCATAGAGTGAGTACCCCTGGGCTCAATCCCCAGTATTCCCTCCCCACCAAAATTTTTCTATAAAAGAGTATGCCATCTTATACCAGCATCAGCCTCATATATATCACATTTTGGCTTTCTTTATTGCATCAAGGCCACATGGAGGCTAGGGATGTAGCTCAGAGGGGTAGTACTTGCCTAGCATGACAAATCCCTGGGTAAAGTTTCCAGCTCAACAACAACAACAAAAGTCGGCAGGGAGTGATTGATGTACACTACCTAGGTCTCATGGAATACACTCTGATGTTTGCCCAATGATGAAGTCAACTAATGACACGTGTTCAGAATGTATCCCAGTTATTGAGCCAAAGCACAGCTATTTCTGGGTGCATCTGTGAGGATGCTTCTAGAGGAGATTGGTTTTTGTGTGGATGGATTGAGTGGGAAAGACCTGTCTAGGCACCATCCAATTGGCTGGGGGCTCAGAACAAAAAGGCAGAAGAAATGTGAATTTTCTCTTCTTCTCCTGAGCTGGGACACTCTTTTCTGGTCCTTGGATGTCAGAACTCCAGATTCTGCAGTCTTTGGACTTTGGGACTTGCACCAGAACCGCTGTTCCTGACCCTGCACCTAGGATCTCAGGGCTTTGGTTTTAGACTCAGAATTATAGTATCAGCTTCCCTTATTCTAGGCCTCTGGATTTAGACAGCCATGTAGTTGAATTCCCTGGTTCTTTAGTGGCAGATGGCCTATTGTGGGAACTTCTCATCCTCCACAATCAATGATAAATTTCCCTGATAGCTTTCCTCTCATTCTCTATCTATCTTTTACTCCTTCTGGTTCTTTGAAATGGTTTCTTACAAAATTTCAATTTATTCAATTTATTCATCTATTTAAATTTGTTTAGACTCAATGTTTCTTATTTTATGAAGTAAGTTTATTTATAATCATTATTTTTCTTTCTTTCTTTTTGAAGCAGGTCTTGCTATGTTGTCCAGGGGTTTCTTGAAGTCCTTGGCTCAAATGATCCTGCTTCTTCAGCCTCCTGAGTAGCTGGGACCACAGGGGCATGCCACTGCACCTCACTTATAATTACTATTTTAATTTTAATTCTTAAATGATCCTTGATCTGGCTAGCGGCATCCTCTTCAGACTGGCTTCAATGTGATTTTGACAACTCCGCATCACTCTCTGAGCACCCCTTTGCTTTCTGACAAGAAGATGTTATGGGCTCATCTTAACACTTCCCCATTTAAGCTCTGGAATCATCCATTTTCTAAGAAAGCTAGGTTACTGTTAATAGAGAATCATAACAGCAATTCAAGATCTGGGTGTTAGATATGTACATTGCCGTGGGAGTTTGTCTGCTCCCAGGTGCTGTCTGTGGAGAGCTGGGTGCACGTGCACACACACCCTCTCTCTCTCTTTTTTTCTCTTTCTCATGGTTTTATTTATGTTGCCTGTGTAAAGACACTTTTGGACCTGTATGATTTTCTGTGTCTCTGAACCCATATAAACTGAGAATCATGAGTTCGCACTGATACTTCCAAATCCAGGCTGATATCAGGGTTTATCGTAGTTTTCTTCCTTTCTGTATTTGTACCTTCTTTCTCTGACAAAGAAGAAACTGACTCTTAATGCACTTCATAGACTGTTCCACCAGCTCCCTGTTTGTTGCTTATCTTTGCTGCCACACACAGACCCTGTTCTCACTTGGTTGGGATGGCCTGGGCCTCATTGTCCCCATGCGGGGACCCTTTTTTTCCATGTATTGTGAGGCAGCCAGTGCCTTGGCAGGGTAATTTTTCTAGCACAGGAGGAGATAAACCACCTGAGAAAATAGAGTCTGAAATGATTAGTGAAGAAACAAAAGTCAGAGTTAAAAAATATATTTTAAAAGCAGAGCACCTGATAGGTCCAGGTCACACAGGAGCTGGAGCTGAATAATTAGAAAATGGCTCCCATGGTTTTATTTAAAGGGGTACATCAAGGGCAGTGGTAAGGTTTCAGGGGTGGAGTCTTGCTTCATGTGGCTTGCAAGCAACAGTTGATTGGCATTTTGGCAGGCTGCACCCACCTCTTTTTTTTTTTTTTTTTTAAAGAAAGAGTGAGAGAGAATTTTTTTAATATATATTTATTTTTTGGCGGACACAACATCTTTGTTTGTATGTGGTGCTGAGGATCGAACCCGGGCCGCATGCATGCCAGGCGAGCGCGCTACCGCTTGAGCCACATCCCCAGCCCCTGCACCCACCTCTGAGAGGCTGCATGCGCAGCAGGTCAGCCCATCTCTGGTGCTGTGGGAACCTGACAGAGCTGAATAGGACTCACATGTGTCTGGGAGGTCTTACCAGCAGGATCACCACTGGAAGTTCCCAAATACCAGATTTTCCCATTCAATGGGCTTCCATGCCCATTTGGTCCACACATAGTCCACGGGTGGCTCTCGGCAACCATTCCTGGTGTTCACTTTGCTGCCACACACAGACCCTGTTCTCACTTGGGTTGAGATGCCCTATGCCTCATTGTCTGGGAAGCCTCTGTGTCTGGACGCCTGCCTCACCCTCTTTGAACTCTTGGCAGCCTACAGAAGGCCCCCTTTTGTAGACCTCCTTCTCACCCAGGTCAGGCTCTGTCACCGCTGTGGGACAGCCACCTGGGGAGTCAGTCTCTTGCCCTGTTTGAGCTCTGCTACTGCTGAGAGCCACAGCCGAGTCTGTATGGCCACTGGCATTTTGCCAACAGTATTGATTGACAGGCAAGGCGTTAATATCCGCCTCTGCCGCTACTTTTGAGTTCTAGCGCTATTTTTGAGTTCTCGCGCTATTTTTAGTTCTCACGGGGATTTCCCGGGAGAGATATTTCCGGCGGGGGGGGGGGTTCCTGGAGGAGCCTCGTGGCTTTCGGGAGGATTCCCCAGGAGTGTGTGTGAGGTTTTTTCTTGCAGTAGAAAAAATAAAATTTGTTCCTGCTTCAATGGCTCGTGATTTGTGCCCAGCCAGACTGCGGCATTTGGTGGTCCGTACGTGGGATGTCTGAAGCTTGGGGGTAAGTGAATTTGCTCGCTCCTGAAGGAGAGCAAAAAAAATGGGTGACCATTTCAAAAAACAATGTGTTCTTGTTGTGATTTATTTTGTTTTTATTTCAAGTTGCCTGTTCCTAGAACTTTCTCAGGCAAACTGGGGAAAATGGTTGACTCAAGGTTTGAATTTGTTCGCCTCTGAGGAAGACAAATTGTTAGAGAAAGGAGGCACCCCAGTAAGACCAAGAACAGCTAGGGCATATGTTGATACAATACAAAAATGTAGCCCATGGCTTTTTACAGACGAGTTATTAAGTCTATCAATGGGACCATCATGGTATCCTGTAGAAGGATTTTTCTTCAACAAGAAAGAGATGGCTAGTTCTGTTTACTACATTTGTCTAAGATCTTGGTTTTTACAGACATCTGATTAATTACCAAGCTAAAGTGTTAAAATATCAACCACTAAATATAAAATCAAGTACTCTTTACTTATTAAGTTCCATAAGGTAATATATTTAAACATTATGTGTGTTTTCATAAATTGGTAAATGGGAAAAAAAAGGTTTAATATTGCTTTGGTCTGTGTCTTTGCTAAAACAATACTAAGAGTTAAGATTCTATCATGTGTAATTTATATACAGAGAGTATAAGAAGTTTCAGTTGGGTTTCAATTACAGTATAATAGTACCTTAGAAAACATGAAAATATTTCATCTTATTAAAGTGGAGTAATTTGTCTAAATCAGAAATTTTAATAGGGTTGTTTTAGAATGTGAATTTATAAAAAGGGTTAATGGTTAAAAAAGAGATAAAAAGATTCAAGATGTGGAAATATATTTTAATATAAAAGGTTAAAGGAAAAAGAAATGTTTCTAGATGAGATAATCTCTGTGTGGTAAAGTAAAAAGTTGTAAAATGCCATTTAAAAAGATTTTGAGGAAACTAGACTTACTTTAAAAGCTTAAGAAAGGAAGAAAGAAGAAAAAAGGTATTTGTACATGGCAGATTGAGACAAAGCTTCTTAATGGAGTAAAAAAAAGAGCCTTTGGTTGAAGGGCAGCCATGTAAACTAACATTTAGCGATTTAAACAGAATATAAGCCTCATTTAAAAGAGTAAAGCTGTAGGTGGTGAAAAAGTACATTTAAAAGTACAGTATACATGATAAATGAAAGGCTTTAAAAGGTTAAATTGAAGGTGGTCGAGATACCTTCTTGGCGGAAAAAAAGATTGCTTTGCTCATCAAACTATTAAAACGTACTTATTAAAGCAAAAAGAGGGAATTGGAAAGGGGTATATATCCCCCAAAGATAAACTTAAAATAACCCTTTTTACTCTAAACTTTCTAAATTTGGATTCATCAGGACTTAGTGCTGCGGAAAGACATATGTATCCAAAAAATGTACATAAGCCTAAGGTACTTTGGAAAGATATTCTAACAGGACAATGGAAAGGTCCCGACCCAGTTATTGTCTGGAGTCGGGGTTCCGTTTGTGTGTTCCCACAGGGAGAACAGCAGCCGATTTGGATTCCAGAGAGGTTAACCAAAACAATTTCTACAGAAAAAGAAGATGATTTGACTGAAATCCATAACAGCTGATATCCAGAGCTCCAGCTTGGCTATTCTTACATCTGCGACAGTGATTAACCACGGTGCCTTTTTTCAATATCTATTTTATTATTGCATTTTTCCCACATCATAAAGTTCTATTTTATTTTTTGAGCTCATACAAACCTAGGTTAATGTTTTTCTGATCAGTTTTGTTTTTTGACTGTGTTTTATTTTTTGACTGTGGAGTTTCTAAACATTGCAATGGAGATTTCACCTAGGTAAAGCTACAAGGCCTTTATTATTGTCTTATATGTTGTATGTTATGTGCGCACACTTCTGTTTTGTGTTGTATGTCTGTATGTGTGTATGTCCATATATCTTATATGAGGAGCGCTCATGAATAAATGGATCCGAATTTTTTTTTATTCACGTGATTTTAATGGTTTAATTTAGATTGGGTAAACAGCTGTTGAAAATTGTTTTAATATGTGAACAAATAAGGAGGTTAACAGATCTGTTTGTTTGCTTTCACCTTTCCTTCTCATTATATTTAATAATTCTGTTCAGGATAATGTAAATTGTTCAAAAAATTGTTTTCTTAATGCCTGTTGGAATGTTACATAATTTTTTTCCTAGCATCATTGCCAGAATTCCTATCTTCATCCCAGTGCCGGTGAAGACAAAGATAAAACCAAACTACAGCTTCTTCGGTAGCTATCAACAAACTGTATAAACTGATGCATCAGTGAATAATAACTCAACAAGTAATGCTCAATCAAGGAGTAGATTTACTTTGGGAGGAAATGGACATATTGACAGATTCCTCTACTTTGAACTGCTTGCAGAACTTGCCTGGACTATGTATCACTTGTATGCATTGTGAACTATCTGTTGGTGCAGCGAATTGTGGTAATGCTGGCATCTTTGCTGATGGTGTCACCGGTGGTACAATTTTTCAAAGGAGCCGTCAATTGGCTTGGTGTCATGGCATTTTTCATCCTCCTCTCTTCTACTAGTGATGGTCTAAAATTTGGGGGCCAACAGAGGTGAGGCAAAGAACCTCACCCCCCCATTGGCACCAAGGACAAGTTTGGGGGCCAACAGAGGTGAGGCAAAGAACCTCACCCCCCCACTGGTGCAAAGGCCTATCCACAAGTATGGCTGTATGCTGGACCGGTAGTCAGTGACGGGTATGATCCGATTGCAGTGGTACCAACCTAAGACAGGAGGCTGACGCCTAGAGGTCAGTTCATCCGATGACGGGTAAGGACCATATGTTGAATTGGACTACCTAACAGGCACGGTCCCTAAGCCACATTACTTGTTGTTTAATTAAACAGAAGGGGGGAAATGCTGAGAGCCACAGCCGAGTCTGTATGGCCACTGGCATTTTGCCAACAGTATTGATTGACAGGCAAGGCGTTAATATCCGCCTCTGCCGCTACTTTTGAGTTCTAGCGCTATTTTTGAGTTCTCGCGCTATTTTTAGTTCTCACGGGGATTTCCCGGGAGAGATATTTCCGGCGGGGGGGGTTCCTGGAGGAGCCTCGTGGCTTTCGGGAGGATTCCCCAGGAGTGTGTGTGAGGTTTTTTCTTGCAGTAGAAAAAATAAAATTTGTTCCTGCTTCAATGGCTCGTGATTTGTGCCCAGCCAGACTGCGGCATGCTACCCTGATTTGGGCCACCAGCTCCTTTAGCTCAGGGGCCCTCTTACTCCATTCCAGTTCGTGGCTCCAGGACTGCACTGTTCTGAAGGGAAGGAAAGGACGGGTAAAGGGAAGGAGAAAAAGGAAAAGAAAGGAAGGTCTGTTTCAAATCCTAAAATTTGAAAGAAGTAACACAACAGAGAGTACACTATATATTTATTTTCCACTCTAATGAGAAATGAGACTTTCTCTAGGTCTTCTAAAAAGATTAAAATATTATACATGTTTTTAAACTTTACATTTATTTCCTTCTTAGGAGACCAATGTAATATTGGATAATTAGACTCAGATTCCTTATTTATATTCTTATTTGGGGCCAGAAGGAAAGTCTCTTTTAATATATAATTTTTCCTTTTTTAATATGCCTAGAAGGATTGGAAAATATTGGGAATTAACAATTATTGGTGAAGAGACGAGGTTGTAAAGCTATTATAGCTTAACATAAAGGTCAGCACTGTTCCCTTTAATCACTTCCTGCAATTTTGCCCAAAAGGCATTTATCTTTGTCTTTATCCAACAGATTTCACTGTGAGCCCTATTAATTTAACCAGATGAAGTCACGTGGCTATTTCTGACTCCCTTTTGTTGTCCTATGGAGGTGGTTACTACCAAGTGATCAGAGATTGAGTTTGAAAAATGCTTTTAATTATTATTAATTAAATATCCACAGAGTTAATAAAAGTGTCCTAGGATATTACACTGGAAATTAATTGCATATAATATATCTACTTTCAAGAAATTTTGCCCTGGGGGAGATCATAGAGGAGGAGTGATCCTTTCCACTTAGGTAAAAAAGACACTTAATAAATACTCATTAAATTAAATATGTTCCTAATATTTGGGAGCCAGAGTGGCTCAGAGGAGCTAAATAACCATTTTTCCTATGTGTATTCTTTTTTTTTTAATATTTTTTTAGTTGTAGTTGGACACAATACCTTTATTTTATTTATTTATTTTTATGTGGTGCTGAGGATCGAACCCAGCGCCTTGCATATGCTAGTCAAGCGCTCTATCACTGAGCCACAACCCCAGCCCCCTTATGTGTGTTTTTAATAAGGCAAGTGTATCAAGTTAATCAACAAAATTGAAAAATACAGTACCTTGTCTGAGCATTTAATATCTAAATAATAATCCGGGCTAAAAAATAAGTCTATATAGTCTATTATTTGCTTTTTAAATGTAAAATGTAGTAACAAGTTCAGGTCAAATCACAGTAAATGACCTAAAGTCAAAAGGCTTAAACATGTACATAGGCCTTTTTTTTTCTTTTAAAGCCTAGAGGACAAACAATTTTCTTAAATAATAACATAGCATAAAGTCTAGATTTTCTGTCTCTGACAGACTTGACCTTGTATTGTTCCCTGATTTTGGTTCAGGATTCTTTCTGACCACAATGTGGAAAAATTGCAGACCCTTACTGCATCAAGATTCTGAATTTGCCTCCTAACTTAACAAAGAAAGAAGTGGAATATTTTGTGCCTGGTAATGTAATGATAGGGTTTGAAGGAGTTATCAAAACTAAGTTAAACACTCCTGTAGAATATGCAAAATCCAGGAAGCTAAAATTTCTCTTTGGAAAGGAAAGATGACCAAAGTACCCAATAAGGTGCTTAGTGATTCATCCTGACCTTCAAAATGCATTTCACTCATCCTCTAAATGAATGTGCATGTGGATTTAAAAACATTAAACAGAGTGTGAATATAGCTCCGAGGATTCAACAATAGGGAAGAGAATCAAATAAGGGAATCAAAAGAAACAAACTGAAGGAAACTGTGAGCAGGGATGAAAAGAGCAGGGTCTCTGGAAGCAGTCAAGAACAAAGATGACTGACCGCTGAGTGAGACCCCACTCGAGTTCTGAGAAGGCAGAAAAGCAAGGCAGGGATGTGTCAGTAGGGAGAGGGCCTTGCCGAAGGGCAAGAACAACACTCTGCTTTCAGAAGCAAACAACTCTGAGACTTCAAAGAAAACCTTTTATTCCCCCTGCCTTTTAATTTATTTTTTGCTTAAATCTTTAAGATCTTGGGATAGAACTGTGTCTGATAACAGTTTAGTGGACTAGAGGAACCATTGCCTCTTGCTCAGAATGTTAAGGCAGCCATTTACAAAGTCCCTCCTAAGTCACTGTCCTCCTCCCATGCCTGCTCCCACAAGGGGCTGTTTCCCAACAGACCCCATTCTGAAGCTGTATTTGAACAACAACAACAACAAAAGCACTTGCCTGAAGGAACAGATTTCTTTTAAATGTACAGAGCTTAAGAACTGTAAATAGGGACCTTCTCCAAGCATTAAGGAAGATTAGGAGAAGGGAAAGCCTGCCTTTTGAGGTCTAGCTGTGTTCAATTCAGAAATATAAAGCTTTAGGGGCCCATCTGACAGCTGTCGATACAGTTTAGATTAGGAAAGGGGTGGCTAGGGATTCAGAACACTGACTAGTCATTTTGAACTCAGAAGTCCAGAGTTTCTGAGGCTTTAAGTAGATTATATTGTGCATTATCTTAAATTCTTGAACATAAGGAACCCAAGCATCTATCTGTGAAGTGTGTGGTTCTCAACGATGTTAAGAATCTACCTGTGGTCATCTGCATTTTTGTTCCAGGTTCTTCAATTCATCCGATAATAAATGATATATTCTTGTCCTTGGCCATTTAGAATTTGAAGTGCTTCCTGCTGTGGAAAGGTTGTATCTTTGCACCGAATTTATGCTGGGCTTAGCTGTGACCTCCTTTGGCCAATGGAAGGGGGCAGAGGTGACAGTTACTCTGAGCTGAGTCTTTAGAGACAATCTGTGTTTCTGTGCTCACCTCTCATGCTGCTTCATCACCATCGGAAAAAAACACGCCTTTTGGTGGCTGCAGATGCTTCAGCCTGGACCCAGAAAGGACACCTGTACCCAAATTAAGTTCAAGTTTTGCCTTGTCTCAAGTCTAGCCACCTTATAGAGCCAATTGGAGCTATGTAAATGTTTGCCATGTAAACTACTCTGCTTCATAGGCTTGCATTCAAAATCGAATGACATCAGAAGTGACATAATCATCTTTACATGTTCTAAATGTTCTTTCAAGGTAAATGGCCTCAGAACTTCTAAATATAAAAATACAATCAAGTTCTAGATTATGGTTAGTATCACTTAAAAAAATCTCATCTCACTTTCTTACTATGATGGATATAAGAGCCATTACTGAACTTCCAAATTAAAAAAAAAAATCAAATTATTTTGTATACAAAAAGTAGGTTATTATAAAACCATTATATAGGAAAGCCCAACCCCACACAACCTCCGCAGCCTGCTTCTTCCCCAGCACTCCCATCTTAGTAATGGTAACACTCTGAAGCCAGTAGCTCAGGCTAAAACGTGAGTGTCTTCCTGATACTTCCCTTTCCTTCCTCTCTGTTTGAAACAACAAAACCCTTAGGCTTCATCTTCAAATAACTGAAATGTGACCACTTCTCACTTTCTCCCCTCACCACTTCCCATGCTTCCTTTTGGGTTCTGCCATGGTTGGCACCAACAGGGACAGGAATAGAAAGGGTGGGGCATTTCTTCCCCACTCCCTCTTTGATTCAGACCTGTATCTCTAGCAGCAGCTGCATCTCCACAACTCCAGAGCCCTCTCCTCCATGGTCCCATGGAGGGACAGGGCTGAGGGTCTGCTAAGTTGCTGAGGCTGGCCTTGAACTTGCCATTCTTCTGCCTTAGCCTCCCAAGTCAATGGGATTACAGGTGTGTGCCTGCCACTGCACCCAGCAGCATGGTTTTTCTTAAAAAAAAAAAAAAAGTGTATCTTTAAAAAAAATCTGGGTATACAAATATAACATTTAAGTGATATAAAGAAAGGCCTGGAAGCATATGTATCTGTATCTTGACAGGGGCTGCTTCCTGGGAAGGTAATGATCAGACGTGGCTTTCTGTTTCATTTGTGTTGTGTGGTTGAGTTTGTAGAAGACCACTAGAAGCCCATATGAATTTTTTTTGGGGGAAAATCAGAAAAATTCAACAAAAAAATTGGAATTTTCACAGATATTTTGTTACTTGAGAAAGTAGTTGAATCTGGATGCTGCAAGACCAGAGGGAAGGACTAACTCAATAAAATCATCTCTTAAACTAGAGATACTCTGATTGCTCCTGAATTTTACTGGTGTTATGGAAATTCTGTACCAAAGAAGATACCAAAAGAAAGCTGGTACCAAAGAAAGCTGATTTTAATTTAGATTAGCTCAGAATTAAACTTTCCGGCTGTTAAAAGATCTGAGTTTGTAAGAATGTGAGGATCATTCTTTAACTCTATAGATAAAAATTAGATTTATGTGAAAAAAATTAAAATTCTTCCAAGTTATATCCCTCAGTTTTTAGTACTTTATTTTAGGGAACAAATGACCTATTTACCTGCTGAACTCAATTCTTAGTACCTATTTTGAATTCTGACTCTAAAAAATGTTATTTCATAAAAAATACTCTTAACTTTGGATACATTTTATGCAGCATTTAAATTTTTTTAAAAAAATTTAAAACATCATTTTGTATCTTATGTTTATTTGCTTTGGCAGCCTTTAATCTTAACATACATGTTTGAATAATTTTTGTAATAACTCTGTGGTTTCTTGTGTATATTCCAAGACAAGTCTAATAGTTAGTCATTGCAGTCTGAGTCAGTTTTTTTTTTCTTCCTGAGCAAATAAATATCAGAAGGTCTTTAGGACTAACTATGTGCTTAAATATTTAGAAACTCCCGCAAAGTTAATGAAATGGTATTTGTAGAAATTGTCCCCTTAATGTCCTAAATAAACCCAGCCTTCAGGAATGTCCTTGGCTTTGTCAGGATTGAAGGAACATGAAGGTTATTGGGAAATTCTTATGGGATTTTAAAAAGGAACAAGAACACTTACTTATACACAGAAGAAAGTAGCTCAGTACTTTTGTCAGAAGCAAGTTTTCTCTTGAAACTGGAAAATAAAAAGCATATTTCAGAGACTTTGTCAACTCTGGTTAATTTTGCTCCTTTTGTTTACTTATTTCCTTGCTAAGTTTTGACTGTTGGGCCCTTGGCATAAGGCCTGAGAGCACTGAGCTTCATTGGTCTGGATTTGCCAAGCGGAGAGGGAAAACTGCTTGAACTTTTTATATTTCTGTGTCTCTGGGATGAAGAGGATTATTCCACTTATTCTTTTTAAAACTACAAAGGTATTAATCATTAACAAGATATAAATAAACAGAGTTTACAACTTTCAAAAAAAAAAGAAAGAAAGTATGAGGTTTTAGGGCTGAGGTGGCACTGTTTAGGGACAAACAAGGCAAGGCACTGAAGATAGCAGGAAACAGTTTTATTTGGCTGCAGCCAGGTTCAGAGGGCACAGCTTTTGCTGTAATCAATTAATCTCCTGAACCCCGAGTTCAGGGAGTTTCAGAGTTTTATACCCAGCATGTAAGGACAGGGGCTCAGAAGTTCACAGTCTGCAGAAATTCACATAAAAGCAGCTTTTTCTTTCACTTTTCTGGTCAAGTTAACTCTTCAAGGACAACACCTGAGAAGGGGAGAGCTTCTCTCCTTTCTTTCCTCCCCCTGCCAGCTGTTACCATGGAGCCCATTTGTAACTTATCTTAAAAATGTAGACATCTCTGTGAAGCCCAGCTCAAGGCCAGAGGCCTTGTTTGCACATTTCTTCAAAGTACTATACTGGATACGATTGTGAAAAACTAGTAAGGGGTGTCCAGCACCTGGAGTGCTGGTATCTTCTCGGCCAGTGGCCAAGTAAATAGGGCGACATGAAAATAGGAAAATAGGCGACTCTACAATGGACTCTTTTGCAGAGACTCTTGCCAACAGTCCTAAAATCAGCCATGGTGAAGAGGGCTTTTCTTTTTCTTTTCTTTTTTTTTTTTAAAGAGAGAGTGAGAGAGGAGAGAGAGAGAGAGAAATTTTTTAATATTTATTTTTTAGTTCTCGGCGGACACAACATCTTTGTTGGTATGTGGTGCTGAGGATAGAACCCGGGTCGCACGCATGCCAGGCGAGTGAGCTACCGCTTGAGCCACATCCCCAGCCCTGAAGAGGGCTTTTCTGTGGAGAAAGGGGGTGCCACTTCAGTAGGTCAGTGGTGGAGTGCTTGCCTAGCATGTATGAAGCACTAGGTTTGATCCTTTACACCACATAAAAATAAATAAAGGTATTATGTCCATCTACAACTAGAAATATTTTTTAAAAAGAAAGTGTGAGTTTTTATATGAAAAATAATAATCTTCCCAACTACAGAGAGCAGCTGGAGAAGATGAGTGGGACTAAGGGGATGGGGTGCCCTGTAGCTTCCATGAGGCTCTGCTGGGCTCCTGGGGGAGCTTCTGCCACTCAGGCCGGCTTTGCCAGCTCCCCTACTTGTGGCTTTGAGACTCTGCCCTTCCTTTGCACTCTCTGTTCCTCCTCTAGTCTCTCAGTTGGCTCGGCTTTCTCCACCCAGCCTTGAATGCAGGGATCCAAAGCTGCACTTCTCTCCTCCTTTTTTCCTTGGATTACCCATGTGCTTGAGCTGTCGCTTCACTCCTAAGGTTCCAACCGTATTTCCTGATATAGCTGGAAATCTGTACCCAGATGGGCCTGTGTATCCCACCACAGTACTTCCAGAATTTAGATTGTCTTCTAGTCACCAAAATACCTCCCTTTCCAGATTATTCCTTATGTTGGTTAACAACATTGTAAAAGTTATCAGAATCAAAATGGACTTGCTTGTGTCAACCCTAAGAACACAGTAAATAAATAAAGCCAGGAGTTTATGAAGTTCACACATGATTGCCTGGTAACTATTTCAAAAGACTCTGCCAAGCCACAACCTTGCACAAAAGTCACCACAAATTACACAAACAATACTTCTGCAAGGATATCTGCCCAGCAACTGTCTGTCCAGCCTTGGAATGGGGCCATCCTTGTTGATCCTGGAAGCCGAGGATAATTGTTTCAATGAGTAAACCTCCATCTCATCTTTAAAAGCTTCCCCTTACTTCTACCCCCTTCAATGTGCTTATGGTTTCCTCTGGCTTGAGTTTTTCCATTGCAGTATTCTGCTCATTCCAAGTAAATATCATTATTCTCCGGAGACTCCCTATGATTGTTATTTAGGTTGTCAACATCATCTTCCTGTAGTTGATGAACCTAGAAACCTTTTCATTTCCTTTACTTCCCACATCTGATCACTGTCTGTGTCTAGTGAATGCTGCCTAAATAAACTCCACCTCCTTCATGCCCCCACCCCACCCCATAGGTGGCTGCATTCCATTCATGCTCTTTTTACCACATTTCTGGATCCTTACTCTTTTCTCCATCCTGTCTTCTGCTCCTGTTCTGACTTCATCACCTGTTGCCACAACTAGCCGACAACTGGCACCTTTGCCTCCTTCTCTTCCTTTCATCCTGCACATGGCTGACACAGTTGTTTTTCTAAAGCAAATTTTTTTTTTGATACTGGGAATTGAATCCAGGGGCACTTTACCACTAAGCTACCCCTCCAGCCCTATCTTGCATTTTATTTGGAAACAGGGTCTCACTGAGTTGCTTAGTGCCTTGCTATTGCTGAGCCTGGCTTTGAACTCACAATCTTCCTATATCAGCCTCCCAAGCTGCTGGGATTACAGGTGTGCGCTATCATGCCTGGCACCAATTATCTTTTGATTTTGTTCATCATTATTGTGATTTTTTAATTGTACAGAAATTTTATTTATTTATTTATTTATTTTTGCAGTGCTGGGGATTGAGACATTCTACTTTTTGAGTTAAATTTGTCAACTTTATGTGCTCCTAAGTTTTGTGTCATTCTTCAAAAAGCTTTTCTAAGATATAAGTAAATACACTCAGTTTTCTTCAAGCATCATCATAATTTATTTTTTAGAGTTTGAATTTGTTATCTGTATAAAATTTACTTCAATATAGGTAGTAGGGTGGAGGAAATTGTCTTAATTTTTTCCCCAAATGGTTACTAGTTATGCTAGTTCCACTTATTGAATCCTCATTTCCTCATTGGCAGAAACATATAACTTTTGTACTAAATTATGGTGTATTGACAGGAATATTTCTAAATTCTGATTAATTCAGCTAGAGAAAATTTATGGTACCCCAATTCCTAGTCTGAGGGATCCTAGCTTGGACCAAGACCTGTTAACAGATATGAATTTCAGTATGAAAATTCAAGTGAGCAAAGATGTAACTTTATTTCCTTGCAACTGAACAATCTAATCTAGTTGACCTTTTGAGCACCTGTGTCCATTCTGAGACAGAGTAGTCAACTCAGTCAATTCAAGGAATCTCATTGATCTAAGCTCTGGGGACTAGAACAAGTAGCTTCTCTCACCCAAAATTTGGTGAAGGGAACGAACTGGTTGATAGCCATCCTCTGTCTTCTGCTGGTACCTACAAGGTGTAATTCAATCTGTTTGGTCCCTATCATTGTGCAGTGGCATGTGTAGATATCCTGCCATGGGCCTTAATTTTCTAGTTCTGAGTACTTGTGCCTGGGTTTCCAGGACTTATCTTAGCTCATCTAGCTTCCATGCTTTGGCTACAGTATAAATTTTTGTTCAGATCTTTGGATCTTGATATTAAGCTGAACTTTTGGAGTCAAAGCAATCATTTTTTTTCCTCTCAAAAGCTTTATTTACAAATAAAAACATCTTTTTGCTTTTAATATGATTATTTCTGTTATGAATGTTATGAGTCAACTTTGGAGCTCAGGGTCAGGAACCTAATTCTTGTTCTTATTGCATCAGGAAGAGTAATGGGCATGAAGAAGCCCTGGTGAAGGATGCCTGGGAGAAAGCTTTGCCAATATCTAAAAAATTTGCCCGTAACCTGATGGCACCCACACTCTTGGTACCATCCCTGTACCCATTCCCATGGTCTAGGCATCCTGTCCAATTAACTGCTCTCTGGTCCTCCCAGTTCCTTTCCTGTGCTCCTGCTTAGTCCTTACTGTCTTAAAACTTCTTTTTTTTTAATTGCAAATTGATGAATTATAGTTGTATATATTTATAGAGTACAAAGTGATTATGATTTATGAGTACAATGTAGAATAATTAAATCAAGAAAATTAACATATCCATCAAACACTTATTATTTTTGTGGGGATAACAATTGAGATTTACTCCTTTCACGATTTTGAAATGTTCAGCACACTATTATTAACTATGTACACCATGCTGTGTAATTGACCCAATAACCCAATAACATTCTCCTCCTGTCTAACTGAGGCTTTGTACACTTTGACCATTATCTCCTTATTTCCCCATTCCCCAGCTTGTGCTAACCAACATTCTGCTATCTGCTTCTACGGTTTGATTGATTTAGATTCCTTCTGTGCCTTGTTTATTTCACTCAGCATAATATTCTTTAGTTCTATCCATGTTGTTGCAAATGATAGAATTTCCTTCTCTTTAAAGGCTGACTAGCATCATGTGTATCTATACCACATTTTCTATGTTCATTCATCCATTGATGACCATTTGATTTGATTTTAAAGCTTGGTTATTGTGAATAGTGTTGCAATAAACATGGAGTGCAGATGTCCTTCTACATTGTATTAGTCAGGGTTCACTAGAGACACAGAGCCAATAGGACTTATGATTATAAAAGGACATTAAAACAACAAAAAATTTTTAAAGGATATTTATTAGATTGGCATATAGAATCAGAAACTGGATAGTTCCAGAATGGTTGTTGGCAGACTGGAGAGCTGGAGGAACCAATCGCAGCTATTATCTAAGAAATCTAAGAAGTTGGAACCTCAGGACAGGAGGCATCAATGATGCAGCCCCAGTTTTGGACTGGAGGCCTGGGAAATTGCTGGTCAGAATATGCTTTGGAAGAGTGAAGAGCTGGAGTTTGATGTCCTTAACTAATTTCAGCAGCAATCTAAGCACCTGCTTAAGAGAAAACAGTGCCTGCATCCATGTTGCTTCCTCCTTCCTCTGCTCTCTTCCCTCAGGGCCCAGCGTACATTCATTGTGGGTCTAATTCCTAGTTTGCTGGCCCAAATGGCAGTAACCGCTGGAAACACTCTCATTGACCTACCTCCAAATGTCTTAATCTAATCAAGTTGACAATCCACATTACTATTACAAACATACTGACTTTAAATATTTTGGATAAATACACAAAAGTTGGATTGCTGGATGACATGTTAATTCCATTTTTCACTTTTCAAGGAATTTCCCTGCAGTTTTCCACAGTGACTATACTATTTTATATTCCTACCGACAGTGTAGAAGCGGTCCTTTTTCTCTGTAATGCTGTCTTTTGAACTGGGGTTCTGCAAGTTTCCCTCACTTGCAACTCTCCTAAGGAACCAGAGCATCAGAATCCACCATTTTTAAGTGGGACTATCATTTTGTTGTAGAACTATCTACCTTCCAAGATTTTCCTTCTCTTTCATCTGGGACCCTCCCGATGTGGTCTTCCACTTGCTTCCTGTTGTAGCTGTTGGTGCTTCCCAGATAATCACCCCACATCATCCATCCACTCTGCCTGACAGGAGGGCAGACTGACTATTCCTGTGTGTGAGGCAGGGGTGTGTGGTGGGTGGATGAGAGCATGAGGCAGTATGTGAGGAAGGCACCAAAGAGAGCCACTACAAGAAAGACTGCAAGTCAGAAGGTAGAATGCCAAGAAAAAAGCATCATAACTTTGCCCAGTTAAGTACAGACTAGGTTCAAACATCTAGTCTGTGACTTATTATGAATTATTGCTTCAAAGTATTTTGGCGAGAAATGATTTCTCCCAGATTAAGACCTTCCTTGTGCAAGGATCTAAGCCTTACTCTTTGTCCACAGATCCAGAATGAGGTGGGAGGAAATAAGTTTACAAAAAAATATCATTTAAAAAAACCACCCTCATAGCGGAAATTTAATAGATAAACCTCACTGACATGAACTCACAAAACAAAATTATAAACTCATAAGGAAAAAAATCTACGAAGAATAAGAGTCACGCAAACCAAAAGCAATGTGTTTAAAGCCTCCAAAAGTTCAGAAAGTAAAAATATTGAGCACAAGGTTTTTCATTTTAAATAATTAGAACAGTAAACATGCACAAAAGAAAGAAGAATGATTCTATTAAAAATACCTAAACGATTAAGAGGAAAAAGAAAGAAACCAAATAGGAATCTTAGAAATGAAAATATAACCATTGAAATGAAAAACTTGGTGTATGAGATAATTTCAGACACAATTGGAGAGAGAATGAGTTAATTGAAAGAACTAAGCAGTTGTGTAGAGGGTTATTCAAAGAGATGAAAAAATCAAGGGCAGACAAAACACATGGAAGGTAAGATGTATTGGTCAAATACACATTTGGGGGGTGTTTCATTCCATTCCTAGGTATTTTACCCCAAACAAATAAAACCATATGTTACAAAAAAGTTGCATAAGAATATCACAGTGGCCATATTCATGATAGTCAAAAGCTAGAAACAACTCATATGTCTATCTGCTGGGGAGCGAATAAACCTTGGTATAGTCTTACACTGGAAATTGTACTCAGCAACAACCAGAAGAAAACTATTAATATATATAACTGCAAAGATAAATCTTAAAAGTTTCTTGCAAGGAGAGAAAGAAGTGAGACACAAAGGAATACATGTCTTATGTTCCTATTTATGTGATGTAACAGGATAGGCCAATCTAATCTAGGATGGGTGTCTCTGGGCAGGGGCATAAGAAACTTCTGGGATGATAGTAATATTCTATATCTTGCTTTGGGTTTTGATAACATGGGTTTATACAATTATTATAATTCATGATTTGAATATGTGTGATGTGTAAATTTTATTGCAGGTAAATTATACCACTCCCCAAATCAATAATTATAAAGTGAAAAAAGGGGAGATATCAACCAAGCGTACTTGCATGGAAAAATCTAAAGTGCCAAAAACTGATGCAAGAAGACAGCTACTTATTAGAGAAATGTGTAAAAATTTTAATGGGAATTTCAAGGAAGAGAAAATTTGTAAGGGCAATAAATGCATGGAAAGTACATGATCTCATGCATAATAATTACATAATCAGAGGAACACAAACTAAAACACCACCACTTTGACACCTCTTGAATATAAAAAAAAATTAAGTCTGAAAAAATTCCAAAATGCTGATGAGGATTTGAACAACAGGCATTTTCATATACTGCAAAGGAGAGTTAAGAGAGATACAATCATTTTAGATAATAATTTGGAAATATTTAGTAAAGATAAGTTATAGCTTAGCAATTTCACTCTTGGACATAGTCTAGGTCAGCAGTTCTTAAACATTTGGTATCAGAATACTTTTTTTTAAAAATTTTTTTAATATTTATTTTTCAGTTCTCGGCGGACACAACATCTTTGTTGGTATGTGGTGCTGAGGATCGAACCTCAGGTCGCACGCAAACCAGGCGAGCGCACTACCGCTTGAGCCACATCCCCAGCCCCTCAGAATACTTTTAAACTTTTAAAATTTATTGAGAATAACAAAGAGATTGGGGGGTGTTATCTATTGATATTTACCATATTAGAAAACAAAATTGAGAAATTAAAAATACAATATATTGTCATTTAAAGATCAATAAAAGATCCATGTTAATATAAATAACACATTTCACAAAAGTCAGATTTTCCAAAACAAAATTTTAGTGAGGGGGTTGCGGGATATAGCTCAGTTGGTAAAGTGCTTGCCTCACAAGCACAGGGCCCTGGGTTCAATCCCCAGCACCACACACACATAAAAAAAAATTTAGTGAGAAGAGTGGTATTATTTTGTGTTTTTGTAAATATGTTTGGCTTCATAGAAGTCAGCAGGATTAAGTTTCTGCATTATCTATTTTAGTATGTTGTTTTGATAGAAGTAGAAGAATGCAGAGTCCCATAGCTACAAAACTTGAAAAAGGAGTGTTTAATAACCTTTCTCAGATAACTGTGGATATTCTTCCTTGATGCTGTTCCCAAAACTGACAAGTAGTAGTTTCTTAAAGGTTAGTTTGAAGCAATATCAATGAACTTTTGTATTCTGTCAAATTAAAATCTGTAGTTTATTTTGCAACTTTAATAGACTTTTTACCCATAAATAATTTTGTAACTTTTTTTGCACTAGTCATTTGGAAAATGTTGGTTTACTGAGTTATACGTATTTTCAAAATGTCAATATATTTATATTATGTAATATCAAAAATTTACCATCAATTTCATCAGAGAAATCATAAAGCACTGCAGAACTGTAAAGCTCACAGTATTAATTTCAAGTTTTCAAAAATTCTAATTTTTCTAGAAAGCTCAAATTTTATCATCAACAACAAAACTGTCAGGTTTTTTTTTTTTTGAACTGCAGGCTCACATCAATCATTTTTGGGAAAAAAGAAATCTCTGCCAAATACCTAACAGCTTAATAATCACATTTTGCAGTCATTCTTCAAGTAAAAATGATGTTCCATGAAACAAAGTGGTGGTTCATATTACATATGAAACAATTATAGAGGGGCTGTTTTTTAAGAAAACCATTACACTTTGGCAAGTAACAGAGATACTTTGGGCTCACTTCCCACTTCAACATACAGAATATTAAATAGATCAACAGACAAAATTTAATAAAATTAATATTATTTGGAGATTTTTTTAAAGTCACCAGTGCATAGGGGTGATGAATGCAATGCTTACTAGCATACCTCAGTGATATTCCCTTGATTCCTGCTAAAGTAATAGCAGTTTAACCTACTATTGCTTTTGTGACATCAGAGTAAATGTCAACATTGGGAAAAGTTAAACAGCATTTTTTATTCTGAAATTGTTTTGGCCTCAGAGATTGATGCAAAGGCTCTTGGGCCCACCAGAGGTCTGTAAAACACATTCCTTACCATATGCATGTCAGATAATATAACATGTCTAGGATATATAAAGAACTCAAAAAACTCAACACCAAAAAAACAAATAACCCAATCAATAAATGGACTAAGGAACTGAACAGACACTTCACAGAAGAAGAAATACGATCAATCAACAAATATATGAAAAAGTGTTCAACATCTCTAGCAATTAGAGAAATTCAAATCAAAACCACACAAGATTTCATCTCACTCCTATCAGAATGGCAATCATCAAGAATATAGGAAACAGGGCAGGGGTTGTAGTTCAGTGGTAAAGTGCTTCCCTTGCATGTGTGAGGCACTGGGTTCAATCCTCAGCACCACATAAAAATAAAAAGATACTGTGTGTTCATCTACAACTAAAAATAATAATAATAAAAGAACACAGGAAACAATGAATGTTGGCAAGGACATGGGGGAAAAGGTACACTCACACTGCTGGTGGGACTGCAGTTGGTGCAACCACTGTGGAAAGCAGTATGGAGATTCCTCAGAAAACTGGGAATGGAACCACCATTTGACCCAGCTATTCCACTCTTTGGATACCCAAAGGACTTAACATCAGCATACTACAGTAATGCAGTCACATCAATGTTTATAGCAGCTCAATTCACAATAGCTAAACTATGGAACCAACCTAGATGTCCCTCAATAGTTGGTATATATACTCAATAGGATATTACTCAGCTTTGAAGAAGAGTGAAATTATGGCATTGACCAGTAAATGGATGGAGTTGGAAAATATCATGCTAAGTAAAATAAGCCAGTCCCACAAAACCAAAGGCCAAATGTTTTCTCTAATATGTAGATGCTAATTCACAATAAGTCAGGGGGAATAGAGAAGAATAGCATTATTTTAGGTAGAGGGAAGTGATGGGAGGGGGGGCATGTGGGAATAGGAAAGATAGAAGAATAAAACAGATATTACTTTATGTACATATGTGACTACATGACCAATATGATTCTGCAACATGTACACTCAGAAAAATGAGAAATTATATCCCATCTATGATTATCAAAATGCATAAATGCATTCTTCTACTGTCATGTATAACTAATTAAAACAAATGAAAAATTAATAAAAAAGATTGTCTCTGCTTTAAAAAAAGAATATGGAAATAAATGAATATTATAAAAAAATTTGAGAATTGTTGGTTAAAGAAATATTTGAGGGCTGGGGATGTGGCTCAAGCGGTAGTGCGCTCGCCTGACATGCATGTGGCCCGAGTTCGAGCCTCAGCACCACATACAAACAAAGATGTTGTGTCCGCCGAAAACTAAAAATAAATATTAAAATTCTCTCTCTCTCTCTCTCTCTCTTAAAAAAAAGAAATATTTGACTTTGCAGACCAAAACTAGTGTTTTCTTTTTTTTTCATTTCAGATAAAACTTTATTTTTAATTAAATAGGAAAAAGCATTCAACAACCTTTCAAAAATTCTCTGAGAAGCTCTTTCATTAGAAAAAGCATGCACTAATGTTTTCATATCTCAAGAACAAGTGTGCTTTTCAAATACTACTTTGCATTCCTCCTTAGTATAGTTCATGGGGCATTATAACTAACTTCAATGAGATTTGTGCTAATAATTTCAGCACACCTGAAACTACAACTAAAATTCCTCTAAAATATATATTTTTAAAATATTTATTTAGTTGTAAATGAACACAGTATCTTTATTTATTTATTTTTATGTAGTGCTGAGGATTGAACCCAGTGCCTCACACATGCAAGACAAGTACTTCACCACTGAGCTATAGCCTCAGCCCCTCTGTGAAATAAAGTTCTTGGAAAGATATTTGTATCATCTTCGCCTGATATCTTAGTCTGGACTGCTATAACAAAAGTATCATAGGTTGGGTCACTTAAACCAGAGACATGTTTTTCTCCCTGTTCTGGGAAGTCTGAGATCAGGTGCCAGCATAGTAGAACTAGTGTTTTCACAGCAACATTTCTGTCATTGCACAGGTCAGAAACAACTTTCCCCAGAAAGTGGATAAAAAATTTAATGGTATGCAATTGAATGAGAATGCTCACTGAACATTAACTAGAGAGAAATACATCAGGGGGCTGTGGAGGAAGCAGGAGGCCACAGGCCAGACATGCACGAGGGCTGTGCATGGGACTTGGAAGCAGCTGAAGTCCGCAGGCCCTTGCGGGTGTGCAGCAGGAGCTGGTCGGCATCTTGGACAAACTCAAAGTGGAAGCACCAGTGCTGAATCCCCCGTGCAAGATTCCCGGCCCTGGTGGGTTTCAACGGCCCACGGGCCTGTGCATGCCGCTGCACTGTGGAGATGGATTACGTGGAGGTCGCACAGCTGTGAGGCTGGGGAACTTTAAAGCTGCAGAAGCCAAGGATGGGAGGTGCAGAGACGGCAAGATGGGGCTCGTGGACCCTGCGCCCAGGCCTCCTTCCCAGAACGCACAGAGGCAGGGCCTAGCTGGGAGGACAGTGGAGAGAGAACTGGAGGGACCTGAGGTCCATGGGTCAAGGTTGGTGTGGCTGCAGTAGCCACCTGCAAGCAGATCCTGGAACGCGGACCTCTTTGCCATTGGGTGTCTAGTCCGTGCCTTCTGACAGGCGATCAGCGTCAGTACCTATCCGCTCAAAGAATGAATACTTGGGCCAGGATTTCCCCCTATGCAGTTACATGTTCTTTTCAACTGTAACACACACGTAAGTTTAGTTAAACATTCTTATTTTACCTACTTAAACATACACAAAATGTCAAGATGATATTTATGAGATAGGAATAAAGATTCATGCATTTTGGGCCATTCATGTAGATTTTAGAAATGTATCATAAACATGCCTACAAATGCATTGGGATAATACTTAACAATTTCAAAATAGTAATTACCTGTCAGGAAGCAGTTACCTCTGGGGAGCAGATACACAGAGATCTTCAAATGCACTTGTATAATTCCCCCCCCCTTAATTGGTGAATTATAATCATACACAAAAGTGGGATTCATTGTTAGATACTTGTACAAGCACACAATATAATGGTGTAATTTGGTCAAGTTCCCCAGTGTTCCCCCTGGTCCTCTCCCTCAGACTGGTCTCCCTTCTATTTTCATGAGATCCCTGTGCTCCTCACCTTTATCTTTTTTTTTTCCCTGTCTAACTTCCATATATGGAAGAAAACATCATCCTTGACTTTGAGTCAGGCTTATTTTACTTAGCAGGGTATTCTCCAGTTCCATTCATTCACCAGCAAATGACATAATTTTGTTATTTTTTTAATTAAAAGAAATTTGTTTTTTTTTATGGCCGAGTAAAACTCCATTGTGAATAAATATCACATTTTTAAAAGTTAACTTATCTGTTGACTGACACTGGGCTGGTTCCATTACTTGTCTTGTGTGAATTGTGATGCCATCAACAGGGGTGTGCAAGAATTGCTATAGCATGCTGACTTCAGTGCTTTAGGATAAATACTACTGAGTAGGATAGCGGGGTCATATGATGATTCCATTCCTAGTCTTGAGGAACCTCCATACTGATTTCTGTACTTGTATTAATTTACAATCTGACCAGCAGTATAAAAGTTTTCCTTTCTCTCCACATTCTCTCAAGCATTTATTTAAATTTTTTTTGTAGTTGTAGATGGACAGAATGCCTTTATTTTATTTGTTTATTTTTATGTGGTGCTGAGGATTGAACCTAGTGCCTCATGCATGCTAGACAAGCACTCTACCACTGAGCTACAGCACCAGCCCTTTTTAAAATTTTTTTAATATTTATTTTTTAGTTATAGATGGACACAATGTCTTTATTTTGCTTTATGTGGTGCTGAGGATGGAACCTGGTGCCTTGTATATGCCAGGCAAATGCTCTACCTTGACATTCTTCTGCCTTAGCTTCTCAGCCCTTGAGCATTTATTATTGTTTGTATTCTTGATGGCTGCCATTCTAACTCGAGTGAGATGAAATCTCAGGGTAGGTTTGATTTGCATTTCTCTAATTGCTAATGATGTTGAACATTTTTTCCCATATATTTTTGGCCATTTGCATTTGAGAAATGACTATTTAGTTTATTTGGCTATTAATTGAGTTATTTGTATTTTTGGTGTTGAGTTTTTTGAGTTCTTTGAATATTCTAGATATTAACCCTCTGTCAGAAAAGTAGCTATCAAAGACCTTATTCTATTCTGTGTGTTCTCTCTCCACATTCTTGTTTCCTCTGCAGTGCAGAAGCTTTTTAATTTGATGCCATCCCACTTCTTAACTCTTGGCATTATTTCCTGAGCTTTAGAAGTCCTGTTGAGAAAGTCACTGCCTTTGTCTGTATGTTGGAGTGTTGACCCATGTTTTCTCTAGGATGTGCCTAGTTTCTTAAGTCTTTGATCCATTTTGAGTTGACTTTTGTGCAGGGTGATAATTAGGGTCTAGACTCATTCTTTTACATGTGGATGACCACTTTTCCCAGCACCATTTGTTAAAAAGGCTGTCTTTTTTCCAGGGTGTGTGTTTGGAAACTTTATCAAGGATTAGTTGACTGCATCTGTGTGAGTTTGTCTCTGGCTGTTCCTTTGGTTTGTGCATCTGATTTTATGCCAGTACCATGCAGGTTTTGTTACTACAGCTCTGTAGTGTAATTTGAAGTCAGGTATTGATTGTGGTGCCTCCAGCATTGTTTCTTTTCTTTCTTTCTTTTTTTTGTTTAGAATTGCTTTGGCTATTCTAAGTCTTTTATCCTTTCAAATGAATTTTAGGACTGTTTTTTTCTAGTTCTGTGAAGATTATCATTGGTATTTTGTTTTGTTTGCTAATGTTTTGGTCCTGAGGATTGAACCCAGGGATGCTTTATCACTGAGGTACATCTCCAGTCCTTTTTATTTTTTGAGACTGAGTCTCACTAGATTTCCCAGGCTGGCCTCAAACTTGACATTCTTCTGCCTTAGCTTCTCAAGTTGCTGGGATTATAGGTGTGCACCACCATTCCCATATCCTTTCTAATACTGCTTTATTTGTTAAGCTTTGGGGTGGTTGTAAGGGATTCAGTGCATTCTTTTATACATTATAGCTTTTTCTGTCCTGAAGAATTTTATAGTAATAGCCTATCTTTTTTTTTTAAGAGAGAGAGAGAGAGAGAGAGAGAGAGAAAGAGAGAGAATTTTTTAATATTTATTTTTTAGTTTTTCGGTGGACACAACATCTCCATTTCACTTTTATGTGGTGCTGAGGGTCGACCCCAGCGCCCCGCACATGCCAGGAGAGTGCGCTACCGCTTGAGCCACATCCCCAGCCCATAATAGCCTATCTTAATCAGATTCTTTCAAATGTTTGTGAAATTAAGCACTCACACGGGCGATCTAGTAGTATTGAAACACTAATATGTCAGTAATAAGACAGGGACTAATTTCACAGTTACAGTGTGATTTTCCTTAGTAGCACCAAAAACATTCTACTATATGGCTCTCCTTGTTTGCCTTAGGTATAACGATGACCAAAATTCATTGTTCAGATGGTGTAAGATGACCTTCTAAATCATCCATTTTCAATTACAGGAAACATCTCAGATCTCCCTGTGTCCTTTCCCATTGGAGCTGTATGTCAGGCCAACTGTGAGGTTTCTCCATGTTTTTGGCATTCTCAGCCGACAGAACTCTGTGCGTATCTGCTATTTCAGTGCCATCTTTAGGGGCCGCCATGCCTTCTTGAACTTTGACACTGAAGTGTGTATATCCTTTGCTCTGCTTCTGTCACTATAACCTCTAGAACCTCTGAACTTCCACACATCCCTCCCAGGCCTGTTCTTTCTAGTGGTTTAAGATGTAAAACAGACTGGCTGGGCTTCAGCTTAGTTAGTGGTGGCAGTGCCTAAAACAAACATAATTTCCATAAGAATTTTGCCATTTTTTTGAGGGACAACTTTACATTTTTTTCAGGAAATTTTATTTACCAAACAGTACAAACATCTTTATGAAGCCTTGTTTTTCTTTTAGAAGCAGATATCCTAAATATGTAAATATTATGTAAATAAATAATGGAGAATTCTGGTTCGACTTGAATGAGCCTAGGGAAAGGATGTTTGAAATTTGAACAGTCTCTTCATCCCTCCAGTTTAAAATACATTCCTGACTTGGAACTTCCCAGATGCTGTCTGTCTGGGCCTCATAATTTTGAGTTGCTGCTCCAATTACTTTTATTTGTTCTACATACTAGTGTTATCCTGCTGGTTTTCATTGAGGAATGCTATTTTTTTAAAGGATAATAATTGCTGGGCATGATAGTACACACCTGTAATCCCAGTGACATGGAAAACTGAGTCAGGAGGATTACAAGTTCCAGGCCAGTCTCACCAACTTGGTTAGGTCCTTAACCACATAGTGAGATCCTACCTTAAATAAAAAGTTAAAAGCTGGGGATATAGCTCAGTGGCAAAGCACCCCTGAGTTCAATCTCTAGTGCAAAACAAGGAAACAAGACCCCAAAATATAAAAAAACAAAAAAGATCATTTATTAATCAATATGTTTTTTAAAATTTCTTATTATTCATTTTATCTGTTGGCGTACCTTTTCCACCTCTCCTTCTCTTCCTATCCCTTCATTCAAGCTAGGCAGGAGGAATATACTGCTTCAGAAATCGGATGTTGAAAGGAAATAGGAGGGAAGTAATTCTACATTGTAAGCATTTGAATTTCAGCAACATGCAGCAGAGATAATACTTGGAGAAAGTAGGGTTTTTAGAGGTTTAAAAACAAGTAGGATTTCGCCAACATCCTGCGCAGGTGATGGAGTTTGGGGTTCCTCTGCATGAAGCGGGCTGGCTGCGAAATAAAGCTAAGAAGGCAGAACGCCCCCCCCCAAAAAAAAACAAAAACAAAAACAAAACCCACACAACTTGGAAGTAATTTTGAAAAGCGGGACAGGGTGGCTCTACGACCTTAAGGGTCCAGCTTCCATGCTGGAAAGAGAGCGTTGGAGTCTGCATTTGCTTTATTTCTATGGGGGAACTTCAAAGGCTGTCTTCAGAATGTTCTTCACCAAATAAGGTAGGAGGTGGGCTGTCCAGTTCCCAGTGGGTCACGCCCAATTCCAGAGCTCTGAGAGCAGCTTTCCTAGTCCAGGGAACACTGAAGTCACATGCATTGCATAATCCATTGGCATGAGTGTGGTCAGGTGGCTCCTCAACTGAGACTATCACCTTGAAGGCAATGCCAGGTGGAGGCTGTCTCCGTCAGCACTCCAGGCAACTGGAGCACTGCATCCTCCATGGAAGAGGGTCTTGGTAATGCCTGCCTCAGTGCCCGCCACGTTTGAACAAATCTAGCATATATTTTTAAAAATAGTGATTAATTTTTGGAACAAGAGCATAAATTAAGTTCATAATTCAATGAGATGACCCTAGTTCTCATCTTTGCCCACTTCCATTATCTCATCTTTGATCCTGGTCTTTGCATATGTCATTTCTTTGATTAAGAGAGTATGAAAGGAGAGGTCTAAAATAGAAGAAAAATCCATCTCTTCTTCAAGACCCAGCCCATTATTGCCTTTTTCAGTGGAGCTTTGCTGACTTCTCTGTCTCTGTAGTGCCCACGCATCCCAGTGGTGATCGCTTTACATGTCTGCCTCCCTCACAGATGAGACTGCCTCTCACCGTGGTGGACTTTCTCAATATTCTTTGTCAGAAACGGTGCTGTCACTGATCCACTGACGCCAGAATTCTTGGGGTTGGTTCCAATCAGTCAGTGAGGCCCGTGATATTTGTTGCTAAAACATCTCTCTAACCCCCCTTTACCCCCATTTCCAGGGCTGCAACCTCCTTCACACTCTCATTATCTCTCTTGCCTGGAATAATGTAATAGCATTCTTCTGTCTTTCCTAGTTTTTATTCTTGCATTCCCAACAACTTATTCTCCAGGCTGCAGCAGCTAGAGTAATCTTATAAAAATGCAGATCTAATCTTTCCATCCCTGTTTTTAACCTGCTAACCCTCAGGGCCTGCATAACTTACATAGCTTGCCCACCTCTCAGCCTTCCCTCATCAGTCATTCTGGCTGTTTGAGTTCCTCTAATGTGCTCTGTGCCTTTTCTTCTCAGTGTCTTCACACATTCTCTTCTCTTTCTGCCTTCAGTAGTAATTCCTGTTCAAGTTTCAGTTCTCAGGCACTGCTTCTTCCTCCAGGAAGCTGACCCTGATTCCTCCTAACGAGGTCAGACATCTTGCTTCACAACCAGCTTCTTTGTAGAGTAGGTCCCAAGGCAATTCCATACTAAATTAAGACTTCAATGTCTTTTTCTACTATTAGAATATACATTTCATGGAGGATGATCACTTCAGCATTTCTAATACACAGCAGAAGTCCTTTATGTATTAATTTACTTACTAAATAAAATATACTATGGTTTCTGTTTGGGTTTCCACAACAAAATATCTTAGGCTTGTTAACATAAAACAGTCATATATTTCTCACTGGAGGTTGAAAACTCCAAGATCAAAGTGCCCGTATATCTTCCTCATAGATGGCCCCTTTCTGTTGTCTCACGAGGCAGAAGGGGCCAGCAAGCTCCTGGGTCTGTTTTTATAAAGGCATTCATCCCATCCATGAGGGTAAGCCCTCAGAACCTAATCACCCAAAGGCCCTGCCTCTTCATGCCTCCACATTAGGGTTTAGGTTTTAACATATTTTTTTTGGGGGGGGGATAGGGTATAGGGTGGGAGGACACAAACATTCAGACTGTAGCATTCATTTGCTAAGTTTCTTAATGGCATGAACAATTTATTAATCATTCTTGAGTTCCAGGGACTGGCATATGCTGAATGCTCAGCTTGTTAACTGAATGCCACGGTGAAGTGGAGCAGAAGCCTTGTGTGGCTACAGGACAGAGAAACAGGATTGAAGGGAGAAATTATGGAAAGGCAGAATTTTCTAGAAAGCACATATAAATGCTGAGTAACCCAATAAGAACCATATTTGAACTCTTCTGTTGAGTATTTCTGGGTTCTTGGATTGATTATGAGTAATTTCTACTATAAGTTAATAGTTTTTGTGTGTTTTCTGAATTTTCTATAATATTGTTTTTATAATCAAAAAACATTTTAAAAAGATGTGGACTGAGGATAAAATAATGGGCTCTCTGTCCCTAGAAGGATTTGAGTAGCTGGAAACAATACTTGCCATGAAGACAAGAGGGCGCCATCACAGGGAGAGGAGGCGGGACTCAGCAAGCTAGGATTCTTCCAACTCCAACAGCCTGGCCTGTGTTGAGTGAATGGTAAGTTTCTTAGAAGAGCGTGGTCTAGTTCGCTCCGCTGCCTTGCATTCTGCCAGTGACTTCTTGCACTGGAGCCTGACTGTGGCAGCATTGGCTGTGGCAGAATCTGATTTGTATCCATCTGAGGGTGATGCAATGGTAGGATCTCAGGAGGCAACAATATGTAGTGAGGCCCAAAACATGTATTGGTAGGGGAGGTGTTTATGTGGAAAATTGTAAAGGAACACCTGTGGAGGAATCCCTGTGAGGAGGTGCACACAGAATAGACACAGACACACAAAGTACAAGCTGACACACAGGAGGAGTAGAGAGGAGAGGAGTGAAATGGTGAAGAAGAAGTGCAGAAGTGAAGTGTCTGTTCCTCCTGCCTGGGTGTTCATTAACTCAAAGAATACACACCTCCCGTTACCTTGACTATATTCTGATTAGTATTTCTTTAACCCTGAGTGCTAGCTAACTGAGATAAGGTCCAGGTTAGAACAAACAGGGGCCCCCATTCTCCAGGGCATCACCATGGAGACCAGAGAGTGTCTGCAGAGTTGTCTTATTACCTGAGAGAGAGGAGCCAGGTCTGGGCAGCAGAGTAAGCTTGTGAAGGACAATGCTATGGCAGCCAGGGACCCTGTGCTTTTGCACAGGAGTTTCCCACTAGCTAGGTATCTCCTAGCAGCCAGACATTCTGTGTCTGCACAGAAGCTTCCTAGTCACCAAGCATGTCACAATCACAAAGTTTGAAGACCCCAATACCAAACACAGAATTCCCACAGAAAATCATGAGATATTCCTCTATGAACTATCTGATTGAGTCCTGGTTAAAATACTCTCAAATCAGCTCCCCCCCCCTCTCTCTATTTTAAATATACTTTTTAGTTGTAGGTGAACACAATATCTTTGTTTTAGTTGTTTTATTTTTATGTGGCACCAGGGATTGAACCCAGTACCTCACATGTACTAGGCAAGCGTTCTACCACTGAGCCACAACTCCAGCCCTCAAATCAGCTCTTAAGATGCACATACCCTCAGAATTATAATTTTCCAGGATAGAATTTTCTAAGCTGGTCTTTGCTAAATTAAAAAGATGGGACTCATTCTGATCTTTGGGTTTATGAGCTAGCTTGGCAAACAGAATCATTGTTTTTCTCTTGTGAGAGAAAAGACATTTAGATAATTTCCTCCATATTATAATAGCTCTGAATTAAGAGGGAATAGAATACTCCCAAAGGAAATCTGGTGTGTAGAAAGTGAATCTCTGCTAAGCACCGAGCAACACACATAGAGTTTCTTCTGATTACATGAAATTCCAGCCAAGAGGAAATAGAGAGATTAGAGACATAAATCTAATAGGAGATAATGAACAGTAAGATTGATGTCTACAAAATGCATGTGAAAACAATTATTGTATCATAATACCTGTGTCAAAGTGTATGCGTGTGATGTGTACTATGGATATTCTACTAACACGAGTGGACTGGTTAACAAGTAAAAAAAAAACAAGGTAACAAAGAATTCCAAAAGAATTAAATAAAAAAAAAGAAAAGAAAAATTAGAATTTATAGTTGCTAACCTCCTTTGCCCTTAGTTTCTAATGAGGTCTCCTGGAGCACTGTGATTCCTGTGAATGAATGAGTCTGCTATTTATTTGATTACTTCACAATTGTTACATTGTTTGAGTACTTTTATAACTCCTCCAGATTCTCTGTACTAAAGTGAATTCTAATTATTTTATTGATTGAAAGGCAGAGGAATCCGTTTTTTATTTGATGTAAGCTTTAAAAAGTTTTGTCTAGGTGGGCATAGTGGCCCATGACTGTAATCCCAACAGCTTGGGAGGCTGAGGCAGGAGGATCTTGAGTTCAAAGCCAGGCCCTAAGTAACTCAAACTCAGCCAAACCTGTCTCTTAAAAAAAAAAAAAAAAAAAAAAAAATATATATATATATATATATATATATATATATATATATATATATATATATATGGCTGGGGATGTAGCTCAGTGGTTAAGTGCTCAAGTGCTCTTGGTTCAATCCCTGGTACCAAAAAAAAAAAGTTTTATTCAAAAAGACATAAAGGAGCTATGTAAACACAATGTGTCTGTTTATTATTTTATAGATAATTGTGCAAGAAAGTCCCAGGATTTCTAGCTTTTCCTCCTCATACCCCCCCCCCCCAATTTCTTGGAAATAAACAAATTCAATATGTACTGGGGCTGGAGTGGGAATGAGAAAAATGCAATATGGAATGTGTGTGCCAAGGCTGGGTTCTCCTGGCAGTCTCTGGGAGTGAAGTCTTCCACCAGAGCCAGTTGCTATTGTGCCAAGTACATGGCTGAAGGGCCTTGCAAAACCTGGTAACAGAAGGATGTACCACCTCTGCCACCTTGGCCCATTCCCTATCCAGCTTTCCTAACAGGGAAGGGGGTTGGATGAAGAAAAGCCCAGGAAGGGGATATATAGGCACCAGAAGCATGGTTTGTGTGCTTATTCCTTTTGGAAGAGAAGGCAAGCAGCACAGGAATGGCTGACCTCATACTTTTGAAAATGATTGTATATAGATGGATTTTTAACCATTAACTCATTACCTTTTGAAGTCACTTCCATTAAGTTACGTGGATGGTTGACACTGTATGTGTTAATTGCTGTTTAGTAGATCTGGAAGTTTGCTGGGCCTCTTTGGCTGTGGCTCTCAACATCTCCCCCTCTCTGTTTAAACAACAAGCATGTGGCTTAGGGACCGTGCCTGCCTTAGGTTGTCCAATACTACATATGGTCCTTACCCGTCTTCGGATGAGCTGACCTCAGGGCGTCAGCCTCCTGTCTTAGGTTGGTACCATTGTAATTGGATCTTACCCGTCATTGATTACCAGTCCAGTATACAGCCACACCTGTGGAGAGGTACGGGGGTGGGGTGGGGGGGGTGGGGGGTGGGGTGGTGGGGGTGGGGTGGTGGTGGGGGGGTGAGGTTCTTTGCTGATGATTGGCTCACAGCGGCCCCAGCAACATCTAGCTGATTGGCTCCTCTGCGGTGATGTTCATTGGGCTGTTTCCCTGCCCTTCAGACTACGGAACTGCTCATTGGGGGACTTCTTTGGCTCCGCCCACGCGACCCAGCCAATCGGCCTCAAGAGCAGGAGGATTGTGGGAGGTGGTGAGGTTTGTGTGGGTGAGAGGCTTGTGGAAGCCGGTGGTGGCAGTTGGGCTCTGAGGGTTTCTTTTTCCTGAGGAGCTGTTTTGCTTGGCGTTTGTAGTTCTAAAAATAAAGTTAGTTTCTTTTGACAAGTGGCTCCTGAATTGTGCCCAGCCAGACTGCGGCACAGTATGATCAAAAGCTATTTGATTTTGAAACACAGAAGCGGAGATTGAATGTGATATTAGCAAGCTAATGAGCCACCATTGGAGGAGGGGCCAGAGTTCCAAATGGTTTTGCAAAGTAACAACCAAATGTTTTACCTAAGGAAGACACTCACTGGGAGATAAAGACATGTTTCATTTTCTTGCTGAAATTGACACAAAATAGTTACCTATCTCATATCAACCCATGTATCTAAAGTTGGGAGTAACTGCCAAATCCGCCCCCCCTCTCCATATATATATATGGAGCTGGGCATGGTGGTGCACACCTGTAATCCCAGCAATTTGGGAGGCTTTGGTAGGAGGATTACAAGTTTGAGGCTAGCCTCAGCAATTTAATGATACTCTACTAAAAAAAAAAAAAGTGGTGGTGGGGGGCGGCGCTGGGGATGTTGCTCAGTGGTTAAGCACCCCTGGGTTTAGTCCTGGGTACAAAAAAAAAAGTGGAGTGACTCTTTCAAGCACCCACTAAGTTAAAGATTCTCTGCTCTATGCTTTTACATGACATGTGTCTCTCACTGGTTCTGCTCTGCAGATACTGTTAAGCCCATTCTAGTGATGAAAGATGGATAACTTGCTCAGCTTAATGATCTAGTTTTAGAATCTCGTGTCCACACCCAAGCCCGTGCCAGTTTCCCGACTGCACTGCTTCAGAGCCATCTTCCTGGTGTTCCAACCCCTTTGTCGCTCTGGACGTGTTTGGGGAGAAGTGGTGCTAAGGGCTCCGCATACTAGCTTTGTTATGGAATAAGATATCTTAGGTTATTCTTGGTTTTCCACCTTAAAATTTAGGGGACTGGAGATCCTTTTCAGGGCATTTAGGCCATGGTGTTGACTTCTCTGTAATACACCTTGAATTCTTTCCTAAAGTGAGAAATGCCTCCTTACTTGTGTGATTTTTATTTATGCCTGAGAACAAGTCAGCACTGCAAATAGACCTGACTGTGCCTATTGGAAGGAGGTGAATTGAAGATGACCCAGTAAATGCTCCTCAGCTTTGACAACCAAGTATTTTCCAGAAATCTCAATATTAGAAAAGTATTGAGCATTTATTTTTCACTCAACTCTAAGTTCTCAAGAAATAACTGGATGAAATACTTAACAGGTTTACTAAGGCTATCTGGGAGAGGAAAAGAATCAAAATGAAATAAAAATGAAATCACTTGAACTTCCTTCCACAAATATCATTTTATTCATACCAACATTTTTTTGAGGTTTAAACATTTTTAGAAAAATGGTTTTGTTTAGATCAGGTCAGCTCTCTTGGGGAAGGCTGGTTTGTGATAAGCCTGTGGTCACTGAAGTGCCAGAAATATCCATGGGAAGATGATGGTTTTGAAAATCCTCGTTTGATTATGAGCCCAGGAGAATTTGCTTGCATTTGGAATGTCTGCATCATGAAGTGAAATTGTTATTTATACTTCACACATTTACTTCTTTTTAGATCTATTCGAGGGCACTGAGACTTGTGTTCTAAAGTAGAGCACTGTTAACTAAATCACCAGGACTTTGTGATAAGTAGTAGAAGTAATTCTTCCTCCCAATTAAATTGGCAGAATCACCTTCCTCTTTCTCAGACCATATATTCATTGAGGAAAGAGGCAGCACATGGCCACCGTTGACCACAACCCTCACCATGCAAGGTTTGAGCACGTTGTTGGTATCCAAATTGTTAATAACTAAGGCAGACCCATCCCACTTTGTGACTATTTGTCTGTAACTAGGTTTCATAATTTATTAGAATAGCTGGGGTTATTCACTAACTCTTCAGAGTGGTAGATTTAAAAGCAACATTTAGAGAACCATTTGCAACTACACCTGTTCTCAACCTTGTCTCTCCCAACTTCATGCAGGAGATGTCCCCCTAGTCCAAGGTGAGTCCCTTGTCTATACTCTGAATGTACACATCAAAACTAAATTTATGGGGAAAGGTTGACCAATGAGTATTAAGTTGCAGTTACCTAAAAGTAAGCAATTGCACAGTAAGGTGACTATAGATAATGATTTTTGCACTGCATATCTCAAAAAAAATCAACAAAAATAAACTAGAAGAAAGAGTTTTGAATGTTTTGCAATGAATTAGTGATAAATGTTTAAATTGATGGATACATTTAACCTGATTATTCAATTTATACATGGATCAAAACATCACAGGATGCCCCATGAATATGTATAGTATTTGTGTACCAGTTAAAACAAGTTTAATTTAATGAAAAACATCAGTCTCTTTTAGAAAGAAACATAAGAAAAGTTAAAAAAAGGAAGAAAAAATTAAATCTACCATCTGCTTTATGTCTCCAACTGTTGCTTCTGAATTTTCTATGAGTGAGTGCCACCACCAACCACTCAGCTTCCCAAGCAAGCTCTCAGGACTTCTTCTTCTCAGGAAAGACTTCTTTCCATTCCTATGACTACAGCTCCATCCCATCACCTGTTCCGTCCATTTTTACCAATTCAATTTCCCTGACTCTTCATTTGTATGAGTCCCTTGTCCTTTACTATAATGAAATATCTGAGGCTGGGAACTTTGTAAAGAAAAGAGATTTATTTAGTGCATAGTTTAGGAGGTTCAAGGGCATGGGGCACTGGCCTTGGCTTGACTTTAATCAGGACCTTTGGCAGATGTCATCTCAGTGGTAAGAGGAACTAATCACATAGCAAGACAGGAAGCCAGATGGGCTGGACAAGTGTCAGGCTTGTTTTTTTTATAACAGCCCTTTCTGCAGAACTAACTAGGGTCTCCAGAGAACTACATCATCTTTTTCCAAGGCACCGCCCTCCATGATCTAATTACTTCCCACTAGGCCGGATTTCTTGGAGGCTCCATACCACCTCCCAACATTGCCCACGGAGGACCAAGATCCAACTATGAGCCCTTGAGGGACACACTCAAACCACATCCAAACTACAGCACCATTTCTACCTCCTCTGCTGTGACACTGCTCCCGAGCCTCTACCTCAAAGCTTCCACGTTCATTGAAAAAAGTGGTCTCCCTGATACAAATTTTAATAGCCAAACAATCCATTTTCATACAACTGTCAGAGTTATCTTTTTCTTTTTCTTCCAGTTTTTTTTTGTGTGGTGCTGGGGATTGAACACAGGGCCATGTGCATGCAAGGCAAGCACTCTACACTCTACACTCCCAACTGAGCTATATCCCCAGCCCAGGGACATATTTTTAAATGCAAACCTGCTTAAAATCTTTGAATGGTCCTTTATCATCTTAAGAATTGGCCACTTTGCAAATGGAGCATGTTTTTCTCTCTCTGATACCTTCATAGAATTGTTCCCTCTACTGATCCTTTGCTCCTTGCTTGCCCAAAAGGTTCCTAACAGTTCTTTTGGTCTAGCTCATCCCCTACCACCACTGGGAAACAGTGAGGGAGGCATTCTGGGGTTCAAGTCAAACACAACAGCACTTTCTGTGTTTCCCTAGTATCTTAGTATCTTAGACCACTGTTTTGAAAGATTAGTTCAATTGTAACTTTAAATTCCTGACTCCCAGCAATTCTTCAGTTCACTCTAGGGACACTGTTCTTTTTTTGGTGGGGTGGGTATCAGGGATTGAACTCAGGGACACTTAGCCACTAACCACATCCCCAGCCTTACTGTATGTTTTATTTAGAGACTGGGTCTAAATAAAACTGAGTTGCTTAGCGCCTCACTGTTGCTGAGGCTGGCTTTGAACTCGTGATCCTCCTGCCTCAGCCTCCCAAGCTGCTGGGATTACAGGTGTTTGCCACCACACCCAATGGTGACATTATTTTTCCCAATGATATCAATTGCTTCCTAAGAAAGTCTAGTTTTATCTTGAATGACTATTCTTCAGCATTTCATATTGTTGGTCCCTCCCTTCTTCTGGAAATCATTAATTGGGCTTCTGTGGCTCTCTGTGCCCTGGCCTATATCATCTCTGAATGCTAGCCAGTGAATCCAGCCTGCCTTTGCTTAAATGCCGGTGTCCCAAAGGGTCCTTATTAATTATTATTTCTTTTTTATTCTCCTTGCATAATTTGATTTAGTTCTACATCTTTAGCAACTACCTGTATACTCAGTAAAGCCAGAATTTGACCTCTAGAACTCTATTTCCAATGCATAATAACTTCTGTATCTTACAATATATTCAAACTTTACAAGTTAAAATTAAGTTTCTTTCCTCAAACATGATTACTTTAAATTTTTTTTAGTTGTAGATGGGCACAATACCTTTATTTTATTTGTTTTTTTTTGTTTGTTTTAATTTTATATGGTGCAGGGGATCGATCCCAGTGTCTCACGCATGCTAGGCAAGCGCTCTACCCCTGAGCCACAACCTCAGCCCCAAACATGATTACTTTTGTGTTTCCCATTCTGGTGAATTAGCAGTAGAGTCAGGGTACTGACTATAATCTTTCTCCAGGCTTCTAGATTACATAATAAATAAATTTCAAATAAAGAGTTATCCTCTGTATATTCCAAATGAGCTTCTAGAAGTATTAATTATCATTGCATAACAAATCACCAAAGATTAGCTGTTTAAAGCAGCATACATTTGTCATCTTAAAGTTGCTGTGGGCCAGGAGTCCAAGCATGGCTTAGTCCTCTGCTGAGTGTCCCATGAAGCTGCAATCGAGGTAGTGACCTGGTGCTAGGCTCTCTTCTCAGGCTAAGAATCTTCTTCAAAGATCAAGTGGTTGATGGTAAACTTTATTTCCTTGCGGCAGTTGGACTCACGGCAGCATGCTTATTCAAGGCCAGGAGGAAGGCTGTGGACGGGCTCACTCTGTCTTAAGGAATTTAACCTGACTCAGTCAAGCCTGCCCAGGAAAATAACCTGTTTGATTCACTCAAAACCAGCTTATTAAGGACCTTGATTACGTCTGCAAAACTCTCTTCACTTTTGCCATAATATGACATTATCTTGGGAGAGAATATTCCATTGCTTTTTTTTTTTTTTTTTTAGAGAGAGAGAGAGAGAGAGAGAGAGAGAGAGAGAGAGAGAGAGAATTTTCAACACTTATTTTTTAGTTTTCGGCGGACACAACATCTTTGTTTGTTATGTGGTGCTGAGGATCGAACCCGGGCCGCACGCATGTCAGGCGAGCGCACTACCGCTTGAGCCACATCCCCAGCCCCAATATTCCATTGCTTTTATCATTTTTTTTTTATTAGAAACCAGTTTCAGGTCCCACCCACGCTCAAGTGGTGGAGTGTTATACCAGGGCATGGGGCACTGGAAGTCATCCTAGAATTCTGCCTTTCACCGCTTAATTAAAAAGAAAAAAAGCATATATGTGAAAACCAATAAATGTTTGTCATTTGGAGATGCTGCCAGGCTGAATACAACAAAGAAAAGTACAGAACTTTAATTTAACATCTTTGAGTTCACTGGAGATGGCACATAGTTGAAAGATGGAGAAAATAGTTTTCTATGTTTTCTTCATCTTCTCCGACTGCCTTGGGCAGGAGATGGGCCCAAGTCTCTAAACTTTAGATTATAAGAACCAAGGGATAATTAAATAAGTAGTTCTGAAAGACAGACATTTACTTTCATAAGTGGCTTACTTTGAGAACCGTTTTTACCATGTTTAACCTCTTTCATACAGAGAGGATAAATGTGGTTAGGTGTCTGTAGTAAGTTGAATGATTTTCTTCAGTGTACATTACTTCCACTTTTCCTAATTAAAAAAGCTATTTTTATTATCTTAATAATAATTTTTTATCATTTTTTCGAATAGCTTTTTTTTCTCTCAATACCTTTGGCAGACTGGTTTTCACTGGAAGCACCAATCTTCCTCAGGTAGTTCAGCCTCACTGGAAGTTGTTTTCATAGTTTCAAAGGCATTTCTATAGGAGTTCCTGCACTGGGGACTCTGCCTTCCTAGGCCACAGCCCTGAGGGGGTGCTCTGTGGCTCCTGCTGCTCCTGGCTTCAGACAGAAGTCCTGACAGCAGGCTTAGGGTGTGATGCCTACTCAGAACTCTGCCCCTGCCAGTGCTTCTTCTTAGGGACGACTACCCCACGGCATACAGCAGGACACAGCCTGACCTGGTGCATTTCTCTCCTTTCCTTGCCCCAGCAAGGCCCACTGGGCATGCTCCTGGGAGGCTGGAGTGGAAGTCCCTACAGATACGTGGTCACTTCTCTGTTTTCCCTCTCTTTGGCTTGGGCAACTGCCACACTGAGGCACTGCAGCCACTCTTCTGCATTCTTCTCATCCTTGGCCTTGAAAACGTAGGTTTTATTGTCTGTGAAGATTTCAAAAGCCCGAGGGAGAGAGCGGTCCCTGCGTTTCTTGGCCACGGCTTTCACACTCTGTACCTTGCTGAGCTCTAATGGGGCATCTTCGGGATCATCTTTCTGAAATGCATGGGGAGGAGAGAAGATGAGCTGGCTGCTGCTGTAGGCTAAGCCTCTAGCTTACAAGGGGGTTTATTTTATTTATTTTTTGGTACCAGGAGTTGAATCCAGGGGTGCTTTACCACTGAGCCACATCCCCAGCTTTTTAAAATATTTTATTTAAAGACAGGGTTTCCCTGAGTTGCTTAGTGCCTCGATACATTGCTGAGGCTGGCTTTGAACTCACGATCCTCCTGCCTCAGGCTCCTGAGCTGCTGGGATTGTAGGTGTGCATCTCAGTGCCTGGCTGCCAGGGGATTTTTAAAGGAGGGCTGACCCTTTCACTTCCTGTGACACAAGACCTTTGCTATTCGGGATATGAAAGCATCGAGGAGCCAGTAGAAAACCAAGGAAGTAGGAAATTGGGACTTTGTTGTAGTATCATAAGTTGGCACAAGATAGCAATCTATAGAATGTCATTATCATGTGGGAGGGGGGAGAGTGCTTTGATTTTCTGTCATTTTCTATTGAACACAGCAGTACAATTTGGAGTTCTACTAACTCTGAATTTCAGAGAGTTTAGGAGGCACAACATTGAAATTTCCTTTGTGCTACCTCTGAGGAAGGGCTGGATGAGACTGTAATGGAATAAACAAACAGGGGTCCAATGTTTGAGTAGATCAAACTTTTCCAAACCTCCTCCAAACTTTTGGAAACATGTATTGCCTATATACACTAGATGAAAGAATATTGAATGAAGCAGCATTTGTCTTTAATGAAAACAGAGGCTTAAGGTTCTCTGCAACTCCAGGATCCTCACACTGGGCTAGCACAATTGTCTGAAGGCAATTAAATATTTCTGGAAAGCAATTTCAGGTCTTCAAGCTTCCTGAATACATTTTGTCTACTGGTGAGTTATCAGTGATTGAGAATCTTGTCCATTCTCCATACCCCTTTTCCAAGTACCCTTCTTTCACTTTGCCATGAAAAGGCACCCATCCCAGCCCTCACAGCCTCCTCATGGTGTGTTGTTCCACTTGGACAAATCTCAGGCACGCCACACAAAAAATCAATTTAACATACTAGTGGCCAGGAAATAGCTGTCAACCAAGCAGCCACTCTCCACCCACTTCATCAAGACATAACATTTTCCTTTCTAATGTCTAATAATTGCTTATTAAATTTGGTTTTAGACTTATGAATTTTCATAACTGATGTAAATTCTAAGAAAAATAACTTAATCAGAATATATTAATATCTAGAGACTGATGATCGCAAGGAGTTAAAACAATTAAATTTCAATTTATATATAGTTTCATTATAGTGAAAATTATAGGGCAATTGGGGTAAATTCTGTGGGGAAATACAACAGAAATATTATTTCAAGGAAAAAAAGAAGCAATGTAAACATCTCTATGAAAATATTAATTTATATTATTTTTAAAAATTAATGGATGATGTCAGATACCAAAGTGTTGTGGTATTTTATGCTAATAAGTATATTTAAAGGAGAGAGAGGAATTTAAAAATTTTTTTTTTTATTTTCAAGGACTGGGGATTGAACTCAGGGGCCCTCAACCATTGAACCTCATCCCCAGCCCTATTTTGTATTTTATTTAGGGACAGGGCTCACCAAGTTGCGTAGTGCCTCGCTATTGCTGAGGCTGGCTTTGAACTCTCCATCCTCCTGCCTTAGCCTCTCAAGCTGCTAGGATTTCACACCCTGTAGGGTCATTTTATTTTTAAGTGTCGATATTTATAATACAATGGAAATTACAGTCTGCAACTCTTAAAACTTATGACGAAGGTGTTGATGCAATTGAAAATGCTGTAAGGTATTACACACATTTTTCAAAATCACTTTAGGGTATGTGCAGGAGAAAGTCTGAAGGTGCATACACTAGACAATGCTTTGTTAGTTGAATTTGGTTTAAATTAAAGTAATAAAATTATATTTCTTCCAATTAGTCCAAGGTAGAGAAATTGATACATGGGGGAACTGATGAGGAAATTTAAAAATTACCATAGTGACCTGAGGAGGAACAGTGAATCAATTAAAATAGGAATAAACAGAAAGTAAAGGACACTGTAGCTGAGCTGGTTGGTGGAAATCAAGACCCTAAGGATGCAAAAGTAAACAAAAATTGCACTATGGTCTTTCAGCCTCAGTTTTAATTAAAAAACGCACATTTCCCTCATAAAAGAATGACTTTTTTAATGATGTGGCTGCAGTTTCAGCTGATGACCACTGGCAGGTTGTATCCCTGGAGATTAGAGGTATTTTGCTGTGGTCTTGATGCTGTATCACATTATTTCCTACAATTTGAGCCACATGTTCTGTCAGATTTTTGGAATACCAAACCATTATCCCCTGACAAGACATCAAACAAGTTACTGATTGTAAAATAGCTTATTCTTTTCTTCTTCTTCTTTTTTAGTTTAACATAAGATCTACAAATTTACTACCTGGGCTAAACAAAACAAAACAAAACAAAACAAAACAAAATAATACAATAATCCCAGATCAAACCAATCCCAAAACCTTAAATAAAAATACCTTATTCTTTAAACATTGCTTAAAAGTCTGAGTTAAGCCAGGCACTGTGTGCATACCTGTTATTCCAGTGGCTTGGGAGGCGAGGTAGGAGGATTGCAAGTTCAAATCCCGCCTCAGCAATTTAGCGAGGCCCTAAGCAACTTCGTGAGACTTGTGGAGGGGGGGGGGGGAGAAGCAGGATGCAGCTAAGTGCTCAGTGGTTAAGTTCCCTCAGATTCAATCCCTGCTTAAAAACCAAACCAAACCAAACCAAAACAAAAAACTCCCCAAAACAGAGTCCTGAGTTTAAAAGTATATGTCATTATTTGTGTTCTAGAAAAATATCCTTATAGACTAACTTTGATTTCTCTTAAGGAGAAATCATTACATCTCCACTTCTATTCCTGATTTCTTGAACAAATGTAGGAAATTCATATGATCATTTTAAGTACTTTAAAAATGCTTCAATGTGAACCTAGCTAAAAAGGATTTTTCTTCAAACCTCCAAAATTTGTTTAAGTTGAAGTTGCCATTATACTTTAATTTTAAAAAGATCTTTAGTCACAGAAAAACTCACCTTTGTATGTTACAATACAGATTAAGGAAGTAATGTGAGTTAAAAGTGTTGCAAAAATATTTTAAAGATCTATCAAAAAGTCTTATTAATTAAATGAACATAGATCGAAATTTGTGATGCACCATATTTAATTTCTATTGGGTAAAATTTTCAAATAAAGTTGTAATGAGAACTATAAATATATGATGCATATACCCAGAGTTAATTGTGATTTTTAACTAATTTAACATCTTTCATTAATTAATTAGGCATCTTTTGGTTTCTGTGGTGGTTAAGTGTATGTGTCCACTTGACTGGGCTAGTGGATACCCAGCTAGTTGTTGAAATATGATTTCTGAGTGTGTCTGTGGGGGTGTTTCCGGAAGAGGTTTGAATGAGTAAAGGAGACTTACCCTCACCAATATGGGTGGGCATTATCTAATCCAATCCAAAAAGACAAAAGAAGTGAGGGCGGGCTAGTTTGCTCCCTCTTCTTGAGCTGAGACATCCATCTCCTGAACCCAGGATAGCAGAATTCCTGTTCTTGGACCTTTTTGGACACTGGTACTTAAGTTGTCCCTCTCTTGCTTTCACCCCCAGTTCTAGGCCCCTGGCCTCAGTCTGGGATTACACCATTTCTCCCTTGCTTCCCAGGCCTTAGGTCTTGGGCTCAGTTATACTGTCAGTTTTCTGGTGCTCTAACATGCAGATACATCTTGTGGAACGTCTCAGTCTGCATAATTCTGTGAGCCGATTTCTACAGTAAATCCCCTCTGAGTGTCTCTCGATGCCATTGTTCCGTGTCTTTAGAGGCTGCTGACTAATAATACATCCCTGACTGCATGTTTTAAGTGTGCATGGGAAGCAGTGTGAACCCTCCTTTAAGAACATTCCCTGGTGCCACAGCCTGAGCTGGACTCCAGTGTCACCCTCCCTCACTCTCTCAGTGCTGCCCTTGGGCAAGCCAGCCCCTTGGAGCCTCACAGTCCTCACTGGCAATGTGACTGTAATAGTAGTGCTGGCCTTGGAGCATTGTTCTGAGGCTGTGTGAGGCTGTACAGTGGGGCACATGGCAGACACTGAATAGTTGCTATTATGATTAGGTTTCAAAACAGCCAAGAAGTAGTTCAAGATTCCATGCTCCAATCCTGAATAAGTAGAGTTTAATAATTAATGAAACTGTCATAAAAAGAAAGAAAGAGGATACCTGTACCTCTTGACTGAGATAGGATACTATTTCAGAGGACTTTCACTGAAAGTATAGAATCCAGGTTATTTACTGAGCATCCTGTCTCAGATTTTAAATTACATTAATATTTTTATTAATTCTGTTAGAATTCGATTCTATTCATAAACTGAATGTCAAGTGAAGGAAAGATAGTAATCTTTTTCCTAATCAGAATTGAACTTAGTTAGCTGGGCATGGTGGTGCAGGCCTGTAATCCTGGTTGACTCAAGAGGCTGATGTAAGAGCATCACAAGTTCAAAGCCAGCCTCAGTAACTTAGCAAGACTCTCTCAAATTAAAAAATAAAAAGGAATGAAGATGGACTGGGGATATAGTTCAGTTGGTAGAGTGCTTGCCTCAGATGCACAAGGCCCTGGGAGCACTACTAAAAAAAAAGGGGGGGGGAGGCAGGGGCTGGGGATAAGTGCCTCTGGGTTCAATCTCCAGTACCAAAAATAAATAAATAAGTAAATAAATAAATAACATAAAAATTAAACTCTGTTAATATAAAAGATACTTAAATCAACTTTTATTTCTTCCTTCTTGCCTACCATTCCCCTTCCTTGGCCCTCCACATATAACCTATAGCTATTTTAAAAACCAGAGTCAATATCATAAGCCATAAATTTCTGTAGGTGGTACATAAGAAAATTTACAGCACCATGTTTGAGTCAATTGCTCTTTAGTTCAATTTCTAAAGCTTAAGTCAACTAAAAAAAAAAAAAAAAAAGCTTCCCTAGTAAACTGAAGGGGGACTGTGAGCCAACTAATATAGGGATTGGAGTAGAAAAGGGACATCTGGGAGCTGGGGTTGTGGCTCAGTGGTAGAATGCTTGCCTAGCACACTTGAGGCACCAGGTTCAAACCTCAGCAGCACATAAAAATGAAATAAAGATATTGTATCCACCTACAACTAAAAAATAAATATTAAAAAAAGAAAAAAGGACATCTGCAACAAAATAATACTGTATGTAGGATTATAAATTATCGAAAGTTTAACTAAGCAGCAGGTGGAGGTCAAGACTTTAAAAATACAAGCATGAAAGTTGATGGAAGAACTTACTGACTTTCCTTTTTGAAACAGAAGTTGATTTCCAGCCAGTGTAAAGTAACGAGTTTTCCACCTTTTGATGAACTTCCATCTGACTTGCTTCTCCTTCAGTTTCCCTTCGATGAGAGGCTGCCCATCTTGGTTTATAACTGTTAAGGTAACAGAGCGATCAAGCCATTCATTTTCCATTATTGATTTGGCAAGTGATCAAGAGTCAGAACTATATAATGAACCAGAACTCAGTAAGCATACCTGAAAAGTGGGCTAATAAATTGTGAATTTGGTTAACGTTTCCTCCTTTGCCCCTAAAAGGATGCACATTTCAGACTGAAGGATGAAAATTGTACTGAGATCTTCAAAAGAAATGAGCTCTGCCAAAAAACCAAAGGCCAAATGTTTTCTCTGATAAGTGGATGCTAATCAATAATGAGGGGATGCATGGGATGAGTAGAGGAACTTCGGATGGACCAAAGGGGAGGGAGGAGAGGGAAGGGGGATGGGGGATGGGAAAGACAGTGGAACGAGATAGATACCATTACCCTAGGTGCTTTTACGATTGCTCAAACGGTGTGACCCTACTTTGTGTACAATCAGAGAAGTGAAAAATTGTGCTCCATTTGTGTACAATGAATCAAAGAGCATTCTGCTGTCATGTATAACTGATTAGAACAAATAAAAAAATAATTTGAAAAATAAGATGTGGAATGATTCAAGGAGGGCAAGATCATGTATCTAAAACAATCTTGTTTACAATGTAACCCATACAGGATATTCATGCCCTTTCTCACTTTCTAGTTAATGCATCGTTTCATTCAAAACGCCTCACCTCCAGAAAAAAAAGTGAATTAGCTCACAAAGGAGCCTCTGGCCCAGGGGATCTGGGTTCATCAGACACACAACTCCCTGCACTTCTTGGCCTCTTTGTTTCATGTCATTCTGTTCTTTAGGTCATTTGGTTATATACTAAATCAGTATATAACAAGTGTGAAATGTTGGCCCAAAATAGTTAAGATGCCATAAGCTCGTTTCCTACTATTGATTTTTCCAATAACTAGATAATAAAATGAAAGTTTCCATGCTTTATGACACATGAACTGCTCAGAAATATAGCTTAATAAATAATCATAAACCAAGTATATTTAAATATTTGGCAGCAAAAGTCAATGCAGTACTCCAAAAGACAATTTTTTTTAAAGCCGTTACACTAAGCTGTAAGGCAAACATTCCCAAATCTCTTGTCCATATTTCCAGTCTCTGAAACACTTAAACATTCTCCTCTCCGAACTTCCATTTTCCCTTAGTCAACAACTGACCGCTTCTCTCTGTTTGAAATGCTTCCTTCAAGACACCTTTTCCACACCTAGGCTGGAGCAGCTTCTGGTATACACGCTCTCATAGTACATTTCTTCTTATCAATTGTCTGCATTTGTGATGGCCACTGTCGTTTGTCTGACTAATGGCTTTATGCCCCATTCAGCTGAAGCTCCACAGGTGCAGGGGCTTGCTCAGTTACCAGGTGTCTAACTCAGCACCTGGCCCAGTGAGGGAGTCTGTTCCTTGAATGCATCTAACATTGACGCAGAATGTGATTACGCACAATCACCGAACCCAGAAGATCCATTACAGTGTCAGAAGCTGAGATACCAAAGGACTTAATTCCTTTGACCAATGACATAAGATTAACTCATTAAATTTATGTGAAAGCCCGTGGTTTCAGTGGGGACAGACAGTGAAAGCTGCATCCAGAGCAGGGAGACATTTACTTATACACACGAATGCTTAGTTTTCATAGCACTTTGAAAGTAATGAAATTTGTTTCACTGCTTTGGAAAAACTCTGGATGGTGCCTTTTTGACCACATGAGAACAACTTTGTCTTTTACACTATCATATATATTTTTCCTAATGTAGGCCAAATAACTACCTCAGGTGGATTGGCTATCCCGACAGAACATTTTTGGGATAACAATAATGAAAAGTTCAGTTTTCATCAGCAAAGTTCTATTAGGTATAGTTTGACTTTTTCTCCTTGTCTCATGACTATTCAATTGGCTGTTCTCTTGTCAACTTCAAATTAAGGGTAACAATGGGAAATATGTATCAAGTATATTAATAGGTAGTGATAAGGGCTATGATCAAGGTAGACCAGGGAGGGTGGTATGCATATCTTTAGGAGTCAGGAAACAGCAGGAGCAGCCTGGGGGTCTATCTAGACTGGAGGTTCAGTAGGTGTTTATTCACACCATACCATAGAGTCCCAGTGTGAGCTGCTGGAGGAAGAAAGTTTCAAGATTCAAGAGGAAAACAACAACAAAAATTAAAATTAAAAAAAAAAAGTGAAAACCATCACTACCAAAAAATCCCATGGCAAGAATAAGGTTAAAAATTAAAACAAACAAACAAACATTTTTTTTTAAAACACCATGAAAACATTTGCCATGTTTTCAAATTAGAAAAAAAAATAGTCTAATTGTAATGTTCAAGGATTTGGAATATGAACTCCGAAGGTTTAGACTTGAAATAACAGCAGCCCCCCCTCTGCTCAAAGGGAAGCTTAGAGGTCAAAAACCAAAGTAAAGAGGTGTGTATGAGGACTTGGGGTCAATGGCAAAGCAGGTAGCCCACTCCCCTCCCCCATTTCAGTAAAGGTTTTATTCCAGCCTTTAATCACACTGCTCTCTTGCCACAGTTTTAATGGTAAGGCAATTTAATGTAACATCATTTGATAAGGGTACATTTCTTGTTTCTCAGTGTGTCCTATTTACCCATGGAAATATTTGAAATGGTTAAGACACCTAAGATGATTTGGAGTCGTGACTGACTTTGGTAATATCTGAGCACACGGGCCCCTCTGGGTCTGGTGCAGGGGATTCACTTCTGTTTCTCCTCAAGGTAGATCCAGATGCTTCACTTGCACTCTGTACGTGACATAGGTTTATAAGAAGCACTTGGCCAGATTGTTGAAGGATCCTTAGAGGCGTGGGGTGAGCTGGGTGTCATGCCCACCTGTGATAGAGACTCAAGACGGAATAGGACGCTTGCCAGGGACTGAGGGGCAAAGGACTTCAGAATGTGCTGCTGCATTCACTGCTCTAAGTGAAAAAGTCCAGGGAGGGGTCTTAGGAAGGACGTGTCAGCTGACCCTTGAAGTAGATGAATGTCAGGACCCAAATTTAGGTATCGGTCAGCTTCAGAAGATTCAATAAAAGCCAGGCTGTTTGTAGCTGTAAGATTAATTTTTTGTTGTTGTTGATATTTTTATATTTAGATTTATCACTTTTTTTTTGCAACAAAAGTCACAGACAATTTACCATATGTATTAAAATGTATATATCATCAGTTTTAGGATTATACAGTAAGTTAATCAGTTCTCCATTGAAATTTTGTTCATTACTTATTCATTTCACTGTGATATAGAATGCTGCAGTAAACACCCTTATGTTATATATTCTGTTCAATTTCTCTACAGAACAAATTTTTAGAATTTCTAAGTATTTTATAACCAACTTATTTTTAATAAATAGAAGGTATATACTATAAAGAAATGATAAAAATAATATTATGTACTATGCATAATTGCATATGCTACACTTTTATATGGCTGGCAGTGCAATAGGTTAGTGGACAGCAGCATCTCCACAAATGTATGACTACTATGTTAGGCTATGACATTACAGCAACTATAATGTTACTAGACAATAAGGATTTTTCAGGTGTATTATAATCTTATGGGACCACCATCATAGATTATAAAGGAAAGTTAGAATTCAAGTTCATAACACCAATAAGATTAATTTTAAAATAGTTTCAAAAGGTGTGTGTGTGTGTGTGTGTGCGTGAGAGAGAGAGAGAGAGAGAGAGAGAGAGAGAGAGAGAGACTTAAAAATTTTCCTAATTGTTCTCCTATACCTGTATTTTTTTTCGATTATGTCCAGCATATGCATGACTGGGTAGTGTTATTTTAAAGAGTTTATCGCCTATAGCATGTCCTTGTAAGCAATAATTCTCATAAGATACCACAATCTCTGCACAGCTAAAGTAAAAAAAGAAAATTATTTTTTTTCCTAAGGATTATCATATTCCACTTGAAAAATAAGATGTGGAATGATTCAAGGAGGGAATATCATGTATCTATAACAATCTTGTTTACAATGTAACACATACTGGATATTCAAGCCCTCTCTCACTTTCTAGTTAATACATCGTTTCATTCCAAACACCTCACCTCCAGAAAAAAATTTTCTCCAGCTGGGGTCTGTTCCTTTCTTTAATTATCAACTGGCTGAGAAAGACATGAGATAGTGAACTGAATTTTTTAGTGCAGTTGGAACTTTGTTACCACATTTGTCCACTTAAATGTTTTTCAGAATGCTAATTCAAATATTTATACATCAATTGTAACCCTTTTGTGCATGAAGAGTTGATAATATTTATTGACAAAAAATGAATTTTGAAGGTGCTTCTCAAGGTGAAGTTGATGAGTAAAAGTGAGATAATAATAGACTCCTTAAAGCTGAGCACCCCACTGTAGGAGGAATGACAAATACTCATCTGTCAGTCCCTCAGCCATCCCTCACCCACACTTCTGAGCACAGAAAAGCCAAAAGACATGGTGGTCAGATCTGAGGGGTTACAATACCTGGCTCTCGGGGAGCTTAATTTAATAATCTGGTGGGCAGGTAGAGCATTTTACCAACTGGACAGCTCAGTGTCCAGCTTGGCTAGTGCCACTGGAGGAGTAAAAGCTAAGTGTTACCCCAAAAGAGGATGTTCCATTTCTGGTTGGGAAGAGCCGGCCACTGATGAAGAAGGGGAAGATGGGTGCAGAGGAGGCGTGTAAGGGAAAACGTGCAAGAGAACCTAAGAATGCAGGGAATAGAAGCAGCTCCCAAGGCTCTGGGGGAAGCCATGGTTGGGGGTGAGGGGACAAGTCCATCCACAGTTTCCAAGGTGTAAGTCAGGAAAGAGACTGGGTGTCAGTCACCGGAGCCCCATGTGGACTTTTTTGGGATGTTCCTCTAAAGCCCTGCTAGAAAGGACAAGTGAGGGGCCTGGAGCCCGTAATCCCAACCAGTGCTCAGAAGGCCTCATGGCCCCCAGCTGGGGTCAGTGGTGTACGATGCAGGTCCCTACAGGAATCAGGTGGCCTCCAGCTGGGTAGCTTAGGAGTTAATAAAGGGACAGTTTACACAGGTGTGGGCAAGGTGTGGACAGGCATCATAGCACTCTGGGGCCAGTGGCCTTGCAGGCCCAACACCCCTCTGCCTGAAGAGGAAAAGGGAGAGGACAGTTAGGACCCCGAGGAAGACCTGTCCCTGGTGGGAGTTGTGACCCAGACTGGAGGACCCAGTGAGCCCACAGGGGCCAAGCAGAGCTGCCTGAAACCCCTGGCCTCACTCCTCCATGGCAACACCTGCTGGTGTTGAACTCTAAGAGGCTAGAAGTCGGAATTGGTATCTAGGATGTGCATATTCACAGGTAATTTGTACCCCATCCCGCAGTAGCCTGTGCACTAGACAGCTGGGGACTGCCTGTTCTGGAGGAAGCACAAGAAGGAGCAAAGTGAAGCAAAATATAGAGAAACATCTTTTGATGCCTTAGAAGGAAAAGAAGGGCTGCGTAGCCACCGCCCGGTTATAGAGATGGCTCAACAGTCAGGGAACACCGAGTTCCACTTTTTATCAACACTTTTGGCCATTCACTAATTCTCCCCACTGTTTTATTCCAAATGCCTTAATTGAAGGTACCACACAGGCACATGCCAGGGAAGGGGGACGCAAAGACCAACAGGGCAGTCTGTCTCTGAGATAGAAGAAGGCAGGAGAGGCTGGTGCGGAGTCAGTCCCAGTACAGAGGCGGGGCACAGGACAGAGGGGTGCATAGAGTCTCATGGGAGCATGTCAGAGGGCACTTGGGATAAACTGGGGCAGAGGAAGCGGGGAAGCTTCCTGGTGCAGATATTGTCTGAACTGAATTCTCAGGGACAAGAGCAGGAAGGTTGATTGAAACCAAACCAAACCAAACCAGAAGAGAAACAAAGCTGAGGGAGAGGGTTGAGATGCATTCTGGGAACCATGAGCAGAATCCAAGGAGAGGCCAGTCCCAGGGACCCGCGGCCTTCATGCAAGCTGGACTCTGTTGCTCTGTAATGTAATGAAAGGCAACATTTGAAGGCATATGACCCCTTTAGTTTTAGCACAAGAATTTAACAATTTAAAGTCTACATCTTATTTTAAAGTACACAGCAGTTCTGAATGTTTTAACTAATTTTAACTAAATATGGTGTGCTGAATGTCATATATTTACTCCTTATGTACTAGATCACATAGGACTGTGTGGACTTTCTCTGATTTGGCCTATCATTTGTGGGTTAAGGATGCTGTCCTTTCTGAAGCTGGTTGGTCTTGGGTAAGTTATTTAACCTAAGTGAGCTTCAGGTTTCTCCCCTCTAGAGTTGTTATGCTTACCAACAGGGTAACGTTGACATGTATGGCCATGCAGGTTGTTGACTGTACAAAGGCACTTGGCCAAGGTGGTGAGGGGAGCTGAAATCCAACCTGAATTCACTAGTCAAGCCATACACCCCTGAGTGCCCTACATCTACCATAAATAAAGGTACGAAAAAGTGGCATGAAGGTTCACAGTGGCCTTGCTTAACCAAGACCTGATCATAGTAAGGATCAATAACCGGCAGCTACCAACATCATAATTATGCTAACCAAAAATGATTATCATCATCCTTTTATTGTGATGATGTGTAGATGGTTTTAGAAATAGCACATCCTCGTTGCTTTAGGATAGGAAACTCCTTCCTTCCTCTAATTAAGAGTGTAATGGGACCTATAAAAAAGTGTTAGGGATGGGGAACAAAGTCAGTGTGAGAAAGGGAGTCCTTTTAAGGTTCAAAGCCTGATGCTTTGAACTTGTACCTTTAATGAAAATGCAGGTGGGAGAGGCACTTCAGGATCACAAAATGAAGGTGAACTAGAGCTTTGGAGAAACGGATTCACTTGCTCATTAGGACTGCCATTCTCGGGTCAACCTCATAATGGATTGGGTGCCCTGGGAGCGTTCCCCACGTGGTGTGTGGTTGTTCCCTTTTGTTTCTGGGCCACCCCTGGTCCTTGTGCTGAAGACAGTACTCTCCAGCCAGACTCAAATTCCTTATCTTGTGTACTTTTTGGCATTTGCCAATTTTGTCTCCAAAACATTGCATTGCATACCCTATACTTGAGACTCTCATGAGTTTAATTTATACTTGAAATTTAAATAGTCTTTCTTGATTGTTTAAGGTAAATGCCTTCAAAAGTAGTCATATTTTGGAAGAAAATACATAAACCCCAAATGCTTACTTTTAAAGTTAGAGATGAGGAAAAATATGTAATACACCACCTTCTGAAATTACGGCTTCTGGGAATTATGGCTCCTACCCAGTCCATAGGGGATTTCTTTGTATATATTGAGAGTCTCAAATTTACTCCCATCCCTTTCCCTGGTTTTACTGATTTTGCATGTTTGTGTGTGCACACGCCAGTTCTAATAAAGCAGAGGGTGGGCTTACAGAGGTGCATGCGAGCACAGAGGCCAGGGAGCCATATCTAGTAGACTGCATGTCTGTGGCTTTTGAAGTCACTGAGGACCACAAGAGCTGGTGTGTTTTTTATAAATACCCCACAGGGTTTTAGAGGCCATGTTTCCTCGTCAGCAGTGTGAACAAGGAGGCATGAAAGCATGGATTTTGTAAGGCCCCATAAGATCCTCTGGGGACCAAATAGGACAGAGAAGGTAGGCCCTACAGCATCCCTTAGCGGGTGCGTGCCACTTGCTCAATGGTTAAATCAAACAGCATGCTTTCAGAGCTTCTCTGACCACAAGCTGAGTACTGAGTAGAACTACCACTTTATAAGCCGTCAGAGCTGTTTCCCAAGCTGTGCTCTGAGAACCACCTCTGTCACAATTATCCACTGACTTGTTAAAGGCACACTTCCAAGCATTATCCCAAAGTCACTGAATCCAAATTCGGGGTGGGGTGAGGGGCCTATTTTTAATTGACTATTTCTTCCACTAAATAGTAAGTTCTATGAAGTGGTCTCTCCTGAGTTTTTAACAAGGTCCCTAGGTGATTCTTTGTAGTCCAAGAACTTCTAGGAGATTATTACCATCCTCGTGATAGATGACAGTGGCAGGTCCTCTAACATACAGAAGAGTAAAACTGAAAAAACAACAGCAGAAAGAAATTTGTGTGGCTTTTCCATGAAATAAAAGGATAGCACAGAAGTGCAAGATCATATTCATAGCCTTGGCTTCCTTTAGCTGAGAAGATTCTAGAGAAAAGGCTCAGATCAATGTTTGCATAATTTGATTTTATTGTCTTATCAGTGAGACAAAAATTCTAAGAGTGCTTCCAAGAAGATGACCTGTCTGGTAGTTCTGAGGGGCATGTGTAGTCATCTTTGTGCCTTTATGACCCAAGAAAATTGGCCTAAAATTACCAAGTGATGACTAATAGGAACCAATGGGAGAAGATCAGGAAGGTAGAACTGAAGGGACATAGATGATCATTGATTTTAGGATGAAATTTTAATAAGAGTCTCACATATCCTATGTTGGTTCCACTTACTCTTATTAATAAGATCTCATGGACAGATACCACTGGTATGTCTGGCCATAGGACCTTGGATGGTTTGAAACACTGAGCACTTGTCCATGCATTGACATTACAGAACTTGCTGGGTGCTGGGAAAAAGAGATCCGATCTGTTCACGCCTTGGTGACCAGGAGAATTTGGGTTGTGCAAATTGAGCACACTGTGGTTGCACTGTCCCAGCTGTCTCTGCAGCCCTGGGATTCTAGAACACTTTACGGAGTTACCTGCAGGGCCTTCGTGGAGTTCCTAACACAAACTATATCTGCTGTCTTCAGCACTTGGCCCCTAAACCTTTTGGCAATGAGTAGGAGTTTACAAGTCCTGCCTTAGGAGCTTCAGTGAGAAGTCTTACATATACACCCATGCATATGTATTTACATATGCATGTGCATGTGAACACACATATGTACATTTTTAATATATATCTATAAATACTTCATGCATTCTGTTAAATAAGATGATCTACTTATCACAGTACCTTTGAAAGAACTTGTCTTGGAAGATTGTTTACACAATATATTTTGCAGGAAAGAGACACTGCAAATATCACTGTATGAAGGTCTACCCTTTTTCTCCTAAAATGAATCTGCTGTGAGTTCATCAACTTGTTTTTTTGACTAAGAAAAAGTTTACTATTGAAAATCTTCCAAGATACAAACTTTGGTGATTCATTTATTTGATAAATATTTTCTGAGCATCTTTTGTGTACTAGGGACTGAGAATGGGTGCATGAGGAGGGATCACTTCTTTTTTTTTTTTTTTTTTTTTTTTAAGAGAGAGTGAGAGAGGAGAGAGAGAGAGAGAGAGAATTTTTAATATTTATTTTTTAGTTCTCGGCGGACACAACATCTTTGTTGGTATGTGGTGCTGAGGATCGAACCCGGGCCGCACGCATGCCAGGCGAGCGCGCTACCGCTGAGCCACATCTCCAGCCCAAGGGATCACTTCTTAGAACTTATTGTTCAGTGGAAGAAATAGGCTCATCCATGATGAGCAACAGGATGGCAGCTGTAACCAGTGTTACCATGGGGAGTGTTAGCCAGGGTTGCAGAGGCTTCTTTGAAAAACCATTGAGTGTATTCAAAAGAGCTCTGGGTATCAGTTTTCAGAATAATCACAATTTTTAATTTACTTATAAATATTCTAGGAATGAAGCTTTGTTTTCACTTACAAATTTACCTGTTGAAAAGATTCAGTGTACACGGTCAGTCCTCACGATACTGTCCTCTGAGCAGCATTCAATCCTGATCACTGAGTCCTCCTTAAAACCTTCTCATCTTTCAGTTTGTGGGACACAGCACTTCCTGCTCCTCCAGCCCTCTAGACACTCCTTCTCAGCCTCCTGTTCAGTTGTTTCCTGGGGAATTTTCTCCTCTCCATTCTGAACTCTCCCTAACCAGGCTTTGCTGGTTCTACAGTTCAGTGACCACTTCTCAGAACCATTTCCAAACACACAAAGGCTGCTTCTCTGAACTCTAGGTTTTCACCTCCCACCACCTACACAATGTCAGGCACCTCACACTGAGTTCATTTAAATTAAAATTCACTACTGTGTCCCTCCCCTATGCTTGTTTTTCTCCCAGGATTCCCTAAGCTCAGTAAACAAAACCCTACTCAGTCGGCTGCATCAGGCTGAGACTCACTGTCCTGTCCCCCTGTCCAGTCCACCACCACAATATTGAGGATCTATTTTCTCAGTTGTTCTCAAGTCCGTGTGCCTCTCTCCACAGCCCTAGTATGAGGTGTCCTCACCTCTTACCTAAAATAACAGCAATAGCCCCTCATAGAACGACTCCGGCTCCTTCCAGTCTGCCTCTCACACAGTGGCCAGGATGATCTCTTCAAAGCAAAAAACAATGGTGACATCTGTTGCCTGACATCTCACATAGCTTCCCATGCTCTTAGCTCAGTGACTGCCCTTTCAGGGTCTTCCATGGACTGGTCTCTGCCACTCAGCTTGGGCTGGACCCTGCACTCCACTTTGCTGGGGAGAAGTCCTCCCCATTCCCCACACTCACTATGCCATTTCCGGCCACCAGGCTTCTGTGTCTGTGCTTTCTCCTGGACCTTCCTTTTGCCCTCTTCACCTGCTTAACTAGATCTTAGCCCTCTGATTACAGCTCAAATCCACTGCTTCAGGGAAGCACTTCCTGAGGACACATTTGTGGGCTGGTGATTCGTTTGTGGATAATTAGCGTAACTAGTGCCTCATGGAAAATGAGACTTAACCACGTGCTTTCTCCTTCATCAGAATGAGACTCTTGGCCAACATGCAAAGGCAGACAGAGTTGGAAAATAGTGACAGCTGAAACAGGGAAGTTCACCTAGAGGGTGCTGGCTCACTGGGCTTGGCTTGTCTCCCACCCAGGCTCACCAGTTACCAGCAAGTCTGTAATGGGCTCTGTGCACACGTATGTAGGCATTTGAATATGACACAGCAGTTGGGCTTGCCTAACCTTCTGAAGTCTTGTACACAGTAACTTTTTTTCCTACAAAAGGCTTATTTTCCAAAAGTTCTGTTTCAAAGATTCCGTTTGGTTAGGTTCTCTTTTTCTTTGTTTATGAGTTGGGCTCTCACCATTTTGCCCACGCTGGTCTTAAACTCCTGGGCTTAAGTGATCCTCCTGCCTCAGCCTCCCTAACAGTTGGGACTACAGGTGCACACCACAGTGCACACTTTTTTGGGGGCAGGGATAATGAGGGGTTGAAGCCAGGGATGCTTAACCACTGAGCAACATCCTCAGCCCTTTGTGTATTTTATTTAGAGACAGGATCTCACTAAATTGCTTAGGGTCTCCCTAAATTGCTGAAGCTGACTTTGAACTCACTATCCTCCTGCCTTAGCCTCCTGAGCCACTGGGATTACAGGCGTGCACACATTTTGTTAGCTTATAAAAATTTTTGATAGAGTGTTAAATTTCCTCAAGTTAGACTTTAAGATGGCATTTCAAAACAAATCCTGTTTTTCGCATAGTTGTCTTATCACTGACATGATTAACAAATTCATCATCCCTTTGCCAGGTGCTTATTAAGCACTACCGTGTGCCAGGCCATACAAAGATGGGTACGTGGCTCTTCCTCTTACGGTTACTGTCTAGTAGGAGACTAAGGGCAGACAGCATGCCCTGCACAGTGCAGAAATGGGCAGGGGACAGGAAGCACAGAGGGGAGAGGAGTTTCTTTTGCTCTGGGAGAGAGAGTGTGTGTGTGTGTGTGTGTGCAAGTGTGTGTGTGCATGTGAGAGAGCAAGTGAGTGAGAGAATGAGAGCATGTGGGAGATTTAACAGGGAGAGGAAGGCCCAGGACACAGAAACCTGGAGCAGGAAGATGGAGTGGAGGATGGGGGAAAGGAGAAACGTTTCATATCTGAGTTGGTTAATTGAATATGGATTTGATTTGTCATGGATATGCCAAAGTATCTTTGAACAAGCTGGGGCTGTCTTATGTGATCAGCATATCTTCAGTAGTTCTGACAGAATGCAGATGTGGACACACACAGTTATGTGTGACAGGCCTGGCCCCATTTTTGGCACTCTAGCAACATTTAGCACAAAGGACTGTTTTAGCCCGCGTGGCAGGAGGAAAGACCAAAGACAAACCGAGCCGTCGCATACATTCCAAATGGGGTTCCTTTCGTAACTTTTAAAAGCCTTTGAAAGTTGGCATTGAAACTAAATGGCGAAGTTGGATATTGATGGACTCTTAAGGCTATTGGTGGCATTAGGAGTTGGGTTCTCGGATCTTGTTCGGCCCATTTTGTCATGGACATTTGAAGCAGAAAGTCCCGTCACCAGGAAGAGGGAGATCAGTCAAAGGAGAGCCATGGCTGTAGGTACCAGTCGTTTCTAGTGTCTGAAGAAAGTCTCCTTACAGAGGAGGCTTGTTTCATACTGATTTCATTCCAAAACCATCTCTGTTTGCCCATGTGATATAATTAACACCACGTTCTTATAACGGAAACATTTGAACTCAGTTCTGTAGAGGAAACATGATAGAAGGTCGTCTGAAAAGAATTTGCCCATTTTCTTTCAGAACTGGAGGAGACCTCCCACTGACAATCACTTTCAAATTCTCAATATCTAGTGATTCAGAGTGATCCGCTGGGGACAGCCCAGATTTATAGAGGGGAACATGACTGCCAAAACTCTAGGCTGTTTTCTGTGGGACGTAAGAACAAAGGCATCCCACGTGTCTTGAGAAGCAAGAGTGAAAGTCATGACCTAGTTCTTCTTCCTACTTTTAAAACATGGGACTGAATAGAGAGCCAGATGTGTCCCAGGGCAGTCCACTGACTAACTCTTACGGTTACACACCCTGTGCAGTTCCAGGACACAGGGGCAGCTGGTCAAGGGGACTGTATGGTTTTCCAGAAACAAGTGCTGTTCTGTTAAGTCCACTTGCTCAATCTCTGCATAAACCCCACCAGTAAGTCTTCCAGGATTACAGAGTTATTTCTGCAATTTAAAAAATTTCTACTCTGTACTTTAAAAAAGTGGTTATCAAAACTGAATCAACAATTGGAGGAACTGAAAACAGTTTCTGCAATACTCATTTGCTGCATGTAATAATCTCCCCCACACTACCATACCAAAGTTCTTGCTCTTCTTATAAAATGTCACCCAGGGGAAGACGATTTCTAAAATATTAGACATCCTCTGAGTTCTCTCAATATATTATAACATTAAAGAATAATTATTATTGCAATTTCTTAACTTTTATGCCTTTAACTTGGACTTGCCTTAGAGGTTGACATTGTGGGTTCTGGAATCAGCCTGTCTGGATTAAAATCTTGGTTCTACAACTGGGTAAATGTGTGACCTTGGGGAAATTGCTTAATTTGGGTTTTCTCATTTGTAAATCAGAGTCAATAATGGTCACAAAAATTACAAAAATGTATGTAAAACCTAGTATATAGTCGTTAGAATGATAAACGCTAGCAATTATAATCATTCCTGGACCTCTATGATAACTCTAGCATTTTGTTTCCTCTGACTTAATATACACTTAATTGAATAAAAATATTGGTCATTAAATATTAAACTCCAGGGAATTTCGATGTGTTGGTGTAGAAGTCAATGGGGAGGTGGTGAGAATTTACCCATAGAGGGGACATGTGGGTTGACCGATGTGCTTTCTGAAGGACGCCATGGCTTAGTCTACACGTTGTAAGAAACGTTTTACATTTCTGGACGTCTTTCCTGATGTCTAGATGCCTAATTGCATCAAATATTCTCCTTATTTAAGGAAGTGCTGGCCAGCATTTTGAAAAATATTGGAAAACTGAGTATGTGAGAACAATTATTCTGTCATTGGTTGGTCCCCTTAAAGAATACCATAAATCCAGTTGATTCAGGCTTTTGAATTAGAGTCTGATCCTACTTCCTTAGACTGCTTCTCCCCAAGGCTGTCAGGGGCCCTAGCCCTGGTAGAGATACTAGTGGAGCCCAGAGCCGTGTACCTGCATTGTGGACACAACAGAATTGGGCACCAAGACAGGCAGGGGAGCAGCCCTTTGATTTCATGTGGCTCCTTCTCTCAAGGAGGAAACAGCACTGACCTCCACTCTCCAGGTTCAGAATGCCTGGCATGTGGGTGGTGCTGTACTTGGCATAGTTCACCCAGAATCACAATCCTGAAGGATCACATGTGAACATTCAAGGCATGTTCAACTTTGCCATTTCTAAATATCATACATCTGTTCACTCACTCAACAAATATTTATTCCATGGTGACAACTCACAAAAGATTATGCTAGATTTTCTCATGTCCATCTTCGGATCTGGCTGAATTAGAATCCCTTTCAGGGCAGAGATGTGGTACCTTATTCATATTCCTATCCCAAGGGCCAGTCTGTAGAAGACACCTAACCAGTGCAACAAGCATGTGCTGTGTTAATGGAAAGTGGGGTGCAAGTGCTGAGCTGGCTGTGCATGGCCAGTAACAAGAGGTTCACTCCTACGGCCTCAGCATCTTTAAACTTGGAACTTAAGCAGAATGTGGGTGCTTAATATTACCTCCATGAGTATGCTTGGCAGCAGCCTCATGTTAAAACTTTCACTTAAATATATGATTTACATGCTTTGAAAAAAATAAGAGATGAAATCAACAGCCTATATACACTCTTCAGGGGGTCTAGGCTTTTTGGTGAAAATAACAGCTTAAAATAGGATTTCTCTCCAACTCAAAGACCCTTTCATGTAGCAAAAGGAAATGAGCAAAGAAATCCATATACACTCAAGTTTTCCAGGCCAAACATTTTGATTCAATATGTTCTGTTATAAAATATTTGGCCTTGTTTGAATTTTTATTGCTATATGTTCTCAGTCTCTATTTAGCAGAGAGAAATTGATAAGAGATAAGGAAGAGCAAATGTGTGAAGTGTGCTTTTCAAGAGCATGGCCGTGAACTTGAGAAAACACACACTACAGGAGCGCTTTGTGCCTCCAGGTTTCAGCCCCTTTTCTGAGGCCTCCCTTAGCCAGATGCGATTAAATACTTGTTGACCAAAGACTTAGCTTCCTCCTAGGGAGCCCTCTCGGGGCTCTCGGGCCACCTACAATGGCACTTCACTTTACCATGTCTCAGAGAAAGTCTCTTTCATGCTCCATTTCACATGTGAAATAGGGTCTGATTAGAAAGTTTTATAAAGGAGACATTCAATTCCCCAGTTCCTTACTTGCTTGAATTAACTTTTAAAAAAATTGGGGTGTTCACTGTGGCATGGGCTGGATCCAGTGTCTGCAATCAGCCAGTAATCTGTGCCTCACAGGGGCTGGCGTCCTCGCTGCCGCTCTTCATCTGTACCTTTTCCGTGGGGTAATGCATTTTAATTGGTGCCTCTCTGTGAGCGCCTTACGTATCCATCTGGCCATATGAACGCACTTTTCTGATTCAGCCTCAACAACTTGGCAGTAACAAGAGAATAGACTTGCCACAATGGGTAATCTTCAGGATGCACAGAATCCTGCAGTTAAAGGACCTGTACAGGTGGCATAACCAGTAGCTTTCTGGAGGGTGGTTTGTGTATTAAGTGTCCTCGTGTTCTGTGGCATTTCAATGCTGCATCCTTGGTCTCAATTGTAGTTCCTGAGCTGTGCCAGCACTGTGAGCTCTCCTCTCAGAAGGGAAATTAATCATGAAGTGTTCCACTTCCAAGGACAGCATGATTTTTTAGCATAGGCTTATGATCAACCTCTTTCCAGTGGTCACATGGGGTCAAGTTTAACCAGGAGGGGAGAATGGCAAAATGCTTAAGAGCATGGGTTCTGGATTCAGAACTGAGTTCAAATCCTGTGTGACCATGGACAGTTGCCAACCTCTCTGTGCCTCAGTTTCCCCACAGATAACATCAGTACTTACCTTGTAAGATTATTGTGTTGATGAAATGATGGTGTGTAGCACAGGGCTTTGGTCATATTCACTAATGAATTATTATTTTTATGAAAGGTCAGTAGACCAAATTCCTTGGGCAGCAGAAAACAAAGGGGAAGGGTAAATAACCAGACATGGGTTATTCCAAATAATCCCTCACTCTTTCAATATTCTGCTGTTTACACAGTCAGTCATCAAGCTGCCCTGGAAGGGGTCATTCTAGATAAGCTGTGTGCACACTCACTGGGTTGTACTTCTATGAGTCTCTGGAACACACCCCACAGGTGCTTGTTTTTCTCTAACCCTCAGGACTGTGGGTTGAAATGAAGGATGCTTTCATGGAGAAATGGCTGACACTTCCTCCCCCCTCCCTTTCTTCCCTTCCTCCCTTCCCTCCCCCCCACTCCCTTCCTCCATTCCTCTCCTTCCTCCCTGCAGTGGGGATGGAACCCAGGGTCTTAACACTAGCTAGACAAGCCCTTTACCACTCAGCCCCAGCCCCAGCCCCAGCCCCAGCCCTGGCCCTAGCCTGATGCTGCTCTCAAAACCACAGAGGGGTAAGGCATTGTTTCTGGTGCTCACTTCTGGTCTGCGCTTCTCTCCTCCCAACATCTTCCCTTTCCTCAAGGTCACTTTGGTGAGATGCTTTTCTCAGCATGAAGCAGGGATCAGGCACAACTGCATTCTTACACCTTGGGACGTTTAAGCGGAGGAAAGCCAACCAGGCAGCAGGGACTGTAGACCCAGTGAGCCCAAGGGGCCCAGGGTTCTGGGTGCAGGTGGGGCCTCTCACCGCTGGCTCGTTCGGGGTTGTTGCACATGAAGCACTGCCACGCTCCGGCCGCTTCACTGAAGCCAAACACGTCAAAGAACCGCACCTCCTCCAGATGGAGCTGTACCTGGTCCAGGTCCTGTTGCAGGAACACAGAGCACAAAGAATACAGGTGACCTGCTGCTACATGGCATCCTGAGACAGGGAAAGGGGACATGCAATCAGCACAGCCAATGCTCAGTCTCTGTGCTAGAGACCAAGAGGGACATTGGCAAGGCTGCTGTTGGCCAGTGGTGGATGGAAAAGTCAGCTCAGACTCCGCCATGGGAGAGCTCTCAGGTGCAGAGAGGGAACAGGCCTGGGGGCTGGGTGTCAGAACCTGGAGTGGCCCAGAATTCTCTTGCATCTAGGAGCAGCTCCAGAATTTCTAAAAAGGAGGGACATCAAAGTGGCAGTGTTGTTGAAGGAAATGTTGTTGAACGACTTCTTTTTTATTTACATTTTATATAAAATAGTGCACCAATAGTATTTTCATAAATATTGTTTTCATAAGACTGCCTTTGCAGGGGCTGATGGAAAATCTGGGAATGGATCTAACCCTCAGCCCTGGGCCCCAGCACTCTCTCAGTCTCATGGCTTATCTTAAAAGCATATGTAAATTTGCATTCTATTCCATAAGACCACTCTATTGGTTTTAATGGAAAATTATGTCTTGTTATTTATCATAAATCAGTTAACGGTTTTCCTCTGAATGGTGGAGTAGAATTTGATGCACCAGAGGATCATCCTGTTTTGGGGCTCTGTGGCGCCCTGCCAGTGTGCTCCTGTTGAAGAGGCTGAGGAGAATTTCCATTAGACTGTAATGGATGGAGAACTATTAGCCTAACCAAATTAAATTGCTCTACTGTCTTCCTGAGGCCTTGCTATTATGTGATACTTGTCTCTTTTTCCCACCGTGGCCAGGGCTGCATGCTTCAAAGGTTGCTCCTCCTCAGAGGGACATTGATGTTCTCCCTGGCCGTGCATGAGCCCAGTGCACTTGTGTGTTTGTCTTGGCTTGAGCTGGGCTTTCTCCTCCTCTCCACCACCTATGGTAACAAATTCTTCGTTTCCCCAGAGCTGGGCAATGTAGATGATATTTGCTTGTCCTGGTCTAAGTAGAGAACAGCTACCTGGATTCTGTCCAAAGCTCCTGATTTCTACCTCTGGGTTCTTAACACAGGTGAGGACGCCAGACCATGAGATTCTTGAGAGCAGAATGTGCCTACTGGTTCCCAGTTTCATTCTCCAACTATAGTGTGACACCAGGAATGGAGTAACATCACTGGATTGCAGGCCCAGGGCAAAGTCCATTTCCCAGTGAACTACAGGAGAGGCACTATGGAAAGTAAGAGGAATTCTTCTCAGAGAATGTTCTCACTTACTAGAATGTAAGCACGAGGAGGACAGGCATTTCATCTATTGTGTTGGCCACCGTGACCTCAGCACCTGGAGAGCTTGTCACATGGCAAGCCCCAAGTGAATGACAGAGTAGTGGGAGACAGGCTGGGACTGGAATGGATCCTTTCCAGAATTCTCTGTGAAGGCCGCTATTGCTTGTGTTCTGGGACTGGATGTTTTGGAGGCTCAATGTGCTGAGTATTTGGGGTTGCTAATATTTCGTAGTTATTACAGGCATTCCGACAGACATTGTATATATAGGAATGTTGTTTTAACAAGAGCGATTTAGAGTGTGTTCACTGGAAAAAAAGAGACTTTCTTTCTTTCTTTTTTTTTAAATAAAAGAATGTTCCACAAGATAAAGACTAAAGAAGCACCTGGGAGCTTTGTAGGTTTCAAAGGATGAAATCCATATTAAAATTTATGGGGAAAAAGCAGATGTTCATAAATATCAGTTTCAAAACTGCTAACTCTCTGAAGTCTGTGCTTGGCCATTGGCATGCATATCACTTCTCTGTTTCTCACACAATTAAGGATCAATTTTTCATTCACCACAAACACTACTAGCAAACAAAGTACTTAAAATAATACTTTGGGGTTCTTTTATTTTTCCTGTTCTGAGACCAGGAAAGTCCCAGGTTGTTGCCTATAATCCACATTTGTCTTGGCAAAAAGTTACTTACAAAGTTTAAGACAGATGGTAAGCTACGTCCCCGCATTCAAGTTCTGAAGCCCAAAGCAGGCTTAAGTCTTCAGAGGATTCAGGTGTTCTACAAAGGGAACTGAGGGAAGAAGATGAATGGTAATCCTCTGAACTACTGAGGTCAGCAACAAGAGCCAACGTTAAACAGAGACAGGAGAAATATGTGCAATTTCAAATATTTGTGGAAGATCAAAGTAAGACAAATCACACAACAAGCAAAGACAAACCAGTGATAGCTGAGTTTGGGGGTTTTGACTACTTAAATGTACTTGAGTACATTTTGAGTACCATTTGTCTTTCTCACACTTCTGGGTCTTGTAGCTTTCCTGGGCCTTGCCCAAGAATTGTTACATGGCCCTTCTATTTCTTGATATTTAAAGATAAGAGAACTAAAATTGAGTTAGAGAATTACGAATGTCCTTTAAGACAACTAGACTCCAGAAGAGTGATTAAAAAATTCACCTCCAACTCTAAGTCATCCTCTGCGTACTTCAGTTCTGATGGGATTATGGCAGAGGGACCCTTGGGTGACTCCCCAGTAATTTCCACCTCCTGGGATTCCTCCATCTGTATGATCCCCTCTCCTGTGTGTTGGCAGGTTCTGCCACTTGCTTCTAACCAAGAATAAGCAAAGGTGATGGGCTGTCATCTATCACACTATCACACACACATACCCAAGCATGGTTGTGGTCCTGCTAGCCCACCCATGCATGGGGAGACTCCTGCTGGTTCTGAAGAAGCAAGTTGCCATATTATAAGCTTCAGGGAACTATGGCAAGCTTCTGATAGCTAGTAAGAAATCAAGTCCTGTTAGGTACAATATGGCACATGCCTATAATCCCAGTGGCTTGGGGGCCTGAGGCAGGAGGAGCAGCTTCAGCAACTTAGTGAGACCCTGTTCCTAAATAAAACATAAAAAATGTCTGGGGATGTGGCTCAGCAATAAAGTGCTCCTGAATTCAATCCCTGGTACCCGCCCCCCACCAAAAAAAAAAGATATATAATAATCATAGGAAGCATGCCCTAAGAAGGATTTTCCTGACAAACATCACTTAATTAAAAAAGATAAAAAGTCACTGAAGAGAAAATGATGTTTTAAAGTGAATGGTTGGTTAGATGAGTTTTTTTCCTCCAATTTTAGGAGAAAGTCATTAACAAGAAGAGGAATTTGGAAAACTACATAAGTCTCTTGCAGAGCTTCTTAGGGGAGAAATGAACCAGTCAACTTGGAAAGAGGAGGGGATATTTTCAACATTGTTCTGCTGACATGACAGTGTGAATCCCCACAGTGACGCCTAAGAAAGTGTGCAGTGGCCTCTGGGTCTCTCAGCGTGGCCCACATGCTGCCTGGGGGACTCCAGAGATGAGAAAAGCAGGCATCTGCAAGAACAGTGGGTTCTGGCACATTCCTACTGGCCTAAAGCTATTTGGACAACATGGAAAACACAGGCTTTCCTCCTGAGCTCCTGGTGCCTCTGGGTAACAGTTGCACCAACTTCAGACACAGTTCATGCATACCTTAAGAAGTGCAAACCCCAAACCGAAACCCTAGCATTTCCACATAACAACAAGGACTCTCTGTCTTTGTAGTTATTTCTAGTGCATATACTTTAATTGTACGGAGTCCAGGGGACACAGTGGCAACTCAAATGCATATTGTTCTGCATGGTATAGACATAGTGTCTTGTAGGCAACTTGGTGTACTGAATGGATAACTTGGCAAAAGAGACTTTGAAGTACATCTGTTCTGTAATTTAATCTTACACACTTCAACTTCTGAAAAATAGTATTGAATTCAGTTGATAACACTTAGTACTTATTGCACCTGGTGTCAGGAAAGATGATACAGAGCCAAAGAGGCACTGTCCTGCACTCCAAGGAAGGGAGAGGGCCCTTGGGTTGGTGCAGTTTTCCTCAAGAGCAAGGATAGAATAGGCTTTCATCTGAATGTGGTGAAGGCTGTGAAGCTGCTTCTGGTTGTACTCACGGCCCTCGACTAGATTATGTCTGCTTGGCATGGAAACTGGTTTCTATCTTATTTTGTAACTTCTGAAACTAGAATAGCATTTTGCTGATAGTAGGTATTCAACAAAGTGTTATGAACTCTTACTGATTGAGGCCTGCAGATCTCATCTCTATATCAATTATGGCAATTAGGGTTTCTATTTTCATTTCTATTCAATTATGACCATTAAGTTTTTCAAAATATTTATTTTTTAATTTTTCTTAAGAGATAGGGTTTTGTTACGTTGCCTAGTTTGCCCTCAAACACCTGGGCTCAAGCCATCCTCCTGTCTCAGCCTCCCAAACTGCTGGGATTACAGGCGTGCGCCATCACACCCAGTGGCACCTGCATATCATACTAGGTCCCCAAGTGGTTCTGATGTACTGATGGAAATTCACCCCAATCCTGTGGAGGAGAGGTGTGGATGGTGACCATGTCTATCAGGTGGTATTTGAGGCATTTTTCAGCTTCCATGTGCATATGCTCATACTTTCCCAGGATATTTGGTTTCATAAGACAAAATACAATATATGGTCTGGTCACAAGAGCACCATTTTTATTCTTAAAAAATTAGAGATGTTATTATCCCAAGTTGTGCAATATGGAAGGAAGAGTCGAGGTGTGATGACTGTTGGGTTTAGTTTGAAATTTGAGAGGCTATGGAAGGAGGGGGCAACAGGCAGGAGTCAGATGCTAAGCAGAGGCAGCACAGGAGCCAGCAAGGACATGGGAATCAATATGTTTCAGTCTTCAACATGGATGTCACATATGTGCCATGTGCCATAGACTCTTACTTTTCTATCCTGGATGAGTAAGGAGCTCTAGGTGTACATGACTGTGTAATCTCCATCTGTCCAAATGTAGATCACCACCAGACTTGCTGTTCTTTCTATCCTTCCAGACCTGGGAACTGAATCCCTTCCTGGCAGTTCTGACCATGGTCCTGGCTCCCAGTGGCCGGAAGAAAGCATTCATATTTGACTCATGTCAAACAGAAGTTCTGAATGATACTTTCATGTAAGAACTAACAAACACAGGAGGATACAATTTAATATTTGTGGTTCAAAAAGTCAAATTTTTACACTCACCTAAGAGAATGTTGGCAGATAACACAACAAGAAGTTAAATATAGAAAAGCAAATCAAGAGTATGGCTCTATTAGAAAATACAGTGGCAACCTGTATTGAGTGATGTTATCTAACAAGATTCATCCATATTTGATATACCCACAAATAATTTGTTTTCAAGAAATCCAATATATTTTAATCTTAAGCCCATTAAAACTATCAAAATATTTTTATCAGTATGAAAGCCAGGGCAGAAGTCTTTGAAAATAGTCAAAATGTCAAGAAAACTGGCAGTTTTACAATGGTGTTAGCATTAGCATTTTTGGCAATTAGGATGAGTGTTTATATGTTCTCCTTTCATATTGGGAAACAAAGGATTGACATGATTTTTCTAACTGTTGATTTCCATCTACAGATATGCAGTGAGCAGCTACTGTGTGGCACTAGACCAGAGGGTGTGGATACAGAATGGCTTTTTGGAATGGTCTACCTCTTCTCCCTTGGAAACCAGGAGGCTGGGGACAAGGTCTTTCTCTTGTCCTTTTAATTTTTCCCCTGTGCCCTGAGATACCACTCATTCCTACCTCCTCTTTAGGCAGATGATCCTCGACTTCCTATGGGGTTACTTGTTCATGAGCCATGGTAAATTGATAAAGCATCACAAGCTGAAGATACATTTAAAACACCCAATCCCCTGAACATAAGCAGCAGTGCACAGCAGAGTCACATGTGTCCCCTGTGGATGTTCACCCTGGTCTTGGGGCCACTGGGGCTGCTCAGCAACCCATGAGCATCACCCACAACTGCTAGAGATGACATTTGAAGAAGGGTATCTATTGAATGTGCACTGCTTTCATGACATCTTCAAGTCAAAAAATTGTGAAACCACCGTGCATTGGGCCATCTGCATGGTTGCTTACCTTTTGGTTTGATGTCTTGGAACAGGCATGTGTTCTTGAAAAAGAGCAGTAGGTCAGGTATTGTTTTTTGTTTTTATACAGGACATCAGGCCCTGGGCCTCCCTCTGTTTCTTGTTTCCCTCAAGAGTTCACTGGTGCTGTGAGTGAGTCCTAGTGCACGGTCACATCCACCCCACCTCATCCAGCCGTTTCCTTGACTGTGGTCACCACAGGGCCTCCGCCTTTGCTCCCATGCCAACTGTGCAACAAGGCACATCGTCACGTGTCACCCTCTAGTGAGTGAGGGTTTCCAGGATGGTCACTCCACAGTGAAATTGCTGGGTCACAGGGTATCAGTGTGGGACTGTAGAGAAGGTACTTTTGTGTTTCTATGCAGTTAGGGCTTTCTGGATAAAATTTACTGAAACCTGGGAGTTGGGCTGAAAGAGCAAAGTGTAGTAGTGAATTTATGTCTGGCAGGAAAGTGAGAGACAACCTTGAGAGGTTTATTTTCCCAGAGGCATGTGTGCATGTCAAGACGAGGCCCTGGGTCCTGGAGGTGTCCTGGTGGGCAAGGTGGAGACATTGGTCTTATCTTCTTCCTGGAGAGAATCATTCATCTTCCAAAGGGTGAAAGTAAGAGCCAGAGCCCTTCCCTGGGGCTAAGGTTCCCCCCACCCTGCTTCCAGTAGGTGAGGAAGAAGGGGGCTCTCCCTCCTCTATGTGAAGTCTCTAATAAGAACCTCAGGGTTCCTAGTGTGTTGAGACTGCTTCTAGGCTAAGCACAGAGGCAAAGGGAACTGGCAAGCTTATTTGCTGTAAGAAAGTATTATTCTACTTTGCCCCAGAAACATTGTTTGCATGAAATGTTAAAAATTAACCTTATGCGTATCTTTAACTTTACTAGGTCCTTCCAGATGCCTTCCAGAATGAATGCCCAGTTTATATTCCCACCAGCACAGCACAATTTCTTTTTTCCACATCACAACAGTAAGACTTTCTAAGCTCTGAATTTTCTAGAAGAATTATCATCTCAGATCTTTCCTCATGTCTGAATTAGGCCAAACTTTTACAGACCAACTTTTGCATCAGGTGCTTGTAAGAGTCTCTAGTGATTTCTTAAATGATTGCTTGTTAAATCATGGGAAAAACTAACCAGGCTTCTATAGAAGTCATTGTAATTTTCTTTGTCTTCATTGTCCTTTTCTGAAATATTCCAGCTACTGGGAATCAGATCAGCATTGTTAGGTGCAGTTATTTTAATCCTCTAACACACGTCAACATTTGGTCAGAGTCTAGTCTTGTTTTAAGAACTATCATTTTGTTGCTGTGTTTTCTACTTGAAGTAGTGGAAGAGGAGAAAATGGACTCTGTTTTGGATTTGGAGAGAAAGCTGGCTCCCCATGATGGTGGAATATTAAATGTCTCCACTTAGCCATTCAACAGACTAAGCTGCACTCTAGGTGCTGGTGAGAGAACAGTGAGAGAGGCAGATGTGGTCAGTACCTTAACTGCCCCTCAGCAGAGAAATGGATCACTATGGTCTACTTACACAGTGGAAAATTTTACAGACGCTAAAATGAATGAGTAAGCTCTACATGTATACAGATACATCTGTATATTTTAAAAATATAATGTTTAGGGCAGAAAGCACATTGCTAAAGATACATGCAACATGAAAAATAGATCAGTAAAATTTTAGAACAATAATCCAAAAACACTCATGGAAATAGAACATACAAACCTCAGGAGAGTGTTTGCCTCAGTTTCTTTTTGTAAAGGGAGATAGTTGAAGCAAACATGGAAGAAAAGGAAACTCACCTTCTAACTTGTGGTGGAAATGGGTTTCATATTTCTACACTCTCTGAATTTATGTGCTATTTCATAATTTAAGAAAGAGTAAAAGTGAGGCAGAGAGCAGAGACTGAGGAAGACAGGCTAGGTGCGTGGGGCTAGGTGCGTGGGGCTTGTGTGGCACCCCTCAGGGCATCCATAGAAGGGTCTCTTGGTGTCTCCAGAGGAGGCTGGTCTTGGTGGCTGGAGCATCTTGAGGACCACCTCTTTCTCGTGATTTTTGCACCTATCTTTCTCAGAGGGCTCCATGGTAAAGTTCTTTACCCTAGCTCTTCAACCATGGAGACAAAGAAATAGGTGAGAAATAGAGTTTGAAATATGCTCTATTTTGTTTTAGAAAACAAAACAAATTTAAAGCATGCTGACACCAAGTTCTAAATTAGGGAACATTACAAAATTGGTTAAATGACAGAGGTGACACTTAAAAATAAGATATTTTTTTCCCCCTGCCAATTGTGGGTTTTGGAGCCAGATGGGAGTCTGGTCTTTGCTGTTGCCATTCATTAACACTTCTTGGGAAAAATAGCTCAGTTTCCAATGTGTTTCTGAAACTGCAAAATGACTGTGCTCCCTAAACTCCAGCAAGTTGTAGCCACCATCATCAATTCATGGATAATTACGCTACTTTGTAAACTAGAGAAATAATAAAATGTGGTGAAAGTGAGGATGACTTGAAAAAGTAAGCCCAGAAGCCCCTTTTTAAGCTTATAAAATACAATGTCTTTTGCCTTTTAGCTTGATAAATGTATGTCAATGTTTCTGAAATGGATGACTTGTTGAAGAAACACTGTGTTAGGTGTTAGGTGCCTGAGAAACATATTTAGTTTTCTAAAAGAAAGGGACATGCTTCTCTGTCTCTTTTTGTTAGGCTGTTGTCAAACCTGGGAGGTAATGAGATGCAAACAGAAGGGTGTACTGCAAAGCGAGCATTTCAAAGGGAAGTAATGACATGCACATGCTTGATGGGGCCATAATGAGACGGACAAATAGAAACCGCAACAGAAATGTGCATGGGCCATGGTGTAACGAGATGCATAAATGGATGAGTGCAATGGACAAAGGCGCTGGGGGTGTAATGTGATTCATAAACGGGAGGGTGGAAAGGGCAGGTTATGACAAGAAGCAGAGAGAAAGCCTGCAGTAGGATGCCCGGATGGAGGAGCTGCTCCTGCTCCGTGCGCAGGCTGAGAGAGTAATGAGGCCGATGGGACGGCACCGAAGCGCACAGATGGAGGGGTGTGCTGAACCAGGAGGGAGGAGGGGATAATGACGGCATGAAAGGAAGGATTTGATATGATGAACAAAGAAACGGGCACAAAAAGATGTGAGGACTGAAAAGAGGTGCAGAAAAAAGAGATGTTGGTGAAGGGATGGAAATAACCGGGTGGCCCGCGCGGCTCTAATGAGACGCAGAAATGAAAGGGTGCAGGGAAGGAGTAATTAGGCGCCCACGTGGGGTGGTAATGAGGGGCCCGGTTCTGGGAGCCACAGACCTTGGCATTTGGTTCTTACTGAGCAGCACAGAGAAGAGCCACAGACGCTTGGATCCAGAAGAGCGCACTGAAGCACGGCCGTGAGGTTCCCCAGCGCCCACTCGATGGCTGCGGTCTGTGGGGCGTTTGCTCTGTGCCAGGCGCTTTGCTGGGTGTTTGCACCATCTGCTTTCGCCTCCCTAACAGCCCTGTGAGCCGGGGCACCGGGAGAAGCCCTGAGGCGAACCTGCAGAGCGTGTTGGTGGTGCAGATGGGGCTTGAGCCAAGTCAGTGGGCTCCAGGCACCTTTCTCTCTCTTCTGGTGCTTTTTAAGAGATGGCTACTGGACCTTCTGCTCCAGAACTACCAGGATCACTTGTCAAAGATGTAGAGTTGAAAACCCGCCCCAGCAAATACCATTTGCAGGACTTGCAGAAGCCTCTGGAACTGGCCGTTTTTAATTGATACGTATTATACTCGTTGTGATGCGTACACTCGCTGTGGCCTATTCCTATATGCATCGAAGTGTAACTTGGTCAATTTCATTCCCAAAGCCCTCCGCCCCCTGGGCCCCTTCTCTACCATAATCGTCTCTCTTCTGCTTTCATGATACCCTCCCTCCCCCCGCCCCCCCCCGCCCCCCTCCTCTTTCAGGTTCCACAAAGGAGAGAAATCATAGAATACTTTTCTTTCTGAGTTTCACTTATTTTGCTCAAAATTATAACCTCCAGTTCCATTCATTTTCCTGCAAATGACAATTTCATTCTTCTTTATGGCTGAGTAAAACTCCTTGGTTACCACATTCTTTTATCCATTTGTCTGTTGATGGACACCGAGGCTGGTTCCATATCCTGGCTACTGTGAATTGTCCTGTGATAAACATGGGCACATGTTTATATACACCCCTATAGTATATTGACTTTAGATCTTTTGGATAAATACCAAGAAGTGTAGAGTTGGATCATATGGTAGCTCTTTTTGTAGCTTTTAAAGGATCCTCCATAGAGATTTCCACAGTGGCTCTACTAACTTATATTCCTACCAACAGTGTTTAAGAGTTCCTTTCCCCCTGTTTTCTCACCAGCATTTATTGATGTTTGTATACTTGATGGCTGCCATTCTGACTGAAGTGAGATGGGATTTTAGTGTGGTTTTTTTGATTTGCATTTCCCTGATGTCTAAAGATGTTAAACATTTTTTCCACACAGTTGTTGACCATTTGTATTTCTTCTTTTGAGAAGTGTTTGTTCAGTTAATTTGCCCATTTATTGTTTGGGTTATTTTTTCTTTAGTGTTGAGAATTTTTTAGTTTCTTATTCTGGATATTAAGCCTGTGTCAAAACAGCCCCAGCTGGTAAAAATTTTATCCCATTCTGTAGGTTCTCTCTTCACATTCTTAATTGCTTTTTTTTTTTTTTTTTTGCAGTGCAGAAGCTTTTTAAATTTGATGCCATCCCATTTATTGATTCATGCTCTTTCTTCTTTCCTGAGTTATAGGAGCTCTATTCAGGAAGTTTTTGTCTGCACCTATATGTTAAAGTGTTTTCCCTAATAGTTGCAAAGTTTATGGTCTTATACTTAGATCATTGATAAATTTTGAGTTGGCTTTTGTGCAGGGTGAGAGATAGGGATTTAGTTTAATTCTTCTGCATATGGATATCCAGTTTTCTCAGCACCACTTGTTAAAGAGGCTATCTTTTCTCTACCATGTTTTCTACCCTTGTCAAGTAGGAGGATGTAAAATCAAAGTACAAAAATTTCTAGCTTTTCTATATACACCAATAATGAATCTGCAGAGAACGAAATTAGGAAAACAGTTCCATTTACAATAGCTTCATAAAAATCTTGGAATAAATCAAAGCAAGGAGGTAAAAGACTTCTATAATAAAAATTATAAAATACTGAAGAAAGAGATCAAAATAGATACTAGAAAGTGGAAAGCCTCCCATGTTCATAGACATGCAGAATTAATAATGTTAAAGTGACCATATTGTCAAAAGTGATCTACAGATTCAGTGCTATCACCATCAAAATGCCAATGATATGTTTTACAGAATTAGAAACAACACTCCTAAAATTCACATGGAAAAACAAAAGACCCAGAATGGAAAGCAATCCTGAGCAAAAAGCAATGCTGTAGGCATCATAATACTTGATTTTGAATTACAGACAGAGCCATAATAACAAAAACAGCACAATACTGGCATAAAAACAGAACAGAAACTGGTATTTTAAATGAGCTCCCCAGAGACTCTTGCAGGCACTGAGGTCTGGGAACTAGTTAGAGAAACCAGGGCTTGAGTGGGTAGTAATCTAATGCTGGCCACAGAGCACAGAGAAGGGGCTTACATATGGCATGAAGAATTTAGATTTTTTACAAAGAGGACTGTCTATTGGCAGAAGGAATTACTAGCCCCTGGAATGAGGCATCAAGTGGTTTTATAGACCTTCATTTAACAGAGAGATTTTTAAAAAATGAGCTTTTTTTAGGACTGGTATTCAATATAAGCCCAAAATAATATTGGACATAGTATCAAAATGGAAAAATGTATTGAAAAGAAGTAGATTCTAGGAAATATTTGTGTATAGAAGTCAAATAAAATGGGGATTATTCCCTATTCCTGTTTGTCCCTAAGGGAAGAGGGCAATGTGTTCTTAGAACCCAAAGTTTGCCAATCCCCATGGAACTTTCAAGAGTTCTAAAGCATTAATAATGCCACAATTGTCCTCTAATATCCAGTACTGAGATACCTAAATTGCTATGATTTTTAAGGTAAAGACTAGAATTTATGTTTTAAAAATGAGTATTAACCTTGAATGCTTACTCACATTTAAGTGACACAATCTCTGCTCAAAACCTTTTTAGAAGTCTAGAGGTCTCTGTTGAAATTTTTGGGGAGTACATTTGCCACAATGTAAGCAAATATAAGTACCAGGTTTCATTACTTTCATGAACCCAGTTTTTAATGTGGGAACCTATATTCAGTTTGAGTAGTCTATTTTAATAATACACTTGGGCCCAGATAAATTTGGGGTTATTTGTGAAAATAAAAGTCATTCCCCAAAGGTGAAACTTTTGTCATGACTGAGAATGTATATTCACAAGTATTTATTGAATAGCTGCTTTGCCTTAGGCCATGGCAATGCTGGGGGACAGACATGAATAGGAACTCCTTGACCCCACAGATTATGGAAGGCACAGAGACACTAAAGTCAAATGATTCTGCAGAATGTTGGCTACATTACTGACATGGGAGGTTATGGGGATGTGGCTGAAGGGGGTCATTCATTTTCTTCTGAGGGACTTACTTTATTATAGAGTTTTTACTAGAAGGCAGTCACTGTTCCAAGGATTTTGCATGAATGATGTCTTAAATCTCATAACCTCTCTGTGAAAGTAGGTCCTGTGATTTTCTGCATTTTGCAGGTAAAGGAGCCAGGCACAGGGGTATTAGGTAAGAGAGGGGGTAAGCAAGTGGCAGAGGCAGGATCAAGCCCAGCCCATTTCTAACTGCCATTCTTCGATGATGCATGAAAAGCGGTACTGTTTATTCTAGCGGCTTCGTGCCCAGTATTTGTTGGCACTCACACAATATCCATGATAGCAGCAAGGGGGACAAAGATTTCACTCGTGTGCTGTTTAAAACAGCCTAAACCACTATTGGATCAGAAGAGACATTCCAGAGGGAATGCATACTTTGGTTCCCCTAGGAATAGAGTTATTTTGTTAACTATTTTCTAAAACATTCTCTCTCTCTCTCTCACTCTCTTTTAATTTCCTTGACTGATGCAGAACATCTGGCTGACTGTGTAGGAATGTTCATGACAGTAGTAAAATTGACATGCTTCATTATAGGATAGTCTGGCTCATGAACATGGAGGAAATACAATACAGGTGATAAACCAGGGTTTCAACTGAGCTGAGAAAATACTCCTCTGCCAATTTAAATTGTTTTAAAAAAGCATATGTATAACATAAGGATTGTATACATGGACAGTGGGTTAGGGAAGTATGAATAGTATCTATTTATTAGCCCAGTGTAAGCATGATAATTTTCCAAGGGGGATAAGAGTATTCAAAAACAAGGGCTATAAAACAACAGACCAAGGAAAAGAAGTCTATTTTTAAATGATGAATAGAATGGTCATTTCAGTCAGGTTCAAGTGTTTAGAAAATCATGTGCACTTAACAGAATGGATCGTGTGCGTGGAAGAGTTTAAACGAGGGACCCTGATAGATGGTTGCTGAGGGAAACAAATGCATCCTCATGAAGGCAGGGATAGTGTTGAGGGAGGCCATGTTTGTCATTTGGCTAAATTCCCAAACTCTGTGGTCCCAGGCCATCAATAAAAGCCATGCTGTAGAGGTCTCTAAGGGCCAAGTTATTCCTCTCACAAACTTGTCACTTCAAACCTCTCTTCCTATGTCAGTCATGTGAATCCCAGAAGAAACATCTTGAGGCTATGGCAGAGGAGTCTAACAACACTGCAAAGACTGTGATAAAAATTCAAGCTAAGTTACAAGTCTCCTGGCATCACCTAGCATTGCAAGCCCTATGCTCAGAGCAAGTTGTACATGGGCCTCTGTGGCTGTGGTCTGTCTCCCTAACCTGGGCCCATTGCAGGATGCATGGGCTTGTGCTGCTGCTTGCAAGAGGAGGAGGCCAGGAGGACAAGCAGAAGGTTCTCAGGAAAAGAAACTCAGCACAAATCTACCATCTTCTTCTCTCAGAACATAACCATGTCTTTTTGTGGGCTCTAAAGACCATGTTTTTGTTTCCCAAGTTGGCTTTCCTGTGGGTAGATGCTTCCTTTTTGGCTGCATCTTTATTCTCCATCTTCTCAAAGACATCTCCCCTATCTGGAGACATTTCACCATGTGAAACCACTCACACCAAGGACCCAAGCCTGGCTGAGCTCCATCTCAGCTCCTGCTCATGGCTGGAGAACACCAGACCTCTGTCTTATCCAGAATCCATAGCTCAGGCTCCAAATGGTGCTGCCTGCTGCCTGAGAAGCTGGGGAGTGTGTCACTAGGAAGCATGTGGCTCTTTCACAAAGACTTACATTTCTGACCCCTTTCTTCAGATCTCCTGAGTTCTACCCCTTCCCCGGACACCACTTTCAGCTGATGATCTCATATCTTATTTCACTGATAAAGTTGAGAAGCCACGGAGAGAGAGAGGAGGGGGAGAGAAAGAAGTCACTTATCTTTCTACCATCAAATCTAATGGATGTGGTTGGAGTGCAGTCACCTTTCTGGGAACTGCCTTGTCAGGCTGCATTCGTTCACTTATAACACAGGCACCAGAAAGCCACCTTGCCCCTTCTGCCAGGGGAGAACACTGTTAGAAGGTCTATGAGCCACACAGTAGGCCCTCACTGGACACTGAATCTGCCTTGATCTTGGATTTCCTAGCCTCTGGAATGGTGAGAAATGAATGTGTATTGCTATAAGCCACCAGCGTATGACAGCTTGTTGCAGCAGCCATGAGGGTTTTCCACAGGCTACAATAAAACCCAGGCTCCTTGCTGTGGTCTACAAGGCTCAGGCTCACTCTCCAGTGTCCACCCTCCCTCTCTGGTGTTCACCCCTCTCTGAAGTGTCCACCCTTCCTTTGCTCACCGACTCCTACCTAGTCCTTTTATTTCTTGCAATGCCGTGGAAGGGAATTATGCTTTCAGGGTGGGCAAGACAATTTACTGTGATGTAGAAAGAAGAAAATAACAACTTTTATTTATTTTTTAAAGGCATTTTTGATTAACATGTCTTCATTATATATATATATATATATATATATATATATATATATATATATATATAGTACAATATGATATGTTTACACATGCATACAGGATGCAGTGATCAAATTAGAGTAATTAGCCCCCTGATTGTTTCTTCATGTTTACAGGCATTGAATGGCTTTCTTCTAGATCTTTCTGAAGTATGTGATGGGCCAGCCATCCCTCTGTGCTGTGGAGCTGGGGCTCATTCCATCTACGAACTGTGTTTTGGTGCCCATCATCCATCCTTCCTGTGCTCCCTCCTGCCTCCTCTTCTCGGCCTTTAGTAATCACTAGAGAACATGTGATTTGTCTTTCTATGTCTGTCTTTTTCATTTTACTTCAGTTACCTCCATTTTGCTGCAAATGTCAGGATTTCATTCTCCTTAATGGCTAAATAACGGGCCATTGTGTATGTGTGCCACATTTTGGACACCTTGGTTGATTCTGTATCTTAGCCATTGTGAATAGTACCACAATAAACAAGGGCATCTCTTAGGCGTGCTGATTTCATTTTGTTTGGATATATATATCCACAAGTGGGAGAGCTGGATCTTATCATAGATACATATTGAGTCTTTGAGGGATCTTTATTCTCCTCTCCATAATCTACATCCCACCAATGCTGTCTCAGAGTCCCCTTTTCCATATTTTCAGCATCATTTGTTAGTTTTGTCCTTTTGACAGCAGCTGTTTTAACTGAGGTGAGCAGCTATCTCGTTACACTTTGAACTTGCATTTCCCTGATGGCCAACAATATCACGCAGGCTCACTTTTCATTATTCTCCATCTCATCCTTTAAAATTTCTGGTTTTGAATGTTTTATAATGAATAACAAGGATGCGAAATAATATCGACACGTAGTTCAAAAGTGCATAAGTGTATACATATTGAACGTGCTTGCTCAAAAATATTTTTCTGATGGGATGTGTGATTTAAATTTGGATGAGCATGCTCTAATACTCTAAGGCTTTTCCTTATGTTTCCTTTGTTGTTGTTGTTTGGTTTTAGGCCTTTGTGCAAATTTCTCTTCATTAGGAGAACTTATTTGACATCTGCTTAGAGAAGCCTTCCCTGACCATTCAACAAATGCTCACTTCATTCAGGCATTTTCATTTTTACAGAATTAGTGTAGAACTGTGTGTTCATTTGCTAACATGTTGCTTGCCTACATCCGGGCAGGGACCATGATTATCATCTGTGCTCTCTGCCTAGAATAGGTCTTTGCAAAAATCATCTCTGAATGAATGAACTTAAGGCATGTTTATTAGGATTTCACTGTGATATATGTATATGTGTGTGTGTGTGTGTGTGTGTGTGTGTGTGTATTCTCTTCTGTTATTGCTCATGTCATTCCTCCTACATAGAACTATTTTATTTATGTTTTTTTAAATACTCTGGCTCTGTAATTTTAATGTCCCTTCCCTTCCCAACCAGCTCCCTCAGAGGAGTGTGCCAGACGTTTGCATTAGTGTCCACATTCCACCTCCCCCTGTCTTCCTGCTTTGTGGCTGCCAATTAGTTCATCCCTGAGCCACTGGCTCAACTCCTCCATGAGTTTCTTTGGTTATTCCCTTCTCCTTCTTTTTTTAATCTTTAAAAATTTAAATGTTTCTTATCAGTATATTATAATTATACATAATAGTGGGTCTTACTTTGACATAATTACACATGATACATGGGATAGGGTTTGCTCCATTCAGTCCCTAGTACTTCCCCTTTCTTTCCCCTCCTCCTCCTCCTGTTTCCCTTCCTCTATTCTACTGGTCTTCCTCTATTTATTATTGTTTTCTAAAAATTGGTGCTTTATAGATAAACATAAAGGTGGGATTCACTGTAGTACATTCATATAAGTACATAGAATAATTTGGTTAATCGTATATGCATTTCTCCCTTCTCCTGTCCCTCCTTTCTCCCCCTCGTCTGTCTTACTTTACTCCACAGCTGTCCCTTCTATGTTCATGGGTTGAACTTGCTGGAGCAAAGCGAGGGGGAAGCCTATCCATGAACATGGGAGGTTTCTCCATCTTCTAAGGTCTTCAGTGTTCTATAGTTTTCATTGTAGAGCTCTTTCACCTCCTTGGTTAGATTTATTTCCAAATATCTTATTTTGGTTTTTGATGTTATTGTGAATGGGATAGTTTTCCTAATTTCTTTCTCTGCAAATTCACTATTGAAGTCTAGAAAAATCTATTGATTTATGAATGTTCACTTTGTATTCTGCCACTTTGCGGAACTTATCAGCTTTAGAAGTCCTCTGGTGGTGGTTATTTTCTTTCTTTCTTTTTTTTCTTTTTTTTTGGTGTGTTGATGGTGGTGGTGGTAGAGTCTTCTGAATAAAGGATCATGTCATCATCAGAGATAATTTGACTTCTTCTTTTCCTATTTATATCCCTTTTATTTCCATCTTTTGCCTGACCCTCTGGCTAGAGTTTCAAGAACTATGTTGAATAGCATTTGTGAGAGTGAACATCTTTGTCTTGCTCCTGATTTTAGAGGAAATATTTTCAGTTTTTCTCTGAAAATATTGGTTTATTGTATGTTGGCTTTGGGTTTATTGTATATAGCCTTTGTAACATTGAGGTTAAGTTCCCTATATCCCTAGTTTCTCCACTGTTTTCAACATGAGCGAGTGATGGAATTTGTCAAAAGCCTTTTCTGTATCTATTGAAATGATCATACGATTCTTGTCCTTAATTCTATTTATGAGGTGAATTACATGTATTGATTTGCACATGTTGAACCAACCTTGCATCCCTGGGATGAAATCCACATGATCGTGTTGTACTACCTTCTTAAAGTAGTCTTGAATGTGCTTTGTTAATATTTTATTAAGGATTTTTTCATCTATCTTCACCAGAAATAAAGGTCTGTAGTTTTCTTTCCTTTATGTTCCTTTTACCTCTTCACCTCTTTGCTTTGGAGATACTGCCTATCAGATTTTCCTGGTCTTGAGCATAGAGAAGCCAAACTAGGCTTCTGAAATCCTCACATTTCCCACTAGCTTGCTCTAAAAGGGGTTTAGCATAGCTAACCTCTTGCACATGCTGATGCACACTGTTCTTTCTATCTACCATAGTGTCATCTGCATTACACTTGTGGACTTAAATTTCTCATAAGACTTAAATCATTATTCTTATACATAAGAAACCCAGTCTTTATTTACATACTTGTGCATTTATTTATTCAAGCACATTAACGCCTTAACTCAAAACACTACATCTAAGCCTTTGGGAGCATCAGAAGGCCTCCTTTTGGTCCACCCAGAATCAGCACTTTAATTTTATTTATGCTTCAACACCCTGGCCCATCACCCTGGGAACTGTCAAGTATGTTTGTAGCAATGTGGCCTGAAAACAAATCTCCAAATGGTAGCCAGATGGGGCACATCTTATTTCATCAGTAAATTTAATCTTTTTGTTTCCATAAGGGGCACAATTATGAGACCTAATTTCAATGGCGTATGGAATTTCCCTGTGCTTTGGGAACTGGAGCATGTGTGTCAATAAAGGTCCTTTCTCAGATTCTGGCCCAGCAGTAATCCTCCAACTCTCTGGTCCTCTAATAGTAAGAACTCCACTCCATGTGAAGGGCTGGGCAGCACAATTGGCCCTGGAGAGGCATTGTTCATAGTATTCTTTGCTCCATGGGGTCCTCTCATTTCTTCAAAAATATCAATTAGTTTTCCATCCTCTTTCTGAAATCCCTGTTTTATGATGGAAACTGATTATCTTAGAATGAAATTTTCTTTAAGTTAAACTTCTTATTAATGTTTACTTACATCAAGCAATATAACTTAAAGCAATATTTTTCTTGCTGTTAAAGAAACACCTAGAGAAAATTTAGGAAGTGGTAATCTCATCAAGTGAAGTTAGCAATTGTTAACATTTTTGTACATTCCTTTTGGTTGTTTTAATGAATAATCCCCTAAATCATATCCTTTGTGTGTGTGTGTGTGGTTTTGAACCAGGGATTAAACCTAGGGATGCTTTACCACTGAGTTACATCCCCAGCCCTTAAATTAATTTTTTTTTGAGCCAGGATTTCACTAAGTTGCTAAGGGTCTTGTTAAATTTCCTATGCTGGCCTTGGGTTTGTGATCCTCCTATCTCAATTCTTGAGTTTCTGATCACGGGCATGCCCCACCATGCCTTGCCTAGTGATATTCTTCCTATAAATTATTTTGTAACCTGAAATGTGGTGCTTACTATAATTATGTCTCATGTTATTAAACATTTCTCATAAACATGACTTTTATGTCTTTGATATTATTTGGCATATGTATGATCTTATTCTTTCATTTTTAGACATTTAGGCTATTTAGAAATCATTTCACAATTCTAACTTTATGGGTGTGTGTCTTGAATTTTGTACATGCTTCCAGTTATTTCTTTAGAACGATGTCCTAGAAATGGAACCATTGTGTTAGAAGATAGGTTAGAGCAAGACACTTGATCTGCACTGGTGAACTTCTTTCCAGAATCCCCTTGGGCACAACAACCTTCTCTGTGCCTTCCCTCACGTTCTGCTGGGTACACCCTGGGCCATATGGTAGGAACTTGCCGGGACAGTCTGGCAATGTTTGCTGTGATCTCCCAGGATCCCACAGTACAAGCTACATACAGTGTGGCCTCCCCAAGGTGGCCCCAGGGTCCCACAGCAGCAAGCTACATACAGTGTGGTCTCCCCAAGGTGGCCCCAGGGCCCCACAGCAGCAAGCTACATATAGTGTGGCCTCCCTGAGGCGACTCCTACTTCAGCTCTCTACTTGTACAGTTGAGAAACAAAGCACTTCTCAGACACCAGCTCAGTGTGCAGCCTCCGGGTCAGCTACATTGAGGCTGCCTTTCTGTTCAATAGGTGTTTTTGTGTCAAATTCGTCTGTTGTATTTGTTTCTCTGTGTTTTATCCCTCCTCTCTGAGGTGAACTGGCACCACTGCCACCACTACAACTAGATTGGCTCCAGTGTAATCTTTATTGTTCTTGATTCAATGTACCTGAATTTCTGAGTCTCAAAGAGACTCGATTGTTTCACCCACCTCACTAGGAACAGCAAGCCAAAGAGCCGGCTAGTGGCTCACATAACCAACCAAGGAGGTTCAGGGAAACTGAAGAGGGTGGGTATGATTACTCTCAGGAATTAAGCCTGGGAAGGCTGTGTTTGTGGGCAGTGAGTGTGTGAGATGTGTGGGGACTGGACAACCAAATCCCAAGCAGGAATAATTAGGGGTGGTTCTCAGGTCCAGTGCACTAATGGACATCCACTCCTACACCAAAAACAGAATAAACACAAAGGCTGTGGGCATCACAACTATGAGGAGTCTTAATCTCAATCTAGATTATTCTAGAACACTTTGGCAAGAGAAGGCTGTGTCCTAAAGATATATACATATGATGAATCCCAACAGATGCATAAAAAACCAACACAGAAATATAAGAAATAGGAAAACACAAGGTAACATGATGCTTCTCAAAGTTTTTTAATTCACCAGCAACTGCCTCCAAAGATAAATAATTTAAAAGACTGGATATAAAAATAATCAACGAATTTAAAGAAAACAGAAAAAGAACTGGATGAATTAAGAACATCAGTACACAATATGAATGAAAATTCAATAAGGATTTAAATATATTGAAAAAGAGCCAAACAGAAATCTTGGAAACAAAAGACATAATAAATCGAATAAAAATTTCAGTTGAAAATTTAATAGAGTAGATCATGCTGAAGACAAAATCTCAGAGCTGGAAGACAAAGTAGCTGGCCATGAGCATTCAGATTGTATTAAAGAAAATAAATAACCATGTCCAGAATATATAAGAACTCTGGGACAATATTAAGAGAAAAAATTTAAGACTCATTGGAATTGAAGGGGGTTGTGAGATGCAGGCTAATGTCATGGATAACTTCTTTTGGGAAATAATAACAGAAAAATTTCCAAATCTTGAGAATGAGATGAACTTCAATTATAGTAGGCTTTCATAAAGCCAAATATACAAAATCGAAAAAGAATCTCTTTATGACATATTTAATTATAATACTTAATACACAGAACAAGGATAGAAGTTTAAACACTTTAAGAGAAAAATATCACTTCTGATTTTTCAGTGCAAACAGTAAAATCCAGGAGAGTTTGAAATGATGTGTTTCATATCCTCAAAGTAAATAAACATCAACCAGAAAAGAGCAAAGCTATGCTTCAGAGTTGAAGCAGAAATAAAAACCTTCCAAGAAAAGCAGAAACTAAAAATACTCATGCATTCTAAGCCAGTACTATAGAAACACTTAAAGAAATACTACACAGAACAGTCAAAAACAAACCCCAGGGTTCACAAGTGGACAAATCTTATTTGAAGAGTAGCTGAGCAATAAGAATCATAACCAAAGCAAACATTATAAATAAATCAAAATGACATGAATTAATAAATATTAATAAATGGTCTCAATTCTCCAATTAAAAGACATAGGCTGGGAGAATGTATTAAAAAATAAGACCCAGCTATGTGTTGTTTCCAAGAGACTCACCTTACAGGCGAGGATAGTCACAGGCTGAAAGTGAAAGGATAGAAGTTGATACACAATGCAAATGGGGCCCCCAAACAAGTAGGGGTACCTACTACTCTCATATCCCAAAAAGCAGTCTTCAAGTGAAAATTAATCAGAAGAGACAAAGAAGGACACTTCAACTGGTATAGGGAATAATTCCACAAGAAATGATAATAGTAAATATTTATGCCCCAAATATTGGTGCATCTATTTACATAAAACAGACACTACTTAAATTAAAGCCTCGGATAGCCCCAGTACAATAATACTATGTGATTTCCACACACCTCTCTCACAACTAATCCAGACATAAACTCAGTAAAAATTCTTCAAACTTAAAAAAAAAATCAAAAGGACTTTATCAGCCATCTATAAACATTTCATCCAGCAATAGCTGAATACACTTTGTTCTCAACTGCTATTGGAAACTTCTTCAAAATAGAACACACTTTAGATTACAAATAAACTCTTAGCAAGTATATAAAAAACAATATAATTTATTCCATCTTATTTGATCATAATGTAGTTAAATTAGAAATACACTCCAAAAAACCCTACAGATGGAGATTGAGCAATATACTTTTGAATGATTAATGGGTGATAGATAAATTCAGGAGAGACATTTTAAAATTCTCAAAATCAAATGAGAATAGTGATACAACATAAGCAAAACTTGGTCACTGTGAAAGTTTTAAGAGGGAAGTTTATAACTATGAGTGCCTACATAAGAAAACCAGAAAGACCCCAAATAAGTAACCTAATGATACATCTCAAGGCCCTTCAGAAACAGAAACAAACCAATTCAGTAGAAGGAAGGAAATAATTGAGATTAGACCTGAAATCAATAAAATAAGAGCATGAAAAATACAAAAGATCAATGAAACAACATATTTGTTTTATGAAAATACAAAGAAGATTAATAAACTATTATCCAAACTAACCAAAAGCTTCTCTTCTCTCTTTTGAGAGAAGATCCAAATTAATAAAATTACAGAAAAAAAGGAAAAATTACCACAGACATCACAGAAATTTGGAGCCTCTTTAGTGACTATTTTGAAAAATTTTACTCCAATAAATCAGAAAACTTGGAAGAAATGATACATTTTTAGACATATATGACCTGCCAAAATTGAGTCAAGATAACATAGAAGACCTAAACAGACCAATAACTAGCAATGAGATAGAAGGAGCAATAGAAAGTCTTCCAAAAAAGGAAAAGCTCAGAAGCAGATGGATTCTCAGTCATATTCTACCAGACATTTAAAAAAGAAGTAATGCCAGTACTTCTCAAATTATTCCAAGAAATAGAAAGGGATGGAATATTTTCAAGTTCATTCTATGAAGCCAGTATCACCTTGATACCAAAACCAGATGAGGACACATCAAGAAAAGAGAACTACAAACCAATATCCCTGATGACTTTAGTTGCAAAAATCCTTAATAAAATATTAGCAGATCATATTCAACAACATATTAAGAAGATTGTACGTCATGACCAAATTGTAAAAATAGCTTAACATATATAAATCAATAAATGTAATTCACTGCACAAATAAAGTTAAGGGCAAGAATCATGGTTATCTCAATAGATGCAGAGAAAGCCTTCAACAAAATTCAGCACCCATTCATGATAAAAAACACTGAAGAAACTTGGGATAGAAGAACTTAACTCAACATTGTAATAGCTGTATACAACAAATCCAAAGTCAACATCAGAGGTAAAGGGGAAAAATTGAAAGAATTTCCTTTAAAATCCAGAACAAGACACTCTCCCCATCCTACTCAATATAGTTCTCTATTCTCTAGCCAGATAAATTAGAAAAAAGAAGGAAATAAAAGGCATAAAAATAGGAAAAGAATAAGTCAAATTATCTTTGTTTGATGATGACATGATCCTATATTTAGAAACCCAAAAGAACTTCACCAGTAAACTTCTAGAGCTGATGAATAAATTCAGAAAAGTAGCAGGTTACAAGACAACATATAATAATTGATAGATTTTATATGTGTCAATAGTAAATCTGCAGAGAAAGATCGTGAAGACAATCCCATTTAACAATAACCTCAAAAGAAAAAGGAAAAAAAAATACCCAGGAATAAATCTAGCCAAGAAGGCAAAAGATCTCTAAAATGAAAGCTTATAACACTGAAGAAAGATATTTAAGAATATACAAGAAAATGGAAAAGCTCCATGTTCATGGAGAGGTGGAATTAATAATGTTAGAATGGCCATACTACCAAAGGCAATGTATACACTCAATGCAATTCCCCTCAAAATTACAATGACATTCTTCACAGAGCTAGAAAAAACAGTCTTAGAATTCATTTGGAAGAATAAAAGACCCAGAATAGCAAAAGAAATTCTAAGCTAAAAGAGCAATGCTGACCAAATTATAGCAACAAAAGCTGCATGGTACTGGCTCAGAAATAGACAAATAGACCAATGGTACAGAGTAGAAGACTCAGAGACAAACTCACTCAGATAGTCATCTGATCCTTGACAAAAGTGCCCAAAACTTACACTGAAGAAAAGGCAGCTTTTTAAGTGGTGCTCAGAAAACACTTTACCCACTTGTAGAAAAAATGAGACCAGGTCTTATTTTGCATTCTGTACAAAAATTTCTTTATTAAAGAGCTTCCCATCTTATACTTAATCATATGTCCTCTATAGATTTTATAGCTATGGTAAGTGGCATCTTTTTACTGTATTTTCTAATTAGTTATTACTTATGTGTGGATTATTATTGATTTTAGACATTCATCTTTTATCAAATAACTTCAGAATCTTCTGCACAAATTCTAAATATTAGGTTCTCTTTATTTTTTTCTATACAAATATCTTACAATCCACAAATAATTTCTTTCTCTTGGTACCTTTTTTGTATTTCTCTCCCTAATTTCTTCTCTTTCAATAATTGCTTTTATCAGCATTTTTATTGTCCTACCTTGGATAGGACCCTCTGTAATAGGTTAAATGTTGAGGGAGTTTAATTTCTAATTATAGTAAAAAATCTCTAAGTTTTTCTATATGTATAAATTGCCCCTAGGATTTTTGATATCTATTCTCCTTTTTAAGTTTTAAAAAACTCATTTGACTTTTTAAATATAGTATGAAGTGAAACATCTTCCCTTGTTCACCACTAAGCATAGTAAGTAGCCATGTTCTTTCATTTGATTCAGTCAGTGCATATCGCTGATTGCCTCTCATGTGCCTGATGATGCTCTTGGTGTTGGGTGTACAATTATATGCATGTATTCTCATGAAAAAAAGTTTAATTAGGGAAATAGACATTAATAAAATTTTTATGCAAACTGTGTGATTATTTAAAGTGGTGTAGGATTTTATCAAAGGCTATTTAAGAATCTAGGGATGATAAGGTTTTATTTGAACCCTTGAACTTATATGTTGTACTATGATTAAATTTTTCTTATATATAAGAATGTCCACACTTCAATTCCTATATGAAACTGAGAGTTTGCAAGTGATAATTTGATCGAGTTTTATAATGAAAATTCATGTTCGAAACTTGGAGAATGTTATCTGATAATGTTGGTCTAATCAAATTAGAAAAGTTTAATAACTTATGAGTTTATTCTTCGGGTTATCTTTTTATCTCCACTCTGAACCTCTTAGTGTATCTAAGACAGATTTTAATTTGATTATTTTAGAGAAAGACAGAAAAGCACTATCTAGGAATTAAAATATTAGAAAGATTTATTGGAAGATAAAAGTGTATGGTCACTTTTCTAAGAGCTGTACATGTGTTAACTCATTCAATCCTCAAAGCAGTTCTATGAGGTAATTACTGGGGCACTAGTAAAATATCCATTGTTCAGATAATAAAACTGGGGCACCGAGACAAAGGCCACAGTACTGGTTAGTGGCAGGGTCAGATTTTAAACCCAGGTAATCTGACTTCAGAGCTACATGCTTAGCTACTCTGGTATGTGTAGGAATCAAGAACTGTAGGTTATGCTGTCATAATTAATGGCAAAGCTTCAGTTTATAACAAAACAAAGATTGTTTCTTGCTCAGGCAAAGGGTGTGATGGGAAGATCTGGCTCTCAGAGCAGCAGACCTCCACATGAGGCTCAGAATTCTAGGCAATGTCCCCTCCCTGGACTCCAACATCTATACTGGCCTTCCCACTCACTATGGTGGGAAAGAGAGGGACAAAGACAGGCACACTGCCTTTGGAAGCTGCCCGGAACAGTGCACAACCCTCTCACAGTCTGTAAGTGAAGCAAGTCACATGACCAACTCCATCAGAGCAGCGGATGCACATATGTCCACCACTACCAAATAAGGGGGGTGCACATGTCAGCCTACACTGTGAAAATACAGCAAACTCTGCACAATCCTCACAGCTATTTTGAATCTAGTATGCAGAATGCTTCAGGAAAGACAGGAGAAAGTCAACTGGATTGAGAAATTCCTGGGCAGATAAGTTTACCCCATAATGTACATTCCAGATATCAAGTTTTTCTATTACTCATGAATAAAACAAATGTTGAAACTTCAAATATTTCAAAAATTTGGTTTACGGTTAATTTTCCCCTAGAGGAATATTTATCTGTGTGAAATAAAAGAAATATGAATAAGCTCACTTGTAAGCAAGTACAAAACTGTTTGCCAAGATTTTTAGTTTAATCTCTTAGGACTTGAAGCAGCCGGCCAAGTTTTAATTTACTGGTTGCCTCTAGTTAAAATGCAGCTCACAATTAAAAATTTATGAGAATTTGAAACATTGTCTTTAAACATGATGCAACAATTGAAAATTTGAATGAAATGTGGGAAGAATTCCATCTTACTTTATGCTGATGCCATCGTGGCATTTCCTGTATCTTGAACTCCGAATGTCAAATTCTTAAACCAAAGCCAAAAAATTAGCAATGCAATAGCCCGCTTTGTCTTTAGTGTCTTACAGACCCTTATAAATAAACATCTGATTAATCACATCCATTTCACATCCTGCTGCAATCATTCACTACTTATGAGATGTTGAGTTTGTATCACAATATAACAGGTTTTGATTAGTCAATTTGCTAATTTCTAATTGAATATTGGAGTGGTTGTTTCCCTTGGTCAACTGATATCAAGTTATAGTTAGATAAGAGATATTGGTTCTGGTGTTCCATTGCAGAGTTAGGTGACTATAGATAGTGACAATAATATTTGAAGAGATAGATATGCTTGCCATGATTTGAACATTACACAATGTCCACATGCATTGAAATGCCACAGTATTCCACCTATATGTACAATTTTTATGTATCAACCACAAGAAGAAAAGTAGAATTAGGACAGAGACCCTGATTGTATACTCTCAGAGCCTCTGGCTTTCCCAGTAGGCACCCACTATTTATAACTGGCTTTCTTGAAAGCAAAATTAGGGTAACCAGAATCTCTGAGTCTGGAAAGAGCTTAAAGAGAGAAGCTGGCAGTATCTGCCAGGAGAGCCCAATGCCATCCTCCGTTCACAAACAGACTCCCCTAGAGGGGTCCAGTCTAACGCATGGCAACAACTGGTATTCATGGCTCCCGAGACCACATCTCCAGTCTGGGTCTTTGTGAGACCCACACTGTCATTTCAACCAAAATGGGTAAACCAGTGCTCAAGTTCAGATCTGAAATGTCACCCAGAGACCCTGTGTTGAAGGCTTGGTCATCAGCCTATAGTGCTACTGGGAGGTGGTGGGACCTTCAGGAGGTGGAGCTTAGTGGATGGAAGGAAGTTAGATCATGGGGATAGGACCTTGGGGGAGTATGGGAAACCCAGCCCCCACCTCTCTTTCTTTACCTCCCTGCTGCCTCAAGGTGAAGTTTCTGTCTCTTCATGCTCCCGTCATGAGGTATAACCTCATCACTGGCCTGAAGCAGCAAGGCCCACTGACCATGGACTGAAACCTCTGAAATCATGAGCCAAAATAAACCTTTCCTGTTAGAGTCTGTAAACAAGTCAAGATGGCGCCTGGCTGGGGCTGGGGATGTGGCTCAAGCGGTAGCGCGCTCGCCTGGCATGCGTGCGGCCCGGGTTCGATCCTCAGCACCACATACCAACAAAGATGTTGTGTCCGCCGAGAATTAAAAAATAAATATTAAAAAAAATTCAAAAAAAAAAAAAAAAAAAAAAAAAAAAAAAAAAAAGATGGCGCCTGGCATTTTGCCAGAGGGAGTGGTTTGTGAAGTAACGCCAGTGAGCCATTAAGTGTGGAGATTCCTTATTGGTTGACTGCTGTATCTAGTTTATGCTAATTAAGATAAGCTGTGTGGAATGTATATATACCCCTCCTGTCCTACAATAAACGGCTCCCACTCCTGCTGTATCAATCTACAAAAGTTGCTCGTCACCCCCCCCCCTGCCCAGTTATAAGTTTGTTTATCTCAGGCATTTTCTCAAGTGTTAGGGGGCTGACTAACACAACCAGAAGGTCTTGTGTTTTCCACACCTCCACCAGCTTCCTTTGTGGTCTTTCTTTCAGGGCAGTGCCATCACCTCTTTGGCCAAATGATGCACCTGGTCCCTGGATCCTTCCTTTTTCTTTATCAGATACCATGTCTTGTAGATTTGACTTTCTTAATAGCTCTTCTAGTCATTCTTTTTCTACAACTTCCATCTTCAGTTCAGACCTTCTATCTTAGTCTTTTTAACCAAAAGAAAAAAAATTCATTTCTCATAGTTCTGGAGGCTGGAAGGTCCAGTACTAGGGCACGGGCTGGACGGGTATCTGGTGAGAGCTTGGTGTTCGTTTCCAATACGGTGCTTTGGATGCTGCTTCCTTACCCGGTTGAAGGCAGAAGGGCAAAAGGGCCTAGTTGATTCCTCCTAGCATTTCTACAAAGCCATTAACCCCACCCACGAGGGTTTCACCTTCCTGACTTGAACAGTTTTCAAATGTTCCACATTGAATACTGCCATAGAGTATGAAGTGGGTTTTAAGTTCCCAAATTTGGAATTTTTAAGGGTCACAAACATTCCAACCTTGGCGTCTTCATTTCCTGAGAAGAGTCTGGTTTCCTAAGCTGCCTTCTTATTCTAGAAAGGCTTCCTCTCATCATTGCCTGCAGTGCCTTGGTCCTGAATTTTCTCACAGGAAACTCTGAGCACACCAGTGTCCTCCACGGCCAGGTTCCCCCTATCGAGGGGCTGGGTCTGGTTCTCTACAGGGGTCTTCCCCAGCACAGCGGTCTGCTCAGGTCTCAGCTGGCTGTGTCTGAGGGCCAGGCCCCTGCTTCCATGCTCCTGGAAGGTTTTGTATCTCCCGCCACAGTGCCTGCCTCCAAAGAGCTTCCCCACCCTGACTGTTCTCTCTTCCTGCCCGGTTTACCCTCCTTTTCTTGTTCTGTGGTGACAGCCAATGACCAAGGACTGAGAGGTGGTAAAGATGGAAGGAATGGAAGCACCAAAGACCCTCCAGCCCAGTTTCCTGGGCTCTTTCCTTTTCCTTGAGCCCACAGTCTGCTTCCATAAAATGCCTCAATTCCATAGGGTGCGTGCAGGTTTTGTGTGGTGTGAGTGGGCAGAGCCATGTCACCCTGTGGGCCCACAAGGGCAGAGGCTCTGTCTAGGATGCTACTTTGTGTGGCACGGCCTGAAAGTCATTCCTTAATGTGTGGTTTCTGATAGTAAGAGAGGGGAAAAGAAAGGAGGAAACAACTGAATGGTTGAGAGAAAGGCAAACTGAAGGCCATCTTGAATCACGCCCAGGGAGAGAAACATTTACCTTCTGCTGTGGAAATGTGGACTCTGTCATGGCTGTTTCGAAGCTGTGGGTGGCTCCTGCCTGGGTCTTCTCCCACAGTGCTCTGAGGAACTGCACGGAGCGGCTCTGTATGGACAGGGGCTCAGGAAACAGGCTCTGAGTGGGTGTGAAGGGAAGAGACAGCATTACCTCTGGGCCCAACAGTGACGTTCCATGGGTTCCAAGGCCTGTGTAGGCTTGGCTGGAACTTACCACTGTTTAGATTTAAGGATAAGAGGAACTCCATCTTGGAGAACGAACATAGATTTCAGGCCTTTTTTTTTTTTTAACAGAACATATAAATTATTTAATAGAATGTTCAAGGCACTTGATATTGATCTGTACAAATATGCCTCAACTATGTAACATAATGTTTATCTTGATGATTTCCCAAGAATGTTGCTTTAAAAAGTGGTTAATGCAAATATTCAAATTTATTTTATCAAAGATCTGTGAATTAAGGCCTAAAATAAAAACTTCAGTACAAATATCAAGTCCATTTGTACAGAGTAGATTATGAAGGATAAAAAACAACCAAGAATCCATAACATAATTATGTAAACATGAGCAGTTTGAGCGGGTACATGTGGAAAACAAAACCACTTTTAATCCTAAGTGAATCATGGGCAGATATTCTTCAAACTTTAAGATAATTTCTTTAAGTGTTGGGCAATATGTTGTTAAAGTAAAGAGAATTATATTTACATGTACTTCATTCAATCCAGTGAAAATAAGCTCTTCAAAGGAAGAGTTGAACTTGTTTATATATTTACTAATCAACAAGGTATCTAATACCCTTTTACCATACCTGTGAATGTAAGAGGCCTTTCAATTCAAGGGGATGATTTTCAAAAATATGTGGAATGTCAATAAAGAGTATAAAATATCATTTACTCACACAAAATAGCATAAATATCATTCCATATGAATGATGAAGGGTATGATAAGGAGAATTGCTTGTAAGGTCTTATTGGCTATGACAATGATTGTCCAGGTGTTGCACAATGAAACTTTAAGGTGTGTGCAAAGCTTCTATTTAGTGAATAAGGATTAATACACATTTTTTCCCAGAAAAATCTCATTATCATCATGAAAATGAGCTGGTATTGAGCAGGAAAAGAAGGAGGATATCAAACCCCAAGTAAGGGGTTGGTAGAATTAAGAAGTTTCTGATTATTCAGCTTCTCACGTGGAAACATTTGTGGATTTCTTGATGCTAACAGAAGGTTATGCAGGATGGATGTCTCGTCTAGAGACGTGCTGGACCTGATCTAATGAAGCACTTGTGACTGTGCAAGGTTGTCAGAAAAGCGAGTGTCTGGCTCAGCACCCACCACTGGGGCTGGGTTGGTAATTACCCAGTGAAAGTTTTATTTTTCATTTACCCTAAAGCCATAATTTTCCCAGAAGATTACATAAGATCAAAGGTGTGGAAAAAGAAAGGAGCCATTATTGTAAAATGAACACAAAGGAAAATCATAAAAAGATGCTTTTTTAGTCATTGTGCTTAAAGAGAAAAAAAGATCAGAGTAGGTCAATAAAATAAGGCTGAAGGGGCAAAAAAAAATCAGATTTTCTTGATTTGTTCTTAAAAAACTGACAACTGTTAAGAACAAAGCCAATGAAACCAGATACAGAGCTGCTTATGAAAACTATTTGAAAAATCTAAGTAGAAGAAAACTATGATCATTATTTCAGGAATAGGAAGAAGAATCAATGTTATTTTATGTTCACATATAATGTGGTTCACATCAAAATCTGAGTGTTCTGTAGGAGACGGCAAGTGTTCTTAAGACTAACACAGGGGAAAATGGCATATCTGAGCCACATCCAACCATAGTTATATGGTAATTACGATGTATTCAGCATGAAAATCCATTTTTCTCAATAATCTTGATTTTATAAAGAAATATGACTATCTGGTTGGTGAGTTTTGTAGGAGTTATAGAAATATTTTATTAACTGAATTGAAAAACTATCTTATCACTTGGCTTAAGTTTCAACCCTATTTAATGTCTGTACTCTCTTTTTTTCCTGACTCTGCCTGCCCTGAATTCTCTTACCTGCATCTTCCCATGTTAGTTTTCAACACGTGCAAAAATGAGAAGATGGCTGATGATCTGAGCTACGCCCTTGAGTTTTCTTATCTTTAAAGATGATATATGAGATCTCCTTTATTACAAACATTTTATAGTCTACATTTGCATTTTCTGTGCATCTAAGGTACTTCGACATTTTTGCATGACATTCTTCACTGTTAAGTTCAAAGATGCTCTTTAGGTAATTTCATCTATATACATGTATTCGATAGAAAAAAGTGTGATAATGTCAGAAAGAATGCACTTACACTAAAATCAACTAGAGTTTAGAAAACTGGGGAAACCAAGGCTAGCTCTACAAAAGATAAGCTATTTCCCCAACTAAGATGTTTTTATTGTTTCTGTTGTTTAAAAGAGTATTTTCTGTGGCATTCTTCTATTGTAAAGCTAAGGATATTCAAGATATGAATAGCTTTGGTCAGGTGCAGGGGCAACGTCTATAATCCCAGCAACTCGAGAGGTTGACACAGGAGGATTGCAAGTTCAAAGCCAGCCTCAGCAATTTAGCAAGGTCCTAAGCAACTCAGTGAGACCCCATCTCAAAATAAAAAATAAAAAGGGCTGGGGATGTTGCTCAGTGGTTAAATGACCCCAGGTTTGATCCCTGTTTTTTTTTTTTTTAAATGTTTATTTATTTATTTATAAATCGATCCCTGTTTTAATTGTAGCTTTGGCCTTCTGATTTATAATCCAGGTTCCTTTATAAGTAAACTATCTTAAAGTAGAGAAAAAGAAAAGATGATGTGTTGCTGTTATTTACATATCAACTCTGGACAAAGAATAAATAATTCAATGGGATGACAGGAACTCATACCTGACCAACTTGTTAAAGAGCCCAATGAACATGAATTGCACACACCTGCTGAAATAGAAGCATAATTTGGATCCATGGCTGAGGCTCTTGGCTGATGAGGATGAAGCTGGACTTGCTGTACAGGCAGTAATGACCCTTGAGGGAACAGGTGAAGAACAGCTTCGCCACACAACTCCTCACAGTGTCTAGAAATAAACACACATAGCATCACACACTCCTTTCTGCCCAGGTTCGCCTTTCATGCTTCAACACGTAAACACATTTAGAAGCCACTCTTCAGTTTTCAGACTGAGATAATCACTCCAAACAATCGTGCATTTGGAGTGGGCCTATTTCATGGGCCTATTTTCCACGAAAAAACTGAAAGGAAGGTGTCTTAAACAGGGTTATTCTACTCATCTTTCTCTTAATTTAATTAACAATATTTGAAGAATTTTTGAGCAACTTCCAAGGAAGAAAACCCTCTCACCAACAAAGAGGGAGATACCACGTCATGCTCATCTGACTGGATACCTCCAAGTGATAACCGAGGAAGAATATGGCGGCTGCAGGAAGCTCAGGCATTTCCTAGGCAGGGGGTATAGGCCATTGCGGGAGGCCATCCGTGAAATACATGAGGCTCTTCTCTCAACATGGTATCCAGGGAGAGACAGGCCTGGCATCGGGAACTTTCCATGGGCAATAGATTGCCCAAAGCACATAACCTTTCTGTCTGCTCTGCTAGGAAGGCTCCTCATAGTAGCTCCGGAAATGGGTGTAACCCGTTAGAAACTGAAGAGTCCACCTTTAACCTTTTTTGGAGAAGAACATTCTATAGAATCTCGATGTTTCCCAATATAAATAAAGCAGGCGTGGGCCCCATTTTGTCTAGAAGCTCCATCCGTCTGATCAGCTTGCCCGTCCTGCTCCTGCTTTTGAAACTACTGTCTGTGTTCTGTGTTTTTTTTTCACTGTTTTATTTCTCCTAGCTTTAATTTCTCAGCCAGCCCATTCCACCAAGGGGGACCCCATTCCCACCACCCGAGCAGATGTGGGTGGGAGGCTGTGAGCTGTGTCTGCGTGGAATCCACAGAGAGCTTCCAGTGTAACTCTTGCCAGAGATGTGGCCATCATGAACGAGCCTGGTCTAGTTTAAAAATCATCTCATCTTGAAGCTCTTCAGCAAGGAGGCCTAATGAGCTCAACCTTGAGGGATAAGAAATGGTGGATGTTTGTGTAGAACAGTGGAGGTGAGGAGCCATATGTAAAGACTGTCAATAATGAATAATGAATGGATGGAGTACATTCAGGCTGAGACCAAGTGTGTGGGCACTGTGTTGAGGACTGGATAACCACAGCCATCACTGAGTGACTCCCACATGCCTCACATGCTTGCTTCCATTTGATATTTACAACCACACATGATGGCTGTTGTTATTTCTATTGTAAATTCACCCATTAGAAAGTCAGCCACCGAGCCTGTCTTGCTCACTGTAAACACTGTAACCTTGACACCCTGAGGAATGAGTAGGAATGAAGCTAAGCGGTGTCTAGATGGATGAATGATGAGGGATGCACAGGGATCCAGAAGAAGTTGCTCAGAGCTGATCTGATGGTGGGGCCAGGATTTGAACTCAGTGAGCTGATGGCACTTTGGGGTGCTTTAGGGTCTACCGCACTGGGGTCTTGTAGATTGTGTAGTCCTGTGAATAGCTCATGGGGAATCTAAATTGTTTCAGAACTAATCTGAGTTTTAAACGAATGATTTGAAAATTAATGCATTCATTATGCTCTACCCTTGAAAGTGGACGTGGACTAGAGTTTCTTCAGCATTGATGGGGTCTCCGTAAGGGTCACAGAATCAGTTACTCCCTAAGACAACATATTGAAGTTGGTTATCTCGGGCATTTTGTTATGTGGTGAAAAGCTGACTAGTACAATGGTAGTTTTTAAAAAATTGGCAGTAATGATTTAAAAAATTGAATTTAAATTAATCTGTGCTACAGAAACAGAAAAAAATATTTTGCACGAGCACACACAAAAATGGTATTGACATAAGTCTAGGTATAATGTCTACACTGAGATAGCAATATATTTTGCTTCAATAGAAAGTTTCAAAAGGAAGCAAATTCTCTTTTAAGAATCCATGTACTGGGCTGGGGATGTGGCTCAAGCGGTAGCGCGCTCGCCTGGCATGCGTGCGCCCGGGTTTGATCCTCAGCACCACATACCAACAAAGATGTTGTGTCCGCCGAGAACTAAAAAATAAATATTAAAAATTCTCTCTCTCTCTCCTCTCTCACTCTCTAAAAAAAAAAAAAAAAAAAAAAAAAGAAACTTGACTATAGCAGTAGCTTAACAAATAGGTTTAAAAAAAAAAAAAAGAATCCATGTACTAACCATGAAGGTTATAAGTTGTACCTCAGGCATTTGCCACAAAACAGTGTCTTTTCCCTTCCCTTAAATTCTTACTGCTCATTTGTGTTTTATTTAAAAATAAACATGGATTGATTTATTTTACTCACCCCTTTTATACACAAGGAGTAGGGGTCTCAGATCACAGAAAATGGTCAAAGTGGTAGAAGAGAGAAACCCTCACTTAGGAACATATACACTGGCTTTTAAAATAAATCAGTTTTGTGGTATAAGTCCTCTGTTAATGCTTTCAGTACATCTGGTCTATATCAATTTCCTTCTCATTTTTTCTCAGAGGTTTCCTAGCTTGAAAAAATTTTCCACAATATTAAGATTCAGTTGTTAACCTTTGTCTGTAATTTCCCCCCTGCAGTTCATTCCATGGAACCAAATGGTGGGCATGTCATAAATGGACGTTGGATGAATGAATGAATGTCAGATTCTGTACTGAGAGCAATTGGGGCCAAGATGTCCACCTTGCCATTAAGAAGTTGATAACCAGGGGCGGAGAAACAACTCAGTGGTAAAACATTTGTCTAGCATGCTCAAGGCTCTGGGTTCGATCCAAATTAAAAAAAAAAAAATAGGAAGAAAGATTTATTTGTCAGGCACGGTGGTGAATGAATGCCTGTCAGGTGATCCCAGCAACTCAGAAGGCTGAGGAAGGAGAATCACAAGTTCAAAGCCAGCCTCAGCAACTCAGGAAGACCCTGTCTCAAAATGAAAAATAAAAAGGACTAGGGATGTGGTTTCATGGTTAAGTGCCACTGGTTCAATCCCTGGTACAAAAAAAAAAAAAAAAAAAAAAAAAAAAAGAAAAAAGAAAAAAAGCTGATATCCAAATGGGAGACACCTGTAGATAGATGGCAGTGGTTACAGTTAAGACCATGAGATAGTAGAGGGCCATGTAACTACAGCTGCTCAGAAAAACGAGTAAGGCTTTCTGAATGGGGAACAGGGAGAAGATGTCTGAGGTGGACCTTGAAAAATGCATTTTGAACTTAGAAAATTAGTTTAAATGTAGGAAACCTCGACCCTGAAAAAAATCACATGTGCCATAAATGTTCAGGGAACTTCCAGGGAGTATGCTTGGTATATCTGGATCATTAAATGTTTTTTAGTTGCAAGGGGATGACTGAAAGGTTATCGATTTTTCTAGACTAAAAGTTGAAGAAGGAGGAGGTCATGCTTCTCTAAATGCAGAATGCTTCCATATTCCACCAAACATGATTGTTTTTTCTTTTCTTCCCTTCTCCTCTCATCCTCCTCCTCCTTCTTCTTCCTCTCTCTCTTTCGTTCTTTTTTTTTTTTTTTTTTTTGATACTGGGGATTTAACCTGGAAGTGCTTAACCACTGAACCACATCCCTAGTCATTTTTCATTTTTTTTATTTTTGAGATAGGTTCTTGTTAAGTTGCTTAGGGCCTTGCTAAGATGTTGAGGCTAGTGGCTAATGTATGATCCTCTTGCCTCAGCCTCCCGAGTTGTTGGGATTACAGGCCTATACCACATGCCCAGATGATTGTTATTTCTTTACTTTTGATAGAATGAAGCTTCTTTTTCTAAAAATAAAAAGATTTATAAAGACTGAAGTTGATATGATCATTAATAATTGTTAAATACAATGTATGCTGCAATGCTCAAAATACATACTTCACACAGATGGATAAATTTAAAGACATGGTACCCAAATACAAGAGTGCTTAGTTTTTTGGGAGCTGAAATCTTCAAAACTCAATTTGGAATTCATTCTGTCTCCTGCCCCTCATTGCCCAAAGTGCTGTTCATATTTCTTCATTGCTACATGGTGTCACTACACCTTATAAAAATTTTCTGTCACTATTATTGGGTAAATTTATTTTAGATACTTCTGATATACAGGAACACTGGGAATGTAGCAGGGAAATCCACGCATACGGCACTCTGTTGCCCTCCAACTAATATTTGAGTTTAGATTGGCACATCTGTTGGGAGAAATGGAACAATATCAGTGCATTATTATAAGCTAAGCTCCACGGTTTGCTGGGCTTCCCTTTGCTTTCACCTAATATCCTTTTCCTGCTCCAGCATCCCATCCTGGATACTCCCTGGGGTGTATTCATCAGGTGAGCTTTGGCCTCTTTTTGACAGTGACCATTTCTTAGGCCTTCCACAGTTTTGAGAAGTGCTCTTGCTGGGTACTTTGGGCAACGTCCCTTTGGGATGTGTCCGTTTTTCTCATGCTTACATTGCGACTTCAGGGTTCTGAGGGGAAGAGCACAGAGGCCAAGTGCCATTACCCCAGGTGAGGGCTGCGTAGGATCAGCTGGCTTTTGCCCACGAGGTTGACTGGAGCACCTCACTGACATGGTGGTTTTGAGGTTTCTCTGCTATAAATCCACTTATTTTGTACCCCCTTGGTGTGCTCTTGGGGAGGAGTTGGCTACGGATAGCCCAGGCTCAAGGACCAGGGACTCAGCTTCTCCTCCTCGAGGGTGAAATAGCTGCATAAACTATTTGGAATTCGTCTGCATAGAAGGTTTGTTTATTCTTCCCCCCACTTATTTCATTTAAACCATTTATTCGATTATTTTTTTGATTCTAATCAGTTATACATGACAGCAGAATGCTCTTCGATTCATTGTACACTCGATTATTTTTTTAGTCTTAATGATAAATAGACTTAATCATTATATCAGTATGTACCCGCGGATATTTATTTCATACCTTGGGTTATAATTCAGTACTAATTTATTTTTGTTGCCCAAATGTTTCTATTTTGGCCTCTGAGGATTCTTTCAGCTGGTTCCTATGACCCCCATAATTGTGTGTGTGTTTTGGTGAGAACTCCCGTACTCTTTCCTACTAAAATATGTTCTAGGCTCATTTTGTGTATTTCCCACTTCAGTCCTAAAATCAGCCTGTTACCCAGGATCTCTGGTTTCTTCTATTAGAGCCAAGGTATGGTGGTAAACTGCTTGTTGCTCTAGGGTGTAGCTGTTCCTTGGCCTTTCTGCTGGCAGAGCGTGGAGGTGGTGTGCATAACAGCCCCAGTGTATGAGCACCTCCATAGGTGACCAGGTGAAGCTAAACGTGCACCTACACTGGTAATCACAACCATGTCACTCTTTCTAGCTCCCTCCCTTTGCTACCTGAGAACTCCCACGAAGCAGCAAGCATCTGGCTCTTGTTCAGCTGGTGTTTTTATCTCTGTCCCATCTCTCTCTCTCTCTCTCTTTCTTTCTCTTTCTTTCCTGTATCCCTCCCCTTTCTCTTTTCTCTTAAAAATCTTTGTGTATTCCACCTACTGTAGTGCCTGGCACACAGACATGTTCAATAGTAGTTTAGTATTCCAGGCTGACCTCAAAGTACAACAGACACACTTGATCTCACGGTTCCTGGTTTCTTCTGAATCACAAAGATGAGACCAACAGAGTGTTCCCACAGAAATCAGGAAAACTTATATAATAATAATACAAAATTCATTTCATCTGCAATTTTAGCTAAACCGTTTACATTGTCATCTACACAGGATTAAAGTCATAAATATTGGTTAGTGTGAACATTCTGCCTTAGGTTAGCCACTTTTAAAATTTTAGCAATATTCCAGATACCAGGAATTGTGCATCTTTGTAAAGAAATTTTTTGTTTTATAGTTTGTAAAATGTTTAAGAATTTAGAAATTTATTAAGCATATCAACTAACATCTTGGGGAACATTTTAGAATTACAAATAATGTTAAATGACATCATGAAGTTTCAGAAAGAAGTTATTATTATAATCTGTAATAGTATTTAAAAGTTTAATGAAAATTCTAAATCAAGAAAAATAATAATAAAAAATAAAAATCAGATTTTAGTGTGTGTCGGTACATTGTGCGAAATCACTTAAAATATTAGAACAAGCTGTTAGTATCTACTTTTGTAGCAATTTCATTTTTAGACATATTGATTAATTATCTTTTATTTTTCATAACTATTTATTGTCATCATTAAGAGGATGAGAGTCAATGACTTCATTAGTAAGATGAAGAGCCACAATTTGGATCCACGTTCACTGAAATGCAAGGCCTGAGTTTGTTTACACCTCCTCCTTCAAAGTCACATTGCCTGGGTCACTTGCATCTGCTTCTCCAGCTGAACTATGGGACAACTTCTCTAGGGACAGGATGGGCAATCCAACATAAGATGTCCATCCCTAGAAATATAGCCAAAGGCATCAATTTCTATGCCATTATTATATATAAACACAATTTCTAATCAAGGAAAAGGACAAATTCTTTCATAAATCCAAAGATTTTTGGCAAATCTATAAAGAGAAGTCCTTACAAGGCCTGTGCAAAATGGAAACAATCTTTCTTTAATCCTCAAAAATGACAGGAGGGAGTAGGCGAGGGTTCCGAACTCATAGGGAACAGTCAAAATGACCAGGCTCCTCAGGGGCAGGGAGTTGTGGAATTAGGGAGAGGAGGGCTGGCGCTGCTCTGCTGTCCATCCATAGTGGTGTCCATTTTTCTCAATTCCTATTTTGGATTCTTCTTGGGAGACTAGACCCTGCCAACCCATCTCTTAGAATGGTCACTTAGATGTGATCTATGCCTTTATGTAGTTTTGTTTAGAGGTAAGGGACTTTTAAGAATAAAAATGAAACATGGCTTTGATTTTTTTAAAAAGAGCTGGTAGAAATATATTAGAGTTGGCTTTGCTTTTGGAAAAAAGAATGAGTTAGCTTTTATGTTGAATGCTTTATTCAATGTACATTTCAGAGTTCCCTCCCAGCTACAGAAGGGTCATGCATGTGTCGCTGGCTTGTTTCCCAGGATTTTAAATGAGCCAGTCTTCTTCATATCCAAACTTTATTTCTAGAATGATTTACCAAAACTTAAGCACAGGAATATGTTTGCTGACATGGCTAGGCTGAAAGTACTCATGGCTTATGTATAAACAAACGCAGGGAAGGCATTTTGAGGGACCAGGGAGGGAGCTAGTTTCCACGGACTCCTTGCTCTGCACCAAGGTGGAAGTGGAACAAATTACATTTAACCCTCCCGAATAGGCTCTGCTATCTCCATAGTGCCTTCTAGGAAGCAGTTCGGCTAGAATTTGAACCCAGTACATGTTTTGAGTGGGTCAGATGAAATAGAGACAATGGAAGAATCCCCCAAAGGAAGCAGAAGTTGATGGAAAGTTCACTGCCCCTGGAGTCCGACAGTCAGGGTCTTAGTGAGTGAACTGTGTACTTTTCCTCTCTATCCTCTGGTTTCTTATCTGTAAAATGGGGCCGACTTAAAGCTGATCTAGAATAAAAAAACAAAACTGATCTATTAAAAAACTTTTTTTTTGTATTTGTTTTATTCTCTTTCTCCAGGATTATAATCTCCATGAAGCTAAGGATTTTTAAATTGTGTTAAATTATGTAAAATATAAAAAGTAAAAGTATCCTTTTAATGATTGTTATGTATATAGTTCACTAATATTAACTACTTTCTTATTGTTATGCAACCAACTACCACCCCTCTACATAATGTTTTCATTCTTCCCAAATAAAACCCTGTTCCCATTAAACAACACCTTGCCCATCCCTCCCTCCTGTCTGCCCCTGGACACCACAATTCCATTTTCTGACTCACTGTTCCAGGTTCTTGATGTCAATGGATTCTTGCACACATGCCTGGCATATTTCACTTAGCACAGTGTTGTCAAGCTTCATGCATGTGGGTAGCATGTTCCAGAATTTCATTTCTTTTTAAATAGTACATTGCATGTATTATGTTTCACTTATTCATTTGTCCATGGACACTGGGGTTGTTTATTGTCAACTGTGAATGATGCTGCTTTGGACATGAGTATACAAATATTCCTTGAGGCTCTGATTTAAATTTTTTGTTGTGAACCCAGAAGTGGGATTGTTGGATCACGTGATTATTTTTTTTTAGAAAAAGTCATATTAGAATGAATTTTTTTCTTGTGCTTTTTTCTTGTTATGTTCAGAAATCCAGGACTTGCACACTAGGCAAATGCTCTACCACTGAGCCACATCACCAGTCCACCTCTTTTCTTTGTAATGGACATATAATAGTTGTACACGTTTTTGGGGAACAGTGTGACAATTCGCTACTTGTGTTCAGTGTGGGATGAATGTGCTACCTCCAAAGCCCAAGATTTGAGCTGGTGAAGAAACATGCGTGATAACTGTCCACAGCAAGGTGGGACTTTTGGTTGGGTCTGCAGGGCTGGCTCTGGGTGCTCAAGACAGGAGGGATGGTGGCAGCATCTGCTGGAGTAGGCTTTCTCCTTCCACTGGACACTCGCCATTTCTTTAATCTCCCACCCACAGTAAAAGCGCTCTGCTCATTCTCCCCCTTGTGCAGAAATTCCTGCCAATTTTCACACAAGCACACTGATGCCTTTGCTTAGAATCATCTGGACAATGATATAAAGTCATCGGCATACCATGACACACATTTGGTAATCATATATTCAGAAATGTACAAACCACTGGTGGATAAAATCCTGCTCTTGACTTGTTGGGAAAATAATTCAATATTACGTATGGCATGCAAGTACATATTTTTAGATGAGTGATGGAAGGAAGCCTGTGAAGCTGGACACCAGCCATGGAGGAGGTCCCTTCTGGTTGGGAAGCAGGAACCCGGCGGACAGGGTGCAGTTTTACGTTGTGTGTGGTTATGCACCGCAGAACGTCACTGCAGTTAGTGCCAGACCACATACAACGGTGGTCCCAGTCCCATAATATTAAAAGGGAGCCAAAAAGTTCCTCTTGCCCACTGACACCACAGCCATCATAACGTCTTAGCGCCATGTTTGTGGTGGTGCTGGTGGGAGCACAGCTGCTCCGCTGCCAGTCATGCAAGTGGGCAGCATCCAGTGTGTACAGTGCATCAGGCTGGCTAACAGCAGCGAGCAGCTCTGCTCCTCTCTTATGCATTTCCATACTTTTTATCACTATCATAGTGTCCTCCTACTTCAGAATATTCACCATGGATAGTGGACACATCTCCTGTGTCTTGCATCTGTTGCTGCATCCTGTCTCCTGTGTTTGATCTGATTTCATGTTGCTTGTTCGTCATGGCCTTGGGAACAACAGGCCATCACACGAATTTTCTGTCAGTCACTTTGTGCTGTTTTTACATCACATTTTCCTCAGAACTTATCCCTGTCATTGAGTGCCTCACAATTTACTTTTGTGTTCATTCTTTCTTGTAGTTTTATCTGTATAATTTCAAAAGGAAAAAAAACATATACAATGAAAATTTGTTCGAAAATTGTTGAGTAATTTAGAGGCCATCTCAGTAACAGGTAATGGCTGAGTATTTTACTCTTCTGCCTGAGCTCATAGCCTTTGTTCTAGTCCACCTGAACCCTCACCACGTGTGCACGGGAGTGACCATGGGCAGGTGTTAGAGAACAAAGAAGGAGGAAGGGTAGAGTCCATCTTTTAACTGCCCAAAGTGGACTATTCTTGAGGAAGGATTTTCCAAATCTCTTATGCCCTGTAGTCTGCCAACCTCTGGAGGCCTGGCGTTATAGGGCTGGTTTGAAGAGGGACAGCCAGGTCAGTTCTTTGATTGGCAGGGAGGAGCATATAATGCAGAAGCAAAAGAGAAATTCTGTCAGGGCACTGGCGGGAAGAAGGACATCACAAGTGGGTCTCAACTTTCCCCGTCTTTCAGCTTGGGCCTGGGAGTATGCCAGTTTAGTTATGGTAACACCAGGGGCAAAGATAGCCCTATGAGAGGACATCCACTCCATGGTGGCCCTCAGCACCAATGCAGGGCAGCCAACCTAACTAAAATCACTGCTCATGAGCCCAGTAGAAGGATCCCCTGAGGTTCAGGTTTCAGGCACCACCCTCGCCCCTGTTCCGGAGTAACCAGGAGCTGGAGTGGCTGAGGCTTTTCTTCGAGAGCTCTTCAGAGAAATCATGATAGTGAGAAGGTAGGTGTGGCTCTGCCCACTGGTCTGCAGAGAGAATTGTCTAAACCAGGATTCAGAGGGGCCAAGAGTGGGAGCTAAGGTGGGTCAGATGGCCAGGTAGACCTATGGCCAGCCCAGGGGGTGAGTGGCAGCACCCTGGACTTAGCTGTGCCTGCTGGTGTAGAAAAGGTGAGGCAGAAAGCAAAGGACATTATTCTTTAGGTACAAGACAGTCCTTGCTACTACCTCAACATCGTCACTTGCCATCCACTATGAGGAAGCAGGGGCCTAGTGCCACCTCAGGGAGACAGGCGTCGGGGACTGAGAAGAAGTGCACTCTCATTTAATGAAAGGTTTTCCTCTGAAAGTACCATTCAAATGATCAGGCGGGAGATACTGCAGGAGGGACTCTAAATTAATATCTCCTCTCAGTAGCCAGTGGTTGGTCACTGTTTACGACCCTACTCAACTCTAGACAAAACAATGGTACATTTCCTCTATAAATCTGAGATGAAACATAAAAAAATCTTGCGATCTTACAATAAGTGAGAAAGTAATTGTGTAGCATAAAAATGACAGTGAACAAGAGGCTTTGGAGAAGAAAGAAATCTTGTCCTAATAAAAAATTAGGGAGTTTTAGGCATGCTTGTAAGAGTCAGGTGGTAAAGAGTGGGGAGTCAGAAGACAAAGGTCATTAGACATTTTGAATGTGAGGGCTGAAATCACCCACGATGGCACGCAGTGTCACCAGAGTGGGACTCGCCACTACCTACCTCACACCAGGCAATGGAGAGCCCGGGGTGTTCCCATGACCAGTTTCTACCCTGAGAGAGGGACCCTTAGGACTGGCATCCCTGACCCCTTTTCCAAAGGCCAGTCCTATTCTCAGGTGGTGAAGTGGCCAGACCTTCATACCTGCTAGCCACCTGTCTTCAGGCAGTGACACAACTTCTCTATGACTCAGTTGGACCAATGGCACCCATTTCTGAGGGTTCTCAGGGAGGCCAGCCATCCTGGTGGTTTCTGGAACTCAAGCCTTCCAACATTAGGAGTCAGGAGGGCGCCAGGCACACTGGGATGTGTCGGTCACCTAGCTGACATGAGCAAGAAATGAGTTAATTCACGTGAGGCTCTCAGAAGACACGTCCTTGACACAGAGCAAGTGTTTAATAATGTCTGCTTTCCTTATTAAGTCTAGCACCTCTACTGCTATTGTATTTGGAAAAGGCACAAATGTCCCCTTAGCCTGGTGGAAGTGGTTCAGTATTGTCACATGCTGCTTTAGTCAGAGAAAAAGAACTGCAGGATGACTCTTGAAATCCAGGTGCTTCAGGTCCAGAAACCCTTACCTCCTTGCTTCTTTTAAAAAAAGAATTTACTACAGAGTTAATGCTGAAGTACAGGCTGAAATAAAATTCTAGAGAGCCGAGACCTCTCTGGGGGTATGACCAAAGCAGAAGACCTAGAGAGAAGGAAGATCTTGTGACAGTGCCTGGGCCACTGCTTGCTCCCTAGGATCTTCCAGAATTTCAGACTCTCAGCTATGTTCAGGGGAGGCTCAGGAGACAGAAATGTGGCAGGAAAGCCCCAAGGAAAGCCTTGATGTCTTGTTGTATTCAAAGAATAACAAGTAAAAGAATGAAAGGAAGGTGTGTGTGTGTGTGCGTGTGTGCGTGTGTGCATGTGCGCGAGCGCGCAGAAGAATAAGGGGAAAGTAGCTGCCTATTGATTGGATTTTTGTGCGCTGGGCTCTACTTTATGTATGTCTCTGTAAGTATATCGCCACTTAATTCGCACAAAAATGATGGACACACTGCCAGTTTCCAGGAGCCATCTGAGGTCAGAGATGTCATTTCCCCAGGGTTGGGTGGTTGACCAGTGGCCATTAAGATGAACCCAGGCTGTGGGACCCAGTGCCCGCTCGGCTCTGCAACCCAAAGAGGGTTATGCTTAGCTAAAACAGCCGTGAGTAGTCTGAGCCAAAGGGAGATTTAAACTACAGCTAAATATTTTACATTATTTAAGTCTTATCAATTATGTATGGTTTTCATTTTTCACCATCTTTACAGATTTGCTGATCATTTATTTTTGGTTTTAACGGCAGCTTTGATTTTTATAGTGTTGCTGAATGAGTTACAAGGTGCATTCCTCACATCCCTGCTTATACTGCTCTTGAAGAAAGCCCTAGGTGATGGACCTCAACATCCCGTCTGTGGGACTGTTGTTCCAGGTAGGAACCCTCTGGAGCGAAGGCATCAAGCATCAAGGAAATAAATCAAGAAATGAGTTCCCCCCTTGGTCTGATTAGCCTTGGAAGCCAGAACATCTAAGGCAATTGCAATTTTTTTTTCTATAAATGAATTCATTTTTCTATAAATGAATGTTCACATGACAGAGGTCAATGTATCTTAAAGTCTGAGGTCCACCCATTACTTTTTGGGGGGATGCATTTATGTGTAATGCTTCATTCTTGTGTGACCTAATTCTAGTGAGATGACATTCATCATGATAATTAACATTAAGCAGACTTGGTGCTTTACTGTTTCTAGTTAATTATTTATACCTTCATTTCTTACTGCTGCCCAGAGAAAACATAACATAGGCTAGAGTAGCAGTGTTATTCAGCTTCCAGAAACTCAGCCTTTTAGTTGTAAATCTGAAAGAGCTGGTATATATATATTGTTCTATAGAAGGAGATAGAAAGATCTATTGAAGAACTAAAGTGAAAGTTAATCGACTTGAATTATTCCTGGCTTAGTGGCTATTTCCTAGTGGTCCAGGGGGCAGCACAAACTTTGGGGTGAGAAGACAACCTTCACTCAGCAGAGACTGTAGGAATGGTGGCCTCCCCTCAAAGACTCCATCATCTCAGAAATTTGCCTTTCAGGACAAATCTGATGCCAAGTGCTAGTTCAAAACCATAAAATTAGGGTGTGAGATTGCGATGGATCTGCTCAGAAAGTTGTTCTTTTCTTTAAAATCTTGAGATTTGAAATACTTGAAAGCACAAAGACTCACAGTTCAACTTTCCTTATGTCTTTAGATCATAATGGCTTCATTTTGAAATTTAATAAGATTTAACATATTTAGCAAAGCCTCTATTGTAAACTTTCCTGCCTCACCAAGAAGTGGAGTCTGGGGGCCAGTCAAAAGGGTGGCATTGGGAGTTTTCCTAGACCAGGGAGGCCCCAGCCTAACTGCCCACTGACTGCAGATGGACAAGCAAGCCCAGCTCACATCAGCAAAACTGCCTAATCAATAGCCATTGTGTCATGAAAATGAATAAATGTTTGGGTTACTGTTAAAAAAATTAATTCTAAGAAGAAGAAGAAGAAGAGGAGAAGGAGGAGGAGGAGGAGGAGGAGGAGGAGGAGGAGGCGGCATTTATGACCCAGGGTCTGCTGGAAAAGTGTTGAGACACTTAAACCTCCCACACTGTAAAATAGCTTCTTGCCAAAAGGAGGTGCTCTGCAGAAAATGTGGGCTCCCTGTCCTCCCACCCTGCCCAACCACCCTCTGCTAAGGCTCTGCATGGAAAGCTCTGTAAGGACAGAACTGGTTATGGCGAGTCCTGTGCTGAACTCCTGGGTTGAGAGAGGTGGCAGTGACGGGTAGCTGTGCAGGGTCTTCCCCAGGATTTGGATGCGTGGTGATAAGCACGGTGCTGAAGTGCTAGGTTCCAGGAGCACTAGGAGGAGACCAAGGTGTCCACGTGCTCCAAGTGTAGGGACCATGGAACCCGCTCTTGTTATGCTGGCCCTGGTCACTTTTTTTTTCTTTTTTTTTTGGTAGCAGGGATTGAACTCAGGGGCATTCAACCACTGAGCCACCTCCCCAGCTCTATTTGTATTTTATTTAGACACAGGGTCTCAGTTGCTTAGAGCCTGGCCATTGCTGAGGTTGGCTTTGAACTTGTGATCCTCCTACCTCTGCCTCCCGAGCTGCTAGGATTACAGGCGTGTGCTACTGTGCCCAGCCCTGGTCACCTTTAAAGCACCACAATCTCCCATGGCAGGCTTTGCCTCAGCCACATCCAGAATCAGGTAAAGCAGCCCTGATGGTCAGCCAGGAGCTCTGAGGCCACGGGTGGACTGGGCTGGAAGTGGGTGGGCTGGGTGTGGATGGAGGTGAGAGAGACACGTGCAGGAGAAGCTGCTTCCTCACTTTCCCCACTGGTAGCATTTGCCAGGTCCCTGCTGAGTGGGAGCCAGCTCTGACTCCTGCCTAGCTGCTGCTGGTGCCCTGCTGGTGCCTCCCACTGGAGACTGCCCTGCCCTCTCTGCGGGTCTCCCTGCGTCCACCAGGTGGACCTCCTGGGAACATCAGCATAGTTGTGTGGCCAAGCACTGCTCCATCCAAGTGTTCTTGCTGAGCTGTGAACTCGGTCTCTCTAGATAGGACCCTGGGCCCCATCTACAGGGCCACTGTGTACAGCCAGTGTCCGGGACAGGTGTCATTCCCACAGGTCACAGGGCCAAGGGTGCCCTCTGTAGCTGGGCAGTACAGGACTCTGGGCACCCAATGCAGGTGAGCTGCATTCCCAGGATAGTGTGACTCAGGACCAATGTGCCTATGGGGGAGACTGGCCTTCTGTTCCCACCCATCACTTCTTACCCATACTCCTGGGTTTGCACATTCTCCCCCCGCCCCCCTGCCAACTTATGATTCAACCAACCTCACCTCGCTTACTGGGTTGAGCCCTGGAACCACAGGACAGGGAGGCAGAGACAGAGCTGAGAGACCAGGTGACTCTTGTTCCAACAGAACACAAGTGCAGAGGGCCACAGGACACCTCTGACCAGAGGCACCCACCCTGCGTGGCACAGTGAATTGCCCTGGGCGGGGACCTGAGCACACTCCAGCAGTCCTTTGGTGGCATGTGTATATTCAATGGTAATTAGGCAGAGACAAGAAAGGAGATAGGAATGTGTGTACTTTGCAGATTTGCATAAAAGCAGTCTGATCTTTAAGAACTGGAGCTGTCAACACTGTTCCAAGAGGTTGAGGGCATTGCCCTTGCACATCCGCCTTCCACTCAGAGACAGGGCCAGCTCACCTCGCAGCCCAGCAGGCAGTGGCATGGGCCCTGTTGCTAGCAGCCGGGTTCAAGTTGCATTTTTTTGCCTGCTAGTTATGCCATCCTTTGGCAATTTTTGTTTTTTATATTTCACTTTCCACTTTTTGTACTTTGGGGCCGATAATCACAAATCTGCATTTTGTCCCTGTACATTTGCCTATTCTGGATATTTCATATAAATGGAATCATAATAATTGCCCTTTTGTGTTTGGCTCCTTTCATGTGGCATAATGTTTTCAAGGTTCATCCATGTGGTAGCATGGATCAGCAATTAATTGCTTTTCGTGGCTGACTAGTGTTCCATTGTATGGACATACTACATATTGTTATCCATAGATGGACATGTAAGTTGTTTCCACTTTGGGTTATTGTGACTAGCCCTGCTAGGAGCACTTATGTACGTGTTTTTTGTTTGAACATTTGTTTTCAGTTCTTTGGGGGTAATTATATACTTAAGAATGGAATTGCTGGGACATATGGCAATTCCCTGTGTAACTTGTTGAAGAATGGCCATATATTTTCAAATAATTATTGCCTTATTCTTTAAGTGTCCAAATTTAAAAATAAAGCTGTCATGTTAATTGTGAAGGGGGTGTATATCTGAACAATGACATCTGAAGTCACTTTCCTGGTCTCCAGATGTGAAACAGCCCTTACAAATTGTACTCAGATCAGGATAATTTCCAACTAGGCGACTGAGTACCTGTAATTACGGAAAAGGGTGATTGTGGCAACATTGTTTGTATTTTTATATTAATTTCAATGTCGTTTCTAATACTACCAGGAATTTAGCCCAGAATCCCCCAAAGTAGGTATATTGAAAATACAAATTGGGAAATACTTAACTTGAACTTATCTTTAAATAATATATTTTGCTGTTTTTCACTTCTCTAGTGAATCTTTGGTATCCACTGGAAAAAAAGTAAGTCTGACCCCACTCTTGGAAGAGGAGCTTGATATTGTACTTATCCTATCACAAAATCCTTGGGGGAAGATCACTGGGAAGAAAGAATTCAACATTTCCGTCAGATATTCTTTGATGCTCACCAAATACAAGCTGGATGTCCAAACAGTAAGGATACAAAAGAGTCAATATCAGCACAATCAGAAATAAGTCTGAGATATTTTCATAGGAGCTAGCACAGTTAGTAAACATGAAAGTGATTTTGGAATTTATATGAATTTCAAATCAAATGCACACTTTTTTTTGCACAGTGCTAATGTGGTTGATTTTTGGCAATGATACAAAGTCTCTTTGTGGTCACCCTGAGTCCGTGGAAGCCCATATGTTACAAATGAACATTTGGCTCTACCAGGCAGAGATTTACCAAAGTTGTACAGAGGCAAATAAGGCAGGCCAGTTATGTCCCCTGCAGGTACCATTCCATGTGCTACCGATTACTTCGCAATTCTGCAAAACGCATAACGGTAACCACATTGGGGGACAGAGAATTTTAGGAAATTTTGTTATTAAATTCCACTAAAATGGAATGTTTACATTTTTTTTCTCTGAGGAAGGAAGGACGAGCCTAAGATGGTCTACATGTGACTCATCCATTTCGATGCTCTCTCCATTTGGCAGCAGTTTTGAATTCAGATCTTCTGGCCTGGCTGCCACCCAATGGCCCCAGGGGAACACTCTAGGGAGAGGGGCGTGTCTTTTCCAGCACTGGTTATGTTGGGAGGGTGGGTTCAGGGTGCACGGGGCTCCACGTAGTGCGTAGCTACTACCTCAAACTCTTTGAAGCTCTAGATCAGGCTGGTCTTCTTCAGCGAGTCCTGACCAAACGTGGCTTCCCCGGGACGTCCAGCCACTACTCTCGGTTGATTTCTTAATCGTGTGGCTAACATTAGAAAGTGAGAAGGCATCTTGTTTCACTCAAAGCTGCTCAGTGAGGTGTCATTGCATAGAAAGCAACTACTGGTGGGTCAGTAGGGGTAGGGGTAGGCCAAGAACTTGGAAGTCAATCTGAGGGCATAAGGAACGGTCGATTCAGCCGGGTCCGAGGCAACTTCTGAGGATGGTATTGCAGGGAGTTGATGGTATTGTCAGAGCTCAAATCCTGAAACACGTCGCAGGTTCCCTCTGAGTACTCCAGCTACTGTAACCACGTGGGTGGAGCCCTTGAACTGGAGGAGGCCTGATGACAGTTGTTTTTCTGCACGGGGGAATTTACCAAAAATGGGGCATTTGGCCGGGTTCTGAGACTATAAAAATACTCATGAGAGTCTTATGAAATTCAAGAAGAGAAGAAAAAAGAGCAGTGCAAGGTCAAGCGCTAAATGAAGAGTCCTGGGAGCCAGCAGGGAGATCAGCTTGATCCAGCCTTGATGAGTGGCAGGCCTAGAAGAATGCAGCCTGGGGCATAGCAGCCTGGGCAGAGGCACATTGGTGGGAGAGGATGCATCCACAAAGGCAGTGTGGGACAGGTGGTGGCCGGTCCTGCATCCAAGGTCAAGTCCTTCCTCAGCCACCTACTGGCTATCTCACCTTTCATAAGAAATGGGCTTTCCAAACGTATTTTCTCATTCATAAAATGAGGACAGTTACGACTACACTACAAGCTGTTTTATTAGGATTAAATAAATTATTTATGTATTCTTTCATTCAATATTCAGGAAGGCACTGGCATCTGCTTTACTCTGTCTGTGTTGACACTTTGTCTAGTGTCTTCTCCTCTGTTCTCCTAACTTTATTAACTCCTTTATTACTATTTAAGTGCTACTTTTTTTTTAGGAAGTTTTTTTTATTATTAGTTGTTCAAAAACATTACAAAGCTCTTGACATATCATATTTCATACGTTTGATTCAAGCAGATTATGAACTCCCATTTTTACCCCGTATACATATTGCAGATTCACATCGGTTATACATCCACTTTTTTACATACTGCCATACTAGTGTCTGTTGTATTCTGCTGCCCTTCCTATCCTCTATTAAGTGCTACTTTGGTGACAGTGAGATAGATATGTGAGTTCAATCAGCCAAACTCACTGGAATTCTCATGTCCTTTCTCTGCCCCAAAATATTTACTACCTGGCCTTTTACAGATAAGAAGATTACCAAACCTGGTCTACAATGCATTTCAATAATGATGAATAATATGATAAGGTATCATATAAACATTTTTCTGTATTTCAAACTTATTTCAATAGCATTGAAGGTTTTAAATTATTTAGTTTCAGTGTCAAAGAGAATGCTATGGGTAAGAGATACCAATCTAGATGTGAAGTTGTATCCTCTCTAGCAGGGAGATAAATATATGCATGAGAGAAATCTGACTTCTTCGCAGATTAAGACAAGGAAATGTCATTGAGCAAGGCTTTTGTTTCTGGTGCTTTAATACAATGTTCCACTGCAAAGATCACCCTGCTAAAGATGCAAAGGCAGCTACATTGCTCATTGTTGGCTCATTAGGTCTTTACATTGTGCTTTCTAATTATTCCATGTTTTTCAAATGGAAATTTTCACCACCAAGATTGAACATTAAACATCTTTGAAAAGCAGTTCTTCACCATACTGCCAAAGTATTTTCCACCATGGAAAAAAAATCCTAGAAGGACATACCTACGATTTCTAACAGTAGTTAGATGGTAGAATTAAAGATGACTTTCTTTAGCTCTTTATCTATTTTCCAGTAAACAGATATACTTTCATAACTGTAAAAAGAAAATCCCTTCACTAGGATTTTGTTTCCACCAGAAAAATGGATCAGACTTGGGCTACACTGTTATAATAGATTCCATTAACCTGTGACAGTTATTATCCCGGTGGGTAGACTTCTAAGGATATGGAATCAATTTCATTTATTTCATTCATAAAATGATTTCAGATGAGGCCAGGCTCATAGGTCAAAATACTCAGAATACTAAGAACTGTACATGAAAATCATTGGTTGTAGAAAAATTGGCAATTTATCTCCCATTCTGGAGAAGCACGTCACACAGCACTGTCCTGGAGAAGTCGTTATCAAGTCCCCTGTGCTACCTCAAGCTTTCTTAGATGTGGGTCAGCAAAGAGGGGGACAGGTCACACAGCGCCCCTCCCTGATGTTTTCCTACAGATAAAAAACCATGTGTAACAAGTGAGAGGCGGGGCTTGTGACGTGAGCATTGATTGAATTTAGGGGTAAAAGCCCTGAGAGATTTTAGGAGCAGTATTTTCTGGTGCTTCCTGCATTGACTTCTCAGGTATGAGTGCATTCGCTGTCTTGCAGAAGAGGCTACTGGGATGCAGGGGAGCACTCTGAGCAGAGGCCTCTGCCCCCACCCTAGCTGCTGGAGCCATGCACTCTATCCTACAGCCTCTCTCTTACACTGTCTCCCACTTCTATGAATAACCATCATGAAGCTCATCTATTCAGAAATGGCTGAATTGTCTTCCGTTTCCAGGAATTCTGTTTTCTTCAATATATGAAATATTAGAAGAGTACGTGCACATATTCCCCCCCAAATGGTTAATATCCTCATCTTCTTGGTTTTCGTTTTGTTTTCCATGCTGAGCTTGAGATACAGTCTCTCTGTGACAGCTCTGTGGATGCCCACACTTTCCTGGTGCGTCACAAGGCAGTTAACTTTTCCTTTCGATTACACAGGCTATTGCCTTAACCACAAGGGAAAGGTCTCCTGCAACGTCAGAGCCCACAGAGAGACTAATTCTGTGGCAAGTCCAAAGCTGCACATCAGTGACAGGCACATCGGCTAGGGCTCCTTCCCTCTTTCGTGCATTGAACTCAGGCATGTTGAGCATTGCTCTCTGCCCAACCCTAGGCCCTGCAGAAGGAGGAGGTCTAGACCCCACCCTGACAGCTCTGGCATGCCCACTCACATGGTAGGTTCTGTAGTCAGGAAGTCCCCTTTGGCTGGGCCCTGGGGGACTCTGACACTCAGCAGGTATCCCTCAAGGCATACGAGGGGTAGGTGTTAGACAGCTGGGTTGGGATAGAATCCCAGAAGCTGAGGCTGCTGGAAACCTAAATGTGACAGCTTGAATCCTGCCTGAGGGACAACAGATCTCTTCACATCTGTCTTGGGCCTGGTCAAGTCCCCAGGGGCTGAGGAGACCCTGCATACTTGCTTGCTTCTGCTTGGGAACCCCATACAGATAGTGGGAGGCTCCAGGAAGCCTCTTCTGTAGGATGAGAATATGTCTGGGGAAGGTCATTCGTCTGTGAAGGCAGTGACTTGCAACCTGGGAGGCCTATACTGGCGTAAGGCCTGACCTAGGCTGGATTCAGGCCTGCACCTGTCTCTGCCCTGTCCCAAGGTTTGCATTCTGTCCAGCTCCAGGGCTGGGGACAAGTGCTGGACCCTGCCTTGGGAGAGCAGGGAAAGGCAGCTGGGACTCCCATGGATACTGGCCATTCACCAGGACCTCACCTTCACAGGACCCCCCTTACTCTCCTGTGTCTCTGGACCCTCCTCCCTCTGGGGACTGTCAGCCCCTTCTGTCTGGGGGAAAGGATGACCATTGGAGATTCAAAGAATGCACTGCCACAAAAACGATCTCAGGTGATGGGGTGTACAATCTGGATTTAAAAAGAGGGGGATTTTTCTCAACTCTGTAACTGGCTTATTGTACCTCACCCTTCATATTGTATTACAGTGATATTCTTAAGCCAGTCTTTCCGACAGGAAGGAGTCCAGTGTCCCTGCATGAATCTTGCCCACAACAGCTCATTTCATGGCAAGTTATTTTTATTATTATTGTTGTTTTCTGATCTCTGAGAAGGATGGAAAGGACTGTGATCAAAACTGGAAAAGATTCTTTTTCCTTCAGAAGTGAGCAGGCCCATCAGTCTGGGCACAGCCTCTTCTTAGCACCAGTGCATCAGTTCCCTGATGTCTGTGTTATTAGTAGAACACTCCGTGGGGGTCAGGAGAGCCTTCCCAGCTGGACTGATAAAGCGAAAGTGAATTCGAAACACATGGATGACATTTCCTTAAAAAATGTGTGCTTGAGTTCAAAAATTAATAATAGTAATGCTTGACTAAGAGCATTTGGGAATCTCTTAAGCCCCAAATGTTTAAAAAGTCAGTTTTGAATTCAGGTGGGTCTCCTTCTCCATTAGGGCATTATCATTTACATTAAAGTATTCAGACATAATGGCAATATACTATTTTAATTTTTTTGCTTTGGGCATTTCCTCATATTTTAGTGGTTTAGATTCTCAATTAGACCCTTTTATTTTTATGGTTACTGAATAACTTAAAGAAATAGAGTAATTCTTCTCGCTGTTGCACATAAATTCAAAATATACATTGGGTCAAGGAATTCAAAGTCAAACATGAAGAAATTCCAAAAAATAATAACAAAGATTCTAAGTGTTTGATGTACGTTTGACATTTGAATTACTGAGCAGCTATACAATATCAATACTGTAAGAATAAAAAAGATATCTATGTTGGTCTTGATTCTTTTACAGTAGACTCAACTATTGGTACAAGTTTAAAGATTTTGTCAAAACAAAAACAAAAACAAAAACAAAAGCAAATTAGCAAATAAAAAAAGACCCATGGTGTAATTGTATTTATGAACTGATGTGAACATAAAATAAAAATTCAATAGAAAGATATGACAGGGATGTAGGATTAGACTTAATTTTCACATTGACATTATATTTAAGTATAGTCAAGATTATTTATAAATGAACCCAGAAAAAAAAATCATGCAGATTCAGTAGTCAAAAGACAATCCAGGGTACAATGATGTCAGAGCCCATAAAAAGGAAGGGCAAGAGCCCATCCAGCCACACCAGTGGGTGAGCTGACCCTGTCACTGGACTCTAACCACTTTCAGTGTTTGGAGTCTGGGGAACATGTATCACCTACAACACGTGCTCACTCTATTTTAATTGTTTGCACATATTAAGGGAAAGGTAATCCACATTTCTACCTCATTTACACACTTAACTAAACGCCACAGAAGACACAGTTGATATTCAAGATATTTTGAGATTTTTTTGGGGGGGGATGGTAATGGGGATTGATCTCAGGGGCACTTGACTACATCCTCAGCCCTATTTTTGTACTTTATTTAGAGACAGGGTCTCACTGAGTTGCTTAGTGCCTCAATGTTGCTGAGGCTGACTTTGAACTTGTGATCCTCCTGCCTCAGCCTCCCGAGCTGCTGGCATTATGGGCATGCACCAACATGCCTGGCAAGATTTTTAAAACTATCTTCCATGAGGAAATACTTGCTATGTTCATAAAAAGTCAGAAGGATGCACAACAGAAATTCAAACAGAGACTCAGGAGAAGGATCCCCTGGCTTCTAAGCCAATTGCCTTTTCTCAAAGCCTACATCCTGTGGGAAGAGTCAGAGGTGACTGGAACACAAATTCTGTGCCCCCAAAAGATAACCCAAACTGGCATCTTCAATTGTCCTTGAGGAAAAAAAATCATCTTCTCAGTTAAAGAGGTGATCATTAAATGAGGAGTCAATAAATTAAACCATGAATTTATTGTGCAGAAGGAAATTTTTTCCTTACAACTGGAATCCTGTGGGACTTCTCACTCCTCCAGTACATAGTACATCTCAAACTTTAAGGTGCTATGAGTCATCAGGGGATCTTGTTAAGCTGTAGATGCTGATTCAACAAGTCAAGGAAGCCCTAAGAAATGGAGTTTCTAACAAGCACCAGAATGTTGTTGCTGGTCCATGCTTTGAGAAGCAAGGCTCTGTTGCTGTGTCTTTCAACCTCTGCTGATATTTTGGGCTGGATAATTCCTTGTTTGGGGAGGACAGTTCTATGCACTGAAAGATATTTAGCAGCATCACTGGTTTTACCCACTAAGATGCCAGACATCCTCTGACCCCGAGACATTACCAAACTGGTGGTGGTAGTGGTGGGGGATTGTCCCTGGTTTAAAATCATTGCTCTGTTGTTTTATGTAATAGTTAGATACTTGTTGCCTCATGTAAACACCTCTTTCAATAAACTGGCTTAGCAAAATCACTTTCTTTCCACCATCTCCTGGATAATTAGTGCACCCTAAGTATTAATTCCATAACTGATATCATTTCCCTCTTTATTATGACCACTGGGATGCTCAGAAGTAAGTTTGCAAACCACGTTTCGGAACTGTGAAAATTTTCAAGAATAAATTTCTGAAAAATAACTCAACTACTGGATTCATTTCATTTCCCTGTTTATTTTCCCCTCACATTGATTTTATTTTGTTATATATTTTGTATGCCACCTCATACACTGTTTGAAATGAGATCGGTTTCTCTTGAGCAAGGTAAACAAAACTATTAGAATAGAAAGAGTGAGGGCAGACACATGCATTAATTTGCTTGTCAGGGCTGGTTATTTGCGGTTTGATACGTATTAATTAATGAACCTAAGGAAATAGTGAGACAAGCCTCCAAGGTATTGAATACTCCCACCAGTTTCCTCCCAATGGGAGCAAAATGATGGATGCAAATGTCTGGGGAAGGACAGGAAACTAATAGGAAAGAAATGTTTGCAGGGGTGGGTTGTGTGTATATATATGTTTTAGAAATTTTTATACTAGAGATATAAAATTAGCAGTAAAGTTGCTTGAGGCTGATGAAAAATTTGGCCAAGTAACGATAGTTTGATATTTATGCCAGCTCTGGCATATGATATTTAGAATTAATTGCATTCAAAACACAAGGTCTTAAAAAGTTTAAAAGCCCTGTGGATTCTTGGAGTAAGTACCTAGGCAGAAGGTCCATGGAGGAGCCAGCTAGATCAGAGCTGCTGTGCTGCAGGCAGGAGATGGAGGGAGAAGGGCCACCTGGAGCTCCTTCGAAGGGCCCCCTTGGGCTTTGAAAGGAGCACAGCTTGAAAACCCACAGACCCTTAATACTCTTGGGAGAAAGGTGAGGAGGTGGTGGCCCAGGGAGATGAAGTAACCGTTCAAGGAGTCAGAATCGCCCTACAGCAGAGCTGGGTCTGGAATCCAATTTAGACAGGATGCTGGGGAGTGTGGAGTTACCACCTGGGCTCAGATTGCCGGAATCTCTATGACCGAAGCCAATTATTCCCATTAGGAAATTCCGAACCTTGCAGAAAATGTAGACATTAAAGTGTACAAGTTTCCTGGTTTCCCCTTCCCTCTCTCCTTCTCCTCCCCGGCACCCCAACCTGATTTTTTTTTTTTTTTTTTTTTTTGCAGAAAAGCAATGGTAGTAGTTTAATGTGTGTCCTTCTAGAACTTTCCTTGGTTCAAATCTCTCTCTCTCTCTCTCTCTCTCTCTCACACACACACACACACACACACACACGCACACACACACACACACTCTTCTTTGCTGGCTTTTTCTTTGATCATAGCACCTAATACTTTTTAACATCTACCCATTTCTAACATCATTCTATGTCTCTCCACACCCTGAAGCAGGGTGAAGAGTCTGTTTTCATCACTGGAGTTTCCCCGAATACCTAGAAGGGTGCTGGCACGTCTAGACTCTCAAAAGTCCTTGGAAAATGAATGAGTGATGGCTCTGAGCAGTCGGGAGGCGGAACACAGAGATTTCTAGGCAGTGACACCATTCTGGGTACTACAACAGTGAACATGCGTCATGACACTTTTGACCAAACCCAAAAGGAGGTACGGTGGCGGGTGAGAACCCCAAGGTAGCCTGTGAGCTTGGAGTGACAGTGATGTGCTGATGCAGTTTTGTTGGCTGGACAAATGTCCGCTGTGTGGGGAGATTGATGGTGGGGGCGCTTGCCTGTGTGGGGGGAGAGAGTGTAAATGGGAATTCTCTGTGCTTTGCAGCAGTTTTGCTCTGAATCTAAATAAAAATAAAGTTTATCACTTCAAAAGGAGAATGGTGGGCTGGGGATGTGGCTCAAGTGGTAGCCTGACTAGCATGGGTGAGGCACTGGGTTCGATTCTCAGCACCACATACAAATAAAATAAAGATATGTGTCCACCTAAAACTAAAAAAAATAAATATTTTTTTAAAAAGAGAGAGAATGGTTATCTCAGAATCTCTGTCTAGAACCAAACTCTTGGTTTCTGTCTCTGTATGTTCTCTCTCTAGTTGGAGCTGTCTCTGTAGGGAGGCTTCCACCCCTGGTGAGCAGGTTGGGCCCCCAGCACTGTTGAGAGCTTTTCTTGGAAATGGACCAGACAGAACACTTCTCACTGGGTCACTGTCTCCAGCCCATCTACCTGGGTCAGGTCCATTGCCATGCCTCATGGCTTTGTACCTGCCGTTCCTTTTGTCCCTTCTCATCCTGGTCCTCACTGCCAGATTGTCTTGGTACCAGCTACTCGCCTGGCCAGCAGTCCCACCTCCGCCATCCCTCTGTCCCTGGCTGTTCTCTTTTGTAACCCCTCCACTATTTGACACTGTGGTGTGCATTTTCTTCTCTCATTCTTGGTTCTTCTCATCCCACAGAATGAGTTTCAAGGGCTCCTTGGGGGCCAGTTTTCAGTTCCTGGATGCGCTGTGCCCTTCCTATTTATGGGACCTGTGCAAGGCTCTTCTCTGACCCAGGGCTCTGACCTACACCTCTCCTTATGATTCATGCCCCTGCTCTGGGGAAGGTCTGTTCTCCCTGACTGCCATGTGTAGGTCAGATTCCATGGGATATGCCCTCATGGAACCGCACCCCGGCCCTGTGGATAACTGATCTTTGTAACTACGCATCTTGTGCTGTGGTGACTCTTGCCTTGCTCCACCGGGTCAGCTCCATGAAAGCAGAGACCATGCTACTTTGTGGAAAGCCACCCCCTGGCCCACAGCACAGTGCCTGGGTCACACCAGTTTCTCAGCATGTAAATGAGCATGACACAACTTCCATCATCACAAATAGGTCTCCAAAGCACATCTAGAGGATATCAAAAAGAGCCTTCACTCACCAGGTCCTTAGTTTTGAGGAGGCAGGGCCCTTGGGGGGGGCAGGTAGAGTCTTGCCTGTCCACCCCCGCCAGCGCCTGTGTGTGCAGGTGCCAGAGGAACTGAAGACAAGGCCCTTGGTCCTTGAGACCCCGGAGTCTTTTGGGGGACACAATCACCTGCTACTGTCACTACCAATGCAGGGGAGGAATCACTTCCTAGATTAGTGTTTTTTCAAACATCAAAACTTAAGTGGTTATCTGTGAAAAAGTCATTTCTACTTAAGCTTATAATTGAGAAATGGAACCACATGCTCAGAGCTTCTGAGATACCAGCTTTTGCAACTGCTTTTTTTCCCCCCTTTTGTACCAGGGATTGAACCCAGGAGCACTTAACCACTGATCTACCTCCCCAGACTGTTATTTTTTTGATTTTGAGACATGATCTCACTAAATTGCTTAGGGCCTAGCTCAGTTGCTGAGCCTGTTCTTGAACTTGGGATTCTTCTGCCTGAGCCTCCCCATGCTGGGAGCAGAGACCATGGCCATTTTGGTTCCCTGGGGCCTGTGCTGCATCTCGTCATGGAAGGAAATGGAAACTTCACTTCACTGGGCCACAGTCTGTGGCAACAGGGACCTCAGTAGCTGGGGACCACGTGTGCTGTGGAGCAGACGAGAACAAGGAATGACTGACATCAATCTGTGAGTGTGAGCTTCTTACGGTGGATAAAAATACTGACTCCAGATAGGAGAGTATCTCACCACAAGAGTTTTAATTTTAATGCATTTAGAAGAGTGTGCTAAGAATATGAAGTACGGCACGGCAATCCACCCTGTTCTGGCAAGCCCCTCCTTCTCCTTCTTTCAGTGTGGCTATCTTCAGGGTAAGACATCTTAGAACACACCCCTTTACACTTCTGTTCCATTTATGTATTTCCTTTGGCCTCTCACCCTCTGTTAGCAAGGTCCCTTTAGGGAGCAGAGGCATAGTCAAGGCAGATACTGCTTTAGAAGAACTGACCACTTCAAGGTTTTGATGCCTTCTTGCATGAGCTGGAGGAGGAAATTCACACAGGCTGTGATTTTCACACAGGGTGCCTGAGTGTACCTGTGCTCACTGACTTGATTTTGGGATGTGTCCTAGGTGTTCAGCTCACCGTAGGTACGTATCAGGTGACTTACGATGAGCTTCCCTCTCTGCATTTTCCTACCACACATATTCAGGTGCCAGGCATCTGCAGTGGCCTATGAGAGACATCCAGTTGCCATGGCTAATAGAGCTCTCCAGATCCTTTTGAAAAGAACTCTACAAATTCCTCTAATGAGTTAATATCAGATTACTGCCCTCTGGGGTCCCAGGCAAGAGTAGGTGCAGGTCAGGCACGTGACCACAAATCACTGATAAGGATGGAATGCATTTAAATCCACAACTTAACAGGTCACAGAGTTCCAATACAGGACATCAGATAACTTTATTACCCATGAGTTATACTTTCAAAAGTTCCTTCTTAAGATTGAAAATAAAGTTTGGTTTTCTTTGAACAAATAAGCAAAGAAAACTCTGCACCATGATATCTTACCCCCTTTAACTAAAACCTGCTCTTCAGAGAAATGGGAACTAGGGAGTAATCTAATCTGAGAAAAGCTCCAAAGCACCAAGAAGACTTTTCTGGAAAAAAATTTCCCCAATTGAGTGTCATTCAAAAAGGGCCCAGTGGATCGCCTCAAAGAAACAGGGCTCTGGGGAAATTATAACTTCTTTTTATTGGCTATTTTTCCCCTCTAAAATTCTGTGAGAAAGCTGTCAAATTCTTCTCTGGCTTCAAATTTTGTAACTTTCTTCATAGAAAACTGATCTTAATTCTGTGATTAAATTAATACATTAAAAAATAAACCTCTCTGGAACCATTAAGTGGACAAGCAACATGATCATCCCCAGATCAGACCAGCTGTACCACAGGATGCAGGGACCAGGTGGGCAATGCCCCTTTGCCATCCCAGAACTGACGGGGACTCAACCACACACCAATTTTCAAAATGGGAGCTTCATTTGTGATTAAGCATGAAAACAGTTCTTGATATTTTTAACAAACTGTATCTTATTTTAAGAAAAATCAGTTCACATGACTGGATTAGAACAAGGACCAGCTTCCTAGCTTAAAAGTTAGCTTATGCAAGTGAGGCTTGCTGATCCCCTGAACAGATGGGATGTATTTTCACCCCATCAAGAAATACTTCAAAGCAAACCAAAGTAACATGGATGGGTTCTTATAAGATTTTATATCACCCTTTATAGAACTCCAGCATTGAGCCAGGTTTTCAAAGACTTATTTTAATATCATGTGGATTTTTTAGAAAATATTTTGTTCATATAAGTGAATACTAATAATTCAAATGCCAATGACAGATGAACTCAATTCTTCCGGTTTCCTATGTAAATATATCATCAGACCATGGTTTGTTTATGAACACCTGACTCTCAATGGTTGGTGACCTGTACCCACAGCCTCCCCTCCAGGCTCAGAACTGGGGTTCTGACCTGGGAAACACAGGCTCTTTCATAACCCCAAATGCTATTGCTGACCCCAGCTCAGTGAGGCCTGGGGCTTGACATCCTCTCCAAGCATGATGATGGATTTGCACTGACTCACTGTCTGTCCCCAGCTCGATCAATATCAGGCAACAACAGATGGCTGACTGGGGTTAAGAAAGCTATTTGTGGCCTTGGTCCACATCATACTGAATTCTGCTATGGAGACCCATGAGGTTCCTAGTCTTTCAACATCATTTATTACTGAAGTATTAGGTTGAAACATACAAAATTGATGTTTTTATAGATCAAAAAATCAAATATCAGTTTTTTCATATGAATCAAACTAATGCCCAACGAATTTCTTTAAAAGATTTTTTTCCCCCTACATTCTTATGGAATGGGCTTAGGAACCCAGATTCAAAATTATTCTTCTGTGTTATCATTTTCTGCTGGCTATTGGTTTAAATTGAAATGTTGTAGAAGTGGTTTTTATACTTTTTTCATTTTGTTTCTTGATTCCTTTGCATAAGTCATGAAAAAAAGGTCAAGTAGGTTTCTTTTCTATTGTTTAGCATAAACATTTCTAAGCCTGATTTTTTTGTTCTGTAATTTTTTTAAGGACAGAAATGCAATATCGTTGTACCAAATGACCTTAGAACAGCCAGCAAAACTGTATCAGCCAGATGGCTGCTGGTGACTGCTGAGTGGTTTACACAATCTCTGAAACAATAACAACCTGTCCCCTGCAATCAGCAGGGTCCTTTCTTGGTGGATATATTAGCAGTGAGTCATATAAATCTTCCATCCCTCACACATATCCCTGTGCAAGGAATTTCCCAGGAAATTGCAGAAGCATGAATGAATTCCAAACTATCAACTTGAAACAATACACACTCAGTTCCAGGTCATCCCTGAAGGAAAACATCGCCATCAAAAGAAAACATTCCACTTTTCCCTTTAAGAGGATGGATTTGCTCAATATTTTTGAAAAAAAAAAATCCAAGTCACTTACTTGACTTTTAAGACTAATTTTAACTCCTCAAATGACTCAAGGCCATAGGAAAGTGTGCTTTTGATCTCCCAGGGCGTGCAGTAACTCTGAAAGGTTTCTTCCACCTTCTGTGGGTTAAAACTCACTGTAGAAAAACTTTCACACTTTAGGTTGAACTTAAACACATAACTAGTCAATGGAAATGCCCCTCGCTCTATTATCCCCAACGTATGTGTTAGATACACAGATCATCTGCAGAACAAAATGAACCACCATGGAGTTATTGATTGTGCTTCTGAGGGAGGTATGGCCCCAGGTCCTGGTCTACTCTACCCTGTGTTTCCTGGCCAGCTCACACCCACTCACAAGCCCTTACCCTGATATCCCCTGATGACTGCTTTAACCATCTTCATTCTGATCTCTAAGAGCTCAAGAGGATGGTATCTATTCAGTGTCTTAAGTAGTAGATGAATGAAGGAAATGCAAGGAAAATCTGGGCTATGTGCAGCTTCTCTGCACCCACAATGTGGGATTCTGCAGCCTGGCCCTACCCAGAGCCTGCTTTAAGGCCATAGACTCTTTCATAGGGTTTTTCTGTATGCTGGGGGACAGGAAGCCACACACAATGTATCACAAAGATGCAAAAAGGTGTATCTATGTAGGTTCAAATGGGAATCAACAAGATGGAAAAAAGTAATTAAAACAATGAAAGGAATTTTCCAAATGATCAATTTTGCAGAAAACCCATAAAAGGCTCTGGCAATTTGTGCGATTGGAGGTTTCTGTCTACTTTCCAGTGACTCCTGACCTTTCTGAGGTTTGGGCAGTTCAGAGCACTCACCTTCGATGGTGCACTGGTCAGGGACTGGAATCTTTCTTGCGATTTCTGTGGCATACGCCTTCACTTTACCGAGGTTCTCCTTCAGGTGCAGATAGAGCTTGTCTTGATATTCCACAGGACTCCTGGTTGTCTCCGAAGTCTCCTCCTGGAAGTCCTCCTTAACCATTTCTGGCAAATCCTCAGGTGCTATGTGTAAAATACTTGGGTGTGAAGCTGAGGAATTTCTTGGCTGTGACCCAACAGTGTCCATCTTCAGGGGCGACCTGTCATTTCCTTGGCTGAAGGGGACTATTTCTGAAAGGGAGAGGCTGCCTGGGATCCCTGCAGGCTCCTCTCCTTCCCCGTCATCTGAACTCACACCCCTGGTGAGCGCAGTGTGGAAAGCCAAGCTTTTTGACCTAGGATATAAAAGTTAAAATGGTGAAAGAAGTTGAGTTGCCACTCTCCAGCAAGGAAAAGAACAACTCTGGGGCAAAAAGTAGCGCCCTCTGGAGTGTGGACAGTGAACAGGCTTGGAAAACCACAGGCATCAGGTTATGTCATCAATTTCGCCTCTGAAGATCTCAGCTAGTTCCAAACACTAAGGTTTAAAAATCAATTTCATGGCAAAAGTGGGTGGAAAATGGTGGACTTTCATGCTTTTATTCAACTCTACTGTCACTTTTGATTTTTCACCAGAAATCAAGAGAAGCCACTGACAGCTGTTCTCAGTGTGGCAAATCTATATTACAAAGTGTTTTAAGAAGATAAACCATAGGCACAGTAGGCCCGGGTCCACCCCATCACCGGCAGACACCCGCCAGAGCCCAGCCTCCAGCACAGGAATACCTCTTCTGACCAGCAGACTACCGCAGGAGGTCAGACCTGGACCAGATCTGCCCTCACTGACTTGCATGGGACCCAGATCCAGGGTAGGTCCAAGTTCGTCCCCCCTCCCCACATACACAACTGGTAGCCCAAGCCTAACTCACTTCCGTCTTGGGACACTGTGGTCATTGCCATAGCCTTCCCCACAGAGTAGCCCCTAACATTTTGACAATAGACAGGGCCTGGAAGCAGTTGCATCTCAGAGAAAGCATCCCAAAGGGACTGTGAGGCCCACCCTTTCAGCCCCATCTCTGTAAGACATTGCTTCCATCTTGGGGCACCTCAATTATTATCTCAAGTTATCTTGGCTATTGCTGCCACCACCTTTAGTAGCAGTAGCATACACTGAGGGACACTAGCAGGACCTGGAAGCCCAACATCAAGGTGAAGTTCAGACAATCTGCATGGGTACTACAAGAATATAGGGCAGAAACTGTAATATCTCAGATCCATGCTACAAGAAAGGAAGAAATATAGACAACATGAAAAAATAAGGGAAGAAAGTGCCCCAAACAAACCAGGACACTACAACAACAGAACCCATGGACAGCGAAGCTGATGAAATGTCAGAGAAGGAATTCAGAAGGTTCATAATTAAAATGATCTGTGAATTAAAGAATGACCTAAATGAACAATTACAGGCAAAAATTGATCATTCCAACAATGAAATAAGGGAGCAAATACAGGTAGCAAAAGATTACTTCAAGAGAGAGAAAGACTCTAGAAAACAACAACAACAACAACAGAAATCCTTGAAATGAAGGATACAATAAATCAAATAAAAAACTCAATAGAAAGCATAACAAACAGACTAGAACACTTGAAAGAAAGAATGTCAGATAATGAAGACAAAGTATATAATCTGGAAAATAAAGTTGACCACACAGTGAAGATAGTTAGAAACCATGAACAGAACATCCAAGAAGTATGGGACAGCATCAAAAGACCAAATCCAAGAGTTATTGGGATAGAGGAAGGCACAGAGATTCAAACCAAAGGAATGTACAATCTCTTCAATGAGATAATAGCATAAAATTTTCCAACCATGAAGAATGAATTGGAAAACCAAACACAAGAAACTTACAGGACTCCAATATACAAAATTACAACAGATCTACACCAAGGCACATTATAATGAAAATGCCTAGCATACAGAATAAGGACAGAATCTTAAAATCTGCAAGAGAGGGGAATCAGATCACATAGAGGGGGAGACCAATTCATATCTCAGAAGATTTTTCAATCCAGACTCTCAAGGCCAGGAGATCATGGAACAACATATACCAAGCTCTGAAAGAAAATGGATGCCAACCAAGAATCTTATATCCAGCAAAATTAAGCTTTAGATTTGATGATGAAATAAAAACCTTCCATGATAAACAAAAGAGAAAAGAATTTACAATTAAAAAGTCTGCACTACAGAACATCCTCAGGAAAATATTCCATGAAAAGGAAATGAAAAACAATGATGAAAATCAGCAGAGGGAGGGATTACACTAAAAAATCTAATCATAGAAGAAGCCAAGTCAGTTAAATACCAAAAATAAACAGAAATGGCTGGGAATACAAATCATGTCTCAATAATAACTCTAAATGTTAATGGCCTAAACTCACCAATCAAAAAACATAGACTAGCAGATTGGACCAAAAAAAAAAAAAAAAAAAAAGACAACAATATTTTGTCTCAAAGAGACTCATCTCATAGGAAAAGACATCCATAGACTGAAGGGAAAAATCATACCACTCACATGGACTGTGGAAGCAAGCAGGGATTTCCATCCTTATATCAAATAAAGTAGACTTCAAGCTAAAATTAATCAAAAAGGATAAAGAAGGACACTACATACTGCGCAAGGGAAACATACACCAATAAGACTTAACAATTATAAATATATATACCCCAAACAATGGAACATCTACATTCAATAAACAAACTCTTCTCAAGTTCAAGAGTCAAATAGACCACAACACAATAATTTTGAGTGACTTTAACACACCTCTTTCACCACTGGATAGATCTTCCAAACAAAAGCTGAACAAAGAAACTATAGAACATAATAATACAATCAATAACTTAGACTTAACTGACATATATAGAATATTTCATCCTTCAATGAGCAAATACACTTTCTTCTCAGCAGCACATGGATCCTTCTCTAAAATGGACCATATACTATGCCACAAAGTAACTCTTAGCAAATACAAAAAGTAGAGATACTACCCTGCATTCTATCAGCTGAAAATGGAATAAAATTAGAAATCAATGATAAAATAAGAAATAAAAGCTACTCTAGGGCTGGGGCTGTAACTCAATGGTACAGCGCCCACCTTACATGTATGAGGCACTGGGTTTGATCTTCAGCACCACATAAAAATAAATAAAGATACTGTGTCCAACTTCAACTAAAAAATATTTTTTAAAAAGCTACTCTAACACTTGGAGACTAAATAGTATGCTACTTAATGAACAAGGGTTTGCAGAAGACATCAAGGAAGAGATTTAAAAAATTTTAGAGGTGAATTAGAAACCAGATACAATTTATCAAAATCTCTGGGAAACTGTGAAGGTAGTTCTAAGAGGAAAGTTCATTGGATGGAGTTCATTCCTTAAAAGCAGAAAAAGTCAACAAATAAATGACTTAACATTACATCTCAAAGCCCTAGAAAAAGAAGAACAAATCTACACCAAAAGCAGTAGAAGAAAGAAAATAATTAAAATCAGAGCTGAGATCAATGAAATTGAAAAAAATTGATAAAACAAAAAGTTGGTTCTTTGAAAAGATAAATAAAATTGACAAACCCTTAGTCATGCTAATAAAGAGAAAGAGAGAGAAAACTCAAATTAGTAACGTACAGGATGAAAAAGGAAATATCAAGACAGACACTACAGAAATACAGAAGATAATTAGAAATTATTTTGAAAACTGTATTCCAATAGAAAATATTGAAGGCATTGACAAATTTCTAGAGTCATATGATATGCCCAAATTGAATCAGGATGATATACACAATTTAAACAGATCAATTTCAAGTAAGGAAATAAAAGACGTCATCAGAAGCCTACCAACCAAGAAAAGCCCAAGACCAGATGGATACACAGCTGAGTTCTACAAGATGTTTAAAGAAGAACTAATATCAATTCTCTTCAATTTATTTCAGGAAATAGAAAAAGAGGCAGCACTTTCAAACTAATTCTATGAGGCCAATATCACCCTGATTCCAAAACCAGGCAAAGATACATAAAAGAAAGTAAACTTCAGACCAACATCTCTAATGAACATAGATGCAAAAATTCTCAATAAAATTCAGGCAAATCGAATACAAAAACATATCAAAAAGATCATGCACCATGATCAAGTGGGATTCATCCCAGGGATGCAAGTTTGGTTCAACATATGGAAATCAATAAATGTAATTCATCACATAAGTACACTTAGATAAGAATTATATTTAATGTAAATCTTCTTCTCAAACTTTCGTCCCTACCCGTCCTTGTTTACTCCCCTTATATCAAAGGGGTCATTTGGTATTTATTTTTTAAAGATTGACTAGCTTCACTTAGCATAATCTGCTCTAATGCCATCCATTTCCCTCCAAATTCTATGATTTTGTCATTTCTTAATGCAGACCAACAATAAAAAAAAAAGAAAAAAAAAAGAATTATATGATCATCTCAATAGACGCAGAAAAAGCATTTGACAAAATACAGCACCTCTTCATGTTCAAAACACTAGAAAAACTAGGGATAACAGGAACATACCTCAATATCATAAAGGCTACCTATGCTAAGTCCCAGGCCAACATCATTCTAAATGGAGAAAAATTGAAGGCATTCCCTCTAAAAACTGGAACAAGACAGGGATTCCCTCTTTCTTCACTTCTATTTAATATAGTTTTTGAAACACTGGCCAGAGCAATTAGAAGAAAAGAAATTAAAGGGATGTATAGAAAAAGAACTCAAATTGGTACTATTTGCTGATGATATGAAGACCCAAAAAGTTCCACCAGAAAACTTCTAGAATTAGTAAATGAATTCAGCAATGTAGCAGGATATAAAATTAATACCCATAAATCAAATGCATTTCTGTATATCAGTGACAAATCCTCAGATAGGGAAATGAGAAAAACTACCCTATTTACAATAGCTGCAAAAATAAAAAAATTAATTAATTAATTAATTAATAAAATACTTGGGAATTAAGTTAATAAAAGAGATGAAAGATCTATATAATGAAAACTACAGAACCCCAAAGAAAGAAACCAAAGAAGACCTTAGAAGATGGAAAGATCTACCTTGCTCTTGGATAGGCAGAATTAATATTATCAAAATGACCAAACTACCAAAAGCAATATACAGATTTAATGCAATTCTGATCAAAATCCCAATGACATTCCTCATAGAAATAGAAAAGGCAGTCATGAAGTTCATCTGAAAAAATAGAGACCCAGAATAGCTAAAGCAATCCTTAGCAGGAAGAGTGAAGCAGGTGGGATCACTATACCAGAACTTAAACTATACTATAGAGAAATAGTAACAAAAACAGCATGGTATTGGCACCAAAACAGACTGGCTGACCAATGGTACAGAATAGAGGACACAGAGCCCTATCCACAAAATTACAATTATCTTATATTACACAAAGGTGCCAAAAACATGCATTAGAGAAAAGATAGCCTCTTCAACAAATGATGCTGGGAAAACTGGAAATCCATATGCAACAAAGAGAAATTAAACCCCCGTCTCTCACCATACACAAAACTCAACTCAAAATGGATCAAGGATCTAGAAATAAAACCAGAGACCCTGCGTTTAATAGAAGAAAAAGTAGGCCCTAATCTCCATCATGTGGGATTAGGCCCCAACTTCCTTAAAGACTCCTTTGGCACAAAAATTAAAATCAAGAATCAGTAAATGGGATGGAGTCAAACTAAAAAGCTTCTTCTCAGTAAAAGAAACAATCTATGAGGTGAATGGAGAGCCTACATCTTGGGATCAAATCTTTACCCCTCACACATCAGATAGAGCATATCTCTAGGTATATAAACTCAAAAAGCTAAACACTAAAAAAACCAAAAAAACAAATAACCTAATCAATAAATGGGCCAAGGACCTGAACAGACATTTCTCAGAAGATGATATACAATCAATCAACAAATATATGAAAAAATGTTCACCATCGCTAGCAATTAGAGAAATGCAAATCAAAACCACTCTAAAATTTCATCTCACACCAGTCAGAATGGCATTTTCCATGGGGATTCCTTGGAAAATTGGGAATGGAACCACCATTTGATCCAGCTATTCCTCTCTCTGGTCTATACCCAAAGGACTTAAAAACAGCATACTTACAGGGACACAGCCACATCAATGTTTATAGCAGCACAATAGCTAAACTGTGGGACCAACCTAGATGCCCTTCAGTAGATGAATGGATAAAAAATGTGGCATATGTACTCAATGGAATATTACTCAGCAATAAAAGAGAATAAAATCATGGCATTTGCAGGTAAATGGATAGAGGTAGAAAAGATAATGCTAAGTGAAGTTAGCCAATCCCAAAAAACCAAGTGCAGAAAGTTTTCTCTGATATAAAGAGGCTGATTCATAGTGAGGTAGGGAGGGGAAGTACGGGAGGAATAGATGAACTATAGATAGGATAGAGGGATGGGAGAGGAAGGGAGGAGGCATGGGGTTAGAAATGATGGTGGAATGTGATGGACATCATTATCCAATGTACATGTATGAAGACATAAATTGGTGTGAACATACTTTATATACAACCTGAGATATGATAAATTTGTGCTCTATATGTGTAATAAGAATTGTAATGCATTCCGCTGTCATATATAAATAAAAAATTAATTTAAAAATTCAACTATAAAAATAAACAAACCATAGGTTTTTCTTCCATTGATATTGCTCAATTAAAATAGTGAGCCTCCTGAATACTGAGGCCACTGTGGATAATATGCATTCGTGAGAGGACAGAACTTTGTGTGATTATAGGTCAAAGGGACATAAAAGTACCCTGAACAGCCTAAAGAGATAACCCATACCAAACATGAGGTGCACACTTAGAAACTAACCAAATGAATTTTTTACCTATTAAATCTGATATTTTTTCTTTCTTCCTTAGAAACTTGGCCCAAACTGTGTCTTCTGATGGAGCCCAGGACACTACCTTCAGCAAGCTTTTTGTCTTCAAAAGCCTGGATTTTAACTTGGAGTTTGTCCTGGTCTTCATTTCCAGGTCCCATGAGCTTGGCTTCTCCCGGTTTCTCAGGGAATCCATTTTCAGGGCTGGTTTTTCTGTTAAAGGAACAGAAACCATTGCATTAGATGTTGGTCAGCTGTGCCCTTCCCAACAGTGATCCCCTCTGTTTAATGGCCTCTTATTCAGAACTGAAAACTTTGCTGGATGATTTTTTTCATTAGTCATTTATCAAATATTTATTAAATTCCTATTATGGTTCTAGATCTTTGAAATTGCTTCTAGAGAGCTTATTCTTCAGGAAGTTTAGAAACATCAGTGATGGTGTCAATTCTGTATTAGAAATGCTTCTTGAAGGATTCAGAGAACAAAAAGCAGTTTTTTTTGTGGGCATCTCCCATGAATAGAAATTCTCCAAAAGTAAGGCTTTATGAAATTACTTTACGAAATTCATGCCAGGAATTGCCGGAGAAATTCCCATGTGCCAACATGTTTGTACTAAAATTGGTAGAATGAGAAAATTTCATCTAGGCTCCTTAAACTCATGGCTTTGTTAATCTTCTGGAAAGTAATGTAACTCTTTCACCTTCTAAGCTAGAAAAGTCTCTCTGGATTTTATGATGTGAACAAATGGAGATTTTCCCATGATGACATTAACAGTTCCAAATGCATCTTACAGCAGAGTTCATAAACCACTCTGTGGGTCATTAAAATTGCCTCCTTGAAGCGGGGTCACATGTGTGTGACTTGGAGCCCTCTGAGGGCTAAACACACCTCAGCTGGACAGAAAGAGCCTGCAAACTAGCTACAGAAACAAGTCTCTGCTCTCTGCTGCTCTGAGCAGCACTAACCCTTTTACCTGTCTCTTAACTTTGAGCCGTCCTGGAGCTGCATCCTGGAGCTGATTCAAGTTTTATTGAAGGATCAACTGTCAATCAGAACACATGAGTTCATTCTTTCCTTACAAGAGCAAGGGTCAAGTCAGCAGCCTTTGTTCTCCACACCTCTGACACCACATATGCAGAGCCCAGAGGTGGGTTGACAGTGCCCACCTGAAGTCCTGCCTGGCCTGTGAGGTCACCCGCTGTAGAAGTGCCCAGGGCTGCAGCCACCAGTGCTTTCAGGGCACACAAAAGCATTGCTCCAAAGAGTCCAGGTATCTTAGGAGTAGTGATCCCGAGACAAAGATCAGACATTTGTTTAATTTATCACATAATAAACCCTAGCAATGCATTCAGCAAGATGGCCCGAAGTCTTCCTTGGTTTGTCTGTTTGCATTTATTTAATTCTCTAGTACTTTTCCTAGATGTTGAGAAAAAAGGACCCCAGAATTATAGAGACATCCTAGTTTTTTCAAATATGGTTATTTTTTTTCCCTAAGGGGCAAAGTACACCTGGCATAGTACCTGTGAGGTGACAAAGAAACTTTTTTTTTTTTTTTTAACAGCACTGCTGATTAGGGAAAGCTAAAACAGAAGACACATGGCAGATGGAAAGTTCTGACAGCTTCTGCCCAGAGGCTTCCAGGAGCTGGACCTCTACTCCTACTGCAAATGAAACCAAGGCAGTGCCATCTGTGGATGGTATGGTACACACCATGGTGATTACCTAGGCTGATTTTTAAAAGTTCAATGAATCCTCTTAAGAAATTTGGGAGCAAGTTATTTGTTTTTGTATATGTTAGTCCATAAATAGTCACCAAATATATTTTTCTGGTTCCTAGGAAGTTATTTCAAAATGAAAAGAGTTTCCTTAGCTGTGATCATTAAAACTGAAAAATTTGTAGAGCGCACAGTATATCTTAATGGTTCTATGTCAGATATTAAGCATTATATGATATGTGGTATAATAATATACATGACTTTACATACTATATTTCATTTCAAAACACATAAATTTTTTAGAGCAATAATTTCTCATGAATTTATGATCCTTTATCCATAAAGCTCTGGGCTATAACAACAGTTATAATAATTTCATTGTCTTCCAAAACATTTCAAATTTTGTATGATTATAGTAAATGTCCCAATATAATTTAATTTTATAATCTTTTAACAATTTTAAAAAAGTTTCTGCACTGAGGATGTAACTTGGCATGCATGAGGCCTTGGGTTCAGGCTCTAGTGCTTTTTATTCATAACAGTTTCACCACCTGTGAAATGGGGTAATGGTCACCTGTACTTGACCCAGAGGCTGCTGGGAAGATCAAATGCTGGGTCAGCATGAGGCACACAACATGCCTGGGACGGATTTTAACACTGTTGTTGGCTGTTTTTATGACATCAGTGTTAACATGAGCAGAAAACATCAGTGGTCCCCAACAGGTGTGACTCTATACCTGGGAGGGAACTGATGACCCTGGAAAATGCCTGCATGAGGCTTTGGGGAGAATGTCACTGGGTCCCCTTCCCTGCCTGCATCTCTTCTTATCAGGTGCTGGTTACCAAGGGCTGGAGCCTATGCTAGTCAGATGCTAGTAGCTGGGAGCAGCCTCCCTTCATCCTCAATTGCCTGTTAGCTTCCTCCTGAGCAGATTCAGGGCACCAGAGAAGTTATAGGTTATCTCTAGGCACACACTGACCCCTTGAGGGACAGGGGGTTGCTGTCAGGGTACAGCTAGAGTGAAATACAAAACACATAGTCACCTCTGGGCATCAGGCAAAGAACAAATATGCTTAAATGTATTTCTTCATCTTAAAATATTTATTGTATGTATTACTGTATCTATTTATCTGTATTTATTTTGTAAAATAAAAATACATGTATCTTAATACTTTTGTCATATTTATATGTATATATGCATTTTATGGTTTATTAATATTCGTTAATATTTTAAAACATTAAAATATACTATACTAAAATCATTATACTTTACTAAAATATTCTTAAAAAATTATTTATTCTTTATCTGAAATTCAGGTGTGCTCTCTATATATTTATTAAATCTGGCAGTGTCATACTGAACCCTTGGGGCCTGGTGGGCAGAGCCCTGTGCTACTCTTTGTGTCTACTATTCTCTTCACAGTGCTTTCCACACACAGCTAGGCACCTGAGTGTTTGTAGAGTAAGGCATCTGAAGCCACATTTGCTGAGGTCTACCAGATGCCCTGCCTCCTGGGGTCTACCAGTTGCCTGAAGGCTTGGGCCACCTCTCTTGGCCTATCTGGGATGAAGGGCAGCACAATATATTCTGGTAAATAAAAAATGAGAGAAGTAGGAGGAGGGGAGAGGAATCTGCAAGGGAGCAAATAAGAAAAGGGAGAAAGAGCTGTAAAGTGGGAGGAGCGACCTCTGCCTGGAGCTGGGTGCCTTTGGGCAGGGCTGGCACAGGGCTCTCCTACACACACTGTCCTGCGGTGGTCATGCAGAGTCTGTGGTGTCCAGAGGCCAGGAACAGGGGTGGTACTGAGGAGTGGCCCAGGCAAGATGGTTGAGGAGAACTTTCTGCCACAGGCCCTTGATCCACTAGGACCTGGCCCAGGGCTTTGCAGCAGGGAGGTAGGACACATTTTGACGCCAGTAGGTTGGAAGGTCAGGAAATGTTGGATAAAAGAATTGGACTCATAATAAACCTTTCCAGCTCCTTCCTTCTCCCTTTTAATATATAATATAAAAATAAAGCAAAGGAGAATTTCTTCAAAAAAACAAAGGCCTTCCTTGGAGCTAAACAAACATGCAGTGCAAAACTGGACGTGAAGGTGCCTGTGTTGCTGGATCCCTGCCCTGCGGGTACTGGCTTGGGAGCCCAGGGCCCGAAGGTGGGGCTCATGCAGGGGGTTGTTATTTCTTTTCCATTTGTCACTTTTAACTCCAGAAGTAATTTTACAGAAATCATTGCCAGCATTCTATAATCCCCTAAATATTAACTTGGCCTTAACTCAACACGCCACATTACAAGAGGCTCCGATGATTTCCAGTCTGAACAGTTTTCAGTCTCTCTTGCCAAAGTAAAGTTTTTAAAAGTACCTCTAGGGATGCCCAGGGGGAGGCCTAATTACCTCCCTCTTGTGTAAGCTTCGACTCCCCTAAGAAACAAATTGGCCCTTGGGCAGCTCGCTGCTCTCACTAAGCAGGGAGATGAGACTAAAAAGCTGGCAGGGGTGGAGAGATTGGCAGCCTCTCTTCCTGGCTCCTTTAATCAAAGAAAAATAATATTAGTTAATGTTTGACAATCTTGGCTTATGATCCATGTCCAGGATGTGCACTCCTACAGAGCTGAGCTTGTTAGAGAAGTAGGAGAACACAATGGACCGAATCCACACTGCAGGCCTAAATTCTTAGGATGTTATTTTCCTTGCTCTTCAGCAGTTTCTTGGGTCATTGGTCATCCTAAGAGTGACAGAGAAGATCTCCCAGCTCCCTGGTCCTATCATCTGTTGTGGGACTGCAATGCATAGAGCTGCAGGAACAGGCATGCTGGACACACAGGGAAGGGACAATGCTAAGTCCAGGTTCTGGCTGCTCTGCTCTTTCCCTGACCTGCTCAGTGGCAGGTGCCCAGTTACATGGGATCATGTCTATGGCAGAACTTCACTGAAAAGAAATGTCTGCACAGTTTATTTCATGTGCATAGATTTTCCAAAAAGATTTCAAAAGGAGAGAATTGTGGGAAAATGGACTGATCATGGTCACAGAGGGCCATGTTTCCTGCTTGTTAGCCATGTGGCAAATCTCTTTATGACTCTTTAAGACTCACTTCTTGTCATATATAAAGGGGATTAATGATAACCACATCACCAGGTTGCTGAAACCATTATACAAGACAATGGATTTGACAGGATAGCCTGATAGAATGGGTGCGAAAAATTCAAGTGATAAAGCCCTGGGTGACTGCACTTACTGTGGACATTTGGTACACAGAAGGGGGCTGTGCAGGTTGTCTCCCACCTGGAAGAGAAGCTTTTCCTACCCAGGGCCAGGAGCATGGTACTGAAGGAGAGGGAGCCTCCATGCATGGGACAAGAGGAAGGATAAAGAAATGGTTGCTTCAAAGGATCTCTGAACTTGAACTATGAGTCTGAGCAACTGCAGACATGGAGAGAGGATTTCCTGAAATTAGAAGCATGAGCCTCAATACAAGGAAGTTGCACCTCTAATGCAGAGGATCAGTGCTTACTCTTTAGTCATCTAACCAACATGGGAGAGAAAGGGACATGAGAAAAAGTGCAAAGCCCATGGCCCTATTGTGCCAAGTGGGATCACCAGGCTGGCAGCAGCAGACCCGCTGTGCCCCCATTGGAAACACAGAATCTCAGCTCCACCCCAGGCCTACGAATCAATTGCATGTGCATTTCAGCACAATCCCCAGGTGTCCAGGGGCACATTCAAGCTCCAGAAGCACCGATTCAGACAAGGGAAGATCAGTCTGAAGTGCAGCAGGGCAGAGGCATATCACCTTCCAGAGGCAAGGCTGCGAGAATTTCAGGAACTCTGGGGAGAGGTGACTTAAAGCAAGTGGGCATTATTTGGAGTTGGTAGGCTTCAGGGCTTCTATAAATCCCCAGGAAAAGGTACCTTTTTAATTTTTGCTACTGATAAATGCACCCAAGGCTTTAGCAGGTGCACCCAAATCTTTAGCCAAGATCCCCGAGTCTACAATGAGCACTCGGGTGAGTGGTGGCCCTTACAGAAGGCTGTCCCATTCTAACAAAACGCCATCAGGGTATGGCACAAGTTGCAAAAGCATTTTGTAAACTATGAAAACGTGGGTGGTGATGTCACCACACACCTTGAGTCGAGGTGGGAACTGCACAGGCTGCGTGTGCTTCTTGGTCCAGGCCCACTCACTCCATTGCCAGGGAACAGGGACAGGTGAGGGGCTGGCAGTGAGGAGACAGCAATCAGAGCACCATCTGTTTCTGCATGAGACACCAGAGGAAAGGGAAATAGTCCCTTTCCTTTTAGACACTCCTTCTCACAGTGCTCGCCTCCAATATGACCCCTATACCACTTTCAGGAGGTAGAAACAGGGACCCAGAAATGGAGGGATATAAGTTGTCACAAACACACCAGGGCCCGAGTGGGGAAGAGAGCCCACAGGAAACCCTGTGATCCTATTCCCAGTCCACCCAGAACTCAGCATTTACCTGTAGAAAAGGCTATTCACTGTCTTCATAAAAAGCCACCTTTGCCTTCTGATAAATACGAAGAATATTAGGAACTCTTGCCTCCAACACTTTATGCATGGCTGAGATGGGGTGTGTTCCTCACCTTTTATTTATTACACCTCTTTCTTTTAGGTCTCAAGGCAAAGTTTGGAGTGAAATGTTAGATAGGAGAGCATTCTAGATTTGTCCAGGCTAAACTGTGTGTAGGATCTAATGCCTGTGGTAAACAATTATTTTTTTTTTAATTTTCATATTTCAAAGACCAATATTTTTGTAAAAACCAGTAAAAATAAATTTCCAGAGATGAATAGAACAAGATATGGAATGTGTACTGGTCATACACTTGGGTATTGTAGTAATATGATTCTATATAAAAGTTCTAAGCTCTTATTCTCTTGTTTCCAATTTCTATAATAATGTAGTTGCAGCCTGGTAAGATATTGGTTTCAGAAGGGCACTGGGCTGTGGATAGTTCTGGCCTAAGTATACTCATTTATTATAATATCCACCTGGAAAAGAGAACTAATGTCCATAGTTAATATTTACTGTGGGCTTTCTGTGCCCAGGCAATGTTTTAAATCCAGTGCACTAATATTCCCTTCATCTTCAGTGATTTCTAAGGTTTAAGTTTTCTTCAATATTAAATGTAAAATTCCAGAAACAAACTATCCATAAGTATTAAATGGAGCATGATTCTGAGCAGCATGAAGAAATCGTGCACTATCCTGCTCCATTCCACAAAGGGCAGGAATCATCCCATGTTCAATGTGTCCATATTATATATACTACTTGCCTGTTAGTTACTTAGTAGCTATCTGATTATCAGACCAATCATTGTGGTATCTTAGCTCTTGTGTTTAAATAACTCTGTTTTTACCTAACAATGGTTCCAAAGCAAAAAGAGTAGTGATGCTGGCGATTTGAATAAGCCAAAGAGTGATGTTGGCAATTTTGATTTGCCATAAAGGACTTCTTTTACATAAAAAAGTAAAATAAAACATTCTGAGAGGGGGAGAGAGAGAAACCATATTCATATAACTTTTGTTACAGTATACTGTTAATACGATATTTCTGTATTCTATTTTGTTATTAATTATTAATTTTCTACTGTGCCTAATTTATTGATTAAAGTTTATCATAGATATGTATATAATAAAAAACATAGTTTAAGTACTATCTGGTGTTTTAGGCCTGCACTGGGGATCTTGGAACATATCTATTGCAGATAAGGGGGTCTACTGCACACAAATTACTTCTCACACAATCGAGCAAGGCAGGCCTATTACTATTCCATTCACAGATGAGAAAACAGGTACAGAGGTGTGGAGCAACTGCCTGAGGGTCACTAGTCAACCCAGCATCAAAAGCAAGGGTCCCAGAGCTCCAGGGATCTCACCCACATTGCCTCTCAGAAGGTGTGGCTCTCAGGCTGCATCTTAATCTACCTCAAGAATAAGAAGCACATATTATGGGACTGGTAATAGAATTCTTGCACCCTACTATGTCCGAGCAACAACCTGTGGAACACCTTCATGTTGATTAGAAAATGAATTTTGGCACCTTCTTTTAGATCAGACTGAAGGGATGTTCAAAACTCAGGAAATGACATGAATGTGGTCACTATGACAGATGGCCATGGGAGCCTGACGAAGCCTATGTTCCTTTTCTGTATTGTCCTGCGCCTTGGACACGCACAAGGGGCCTGCAGCTCTGGGGAAGCCGCAATGCACTGTACTCCACAGGGCCACCCCTCCCTCCTGTCGCTGGCTGCCCCTCTGGGCTCCTGAGGCTCCGCTGTCTCCAAAGCTGATAATGATGTCTCCTACCCACATGGTCCTGATTAAGGAATTCCTGAAATACCTCTCAAGACCTCCCATCACCCTAATGCTGGTAAGGAAGGACAACAGATGGAACGTAAGTGGTACCACATGTCACACTTAATCTCTTGGGGAAGAAGCAGGCACCAGAGCTTGCCCACCCTTCCCCATGCTCTGGGCACTGACAACAGCCTCTCTGCTGCCAGGGTTTTCTCTCTGGTCAGGGTTTTCTTTTCATACAAGTGACCACCTGTCTAGATTGAGAGGATATACTAGTTTCTTATTAAAACTCTGATTTCATTCTGAAAAGTTACCTTGGTGGGACCAAATGACATTCAATATTTTCCTAAGAGGGGGCACTGTTGACCAGAGCATCACATGCTGTAAACAATGATTCCGAGCGACCTGCGCATATTCCCTGAGCTGACACTCACTCTCACACCCTCAAAGGGCTCTTTGTATAAATGCATCTTGTCTATAAGAGTGTCAGTTCTTATAAGCACTTTAGAGACTGCATATCCTCTGAAGACTAGCTCTCCAAGTGCAGAGAGTAGAGAGCACAAAGATAGTGCTTTGGGTGGGATTGCAGAAGCAGGTCCAGAGGGAAGGAGAACCAGAGGCAAGAATGGGGGTGGAGAGGCCTCAGGGCAAGTGGTACCCACTGGAGCTGTGAAGAGTCTCAGCCTCCCATGGGAAGACAGGGGTGAAGAGGGCCTTCTAGAAGGTAGTGGAAAAGGTTAGCAGGGTTCTGTTTTTGGTAGGAATAGGCAAAGGCCACTCTTGAGAGTACACGAAGCTCTGTGAACACTGTGACTCTCATCCATGTGAAAATTTGAGATCCAGTGGACCAGGCTCAAGGAAGAAATGGAAGGAATTCATGCCTGGGTATTTAGCCATTGAGTCTCCAGAAATTGCCATGGGCATAGAAATCGAGTGGGGCTTGGGCAGAGAACATTAGTGTGCCTGCCTTTCTACTAGTTACTTTGCTTTGCTTTAATGCAAAGCCTCTATAATCTTGAAGGGTGTTCAAGGACTATCATTGTGAGGGTTAAGGAGAATGTGGGTGAGGTCCCTTCCACAGGATCTGCCTTGGGGTGGAGGCTGCTTTGATTTCAGTCAGACCTACAGCAATCTTCTTTGCAAAGCTGAAGACAAGGTGGTCTACTGTCCTCTTGATTTCTGTCCTGGCCGAAGGGAAGAGCCACCACTCTCCAGCTCTGTAGCTGTGTCTTGGGGACTGTGTCAAGGTTCTAATGTGATTTCTAGGATGTCAAGAGGGAAAACCCTGGAATGATGGGTTACAAAGGTCTCACATAACTTTTCTAAGAAAAGGGTTTTTATAAACCACACAGTAGGACCACACATTGAATCCAATCCCTGGCTCTCCATGGGATCCATTTTTGATGTTCATTGCATGCAATTTGGGAAAGATCAAAACTATGGAGCTCTCCAAGGAGGAAAGATTCCTGAGGTCATTCTCACGTGCACATTTTAATCTTGTTCCATTTCCCTTCCTTCTCCCCCCACCCTCTGTTTGGTTTCTTTCCTTCCCTGTGTCATCTCCTTCCATTGTACTGAAGTCAGTTTTACGTCTACCATATTGGTTTTGACTCTAAATTTATCTTCCATTCTTTTTTCTTTTCAGGCATGATTCTCAGAAAAAAATCCCACCCTCATGATCTTCCTTACCACTAAAACTGCAGAAGACCTATCACCCACCTAATCCAACCTCAACCAGTGAAAGGTTTATCTTAAGGTTTTCTAGCAAGGAATTTTTTTCCCTCTATGTTCAGGGTCTGAAAGCTAGATATGAGGGAGTTGTCACCCCTGCCCTCGCCCCGGCACCAGGACTGGGCCTGGGGGCTGCATTCAGAGACCTTTCCTCTTCTCCTCTGAAGTTCCTCCTCTCTCCCTGTCTTTTCTGGATTCTTTTATTTTATTTCCCTAACTCTACTTTCTTCCCACAATTTCAATCCCTCAAAGTTCCTATCCCCTGTGGGGCCTGGTCCTGACCTCCTCCTGAGAGACCCGAGGCACAGTGCCCCCTTCTGAGGGTGCCTGATTAGCGCAGCATCCCTGGCCCCACATCCATTTGGAAAAGGTGTCTTCTAGCGAATGGTCACTTGACTGAGTCACCACCAGTCACACCATTGCCAGGAGCTCACCTTCTCCTTCCCCAGCTTCCAGGGATCCTGGCAGACAACCAGCCCAGTGATTAAGAATGGCTAAGTCCTGCCCAGCAGGCAAAATAGGGCTTTCCCAGTTTCAAAAGGAGCAAATCTCTTCCTGTCCCAGCACCTTCTTATCGAGTCACATTGCTGTTGTGCCCCTTTTAATTCTCCTGAATTAATTTCAAATTGTAAATGCTTCCCTTGACAACATCCTGTCCTGGAGCCTCTGTTGGTTTTATTTAGAGATACAGATTCTTTTACAGCAGAGAACAGAGGAAAGGCAAGTGCTCTCACCTGGCACATCTTATAAAACTCCCTCAGTTTATTCAGGATCATTTGGCACAAGGAAATCTCTTCGGCTTCGGTTTTCATTCTCTCTAGGATGCTAATTGTTTTTCTTTTGATAGTCTTGTAGTTTTGGCCTGAAGTCCAAAATCTGGCCTGCTGAGCTGTGTGTCAGATTTGTAAATTAGATGACATCTGTTTTGAATTTTATCATCTTTAATTTTCTTTCTGGCTCTCTTTACTTATTCATTTTCCCTTTAATTGTAAGGCTCAGATTGTGCTGTATGCTTGAGACAAAAGCTTAGACCTTTCTGCTTTGGGGGCACAGATTAAAGTGACTGGAGTTACGTGGTCACAATGAAGGCTTTTCAGGGAAGAGATGTTGGGACAGAACCCTTAGCAACCACCCCAGAGAGGATGAGCAGTTGACACAAAAAGGCTGGCTGTCCACGCTGGCATTTCGAGGTTCCCACAGAATAATTACAGTCCATCAGAAGGAGACTGACAGTGAGCGCTGCCTGGAGAAGAACTCTAAATGGAGAGGGGCTGAGGTGACCACGGTGGTGACCTTTTTATCTCTTCACCTTTAATTTTGCTCTTTCTCCCCCCACTCTCCAAAAAATATCAAAGGAAGGAGAACTTAAATGTGATCTCATACATGCAGACTCAAATTCTGATAGTGAAATGTTTTGCCTTTATCCACTTATCTCCTACATTCTTTCCATGAGAAAATTGACTGTTGCTGATTGGATTGGGGCTACTAAGGATCAATTTTCCTGACAGTAGCCTAATGTCACATCCTTCTCTCACATATTTTCCATTTGTATAAACCTTTTACACACCACACACACACACACACACACACACACACACACACACACACACACACATAATCTAAGAGATATGTGTCGCCCATTCAGAGCCTTGTGTTTGTGAGAACAGATGGCCCAGTGGTCAGGACATGAGCTGGAACCCTCCCTGAATGGTACCAGCCCGTGGAAGGAGGTAGGCCTATTGGACTGTGCACACAATACATGCCCCCCTCCCTCAGCTGTGCAGATGGCGCCACAGTTCAGCAATCGCATCAGGGCCTTTGTGGTTGATATAGACTCTCGGACACTGGCATGCTTAGCTTGTTACTAGGTACATTGTGGATCTGTGAAAATGCCATTTTTTTAATGGTGTAAGTATAGACTGAAGTAGTTCTTCACTCGGGGATAGTTTTTCTCCTATAGGACATTTGGCAATGTCACAACTGAGAGTGGCTGCTGCTACCAGCATCTAATGGGTAGAGGTCAGCACTGCTGGTAGATGTTCCACAATGCAGAGGGCAGCCCCACCACCATGGATTATCTAGTCTGAGTACTGATGGCACCAAGATGGAGAAATCCTGGCATATGGGCATCTAGACATGGAACCAGGTGACAATGAATTTATACATGCTCCATCCAAACTATGCTGTTGTGAGGAGACAGGAGCAGTTTGTCTTCTGGCCAATGGTGATGACTGACTGCAGCCGTGTTTGTCAGACAACACGCAGTGCTCAGGGGTGGCCAGGCCCTGCCACAAGGCTCCCCTCCTCTTGGGCATCCTCTTCTGAGACCTCTGGGTTTTGCTCCATTCTGCTCCCCTGGGCTTCACCATCTCCCTGGGTGATGGCTTCCTCGGGATGTGGTGCTTTCTCACGGCAGTGACCTGCCCGACTTCTGAGGCTCCCGCCACCAACTCTGCCCAGGCCTCCCTTGCGGCCTGTGGAGGCTGCAGGGCCCGGCATCCTGGCATCTGCCTCGTGGCCTGCTGCTCCAGCCAGGTCCACTGCGTGCTCCCCGGTGGGACTCACTCCCCAGTCACCGGTTTCTCTGGTCAAGAAGTACTTATTAAATGTGTCCTATCTGCTAATTATTGTGGCCGGAGCTGTCAGCATTCCCTGGATTAGAATCTCTCCACGTGGCCTAGAGAGCGAGCCCCTTGCTTCTGACACAGCACGTAAGCTGTGATAATCTGCTTCTGACCTAATTTTCAGTTTATTCTCCCAGCCTCCCCTGATTGCCCCGAGGGACTTGCTTCAGCCACATTGAAACAAATTATTCTTCCTTAGTCTGGGTCACATACTCAAACCTTGTGTTTTTTTTTTCAACGTAGTCTTGTTGCTATATTATAATTATACATAACGGTGGGATTTCTGGATATAGTCACACATGCGTACGATGTAACAATGTAATTTGGCCAAAATTGTTCACCCACACTTCCCAGTTCCTCCTCTCCTGTCTCCCACAGTCCCTTCCCTCTACTCTGCTGATCTCCCTTTGATTTTCATGAGACATGCTCTCCCAACTTTCTTTTTTCCTCACTAGTTTCCACATATGGGAGAAAACAAACTAATCTTGACTTTCTGAGTTTGGCTTATTTTCCTTAACATAATATTCTCTCTTTTTTAAAAAAATTATAAAACCTTATATCTTAAAGTGGATTATTTTTCTTTTTTAATTAGTTGTTCCAAACATTACAAAGTTCTTGACATATCACATTTCATACATTTGATTCAAGCGGATTATGAGCTTCCATTTTTACCCTATATACATAATGCAGATTCACATCGGTTACACATCCACTTTTTTACCTACTGCCATACCAGTGTATAACATAATATTCTCAAGCCCCATTTATGTTCCTTCAAATTACATACTCTCACTCTTCTTTATGAATAAAACTCCATTGTGTGTCTGTGTGTGTGTGTGTGTGTGTGTGTCTCATTTTCATTGATTGGATGAATGGTTGGTTCCATAGTTTCACTGTTGGAATGGTGCTGCTATAAACATGGGTGTGCGTGGATCACTGTAGCAAGCTGACTTCAGTTCTTTAGGATAAATACTGAAGAGCAGATACCTGGGTCATAGAATGGTTCCATTCCTAGTCTTTGGAGGAAGTTCCATATTGATTTGCCATAGTGATTATATTAATTTACAGTGCTATCAACAGTGTAAAATTGCTCCTTTTTCTTCATGTCCTCTCCAGGATGTATTATGGTTTGCATTCTTGATGGCTGCCATTCTGAGCAGAGTGAGATAAAATCTCAGTGTAGTTGTGATTAGCAGTTCCCTAATTGCTAATGATGTTGACATTTTTTCCATATATTTGTTGGCTAAATGTACTTCTTCTCGAGAAGTGTCTGTTTAGTTCATTTGCCCATTTATTAATAAGGTAATTTGGATTTTTGGTGGTGTTTTTGAGTTCTTTTTATATTCTGGATATTAATCCTCTATCAGAAGAGTAGCTAGTGAAGATTTTATCCTGTTTTGTGGGTTCTTTCTTCACATTTCTAATTGTTTCCTCTGCTGTTTAGAAGATGTTCAATTTGATGCCATCCTACTTGTTAACTCTTGGCATTATTTCCTATAGGTTCTATTGAGAAAGTTGTTCCCTGTGCCTGTGTGCTGGAGTGTTGACCCTATGTTTTCTACTAGCAGTTGCATAGTTTCTGGTCTAATTCCAAGGTCTTTGATCCATTTTGAGTTTATTTTTGTGCAGGGTGAGAGATAAGGGTCTAGTCTCATTCTTCTACATATGGAGAACCAGTTGCGCCAGAACCATTTGTTTGTTAAAGAGGCTGTATTTTATCCAAAGTATGTTTGTAAACTTTGTTAAGGATCAGATGACTACATTTGTGTGGTTTGTCTCTGTTTCTTCTATTCTGTACCACTGGTCCATGTGTCTGCAGCAGTTTTTTTGTTACTATAGCTCTTCACATAGAATTTGAAGTAATACCTTTGACATTGCTTTTATGGCCTAGAATTGTTTTGGCTATTCTGAGTCTTTTATTTTTTCCCAATGAATTTTAAGACTGTTTTTTCCCCCTAGTTCTGTGAAGAATGTCATCAGTATTTTGATGAGGATTGTATTGAATCTGTATATTGCTTTTGATAGTATGGCCATTTTAACAATATTAATTCTTCCTGTCCATGAACATGGGAGGCCTTTCCATCTTCTTTTATTTTCTCTATTTTCTTTCTGCAGTGTTCTAAGTTTTCATTGCAGAGGCCTTTTACCTCCATGATTAGATTTATTTCTAAGTACCTCATTTTATATTATATTTTTTGAGGGTATTGTGAATGGGGTTTTTTTTTCCTCTGAAGATTCATTACTAGTGTTATTGTATGTTGATTTCATAACCTGCTACTTTGCTGAATTTGTTTATTAGTAGTCTTCTGGTGGCTCTTTTTGGATCTTCTAAGTGTAGGACCATATCATCTAAAAGCAGTGATAATTTGACTCCTTTCTTTTCCACTTTTATTCTATTTCCTTCTCTTGCCTAATTGCTCTGGATAGAAATCTAGTACTATATTGAAAATAAGTGGTAAGAGAGAACATCCTTATCTTGTACCTTACTTTAAAGGAAATACTTCAATTTTTTCCCATTCACTATGATTTTGTCTTTGAGTTTGTTAGACCCTTTATGATGTTGAGGTAGGTTCCTTCTATCCCTAGTTGTTGTTGTTTCTCCTCCTCCTCCTTCTTCTTTATCATGAAAGGATACTAAATTTTGTTGAAGGTTTTATCTGCATTTATTAAGATGATGTGTGATTTTTGTCCTTAACTCTATTTATGTGGTGAATTGCCTTTATTGATTTGCATAGGTTAAACAATCCTTAACACTGGGATAAAACCAACTTGGTCATGACTTACACTCTTCTTAATATGTTGTTAAACATGATTTGCTATTGTTTTATTAAGAATTTTTGCATCTGAGTTCATCAGGGACATTGGGATGTAGTTTTCTTTCCTTGATGTGTTCTTGATACTGGCCTCATAGAATAAATTTGGAAATGTTTCATTCCTTCCTATTTCATAGAATAATTTGAGAAGTACCGGCATTAACTTTTCTTTAAATGTCTGGTGAGCTCTGCTGAGAATTACCTGGTCCTGGGCTTTTCTCTGTTGGAAGTGCTTTCTATTACTGTCTCCATCTCATTGCTAATTTAGGTTTTCTATGTCCATTTGATTCAATATTAGCAGGTCATATGTGTCTAGAAATGTGCCCATTTCTTCTAGATTTTCTAATTTATTGTTTTCAAAACAAACCCAAATGATCCCTGGATTTCCGTGATGTCTTTCTGTGGTGATTTCTCCTATTTTTATCAATTTGGGTCTTCTCTTGTCTTCGTTAGTTTGTCCAGTGATTTATCAAACTTGTTCACCGTTTCAAAGAACCAAATTCTTCATTTTATTGATCCTTTATAGTTTTTATCTCTATTTTATTGATATCAGTTCTGATCTTATTTCTTTCCTATTACTAGTTTTGTAATTTGTTTGTTTTTGTTTTTCAAGAGTACTGAGATACTTCATTAAGTCATTTCTTTGAGATCTGATTTTCTTATGTGAGCCCTTATAGTTATTGAACTTTCCTCTTAGAACTGACTTACTGTTGTCCCAGAGGTTCTGGTATATTGTATCAATCTTTTCATTTGATTCTATTAATTTTTAATTCTTACCTGATTTTTTCTATCACCCACTCATCATTCAAAAGTCTATCATTCAATCTCCATTTGTTATAGTTTCTGTAGTTTTTTGTTGTTGAAAATGATTCCTAACTTCATCCTATTATGATCAGATAAGATGTATGAAATTGTATGCTTATTATATATATATATTTTTGTATTTGGTAAGAATTTCTTTCTGACCTAAAATATATTCTATGTTGGAGGAAGTTTCATGAACAGATGAGAAGAAAATGAATTCATCAGTCATTGGATGAAATATTTTATAGATGTCCATTTGATTTATATTTTTTTTTTAGTTTTTAGGAGTCTTTACTGAATTTAAGTCTGAATTATCTATTTATTGGTGAGAGAGGTATGATGAGATCACCAATTATTCTGTGCTGGGTTTTATCTGAACCTTAAATTCAAGTAGTGTATATTTTATGTAATTAGGTGCACTAACATTTGGGGCATAAATATTTACTACTGTCATATTTTCTGGTTGGATTGTATGAAGTGACTTTCTTTGTCACTTATGATTACTTTTGGTTTGAAATCTGCTTTGTCAAAAATGAGAGTAGCTACTCCTGCTTCTTTTCAGGCTCTATTTGCATGGCATATAAATTTCCATCCTTTCACTTTCAGCTTTTGGCTGTCTATGCCTGTAAGGTAAGTCTCTCCCTTTTTTTTTATTGTTGGTCGTTCAAAACATTACATAGTTCTTAATACATCATATTTCGCAGTTTGATTCAAGTGGGTTATGAACTCCCAATTTTACCCCGTATACAGATTGCTGTATCACATCAGTTACCCTTCCATTGATTGACAAATTGCCTTTCTAGTGTCTGATGCATTCTGCTGTCTGTCCTATTCTCTACTATCCCCCCTCCCCTCCCCTCCCCTCCCCTTTTCTCTCTCTACCCCTTCTACTGTAAATCATTTCTTCCATTTGTATTATCTTGTCTTACCCCTCCTTTCCTCTTATATGACATTTTGTATAACCCTGAGGATCGCTTTCCATTTCCATGCGATTTCCCTTCTCACTCCCTTTCCCTCCCACCTCTCATCCCTGTTTAATGTAAATCTTCTTCTCAAGCTCTTCGTCCCTACCCTGTCCTTGTTTATTCCCCTTATATCAAAGGAGTCATTTGGTATTTGTTTTTTAAAGATTGACTAGCTTCACTTAGCATAATCTGCTCTAATGCCATCCATTTCCCTCCAAATTCTATGATTTTGTCATTTTTTAATGCAGAGTAATACTCCATTGTGTATAAATGCCACATTTTTTTTATCCATTCATCTATTGAAGGGCATCTAGGCTGATTCCACAATCTTGCTATCGTGAATTGTGCTGCTATGAACATCGATGTAGCAGTGTCCCTGTAGCATGCTCTTTTTAGGTCTTTTGGGAATAGACCTAGAAGGGGAATAGCTGGGTCAAATGGTGGTTCCATTCCCAGCAAGGTAAGTCTCTTGCAAATAACATACATACACTTGGACATTGGTGGGTTTATTTATTTATTTATTTATGGTATCGGGGATTGAACTCAGTGGCACTTGACCACTGAGCCACATCCCCAGCCCTTTTATGTATTTTATTTAGAGACAGGATCTCACTGAGTTGCTTAACACCTTGCTTTTGCTGAGGCTGGCTTTGAACTCACTATCTTCCTGCCTCAGCCTCCCAAGCCACTGGGATTACAGGCATGCATTACTACACCTGGCTGGATATTGTTTTTTAATCCATTCTTCTAGCTTATGTTTTTCTAATTGGATAAACCAATTAGTAGTCATGAATTCTTTTAGTTTCTGCTTATCTTGGAAGGTTTTTTATTCCCTCTTTGAGTTCATACAGAGAGAACAAAAAATTAAAAAGAGAAAAAAGTCTTAATGCAAGAATTGTTTCCATTGAGGTGGTCACAACTTCAAGGAGGACGGATGGTTACAACCTTTTCTTTTTCTTCTTGGGTTATGCACCCCTAAAGACAGTGAGGACTGGGGGGTGTTATACCCTTTCTTTTTGTTTTGCTCACCTAGCTGCTAGTTGGAATGACCTAAGACTGAAGTTGGTTGAAATAGTTTTCGGCTTGGAATGTTGTCCGCACAAACAAGATAAATGCATTCCCAGTTAGGGCTGTTGCGGAGTTCTATGTGTGGAATTCCAGCAGCTAGGACTTAGGTCTAATCAGGCCGGAGAGACTTCAGTGGATGGTATCTGCTCTGGAGAGATTAGAACAACACCCCCTAGGGCTGGGCAGATGCTGATCTCCGCTGAGTCTGGATCTCAGGTGACTCCCGAAAATTCTGATCATAGGAGCAGGGAGCCAACCCTCCACAAGTCTACCATGCTCTACTGCCCACAAATATAGCCTTCTTGGGCTCAGTCCTGAGTGCAATCATGGATGCCTATTCAGTTTCCTGATCCTCTTCAACTGGTCACGTTTGTCATCAGACTCAAAGTGAAACCAAGTTGCACTCCTTTCAGTATCCCTGACTTGAATCCCCCTAGGTACAATAGCTGTGTCTTTTTTTTTGCTCACATTCTGCTAGGTACTTCCTAGGTTCTTGCCAGGACAGTATTGCAATTATTTGCTATGATGTCACAGGCTCCAACAACAGCAAGCTGCAGCATGGTTTCCTCAAGATAGCTCACATCTCGGCTCTCCACTGCCAGCTGAGAAACAGAGCACTTTTCAAATGCCAATTTGCTGTATAGTCTCTGGATCAGCTACATTCAGGCTGCTTTTGTTTTCTATAGGTTTTCCCCTTCTAGATTTGTTTGTTGCATTTCTCTATTTGGGTTCTCCCTCCCCTCTGCAGTGAAGGGACCCTGCTACTGCTGTCTCAGATGGCTTGGCTCCAATGTACTCTTTCTTGTTCTTTGTTCAATGAACTCAACTTTCTGAGTATCTGTGAGACTCTGACCGTCCAACATTGAGTTTCAGTGAATTCCCCTTTTCCCGACCCTGCTGAGAAGTGTACTCCTACTGCTTGAATTTGAGTCAAACCACTGGAAATGCAGCCTGCCATCTTGGATCCCTCCCCACTGATGCTTTTTGATGACGAGGATATGAGAGACTCCAGAGCTCCTGTGTTTCCTGGAAACTCATGACTTTGACTGCTGGGGAGCCAGGGAGAAACACCAGAGTCCAAGTTGCCCTCCTCCCACTTCTACTTGGTTCTCTTGAAGCCCTCGTGCTTTGGCATGGGCTATGCTCTGTACTTGTAGCACCATTTCTCCCCTTATCCAGGGAATTCTCATTCATCCTGAACAACTTAACCTAGTGCCTAAAGAAATGCCTGGCACCTGGAAGATACCCAAGAAATAGAAAATGAACTTAAATTTCACTTTCTTCTTCTTTTTTTTTGGGCAGGAGGGGGTGTGAAACATACTCCAATTTCCCAGCTGCTGGTGAGTGAGCACATCTCTCTTGCTCCACACCCTGCTGCATGCACTTCTGCATTTTGTGAACCCCTGGAGGGCAGAAATGGCAACTTGTGTCACTTAGGACTTTCAGGCTCTTTACCATGTGGCCATAAAATGCATTCTTTTGACTAAACATGCACTATTTTGTGAAAATGCTTCTCATGGCTTTAAAAATCCTTGTTTCATGCTAGAAATGCTTTATTCATTATTCCAGAACCTCACATATTTGGTGCTAGTCTCAGAGGGACCTTGCCTCTGCTCCAGTACTGAATACCAATGCACAGAGTCAGAAGTCCCTCCAAGGTCAGCTAGTCAGTATGTAACATTGAGCAGATGTTTAACCTATCCTGAGCCCTGTTTCTTCTTCTATGAAATAGGAATAATGATATCTGCCCTTCTTGCTTTGTAAGGTGGTCATGAGGATCTACTGAAATAGCATATTTGTTATTTTCAAATCTTTCTTTCTTCAAAGTTTAGCATAACAATATAAAATTACTTCCTCTTCTGTGCAAGATCTTCCTTACTTTTTCAAAGGCAATCTTAAAAGTCTGGTCCTGGGCATCATATTAACTTTCATTCTAAAATACCAGGCAGGCTGTCTCCAGCCTGGCCATATCACTAACAGCTCATTCACCACCATCATCAATAATTTTGTCTTGGCCAGCACCCCTGGACACTTTCCTGTCCTTCCCTCATTTGATCTGATTCCTGTCTCCTTCTTCCTGAGATTTTCTCTGTATGAGGCCAGAGTGAGCTTCCTGAAATGAATTCTTACCATAACCTGCCATACATCAAACTCCACAATAACTCATCATTGCCAACATGATAAAATTCAAGTTTCTTGGGAAGTAACGTCCAGCCCACCATCCTCTGGCCCCTGCTTGCCTCTTCATCAGCATCTCCAAATGTTGCTTTTCTTGTAACATACACCTCAGTCATACAAAAATGATGCCTGTTTCTAGAAAGTTCCATGCTTTCTCACATGCTGCCCAAAAGACATCCTCATACAATCAAGACTCAGTTCAAAATTTCACCTCTCTGAAAACCTTTCCTGAGCTCAACTTCCACCCTTCTTTCTTCCATGCAGAAACCAGTGCTTCCCACATCTCGATGCTCCCCACATTCTTTGAACCCACCTAAATTAGCACAATCTTCCAATTCTCTCTAGTTGCATCCTATAATTATTTAAATATTTATTTCCTCTACCAGACAGTGAATGTGGTGGGCATAAGCAACAAGCCCTGTCTCTTTATGTTTTGTCTTATTTCTGCTACAAAGTAGGTCATTATACAATGCCTATTGAAAAACAAGTGAGGGGGCTACATGACATTATTATTTGTAGTACATTCTTATTCCTTTACTGTATTTTGAAAACCTCTTAAAATCTTTTTGTTATATTTGGTTTCCAAAGATAGGAAAAAATCTGGCCAGTGCCCTAATCTACTTAGAAGTGACTCTCCTGAGACCTGGGCTTGGCTTTCCTTGGAAGCCTCAGAAATCCAAAAGAAAGTGCCTCCCTCTAAGCTCCCCCTCAGAGGTCCCCGGGACCCATGGGATAGGCATTCAGGAGCCCACTCACCTGCCACTCCCGGCCCTGGAGGTTTCTAGCTGTTGGGAAAGGAGCCCAGCAATGGTGGTGAAGCTGTTGCTCATGCGGAAGATGTCTCTGCTCTGAGGGCCCAGGATGCCGGAGAAGGCCTCCGTGATGCGCCTGATCTCCAACAGCAGGACATGGTGGGATGAATGCTCCGTGCTGGCCAGCTGGCTCACCAGGTACAGCAGGCAGCTCCTGGCTCTCTCCTGCCAAGAGCAATGAGGAAGGGAGCTTCTAATTTAAAAGAAAATTGGAATCTCATGGATAGCCGGTGACAATTGTACAGAAAGCCATCGGAAGGAGCTAGCTAGAGCTAAATAAATTCTATTCACAGCTCCTCTGAATCAGTTTCTTGGAGATTTTACATTTCCCCTGCTGATTTCCAGGAAAAATTCTTTTTTTAAAAAATAAAACTTTGCCCCAGTTGCTCTTTTCTTAAAAAAAAAAATGCAAATATTCTTATTAGCCTACCTCACCAGGTCAAACCTCTCAAGCTCATTAATGTTCTGACCCCACACATATACCCCTCCCAGGTGGACTGGCTATCTATTCCACCTGCATGGAGGAAGCACTGGTAGTGGTCTCAAGATGAACCTTGACCCTGGCACTCTCATCTGCCCTGAGTCAGAAGTCGGCCACACACCCCTGTTGGGCAAGGTCTGCCTCCTTCCACAGTGTTATCACCCATCTGTTTATGTAAGTGTCTTTCAGCCTCCTACAGTTCTTAAATGCTTGATTGGATGAGTAGATTATATTATCTGTCTTTAACTGAGTAACTCCCACAAGTAACTGAAATAAGTTCCTTCAAAGAAATAAAGGCAATTCTAATAACACAGATGAAAAGCAAAGCAAACAAAAATGCCAATTAGGAGACACATCTTTTCTTTTTTTATACTTTTTCTTTTTTTTTTTTTTGGAACCTTAGATTGAACCCAGGGTACTTTACCACTGAGTCACATCCCCAGTCCTTTTTATTTTTAATTTTGAGACAGTCTTTTTTTTTTTTTTTTTTTAAGAGAGAGTGAGAGAGGAGAGAGAGAGAGAGAAAGAATTTTTAATATTTTATTTTTTAGTTCTCGGCGGACACAACATCTTTGTTGGTATGTGGTGCTGAGGATCGAACCCGGGCTGCACGCATGCCAGGCGAGCGCGCTACCGCTTGAGCCACATCCCCAGCCCAGAGACACATCTTTTCAAACTTATCAGCCAATGTGATCTGATTCCACATGACAAGAATTTAGCCAAAATAATTCAAAATTATCAAAAAAGATGATTTGAAATGTAATCTGTGTTTAGCAGAAATAACAATATATCATTAATAGGTAAATAAAAATGATTAGAAGGATGGCTTATTTTTATCTTTCAGTTCACTTTTAAAATCTCAGTCTTTGTGTATATTTTTAAAATTCATAATGCTGCTGAATCAGAACATACATAACTATAAATAAATATATTTTGGAGGTTGAGACTCAAAATCCTTCTAATGAATGGTGCACAGGTCTAAATCACTCTTGCATTTGGAATTTCCTTTTACCCTTTGTTCTTGTATGTAAAGTTTTAATTTCCTTCAGAATAGACCTCCTGTCCCACCTCCTCCGTAAGTGTCCCTAGTGACCCCTGGTGTCTATGTTCTCACTGCAGGACCTTGTTTGGTGACTGACTGCATGTGATCCCTGGCTTCCTCTTGCTTTACTCACCAGCCAGACGCTGCAGGCCTGTGACCTGCCTGGGCTGGGCACGGGGTGAGATGGGTGAGTAAGCCATCCTGGCCTGGAGGGGCTCAAGGTGCCTCCTTTCACCGGTAACTTGGGCTGCTATGCCTGTCCAGTCTCCTAAAGAGACCACTTCTCATTCAGCAGTCATCAGCCTGGCACAGAAGTGGGCCCGGAGATTCAACACCCAGTGTGTGTCTGTCTCAGTTCACTGATTTAAGCAAGCCTTGTGTGACAAAATGTGACCTTCAAAAGAAGTTTAGCAGCTGCCAAGGAATTCTGTGCTTTCCAAGAAATATTTACTGCGGGACAAATTGATCAAGTTGATTTTCAAAGATTTCATGTATGATCACACAGGTGCACAGCTCTTGGGGAAGTGAGATATATCTGCCAATCAATCTTTTAAAATTATTTTTTGAGCCCTGTTAGGGCACAATACCCTGTATTGGTGTGTAGTACAAAGGTTTGTGCTTTCACAAGCTGGGCAGCTAACTGAACAGAAATCTGTTTACTAGAGGACAGCAGCATTAGGTAACTGAAAAATAAAGGTCCTTGGAATAAGTTCCTGACAGCCTGTTTCATACTTGAGCTCACATAGTTGTCAGGTTTTGCAGGATGCTCCTGGGTCTAATAGATTTTTGCAAGACATTTTTTTGCATACCATGTAAAGTCACGGTATGCGACACATCCCAGGGACTTTTTCTATTTTCTGTTTAAATGTAAAAGTGGGATATGGGGGTCTCTGTCATATATCAGGCCCATTCTAGAAGTTAGGAAAACAGCACTGAAGAACAAGAACCAAAAGTCCACTGTCCAAATGAAGCAGACAGAGAATAGGCTAAACACCTCTGTGAAATACAGAGCATGCTGGCTGGAGAAGAAGTCCTCAAAGACAAGCAAAACTGGAGGGGACACAAGGGGAGTTAGGGTTAATCAGTGTCATCAGGCACACCCACAGAGGTGACATGGAGCCCAACAAGGTTTGAGAATTGAAGCCCAACATTCTCTGTAAGTTTGCAAAACAATTGCAAAAATCCTGCTGATACAGGGAGATAAGAGGAGGTAGGGACACAGGAGAAGTGACATTTTATTTGCTGTTTGTCCTACTGAGAATGTGATATCACATTTCAGGTAATTTCCTCAACTTTGGAATCAGATACTTCTTTTGTATTTTTAATAGACATTCTACCATCATTTCATTTTGTTGATCTATCTCTCTCTCTCTCTCTCTCTCTCTCTCTCTCTCTATATATATATATATATATATATATATATATATATATATTCCTTTAATTTCATTGAGTCTTTCTCACTATAAAATCAGTGGTTCCTCCTCAAGGTGAGGGCGGCTGCTTATTTGCTGAAATCAACATAATTTTGAATGATCCTCTCTGGCAGCCAAATGGAACTGCAGGGAACATGAATCAGACTGTAGGAACAAGAAAAAAATATAACTAGGCAGGCAAGCCAACCTCATATTGTCTGTTCTGAGAGCTTGGAGCATATCCACGCCCCTCACAGGGGCAACAGGTGTGGTTTGGGATTAAAAAGTGTGGCGTTAGGTCAAGAAGGGGTTTAGGAGATTCCCATTCCTTTCCCTCCCGCAAGGCCTGTGGTATCTGGGGCCAGGGCTGCATTCTTCTGCTTTCAGTTGTCCCCAGGGGTCAGGCAGCACCTGCATGCTTTCACTGTGGCCCGACTCTCTCCCTGCTGACGTACATGCCTTACTCACTATTAAAATTATAACAGCTGACTCACAGAGAGCAGTGTGTCCAAGGGCCAAGCTCATTCTACAAGCTTTTAAAATAGCTACTCCTGCAACCCTGTACAAAGCACTACCATCACCGCCATTTTGGAATCAGGCTCAGATAGAAGGCTAACCTGCCAGGTCACAATACCCTTTCTGTCTCTGAAGCTGTACCCCGGCTGGCATGCCACCAGCCCTTCCCACAAACCTAAATCTACTCATGCACAAATCAGTCCACTCCTGTGCGCTGTGTCTCCTTCATCATCACAGTTTTGCAGTCCTATTTATGTATATGTGCGATTTACTTACATAAGCATCATAAATACTCTGGAAACACAAAATAGGTCACCAGTTTTTAAGCCTTCTGGTTTCAGGACCCTTTTACCTTCTTCAAACTTATTGAAGCCTCCAAAAGGGTTATCTGGGTTATATCCACTGATACTTACCATACATGAAATTCTAATTGAAAAATTAAAAGTATTATCAGACAAGAAACCTAGTGCATATTAAACACATGACATGTTTCAAGAAAAATAACATTTTCCAGTACAAGAAATTAGAGCAGTGATATACCTATACATTTTTTTGCAAGTATTACAACCAAACTCAATTAGTGGTAGTTTTCTTGAAGGTGAGTTGCTATGTACAACATTAATTAATTTTTTCCTCATCTTACATTAAAAGTCACTGTCTATCTTGCATTTTGTATGAATCTTTTTTTTTTCTGTGCATGCTTTTGTAAAATTAACCAACATTGACCACATTAGTCATTTGGCAAAATCATGGTTCACCAAGTTGGGTGTGTCTCCCAAATGTGAACGCTTTGCTCATTGATATCACCACTCATCTTGTCAGGAAAGTCTTTAAACACTGGGACAAACATAGCCATACAGTCAGTGCGTGGCACAGCCAAAGCACAGTCAAGTGTTTCCCTTTCTGGGGCTGAGATGACCCCTGAGCAGAGCCCTGCATGCTGTGGCCTCCTGTTCTTCCTGCCTGGGTCCCGACTTATCACTGATCACTGTGCTTGTTCCCATGGAGGCTGGGGGCTCCTGCTTCCTTTCCCTGCACCACCCCATGTGGGTGGTTCTCAGACCTGGCTGTAAGACTAAATCGTGAAATCCCTTCCCGATCCCTGTTTAATTGCCCTGACATGGGTGCGGTCCGGCACAGGAATTTTTATATCTCCAATAATTCTCATGTGCAGAAGGGTTGAAACCACTAATCCAAGTAGCGTCCTAAGTCTCTGAAAAATTTGAGAATTTTTCATTTTAGGAAATGTGGTTTGTCCCCATAATTCATACTTTTCTCTCCTCTGTCTTCAATCAATTTATAAAAGAGTAATAAAAAGTATTTTTAATACGTTTGGTTGCCTGAATTTAATAAATGTCTTAGTTTCTGGGTGTCTGCTATTCTTTGTTTAAACATTTTCTTTCTTCACTGCTCAACTCTTTGAAGTCCCCACTAACTCCAAAGAGGCAGTAGTAGGTGCGGTTAGAAGTATAAAACAAACAAGCTTTCTCAGTGGGGCTTGACCAGGGCACACGGGCTCTGCATAGGACCTTCAGAAGCCCAGGGTGCTAACCTCCTTGAGGGCATTTTTCCAGGAGTGTCCCTCTCCCATGACACCACCCAGAGCTGGGAGGGTGGACACTGGTCCCTCCTCTCACCACAGTTCTTCTTTGGTTTTGAGAGACGAACTCTTTAATGTAGCTGAGATTTTTCTGGATTTTAATCTTGAAAGTCCCTTGTCATGGGAACCCCATCACCATGGTTTGTGTCCCCAAAGGTCTAGGTGTTAAGGGCTTGGTCATCAAGGGTGAGGGGTAGTGGGACTGTTAGGAGGTAAGGCTTGGGGTCACTCGGGGGTGTGCCCTCAAAGGCTATCATGGGACTTCAGCCCCCTGAGTCTCTCTCTTTGCTTCCTGGCTCATGATGTAAACGGTTTTGCTTTGCTGCACTCCATGGCCATGACGGACTGGCTCTCCACAGGCCCTAGGCAATGAAGCCAAGTGATCATGGACAAACTGTGAGCCAAAATAAACCTTTCCTCTTTATAAGCTAATTATGTTAGGCATTTTGTTATAGCAATGGAAAACCGACTAACACATTCATCAATCATGGAGTGGGCAAAGCACGACTGTGGGGTGATAGTAAATTACTTCAGCTCTGGGAAATCTGTGTAATAGATTCATGGCAGGTGAACTGAGGATACATCACTTTATATACCTCTCTCTTTAGTCATGGAAAAAAATGTGTGTGTATGTGTGCACATGTGTGCTTATATACATACCACACATATCACACACGTAGCTATTTGTCAGTGTCACACTGAAGGAGGGGGTAATGAAGCACTGCTTCTCAGGGAAGCACAGGGTGAGGTTCTGCAAGCCTCTGGTCATAACCTCTTCTTATGCTTCTGTCTAAGGGCTTCTTGTCCAGTGCATGCTGAGGATTAAACTGAGCTCCCAGCAGTGCACCTTACATGAAGCATGAAGCACATCTACCATGGACATTCCCTAGGCAGTCCTCTTGCACTCAGGAACACAAAAGAGCACTTCAGCAGTACACATGGGTGGCCCTTCAAATAGCAAAGTCACCAAGAAAAGGAAAGACACAGTATGAGAAAGTGGTGCTGAGGCCACAGAAAGAGTTGGCTTTCTACAGTACCAGGGGGGACAGCACATAGCACGTCACCTTGTCTATCTGTAGCTGGGAAAATCCTTGCCCACTCTGCTCCTGTCTGTGAGGGACCATGGAAGCACCATGGTGTTGACTCAAGGTTACAGACGCCTCAGTGAGCAGGTGAATTTGCAAATATGAAATCACTGAGGCAGGTAGAAGACAGACAGACAGACAGATTATAGATTGTAGATAGATATAAATGAATAGGTGGTTAGGCAGACCAATTAATGGACAAATCTGAGATCTTTGTGGTTCTCCTATAAAAGGAAAGACATTCCACATGTTAAGATGGGACTTTCTATGAAGCCATTGAAACCATCCCAGAGAAATACAAGTTCAATTTGATTTATCAGCTTAATTCGGAGCACGTAAAAAATTTGAGTTTACATCTCCTACACGTCTTCCAGTTCATCTCTCTTCTACTTTCCACTGTGGGTAGATTTTCTTATTGCCTTTACACTAATTGGACTGATGTTTCATTGGTAAACTTCCATATATTCAAATCACAAGACTCCTGGCTGTTTCCTACCCACATCTTAATTCTCTGCATTACAGACTGTGTGTGATGTGACCCAACTCAGATGTGCGGGTTGAAGAGGGGGACAGATACTTGCTTTCACTCTGTATAGCAGAATAAGAAATCTGTGCGTGGTATTAACATATTGAAATATTTTTCTTTTTCTTTCTTGATTTTCCCAACAAAGCACAATAAAAAAAGACACTTGAATAATGTCATTTTGAAAAGAAAGGATCCATTTGGTTTGAGACAGTAAAATTACAGAACCGCTTGAGTGTGGATGTGGTTTGTGCCAGGATTGTGGTCTTCAAAGAGACTGAACTGAGAGGCGATGGAGCCTATAAGACATGGGGCCCAGTGGGAAGTGATTAGGTCACAGGGCCCGACCTTCAGAAAGGATTAGTGCAGGACTCAAGAGTGGGTTAGTTGACTCTTGCTACTATGGAAGCTGAGAAGTCCTGGTTGCAGTAGGACTGAGTTGCTACAAAGCAAGGCTGCCCCACATATTTGACCTCCTTCGTACCCATTTCTATCAACACTTTGATGCCACCTGCCATGTTGGCCTAGCAAGAGGTTCTTGCCAAGTGCAGCTACTCCATCTTGAACTTCCTTGCCTCCAGATCTGTGAGCTAAATAAACCAGTCTCAGGTATTTTGTTACAGCCACACAAAATGGACTAACACAGACACCATCCCTGAATGAGAAGCAACATCATGAGAAAACAAAGGAGAAAATTGTTGAGAGCTACAGCCCAGTCGGCATGGCCCCTGGCATTTTGCCAGAAGTAATGGTTGAAAGGCCAGACATTAAGATGATGCTGGATTGAAACAGGTTGTGTATTCAATTGTATATAGACCCCTGCTGTCTGCCTGGGGCGCCTGCTACTTTGGAGTTCCAGCGGGGATTCCTGGGGAGTTCGCTGTTGGTTGGTAAAGTTCCCGGTGTGGGTGGCGTTTGGGAGAGTTCCCAGGGAGTGTGCGTGGAGTGCTGTTGGAGTTCAGGCAATAAAGTTTCCTGTTTGAACATACAAGTGCTTTGTGGCGGCTCGGTGATTTGTGCCCAGCCAGACTTCGGCAGAAAATTATCTGCTTATCTTTTATAATGGGTTCAGATATCTCTGGATAAAACAATTAAGATTATGAATTGAAGATGTTTTAGTTTTGGAGCTGGCTGTGTCCTGGTTGTTATCTGTGACTGCTCCTTAAAGGAGGCCCCTGAGGTCTTTTTGCTTCATTACCTGCATTAATGATTCAACTTCCATTAGGAGCAGATGCTTTCCAGCAGGGAAGGCCTTTGGCTATGGCAGCCTTTCCTCCCCTCCTCCTCCTCCTCTTGCACCCTTGTAATGGTTGATTTGACATGTCGACCTGATTGAGCTAAGGGGTGCCCAGATAGCTGGTAAAGCATGTTTTCTGGGTGTGGCTCTGAGGGTGCTTCTGGAAAAGGTTAGCATTTGAATCATCAATGGGATAAAAAGGATCCACCATTGCCAGTGCGGGCTGGCATCAACCCTTCTGTTGGGACCATGTGAATAGAACAAAAGGACAGAAGAAGGGAGAATTCTCTCTCCTTCTCTTTGAGCTGAGATGTCCTTCTTTTGCTCTTGATACAGAAGGTCCTGGTTTTTGAACCTCTGGACTCCCAAACTTAACCTCAGCAGCCCTCAGCTCCCCTCTCTGGCTCTCAGGCCTTGGAACTAGGCCTGAACCGCACCACTGGCTTTCTTGGTTGTCCAGTTGTCCCATGCTCTGGGACTTCTCAGCTTCCATAGCAGCCAGAGTCAATTGCCATAGTAAATCTCCTCCTAAATAGCTACATCTACTTGTCCTATTGGTCTGTTTCTCTAGAGAACCCGAAAAGAACTCCTGCGTACTTTTGCAAACTAATTCAAATGTCACCTCTTTAGTGAAGTTCTCCCTGATTCTTCCAGCCAAAGTCGGTTGCCCCATGCCTGTGCCCCTCAGCCTCTGGCCCTACCCTCAATGTAGCCCTGACATGCCCACCTGCAATATATGTGCCAGGTGAGTTTCATTTCCCACTGTGCTTTGCAAAGTCTGCACCACACCAGACTCGTCATTGGACCCACAGTGCCAGTGTACTTCCTGGCATATGGCAATATTTATTGTTATGGAAGATCACCCCCTACCACTCCTGCACAGAGCTCTGGAACTGAGGGTGGGAAAGCCTGATGCCCTTCAGAAAAATAGCACTTTTTACTTCTCTATTTCTTTTTGAGGGTGGCTGCACAGGTGGATTTATTTGATTTTAATTTTTGGCATGGCCGGCTTTATGGTGAGACAAACTTGGGGTGATTTCTACCCCTGGTCTTTATTGGTTGTATAATTATCAGCATCTTCTTTAACCACTTTGGGCCTCAGTTTCTGCATTGGTAAATTGGAGCTAGCAGTCCAGTGGCGGATACTTCAGATCTCCTGTTTGCAGTCGCATCTCACTCTGTCACATCTGCCCTACCAGTAGAACCCCACCCTGCCATAAAGAGAAAATGATAGCTACCCAACTCCTGAAGGAGGGGCTGAGTTTATGACCTAATCCTGGACCTGAGGCGAAGCTTTCTGGGGTGGGAGATTGCTGGAAAATACCACACCCCAAACAAAAGGAAATAGGATGTGCCTTTTTTCTTCAAGTAGACTTGCTGGATCTGCATGTGCTGCCTGGGTCTGGGGTGGCAGGCATGAGGGACAATGTCAGGGAGCCAAGTCAGATATACTGAGGATGGCAGAGAGGGAGGGAGAGAGCCTTGTCACCAAGGGTCCTTTAAGATGTGTGGCACTCCCAGCAAACCTTGGACCCACTCTGTCTTCCAGGCCTGTTGGGATAGGAGGTGATAATACTCTTCCTGCTGTTACCAGAATCTATCATGATGTGAGGAATAAGGAAATGATACCTACGAAGGACCTGGCATGGAGCCATTGGTTAAAAATGGTGGCAATCAAGAACGGAAGTATTGGGGAACAAAATGCAGCAAACTAGGTTATATGCAAGCACAAAACATGTCAGAGGGAACCCCATGTTATGCCTGATCATAATGCACTAATAAAAACACAAGTAAAAAATGACAGCAACCAATCATAGTATAAGCATTATTTCAATAGGATCTGATAATCCCAGAAATATCAATGAAGGGAAAAAATAAGTTATTTGATAAAGCCTGAGTATTTTATTATAAAGATTATTGTCTTCATTGCCAGGCATGTTACCTGGCACATAGGAAATACATTTTAAAATTTCAATGATTTTTTTTCACATTAGAACATGTGTGCTACATATGAAAAATATAAAAATGTCTGTAAGTATGGAAACAGAAAATTCTCAACGGCATGCAAGGCATCTGTGAGCACCTCCTTCTCCACTTCCCTTCCCCCAGAGAGCTCCCTTCAGTGACACCAACTTTCAGTTTTAAAAGCCATTTTTAACTAGTGGGCCTTGCTCTGGAAGAGGTAGAAGTCTACCTACCAAAGGCATGTGGTTCTTGGTTCTATTATACCAGAAGGATTTTTTTTTTTTGGCCGTGGTTGGAGGGGCAAGATACCTGGGATTGAACTCAGGGGCACTCGACCACTGAGCCACATCCCCAGCCCTATTTTGTATTTTCTTTAGAGACAGGGCTCACTGAGTTGCTTAGTGCCTCAACGTTACTGAGGCTGGCTTTGAACTAGAGATCCTCCTGCCTCAGCCTCCCAGGCCACTGGGTTTACAGGCGTGCACCACTGCATCTGGTACAGAAAGGCTTTTGGTACCTCTGTGCAGAGTATAAGATGTTAACCTTTCAAATGACATTTCAAATAGTCTCCCTGACTGTGGGGTTAGAGTTACTTTCCTTAGAAAACGTAGAACCATGAAGTCACTAAACATTCTAGCCCTGCTCTCCTGAGCTGAATGTCAGGTGGCACCATCCCAGCCACAACAAGGCCTCCCTGAACCACACCCACACTAGACACGTGCGGCTCCCCTTAGCAAAATAGAACTGGAAGCAAAGGAGGTGGGAGTCCACTGCTCAGATGCCGGTTCCTGTGAAAAATTTTCTTTGAGTAAATATCAGCCCAACAATTCTACCTTCAGGGAGCCGAGAGGCCACAGCAGACAGGAAGTGCACAGCTGCAGTGTGGCAGCTCACAGCGCAGCTCAGATGCTCTCCCTGAGTTGGACTTGGCGCTATGGTGACCAGTCACAGAACTGGAACAGGTGACTTCATCCTCTAGGCCTCAAAGCAGCGTCTGAGCAGTGACTGCCTCGGAGTGGCTGTGAGGACTCAGTGGGACAGAGCATGAAGCACTGTGGATGATGCCTGGCAGTGACATGCTAGACAAATCCAGCTGTCATGACTCAAGTCAAAAGTCCTAATGTGGAAGTCTGTGAGCTATCAGGAAAACTAAACCCAGCCATCTTGGAAGCCCTGTGTCTCTTCGTTTTTCTCAGTTCTTTCACTTTGTGACTTAGTCCTAGAAATGCCCCAACCCAAACCCAACTCAGTATAAGTACCTGGGGATCAGTGTCACAGTAACCTGAAAATACACTTTCCTGGAAATGAAAAATCTCAACAATTTACCAAGAAAGCCAGTTTCCCTTTTAAAAAAAAAAAAATTGATTGAATCAAAACATACAAGCTTGTTTTCTTAGTGACCTGAACTCAGTTTTAAATCATTAACTACAGATACTCAGATCATTAACTACAGATAATTAAATTGTTTTCACCTTGCAACAATGTCTTAATCTTTTTCAATCTATTTCTGTTTTGGAAGTAAAAAAAATGCTATTATAACAATTTTAATTCTGCAAAAAGTTGCTGTTATTAAAGCAACTTTTTGGCAAGCCAAAAAGCAAGACAGCGATGGCCAAACTGTCCAGTAACCTATAAATTCCAAAATAATTCTGCAATTAATAAATTGCATTTTTATGCTCTTCTGACATTAAAATATCAGCATAAAATATATATAAAATGCTTGCAAGTAAGGTAGACATCAAATGTTAGTTTATTATTCAAAAGTGAACAAAAGAAAATATGTTTTTAAACAGAATCCCAAGATGTCAACTACTAAAATGCTTTGTGTGTGTGTGAGTATGTGTGTGTGTGTTTGTGTTTGTGTGTGTGTAACAAAGTAGAGAATAAGCTAACAGAAGCTTTGCTACTCTCTCTCTTAGGTAAATAATCCTCCAATTGGGAGCTGATTATTAAGATGTCTTAATAGCCTATTTATCTCATCACTTGGTCCTGCTCAATGTTTCCAATGTCATGTTGGGGTAATTGAACATATTTTTTTCTACCCATTGATGATATAAACTGCATTAGAATGGCAACATGTTTACATATCCTAAATGGCCATTTAGAGAAATGTGAAAGGAAGACACCTCCACCCTTTATTATTTGTGATTCTGTTTGCATGCCTGGGAGCAGTCTCTATGGGCACTTCGAGAGTAATAAATCATGCCAGTGAAAACTGCTGTCTGGGCAAAACAATTTTTTAAAAATATATCCAGTAATAAAAGTAAGAAACAGTTGATGGAAACAGATGTATCCTTTGTTTTGCATGAACTTCAAATTTTGTAACCTGGCAAAAATTAAACATGAATTGAACCTTGTTCAGTTCTAAGCATTTGGCAGATGCTGATGTGAGTGCCCTCGGTGTGGGAAGCTCTGGGGGGACAGTGCTGTGTTTTTAGAACAATTGGGGATCAGACTTACTTAAGGGGGAACTTATTATGTCTTTTTTTAAAGATGTTTGAATGAAATTGAGGACATGAATAGGAAACCTGAGCATGGAAGCTGGATTAACTCTATGCCCATGCTACCTGCAACAATAAGGAAACAAAGTACAGTGTGTCTTCCCTTGGATTGATTTTTTTTTAAAGGGAAAAACTCTGGACATGGTCTGATGTCAAATAAATTTTCCTGATTTAAAATTACCTTTCGCCAAAGAGCATTCAATGTGAGCAGCTGATGTTTCAAAACCCAAATCCCTCTCTCTATTTGTGCTGAGTTTATTTTCTAGCATCTTTTCATTACATTGACCCCCCCCCCAATACTTACACATCTTAGAGCCTATTTAATTTGAACTTGGAAATGGTGTCGCTTTGTGGATTGAGAAAAGATTTAGAGGTTCTATAGTTCAGATTTACTTTCTAAAAACTAGGAGCTTGGGAACATAGCCTCTTAAAGGTAAATCTTTTGTGTACGCTCAAGGGACCCAGAATGAATCAATTTGAGCCAGAATTTCTTCTCCCACCGAGCATGGGCCCTTCATGTAAATGACCTCTCATTGATTATCCCAAACAATGGTCCCACTATTTCTTTTGCATCAATTAAAGAAACTTTTTGAAAGACCACTGAAGACTTAGCACTGAAAAACTTCTAGAGAACTCAGAGCAGCCCATCTTTAATTACCCAATATTTGTTTAGCAAACGTGTTGTAATCACTGATTGAGAGAAAAGAGGAACCACAGCCCTTCTAGGCCAATCACGGAACTGTTTTGAGGAAAGATGTTGTTGTTGGTCCAAACAGAAAGAAAAGATGGGGAGGAGGAAGAAAGACAGAAAGAAGGCAGAGAGAGAGAGAGAGAGAGAGAGAGAGAGAGAGAGAGAGAGAGAGAGAGAGAGAGAGAGAGAGAGAAGAGGATGGTTGTATTTAAAACTTTTGCCAGGAAAAAATAAGTACCTGTCTCTTTGGTTCCATGGAAAAAGGAGCACTATGCTAAAATTTAACTCAGCTGAACTGTATATCAGCTACAATTGGACTTTCCACAATTTACTTATTACATGACATTATTTACTCATTACATAATTAGATGCAAGTTACCTACTTATTTTCAGAAGAATGAGCCAGAATGTTTTACTCATGGTAGTTGAAATATAAATCCTAAATTATGAGTTAGTCAGAAATATTTGGGTATCATTTTATTACTTGCAGGGGAGAATTAAATGGAAAATGCATTTTGCAAAGTATAAACCTAGTTCCTTCCCACTGATCCCTACAACTCTCCCTTCCTTTCTTCCTGGATTTCTTTTTCCTTTTTTTGGCAGGGTTGTTTTGTAGCAACTGTGTTTCATTGTGAATGGCTTTAACTGTTTTCTGAAAGGAAGATGAATAAATGAGTGAGTGAAATCAATCAAGCAGCACAGCCACCTATCGATATGTCCTCTGTGAGGGAGACGGAGGCCATGTGTCTTGTCTTTGAGATCATCTTGCTCCCTGAGATGAGGAAGGCAGATTATATTAGGCAGGGAGCTTTGTAATTTTGTAACTGCCGACCCCTCCAGTATGACTGTATCTACTAGTCCTGATGGTCGGGGAGCTTCTGTAGTTTGAATGTCTGTCCCCTGCCAAAGTCATGCTGAAATGTAGTTGCCATGGTAACAGTATTAATACAGGGGACCTTCAAGAGACCATTAGGTTACGGGGGGCTCAGCCCTCATGACTGGATTGGGGCCCTTCTCTCAAGAGTGGGTTCCTTTTGAAAGGATGGGCTTGGACCCATTTGTCTATCTCTTACCCTCTCTTGTCCTTCCACGGTGGGATGATGCAACAAGAGGTCTCATTGGATGCAGGTCCATTGATCTTGAGCTTCCTGGCCTTAGAACTGCCAGTCAATAATTTCTGATCATTACAAATCGCGAAGTCTGTGATACCTGGTTGCAGGTGGGCTCTGGGACGCATTTACATGAGGAAAGGGAAGCTGGATGAGACAGGGTCAATCACTGCAGGAGAAAGAGGAGGAAGGAAGGGTCACGGGGAATGTGGACAGAGTAGTCTGACCCAGAGACCTGAATGAACATCAGCCACACTTAGAAAATATAGATGTTAGCAAGGAAACTCTTAAGGGTTGCTCAGCTCAGTTTACTAATCTCAAATAACCACTGTGTCTTCATTGACTTTAGATTGACTTGTTTCTTAAAAGAAGCCAGTGGACATCAAGGTATTTTTCTCAGTGTAATTTCTTACATGTTCCCTGCGTGTTTTCACAGTCCCTCTGGCCAACACCAGGAGCTATAATGTGAACATTTCAGTGTGATGGTCCCCGCCTGCTGCTTAGCCAACTGTAAGTATGTCTTTTCCTGTGGGGCTGTCGTTCAGACCCCACAAAGCAATACTAAGCTCCCAACTCAGTATAAAATAAATTAAGGCTTAAAATTTATGATAAATAATGAAGAAGCTGAAATGCAAGTATCAGTAGGAAACAGCATAGTGCTGGCCTGGCACCAAGGTTCTTCAGCTTTCACGTGCTCTCTTCCTATTTTTTGAGAGTACAAAGATAGTAGAACCTTGTATCGTGGTGACACTTCTCTGTGGGACCCTGCAGGGTGTTGGGATTGCTTCCAGATCCTCACAATAAACCAAGTAAATTTAAATCTACAAAATCAAAGCTCGAGCAGTAGGTGAGTCTTGTATGTACTCCCTCTGATATCTGTGTGAAACTGTGGATTAGAAGCACCCCTCCACAGGGTGGATGGAAAGAGGGGTGCTAAGCGCGTCCACAGGAAGTAACACATCTTGCCCAGGGTGGGGCATTTCCAAGAGAATAAACAATAAAGCCCTGCTCAACAACAGAGTGGATTCATGAAGCTCAGCATCCCTGCAGTACCTTGCACACAGCAGGTGTGAGATAAATGCTCATAAACTCTATAAATAAGTAAAGATTTATATTTCCTGGGCTCCTATTTACCCTAGCACTGCCAAAGCTGATAATTTATAAAGTGTATTGATTATTTGCTTTGAGACAAATGGATCTTTCAAAGAAAGCTACGAGAGTGTGGCTGCAGAACAAATGCATGTCATCGCACGTGGTTGCACAAGTGTGGCCTCGTCTGGCTCTCCAGATGAGGGCCGTGGGCTGGATCCCAGGGAGCGCCACATCCTTCATGTCCACATGCCTGCACACCACGCAGGGAGCTTGTCACCTTGCAGATTCTCATCCTAATCCTTGGTAACACACAGTGCTACTGGTCTGAGGACCACACTTTGGGCACCACATAGGAGACAGAGCAACAGAACCTGGAAACCAGTAGCCACAGCTGAGGACTGGAACCCAGTGTCTGTGGTCATCCTGTCCCTCCTCACATACAGCCTGTCATGTCATGAGATGGCATCTACTGGTGCAAGGCCTGGGTGGGCAGCCAAGCTCCAGTCTCTATGTACCGAGTGGCCAGTATCTGTGGGCCACCTGCTATGGCCCCGTCCTTGGACAGGCAATGCTAGGGACCTGAGGAGGTCCTTCCTTCAGAGTGCTCACTGGCTGGGAGTGGGCATATTCACTTGCTAAACAAATGGAAAGCAAATGTACCCAGAAGACCAACACGTGCTACACTGCTGCAGATGTACACTCTGGAATGTTCAGACCTGTGCAGATCACAATGGCCTGGGGCAGCTGCTAAAATGCCTTTGTCTTGGGTTGGGCTCCCCAGACACAGACAGACCCTGAAATGAGGTAAGTGAAAAATCATTCATTTGGAAACAGCAGAGAACCAGTAAGGGAATGGAAGAGTGGGAAAAGGAGGGAAGCAAAACTTTCTGTTTCCTAAGAAATTCAGTGGGAAGTTTATCTCATTTGAGGGGTGAGGGAGTGGGGGTAATGATGGCCCAACTCCCACACTGGTTGCAGGGGGCTAAAGGCAAAGGGTGGAGAAGTAATTCTTCACACGTGCATAACAGCTTGAGGAGCTGGGGAAGGCCATGAGGCAGGGAGGTACCGATGCTGGTAGTTGGAAATAGCAGAGCGATGTAGGTCTGCAGGCTGGGGGCAGGGCTAGAACTGCTGTCTCAAGGCAGCGGCAGGATCTGAGCTGGAATGAGCAACTACCTCACCCTCTTCACCCCAGCTGCTGTCAGTGCAGTCTCCTCTCTGGGTTAATTCACTTTTGGCTCATGGCTCAGAAGGGAACCCACTAATTTTTAAAGGCACTTTCTGTTCTCTTTGGGGGTGGCACACGCCAACTTCCCTCACTGACACCAGTGTAAGAAAGCCAGATGGTCCACCTCTGAAAAGACCATCCAGGGGGCTACTCTACAAAGGTGCAGGGACCAGGCTGCCCATTGGGGCTCAATGTCAGGAGAGACAGATCAGGCAAACACCCTTCAACCTGCTCTGCAGCATCCTGCGGATTGCCAAGCTCACAGTCATAGGGGAAGCAGGGCCCTTTGTGGACTGGGTCAACTGGGCCCCAGCAGAGTTGATAATGACAGGCTTTGTTGAAAATTGTTGCAACATCAAACTTTGGTAACCATTACTTACTATTCTGCAGTTTCAGTTGTTGGAGGGGACTGTTTGTCCTTTCACAGGCTCTTGGGTTTTTGGGGAACTCTGGGGTACATGGGATCACATTAACATATCTGCACTATGAAGGAAAAAAATTTTTTTCCTAGACCACTTAGAGTAGAGAGAGAAGGAAGCAAACAGGAACTATCTGCTAATGAATGTGAGACTCCATGATTGGCCCCACCTCTCTCCTCCTACCACCATTTATGCTATGCTCTAAGTATTCCTCAGGTCTGCAGAAGACCCAACACCTTCCCAGGGGATGGCTCCTCTAAATGAGGTGCTTTCTGCAGATCCCCTCCCCTTCTTCCCCAACAGGCCTCTATTACCCTACAAGCCCCACTTATAACAACCCCAACCCCATGAAGGACTAGTTCCTTCTTCCTTATTCCAGTTCACAATTCAGAAATAGCAAGTGCTGAGTTAAATTCTAATATCTGTACATCTTCCTCACCCCCATTCCCTGGGAGCTCCTCTAGGTCAGGGGTCCCATCTTGCTCTTCTTTGTGTGCCGATTACCAGGGCTGGGTCTTGAACCCAGAAAGAATCAACAACTCAGCCCTATATAATTGAGGGAGGGAGGATCAGGAATAAGGGCACTCTTATCTAAAAGTACATTTTATATATACTTGGAGTCATTTTGTTTTCTTTACACTTTGTTAGAGATTTAGTGTTAGTATTATGCTTATTTTTTTTTTTTGGAGGGGGTACCAGGGACTGAACTCAGGGCACTCAACCACTGAGCCACATCCCTAGCCCTAGTTTGTATTTTATTTAGAGACAGGATCTCACTGAGTTGCTTAGCGCCTCGCTTTTGTTGAGGCTGGCTTTGAACTCATGATTCTCTTGTCTCAGCCTCCCAAGCCGCTGGGATTATAGGTGTGCGCCAATGCACCCAGCTAAATGTTAGTATTATTAATAGTTAGCATGGAATATTTTTATGTTATAGAAAATACTAGTTATCTTCATTTTAGAAAAAAGAATAACTTCCCCAATTGATGATAATTTTGTAGTATTTTAAGTGCCAGCCAGCTAGGAAAATAAGTCCCTGGCCATTGAGCCTACTAAAGTCTTAACTCAATTTCTCATATTTGGGGAAACTGTGGTCCAAGCACAGTTTCTTGCCCTTGAGGAGTGACCCCAGATTCTTTAGTCTTGATTTGCAAGGTAAGGTGGGAACTGTCCCCCAAGCTCCCCTTACACAGGATGTTTTCCAGCCACAGGATGCGCAGAGCTCTGCTTCTCAGTTGCCTTTTTCATTCTTTTTCCTTTTCCTCCCCAAAGTGTTTTTGTAGGCCTGCCGGATGCCACAGAAATGCGACCTGGGCAAAATGTGGGTCACTTCTTTATTTGAAAAGTGTCCACAACTCTGAGCCCAGAGAGGATGTAATTAACACGTCCTGAGGCCAGGCCAGCACATTCCAACCAGTTAGAGGATCAAGGGGGAGGGCACAGGATTTAACACCCATGATGGTGCGGCTGGACTGGGGGAGGCCACTCGACTCCCCACAGGTGCAGGCAAGCCATCTCCAGCTAAGGAAAAACAAGTAGCCATAGTATCCCTCCATGTGCTATGAGATCATTGCAAAAGCATTCAAAACCATCTCATTTCCGCTTCACCACTACATCTGCTGACTTGTAGGCCTGCATGGGGCTCAAAACATGGCAAGGGAGAACCCTGTACCTGCTGCTGTCTGCCTTCTGCAGCCCAGGCCCTGAGGAGAGCCTAGCACAAACCAACCTGGCTTCAGTTCAGTTACCTGGGACGTAAGTAGGACGGGACATTAATTTCAGCCTGTCAGGTTCAGGTTTGAGGGCACATATTTCTCAAGCAATGAGAAGCCTGGGCCACAGCAATAAAGTACATTAATTGATGCTTACTGTTTGTTGGACACTGTTCTACACAGGTTGACTCACTAAGCCCTCAGAACAGACTTAGGAGGTATAATATCGCTAGGTCACTTGATAGTTGAGGAAACTGAGTCAACAGAGGTGAATTGACTTGCCCCAGGCCACAGAGCTGGAATGTGGCTGAGTCAGAATTGGAACAGGTGGGCTGACTCCTGCCCACACTCTCAGTCACCATGGAATGCTGTGTGGACGCTCCCCCCAGTAAAGCTCATTCATGGGATGAATTCATGCAGGGACCAACCCTAGGTGGCATCCAGTGCTCAGGCTCCCATGATGAATGGGGACACACCCTAGGCCATAACCAATGATGGACACTCCTCTTGGGAGCTGCACTTGAGCCAGTCTGCTGCCTCCTTTGAGTCCATGCATGGAAACCTCTTCTCATGGTCCACTCAGACTCGTCTTTCACCTGGGGCACTTACCAAGGAGCCAGGATCTTTCCGTATCTACTATGGCCAGGCCTCTGGCATGCTTCCAGGATGTCCACCCTGTGCTCCCCTCTGTTGTCTTTCACCTGTTAGATATGAGGGTGAGTTGCCTGGGCTCTGGAATTGTCCACCCTGTCCCTGTCATGGACACACAATGCTTGTGCATTTATGATGTAGAATTCACTTTTTGATTCCTCTTCAATTGCATCCCCTGGAAGAACTATACGGTGACTTGATCTAATGAAAGCTTCCAGCGAGAGTCCAGCCTTCCAGTGCTTAGTTAACTGTGTCCTTGAGTTCTGCCCCATTCTGTCGGCTACAAGTGAAATCGATGGATATGGTGGGATTTCTTTCCTCTAGAAGCTCAGAGACTCATGGAGGAAAAACAGATGGGAATCCACAAATTATAACACAGAGAAGCTGAAACATCATGGGGTGGAACCCAGCATTGGGGGAGAGGCAAGGGTGACGCACCTTGCCTCAGGAAACCGGGAAGACTCACACAGGAGGCAAGGAAAGGAGGTGGAGCTGGTAGGGGCTGTCCCTGAAGGTAGCACAGTGTGTCAGGGAAGGGAACAAGATGCTCAGGGGACAGAAGGCAGGGCATGGAGTAGCCTAGGCAGGGAAGAGGGGGGAAACTGGAAGGGCTGGGCCAACCCGGGCATCCCATAGTGTCATGGAGTTGGTAGGCGAGCCCACAGAAGACTTCACAAGTGGAAGTGGGATTGCACCTATATTTTTAGGAAAAAAACTGGCAACTATAAATATGCAATGGTGCAGGAAGAAGTCCACTCTTCCCTTGCTGCTCTCTCCAGCAGGGCAGGGTTATTATATTGATGATGCTGTTCTGTTGTTAGTTGAAGTTCATTGAGCATGTGCCATATGCCGGCCCCTGTGCAAGATGTCTCCGGTGAGTTGTTTGGGGAGGATTCTCAGGAGCTACAAAGAAGTCATTTCTGATGTTCAAGAGGTATCTGTTGAAATATCCTCATTTGAGAAATCAAAAGGACCCATGTGGTTTTGCTGTGTCTAGGACATATCCAAAAAATGCTGTTTCTTGTTTACGATTTTGCTTCAACTGAGCCTGGCACAGGAGCAGGGCAAGTCCAGAGGTGATAGAGAGCTAAACATGACCTTAACCAGGCAGGAAGGTGCACCTCAAGGGCAATACTTCTCCAGCTGCCCCAGAAGCACAGGCCTCTGCCCTGAGGTCCTTTCACTTGAACTCTGCATTTAATAGATGTGTTCTTGGTACAAGCACAAACTTGGGGATGGTCTGTGAGTCATTACATGGTCTCCCATGGCGACACAAACACTACAGAGCCATTAAACCCAGCTTTGTTTAAACTTGGGCAAAAAAGATCTCTTAGTTAATTTGGGGGTTAGAGAAAAATAGGAGTTTGCCTTTCGTTTTTTATATGCAATTTTCTGGGCTGGGTAATACAGATGGGAAAATTATGACGCTGCTATCAAGCTGTTGGGAACAGTCTGCCCACCCAGATGGGCTCTGATTGGAAAGACAAGCACGCCTGGTCAGGCTCCAAGTGGCCAGCCCTGCAGTTCTTGCATCTGGCTTCATGCAAGCACAGAGCATGAGACACAGGCCCTGGGTAATGTAACTCGCATGGCTCCGGCCGACCCCACCCACCCCACAGCCATCTCTGGACTGGCAATTGCATACTTGAAGCAGACCTCCCTAACGATCAAACCAGGGGGTTTTCTGGAAACCAGGCAGCAAAGGAGGGGTCTCAAAGTAGGCTCCAATGAGCCCCAAACTATACATTTCAACAGTTGGGCAAGACTTTCCTGTATTTCTAAAATTTTTAAATCCCAGCAGAGAAATGACTTGCTACTTTGAACCCCTGAACACAACTAAAACTTTTTTACTAGAGCGTCAAAGAGAAAAAATTCAAATTGAGTACCAAATGAGACCAATGCAGGATGAGACAGAGGCTCCAGGGACTAGAACTCACTCAAGTTCTCTGTCTCATGAAAACCCCAAACACCTGGCACCTCAGGTACTCCCACGGCCCGTTCTCTCCCCACGACCCACGCTCTCCACACAGAAGGTGGTGGGGTTTTCAGGGAAGAGTTTCTGCCTTTCTCTTTGTTGAAATTCCTCTCCCATAGGAGTCTGGGACCCCATACTGGACTTCTGTCTTCACGCCCACTTCTCCATGTACCTCCATAACTTCCTGTTGATTTTTGAAAGAATCTGGATTCACCTGTTGAATTTGCTCTTTAGGGATATTGCTCCACAGGGTTTTTTTTTTTTTATATAAAGTTTAACAAATTTTACTTCAGGTAAGCAGGTACTAGCTTCTCAGACAACTAGATTTATTCTTGGGACATCTGAGCTTTAAAAGGACATTCACATGGTAGGACGGCAGGCCTTAGAAATAAATGAGACAGGTGTTATTTCTGAGCAAGGGGGCTCCCTGACATTTGTGGGTGATTCTATCAGCCTGGTCCTAAACGAGATGGATTAATTGGATCAAAGAATTTCGGGTGGAATGGAGGTATCCAGGGTGATGCTGTTGTTTTTGAGGACAGAAAATAGATCCAGAGAAACTAAATGACTGGACCAGCTGCAGAGACCTCTGCTCGTCCTTCACTAGTGCTTCTGCCCTTCTGTCCACAACCTGGGCACGAGGCTCCTGCATCCAGGCTGTGTTCCACCCTCCCCCATGTGCATGTGACACTCAGCCTGTGGGGTGGGAACTCAAGGTTGTATTTGTCAGGAAGAGTCCCTCCCTCCTGTCCCCTTCCTGCTGCTGAGGTTCTGATTCTATGGGTGGAGACAGTACCCTCCTGGACCATGAGTTGGAAGCCATGTGCCCTAGGTGTTCTCAGGGAGAGCAGCACAAGAAGGCAGGAAGCTGTGCTTTTGAAATGTGGAGCTCTGAACAGATGGCTGCTCGGACATTGTGTGTGAGAAATGGGTGCCTGTTTCTGTTTAACTCACTGTGGTTGGCTTTTTCTGTTACTCTCTATCAAACCTAGTCTACATTGCTATATCAGTCACCTAGAAAATTATTAAACTGATTAGTGGTACCTCCTGGAGGAGGGCAGGATGGGTGATGGGTAAGGCATGATTCTGAGTCTATCCCTTTAAACCCTGTATGTCGGGGGTTCCCAAGGAATGATCTACAAATAGCTATGGCAGAATTGCCCTGGCAGATATTCCCATAAATCCAGATTCCTGGGCCCCTTTCCTGGAGATTTTGATTTAGTGGCTATTCTATGGGGCCCAAGACTTACTTAAAATCTCCCCCATGTAATCCTGGTACATAGTTATATTTGACAATTATTTGATGGATAATTGTTCTCTGCTGATTGTTGAGGTAATCAGAACTTCCAGAAAATTTTGTTTGGAGGGCGAAAAGCAAACAGGATTGAATTCTGATATAAATCACTCTCCTCCTTCAGTGTTTGTGGGTTCTGCATTCATGGTATTTGACCAACTATGGATAAATATTTGGAAAAAATTTTGCCTATACTGAATATGTGAAGATTTTCAAAAATTATTATTCCCTAAACAATACAGGATGATGATTTATACTACAGTCAGTATCATAAGTCATATAGTGAGGGTGTAGAACACACAGGAAGATATGTGAGGACTTTAGGCAAATACTATGCCATTTTACACAAGGACATGAAAGTCTGCAGAGTTCTCCTCAGGTCCTGGGACTCTCCCCCAAGGATGCCCAGGGAACAGGTATCCTCAGGTAACTTGGTCCCTCTGCCCTTCCCTGCACCCTCTGAGCGTCACACGAATGTGACCACCAGAAAACTCTCAGGCTAGCCTCCGCTGAGATACCCCTACAGCAGCATGATTGCATGTCGTGGGCTGCACGTGGGTAATGTTGTTTTAGATTTTTAAATTACAATTTTCATGGGAGCTGTAGTCCCCTCCAATATGCATTGCTACATATTAATGCATCATAGATTGTTTGTGACTAAAAGAACTGCTATTGAGGTGCTTTTTTTTTTAAGGTTTTAGGGTCTCAATCTCAGAGGTTGCATTTTTGGTCTTTGCAAAGATCTGCAAGGTCAGCAGAGTCTATCAAGCAGATGACAGCTGAGGCGTCCCCAAAACACACAGCAGCAAGTCCTCCTGGCACCAGCAAGTCCCAGGGTGCCAGCCAGGGCAAGCGCACCGGAAGGCAGAGGGTGTTAGGTGCAGGACAATCCCAATAGCAGCAGGGGGATTTTGCTAAGCAGCAAGTCCACACCAGGGGACCCTGTCCAGGACATCTCACATGGCACGAGTGGGCTGCTCGGGCAAGTGATCCCCTTCTGGGAGGCTGGAGAGGGGTTCTGAATCAGAAGGAAGCCCAGGACTCATGAGCTTCCCACAACTCTCAGCAGAAATAAAATAGAATGGCACCAAAGATTCATTTTTAAGACAACATTTGAAAAGAAATATTAAGGATATCAAAGAACTGACTCCAACTGGGTCATTGACTGGCTCAGTCTACGTGTGGGTAAGTCATATGATCTTTCTGTTTCTAATTTTTTTATCTTGTACAGAATCAAGGGATTGAACTTGATGAACCACAAAATTCCTTTTAAAAGTTGGATGATTTTGTGTTTATCTAATAGCTAATTATGCGCAAGTGAATTAAATGAAAACTTCAGTCAATAATATATTTGCACTTAAGGGTATAAAACTTCAAAATCCTAATATAAAAACCATCCGAGAGACACGTTTTGTGTGTGCATGTGCATGCACACCCTCAGAACCTGAATTTCTAGAAACCTTCTTCCTCACTTAATCCCCACAAACGCTGATGGCCTTCTCTTGTCCCCACTGAAACATTCCACTATGTAAATATTTAGGCTAGATCTTTTAAACATCCACAAACGTTTATTTCACTCTCCCAAGTGACATCATCCAGAGGGCTCAAAGCATGCTGAGCCAGGCCTCACTGACATGACAGCTACGGGCTGTGGGGAGCAGGTGGTCCCTGAGCCCCATCCTGTACTTATGGAGGGTCCCCCAGGTTAAGTGGAGCTGCTACTAGAAATGGAATAAAGCCTTTTATGAGCCACTGCTGTTAAGTGATTTGAGTCTGTCCTTGTGCCCTCTCCATCCCAACCCCCCTTCTTCCTCAGGTGATGGCCAGGCAAGGAAGTCCTTACATCCTGAACTGTCCCCATAACCAACAAGGTTCAAATCAGAGGTCACTGTCCCTCTAAAAGGTTTGAAAGAGAAACTGGAACCCAGAAGTCCCAGGACAAAGTGGAGGCTCTGGAGCTCCAATGGTTTAAGTGCCAGAAGAATTCGGGGAAATGGAGAGAAAAGCCCAACTTACTTCATCCACAAGCCCAACAGCTCCATAAATCCTGGCCAGCTGTCCGATGAGGCCAGGGAACCTTTCCCCGATCTCCTTCAGCCTCGGAAGGAAGCTGTCCAGCGCCGCTGGCTCGTAGCCCGAGATCTCTGTGAGGATGTTTAGGATGACGTCATTGTGGGTTGCATCCTTCAAATGCCTGATTAGGAAAGGAACACACTTCTGAACCACCTACAGAGAGACAAGAGGAGGGACGAGTGAAGAAACAAAGAAAAGCAGTAAAGCAGAATCAACTTCCAAAGCAAGTATGTCGAGCATTAAAACAGAACTCAGCACACCTGGGATTGTCACTCTCGCTGGGACAGAAGCAAACCTCTACACTTCGGAACCTAACATTCACAATAAAATCTCGAGGCCTGATGTTTGCTTCTTCTTTTAATCTGAGCCTTGTGTTGCAGAGAGTAGTTTATAAAATGCTCAGATGCAGTTACTTGTCAATCTAGTTTTGATGTGTTGTGTCCCAGCAAAGTTACATCCCCTGAAACAACCAGGGGAGCTGCAGTTCGGAGGACTTAATATAAGTATGAAAGAGGTCCTTGGTGACTTTACTCAAAGCCTTCAAACTGGCAACATACTGCTTAGAAATGTTAATAATAAAAATAAGGAAGGAGGAAAGAGCTCCACATTCTCTTCAATTTTCCATTTTGAAACAAGAATAAGAAGATGAAATTATTAAAGCAAAATGATTTCCACCATATTACCACTGCCTTTTCTTGTTTCTTAGTGCTTTTATGAATATAAGGATGAAATAATTCATATTAGAAAATGTGACCCTTTTATAAACTTTTTTAGGTACCAGAGATTGAACTCAGGGTGCTTAACTACTGAGCCACATCCTCAGACCTTTTTATTTTTTATTTTGAGACAGAGTCTCACTAAGTTGCTTAGGGCCTTGCTAAATTGCTGAGGCTGACCTCAAACTTGTGATCCTCCTGCCTCAGCCTTCAAGTCACTGGGATTTTAGGTGCAGCCACCATGCCCGGCTCTCCCTTCATTTCTTAAAGTTCTTCTACTTGACCTTGCTGTCAAGACGGAAGCTTAACATAGCTTTTCTGAAGTGATTCCTACCCCACTGGCTGTGCTTGCTCTTGTTTGGGGGTTTTACCCCTGTGGCTAGCTCTACCTGGAAGGCTTGTTGTCCCTATCTGCTGGATCAACTCCTGATCATTCTTGAGGCCTTCAATTAACTGCTGCTTCCTCAGAACCTCTTCCCTCTCGGTCTAGGGCCCTGAAGAAGCTCTGCTATGTCTTCTGGGGCTCTGCGCAGGTCCTTCTCACGCCTGCCTCTCACTGCAGGTCTAGACCACTAGTTAGCTCCGCACAGCCTGGCCAGAAGGTGGGTTGGTAAATATTTGAGGGGAAAAAAAAATCAAAGGAAGGCAAATCTAATTTTCTGGGTAGCATTGAATAGAATATCACCCCCATCCAGAGCTGTTGAAATGTTAATTAAACACAGCTGCTGTCATGAGTCACATGTAACATTACAGGGCACGACAAAGACAGTTCTTGGATAACTAGGACCCTGAGTGTAGATGGAAACTTCCTGTCATATCCAGCACTTGGGGAGGAAAGGAGAGGGTGAGTTCCTGGTGAGGAGCACACGTGACCTCTAAACATTGCCTGTGCAACTGGGAGGGCCTGTGTCCTGCAGAGACACCACCTGGGCACACAGGGCACAAGTGTCAGCCAGCTGCTGCAGGTCAGGCAACATACCTAACCCAGGCCTTCAGAAATGGAAAATGCTCACACATTTCCTGGCCCCTCCCCAAAAGTTCCATTTCCTATCCCTCACCCCGCAGGTACTTATTCCTGGAACAGAGGGCTCTGCGACACGCGTTTTTAACCACACTAACTTCATTTTTAAATTTAAACTTCAGCCCATCTATCTCAAACCTCACAAGAGTGGGATGTGTCTGTAGCCTCATAGAGTAAAAGAGGAAGGAAGGAGGGGGGCTGGGGTTGTGGCTCAGTGGAGCGCACTCTCCTAGCACATGTGAGGCCCTGGCTTTGAGCCTCAGCACTACATTAAAGAACAAATAAATAAAATAAAGGTATTGTATCCACCTACAACTAAAAAAGAATTTATTTTTTTAAAAAAAGAAGAAAAGAGGGCTGGGGATGTGGCTCAAGCAGTAGCGCGCTCGCCTGGCATGCGTGCGGCCCGGGTTCGATCCTCAGCACCACATACCAACAAAGATGTTGTGTCCGCCGAGAACTAAAAAAAAATAAATATTAAAAATTCTCTCTCTCTCTCTCTCTCTCTCTCTCTCTCTCCTCTCTCACTCTCTCTTAAAAAAAAAGAAGAAAAGAAATAAGGAAAGGGGGCACACACACAGGACATACACACACAGACAGCTGGACACAGAAGAGAAGTTCTGAATTTTTAAAACAAAGCAATAACAATTTTACCAATAAACAGAAGTTGATTATTTTGCTTTGAATTCCTAATAGTCCAACGTTGATTAAGTTGGTGGTAAAAAAGATGGATGCTTCTTAAAGTTTATCACACATGAAAGAAAAATGGTGCTTTGGGCTTTAGAGAGATTATTGCTAGATTAGGAGGACTTTATTTTCCAAACACCCGGTACGTTCGTGGGCTGGGTCTTCAATACTGCCTCATGGGGAGCTGGCTGCATGAATCAAAGAGGGCCCCATATTGCTGCAGACAGAGCCGCCACTGAGACATAGATGGCTGAGAAGGAAGCTGGCATGGCATAGGGCCCCTTCCTGAGTCGTGGAAGGAGCTCCCAAGCTGGCCTCCTGCCCCAAGCCTCTGCCTTCTATTTAGCCTCCTCAGCGCCACCAGGGAACCTATCCTAAAACCCCAATCTGATCCCATGACCTCCCTGAGAGACCTCAAAGCTCTCTCATGGCCCAAGGTCGGCCTGGCAAGGTCACAAGCCATGTAGCATGTTTACTAGCAGGTACTTGTTCTGCCTTTCCCTGAGGCCCCACTGCACGGCACTGGCACCACAGTGCCTGAACACAGATGTCTCATAATTCCAAATTCCATCTTCCCTCTGGTCCACCCACCCCCTCAGGACCTGGGCTGGACTCCCACTAGAGGTGCATATCACACGCCCAAATGCTTCCCTGCTCCACAAAACTGACAAACCTGCGGTGAAACCATGGGGCTGTTCGGTCTGAAGTATCATCTGGGGCTCTTCAGAGGGAATGGAGCTCTGGCCCTCAGCCTCTGACCCTGCCTGCCTTGCCCCTGCCCCTCTCTTCCTACTTTTGTCTTTTCGAACATCCTGGCTCACCCATGAAGGTCACCTAAGCCACCCCTCAGAAATACAGGTCACATTGCTGGCGTGGCTTGTCCTCTGAAGGCCCTCTGGACAGGCCTGAGCACCCAGGCCTATATGACTGATGAAAGCAGACCTGTGTTGTCCAAGAACAGTCCAGGGCTACGGCCAGCTGTGTGTCAGTCAGCACTGCCTCGATGTGACCCAAACACCTGATGTGAATCACTTGAAGGAGGAAAATTTATTAGGACTCGTGGTCTCAGAGGTCTCAGGCCATGCTTGGCATCTCCACTGCTGTGGGCCTGAGCTGAGGCAGAGCATCATGGTGGAAGGGTGTGGTGGAGGAAAGCTGGGAAGAAGGAGAAAAGGAGGAGAAGAGAGAAAAGGGGCCAGGAACAAGTCACCAGGGCATGTCCCCAGTGACCTATTCCAACTTGGTCCCACCTCCTAAAATTTCTACCACCTCCAATCATGTCATCAGACTACTGATCCACCCATGAGGTTGGAGCCCTCCTGATCCAATCACTCCTCAAAACCCCAGCTCGAACCTTTGTTGCACTGGGGACAAGCCTTTGGGGAACATTCCAGATTCCAACTGAGACATCTGGAGTCAGTGAGTGGGTAGGGATGGGGCATGAGAGGGAGGGCAGACCAGAGCCCTCCATAGCCAGTGGACGGGGCCCCAGCCTCGACGGCTATGGTCATGGCCCACTTTTCTGTGCTTCCACACGAGGCTGTTCATGAGCTTAGTGTTCAGTCATTGAGTTCAAGTTTTGTGGATTCATCTCTCCAGGCCATGGGCACCTTAAGGACAGGGTCCTCTGAAGACCATGCCATAACTGAATTGGCAGTGAAAGACATTTAAATTCCTGTGTGTAGAGTAAAAGGGAGACACGTGGGCACCCGCACACTGCCTCTTAAATTAACCCTGAAGCCCAACTTTCTCTCTCAGTCAGTTTGACTGGCATTAAATTCATGAATCTCAAGAAATCTTCAAAATGATTGCCACCCTTTCCTTTATGAGTCATTCCCACCACAATGAAAAAAAAAACATGTCATTGACAACCAGGGCTCGGCTCCAAGGGCTGTTTGAGAGAGGTCCCTGTATTCCATGGCTCCTTCTTCTTGATGTTCCGTGGATGAATTCTCACCTTCAGTAAACACCCAGGCTGACCTGAGTGCTGGCAGCCCGCAGCGCTGTTAGGAGTTGCAGGGCTGGGCATTTGCGGAGGAGGAATGTTTTATGCTGCCCGGTGAGAAGCCTCTCTCTGCAGGGAGCCACCCCCCGCAGCTCCTCTGGGTCACTCCACGGAGGGCTGCACCACCCTTCAGAGGGTCAGGTCCTGAGGAAAACAGAGGTGTACACACATGCCGCTAGAGGCTGTTCCTTTTGCTGGCTAGACTGTGGCAGGGCTGTGACGGCCAAGAACAGACAGCGCTGATTGTCATCAGGGCCACTTGGAAAACTGACTGCCCAGCCTTTTCCTAGAAATGGATCCCAAGGGTTCTCTGGAGGTATCAACCATAGGTCATGAGCAGGGAAGCCTCTCTTCATGGGAATAATAGTTTCTTGAAAAGAAGGGCCCAAAGGCCAAGATGAAGAATGGGGTCCCCCTGCCCAGCCAACCACAGCCCAGAGTTCAACATGGGGGGTGCTGAAGCTCTCCCACCAGCTTATGTAGAGAACATCTTTTGAGGGTCTACTCTTGACCCTCCAGACCTAGAGAGCTGTCTTCTTCTTGTCAGAGGGTGGGTGGGTGGTGTGAAGGGCCAACAGGAAACAGGAAATACCTGCACATTTCCCATCTACAGGCCCACACCGTCTACCTCTGAGAGTCAGTCCGTTGTCTTACGCGGAAATCAAGGTTCCACTTTAATCACAATCTCACAGGGTCAAAGCCTTCCCTGTTTAGCTGCTTATTTGGCCTGAAGTGAAATGAACTAGATTTAAGTTGAGAGCAGCAGTCTGCATATTTTTTTTTCTTACTTTTCTTTTTCTTTTTTAGGTACTGGGGCTTTTGCCATTGAACCCAGGGGTGCTCGACCACTGAGCTACATCTCCAGTTCTTTGTGTGTACGTGTGTATTGTTTTGAGACAGGGTCTTGTTAAGTTGCTTAGGGCCTCACTAAGTGGCTGAGGATGTCCTGGAACTCGAATCCTCCTGCCTCAGCCTCCTGAGTCACTAGGATTCCAGGTGTGGCCACTGTGCCTGGCTGCAGTATGTGTTTCTGATTATTACCACTCACTCACTTTCTTCTCTTAGCGAGCCCTGCCTCCACAGTTCCTCCTGTCCCCTTGCCCACTGTCTAATTAAGGACAAAGGGGAGAGGAGCTGAACCGGCCACTCCTGCATCTCACGGCCTGTGGCAGCTTAGGCCCAGAGAGTTGCAGAAGGGCTAAGGGGCAGGTGAGGGCAGCCTGCATGTGAAGGGAAGGCCCACAGGAGACCAGCAGGGCCATTATTTCCCTTTTCAACTCCTTGCACCTGGAAGGATGCTGAACAGCAGAGTCCCCACATGTCACTGCAGGGGCCTCCTAACCCTGTCCTCCTGGTCCTGGGACTCACACTCAGCACCCACAATTCCCACCCAAGTCTGTACTCACCCTCTCCTCTTGCCTTCAGCTCTCCTCCTCCTCTTGTCTAGCCTGCCCTCGGACTGTCACTGCCCTGCGCCTTCTACCAACTTCCCTGGAACACCCACTTGCTCCATGCATTGCAGCCTGGCCCCTCAACCTTTTAGTGTTGAGAGATTCCACTGGCTGGAACCAGACTAGGTTATGCGGTCACTGGGCCTCACCTATCTGGCTCTGGGAGTCACCTCACTAGCGTCAGACTCAGATTGTCTGTAAGGGGTGGTTTTGGGGAGGCTATTCTGACTGGAGAGAGACATGGAATCACCCAGATAAAAACTGGTCCGGCTGATAAGACTAAGGCATGTGTGAAAAGCCACCTCGCCAAGCCACTCCCTGTCTCCACCGCTGCTGGTAATCTCTCCAAACTCCCGCTTTTCCGTGTGTAAAATAAAAAGCTTGTTGTGGGGAATGGATGAGGTAATGTCTGCAGAACACCCACTCAGGGCCGGGTACATGGCATGAGCTCAGCCACTATCAGTGCCCTTTGTCAGCCGGGGCCAGCACTGAGAGAACCCCCTCGCAGCTTCTCAAGTGGGAGGGACTCAGTGACCTCCCTAGGCCAGGAGAGGAGGGAGCTGGAGCCAGAGGGTCTGGCTTCAAAGCCCTGGACCTGTCTCAATGCTTACTACACAGGTGACGAGGGGCAAGTTTATTTTGCAGAGGATCCATTTTGACCAACAAAAACCGGGGGGGGGGGCGGCGGGGAATAACACATCACAGAGTTATTTGCAGGATTTAATGAGATATTAAATGTAAATAAAAAGTCCTTGAAAATGATCAAGTTCCCCACAGATTTAGGCACTAATACTAACTCATCCATGTAGCAAATATCCATGAAAGGACTTCTGTGTCCACTCCAGGTGCAGTACCAGCCCTGGGGATGTGGGATGATCAGGAGGTTCTCATGTCTAAAGCACCTGCCTGGGTCAAGGTGGCCCAGAGGAGAGGGGCCAGTGCAGACAAGTCCACTACACAACTCTGCTGTGGTGGGAACGGAGGGAAAAAGGAGCAGAGAAGAGTCACGGCATGTTTTAGCTGCCATCTAAAGGACTGGAACAGCCAGGAAAGAGTAGCAAGAAACGTCCAGGTGTGGCAGCATGGATGTTAAGGCTCGGTGGCCTGAGGTTCATCCAGGACAACCTTCTGGAGGTTGTGAGGACAGGGCTCATAAGCCCTCCCTGTGCCTCTGGGCAGCACAGCGTTTGGATGGAAGCTCCTAGAGTACCATGGTGGCTGGGGGGGGGGGGTCCTCTCTCTCTTGCATCCCACCATATGGGGTGGGTGGCCCCCAGCCCTTTTCCCTCCTCATCCTTTAAGTGAGCGTCCTTTTGTCTTCATTTACCTTCATATCCAGCCTTTACTCTGGGAAACAACTTGAATTATGATCCTCTCCTCAGATCCCTCTGGAACTTCTACTGAACCCACCCCCTACGATGTGTGCTTTGCTCCTGCTCTCAATGTGCAGATAGAATGGCACATCAGTTGTCTGTGAAGCCATGTTTGGCCTTTGGGTCACTCCTCCCTTCTCTCCGTATCACCTGGTCCCCAGGCTCCTCCTGTGGTATGAAGAATAATGGTCCCCCAAAGATATCTATGTTTCAGTCCCCAGAACCTGCAGGTGTGTTACTTTGTGTGGCCAAAGGAACTCTGTAGATGGGATAAAGTTAAGGATCTTGAGATGGGCAGATTAGCCTGAAGTATCTGGACAGCCCCCGTGTGGCCAAAAGCATCCTCCTAGGAGGGAGGGAGAAGAGGGTACCAGAGGCAGCGATGGAGGCAGGATGAGAAGAGCAGGAATGAGAGTTGAAGGCACAAGCCACAGAACACCAGCCACATCTGGAAGTCAGAAAGGACAACAGATCCCCAGATCCCCAGAGGGAATCAGCCCCGCTGGTCCTGACCTGCGGAGTTCTAAAGATAAAAACTCGTGTTGCTTTAAACCACTAAGTTGGTGTGCTTTATCATAGCTCCAGTAGCTGATGAATGCACCTCCCCTGGGAGTCCACTCAGTGGCCTCCCTTGAGGGGACCAGTGACCCTCCAGGCCACTCCTCACCCCACACAGCACTGTACCTTCAACCTTCCTTTCCATTCTCGATCCTTTCTGAAACCGACTCCTCCACTTGCGCAATGGAACACTTTCCCTAGCTTCCTCCAGCACCCTGTCCTTTCTACTATTTAGTTACATACCTTCCATTTCTTTATTCTTACTGTGTGTGTGTGTGTGTGTGTGTATTTTTTTTTTAATTCTCCTGGTTTTCTCTGGCCCTTTTGAATTGGCAGCCTATACTCACATGGTCATTTCCTAAGCTTCCCTTCCATATACTGTCCACGGTAAATGACTGCCTGCACCCATCCATCCCCTGACGCCAAATATTGACACTCTAGGGGGAGGGAGCACAGGTGCCACCGTAATTGATACAGCCTGGGGTTCACCATCCATCTTGGCTAAGCATGGAATCCTTCAGAATCCAATTCCACTTCCTCCTTCCTGGCACCCTCTAGCTCCTCTCTGGGTGTCCTCCAGGTCAGGAGCAGCTCCAGGGGTAAAACAGGCATCCTACATAGCCCTGTTAGACTGGTAGGAAAGTCATCCTACAATGGCTACAAGTTTGCACTTGGTGACTTTTACTACCTGTGGTGGTTAACTATGTGTCCACTTGACTGGGTCTCAGGTGCTCTGACATTTGCATAAACGCTATTTCCGAAAGGCCTGTGAGAATATTTTGGGACATGATCAGCACTTCAGTGGGTAGACTGAGTCAAGCAGATTGCCCTTCCATAGCAGGAGGGCACCATCCAACTGGTTGGGGACCTAAATAGAACAAAAAGCTGCGGGAAGGGAGAGTGGCCTCTGCCTTGTTGCTTGAGCAGGAACACTGGTGTTCTGCTGCCCCCAGACAGGGCCGGACACCATCGGTCCTCCAGTTCTCAGGAGTGTGCACTTGAACTGTGTCACTGTCTTTCCTGGGTTTCCATCTTTCAGACAACAGATGGGACAGCTTGGCCTCATTACTGCATGAGCCAGTTCCTCACCAAATACACCTGTGTGTATTCTTACATGTGCTCGTAAAATCCTAACTAAGGAGGTGAAGGCCTTCCTGTGGAGATGGGTGAGGGAACACTGCGCTCACATCCTGTCCCACCATCCGGAACCACGCAGGTTGTGTGGACCACGGCGTCTGCACACACTTCTTACCTCCACTTGTCGACTCCTCGCTGCCACGTGCAGAAGCCGAAGGAGATGGTACTGCTCTGGTTGCTCCAGCTGAGGCATCAAGGTCAGGAGCCCTGTCAGGTGTCGGTGGATGGGCTGAGGCTGCTCTTCACACACGGCAGGCAACACCCTCAGCAACATGGTGTTTCCTGTGGAGGAGACACAAGGGAGTGGCAATGTCACCAGCCCCCAACCACAGAAATGCCACATTGCCAAAGCAACTCCTCTGTACTCACACACGAAATAGTACAGACCCCTGCCACCACTTCTGTTGAAAACACACAGCATCGCCACACGCCTGCGATTCCAGCAACTTGGGAGGCTGAGCCAGGAGAATCGAAAGTTCAAAGTTAGCCTCAGCAAGTTGGAGGCCCTAGATAAACCTGTCTCCAAAACAAACAAACAAACAAACAAACAAATAGGGCTGGGGATGGGGCTCAGTGGTTAAGCGCCCCTGGATTCCATCCCTGGTATAAAAACAAACACACAAAATCACAAAGCATCTTGTTCTCAAAAATCACTTAAAGCTTGATTTAAACTGATACCCTAATAATAATGTGATATAATCAGCATTATTACCTTATGAACATTTTTCCCAAGTCATGCCACCTGAGGGACAGTCACAGACCACATCCTTGAGAAGGAAACGGCTCTGATCAAGAATCCTTGATGTTGAAGTGAAAAGCCAGCAGGGTCATAGAGGGAACCTGGAAAACTCTGTGAAACTGAACCAAAAAGGCATGCAGAGGAATGTGCCCACATTCCTGAGCCACAAAGGTGAGCGTCAGAAGAATGATCTGGAAGCTATGCCCTGGAGAGTTTAGAAAGTAGCCTTGCAAATTTAAATCCCCAATTTCTGCACGATTTCAAGAGCAGTTTAAACTCAGCTTGTTTGTCACATGTGTTTTGCCTCAAAGACATACAAGATAACTGCATTTAAAATGGCAAAATTTCAAGAGAAAAAGGTCATATAAGCTACAGGGACTGATCTGCAAACGACATATGGGAAACATCTGCTTATCGCTTTATGCTATGGATTTTTTTTTCCAAAAATCCTCTCAAGTACTTAAGTGTCTTGGGGGATTGGTTTCTAGGGATCTCTTGAACAAGAGTTGTCTTGGCTCTGTTTACTTTTACTTTAAACTTGGCTTTGTGTATAGGAGACCTACCCAGAAAGACTCAGATCAGCAGAAATGAAGCATACAGCCCTTCATTAGGTACTGGGAACAACCTTACATATAAGAGACATTTAGTTACAAGCATTAAGGAAAGATGGCTAGGATTTTCAGAATATCAATATTTACATTCAGTGAAAGGGTAACTCTGGATAAAGCCAAATGTATAAAAAAATAACAAGAGCTGCTTTTTCCATATGCACTTTATAGAATTAATCTCAAACATGGCCACGGTACAGGTGTGTAGAAATACTCAGTTTCCTTCCTTCTCTCTCTCTCTCTCTCTCTCTCTCTTTAAAAGAAGTTGTGTTTTTCAGAGTCTAGTTTCAACATTGTGATTTTAAATAACTTATTTTGTTTGTTTGCTGTTTGTTTTACTAAGAGCTTCTCTTTAAAGGGTCAGGAAGTTTTAATGCAGTACACCATCTGTACAGAACACATCAGGTCCTAGAATGCACTTGTGTACATACTCTGATCAACTGATGAGCGAGGTCATATTGAATGGACTGCAGCTGGACTTCAGGACAGGAAACTGCCATGGCTTTTTGGTTCAGTGCTGGCTAAAGGCCCGGGGAGTGTTGAAGGGGAAATCCCGAGATTAGTCATTTCAGCTGACTTCAATTTTAATAAAATAATACAAAAATCAGTGCAGAAGAACTTTTCTGGACCAGACTGATGAAGACAGCTAGATGTAGAGATCCTATAAGTTTCACTCACAAATGAACACGTTCTTTTTAATCAGGAAGCATTTCTGAATTTCTAGAATGTTCTCAGGTGAAGTTCACAGTCCCCAGGACCACATAATTCAGCAGCAAGATGGTGGTGTGCCCCTGGAAAGTCAGTTTCTAGATGTTCCTGAATTTCTTTTGTAAAGAAATTTGGTGTTAGTTTTCTATAGTTGTGTAAGAAATTATCACAGTTAGTGCCTAGAGTGACAATGAAGTTCAGATGTCTGACATAAGTTTCACCAGATGAAGACCAACTGCAGGCAAGTCTTGGTTCCTTGTGGATCTTGAGACACTGAGCACATACCTGTGTTCGTCTCCCCCCCCCCCCATATATATTTTTTGTACCCAGGGGCACTTAACCACGGAACCATATCCCCAGCCCTTCTTATTTTTTGTTTTGAGACAGGGTCTCACTAAGTTGCTTAGGGCCTGGTTAAATTGCTGAGGCTGACTTCGAATTTTTTATTCTACTGCCTCAGACTATCGGGCCACTAGGATTACAGGCATGAGCCACCCCATCTGGCTCCCTCTTTCACTTTTAAGGACCCCTGCGATTACATTGAGCCCACCTGGATAATCTGGATGGTCTTACATAGCAATTCTGTCTAATGTGTACAGGTTGCAGGGATGAAATGTGCACATTTTGGGGAGCATTAGTCTGCCTACTACCAGGACTATGGGAATTTCCATTCCAACCAGCAGCACTGGTGTTTCTGTGGCTCCATTTCCTTCCCAGCATTTGATCTTGATGGCCACTGGCCTTCCCTGGCTTTTGCTAATCTGATGGGGGTGCAAGATCATATCTCATGTTTTTGGTGTTCATCTTAATAGTTTGTGAGTTGTGCACCCTTTTTAAGTGTATTTGCCAGTCATTTCCTCTCCTGTGATTTAGCCATTCATATCCTTTCTGTACTTTCTATTGGAATGTTTGTGTTTTTCTTATGAATTTTTAGAAAAATTTTTACTTATTTGGGAGATAATTATTTGTTGGTTTATCAATTTGAAGTAGCAATCTTAAATTGGTTTGTTTTTCAATTTTTAACTTCATGGTTTATGAGGGTTTTTGTTGTGCAGTAAATGAGAAAACTTTTTCAGGTTCACAAAAATATTTTCTCCTGAAAGCATTAAGTTTTTTTTTTTTTTTTAAAAAAACCTTTAATCTATTTGGAATTTGCTTTTGTACATGAGGAAAGAACTTGATTCTAGTTTTTTCTTTGTGTAAGAACAGTTGTCCAGCACGTCTTACCAAGTGGCCAGCATTGCTTTTCTGATCTGCAGCACTTCTTTGATATGCCAGGTTTTGCATACTTGCTGGGTCTGTTTCTGGGCTATTCTACCCCTCATCAATTCCACATTTTCTTAATTACAATAACCTTATAATAAATCATGATAGGGGAAATTTCCTCACCTTCTACTTCTTTAAATTCCTCTTGGATGACTTATATAAACATTTTAGCAACAGTTTATCAACTTCCTTAAAAAATAGGCTTGGATTCTTTTTCCATATTGAATATACAGACTGGTATAATTGACATCTTCATGACACTAAGTCTTCCCATTCAAGAATATGATTTATCTTTCCATCTGTGTAGATATTTTTTATGTCTTTCAAGAAAGGGCTGTAATATTGGCTCTGCCTTATGTATCTTTTATTAAATTGATGCCAAGGTATCCTACATATGTTGCTGCTACTATAAATGGAAGCTTTCTCCACCAAAGGATATTTTCAATTTATCTGCTAGTATTAAGAAAGCAATAGATTTTTTTGTATGTTGCTCTTCCATCTAGCAAAGCTTGCTCAATTCTTTTATTAATAATGTCTTTTAAGTCTTATGGGTTTTCTGCATGTGGGTAATCAACGCATGATGATTGATGAGAGGTTCTTTCTTTCCATCTTTATGTTCTTTCATCTCACGTCCTGATGTCCTATCTCACTGGCTGGAATCTCTTATTCTCCAGTGAGTAGAGCCACATCCCTGAGCATCCTTATGTTATTCCTGTTTTTAACAAATACCTTTCCAAGGAAACATACTTTTATAATTTACAGTCCTATTTGTATCTGTTTGTGTTGGTCTTTGTTATGGTTTGAATCTAAAATGTCCCCCAAAGGCCATGTACTAAAGGCTTGTTTGTCTGCCTGTGGTGGTACTGGGAGGTGACAGGAGCTTCAGGAGGTAGGGCCTGGTTGGAGAAGTAGGTCATAGGAGCATGTCCTTGAAGGGCATATCTTGTCCCTTTCCCCTTTCTCTATCTCTGCCTCCTCTCTGCCATGAGGTCAGCAGCTTTGCTCTACCACACCCTCCCCGCACTGAGGGCCCATAAGCAACAGTGCACAGTGGCCAAGGACCCAAACCTCTGAGTTTGTGAGCAGAAATAAATCTTTCCTCTACTGAGTTGATTTTTCTCAGGTATTATGTCCCATTGATGGGAACCTAACAATTTTGGTATTTTTATCTGTCTAAGTAAGTTCCTGTCTGTTTTCTAGTTTGATTTGAGGGTTGAATTTTAACAAATGCTTTTTCCCATCTGTTGACATGATCATATAATTCTTATTGAAGCAGCTAATGCAATAAACTCATAGATGGTCTAAGATTAAACATCTTGCAGTCTCAGAATAAACTCAACTTAGTGATGATGTATTTTATGCATACATTTCTGGATTTGTTGGATATTCTTTATTTAGTATCAATATCTATGTTTTTAAATGAGATCACCTCACTATCCCTCTATAATAATGTCCATTTTCTTTTTGGTATTATAATTATATTAATTATATCATAATTATTAAGGCTGGGGATATAACTCAGTTGATAGAGTGCTTGCCTCACATGCACAAGGCCCTGGGTTCAATCCCCATCACCAAAAAAAAAAAAAAAAAAAAAAGTACTAAGACATATGAGATGAATTTAGCACATTCCTGCACATTCTCTTATCAGAAGCACTTAGAATAAGATGGGGATTATGTGTCCCTTGCATATTTGGTAGAAATTGCTTATCAAACTGTCAGGCACTATATACTTTATTACAACAACTTCTAAATTATGTGGTTGAAGTTTCTGGGTCCAATAGCCACAGATGAATTCACCAATTCTGTTAACTTCTCCCTCCATGATCAGCGATTTGTTAATTTCTTTTATAATTCTGTCAATTTCTGGTACATATTTTCTGAAATGTTACTAGATACTTCCGAGGCATCTTCCTGATGAAGTGTTTTGTTAACATAATTTGATTTAATTATCCTTTGAGAAAACTATCCTTGTTTTCAATTGTGCCACTACCCTAGGTGTCTGTTTTTTTTTTTTTGTTTGTTATTGTTGTTAATATTTATTTTTTTTTAGTTATCGGCGGACACAACATCTTTGTATGTGGTGCTGAGGATCAAACCCGGGCCGAGCGTGCCAGGAGAGCACGCTACCGCTTGAGCCACATCCCAGCCCCTAGGTGTCTGTTTTAACTGATAGTAACACAGCTGTACTGGTGTTTTGAACAGTGTTGAGAGCCACAGCCGAAGGGGCCCCAGCAAACTTCCAGCTGCCAGCTGATTGGCTCCTCTGCAGTGATGCTCATTGGGCTGTTTCTCTGCCCTTTCAGACCATGGAGCTGCTCATTGGGGGACTTTTTGGCTCCGCCCACGTGACCCAGCCAATCAGCCTCAAGAGCAGGAGGAGTGTGGGGGGGTGTTTGAGAGGCTTGTGGAAAGCCAGTGGTGGCAGTTGGACTCTGAGGGAATTGCTGAAGAGCTCCTGTGGTGTAGAGTGTGTTCTAAAAATAAAGTTCATGTCCCGCTTGATACATGGCTCCTGAATTGTGCCCAGCCAGACTGCGGCAGAACAGCATTTGCCTCATAGGTTGCCTTCATTCCTTTCCCTTTTAATTTTTGTTTTAACTTTCAACATTTCTTTTATGTCTTAGATGTTGGTCTCTATTAGAAGTGACAGTGACATATAATTGAATTTTCAAAATATTCCGATCTGATGACCTTTGTCTCTTAAGGAAAAAAAATGTTTCATTTGTGGTGATTATCGTTCTATTTGGACTTGTTTTTAGCCACATCCTATTGTGCTTTTTGTGGATCTTGATTTTTCTGAGCCTTTCTTTCCTCTTATGTTCTATTAAATAGATCAAAGAGGATTGGGGTTGTTTTTGATTATCTCTATTCTTTGTATTTGGACATCTATTTCTTTTTGGGTTTGGAGGTTGTCCTAAAAATTACAAAAAACAGTCTTGAGCAGAGAAAAAAAATTAGCTTTTTAAAAAAATCATTCCCCTAAGCAAACATTGAAAGGATTTCAGAAACCAAACAGAAAATTAGTGTATTTTGGTTTATTTTCTTATTGTCTGTCTTCCAGGTCATTAATACTCTCTTTAGCTTTGACCAATTTGCCTTTTAATCCATTCCGCACACTTTAAAAATTTTCTATTAGTTTTTTTTTAATTTTAGAAGTTATATTTAATTATTAAGAAAACCTACCTAGTTTTTTACTTTTTTTTGGTACTAGGAATTGAACCCCAAGGGTCCTTAATCACAGAGCCACCTTCCCAGCCACTTTTTATATTTTATTTAGAGACAGGGTCTTGCTAAATTGCTTAGGGCCTCACTAAATTGTTGAAGGTGGCTTTGAACTTGGGATCCTCCTGCCTCAGCCTCTGGATCTGCTGGGATCACAGGTATGCATCAATCAGTGTGACAATATCTTATTCCTTCTCATAGTCCTACTTCCTTCTTTTAGTTCTTAAATAATTTTAAAATTATTTTCTAGTTTTGAGCTGAGATTTTAATTAAATGAAGTTATTAGGAGGGGTGTTTTACTGTTTTGGCTCTATTGATTTCTCAGTTACGGTGGATCATTCCCCCCCATGTTGAAATATCCATGATTGTGCATCATTTTTTACTGTGGCAGATGGTATGCCTCTGCGATCCAAACATTTGAGGCTCAAAGTCATCAACCCTTAGGTGTCTTGTAGGGTTCAGTGGAAGAGAGCCACACTTGATTCCTATTTTCTCACGCTTGGGCAGAGTGCAGTTTTACCCTTGAAGTCTAATCTGTAGACTTCTGGGGGTCCTGGTCCTAGGAAGGTCTCACATATAACAACTCATCCTCTGCCCAAGCTCTGTTCCCACATAGTCATCTATACTTGCTTCTGGCTGATGACCCATCCTCCTTGACCCTGCCCCTGCCCTTCTGGTACTGGATAGTTTTCTTACTTTATTGAACACTTTACCATTGAGCTACATCCTCAGCTGCTGCCCCCCTCTCTTTGAGATAGGTTCTTACTAAATTGCCCAGGCTGACCTTGATCCTTCTGCCTCAGCCTCCTGAGTCCCTGGGATTACAGACGTGTAGTGTAACACCCATCTGGCTTTGGAACCCATCTAAATGTTTTAAGTTTTTATTAATATTATTATAATGTAAACACATTTCTAGATTTTTAAAATTTGTTGCTAGATGTTTTTACAGGAGGCTTTTCAGTTGACATAGTTCTCCATATTTTGTCAGAAGAAGTTACTAAATTTACTTTTATCATATGATCCTTTCCTCTAAGCCTCACAGAATAACATAACGTCCATGTAATACTAGGTTATGAAAAGAAACACGCCTAAAGCCATTTTATACCCTCTCCCCCAGCTCCTTTCCATTTTAGGCTTACCCATTTGTACTGTGCCTGCTATCTAAAATGTGTTTGTAAAAGTATAGATGCAACTCCTAAAGGATTAAAGACAAGATAACTCAGAAGCAACTTGGCTTCTAGAGTCAGAGAAATTCTTTGTGTTGGTTTATCTTGGAATCAGAGAGCCATTTTCATAGCGGAAAAGTGTCCAAAGGACAAGTGAAAAAAAAAAAAAGTTTTCTGTAAATGGTTGTGAAATAATAAAAACTCACACCAAATGCCGAAATGATTATTTGCATTCACACCTCCATTCCCGCTGAGTTACGTCTCTCCCCCGCCCCCTCATCCCTAGCGCTAACAATTCAAGTTACAACAGCGAATCCTCAGGGGGACTGTCAAGCCCGGTTTCTCGCTTCTTTCCCCTCTGACCCTCCTCCTATTAATCTGACTGCAGTGTAAACTTTGTGGCTTAATATTGCGCAACTTCCACGTCCCCCTCGCCCTCCCATCCAGCCCCCTCCCCCAAATCCAGGGGAACTCCGGTGCGGTGCGGTGCCACCGGCATTACTCATCCCCATTCAGGCTTCGCCGGGTTTATTAAGCTCTGGCTCAGCCTCTCCCTCTCACTCCCCGCTCTCCCTCACCGGAGCCCCTGCCTGCTCCCCTCCCGCCAGCCAGGGAAGAACTGGTCTCCTCCCGCAATGCATCTCCCTGTGGTTCTGCTTTGCGCCGTCTGCGCTGCAGCGTTGGCCGAGAACTCGGATGATTATGATCTCATGTATGTGAACATGGACAACGAAATATTCAACGGACTCCATCCCACTGAGGACCGTAAGTTCCTTTCAACTTTCTTTGGTCTAAATAAGGTACATGTACTTTGTAGCTAAGGGAACAAGCTAAAGATGATTGTTTGCTTTTGCAAAAGGGAGAGATACTTGAGGAAGGCGGGAGGTTTCGAAAGTTTTTTCTGCAGCAGATACATCGTGAGTTGGACATTTGGCTAACTCTAGCTGCAAAAACGGCAATTTCCTAGAGTTCAACCTAAACTCTCTGGGACTAGTTTCCTTCATTTTTGAGATATTTACGTGCTGTTTTACGGCCCTTAAAAGGAAGCGGGGTGCTGGGTGGGACCAGGATGTGCCCGGGGACCACCTAGGGAGGTCGGCTTTCGCCGAGCACTCCCAACGGAGACCTGGCGGTAACCTGTGTATCCCGCTCTAGCCACGCCGTGCGACTGCAGCCGGGAGCATTCGGAGTGGGACAAGCTGTTCATCATGCTGGAGAACTCGCAGATGCGCGAGGGCATGCTGCTGCAGGCCACCGACGACTTGCTGCGCGGCGAGCTGCAGAGGCTGCGCACGGAGCTGAGCCGGCTGGCAGGAGGCCTGGCGCGGCCGTGTCCCGCGGAGGCCCGGTTGGAGGGCGCGCTGGATGAGCTGCTACGGGCGAGCCGCGATGCGGGCCGCAGGCTGGCGCGCCTGGAGGGCGCAGAGGCGCCTGGCGCGCTGCTGGAGGAGCTGCGGCGGACGCAGGCCGAGCTGCGCGCCCTGCAGGGTTGGGCGGCCGGGCGCTGGCTGCCGGCAGGTAAGCATGGCGCGGGTAAGAACGCGGCTCCTCTGCAGCAGAAACGCCACGGAGCTCTGCTGCTGCAAGCCGGGCCACGGGCACCGAGCGGCACGCGAGGCGGAGCTTGCCCTTAGAATCATCCCCAGCCTGGGCAGCCCAGAGGAAGGCTGGGGCTTGGCCATCAGTCAAAGGCCGCTGACACCCTATCCCGCCAGGCGCGGCAGGGGCTCCCTTGGCCGGTTGTGACCGTGACCCGCGCGACTCAGCTTCCCTCCGTTAGGGATTTCCACGTCTTCTAATTTTGTCCTGCTCAGCTCTCTGCTGGAGCTCTGGTTTCCCGCGCTATTTCAGGGGTCCCGCCGGCTCCTCCTCCGGGCCTATTCCCAGCCGGAGACTTGGCAGAATATGATCTCCCAAAGGTTCAGCAGTTCCCTAGGGCTCCTCCTCCCCCGCCAGCGCTCAGGGTCTGTGGAATTGGTTGGACGGTGGAAGAAGGAGGGCGTGGGAGACCTGCCAGAGTTAGGTGCAGGCGGTCCTGCCTGACCCAAAGGATCAGGGCCGCGAAGAAAGACAGTCCCTACTAGGTGCAGCCTGTGGGAACAGACCCCGTGACATCCATGAACCTCCCAACAGAGAGACAATGCGTTTTGAAGTTGGTCAAAGAAAGAGGAAAAAAAAGACTTGGAGCTAAGTAACACTCTTTCTTAGTCAAAATTTCTAAGAAATGGTGATGTAGTAATCATTTGGGGTTGTTTCAGAAAATTCGTGTCATGTCAGAAAAATATCAAATTTTTTATAAGACTCTCCAGAAACAAAAACAATCAAACAATGCCATCCTTCCCATCATTTCCAATAAAACAACTTCTACCAGAAAAGGCAAGGAGTCATAGCATGTGTGAGAGCGTGGTTCCTTTAAACTCTTGGAAACCATGCCATAATGTGGATCTTTGCCAAGTAACAGAGGACTGTTTAGCAGTACAGGGCATATTTTCTTAAATATTAAATAGGGCTTCAGAGGAGACAAAACATAGAGTTGAATATAAAATACAGCCTTCATGTGAGAGGAGACAAATGATAATTTCTCTATGTTAATGCATGAAATTTCTGTGCTTTGCAAACCACTTAAAGCCAGTGTACACAAAATGTACCCAAAAAACAGAAGAGTTGCCTAATTTTCTTTTTCACTTTTGCATATTAGTTACAGCAGAAGAGGGATATATTTATGAATTCTAAATGTCAATTCTTACTACATTCAATAATACTTTTACCCAAAAGCTTTAATTTGTCCTCTGGTCTCCTGCCAGTTCAGATCCTAAGGGATTCCTAATCTTTCTGTTGTCAGCTTTCTAAGAAGCTGGTTTTAATTTTGTTTGGTCTTTGTTAATATAATTAGGAAAACATCTTAGTTAAAAGCCATTTCATGAGAGAGTTTCTGACATTTTAAAGAGGCATAAAGAACCTCAGTCACTGGCCCCTAAAGGAAGCCCCCCCCCCCAAAAAAAAAAAAGCCAACACATAGCTCCACTCTATGAAGGCATATAGCAGCGCAGCCTAGAGAGAAGCAGGGTCTCCCAGACACAGCCAGGAATGCTCTGGAATGCGATCCTGACCGCCTGGGCTTATTTAAACAGGAAGTCAGTTAATTAGATTGCAGTAGGCACTCTCTTGAACACCACTTGACTAAAATTTAACAGACCAGAATATCTCCCATGCCCTAGAATAGGGTAATCTTTTGTTCTATGAACTTTATTTTTTAATTAATGCCTGCATCTAGAAAAAATTCAGACTTAGTAATTTCATTTTAAAAATTAATTTTTAAAACCTTGGCATTAACTTTTTCAGGGAACAGATTGCATTTTCCAGAGTACCAGAATCAGTTTTGTGCATTAATATTGTAGTTACTTTTATATGATTTCCTGAACTTCAAGCTTTCTTTTGACAATCACAAAAAGTTTAAGTCCACATGTGCTTAATCTTTTCAGGACAAAGCCAGCTCACAGCCATTTGTAGGAGCTGAACACAGTTTACAACCCCTTGCCATGGGTGTTTGGTTCCTGAAAGTTCTTCCTACTCACCAGTTAGTGTTGAAATGTTCTGGGAGTCTACTTTCAAAACCATCTTAGAGCACACCTTTAGCTTGTTATAAAGTGAATGTCTGGCTCTAATTTAGTTTTTTAAAAATTCTTTGTCACACAGAGAGCCCACCTGTTAAAGTTTCAATATCATAATTTCCAAAAGACCCTGGAAGGTCTTCCCTGTAGCATCCCTAGCTCCCGGATGCTCCTGTGGCCTTGAGAAGGACAGAGGTGGGAGTTCATGAACTCTCACCCCAAGTTTGAAAGTCCTCTCCTCAGAAGTCTTCCTTAGCAGAAATATGTTCTCAAACCAGGACCCTTGGAAGAATTAATTCCTCTTAAGCTTTTCTATTACCACTCAACTAATATTTATAAGGATGTGAACAAAGTAGGAATTTGTAAGCATGTCCTTGGACTACCCAGTTCTTCTTGAGTGCTGTCTACTTGTGGCTTACAGACTTGGGAAATAGAGAGGCTTTTTATAGATAACAGTGAGGCCTGGGGAGATGATGGGACTCATCAAAAGCTGCATAGTACTCATGAGCAGCAAAATAAATTGAATTCCAGCTTCCTAGTCCAAACCAAAGATTTTATTATTTGGAAGCAGTATGTTTAAGGTGTGGCTTCTCTAACCAGACTGCCTAAGTTAAAATTCCAGTTTTAAAACGTATCAGCTATGGAAGCACAGACAAGTTCTTTTTGTCTCCTTTTCTCATCTGTAAAATGGGAATAAAAAGTCTATTTTTTAGGGTTGGTGTGAGGAAGGATTAAAATAACATACCAATGGATTAGCACAGTATCTGGCACCCAGAATGAATACTGATTAGTCATCATTATTATACATTGTTGCCTTTCAAAGATTAGTTTTCTGAAAACTTTTAAAAGTTCACAACTTCAAACATCTGAGAACATGTGGTATATTGAAATGTATTCTCCAATAACATCATTGTGCTACAATTTTGTTGGAAAAGACGTGGAGAACAGCCACGTATAATGAGGCAGATTCACTGGGTTTCACGAGTTTATTATTTTAGGAGGCTAGAGAAGTCAAGAATAGGAAAGTCAGTTGAGCTCTGAACCCCTGGGAATTATAGGCGCATTGTCTGAACTTGGCTCATGGTGATTTAACAGTAAAAAAAAAAAAAAAAAAATTAAGTGGGAGGGGAGATCGATATTACTGGATCGATATTACTGGGTTTGGACTGGGTGGCCTATCCGGTGTTCACTTCTCTATCCAGATGCTTCATTGAGTAAGACAGATGACTTTCTTTTCATTTTCTTTTCTCTACAGCGATTAGACTGGAGGCCCCTTAAGTGATAATGTAACCCTGCATATAGTTGTCAATTATAGTTATTAACGTGCCTGTGTTAAAATAACTAAATGCAGCCTAGTTCTGAGGTTTGTTTTTTTTCCTATTCCTAACTTCTTGCTGCTCTAGGCTGTGAAACGGCGCTTTTATTCCCCATGCGTTCCAAGAAGATCTTTGGAAGCGTGCACCCCGTGAGACCCATGACGCTCGAGTCCCTCAGTGTGTGCATCTGGGTCAAAGCCACAGAGGTACTGAACAAGACCGTGCTGTTCTCCTACGGCACCAAGAGGAGTCCCTACGAGATCCAACTGTACCTCAGCCCTGGGTCCACAGCGTTTGTGGTGGGCGGAGAGGCGAACACGCTGGTGGCCGACACCGCCGTCTCCCCGGGCAGGTGGACCCACCTGTGTGGCACCTGGACTTCCGCAGACGGGCGCGCGTCACTGTGGGTGGACAGCGAGCTGGTGGCAGCCGCGGCGGGGAAGGCCAGGGGCCACGTGGTCCCCGAGGGCGGCGTGATGCAGCTGGGCCAGGAGAAGAACGGCTGCTGTGCCGGCGGCTTCGACGAGGCCCGGGCCTTGGCGGGCAGAGTGACGGCCTTGAACGTGTGGGACCGCGCGCTGCGCCCGGAGGAGGTGGCCCAGGCCGCGGGTCCCGAGTCCTGCAGCCGCCGGGGCAACGTGGTCGGGTGGGGCGTCACCGAGGTCCAGCCGCATGGAGGGGCGCAGTACGTCTCCTAGGCCTGGCGCAGGCGCTGGAGCCAAGGTCATCCTGGCTGACACGCCGCCAGCCTCCAGAAGGCTCCGAAGCTTGGTGCACAACGAGAACACTTGAGACCCACGACTGCCAGAGTCATTTTGGGCCTGTATTTACCTTGGCACAATCCAGAGTAAACAGCGGAAGGGAGGCACTGGAGAAGGCTTCGGGGTACTGTTACCAGACTCGGTGCCGTGCGGTTTCAGATTAATGCGGTGTCGCTGTCAGATAAACTCCAAATAATTGAAAAGAACTGTGTATGCTGAACAGAGGGACGACTGTTCTGCTTTGCTTTGGTTAATTTATTTTTGGCCAGAGACGAATTTTGCATTGGAAGAGTTACAAAACAGGATTTGTTGTCCACTGCTCATTCTTCTTGGTATGTACTTTTGCTACAGAAAATTACGATAAAAACGTATTTATACCACAAAGTGACTTAACGAATACGAATGTAGTTTATGTGTTATGGTCAACATCCCTTTTTCAAGAGGATAGTTGTGTAAATTATATTGTAAAATGGTTTGTATTAATTTTATTTTTGTAAAGCTCTGCTGTAAATAAAATGTTTTGTAAAACTAGCTTCTGGCATCTGATTCTAAGTGTGAGGCAGGCTTTGAAGAACCTCACTTTTCCCTTTTCATCTAAAGTAGGCAATTAGTTTTCAGAGACTAACTGATTATGTAAATAGCAATTATTAATTAATTTGGGTTTCCCCTAAATCCTAAGTAAGAGACAGGATCTTGGCTAAGTCAAGGTCCTCATCTTGCTGGAGGTTAGTTTTCTCCCCTGAGAAGTCAAGGAATTGAGGAAACATGATCTCAAGTTCTCTTCCAATTTGATGAATCCATGAGCATATACAATTTTCCCACTGTTTAAACACAAAACAAACATGCATTATCTGAGTTCCCCAGAGACAGCGTGGTACCTGCAAGCTGTGGTCACTGGGGAGAACTAGAAATCTGGGAACCAAGCAATAACTCCAGCACCCAAGGGAGAGGTTGGCCGAACCTGGTCCCGTCCAGGGGCACTGGTATCTTCCTGTGGACCCATGTAGGGACTGGTGTTAAAAAGCTGCTCATGAAGTAGGTGAACCACAGGCCTGAAGTGTCCTTCTAAAGATGGGGCTGGAACAGATGCAGATCATTTCCTGCATGTAGATTTGCAAATAAGGCCAGAGGTAATTTTATAACTAGCTGAGTGTCCTCTGACAAGTTACCTATCTCTCTTGGACCTTCTCAGGAAAGGGGGCTGGGGTTGGACTCTTTGTGCCTTTAGGCAATGAAACTCCCTCAAATCTAATTATTTTTGAGGATGTTCATGATATCATTACAGTTTCATTTCGCTCTTGAGACTCACAAAACCAAGCTGATGAGTCTCTAAGAAAATTACTTGCAGTTATGAGCTGAGAGGCCAGTCTCAGACCCTGGGAAATCACATCATTGACATAGGCCCCGCCACTTGAGGCCCTGTCTTGCTATTGTCTGTATGACCTGAGCTCTCAGCCGGGAGAATCAAACCCACCCAGACTCAGGCAGAGTTGGGCTCCACTGCAACTCCCTTACACATTTCCTCCTGGATTAGACAGACCTGTTTGTTAAGAGACCCTAGTTGATGTGGACCAGACAAATGTGCACTCGTAGGCTAACAAAAGTAAAAGCAAGGGCCTTTTAATTTATTATAGTAACTGTATGTTTGGGGCAAAGAAGAAAATAAAGTAATCCTTGAGTCATAAAAACAGAAACTGCTAAAGCATCGAGTCTGGAAATACGCGCCCAGGACTTCTCATTGTTCTCTGATACCCAATTTACCTCTTTTCCTAAGTAATAGAATTCTAGTTTTAGTGGCACATATGGCCACTAAAGTCAAGTCAACATTTTCCAGCATTACCTGTAGCTGGATATGGTTCCATGTCTAAGTTCTGACTATTTTTGAAATGCTACATATGATTTCCTTCTTCTTTCTTCTGTCTGATTGGAATGTAGTAATGATGGCTGGAATTTCAGTAACCATTTCCGACCACGAGCCTTCATAGAACAATACAGAAGCCTGGGTTTCTCATGATCATGAAGCCAGCTAGCCTGTCCTGGGCTATCTGCCCCTGACTTATTTACATAAGAGAAAAACACACTTTTATCTTCTTAATCCATTTAGTATATTACCAGATCTAATCCTGATCAGTAACTTTTTAAATTAAAAAAGACCATGCATCTTAATCTCTCTGTAATATCCATAGCCTACACTCAAAAGATACATTGTAATTTTCAGGAAGTTGGATACAGGACTTTTATTTTCTTAACTACTAGCACTAAATGAATTTAGAATTCAGAGGTATCAGCAAAAGGAAGAAGTAAAGAATTTTGTAAACCTGAGAAAAAATATCTAAAAAGAAATATCAGCTCACTAGCTTAGTTTATACACTGGCACACGATTTCATTCCTGGTTAGTTACTGGAGCCATCGCCCTATCATAGCATAGTAAAATAATTCTTCAGGACCAGACTATTAGGAAGAAAAAAAATGTGTAGCAGGTAATACATCATACATGTAAAGCATCACTTGTGTGGAGTAGGGGGACCAACTGTCCTGGTATTCCTGTGGCAGTTCCAGCTTTATCAAAGTCCCCATGTCCCATGAATCTCTGAGTCCCTGGGAAACTGGGATACCAGTCACTAGCACATATGTAGGTGTGTCTAGTGAAACAACTCTTTTTTTTTTTTTAAAGAGAGAGAGTGAGAGAGAGAGAGAGAGAGAGAGAGAGTGAGAGAGAGAGAATTTTAATATTTATTTTTTTTTAGTTATCGGCGGACACGACATCTTTGTTTGTATGTGGTGCTGAGGATGGAACCCAGGCCGCACGCATGCCAGGCGAGCGCACTACCACTTGAGCCACATCCTCAGCCCCGTGAAACAACTCTTTAACAGAGATAATATGTGAATAAAACAGTTGATGTGTGTTCTTTGTCTATACATTGGCTTTTAAGTATTAATTCTTCTGAGATATGTTCAGGACACTAGACAACTAAGCATATATCATACAATTTTAGAGCTTGCTATTTATAACTTGCCCTTAATTGACTTGAATTCAATAAAGAATTAGAATTATAAAAATAAATTATAATTGATTTCTATTTCATTTCTTGTGAAATCTAACATTAGTAGCTCATCTTTTGAGAAGGTTACTAAGGCCAATGTTCCTAGAATTTGTTTTGTAGATGATTCTCAGAACATTCTTTCATCTTCTCTTTCAGTGCTCAAAGAAAGAACACTCCTAAAGTTAAGTCTTAGTTACTTTAAATATGTATGTCCATGTATTTCTGGATTCCATGAACATGGAAATTCATATGACTGACTTTTGCATTCAGTTTGATCAATCTGGAGTGTAGAAAAAAAACATGGTAGCTTTTGGGTCAGAAATCCAACATCCAAACCTGGCACCATTACCTATTAACTTATTAAATACAAGACATAGGGCATGTTGATGATTCTTTTTGAGTCTCAAGTTGGTCAAGAAATTAGAGATAACAAAACTTGCCTACCATGATGAAGAGTTTTCAAGGATATATTGTACAAAAAGGGATCCCTTGAACTGCCATGTTTTGTCCAGCTCCACCATGTGGACTAAACCAATCAAGGGATCTGCTTTTGAAAATGTCTTTCTGACTACTTGTTTTTTGTTCTTCACTAATTATTCTAGACTTTAACTTCTTAGGTGGCTTACACCCTCTTGGTCAGGAAGAACACCCGAGACGCTGGCCATCTCCCCATATCTCTCCTCTCTGAAAGATGAAATAATATTTGAAATGAAATCTATATCTTAAAAATGTTTTTTTTTCTTTTTAAAAATTAGTGCTTTGTAGATATACATGAAGGTGAAATTCATTGTGGTGTATTCATTTATGCTATGCACATAAATGAATACACCACAGTATATTCTCCTCTCTTTGAAACTGTGAACTAAAACCAAGTTTCCCTCCTTGAAGTTGTTTTTATCAGGTCTTTTGGTCACATAAAAACTTACTAAAGTAGAAACTGGTACCAGGAGTACAGCTGTTGCTGTGACTAACCTGACCAAGTGGTTCAGAAGCTGGGGCAGGAATTTTGAAAAGGTTAAATATGCAAGCTGGAAAAGCTATAGAGTGTTGTACATTTTGCTTAACTGGTGATTCAGATGGGAGCTTATAATACCAGAATGCCGACAAGACTGTGGACAGTAGACTGGGATCACCAGGTTTCAGAGGAGAAGCAGCACACTATTGGAAACTGGACAAGAGGCAATTCATGTTACATTCTGGCAATGTTCTCCACATTATGCCCATGTCTGGAGACATTCTGTAAGCTGAATTTAAAGACAATGGCCTAATTAATCTGGTTGGAGGAAATTTCTAGACAGCACAGCATTAAGGGTGTGGCATTATTATTGCTCATGGTTTTCAGCCAAGTTTACCATAATAATCAGAAGCAGAAAGCAGAACGATTCTAAAAACTTGCAATTTTTCTAGAAAAGTGTGAGTGCAGCTGGGGCTAAGACAGTTGTGGTTGTTAAAGGGAGTATATCCACTAAAGAGATGCTAAGTACTTTACTCAGAAACAACAGGAAAGATGGCTTAAGAGCATCTCAGGAGTTGGCAAGATGGCACCTATCTCAGTTAAAGGTTGTAAAAGTAAAAATTTCTTTGAGAAGAGACTCTGCTTGCACAGGGAGACCCTTGGAAGTTGTTTCACCACACTTAGCCACCCAGGCACCCAGAGGCCACTCCAGCCATGGTCCCAGGAGGCTGGACTATTTCTTGAGAGGGTAGCAGAGCTTGGGATTAACTGTGTAGTGTTGGTTCTGCAGAAATGCAGGTGGCTAGACTTAGGGGGTCATGGAGGCTTCCAGTGAGATTTCAAAAGAAGGCCTGGGAACCCAGGCAGGGGGCATCAGGGTTTGAATCCTTGCAGGCAGCCCCTGAAAGGGTGATGCATGAAGATATGAGAAGGAAGCCAAAGCTGCAGTGAAGACCTTCAAGTTTAAGAGATGCCAGAAATGTCTACCTAGAAAAGCTACAGGAATTAAACAGAGACAAGTGGATTCCTGCAGTTTCCCATTAGATGCTCTTCCACATTAGATGTTCTCTTTAAGCTTCTATCAACATACATGGGACATAATAAACGGGAAGTCAATTTGCTGTCTCCATTTTCCTAAAGCAACTCACCAATCAGTGGTTTGGATTTTGTTTCATACAGAAAGCAGAGCGGCCATGGGGGCTATAACCAGCAAGGTCATGGAGCAGAGCTGCACAAGCCCTTTGAAGAAAATATCATAATGCCATGTGCCCCAGATGCTGGACATGGAGCTACAGGACTCATTTGCCCAGCTGGATTTTGGTCTTACTCGGTTCCTATCACTTCTTTCTATGCCCCTCTGTTCCCCTCTGTGCCGTTTACTCTGTGCCATTATATATTGGACATGCAATTTTGTTTTGATCTTCATGGCAATTCAGAGCTAAGAGTTTACCTTGAGTCTCAGATGAGATTTTGGAATTGGATTTTTGACAATGCTGTAACTGTTAAGATTATGGGGGATTTTGGAAATGAACTAAATGTATTTTGCATTGTGAGATGGATATGAGCTTGGTGGGAGCCGGGGAGGAATGTTATTGTTTGGATATGTGATGTTGCCCAAAAGCTCGTGTGTGGGACAATGCAAGAATGTTCAAAGGTGAATTGTTAGATTAGGAGATCTGTAACATAATCAGTGTATGAATCCACTTGAATGGATTAACTGAGTGGTAACTGTAGGCAGGCATGGTGCAGCTGGAGGAGGTAGGCCACTAGGAACTTGCCTTTAGGGTTTAGATTTTGTCCTTGGTGAGCAGACCTCTCTCTGCTTCCTGGGTCTGATATTCTGAGCTGCTTTCCTCCACCACACCCTTCTGCTATGTTCTTCCTCACCTCAGGCCCATAGCTATGGACTCAGCCAACCACAGACTGAAACTCTGAAACCATGAGCTGAAGCAAACTTGACCTTCTTTAAGTTGTCCTTGTCAGGTCTTTTGGTCAGAGCAACACAAAAACTGACTAAAATGGTGCCCAAGTTCAGCACACGGATGCCCTGTCTATGAGGCTTTCCCTGCCATACTGTGCAGAGTGGTCTCAGAGTCCAGCATGTGGGTTCCTGTCTGTGAGGCCTCCTGTACTTGACAGCTACATCTGCTGGTAAAGTCATGAAGGTGCAAACTTTGGCTTACATCAGATCCAGGCCTTGGCTAACAACTCCAAAGAAATCCTTTTCTCTTACAAGATGTGTCTTTATTTCTTTATTCATCTTTCGATTGACTTTCCCAATATTATATTTAAAATTTCCCCATGTGTGTTAACATTCATTTTAAATATTCCTAGTAAGTTGAATAACTTGTTGCCTAGAATATTTGATCAATAAACTCTTTCCTAGCAACCTGCAATATGGTAAAACTGAGATCTTTTAATAATAATTGTATCATGAATGTTCAATAGCTTAGCATCTCCCTGGAGAAGATGAAACTCCATGAATGGACAGGGTTCTGCCTCTAACATTTTAACATGGGATGGTACATAGCAAATACCTGACCAGAGAGAGAATAGCAGCAACAATGCTGATGACAATAAGAAGGAGAAGCTTAGTAAGCATGAGGAACTATGGGCTGAATACTGTACAGAGCATAGATGCTCTATTTATGCCTCATCCACCCTACCTGGGGCATATTATTACTCCCACAATAAATGGGGAGTCAATTTCCTATCTTCATTTTTCTGAAACGACTCACCAATCAGTGGTTTGAATTTTGTCTCACACAGAGAAAGAAATGAGGTGAATTTATCATAATTAACTAGACAGTCTTCTGCGGGCTGTTGCCAGTAAAGTCAGAAAGGAATCTGGACTCTTGCTGAGACAATATTATATTTTCTTTCCAACCTTCTGCTTAGGTTTCAAATTATTTGAGGTCATCTTGTGCCTTGTGCCAGAGGACCACGTAAAAGGCCTGTTGACAGACAGGCATGGTTCCTGGTTGGGGCTACTGACCCAGAAATGCAGAGGAAGGGACAGCACTGCTTCTGAGTTTGATGGAAGACTGTGCTTTGCATCACAGAGCTCCAAATCAAAATTTGGAGAATGTTCCCTATGAGCTCTCCAAACCCCATAGAGTTGGAGACGATCTCAAAACCACAATAGTACTGTCAGCCTCCTGGGTGAGCCATGTGGCAACTAGAGCAGCCTACATATTGGTCATGCTTTTATTTCCCAGTGCTGGTCAGAAGGATATCTGTCTTCATATGGCAGAAAGTGAATGTGGAGAATGACTCAGGAACACTAAACAACAGACTCTCTAAAAGGGTTCTGATGTTACGAAATACCAAGTTACTTCCAATATGGCTTAAGCAGAAAACAAGTTCATTGCCCAAAGTGATAACCTTGGCTTATTTTTTTTTAATTCAGGAGGAAGCATTTGATAAAATCAAAGTTATGATTTTAGTTTGGGGTTTTGGTACCCTTTGCTAGAAAAAGGAAGTTGCTAGTTTGCTTTTATTATGAACATACTTTGAATTTAACTAACAGAGATAAATTTTTCCTTCTTATATTTAGGTCTTTATTATACTTGAAATTAATTCATATGTACTGTTCTGCAGATAGCCGTCTTAGAACCATTTATTGAATAGGTCCACTCTTCTCCACTGCAAAGTCTTCCCTGCCACATGTCAGTTTCATGTGTGCATGGGATTGTCTTTGGCCTGCCCATTGTCACATGAGCTTTTACCTACTCTAGGACTAGTACTGCACCCTCTTAGTTACTATGACTTCACAAGTAGGGAAATTACCACCTCCTCCTCCCCCACTTCTCCTATCTTCTCTTTCTACAAAATAGTTTTGGCTATTTCTGTTCCACTTAATCTTTTGTGCATTTTAAAACAAGCTTGTTATCTTTAATAAAAATCTCTGTTGGTATTTTATTAAAATGTCACTGCATTTATTGAAAGTTGACATCTTTGCTACCTCAAGTTCTCCCATCCATGAACATAGTATATTGATCCATTTGCTTATCTTTTGATTGTTTTCCAAAAAGTTTTATAATTTTTACTCAAGAGTCACACGCATTTTACCTCTAGATATCATGTATTTTTCTACTTTAAATAATACTTTTAACTAATTTATTTCCAATGTATATTACTGATATGTAGAAAAACAACTGGTTTCTACAAGTTGAATCACTAAACTTTCTGTCATTGTGTCTAAAATTGACTAGAGAATATTTATATATTATACTACAAACAATCATATTTTTAGATAATGTTTGTTTTGCCATTTCCTTTCTGATTCTTCCAATGTTCATTTATTGTTCTGGTCTAAGGTTTACAGTGCCACTGTAAATACATCTACTTCAATGTAGTAAAATCCTTGTCTCATCCCTGGCTTCAAGGAAATGTTTCTGCTGTTTCACCATTAAATATATAAATATCCTCTAAATCACATTAAGGGAGTTCTCCAAAATTCCTAGTTTGCAATTGTTTTCCATGAGTGGGTACTGAACTTTTCAAGACATCCTACTGACCACTGATTACCCTGTTAGTCTTACTGTGGGGAATTACATTTTGCAGGTTAAGCACCATCCTTGCCTTCCTGGGATAGATCCAACTTGGTCACTGTGCATTTTATAAAATGGGATAATGCAGTTTCTCCTCATAAACTACCAGGGGAGAGTTATGTGAGTAAAAGATCAGTGGCTGGGATATAGCACACACTCAACAAATGCTAATCATCACCTGTTCCAAGTACTGCTAGAGTCATGCTGCTAAAAGCTTATGATTTATGTATCTATGTTCAGATAAAGATGGACTTGCATTTCCTTTTCTTACACCATTCTTGTCTGTTGTTTCATGGACATACAAGCATTATTTAGCTGGAGAAAGTACTTCTTTTTATCTGGAAAAGTTTACATAAAATTATAACTTTTTATTTCTTGCATATTTATTAAACTTTGCCCACAAAACTAAATGGGACGGGATTTTTTTAAATTAAGAAAATATTTGTTGTGCATTGACTTTGCAATGCTGGTGCAATTGTCTATTTTATTTGTAACATTCATGTGTGACCCAATATAACTCAAGTGTGACTCAATATCATTCTGTTTATATCTGTAACCCTCCTTTTGTAGTTTATGAAAAGGCCTTTTATAGTTTCCTCTCACTGAGAATTCAGAGGATACAAAGCAGACAAATGGAGTCTGCACAATTTGAATAAAATAAATTTGTATTTACATTTAATGTAAAAGTAAACATTACCTATATAACCTTTAATAATGAAAACTGAAAAAAATCGACTTGGAACTATTGAAATAATTACCTTCAGGGGTACAATTTATAAGCATACACAAAGCCTTTGGTTTGAAATCAGGGACAGATATATTACAATAAATTGTAAAAAACATTGTCAATGAAATGATACCAACTGAAGCTAAGGGGCAGACACTACTGCCACACCACCAGGCTCTCCTGCTCCATCTGACCCATGCTTTAACTAAGGCTCCAAAATGGAGACCAGAGTGCCAGTGTGCATACAGATGACAAGAACCTTGGAAGAACTGTTAGATATATTGAGATGAAAGATACATTCTCAAATAAGATCTTGACATGGCAAAGCAATAAGCTGAAATCTCATGAGAAAAAAAAGCAATAAAGAATTAAGGATAAGTAAGTCCTTGCATGAGGATTAAAAAACCAGCTAAACACACAGAATGCAGTGGAGACTGATGAATATGCTCAAACAACTGTACGTATACACACATTATATATATTTGTATATATACATATACCTGTATATACATATATATTTGTATATATGCATATATACATTATATTATATATTTGTATATATATATATAAAAGGATTAATGTGTCTAAATATGTACATGTCTGTTAAATCAAGTTGTATGCACATTTCATACCCTAAAACAACTATATGTATGTGTGGAGACTTAATGGACAATAACTTCACTGGGAGTCAAAAGTGAGCTTGTGTGATGGACAGAAAGTGAATCTGATTCATGGCCTTTGGGAAGGGGCCTCCATTTGAGTCCTCACATGCACACGATGGAGCCTGGAGCATCAGGGGCAGCATGGATTGCACATGATGACAACAGGGAACCAGAGGGTGGCCACGCAGAGGGACTGGGGTACACCCCGCAAATGGATGCAGAATCAACTCACCATCTGCTGAGTTGAGGGAACTGGGAAGAAGCTGAAGTGGTTACAGTGGAGGAGGAAACTCAGCACAGGGGAGGAATGGCAAGGTGTCACCATGCGTCCCCACATCTGAAAGCTTGTTTATGAAGAGCAACAGGGGTTGATGGCCCAACAGGACAATAGCCAAAGCCAAAAGTGGGAGGCCCAAGGGAGAGAACTTTTAATTCAGCCTGAGGAAGAAATGTTGATCACTTGGATTTGTCCAGAGATGGCATGTGTCCTCATAGGAAATGGCAAGTTCCCTGGTCCCCAAGGGATTTAAATATAGGGAGGCAGTCATGATTGGCTTCAACATCCTGGCTAATATTTATGGGGGGCTGGGTTCTGCTCAGAAAGATAAGAATGCAAGTGTTGGGTAGAACTGAGATTCAGCTGTGGGGGTGGGCTGCAGTGTGACATGGCCAGGGTCGATCCCCCTTATAACCTCCCAGAGCATCAACTTGCTGGTCTACAAAATGCAATGGTAGGCATTTGTGGGGTTGTGGGATCCTGTATGTATTCACACTACTGCTGGCAACAGCCTGGCTTTCTTTTTTGTTTTTTAAATTTATTTGTTCCAATCAGTTATACATGATAGCAGAATGCTCTTTGATTCATTGTACACAAATGGAGCACAATTTTTCATTTCTCTGGTTGTATCCAAAGTAGGGTCCCACCATTCATGCAGTCATACATGTACCTGGGTAATGATGTCTGTCTTATTCCACCATCTTTCCAATTCCCCATACCCCTCCCCTCACTGCTCCCCTTTTCCCTATCCAAAGTTCCTCCATTCATCTTACGCTCCATGCCCCCATTATGGATTAACATCAATCCACTTATCAGAGAAAACATCCAGCCTTTGTTTTTTCCCCAAAACCCAAAATCGGCTTATTTCGCTTAGCATGATACTCTCTAACTCCATTCATTTACCTGCAAATGCCATAATTTTATTCTCTTTTATTGAATAGCCTGGGTTTCTTTTGGGGTCCTCTCTTTCTACACTTCCCACCTGGGTGGTTCTGCTGTCAGGGTGGCTCGTGACCCAAGCCTGGCCAAGGATATACAGTGTCCTGGGCAGTGATGATGGGCTGGTTCAGAAATGGTCTGTGGCCCATGTCAGGGCAAGCAGACATGAAGCTGGATGGTTTGGGGTACAGCCAGTATTTGTGATGTCATGGGCAAGGAGCTGTGGTGGCCCACAGTGGAACACACAAGTAAACCCAGCCGCAGGGAGCAGAACTGTGCAACGACTTTGAATACAACCACTAAGCCACTTGAGAAATCTGATATACTTACTAGTGGACTCTTCGGTCATGTGCCAAAGAGAAGTTGTTCTTCCTTCTCCTCTTCTCCTTCGTCAAACCATTTATACCTGGGGCTTTTACTACTTAAAATACTACCAACTATAATATAGGATAAGAATAGTACCTCAGTTATGGGGTTCTTGGGGGAATTACATGATACAGTGGGTATAAATGGATTAATGTCATAAAGAATGCATGCAATAAACTTCAGCCATTGAAATTATTATTAACATCATTATAATAATTTTGGTCAAGTGGGTGGCCATTCAGAAGAAGATATATGAAAATTAGGATACTACAGGTCAAAGTTGACAGTCTAGAGGCAAGAAAAACTACAGTAATGAAGAATGAAATCCCAACATGCCTCCTAGAGCTGTTTGGCAGGAGTAGACAAAGATTTGAAGAGCAGAAAATCTGCTACTCAGAGACAGCAAAATTCCTTCCGTGTTGCTACTCATGTGGGCCATGGGGGACTTTTACAGTCACATTGATCCTGAAAATCTAAACCCTGAAACACACAGTCCCAATCTTTTGTAGCTCGAGTTACCATTCATTTCATGGTGATTTTCATGGTGCCAAATCAAATAAACCAAATCATTTGTTTATTTCAAATGCTTGCAGTGAATTTAGAAAGTATACTTTGTGTTTCAAAGATTTCTTTGTCACTGAAACCATATTTTTAAAAATCTCAAATGAATGAGCTAAATTCTTGGCGGCTGTAAAGATATAATTCAATTTTTTTTTTTCATAAATCTGTTACTAGCACGTTGGACTACCACGGTCTTGAAATGCTTGTGTGTTTCAATGTTTGCAAGTCCTATGAATTTGTTCCAATAGTGTTTCCAAGGAGGTGAAAAAGTATAGTTGTTTTTCAGGACTTTTAGCAAATTCAATATCACATATAAAGTGAAATTAGCATTTAAATTCTATAGCCAAAGGAAATTAGAAATAAAAATCCTGACTGGGGTTATTAATGACAACTCTTCACAGGCGAGCACAAGGTCGAGAGAGAGACCTTACCATTCAGCTTGCCTCAGATATATCTGGGCATCAACAGACACTGGGAGGACCCACTCATAGGTCTGGGGGTGCAGAGATCCCTCCTTAGGAGGTCCACAGTGAGCTGGTGCTGGGAATTAGAGGACTGAGCTGGCATCCCAAGGACTAGGCAGAACTGGAGGACTAGTTTGTTGTTAATCCTAAAGGCTGGGTGGAACTAAGGGACTAGTTAATTGGTAATTCTGAGGCTGGGTGGAACCGGACTGCTAATTTTTGTCTCATCAGTTGCACTGGGAGCACTTCACAGTGTGGAAGCTCCACGTGGGCGTGTGGGGTGTGTCCATGAAATAAGGGGTAAGTAACTTGTGAATTTCACAGGGTTTTTTTTTTTTTTAAATGAGACTGGGGGCATTTGAATACATATCACATATATTATCTGTTGATGCCTGATCCCAAATGTTACAAAAAAGTTTGGGATCTGAAGCCAAAAGAAAAAGAGAAGACAAGGTGAATATTTTGTGTGGACTAATTTGACCTTGTCTGTACTTCCAAAGTTTGGAAGAATTAAGAGAGAGGCCCTGGTTTGATTTTTTGTGGCAGTATGTAATACACTTTTAAGTCACTACCAAGTTATGATCACATTGAAGAAGACATTAAACACTCTAGTGTATTTCATCTAATCAAGGGCATTTTTTACTTTTGGAAACCATGAGAAGAAGAGGTTCTCAGTATCACCAGCAGTGGAGCCTGCCCCACCATCACAGAGGCACCCTCTAGAGCTGGAGTTGGAGCAGGCAGACAGGGTGGTGGAAAACAGCCCCCTGGACTGGGATATGCAGGGTTGGAGTGGCGCCTACCGCTTGTCCAGAGTCCAGGCAACTCATCAGGTGGACAGTGACCTTACACATGCTCACAAGTCACCTAGAGGCAGGGCCAAAGACCCAAGGGAGCCTCACCTCCAGATCTCCCTCCACAAACCATAAGCACTTAGGAAGACACCTCTAGACAACCCCAGGGACATGCACCTGAGCTTGGCCTTCACACTGTACCTTGAAGTATGCTCCTGACTATCACCTCGGTGTGCTCAGCCAGGAGCTCCGCCTTGGCGATGGCAGCCAGACACAGGTAGTTAGACAGGCTCCTGCGCAGTTCCCTGCTGCCTCTGTGGAGGAACCTCACGGCAATGGGGATGGCTAGTGCCATCACAGGGGGCCGGTTGTAATTCTGGGGAAACACAAGAAAGCAACAAATGACAGCGATTCACTGTTCACTCATGTACTTAACCATCCCAAATATTGCCTGGGCCAAGCTCCCGGAATGCACCTGTGGAAACGCAGGCCCTGCCCCACCTACGTGACACCTGGGAACTCTCGTCTTTTTTGGGAGAATTTGACTGGCCATTGACAGAAGAAGCAGAATGCAGGGTGCTCAGGGAGCAAAGAAGGGGCATCAAGAAGGGTCAATAACACTTCCTGGAGGAGGCGACGTCTTGGCTGGGACCTGAGAGGTGCACAGGAGATGACTGGTTAAGGGCAGGAAAGCTGTGGACACAGGAAGAACCCTGTGGAGGCACAGGTGAGGAGCCCTTGGTGCCCTGGGTGGGGAGATGGAAATAGCTGCAGATGGATGGGTGGGTGGGTGTGGGGAAGCCAGGAGGATGGAGCTGCACACAGAGGCAGCAGGAAGAAAGGGGCTTCGGATTAATCTCCATGGCAGCCAGGAGTTCCTGGGAGAGGAACATTCATCAGAGAATACAACCAAGGGAACACTGAAGAAGTAGCTTTCTGACTGTAACTTAAAAACTGCAACTCTGTGCAGTCAATCCAGGGGGAAGGAGGAAAGAAGACGAGGCAGAGACGCACAATGGAATGTCACCCAGCCATAACAAAGGGCGCATCCTGTTGTCTGTGACTTGGAGGAAACTGGAGGTCATTCTGGTAAGTAAAATACATCAGGCACAGAAAGAGGGAGCTAAAAGAGGTGGCTTCATAGAAGTAGAGAGTGGAATAGTGGCCACTAGAGGCTGGACTGTCAGAGAACGGGAACCAAAGCACATTCTGGAGGGAAGAGTACCTATCGTGCTCAACACAGCAAGTAGCTTAGTTCCCAGTGATTTGTTATACAGTTTTTAAAGGCTCCGAGAGGAGGGTGACACAACACAAAGAAATACCAAGAGTTTAAAGGGAGGGAAATGCTACCTGCTCTAATTCGCCCATTGCATGTTATGCATAGGTGTCAAAATCACCCTGTGCCCTACAAAGATGTACAATGTCATATGTCAACCAAACCAAACCAAGAAACTAAAGTTTCAGCTGAGATTCAGAAGAAACAAATTCTGAACCTTTGACTAAAAATATAAGGCATTCTGTATCCTAAAAAATTCTCTTCTTGATTGATTTTGTGACTGAACATAAATACCCTTGCATACAAAATACTGCTATTGCATGTAATTACCTGATTAGAGAATAATATTTGGAAGACACAAGTTGTTTTCTTAAAAATAAGCAGCACACATTAGTATCATCAACTTCACTTCTCTGTTTGGGAAAGGAGTTCATATTCTGGGTTTGTGAGAAGTCCTCAATAAACACCTGGCGAGATGAATAACTGATGAAGCCAATGTCGATATAAGGTGATAATTGTCCCTGGGACGTAATGCAGGGGAAGGCACCGATGGAAGAAAGCCTCTGGATCCTAGTCTGTCCAACCCAACCTGGTGGGTGATCATGGAGGTGTTGCCCAACTCTCTAGGTCTCACTAGCAAAAGCAATTACCACCATACTCTCCAACCAAACTGTGTCTAATAAATAGACCCCAAAGCAGACATGGCATAACTGCTTGGCACAGGAAGACTGTAGACTGCTAAGGGACCACCCTCTATGACCTCACTGCTGGGGACCCTTATGAAACTCAAGGAAATTTGGATGTCCCTGAGAGACAAGTTGGGCCAGACTTGGACATGCCTTTCAGCTCGATGCTGTGGCTGTGCTGAGGCCAGTTCTGTCCCTGTGGTTTTCTAAATGAGCCAATTAAATCTCCTATGCTTGAGCTCCCCCTCCCTTCTTGTCACTAGAAACAAAAACAAAATCTTTAATCCATTCTTGTACTTCCATCCATTTTCCAGACCCATGGGTCCCTCTAATCCCTAGGCAGAGAAAAGGAGTCCTTCATAGCAGAGCTTGGTATCCCATCATGAAGCCACCTCTGACTCTAGGCTCTGTGACAGAACATGTGTCTAGACTGCAGCTCTACTCAGTAGATCATCTCACATCTCCTAACACCACCCAAGTATCAGGAGCATGGCCTACTGCCAGACTCTTCTGAATGTCTTTGGATTTTCTCTTTTTCTGGTGAATTAAAGTGGGCCTGACTGGATTGGTCACTACTGCTGAGTCAGGAGGCCTCCCTGGGAGACTGGCTGCTCTCCCCCACTCAACCCCTGGAGGGCTACTCTCAGCCTCAGAAGCCTGGGCAGATGCTGGGTCAGGCCACACAGAATGTTTGGATCTGCCAACTCTTTGATCCAACTCACACCAAAGAACTTCAAGCTGGTGCATCTCAGTCATCCAGTGGATTCACCCACAGAGGGAGACTTCCCAAGGTCAGGCCCTGGGCATCGTTTTCTCATTCTCAGGATACCAAGGAGCCAGACCAGGACCCAGAGTATTTACACAAAGGCACAAAGGGGCCACAAAGGCAGACCAGACCAGAGAGATACTGAGGGACATTTCATCCAGGACCTCGGTGAAACCTGATTCTAATAACACACCAGTCCTAAGCAGAATCTCCCCCTTTGCTAACTGCAACTTTCTATCCATCAAATCCATTCTATCTCCCACATACCATCTCCCTACCCCTCAGTGCTGAGTAAACTTGCCAAACCAGTGCTCCCACACTCTGCAGAGGTGGTGTTTAACAAGGGTAATTGACTTGGCCAGTTTCTCAATTTGCCCCTATCCTATACCTTGAGGCTACATTCAAGTCACTTCAGTTAGAGCACTAGATGTTCCCAAACCCCACAGTCTCATTTGGGCGACTCCTCTAGGTGGCCAGTCTGTCCATTACATGGAGGCCTTTGATGGGTGAACTTTAACACAGCATACCCTTGTCCCCATAGTGATGGGTCATCGCTCTGGCCTCGAGGGTGAAACACAATCACATAGTCCTCAGAGCTTTCCAACCAAGAACTCCATGCCCAAGTTTACTTCATCTACTCCGGGTCTTTTGCCAAAAACCATTTGCAATAGAACAAGTTCCCCTAGAGGAACACATCTTCAAGCACTTTTCTATGTGACTTGAAAAACCAAAGATCGTGGCATTGGAAAGTGTTCCCTGCTACCTGTGAACACAGACAGAAATGGGGAGAGATCAATGGAAATGAGTGTTTCCAGCAACTGACGTTTTTAAACCTCAGGAAGAGCGAGCATTTCCCAGCACCAATGAAAGATCAGACTGTCCTTTTTAGAACAACTCTAGATGTTCTGGAGAAAAATAGTGACCAGCTAAAAAAGTTTCTGATGTGTGGTTCCAAGTAAAATGTATAAAACTCTCCCCAAATGCATAATTTCATTGTTTAAAAAAGCAAACTTTAACACATTCATTTTTTTCCCTGTTTTTCTACCCACATGACATTTGGAAATCTCTTGAGTGACACAAAAAGTAACCGATTAAGCAAAAAGCACATAGTACACATAAACAGCAAAGTCTCTCAGGGTCCTAACAGGGCCCCGACAGTTCCTAGCCCATGAAGGAGTCACAACAGGGCGTGAGCAAGAGGCTGGGAGCAAGAGGTGGGGACCCCTGACAGGTGACCAACAGATCCTTCCACGGCCGAGCTTCATTTGAAAGGCAGCAAAAGGAGCTGATGATGCAGCATATGTCTACCCACAAATTACTTTATCTAGAATGACGTGGCTCAGGGGTAGAAGAAGTCCTGGGGTTGGCATCCTAGTTCAGCAACAACTGGTAATGGCCAAGCCTGACAGATGTGCCCTCAGTGCAGAGGCGAGCGCTTGGTCTGGGTCTCCTCTTACTCAGTTCCATGTTCAGGGTGAACACAGTGAAGGGCAGTGTGGACAGAAAGACTTGCTTGTGGGGACAGCAATGTTCAGCCGCAGAGGCAAAACAAGAGGGCCTTGTTCCACAGACGCCGAGCATCATATCTCTCAACTAGATCAGCACCAGCTGAGCCTTGGGTGGAGATTTTCCTCCTGAAAATGCACTTCGGGAACATTTCCCAGTGTTTTAAGATGGAACAGAATAAAGCTAAGCAGAGGTGTTATCTGAGGTGTCAGCGGCTAAAGAACGTTCAGGTCTTGACTTTAACTAAAGAGCCATAAAAACGATGGAGCTCAAAAAAAATAATAAACTTCACTCCTTGGTCATTCATTATCAATCAGACAGATGAACTGATTTTGGATTTCCATTTAAAATGCTAGATTCTTACCGGTTTAGTTATATGTAAAATTTAATTGACACAGTCTTCCCAGTGGACTTTCTGACAGGTGATAAGCAGCAGGTGTTAGGAACCCAAGCCGGGTGATCGCCCCAGTGTCCTTCCTATTCAGACCACCATGGTCTGAGGACTGGGGTTTCATACCTCGTGGGAGAGAAGGGTAGCTGGTAGGAAGCCCGAGAGCAGTCACCTTTCCTTAGACCATTTATTCATTCGATCATTCAGTTAATGTTATTTGAGCACCTACTATGTGCCACACACTATTCTAGGTGCTGGTACTACTTCCACAAATAAACAGAGCCTACCACTTGGACAGGGTAGAAATAGGCAGTAAACAATGGCTAGACTAAATAAGTAAATCAGTAGCCTCTTACAAAGTGTTGAAAACTATTTAGAGTCTCCTGCAGATGACGATGGTATCAGCCAGAGTTGACACTCAAGCAGCGCTTTCTGTGTCCTACACATTTTGTCTTTATTTACTGTCTAGTCGTTTACTTCTCCAACAAACTCACGAGGCAGCTACTCCTATCATGTGGATTTTATAGACCAAGAAATACATGCACAGAAGGGTCCATTTGCCCAAGCTTACACGACGGGTCCATGGGAGAGCTGGGACTGGCTGGAATAAACTTCTACACTGACACTGCAGTCCCTCCTCCAAGAGCTCTGGAGGAGACACTCGGTCATCCAAGACACCTGGTAGACCCAGCCAGGGGCAGCACGTGTGTCTTCACACAGCACTGACTGGGGGACACAGCCTGAATGGAGGAGAATAGACACGGGATCATTCTAAAGGAGGGAAACAGAGGCTCCTGTTTTTCCAACTGGACTTGAGGCTTTTCCTAGCCCTCCATCTCCAGCAACCCTCTTTCGTCATCCCCCTCTTCACACAGTCATCCACAGGGGTGGGAGAGACGAGGGGAAGAGGTGATGCAGACCTGCTTCAACACCTGGGAACAACTGTGCTAAGCAGTGTGGCTGGGAAGAGGCTGAACCTGAACTAGACACCAGGGGTCTACCCAGCAACGGCTCTCAGACTCCATCATGGCCCGTCTATGGGTTGCTATGGTTTTGCTCCAGTACATCAACTGTGTCCATAATCACAACATCCCTGAGGCACATTTTAATCTTTACCAACCCTCTCCACGTCTGTCTATGGCTTAGAAGTAGCGTGCCTTGTGGGGACAGCAGCCGAATCCATGAGGAAACCTTCCTTCAGAGGAAGCTCTTAGCTGGAGAGAAGACATAGTTTGGACCAGGTGGTTCTGTGTCCTGCCTGGACCCAAATGGAGAGCCTTCTGTAGGAAAGGGCACCCCTCTCATGTACCACTCCCAATGAGAAGCTTAATGGCACGGAGCTGGCAGGACTCTTGATGCCACTGTCCTACAAGATGCAACACTTAGTAGGAAGCTACTATGCTGTGTGAGGATGTCACTCTCCCTGTCACCTATAACCCTAGGCATCCTGGGAAGTAGGCAATGCCCTCCCATCATACAGATGGCAAAGCAGTGAGTTGCCAGTCTCACATCTACATAAGAACAAGGTCCCTAAGACTCTCAGGCTTCAAGCTCTGAAGCTCTCTGCTCTTCTACCTCCGCCTCTCCCCTGAGCTGGCAGGTGAGCTGTTTTGTAGGTGAGAGGTACAGACACTTGTCTGAGAACACAGGATGGGTTAGTAGAAGCAGAAGCCTCAAGTGAAACCAGACCAGACCAGACCCAGAGCTTACACGTGCCTGCCGCGCACGTGTACTGCTTTTGTATCAAGGGAGGAAGGGAAAGTGACTGGAATTTTAAGATATTTTTAAGGTCAGTGCAGCAAATTCATAAGTTTAGAATAAAAAAAAGAAGGAATTCAATATGATTATCAATTAAAAGAGGAATGAGGGTGGATACCTGAAGTAGGGTTGACAGTGGGCCAAAACAAGACATTTGGGGTTAAGGAAAGATCAAAAAGTACACGTGTGTGTGTGTGTGTGTGTGTGTGTGTATAAAACCATAAGTGCTCACATTCAGCTTAAAATTATTATTATTATTTAAAATTTTTTTTAGAGAGAGGGAGAGAGAGAGAGGAGAGAGAGAGAATTTTCTTAATATTTATTTTTCAGTTATCGGCAGACACAACATCTTTGTATGTGGTGCTGAGGATTGAACCCGGGCCACACGCATGCCAGGCGAGCGCGCTACTGCTTGAGCCACATCCCCAGCCCCCAGCTTAAAATTACTGAATAGTCAGCAAAGAGCAAATCAAAATGGTCAACGGTGTGGGAAGTGGCAGGGCCCTTGCCCTGGCCCTTGTTCTTGCCCTTGCCCTTGCCCTGGCCCTTGCCTGGTTAGATAGGATGATCTTGATTGCTGATCTGTATCTTGGGAAGTGGGAATCCAGGTAGAGAGGAAATCATTTCTTTTTTATTGTCCATTTTGAGCAAGCTAAAAATCCTAACTCCCTGACTTTTTAAAGTTGATCTGTTTTATTTCACTGAACAAACAAAGCAAAATGAGTCATCTGAATTTCTCTCTGGCTCCCACAAGAACCTCAATTACAGTGCTAAAAAATCATGTTTTCAATGTTTACTGCAAAAATTCCCCTTAAGATTGGCTGGAGGCTGAATCCTCACTGTGAGACCCCCAAGGCCTGCTGAGGTTCTGGGAGACACACTGAAGGAAGTCTTCTCTACAGTGCTTCTGCCTCCCCCTGGGACCCAAGAAGGTCACTCCAACACGCCCACCACCACCCCCACCCCACCTCCATCCCTGCAAGCTGACTTCTTTGTCCCTCTCAATCAAGAGCCAATTTCTTAGTCATTCTCTCTTCTCTTTCCCAAAATAGCAGTCCTGTACCTCACAACTCTGCTCTCAACAATCCTACAAACCATTTATTCTGATCACCATTGAGTTGGTCATTTCTACTTTTCAAAAGCTTTTGGCTTTATGCCCCCCTTTTACACAGGAGACACAAAAACACCTTTCCCAGAATAAAACATCCCTTTGTGTTAGAACTACGGGCATTTTGGAAGGGTAGCCCACTTAAGAGTTCTCCAACTTGGGTCTTAGTTCACAAATCTGTACTTGTGCATAAGCTGGTTTTAAAATTTATTACTGGAGTACGTGTGTATTCATTTTGCTTGCTCGGAGTGTCCTCTTGCTCAACTATCTGGTAACTTTACTGCTCATTCCTCAAAACCTTTCCAACACAGACCTCCACCCAGACAACCTGCCTGACTCTAGGCCCATGCTAACAGTGGTGCCACTAACCCCTTGAAGCACTTGAAATGTGACTAGTCCAAAGTAAGAGGTGCTAAAATACAAAGCAGATTTACAAGGCAGGATTTTAAAATGCAAACCATTCACTAATTGTTGCATTGACTACATGTTGACATGATATTACTTTGCACGTATTGGGTTAAGAAAACTATGTTATCAAATTAATTTCATCTCTTTGTTTACTTCTGCAGGTGGCTACTAGAAAATTTAAAATGACACATTTCGTGTCTTACATTAGATTTCTGTTGGATAACTCTGCTTCCAAATCTATAACAGTGGTTTTAAACATGTAGAAGGAGCTGGAAAGTAGGACTGACTCGTGCATGTCTATCTGAATGTCTGCAGAGTGGCTCTTTGGAGTGAATAATCTGTTTCTGATGTGCACCAATGATATACTCAAGACAATCAAGGAAGAACAGATCTGATAGGTGTTTGCTGTTCCGTAGAAATAGAATTCATCTTCTGTTGATTTTTCTGAAATCCTCATGACCTTTCCACCCATTCCTACCCAGGAAAACGGTACGGTGGCATGTGTAGTCTGTGAGTTGACAAGTCCCGGGACAGAGCAGACAAAGTAAAACATAGGCCAGTGAAGCGTGGACGACTGTGAGGGGAAAGGAAGAGCAGGATGGGAAGAGAGGGAGCAGGAGGAGGGCAGGAGGAGGAGGAGTGAGGAGGGGGAGGAATAGGGGGAGGAGGAGAGAAAGGGGGGACAGGAGGAGGAGAAGCAGGAGGAAGGGAGGAGGATCAGGAGGAGGAGGAGGGAAACTAATACTAGCCACTACACTGTGCCGAGCACTTCAGTGTGACCAGAATGTCCGTACCTGGGCACAGTGGAAGTCAGTGGGCTCTGAGGGATGTTCATCAACATTGTGTTGAAGGTGAGGAGGAGAAAGAGGGGTGCTGTGACCAATCAGGTTGGCAAATGCTGTACTAAACAAAATTAAGAGCTTGATTTGCTTTTTCCTATTTAATTGCAGGACTTTTCAGGGTCTTTAATCTGCTATGAAACATTTTGACAGCTCGAAGGGGAAAACTTGAAGTCAGCATTCCCAACGTACCTGGCCACAGACTTCCTTTTTAAGAAACACATGCCAACATCACTGGTTCATAAAATTTGTCCTAAACAATGATCTTTAATCTGCATTTTAGGATGAAGAAACCATGGCTCAGGAAGTTCGGACATGCCCTACATTTCTTTGTCATACAACTGGTTTGTGTCTAAGCCCAAATTCCAAATTCATATCTATATCAGAGAAAGGAATTAAACAGGGTCAGAGCAGGCAGATATCATCATGAAGCATTCACAGTGCATATAGAAATCCTTTTTTAATTTATTTTTTTGTACCAGGGTCTGAACCCAGCAGTGCTTAACCACTGAGCCACATCCCAAGTGTCTCATTAAGTTGCTTAGTGCCTCACTAAATTGCTGAGCCTGACTTTGAACTTGCGATCCTCCTGCCTCAGCCTCCTGAGTTGCTGGGACTACAGGCATGTTGCCATTGTGCTTGGCAGAAATACTCTTAAAGCTACCTCTTTCCTCCCATGTGGCCTAAGCTCCTGGCCTCCCTTCAGTCTCCACTTCCTCTTTGGTCTCCTAAGATGAAAGAGTTAGTTCCCTTGTGAATTTTCCAGAGCTATGCATTTGGATCTCCCTGGACATACTGCTTTATTATTAGCTTTTTATAGGCACACATCTTATCTCTCCAAGTAACAAGAGGCTTGCTGTGGTATTACTTTGAGTTCCCTACAGGGGGTCTTGCTTGTAGCAGGGGCCTGCTAGGCCTTTCTTGGTTTTTTAATCACCAGCCTGTTGGATCAGCTGCTAATGGATTATGGTGTCTTTTATGGTATCTAAAAGGTACAGAAAAACTGACTCTTGGTTAGACATTGTGCATTCCACTGGTGTCAAACAGCTCGCCATCGACTGAACACTGACGTACCTGTAAAATGCAGCTCATGATATCAGACGCGATTTTCGCATGAGGCGGGTCCTCGTCCCTCCCTGAGGGTCTCAGGCTGTGTTCCAGGCAAGAGTCCCAGAGCCCCACAAGGGCCTTGGCATGCTTCTCAATGGACTCTGTCTCTCTGATGGCTGTTGTGATTCTTGTGATACAGATTTCAACCACTGCCTGGTCATTGTTATTGGTTTGGTAATCCTGTTTGGGAAGAAAACCTTCATGTTGAATAAGACCCTAGAAAGTTATCCTTCAAAGACCAACTACTGACTGTCATTTAGAAACGGGCAGCCCATGCTGCAGCTAAGGGGTGAGGCTGTAAACCACAGTCTACAATGAGGCCATCGTCCTTTTGCCTTGGAAAAGGCAGGTCTGTGGGAGAGGTAGGGAGCAGATGTGCTAGGATGGGGCAGTAGGGCCGCTGGGCCTCAGCCAATGGCCAGGATGGAGAGAGTGGAGGAGCTGAGCCCTGCATTTGCATGGGCTTAGCCTCTGGGCTCTCTCGGTTTCTCAGCCCATCACAGGGCAGGGTTACCCTGGCATTTCAGGACCACTTATGAAGTTTTCCACACTCCTTTCCAATTTCCCCTCATTAGCTCTCTGTCTTTGGGGATACGACAGAAGACATCATGTCATTTCTCCCTCTTCCATGCAGGTAGCTGCCAAACCCAGTTTAGCTTTCCCTGGCCAAACTGCCCTCCACTCCCATTTCACATCTTTCAGATTCCACACTCAACCGAATTATTACCACTGCCCAGAGCATTGAACTGTAGAAAAAAGGCTGGTGGCATTCATTTGAAAATCGGTCTGTGAACTGCATGTGGCTGACTCACAAAGCTGACAACATTGTGGTGTTGCCAAGCGTTGAGGTCTTTTGATAGAGGAGGTGATGATGGGCTTTTCTGTCCATGACAGGTTTTTCGTTCTCATCATTGTTACTATATCTAAGGGGACAGTAAACACCCTTGCGTGAATCACTCTCTTCCTTGCAGATCATTTGTAGCCTAGATTGTACAGAAATTGGACTTCTGAGTCTCAGGATGGGATTGCTTTTCAGGCTCAGGAGATGTCCATGTACTATTCTGGGAAAGTCTTGCTACTCGGTGCTCGGTCACCTGGGTGAACCGGGTCTCCTTCTGTGCTTTTTCAGGAACAGAGCATTTCTAATTTTTGACTTTTTTGATTGGTGAGAAACAGTATCTCTTTGCCATATTAACCAGGGTTCCCTGACCCAAAGCCAGCTGGAGACATTTCACCTGTTTGTTGGTGTTCGCATTTCCTCCTCTGGGAACCCGTGTGTGTCCCAGGTTCATCTACCCTCACGACTTGCTTTGCTCTTTGGTCCTCCTCTGGTGCAATCTCTCCTTCCATGGAGAATGCCAAGTCGACACTTGACATTGAGATGCGGATAAGCCTGCCTGTTTCACTACTGCCAGCTTAGTTTTGTTTGGTGCTTCTATTTACTGATGTTTTAAGGTTTTGGATAATCAAATCTGTCAATTTTGGGGGGGTCTCATTGTTTTTACTTTCTGGTTTTCAATTGGAAATTTATGGGGCTTAAATTATTCATGGAGTTACCAATGAATGCAATAGACGTGGTAGAGAAATTCAAAGGATGCCAAGAGAAGGTTTGTTGTGAAAAGCAAGAAGTCAGCTTTTCCGTGCCCTGCTCCTATTCCCAGTTCCCTTCCCCAGAGGTGGAGCACATAGAAATCACCTGTGCATAAGCCTTCCTTCCTGTGTGCTCCTTTTAATGCCTTAAAACAACAAAATACAACACAGCAACAATAACAAAAGCTTCCAGTTTTCCTTATTGAAAGTCCTCATAAGAATCACCCCTTATTTTTCTAGATTAACAACAACCTGACAAAGGATCCATTTACTATTTTAGAAATTAGTTTCCTAACCATCCACTTAGCTCTTCCATCTCTGGTATTTGTGGAAGGACATAGACTGCCTTTTCTTTGAGGAGCTCATCTCATCTTGCCACTCCCATTGCTCAAAGGCTTATCTCCTGGCAACTGACTCACGGGCATGGGGTACGGGTTCAGGGCTGTCTTGAGTCGGCTGTGCCAGTCCTCAGCTCTCCCACACCATGGATCTTGGGGTCTTCCTTGTGTCAGCTCCAGATTCCTGACATACATTTTGTGTTTTTGTGGTTGCTATTAACAAAATCTGTTTTTCCCCTCATCAGGAATTTTAATTAGTTGTTGCTGATTAAGTGAACCTTTTGCTTTTTGTATTTATTTTGTAGCCAGCTGTTGAGCTCCACTATTCTTAATTATGATAAATTTTCAAATTATTCTCTTGGGTTTTCTAGGAAGATTTTTGTATTTTGCAGGCCTGCTGAGGTCTGTCCCTTTGATATATCTCACAGCTTAATATGTTGTCAAGAATTCCCTAAGCTATTTCACATAAAAGTGATTAGAGAGAGAACACTGGTTTAGTCTGGAATTTCTTTTAATCAGTTTTTGTTTGCATCCTTTTTTTTTCTTTTTGTAGATGTGTATGGACACCATGCCTTTATTTTATTTGTTTATTTTTATGCGGTGCTAAGGATCAAACCAATGACTCACATATGCTAGGCAAGCACTCTACCACTGAGCTACAGCCTCAGTCCCAGTCTAGAATTTTAAAAATATAAAATTCTATGGCCAGAACCAAGATAATACAGTAAATGTTTTAAATCATACAAGATGCATCTCTTACTTCCTACTTTTAAAGTTCATAAATTTGATTTAATATTATAATTTATACTATTAAAGAAGTATCAATCCATTTCTATTTTGTTGAGTTTATTTCTTAATCAAGATTGGTGAATTTCATTAAATGCCTTTTGACTATCACTAGATACATCATTTTATTTTTGTCCCCAGAGCCATTGTTATGACAAAATTTAGAAACAAACTTCCTTAAAACAGTTAGTTTTGCAAATGCAGAATGTTTTCTCATATACAAAGGCTGATTCATAGTGGGGTTGGGAGGGGGAACATGGGCAGATTAGACAAACTCTAGATAGGGTAAATGGGAGGGAAGGGAGGGAGGGAGGAAAGTAGTATATAAAAGATGGTGGAATGAGATGAACATCATTTCCCTAAGTACATGTATGAAGACACGAATGGTGTGAATATACTTTGTATACAGTCAGATATATGAAAAATTGTGCTCTATATGTGTAATATGAATTTAATGCATTCTGCTGTCATACATATGAAATTAAAATGAAAAAAAGTTCTACATTACTGGACTGTGTTTTAGTGAATTCTGGGAATAGTTTTTTAATGTGCTGTGGGATTTTGCTTTTACTATTTATTTAAATATTTTGCATAAATATTTGGTCCTTATATCTGTCATGTTTTGTATCAATTTTATTCTAATTTCATAACAGGATTTGGAAAGAGTTAAGCTTTCTATACCTTAATTTTTGTTTAACCTTAGTATATCACGGCCCCAAAACAGCATATTAAAATATTCTGCAACTAGCGTGCCTATCTATTTTTCCTGGTATCTCCTATGGTTTTTGTCTTGTGCACATTGTTGTTAAATACTCTGATGCAGAGATATTAATTCCATAACTCTTGTCATCTAAACTGTCTGGCATAAAAATTACCTTTGAAGGTAGTTATGATTTAGACATGAGGTGTTCCTCCAAAGCTCCTGTGTGAGACAATGCAACAAAGTGTCAAGGTGAAATAATTGGATTACAAGAACTTTAACCTAAGCAGTGCATTAATCCACTGATAGGGGCTAACTGGGTGTGATTGTAGGCAGGCAGGGTGTGGCTGGAGGATGTGGGTCGCTGGAGGAGGTGGGTCATTGGAGGCATGCTTTTGGGGTTTATATTTTGTCCATGGTAAGTGGAGTACTCTCTGTCTGCTCCTGGTTGCCATGCCCTGAGCTGCTTTCCTCCTCCAAGCCCTTTTGCCATGATGTTCTGCCTCACCTTGGCCCCAGAGCTGTGGAGTCAGCTGACTGTGGACTGAACCTCTCAAACTGTGACCCCAAATGAACTTTTCCTCCTCTACACACTCCGTCAGGTCTTTTGGACACAATGACCAAAAAGGTTGACTAACATGTTGGTTTTATTTAATGCTTTTTAGCACAAATGTTTTCCTGTTTGATATAAATATCATCATCTCTATTTCTTTTGGTTTGTATTTGCCTAGCATCAATTTCCCATTTTATTCTCATTTAAAAATTTCTTTTGCAGCCTATGCTGCATTGAATGAATGATTGATAACCTTGCAAAAAATATTTAGTAGCCATTATTCAATGATTCTCAGTAGCCAAAAGCATGTCTAGTAATGGGGTTTACAAAAGTAAGAAAGTATCACTTGAGCATCATTTGATTCCCAAATAATTTATCATAATCAACAATTTAAGCGTGATGGGGCTGCATGTAGACATCACAGATCTTCATTTGAGAACAGAAGACCCTGCCTTAGCAAATAAGTAGGCAAACTTCTCACAAGTTTGATATTCAGCTAAAATGATTGGTTTTGACTCAGTTTAAGTATCCTTTTCTATGCTTTGTCTGGCAATTGATCATGGTACCAAAAAAAAAAAATGTAACCTATATACAAGGTCTGAATATGTGATATGTTTTTGCTTCAAAATTGTTTGCTTTAATTGGAATTACCAAGAGTCCATATGAAATGGACTTACCATACAATGCAATGATTTCAGGTGGTCAAGGTGGACTACTACAGTGGACACTGGAAAATGTCCAAACCCCACCCAGGACAAAGGCACTCGTGTCCTTAGCTACTCTTCCATCTGGACAATCTGAATCCAACTGGTCCATGTGGGGACAGGAAAAGTCTGCCATCTTGAGGGGGTTATGTTGTAGCTTGCTGCTGCAGGAACCTAAGAGGTCATAGCAAACATTGTCACACTGCCCCATCAAGCACCTACTGTGTGGCCAAAGGTGTACTAAGCAGAACATGAATGAAACAGGGACAGAGAAGATTGTACCTAGGAGGATTCAAGTCAGAAATATGAAGGGAAGCCCAGCTTGCTTTTCCTTTGAACCTGGTGACTCACATGACCAGCTGAAGAGGGTCGGGAATGAGCAGGCAAGTGTGAACACACTAAGGGACTAAGCTGGGAAGGCCGCATTCATGGACAGGAGAGGGTGGAGGGTTGACTTCCCCATCCCATGAGAATTCTTGGGAGGATCCTTAGATCCAGACTCCCAACAAAGATTGGCATCTGCTGGGTCTTAGTAGTGTGTTGATCCAATCTCTCCAGAGCAGCTACCACCCAACAAAGTCCCTAAGGCCTGATCACACCAAGCCCAAGCCACAGGAGCCCTCCAGTTAGACCTCTGCAACAGCCCCACCTGGGAGTGCATTGATTTCATCTGTCCAGACAAAGCTCCAATCAATAATACTTCTCATTCCTTCCTACCTTATATAGGTGAGAAGAGACGCTGAGCGCTATTTCAACCAGCTGCAGTTTGGGACCACTCCAGCTGGCAGCTAGGTGAGCAACAGAAAAAGTAAGGGGATACACCTCCCAGCACTTGTTCTTTCAAGCAGAAATGGAAAGAAGGACAGATGGACATAGGCAATGACCATCCTGGTGATTGTTTTGACCACCTCAGTGGAGATAATTCTTTCATTTTTTATTAACAATCTTCAATCTTTCCTCCTCCTCCTCCTCCTCCTCCTCCTCTTCTTCTTCTTCATTTTCTGAGGTTTATTTCTGTGCTGAACGGTTCATGGATATATGCACATACATAATTGTTTTCTTCTCATTTTTAGCATTTTAAAATGATAGTTATCTTTCCTTATCTTTTGAGGGTTAGGGGTTTGGTCTTATTTTGATTTTGTTTTGTTTTGTTTGTTTCTCTTTCTCAAGTTCATTCTCCCACTAAAATCCAAATTCTCTTGTTTTCTCTCCCTTTACTTCTTTTTTCTGTTTTGTCTTCTCCTTCCTTATAACCATCACTTGCTACATCTCTTCTGCAATCTCTTTGTTCACAATTGAAACAGTGCAAACTTGCTTCTATCTTCATATCACATTTTCATTTCTCTTAAAGAAGTGTATTTGTACCATTTTTAGAAATTTTTGGTTTATAGAACTGCTGCCCCACCATTCATGTTGTTGTAGTTGTTATACTGTGGATGGAATAGTTGATACATGCTATTTTTTAAATGCCAGATCTAGTTTATGGCTATTTATTGTTTTTGTTGTTGGCAATTGTTAACCCCACGATTCCTTTTTTTTGTGTGGTAATTAGTACTGCAGACATCATAGTAGACACAAGGCATTTATTTCAAAGCTGTATATTATTTGCATCTTGCTTCACACACAAACTCACTATGCTCAAACTTCAGCTATAATTTTGTACAAAAAGAGAAGAGAAAAAAACTCAAACTAATGACCAGGATCCAAGTAGAAATATCTGGGGGAAGGGAATACAGGTCCTACTCATGGAAATCTACTCCTACAGCAAAAACATAATTAACAAAAAGATGGGGCATACCACACCTACAAGGGGTCTCAATCTGTATCACTCTAGGAAACTTTGGTATGAGAAGGCTGCACCTGGAAGGAAGCGGTACAGTCCCATCCCCCACAGCGGACACCCCGCCGAGGCAGTCAGCGGCCAGCATCCGGGAAAGCTGAAGGATACACCGCCACTCTCCTTCAGAGTGCGACATCAAAACAGGTCGGTGTCATTCAGCTCACCCCCCAGACAGCGGGAATTCGCATAAAATCTCTCCTAGGCTTGCCGGGAGAGGGAGTATCAAGCTGAGCCTCCATACAGGCCAGGGGGAAACCAGAGACACCTGACCTCCAACCCCTCCTCCCAGTAGCAGCCAAAAGGAAACCTGGCTAGCCAGCGCTGGGGGAGGGGCAAGCAGAAAAAATCAAAGTGATAGAGTGCCAGGGATCCCAGCAGCCTGCAGCAGGGCCCGGAGAGCCAGGCCAACTGATTCGCGTGGCCTGCCCTGCGGCTACAGAAGGCGTGGCGCCTCAGTGAAGCCATTAATTGGCAAGCAGGGAGGTTAGGGAAGGCCATTAGGTGGAATCCCACCAGCCAAGCCCACACGGACCCTTGGGCCGAGCACGGGTTCTCAGAAGGGGAAGGAAGCGGTACAGTCCCATCCCCCACAGCGGACACCCCGCCGAGGCAGTCAGCGGCCAGCATCCGGGAAAGCTGAAGGATACACCGCCACTCTCCTTCAGAGTGCGACATCAAAACAGGTCGGTGTCATTCAGCTCACCCCCCAGACAGCGGGAATTCGCATAAAATCTCTCCTAGGCTTGCCGGGAGAGGGAGTATCAAGCTGAGCCTCCATACAGGCCAGGGGGAAACCAGAGACACCTGACCTCCAACCCCTCCTCCCAGTAGCAGCCAAAAGGAAACCTGGCTAGCCAGCGCTGGGGGAGGGGCAAGCAGAAAAAATCAAAGTGATAGAGTGCCAGGGATCCCAGCAGCCTGCAGCAGGGCCCGGAGAGCCAGGCCAACTGATTCGCGTGGCCTGCCCTGCGGCTACAGAAGGCGTGGCGCCTCAGTGAAGCCATTAATTGGCAAGCAGGGAGGTTAGGGAAGGCCATTAGGTGGAATCCCACCAGCCAAGCCCACACGGACCCTTGGGCCGAGCACGGGTTCTCAGAAGGGGAAGGAAGCGGTACAGTCCCATCCCCCACAGCGGACACCCCGCCGAGGCAGTCAGCGGCCAGCATCCGGGAAAGCTGAAGGATACACCGCCACTCTCCTTCAGAGTGCGACATCAAAACAGGTCGGTGTCATTCAGCTCACCCCCCAGACAGCGGGAATTCGCATAAAATCTCTCCTAGGCTTGCCGGGAGAGGGAGTATCAAGCTGAGCCTCCATACAGGCCAGGGGGAAACCAGAGACACCTGACCTCCAACCCCTCCTCCCAGTAGCAGCCAAAAGGAAACCTGGCTAGCCAGCGCTGGGGGAGGGGCAAGCAGAAAAAATCAAAGTGATAGAGTGCCAGGGATCCCAGCAGCCTGCAGCAGGGCCCCGGAGATCCAGGCCAACTGATTCGCGTGGCCTGCCCTGTGGCTACAGAAGGCGTGGCGCCTCAGTGAAGCCATTAATTGGCAAGCAGGGAGGTTAGGGAAGGCCATTAGGTGGAATCCCACCAGCCAAGCCCACACGGACCCTTGGGCCGAGCACGGGTTCTCAGAAGGGGAAGGAAGCGGTACAGTCCCATCCCCCACAGCGGACACTCCACCGAGGCAGTCAGCGGCCAGCATCCGGGAAAGCTGAAGTATACACCGCCACTCTCCTTCAGAGTGCAACATCAAAACAGCGGACACTCCATCCAGGCAGTCAGTGGACACCATCCGGGAAAGCTGAAGAATACACCACCACTCTCCAACAGCTTGCAACATCAAAACAGCCAGCAGCAGGACCCCGGAGATCCAGGCCAACTGATTCGCGCGGCCTGCCCCGCAGCTACAGAAGGCGTGGCGCCTCAGAGAAGCCATTAATTAGCAAGCAGGGAGGTTAGGGACTGCCATTAGGTGGAATCCCGCCAGCCAAGCCCACCGCCCACGCCCGGAACAGGCCCAGCGATCTGCCAGCATTGTAGTCACGACACCCCAATTGGAATAGGGACAGAGCAGAGCCGCCTTCCACTCCCGGAACAGGCCCAGAGAGCCGCCAGCGTGGTAGACACGTCACCTCAATTGGAGTAGGGGCACAGCCGCCGCCCGCACCTGCAAGGGAGACTTTTCAAGTATACAAGAGCAACATAAATAAATAGGGGGTAAATTTCAAAACACAACAGTTGCACCAAGCAGAAAGAAACGCGAGCAGTATGAAAAGACAAGGAAAGAAAGGTCCACAAGCAATGCAGGTCAACTCAACTTTAGAAGAGGTAATAGCTGCAACAGATGGAATATCAGATAAAGAGTTCAGGATATATATGCTTCAGATGATCTGGAGTCTCAAGGAAGACATGAGACAGCAAAATCAGACAATGAAAGATCACATTGACAAACAAATCCAGGAAGTAAAAGATCAATTTCACAGGGAGATAGAGGTAATAAAAAACAAACAAATTGAAATTCTAGAAATGCAGGAAACAATAAACCAACTTAAAAACTCAATTGAGAATACTACCAGCAGAGTAGATCACTTAGAAGAGAGAACATCAGACAATGAAGACAAAGTATTTCAACTGGAAAAGAACATAGACAGCTCAGCAAGTCTGCTAAGAAACCATGAGCAGAACATCCAAGAATTATGGGACAATATCAAAAGACCAAATTTAAGAGTCATTGGGATACAGGAAGGCACAGAGCTCCATTCCAAAGGAATAAACAGTCTATTCAGTGAAATAATACGAGAAAACTTCCCAGAATTGAAGATTGAGACAGAATCCCAAATCCTAGAAGCCTACAGGACGCCGAATGTGCAAAATCATAAGAGATCCACACCTAGACACATTATAATGAAGATGTCCAACATACAGAATAAGGAGAGAATTTTAAAAGCTGCAAGAGAAAGAAAGCAGATTACATTTAGGGGTAAACCAATCAGGATAACAGCTGATCTCTCAACACAGACTCTGAAAGCTAGAAGATCCTGGAATAACATATTTCAAACACTGAAAGACAATGGGCTCCAACCAAGAATCGTGTATCCGGCGAAATTAAGCTTCAGGTTAGAAGATGAAATTAAAACCTTCCACAATAAACAAAAGTTAAAAGAATTCGCAGCTAGAAAACCATCTCTTCAAAAAATCCTTGGCAAAACATTACAGGAAGAGGAAATGGAAAACAACATTGAAAACCAACAATGGGAGGTAGGACAGTAAAGGGGGGAAAGTAGTCAAAGAGGATAACAAATCAGGTTTAGTAACATCAATAAACAAATATGGATAGAAGAACAAACCATATCTCAATAATAACCCTAAATGTTAATGGCTTAAACTCACCAATTAAGAGACATAGGCTAGTAGAATGAATCAAAAAACAAGACCCAACAATATGCTGTCTACAGGAGACGCATTTGATAGGAAAAGATATACATAGACTGAAGGTGAAAGGTTGGGAAAAATCATATCACTCATACGGACCGCGGAAACAAGCAGGAGTGTCCATACTCATATCTAATAAAATAGATTTCAAGCCAAAGCTAATCAAAAGGGATATAGAAGGACACTTCATACTGCTCAAGGGAACCATACACCAACAAGACATAACAATCATAAATATATATGCCCCAAATAATGGTGCAGCTGTATTCATCAAGCAAACTCTTCTCAAGTTCAAGAGTCTAATAGACCAACATACAATAATCATGGGAGACTTCAACACACCTCTCTCACCACTGGACAGATCTTCCAAACAAAAGTTAAATAAGGAAACTATAGAACTCAATAACACAATTAACAACCTAGACTTAATTGACATATACAGACTATACCACCCAACATCAAGTAGCTACACTTTTTTCTCAGCAGCACATGGAACCTTCTCAAAAATAGACCATATACTATGTCACAGGGCAACTCTTAGACAATACAAAGGGGTAGAGATAATACCATGCATCTTATCTGATCATAATGGAATGAAACTGAAAATCAATGATAAAAGAAGAAAGGAAAAAGCAAGCATCACCTGGAGAATGAACAATAGGTTGCTGAGTGATCAATGGGTTTTAGAAGACATCAAGGAGGAAATTAAAAAATTCCTAGAGTTAAATGAAAACACAGACACAACATATCGGAATCTATGGGACACATTGAAAGCAGTTCTAAGAGGAAAATTCATTGCTTGGAGTTCATTCCTCAAAAAAAGAAAAAACCAACAAATAAATGATCTCATACTTCATCTCAAAATCCTAGAAAAAGAAGAGCAAAACAACAGCAAAAGAAGTAGAAGGCAAGAAATAATTAAAATCAGAGCTGAAATTAATGAAATTGAAACAAAAGAAACAATTGAAAAAATTGACAAAACTAAAAGCTGGTTCTTTGAAAAAATAAATAAAATTGACAGACCCTTAGCCATGCTAACGAAGAGAAGAAGAGAGAGAACCCAAATTACTAGCATACGGGATGAAAAAGACAATATCACAACAGACACTTCAGAAATACAGAAGATAATCAGAAATTACTTTGAATCCTTATACTCCAATAAAATAGAAGATAGTGAAGGCATAGATAAATTCCTTGAGTCCTATGATCTGCCCAGATTGAGCCAGGAGGATATAGACAACCTAAACAGACCAATAACAATAGAGGAAATAGAAGAAACCATCAAAAGACTACCAACTAAGAAAAGCCCAGGACCGGATGGGTATACAGCAGAGTTTTACAAAACCTTTAAAGAGGAACTAACACCAATACTTTTCAAGCTATTTCAGGAAATAGAAAAAGAGGGAGAACTTCCAAATTCATTCTACGAGGCCAACATCACCCTGATTCCGAAGCCAGACAAAGACACATCAAAGAAGGAAAACTACAGACCAATATCTCTAATGAACCTTGACGCAAAAATCCTCAATAAAATTCTGGCGAATCGGATTCAAATACATATCAAAAAAATTATACATCATGATCAAGTAGGATTCATCCCTGGGATGCAAGGCTGGTTTAATATACGGAAATCAATAAATGTTATTCACCACATCAATAGACTTAAAAATAAGAACCATATGATCATCTCAATAGATGCAGAAAAAGCATTTGACAAAGTACAGCATCCCTTTATGTTCAAAACGCTAGAAAAATTAGGGATAACAGGATCATACCTCAACATTGTAAAAGCAATATATGATAAGCCACAGGCCAGCATCATTCTGAATGGAGAAAAATTGAAGGCATTCCCTCTAAGATCTGGTACAAGACAGGGATGCCCTCTCTCACCACTTCTGTTCAACATAGTCCTCGAAACACTGGCCAGAGCAATTAGACAGTCAAAAGAAATTAAAGGCATAAAAATAGGAAAAGAAGAACTTAAATTATCACTATTTGCAGATGATATGATTCTATACCTAGCAGACCCAAAAGGGTCTACAAAGAAGCTATTAGAGCTAATAAATGAATTCAGCAAAGTGGCAGGATATAAGATCAACACGCATAAATCAAAGGCGTTCCTGTATATGAGCGACAAATCCTCTGAAACGGAAATGAGGACAACTACTCCATTCACAATATCCCCCCAAAAAATAAAATACTTGGGAATCAACCTAACAAAAGAGGTGAAAGATTTATACAATGAAAATTACAGAACCCTAAAGAAAGACATAGAAGAAGACCTTAGAAGATGGAAAAACATACCCTGCTCATGGATAGGCAGAACTAACATCATCAAAATGGCGATATTACCAAAAGTTCTCTATAAGTTCAATGCAATGCCAATCAAAATCCCAACAGCATATCTTGTAGAAATAGATAAAAGAATCATGAAATTCATATGGAATAATAAAAGACCCAGAATAGCAAAAACAATACTAAGCAGGAAGTGTGAATCAGGCGGTATAGCGATACCAGACTTCAAACTATACTACAGAGCAATAGTAACAAAAACAGCATGGTACTGGTACCAAAACAGGCGGGTGGACCAATGGTACAGAATAGAGGACACAGCAACCAATCCACAAAACTACAACTATCTTATTTTTGATAAAGGGGCTAAAAGCATGCAATGGAGGAAGGATAGCATCTTCAACAAATGGTGCTGGGAAAACTGGAAATCCATTTGCACCAAAATGAATCTGAATCCCTATCTCTCGCCGTGCACAAAAGTTAACTCAAAATGGATCAAGGAGCTTGATATTAAATCTGAGACACGGCATCTGATAGAAGAAAAAGTTGGTTATGATCTACACGCTGTGGGATCGGGCTCCAAATTCCTCAATAGGACACCCATAGCGCAAGAGTTAACAACTAGAATCAACAAATGGGACTTACTCAAACTAAAAAGTTTTTTCTCAGCAAAAGAAACAATAAGAGAGATAAACAGGGAGCCTACATCCTGGGAACAAATCTTTACTCCACACACTTCAGATAGAGCCCTAATAACCAGAATATATAAAGAACTCAAAAAATTAGACAATAAGATAACAAATAACCCAATCAATAAATGGGCCAAGGACCTGAACAGACACTTCTCAGAGGAGGACATACAATCAATCAACAAGTACATGAAAAAATGCTCACCATCGCTAGCAGTCAGAGAAATGCAAATCAAAACTACCCTAAGATACCATCTCACTCCAGTAAGACTGGCAGCCTTTAGGAAGTCAAACAACAATAAGTGCTGGAGAGGATGCGGGGAAAAGGGCACTCTTGTTCATTGCTGGTGGGACTGCAAATTGGTGCAGCCAATTTGGAAAGCAGTATGGAGATTTCTCGGAAAGCTGGGAATGGAACCACCATTTGACCCAGCTATTCCCCTTCTCGGTCTATTCCCTAAAGCCCTAACAAGAGCATGCTACAGGGACACTGCTACATCGATGTTCATAGCAGCTCAATTCACGATAGCAAGACTGTGGAACCAGCCTAGATGCCCTTCAATAGATGAATGGATAAAAAAAATGTGGCATTTATACACAATGGAGTATTACTCTGCATTAAAAAATGACAAAATCATAGAATTTGGAGGGAAATGGATGGCATTAGAGCAGATTATGCTAAGTGAAGCTAGTCAATCTTTAAAAAACAAATACCAAATGACTCCTTTGATATAAGGGGTGTAAACAAGGACAGGGTAGGGACGAAGAGCTTGAGAAGAATATTTACAGTAAACAGGGATGAGAGGTGGGAGGGAAAGGGAGTGAGAAGGGTAATTGCATGGAAATGGAAGGCGATCCCCAGGGTTATACAAAATGTCATATAAGAGGTAAGGAGGGGTAAGTCAAGAGAATACAAATGGAAGACATGATTTACAGTAGAAGGGGTAGAGAGAGAAAAGGGGAGGGGAGGGGAGGGGGGATAGTAGACAATAGGACAGACAGCAGAATACATCAGACACTAGAAAGGCAATATGTCAATCAATGGAAGGGTAACTGATGTGATACAGCAATTTGTATACGGGGTAAAAGCGGGAGTTCATAATCCACTTGAATCAAACCGTGTAATATGATGTATTAAGAACTATGTAATGTTATGAACGACCAATAAAAAAAAAAAAAAAAAGAAAAAAAAAAAAAAAAAAAGAGAAGGCTGCACCTTAAAAAGACCCACATATAAGAGTAGAAAAGATAGTCACCCAACAAATGCATAAAACACAACACAGGAATATAAGAAATATGAAAAAAAGAGTACAACACATGTGAAAGTTCATAATTGATCAGCAACTGATTTCAAAGATATTAAAGTGATGAAATATCAGATAAAGAATTCAAAGAATCATTATAAAAGTGATCAATGTATCCTAAGAGAACACAGAAAAATAACTAAATGAAGTAAGAAAGCCAATACAGAAATTCACTAAGGAGATAAAAATATTGAAAAAGAACCAAATAGAAATCATTAGAAACACTGAAAAAAATTAACAGAAAACTTTAAAATGAAAGACACAATAAATCAAATAAAATGTTTAGTTGAAAGTTTCTCCAATAAAGTAGACTGTGCTGGAAGACAAAAAGTCAGAGCTGGGGGAAAAATGGCCAGACTTGAACATTCAGACAGTATTAAATACAGAAAAATAAATAATCATGACCAGAATATATAAGAACTCTAGGACAACATTAAGAGAACAAATTTAAGAAATGTTGGCATTATAAGAGAGTTTTGAGACACAGCTTAATGGAATGGATAACCTCTTCAGGAAAATAATATAAAAATTTCTAAACCTTGAGAATAGATGGACATCAAGATACAAGAGACATTCACAACCCAATATCAACAAAATTTAAAAAAACCTTCTCAATAAACCATTATAATAAAAAATCAGAATAGAATTTCCAAATCCTCAATAAAAATATGTCCCACCCACATTTAGAGGCAAGCCCATCAAAGTAACTTCTGATTTTTCAGCACAAAGTAAACTCCAGGAAGGCTTGGAATGATGTATTCCAAGTCCTGAAGAAAATAACCATCAACCAAGATTGCTACATCTAGCAAAGCTATCCTTCAGAATCAAAGAAATAAAACCTTCAAAGACAAGAAGAAACTAAAAGAATTCATGATCACTAAGCCAGCACTACAGAAAATACTTGAAGATATACTATGCAGAGAAGAACTAAACAACAAACCCCAAAGTTCACAAATGGACAAATCTCATTTGAAGAGGAGCTAAGCAAATGAGAAATGGGACCAAATTAAACATTAAAAGTAAATAAAAATAGCATAAATAAATAAACATCTCTCAATAATAATATTAAATGTAAATGGTTCCAATTCCTCAATTAAATGACATGGGCTGGCAGAATGGATTAAAAAACAAGACCTTACTATATGTTGTTTGCAAGAGACTCATCTTACAGATGAAACAGCCACAGGCTGAAATTAAAAGGATGAAATTGATATACTTTGTAAATAGAGCCCCAAAACAAGCAGGAGTAGCTACTCTCATTGCCAAAGAAGCAGACTTTAAGACAAAATTAACAGAATAGTCAAAGAAGGTGCCTTCATGTTGGTAAAGAAAAAAATCCAACAAAAAGATATAAAGGTAGAAATATTTATGCCCCAAACATCAGTGTACTTAATTACATAAAGCAGACACTACTGGACTTAAAGACTCAGAGAGACCCCCAGTACAATAATACAAACCTTTCTCACCAATAGATAGGTCAGACATCAACTCAGTAAAGTCTTTTCAGACCTGAAAAATACTATAAATCAAATGGACTTAACAGATATCTATGGAATGTTTAATCCAAAAACAGTCCAGACATCAACTCAGTAAAGTCTTTTCAGACCTGAAAAGTACTATAAATCAAATGGACTTAACAGATATCTATGGAATGTTTAATCCCAGAACAGTTGAATACACTTTCCTCTTAACTGTTTATTGAATCTTCAGTGAAATAGATTATATTTTAGGGCACAAAACAACTCTTAGCAAACACAAAAAAGAATTGATATGATTCCTTGTATCTTATCTGGAATTAAATTAGAAATCAACACCAAAAAGACATACAGAAATTATATAAACATATGGAAATTGAACAATACTCTTTTGAATGATGAGTGGATGATAGATTAAATAAGGGGAAAACTTTAAAAATAACAGCATCAAATGAGAATAGTGATATCAGAACATCTAGGACAGTATAAAGGCAGTTTTAAGAGGAAAGTTCAATAGCTATGAGTGACTATTAAGAAAATCAGAAAGATCCCAAATAAACAACATAGTGATGCCTCACAAAGTACTTGATAATCAAGAAGAAATCTATTACAAAGCTAGTAGATGGAAGGAAATAATTAAGATCAGAGCCATAATCAATGAAATGGAGAATTTTAAAAATGTAAAGAATCGGGCTGGGGATGTGGCTCAAGCAGTAGCGCACTCGCCTGGCATGCGTGCGGCTCGGGTTCGATCCTCAGCACCACATACAAACAAAGATGTTGTGTCCGCCAAAAACTAAAAAATAAATATTGAAAAATTCTCTCTCTCTCTCTCTCTCTCTCTCTCTCTCTCTCTCTCTCAAAAAAAATGTAAAGAATCAATGAAACAAAGAGTTCATTCTTTGAAAAGATAAAGAAGATTTAATAAACCCTTAGACAAACTAACCAAAAGAAAAAGAAAGAAGATCCAGATTAAAAAAAAAAAGTTGGTGAAAAGGAATAAATCACTGCAGACATCACAGAAATTCAGAGAATTAGAAGGGACTATTTTGAAAACTTATATTCCAATAAATGGGAGAGCCTTGTAGAAATGGATACATTTCTAGACACATATGACCTGCTAAAATTGAATCAAGAGAATATAGAAAACCTATGCAAACCAATAACCAGCAATGAGATAGACACAGAAATAAAAAGCCAATTCCTATAAAGAAAAAAAATCCAGGACCAGATGGATTCTCAGCCAAATTCTACCATACTTCTAAAGAACTAATTCCAAAATACTGCTCAAATTATTCCATGAAATAGAAAGTGATGAAACATTCCCAAATTTATCATTTGAAGCCAATATCACACTCTTACTAAGTACAGATAAGGACACTCAAGGAAATAAAATTGCACATCAATATCCATGATGAACTTAGATGCAAAAATTCTTAATAAAATATTAAGAAATGGTATTCAGAAACATTTTAAGAACATTGTACATCATGAACAAGTTGGTATGATCCCAGGGATGTAAGGATGGTTTAATCTATGCAAATTAATAAATGTAATTAATCACACAAATATAATTAAAGATAGAAAACACAGTCATCTCAATAGATACAGAGAAAGTCTTAACAAAATTTGGTACACATTCATGACAAAAATACCAAAGAAACTAGAGATAGAAGGAAACTACTTCAATATCATAAAGATTATATATTTTTTAAAAAAACCAAAGTCAACATTATATTAAATGAGGAAAAACTGAAAGCATTTCCTTTAAAATCTGGAATAAGACAAGGACGTCCACTCTCACCACTCCTATTTAATACAGTGCTAGAAATTCTAGCCAGAATAATGAGGCAAGAGAAGGAAATAAAATGGATTAAAATAGGAACTGAATAAGTCAGTTATCAGTGTTTGCAGATGATATGATCCCATAATTAGAATATCCAAAAGGCTCCACCAAAAGACTACTAGAGCTAATAAATTCTGTAAAGGAGCTCATTACAAAATTGACATACAAAAATAAATACTTTTCAATAATGTGTCTGCAGAGAAAGAAATCAGGAAAATAATTCCATTTACACTAGCCTCAAAAAGAAATAAAATAGGGGCTGGGGCTGAAGTTCAGTGGTAGAGCACTTGCCTAGCATGGGTGAGGCACTGGGTTTGATTCTCAGCATCACATAAAAAAATAAATAAATAAAGTAAAGTTATAAAAATATAAAGAAAGAAAAAGAAATAAAATACTTAGGAATAAATTTAACCAATGATATGAATGACTTCTACAGTTAAATCTATAGAACATTGAAGATAGAATTGATGAAAAAAATAGGAAGATGGAAAAACCTGCCATGTTCATGGATTGGCAGAATTAATATTGTTAAAATGGCTATACTACCAAAAGCAATATGCACACCTTTAAAATAGCAATGACCTTCTTCACAGAGTTAGGAAAAATGGTCCTACAACTCATTTGAAAGAATAAAAGATCCAGAAAAACCAGAGTAATTCTAACCCCCAAAAAGCAATGCTGGAGGCATCATAATACCTGACTTCAAATTATACCCCAGAGCGGATAGTAACAAAACCTTCATGGTGCTGGCATAAAAACAGACATGTGAACCAATGCAGAGAATGGAAGACAAAAGGACAAACCAGCCCAGCTAAAGTCAGTCATCTGATCCTTAACAAAGGCTCCAAAAACATAAACTGGACCAAAGACGGCCTTTTAATAAATAGTGTGGGGAAAACTGGTCATTAACATGTAGAAGAATGAGACTAGATCCTTATCTCTTGTCTGCATTAAAGTCTACTCCAAATGGATCAAACACTTAAGAGTTAGGATCTATGCAACTCTTAGAAGAAAATGTAGGGTCAACACTTTAACAAACAGTCACAAGCAATGATTTACACAACGGAACACCTAAAGCTCAGGAAATAATGCCAACAATTAATAAATGGGGTGGCATCAAATTAAAAAGATTCTGCGCAACAAAGGTGACAATTTAGAATGTTAAGGGACCACCCCACTGACCTGCACAGTAGCCAAGGCCCAGGCCCTAGCCCAGGACTGCACCCCGACCCATACAGGAGCCAAGGACAAGGTTAGTCCTAGGACTGCCCAGCCTGCCAGTTAGTCCTAGGCCTACCCCACCTCCATCTTGGGAACCTACAGCCATTGCTATAGCCCTCTCCACAAAGTAGCCTCCACCTTGAGACAACAGATAGGGCCTGGAGGCAGCTGCATCTCAGAACAGGCAGCCCCAAGCCATTGTAAGGCCCACCCTTTCAGCCCCTTCTCTGAAAGTGGTTGCATCCATCTTGGGCCACCCCACTGCTGACTTGAGTTATCTGCACTATTACAACCACCACCTTTAGTTGCAGTAGCATTTATTGTGGGATACCAGCTGGGCACTAAAAGCCCAACACCAAGGTGAGGTACAGGTAATCTGCAGGGACACTATAAGATTATAGGATAGAAACTGTAATACCTCAGATCTTCACTGCAAGAAAGGAAGACACATAGACAACATGAAAAAACAAGGGAGGAAAGTGCCCCAGACAAACCAGGATGCTAAAATAACAGAACCCATAGACAGCGGAGTTGATGAAATGTCAGAGAAGGAGTTCAGAAGGTTCATAATTAAAATGATCTGTGAATTAAAGAATGACCTAAATGAGCAAATGCAGGCAAAATTGATCCCTCCAATAAAGAGATAAGGGAGCAAATACAGGTAGCAAAAAACTACTTCAAGAAAGAGACTGAGACTCTGGGAAAAAAAAACAATCAGAAATCCTTGAAATGAAGAAAGCAATAAACAAAATTAAAAACTCAATAGAAACAGACTAGATCACTTGGAAGACAGAACATCAGATAATGAAGACAAATATACAATCTTGTAAACAAAGTTGATCACACAGTGAAGACAGTAAGAAACCATGAACAGAACATCCAAGAATTATGGGATAACATCAAAAGGCCAAATCTAAGATTTATTGGGATAGAGGAAGGCACAGAGATTCAAAAGAAAGGAATGCACAATCTTGTCAATGAAATAATATTAGAAAATTTACCAAGCATGAAGAATGAATTGGAAAATCAAGTTCACGAAGCTCACAGGACAGCAAATGTATAAAATTACAATAGATCTACACCAAAATACATTATAATGAAAATTTCTAGCATATACAATAAGGATAGAATTTTAAAAGCCACAAGACAGGAATCAGATTATATATAGAGAGAAACTAATTAGGACCTCTGAAGATTTTTTAACCCAGACCCTGAAAGCCAGAAGATCCTAGAACAACATATACCAACCTCTGAAAGAAAATGGATGCCAACCAAGAATCTTACATCCAGAAAAATTAAGCTTTAGATTTGATGATGAAATAAAAACCTTTCATGATAAACAAAAGTTAAAAGAATTTACAACTAGAAAGCCTGTACTACAGAACATCCTCAGCAAAATGTTCTATGAGGAGGAATTGAAAAATAATAATGAAAATCAGGAAAGGGAAGTATTACGCTAAAGGAGAAACCAATCAAAAGAGAAACAAATTCAAGTTAAATACCCCAAAGAAACAAAAATGACTGGGAATACAAATCATGTTTTAATAATAACCCTGAATGTTAAAGGCCTAAACTGACTAATCAAAAGACATAGGATGACAGACTGGATTTTAAAAAAGACCCAAGAATATGCTGCCTTCAAGAGACTCATCTCTTAGGAAAAGACATCCACAAACTGAAGGTGCAAGTTTGGGAAAAAACATACCACTCATATGGACTGCAGAAACAAACAGGTATTTCCATCCTCACATCAAATAAAGTAGACTTCAAGCCAAAGTTAATCAAAAGGGATAAAGAAGGACATTTCATACTGCCTAAGGGAACATACACCAACAAGACATAACAATTATAAATATACATGCCCCATACAATGGAGCACCTATATTCATCAAACAAACTCTTCTCAAGTTCAAGAGTCAAATAGACCACAACACAATCATTCTGGGTGACTTTAACACACTTCTTTCACCACTGGTCAGATCTTCCAAACAAAAGCTAAATGAAGAAACTCTACAACACAATAATACAATCAATAACTTAGACTTAATAGACATATATAGAATATTTCATCCATCAATGAGAGAATACACTTTCTTCTCAGCAGCACATGGATCCTTCTCTAAAACAGATCATATCTTAGGCCACAAAACAACTCTTAGCAAATATAAAAAAGGATAGATACTACCCTGTATTCTACCAGATGATAATGGAATGAAATTAAAAATCAGTGATAAAATGAAAAACAGAAGCTACTTTAACACCTGGAGATTAAATAATATGCTATTGAATGAACAATGGGTTGCAAAAGACATCAAGGAGGAGACTAAAAAATTCTTAGAGGTGAATGAGAACACTGATGCAACTTATCGAAATCTCTGGGACACTATGAAGGTGATACTAAGAGGAAAGTTCATCGCATGGAGTCCATTCCTTAAAAGAAGAAAAACGTCAACAAATAAATGACCTATCATTACATCTCAAAGCCCTAGAAAAAGAAGAGCAAATTTACACCAAAAGCAGTAGAAGACAGGACATAAAATCAGAATGAAATCAGTGAAATTGAAACAAAAGAAACAATCAAAAAATTGACAAAACAAAAAGTTGGTTCTTTTAAAAAATAAAAAAAATTTGATAAACCCTTCTCCATGCTACTGAAGAGAAGGAGAAAGAAAGCTCAAATTACTGACATTTATGATGAAAAAGGAAATATCACGATGGACACTACAGAAATATGGAAGATAATTAGAAACTATTTTGAAAATAATGAAGGCATTGACAAATTTCTAGAGTAATATGATTTGCACAAAGTGAATCAGGATGATAGACACAAGTTAAACAGATCAATTTCAAGCAGTGAAATAGAAGACGCCTTGAGAAGCCTACCAACCAAGAAAAACCCAGGACCAAACAGATAATGTTCTGATGCAACACTTAGTTATCACCTGGCTAATATATTACCTATTTTTCTTATTGATTTTATTTTCTGTCTATCCTGATTTATTGGTTATGTCAAAGTTTTGTTTGTTTGTTTGTTTGTTTTGTGTGTGTGTGTGTGTGGTTTTGTTTTTTGGTTTTTTGGTCTAGTTTCCTTGTTTGCATCCTGACATCCAGTATTAGCATCTGGCACATAGTTGGCACCTAATAAATACTGGCTGAAAAAATGGAAGAGTGGAGGTACACAAATTGTTAGCATTAGCAGGAGAGTTGGTGAGTTTGCTGGATCACTATACAAGAATTTATGTTATAATCATCTGAAGAAACTGTTGAAAAATATAATTTAAAAAAGATTATCAATTATCACTTCAGATAAAACTATAAAATACTTTTAACAAAGGATTACAACATTTTTAAGATCCTTAAAAATTATAAAACATCATTAATGTATTTAAGATTTAGAAAAATGGATGGAATATAATGTCTATAGATAAGAAGACAGTTGACAAGGATAAGGATTTTCTTTAAGTTAATCAACTGACAAATGAAATTCCACGAACATACCAACAGGATTATTCATAACTCTTGAGAAGCTTAGTATAAAACTATTAAAGAACAAAAACAAATTAAAGCCGATTTTAAGCAGAAGTTTGTGGATATTGTCCTACCAGATATAAATATGAATTACAAAGTTAAGAGACAAGCTTACACATTAGAACAAGAAATGTACACTGAGAGATGCCTAAGGGTCAAGGGATTAATGCAAGAATATGTCAGATGCTCCAAGTTAATAAGAAAATGTTTTAAAACCACAACAGAAGAAGCAAAAAAGCATAAATAGCACTTCTTTGAAGAGGAAACCCAAATGGTAAATCACAAATGAACGTTTGAAAAAATGGTAGACCTCACTAATAACAAGGGAGGTAAATGCTTAGACAATAGTTCCATGCTGCTTCACTGAGATTGAAAAGAAATTTCAAAATCTGGTAAAAGAAAGCATTGGTGAGTATACAAAGCCACAATACTCTCATACACTGCTGGTGGGGGGTATAAATCATATGGGAAAGCAATTTGGTGTAAATGGTAAGGTTGGAAACACACAGAATTCTGGAACCAGTTACTGCACTTTTGGCTGTGTACCTTAGAAATACACACTTGCCCAAATTGACAAATGTAAGAATATTTCTTATAGCACTGTTTAAATAATAAATGCCAAACAAAAGAAAGAGGGATATATAAATTGTGGTATGTCCATACGATGGAATACTCTGCCCATTAAACAAATGGAACTATGTGAACCAGAATGCATAATCTCAAAAGCATTGTATTAAGTGTTATGGCACTGTTTATATAAAGTTTAAAAACGTGAAATACAATGCATATGTAACAAAGATATAAAACCAAGCATGAATGAGTATTACAATCAGGATACTGGTTAACTTGGGAACCTAAAGGATGAGGCTTGGATTAAGGAGAAAGAATCATGATATTTAAATAGAGTCCAGACATGTTGGAATGAGGACCAACAGACAGGAAGATGTTTGTAAAGGTTTAAAATGTCACATAATCCACTTAAAATTTTTTCAAGTTATCTAATTATAATATTTGATTCAACCACAAAATCTTAGCATATTACAGGATAAATGCAGACAACGTGTGATGTTACTTTATCAGCCAGTACTCCAAGCAATTGGTCTGAGTGATCAATAATGACAACAAATCAGGACACTCCAAGGAGGTGACCAGATGTAGAGGACCTAGTAGCACTGGAAGCTACCTTGGGGTGTGCTCCATGGGCTTGGCACAAGACCACCCTGGGAGGATTAAACTAACAAGGCCCAGTCTTCAGAGTGGAACTAGCTCGCTACCAGCCTAGCTTGAGATACCCCGTGCACATGGTGTCTGTCTAGGTGAAGGGATGTGTCTCAGGGACAGAAGTTGGAATGCAGCAGTAACAGAGGAGGAAGAAACATAATTAGTAACTGTGCTCCTTCTCTAGAGAAAGGCTGAGCAGCAGTCTTGGATAAGAATTCTGACCCATATGAGTAACAATTTTCATAGTTCAATGAACAAATTGTCATTCTCATTTGACTTCCAAGTCTTGCGTCTGCAGAGAACGAGTGGGACTGCATTTCACGTATCCTGACAAACTTAAACCTGCAGACCTTAGGGTCAAGGTCTGTGGGGTCAGGTGGCATAGCCTTCCTGGACACAGGCCTCTCCTTTGTCACAGAAAACCCAAGGTCACTGAGAATGTCAAGATGGAAAGAGAAGCCAGAGGTGACATCTGATGCTTATTTTCAAAGGTTCAAACGTTTCCTTGTAGGAACAGAGTTAGACTCTCAATTGTTGGGTCAGAGAACAGAATAAAGAACAAGGAGTAGAAATTTCAAAGAGCAAGATTTCATCCAGCTGAAATGGGCACAGCCAGCCATTGGAGCTTTCAACAGCGGAAGAGCAATGTCTTTAACAGTTAGAATTCTTTGATCAATAGCAACAGGAAAAGTGTGGACAGATTCGACAAGTGACAATGATAATAGTAATAATAACAATAATAATAAAGACAAGAGGCAGACCAGGATCTCATAAAACAGGTGGAGTGTCTGGCCTGGGAAGAGGCAGGCAGCAAGGAGACCACAGCCACAGGGGGCAGGAAACCCAGGACTGTCGCTTGGGGCACCACCATGACAAATCACCCTCTGCTGATGTCTTCCCTAGAATCATGGGAACTCATTCTGATTGACAAGTGTGGGTCGGGACAGGGCAGGAGACCATTAGTGAGGAAGGCCCATCAAGGCTCCATGTAATGGAAAGAGACCATTTTACCAAATGAAAACTGAGGCAGGAAGAAGTTTCAGAAACCTGCAGTGTCCTTACCATTGCACATGCAGGAGAAGCCACCTGCTCGTCAGGAATCCCAAGGAAGAATTTCTGCCCTGGAAGGAAGGTGGAGAAGGCAAGCTAGGAGGTGCCTTCTTGTTCCACATTTCTGAAGAGGAACTGAGACATGACTACTGAGATCCAGGGTCATTAGGAAAGATCAGTAAGAAAGATCCTGGCCTGGCCAGGAGGGAGGATACAAGCAGTTCACGGGGTAGGTAGTTACAGAGTGGGCATGGGGGCTCAGTGGATTAATTGGGACAGGAAGATAGGAGCAAGTGGCATTTGTCACCCCACACTTAATGTATGTAAACTAGAAGTCACCATCCTTCTGCTCTCCCTGCCATGGCTACAGCTAAACAGAAGACAGATGTGAAAGAGGACAGTGGATGAGGAAGACATGTGGTCTCTTTGCCCTCAGACCTGCTGGTCGGGTGCGATGCTAACTAGAGGGCTTGATGTCCCCATAATGTTCCTGGTGACAAGGGATCTGCCAGCCTTAATAGTTAACCAGTGAGGACATATAACAGGACCCTCCAGTCCTCAACTCCTGCATTTGATGTCCAAATGAGACCAAGCACTTAGTGACAGAAACAGAAGAAATCATTGGCCACTAGTGACCTCTGGTGGAAGTGGGCTTTAGGGACCTCAGATGCTTTTTGGGTTTTGTTTCTTTTCCTATTAGAAAGACAAAAATGAGTGGCCTATTCATTCAACTTATTTCCAGAGGAGTGAAGAGGGGTGGCCAGGAACAGCACAGACATGGGAATATAACCAGGATCACTTTATGTTTTGAGTCAGACTAAATTGATTAATGTCCTAGAAAAAAAAATGTGGACAGGAAATTGCTGACAAAGACATGACCTGAGAAAAGAAGAGTGTTTGGGCAGTGACTTCACTGGCCGGTGGGGAACCTTGGCATGCAAGAGGACACGCTGACAGGCTCCAAGGGTGCATGCTAGCTGCCAGCATGCCTGTTACACTTCTCTTTATTACTGCACAGAAACCAGCTGTCATCTCTGAAACACACACACATTTGCCAACTGGGGACTCTATGCACTGTGGGGATATGACCGGAGGCTTGGTGGCCCAGGCTTCTGAATGGGATCAGTGTCACAGAGGTCCAAGCTCAACCGAGAAGGTCAACCTCAAACTGCACTGGGCACTTGCCCTCTGCCTTCTCTGGAAAGTTTTTTCAGAATAGGTGACCTTGACATGGCAGAGTGGCATACAGAGGGTAAGGGGACGTTCCACAGCGGTTTTAAATATGTCAGATCATATCTGGGATCAGGAAACAGGTGAGCTGAATTAAGTGGGGGTGGAGGGTAGAAAACGGAGTAGAGGAAGGATTCAAAATAGAGGCAACAGGGCACACAGAGTTATCCAGCTCTGGGCAGCTGTGCTTGACATAAGAGGATATTTGTTCTTGTCTCCTGGGAGGCAGGAGGTGTCATCTGCCTCCCCCGATTGTCCAGCCCCCAATGCACCCCACTTTGTTTGCTTTTTCCTTGAACTTGCTACCTCTCCTCTCCACGTCAATTCAAGAATGCAAAAATAGCCCCTAAATAATGCGTTTGTGAGAATGCCTACTCTGGTCTCCATGAGTGGACAAAAGGTGGACCAAGTGCTATTTCTTAGACACTATAGGGAAGAGTTCAGAGAGACCAAGGCTACTGTCCTTCACCTCCCTCCAGCAAAGCTCCTTCCCCGGGGAGATACCCAGTCCCCAGGCTCTAGGACAGGCCGTTTTAGGCAGCCGGTCGACAAGCCAATTTACTTACTGAAGATGAGCTAATTATTTTAATCTGCTCCAAAGCTTCTGTCAGGCTGTCTTCAATCTCAGAGTCATCTAAGGAGAAGAGGTCCCCGGCTCGTGAAAGATCTTTTTGTCCCAAAACCAATCTGAACAGTTGATGCATGATGAGGAGTTTGATCAGTGGACCTTCTGTAGACCCTGAGCCATACACTCGGTGCGCAGAGGTCAGCAAGAGAAAACACACGGCCGGAGGGACTTCATAATCCACGCCAGGACATGTCACTCCAGACTTTGGGGTCTCCGTGGACACTCTGCAAGGAAAACAAATGACACAACGTAACTACAGGCAGAATGGCAAGAGCTCAGACAGAGAACTCATAGCAGAGAGAAACTCGGACACAGGCAGAGTCGAAGACCCTGGGTTAATGATCTTCAAATGCATTTTCTCCTTATTTTTGTCTTAGAAAGTTGTCAAAAATCATTACTTTTCTCCAGAACTTACTTTGAACCTTAAAAGTCTGCACAAAATCCACACTCGTTTTTCTCCACTTTTCTCCCTTCTACATCCTTCTACTTCTCTCTATGCTTCAAGGAAACAGTGCGCATGCCCAGCACTTGCCAGCTGTTTCCCAAACAGATTTCCATGGAAATCAAACAGAGGGGAGAGTGGAAGGAAAGAGGGACACGGGTTTGAGATCCACTGCCTGGCGCTTGTTCCTCTACAGCCTGGCCACAGGCACCCTGCGGTCCTCCTGCCTGGAGTGCCTGGTGACTGTGGCAACAGAAGCCCTCCTCAGGCTCTGCTCCGAGGTGGCCTCAAGACTCCCACTACCCTCGCTCGTCCCCCAGCCAAAGACCTGTGAGGTGAAGGGCTCTGCCTGCAAGGACAGGGTGGGGTCACTCTGCACTGCACATTACCATGACCCTGAACCAGAACACTGCCCGAAGGGGAGCGCTGCAGTGCAGGCCAAAGAGGGGGTGCTCAGAGGTCGGACAACCTCCCTCTGTTCCCACAGTTGGAATAATCAAGTCCCACTGTACTTCTCACCCCAGCACCAGTCCACAGAGAGGAGGCCAATGACACATTAGATACCTGACTTTTCTCACCAGCTTCATTCCAGGTCAAACAAAATCCCAGATCATTTGCATTGGTAGAGACCTCAGCAATCCTTTAATGGCCTGGGAGGAAGGACAACGTCCCCAAGTAGTTGGAGAAGACAGGAGGCTTCCCTAGGATCTATGGTGAAGTGGAATCATCCATACGTGTGGGCACCTGCCCAGATAGTAAGTGTCTGGAGTAAGTTACTTAATAAAAGCAATAGATGATTCTGCCCAGCGTTTTACTCTGAGTGTGTTCCTGTGAATGTAGGTGGAAAGGGAGACGAAGCCTGGTTCCCAGGTGCTGTCTCAGATTTCCCTCCAAGCTGGCACTGTAGGAGCACATCCCTGTACTGGAGGCAACTTTCAAGTTTCAAGATACATACTCTCCATACAATGTGTTCTCTAAATATAAGCCAGACTTCCACAAGATACTCAACTCTGTAAGTTCTCTGCAGTATTTCACACAGTGCAACTGACTGACCTTTTGAGAGCTTTCAGGGGCATTATTGCCTATCTGAAATTTTTGCTCTATCTGCCAGCTTTAGAAATACGAGGCCAAAGGCTCACCTGCCCTTGTTGATGAGCCAGGTACAGATGCTTTGCAAATACTGACTTATTTAATCCTCAAGATACCTGTATCTTGTCATCCTTACTTGCTGGTGAGGAACCCAAAGCAGCTAAATAACTTGCTCTGGCCATGAAGATAGTAAGGTGGAAAAATGAGGATTTGGACCCACAGACTCCAGTACCAATTCCAACCTCATAACCACTAAGATATATTGACTCCGTGTAGATGTGAGGCCACCATTGGGAGTAAAGGTCCTCAGAGCAACATTTACATTTAGGAATGAGGGCGGGGTCATAAAGCAAGAAAATTAATACCTCTTCTCTTCTGTATCCTTGCCCATCTGGGATTTAGGCCAATTAGAGAGCGAGAAAGGGAAGCCCAGGAAGAAGAAAAGGGGAGGGGGTGTGGAGAGGGTTTCTGGGTGGGGAGGGGCACAGTGAAGGTACCACAAAGTAGCCTGCAGCCTGACAGATGTGGAAAATTGAATTACAATATCTACAAAAGAAGGAGGAGGAGGAAGAGGAGGAGGAGGAGGAGGAGGAAGAGGAGGAGGAGGAGGAGGAGGAGGAGGAGAAACAGGACAGTGTTTCCTAGATTTCCCCTGAACACATTCTTCTTCCAGTTTCAGACATTTGCAGAGACAATCTCACTGAAATGACATCCAGGAAAATAGACTGGATGGAAATGAGCTCCCTCAACCAGTCAGCCTGTTGGACCACTTCAGGCACTTCAGGAAGCAGAGCCAGCTGCCCCACACATATACAGGGGAAGCAGCTCTGACAAGGAGCAGACCTGTATGCTGGTGGAGATGGGCACCCATCAGCTCTCCCAGGACCCTTCACTCTCCACGCTTAGGTGACACAGGTGTGGCATGCCACATTCATGCTTTCTGTGTCAGCTGTTACTCTGGAGTGACCACCTTATGCAAAACCCTTAGCAGAAACACCAAGCTGTCCAGCAGATCTGTGCTTGAAGTCACTCGCAGATCTAGGAGCTTGGGAGGGATGAGGCCAGTATCACACGTTCTACAAAATGCAATGATTGAGAGAAAAGCCATCTGGGCACTGGAGAAAGAAGTTTGGGGAAGTACAAGGGAGAGAGAGGTCAGTTTTAGGGGAAGATGATAAGGAAGGGCTTTATGGAGCAGCACCTTTTAGGTTAGGTAAGATTTTCTCAGATTCTGTTCAATGCCCATGTGCTGAGCACACACTAAATCAAAGCTTGTCTGAGGACTGAGATTCCAGGCTCTGCTTGGCCACTTGGTGGCTGTGGGGCCTGTGGTACATGCTTTTCCTTCAATGAGTCTCAGTTTTCTCATATGCAAGATGCTAATAATGCATGTCTAATCTCTCTCACCAGTTTCTTGAAGATCAGAGCTAATCATGTGCAAACGAGTCCTTTGCAAAATAACGACACTCTTGGGGCTCAGAAAACTATACACCAAGGTGGAGGTCCTAGAGAAAGCCTCAGAAGCAAAGTTTCTCTCTGATCTTATCCTGCACTCCTCTCTCATGTTCTCCTTTTTCTCCCCCAAAGCATGGCATAAAAACTAGCATTTCCCTTGCCCAAGGCTGGACATAGGAACTATAACCCCTTTCTCTAAACAAAGCCATAAAGCCTACAAATCTGAATCTTCCTCTGCCTTTCTGTCTTGGAGTCAGCCATAAAGAAATTCTCTGACCTACCTTGTCTGACAGTAGATCATAAAGACCTCCATTCCAGGGAGAAAATCTTTGCTAGCTAATCTTCTGATAGAGGATTAATATGCAGAATATGTCAAGAACTTTAAAAAAAAACTCAACACCAAAAAAATCAATAAATTCTTTGTTATTAAGTAGGCAGTTAATAAGTGGGCAAATCAATTAAAGAGACACTTCTTAAAACAACAAATACAAATGGCCAACAAATTCATGAAAAAAATGTTCAATATCATTAGCAATTAGGGAAATGCAAATCAAAACTACACTGAGATTTCATCTCAAATCACTCAGAATGGAGTCATCAAGAATACAAGTAATAACAAATGCTGGAGGGGATGTGGAGAAAAAGGAACACCTTTACACTGTTGGTGGGGTTGTAAATTAGTACAACCACTATGGAAATCAGCATGGAGGTTCCTCAACTCCTCAAAAGACTAGGCATGGAACCACCATAGGACCAAGCTATCCCACTCATCAGTATTTATCCTAAAGAATTAAAGTAATTATATTACAGTGATACATGGATACTTATGTTTATAGCAGCACAATTCACAATAGTCAAACTGGAAACCAGCCTAGGTGTTCATCAATGGATAAATGGATAAAGAAAATGTGGTATATGTATACACACAATGGGATTTTATTCAGCCATAAGACAAAATGAAATTATGGCATTTGCAGGAAAATGGTTGAAACTAGAGAACTTCATGTTAAGCAAAATAAGTCAAACTCAGAAAATTAAGGGTCATATGTTTTGTCTTATATGCAGAATTTAGGGAGGAAAAGGAAAACAAAGGTGGGGGCAGATCTCCTAAAAATCAAAGGGAGGTCAACAGAGGAAAGGGACCAAGGGATGGGAGGGAGGGAGAGAGGGGTGATGTGCTGGGGAATGATATTAGTCAAATTATATTGCTAAATTGTGTGCATGTATGAATATGTAATAACAAATCCCACCAGTATGTACAACTATAATGCACTCAATAGAAAATAAACCCATTTTAGAGGGGTGCTGCCCGGCACCCAGGAGGAAGGAATGCTGCATAGAGAGGCCAGGAAGGATATGAACAGACAGGCCTTGCTGGGTCTCACCACTCAGTCCATTAAAATTAGATCACACCCCTTCTGTCCAATCAGATTTCCACATGGCTGCCCATACTTCATTGAACCTAAGCTTAAAAAATGAACATTTCACCCTTGGGTCTTTGGGTCTTCTATTTAAAACCTTTTGTGTCACATAAAATTGATCAAGTCAATTCACTATGCTTTTCCTTATTAACCTTTTAGTGTAAGAGAGTCGACTGTCATTGGCTGGAGAGATCCATTTTTGCCCCTACACAATCAACAACCAATATCCAGAGGATGTTTACCATGTGTCCACCACTACTCTGAGTGCTTCCCAAGTACTGAGTCACTGAATTATTCTGAAGATTCCATGGGATGGAAAACTGAAATCCAGAGAGCAAAACAACCAACAGCCTGAAGACACGGGGAGAATAAGTGGCAGGGTAAGGGCTGAAGGCACTTGTCTCCCAGGACAAAGCCTTCTCCTGAATTGTAAAGACACATAAACAACCATGTGCAATGCTTGTTATGAGCTGTGTCCCCTCCCAGAAGCCCTCATTTAAGAAGCGCCCCACATGCTTCCCTTATCTGAATGAAAGAGGAGTTGGGAGTCACGATATTTATTTTTCAGCAGCTCTGGCCAATGTTTTGCTCAGAAGTCTGGCTGCTTCTGCGGGTCTTTTAATAGCAACAGCAGGGTGGGCAGACCCAGATCAAATTCTGCCTCATTTTTTGAGAAACTCCTTAACCCTATGAATGTCATCATCCAGAGGCATGCAGACACAGACTCGCGTGCGTGTACACACCGTGTATATACACATGCAAACACACCTGCGCGTGCACACTCAAATACCAAGCCCTTCGCTACACACTTTCCTCCTAGTTCTCCTATCAGCGGTTCAGGGAGGTATATTATTACTGATGAGGAGAGAGGGCCCCTGTGCCCCAGGAGACACACACAGCCAACACTGTAGTCTAGGTGGGTTAGTGTTCAAGTCGCATACTTATTACAGAAAAGGAGGGGGGGCTTATAAAGCTCCTTTTTAATCTGCATCATTAATTTCTCTGATGCATAATTTCTCCCCCTAAACTTCAGGCGATTCTGATCTGAGGCCCACCGCTCACTATTTAGTTTGGGTTCCTGGCTCCTTTTTAAGCAGGTGTTGGTTGGAGTCAGCTTTCCCTAGGAAGAAACGAGCCTAGGGGACAAAGAGGAATGACTGTGCCTGGTGGGACCCTCCCCAGGAGTCCCACGGTCGCACCGACTCGGTTTACCTGCAGCTCGGGGCGCACCTGCACCTGCGTGGCGGCTCCGCGGGCGGACGGGCACAGCAGGCGGAGGAATGCGAGGAACGCGAAGCGATCAGGTGACCCGCACCTCCCCAGCGGGACCTGCGGAGCGCCGCTGGGGCGACCCGAGCCTGCCCAGTAAGGAGAGCTGTTGTTCACAGAGACAGAACCGCCTGTGTTCCTGAAAACCTGCCCTTGGCCTGGAAGAGGGGTGGGGCTGGGGCCGGGCCGGGGCCGGGGCGGCCTGCGCAGGTGAGTGGGTGGCTGCGCACAGCCCCGCGCCCGGGACCTGCGGCCCAGGGAGCCCCCGAGACTGCGCGCTGTGCCTGAAACAAGTGCTCGTCCCGAGTTACAGTTCCCGGAGACACTGTCCTGCTCTGCCTCTAGATCAGGGCTGTTGGAAGTTTGAGCTGCAGGAAACTGCTAGTGCAGCGAACATTCTTACTCCACAGACACGCGTCTGACTATTCCAACTTTATTTGCTGGGAAGTTTTTCTGTGAAAATCTACACGGACCAGATATGCTGGACTTAACGTTCTTGAACATTGCAGCAACACTCAGGGAAAAAAAAAAAAAGTTTATCTTGCCTAATCTATAGGCACTTCAAAGAAGAAGAGGGCACTGAAACTCTCCCTTATTCTTTGAAAACAGAACCACTATATGACTATGTCCGTTGCCCCTCCGTGTATACCTGAGGAAACTGGAATGCCACAGCGCTACCTGCATGTCCATGTTTATCGTGGCACAATCCACAATAGCCAAATTACAAAACCACATTTTTAAACTGTATTCTTCTCTGTTCTTATTTGTCTGTTCCTGAGTAGATCTGTTGCCCATCAGATCAATTGCTGGTGGCAAAACATAGAGGCAGGTGTCCTTTAGGTGAATCCACCTTCCCTATCACACAGGTGTGGGACACTGTGCCCCAGAAAAGCCACCCCACAGAGGTGAACCAGGTCACATGCTCCAGGGCAGTAACCTCATGAACCTTCCTAGACAAAAACTGGTGATCAATTCTCAGGTAGGGTACAGTGCCTATGAAGAATTCCTTTATGAAATGGAGAACCTAGTCATTCAAAAGAAGATTTGTTCTTTCTTAGCCATTTTCCAACTTACAAGTGCTACTGAAGTCTCCTCTTGTAAGGGAATAGACTAGATTTCTTTAGATTTTTCTTCTTCATCCTCTCTTCATGATTACTGGTTTTTCCCCTAGGTTTTATCTATCTAATGTTCATACACTTTCTAAAGGGTGTGGTGTCTAGAATGGGACACTGGGTAGACTCCAGTAGGAAGAGCAGAGGGGTGAGAGTGTGGAAAGCTGGACAGTCCTGGGCCCCAGTCTCAGCTGTGCCATTACCTGCAGCATGCACTGAGCAGGTTAATTAACCTCTCTGAGCTTCAGGTTCCTTACTTGCACTTGAGGATTGTGATCTGGTGGTTGGGAATTTAATGAGATCGTGTTGAATGTTTAACCCAGAGCCTGGCATAGAGCACCCCCCAGCCATGTCCTTAATAGCATCATCTGTTAAAATATCCTCATGTCCTAGCTTTTAAAAGCTAATGAACCACTGCACTGCTAACTAAATTGGGTTCTCAGTGTACTTTGCGTAAGTCTTTTCCATTTCTGTCATTTTTATATCAGTTGTACATTCCTCAATCTTAAATGGGGGGAGGGTAGTTCATTTGTCACCTGTACATCTCATTATCTGGAATGTGTCCTTGTTGATTTTTTGGCAACTTTATCTCATTCCCTGGAGAGATAGTCTTACTGTGATTCTACCCCAGGATAGCTGAACAAAACAGTGAATGCTTTTACAGAGCTGAAACAGACTAGAGTACAACATAGCTCAGGCTCTTTGTAACTGAGAGAAGCAAATGCCCACTTTACATGTAAGCTAGCACTTGCCCCACGATTGTTAGACAGAAGGGAATGGTGGGGCACCTGTCGCTTTCCTTATGACTTTTCAAGGTGACCTGCCACTCAGTACGCACTAATAAATGCATTAACAGTTTGTTATGCATCTGTAGATCTTCCTGTATGAAAATATACATGAGCAGGAGGATTTCACACCTCTAAGTTGCAATAGCGCTGGTAGAAAAATTAAAGCTTTACTAGGGGCATGGGAGTGGATCTTGAGAAACATAATTAACTCAGGAAACCCATTTATTCTGAGAAATTCAGCCTCTAACTGCCAACTCACACTAGGATATGTCTGGTTTTCTCACTTCAGAAAATTCTAGAATAGCAATATTTATTTACATTATGTTTTGGATAAAACTGCTCTGCATCAAAACATTTTCATTTTATTCACCTGAATTAAAAACACTCATTGACTAACTTAGACCCATTTGAGTTCTAGAAACTTTCGATAAAGTTCTCAGATTTTCCCTTGAAAGACAGGATTACAGATTCTTTACAAGGAGCATCTTTTTCACACAGTGTGAGAACACAGGCGTTTCCATGGGAACGGGCCACACATATTTCAACCTCCCCAGAGATGGCCATTGTTTCCTGGATCCTGGGTTCCTCTGCCCTGGCAGGTTGCTACCCCTCATGTCTGCCCAAGCCTCTGACCCTGGATTACTGCAACTGGTGCTGAAGGGGCCAGCCCTCTTTGCTACAATGCATGCAGTCTACATTTTAGCAGGGCTATTACAAGCACATGCAAAAAGAAAGTTGAGATTCATTTAAGCGAGAGCTTAAAATATTATATTTAATTTTGAATGAATGTTGCAACTTTTGACACAAATAGGAAACATTTTCCTTCACAGAGAATAATTTATCTTCATGCCTAACAAATTTTCTGAAATCAAGATTCCCGTGATCTCTCATAATGATTTCATGATATGTCCATTTTCACCTCTAAATGTTAACGTGATAAGTCATATTTACTCTGAAACATAAAAGCTTGCTTTTTAAAAAAAATCCTAGTTCAAATTCCATGGGTTGATTTTTCCAGAAAACATGCCCAAATTCTCAAAGTATGAGGAATACACAATGTTAAAATGTATCTTTATTTACCCTTAAATGTAGCCATGCAGTCTACAACTATATGACCAATTCATATAATATCCTAAGTATTTTCTACTCTTTATTTTAAAATATATGTAAAATGACATTGAACTTATGGCTGATTATCATACCAATTTAAACATATATCCAAAAGAACCAAACAATGGTTATACTCAATTATAGTTTGTAAGATAGTTGTAATACCAAAGCAAAACCAATGTTAACAGCAAGAGCCATGGTGACTCCATCAAGCCCACTGACTGCAATGAAGTCACTTAGTTTTCTATGAAAATCATGGGCAGCGACAGCTTTTCACCCACTACAAAATGTGTCTTGAGGTAAACAAAAGTACTGTGGAAATGCAGCTAGACTATTGTCCAGTAAGACAACACTGCACAGCCTATGCATCTGGAAGCCTGGCTTACAGGCTGGACACACAGCTTCCAGACGTGTACTATCTGCATAATTAGCCTGCCCTTGGAAGTCCCTGGCCCCACTCCCCGCAACCCACCTCCTTGTCTCCCTGGCTTCTGTCACTTATTTTAATTAGTATTTGTTTTTGCCTAACAAAAGAACAAGAAAGAAGATAGCCATACCTCTCAGCACAGGATGCTGGCCATCATTGGAAATAGAAGCCAAAAATGCTTGCTAAGTGCTTCAGCTGGGACCCAGAACCAAGCTGAGAGGGGTGCTGACCTGTCCTGTCCTCCTGCCCTCCTATTGGCCTCCAGCTCCTCCCTGAGCACTGGTCAAGCCTGTAGAGGCCTTGACTCCCCACAGGCTCACCGTGCAGAATCGGGTGAATGAGCAACTTCTCCTCCCTCTCCCAAACTTCTGTTTAGATCCTACGACTGGCCCAAAGCTTCCCTCACTTCTATAGTAGATTTGCAGCAGCTTCTCTGAACAGATTTGTAGTTTGAAAGAATTAGAAGATTTGTCTACCAACCAGTAATTTAGGTTCTGTTAATGAATAACTCACTTTGAGGAATGGAGGAAGTTTTAGGTTAATATCAGATGTGGGGCCTTTTCATGGGCATCAGGGAAAAGGCTTGGGGGGACAGAAAAAGTGGAATGAGAAGATGTTTAGGTCAAATATGATAGAAGAAAAATATCATAAGACAAGCCAAGCGGCCGGGGTTGCAGCTACAGCTAGTGAGACCCTGAACACACTGGCCAAGCATTTCTAGCAGCAGAGGGACTTTTCCAAGCCAGCATAGCTCCTTCCTGCATCCACCCAAATTGCTAACTCACTTGCTTTTACCTTGCAATTATTGAACTGGCTCCTGGGGCTGGCCTCCTCTGCCAAGGATTCCTTCAAGCAGCCCCCCACCCCCACCCTCACCCCCATCAGTCCTTCCAGCCCTCTCTAAGGGGAAAAATGGATGTCCTTGGAAACCTCAGGATGTGTAAATTAATTGTAGTGCCCAGAGGGCTGTTACTTCTGGAGGTTCTTCTCCCCCTTAAGGGTATGATGCGCGGACTTTTTCCCTTTATTGATCTGAGGTTTTGCCTGCACGTAAAGTAATAAAATATTTCTGAGCCTCCACCTCCCAGAGCTTCCAGTCAGACAGTGCGAGTGCATCAGGGCTGCGCAGTGGGGAAGAGGAAGACATGAGGTGTAAAACTAGAAAGATCTGCAAGCCCTTGTGGCTGGCAGCCTGCTGCTGTGGGAACGACCTGCTGGCTGAATTACAGGCCAGGCTGACGCGGCAATGGCTGCCCTGTCCTCAGCTTACCACCCAACATTCACTTATGCTGCTAATCGAAACTGTACCCAAGTCCCCCTGAGGTGATCATGTTCTTTGGGGAAGAGTTGACATCTACATATACAGGAGGGGCCTCAATTGGTCTTATACAATCAAAGTGATTTGCATTCCCCTAATAATAGTGACTCATTTAGGGGAGCTGTGTGGTCCCCTTCCAGGCCCAGGATAAAAATGAATATTTGGCCTTGGATGGAGGTTGGGGAAGCCTTTGCTGCTGGCTTGATGACAGGGGAACACAGTTAGGCTGCTCCTGCTATTTCACCTCCAAGAAACCTGGTGACTTCATTTAAGTCTCTAAAACCAGCTGCCCCTTGAGCTGGCAAGATCCACCCTTCCATGTACCCTGATAGATTTCCTAGTGATTCAAGTGATTTTGTTTTGGGTTTTCTGCTGTTTACCATTGAAAAGGGTTTGCCTGACAGAATAAGTCCAACCCATGTTTGGGGAAGACCCTCCTGGAAGCATGCCTTCAAGAACAAGGGGACCAAGACACTCACTGGACCATCGGGGACAGTCGGCCCCTTCATTGACCACCACAGTCTTCCCCAGACAACCAGCAGAAGCAGGACAGGCTTGGCAAGCAAGGTTGTCACCCAGGGACATGGACTCTTGTCCTACACCTGCTTTTCATCTCCGACACCTGAGGGCGTGCTGCTTGGCCTCCAGAAACCTGGTCCTGGAATCCAGCCATCCATGCACAAGCCCATTTTTGGGGGGAATCAGTTTTAGAGAGCGTTGCTCTGGTTTTTTTTCCTCCTTTGCTCCAGCACAATTCCCACTCTTTACACCCTCAGGGGGATTTGAAATAAAAAACATCATCTCTCAGCATAAGGTATTTCCTTTACCAAAAATATGTGCATACTAAGTAACTGTAAATGGGTGAATTACAAACAGGCATTGAGAACTTCTGAGTGATCTCATTTTCTATGAATAATATCTATGAATAGTGCTCTTTCAGGTGCACAGTGGCTGTGGTCAGACTCCCAGCTCTGGGACGGTCCTATAACAGCATAGAAACCCAGACACATCCCTTTTAGCTCTGCAAAACAGCATGTGGCTTGAACTGTGAGAGTTAAGCTTTTTAAGAACAAGTGGATAGGCATGGATAGCTAAGGTTTATCAAGTTTTTTTGTTTTAATAGAGATATTTTTATTAAAAGACTTATAATAGAAGTAATATCTTTTACTCCTAAGTTAGAACTCATTATATTTTCTTGAATTAGCTTCTTCTTCTGTGCAAAGGGCCTGCACCATCCATCAACAAGAAAGCCCAGGGCATACTATCTTCCTCTCTGCCCCTTTCCCATCCACAGCAGGGAGTCTCTTGGGTTCAACTATTCATCCTGTGTCCTTAACATTCCTTATGACTGGGGATCAATAGATCCTAAAGTAACTCTCAGAAATCCATTGAATGCTGTGTGCTCTTTTAAGCCACACACTGCCATAGCTGTTTTCTGTTAATTTGTCATTTCTTCTTGTCTGGATATTGACAACAGTCTCCCAACAGTTCCCTCTGCCTCCAACATGCCCCTTCAACATTATTCTCAACCCTTCCACTAAATCAACTTTTTAAAATAAAACTTAATGTGTGCCTCTTTTACTTAAAATTCATACCTAACACCCCAGGGCCTCAAGATGAAATCTAAAGTCCTTTGCTCAGCACATAAAGATCTTTGTAATTGGTCTTCATGGCTCTCCATCTTTGTCTCACCACTTACAACCTCATGCAGTGAGGTCACCACCTTCAGATACCTTCAAGGGCCTACGCCTTTACCTTCTTTACTGCCCTTGCTGTGATCAGAACATGATCTCGAGTGGAGCTTGGCTTACTACAATAACTCCCGGACTGATCAGAGTATCCCAATGATCCTGTTAAAATACAAGTCAGAACTGACTGTCCACTGAAGTGGAATGGCCCTTGGTCTCACCCTGGTGCAGAGCCAAAGTCCACTCGGGGATCAGCAGAGCCCTCTAGAGAACAGCTTCCCTTCTCACTCCTCAGCTTCCTCTCCTTACACGCTTGCTTTGGACCCCTCTGCTGCAGACACTGAGGTCTGCCCATTCTCCCTCCACTTCTGCAAGCACCTCACTCTGAAGCACCCTGGTCTATCTGTACATGCCAACACATACCCCAACCAAAGTCCTTCTCCTTCCTCTAGGGAAAGGTCGGGCTGCCATTTCTCCTTTTGTCTCCACAGGGTAATTGTGTGGACATCTACTATATGACTCTCATTCACTCCCACTCACTTACAAACCCTCAAGCAGAGGAGCCAGGATTTGATTCATCTGAGGAACTCTAGCGCTATTGGCACAAGGGAACAATTCAGTGTTTTTTTTTTTTTTTAAATCACACACTAATGAAGAAATTCCTTTATAAAAACATCAATGGAAATAATTCTATGATTAAATTAATTCTCATGTAGAAAGAGAGATGGATAGCAAAGAAGTCCTTGGGCTGAAAGACAATTTTTTTCTTGTACAATTGGTGAAAACATAAAATTTCTAGTCTTCTCATTACTAGCAAAGAGGAAGAAAGGCGGCATATCCCTTGACTGAAAAAAATGCTAAGCAAACCAATAAGAAAAACACAGATGAGACACAAATTGCCAATATTAGGAATAAAAGATTCTAAAAATTCAATAGAGAGGAAAAAGAAAAAAGGGGGTTCTCCAAGAAGGCGAAACAGAGGCACCCCACACTCACCTGCCTCTCTAATGAATAAGAGACCAAAGCAACAGGTGCACAGCTGCATCTTGAGGTGACGGTCATAGGAGAACACAGGACAGCGACAGGAGAAAACAGACACCTTGTAAGACCCAGAGACCTGGAACAACAGCACAGTAAGAGAAACAAAATATCCCAGCACCTGCCACCCTGGCTCCACAGCTGGGGAAGGCATCATCTTCCCCTCTGCAGGGAAGTGTGAAGGAGAGAGCCCAGGCAAACTCTATCAGTGTAGAACTGGCAATGCTAGTGACTGGAAAGTTTCACAGCTCTTACAGCCTGCTAGATAAGTAGCTGAAATCTGAACAGTAGCCTGGCTTTGGAAAAGGATTTCACAAATCCAGTCTGAACCTGGACTGCTCTGGGGATCAGAACCCCCTGCATATTCCCATCCCTGGGACCCCACAGACATGGCCCTGTACTGGCTCTACACATGGCTGCCTCGTGAACCCAACTTGGCTCAGTGGAGGGGCTGCTCCAACCCATTGAGAATGCTCCCTGTAGAGGGCCCAGGTTGCAACACAGAGGAACGGACGGCAACCTTCAGAATTGGAGGAAAGGGGTGCTGGGGATATAGCTCAGTTGCTAGAGTGCTTGCCTCACAGGCACAAGGCCCTGGGTTCAATCCTCAGCAGCAGGACCACCACCACAACAAAGGACTGGAGGATGGGGAAGTAAACTAAGAAGATGGGGGGAAACTCTGTGGTTCTGTGGCTCCCAGAAGTATTACATGTGTAGAAAAGAAGGAGTAAAAAGGGGAAGGGGAAGGACTCAACTTGAAAATAAAGTAGTGATTCCTGAGGACCAGGGAGGGTGCTGGTGGGAGGGGCATGGGTTGCTGGATATGACCAATGCATGTGGCACACACATATTAATGAGGTGCACGCACACACACACACACACACACACACTGCATGCACCTCATTAATATGTATGATTAGCATGTTAATAGGGAATATTATGGAAATGTCATGTTAATGAAACTTGACATCTTAACTGAAATGGGCAAGTTCCTTGAAGGACAAAATTTGTCAAGAGAAACCATATAGGATATAGGATATCTCCACATTTAATTATTTGAAAATTTAAATTATAGTTTAAAACATTTTCATGAGTAAAACTTCAGGCCCAGATGGCTTCACTGGTAAATTCTACAAATACTCCAGAAAGAGGGATATGAACTGTGCAGAGTCCCTTGGGAAGTCCACTGTTCACAACTCACTGGAGGGTACCACTAACCTGACACCAGAATGAGACCTTATAGTGCCAGTGTCAGGAGGATGGGACCCAGAAAGAGACCCACACTGCACATACAGCTGGTCTGTGTCAAAATGTTTCGGTGGAGAAAGATGGTCCCTTGGGCACAGTGTTGGGACAACTGGATGCCCAGATGCTAAAAAAATAACTTGGATTCATATTTCATACTGGATACAACCATTCATTCAAAATAGACCACATAGACCTAACAATAAAAGCTAAAACTAAATTTTCTTAAAAAAAAAAAAAAAGCACAAAATTTTCTTACCCTTAGGTAAAATGAAGGTTTTTCATGTGTGGTGCCAAAAATATGATCCATAAAATTAAAAAGTTGATAAATTGGGCTTCATCAAAAATGACTTTTGTCCAACAGTTTGTGAACAGTATCTTTCGACACTGTGAAGAGCACGAAAAGGCAAGGAAGGTGCAGATGCCATAAATGTAGTCGCAGAACATGTAGCGGAAGAGGGACTTGGGCTAGAGGTTAGGAAAAATGCAGCGACTCACGTAAAGGAAAACAAGCACCTAACAGAAAGTGGGCAACACGCCTGAACTCTCACTTCACCATGGAAGATATATGAATGGAAAGAAAGCACAGGAAAATGTACTCCACATCATTAGCCATTTGGGGAAAAAATTACAACCAGAATGAGCTACGACTCCAAAAACCTACTAACACATTTGAAGTTAAACAAACAAGCGAGCTGCCCACACTGCATCTTGATAAGATTGTGGAGCAGCTGGGACCCTGTTCACAGACCTAGGGGTGCACAGTGGGACAAGCACTTTGGAGAAGCTACTCAGCAGTTTCCTTTTTTTTTTAATTAGAGCTTTGTGGTTATACCTAGTAGTCGGGTTCCTCCCAACAAACTCATATATGCATGGAAATCAATATCAGTTCATTACCTCCTTCTCCTTCCCACCCACTCCTCTCCCCTTCTTCTTCCTCTGGTCTATTAGATTTCCTTCCACTTGTCTATTAATTTGTATTTGATTGGTTCTTTATGTATTTTATATATTTTATTCTAGCTTTCTCACATGAGAAAACATTTGAACTGGGAGTTTCTGAATTTGGCTAATTTCATGTAGCCTGGTGTTCTCCAGTTCCATCCATTTACTGGCAAATGCCATAATTTCTTTCTTTTTAATGGCTGAGTAGAATTCCATTGTATGTATGTGTGTGTGTGTGTGTGTGTGTGTATATATATATTACATTTTCTTAATATATCCATCTATTTCATTGTGTGTGTATGTATGTGTGTGTGTGTGTGTGTGTGTGTGTGTGTGTGTGTATCACATTTTCTTAATCCATTTATTTATTGACAGGCATCTGGGTTGATTCCATAAGTTAGCTATTGTGAAATGTACTGCTATAAACATTGATGTGGCTGCGTCTCTGTAGTATGCTGATTTTAGATCTTTTGGAAAAACACCCAGGAGTGGGATAGTTGGGTCGTATGGTGGTTTTATCCTTAGGTTTTTTAGGAACCTCCAAACTGCTTTCCAGGTAGGTTGTACTAGCCTGCTGCCCCACCAACAATGTACAAGTGTTTCTTTCTCCCCACGACCTCATCAGAATTTATTGTTTTTTGTATTCTTGATCATTGCCATTCTGACTGGGTGAGATAAAATCTTAATGTAGTTTTTATTTGCATTTCCCAGATTGCTAGAGATGTTACACATTTTTTCATCCATTTGTTGGCCTTTTGTGTTTCTTATAGTAAGAAGATTCTGTTTAGTTTTTTCCCTATTTGTTGATTGAGTTATTTGGTGTTGGGTGTTAAGTTTTTTGGATATGGATCCCCTTGTGGCCAAGATTTCCCCACCTTCTGTAGGCTCTCTCTTTATCTCTTAATCATTTCCTTAGCTGTGCAGAAGCTTTTAGTTTAACAGCCTCCCTCTTTTTGATTGATGGTTTTATTTCTTGTGTTTTGGGGGTCTGGGCCAGCATATACATGATGGATTATTGACCCTATGATTTCTTCTAGAAGTTGTAAGGTTTCTGGTCTAATTCCAAAGTCTTTGATCCACTTCAATTTGAGCTTTGTGTAGGGTGAAAATAGGGGTCTAATTTCATTTTTCTACATATGGATTGTTTAAAAGACTGTCATTTCTCCAAGATATATTTTTGGCACCCTTGTCAAATATCAGATAGATATAGGTTTGTGGATTTTTCTTTGTGTCTTTTATTCTATTCCATTGTTCTTCATGTCTATTTTGGTGCCAATACCATGCTATTTTTGTTACTACAGCTCTGTAGTATAATTTCAGATCAGGTATTGGGATGCCTTCTGTTTCACTTTTTTTTTCTTAGCATAGCTTTTGCTATTCTGGGTCTCTTATTCTTCCAAAATGAATTTAAGAATTGTTGCTTCTAGTTCTGTGAAGAATATCACTGGTATTTTGATGGGGATTGCATCAAAACGGTATATTGCTTCTGGTAGCATGGCCATTTTGACAATATTTGATTTTGCCTATCCAAGAACGTAAGACGTCTTTCCATTTTCTAAGGTCTTCAATTCTTCAATTTATTTCTTCAGTGTTCTATTTTTCATGGTAGAGCCCTTTTACCTCCTTGGTTTGATTAATTCCCAATTATTTTTTTAAGGTTATTGTGAATGGGTTGGTTTTCCTGATTTCTTCCTCCATTGAATCACTGTTGGAGTATAAGAAAGATATTGGTTTATGGGTGTTGCTCTTGTATCATGCTAGTTCACTAAATTCATTTATAAGCTATAGAAGGTTTTGTTTGTTTATTAGCTTGTTTTAATCTTCTAGATACAGGATCATGTTGTCAGCAGAAATAGTTTGACTTCTTTTCCTATTTGTATCTCTTTGATTTTCTTTTCTTCCCTGATTGCTCTGGCTAATGTTTCAAGTAGGATATTAAATAGGAAAAGTGAGAGTGGACAGCCTTGTCTTGTATGGGGAGGCAGCCAGAGCCTTGCTAAGAAGTCCTTCTTAATCAGAAATAATTAGTGTTGAACAAAAGACACAGAATCAGAAAGTATAGTTTTAAAGGAAGCTTGGAGCTCCTGATCGGCCCAGCCTACACAGGAGCTAGAGCTGGACAATTAGAAAATGGCTCCAGGTGGCTTATTTAAGGGGATGCATCAAAGGCAGAGATAAGGTTTCAGGGGTGGAGTCTTGCTTCATGGTGTCTTGCAGTCAGCAGGTTGATTGGCATCTTGGCAGGTCATACCCATCTCTGAGAGGCTGTGTGGCTGCAGCATTTTCAGTGCAAGTGGGACTTCTTAGCAGACCTGAGGGGGAGTTCACTTGCATTTGGGCAATTTATTCCAGTGGGACTGTTTTGGGAAGTTCCCAATGCCAGATCTACCTGCTTGCTGGCTACAATGCCAATGTAGTCCACACACACCCCACAGATGGCTCTCAAAGGTTTTCTTCCTGAACTTAGGGGAAATGCTTTTAGTTTTTCTATGTCTAATATGATACTGGCTTTGGATTTGTCATAAATGGCTTTCATGATGTTGAGGTAAGTTCTTTTAATCCCTAGCTTCTCCAAAGTTTTTCACGTGAATAGGTGTTGGATTTTATCAAAGGCCTTTTCTGCCTCTACAGAGATGATCATGTGATTTTTGTTCTTAATTTTGTTTAAGTGATGAATCACATTTATTGATTTGTATATGTTGAACCAACCTGGCATCCCTGGAATAAACTCCAGGGATCATGGTGTTTTATCTTCTTGATGTGCTTTTGAATGTTTTTGCTGATATTGTATTTAGGATTTTTGCATCTATGTTCATCAGAGATTTTGGTCTGTACTTTTCTTTTCTTGATGGGTCTTTGTCTAGTTTTAGTATGAGGGTTATACTAGCTTCATAAAAAGTATTTGGGAGTGTTCCCTCTTCTTCAATTTTGTGGAATAGTTTGAGAAGGACTATGTTGAGGATCCCTCAGGACCAGGGCTTTTCTTTTTCTTTTTTGGGGAAAGGCTTTTAATTGTTCTTTCAACTTCACTACTTGATATTAGTCTATTTAGAATTTTTATATCTTCCTGGTTCAACTTGGGCAGCTCATATGTGTCTAGAAATTTGTCCACGTGTTTTAGATTTTCCAGTTTAGTGGAGTACAAATTTTCAAAATTTGTAAGATCTAATAGGATCTCATAATCCTCTGGTTTCAGAGGGGTCTTTGGTAATATCTTCTTTTTCATCTCTGATCTTATTGATTTTCTTCTTTTCACTCTTTTTTTTTTTTGGTTAGTTTAGATAAAGATTTCCCAATTTTATTTATCTTTTCAAAGAACCAACTTTGTTACATTGATCTTGTGTATTGTTTTCTTACTGTCAATTTAATTGATTTTACCTCTGATCTTAATTATTTCCTGCCTCTGATGATTTTGGAGTTAATTTGTTCATCTTTTTCTAAGGCCTTGAGGTATAGCATAAGCTTATTTATTTAGGATCGTTTAAGTTTTTTTAATATATTTCTTAATATATTTATTTCATTTATTTATTTATATGTGGTGCTGAGAATCAAACCCAGTGCCTCACACATGCTAGGCAAGTGCTCTACCACTGAGCTACAGCCCTAGCCCTCTGATTTTTTAATGTAGACACTAAGTGCTATAGATTTTCCTCTTAGAACTGCTTTCTGTGTCCCAGAGATTTTGATATGCCGTGTCTTTGCTCTCATTTGTTTCTATGAATTTCTCAATGTCTGTTCTCATTTATTATTTGATCCACTCTTCATCTAAGAGAGTATTATTCAATATCCAAACATTTATGTGTTTATTATTTTTCTTGTTGATTTTTACTTTTATTCCATTATGATCTGAGAGGATAGATGAGATTATGTCAGTTTTTTTATATTTGCTAAGATTTGCTTTGTAGCCTAGAATATGATTTATTTTGGAAAAAATTACATATACAGCTGATAATAAGGTAAAATCAGCTGTTTGGGAGTGGAATATTCTGTGGTTTCATTTGATTTATGGTGTCATTTAAGTTGGAGATATCTTTGTTGGTTTTTGTTTGTTTGAATGACCTGTCTCTTGGGGATAAGAGTGTATTGAAATCCCCCACTGTTCTTGTGTTGGGCTCTATATGGGATTTAATGTCATGGAGTATTTTTTCCATGTAATTGGGTGCATTGACCATTTGGGGCATAAATGTTTACTACTGATACATCTTCTTGTTGGATTGTTCCCTTAATAGAATGTAATGACTTTTTTTTTTTTTTTTTTTACTAATTTTTGCTTGAAACCTGCTTTGTCAGCGATGAGAACAGCTGCTCCTGCATGCTTTCTTCGACTATTCCTGAAATATATTTTGTCAACCTTTTACCTTCAGCCTGTGGGTGTCTTTGCCAGTAAGATGGGTCTCTTATAAACACCATATAGCTGATTTTGTTTTTTGATCCATTCTGCTAATCTGTGTCTTTAATTGGGGAGTTGAGACCTTTAACATTCAGCATTAGTATACATATGTGTTTTAGTTTCTTTTTTTTTTTAATACTGGGGATTGAACCCAGGGGCACTTAACTTCTGAGCCACAAACCTAACCCTTTTTAATATTTTATTTAGAACAAGGTCTTGCTGAGTTGCCTAGGTCCTTGCTAAGATGCTGAGGCTGACTTTGAACTCACAATTCTCCTTCCTCATTCTCCAGCTGCTGGGATTAGAGGTGTGTGCTACCACACCCAGCCCTCCTTCTCCTCCTCCTCCTCCTCCTCTTCTTCTTTTTTTGTTATATTTTTATCCTGTATTGATTCTCATTTAGTGGATTGTTCTTCTATTGAACTTCTTCTTTTTGTGGGCTTTGGATTTTTTTTTTTAGTTCCTTTGTGGGAAGTTTATCGTAGAGTATTCTTTATAGTGGTGATTTGGTGCTCATGAATTCTTTTAGTTTATTCTTGTTGTGGAATATTTTTATTTCCCCCCTCTGATTTGAAACTGAGCTTTGCTGGCTAAAGTAACCTTGTCTGACAGTTGTTTTCTTTTAGTGTTTGAAATATCTCATTCCAGGCCCTTCTTGATTTTGGGGTCCAAAGTGAGCCTAATTGCTTTGCCTCTAAATGTCTGATGTTTGCCTCTTGCAGATTTTAATATTCTTTCCATGTTTTCCATGTTAGGCATTTCGATTATGATATGTCTCAGTAAGCTTCTCATTTGGCTGGGTCTATTTGGGGTCCTGTAAGCATCCTGTATGTGGATGCTATCTCATTTTTGACATGGGAGAAATTTTCTGTAACCATCTCATTGAAAATGTTCTTCATGGCTTTAGTTTGTATCTGCAAGTTCTCTTCTATCCCAATGACTCTCTGGTCTTTTAAAGTTGTCCCAGAGTTCTTGTATATTCTGGTCATATTCTATAATTTTTTCCCTTTTCTGCCTTCTGTGTATTCAAGATTGTATTGCCTGTCTTCAGTGCCTGAAGTTCTGTCTTCAAGGGCTCAGGTACTGTTTTCTACACTATCTAGTCTATTATTGATACCTTCAATTGAGTTTGTATTTTGATTGATCTTATTCATTTCTAGGAGTTCTGCTTGGTTTCTTTTCACGATTTCTATTTCTTTATTAAAATGGTATTTTATCTCCTATAATTGCTCTTTTAATTCCTTCCTTAGATCTTTTAGTTCACTGAGCATTTTGACAATCAGGTTTTTTTAAATAATCTTTTGGTTTTCATCCACCTCACTATCATGGGGTTCCTTTGTTGGAATTGTATATTTTAGGGGAGATTTATTTGCCTGTTTTCTCATGTTTCCAGATGTTTTGGTCTTGTGCATAAATTGAAGTGGATTCTTCTGCCTCTTTTTTTTTTTTTGGTACATATTCTTTGGTGTGTAGTTATGTTGTTTGTTTTGGGACTTCTCTGTTTTTGATGTAGAATTAGATGCCAATGGGTGGGACCTCTGGTTGTTCCTCCTTGGATTCTTGTTCATGGTTTGGGACTTTTTGACTCCTCCTTTCTTGGGTAGGACTAATGGGAGGGAATGTTGGGGTCTGCAGCAGAATCTCTGCCTGTGAACTTTTAGTGACCCTGTAGGTTCCAAGTACCTCAAAGAATGGAGAAAAATAAACAATAGTGACAGCAAACAACAAGCAGTACACAGTGTTAAAGTAAATACTCAGATCCCACTATGACATCTTCAACATTAATTGTCACCAATAAACAGGAATGGTGGGTTCAGCAATTTCCAGCAGTAGAAATATTAAACATTAACTAGCTTTGGCTTTAAAGCAAATGACAGGTGTCAGCTATGTCCTCCACAGCAGTAATGACTGTATTAGCCTTAATGGTGGGGGAAGCCCATTTAGTTCTAAATGATGGTAAAAATACAATTAATTAGGGGAAAAGGAAATGTGTTAGGAAGTTAGAAAAGACTTTACAATTTCAGAAAGTGAACAGACATAATGCAGAAAAGCAGTAGCAGAAGAAGCACAATGCTGGGAGAGTGGGGGAAAGAACAGTAGAACTAGACCCAAAGAAGGAGAAGGATTAATAAGAAAAATAAACACATGAAAGTAACACAAAATCAAACTCAGACATACAATCCAATGAACCCTCATCCTCATAAGACAATGCCAGGGAAATTAATTACATTGAAAAAATGCTGAATATAAGAGAAAACAAGACAAATAAGTATATGTATACACGTCCCTGAGAGGGTTGGGACAGCCAGAATCCACATGCTCACACACACACTCTCTAATACACACATGGAATGAATAAGAAAAAGAATAATTAAAAAAAATCTCTGTGTGTGTGTGTATTTAAAAAAAATTTTTTTTAAGAAAAAGAAAAAAAATCCAACTTCTTTGTGAGACTGAACAGCCCTTCTCCACTGAAGTGGTCAAAATACCTGACCACAATGGGTGGTCAATGTCCCTGTGCAACAGCCTTTCTGACCAGTTATTCTGGGGCAAAGTACCGAGAGAGAGAGGGAGGGGTGAGAAAGTTAACCCCTTCCTGGTCTTGTGTGCCATCCTAGTTACCTGCTGGAATGGGCTAAGATTGAAGCTGTTTGATATAAGACTCAGTTTCCCTTCTAGCCACTAATGAAGTGGGACATATGAAGATGTCCAGTCGGTTTGCCTTTTGACCCTTCATACCAGATGCTTGCATTCTTGGGGTACCATTTAGGCAGCCTTCTGTGAGAAGGGACGCTGCAGGTGGTGCTGAGGTCCATTCAGGCCTCGGATCTAATCAAGCTAGGTTGAAAGGTGAGTTCTTTAGAGAGACTTGGTTGACCTGACCCTAGGCATACACTTTGGCCCATTGCTTCCATGGGTTTGGTTCTCAGGTGCCTCCCAGGAAATCCAGTGGTGGGGCAGGGGCTGATCCTGTGCTCACTCTAGCCCAGGAGCTCAGCCTTCCTGGGAATTTTCATCCTGCCAACTCCAATCCTGGCTTCAGCTGGGCTGGTCACTTGGGCCACCAGACACAGAGGCTCCCCTTCTCCCTTGCAACTTGAGTGACACTACAGTCCACTCCACAGCCCATTGCATGCCTGTTTCTCTCACATTAGGCCAGACAGTGCCCAGGTCCCTGGCTAGGCCGCTGCTGGGGCACTGTGTGTGTGTGTGTGTGTATGTTTTTTCTGGTCTCCAAGTCCTGGTGGGCACACTTGCCCCGTGGTGGCTCCCACCTCAGCTCTCTTCTGCCTGTCAGGATACAGCTCGTGCTTATTTACCACCCAAGTGTGGATGTCAAGGACCCACAGTTTGCCCCTCTTGGTTCAGGGAAGTTCAGGTGGCCTTTTTGAGCTCAGATTTCTCTGCATGGAGGCACTGCCCTTTGCTCCTGGTGGTAGGGGAGCTCTGGCAGCCACTGCCCACAGCTTTCTTCTTTATTTTTTTGTATCCAACCTTCTGAGTGAGTCCCCAAGCTACTCTGAGTGTCCAGTATTAAATCCCAGTGAAATCTCTTCCACACCTCACAGAGAAGCTGTGTATCCGCTACCTTGGTCTCAGGCCACAGAGCAAGTCGCCTTCTCTTCTCTGCCATCCTCCCAGAATCCCCCTCACCGTTTTTCTTAAAAAAAAATATGCACACAGAGCCAGGCTTCCTACATGCAGCTCTTTAGCCAGGAGAAGTGAACACATGTATCCATACATGTGCACGTGAGAAGCTGCATTTGTGATATCCAGAACAAGAAAAGATCCGGTTGCCTATGAGCAGACGAACAGATAACTTGTGCTTATCTCTACGTTGGCACAATATCCAGTCATGTGAAGGACTGAAGTATTCAGATCTATCAGCACAGACGAATCTGGAAATACGACAGTAGCTAAGAAAAGAAAAGTCCTGCTTCATTGCCGCAGTCTGGCTGGGCACAAATCACGAGCCACTGAAACAGGAACAAACTTTATTTCTGAACTCCACCAGCACACTCCACACACGCTCCCCGGGAATTCTCCTGAACGCATGCGGCTCATCCAGGAACCAGCAACCAGAAATATCCCTCCTCCGGCACTTCCCCAACCAATGGGAACTCTCCAGGAATCCCCAACCAATGGGAACTCTCCAGGAATCCCCGCGAGAGCTCAACTGGAACTCAACGGGAACTCCGCGAGAACTCGCTGGCGTCACCTCTCAACCACTACTTCTGGCAAAAATGCCATGCGTCATCCCAATTCGGCTGTGGCCCTCAACACTGTATGTTCCTGTTTAAATAGACTTACGAAAAGTGCAACTAATCTATAGTTATAGACAGAGCAGCAGCGAGTGCAACTAATCTATAGTTATAGACAGAGCAGCAGCGGTCACTTGTAAGTGCTGGGGCGCTGGTGTTTGGAGATACGAAGCAGAGTGCAGGGGCCTGAAGAAACTGTTAAGGGTTTGAAGGTGAGGGCGTGCTCATTCCTGTGACTGGGGTGACTTCAAATGTCAAAACCTGGCAAAGGATGCACTTTAATAACCCTCAACAAAGTGGTTAAGAAATTATGCCCAGCAGAGGCAAAGATGGAGAAAAGGCATGTTCTTATACCACTGGTCTAAGTGTAAATCACTACATCCTCTCTGAAGGTCAATTTGGCGTATTCATCAAAATCTTCAAAAATACGTCATCATTTGATCCAGTCACTCTACTTCCAGCACTTGAACATAGGGATGTTCATTATGGTGTCATGAATGTCTCACCATAATGAAGACTGAAAAGGTTCTGAGCCTCAATCCTGCTACCCAGACCAAAGTCAGAGGAAGGGAACAAGTCTAGGGTCAGCTCCCCAAGAATGGCTTCAATAAGGGTCACCTGAGCAGCGGAGGAGTCTAGCCTGATGGCTCAGTGGCCACATCCTAAGGACTCAGGTCCAGCTCTGGCCAACAATGCCATCCCTCAGGACATGACCACTGCAACTGAGTATGTGGCCATGACCCGAATTGCTGAGACCTTGTGGCCCAGCAAATCACCCACAGCAGGGGCAGCATCTTGAGGGTAGAAGCCTCAGGGCAGCCTGGACAAGAGCATGCTGCTGACCAGGCCTCAGGAACTGCTGACAGCAGTGGGAGGGTCAGTTTTTGCTCCCACTGGCATTTCCTAAGCTGAGAATTTGGGGACAGGTAGGGATGTGCTTTATGTCAAAGGGAAGTACTGTGTTTCCTGCTACTAAGGACAGTGAGGATGTGAACACTGATAAGAAAAGTGAAACTGAGACAATCACATTTGTTTCTCCAAACAGTGAAGTGGGTCCTATAGGTTACTAGCTACATCTGCTTTAAAAAACAAAATTGGATCCTACTGTATACATTATTTTATAGCTTTCTGTTTTCAGCTGCATTGCAAACACCTTTTCAGATCAATAATATTCATCTATGTCATCATTTTAATAAATAAAAACATTCTACTTTGTAAACATACCATAGTTCTCTCATTTTAACCATGCTCCATCACTTGAATATTTTGGTTCTTTATATAAACTGAGCCATCTCCTGCCAGGCGGGAGTGCATACCAAGGGATATTGTGAAGAGCGGCTTCTGCAAGATCAGAAAAATTTCCACAATAAATTTCTCAAGGACTGAGGAAGCTCTTCATTCTTTACTGCATAACTAAGAGAGAGAATCAAGTGACTCTTACCTGAAAAAAGGAGATCAGCTCTATAGTGCTTATGTTTACATATGCATGAGCAACAGAGAAAATTTTCAAAGGATAAATATCCAAATAGGTCAATGATGGATACATAGATAGATGGATAGATAAATAGAGATGAAAGATAACAGATGATAGAAAGATTGATAAGCAGATAGATGACAGATAATAGATCGATAGATGGTAGATAGATGGTAGATTGCCTTCTGCCTCATCCTCCTGAGTCAATGGGATTATAGGTATTGCCACCATACCCAGAAAGATAATAGATAGACAGATGATAGATAAATAGACAACTAATCACCAGGTGTTAATGGTAGATACCCACTCTGATGAGGTCACAAGAGTGCCTTCTTCTATTTTAATTTCCCTTCAACCTGTAGATTTTTCTATAATGATATTTTATTTTTAAATAGAAAAAATATGTTAACCTCAATAAGCCTGAAACTAAATTATATAGTAATTACTAGGACACACTCAGCTACAGAAAAACAATTCTGAAATGATTTGAATTTTTGTCTTCCCAATATAGTCATGAAAAAAAAAGCTTAAATTGATTTGAAAACACCATGAAATTAGATTTCTACCAATGTATTTAGATTTGGAACACATTTCCCTGAAGAGCTATTAGAGCATTAGAATATTCCAACCAGGTGAAGAAGAAACATTTGTAAATATCTGAAAGTCTTTTAAGAAATGTAAATTTTTCACAATCTATAGTTAATAACTGAATACTTTGTCACATCAGCTTCAGTTCTAATAAATAAATTACAAATATACTCAATATTCACACACCCCAAAACAAACATTATAATGAGTTTGGGGACATATACACACACACACAGTACACACACACACACACAGTACACACACACACACACACACACTACACACACACACACACACACACACACACACACACACATATATATTGTGGTGTGGGGATTGAACCCAGGGCCTTGTGCATGCAAGGCAAGCACTCTACCAACTGAGCTATATTCCCAGTTCTGGTATGTAACATTAAATGTTCAGTTTTACACTCATGTGTGCATAAAAACATGTTTTTTTGTGTGTTTTTTTAACTTACATAAATTGCATCATGTAGTACATAACAACTGTCTATATCTTATTTTTCTATTCATGGTTACTCTGCTTTGAGTACTTATATATAAACAAATAATATGTCTATATATGAATGGATGGTGTGTGTGTGTGGATTGATGGATGAATGGTGGAGGATGGATGAATATCCTTTCAATGGCTGATAGCACTTCATCCTAAGGACATAGCATAGTCTACTCATCCATTTCTCTATAGATGAAGTGATAAGTGGTCTGAAGAATTTACTGAGCCAGTATGAGATGGGGTGGCAAGAGCACATTGGGGTGGGGCTGACTGCCTGGATTCACATCTACCATTTACTAGTCACATACCTTGGGCAAAGTTCTCAACCTTTTTTTTTAGTTAGATTTTTTTTAACCTGTAAAGTGGAGATATTAATGATGTCTACCCACTGAAGTTGCTAAGAGTATTCTATGAGTTAATAGTTGTAAAGTGCTTGGAACCATAGCTGGAATGTAGCTACAGCCACATGGGTGTTTGTCGAACACTCACCAGTAGGCACAGCCCTGAGTGCTTCCATGAGCTCAGAGGCAGAAATTTACCCAGATCCATTCTTAGAAGGGAGGGCTGTGCAAGCTTCTGATTTTATTAAATGCTGACAACTTATACTTCAAAATCACAGTACTGACGAAAGTACTTTTGTGAGTATATTTGCCAAATATCTGGCAACCTTAAAAAAGATATCTTATTTTGACCTATTGACGAATGAAAATGGCATCTTTTTTTGTGATAATTTTCATTTTTCTTATGGGTGATGAGATTAAACATTTTGAATTCTCAATATATTTATTATCTATCTATCTATCTATTTATCTTATCTATCTTTTCTTCTGGTACTGGGGACTGAATCCACAGTGCTTCACAACCAAGCCACATCCCCACCCCTTTTTATTTTTTTTATTTTGAGACGGGGTCTCAAAGGTTGCTTAGGGCCACACTAAGTTGCTGAGGCTGGCCTTGAACTTGCCATCCTTCTGCCTCATCCTCCTGAGTCAATGGGATTAAGGTATTGCCACCATACCCAGCGATTTATTACTTCTCTTAAATCCCAGCTCAAATTCATATTCTTTTCATGGATTTATATGGAGTTCTTCTTACTGACTTAAAGGAGGGTTCTACATCTATAGCGGGCTTTGTCTGCTACCTGTGAGGCAACTGTGTTTAAATTGTACTGGTGGGAGACACTCCCCACTTCCAGACGCTCCACCAGTCCCAGCAGGGAAATAGTGCTCACGGGTCTTTTTTTTTTGGTGACCACTCATCTTACTTGAGCCCCTGGTATCATCTCCCTCTCTTGCCTGGAGATTTCCCAAATCCTGGTCTCTCTGTTATGCTACAGACTTTAGTCCCCTCCCCTCTCTTACTTATCAGTTCCCAACTGTGGGACCTCTCACCCCCAGGCTCACATCAGGTGGGTGGCCCCCTGTTCACACTGCACTCCTGTCCACCTGAGAGCTGTTCTTGTGTTGGGTGGCCACTGTGCTGAGTTAACAACATTGGGGAGGGGAGAGGAATTGGAAATCAGGTACCTGCTCAAATGGCGATCCCATCTGACATGCCCACCACAAAATGGCAAGGAAGGTTTTCCAAGATGGAGTCGGTCGGTCTGCTTCCAGCTCCAGGGTGATGTGCGGGGAGCTGGGCGATGGCTTGTACTGTCAGTAGGTAGAAGCCACGTGACCTAAGTGGGAATGGAGCACAGTCTGGAGCTCTGCAGAGGTGCTGATAGGTGTTTCTGCTGAGCCGCTTGTGAGCCCTGTGTGAGCTAGAACTGCGGCCTTTGGGTCTGAATTCTGGAGACTTACTCGAGCCCAGAGGCTCTGATTTCTGCATGGGTGGTCACAGCACTGGTGATTTCTGTGAAAATCCACTGGCCCTGGAGATAGGAGATAGGAATTGTCCCCCCCAATATGGCGAGAATATGGAGCCAAGATGGCAGCGCTGAGGTGTCTGGTGAGGTAGGGGGAGCTGGGCTTTGGCGTGGGTAGGTAGCAACTGAGTGACCCGCGTGGGAGCACAGCAAAGTCTTGACAGTCTGCAGATGTGTTGAGTCTTATGTGGGCTAGAACTTCGGGTTTTAGCTCCTGTTTGAACACTGAGGCCCAGAGCCCTACATGGGGCCACAATGCTGGTGATTTCTGCAGAGAGTAGCTGGATAGGGGTCCTCTAACACTCTCAGAGATGCAGGTGAGATCTGGATCACAGAGCAACACAGAATGCTGCCTCCCTCTGGCCCACCATCTTGAAAATTCCCTTCTCCTTTCTTTAGATGTACTCTGCGGTTCTTGTTTCACTTTCCTGAGTGTGTCATGGAGGCTATTGACTATCAGCCATTCTTCTTTCCTCGTAGTAGAAAGAGCTGTAAGAACAGGAATTTAAAACTCCTGATCTTTCATTGTGGGCATTTCCTGATATTTTAGAATTGGCCATTTCTGCTGGGCATGGTTGCTCATGCCTGCAATCCCAGCAGCAGGGAGGCTGACCCAGGAGGACCAGCCAGCCTCAATAAAAGTGAGGCGCTAAGCAACTCAGGGAGACCCTGTCTCTAAATAAAATACAATATAGGGCTCGGGATGTGGCTCAGTGGTTGAGTGCCCCTGAGTTCAATCCCTAGTACTACCAAATAGCAAAACAAACAAAAAAGAATTGGCCATTTCTCTTTGTCAATTTTTGAAATTCTATTTCATAATTATATGTATTGTGAGTCAGTTTTTCTTGAGTCTCTGCTTGGTTCTCTGTTTGTGAATGGACTTTGTATTTGCAATGTGCATTGTAGACATAATCTAAGGCTAGGGATACCATAGAAGGAGGATCTGTATTTGCTTAGGCAGTTTCCTGCAGCCCTGCATGGGACTGTCTTAACTCAGATCATGTACTGAGGTAAACTGGAGATAGTTAATTAAATTGGAAGGTTGTATTACTGTGAAACATCCTTTACCTATGACAGTGCTTTTTCTTTTAAATTCAACATTTTCTGATGATACTACTATATCATGGAGTGTAGGGTTGCGTTCTTTGTCTAATGAATTTGAAGAATGAAATCCACAGACACAGGGTGAGAGCAAAGCAAAAGGAATTACTACAGTCATAGAAAGAAGGCAGAGCTCCCAAAGAGGGAGGAGTGCCAAGAGAGGGAGGCGTGTTAAGAGACAAGTGGTGCCAAGAGAGGGATGCTGAAGGGTGGCTATTGTCTGGGGGTTTATATAGTCTAGAGGTTTAAGGAAGTCAGCCCCAGCCCAACCCTGGGAAAGGCATTCGGTGTCCATGAGGTGTTCATGCCACCTTCAGTCCTATCAAAATATCAATCAGGCATTTTTCCTCCTTTGGAGAGGCATGGACCCCAGTCATGTGTGTCCTGACTTTACAATGGCCTTTTTGGAAGTTTCTTAGCAAATGTCTGCAGGTGCTCTTTGTGCTCTACTGCCCAGGAAGTGATCTAGGGCCCGCCTCCCTATCCTCCCAGGCACATCTATTCCTCCTGACGTCACCATAACCACACAATCTTTCTTTTGGTTAATATTTGCACATTCTGTCTCATTCCATTCTTTTAATTTCAACTTCAATTGTTGTTTTAGATGATCCTTTTTTTACATCATAAAGTTTGTTGTTTTTTTTTCCCTCTCTCAATCTGATCATTGTTGTCTTTTAGAAAATTCAGACCATTTTCATTTAATGACATTACTTACATATTTGGGCTTAAGTTTACCATCTTTGTATTTGTTTCAACATTGTTTCATTTATTTTAGGATTTTTTTCTCAGCTTTTATGCTTTTATTTTGATTGGAATTTTTTTCTCAATAAGTTTAGTAATTGTATACTCTTACTATTCTTATAGCACTTTTCAAAGAATGTGACATACATATCTGTATATCATGTTTATATATATATATATATATATATATATATATATATATATATATATAAAATGTGTTATATGTGTGTATGTGTATATGTGTAGAGGAATATAATGTGTAATATATATAATGTGTTATATGTGTGTATGTGTATATGTGTAGAGGAATATAATGTGTAATATATATAATGTGTTATATGTGTGTATGTGTATATGTGTATGAATGAAAGTATTCCTCCACAGGATATTTTAGCAATGATATTATGAGATGCTTAGATATGGATTTATTTTAATTTATACTGCTTAGGATGAATAAAGCTTCTTAAATTTGTGGTTTGAGATCAGTTTTGGAATTGCGTCTCTTTAGTTATTATTCTTGTCCATTCCCTCTTCCCATTTTCCTTGTGGGTCTTCAATTACATGTGTTGTAATTGAATCTTAATTGTACTATTTGTGTCTGTTAATTTCACTTATGATTTCTGTTACTTAACTCTGTATGCTTCAATCTGGGTATTTTTTTTCCCTAATCTGCTTTCTAGTTCATTAATTCTCTCTTCAGCTGTGACTAATATACTATCTCATTCACTAAAATTTTTTAATTCAGTCTTATTTTTTTCTTTCTAGAATTTTAATACATTTAATACATTTTATATATATATATATATAAAATGAAAGTTACAATGAGTAACTTTCCTAACTAGTGGGTATTTGGGAAAGACTAATAAGGTTGATGAGAAACATGTGGTAAATTCTAGAAAGAAAAAATATATATATTTATATAAATTCTAGAAAGAATATATATATATATATATATATATATATATATATATATATATATATCTCCCATTCTCTGCCACATATTTAATTGCATCTATTTCCATCTCCTTGAACACAGTAAGCACAATTATTTTAAGGTCTGTGCCTAATAACTCCCATGTCTGGAGACTCAGTGAATTCATTTCTGTTTGATGGTTTGATTATTTTTTTCTGACTTTTATTCATATTTTATTGTCTTTCTGTCTGCTTGGGTGTGTGTGTGTGTGTGTGTGTGTGTATGAATGGACATTGTATTTGCAATGTGTGTTGTAGGAATAATCTAAGACTAGGAATGCTATGTCCTTGAAGAAGAATCTGTATTTGCTCATGCAGATACCTGGAGGCACTGACGTTGGTGCTGTCTCAACCCGGTTTCAGGTGTTGATATACACTGAGGCTGAGCTCAGATGCTCCATCTCCAGTTTGCCCTGTCTCTGGGATACAGCCCTGCAGGGTTCTTGGTAGGTCCTGAACTCAAATGAAGGCGAGGCTCAGCTTCTCAGCTTCTTGGAATGTCAGGCTCCCTTTGAGTGAGCAGAGCTCTCTGGGCTCACGTCCGGGGCCTCTCTTTCCTCCACATCTGACTTGCTGATACCTTACAACCTTTTTTTGTATTTTCAAAACCTTGAAGCAATTTCCCCAAAACACTTAAAATAACCTACCCTTATTTTATTGTCCTCAGAAAAACCACTCATTCTATTTTAACCAGGACCACTTTTACTGGAAGTGGAATTCTAAAGTCGGGAAGTTTTTATTTCAAAAGCACATTGTTTTTTTTTGATATGATTGAACTGAATTTTATGACACTTGCTGTCCAATGGAATCTATGAATATTTTGGTACCACTTCTACAACCTTGGTTTTAAAAACTGGAGAGTTTACATTGTGAAGACTCTGAATAAATCCTAACTTGCCTTGAAGGATGTCTGTTTTCCAGTTCTGTTTTTCTAGTGTGCATAACCCTGGTCCTTCCTTAGAGTCATCTTACGGTTTCTAGGGAAACATCATACCTGGCTCCTTTGTCCTTGAGCCACCCCTGGAGATCACCACCTAAAAAGTTCAAGGACAAACAATGAGTAACTTTCCTAACTAGTGGGGATTTGGGAAACGACTAATAAGGTTGATGAGAAACATGTGGTCAGGAGGTAACACCATGAAATTAAATATTTTTTTCATGTTGGTATTATTATCTTTGTTTTAAAGAATGGTTTGTGGGCTGGATACAACTCCATCCCTAATGTGCTTCATTATTAAAGCAGCACTTAATTAAGTGTAGACAAAGCCAGAAACATGCTATGGTTTAAGGAATTCTCTTAGGTTATTCTCAGATGGTTCTAGTTTGGCAAAAGCAAAGGCACATTTTGTGGAGCACATTTTATTCTAATGTGTGTTTTAGGGGAAATCTAACCCATGTGTTTTATTTCATTAATACTTTGCAAAGTTAAATGGTTCTTTTGTAAGATGTATTTAATGGTAAGTTATTTTTATGAGGCTTTTCCCCTTGGATGATGAATTCAAATGTCACCTAAAGAAAGTACACTTTTATCCAAGTACCTTGGAGTTAAAAGCAGAGACCTGCATAACGTGGGTGATTTCCCATCATGATCACCACAGTATTCACCTCTACTAACATCAGGGTTTTTCCCTTACAGTTATCAATCAGCACCTCATTGGAAAAAATAGTTATCTGCCTTTATAAGCCCCACTTTTTGATAGATACCCAGGGGAATCATGACCCAATTCAAATGGGCCACGAACCTCTGACTGTGTGAATCCAAGTGTGTGGCTTGTATTGTGACTCAATCGCTACAGTGACTTCACAGTCTGATACAAGAGGACACAGTACTGAGTGGGAGGCCGAGCTGGAGTCATCTTAGTTTCTGGGGGAGGCCGAATGGAGGCCAGCCGGGGCAACTCGGCGAGACCCTATCTCCTGATGAAATAAATAGGCTGGGGTGTAGCTCAATGGCACAGTACCCCTGGGTTCAAGCCCCAATACCAGGCAAGGGACACACCTCAAAGGACAGAGGGACTGCTCACTGGAGAAGTGACTTGGGAAAGTGTGGGGGCAGTGAGGCCCTTCAGCCAGGGCTGATGGGCACTCATGTTAGAACACTGCTCTAGCAAACACCTTCATTACCTGGTGAAATGGCAGAGATGCATGCTCCCTGGCTCAATCTTTCACTCCCATGTGGAGTCCTGAAGGAGACACATACAGAAAATGTTACTGTCATAATAACAGCACCTAGAAACCACTCAATACTCATCTGCAGGAGAAAGCGGTGAGGTGTGATGTTCATACTACAGGACTCTGCAGAGTGACAAAATGAAGGAACGAGAGACCTGTCCGAATATCTCAAGGTGGACGAATCTCAAAAACAGCCCCAGGTGAAATCAACCAAGATATCGTGGGAACATGCAGAACAATGGCATTTATATGAACTTCAAAAGTGTCCAAAAAAGAATTTAGTGTTTACAAGCACACACAAATAGAGAACACTATAGATAAAAACTAGGCACTGATAGAACAAGATTATTTCCTCTGGACAATGGATGATATAGGAAAGGCTCCTAAGATGGCATGATGTTCTACTTTTTGAAAGCTGTGCAATATGTAAACATGTTTTTGTTTTTAGCCACCATTTCTTATTGTCAAACTATCTTGTGAAGATTCTTTCGTTTCTATTTGACTTTTTAAAAATTAACCTTAAAAAAATGCAGATCCGGGTTTGCATCAGCATATTGGGTCATTTACCTGCAACCCAAATCCAAGGAGGCAAAGCCAAGATCCCGGCTGGTGGAGAGGGGCTGTGAGCTGTGTGTCTCTTCCAGTCCTGACTTTTCAAAAACATTCCCTTTGGGTCCTTTCTATGTCCCAGAGAGCTGGGCCATTTCTTACACTTTTGGACTTGATTAAATACTATCAGACAGCTTCTGTCATTCCACATAAATGATGGTAATTACTCTATCAGGAAAAAAATTCTATAATACGTGCTAGTGAATGTTTGACAAGCAGGTCTCTGCGGTGTACCGTAGCTGTCGGTGTGGCCTTTAGTGACATGAAGAGGCAGTAGGCAAAAATCTACCCGAGAATGGAGCTTTCCCTCTTCCAGACAGCACTGGACTCTTTCTAAACAACAAGACCTCTATTTAGGGTGTAGAATCAATTATTCACAAATGCAGGGCAGCTGGCTCCTTCCCTCTCCACTCTTTCTCGTCTTTCTTCCTACTTCCTTCCAGCTTCTTCTCGCCCCTCCCTCCGTCCCTCCATTCATTCACCAACTTTGATAAACAGCTATTATGTGCCAGCTGCCACATGTTCATGCATGCACTGTTGACCCACAGAATTAACAGAGCCTTGGGCAGTGCATATGCTGCAGCCACTCTAGCACAGAATGGCCCTTAGTCAGCTAATCAAATGGCACCTGCACAACATTTGCATATTTGTTACTTGTTTGATGACTTTTTTTTTTTTTTTTTGGCTCCAGGGATTGAACCCAGGGGTGCTTAACCACTGAGCCACATACTCAGTCCTTTTAATATTTTATTTAGAGACAGGATCTCACTAAGTTGCTTAGGGCCTCACTAAATTGCTAAGGCTGACCTCAAACTTGTGATCTTCTTGCCTTAGCCTCCTGAGTCACTGAAATTACAGGTGTGCATCACCGTGCCTGGCTTGGATTGATTCTTAAAATTGTGAGTTCTATAATGTATATGTGTGTGTATTTGTAATATGTGTGTGTATACACTTAATTTAAGGGATAATAATAAAATCAAAACTCATGTATGTACTCCTTAGCTGAAGGGTTACAGCAGTTACAGGTACCCCTGTTCAACTTCCCTCCCTTTCCAGACAATGCAGTTTAATTGCCTATCAGTATTCCCTTGCTTATTTTTATAGTTGTATAACCTGTAATTAATCTGAACCATTCATATGTTTTAAAAATATTGACATTAATGTGATCATGTGGCACAGATTGTTCTGAGACTTTGCGTTTCTCTGTGGCACTGTTTTGTGGCTTATGCAGAACTGGGGTGGCTAGCTGGCTAGAGTTGTGAGTGTCCCTCTATGTCTTCCTCCCACCTCATCTTCCCTTTCTCTGTCCCTGTCTGGCCTGCTCTTGGGCTGTTCTAGATGGAGCCTGCTTTGCCCGTCCTTCCTGGCCCTGTCTCTGGGAGGCCTGGCTATGAAGTTGTGAGGCAGGATTCCTGCATCTCCACCAGACTGGGAAATGCTTGCTTGTTTTCCAAAGTGTTTCGCAGTCTCTTCTACAGCAGGTGCAGCATCGTTGGGCTACATTATCACCAATAGTTAATATTGTGCGACTCTTTTATTTTTGTTAATTTGGTGAGTGTAAAATGTTCTCTCACTTCAGTTTTGAATGTCAATTCATTCATCATATAACTTTATAAGCTGTTCAGGTACCACATTGGGCTCTAACCTGTCCCTGTTAGGTTCATGTGCTACACTTCTGAAAAGTCTAATCAGTTTTAGAAAGACAGACAAAGTCTGTTCCTCTTCCCTCTCTGGTTGTTCTAGAAGAACATGCTCAGTGAAAGGGCAACCCGCAGCCAGTTCTGGCCCAGCACTTGCCAGACTGCCAATCTCCCTCTTTGTCTGCAGAAGGTTTGCTATTTGAATTTGCTTTCTCTCTTTCATTTGGGACTGCCATCTTTCCGTTGCCCAGCTCCCTATCAAAGAGGGGTAAATTTATGCCCTGGGAAACCAGCATTCCTGCAGCTGCAAGGCCAGCCGGTCGGCCAAGATAAAGTAGCAGAGCGGAATCTGTGTTCTGGTGCTCAGGCCCTGTTTATACACGGGCCAAGTCACTGGGGCGTGTGCGGCTGTGTTAAGAGAGAGTGGTCCCCTCCCCATCAGCCTCCTGCCAATCGCAGGGAGACAGCCGGCCTCATAGTCTTCTGTGACAATCCAATTCACACATCTCCCTGGCGATCATCTGCCACTTGGACTTACTTGACTCAAATTCTCCACCAACTCTCGGGCTGGGACATTCTCTGTTTATTAAAGTCCAGCTTCTTTCTCAGCGGCATGGGGCATCTCTGATACAGTTTGATGAAAGAGGTTCCCCCCCACCCCCATTTTTCAAGGTCAGCTGGTTTGGATATTTCCAGAAGGCTGCCACTGCCTCTTAGTTCCACGCATGTGTGTGACGCCGTTGGCAGGGCCTTCCAGCGCATGGCTGAGCCCATTAAGACCCAGTGAAGCCTGAAACGCAGAATCAATGTCGCATTTGCATCAGAAGGCTCCGCATCACGCCACTCCTGCTGGACACAGGCTGGACGACATCTTAATACTAATCAGCTTTTCCTGCCGTTGATTTAAGGATTGGTATTTTGAAAACCACGAGTATTAGCTCTGGCCCTCCCTGCTGCTGTCAGACAGTCGTCTGCCCCCTTGCCAGACTGTACAATTTGACACTCTTGTTCAGCGACTTCTTGCTCATTAAACTGATCAAGATACAAAACTTGTTAGTTAATTTTTCATGCACTTGGGGGATCTGGTTGCATATTTTAATGATCTGCTCTCAGGATGAGCTGATCAAACTGCATATTTTGCTGATCCGTGGTGACATATCCTTAACTACAGCATTGCTCGTGCAGGGTCCTGGGCTGTGTGAGCTGCATTCACCAAGCGCGGAGTAGATGTTATGTGTGCTAATTGAGCTGTGCGACTCCACCGAGGGGCTGAGGTGCTCTTTGCTGATTGATATGAATAATAACCATTTGGAAATTTCATATTCTGCACCCCAGGGCTTGGATGTTATCAAAACCAATATTTATTAGAGTAGCATTTGTCCTAGTTAGACTTTAAGACATTCTTCTCATTTGCTTAAGGTTGAGTCATGAAAACTGAGTACTCCATACACGTGCATACGTACACACTTGCATGCACACACAAGCGCGTGCACACACACACCAGGCATGAATGAGATAAACAAAGAAGCCAAGGAGGGAGTACAGCCTCACTCAGACAGAAAGGTACTGGCAATACTTGGCCAGCTTTTCTGGATCCTGTTGACATTGAGGGCTTAGGAATTGTGCCTTTGGAAAATAAATTACCTGACCACAAGACGGTGACTCCCAAGTGATGCCTCAGGTGGAGAAGCTCCCTGGGCCTCACCATTGCGGAGGCAGAATGCTGGGCCTCCAAGGCATCCACAGAAAGTCCAGGTTGCAGGCTCCTGTCTAGGCCCCACACTTGACCCGCTCAGGAGATTCCTGGAAAATAAACCAGGGACTCCAGATCTCATTTTCTAAATATGTTAAAAAAGTAATTTAAAAGGTGGGAATGACCATAGATACCTCAACCTCTAGAGTCTACAAAACGGGAATAGCCAGGTGTTGGGTTTAAAATATCTCTACCAAGGAAAATGATTTTATATTATAGACAGATTTTGCTTTATTATTTTAACAACAACAAATAATAATAATAATAATAATAATAATAATAATGAGGAGGAGGAGGAGGAGGAGAAGGAGGAGGAATTAAAGTGGCATTTGAATTTTTTTGTGTGTGTGTGGTGCTGGGGATTGAACCCAGGGTCTTGTGCATCCTAGGCAAGCACTCTACCAACTGAGCTAAATCCCCAGCTAAAGTGGGATTTGAGAGTAGTTGGATTGCGTTATTAGAGGCATCAGTAAACATGACTTTTCAGTATTTCTCAAAGACTTTGGAGCAGGTTGTTTATATGAATTTGCAAAGGGCCAGCAATAAACATTTACTCTACTTTGGCCATGTGTCCTCTGTCACAGCTACTCAACTGTTCCAGTATAGAAGATGCCATAAATAGCGGGCACAGCTGTTTACCAAAAATATTCACAAAATCAGGCATCTGCTGAATTCCACCAAGGGCAGTCATTTGTTTACCTTGGTGTAGAATATTATTCTACCATCCTAAAACTAGCTCTTCTGTGGAAAGGAAAACTGGATAGTGACTACTTTGGGAGGACATCAGAAGGAAACTAGTGAGTGGGATGTGTTGTACCCACATACTTTAAAACCAGGACTTGTGCAGGACAAGGGCTGTGGAAGTGTCAGCTAATTGTATCACTATTAGTTATTATTGGATTGCTTAGCACAATTAGTTTATCGCCCTGATAATTCACGAATATTTATTAAACCTACACGATGCCACTTTAGGTTCCAGGACTCCAGTTGTGAACAAACCCAGCAGAGAATTTTGTCAGGAGCACAGAGAGTGGTGGGATCAGAGATGAGAAAGAGAGAAGGATGCTCTGGGATACAGCCGCCCTTGGGTTCTCTTAGGGCATTGCTTCCAAGAACTCCCCCCTCCAGCCACCGTCCCCACCCAGGGATACCAAAATCCTCAGATGCTCAAATCCCTTGTATAAAATAGCATCGTATTTGCATGTAACCCTGTCACAAACTTTAAGTCATCTCTGGACAACTTATAAAGCCTAATAAAATGTAAATTCTATGTAAATAGATATTATATTGAACTTTTAGGAAACATTAACAAGAAAAAAGTCTGAAAAGTCTGTACATGATCAGTACAGATGAGATTTCTTTTTTTCCAAATATTTTCGAGTCCTGGTTGGTTGGATCTGTGAGCAGAACCCATGGCTGTGGAGGGCAGGCTGCAGAGGGTCCCGGAGCTTCTGCAGGAGAGGCCCAGGGGCATACTGAAGACCCATGCCACCCCAGCATGGAGAGGCTATGGAGCTTCCAGGAGGAAGTGAGAATAAACTGACATGTGAAAGACACAGGACTCAGCCAGCCCAAGGAGATAGTGAGGGACAGAGAGCAAGGTGAGAAAAGCCAGGGGCTGGGGAGGGCAGGACCTCAGGCCACATTCAAGGTTTGTGGGGTCCTAACCTGGCAGCTTGAATGCTGTTGGCTGAGGAGCAACACCTTCAGATTTGCACTGTAGATAGACTCCTCTGGCTGTACCTGGAGAGTGGATTGAAGGGGGCAGGATGTAAAACCAGTGCTAACAAAAGCCGAAAGAAAACACTGGAGAGGGTAGAATCATACGGATGGGGAGGACAGAGTGTCAAGGAACACAGGAAGGTTGGCCAGAGGAGACTTTTCAGATGGTTTTTGAAAGGTAAGACCTGAAGAAAGACCCAGTGGCCCCCCAAAAAGGGCTTATGATAGAGCAACAGGGGCTAGCTGAGACGGTGGCCACCGGAGGTAAACATGGAGCTCTGTTATAAGATGTTTGAAAGAGAAGCAGAAATTGAATAGTAGGCGGCTGTCTTTGGAACCAAGGAGAGAGAAGAAGCTTCAGGGAAGTGACCCACAGAAGGAAAGAAGGGGCCCAGTTGACGGCGCAGAGCTCTGGGGAAGGGCTCTGGAGCAGGCTCAGTGGGACAGGACCCCAGAAGAGCAGAAAGGAAGGGTTGGACACGTGCTGGACCATGTCTTACAGAGCAGCAAACATCAGTGCACGTGGACGGAAGAGGGCCGAGAAAAACTGCCCTAGGTGTCCTGCAGCAGGGGAGGGAATGAGTTTCCCAGAGCAAGAAGCAGGGGCACTGGGGCTGGGAACCTGGGCAGAGGCCCTGCCTGGCTCAGTGTGGATAATACTCTGGAACAAAAAGAAGAATGAAGGAAAGGTTTGAAGGAGGCGCCCAGGTCCCAGATCCGAGTTTGAGAGCACAAGAGTACGGTGGACCCGACTCCAGGCTTTGAGATCCTTTCTCCCAAGTGATGCTTGCAGCCTGATCCAAAACAGAAAGTGTGGGAGGCTCAGAGGTGGGGCTTGCAGGGAGACTGGGAAGAGAGGGACCCTGAAGCCCAGGCAAGGAGTCAGCCAGTGAAGCCAGAGGACAGCCTGTAGGTGGGAAAGCCCAGGGCTGCCCAAGATTGTCTACTAGAGTCTTCACACTGACTTCATTGCCATTTTCAAAGCTCACTGGGCTGTCATTTTGTGATTTGAGAAAAGTCAAGAAACTTATTCCTTATGGTGATTAAAGAGAGAGAAGGTAACTAACTTCAAGTACTAGTTAATTGGAATGGAATTCCCCATCTGATAACTATTTCACAAAAGTGGCATTTAAAATCCACCTTGGGCAACCTCCACTGAATGGGGTGTGGGCAGAGCTGGACACTCCTGTGTCCTTGAGGCCTCCTTCTGAGGGGAGCCGTCACTGCAGGCCTGTCTGAAGCCCGGGACCAGAGGCACAAAGGGCCTCACCTCCCTCCCTGATAGCTTGAGGTCCTTGGTCATACCAGTGCTTCCTGAAATGTTCAAGTACCTGAATTTTTGGCAGCACATTTGAGGAAATTAGAAGGTATACACTATTTTTTTAATCATTTGAGAGAACTTGTCATAATTACCCTGCATCTCTTGTTTACCTACTGGCAGAACCTGCTCAAGGGCAAGAGGTGACACCTGAGGGTGCTCTTTCCTGTCCTCCTGGAGAGCAGTTTTTGGGTCCCAGGGACCCTGAGCCCTTTCTGCTGTAACCTGTCACTTAAGAGAGCGGGCCCCTGCAGCTCACCACCCCAGCCCAGCTGCTGCCCTGACAGCCCTCACCCCAGCTATATGAAACACAAGTCTGTCCGAATGTGCCTGAACATGTGTACACACACACACACACACACACAGCTCCACGGGTCGAGTGGAACCTGGCTTCCTCCTCCAGCACAGCCCCTCGGCCAGGCTCAGCATGTCCAGCCTTAAGACCTCTCCGGGTGACCTCAGGGGTGTGCGCATCTCCTCTGGAAGCCAGTTTTGAAGTTGGGAGGCCAGGTGCCCCATCCCAGTGTGGTTTTATCAGGCACCGCACTAGGTCACTTCCCGCTGGTTGTTTCCTTTGTTCTGTGCCCTCTGATCCATGTCGACCATCGCTGGATCAGGCACCTGCTGTCATGGGTCCGCAGCTAGAGAGTAGCAAGACCCCCTGGGGTCAGGCGGCCACTAACAGCCAGAGGGCCCAGCTCTGGGGCAGGCTCCTTCACCGCTCCGCAAGCTCGCCGGGTGGCTTCTGCGTGTCTGAGTCTTCCTGAGTGAGCCAGGGGTTTGGAACCTCGCACCATGAGCCTGGCGTGCCCTTTCCTGCAGCGCTCCTCCTGAAGGTCGCTGCCCCGGCCCGCGGCCTGGTCTGTGGGGCGAGGAGCGCGCTTCCCCGCGCCGCCACGAGGGGGCACCGTCCGACCGCGCGCTCTGCGGTCCTTGCAGCGGCTGAAACCACCCAGGGCTGGGCTCAGAAGTGACCTTGTGCAGACGGTGCTCATTGTTACTCGGAGGGGAAACGACAGCGAAAAGGAAACCATATATTGTCTGTGGTCCGCTGGGCCGTAATTCATTCCCTGGACTTCTCCGCGAGATGGTATGGAACCCATTAGGCAGGATATTGAAGCTTATGGATGGAAACCTAGTAATTCCTCTTTAATAAACGTGAGTTACTTTTATTTCTTAAACTTTATTAGGCACTTACTCAAAACATTACTGAAAAACGCTTGCTAATAATATGAATGATGATTTGGATTCCGCTTGCGTTATTGCTATGTCTCAGGGCCCCAAATACAAAGTCTGGACTATTCCTGAGGACTGGGGAATGGCTGGCCCTCAGATGTAAATCTTCCTGCCTGCGTTTAATTCCATCTTGACACTTCTCACCAAACCCTGAAGAAGGGGAGAGGTGCCCACCACAGTGGCCTTTTTGTGCAGTCGAGAACTAACACGTGAGAGGCCATCAGAGGCTACACGAGGGGGACTGAGGCCCAGCGCTGCAGCTGGGTTCCCGCAGGCTGCTGGGGGCCAGACGGCCTCACAGAAGGGCAGGGTGCGCGAGGAAGGAAGCCCAAGCCTTACCCTTCTAATGTGGGGTCCTTCTACTCCCAGAGTCCTACGCGTCCCACTCTTCCCAAGGCCCCTGCAGCGTGATGGCTCTCACACCTACCTCTTCTGTACCCTCCTCCCACCTGCCTCCCAGCTCCCTCGCAAAAACCCATGCTCAGAACGGACAGCCACGGTGTGGTTTCCTCAGGGTCTGGGATGGCCCTAACACAAGCGCAATGACCAAAACCCCATTCGCTAACACCCCGACATCCACCCTCGCCCCTTCCCAAACTTACATGGGGCAGCCGGTCCTCTTGATTCTAGATCTTAACTACAGCTTGCGTTCTTCTGCACTTTCCATTTTGTGTTCTGCTTTAGAGATTTCATTGTCTATGTGTGTGTGTGTGCATAGATATAGATGTGTACATATGTGTGTGGGTATATATGTATACAGGAGTATGTGTGTATCTGAGTGTATACACACATGCATAAGCATACATGAAATACTAAGCATATATAAAGTATACATATGGTTGTGTATATATATGCTTTTTTTTTTAACCTTAGATGCTTGATATTACTTAAGATGCACCCTTCAGGGAAACGATGCAACGTCTAAACTCTTGATTTGTAGATTTTACTTGGCACCTTTCAATCTGCTTTGTGTTACAGGTACTTGTTCAAATCCTGAAGCCCTGATAATCCGGATAATCCTGCTGGCTTCCTGAGGAAGGCACCATGTCTGTACTTTGTCTGCTTTAAGGCATCTAGCACAAGGCCTTTCTTGTTGTGAATATTCAATAAACATTTAAGTTAAGGGAAAGAAAGCCCCATAAAGCATATCACAAAAACTTAGAGCAAACTTCAAAGTGGCGAGATGTTAGACAAAAACATTATAAATCAGCTCACAAGGACTTAGTATCTCCACTTGTATTCAGTATTGATCATTAAACTGGAGATTAAAGTCAATTGCAGGGGGAGGGAGGGAGGGACAAGGAGGGGAGGAAGAGAAAATATAAAGATTGGAAAGAAGGGGGAAAGTATAATTGTTCAGAGATGATGTAACTACCTATATCCAAAAATTGAAAAACTCTATAGAGAGCTTGTAAACAAGTTAGCAAGGTTGCTAAATTTAAAATCAACATATACAAGTCAATTACATTTTAAAATACTAATTATAAAAAAATAGAGATATATTTTTAAATTTATTTTTAAGAAACAGCTTTTACAATAGCAGGGACAGATAAATGTAAATAATAGCAAATCTAGCAAAGTGTGGACTAATTTAATGGATTAAGTTATATAAGATTATAAATCCTGAAAAGTTGAAGATGCATAATGTTTATGAATAGAAGACCAAATGTTACAATATTGTCAATTGTATGAATCCAATGTAATTCTAATTAAAATCTTAACTGGAGTTTCCATAGATGGTGACAAAACGGGAATTGACTAGATTATTCCTTCCAGCCAAGCTTGAATAGTAGGGACCAGATTTATCTTATACCTGAAGTAACAGAACTATGCACAAAGAATATGGAATGCTGGTGTTTATGGTAGTGGACATAAGACAGCTAAGGACTATAGTCCCTGAGAGACACGGCAAATGAGGCGAGCCCTGTGCTCACCCAGACTGTGGCCACCAGAGTTTCTGCACTAGGGTGCAGAGGTGCATGGGGGAATCAGGTAGATGCAGGACATGGGTCTGCTAGTCCCCAGGGACCGGGAGGCTAGGGTATACAGGATAAGGTACCAGAGAGCAGGGAGCTTCCCAGAGATGGTACCCTGGAAGATCTTCAGAGAGCCCCTGGAGTGCACAGGTAAGCACCCACGGGCAGATGCAGGTTGCAGGAAATGCCCCAATGGAGCAAAGAGGGGCCTGAGACAATTGTAGGTAAGAGAGCCTGGTGGCGCACACAACTAGGGAGAAAACCCCAGATCCCTTGGTCACTAGAGAAGCACCTGGGAGGTCTTCTCTCAGAAGCAGGAAATAAGTAGCCCTTGCCTGAGCACTGCTCCACTCCCATCGGACAAACTGGAAAAGCAAAAACAGGAGAGGTAGGGCGTGGTGGTGCACAACAGTAATCCCAGCAGTTTGGGAGGCCAAGGCAGGAGGATCCTGAGTTCAAAGCAGCCTCAGCAAAAACGAGGCACTATGCAACTCAGTGAGACCCTGTCTCTAAATAAAAGACAAAGTAGGGCTGGGGATGTGGCTCAGTGGTCAAATGTCCCTGAGTTCAATCTTGGGTACCCTCTGCCCCCGGCAGGGGGGAAAAAAAAGAAACTAGAGAGCTCAAACTACTTAAATGTGACTGAACGGCCTCTCAAACAAAGTTGGAGAATATTTATAGGAAAACCAAAATATCCAGCACCCTCAAAGGTAAAATTCAAAATGTCTGGTACGTAATGGAAAGTCATCAGGTACACAGAGAAGCAGGAAAACTTTGGTTCCTCCACCATTTCTTTCTTGACTATTCTTCTGTTAATAATACACTCACTTCAAAATTCATTTTAAAGCTGTAATAATTGGGGCAAGCAAGACAAAGGAATCAGCGAAAGAGAGAAAAAAGAACCAGAAAAGGTCCTGTTACTATTTGGAAAAAGTACATTTTACAGCTGGCATTGCAGACCAAGGGGGAAAGTCAAAACCAGCACATGGTGCTGGGATTAGGCAGATGAAAAAGAAACTGTGACCTCACCTCACATAATAAACAAAATTTATGTGCAGGTAGGTTAAACATTAGAATAGAAAAGAAAACTTCAACATCTTTAGAAGATACAATCCTTTTGAATTGGGGCTAAAAAGTGTTCTTTACAACAAAAACCATAGACTGTAAATATGATTGGTCCATTTAATGGTGCTGTGATTTCAATCCTTGTTAACCAGAGGATACCATGGTCCAGCAGAGGGGATGTCTTCAACACATGCAAGTGACAAAAGACTTGCATCCAGGATATAAAAAGAGACCAAATGGGAAAGCAAGTCATGGCAAAAAGATAAATAGTTTACAGAAGAGGAAACATGGACAGCCGCAAAATACCCAAGATGTTCACCTACGCTGATAATCAAAGTGCCAATGAAGGTCAAGGGGTATTCCCAGGAAGATGGAGGCAGGTGGAGAGGACCCAGGACTCCCTTGCCTCTGCTCCTCAGGTGGAATGTGGCTTTGCCCAAGGGAGCTTTCTGAGCTGGGCGTGGTGGCATTGCAGCAGAGGGCTGCGGAACAGGAGCTCTCTGCTCGCCAGCCATGGGTGCTTGCCCATCGCCGCTGTCTCTACCATGCTAAGAGGATGTGAGAGCCATTGGGCATTCAGGAGCCTCGCCAGCAGACCTTCTGCAATGACAGTGAGCGCTTTCTCCTGGAAGGCCTCACAGTCGGGTTGATGGGATTAGACAGCATGCCTTTCTCAGAAGGCACACGGCCACTTAGGCAAAGATGAAAGTGGTGTTTTGGGGAAAATGCCAAGCTGCAAATCTGAGGTGGAGAAGATATTCCATTAACCTCAGATCTACAAGGCTGTCTATTAATTTCGAATGATAAAGGATGTCAGATAAAGCCAATTAGCATAAAACACTCTTAGTCAGCTTTGCAAACCTTCAACAAATTGCACAAAGGATGAAGGACATTTGGGGATGAGGCTTTTCCAGGGGACAATTAGAAGTGACAGTGTCTCCGCTTCCTTTTGTCTTGTGTAGTCCATGTGCTAAATCCTCAGGCAACTACTAGGTGACTTTCTGCACTCGCGCTTCCTCCTGCCTGCACCCTCCTTTGTGGTTTAATGCCCTGGATCCTTTTGCAGAAGAGACCAGTGGTGGCATGTTCTTCTGGGGAAGGACACAGGATTGCACCTGATCTCCAGAGGACAGGGAGTGCCTCCACCTGCTGGGAACTGAGTCTTTGAAATTCTCGATGCACCTGGAGCAGTGATATTTCCTCTTGGGGCAGTTTCTGCATTTAAGAGTAAGGACGGAGACACCAGGGCAAGCACGGTGCCAGTGGAACTCCTGTGCTGGTGACCCTGTTTTCCCAAATCTTCTGCCTTTACATTCTTGTAGGTAGAGTTTTGAATGGTTCTGAGCAGATCAACGTGGATGACACCAGACCCAACTCAGGTGTGGAATTTTCCCCTCAATGAAAACTTGGAGGAAAGGATCAGGCCCTGCTCATCTGTTTTTCTAGTGCCTGGCATAGAATGAGTGCTAGATAATATTATTTATTGACTGAATAAAGCTATGTATACCAAACAAGTAAAGTATGAGTGACAGTATCTTGTATAGTAATTGCCAAATGTGATGCTGACTACAAGAGCTACAGAAGCCAAATCATGTAGGGATGTGATGATAATTATTGTTATAATTATAGCCAGTGTCTAGTGACTGTTCACTGTGTACCAGGTATTTCCTTGGTGCTTTACATTATTCAGTTACAAGAGTCATACTTGTTTAGCTAAGGCAATGTCCTAACAAACTCAATAACATACAATGGCTCAAGTGCAATGGAACTTTTTGTTGATCCAATTCCAGTAGGAAAAGTTCTATTAGGCAGTTCTCCCTGATGGAGAACCAGGATCCACTCCTCGCTCCTCCATTTGCAGTGTGTGGCTTCCTGGAATGTTCTGGGCACAGACATCCAGCTAGCAAAGGAGACATGAGCAGGTATGGAAGTTTAAAACCACTTTAACAAAAAGTTGCATGCGCCACATTTGCTCATGGTGAATAACCACCCACCCAACAGAGGCTCCAAGGCAGCAGGGACTGGGAAATGCAGTTCCTGGCCAGGCAGCCTCTTCACTGTATGGAAGGGGAACAGGAATCATCTGTCCTCGTGTACCTTGATTATCTTGATTGTCACAAGTATCAGTGTGCTACTTGAATTTAGTGATCAAGGGCAGGGTTGCTAAATGTCCTTTAACAGCTAAGACAAGTCTTACTGTAAAAGAAATGCTCCATCCAAAAGCTAGAGGTGTCCCCATGTGACAGAGCGTGCTGAGAGTAAGCTGGCAGAGTGGTGTGAGGAGTGTCTTCTGGGTCCAAGGTTCCTGACTGTGCTCAGCTCTGCCTCTCACGAGCCAGGCAGAAAAAGTCAGGTTAATGAAATTTCTCAAGGAAGAGATGGAATGATGGAAATTGAACAGGAGAGAGAAAAGAGAGTGCAGTGGAGAGAGGCTTGGCCATGTGGATACAGGCTGTGGTGAGAGTGGGCATGAGGTGCTCTCAAAAGCCTGCCCCATCTGCAGTTCACTATCAGGGGTCAAGGATGCGGTTAAGGGCTCCATCCTAATTCTGATCCCATAGATCCCCCAAGCTGAGCCAAGGGTGAAAGTATCAGCAGAGAAGTGTTAGTTTCTTGCCCCTGTAGTGACAGATGCAAATGAGAACAGACTCATTCCCATGGTTCTGCATTCTGCAGCCTATGATCTGAAATCAGTCACCCTGTAGGAATCGAGGGTGCTTCCTGCCTCAGGCCCTGCTACCTCCCTGCCCTCCTGGCTTTGGGTTCCTGGGGACCTTGGCTCCTGGCTGGATCACTCCGGTCTCCACCCTCTGCTCACACTGCCTTCTTCTCCTCCAAGTTGAGACACTCTCTCTGCCTCCTTTTTAAATGTGATTGCATTTAGGGCCTTGTGGGTAATCCAGAGTAATCTGCTGCCTTAGAATCTTTCACTGAAGATCAGGCACATCTGCAGAAGCCTTCTTTACCACATGAGGTAACATCCAGAGGTTCCCACCACAGGTATCTGGACATCTCGAGTGGGGTCGGAGTGGCTGTTACTCAGCCTCCCATAGACAGCCCAGCTTTTATGATATGCAGTAAAAAGTGTGTAGGTGTGCAACTGCATGAGGTGTATGTGCATGGGACTGTGGGAGCCCATGCATGTTCACTGTATCCAGCTGTGCATGCCACAGGTGTTGGGGGCACCCACCTGATTACCGTCAGTGGGGCGTGAGTTGTGGGGCTAGACGGAATGGAGATGTGATTTCAAGCTGGCTCCTTTGGGCAGGAAGGTTTCCAGCACTCCAGGGCTGAGGGGCTGGCTGTATGCGTCATAAGCTGCCTCAGTGGAGTGTCTAGGCCAATAGTGCTCAAAGTCCCTTCCCTGAACACTGAAAGCACCACACAGTGCCTGCCAGAGCGGACATCCCAGAGGAACTGAGCTAGCAGAACTGTCCTGTTTAGAGATCCCCTCACAAGCATTTCCTAAAACTCAGGTGCCTGTTCAACTTGTGGCTTGTGAATATGAACAGAGGACCAAACAACAAATGACTATGAATGGCCTGAGCAGGCGCAGGTGGCCCTGAGGTGTGACGTATGCTTTTCAGGCCACAACAGAGTTCAGTCTAACCCCCTGCTGGCAAAGGCTCCCTCACTATTTCAACAGCACTTAGGGGTGGAAACAGTTTTGCTATGGAAATTCTTTGATGTGTCTAACTTTGCTTTAATTAGGGTCTTTTATTCAAGGGGCCCTGTTTAATCCACTGCCCTCATATGCTCTGGAGAAGTGAAATTGTGTTCTTCAAGCACGAGAGAGAATTGGTACAGAATTTCCTGTGATTATTCAGGTAAATTTTGGTGACTTCAGTAAATTTACTGGTGTTTGCATTGCTCTTTGATCAATCTAGGATGATTGACATCTGTGGAGACTGGATTTCATTTCAAATCTCCGAGAAAGTTCTGATGTCGTGGCTTCACATACTCTGGAGGGGACTCAGGGTTATCTATAGAAACCTATTTAGCACTTCAGCTGCCAGCAGTGTTTTTAGAAGGTAACCTAAAGCATCAACAGCGTAACACAACCTGTGGGGCAGCTACCTGGAATTTTGTAGATGATGATGCCATTTAAAAAACTGGACCGACCCACATATGAGTGACATCAAATAGATGTCCCATTTGCATCTTGAATTTCTAACAACAGAATGGTGTTAGAGCCACATAAATGAAACATTAGCACCCAATACATGCTGGAGATATTTGCTTCGTTGGCTAACAACATTTATGGTTGTTTTGGACTGACATTGGCACGTGTGGTGTGAGACGTGTGAGCTTTTATACTACTCCAGAACAATTCTGAAGTGTCTAGAAAGTTCAAATCTGTCTAAGTGAGAATTTTTAACTAAAGCTTTTTTAAGGATTTCTTTACCAAGTTCTGTACCATTCCTTTTGAAAATAACGGCTCACATCCTGATTTAGAATTATTTTTTCTGTCCCTCATGCCATTCATAACATTAAAAATACAGAATAGAAAAAAATAGAATCAACCAAATCAAACGTTGACTCTTTGAAAAATCCTACAAATGGACAAAACTTTAGTGAAAGGCAAAATAAGGCAAATAAAATCAGAAATGAAAATGAGACATTATTAAATACAAAGGGTTATATGGGCAGGTGTAGACAATCATAAGTTACCAAAGTGGAGGGACCTATAGGAAATGGACAGACTCCTGGAAACATGTAGTACACCAAAAGGGACTCAGAAAAAAAAAAATGGAAAATTTGAATAGATCTAGAAAAGAACAGAAATTGAGTTAGAAATAAAAAACCTCCCAGTAAAGTACAGTCAAGTACCAAATGGCCTCACTGGTGAATTCTACCAAATGTTTAAAGAAAATTGACACCATTTTTTCAAGGAGGAGGAGGAGGGGAAGGAATTAACTTATCCTGTGAGGACTATATTACTTGGATACCAAGGCCAGGCAAAGACTATAAGAAAAGAAAACCAAAGTCCAATATCCTTAATATGAATGCAACAGTCATTCACAAAACACTAGCAAAATGTAACCAAGGCAAATTAACAGGATTATGTACCGTAACGAGGGGGATTTGTCATAGGAATGCAAGGGCAAGTCCACATAAGAAAATCAATCATGTATTAGACCATATTAATAGAACAGAGGAAAAAAGCCACATAATCATCTCAGTTGCAATGATGAAAAATAAAAGTGATTTGACATAATCCAACACAGTTTCATGATGAAAAGACTTGGACAACTACAAACAGGAGGGAACTTCCCTGACCTGATGAAGGGAATTTATGATAACTCTCAGCTAGCATACCCAGTGGCAAAGACTGAAAATTCTCCCCCTGTGATCAGGAAAAAGGTAAAGATGCCCAGTTTCCTACTATTATTCAAATTGACTGGGAGCCCTGACCAAGACAATTAGGCAAGAAAAAAAAATCAAAAGCATCCAGATTGAAAAGGAAGAAGTCAAATTACCTCTATTTTCAGATGACACATCCTAGATACAGAAAATCCTACAGAATCTAACAACCAAAGCTCATCAATGAATCCCAAAATTTGGGGATAAAAGATCAACCCACAGAAATCAGTTGTTACACATTAGCAATAAATACTCTGAATAGGAAGTCATAAAGCGATTTCATTTACAATAGCATTCTTACAGAATAAAAGACTTAGGAATAAATGTAACCACAGCCGTGAAACTACAAAGCACTGATGAAACAAACTGAAGACCTAAATAAATGGAAAGACGTCCATGTTTGTGGATTGGAAAACTTAATATTGTTAAGAGGCAATGCTGCCCTATGGTGATCTACAGATTCAATACAGTCCTATAAAAATTCCAACAGATTTTCTTGCAGAAATGGAAAGGATAATCCTCCAAGTCAAAGGGGATTGCAAGGGGCTTCAAATAGCCAAGACAGTATTGAAAAAGAAGAATAAACTGGGAGAACTCACCTTTCTGACTTACAAATCTACCTCAAAGTTCTGGTCCTCAAAACGTCGTGGTAGATGTACAAGGACAGACAACATAGGTAAATGGAATTAAACCAGTACACCTATGGCTAATTGATTTTTTGACAAGGATGACAAGACCATTTAATGGGGAAAGAATGGTCTTTTCAACAATGGGGCTGGGATAACCACATGCAAAAATGAAATTGGAGGCCTACTTCAAAAAGCAGTTCAGAATGGTCCAGTAACCTCCATGAAAGTGCTAAGAGACTTGACCTTCTCAGGAGGAAATACCAGGACACACTTGGGTTGGCACTGGAGTGTTAGATATGACACTTGAAACTCGAGCAACTGAAGAGAAAAATAAATAAATAGGACTTCATAAAAACTAAAGACCTTTGTGTATCCAAGGACTTTATCAAAAAAGAAAAAAGACAACTCACAGACGGGGAGAAAAATTTTTGCCACTCACAGACTTTTCTCCAAAGAAAACACACTAATGTTCCATAAGCACATGGAAACATATTCAGCTTCAATCATTAGGGAAATGTAAATCAAAATCACAGTGAGAGAGCATTTCACAGCAACCAGGATAGCAAGCAAGAAAGAAAACAAGTGTTGACACGGATGTTAGGAGAATTGAAACTTGTGTATTTCTGAGGGAATAAAAAATGGTTTAGTCACTGGTAAAAGTTCAGTGGTTCCTGCAACAAATGAACAGACTTGCCGTTAGGTCTGAGCAATTCCCCTCTGGGGTGTAGATGCTGAAGAACTGCTCCAAAGAGTTTTTTTCAACACTCCCTGTGCACACGGGTTCACAGCAGCTCTATTCGAGATACCCCAAATGTGGAGACAATCCGAATGTCCATCAGTAGAAGAAAGGCTGGGCACAGTGTGGTGCATGAAGATAATGGGCATCTTCCCCCCCACTGAAAGGGATGGCACCCTGAAGCAGGCTACATGGGGCAGGAGCCTGGAAGGCCACCAGGTGGAAATAGCCAAACACAGAGGTCACACAGAACATGGCTTCAATTCTATAAAGTGTCCAGAATAAGCAAATCCACTGAGACAGAAAGCAGACCATGGTGGCCAGAGTCGGGGGCCGGGGTGTGGAATAGGAGATAACTGGTTGATGGACGTGGAGTTTCTTTTTAGAGAGATGAAAATATTTTGGAACTCCATAAAGGATGTGGTTGCCAATCATCATGAAGGTACTGAAAGACAGTGAGTTGAAAACTTTAAAACGGTTACTTTTATGTTATGTGAGTTTCACCTCATTTTTTAAAAAACGTATACTTTACCAAGGTATGATTTTCATGCAATAAAATTCATCCAGGACTTGATATTTATGCACAGCCACGTAATGACCACTTCAGTCAAGATGTAGAACACTCCCATCACCCACAAATTTCCTCGATGCTCCTTCCCAGACGCGCCACCAGCTGTAGAACCCACCTCACTGACCACCGATCTGCTTTCTCACTCCATAAATTGGTGTTCCCTGTTTGAGAACTCCTTATGTGTCAAATGAGTTCTTTGTGGCTAACTTCTTTTACTCAACATGCTTTTGAGGTTTGTCCATTTTGTTCAGTTATTTTCTCCTTTTTACATGCTGAACAGATTTCCTGGTATGACCCAGCCACGATTTTTTCTTTTTTTTTTTTTTTAACCCAATTGTCCATTGAATTTTTATTCCTGAATTTTGACAATTATGAATACAGCTGCTATGAACATCTGTGTCAAACTCCTGATGTGTTCATATTTTCATTTCATGGCTAAATAGCCACAAATGGAATTGTCAGGCAATAAAGTAAGTGTATGCTTAACTTTATATATATTTTAAAGCTTCATGTTATTTGCAGAGTTTGAGCTATTTTTCACTCCCATTTGTAGTATCTGAGTATCAGCTGCTCCACAACACGCCAAGTCTGGCTCCAATCAGTCTTTTTAATTTGGGACAACCTAATAGGCATAGTTTTCATGTGCAATTCTGTAATGAATGATGTTGAACATCTTTTTACATTCATTTGCCATTTATGTATTTTCTTTAGTGAAATGTCCACATTTTTGGCTTGTTTTCCAACTGGGTTTTAGAATTATTATTATTGACTTGTGTTCTTGCCACAGCCCTTTATTAAGTAGAGCTATTTTCAAATGTTTTCTCCCAGTCAATAACTTATTCTCTTGAAAGTCTTTCAAAGGGTCTGTTTTCTTGGTTTTAATAAAATCCAACTTATCCGTATCTTATTTTTTCTATTATGTATCATGTTTTTGATAACTTAAGAAACCTTTGCTTAGTTCAATGCCACAAAGATTTTCTCCTATGTTTTTCTGGTCTTCTGTGGTTTTATATTATACACTGGCCTATGAGCCATTTGGAGTTAATTCTTGTGCAGAGTACGGGATATGGCTGGAGGCTGGATCTCCCAGTCTCACGGCTTCTCCTGGGGAGATTTCTCTCTATCCTGTCCTTGTAACATGATCCTGAAGTCTACACATGCCAACAGAGTCAAGCTGCTCGATCGTAGTCTTCATGCCTTCTTTCTTTCTTTTTTTGTTTTCAAACTGAGACATAAACTTGTTATTATTTATGGAGTACCATGCAATGCTTCAACACACATACAGATTGCATAAGGTTCAAATCAGGGTAAGAACATCCACCTTCATCCACATTTATCTTTTGTTGTTGTTGTAAAAACATTCAAAATCTTTTCTTCCTAGCTTTTAAAACAAAAAGTGCATTATCACTAGCTGCAGACACCCTGCTGGGCAAAAGCATACAGAGCTTACTTTTCCTGTCTAACTGTGACTTGGTCCCATGAACCAGCTATCCCCCTCTCTCCCTTCCCCTCCACTGCCTGGGGATCTGTGCCTTCTGTTCCCTGCTGTTCATCTGGAACACAAAGCAGTCCTTAGTCCACGAGGAGTGAATCTACAGAGTTGTTCCATCAGTTACTGAGTGAGGAGGGTCGGGTCTGGGACTGGTCAGGGTCAAGCCCACCATCTTGCTAATTGTTTTCTCTTTATCTTACCTAGTTTTCTCTTTTCTTTGACTTCTTTTAGATTGAGTTTTTGTTGTTGTTGTTGTTGTTGTTATTTTTTGGTTTTCTTCTCAGTCCTCAACTTGCTCCTTAGCTAGTCCATTAGTGGGTCAGGTGTTCCGCCGTTACCTCTGATTAGTTGATTAGCTGTTTTTAATTTTTTTTTTCAGTGCTCATACTGGAATTTAATCTTTTCAGTGCTCTTAGTGGTTCTGAGTGGGGAGATTCACGGCCATTTGCTCTGGGCATTCGCAGTATCCATAGATGTACTTAGTTATCACACGCAGCTTGGGGAGAGTGCCATTGGCAGCTAGTGGGCAGAAGCCAGGTGAGAGCTGAACACCTGCAATGCCCAGGTGGCTCCACTGTGGGGCTCACACAGTGGAAATGTCGGTAGAGGAGAGGCGGAGAAACCCGGCTCAAGGGTCTGAGAGTTATCAGTTAATCACAGTGGTCTACTTGCAGATAATATGTGCGTCACTTTTTAGTAAACTGAACCCAGCTGCCCCCCTCCCCTGTCCTTTCTGCCACTATTGGTCATACATTTTATTTCTCTATGTGGCTTATACTCTACCTCGTTTGTCTTTTTATTTTAAACAGCCAGTAATATTTAAATAGTTTTTAATGAAGCAATAACTTAAAGCTCTTCTTTAACATGTCTGGTAGAGCAGCTCTGACAGCCAAGACTTATTTCAGTTTTCATTGGTCTAAATGCCTTCATTTCACCATGTTTAATTGATGCTTTAACTCAATATCAAACTGTATGATGACAAGGGATTTTTTTGTTTTATGGTTTTTATCATCCTTTGTCTTAAAAGAATTGTTCCCCTGGCTCTACTTGACATAGTTTCTGATAATGTCACTTGTTATTCTTATAAATGTTCCTCTCTATGTGAAGTGTGTATTCTTTTCCTTTCATTTTTGCCTGACAGCTTTTAATATTTTTCTCTTTGTCATTTTTACCAGTCATTTTCAAAAAACTGTGAGCTGAATATGCTACGTATGGTTTCTTCTTATTTATTATATGTAAAGGTTTCATGTTCTTCTTGAATCTGTGGAACAATGTTTTTAATCAATTATAATATACCTCTAGCCATTTTTCCGCAAATACTCCTCCTTCCCCACCACCCTCCTCCCTTTACTTAAAGTCACAGTTATACCTATGTTGGACCACTCAGTATTATTCCATAGGACACTGAACCACTGTTCATTTTGGCTTTGTCTTTTTTTCTTTCTGTACTTTAATATAGCCTGTAGTGTCTCCTCTGTAATAGCTCATCTGGTGTTAAGTTCAAACAGTAATTTCTTTTATCTATAGACATTCTACCTAAATCTCTTTAAAAATCTCCTATTTTATCTTTTACCGTATTCATGTTTTCTTGTAGCTTCTCGAACATAGGAAGATAATCTGTAACAGGAAGGTAGGTATTAATTTCAATGTCTCTGCCATTTCAGTGTCTGTAGAGAGTGATTTATTTTTCTCATTAGGAGTCACTTTTCCTCTTTGTGTTTCTTTAATATTTGTTTAGATGCTATACATGATGCTCAGCCATGTGACAGTTCCCTTAAGACTTCAAAAAGCATATGTGTTTGCTGGGACAAGCAGTTACTCTGTTTGAAAATCAGATTATTTCAAGGCTTGTAAATTTCCAATTAAAAAGGACTTTCCAATTTCTTTTATCATGAGCTCCTAATGTCATGCTCCTTCTGCTCGTCTGCAGTTCTGCAGGTTATCTAGAAGTGCCATAAGCTGCCCAGCTCTCGTCCGTATGCAGCATCACCAATCAGAGCTCTATGTCAGGAGAGACAGAAAGCACTCTCTTGGGGAGAGCTTGGGAAAGATGGGACGTTGAATACATGCTCCACTTTTCTCTTCGCCTGCCAAGGGAGTAGCCAGCAAGCTGCCTTGACCTCTGACCTCTGTCTGTTGAACCATGGGTTTTCTGGAGTGGCAACAAGCCACCCAGCTCTTTTGTCCCTCTCAGTGGCTCAGTCATCTGGAGTACACTGGGATCCACCAAACCTTTGAGTCAGACAAGTCAGAAACTGGTCTCCCTGGCAGCCTCTGAAAATCTGGAACACTAGACACACATTGCAACTCTTTCTCTTCCCAGGGAAGAACCAGGAGCTGAAGTTTTCTCCTGCTCACGCTGAGTGTGGAGGAGGGACAATGGCAGTGGGTGCATGCTAGTTTGAAAGGTCACCTTTGTTCTCAGCAGCCCTCACCCCATGTGCTTTCTGATCAGCACTGGGATTCGGTCCCTCAGATAGAGCCTGGGAAGTCTGAATGGTAGACGCTTGTTTTAGTCTTCTCTTTCCTTTCCGGGGGAGAAGCTGGAGTGGGAGTTTCCTCTTACACATGACATGGTGCTGGGGAGAGGGCTTCTGGCCAGTGGGCACCATGGATTTGCCTACTGGCTTTGGTGTGACTGGTTTTTCACTTGCCTGGGGTACAAAGGCTGCTCACTGGTCTCTAGATTTCTTGCAAAGAGACTTGCCCTACATATTGTTGAAGCTGTGTATTCATGGGGGCGAGATGGTTTGGGCCTCCACCATCTGGAGATGTCCTTCATTTGTGTTTTCTAAGAGCCTTAGCCTTAGTATATCCTATTTTAAATTTAGTGGGTGTTTCATTTATGTATCCAATTCATCCATGTGTCCCTCACTGGGCCTAGCAAGAAGTTTTGCTCTTACTTGGCACTTGGGTGATGTTTCTGGAATTACATTGGTATGGTTTGGAGTCAAAAGCTGAGGAAGCTTTCCCGAGTGTGTGTGTGTGTGTGTGTGTGTGTGTGTGTGTGTGTGTGTACACACGTGTGCACGCATACATCTCCTTCCCTCATCTCACCCTGAGTCTGGAGTGATGAATTCCTCATGCTGATGGCTCTGGCAGCACCCTGTTACCTCCCTTGTCCACTCTCCTAAGCAGACTGCAAGCTGTGTGGAGGCCAGAACCCATCACTCCTGCCCACCACACCTCATACCCAATTGAGATGGGCATTAGGGGTACAGGAGACCAAGAGGACAGGCCTCCAATACTGTTGATTTCACCTGAAGTGTCTCTTTGTTCTCACCTTGTTCTCCTTCATTATTGCATATTAGCAGTGCCATTTCTAGTCACTCCAGTTATTCAGGATGGTATAGAGATTGGGTCTCTCTCTTTATATATTATTGGTTTGCTAGTGAACAAATGTTCTATCTGTATATCTATAATAAAGGTGATAAAGAAGCATCATTCTAAAACATTTTGAAACATAGCAGTAAAGTTTATACGTGCCTTACCTCTTCACCAACCTATGTTGAATTTCTTTTGAATATGCTCTTTGGTAAGAGAAAACATTTAAATTTAATCTTTGTGAAATAATTGCATTAGGCCATTCTTTTCCTCTGAGCCTGGGGCTAATTTTCAAAGGAGTCTAAGCAGTTTAGTTTTGCAAAGAAAAAATTTTCCATGCTTGCTAAGTTTATTCGTAATTACTAGTCCGATACTAACTGTAACTACCGTAGAATAGTTATAGCAAGAAAATAATTCAAGCAAGAAAAAACTGATTCAGTGGGAAATTGCAAAATATTATGCATGCTTAGATAGATCATCTGGTTATAAAATATTACAGAAAGGTAAAGAATACAGTCAGTCCTCAGATGCCTTGGAAATTCAAAATATGTTGAAAAGCCTTTTGAGAGTCACATTGATCTACCACTTCCCAGCCTTAATCGGGGAGCAACTCAGCACTGACGTGAGTTTGCGGTTGAGGTGTGAGCGCTGGGAAAACGACATTTTAGGCAAGTGTATGTGGTGCCCAAGGTCACACACTTGGACTTTGGGGCTTTAGTTGTCACCCAGTTCTACCACTATAAGAGTGTAGAAAGTGAGATCCCAGGAGCTTCAGTAATAGGTTCAGGGTAGGTTCTGCCATCCCACAGTGACAAACCACATGTCCAGGTCTTTTGGACCCCAGAGCCCAAGCCCCTTCTGCTGTTCCATGTAAGAAATGGCCTTAACAGGGTGTCAAACATATTTTCACACTCATTTGTCTCTCTGTACTGGGAGATGGCAATTTGATTAGAAGTAAATGTAAAGGAAGGAATGCTGGCTTAGGACCTAATTAACCTGGTAACAATTTTGAACCTTTAGTCTTATTTATGTTTTAGCAATGCATCTAGTCTCTCTAATTATCTGGTGTCATATCATCCTCCACTAGGAGGTCAAGGAAACATGTTCTCAGGACACACATGTAAACCTCCATGATATTGATAAAGGGCAGGGAGAGAGGCAGGCTAATTTCCAGGTCTACCGCTGAGGTTCTTTTAGCTCTTGGCTATGTTTGCTGTGAATGAAGTTGGGCTGGAGTGCCCTAGAGTCTTGGCAGGAAGTCAGCGAGATGTCTTACTACTGACACCATCAGCTTTATGTTTGGCCCCGAGTTGCCTCTCCAAGTGCTGTGCCACAGGCGTTTGTCAGCTGGCCCTCTCTGGGCAGCTGTCCGAGGAGGCCTACAAACATGGAGGAGAGGATGGAGCCGCCTCTCCTGTCTCCCTGCTCTGCTGGGTAAGTGGCCTGAGGAATATCACAGGCTGCCTATGTGGTTAATCCTTTCTGAGTCTTCATGTTCCAAAGAATCAAGGTTGGGTGCTCTGTGGGTAGAAGCCTTCATGTGTCAGTGCCAAATTTAGCAAATAAAGCACAGGACACCCAGTTAAATGTGGATTTCAGGTAAATGCCCAAAATTGTTCAATATGAGCGTGCTGTAAATATTGCCCGGGATTTTCTATCTTTTCCTGGCAACTGTCATCATGGAGCAGCTTGCTCAGAGTAGAATAGAACCTGTCTGCTATCAGGCATTCATTTTTATAAACCCGTGTCCACCTTTAATTTCTCATCTTCCTCTGGTTTTAATCAGTTTTGCCTGGAGGTAGCTGAGCCTGCTGTGGGGCCCTTGGGTGACATCTCTCCCTTCCCTCCTGGGAGCTGAGGCTGGACCTAATCACAGGTGAGCACAGTTGGCAGACAAGCGGTCAGACCACAGCAGGCACTTCCACAGCACTGTTCCAGTGGAAGTTTTGTGAGATCTTGGGATCCCTTGTCAGTGAACTAAATCATGCAAATGGATCTGGAGAACTGTGGCTCTGGATTTCGTCCTCATAGGTGTCTGCCCTCACTACCTGGGGTTCTTAGCCACCTGCCACACAAACAAGGGCATCAGGACGCTCTCACCATCCTGTACCAGGAGCAAGTTGAAGGAGGGAGGGAAGACACAAGCCCAGCTCGGTTCATGCCCAGGCTTCCATCTGCAGTCAAAGGTCGCCTCCTTGAATGCAGAGCTGTCTTCCACGAGGTCTGGTGCCCTTGGGGCACTTGAGTAAGATGCGACTCTTCCCTTCACTGGCCAGTGAGGCCTTTGAGAAGCTCAGGGAGGCACAGTTAGATTCCAGTCCTTACCTGTGTCCAGTCTGTCCGTGTGGCTGGAAAATGAAGGGAAACGTAAACCAGCAACATTTTGGTTTCTCTGGGTAGGAAAGAGATGGACAGGAGGTCGAATGCTCAGAGGTGTCCACGGGGATGGGCAGCACCGCCTCTGCTGGGGCCATCTAAGCACACACTGCTCACACACCAGCAGCCACCAAGGGCTCCCTGGCTTGTCAGTGCTGCAGGGACACTCCATGCCCACCTGGCCCAGTGGGCAAGCCCTGTTGCAATTGAAGGCTGGCACAGAATGTGCCATGGAGTGCTTGTGGGATAGCAGGATGCCGTTCCTTTTGCTTTCATGACTGGCTTGTTAAAAAAAAAAAAGTGTGTGTGTGTGTGTGTGTGTGTGTGTGTGTGTGTGTGTGTGTGTGAGTCTTGCTCCTGCACGGCCATGGCACGGTTTCCAGCTCCATATCGGGCGGCCGCCCCTGCAGGCGCTGCGTTTCCCTGCTGCCCCCTGGTGGCCGTAACTGCGGGAGCCTGCACATCAAGCCACAGAATCACCGGGTGCTTTCTGAGGAAGCAGGGAGGTGGCTGCCAGCCTCTAGCACTGGGGGAGGCCTTTCACTTGTGCAGTTTGCTCTCAGCAGCCTCCCTTAACGGATAAGGAAACTGAGGCACCAACAAGCTGGACCAAGCTCACGTATCAGTAGGTGGAGGCATTAGATTTCAGAATCCCCATGGGGGAGATGATGACGGGGGTCTACCAGGTCCCTCTGGATATCACAAGCTTCCTAAGAACAGGGAAGTCTCTGTTCTGAGCCCTGGGCACTTAGCAGTGGGTGCACAGTGACAGCAGCAGAACGAGGAGTCATAAGGTCTGCAGAAGTCTCAGTAAAGCCTATGGGATCTGCAGGGTGGCCAGTCAGTTCCTCCTTGTGTCTTCCCACCCCTGGCCAAACCTACCCCAAGCATATTAAATAAATCATGTCATCAAGGACCAAAATAAAGGGACCACTTGGTAAAAGGCACTAACAATATACACAGTCACCACCATTACCAGTTTAATCCATCTAGAACTAATACCGAGTTTCTGCAGCAAACAGTCTAAAACATTGTGACAGTCCAGCCCTGTGGGTTGATTCTCTCAGACTTAAATGGAGCAGCTCCTACAACTTACGAGGGCTCTGCATTAGAGCTGTGCTTAGCTGCAGTATCTCGTGTGGGCAAAGTAGACTAAATTTGGAATGTTATTAAACTTAGGATCAATGCAGAGTTTGAAAAAAAATTAAGTTTCATGAAGGAATATGTCTTTGATGGTCTCTTCAGTCTGGAGTGTGGAGGGATAAAGCAAATCCCCAAATATGTATTTGAAGGTAATTCCTTATTGGAGTCTATCATCTTGACATGTGGTTGTAATATGTAAGAAACCACGAGTTCCACCTTCACAGTTGTAACGCCACACATTTTTTATGTTAAACCCGTGGGAATGATTGAACCAGGACCTGGCCATCAGAGGCCTGTCTGACATCTTCTGCTGCTAACCTTGGTACAGACACAACTGAGTACGAGTTTTGAAATAGAAGACAAAAGTCAAAACTGCAGGGACTTACCCTGGCCCCAGCAATCTGTGACAGATGATGCTCTTATTTATAAGGGACCAAGTGTTCCACACCAAGTGTTTTCCTGTGGCTTTTTTGATGTTGGCTGTTTTGTCTTGCCTTTGATGTTCCCTAAGATTCTATATCCCAGTATTCCCTGGGTCCCTAAGCAAGCATACTCAACCTGATTGCCACTCCTGGAAATTCTCAAGCTTTTATTAACACTTGGTGGAGTAAGGACACCACTGGCCGGTGACCGTGGAGATGGAGTGGTTCTGTTCTGTGTGTGAATGAGTAATGGGCCAGTTGCGCTTTGATTATTTTTTTTTCCTTATAGATTTTCCAGAATGTACCCTGCTGTCAGTCCCAGTGACGTAACTGCAGATACAGGAGCTGAGTTTCCTGTAGTGTAATAGCTTCATTTGTGGCCTCTGAGAACAGGGTGTGAATTACTCGGTCTTGCATTCTGGTCCCTAGAAATGGTGCTATCTGTGGTTCAGTGCCTCCTCTTCCCACTACAGCATGCCTGGCTGGCATGCTCTGGGGGTGCTCCATGTCCCACTGTCACTCTGCTTTTCCTCTGCCTCAAGGTTTAGGACTTTGGCTGCCACTCACCTCCTCTTGGAGGCTTAGTCACATGCCCAGGTGCCGCTTTTAATTTCTGCTGGCCTCTACTGCCATAGCAGCTCTCTCCATCTCCTCTGATCCTGTTCTGCCCCATTGTCCTGCTTCATGTCTGGGAAGCCCTCTCCAGGCCCATCAGCACTGCCCAGATGTACCTGGCTTGCCAAGCTGTGCTGCAGCACCCAAGCAGCACCTTCCCCAAAACATCTGGCTGAGCCCCATGGTATCCTCTGTGCCACCTGTGGCCACCCTTTTCCCAGGGGCAGCTAGAGGTATGGAGTTCTAGCAAAAGGACCCATCTCTTTTCCCCTGGATACCTTTTATTGCAGAGCCATTCTGGAACCTCAAGTACTCAGCAGAATCAGTCCTGGCTGTGTCATTTCTTTCAGTGTGGGGTGGGGTCTCAGTTCAGGAGCACGGTCTGCATTGGCCCCAGCCTCTCAGCTTTCCAACACCAGCGAGCAGGAGCCTGCAGGATTTATGTGTGATCCCGGTGGGCCGCACGAGGTGCTGTCAGTGGTAACACCAAGACTGTTATTGATGGAGAAGCAACATGGGACTCCAACAGAAGCAAAGAAGGGCGATCTTCATTTGAAAAGGCCCATAAACTCTTTCTTTTAGACCCATTTTTTTTGTCACTTTAGAAATATTTTTGAAGAGTTTTTCAATGTTGTTAATCTTATATCCTCCAAGAGATATTGTAGAAATGCAAAAGTGAATCCAGGAAATATTTTATTTCAGAAGAGAAGTGAGACTGTGCTAGGAAGTGATCCCCTCACCCCATGTTCTCCTCATAAAACATTCAAGAGAGGATTTTTATTAACTTTTGGAAATGCATCTAAGAAATACTGAGGATTTCACAGATAGTGCAGTTTAATGTACCAGAACTGATCAGGGCTCAGTAAGACTCTGCTGCAGTAAGACTCTCTCTGCATGGAGTAGAGACAGGTGGGCGGGGAGGTCTGACCCAGAGCAAGGAGACCATGCTGCCGGTGAGCCTGCCCACTTGATCCTGTATATACCCCCATCAGAGAAGGGGCTTTGTGGAGTTGAACCAGGAACTGGATGACAGTTAGGTTAAAAAAAAATAAAAAAAAATAAAAGTTGTTTCAAAAATTGAAGTTATTCAAAATGACTTAGCACATTTGAGTGTACAGATGAGAGATTTGCTACCTGATTAGGGAATACCACCCATCTTAGGAAAAGATGCTTAATATTTATTGGTTTCCAAAGTAACAATAACATAGGAAAAAAAATTCTCTGATCCCAATTCTCTCTAATGACTCCCAGTTTCCCCTCACAACGTTCAGGTCCTAATATATGTTTAGATTGATATTCTCCCTCAGTTACTGCTTTCAGGAAACTCTTGGCATAATTGAGACATCAGGGTTTATTGGTGGCCATGTATCTTGTATATTCTACGTGGGATCTTGAGTCCCTCAACTGTATAGAAATGCAAGTACATTATTTGCTCTGTATTCTCGGATCAATCAAAAGTGCTTCTTATCACTCTGTGTCTACCTTTGGATTCTGAGCAGAGCTTTGGGGACCAAAAATCTGAAAGACACAGTATTGGATTGATTCTTGCTCAGATTTTTTTTTTTTTTTGGTTGTTTGGTTCTTTTTAGCATAAGGCAGCAGAATTTAGACCAGCTAGAACTGGAGTCTAAATCTGCTTTGCTGGGTTTGCATACTAACATCAACATAATGAAGTCACAGTAAATCATACAAAGCATTGGGCATGGATATTGTGGTCATTTCAATTTGCAAAACAGTCACCATGTCCTTTGCACTTTGCGGTTAATACAAAGTGCAGAGTTGCCACTGTGGCAACCTACAGAGGGCTCAGCTTCTCCATGTGTCCTTTATCCTCTGGATTTTCCAGCTATCCATGGTTTATTCAACTTTTCCAGTTTAGTATTCATTCATTCTTTCATTTGCCAGAGGTCCTGGAAACTGAAACCTCTGACTGAATTTCAAAATGCATAATGAGAGTAAAATCATATTCTTCTCTAATGAATGCTCTCAAATGTCCATCTGGCCCAAATGCTCCTACATATTTGTCAATATTTTAAATTCAGCATTTCGAAAGGTAAAAAAAAAAATGATAGCAATAAGCCAAGAGAAAGAAATGAACCAGGGATCAGTAAGAAGGAAGCCCAGTATATCTCCAAAGAAGCTCCTTGGAAACCACCCTTTCTTGTGAGGAGATTATTGTGGTCCCTCCTTGAGAATTGCCTAGAACATGAGCCCAGTGGGCAGTTTCCCAGCTGGTTAGCAGTTACTAGCTCCATTCAACTTTGGAGCTAAGTGGTAGGTGCTAAGTGGCACTTAAAAGGAATTAACTGTCACCAGTATCACACATAGAAAAATTTAAATTTAAAATCCTAGCACCTTCTAAAATTGAAGGAAATGGATGGGAAGGGGAAAGATTTCTAGAACCAACTATAAAGATCTGCTAGATCTATATGTCGAGTATAAATATAAAACCAAAACAGAGATATCAGTTTAGGAAAATACATATGGTAAGTAACAGAATGTTAATAAGAATTTCCAGAAGCAAGGAGAAAAAACCAATAGGACTCAGAAACAGATAACTTAAAAAAGAGAAATAGAAATGATTAGTACACACACATGAATAACGATTTAACTTTCCCACAAGTTGAATAACTGAAATAAAGTAACAACTTTTTAGTTTATCAAATGCGAATTCAAAAAACTCTGGGGATCACAGCCAGCAAGCACAGGATTGAGTGTGCCTTCCGTGGAGTAAATGTAAATTGCTACAGTCTTCCTGGATGACCTTTGGACAGTTTGTTTCTAGAAGCTGAAAAATGTGAACTTTCCACCTTGATACCTAATTTAAGGAAATACCATAAAAATGGAAAAAGAAATATGTACTGAGAAATTTGTCCAACACTGTCCACAAGGTTGGGGACAACCTGCATGTTCATAAATGGAGCATTCTGAAGCAATTTCAAATGCTGATCCAAAGGGTGGGGGTGCAGCACAGTGGTGGAGGCTTACCAGGCACGCTGCAGACCTTGGGTTGTATTCCAGCCCTGCAAAGGGTACAAAATATCGACAAGGAATCTGTAAAGGTGACAGGAAAGTTTTGCAATGTGTATGGCTTCTATAATCAGAAGGTATATTTATGCTCACTAAGAACAATGTAAAACTTTGGTGACTTATGAAGCTAACTATTGTATAGTGAAAAGAAAAGTGCAATTAACATCATCCTTACTTCTCTTGTGCATTTTGGAGACCTTGGGCAGGGACTGCATTCCCACTGCCTGGCCACCATTGGGAGCTCCACATGTGGACCTTGTGCTCCCAATGGCACTGGGCACTGTGACGGGAGTGACACTTGCCATCAACTTCCCTGGTGGAGTGGATGCATCAGAGTTTTGCTTCTCAAGAGCTTTTTGTGTCCTTTGCCATCAGAATGCCATCAGGAATAAACACACACTTAATGGACTGCCTCTTTTAAGGAAAAGAAGAGCTCATGCATAACTATTTCAGAAATATCAATACATAAGGGAAGCCCTGTCTTTTCCAAAGTCTCCTAGGTTGTTAGCCTTTTAGTAGGGACTGAAATTTGAACTAAGGTTCATCCCTGGGTTAAGCCAAAGTTAAGCATTAAAATTGACATATCATAGGTATTTATTTCTGGTTAGATTATAACAGATATTGAGGAAAAGAGCCATGCTACCTCTAAAAATCTCAGCCAAGAGCTGGGATAAATGATAACTGGTTCTGTCTTTTGTCAGTGAGTCATAGGAGTTAATAGGAAATAAAGCATTTGGAATAATTGGTTCGTCTTTTGAAGGCAGGGTTCAGATATGAAGATACTCTTTGTTTTTAGTATCTGTGTCTACTAAAATTTCTGGTAATTATGTGTCAGATTGAAATACTCTCTGTATTCTTTTGCTCATTAGTACTCTGAGTTTCAAAAAGTGTTGGGTATTTATTGTTGATCAGCTTGATAAAATTGGCACTAGACGTTCGTTGAATCACAAAGTGAGCTATCCAAAGCTCATTTTCTGGAATGTCAAACTATCTAATAATCTCTTAAAAATTCTTGGCATGAATTTTAATTTTTGGACTGAGCCATTAAAGAAAATCAAAAATAGCCTCTTGTACTTTGGCCTCTTCATGAATTTAATATTTTGTGATCGATTGCTAGTGAGGACTCCAAAAATATTTTTTTGTGAAGCAGAAAAATTAGAGTCTCATTTGGAATGGGATACTTTCAGGCAGAGGCCTTGGAGTACAAGGAGTTGGTGAGTCAGGATGGAACCTGTGTCCTCCTGTGCTGGGCAGGGGTGTTTCAGTACCTGGGCGAGGAACTCCTGTCTCTCTTTTCCTGCCCTCTGGTGACAGAGAAGGGCTTGTCCTACTGAGGAAAGTTGTGCTTCGGCAATGGCATATTTGTTTCCATTTCTTTCAAAGTGGGATGGATTGCTGATCTCTTCAATGATCCACCCAAAATGCTGTTTTATTTTGATTTGATCAAATGAGATATTAATTAATCTCCTGCTCCATAAGCACAACACACGGGAGGGCAATGTCCTCTCACTGACCTTCCCCAAATCAAGTCCTGATTCTAAAAGCCGTAACCTAAACCCCAAATCACCAGTTTCCCTGAGAGAATGAGGCCGTTGCTCTTGCATTTTAAGGGCAGTGTCTCTCTCGAGCCTTCAGGAAGTGAGTATCCTTGGCCTCGAGCCTCCTTGAATCTTGAGATACGTGTATAAGCAATAATCTCCCAGTTCCAACTTGATTGGAGCCTGAACCCAATCTTACCAAAATTAGTTTTCAAATCCAAATTCAATTAAAAACAGATGTTTCCAAGCAGACTGAAAAGGACTGTGGGAAAAAAAAAAATCAGACTCGCCGCCTTGAGAATTGAATTCTCTAGGTATTTGTAATCAACAGGAAGGAAGTAATGTGTCCTGCCAGAGTCTGCGCCTCCGTCCTGCCACCCTGAGCAACCACCCTAGGAACTGGGCCTCTTGGGGGGTGCAGTCTGAAAGGCCTTGTTGCCTCATCCTATTTCCAATCTACTCCAGGTCAAGGCCAATTTGCATCTTGGGTGAGGCACGTAGTAATTCTTATGGCTGAGAATTAATTTCTACGCACAGCGGAAGGAACCCATAAAAAATAACTGGTTATCAAAAAGTAGTGGAATAGTAAGAATGCCTGAATGTAAAGTTTCCTTTAGCACATTCTCTAAAGGTCCTTCTGCAGAGAGTCGAATGGCAACTCAGGAAACATGAGTGAGTTTCGGAAGGTTGTTTTCCCCATTGAGATCAAAACCAAACGCATTAAAGAATGCGTTTGGAGATTAAGGGGAGAGAGCTTGCTTGTGGACAAACAGTACCCGTGAACTTTAATGCATTAAAATCGATGCAAACATCCTTTGAGGATGAAAAACACGTGTCCCATCATTAAGATTCCTCGCTGCTTACAAGCTTAGCCCAGACGGTCTTCATCTCCCTGCCTAAAAATGGGGATGCCTGTTTTCAGAGTAATTTTTAACATTAAATCAGGTCCAGCATTTGATTTCTAATCTCCTCTTTTATCCTGGAACCTTGCATTCCTGGGACACTTCACTTTTTTTTTTTTTTTCCTGTGTGGAATAATATACTTCCGAAATCTTTGATGCACCGGTGAATTAAAAGGAAAAAAAATGAGATGTAAGTGCTTGCTCTATTTGTCATTTTTAATACGTTCTGAGCCCCTTGATTTATGATGGAGCGTTTCTTGGGAGAGGAGAATGTTTAGGTGGTATTTTGAGCTCCATTTAAGGCAATTTAGTTGTCATCAGGCCCCCTCACCCCGTGACCCGTGCGGGACCTTGCTTCATAAATTGGACCCAAACAATCGGCTTGTGTTTCGAGGAGACAAAGCCTCTGGAAGGGAGACCTGCTAAGTGTTTTTATTGGACATCTGGGGAAGAGTTGGCCCTCCTCAGGCCAGCTGCAGACCCCGGCTCACCAGAGTCCGGCGCTCTAAGTGGCAGCTCTGCTTTCAGAAAAGTCTTCTTAAAAATGCATTTGAGAGCCACTGAGATGAATCTGGAATCGTTTGTCCCCACTTCTGTGTTTTGGTTCTGAACCCAGCTGAGAAGAACCTTTGTCTCCCCTCCCTGGCCTCTCGGTCTCCGTGGTTGGCACCTCCTTGACTGGGCTCTGCTGCCTTCCGCCTGGATGGCTAGGTCTCTGTGGCCACGCTGTCCAGGGCATGTGGCTCAGCTATGGAATGGCAGAGCCATTCAGGCCATTCAGGCCCTGTAGGTGATGATTGAGCTCAGCCAGCTCTCCAGGAGCCCTGCCCGCCAGAGCTGATGTTAGGTGACGGTGGCACAAACAGCCCCATTGTGTGGCCCAAGAAGACAGAGTCAGTACTCGACTCCATTCCTTCATAGCAAAACCTACCTTTCGTTTTGAATATATAAAAATAACGGAAGCAATGTCCCTTGGGCGATGGCCAGATTTCAAAACAAAACAAAACAAAACACCCAAGGCTCTCTCTGTAGAAATTTTCATGGCTTATGTCATAATACGGAATTTTATATTTGGAAAACACATCGTAGCCATAAGCTTAATTCCAGAAATGCCTGAGCTAAAAGCAGAGTCTGTCCTAGATGAGAAATTCAGGGACAAAGGCAGGAAGCAACTTGGCCCAATATGAAACAAAAGCAAGAAAAAAATGTATTTATTTAAAGGTTTTAAAGGTTTATTAAGCAGGAGGAGAAGTGCTCAGAGCATTCAGAAGATGAATTTTCTTTTTACAATCTAAGAAAAACATCCATTTCCCAGGAGAGTGGATTTACTTATGACCCCGGGGCCGAGGAGAATGGCGTGCAGTCCCCACTTGGCCTGTGTGTCCTGGGCTTTGTCAGGGCTCTCCTAAACATTCTGCAGCTTTTCCCACACATGCGAATTCCAGCGTGCGCGCCCTGTGGAGGTGTCACTCAAGTCTCTAGATCTGACTTTAGAGTCAGGAGGCAAATGTCATCCTGGGTACTGGTGATGGGTGTTCATGAAACGACACCCAGTTGACCAAGCAGGGTCACACGCCTCTTCTGAGACATGCTCTGTATGTTGGAGGAAGGGTGCTCAGAGAACTCAGAGAGCACAGCGGACTTGTATTTGCAAGTCCCCATACCAGCAGCTGCCAGAGAGCTGCTGACCAGGACAGGGTGATGGGAAGGGTGCTGCCAACCTGGCCTTTCCTCTTGGCACCTCCATTTGCCTGTCAGTAATGAAGGGAACCAAGTGAAACCTTTAGCAGGCTTTGTAGCTTTAGAGTTATCCCTTCTCTAGGTTCAGCTCAAGGGGGTTCTGATGATTTGTTGGGGTGGTGTTTTATTTAGCTCCTTTGGACTTAAAGGAAAGCAAGCCAGGGAGCAAAGTGGGAAGGTCAAGGTCAGGAAAGGGAAACCCAGAGTGAGAGAGAACTTGGAGAAGAATGAAAGGAAATGAGCTTATAGATAAGTAATGGGGTGAGAGAATTGTGGAAGGTGGATTAATTTCCTGCATCTCAGGTTCAATATGAGGGGGGGGATGCCTGATGATTTGCAACGTAATTCCATAAACAGTGTCATTGTTAATAATCCTGTGGCTGTTTCCTTAGGAATGGCAGGCCAGGTGCCTGCACAGCTCACTCCACACTGTAGGCAGAGACCCAGGTGTCCCGTGAAGTGGGGCTGAAGGACAGTCGCCTCTGGGTGACCAGGGGAGTCTCAAGTGCAGGCCGAAGCTGTCCACCATGTGGCGAGCCCTGAGCCCCTCTGTGTCTGTGCTCCTGGGGTGAAGGCACAAGGTCAGGCCCTTCCCCAGCAGAGCATTCATGCTGCAACATTCTTCCCAACACACTCATCAGGAATAAAATAAAAAGCTGTTTTCCATCAAGACCTTCTGTGACTGACGATGTTATAGCTGAGCTGAAAATCTGTGGGAATTACCGTTCATTTCTAACTTTATTCAAAGCCAGCAGGGGTTCTCTCTCTCTCCTCTCTCTCCCTCTCTTTCTTTCTTTCACTTTTTGTTTTTAAGTACAAAATGAAAAACACTGATAGAAGAGTGGGTTCCATGATCAGGCCCACCACCTCCCAGTGGCTCCTCACAGGCTGCCCTCTGCTGTGGGGGTCCTTCTGCATCTCTGAAGCATCCAGTCTCGCACTCACACCACCCAGCACCCACCAACTTCATCATATTGCTCTGTACAGGGCTCTTTCCAATGTTTAGTGTGACATCTGGCTCCCTAGAGCACAACCAAGGTGGGGGAGGTGGGCATCCCTTTCCTAGTGGGTGACTGTAGGATGTTTCTCTTTCTGAGCAGACAGGGTGCTGTGCAGGACACATTGGTACATTGTGGATCGCCTTATTTCTGAAAAAGATCACAAGGCATTTTCAAAGTGGAACATCCTGATGCAGACAGAGCAGGCCCCTTGCAAAGTTGGGATGCAACTGCAGAGAGCTTCAGGACCTGTGGGGCGGGCCTGTCCTGTCCTACCATTGATGTGTTGGGTGACATGATGGGGCTGCCATGGAAACGGCAGCCTTGGTCCACACAGGTGTCTCCATCTTGTCTGCCTCAGAGGCAGGTGCCCGGAGCTTCCTACTTAAAACTTTACTGCCCCTCTGCTGCCCAGAGCTTACCAGACCCGGAGGGTGGTCCTCGTGTCTTCTTTGACTGTGAAAGTCACACCTTGGTAGAGCCCTCCCTCCACCACAGCCTTCTCAACAGGGTCCCTCTTCATGTAGGCAGGAGGGGGGGAGTGGGAGGAGCGTCTCAGGATCTTTGGTTGGAAACATTAAGAGTCATTTAAACCCCCTTGTGCATATACGTTACCAACATTTTCCTTTAAAAAAAGATTGTGTTTTCATTCAGGAATCATTTGATAAATGAAAGCAAAAGTCTTTTCTTTGAATCCAGGTCCAATATTGGAGTCGTCTTTCTTGAACCACATTTATCATGCGTCATCTACAATTTGCTGCTTGGGGTATTTTTGAAATTCTGCTTTCATTAGCGTAAAGCAAGAACTCAAAGAACTCGGGAAATCTGAGAACGGGGGCCTCCAGATTGTAATGGGTGTTTTTCTCTGACTTACATTTTCACTCACACACAATTCAACAACACTTTTAGGAATTCTCCTTTGCTGTGCTTTTCAAAGTGACCATCTTCATTTTCATATTAAAATACATAAATTACATATTTATATTAGCATAAACATATGGCTTTCTTCCTTTACTGTCATATTTCATGGCTTCGCATAGTATTAGTTAAATTGTGCAAATATGTTAAATCTTGCAGGACAAACAGACTTGCCTCAAACACAACCTTCACTTGGTAAACTGGCAACTTAATAGTCCTGGAAGCCAAGGCTCCAGAGAGAGGCCAGCCCTGGTCAGGCTCAGTGGACCAGGGACCTCAGAGACAGAAGCATTGCTGCCCTACTGAGCTTTCTCTCCCTCCCCAGAGCAGAGAGGCTGCCAGCTCCCTGATGATACTGGCTCCTCATTGAATGGGGAGGACAACATGGTGACAGGATGCAGATGGCTTGCTTGGCTCGAGGCTTCTGGGGGCTGTTGCAGCCCAACCCACAGGTGGGGCCGGAGGTTGCAGTTCTCTGGGGAAGCGTTATGCCTCTCCCATGGACCTGCTGAAGCTGAGCCGCCTTTCTTCATTCACGCAAGCTGGGGACACCTGGAGGGCCTGATAAACCTTGGGTGATTAATAATTGCACTTATACATGCAGCAACAGGCACTCCCATAGTTTTATGGTGATGCATAAAGTGTGTTATATCAGAAGAGGTTTCTCAGTTAGCGTTGGAAAAATCACTGATTATATTAAACATATAAATGTTTATTGCAGCTCGAAGAGCAAGATTATATTTGATGCCAAAAACTTTTCCATTTTAATCCCAATTTTTTCAACCTTTACAAGCCCATTGAAAAAAAAGGCTTTGCAGATCCAGGATTCAGAGTAGTAGCTTCCAAACGGTGCTTCTGCTTTGGGTTCTGTGGAGGATACCTCCCTGCTTCAACTCTCAAACTCTGAGTGTCAAATAAAACAACAACAACAGAACAAGGCCACCTGCATACAGGACAGTGCCAGTCAGCACCAGTCTTCTGTCCTCTCCACTGGGCAGGGGTCCATATGTGGCTGCCTCTGGCCACAAGAGGCAGCCATTTCTGCCCTGAGGTCTTCCACCCCAGGCTGTCCTAAAAGAAGGGTGGGTTCCATGGTCAGGCCCACCGCCTCCCAGTGGCTCCTCACAGGCCGCCGTCTGCTGTGGGGGTCCTTCTGCATCTCTGGAACATCCAGCCTCGCATTCATACCACCCGGCACCCACCAGTTTCATCATATTGCTATGTACAGGGCTCTTTCTGTTTTCCCTTGAGGGATGGCATTTGAACAGACCCGAGAAGGTTCCTTGCATTTCTGCTTCTGGCAGCCTCACTTGTTCCCAGAGGCCATGGGCACTCAGCCTCGGGTGACATGCAGAGATAAAGGCAAGAGGAAGTGGGGCCTTCTCTGAGTTTACTTCAGTGGGGAGAAATGGTAACCAACAGGTCAGTAGGATGGAGAACCTCGAAGGATGGGGGACAGTTGGCACAGGGCTTAGGGAACATGAGGCCCGAGCAGCCAGAGTGTCTTATGATAGCTGGAAAACATGAAATGCTTAATTGAAACACACCAAAAATATAAACAGCAGGTTTGGAGTGAAGCTTTTCCCCCCCATGTTTCTGCTTGTCCTGTATCTGGTGAGGAAATCCCCCCCTGACTAGTTTGCAATAATGTCCTTGGAGGACCCCCACTTTATACTTTGTTCCCTTCCACAGACTCTCAGCCTAATCTCAGAGACGGGCTTTCTTGGAACCAGGAATTGCATTTACTCACTGTAAATGTGCGAAAGGAAATTGAATTTGATGGAATGTTTTTGTGGGAAATCAAGTTCACTCACCCAGGCTTGCCATGTGCACACCAGCGTGGGGCCTCTGACTTCATTCTGTTACTTCTCCCCTGTGTTAGGGCCTTGGCTTCATTTCGTTAAAAAGCATCCAACCTGTTACTTAGCCTTTTCCCCATAAGCCTGTTTGGAAATCCTGAGACTTTAACAGAAGTAGTTTCAATAAGCTTGATGAGTTTAAGTTATTTCCCCATTAGTGAGAAAAGGAATTAACAAAGAAAAAATGATTAGTACTTCACACTGTACTCTGCCACAGAAGTTTAAATGTCTTTCTAATATGTCTTCCTAGCAAATACACAGCTTCAGGATGAAGGCACTGAGCGGGGCATGGAGGGATCAGAGAGATGCTGAAGAATGAGATTTTTAAAAGCCAAGAATGGATTTAGTGCCCCATTCTGCCTTGCTACTCAGGATCGTGCTACTTTGGAAGGAATCGGTAAAATTCATTCAGATAAATGCATTGCTGCTATGGTCTCCTGCGCTTTGCATGAGTCTTACAAGGGCAGAGTCTTTGTCTATTTGTTCACTGACTGTGTTCCCAGGACATCCAATAGGAGCATGATAGCCAGTCAACTAACGTGCTGAATTTAAAAAGTGAGCTCATGAATAGGTGCTCCCAGAAGCCTGAGTGGACTTTTACCTGGGGAGGTGGGGGCAGGGCTCTCCTCTGGGAAGACACACTTGTGCATTTGCCAAAGGAGAAGCTGACCCACTTTAGGATGTGCGTGATCCAGGAATCTGTATGCAAGGCCTGGAGGGAGAGGAGAGACTGGCTGCGCCCACCCATGCTCCCTGCTCCAGTCCGATTCAACAGGGCCACGTCTGCCAGGGACAGAAGAAGGAGTGGGCGAGGTTTGGGTCACCACAGAGACTGCAGTTCTACCTTAATGCCTTTCCTGTTGTCACCTCCTCACCATCCTGGAGCTGTTATGGCTTAAATCTGAATTGACAAGTTTAAAATTCATTCTTGTATTTTCAAATTGTTCAAAATTATGGAAAGAATAGCTATAACTTCAACCTGTTCCCTTTGAACTGTGCTGCAGCTGGTGCCGGACAGCGAAACTTAGCACCCAGCAAGGTGCCAGGGCCCTGTGCACGTCTGCTTGTGGGCACTGCTTTTTGCCTAATATGACTTGGACACTGAACTCACACTCATGACTTAAAAAGCAATCTCTAAGCATACAATGTCACATTCTTCCAAAACTAACAAGTTGAACTCCACATTTACTTTCTGTTTTATTTTGTTCTTTATTATAAAAGGTAATTGCAATCTGGGTTGAACTTTTTAACACTCTGCAACACATTTTTTTCTATTCATTCGGAAAGAATTTTGGCTGATAATTATCATCATATGCTTTTACAGTTCATTATAACCCAATCTACTTTTTAAGAATAAAGAAGTTTCTATTAGCAACATGTTGACCATAAATACCCGAAATGTGCAAAGCCCTGGAGTCTCATCCAGCTGTGAGTCTCCACCAGCTGTGAACCCGTGAGCTCAAGCACACTTGTTGAACAGGTAGAGGTGCAGGTGCCTAAAAGTTCACAAAAGGTCAAGATCTTTTAGATGTCAGCAAATCTAGTTCATCAAATTTTTCATGGAATATTGGCAAAACTCCTTGTTTCAGTCAGCTTTTTGTCATTGTGTCCAAAATATCTGACAAAAACAATGTAGAGGAGAGGAAGCTTATTTGGGAGAAGAGACCAGTGGAAGAAAGGTGCTCAACTCATGATGGGGGTGGGGGGGAGAGAGAGAGAGAGAGAGAGAGAGAGAGAGAGAGATTGGGCCATGGGGCAGATGTATCTTTCCCGGGGACAACCTCAGTGACCCACCTCCTCCAGCCATGCCCCACCTGCCTGCAGTTACCACCCAGCTGGTCCATTCAAACTAGGGTGGAGTGATTGATTAGGTTAGAGTTCTCAAAATCCAGTCATTTTACCACTGACTATTCCTGTTTTAACACAGGAACTTTTGGAGGACATCTCATATACAAACCATAATATCCCTTCCCCAGGATGTACTAACCTTAGTTAGATTCTGAGTCCATCACCAGAGAGATGGTTGGATTGTGGCTTCTGGGGGCCAAGTGTCCTGAAGCCACATCTTTCAGATAAGCACAGTTAGCAGGTCTGGGTATTACATTTGTTTTTACCCTATTACTATGGATATTTCTAAAAGGACATTTGTTTTATAAGTTACCTCAAAGATTTGACTTGACACTCACTAAATGGACATATGCATGTGATTACCATAACACAACTATGATTTTTTTCCATTGGCTGAGTCAAGCAGCATTATTATGGCCTGGGTATGAGGTGTCCTCTGAAAAGTTCATATGGCAGCCTAGAAATGTGCAGAGGTGAGCTGACTGGATTATGAGGGCTTACCTCATCGGTGGTAACAGGTTAATAATTTGAATGTACTACTGGGTAGTAATTGTAGGTAGAAGCGGAATAGCTAAAAGAAGTTGGTCCCTGGGCATGTGCCCTTGAGATTATATTTTTCCCCTGGCTTCTTGCACTTGTTCTCTCTCTTTCTCTCTGCTTCCTGGCTGCTGTGAGCTAACGGCTTTCCCCCACCATGCCTTCCACCATGATGTTCTGATCTCCTTAGGCCCACGGCAAGGGAGCTGGCTGAACTTGGACTGAGATCTCTGGAACCATGAGCCCCAGTGAACTTCATCCTCTTGTTGGGTATTTTGGTCACAGCAGTGAAAAGCTGGTGAACGCAGCATCTAGGAAAGCAATTAAGGTTTCTTGTTTCTATTTCTCTATCATGTGGTGGTGGTGGGTGTTCAGTGCTGGTGCTCTGCTTAGCACATCACAGGTCCTTGGTGGGGGTGGTGGTGGTAAACCCAGGGCTCTGCTATTCAGGCTGCATCTTCCTCTTGACCTATGACATACCTTTCAGATGACATGTCATGGAATCTGAGAAGGTGAAGATAAGGAATGAACCCACCTCCCCTTTATCTAGATGAGGACACTGAGGCCTCAGGAGGTTCAAAGGCTCAGATGGTCACACAGGTACAGTAGAAGGCCTGGGGCGAAACCTCTGACCTTCAGCCCACCATGATTTTCACCAGCGCTGGGCCAGGATCTGTTCAGAGAGGTGGAGATCGCAGGTGTCTCCCAGCAAAGCCTCGGCCTCCAGCACCTCTCTGCCCACCTGTAAACCCCAGGGAAGAGCAAGGTTATCTTGAAATGACTTGAAGAAGTGAAAGTTCCCACAAGACCCCTAGAAAGCTGTGCATCCATCTGGGGCTTGGTTTTAGAGCTAAGTTGAAGTGCAATCCTTTGGCATCACACCATCTTTCCTTGGGGTGGGGGAGATTTGAAGAGCAACACTAAGCATCTAGCGTAGGAAAAAATCAGATGAATGAACTTCTAGAAGGCTCTTTGGCCTGTAAATGCAATTCAGTTTAGTAATGAGTCATGTGGGATGTAACTCAAGTTCTTGCCACGCCCCCTGTTTTCCCCCTGAAAACACAGATGATGGAGATCTTGACATTCATTCAGCATTACTTGGGGGGAAAAGTTAAATTAACCAGCACTTCTAAAGAAGGAGGCTATTTCCCCAAGTTGGTAGGCGATCTTATCCAGAGAAGTTGGGGACCACAGAGATCATGTCCTGAAGTTGATTTTCCTTCTACTTCATTCCCACTGTGTTTATAATGAAAAACGTCAATCTGTTTAAGTTCTGGATACTTGCTAGTTGCTCTATTTTTAGAACATCATTTCTTCAGAAAACTCTTTAATGTCCAGGGAATTAAAGTGTAATACTGTCTTTGCTCTCTTACCTTGATATTTAGAGCTTTCCACTGAAAGATATGCAATGAGTCATTTGGGCAGCCTTAACTTGTGAGCAGTTGGTAGACATCAAACAACAGAATGCTTCCCTGCCTAGCACCTTTAGGAGCCTCCAAGGAACTTAGGTGTCAAGTTCAGAGGGCTTTGGGTGGGGCCTGGCTGGAAGAGCATGCTAAGAAAGGCTCTTGAGTGTTCTGAATCTTTAATTATTCTTATTTTTAAATGAGAACTGCATGGATGGTGGTTTAAACTGGTTCGTCTTGCCTTGTAGATGAAATGTGTGTAAAGGGGAAATAAATTTTACTTCCTCCCATGGAATTCACAAGCACCTTTGTTTTGGGCTACACAATAATCTAATTATGAAGTCACTTATGACAAATGAATTCCCAGATGGAATTTCTTAAAACTAATGGGCTAAGCCCTCCAGCAGTCCCCTAATGCCAGGAGGTGCTACCATAATTGGCAAATTTCTCTTCTGATGCCCTCTAATGACTTAGAAAGCAAATCACTGAGTCCTCTGTTAGTTTCCTCTTGTTACATGAACTGTTGACAGATGATAGAGAAATGTACGCTTCCTATTGTTTTCCTCATCTTTAAAACTTTGATACAAATGTAAAAATAATGACTGTCACAAAAACTGGCAGAAGAACCCTGGGATTTTATTTTCTGTTTTAAAAGCATATCCTAGACTTCCTGGATTCTTTAGATTCTAATTTCTACCCCCGACATTATGCTTGGGAAGTCTCATTATTGCAAAAATGACTGTTGGGTTTCCTTTGAATTGGGGTTCTATGAATCTTTCTAATCAATTATTTTGACACTGCAGATATTTGAAGCCCTCCATCATCAGGAAAGGGAAGCCCAGCATCGTCTTCTAAGCTGCATCTCTCTGATTATTGGGAGTAGCTGTGAGGATTATTATTTCTTGGCCTGTCTTCCCATCTATTTCCTAACAGTTAATGTGAAGTGTTGAGGAAGTGTTGCTGATGTGTTTATAATCCAGAATGATGATGAAGGAACTTATCAAATTTTGGATCCTTAAACAAAACAAAAACTATAAACAAGTCTGAGAAAATGACATTAGAATTGATATCATTAAGATAGTCCTAGTGAACGTCATCGCATTTTCCAAATTGTCTCCATTTGCAGTCCAGGATAGATGTGGCCTAAATTTTCAACCAGCAGATGCTTACCAAGGGCCTGTCCTTCAGGAGGAACTGGGAAGAACTGAAGGGCACATCATTGCCTCTAGGCCTCTCAAGGTGAGGCCATAATGGGGACCTGCCACCAACCTTTATTGACAGAGCAGATTTAAGGCCTCCACCCAGACCTGTGGAACCAGAACGGCAGTGAAGGCCAGGAGGGAGCACTTGGCAGCAGTCACACGCTGGACAGCTTTAGGATGGTTAAGGTGGGAGTTCACATTTACACAGGGAAACAGACTCATGGACAAATACAGATGTTCTCTGAAACCAGCCAAAGCAGCAGCCCTTTAATGGAGTGAGGAATGGCTCAGGAGAAGGAGGAGCATCTCCAAGTCCTTCCCAGGGGACATCAACTAGAGAGTCTGTCCAGGGAGGGGCATGTATCACATTGTCCCGTGTTAGGCAGAGTCTGTAAAAAATGTAGAAGGAGGAAAGTGGATTTCCCAAATCTCAGCCAGGGTTCCTGCTCTGACTTTGAGCCACAGGCTCTTTCCTAACAGTGACATCGCCTGCCTGTTCCCTCCAGGCTATAGCTTCATACAATCACCATCACCCCCTTTCCCAGCCAAACCCAGGGAAACCAGAATCAGTGAACTGGGAAGCCAACTGAGTAATTCAGACCCAGAGGAGGTGTGGGGTGGGTGGACGGCAGAAACCCGATTTCCTCCCTGTTTCTGTGTCTGTTTGTTTGGGGGTGGGGGTGCTTGTTTGTCTGTCTGTGGGGCTGGCGAGTGGACGCCAGGCCTTGTGCCTGCTAGCCAGGCATTCTACCATGGAGCTCCACCAGCCTGGATCCCACTTTCCTGACCCAGCAGCAGCTGGGCGATGGCTGCTCCAGTCATTCCTCCAGGGCTTTGGCTCAGTCCTGTGGATGAAGAAGTTCTCTATGATTCTCTCTGCTTCATGTCAATTCTGAGACTGATTTGATTTGGGAGCAGCAGGGTCTTATCTAATTGCACCGAGGTTTGGACAGGCAAAGTCTAGAATCTCACCGCTCTCAGCCTCTCCTGTAATCTGGTTAGTAGTTAAAATGTCTTTGCCCCATCTTCTTCCTAGCAGTTAAGAGAGCAAGCTTAGAACCAGGCAGCCCACAGTCCCTGCTCTGACACTCCCCATGTCTATGACTGGGGCTCACTTCCCCCAGCCTCAGCTTCTTCACTCCTTAAATTTGGGTTCCAATACCAATCTCTCAGCACTGTTGAGAGCACTAACTAGTGTTGGCAAGATGCCAGCTCATGTCTGACTTCTAGGAAGAGTTTAATGACAATAGTCACTCTTTGGTTTTTATTGTTGGCAGTGCTGGGTATTGAACCCAGGGCCTGGTGCCTGCTAGGTAAACACTCTACCTCTGAGTTACACCTGCGGCTCACTATTATTTTTTAAAACCACAGAATCGGATTTTTCAAAGATCACTGTCGCTTGGTTTTTCATTTGAAGCTGCCTGATGGGTTCACTTGCCCTTTCCCAATCTGTTTTTGTTTTCTCGCCCTTAGCCCCACACTCCACATTCTAAAGAAAAGTCACACTGACATGATGGTGGCATCAACTGCTAGAGTAAGCTACTCCAGAGAAAGGAAGAACCGTCTTTCTAATCAGTGGTCTTTCTTTAGATTTGCAGATCCCCGGGGCATCTGGTGACCTTTAGATAACATCAGAATGACTGTCAAGGAAATGGACCACTGCAGGATTAGTGATGGTGACTGGCACCCATCTGTGGCCAAATATCTACTCCCTTAAGTTTCCTGTGTAAGCCTGATGCTTCTGCTTGTTGGCTGAGAGGTCTCCAGGCTGCGTCTTCTGCTCAGCTAGTTTCTCCCAATAAAATTCTTTCTTTACCCACCTTTCACTGGTCGGCTGGTTCTGCCATGTGGCTCAATGATGGAGGCTTGGCGTGGCAATATCTACGAGCATCTATTTTCTGCCTTAGAGGATTGTGTGTGAGCAGGGCCTTCTCTGTCAATTACGATGTTTTAAAACATGGTGTGCCACCCACTGCAGTGGTATACCTGGTGTGTTCAACCTGGGAGGATCATTTTCAAAAATCCCCTCTTCTACATGATAAAGTCATTTTTCAAAAATACTATATAATAATTAAATAATAGTCATTTTCCAAATTTGTTTTTTTCTTTTTAAAGCAGATAATTAATGATTTGAGAAAGAAATTTTCCATTTTAAAGACATTCAAATACAGCAAAATATTTCATGCCTAAACTAAAACTTGTACTTGGCAAAGAAAAATATTATATCTTGAAGAGATTTTTTAGAAGAATGAATATTTGATCACTGACAGAGTTTAAAATTGTTGATGCATGTGGATAATAAAAAGCAGATCGACATTTAGTTAGCTGTTTTACTGTTTTTAAATGTTCTGCAGACAAGCCCCGTTTACCCTCTTACCTGTGCCTAGGGGGTTCTCTCCCTCTGCTCTGCCCACTCATGCAGATGCTTCTAGGAGCCTCTGAATCCCCAGAACCTGGTGAACCCTTTCCATGCAGTAGGTATTTAATAACTATTTGTTGAATTAGTAATGCTACATTTTCCCGGGCGCATCAATTTCGAGATGCCCAAGGTAAAGGATTATTATCTGCATTTTACAGCTCAGCTTTGCAAAGTAATATAACATGTTCAAATTCACACAGCTTGTGAGTGGCAGAGCTGGGATTCGAACCTGGGTCTCCCTGGCTCCTACACGTGGCCATGCAAGCAGCTTCTCATCTCTGCCATAATTTGCTGACACCTTTGACTGCGGACTTCAAAATTTCTAATGCATAATTAAAGAAGTACCCTTTGTGGGTACTATTCAAGCTTGTTTTCATCCTAAATGTAAGTTGGAAAAATATTTGGCACTGGTGACTGTCACATTCATTAGGAGCCTTAAACCCATCTGCAGCTCTATTGATATTCATCAGCCCTGCTAAATCATTTACACCATCAGGAAATTAGTCTAGAATGACACTCCCTTTCAGAGAAAGGAACCAGGAAAATCCAGAGAGGCAAGAAGCTGAGCCCTGATGGGAGGCGAATAATAGCGGGTAACTGCTCCAGGCCCCACTGCCAAGGGGACAGGGGAGTTGCTGTCATCCATAGGTGGGAGAAATAAAAACCCAGCCGCAGTGGGATTTTCATTCATATGGCAACACAATCCAGTGCTTGGCAGGCCACCGAGCCTGCACAGCCAACCATCTGTTTCAAAGCCTTCTGCATTTTCCCATTCATGTAGCCATTTAATCTGCCCTTGGCAGGACTGAAAATAAAATTCAGGAGACTCGCTGAGAAATTCATGTATCTGACTGAGATAAACCCAAGCCTTGCTCACTGACCACTGCAGGAACCTCACCAAGGCCCTCTGTCCCACGTCTCCTTCTAATCAGAAATTATGCCTCGCACAGTCACCAGGGGGAGCCCCACAGGAAACCACAGCCTGCAGGGCCTGGGAGGATGGGGACCTCACAGGACAGGGCTCCTGCTCCAGCCCACTTGGCTGCCTTGCTGGTGAGATGGGACAACAGGGAGGTCTGGGCCTGTTCCTGACTTTGTATAAGAGGCACTAACCCGGGGAAAATAACTTGAATAGTTGAGTTCTCTGACCCTACCTTCTCCTCATTGGTTCAAGAGTTAAGGGAACACCAGGCTGGAAATTTAGAGCATCAGGTATTCTGTAATTTCCACTTATTAACCAAACATATTTCACCAATAAAAACTTTAAAAAATAAAAACGTATCTTGACATGCTCCATGGCCACAAAGGTTCCCGGTAGTGAAGTGCCTACAGTCTGCCTCCTGCGTATTTTTCAGATTGGGCCTTTTAGAAATTTTCTGGAGTCAGTAGTTCTAGACCCCCAAATGGCCTGTGAGTTTTAACATCCACGCCTGCAGAGCTCAGGACATCTGAGGTGAGAATTGGAAAAAAAAGACCAGCCTAAGCAGTGATGGCAATGATCAGTCCACTTCAACATAATGGTGGGAAAAGCCTCACCACCCTGAGATACAAAATCCATCAGGGCCTCTCAGCTTGGAAAGAGGCACTTGCTCCTTCCAAGTCCAGAACTGCCTGGCTTTGCAAATTGTCTGGACCTTGGTTCTCAAACTTGACTGCACATTGACATTCCCTCAAGCACTTCAGAGAGCCTGATGCTGGGTGCCACCCTTGACTCTGATATAACTGGTCTTGGGTACGGCCTGGGCACCAAGATGCATGCAGTCCCCCAACTTACGACAGTTCCATTAATGACTTTTCAACTTAAAATGGTTTGAAACACCACACATATCCAGTACCAAAAGTGGACGTGGAACTTTGAAAGGTGATCTTTCCCCAGATCAGAGATACATGATATGATGCTCTCATGGTGCTGGGCAGGGGTGGCCCGGGTCAGTCTCAGGATCACAGGATGACGGCAGCGGGTCCTCTCCAGCGGATTGTGTTGTTCAGCAGGATGTCCAGCAGGGGAGATCTATTAAATGTGTTTTTGACTTGGAACATTTCTAACTTACAATGGGGTTATCAGGTCCTAACCCCATCAGCCTAGAGGAGCCTCTGGATTCTGCAGCTCCTGGTGGCTCTCATGTGCAGCGCAGCAGTTTGAGAACCTGGGTGGAGGGAGCCTGTGAGAAGCACAGGGCCAGGAGGACCCACTGACCCGGTATCTACAGAGGAGCCTGTGGCTGCTCTGCTCTGCTCTGCTCACACACACACCAGTGTGACCTTTGCTCTGGAAAGTCTGTGAAGCAAGGCCCTCCCTGTCTTTGTCCCAGCAGACGGTCCTTCCCTGTCCCTGTGGTGGACGGAGAGCAGTGGTTTTGCCGGAGCTGTGTCTGAGAAGGCCAGGCTGGTCTGGGGCCAAGCCTGGCTCCCTCCCTCCCTCACCACCCACTACTCATGTGGACGTTCCTATAAATCACTTCTGATCTGCGGTTGGTGTTCAGGAAGTGCTCTGACTGCTCACCATGTAATGATGGAGTGGAGGAAAGGTCTAATTCTGGAAAGACGGTGGCTTGGGCAGCACTGTGCATCTGAATTTCCTAGCTGCCGGCACTCCGCCGCGCGGGCGGCTGCCCGCCACAGTCACACTGGCCGTTGGAGGCACTCTATCCATCATGGCAAATTGCTGGTGTGGTCCACTCAGGAATGAGGCTGGCCGGCCCTCCTGATGGCCATCTTCCCTTGATAACCACAGAAAGGCAGTGTCAGGGGACGGAGCTCTGTGGGCCAGGGCTGTTGTACCAATGCCCCCACAATCCCACATGGCTGGCTGCCTGAGCAGGCGGGTTTGAGAGAGCTGGGCACCCCGTGGCCTCACCTGAGATGGGTTTTACCAGCACAGCACAGCCGGGACAGGATAAGCACTGGGAGGTACCTTGGCAGAGGCTCCCAGAGCCTGCGGCACATCTTGCTACTTGTGATCAGCTGGGCAGCCTAGTAACCATGAGGAAAACTGCAGCTCACCAGGGGAAGTAGAGGCAGAGAGAAACTTGAGCCAAGACTTCTCTGGCCCCAAAGCCCCTGTGCATCCCTAGATGTGAGGCCATTTGAAAGACCTCAGACCCTGGGACCCACCTCCTCAGAGGTCAGCTCCTGGAGAAGCAGGGGAGCTAGGGGAGTGGTCAGCTTGGGCTTAGCTGCAGGACAGCTCCGGCTCTGTCTTCCTCAGCTCCTGGCTTGGTGCACTGGTGAGAAGATGGCAGGGCTGAGCTTCCTCCTGGAGCATCTCCGGCCTGAAAGGACGTGGGCTTCTCCTTCTGAGGTTTCCACAAACCTCAGCCATCGTTCTTGGGTCCCATTCTGCATTTTCTGGCAAGTGCCCTACGGGGTTAACCTTTGGTGACTTGGGGACATTATGGCTAGAGAGATGGCAGTGATAGGACACACAGCACTGCCCCGGGAGCTGACCACTGTCTTGTTTGGCCCAGGGAGTGCTGATAGGAGAGTCAGACAGACAGCAGGAAGTGCAGGATATCCACAGGGCTGTGCTGCTGAGTGGCTGCTACAGAGGGCAGCAGGGCTCGGCCGAGCAAGGACCTGGAGGGGACAGTGTGGAGCACTGCACCCCTCATACCTGCTTCCACCTCACCCAAGGGTGAGAAAGCTGAGGCATTGACCCTCTGGTCCCACCCATGATTGACCTGCTCCTGGGGAGAGGGGGCCACTCCCTGTGACAGGGCTAAGGGGAAGCCCCCAGGTGGCTGGCACCTCTTGACCCCGAGTGAACAACAGAGCAGGTATGGGCAGATCTGAATCTGCTAGCAGTTGGAGACTCAGCAACCATCCAGAGGCTCCAATGACACCATCCAGAGGGATCTGACCATCCTCTGCGTGGTGGGAGAGAGTCTCAGGAAGAGAGGAACCATGCTAATGGGTCTTCTGGGCACGAGGAGAGCAGTCACCACCAGGTCTGGACAGCACTGGACTCTCGAGGGGCTAGGACAGGGTGACTTGCGAGATGCAGAAACTCTATGCCTGTGACTGACAGATAAAAACCAAGATGCAACTCAAGCTGCATCTCAGGTGAACAATGAGCAGTTGTCCGTGATTAAAACAGCCAGTGCATTTGCTGTGCATTTGAAATTCATATCTAATGAGGTAGCCTGCTTTTATTTGCTGACCTCCCCCACTAAATTCCCTGAATCAGCAGAGGGTGGACAGCCAGTGTGGCAGGACCACGCTGCTCTGTTGTGTGAGGAGGCTGGGAATGTGGCAGGAAGAGGACAGGGCTCCAAAGGAGGCTCGGTATTGGCCTTGGGAATCAGGAGTAGCTCCCAGGGTTGCACAGACAAGAGTCTCCGCTGGGGCCCACGGTGTGCTTGTGACTCTTCAGGGTTCAGTTCAACCATACCTTGAATACCTGCCAAGTTCAAGCTCTTCCCAATGACCATGTCATGCCCATGACCAGCTTTGCTGATGCTTGAGTAAAACAGAGTCTCCCAGAGACTGTTCTATCCAAGGTGGACCATGGGTAAGTGAACCTGGATTTCTGGTCCCAGGTGCCAGGATGCATAGCAACAGATGGAATTAAACTTGGATTTCAGGTGGACACTGAGTCCTCTGTAGAGTGCAGGAATGGCCTGTGCCTGTAGCAAGGGTGTGTCTGGCCCTATCCTGCTGCTGCTGCCGTTTATGTCAATAGAAGGCTGAGGCTTGGCTCGTCACTATGGATTTTGGTCCTGTGTGCAAAACTGGATCATAGAGAGTTTCCAGGCCACCAGTGGATTGTTGTCCAGGCCATACCACAAATATTAGAATCCAGTTGAGCTCCAATTCTCAAATTAATAAACAGCACACATTCCTCTGAAAATACTGTCCCTGTGGGGAAACACTCCCTGTGTTTGTGCTGGGAGTGCAGAACCAGCACGATCTCTGTAAAAATAAGAATTTCTCATCCTACAAGGTCAATGCACCCACAAACTCTGGCAGGGAAGGGTGGAGCCGTGACATGCTCCTGGTAAAGGGTCCTTGAGCAAGGGGACTGGGGGAGGGATGACTCCCCTTGGAGAGGAGTGGAGGCCTCGAGAGTGAGGATTGGGTGGGGTGCCCAGGCAGGAGAGTTGGAGGCTTCAGACAGAGCATCTGTATCATGAGAGCAGCTGGGGACGCTGCAGACCTGAGGGTCAGGCTCTGCCCATAGCAAGGAGGCTATTACCATTGGTCTTGCTGTCCTGACAGGGAAACCTCAGTGTTCTATGGCTTTCTTTGGAGGAGTAAAAGGAGAAGGGTCTGAGACACTTGAGAGGCCTTCAAGCAGTTGTTGTTGTGGCTAAGTGTAGAGGAATAGACATTTCTAGAAAGGAAGGGGGAGAGGCAGTGTCACCAGAGAAGCCATCTGCACGCACAGCACCGATCAAGAAGAGGAAGTGGGAACTTGGAGCAGCGGGGGCCAGTTTCACGGTTCTTTCCTCTGCTGGTGTCATTCACCTAGGAGTTCCCGAGGACTGTCTGTGCCTGACACTGGAGGTGGCTCCTGAGTCCTGGGTAAACCGATGAGACCAACGAGCCTGATGTCAGAGGAATTTTGTGACCATTCCTATGACCCTAAACCAAACTCTGAAATCAACCGGCCAGTCAATGATGCGGTGCCTAATGGGGACGGGGCAGCCGTGTCAGGGACTGATGAATTCAGAGAGTCACTTCGTATCAGAGAAGCATGAGTCATGAGCTCAGCCTTCCAAGAAGGTCCATGAAGGGGGAGCCGGGAGGGTGAATGTAATTACCTAATGCAATGGCAGCCTCAATAAAGGATGACAAGGGACAGCAATAAAAGAGATACTGAGCATCTGATTTCGACCCCAAAGGTAAAACAATAGTGATCACTCTTCAGTGAGCTGAGACATGGCCTCCTCCCGGGTCCTGGAGTGAGGAGCTTCGTCCCTCCCTCGTTTTCTCTGAAGACCTGGGAGAGCTCACCACGAGAAAAGCCTTGCTGGGCTTTGAATCCAATATCACATCTGCACAAAGGACGAACATGGCTTAAAGTCATGGGACCAAGGGAACGAAGATTGGCTTTGATGAGTTGAGTAACATACTCACCCCACACGGGCCCGGCACCAGATGCCTTTCCCTCAAGAACACAAGCCAGGCAAGCCCGGAGAGAGCTTCAGGCTTCAAAGAGGTGCCAGGAAGGAAAAAAGAAAATGGAAGGGACCCTCCGAATCTTCCTGGCATTCCTTCCCCTAGGTCTGACACTCAGGGAATAGGCTTCTTTAAAGGAGCAGATTGACGGCCCAGCAGGACTCTGCCCAACAGCAGCCCAGTCCTGTTTGGGGACACACTACTTCCCCTCTGGGGCTGCATGGAGCAGCCACACACCCCAAGAACCTGAGAACCAGCCCTGGGGGCAGAAGACTCTATTGTCTGTCTCTCAGGCCTGTGGCCATGTTTTCATCCACTACGGACCAGGAGGCCAAGGGACTGCTGCCAAGCCAGGTGGGAAGAGCTGCGGGCACTGAGCCTGCAGCTGCACCCTGCCTGTGTGCACTGCGGAAAGTTCCAGGCTCTTCTGTGGAAGGGTGTGTTTGAATCACCTGGGGGAGGGCAGGAGGGTGCTCCCACCCAGCACTGTGTCTCCAAGTTCTGTTCCCTGCCATCTGCAGATGTGTTGTCAGAAACACTCCAATGCTGACCATGTGTCTCAGGAGTCTCCGGTGGAGACCTGGTCCCACTGCAGCAGAGGCACAGGCTTCCCTTTTCCTGTGGTCTGGGGTCAAGCAGAGAGAAGACCTCTGCCCATAGCATCCCCTCGAGATCTGTCCTCTGCCACCTGGCCGTGGGTCATCAGGAGCCTGTGCTGTTCAGCCAGGTGCGTGGTAAATCTGTCCTGAGTTATCAGTGAGGGAAAAGGCTTGGGAACAAAACTAAAGGCTCTAACTATGTTATGTCTGGTACTTGTCTTTTCTAAGAATGGAGCAGAGTTCTGGCCTGTGAGGGGCCCAGACCCTCAGGCAGATGGGAAAGAGAGAACCAGGAAGGCAAGTGGCTTCAGAAGGATGCACAGGTCCCACAGCACCCGAAGCCCAGGTGACTCCACCTGGTTCTGTGGCTCTTCCACCTCTGAGTCACACGGCATCATGGCTGTCTCCTTGGAGAGTGTTGAATAGAAGCCAGGGTAGGGTGGTGGTGAGGAGATGAGGACTTCAGTCACTGCCTGCGGTGGTCTCAGTCTCAGACTCCCCGCCTCAGATGTGAACAGGGAAATAACTCTGTGCACAGATGTAATTACGGATGTCTTTTCATGCTGTGGTAACAGAACATCGTAAACCAGGTTGCTTATGAAGAACAGGAACATCCTTCCTGCAGTTCAGGAGGTCAGGAAGTCCAAGATCAAGGCAAGGCAGGCTTGGTGTCCTGAGGGGCTGCGACTCTGGAGTCCTCATGTGGGGGCAGGAATCTCCTTCCTGAGGCCTTCATGCCACCCCTAAGGGCAGGGCCCACAAGGCCTAACACCTCTCTAAGTCCCCACCCCTTGGTAAGGCCACACTGGCAACTTCTGGAGGGGACACATTCAAATCCTAGCAGATATTTTGGATTCAAGTGTTTCCTGTTCCATTTCACCTGTGAGCCAAATTAAAACCATCGACCCCAGGCGTTGTAACAGATCTTCTCAAAAGACTCACCCCACCCCCTCTATGCTTCTCTCATACTGGGGCTCACAAGAGACCAGAACTCTCAGCAGAGGGAGGATGGCGGGTGGCTGCGACGGGAACTGTCCTCTGGAACTCTCCATAAAGCCATGGTGGTTTCATCCACTCATGAGGTCACTGTTCAGCTGACCACATCTCAGGCTATACCCTGGGGAAGGTGGGAGCAGGTCTCCTGGGACAGGCTGTCCTCAGGCCAGCCTGGCTTTACAACGTCCTCATTGCATGTACAAAGGCCACGTGCTCTGCACACCACCTGAGCTCCTCCATGTCCTTTGAAGGCCAGGAGTCACCGTCGTGGAGGGACAGACCTGCTCTGGGCAGGGAGTTGGGCAGAGCCCAGGGCCTGTAATGCCTGCTGCTCGAGTTCCAATAGAAAACTCAGTACTGTCAGAGGAGGAGGGTGGGCAGGAGCCATGTCTGACTCCAAGTTGCCTTGGTCAGGAGTCACCTGAATCACTCCGAAGCTGTCCCCACCACTTGTCTGGCCTCCCTGGCTTCCCTTTCCCTGCTCCATCTGTCCTGATGCAGGGGCAGCCTGTCTCCCCTCTCAGAGCAGCCCAGCCTTTCCCAGGCCTGCTCTCCACAAGCCCTGTCTCTTAGAGGTCCCTAAACTCACTCCCTCAGCCTTCCCAGCCACTGTCCTCCAGAGTAGTTCCCTCCCCAGGACCCGCTCTCTGCTCCCTGCAAGCCACTACCTGCCAAGACCCAGCCACCAAAGCTCACCCCAGAGGTCGTCAAAGCCTAACCTGCTGGTGTATAGATGGTGGTGACGGGGATGCTGGTGCCTATTGCCAGAGACCAGATGGGCACCCAGTGAGCCTTCCTCAGAAGCACCCTCTGAGGCAGGTGATGTCATCGTCTGCATTTCACAAAGAAAAAGACAAGGTCAGGCCCAGAGGGGACATGGTGCTTCATCCTACTGCATGTCCCCTCTGAGGTCCAGGGCACCAGCAGGGTCCCAGCCAGTGCAGTGCCTGGCACGTGGGTCTGCTCAGTGCACGGGCATCAGTTCAGAGGGGCACAGGAATTCCACGACCTTCACATTCCCTCACCGTAGGCCGCTCTTGCCTGGTGAGGCCGTTTTACCTTCCATGGGTCATGGCCAACAGAGGAGGTCCGTCCACCCTGGCAGAGAAGGAATCCTGCAGATGCCTGAGAGGGACAGGGAGGAAGAGGGAATCCTTTCCTTTGTGTGGGATGAGGCAGTCCTGCGTGTGTCTGCCTGAGATCCAGGAAACTCCGTTCTTCAGGACTGGGCAGGGCTGGCCACAACTCTATCCACCAGGCACAGATGGGGACAGGAGTGGCTTAGGAGTGGCTGGAACCTGCAGATGTCACAGAGGGAATAGTAGCAACTCGGGCTCATTAAGAGACCACCCCACAGAGTTGGGACTGTTGGCCTAACCCGTCATACAGTAGGGAGGAGGCAAACCTCTCTCTGGGGCCCCTGCTCTTTGTGTCATGGAGAGAACAGGGAGCCAGGGCCTCCCTGTGAGGAGCTCTGCCTCCTGAACCACCTGGTGGTGCAAACACATTTCCAGGTGTGCCCTGCATAAGCCCAGTGGCCTCTGGCAAGGAACTGGTTCCCAGCTCTGGTTTCCACACCAACACTGGTACCAGGAGACCCGACTTGTGAAGGGAGAAAAGGGAGCCCATCTCGGGCCCCAGGAGCCCACTTGGACCCTTCCTGCTCACACTTGGCGCTTCTCCCCACAGGCCCAGAGCTCCCTGGGAAGGGCCCCCTCAAGGCCAGCCTCTCTGAAGAGGGACCAGAAGCCGCATGGAATTCCCACCAGACAGTCCTCAGCATGACTGTGAGGAGGAGGATATTGCTCTGTCCTGACATCCCACAAGAAGAAACAAAGCACTTGGATAGTCCTTTGACTCGACGTGTCCCTTCAATGCACCAGTTAGAATTTTGGAGAACACGACTATAATTTGGGGCTTGTGGTAAGCATAAGTCAGACACTGGGCGTAATTCACCACCCCGTGCATTCTTCCACGTGTCCCTCTTCCTCCCGTCAAGGAGGTGTTTCTTAGGATGTTCTATTTGCTTCCTTATCTCCATACCCACCTTCTGAGTTCAGACAAGAAGAACTAATTCCACTTTAAGCACTGGTATTAAAAGCTTGCATTCGTTGTTTTTAGCTCACCTACACCCAGACCCTCACCCTACAGACAAGGGAAATGGAGGTGCCCAGAAAGTTATAGAGGGTGAGTGACAGACCCCATGGACAGGCTCAGGAGTCCCCAGGCCAAAGTCCTTCCTCCAATCCCAATTTCCCTCACCCACTGTCCTGCACCCAGGTGCACCCTCACGATTGTCCCTGTGCCACGTGCCTCCTGGGTTATTATTTATTCATACTTTTCCTTTAAGGTGACTCACAGTTTACACCATTACTTTAATAAAGCAGGAGTATCACTAGCCATTAATAGGAATTATAACTCAGGGCAATGCAACTTACCATTGTATGGGACTCTCATGAGATATTCTTGCTGGGGTAAAGAAAATAAGCTGGAAGTTTGCTGTTTGCAGTTATAAAAGGGGAATGGCAAGTTCCAGAGGGACCAAAGACCCAGGACTAAGCCACCGGGCTATGGATCCAACTCCAGGGCTCTCTAAGCCATCTCTGCATCACTGGGCTCTTTTCTCCACGCCACCAGTAGTATGTTCTCGCCCTTCCAGACACTGCAGTTTGCAACGTGGCCACACCACCACCCCACACCTGCCTCAGGCTCAACAGTCTCTTCCTCTCTCCCCACACAGCAAGCCCCACCAATGATTTTAAACTAAAAAAGCCTTGTGGACATTCTGTTTAACAAATGTCCGTCATTCCTTCAAGTTCACTGTAGAAGACATGTTGAATTTGAGCATGAATTTGCTAAATTTCCTGGAAGACTATTTTCTGCACCCCAGAAATAATATCAAGCTAACTAAATTTTCGATAATGAATTAGGGGAGTTGATCTCGGCAGTGGAAAATGCTGTGACTTAAATTGCCAGTATACAGGTACTTTTAGTTCTTGGAAGCCACTGCCAACTGTGGCCTGCTGGAAGTTAAATTCTCAATAGCTTGCTATGATTGATGCAGGCATTAGTCATTTAAAAAAAAAAGAAAAACTTGAACTAAGTAATTTGCATCCAAAAGATGACATCAGTAACACCACGAGTTGTTGTTTTGACGATTGACCACTAGATGGCGCACTTGCAATTCAAAAATTTCCAGACCCCAGCCCCGGAGGCGCCCGCGTGCGACAGAGGGCTGTCCTACAAAGCTGTGTGTGCATGGGCTGGCGGGCACCGCTCGCCTTGAGGATGAGATTCCTTTCTTTGCTCACAGACTTTGATATGTCTCTCCCTCTTTCCTCAGGACAGGTCACTTCTCCCCACAGGCAGTGCTTCTGTGTGAGTTCACCTTTTGAAATGTCTAGCATGTCGTTTTTCTATTCCTGGGCCTTGACTGAGTCGGAAAATGTGTTCCTTAAGATGTGGCTTCTTTCTTCCCCTGCCTGGACGCCGCGCACTCTTGAGGACTGAGCACTGCATCTCTGAGCCCCATTCCTGGATGCTGAGCCAAGGCAGCCTACAAGAACACCTTGACTGGCTGGGCATCCATTCTTCCCCACGAATTACAGGCCGTCTTTATTCTCCCCTGTGACCACGACAATAAATCTTTAAAGTTTTTTTTTTTTTTTTTTTTTTTTTTTTCTGTAGCAAGTCCCTATCAATGGAGTGGTTGTTCTCGCACCAACTCTTTAAATATGGCCATAATGAGATAGGTGAGGCCAGTACTGAGAACAGAGACAGGAAGCAGGAAGGACACCTTCATGCTATGCATTCTAAAACAATAGAAGACATGCAACCATTGCAGCAAATCAGGGAGTTGATCTGCAAGTTATAAGAGCCATCCCTTTCTGGGGGGCCAAGGGTTTGTGTGTGTGTGTGTGTGTGTGTGTGTGTGTGTGTATGTGTGTATGCACACACCAGTGTGAAAGGAACTGAAACATTCACATATTTTCTTTTGACACAAATAGTTGTGTCAACAAAATGAAGCACAAGAGCCTCTCTGTGGCGGGGCCTCCTGGCTGCAGCCCCAGAACCTGAGAACCCAGAGTTCTGTTCCCACCAGGCCTCCCCTAATTTGCTAAATAACCTTGGGCAAGTCACTTAACCTTCCCGAACCTCAGCTTCTCCATCTGAAAGGAGGGTGCGGAAAGCTGTCTCTTCCTGGCTTCTCTAGGAGGTTGTGAGGATTCATGACGAGAGACCCTCGGGTTAGGACTTGGCATTTTCTTTAGAAAGGTGATGCTTGTCCCTGGATTAGTCATAAAAATACATAGCTTGAGTACACACTGGTCATGCAGGCCAGGATTGCAGGGCTCTGTCCTGTGGGTTTCCAGTCCTCCGAGAGGGCTGGCAGAGACGGAGCTAAAACACCCAGCGAAGCCTTTGTTTGACAAAATTCTCCCTGGGTTTTGATCTGGTTGGTATCTACACAGGAGGTGATTTTAAATGTCCTGCAAGAACTGAGAGGAGAAAGCTGGAAGGTGCCCGCAACTCCTGTCTTGCCTTGCTGGCAGAGCCGGGGAGCACACTCCTCCAGCAATTAGCCTTCTATTTTGGTGACAGTTAATTATTGCCATTAGGGGCTTTGCTTCCCCTCTTACAATGAAATATACATTCATGCTGCAGAGGCCCCACTCAGGATTATTTGGGAAGAATCCAAAAATGCAAGGAAAGGATCGATTTTAACCTGTTTTAAAACATTTGATCCAATTTGATATTTCTAGTTTTCAGCAGCTTACAGCAAATAGATGAAAATAAATGTCTTGTCACATGTTGTGCTGTGGACCCTGCCTTTGGCTTTCAAAGACTCCTGAAAACAGGAGGCGAATCCTCCGTTAGCAACCTCTCATGCCTCAGGACATGGCACTGTGGTTGTTCAGAGGTCTGTCTTCTGGAGCCTGGTGGAACGACCCAGCGGATCATTTGCTCTAAAATGCTGTAAGTGATCTGTTTCTAGAATCCTTTGGCTGCCATAATAAAAAGGGGCCCTGCAGGGGGGAGTAGAGGCCCTCTCGCATACCTCTGGAGTGGATGTGCATTTTTGTGTACATTTTCTGGGCGGACATCTAATCCTGACATTTGAGAGGAAGAACAATAAATAACCAGGGGCTGGGCAGCCACTCCTCTCCGTCCCCAAGCCTCCTAGTAGTGGCCTGCTGCTGTGATTAGGCATTCCTCCCTAAATAATTAATTTGCCTCTATGCAAGTGCAATTGCCTCTTACGAATCCTGATGCACAACACAAGGACCAAGACTCAGCAGACCCACTTTCAAGTACATAAATAATTGCCTTAAAACAATTAACAATTAACCTTGGTAAAGGGAGAGCTAAGCATTAGTATACTACATTAATTTAAAACAGATATTAGCAGGTTGGAGTGAGAAAAATGTTATAAATGTACATAGATCCATAAACCCACATGACCTATAAGTTCAGTTAGCTGGGATGGGTTAGCTGGCACAAATGAGTAGTTTCAATATATCTTTAACCAATTTCCTTCAATCTGTTTCACTGTTTCACAAGTATTCATGTCAACCAGACAATTTTTTTTTTTAAATGAAGGTCCTTGTGTCAAGAAGCACTGGAATTGCAGTGTAAACGGCTTATTAGGGCTACTTACCAGGGCTTTAGCTCAAACTCAGCACACAGGAGGATACGTGGGCTGCCTCTGCTTCATGGGCCAAGAATTCAGGCATAAGATGCTCCAGCACAGTCACACCCAATCGGCTGCTGGACTCTTGAGCCATCCCTCAGCTGTTCCTGAAGGACTTTGCTAAGAGGAACACCTGTTCCTATGCCATGGGCAGCAGGACCTTCAGATGCTCTGTCTAGCCTCCTCAGTGCTCCAGAGGTCAGAGTCCCCAGTGTTCTCCCAGCCTTGTTCCAACTCCATCCCTTTCCACTTAGCCAAGGGAGCATGATGAGACAAGAGTCCCCAGGCCCCAGACTCAGGACCTCCACATTGTCCTCAAGAACTGACTCCAGCGTACCAGCTTAGACTTCAACATTTGTGGACACGTTCTCAGTCCTCACCGGGTTTTCTGACTTCTTGGGTTCAAGTCTGTCCTGACCTCGTTCCCTGGCTCACCAACAGGCCTGATCAACTGGAAACATTCCCAGAAGAGCCGCTCCCAAACCCACCCGTGCAGCCTGGCAAGCCCCGCTCCCTCCTTGGTGCCAAACAGTTTGTGTTGACCTTCTCCCTTTAGGTCCCTCCCCTGAGTCCCCTTGGTGTTGAGATTTCTGTCCTCAGGGAGACTCTCCTCCTGGGCTGACGGGTCAGGCAATGCATCCGGGAGCCTCACAGGTTCTGTGATCCACCATCACGAGTTTCTGAGTCTGGTTTAGTTGTTGATGGTGTTGATGGTGTTGTCCACATGGACAGGCCTTTTTCTGCAGAACTTGCTTATGGCCATTGGGCTGTCTCTGCTGACAGCAGTGGGGACCTCAGGGTAAAGTGACCCAGAGAAGCTTGGGCGGGAGGTGTGCTTCTCCAAGTTCCAAGATTTTTCAACAGGCCAGCAGCTTTCAGGAAACAATCCTCTTAGAATTTTTGGTAAATTTGCCACTGTCTTAAATTGCTTTTAGCCCTTCTGCATCAAGAGCAGGGCAAGGAGAGAAGTGGAACACATTTCCCTGGAGGAGCTATGCCCTAGGGGATATTCCTAGCAAAAGAAGGGAACAAACAGTTAAGGATGTGAAGATCAGAGAGCAGGGAGACAGAGTGTTCTGGAATCTTTATCAATGGTTGTATACAAGCAGGCAGGTCAAAATCCTGGAAATAAAATACCAAAAGGGGAAGAGGCAGGCCCATTTCCCAGGCTCCAGGCCCATTTCCCAGGCTCCAGGAATAACTGAACTGAAGAAAGAAGGAAAGAGCTGGTGGAAGTGGAGTGGTCTGACCGCCGCAAGAGCATTTGGGGGGTTGCTTGTTTATTTATTTATTACTTATCACCAAGTTGCCTGTTTGAATTTTCCTTTTTTGATCTCTAAATAGTCCTGGGGGAAAACACTTGTAAGGCAGACAAGAAGCTTGCAAACTTTTGTAGTTTTCATTAAAAATGAACATCACAACAGAGGTTGTGGGTGGTATCAGTCCTCGCAGTGTCTTTAGCTAAGCAAGCCCAGCTCCTCTCTGCCTGGCTACAGGCAGGTCATCAGCCTCAGCTTTTCAACGGGGAAACGGTGGATGCTATGTTTTCCCAACCAGCTGCATTGGTGTTTAAAAGAGCTTTAAGCATCTCCGGAATTCCACTTTATATTATAATAAGATTTACAGCTCTGTACATTTTGTGCAGTGATAGGAAGCTACTGCTCTATATCATCATTATTCTGAAATCTTCAGGTCTTTGCAATAATTCAAGACTTTGACAATGAAGGATTTAGCCAAAGGATCTGGCATATTGCTCTGTTCTTATTCCGGGTGAGGTTTTGAATTAATTCAATTGAAATTTTTAGAAGCCGTGCCTATATTTTTCCAATATCAAGTGTGATTATTAAATTTTTTGTACTTAACGCTGTCTTTCTTAACCCTTCACAGACATTTGAAAGCATGCCTCCTCTATGGATCTCCTAAGTAGGCTCTAGTGATTAAAGCACCATGGGTCTAAGGACTGCCTGCCATTCAGTGCCCACCGGGAAGCAGACAGACACGAAGGGCCAGGGCCCTTAATGGGACCATATTCAGAAACTGGGCTTTACAGAGACAATAAGTCAAGGTGAGGTCACAGTGAGTTAGGACAAGCTCTCAACGCAATGAGTGGCAGCCTTTTAAAAGAAAGGAGAGGAAGTCAGACCAGGGATGCAGAGGGCACACCCAGGGAAGAAACCATGTCGGGGTGGAGGGGGAAGTTGGACGGATGCAGTACAAACCCAGGAATGCTGGGGATGCCTGACGCCACCCAAGGTCAAGGTCGAGGTCCAAGTTAGGAAAGGGGCATGGGGCACAGCCTCCTTGGGGCCTGGAAGGAAGGAACTGCCCTGACCACCCCTTGTTGTTGGCCTCCCACTTCCTGGGCTGCAGAGCTACCCTCTGTTGCTGAAGCTGCCCAGTTTGTGCTCCCCTGTTGGAGCAGACTTGGAAAACTAACGAACGTGTGTACCGAGGTATTGCCTCCACTGCATACCTAAGACATTCCAAGGGATGTGTTAGGGATGGGTACTGGTCCCAGCCAGGCTGCAGCCAGTTACCTGCTTTCCCCAGCATCTACCAGGTCTCTGTTCATAGGACTTCCTGGACGTGACCTCATCTCCCTGCATCTGAGAGCTACGGGATTCAACACTGTGGCCTCACGTTCACAGGTGGGGAGAAAGATCCTGCTTGAAATGAAGTCCCCATAGACTGCAACCAGCTCCTGACATGTCCAGAGGGCCCCCTTGACAGCAGACTCATGGAAATACTGCGTGAATGGGCTGAGTATTTGAAAGACACCACCTACACTAAGTGACTGTTCCGTCTTGAGGAGACCTCTAACGACGTTGGTTATTGTCAACAACCCCTCATATCTTAAAACTGAGTTCCTAGGACAAGCAGCAGATCCAAGGAGGTCAGTTGCTTTGTTTTTCAATTTGTGCCATCTCCCCCCAAAAGATTTAATATTTGATCCCCTAGAATCTATATAACAATCTAATATTCAATTAAGGCTCCTGTAACCTACGCACGACACCAGCTTATTTGATAGCAGTTCTCCATCAAATAAACCCAGCGTGGATCCTTCTGGTGTTATTAACTTTTCTGAATTTGACATTTGACAAATAAGGACTAATTTTCTACTTCCAGAACTGGTTGTTAGAGGTGATTGTTTTTCCTGTGAACGAGAACGAAGAGCCAGGAGCCTGGATCCAGGGTTGTGAGTGAGGCCACCTCGGACCCCAGCGCTGGTGGGGATGGGGATGGGGCAGTTGCAGAGGACTTCTGTCTCGGGCTGTCTTCAGTCAGGGGACCGGAGAGCAATTAGGGTGGAGCACCTCTGATGGCCACCAAGTTCTCCCTCGCCCATCTGTGAGGCTCAACAGGAACCAGGTGGCTTGGTCCAAGTAAAGCCCCAGTTCTTTAAAGGGCCATAGAAAAAGCCAACCATCCACTGACTTTGCCCCCGTCAGCACTGGCTCCCAGCTTCGAAGGCTGTGTTGTGATGGGTTGTCTCTGTCGCTGCATCTCCAGCTCCACAAGCAGCAGCCCTGTAGGCGGCCGGCAGGTCTCAGCCAGTCTCGGAAAGGAACCTCATGCCTCTGGCTTGGAGAATCTCAAGCTCCCAAAAAGGGAGCTGCAGGGAGGGGACACACCTTCCACAGCCCGGTCCTCCTTGGGTGCGCCTAGGATCTCTGCCCGCCATGTGTCTGACCCACGTTCCTTCACACTGTGCTGCTAATGACCTGCTTCTGCTCAGGCACAGCTCCTGCTGGAGCGTGGGCAGGCTGACGCGCCACTGCCCAGCAGTGTGTGGCCATCTTTGGCTTCTGAGCTGCAGTGCTGCTCTGGGCCAGGATCCATGAGGTGGGGGTAGTGATGGCAGAGTCCAGAGAGGACTCACAGCTGCCTCAGAGTCCTGGGGGAGGCGAAGGACCTTGTGATCGGCCCCAGGAGCTTCTGACCTGCCTTCGCCTTTCCTGCCAGCACTACGGGGAGCTTCTGTCCTTTGCTGTTATAAATGGGACTGCTGGGCCAGATGGGATTCTCCTTGGCTTTTCCAGGAACTGCTGAGCTGTCAACAGATGCGCTTTTCTACATTCCCATCAGCAATGTAGGAGGGCTCCAATTTCTCTGCATCTTTACCAGTTCTTAGTCAAAATGTTTGTTCAAGCTCTGTTTTATTTTTCTTAACTGGGTTGTTTATTTTTTGTATTGAGTTTCCAGAGCTCTTTACATTTTGGGATATTAATTTTTTTTACCAGATACATGGTTTCCAAATATTTCCTTCCATTCTGTAACTCATTCTCTCACTCTTTTGATGATAGCTTTTGATAAAGTCTACTTTATTTATATTTTCTTTTGTTGCTCTTACATTTAGTGTACAAGTATTTCTTAAAGAAAAGTAGTAAAATATAACTGGTGAAGTGGTCATTTCCTTTTGATTCTTCCAAGCCTTCCCCACAGGCTCTTACATCATGAATCTGGTGTGACATTTCCTATGCTTTTGTTCCTCTAGTACATATCTATCCACCAAAACAATAAACATTCTTTTATGTGCTTTTAAAATGTACATAACCACTGCACTTTTCTCCTTGAGCCCACACTGGAGATTTATCCATATTGGGTCGAAGTGGATTCATATGACTTAGTACACTCATTTTCATTACTATCATGTATTCCAGCAATGATCAGGGAGTGACAGCCAAAATGTTTAGCAGCTGGCACAGCTCTGACACCAGCCTGTAGACATGGGTGCTCAGCAGCAGCAAGAGCTCTGCCCACCGTGCACACACCTGGATCTAACACCAGCCCATCCACACTCTATTTGCCATTCCATTGTTGTGGAAATTTAGATGATTTCCAATTTCTTGCTCTATAAATAATAGAAATATCCCCGTAGCCACCTCTTCTCACATGTGAGAGCTTCCCTAGGATACATGCCGAGGGGTAGAACTGAGGGGTGGTCTGGAACCCACATGTCCTATTGTATTTTCCCTGTAGTATCAGAATTGTGGCTAAGGCCTGAAGATGAGAGCAACAGATGCAAGGTCCTTGATCCAGGTAACCGCCCCACGTCATGGCAGCTGTGGCCGGCCACCCCAGGGATCCTGGGAGGCACTGATGCCGAGAATCCTCCCACCCCAGCAGCCTAGTGGGAGACAGGCAGAGTGGAGGGGTCTCCTGGGGAGTCCCAGTTCACCAAGAGGAAATGCCCTGTGGTCACCCTTTCACAATACCCATCACGAACACTAAGAAGGGAAGAACAGAGACTGTCATCAAGACAGTCTCCTGGATACCTGTCAGATCCTTCTGGCCTCCATGTGAGGCTGAGCCCAAGTGTGAGCAGCTGCACAGTGCCCACTGCTGCCAGGGGTGGAGGGCAGCGGAAGGATGGAGAGGGGCAGCCTGCACTGCCCTGTTCAGCAGGGCAGATAGGGCACCAATGGTCCAGGTGACCTGCAGGGACACCACAGAAGGTGGCAGGTTGAGGGATCTAGGTGGCACTTCCACGAGAGGGTGGAAGAAGTGAAGGCAGCTTAAAGCCCACGTCAAACAATTCCCCAGGGCTCAACCCATGGAGCCTCTCCAAGAGTCCACACTTGCATTTGGGTCTTGCCAGGTAGAGGAGGACCAATGGCTCACCAGCCTGGGCCGGGAAAGCTCAACCAGAGAGAGAAGTCTTCCAAGAGAAGGCAGCCCCTGGGCCAGCCTCACTGGAGGAACTTGTCATTTCCCTCTGCTGTCCCCATCAGTGCGAGAGGCAGAAGAGACCAGGCAAGGGTCTGGCATCAGCTGACACTGACGCTGGTCCCCATGGCTCAGATGCCCTCAGACAGCTTCAGCAGAAAGAGGAGGAGACAGCGTTGTCCCAGGTAAAAGGTGAGGCTTTGAAGCTGGCAGGACCGAGGTTTGGACACACTGAGGGCACCTGCCAACTCTGGAGCGTCAGGCCAGGGAGGGCTCCGGTGGCTGCCCCTCAGCTCCCAGGCACCCTTCTCATAGGGTGGTCAGGCATCTTTCAGAGAGAATAGAACCTCACCATGTTTGTGACCCTGTGACCCTGGATTGCTCAATAAAGTAATGAAACTCCATACACCAGGGCGCCGGGAGCTGCTGGCGTGCCCTCTAAGCAAGGAAGGAGAGCTCATTACAGTCCTGTGGGTCCCAGGAACAACTGAGTGCTTCTCCTTCTTGTAGGGTCCTCTTTCGTCCATGAAAAGCATTGATTTTGACCAAAAAATAAATAAATAAATAAATAAATAAATAAATAAATAAAAAATAAATAAAAGACAGAAAGAAAAGAGAAGAATCAGAACAAGACCCAAGCAAATTGCTCAAAGAGTCAGTACTGTATAAAGGGGTCCCTTTTTTAGCAACACAAAGAGAAACTGATTAGCCCAGAAATATGGATGTTGAAGTAGCCAAGAAAACCTAGCCAGGCCAGCAATTTCCTTCTACCCAAATCCTGGCTGACCCAGGGCCTTTGAAGGATCCCTCCCCTCTCTTTCACCTGTCTCCTCTCTGGGCCAAGGCCAAGGTCTCCTGAGAGCCTGCAGCCCTGGGAGATCCAGGGTGCCAGGGAACCAGACCAGGTTTCACTTGAGCTTGGGATCAGACCCTCCTGTTGGGACCTCCTGGCTCTCAACTCCCACCTGTTTGTCTCGCTCTGTTCTGGTCACTGCTGGTGCCTAACTGCTTTAGATGGACAGCACTTGGACCTGGTTTCCAAAGCTCACTGCTGCAGCCCATAGAATGGGTCTGCATCCAGCCTTCTCCCCTCCATTGCCAGCCCCAGCTTCCAGTCTCCTGGGATCTCATCCAGAAGAGGGCTGGACTCACCTTGAACTCACTGAAAGGGAGCTGGGGCCCACGGTACATGTAACTCGCCTGCGTTTTATTTTTCATTCAAATGGACACATTTGCTGCAGGCTGACCATCCCACCGCCCTCAGCGGATGCACACGTGGGGTTCCAGGAAGATCACGGTCAGATCTCGTGTTGTAAACTGCTGTTCCCCGAGGAACGGGCACAGATCCTGCGAGATAGAGAAACAGCACGTGAGACAAGCAGGCAAGACTGGGAGTCCTGAGCTGTGAAGGCGCCCACGGCAGTGACCACTCCCTTTCGGGCCACAGGACAGGGGCCTCTGCTCACCTCCACTGCCTGTGCCTTTGTGTCGTGGCATTCGCTCGGGATGAGATGCTGTCTTTGAAAGTTGAAATGGTTTTGACTCCAGAGAGAGGTTCACTTGCTTTTCACGGACTCATTTCTCACGTTCCCCCCCTCCCAAGACTTCTCCTCCCCGCCTGGCTCTGGGCCTGCAGCAAGGGGGTCCAAGCTGGGTGCCAGATGCCAAGTGCTCAAGCCAGTGCAGTCCCTCCTTGAACTCCATGTTGACTGGCACTTCCTGAATCAAGCCAGCATTGCTGGTCACTATTGTGGGGACCCACTACTCACTTGGGATCCAAGAGATGGGGGATTTTTTTTAATGTACCCTTAACTGAACCACTGCTGTTGCTTGCCAAGGAAGGAGAACGCTGACCTTCATCTCCAATCCCCGTCTCTCAAACTGTGACTGTGTGTGGCAGGGGCCCTTGGAGGGGATTTTGACGATCTGCAGGAGCCGCTGTCCCTGCTCGCCTTAGCTGTGATAATTAATGCCTCAGGACATTTTTATGAGTTGGTATGTGCCTGGCACATGACACATAGTACAGAGAGCGTCAGTTACGAGTGACCCTTTTCAAAGAATGCAGAGCTTAACAAAGGGGCCATTTTGTCCATGTGGTTTGTAGATAAACTAGCAGCTAATTTGAAATATTACTGAAATAAAGTTAAAGAGGGTCTTTTTGTAAAGCAGCCACCACCGGTCATCTGTCCAAGAGTATGAGGACCAGCCTCTCCACATCACCTTCCCCCGGTTCCTGATCTTGGTGATGTATCTGAACGTAAGTCAATGACCTCTAAGTGTCTACACACGTCTTTTCATCTCTGAACCCTGCCACCCAGAAATGTATCAATGAGCTGCAAGTCAAGTTTAAAATAATTTTTATTTTGCAATAATTTCAAAATTAAAGAGAAGTTACAAGAGTAACATAAAGACCCCTGGATACCGTGTGTGTCTCTTTCAGCTGCTGTTGATGTTCTGGCCCATTTTAATATTCTTCCCCCTCTCTCTTGACCTCCATGCAGTTGCTTTTCTAGCTGTTTGAAAGTAAGTCATAGACGGGTGCCCTTATTTCTAAATACTTTTATGTGCGTCACCTGGGAGAACGTTCTTTTACATAACCCTAGTAGTATCCAATCAAAGTCTTTAATGTCAATGCAAAATGATTGTATAAACAGCCCATATGCAAATTTCATTAGTAGCCCTGCTAGAAACTGAATTGTGTCCAACAAACTTAATATATTAAAGGTCCAGCCCCTAATACAAGGGCATCTGGGGAGGAATTTAGGTTTGGATGAGCTCAGGAAGGTGGAACCCTGGGCTGCTGGGATTAGTGCCACGTAGGCAGCAGAGGGCCTGCTCTGGGGCTTCCAGCCAGGTGAGGAGCAGGTGGCCATCTCATGTAGGGGCACACGTCCAGCAGAGCTGACCATGCTGCCCTCTGGCCTTGGACTTCTGGACTGCAGAACTGTGAGAAGATGCCTCAGGCCTGAGGCATTCTGCTGTGGCAGTCAAAGCTGACTAAGAAATGTCCCAATAATGTCTTTTCTGATGTCCTCTCCAGCCCAATATTGGATGGTGAGTGAATGACACGTGGCACTTGGCCATCCTGCCTCTGGAGTCTCCTTTCATCTGGAGCAGCTCCTCTGCTTCTTAATATTTGTCTTTTATGAAACTAGCATTTTTAAGACCACAGGTCAGTTGTTTTATAAACTGACCCTCAATTAGGGTCTGCCTGGTGACTCTTGGTGATCAGATCCAGGCTTCACATTCTGCATGCATTAGGATCACATCCATCTCAGTGAATTATGCAGGAGGCACACAGTGACGCTGTCCCCCATTTCAGCAATGTCACCTGACCCAAGAGTCTGTAAACTTGCTTTTCACAAAGCTGCTAGTGTGGCAGATGATAGGTGATGTCGAAGACCTGGAGCCCAGCTCTGGGGACTAGAGGACCGTCAGCCATGAGTGGTGTTGGCTATGAGCTTGATATTCACCTCTCCTGCTAAAAGTGATACTCTTGTTCCTGGCTCAACTCACGAACGGCTCCTGAGCATCTCGCCTTCCCCTCGTCTTGCTCTCCATGCACCTGCACTGAGTATTATTATTTTCAAATTTATTGCTGTGGTGTAGACACAGCTTGTGTGTGTCACCCCAAAGATTCATGTGCTAGAGGGTTGGTCCCCCACTCAACAGCACTGGAAGGTGGTGGGACCTCCAGAGGTAGGGCATAGGGGACATGCCTGGGCCGTGACCTACCTCATACGGCTGCAGTGAGCTAGGTCGGCAGGGGAAGATCCATTCCCGCAGGAGCAGTGTGTCCTAAGAGAGTAAGCCTGGCCGAGTTCTCACTGCTCATCCTGCTATGTGACCACGCCTACAGGGACTCCTACTGCATGACATCATCTGCCACGTTTTCATAGTCAGAGGCCTCACCAGTTTCCAAAACCCTAAGCTGAATATAGCTCTTTCCTTTATGAGGCACCAAATCTCAGGTATTTTTTTTTTTTTTTATCTCAACAAAAGACCAAGATACTCGGGCTTTGTTATTCTCTTTTAGCAAGGAGTTTGGGATTGAGGCCCATGAAGTCCTCCCCAGTGTCTCCTGCTCCTGATCAGACAGGAAATGGACATTTTTTTTTAAAGAGAGAGAGAGAGAGAGAGAGAGAGAGAGAGAGAGAGAGACAATTTTTTAATATTTATTTTTCGGTTTTTGGTGGACACAATATCTTTATTTTTATGTAGTTCTGAGGATTGAACCCAGTGCCCCGTGCATGCCAGGTGAGCGCGCTACCGCTTGAGCCACATCCGCAGCCCCAGGAAAAGGACATTGAATTCACAAAATATAAAACATTTAGGAAATAGAGAACTATCCCTGCAAGAAAGACATGATGAAGAGCTTTGCCTCAGTGATTGGCAGGCAGGAGGGAGGTCCCAGGTCAAGGGTCGTCTTGACACAATTTGGAACTGTCCTTGTGTCTCTCTGCTTTGTTGACCCACATAGTATCACAGGAGATGGAACCCATGCTTAGTAGGACTCAGAAGCTGTCGTCAGATACAATTTAAGCTATTTCTGGAAACACAGACAATTAAAAAATGTAAGTTTTTAAAAAATTCTTACTGGAGGTGATTGAAATACCCTTTATAGCTTCTATTCAGAAAAATTTTGATTTTTTTTGTTTGATTTTTTTTGTTGTTGTTTATTTATTTGGTTTGTTACTTTTTCTCCCTTGTTTTAAAACCTTGGTTTTTTCACTGGAAATCGGAGCCTGAGCAACCATCCAAGGCTCATGTCAACTTTTCTAGGTGGTGGTAGGCGATTGCTGGCCAGTGGATTGTTCCTGGTCACCACCTCATTTCCAGGGAGGAAGAGCCTCACTTAATTTCATAACAGCCTAGGCTCAGGGCTAAAGCCAGGGTCAGACTTGGTTCAGAAAAGGATCTGAGAAACAGTGTGTCCCTGAGAATGGAGCAGATGGACGAGGCCAGGTGACTGTGCAAACTCATCACCCTTGTAGAACTTTAGAACAGGAACTCTGAGTACCCTATCACAGATTAGTCACCTGAACTGAGAGGTTGTTCTCTCTGATATATGGCAGCTCATCATGATAATGGCTACCATTTCCTAAAGACCTTCCACCTGCCTAGAACTTTATGTATACTCTCCTTGATTGTCATGGCACCTCTCTGATGTGACTCTTTATTTAAAAGTTCAAAGTCGAACAACCTGCCTGTGCGTACCTACCTAGTGGGCTGTAGAGCCTGGTCTTGAATCTGGGCTGGCCAGATGTTGAACCCGGGCACCATGTCATTGCTGAGAAGTGGCTCAGCACTGTCTCTCACTCTCCTGTGCGAGCAGAGAACCATTGCCATCCTTCAAGTTGACCTCCCCTGTCACTGCACATTGCTTTACTTATGAATTTCTCTGTCCCCTCCCTGAGCATAGGCTCTCCCAAGGAAGAACTCTGTCTTTTACTCACAGCTGTAACTTGATCATCTGTACTGGAATACAGCTGGTACTCAATAAATGCTTGTTGGAATGAAGAAGAGAAAGGAGAAGGACAGATGGAAAAGGAAAAAGAGAATGGAAGGAGAAAATGAAGGAGAAAAAATTTAGAGAAAATCAGAGCTCTGGCTTCATAACTTAAGATTTTCCCTTGTTGAAAATTGCAGAAGAAACTAATGTAGTAATTTCTCAAACACACACACACACACACACACACACACACACACACACAAATTGTATCACATTTTGGTTTTATCTACAGCAGAGAAAATTGCAGACAATCTAATTACTTGAAATTAGTGGATGAGTAAGTAAATTAGTTATCTCTACTCAGTGGAAGAATATGAAAATATTAAAAACAATTGTTGTAAAGATGAGGGAGGAAACGTAGGAAAATGTTTGGATAGGACAGGATTCATGGTTTTTAAAGACAATGGAATATAGAGGTATACAGATGAATAAAGACCAGTGCGTGCACAGACACCAGAGCCCCCAGTTTTATCTTGTAATTCTCTAAATCCATAGGACTGAATATAACGTTGGATGCATAGTCAAACTTATTGAGCTTTTATGCTAATTTCTAAGATGGAGTAACAGGAAGTAGATTCACCCTACCACAATGAACAACTAACAAAACAAAGAAAAGCATATTAAATAATGTTTTTCAGAGACTGGGAACTGGCTACAGAGTATAATAATCTCTAAGCAGGAAGATAAGTGGGGTTCCCCTCTGACTGTCCCAGCTTACTGCCTGGAGTTTCCAGGCCACCATGAAGGGAGAGAGAACCCCAATAGAGCCTGGGTGTTTCCCTGAATTGAAGAGACAAAGGTGAAAATTAAGGAAAGTCAAACCAACTATAATTCCCAGGGCAGAGTTTCCAAGAGGAGAAAGCTGCAGAAGAGAGTTATCTCTGGAGATCTGTGGCTGTTCCCCTCCAGCTTCTGCTGGGTGTTCCTAGCACCTGCAAGTGCAGAACAGCCATAGGTGGGGGAGGGTAAATGGGAAGGAACATAGAGAGTTAACCCATGCTCTTGCCCCATTGTGCCTTGTGGGGTGTTGTGCAGAGAACTCAGAAGGGTGTTGATTCCATGTGGGGGGCAGGTGGGCAGTGCGGTAGACTAAAGGCTATTCTGTCTGCTTAATGAATATTAAAAGCAAGTCTTGGAAGGACCAACCTGCTTCCAAATAGCTTCACTGTCTCTCAGGGATAATGCTCAAGAATGTTAAGGGCAATACAAAAATATCTAGCTACTGGTTAACAGGTACCAGAGTGCAGGCAGGACAGGACAAATGGCTTCTAGTATCTATTGCACAGTAAGGGAACTATGATAACAACAATTAAATGTCTATTTCAAAATAGCTAGGAAAGAGAATTTTGAATATTTTCAAAACAAAGAAGTGATAGCTGTTTGAGTGACAGGTGGGTTAGTAACCCTAATCTATCATTATAAATGGCACATAAATATTGACATATTCTATTATTCTCCATAAATATGTAGGATTATTATGTGTTATTTTTTTTTTTTAAAAAAAAAAAGATCTTTAAAAATCTTCATCAAAGATTTTGTAGTTACTACAAGGTAAAATTCACAATGTCTTGTGTCTAACCATCAGGAATGCAAAGAAGATAATGAACTCATAATAAGGACAAAAACAATCAATTGCAAAGCATCAGAAGTAATATTGATTAGTAGACAAGAATTTTAAAACAATTATTATGACTAAAGTCCATAAGTTCAAAGAGAAAAAAAAAGCAGGTTAAGTAGAAGAAAAATTTAAAAATGATGCAAAATCAACTTCCAGAGGTGAAAGCTGCCCTGTTGGCAAATATACTGGAAAGAATTAGCAGCAGGAGAGGTGTTGCTGGAGTGAGGATGAGCAACTGGGAGGGCACGTGGCAGGAACCAGCAGGGGAACCCAGGAGGCAAATTGAAGTGGTATCAATGAGAAGTGGGACAGCCTCCAGCAGTTTAATATTCATATCACTGGAAGCCCAGAAGGAGAAATATGGATAAAGAATATTTGAACAAATAATAGATAAAAAAAATTCCAAACTATGAACAATAAACCTGCAGATCCAAGAAGTTCAGCCAAACTTCAAACTCAAGTGCCTTGAGAAAGGCACATGATAACCAAAGTGCTTTCAAATAATGATAAAGGAGAATCTTAAAAGCAGCCAGAGGAGAACAAAAGATAGATTATGTACAAAGGAACAAAGATAAGAATGACAGCTAACTTCTTATCGGAGATAATGCAGGCTAGAAGACAGTGGGTCAACGTCTGTACATACTAAAAGAAAACCATCAGTCTAGAATTCTATACTCAGCAATATCTTTTACAAATGAAGGTGAAATAAAGGCTGTTCCCTGTACAAAGCCTGAAAGAGTTCATTTTAAGCAAATTTTCTCTATAAGAAAGGAAGCCTTCAGGCAGAAGGAAAATTGTGAGATGGAAAGTTACATGTTCAAAAAGACATGGCCAGCAACAGAATCAGTAAGTATGTGGGTTAAGAAAAGTTCCCGGGGCTGGGGATGTGGCTCAAGCAGTAGCGCGCTCGCCTGGCATGTGTGCGGCCCGGGTTCGATCCTCAGCACCACATACAAACAAAGATGTTGTGTCCGCCAATAACTAAAAAATAAATATTAAAATTCTCTCTCCTCTCTCTCTCTCTCTCTCTCTTAAAAAAAAGAAAAGTTCCCTTCCTTCCTTCTTTCCTTACTTTCTCCCTTTTTTCCCTCTCTCCCTCCTTCCTTTCTTCCTCTCTCCTTCCTTTCTTTCTTATTTTTCTTAGCATTTACTGTGTACCAGGCACTCTGCCAGCTATTTTTCATAATAGCTCATTTTATGGTAACCCCACAGATGGGAATTACTAATCCCAGTTTCACTGAAGAAGAAATTGAGACTGAATGAACTCAAGCCCACACATCTTCTGAGTGCAGAAGTCAGGGGTGGTAGCCAAGAGTGAGTACAAAGTACATAACCAATTCAATAGCTGGATGTTGTCTGAAAATGTGAATAAATGCTATGGCAAAAATTAAACCTGAAAGATGACTATGGAGTCTGGTAATATCTAGGTAAATTCCTTAAAGTATATATTTTTTTAAATATGACATTCCCCAGGGGAGTCAGAGCAGGCACAAAAGCCATCTCTAGTTTTAGTATACGATGGAGCATGCACTGCTTTACATGTCTTCACAGCCCCCAAACACAAGGATTGCTCATGGACCCAAAATGAACAGGGTGACCATGGAAAATGTCAAGGTTGAGTTGCCCAGTAAGATGCTGCTGTCCGGGTGCCCTCTGGGGAAATCTATTGAAGAAAAATAAATGATTGCACCACAAAAACTCATCAGCATTTGAGGGAAGTTATTGTCACAGAGAGGACAGAATAAACAAATAAGAAAAAGAAACAGCAGTAAAAGAGTCCTATTTGAAAGTAATCAGATTTAAAGTCCTCAGAGAGCTAAAGGAAAGAATGGCATCTGTGAAACAAGAAGAGAAGATTCCAAGACAAGAATAGGACATTGTGAAGAAGGATAAATTCATAATCTGGGGCAGAAAACTCCTGAACTTTACAGGAGGCAAAACTGTTTAGGGTAGTGTCTTCCAATTTCCAATAGGAAAAAAATAAGTGTTCTCATAGTTATACCCTGCCTTATGAAAGATTTGAAAATCATAAAGTGTAAGCCATGAAATTTCAGCAGAATCAAAGAGCTGAGTTGGTTCCTATAGAGGTTTCCTTTTATTCCTTTTCTCCCATTTCCATTAAATGTTTAGGGAAAAGCAGTTTTAACAAGTGATTTCCCATTTGTGCTGTGCTCTCTTTAATAAGTGACATAAAATATGTCAGAAGAAACAAGAGTGTGGTGTCCAGTGGCATCCTGAGCCCCCGGAGCTGGCTGACCTGCAGTGGGCTCAGGGAGGCTGAGTGCCGTGTGAAGTCGGCCCTCGCTGTCCCTGGCCCTCTTGTGATGTTGGTCCATGCAAATTAAAGCCTGTGCGGGAACAAGCGAATGAAAGAGCTTCTAGAATTTTAATGAGCCCTCAAATGAAGGCTTCAGAGAAGGTCATTTTATATCTCATAAATTAGCAAGAAGGAAAACAAATACAACGGTGGAAAGAACTAAAGATTCAGATGAAGCAGCTAGATTTAAACATGCTGGGACACAAGATGGGCATGGCTTTGAATTGCTATTGGCTCTGAGGCAAGAACTTTCTCTCATCTGTGCTGAACAAACATCACCCAGGATGCGGGGAGCTGGAGACAGTCACGTGATCCCAGGAGTCACCCCAGAATGCTAACGGCAGCCCGACTGCACAGGCAAGTGAGGAGGTGTGTGCAACCTGGCTGCCATCCGCTCCGTGCACACCACCTGCCCCTGAGCCTGCAAGGCGTATGGGATGGCGCTTCCTTCCTACTGCCCTTGAAATGTGATTTCATTATATAAAGTTTCAGCAACTTGAAACAACTTGGAAAAAGAAAGAGGATCCAAAAACTATGGGAAAGACATCTTATTTCACTGAGTTTGGTTCAATTTTTGTTTAAAAGAAAATACTTCAGGAAGAACTATCACTAGCTCCTCGTTGAAACTATAGGCAAGCCTTTCCTGTGCGGCTTAGAAATTAAAAACATCATCATGTTTGCACAGTAGTGATGACATTCTAGCTATTCTAGATAATGAGGGGGAAAAACAAACAATCAGCAATAGGCAAAACCCATTTTTTCATCCATACCTGCAATACACTGCTCCCTACAAAATACCCAAAGGAAAAGAGTTTTATAAACCATTAATGTGGGGCAATGCTTCATAATATGAGTCTCTTTTGCAGATTCAGAATTTTTAATCAAATAGTAAAGGCTCTGAGAAGGCCTACAGTAAAGAAATGACAAACTCTTAAACCTGATATTCTGAAACTTACTTATTCATGGATCTATTTGTCTTGCCTCTGGTCTGTGCCTCCATTTAGTCATCCTTCCAAACAATGTTACAAGTTATAAGTTACAAGTTATAAGTTACAATGTTACAAGTGGGACTAGTGTTCCCTGGAACACACTTTGAGAAACAGTATGCTAGCTACTCACTGTGTGAAGTTTTCCTTGACTCCCAGCCAGAATGCCCCGCATAGCCCTTTGTGTTCCCATAGGACTCTCCACAACCCATTTAGAGGATGCATAATAAAGCTACGTCAGGGAAGTGAATTTGATGACTCTAATGGCTAATCACATCCATGTGTCTCCTCAGATCGTCTCCTCCTGCAGGCATGAGATACTTTCCTACTCAATTCAATATTCTGAGCATGTAGTGGATTGTTAAATACTTGTTCAGTCATGTGACCTGTAAGTGAGCCAGGCATTGCTTCCCATGTGGTGGAAATACCCTGTAACTCATCAGATAAGGAAATGAAAGTATTTTCCTCATTTCTCTACAAAACTGTTAGAGAGAAACCGGCTGGTATGTCCTGCTTAAGCCGTTCTTGGCCAAAACAACAGAGGATGTAATCAAGGGCCAGCAATGAGGATAGGGGAGGGAGAGCTCTGAGACCCCAGGAAGTCCCCACACTGTGCTTTGGATCACATTGATCCCTTCCCCAGTGCTTACTGCAGGCTCGGTGCTTGGGTTTCACGGAGCAGCAATATATCCAAAGAAGCTCCAGTAAGAAAACAAACAGACCAAACAAAACCAGGCTGCAGAAACGGTGCAGACAAAGAAGATGCATACAGAGCCTCACCTGCAAGTGTGGCCACAGCTCGGTCTTGGGTTGTGACTCCTGTCTCTTCTGCCTTACCATTTTCCACTGCAGAAGCTCTATTCTCCTGAAGACACCCGTGTCCCTGCATCTCCATGACCCAGCTGGCGCTGACTAGGTGGTGCCCTGACTCTCTATGGCTTCAAGATTCAGAGTGTGTCTGTCCTGCTGGCTTTGTCTCTTGGCTGACTCCATTCATCCCGTGGGGAAGAAGCTGGTTTGACCAGAGCAGCATTTGTGTTCCCCTGCCTGCTTTGGTCTGACCCACTGGGGCCTGGTGATGTCATGGCTGATTCCTTGTGTGTGCCAGCAGTATGGCCTAGCAAGAAGAGCTATCACACAGGGCTGGAGATTAATCAGTGGACCCTACCTGTCCCTGCTCAGGGCTGTACCTGCCAGGTGCATCTGCTGTTGGCACAGAGTCCTTGACTCCAAGTTTCATATTCTCACTTCTCAGGAAGAAGGGAGTAACCAAGTCTCATCGTACCTAAGAGGTGATAGCCAGATAGAACCTGAGGGAAGCTTGAGCCCTGGATGTTCATCAAATGAAATAATCAATCATGAGGTAAGCAAATGTTAACACAGTATAAGAAGATATCACTTGAAGCTGGGCATGGTGGCTTGTAATCCTAGTGGCTAGGGAGGCGGAGGCAGGAAGATCGTGAGTTCAAAGTCAGCCTCAGTAATTTAGCAAGGCCTTAAGCAACTCAGCGAGACTCTTTCTCTAAATAAAAAAATAAATTAGAAGGGGGCTGGGGAGCTGAGGATGTGACTCAGTGGTTAAGCACCCCTGGGCTCAATCCCCGGTACCAAAAAAAAAAAAAAAAAAGAAAAAAGATATCAATCCCTTTGCTTAAGTGTACAAAGAATCCCAGCTAACCCAATACTCCATACGCCCAGGACTCCCTGAGTATGCTCTCCAAGACAAGGCAAAGCTCTTGTCCCCCCAATTTTTGTTTTTAATATTGATCTCTATTTTCCACCAAGAAATATTTCTTAAAATTCTCTACTCCATTGACATGTTTAACTGACAGAAGTTTTGGGTTTTAGTATTAGAAGTGTCTTAGAACTGTCTGCTTCAACAGTCCCAAACATCAGTCCCCCTGCTCCTGTTTCAAAGCAGATTATAGGGATCTAGAAGCTATTTTTCCTTGTTTTAAGAAGCCTAACAAAAATCAACATTTATTCCTAACAAAACTCAGGGGTTAACATGCTAGTTTTCTTTGCTTTAGGCTTAAACGTTATTTGTTCAATGATGACACCGGCGGTTTGACATTAATCAGAGCTGATGGGCAGTTGTAACCACGAGAGTCCACTCTTGCTTTCTGCCCACATTCTGACCTCAGTCCCCAGGAGAAGAACCTGTTCTGACTTCAGCTGCCATAGGGGTGGCTGTGGAGGTGGCCCCACACCTCCTGCCTCCACGGAAAGTGAGGGAGGAGCCTCTTGGGGAGGTTGGGAGTGCCTGGCCCTCTGGGCCCTGTTTTTCTGTGGCAGGGCCACACAAAGACCATTAAATGTGGCCTCTCTGGAGTCGCTGAGGGTCCCTGGCAGAGATCTAGGTGGTGTGGAAGTAGTGAGTGAGGAAGGATCGGCCATGCCTGGCACCCAGGTGGGGGTAGGCACCCCCATACTTTAAAGATGAGCCAAGAGTATTATCTGCTGCCCAGCCACCTTGGTACTTTGTTCACACAGCATCAGTCAAAAGAGGAAGAGGAAAGTGACATGTGGCAAGGTCGAAACACCTGGCCCCTTCCTTAAACTCTGACAATGTCTTCAATTTATTTGATTGGGAGGATGTTAATTCACAATTAACACTTTGGAACTTGATGAGCTTTTTTTTTTTTTTTTTTTTTTAAATCCTCGTGGGAAGAGGAGGCTTAGAAGTCAGTCACTGTAGTTTTATGGCTCCAGTCTTACATTTAGGTCTTTGGTCCCTCCTGGGTTGATTTTTGCATGCTGAGAGATGGGGGTGTAGTTTTATTGCTTGGCATATATGTGTTGGTTTGCCCAGCATCATCCATTGAAGAGACTGTTCTTTCTCCAATGTGTGTTCCTGGCACTTTTGTCAACAATCAATTCGCTGCGAGTACATGGACTGATGTCTGGGCTCTCTATTCTGTTCCATTGGTCTTTATGCAGCACCAGCTGTATCATCTACTATGACTCTGTGTTATGATTTGATCTCACAAAAGTAGAAAGTAGAACAGCAGTCACTAAAGACTGAAGGGGAGGGGATGGGGAGATGGGGAGGTTGGGTAATGGGTACCCAAATACAGTTAGAAAAGGGCACTTAGTTCCAGTGCCCATGGCACAGTAGGGTAGCTGAAGTCTACAAAAATTAATTCTATAGTTCAAAATAACCAGGAGAATCTAAAGATGCCCAACACAAAGAACTGATACAAATTTGAGGAGATGCAAATGTTAAACATGCTGATTTGATCATTACACATTGTATACCCGTATCCAATTATCATATTGTGCCCCTAAATATGTACAAATATTATGTGTCAATTAAGATTCTTTGAAAAGTAAGTCATTGATGACAAAAAGTTTGGAAAACACTGATGTAGTTCAGTTTCCTTAATTCTTAGACCAGCTTAAGTCAAGGGATGAGCAGAACAGAGCTGCATCTGGAGCCAGATTGCTTGACCCTCCTGGAGGGGCTTCTTTCAATACCTGCAGCCTCAAATACAGTTGATGAGTTAGGCCAGGAGGGCCTGGGGCTTAACTTCATTTATCTCATGATTCTCGCCACGACCAGAGATAATTTGGGGATGGATGTGTCCTGAAAGCAATGGTTTACAACCTCGGCTGCCAATCACATCCGCATGGCAAACTTTTGAAAACCCCAATGTTCAGGCCACATCCCAGACCAATTAAATGAGAACGCAGGAGAGGGACTCAGACACCACTCTTTTTAAAAGCTCACCTGGTGATGTCAGCATGTGGCCACAGGGAGAAGCACTGCCCTTACAGTTTTCTCAGTAAAGATAGATACAAAGGTTTTGATTAAGAATTACCTTAACCTTGGCCACCCAGAGGGCAATTAGGAGGTGCTTAAAATTAACTCAACTCCCACTCACACAATGCCTTGTGCACACAGGTGATCAATACGTGGTTGCTGCTGTAGGAAGATGTGACGCCTCAGCATCAGCTTTGACTTAAATAAGCCACCAAAATAAGAGCTACTCTTTATTGCCGTTTTAAGAGAATCTGGTTGGTGAGGCCGACTGGAGCCTGTTCTCTTGAACATGCCCTTTGTGGAGAACAAAAGGCCTCACTCACTCTGTGGGAGCTCAGAATTGGTACCTGAAATCTACAAAGACCAGACAGGAACTAAATTTGGGTGTTTCTCTTTCTTTCTCTTCTTTAAATGGTCCCTTTTTAAAGCAGAGAAGGCATTTTGGTTACCTACCCCACTTAATTCCAAAAAAAAAAGAGGGATGATGGGTGTTAAAGTATCTCCCATAAGAGTGGCCATTGGGAGCAGATGAAGGCAGACACCAAGGAGGTGTGGGTGGCGAGGAAGAGCTATGTTCTGTCTTCTCTGGGGTTGAGTTCAAGGATAGGAAGGAAAAGAACTCAGAACTGGGTCCCAGGAAGTGGAAGCGCCCATTCTTTCTTTGCTGTTAGGTAACCATGTGATCAGAAATGTGAAAATCTCTCTGACCTCAGTTCTTGAACTTACCAAGTGGTCTCACCTCTTTATCTTACAGAGTTGTGAGGGAGAATCCTATTAGGAAGCAAGTGGGAATGCTGTGTGAGAGGGTCATATTTCCTAGAGATGAGCAGAACAGAGCTGCTCTGGACATGGGCAAAGCTGATATTCAGTGTGGTATTCAAGGGAGCCCAAAGCTACCCATCGACACCTCAACAGGGCAAAGCTTAACCAGGAGCAGCTCTCGGTGCTGCTGATACTGGAGTGATTGGGTAGGCCACTGCCTGACCCCAGGCTGTTTACTGGACTGGGAAACAAAGTTCACCTAGAGCACTCAGCATCACCAGGCTGTCTGCAGCAACACCTCCAGGTCTCTGTGGACTCAATCACAGCTTCCTTTGGGGCTTGTGTTGTGTGATGTAGTTGTAGCTCTGCTCACATCTGATCATCTGAGATCCTGGAGGAAGCAGCCCTCAGGTGGGACCAGCTGCTCCCTTGTTGCAGGAGAAGACAGGCCTGGACTCCTGGGACTTCCATCAGATCAATGTGCTTCCCATTCCCTTTGGTTGGTGCAGCAAATCATGTAGCCCAGCATGACGTCAGTGGGACCAGTGAGGTGCCTCTTCATGAACCCCTGCTCGTTGCCGAGCAACAGGAAGGGCTGTGTCATCCCTAGGGAAGCAGGTGAGTAGCTGGGAGGAGTAGTGGTCTGAGCCGCTGAACTGAGGCAGGGAAGTTTAGGGTATCGTTGAGACCAAAGGAGGAGCTTCTGATCCTGATAGATCTGAGACAGCTGTGGACACTCCTAGGTGACTTGTCCATGAGCCTGGCTTTCTCTGAGGACTGTGTGCTGAGCTGCTGTGGCCCGCACATCCAGAACCCTCTTTGGGCCCAGGACAGCATGGGGCGGGGTGTTTTCCACTGTCTGGGCTGGCAGCACAACCATTGGTGTCCGAGATCCCCTGGGGATTATGCTGAGCCTGACAATGTCATCTGGCCATCTTTAAGACGAGCACAACTGTGGCCCTGTGGTTTGAGACAGCGAGCCATGAATGGAGATCAGTTTGTGACCCTGCGCTGCCCTCCAGAGAGAACCTAGAGGTGACTACAGCTCTTCATGTGGCCACCATGATCAGAGTGGAGGAACCCCAGCCGTCGGCAGTGCAGAACCCACCCCCCCAAGGAAGGTTGACGTGCTCCAGGAAGCCCCCACCTGACCACGTCAGGAGCCACCCTTCCCTGGGAGGCTCAGCCTCCTTTCTGTGTCTGGGTGTTTACTTGTTGGTTTTCTTTCTGATTTTGTTCTAGTGCATATTCTATTAACCATACATAGAGCTCTTTGAAATAAAAATATAGCAGGAATGCTTGTACACTTATCCCAAGTGCTAATGGACTGCAGCAGCCACGTTCTTTTAGGGTCCTCTACCATCCAGCCCAGTGTCACCCCGCCTTGTGCTGTCTGAAGTGCTGGGCAGGTAGCTCTGGTCCTCGCCTCTGCAGCCCTGCTGCTTCCTCTCCTCCCAGGGCCTTCCTAGGCAGGGACTAGAGCACTCCTATTGCCTGGTGCTTCCTGGGGTGTGTGTCCAGCCCCTCAAGTTCCCGCCACCAGGAGCCCCCTGGCTGACCTTCCTTCTCCTTTCCCTCTTGCATCAATCGTCCTAATGTTTCTCCCAGTGTTAAAAACCAAGGCCTTTGAGCTATCTGGTGACCCATGCTCTCTGGTAGCTTCGAATGCACCAGGATGAGGAACAGACCCTCCATAGTCAAATTGCTTCGTCCTCTCACAGTCAACGAGGCCTGTGCGGTCATTGGCCTTGTGGTCATTGGCCCTGTTTTACAGAATTGGAAATCCCAGTCAAGTACACAGCTAGGGAGTGTGGAGCTTGCTGGGAAAAAGCCCCCAGGCCCTGAAGTAGAGTTTGTGGGTTAGAATCAGGTTTGGCTGTGAGTAATGGGAAGCAAAACACCCCACCTTATATAGGAGTCTGCCTTCCTCATACTCCAGCAAATCCTGAGGTAGGAAGCCGCCAGGTTGGCTCAACATCTCAAGGAGGCCCAAATCGATGTCTCCCAAGACATCAACTCAGCTGCAGTGCACACCTGCCTTCAGAGCCGGAAGGGCTTCCTTCTTAAAGGTTTTCTTTTCAGGGGAGGGAGCCACCTGCCCCACTCCATCCACCACCAGCCGGTTTCCCACTCCCCTGGGAGACATTGCTCTCCCCCGATAGGTGCCTTCCTCCCCAGAGGTAAGAGGAGCCCACTGGCTTTGCCCATCTAATGCCGTCCCTGGGACCGGGCTGGGGGGCTCCTCTGTGAGCATAAGGTATGACAAGATGGGCAAGGGAAGACGAGACAGAGCCGCTCTGGGCCAGGCATGGCAGACACAGCAGCCAACCAGACAGGGTTCCTGCACTTGTGCTAACCAACTCTCAGCACAGCCAGCCATCAACCAGACTGTCTGCTGGGGACAGTGCTGCTAAGGAACCAGGGTGGGGGAGGCCTCGGTGAGGAGGTGACATCTGAGTTGAAAGCAGCCGATGGGAAAGTACAGAGGCAGCAGTCATCTCGCCCTTCACCAGGTCAACGCCACATGCCTCACGACAACTTTAACATTTTATTCCCATTTTGCAAATTGGTCTAATGCGGTTGGGGGTCTTGCTTGGCATTTTATAAGGAAAATAAGAGACAGACCTGCATTTGAACCACCGCCTCGCTGGAATGACTCCTGGACCCCAACAGTCCCGAAGGGAGAGGTGCTCGCCAAGGGTGACCGCAAAGGGTTCCTCGTGCCTCTGCAACTACCTGCAGGAGGAGCAGCCTGTGGACAGCTGGGCTCCTCCGGGCTCACACCAGGCTCAAGAGGTGACTGACTGCACAGCAGCAACCAGGGCAGAAACCTTGCTCCTCCTGGTCATCTGGGTGTCTGCCGTCCCTGGCTGCCTCCAGAGCAGGGTTAGGAACCCAGGGTGATTCCAAGACATCACCAAGGTGGCCAGAAACTCAGAACCATGAGCCATCAGTCGATCCCAACCATCTCATGCTGGAATCACCTTTACAAAATCAACTAGAGCAATAAGTCTTCTACTTGGGAAACTGAAAGGTCAATTCCACCAGCTAAGAAGTTAGTGAGGAAGAAACCTCGAGAAGGAAATCTTGATGTCACAGCACCTAAAACTAGTGTTATCCGCCCCCAACACACACTCAAAATATGTACTGAGCATCTACCATGTGCCAGATACTGATGAAAAGGAGGGTCAGGTTGTCTGTTTCCACCAGGCTTTCATCAAGACCAAGGAAAAGTGACAAGAAATAATGAAATAACAAGAGGATCTCAGAATAAAGTGGTAGGAGAAAATGAGGAAGGGTGGAAGGACTGCTCAGAGAGGGCAGCCTGGGGGACCGTGAACTGAGGATGCAGCTGGGGTTCCAAGGAAGAACCTGCCCTGAGACTGTTCATCAAAGCACATCCTAGGGTCTGGCCCAGCAGCTCAACCTGAGGAAGGAGAAGCCTAGTTACAGTCAAGGAAAGGAAACACCAGGCTGGTGAAGTAGAACATGGTCCGCTGGTAGCAGGAAGAGTAGAATGGAGAGTGGGAATGATAGACAGGGGCCAGGTCGCAAGGGGTCTCACTGGGCACATGGAATGTTAGAGTTGACCTGCACTAGAGGAAAGGCCTGGGGTGCCACTGAGCCATGTGTGCATGCGCGCACGCGCGCACACACACACACACACACACACACACACACTCCTCTTCTCTGCATGGAGGGCTGGGGCCCCATGGCTACACCCCATGAAGGCCCCATGAAGGCCCAGGGTCTCCTTCTGCCTTGATCTGTCACTGAAACCTGGTAAGATAGCTGGAATATAAATGAAGCTCTCTGGGTGACGTGGAGCCCCATCTTCCCATTGCATGAGCCATCCATCACAGGGAGATGACAGATACCCCAGGAGGCTAGGAGCCAAGTGAAAAATGTCCCTGTGTCTGTCTCCACTTTAGCATATACATATTTCAAGAAACAAGGTCCCCCCCAACACCGGTCTGTCCCACAGCCATTGGAGCTTTTCTGGGGGAAGATGTGATCATTCCACACTCAACAGTGGAGCATGCTGCACGCTGGTGAAGCAGATCCTGCGTCCAGTCCTCAGCTGTCTTTTTATTTTGGAATATGTTTGGGTATTAAATGTCCTTCTCAGGATCTTTGACTCTTACCTGCAGTTATCCTGATGATACTCCAAAGAACCCAGAAAGGTCAGATATTTTAGTCCAAGCCCATCTCTAATTAATTGTAGTATTCATGTTTGAATGGATCAATAATGGAGTTTGACCTCAGTACGCACAGTGAGCTATTACAAGATCATTGCAATATGAAGGGGCGCGGTTGTGGGCCAGGCAAACCACTCATTGAGCCCAACCGTGCAGACGAGAAGCTTCTGTTCTGGTGAACATTGTATTTGGTGTCAACAATGAGCAGGCCACACTCAGGTTCAGTCCACAGCTAAGCTCAGAACCCCAGGGGAACAGGAGCAGCGTGGGCAAAAGCCTGCGGGCTCCTTCATAGCAGTTAAGACAAGGACAGCCAGCAGGAGAGCAAGGCCCCTGTTCAGTGTGCCTTGTCTTCTTGAAGAGGCAAAATGGTCGGCTTCCCGAATCACATACGCAGTTCTTTTGTATTTAACAATTATTTTAAAATGTTTTAAGTGAGCCATACTTGTGGGAAGTGAGACTCCAGAAAGGTGGGTTGGGACTAAATTTGCTTGAAAAGAATGCTAAGACCTTTTCAAGAAAAGTCAGTCTGCTAATGGTCCCAAGGACAAGAATTCACCCCCCAAAAAGCAACTGGAAGGACACTGGGCAACCTCTGTCTGACACTGTGCCACTAGAATTCTTTGCTTTGGACCTCATATTTTGTTCTATTTCCTGGAGACATTTATGAATATGCAACCTTCTCAGGGAGGGTAATGCCATCCACTAAGGCTATTAGTAAAGAATTTATGCAGGAAATAGGACCTTATATGGAAGTGGGCCACAGTGTGCTTGTGTGTGCACATGTCTGATTATTTGTATTTTGTCCACAGGTACATGGCATGTGTCTGTACATGTATGTACATGCATGTGTACATGTGTTGTCTCTATGTGTCTGTGTGTGTGGCCGTGTGAGTGTGTGGGTCCATGTATAGTGTGTTGGTGTCACCCAGTAGCTCCTGATTGGGGGTCCAGAATTCACTGGCCTTGGATTTCTTGTCTGCAATCAGGACACTGCACAGAACATCTATCTGGCTTCTTCTTGTTCAGATTCTCCTTGTGCCACTTCACCCAGACCAGCCCTTCCCGGGGTGTGTAGAAAGCTTTTTTCTCTGATTAGAAATTAGGTCATTACTTCCATGCTCAACCCAAATAAGCTCAGGTCATTTGATAACTGGAAAACATCTTGGTGATTCCAACTCTCCCATAGGCAGGGAGCAAGTGAGCAGTGCCTGCTATCCTCTTCCTTCTGTGCTTCCTGGGAGAAGCACTGAGCCATTTTCTGAGAGTAAGTGCCAAATACCCTGTCCTCTGTCCTACCGGTGTTTCTCCAGGGGGCAAATGGCATGTCAGACCTAAGTGGACCTCCACTGGCGAAGGCTGCTGATGAGCCAAGAGCTCAGCTCATGCAAGAAGAACCCTTTCCCGAGGAGCAGAGGGCAAATGGCAGGAAGTTGTCACAGCTCCCTCCCCCACGTGTTACAAAACACAGTAACTCACTGATCCTAGACTACTCTCTTCTCCAGTTTTATTTGTCACACTTTCAATACGACTCCCAGGACTCTATTAGCTACTTGATCTTGGGCATGTTTCCTAACCTTCTATGCCTCAGTTTCTCCATATGTGAAATGGAAATAATAATAGTGCCCGACTGCTGGCATGAGGCCTAGGTGAGTTGTAATACAGAGTCTTTAGAAGGGTGCCGGGGACCTGCTAAATGTGGTGTCCTTACTACCTCTAGTGTCTAATTTTGAATGAAAATATTCATTCAAAATATGAATATTTTCACATTAGTGAAGTGAACAGTTGAAAGATGAGAACCTGGGAGCCAGAGTCCAGGGGTTCCAGGGATCCCTTCTGCTTGTCAAGCTGTAGAGCATGGCTGCCCGCTTCCTGGTCTTGAGGCCGCACATGTGGCTGGGATGGCTCCTGGCGATCAACCAGGAGGCAGTGCTCTGGGCGGTGACGGAGGAGGTGGACCACCTCCAGGATAGGTCCAGGACTCTTCCGCCCTCATGGATAGCTCGCGCCTTCCCTCACGGACTGTGTGATGGGTGTACACGTGAACTCGCTCCACCCCTCTGACCTTTATTCTGATTGGCTCCTGTGCAGTATATAAGCTGTGTGTACTTCCTTATTAAATGAGATCCTGCTTTGACTGTTCTCCCTGTTAAATCTGATTGTCCTCCCGGGAGGAAGGGCTGGATGTGGGCGGCCAGTCGACCTTTACCTTTCTTGGCTCGTCTTGGTCGGGGTGTGCTTTTCCCGCTTCTCCCGCTGGTCAGGAGGAGATGGGGGCTAAAAACCCGACATCAAGCAATGATGATCCATGCTTGCATTTGCACATCCTTAGCACCAGTTGGGGACCAAGTAGCAGCAAATTTGGCAACTGTGTGGTTGTCACTAGGTTTGGGCTGCTATAACAGAACATCACACATGGCGCTCCTTAAACTGCAAGCATTTGTTTCATACAGTATCACCATCTATCCTAGCTGGTGACCTATGCTGGGTTCACAAAATCTGACTATTCCAATAACTTAAGAAAACGACAAAGAAAGCACACAACCACACATAAGTACCTTTTCAATAATCCAGGGACATATCTGCGAGCTTGAGGGTCTGTGGAAAGAGAGAGCCGCTGGAATTCTTTATTCTTATATAAGGGAGGGACACACAAGGGGAGGTTCCATGGAACATTCTATCCCGAAAAGGGCAAAGGAGTAGGACTACAAAGGAACAGGTGAGTGTAACCCAACCCCATGGGGTGACACCTACTCCTGGAGCCATGCCTCATTATCCTAGGGGAGGTAAAGCCCAAGTGACTATGGAGCACAATAATTGTTCAGTACCACCCTCCCCACTCCCCCACCCCCACCCTCTGCACCAGAACTTAAAGGCATGTTCATCCAGGGCAGCTCCTGACAACACAGCTCTGGGGGCTGGGAAATCCTAGGTCAAGGTCAAGGTGGTCAAGGTTCAAGGTGGTCAAGGTGGTCAAGGTGGTCAAGGTGTCAAGGTGGTCAAGGTGATCAAGGTGGTCAAGGTGTCCAATGAGGGCCCATTCTTTGGTTTAGAGATGCCCATCTTCTCACTGTGCCCTCATATGCTGGAAAGAGCAAGAAAGCTCTCTGGGTTCCTATTAGAAGTGCACTAATTCCATTCATGAGGGCTCCACCTCAGGAACTCATTCTTTCCTGAGGTCCATCCCTAATGCCATCCCACTGGTGGTCAGGATTTCAGGGTATTCTGTGGGGACACAAGCAATTACTCGGTGGCAGTCATGTTTCCTAGGGTACTGCAGACAGATCTTCATGCCCGAAGGCACACTGGTACTGAGGAAAACATAGAGCTCTGTTGACCTCTCCCCACTCACACCAATGGCAGTGAATTCAAGGCCCTGCACCTTTTGAGCAAATAACTCACTTGTTTGCAGTGTGAGTTATACAAGTTTTTGTTGTTGTTGTTGATGCCTCAGCTTTAATTTTGGTGGACACAGGAAACATCTTCCTAGAGGACGAATCTATCCTCCACTGGACCAGGTCATCCTGAATAAATGACCTGTCCCTCCCTCAAGGAGCCTGCCTAGGGTCTACTTGCCAGCCTCCCCACCCCCTCCTTAACCAAGATGATCATTCCAGTAGCAGGATGACAGTACACAGTCAGAACACAGATGAGCCTGATAGAACATTCTTTATTTCTCTGTGAATTAATTCAGTGTGGCCCTTAGAGCCATGTCTTCATGTCCTTGGCACAGATTACAATTCTAACTCAGAATTTCCTCCTTTCCTCAGAGAACATTACACTAGATCATTGCCGTGACTTCAGAGTGTGCAATCTTATACTTATGCCCTACTCAGTCACCCCCATCCCCCTGAGCAAGGACTGTCCCACCTGCCCTGTTTCCATCTAACATCCTGACTTCTGGTGCAGATGTTCCCAGCCAAGGCAACCTGTGGTCTGCTGTCAATGAAGTGTTCACACAGGGAATCTCACATCCCCATCATAGACAGAGAGAGGATTGGATCCACAGATTGGATCCTGGGATCTCCCCACCTTGGATGTGGCCCTCTGGAGATGCTGGTCTCCTGAGATCCAGCCAAGTCCAGCATGAGGTCTGCAGCTCAGGGTGACCACCCAGACCCCAGGACATAAAGCATCAATGCTGATCACCTTGCCCTCAAACCTCAGTAACTTCTAAGCCTGCCTTCCAGGGTCCTGGGAACCTTATTAGATATTCCCTAGAGCCTTGAGAGGATAGAGCGTACATGTGCTTCTCTCTCAGGTGTTAAAAGCTTATTGTAAGGATGGCCTTAACCTAAGCGGGGCCTTTTGAAACAAACCTGCAGCCCCCACCTAGCATGCCTACAGAGCCCTCCACTATGATCACCAGGCATGGCCTGATAAAACAAGTCACTTTCCACAACCCTGTTGAAACTCAGAGTGAAGTCTCTGTCATTTGCCTTCCCCCTGATAAAGGCAAAAGATGAGAGATCAGGGCGAAACCACCAGACCAGATGGCTTGACCTCAGAACAAAAGACGTCACTGAGAAACCTGGGAACAGCTGATTGGGATTGAAATGGTGGTCAGAAACCCCCAAATTTAGCATGAACAATGGAGCAAATGAACAGACCTTCAGCCAGCCAACACTGATGCCCTCATGCTGGAGAGCCTGATGAGGACCTGGGCTGACATCCCAACTCCTCTCGTCATTTTCCTGATCCTCTGCATCATCCTCACCACTCTCAAACTCTACAGCCACATCTTGACCCTGGTGAGAACAGCGACTTCCCTGTACGACCCTCTCCTCAGCTGGCCATCAGCTCCACAGCAGGAGAAGCCTCCACTGGTGCCTGACCTGATCACCGCGGTCTGAGTGAGTGGGCATCTGCTGGACTTAAGGCCTGAGGCTCGAGACTTTAGATCTGGCACATGGGCTTAGCACGCAGAGGGAATGTCTGTCATGAGCCTTCATGATTAGGTGTGTTTGCAGTGCTTAAAATTAAGCTAGAATTGTTTGCTGTGAATTCATTATGTCTCTTGCAGTGCCCAGCATTAAGGATTGTTGTTTTCTTGATTAATATCCTATAGAGTGGAGTTGTATTGAGTGATGGAGTGAATAAAGCCTGGGAAAGGCCAGAAGTGCGAGGACATTCTTTATTTCTCCCCCTCAACTGCATAAGTCACACCTTTGCCCATCGTGACACTTATAGACAACATAAATTTAACAATGTTATTTCATATAATTAAAAGATTCATGAATTAGGTGTCACTCAAAACTGGGAAAAGCTCAGAGGGTCAGCTCCAGTGGCATGAGCAGTGGGCCTGGCTGACTGTGAGGAGGAGAGGAGACTCAGGGCCACCGTGAGGTGTTGGCCTTGGGTGGTGTTGATGACGAATGGCCTTTGGCTTGCTCACGCGGAAACATGGGCCCCAGTGCCATCTCTGCCCGTGGCCCCTTCATCACTCAACACAGGCTGTGCCACTTTCCCATCCTCTGCTGGGAAGGAACTAGCCAGGCTCCGTGGGTGGAATGGAAAGCAGCCTTATTCTTCTCTGGAGGCTGCCCTGCTCCCCACTCCCTCTGCTTCCATCCCTGACACCCCCTTACAGGAAAATCAGTCACATCAAAAAGTCTCAGACCAGTAACTAACCTGTAGCCCCCTCCAAGAATTAAGTCTCCAAACTCGATTTCAGGCTGCGCCTTTCATTTCGGGCAGCTGGAGCTTTCTGCAGGTGGACTCCAATGGCGGGAGGGGGCTGTGGCCTCCTTCTTTCTTCCCTCATGCCATCAGGTCCGATGGCCTGCTTCTCACTCTGTGGGAGGGGAGCAGGAAGCTGTTGCTCAGCTGGCTTCTGCATGGCGTACCTTCATTCTGCTAGTACAGATGACTAGAGCCAACACGTTTTGGAGGAGAAGGAAGTGACCCTCACTCCCATATTCCATTTCCCTGTGTCGTCTATGAGGGTCCCATCCCAGGACTGTAGCTGCCCTGGCAATACCCCTGCAGGCCCTTGCAGCCAAGAGCTCCTCACACATACCTAGGGCTTCCTGCAAAGTGTGGTGGGTTGCATTGTGTCTCTCCACAGAAGATATGCTCAAGTCCTGCCCTTGGGTGCCTCAGAACAGAACTTTATTTTTAAATAAGGTCTTTGCAGAGATAACAAGTTAATATGGAGTCATCCTGGATTAGGGTGGGCACAGTGAAGAAGGCTGTGTGACACAGGCTGAATGCCAAGGACTGCTGCTCACCATCAGGAGCCAGGAGGACAGACCCATCCTCTGAGCCCCACAAAAGAACCAGCCCACCAGCACCATGGCTTAGGACTTCCAGCCTCCAGGGGTATGAGAGCAAATTTCTCTTGCGATGGGTCCAGTTTGCAGTGCTTGTTACAGCAGCCTTGGAAACTGCACCGGCTCCTTAGACTGAGCACCTCAAGTGCAGATCCTACAGCCCTCTCCTTGCATCACCCTGCCAGGCGTGGCCCTGCCAAACAAGTCACTTCACTACATAGAGAGTAACGGAGTGAGTGATGACCAGCCAGCTGGACAGTTTGCTTTTTGCTTTACAACATCATCTTGTACAAAAGAGCTCTTCAGTGATAAAGCTTATTTATTTATTTTTTTTAAGTTCAGAGAAAGAAAGTGGTCATGGTATTAGCAGCCACTCAGAGGCTGAGGCAGGAGGGTAGAGGCCAAGTCCAGGTAACATAGGAAAACCTTGTCTCAAAACAAAACTTAAATAATGGCTGAGGGTACAGCTCAGCAATGGGGCACTTGCCCAGCGTGTGTGAGGCCCTGGGTTCCATCCCCAGCACTGCACACACACAAACAGGTGTATTATTATCTGTAATTAAAATAAACCCTTGTTGACTACCTACTAGTTAAATAATGCAATGATTCAAATACATCTCAGTTCTTACACACTGCCCCTATGTAAAGAAACCTTCCTTTAAAAACAGGAATACATAAAATTAGAGTCTGTTGGAATCTGAGCGCCTTATTTTTTAAAAAGAAAACATCTTGGAATAATGTTAGTAGCTGGTAAGTAGTGTTAATCCACAGGAGAGCAACATCCTTACTTGCCTTCCTACTCTCTTTCTCTTTGTCTCTAAATTGTTTTCAAATGAAAGCATCCTTGTCTGGAAGGTCTGCCCTGACCAAATCCTCCAGAAAATCCACACTCTCATGCAAAATGATCACTGCGGCTCCTCAGGCAGCCAGCTTCCTCCTCTCTGTGCCATTGACCTCCTGTCTTGCTCCTGTCTGTGGTGAACATGCCAGTCTGATCAGACTCCTGGCCTCATATGAGCCATGTGTCCCCACACAGGAGGGGACTGAGGTCGGTCTGTGCTACAGAACATCAGTGTCCACTCAGCCTGGTGGGCTGAAAGGAGCAGGACAGACAGACCACGAACACGGACCTTCAGCCCTTTCTTCTCCCCAGGCTTTAGAAAATGTGATTACAAATTAACAGCCCCAAAGGCAGGAGTGTCACCTGCCCAGAGATGCTTAAGCCCTTGGGCAGTCTGTTCTTGAACCAGCCCACAGGTACTGAGGGGGAGTCGTGCTCATGATCCCTGGAGCTCGTGGGATAGAAGATGCAGCCTGAGAGGGTGATCTAATTGGTAGGGGAGAAGTAGGCTTGGTGGATTTGTGTATCCACCAGGAAGCTGGGTCATCGATGTACATACTTTTAATTAAGGAAGTTTGAGAGGGTTCTTTATCACATGGGTAAACAATTTCTTAGAGTAATAGAGAGGTTGTCAATGATTCTTTTATGTTCAAAAAACTCTGTATTGTGCTGTAGGTCAATGAGAAGCTGTGGAAGGTGAGATCTGTTCAATACTCGTGGCCCGAGGTCTGCAGAAATTTCCATAATATAAGGAAGAATTCTGCAGGGACAAGAATGCTAAACTGCAGACTACTTTTTCTCCTGGCTATCTCTTCTCCTCAGCCTCATCTTCCACAAACATCCCCAACAACGTGGATTGTTAAACTGCCTTCTTCTAAATAAACCCAGGGATTAAAATTAAAACTTTGGCCAATCAATCTTAATAATAATAAAAAAATCGATTTGAGTTCCCATCAGTAGGGGGAAAAACTGTGTGGATAAAATGTGATTTTTCAATGCAACATGGAAGAAGCAGCTGTGTTTGAGCATCTCCTGCCCTGGGATCTTGAACTGGAGCTCTGTAAATGCCTAGTGAGCTGCCTGGCCTTTTGCCCACTGCCTGGACCATTCCTTGCCTGGCATTTATTTTTTTCAGTCCACTGTTGTTCATAACCAATTGCTGTTGGTACTCTAGTGGTCAAATAAATCATACAAAAAGAATCACATTTTCCAAACTGTGGTTGCAAATCCAAGTCTTCAGTCGACTTGGCCCATTAAAAAAAAAAAAAAAAAAAAAAGCTGTTCTTAATAAACAAAGGCATAACATAGAAGATTTCACCCAATTTACAATCTGATGAAAATCAGCTTAAAATCAAGACTTCTAACACCAGAGCAACGGATTCCATTCAGCTACGTTTGATAAAGTATGGGATTAGGGGAATAAGATCTCCTCTGTCTCCACCTTGCTAATACTTCTGTAACAGGTAACTGAGGGGCTGAGGCAGGGAGGTCCTGTTCTGGCTGTGCTGACTTGGAGACACCCCCCCTTTTTTTTTCTTTCTGTGTCATGCATCATACACCTGGGGACCTCCCTGCCTTTTGGGTTTCAGAGACAAGTAAATCTCAACCCAAGGATAAAAGCATAAACCAGCAGGTCTTTGCTTTCCCAGCTTCTTTGTGGAGTGTGAGCTCATAACACAGCCAAGAATCAGACTCCACCATACAACAGCATCAGGAGCCAAGCTGCAGAGAAGGACATGGCGTGGACCATTTCCTGGTGAGATGATGACTGGTGGCTGCAGGGCCAGAGTGCTCCAGGGGCCACTTGTATAGGCTAAAATGGATCCTCTCATGCAGGGTGGGTGTGGCCAGGGTTTTCTCATCGGGCCTTCTCTGAGACACAGCTGGGGCTGCTGCTTGGCCCTCTTGGAGTTCTTACAGCACCCAGTATCCTCTCAATATCCGTTTCTCCGCTGAAATCAGCCGGAGCTCTGTTGCTTGCAACTAGGAGCGCGGATGTTCATAAATAAATATCAGCACCTCCTCTGCTCTAACTGCTGCGAAGGGTATGGAAAATTTTCATTTATATCCCCTAAGGGAATGTTGTTACTGAATGCTGATTGCTTTCCTTTAGTCTAAATTAATTAAATGACACAGTATCTATTGTAGAAAACAAACGAAGATCATTTTACACAGTAAATTGTAAATAGTGATTATAATGTGTGATCTTTCCAGAGAAATAATAGGAAACAATGTGTTCATTCAGACAGCTGCGGCTGGAAATTGCAAGGCTATCCTGTACATGGTAATCCATTTTCTCCTCCCTCCAATGCCTGGAACTCCTGGATGATTTAATAACCAAGTGTCAGCAGTGAAATCCAGGTAGGGATAAGGCTAGGAAACAAGAAGTGTGCATCCTGCATGAATGTTCTCCATAAAACAGGGAAACAAGAAACCTAGCTGTTGTTTCTGTTTTGTTGAATAAAATAAAAGACCATTCTTCATGCTCAGCTCCATCTTCTTGTGTCCACGCAAAAGCTGGAGAGTTAGGATGCAAGGGTGCAGCTTCTCTTGAAGCAACTGCATGCCTTGAGATCTTGCTTTTCTTTAGAGCAGGCTGTGGAGAGAGGCTGTTCATAAGGGGGGTCAGTGGAAGCCCCTGTCTGTCACACGGAGACCATGTCCTCCCACCTGTGCATCATCTGGACCATTCTCATTTTGGACATTTGTTCAAATGGTCTTCAGCATCTGTAGGCTTCCTGACCAGGCCTTCTCTGTTGCCTTGGTACTAGGAGGCAAACTTGGCCCTCAGAACACATTTATTTATTGAGTGATAAGTCCAAAGAACTCACGGGCATATACTCAGACTATAACTGAACTTTGGGGAAAATGACATAATGATATAAGTATCTGCCCTCCTGAAGATGGTTTGGATGTGGGACCGACTGAAGGAGAAGCCTGTGATGAGGGTGTTGGATGTGAGGACATGAGGAAGGGCTCAGGGAGAAGGGAAAGAGCAGAGATTTCCTCCTCCTCCCAAGGAAAGCAAAATCCAGGTTTTAGGCAGATTGCAAGTCGGCTGGTTGGTTAGTCTGTCCATCCTTCTGCTTGGTTTGCTCCTTGCACAAAAAGCACCAGAACAGACAAGGGCAGTTCAAGTCCGAGATGTCTGCTGTGCTCAGCACCTTCCGCCAATAAGCAGGGCGTGAGAACTGGTTTATCAATGCTCTTCAACATTCATCTAGAGCCTGCTAAGCTCAGAGCCCAGTGCCCTCCAGAATATGTTGATTCATGCCATTCTCACTATCTAATGTGGCTGGCAGGTAGCGGTGAGGGACATAAGTCCTAGGCTTCCTTATCTGCTGGATATTGCATCAGATTCCTTTTTGGATACAAAAGTGAGTGATGGCACTGCTACTCACTTAGGTATTTGCAGTGCATTTCCCACCTTCAATACTCAGGTTTCCATGCCTGGGCAGTGAGGTGCCCAGACTGGACGAGGTGGAGGGAAGCTGCTGAGGTGTGGTTGCACCAGGTTGGCCTTAGGCCTCTGCTGTCCTCCCAGAACCCGTCCAGGCTCTGGGAAGGCAGTGCCCCCTCACAGCCCCATGCTAACCTTGAGAGGCCAGATCCAGACCTTTCTACCTCTTCCTGTACGTCCCACCCCTCTGCCCGTTCCTCCTGTTCCTTCAGATATCTCTCCAGCTGCACCTTGGCAGGGTTTTGTGGGGAGGAGGCTTTGGATAGCCTCTCCCGGAGCTGGAATCTGTACTGGACAACCCCACCTCCACCCAGATGCTTTTGGGGAGACTCATTCTTTAGTTTTACCTGTGCCTGAAAGAAAAATCACTTTCCTGGTACCCAGTTTGCCCCTGAAAAGCAGAAGGTGGTAAAGTAGGTTCCAAGTGACCACAGAGAAAAAATATTCAATCATTATCTAGGTAGTCTTTAGGAAATGGGTACAGTCTGAATCTAGAATGTTCCCCAAAGGCTTGTGTGGCAGCTGTTGGGAGGTGGTGGAGGACTTAGGATGGGGGGCCCAGTGGAAGGTCCTTGGTAGCATGCCCTTGAAGGGATTGGCTTCCTAGGCACCTTGAGGTGAGCACTCTCCTCTGCCACACACGCTCCCCACCATGATGCTCTGCCTTGCCACAGTCCCAAAGTGGTGGGGCCAAGTTGTCATGAACGAAGCCTCTAAAGTTGTGAGCCAAAATAAATCTTTCCTCCTTTTAAGTTGTTTTATCTCAAGTATTTTGTCATAGCAATGGAAACTTGACAAACACAGAAGCCCAGTTGGAAAACTCTTTGGGCTAACTTTCTGTGTGTGGAATAAATTAATCCTGAGACCGCAAAGAACAGAAACTGTTTATTTAAGGTGGCTATGGGCAACTGTATGTACTTGGCTATCTTATTTAAACTTCACAACAGCCCTGGGAATGTTTCCTATTCCAGCATTTAAGGGTAAGTAAATCAGGCTCAGAGAGATTTTGTGTTTAAGAGTCTCCAGCTAGTAAGCACAGGTAAGGCCATTACCACCACTGCATGGTCCACTTCCTCTGTTCAACAAGAGATGAACATTTACATTTGTATCTCAAATGTCAATATCTGCCAAGGATTTATCACCTGAAAATTAATTATTATACACATTCATCTCCGTCTACTTGACCTCATGTAAGCATGAGTTACTTAACTGTATTACAAGCAAATCTCTTCTTACCACACTTGACCGACCGTCCAGAGGCTGGAGTCCCAGGAGCTCTATGAGGGTGGCATGGGTTGAAGGACTGACACAAGACAGGTCAGAGGTCCTCAGTAAAGGGTCCCACTGAATCACTGGCTTTAACTGGAATTTGAATATTTGCATTGCAAATTGGGAGCCCAGTTGCTGGATTCTGATAACTGTGGGGAAAGGCACTATTTCAATTAGGCCAACAGTTCAAGTCTTTGAGTTGGGAGTCTGGGCAGCATGTGATTTTAAAGAAACCCACAGCGTTCTTCAAAAAACAGCAACATCTGTTTATAAAAGGAAAACAAAGGAATTAAACCTTCTGAACACTCCCCTATCCCATTGCCCACTTGAGAAGTGAGAAAACAAAAAAACCAACACCGGTGTCTCTGGGTTATATGTGGGAGGGATTGCTAGAACAACCCTAAGCGATCATCTAGTACAGTGCAGAACCTCCTGGAGCCAGTGATAAAATCGCAACATGGATCTCTTGCCTCCTCTCTGAGCAAGTGCTGTGGTCACATTTAAGGAATCAAGAGGTATCTTTTAACTTTTAAATCCATTTCCTTCCTTCGTGTTGGGTTCCCTACCTCTAATTTTCTAAAATTCTAGACTTCCAGGCATACAGCTGTAGTAGTTATTCTAGAAAAAAGATGAATCCCATGTCGATGAAATCAACATGTAATAATAATGAAAACATACTAGCTCATAAGTCCATTGAATTTATTGAGTTTCCGGGAACTGTGCTTACATAATGAATCCCGTGCCTAATTAACTAATCAATCTCCATTCCAATTCTTGCATTTATTCTCTCTCCCAAATCATCCTCCCCATGATCTGTTCTCAGTGTAGGAACCCTTCCAAAGACCTCAAGCATCTTTTCCCTTCCATTGTTTCCTAAGGTTTGTATGGAAAAATTAAACAAACAAACAAACATAAAAAACACTAAGAGCAAATAAACACAGCATTTCTTCAGTCCAGCCAGATCAATGAGAATAAGGGATATGGCTGTATTTGAGCAAAGTACAAACCTTATATATGCATGCAGTAGACACACCTGTGCTCATGTCTCTGTGGCTCATTTCTGTGTTTCATCTTTTATAGCATTTATAAAATATCTCTGTAAAACAACATATCTTCACTTTGTGGTTTTATAATTGTAAATATTACATAAGATGATATCTAGAACAATAGCAGACATTTTCAAATGAAAAAAGAAGAATCACTCATAATTCTGTGAGGTAGGAGTTCAGGTACACCAAGATGGCAGAGATGGTATTAGAAGCCGCTGGAGGACAAGACAAGAAGATGAGCCCTGTCCCTATTTACAATAAATCCCATCACCATGACAACTCTGCTGCTGAGGACTTATCACCATGACAACTCAAATTTTAAAATGACCAATGGGGGTAACATGGGCAGTATTCTAATTAGGTTTTCTAAAGTAACCAATGGGGGGCGATGAATTGGAAAATTTTTGAATCAGGTATCATAAGATTGGTTAATGGCAGAAAATGGATCAGGCCTGCATTGGGAAGAGAATGCCCCACAGTTTAGGATCTAAGACCCTAATTTCCAGACATTGAGGTGTTGGGCCTCTCCCTGACCCCTCTATTTACCTAAAGGAGTGTTGACTTCACCTTCAATAAATCTGTGCTTTGCCTATTGCTTCTGTGTGTCTTGCTCAATTTTTAGTTCAGGACACCAAGGACCTGGACCTCAACTGGACATCCCAATCGTAACAATTCCACTTAGCAAATGGTGTTTTTCCTTTTTCTCTCTGATGTCTATATGCATGCATAGTATTTTAAATAGCTTTAACAATCTCTAAGACACATTTTGCCGATTCTTATGTTACCTATCATGAAGTGACATTTTCACACACACTTAGATTGTCCACAAACAAATCCACCTTACCTGTCCCAACCCTGATGCCTCGAGAGGATGATCTAATTATTCCCAAGAGCCACCATTGATGGACACTTTTAGGGCTCCCACTTTGTGTACTACTCACAGTGGTTACTTTTGTGTATCAGCTTGTTTGGACCATGATGGTCACCTTAATCCTTGTTTCTCAGTGTCGATAAATGTGTCTCTGGATGAGATTAGCATTTGAATCCATGGACTGGGTGAGGCAGAGGGCCTTCCTTGAATGTATGGCACCACCTGATCTGCTGAGGGCCGGGGGGGAGGGAACCTCTTAAGCAGGAAGTCCCATCTCCTCTGCCTCTGCCCTCAGACTGGTTTGCACCCTTAGCCTCCAGGCTCAGACTGAGCTGCAACACCAGCTCTGCAGACAGCAGACGGGGACTTCTCCACCTCCATGGTCACAAGAGTCAATTCCTTGAGTTATGTACACACACACACACACACACACACATGCACACACGCGCGCGCACACACACACATGCACACCACTGGTTCTTTTTCTCTGGAGATCCCTGACTGATGCACTATTTTTGAGCTTACTATGAAGATTTTCATCCCTCTCAAGTGTAATAAATCCTTCCATACTGAGAGTGGGTTTGATTTTTGGATTCCATCCCATCTGTACCAAGTTTGATAAATAATATTGAAGTTGGCTGGAAAATCAAGCAAAAGCAAAAGGCAGTGTAGCTGGTGGATAACCTCTCGAGACACTGAATTTCTTTAGTGACACATAGATTAGCTCCAAAGATCATTTATAAAGGGAGGTTCTACCGTGATTTAAGAAATGGCAGAGTCGGTGTAGCAGGGTGGTCTCCTGCTGACCAGGCACAAGGGTTCAGTGTCGTGAAGAATCTCGTATGATTTGTAGAAGCAGTTTCACTAATTCACAGTTCAATGTCCCAGACCACGTGTGGCTGCTGGCTGCCCCGTGCTAGCAAGAAGAGCTGCTCTGGAGGCCCTGGGTTCTGGGGAGACACCCCAATCCTTTCAGTCCCAGGGTCATGCGTCTGCCCTAGAGCAACCAGGCTCTTCTCAGACTTGCTCCATCTAGTAAGATTTGCTTATTCTTTGTCATTCACTTTGGTCTTGTGGGGCCTGCTCATCTGTAGAATTTTGTGTAAAGCCCTCAATGTGTGGAGTTCAAAAGATCACCTTGAGTGTTGGCCTACACCAAATAGCCTTTGGGAAATGGTTTCTCCTCTCATTGCTGTCTCTGATACTTCTCTGTTGGCTCCCCCAGCTGCACTCTCCTGGGGTCTGCCTGCTCAGGGTCAGGCAGGGATGTCTGAGGAGCCCTTCCTATCCTCTGGCTTCTTGTCAAGTCTGTTGGATCAGAGGCTGTGGAGAGAGAGAGGCTGGGGTGTGTGCCCCCACACCTGTATGCACACACACGAGCACACACACTCCCCCTGGGGCTTGGTGTGGCTGTGGCTGTGTTCCTGCATGGCCTGTGTCTCACTAGATGACAGCTTTGCCTCTTCCTAGTTTCAGCCTCTGGTTTTGCCCTGGGTCTGAGGGTGGTAAGAGCGTCCCAGGGTTGCTTCAACATCCGTGCCCCCCGCTTAGATGTCTGGAAGTAGTCCTTCCAAAACACTCCATTTAATTAAGCCTTTCCAATGTACTTTCTGTTCCTGTGGGGATCCTGTCTGGTGGAGTTTTCTAATATGCACAAAAGTATGTGTGACAAGTTGAAGTTCAGGTCCCGTCAACCCTACTGTGCCCTGTACCTCTGGCCATATGTTTACAGTCACACACTTGCTCAAAGATCAGTAACCTGCTTTCCTAAGGAGGCCTTGACTTTTTCCATTTTATTATTGTAAAGTCAACCTAAAATGACTTTAATGCTCAGTCGTCATCATCCATTATAAGAAACTGCTTATTCAAAATATTTGGCTTGGATTTGGCAAATGGACCCTGAAGTCAGTTCCTTTTATCCAGGCCTTATTTAGGAACCTTGGGATTTAAAAGCCTATAATTAATCAGGGCCCCCTTTCTTATTTTCCTGATTCATGAAGTCCACCTTGCCCCCTCCATGTCCCCGCTGGCCTGTCTGCAGGTTTGTCAGCCCGCCTCACTGGATCCCATCCATCTGGCCTCTCTGACGACCACTGGGATGGAACTGGACACCTGTGGCATTCTTCTTTATGAGTAATCACATCAACGAGTTATATTAGCTGTCGTATTAAAGCAACTCTCTGCTAACCCCTGGTAATATGAGAACACCGTCGCCATCATCTCTTTTTTTGGCTGGGCCATGCCATCTCCTTAATGTTTTGTCTCCTTAATCCAAACTGGGATAAAATACAAGAGAAGAAACAGAAGGGAAAGGGGATTTCAGAAAGTTTAATATTTCATTTTTGGTATGTTTTTTTCCTCGCTACCCCAACACCCCACGAAATAAACCCAAGTACATTAAGCAGAAATCTTGTGGGGCTACTGACTGGTGACCTCCTGGGCAATTGCAGCTTTTCATAGGAGGTGAGGACAGTCTGCTTTGAGAAATCAGACTCACCTGGGAAATCACGGGAGGTGGGTGGCCATAGACGTAATTATCCTGTCAATTTTTACCATCTTTGTCCCTTCTCCAACAATATTAGACAAGAATTAAAATAAATATCAGTGGCTTAGTTAACTGCCATATTTTATTACTCAACTAAGATGAAAAAGTAAGTGGTTTCCAGCTTTTCATCTCCAGAAACACGGGTACCAGCCATTTTACCAGATTTGAAAGGCGTGTTTACAAAAAAAAAAAAATGCCTAGGATTGCAATTTTCCCCCATTTGAAATGGATCAAATATATTCGTCTCTCAATGTCTCGTGATGCCAATATATTTCTCGATGAGTGTGATTTGAAAATAACAAATGCAGATTTCATAAACTGATGTCACCTGTCATAAATTCAAGTTTTCCAGCCTTGTTAAATTCAGACTCTTGCCGCTTGGCAGTGTCATGGTCTCCACCATCTCCCTGCACTTGCCCTGAAGGCAGGAAGATGGGAAACAGGAAAATCAAACTGAGACATAGATGAGAAGCCAGAAGAACTTGAGTGGACTACTTCTGCATACAAAATTCAAAGTAGCAACTCTCTATTCATATGCACTTACTTTTTCCTCCCGGGTGACTGGCTGCGGAGGAAGGTTTTTGGTTAACAACAGTTTTAAGAAAAAACAAAATTGAGTTTAAAAAAAAGCGTCAAATCAAAAAGTTATGTTTTGATAGTTTTTTCTCTCCTTTTCTTCCCTCCTCTTCCTCCTGCATACATCCACCCTTTCTCCCTCTCCTCCACTCTCCCTCTTTTCTGGCCTCCCCTCCTTCCATTTTTATTCAGTAGCCAATGCAAGAATAATAAAAATAATAGAATTATATAAATAGGAACACTGGGAAAGAATTGTACTCCTTGGAAATATATCAATTAGATACCAGTCACAGCATCTTGAGTATCAGGCCCTACTTTGCATGTGGGGAAAGAATGGCTCTATGTTTGGCATGGCCTGCTAATGTCCCATTAGAGTGCATGCAACGATTGGATTTCTGCTCAGCGGGCAGACCACTTCTGCTGCTTTTAACAGCGGCTGCTGCAACTACTACCCCTGCTCTGCCTTCCTTGGTGGAAAGTTGGTTTGGTAGACTGCCAGCTCCAGAGATGACTTCTCTAGTAATGGGGATGCCTGGGGCCACGGAATTACACACGGGATCATCAACTCCTGTCTAAATCGAACAACTGCAATTGCTGTAGTAAAATAAAGCCTTTATAATTAAATGCTTAAAAACAACTGAGCAGAGAAAGGGAGGCAGGAAATCTCTCTAATGAATGAAATTCTAAACAGATGATGTCGTCTTCTCACTTTCAGCAATGCATTTATCACACACAAGACAAAGAAATCCTACTTTGCTCTTTCTCTATTGGAAAACACTCCATCATGGGCTTAAACACATCAACTCTGGGATCACCCCAAGGGGTGCAGTCCTATGGCAGATGGAGAACACCAGCATTTGCTCCCACAATATCCCCACACTCCTGGTGGCGTAGAAGTGCACCATGGGAGTGGTCTGGGGCCGAGGCCATCCACCAAAGCAGCAGAACCCTCCAGAACAGATACTTCTGTGATTTCTCCATGAAGCTTCCAGGATGTGGGATTCCCTAACTTGCCCCAGAGGTCTATTCTAGTCTCATACCACCTGGGCATGTGCTTCTGTCCAGGTTCAAGGAGGATCTGTTTCCTGTCCTCTGCACCTCTGAGAAACAGAAGACCACCACTTCCCTGCCGCACCCTCATTTTCATCTTCTCCACAAGATGAGCAGGAGGGAGGTCTGACAAGATGACCTCCAGCCCCTTTGCCTCCAACATTCCAACTCCCACTCCCTGATATTTTGGCTTCTCTTGCAAAGCAAGTAAGCCTCTTCCTGAAGACAAAGTCCTGCTGCCCAGGAGCCACTGGTGTTGAATGAATGAATAAAGGAGTACACACCTGCTTTTTCTAAACCCGTTTGCTCAACCAAGCAGTTGAGTTTGCCTTAATTCCTTTTTCACTGAACTATTTTTCATTGTAAAAACTATGAAGATAAAGATGTATGGTGAAAAGAAAGCGGGCACATTAATTAGTTATATAAGCGGAAACAAGGTGCTTAAATTCTCTGTGGCTTAGATTTTTTTTATCTGTATTAATGGAAATGATCTCAAGGGTTATTTCTTGGTGTATGTAATACAAGAGCCTTGGGAAAGGAGTTAGGGGGACAGAACACAATTTTGTCCTTTCTCTGAGGCCATCCTGAGTCACTCCATTCTTTTCAAAGGACAGTGCAATGGAGACTGCTGTTTTCCTTTCTGATTTGCATCTTTTACATCCTTCTCATAACAAGCTGGGCAGCTAAGCTGAGCCTCCCTGGCAGCTGGACCTCGATAAGTGAACAAGTTGTGCCCACAAATGTAGGTCAAGGGTCCTGCCTCACCTTCCAGAGGTGTCCTCAAGGGAGGATGACACTCTTCCTCCTTCCTCGAGTGCTGCTTGGAACATGGAGGTGATGGCTGGGGCTTCTTCTGCCATCTTGAACTCCAGAGAGAGAAAGGTCACCCATGGGTGACAGGAGAGAAAGCTAAAGTAGCCCAGGTGACTCATGAAGGTCTTTGGGGGGCTTCACCTACCTACCCACAGACTTCCTTGTTGGAGAAGTAAATTCTGTGTATCGATGTCACTATGATTTGAGTATTTCTTATCCCCTGCAGCCAGGCCCAGAAGATAACATCAAGTGAAAAAAATAGGTGTTCAACTTTAACTTGAGATAATAAATAATTAGTATATGTTTCTTAATTATTTATACATTACTCTTTCCTGTTAGCTTTGACTACAGTGAAGCCACAGAGAGGGCTCACTCTTAATTTGTCATACCAATGTTTCTGTTTAGTCCTTGTAACCAGTCTGCATTAAATTCCATCCTCTTTTTACCCTCTTAGTTTAATTAGTTTTTTTGAATTAATTTTTCTCAGGTGCTCAATATTATTAATTCATAACAATTTAGAAAACAATGCAGTAGTGTTGAATAGCCTTTGGAGTTTAAAGGCCCAGACCAACTCTGGTCCTACTTTAACCTAATAGTTATATGATCTTAAACAAGTTCATTCACTTCTTTGAGCCTCAGTTTTATCAATAGGAAATCAAGGTAATGATAATCCTGGCTTACTTCTTTGCATATGGTAAGAGTCAAGAGGAGAATTTATGTGGAAATATTTTGTAAAAGATAAAGCACCATATAAATGCTGGTTCTTATGAATAATGTTAGAGTCTTTGAATGTAAAAAGCACCTTTCAAGTTTCTTTATCCACACAGATGTTGAACAGCACCTTAAGAGGAGCTTACCTCTGAAGATCCCAATATATGGACGTCTTCTGTCACATTTTTGTGGGTAGAATGAATCCTCAGTTGCAGGACTCACTGTAAACATTAGTAAATTAGAATAATTGCCATGGACTCAGTATCTCTTGCCTTGGGGTTAAATGTAGAGGATAACATTTGAAAACTTTAACTGTAAACAATGACTGAGAGTCTTCCTGCTCTTGGTTCTTTCTGTCTCCTTTCTCTATTCCATACACGATGCTGGTATGGAATCTAACCATGTTGCCCTTGGAGAGTGTGACAGAGAAGTTAGAGTCAGTCTCTTGTAGCTTGCCAATCATCTGGAACATGGCTGAAGGCATTGGTAAAAATGGAGATGACCTCTACCTCTTGCTATCCAGGTGGGCAACATAGCAAGAGTTACTTAAGCTCAGTTTTCTATTCAGAACTGTATTGGTTACTGCTTTTCATTTTCTGATAGTCCAAGGACCTTGTTTTAACTCCCTAAATGAACTGGAAATATCCATTTGATTCCTATCAGCTTCAAAAAAATTCCAGTTACAAAGAAGTTTCTGATGATGAATGTGCCTTGGATGAATGTGCCTGTGTACCTCTTCATATTGGGAGTTTACTGAACCTGCTGCACTGAGGCACCCTGTCATGGTGACCATAAACCTCAGTTGCCTAGAATGGTTCTAGTTTAATGTCTGTGGTCTCAGCATAATTATGAATAATGCCCCTCTTACTTACAAAGCAATAGTAAATTGTATACATTCACTGGCTTTGAGGCATTTTATTATACTGACTGAGAAGAATGGGATGCCTTTATAAACTATAGGCAGGATCCATTTCCTCAAGCACAGTCTACCCTGTGACCTGTGTGTTTTTAAGCCCTAGGAATGAGCCGGACAGACTAATTCAGCCCTTAGGAGAGAAAGGCTTCAAAATATGGCCACTTCTGAACACCCATATTTAGAAGTTGTCGGGTTTTGTAAAAGACCAGACGGGAAATATCCCAGTTTTTGCAGCCTGTGCAGTTCCTATCTCAATTACTCGACTCACTACCGCAGCCCAACAGTGTGTGAGCTGGGATGCATCTTGGGCCACAAGATGGTTCACAAAACAGGAGGAGGCCAGATCTGGCACCTGGGCCACAGTGTGCGGAGTCCCCATGTAGCATCGTCATATTTTCTCTTGATAACTGGCTAAATGGAATCCATATTGTCCAGATTTCTTTTCAAGTGTTTAGGGAGCATCAGGCACACAGTTGGCCTTAGTTAGAGGGTAATTAACATCACGGAGACATTTCCATTTCTTACCAATGGCTTCCACTTCTTCTGTCATCAACATAGCCTACTTCATCCAATGAATTATAGTCCATGCTTAATCTAACAAAGAACAATGAAGATGCTCCCTCTTCAAATAAAGCAGCACAGATGTGTGTCCTTCGAGCACTGAGGAAGTGACCATTAACTGGCTTTTACTTTGCAGGTGTCTAAAACATTATTTTGTATTCAATGTGTATTAAAAAGCAGTTTCTGGAAAATCTAATTTAATTCTGTACCTCTATGTTCTCGTAGGCTGGGAAAGGGGGTATGAATCTACCTTTGGAAGGCACATCTGAAGTGCATGGATAAACAACTTTGCCTCGGTGGAAGAATTGGAGAGGGGAGAATTGAAAACGTACCAGTAGCCAGAACACAGAGGAAAGTCCATTGCCCTGCAAATTGACACAGAAGGAAAGACGTGCGGAAAAGCCTGCAATGAAATAAACACTGAAACTAGACTCAGAACACATCAAAGCACTGGATTGCTTCTTGCTATGTTGAGAATTGCTGTGATATGGTATGGTACACAATGAGTGTGTGTGTGTGCGCGCGAGAGAGAGGAGAGCAGGATTTAGAATTAGCAATGGAAAGTCAAGACCAGGATACTGGACATACGAAGCCAAGGAAAGCGTTCAGGCAGTGTAAACAGGCGGCATGCCGTGTTGCTGTGACAGTGAGCGACAGGCCCTTGCTGCCTGACCTGGAATGCGAGCCGTCGGGAGCATGAGGCTGCCTCTCCTGGAGAGGTAGGCAGAGCCACCGCCGGGAAACATGAAAGCAGATCTAGCTTTGCCTTGCAATGACAGCTGCATATTAATCTACAGAACTTCTAAAAAATCAAAAAGACATTTTTCAGCAAAATACACCCCTAGAGCCTCAATCATAAAGCAGGGGAATAAACTTGAAACAGGATTGATTTCATCTTAAAGGGAATAATTCTTTGAAATGCTACCAACTGTAGTTGTCTTATTTGGTTTTCAATCCTATAACAAAATTGTGCCATATTGTGTCAAATAAGAAGATAATATAACGGCTTTAAACAAATTTTGTAATTATGGGATCAATCAAAAGTGCATTAAGTTTGTGTGCATTTGGGAAGTTATGCTGCCGCATGTTAAGTGACTAAATATCAACCTTCATTTTCACTTTAGTTTAAGACCTTCATTCTAGGAGGGTGATATTTCCCTGATAGAAGTTACAGATGAGCAAGGGCCCTATAAATTTTAGTCATTGTTCTTAAAAAAAAAATACAGGGCAATGTCCTCATAGAGACTGATGATATTCAGACAAAAAAAGAGAGTCCTATGGCCTAAGGCCTCTTCCATCAGACACCTGGTGCAGTGTTAACCTCTGGGTATACTTGAGCTTCAGTGGGACACAGTTCCAGACACAGAGAAAACTGGCAGCTGGTGCTGAGGGATGAGTTGACAACTGGGTCCAATTTGGCTCAATGTTTATAAAACTATTTTTCTAGTATTTCACGTCCCTTGATTGGAGTGGCGAGGAGGCTAGAATGACCTTGTAGATGTTCAGAGTCAGGTCTGACTGGAGCAGAAGCCCTGCTCCAACAATTAGGGGTCACTTCCTTCTCTAGACATCAGTTTCCTCTTCTTTAAATTGGGTAAACTGCTAATACTTTTTTTTTTTTTTTACTATGCTGTTGTGAGAATCATCTAAAATAATGCATGCAAAATACATAGCCCAAAGTCTGGCATGTAGGGTTCAGGAAAATAGAGCTGTTGATGAAGACCTCAAAGTCCTAATTAACTAAAACCACCCAAGTTTCTGAGTAAGCATGGGAGAAAGGAGGGGAAGGAGGTGTTCTCTTGCAGGTGGTTCTATGTTATCAGCCCCCAAAGCAGAATTCATAACCTTAGGTAGGATTTCAGAAGGCAGAGGATATGAGCATAGAAAACTGGGACTGCCTACAAAGTAAAATTGCTTATCTTTTATCTCTTAAGTCTTAAGTCACCTTAAGTCCTTTTAACTCCACCCCCTTTTACACTCTTCTTCCCGGAGTGTTCTGTCACTGGCTGCTATATTAACTATCTTGTTGTTGTGGTCTTCCAGCATGGATTGAGGTGTGTTCAAGCCTGTGCCACACAGCTTCAGAGGTTGACCTACATCAGTGGAGCTTTTCCTCCCCCTGCTAACGTATCCCAGGAGAAAGTAGGTTTTGGAGCTTTCTATGTTCTGTTTATTACAAAAGCGCACTGCATGCAGAGTCCTAGGCAAAGTCATTGCCTATCCTTTACCTGTTGAGGCACAGTTTACCTTAAACCAGTCGGTTTTAACAAATGCACTGGAGCAGGAAGAGCCTTGTGCCTGACACTTGTCACATGAACCCTGAAGAGAAGTGGGTTGCCCAGAGCTGCCCAGGCATCTAGAGGAAACCAGAGTGGACTTGTCCTTCCTGGAGCACTAAGAGCATGTCCCATCCTGCACTAGGTGCTTCGGACAGCTTCCCAGCACACTCATAAATCCCTCCCCCATTTCATGGACAACCCTGAGAATCAGAGAACTGAGAGTTATCAACTGAAGCTCATGTGACTACCAAGTGTCAGAACTGGGATCTGAACCTCGAGCTGACATCCCTCTGCCCAAGTCATGTGTCTTTGCACCAGTTCCACCTTGCAAAATTTATAGTGTCTAGGCTGATTCTCTCCTGGGCTCTGCTAGGAAGGCTATGCCCCCACTGCTTTGGAGTGATGGGAACAGAAAAAGAAGCTTCAGGATGCAGTGTCCTAAAGATGAGGTCTCCAGACCAGCAGTTTCAGCTTCACCTGGGACTCACGAGGCGTGGGACTGCTCAGACCCACTCAGACCTCCCGAACCAGAGTGTCTGGGGACTGTGATTGAACAGGCCCTCCAGGGGACTCTGATGGGGCTGAGGTTTGAGAACCACTACACTACGGCTCTGGACCTCCTGTCTCCAGAGTAACAGATGTGCGCTGCAGATCTACTGCTTGCCCTGTCTTTTCTATCAGGGGCTCATGGTGGAGCTGCTTGGGCAGGCAGCAGAGAGAATTCCGTGAGTGCTGTCGGAAGGAAGGGTTTCTGTGTAGGACCCAACATTTGTGTTCAGCTTCTCCAAAAGGTAGGCAAGACACATTCCATTCATGGCTGACAGCAGCATGGAAGCCTTTTAATTAGTCCACCCTGGAGGAAAGAACGATGTGCTCGTTAAGTAATTGCTCTGATTACCAGTGGCCAGGGCTGTGCATTGTTAACTGAAGCATTTGTTAGGAGGGAGCTGAGCCACCAGGCTGAAGGCTCCTTACAGAGGTGCTCACATGAAAGGACTTCCACCAGCGTGCGGCACCGATGACAAGAGCAGTCACAGAGCCAAAACACACATAAACACGCACACACTCACACACTCACAAGTACCAGCTCACACTGTGCAGACTCATCGATGGCCTGTTTTCTAGAAGAACAAGCATTACTATCCCTGCTACTTTTTGAAAATTCCAAGGAAATCGTAAATCCTGGTATCTCCTTCCAAGTTCCCATGGCAAGGGGTTAAATGTGTGATTTACAGAAGGTGACTCAGCCCCAGGTGACGAGACATGAGCACAGGTGACAGGATTTGTGGTCCCCACATTATAAATAAGGAAAATGAGATTTCGGGGAAATAAAGTTGTCCAGAGTCACGTGGTGTTCCGGATTCAAATGAGACCTCCCTGTTGACTCTATGCTGGGCCACGGTTAGAAAACATGCCTCTTTGACCCCTGGATTGACTGTCAAGGACTGCCAGCATGGAATACCACAGCCAGGGGGCTCAGGCAGGAGGGATTTACTTTCTCTCCCCGGGAGAGCCCAAGATAAGGTGCTGGGAGGCTGCTTCCTCTGGGCCTCTCACCTGTGGGCTGTGTTCACATGGTCTTTCCCCAGTGAGAGGATACCTGGAGCCTCTCTGTGTGTCTGACTTTTTATAAGCATACTAGTCAGCTTGGATTGGGACCTCATTTTAACTTAACCATCTACTTACAGGCTGTGTCTCCTGGTGTAGTCACGCTCTGAGGCCCTGCGAGTTAGGCCTTCAGTGTATGAATTTAGGGGAACACAATTCAGCCCCAATGCCAGCCCCAGTCTGACTGGCTTCCATTTTCTCCCGTTGGACCTAGTTCTCCCCTCTCTAATCCTGAGAGGATGTGGAATGCTTTCCTGTCCTGCCCAGAGCTTGTAGTCAGCTTTTCTGCAGCTGTGACCAAAAGACCTGACAAGAACAATTAGAGGAGGAAAAGTCTATTTGGGGGGCTCCTGGTTTCAGAGGTCTTAGTCCACAGATGGCCAACTTCAATGCTCTGAGCCAGAGGTGAGGCAGAATATCATGGCAGAAGGGTGTGATGGAGGAAAGCAGCTCAGGAGTGGCACCAGGAAGCAGAGACAGAGAAAAAGAAAGAGATGTCCCTTCACCATGAACAAAATATATATCTCAAAAGCACCCCCTGCAGTGACCCACCTCCTCCAACCACACCCCACCTGCCTACAGTTAACACCCTGTTAACTCCTATCAGGGAATTAACCTACTGATTGGGTTAAGCCTCTCTTAACTCAATCATTTCACCTCTCAGCTTTCTGGCTTTGTCTCACACATGAGCTTTTGGAGGACTCCTTCCATCTAGACCATCACACCAGGACAGGCAGCCAAAGGCAGGTCCTCAGCCACCGTGGTCTGACCAGCGCTGAGGACTCACCAACTCTTGCTTCCCTTGGTCTATGCACTTTTCTTCCTTTGGCTTTAGCTTTCAAAACAGCTGTGTTGCTCAGCTGGCCCTTCATGAAGTCGAGTTCAATATAATTGCACTTCCCTCTTTTTTTTTGACTTTCTATTTGTGGCTTTAAAGAATCTCTGTACAGAACGCTGTCTCCTATACACATACTTGTCTTCTCAGCTGTGTGCCCATTGCAAGTGCCATTGGCATGGCTTCTCTGCCTTCGTCTAAATTGTTGGGAGACATCATTTAGCCGAAAAGGACAGCAGAGCTCTCCATCATCCCTGGACAGCTCCGTGTAGTTTGCCATCTCCCCACTCATGTAGAACACTGGTCAACACCTCTCACCTTGCCCAGCAACCAGTCAACATTTGTCACCATGGTTGCCTTTCTGCTCTTGGTTAAAGAAACTGGTGGCCCCCAGCCTTTCCATGTTTTTTTGTAGGGGAGGCTGCTGGGGGTTGAACCCAAGGTCTGAAGCATGCTAAGCACGTGCTCTACCACCGAGCTACCTGCCCTGCGTCTTTTCAGTCTTTGTATCAGGCAGGCTCTTACGCAGGTGGTTAAGCCCAGTAGGACTAGAATCACATCTCCTCGGCAGCTGGAGATTGATTGCTCTTCTGGCTCTCACTTAAGGGCCTTTTATTATATTTCTGGTTCCTGGTGGCTCGGCACCCACCCAGCTGCATCTGTCCAAGTGGAGCTTGCCCAAGGGGAACCCTCAGGACCGGACTCTCCTGGGCTGGGGAGAGCTCAGTTCTGACAAGTGGAATATTCTAGGGGGATTTCCCTTCACCAGGGATCCATGGCACTGCATTGTGGCCATTCTCAATGCACATAAATGGGATAAAAAAAACAGCCCCTGATTTAATCTGCTGCTCAGCCCCTGCGAAGACACAGCTGGTGAGGGTGTGCGGCTCTATTCACAGCCAGTCCCTTCTCGCCAGCCTAGCAATAATTTTGTTGTCTTTGTTATTTTATATCCTGCGGTGACTTCCCTGAGTGCAGTGAGTGATTAATTTAGCTGGTGTCACAGGCTACAACATGTTGATATAAAGGAAAAAGAAAGAGAAAAGGGAAGGGTAGAGGGGGTGGGTGGCTGCTGGGGCGAACATGCACAGAACTCAAGCTCCGGCCCCTGTAGAAAGCGCCCATTGGCCAAAGTGACCCCGTGACATTGTTTTTGTGAACATGAGCATGAACCTCTGAATGGTTGAGTTCCGACATTCAAAGCCGACACTCTCCCAGGGCCTTCTCACTTCCCCCGCCGCCTCTGAAACATCAATAGCTTCAGGAAATAATGAAAAACAAATCAGAAATGAAATCAGCACTTGAAAACCCATGGTCTGCCATGAAAAGGGCTTCTGCTGTTCAAATGCAGTTTACAGCAGAGAGACTCGGGATCCTGTGTGGAAACAAACTCCAGGTGCTCTGAAGTTCAAAGCCCACTCAGCCCTCCATTCTCCTGGCTCGTGAACCTGGAAGGGCTCATGTGGCTACGGATTCAGGAGATGTCAGACTGTTCTCCAGCCCTAGTGGAAGACACCTCTCCTGTGGTTGCCCCAGGGGAGGGCAGGCTCTCTCTGTGCAGGCCACAGGGGCTGGCTGTTGTTTCTTGAGGGAGAGGGTTTACCTTCACAATGGCCGGCCCCTGGGAAGTGGCCCTGTGAAAAACCAAGAACCCCTCTGTCACACGTTTTTCACCATCTGGGAACACCATCCGGTAACCTGGCTTTTAAGCTTCAATTAAGGAATAACTGACAAGGGCATGATGCTTTTGTTTGTGTGTTTTCACACCAAGCCCAGATTTTGACAATTTTCTCTTAAGAGGATTTTTTTAAAGAACTAGCTAGAATGACTTTGATTTAAAAGTGACACTGCTTCATTCAGGAAAACCATTTCTAAAAAACTCCCCAAATCCCACTACACAGAGATGACCACTGTTAATGTTTGGGGGCTAATTCTCTCCACTCACAAATGTATGCATGTGCATGTGTCTTTCTGGACCCTGTTCTAAAAGTGGAACCACACTGTACCTGTCTAGCTATAACCTGTATTTCTCCACTTAAACCCAAACATCATTTCATGGAATTTGATTTTTTCTACATTATGTTTAATATCTGCACAAGAGTCAGTTAATCGGAGTAGCAGAAGGAATATAAAATGACCTAACCATTGATTCAATTTAAAAAGTATAAAGAGGAAGTAAAATTACCCAAATTCCTTCCACTCAATGAAAACCATACTTGAGCTCTCTCCCGAGAGCTCTCCTCCCATACAATATTTTGTGTTCTTTGTGGGGTTTTGTAATCTACTTTTAAGCACTGAATGTGGGTCAAGAGGAAACTCATATGTCCATATGTATGTTAGTTATTTACTTTTAAAGTTTTAAGTTCGTTTGTGCTTTCAAGGACAGTGCTGTGTTCCTTGGATTATAGGTGTGATTATTTACATCATGAATATCCCACCGAAGAAGGTATTCCCTTTTCTATTTGTTTTGTTTTGTCTTCATTATTATAAACAACGCTGTGTTGAACATCACCGGGATTTTATCAGGGTGAACTTGAATGGTTCTCTCCACAGTAACGTCCTACAGAACTTGAGAGATTTTGTTCAGACAAGTGGCATACACATTGTGCATTAAGATCAAGTGATCTTCAGAACAGTGCCCATTTGTGTCTCCACCAAATAGTGAGAGAGAGAACTGATGTTCAACATACCCTCTCATTAGCTTAAAAATTTCCCCATCTTCTGGGTGAAAAATGAAACCTAATATTTTTATTTACACTTCATTGATTATTATCATGGTTGAATCTCTTTGTGTGTTGGATGTTTTCCTTCTATGAACTAGGTGTCCGTGTCCTATGCTCACTTACTAAAATGCTTTCTCCTTATGGGTTTATAAGAATATTTAGTCAGTATTAATAGCATTCACTTGTTACCTGTCATTCATTTGGCAAATCTTTGTCCCATTTTACTTGTCTTTTGATTTGTTGCTTTTTTGGTGGCAGGGGGCGGGGGGCAGTATCAGATTGAACTCAGGGACTCTCCACCACGGACATTCCCAGCACTATTTTGTATTTTTTTTTTTTTTTTTTTTTTTTTTTTAGATACAGGGTCTCACTGAGTTGCTAAGTGCCTCACTTTTGCTGAGGCTGGCTTTGAACTCGATATCCCCCTGTCTCAGCCTCCTGAGCTGCTGGGATTATAGATATGAACCACTATGCCTAGCCCATTTGATTACTTTTAATGGAGTCAAAATTTGTGTTTTGTAGTTAAATTGCTCAAATCTTATGAGTTTTTATGGTGATTTGAAAGCTATTTCTGAATGCAAGATTATGAAAACATCATCATCTTCAAGACCTCATTACTATTTTTAATTCCATTTAAAATTTGACCCATCCAGTATTTTTGGGGGGGGCATCCACTTTCCTGTTTCTCAAATGGCCAAATAGGGAGTCAATACTACTTATTGAACAATTCATCTTCTCCCCGTTAACTTGAAAAGCTATATTTGTATACCCCAAATTCCCATACATTTTAGGATGTATTTTTTTTTATTTATTTTTTTTATTGTTGGTCATTCAAAACATTACATAGTTCTTAATACATCATATTTCACAGTTTGATTCAAGTGGGTTATGAACTCCCAATTTTACCCCGTATACAGATTGCTGTATCACATCAGTTACCCTTCCATTGATTGACATATTGCCTTTTTAGTGTCTGATGTATTCTGCTGTCTGTCCTATTCTCTACTATCCCCCCTCCCCTCCCCTCCCCTCCCCTCCCCTTTTCTCTCTCTACCCCTTCTACTGTAAATCATTTCTTCCATTTGTATTATCTTGTCTTACCCCTCCTTTCCTCTTATATGTCATTTTGTATAACCCTGAGGACCGCCTTCCATTATAGGATGTATTTTTAAATAATTTGTTTTTATTGCAGAAGTAATATATGAACATGGTAATAAAAAAGGACCTAATATCAAAAACATAGATGATGATGAGTGTTTGTCTTCTCACCAACCTCTGACACTGCCTCAATTCCTCCTCCCAGGGCAAACCATTTCCAGAACTGCCATAGGCACACAGTGTGCATGTGTGTGTGTGTGCACACGCATGCACACAAATCCCACTTGATCTTTACAAAATTAGAGCATACTATAGATACTGCTTGGCACCTAGCCTTTTTTCTTTTCTCCCAAACTAGATATATCTTGGAAGTCTTTATAGGATCAACAGCTGCTTTGCTCCTTGTTATAACTGTGTAGCATTCCATTGCACATATGGACTCTGATTTACATGAGCCAGTAGCCTCTGTGCTGCCAAATTGTTCAGTCTTGTGCATGAACAGCTGTGTGATGACGGGCATCTCACCTCTTGAGTCCTCCAGCATCCGTGTGCCTAAAGCATGGGACAGATTTCCCACAACTCCTGCTCCTAGACCAAGAAGCTGTGTGCACTTCACATTTGGGATATGTTACCGAGCCGTCCCCAGGAGGGTAAACTCATCAATACTCCTGTCTGGAGTGAAAGAGCTTGTCCGGGTCCTGCCTCATGCAATTTAAAAAATCTTCTCAATTTGAAAATTTAGAAATGCCATGTAATTGTTTAAAGTCTTTGTTTTTTAGTGAAATTGTGAATTTTTTTCATGTATTTATGAATCTTTTGTCTTCCTTCTGATTCGAATTTCATGTTCCTGCTCTTTTGGAGTTGAGAAAGCTTTTTATATATTGAGAAAATGAATCCATTGTCAGTCCCACGTGTTTTAAATGTCTTGCTGGTTGGTCCTTTGTCTTTTGACTATATTTATTATATGTGTGCTGAGCAAAAATTTAATTTTAAGTGGTGAAATTTATGAATCTTCAAGGTTGGTTTCTTGCAAAGAAAGGCTTTCAGCATGTCAAACATATAAGCAAAATTCGTATTTGCTTCTCCTATTCCTTTACTTTAGTTTTTGTTTAAATCTTTGATTCCTCTGGAATCTATCTTGCCTTTGTGAGGAAAATTGAGTAATTTCAGTTTTATTATTTTCCCAGAGGTCTAGCCGGTTTTTCTAAAACCACTTATTGAAAAATCCATTTCCCCATTGATTTTTAACTGATGACTTTATCACACAAAATCTCCACATAGAGTGAGGTCTATTTCTAGACCCAATTCTACTCTGTGGCTCTAATCTTTGCCATCTGTGCCAACGCTCATGCATTTCATTAGGATCATTTTATGATACACTTTAACATATCGAGACTCCCTCATTAGTCTCTTCCTACTTTTCCTCCCTATCGTTGACACGTTCCAAAAGCAATGATACACAAAGAAAACAAAAGAAACCCAGTGAGCTATTCATTGAGATTGCTCCAACTTTGCAGGTTAATTCAGGGACAACTCGCATCTTGATGCTGTCATGACAGTCTTGCTGCCCACTCCCGTCCCTTCCCGTGGTAGAGTTTTTAATGCACTTTCTGAACACCTCTGACTGAGTTTAATGTGAGCTGCATAATGCACAGGTCATGAATGGGGTGGTTTCTTCCAAGAGTTTCTTTCAGATTTTGTCTAATGAAAGCAAATGTAAATGAAACTTTCTTCTTGTCTCACTTCACTACTGATGTTCTTATTTTCATGGGGAAATCAGTGTATAGCCACCACACTGTCCAACAGAGCCAAACGTAAGACCCACCAAACCCCAACCAGGCGTGAGGTGATGGAGAGAGGATAGGAAGCTCTTAAGAAGCTCATTGTTAAAATACAGACGGTGGCCAATCAATTTCACCGTCAGGTAATGGTGTAGTTTTAAAAGGTTTTATAATTTTAAAATAAAAGCAAAGGACAGCGTCGCTCTTAGCAGAGGACGATCACTTAGTGTGAATCAATGCTGGTGACCAACACGCTGAGTGGGCTGTCACCAGTTCCTGCCCCTCTCCCCTGCTTCCTGTCTGTGTCAGAGAGGCCCTCTCTTAATGCATTCAAAAGGGCTATTTTGGGACTCGGGTCACCTTTCTCTCCTTGGGCCTCTGCAACAGACACAATCCATCAACCTCCTCTCATACACAGAAGGAAAAAAAATCCATTCTCCAAGATAGTGGGGCGGTGCTTGTCACCATGAGGGCTGAACCCGGCTTCTCTCATGTTTCCGAGGGTGAATTCTCAGCCATCTCAGATGCCCATATTCGGTGGTCTGACCAGCTCCATCTGAGAAGAACACTTTTTCTGGAAAGTTCTGGGATGCTGATTATGTTTTACAAGTACAGACAAAGACCTGTAGAGAAAAGAATTCAGAAGAATTAATGTGTAACGTTCACATCATGGGACAAAAAATAGACACCTCCAAGCCTGCTAGACACCACAGATCATGTAATCACTCGAGCAGAAGATGCAGAGTTGTCCTGACACCAGAGGCACCCCCCGCCCCCGCCACAGTGATAGGCACCACGGGAGAGGGGACTCTTATGATCACACCACTGGGTAGAGGTGCCAGCTGTAAAGATGGATCATAAGAAAACCATCTGCTTAATAATTATTCTCTATTTTTAAAAAAGCCTGATCTTTAGCAGGGGGTTAGTCCCTCTCTGAGGCTGCAGCTACCTCGCTACTACACAACAGTTCTACTGACCAATGTGTAGGAGGGTTGGCAAGGTCTCAAATAAATCACAGTGTCCCCATTGGCAGCCGCCCCTCATGCCCACCTGCTCCCCCCAACACAGCCCAGCACCTCTGTTGAGACCTATGCACTGGCTTGCCATCAATTCTCAATGACTGACAGATCCCAGGAGGGACTGAAGCACATCAGTCATTACATTGCTCAAAATTCTCCAAGTCTCACCAGTACATTCAGGGGGAAAGCCAAGGAGCTTATCAGGCCCTCAAAGCCCATTTCCACCTGGGTCCCCTCTCCTGAGGGTGCCCCCAAGCACCTGGCTGCTTGCATCACAGTGGTCCTGACATCAGGCATGCTCCCCCTGTCTCTCACCCTCTGTCTGAGCACTCTTTCCCCAGAAACATAGGGCTTATTGTCTCGCTCCTTAAGGTCATGATTGGCATACTGTGGTCAGCAGGTTGCTCCCTGGATGTGCTGTTTGAAACCACTACCCCTCCTTGCCCTTCTCCTCTGCACCCCACATCACTTTCCCAGGCTTCAGGCTGATGTGTTTCATAGCTCCCTTGCTCCCTGTTGTCCCCAGAGCATGTGGTCCAGGGAGGCAGGGGCTTAGTGATTTGCTCACGTGTCCCCAGAGTGGTACCCGGCACTTAGCAAGCTTTGTAAATACATGTTGGCTGTGCAAATAAATGAGTGCATGGGTATTTGAAGCCAAGGGCATAATAAAATACCAACATGGGACTTTAGCAAGATACCTACATTTTTACTTCTTAAGCTAGCAACTTGACAGGCTCACTCACATCTCCTTATCCTTTGTGAGCTACCATTGGCTGATCAAATTTAAAAGTTTTAATTATCAGCTGCTCCCCTTCAAGTTGTTTTTTTTTTTCTTCTTGAAGACTTCAATAGGGCAGGGAAGGTAGGCCCAGGTAGTTCTCAGCTTAGACTCCACCAGTTCTCACCCTAACTGTGAGGCCATTGGTAAAGACAGTAGTGACCAGTGTCCTTGTTCTTTTCAGGAGGACGAGGGGCTAGGGAATGTTCTTCTAGCCAGCTTACCCTGACTCTATGCTGTTGCGGGTGATCTGGCCCAAGTGAAGCCAGCAGGCCATCAGCACTGAGTACCAACTGCAGCGGCATTAAGCCTGGTAAAAGAAGACACCATGATCCTCACATGTAGGCTTTTCCTGAGAGTACACCACAGCCACCAGCAGTAGCCATGTGTGTTGTCACAGATACTCAGTTCTACTCACAGCATCAGGCAGTCTGATCATCTCGGTCATTTGAAATCTTATCTCTTACTCTTTCTATTGATGAAAGTCACCTGCTCATTAGCACACATGTTCAAGTGAAACTTTATTAAATGAAATTTAATTTTATGTTCCTCACACACACTGCTGCCATTAATATGTGGCCAATTAGGTTTTCTCTCAATGCTACCCCCTCATCTATTAATTCATTTTCTAAAAATTTGGTCATCCTCTACTTGGTCATCTTTTTTTTTTCATTATATCATAAATTTATTTATTTTACTACTTTGATGATTAAATGATTCAAAAGGTGTACATTTGGTTGTCTTTTCAATCCAAAATTCTAACATTTACAACAATGGGACAGACATGATACTTTTGCATGATGGTTTTTAAATTTTTTTATTCTAGTGTGTTATATATAACAGCAGAATGCATTACAATTCATAGTACACATATATAGAGCACATTTTTTTCATGTCTCTGGTTGTACACAAAGTATGTTCACACCATTCGTGTCTTCATACATGTACTTGGGGTAGTGATGTCCATCTCATTCCACCATCCTTTTTTTAATCAGTCTTCTCAAGACAGACTTTTTTTTTTTAAAGTCAGTGTAAGCCAAAGCCACACTGTGAGAAATAAGCTTCATTCTAAGAGTAGTGGACAGAGTTTGGGATAGTGGAAGGCTGGAAAGTGGCCCAGGTTGAGTGCTACAAAACCCATTTGACTTGTATTGCACGATTGGATGTGTGCCTCTGACTTGCCCCTCCTGGAACATGAGTTCACTACATGTTGGAGTGAAAGTTCTCTATGGAGGCTGTCACCATGCCTAATTTGGTCTTCCCTCCTCACATGCCTGTCTACCTCCATTCCCAGGTGGAAGTTCAGGGCCACACAAGGCCACATGGATTGTGCGTGATGCTTAAGGGAGGTGCCCACGAACACACAGGGTAAATATCAGAATGTCAATGACACAGTCATGGCTCATCCCTCAGGAGCAGGTTCCTAGGTCCTTGTCAGCAAGCACTTCCCCAAATACATACTCTTTCTACATCATGTTCCTTCCCGATGACAAGAGAGCCAATGTCAATCAGAAGATTAAAGCAAATGGTCAATATTGAGAAGAGTTACTCAGACCACCTTGACCCTGAGCTCTCACTGGACACCCTGGTTAATGAGACACCAGGCGATAGAGCTGAACTGAGTAGCTCCAGGGGCTACAGCCACTGTCTGCAGGGCACATAGTGAGGGAATTCCATGCTCCCAACAAGCAGGGTCCAGCTCAAGTCTGCAGGTCTCCTTCAAGAAGCAAGGGACAGATGGGGCAAAGAAGGACAACAGAGACTTAATCCAGGATAAACAGGGCTGTGCAGATGGTGCCCTCAGACATAAGATCTAGACCATTCTTTGTAGTGGGGGGCACCCTGGACAAACACTGAGAAAGGGAAAGAAGAATCCCATTGCTCTTGATGCAGCAGCTTTTTCTAAAACAAGGCAGAAGTTAGCTTTTCTGGCAACTAGTGCCGCAGCTAATGCTGGTGCACCTGCTCCTTCCTGCATCATGCTGGACAGTGGCAAAGGTGGTGCCTAGAGGAAGCTAGAGCTGAGGCAGGTGAGACAGAGCCTGGGCTCCGTCTCTCCCTTGGTTGTTTCTTGACAATTTCTATCTACATGGTTCCATTCGGGTGGATTCATACGTCATCCATCTGGTTTTAGCAAAAACAGTGACCCTGCAGCTTAAGATATTCCTGCAAAGCCTTGCAACACTGAAAATCGTACCGAGGCAGCAAGCAGAAGTGAGCCCCAGAAACAGCAGCAGATACCCACACCTTCCTTGGGGTCTCCTTCAGGTCCTGTAGATCCCAGCCTCATAGTGACGCTAAAATCATGAGGTTTTGCTAAAACCCAACAGAAATCATCCTAATTCTGTGAAGTGTGGCCTTGGCCCCTTCATGGATAGTGCACTTCCACCCAAGCCCATGTTGCCCCCTGGGATCTGACCACCGGACCCCAGGTAGACAGTTCATAAAACAAGCTGGCCGTGCTGCATGGGGCTATTCACTGATAACAGCTGACTAAAGGTTTGATGCAAACTCCTGAGTCAGCCCAGGACAGGACACTTTCCACAGTTTAGAAGGCAGGGGCAGGTACTGAATGGCCAGTCTGGATAAAGGGGAAGGACCTCACCTCCTGCCCCCATGGCTGAGTCCCCAAGCTACCTGGCATAGCCCTGATCACCTGCATCATCCAGGCCAGCCACTGTCAACTGCCTGGGACTCTACAGAGCGGGTTTCGGTTTTCATCAAAGGCTCACTTCTCTCCTTCAGTGTGTTTGGAAAACTTTGGTCTTAATTTGGATTCAGAAGCTTCATCCACACTGCTCTAAGCAAAATTTAATCAAAATATTTACCTCAATAATTTGGCCCAAAACTTTCCTTAAATTAACTGAGGCAATCAGTCCATCCAGGTGACTGCAGAAAGCCCTGGAGCAGGGCAGAGCTGAGGAAGAGAGGGTGGGTGGGAGGGGGACCCCCATGTTGAGGGATGCGTCAAAAGGGTATACAACATTTATTAGCTAAAGTACCACAGAAAGCATTCTAATCAGCTGGTTTCCTCTCATTAAATGTTAATTAGTTCATATAAGCTTCCTGCATAGGAAAGTACCAGGTACTTAGACGCATTAGGGAAGAGACAAGTCACACAGGGAGTCGTGATCAACAAACAGAGCAAGGACGCTGCCACCTCGGTGGGTGACATTTTGTTTGAAGGCACATGTGAGCTCCTGGAGGGGACCCAGAAGGTCTGCCAGGAACAATCGCAGGCTAAATTTCCATTCTGGTAACGAATGCCTGTGATAGCATTGGTTGACTTCTTAAAAACACACTTAATGGAATTTGCCCCTGAACCGTGCTATGGCTATGTGTAGACACACTCGCTCACACAATTTTAAAACCACAGGACGTGATAATCCTGCCATATGAAATGGACTCCTATCTCCGTGCTTTTAGCACGCTGGCTTAGAGACCACCTTGGTAAAAAGTTATGTGAGTGAGGACAGCAGTGCTCAGAGCTCTGTGGACCGCAAGTCATTAAGTGATTTGGAAGCATGGTGGCATCAGGGAAGTGTGGCCTAGATGGGACTGGAGACGATTTTCTGAGGCTGACATGCAGCCGGCCCATCAAGATAACCCAATACCACCTGTCACTGCTCACGGCAGCCCAGTGCCAACCCCATGAGGGTGCTCCCTATTATGAATATCAATCCTGATAAAGTCAAAAGCACTCAATCACAGATAAAGACAGCCACCCAGACTGAAAGAGTGACTTGCCCCTTCTACCCATATTGTTGGGAGAAAAACAACCTGGACTCCAGCCTCTCTACTGTGCTCCTTTGGTATCACCACACACACTCTCACCTTAAACTGTAACAGTACCATCGATGGCACTGTTAGGTACTAACTGTCATTAATTCCATCTGGCAGAGGGGAGAACTGAGGGACAGAGAGGCTGACTTCTCAGATGACTCCCAGGGTTTTCCTTTCCCTCCCTTCCTGGTGTTCACAGTCTGTGTAGCTCTATCCCTTTGGGTGTGAGCTAAACCTAGTGACTCCTGCCAAACAAACAGACTACAGCAAAAGTAATGGGATATCACTTCTATGATCAGATCACAAAGACATCTGCTCTACTAGTAGACTCTTTCCTCTGACTCGGATGAAGCAAGCTACTGTGCTAGAAACTCTCTCGGTAAGGGACATCCTCCAGCTAGCAGCCAGCAAAAAACTCGGTCTCCAAGTCCAACAGTACCAAAGGAGCAAAACCTTGCCTAAAGCCATGGGAGTGAGCTTGGTGTGGCTCCTTCCCCATTGAGCCATGAGATGAGACCACAGACCTTGGACCAATGCCTCTACTGCAGTCTTTCAAGAAACAGTGGGCACAAGAAGCAGATGACACAGCTAAGTCATGCCAAGATTCCTGAACCTCCAAAACTGTGACATGATATGTTTCAAGCCACTTAGTTTTCAAGTAATTTGTTACAAAGCAAAAGATAGCTAATACCTTTGCCCATGACCATACAACTAATACAGGGTAGAGGCAGCATTTTTACCTATGTAGTGTGGCTCCTCAATCTATGACCTTAACCACTGATACCATATGGCATCTCAGATCAACTGTAATCCTCACTACCATCCTCATCACCACCATCATCACCACCATTATGCCGGCACCATTATCACCATCATCCTCACCACCATTATCATTACCACCATCATCAATACTATCTTCACCACCATCCTCACCACCATTGTCATCACCACCATCACCACCACCATCATCATTACCATCTTCACCATCATCCTCACCACCATTATCACAGTCATCATCATCACCACCATCCTCATCCTGCTATAGTCACCACTACCTTTATCATCACCACCACCATGTCATTACCTCCCCATCATTCTACTCATCACTATCATCCTCACTATTGTGACTACTATGTGGTAAATGCTTTCCACATATGCTTCCATTTAATCTTCAAAATGGCCCCATTATCCCAACTTTACACTTATTTTTTTAAAAAAAATATGAGATGCAGGAAACACAAGCTCATCCAGGATCACATGGAAAATTCAAAATTTGGCCCAGTCACCTGCACAGCCCATGCCCTTCCTACCACATAGCTACTTCTCCAGAGCCCCAAAGTGGCATCCAACCACCTAATAATGGAAATTATTCTTTACAACATTGGGATAAACAGAACAATTTATGAATAAATCATTAGTAACAAATTCCACTTGCTACAGACTTTTCTAACTCTACCATAGCTAATAATTCCATGGAGAGTTTGGGGATGTGGGATGTCAGACTATCAGGGAGACCTGGAAGCAGGGAAAAGTGCTTTATTACATTAGATGGAGCACTTATTGTTAGCAAATATAACAAAGCATGAATGAAATAATGCCAACTAGGTGAGAATGAGTTTCTTCCAAGTATGAAAGTCATAAAATCTGACCAGACACCATGATAACTTGTATTGCATATAAAATCTTGAACCCTCCCTATTGTGCATTAGATGAGAGCTCACACTCTGGGTGTGGCCTTAAGGTCTGACCATCATGGTCCAACCTAAATGCTGCCTTAACCTTCTTATGTCACCACCCATGGAACCCAAATCTGATCATGTCATATCAGAGTCCTAGGGTTGTGCTTCCAGAATGAGCACATTACTTAGCACAAGCTCAAAAAAAGAAGTGTTTTAGAGAAAAGAAGGTGAAAATGGAAGGGGAAAGAACACAAGAAGAAAAGCAGGGATGGAGGGAGGGCCCGAGGGAAGGAAGAGGAGAGAGAATTTTGCTCTTTTCGCCCTAGCAAAGAATCCTAAAATTCACTAAAATATTCCAGTTATAGCACAAGTGAGTCACTAAGTATTTTGACACAGTGTGGCTCATAACCAAGCTCCACCTGCAAACCAAGCAGAGAGAACTCAGGAGTTCTGGGTGTGCAGTGCGTCAAGTATTCCACCGTACAGCATATAATTCGCACTCCTGTTTGCAGTCCTAGATCCCTTCTAATTTTGCCCCCATGGCTTTAGAGTTTCTGAACCTAATTAAACAAAAACTATTACATTAATTTTTTTAGGGTAACTGAGGACTCTGCTGATTCCGGTACCCTTCTGCTGGTGAAAGCAATAGAGTAAGTCACTGCCGTGAGCTGGGATGACTATAACTGTGGTCTTCAGAACATTTTCAGGACCAGCTGCTTTTCTACAGGACTGGGGACGTGGGGGACATTGCACTGAAGTCCATGTTATGGACAGGACCATCAGCATGGCCCCGACCCAGCTGTCACTTCATGAGCTGTCTGTTGCCAGATGGCTTCCATTTCTACGCTGTCTTGACCTGCTTTCTGGTAGCCAGTGACAGAGTCCTTCAGTCTTCAGCTGTCACCCTTAAGCTCACACCCTCTTGCACCTGATTGAACAAGAGCAGGGGAGATAGAAAGTGACCTGGGTGGTGTTTGTTTGGCTCAGCAGGAGGAGAGGCAGCTGGAAGAAGCGAGGGCCCCTGCCCATGTTCCCACCACCCATGTTCGAAGGGGAGCCTTGGAGCGGGGTCTGAATGTGCGTGGTCTCACTCCCTAGGTTCAAAGTCAGCAGAAATAGCCAGACCAGCCTTGCCACTTTCCAGGGTGTGCATTCTGTTTTTATAATTAGCCTTGACTAAGTTTTAAAACCATGTGCCTAGAGCTGTATGACCCTAAAGGACACAGCTACCACTGTCTGTCATTTTGTGTTTCCTTTTACCTCGCAAAACCTCCACTTTTTTGTTTTATTTTGTTTTTGCTTGAGTCTTCTTCAGTACTGGGGACTGAACCCAGGGCCACGTGCATGCTAGGCAAGTGTTCTACCACTGGCTGTATTCCTAGTTCCCTTGTTGCTTTTAACTTTTATTTTTAGACAGGGTCTCACTAAGTTGCCCAGGCTGACCAGGAACTTGCGATCCTCCTGCCTCAGCCTCCCCAGTAACTGGTGTTACTTGTGTGGCCTCCACACCCAGCAGCATCTCAGGGTTTTAATCCCTAATGCTTCTCCTCCCCAGCATGCCCCTGTTCACTGCCTGAAGGGCACCTGCTTTGCCTTTTAGGCATAGACACTACTTGGTGGCATGTTTAGACATTTCTCTGGATGGGAAGCTTTCTAAAATAGATTACGTCTTTTGCCCCAGGGATTCCCCAGGGACACCAAGGTATGCAGAGCTGCCTGCCCCTTCACTAACTGGTCCCAGGCGGCTACACTTTCCCAGTCTTTAGGTCTGTTTTCCATTACTTTGTGCCCCCACGCCCCACTGCTAATTTATTGTGCCTACTTCATTTCTTACAATTCTGAACCACAAAATGCATCTCCTAAAAAATCCATCTTTATTTTTGGAAATCAGAAATAGCTAGGATCTTGGACACCAGTGTTCCCAGGTGCTCAAAGGAACAAGTGCAGGGACATTCTTTAATGTGTATTCTAAGAGACCAAAGACACAGAGTAGAAGACAGAAAAGACAGTCACGTCAGAAATAAAATAAACCATATTTGTAATGATGATCATAGTCTATATTTAGCGGCTTTATTTCAGAAATTGATTTCTCTCTGACTCAACGTCCTTGCAAACAGCCAGATTCACCAGAGGCAGATTTTTCCTGTAGTCACATTTGCCTGGCTTTATTAAATTTCCTTTTCTTAATGAATCATGAGGGCTGAGCTAAATGTTAAATATCAGTGTTTGTATAAGGAACCTGCATGTTTGCTTTTTCTTCAATTAAGGAAAAGCCGGTTGACCTGGGTGGCCCTGAGCTTGTGCTTGTTAATGGCCTGGTTTCCTATTTAACAAGCCACTCTGTGAAACCGACCACACTGTACTGTAAGCACAGAGAAAGCAGGTGACGTTGGCTCCCTTTGGATGGCACCTGCGAAAGGAACCCTGACCCAGAGGTAGAAGGTGGAAGCCCAGGAGATGCCTCCTCTTGGTACTGGGGGCTGCTTCTGTCTCTGCACAAATGCATACATTAAGATACCAGGGATGAGAAAAGTTATTTGAAAAACCTAAGTCGGGAGATAACTTAATCTGAGCTTAAGAATCCAGGTACACACAGAATGTTTTGGAAACTCTTTTCAGAACATGGAATTCCAGAACCGTGGACGTGAGCTCCAGGAGTGGGAGACTCAGCGTTTTTAGGATCCACTCCAGCAGTGCAGCTGGCAGCCACTGCCTCAGAGACCAATAGACCCCACCCTCATGGTACAGGTGAATGGCCTCCCAGTCTCCCCAGGAAGTGGACTTTCCTCCTCTGCTAGAGACCTCCATGAATGAGGAGCTCGCTGTGCCTTTATGGGTCAGCCGAAACCACAAGAAAGTTCTTCTCTGACAAAGAATCCAAATCCACCTCGTTGTAATATCATCTTATTAATGCAGATACTTTCATCTGGAAACACACAAGATAACTCTTTAATAATACATGCCAACTCTCCAGGTATCTGAGGACAACTTCTAAACTCTCTCTTCTCCTGGGATCCATGCATTCTCAACCCCCCATTACTCATTCCATGAGGGAAGCTCCTAAGTTGGTAATTTCAGCTCCCCGCTGTCTTCTGGGTGCTCAGCCTGTGTGTCCACCTGCTTGGTGGATGTTGCCTGGTAGATGTCCCCAGGTGGACGTCTCTGATACTTCCATTTCAGCATGTCTAAAAGCATGCTAACCTTACTGACCCTCACACCCCTCCCTTTCCTGCTTTCCCCACCTAGTATGTGACCCTACATTGTCCATGCTGGGTCCCCAGGTTGTCAAGACCTCACTCCTGACACCTTCTGTCCTTTTGGCACCCATACCAAGTTCATCATGATCAGGTCCTATCAGTGCAGCACCTAAATGCTGCTTGAGTCTATCCATTCTATCTCATCTCTAGGAACACCACTTTCCTGGTCCAGACCCCCATCAGCAGTTCATGTGGGATCTCAGCTTTCAACTAACCTGCTTCTGGATTTGCTCATTTGAATTCATTCTCCTCTCTACCAATAGCACAGAGATGATCATGTCTTGGCCCCACTGAATGACCTTAAAATAAAAAGTTCAAAGCCTTCACCACAACCTACAAAGCCCTGTGTGATTCAGAACAGGCCCACAACTTTATCACTCTCTCCTGCCTTCAAGCTCTGTGCTGGTGTGTATGTAATGTGAGGTCCACAGGCCAGCAGAGTCAGCAGCACCAGGAAGCTTGTTAGAAATGCAGAGTCTCTGGGATAGAACCTGTGTCTTAAACAAGATCTCAAGGGGATTCTTGTGCCTGGTGAGGTTTGAGAAGCATTGTTCTTCTACAAGTTTGCCTGCTTCTGACATTTAAGCCTCCAGACCCCCTGTTTCTTCTTCCTGAGATATTTTCCTTGCTATCACCTCTCAGAACTGTTTCTGGCTAGCATATGGTCTCCACCCCTGTTACCACTCTCTCGAGAAAAGCTTCTGTGATATCTCATGACTGAGTTGAGGGATCCCTCAAATCTGATTTGCTCAGATTTTCCACATGTTTTTTAATCAAGCTTGCATATTTCGTCTCTTAAGAGATATCTTATCAGCCAGGTGCAGAGGCACATACCTGTAATCCCAGTGGTTTGGGAGACCGAGGTATAGGAAGATTGCTAGTTCAAAGCCAGCCTCAGCAACTTGGTGAAGCCCTAGCAACTCAACAAGAGCCTGTCTCAAACTAAAACACAAAAAAGGCTGGGGATATGGCTCAGTGGTTAAGTGCCCCTGAGTTCAATCCCTGGTATCAAAAAAATAAAAAAGAGAGAGAGAAAGAGAGAGAAACATCTCATCTACTATCATATCCCCAGTGTCTAAAATATAGTAGATGCTCACTAAGTATCTATTTATAATGACAAATTAGCAGTGGGTGCTCATTAAATAGCAGTTCCAAATCTCTTGCTGAAATCCAGATATGCTATATGATCCTGGCCTTTCCAGATTGTGTGAGATCAGAGACCTTCTCATAAGAGGAACTGTGTGAGGTTGCACTGGTGTTATTTGTTTTTTGTAAGCTATTGCTGGACCCTAGTGATCATATCCTTTTTCCCTCAATGCCCACCTTTAGATCATCTTATAGATTGATAAGTATCAGAACACAAAGGGACCCTGGAATCTGCATGATTTGATCTCCTGGTCTATAGATATAAGGAACCTAGGACCCAGAGCATGACTTTCACAAAGGGTCCTCAGCGTGTGTAGGGAGTACCACCAGTCCTCCTCCTTTTGAAAATCAGGACATATTTGCCTCTTCCTGGTATTGGTGGTCTTCACCCCTGCTGCCATTCAGAATCCCTCCACCCTACTCACAGTCTCTCAGACCTAGAAGACATACTTTCTCCAGGGACAGACTTTTAATTCATTATTGGAACTCAAAATGATCTCTTCATAGTTTATCAAATACTTTGACCTTTAAATACCTTAAACTAAGGAGAGGTCCAACTCTACCTGGTGAGTAATACATTTTCATAAGAGAGGATAGTGACAGTAGTTTAAGAAATGATCAAGGAATACTAATATTAAACTCTCTTCTCTCATTGGCAGGTTTGTGTCCTCTGTCTTACCCTCCTGGCTCTGGGTATGACTTCAAAGACATATTTTTGTCACCCTTGACATGTTAAAAATGTATCCTCTCTATGTTCTTTATTCGAGATGATAGTGACTAGCCGTGTGTGGCCAATAAGCACATCAAGTGTGGCCAGTGCACACGAAGATGTGCTGTAATTCCCCTCCAACTTCTGGGGTACCGACCCTTGAAGAAAACTGATTTTCTTCCACAAACTCTCATCTCCCAAATATTGGCTTTTGAGCAACAAGCAGCTGGACCTGAGTTCAGCTAATAGCTACATCTTGAAATGATCATTTTTGAATGCAGTGGGTTAACTAAAATGTACTATTAAAACGAATGTGTCTGTTTCTTTTCACTTGTTAAGTGGAACTGCTGTAATATTAGAAACTGTAAGGGGTCCTCCCATTACATTTCCATTGTATAATGCTACCATGAGCTTTAAGATTGCTTTTAGTTTTCTATTCATTTTTTATCTTTGTTTTCCATTCCATACTTTCAAGTTTGGTGTACTTGCTACTAAACTATAATCCAGTCAAAAGTTTCCACTGCTGCCACATTAAGCTCTGAAATCCTCCTCACATCATTTTTTCACTAGCATCTTTTGCTCAGAGATTGTCAGAAATTTGTTGTTCAGTGCTTCCCCAAATACTCAATTCCTTTGACTTAATAATGTAACACTGGGGGATGGGAATGGGAAAGACAGTAGAATGAATCAGCATAACTTTCTTGTGTTCATATATGAATACACAACCAGTGAAACTCCATATCATGTGCAACCACAAGAATGTTAAGTTATACTCCATGTATGTACAATATGTCAAAGTGCATTCTACTATCACGTATAACTAAAAAGAACAAATGAGAAAAAATTAAAGTTAATGAAATAATGTAAAAATCACTACTAAGAATAATACAGTAATGTTAATAATGATGATGATCATCTGTAGAGGGATTACTCTGTGTCACCCACTGTGAAAAGTACTTTCCATATGTTGTCTCATTTAATGCTTACAATAACCAAGTAGAATGAGTGCAATTATGTCTATTTTACAGAAGGAAACAAGGTATTCAACCAGGTTGTGGCAAAGCCTGGCTCACTCACCCCAATTTGTTGCTGGTTTCTTCTCTGCCCGTAACAAGGTTCCTTTTCCCAGTTGTGACACCAAAGTGTCTTCAGCTGCTGTCAAATATCCCCTAGAAGGCAAAACTATCCCCTCTTCCCCTAAGAGAACTATTGGCATAGAGCAGCAATGACCTTTATTGTTTCCTTTCCATTTAGGGGAGGAAATCATTGGCCACCCATTCAGCTACACCCTCTAGGAAGATGAGACCTCCTGCGTATCCCCAGCGGTGTGCTGGGTTCAGGCTCTCTGTGGGATTACTGTCTGCTTAATTCTTTTGGCTGGTAAATCCATGCAAGCAACCCCTCAGAGCTCCCACACCACTGTTACTTCTCCTTACCAAACACCCTGCACCAGAGTACAATCACCCCAAAGTCAACTGTGGGTGATTTCCTGCTACACATGTGGGCACCTCCTTCAGGATTAGAGCCCACCCAGAGATTTTTTTTTTTTTTGATTGGCAAGTTTTAGATTTCTGATAAGTAAAAAGAAGAGAAGAAGGGAAAAACCTCAACTGGCCATTCTACTGTCATGTATAACTAATTAAAACAAATTTTTATAGTTTTTTAAAAATACCCTCCGCTGGCATAGTTGGAAATGTGCTAATTGAATTTAAGTCTAGACTTTCTCACCTGTCTTTTTATTTACCCACTTCCTCCAAAGCTACATGGTTGCAACAGGGAAACAAGTCCAATGTGCATTCAAATGATTAGGAACTAGACCATTTCTCAGTCATTTACATAAAAATTGCTGTTTTGAAATGTCCAGTCTCCTGCTCTATTTCCCATACTGCATTATTTTCTTCTCTCCAGATATGCCCTAGAGCAAAGTCACATGACCCAGGAACAGACCCCTAGCTTCCCACCTTTCTTGAGAGCCATGCCAGTTTGAACCCTTATATGGCCAGTGCAGCCCTCTTTCAGCGACAAGGTGGTACCATGATCTAACTAACATTAAGTCAGAGGTCCTACAGAGCCAGGGTCACTGTTCAATGTGTACATGTGTATGAGTATATGTCTATTTAAACTCTGACTCTCTTCAAAGTAAACTTGAGGTCCACTTCCTTTCTTATATTTTCAATTTCTACATTATCTGGTAGAGACAAAGAGGAATCATTTTCTCCCTCATTCCCTTTTAAGTCAGATGTAGTTTGAAAGAAAAGTAATGATTTTTTTTTTAGTCTACTTTCTTTCCAATACTAACAAATATAGAAAGGTGTCCTGCTGCTTCATGTAGAATTATTTTAAGGCTGGTAAGTTGGTCTTTCCAACTTTAATCAGGTGCAGATAAGAGCTTGCTGATGTGCACATTCTGAAATTTCATGGCTCCAATGCAAACTCACTGCCTGGAAGCTAGGAGGCCTGACACTTGGAGGACTGTGCTGTCTGACAAACCGAATTAATAATGAATGAACCATCTTGTATAATCAGAAAGGGGAGGAAAGCTACAAATTAGAAATAAGTGTGCTCTTCATTACAGATGGCAGCGGGATGCTGCTTAGGGTATCACTGATGCTCAAATTAGCTGCGGGGCTCACAAACCACTTGCTGCTCTCTGCTTCTCACTTTCCTCTTGAGAGTCTCCTTCTCAAGGGATTTGCAAAATGAGAAATCCAAACTTGGGAGATGCATTTGCACCACACAAGAATGATGAATTATTATTCACCTAGGTGTACAGATATTGTAAATGGGTTACATTTCCATCTTAAATTAAGTTAAAGCTCTCATATTTTCCATATAAATTAGATCAAAATTATGCCAAGAAGGGAATTTTTGCAAAATTTCCGGTATCCTCAAGAGATGCTCATTCCAAATATCATGTGCTTTCATAGAAAATGAGCTGCCCAGCTCTGAATCAGGGGAAAGTTGCTGGTGTTTGGTTTGGTTTTCGTTTGTTTTATTTTAATATATGCTACCAAGGACTAGCTATGGCATTAGCACTCTGTGTGTGAGTGAGCCCATGTATGTTTGAGCACGTGTGCACACCAAAACCCGAGCTGATACAGAAATGAAATTGCATGAAAACTCAGAGAGGGCCCCAGGGAAGCCAGTTAGTATCACTCCATCAATGAATTTCTATAGGACAAAGACTGGGCAAGCTGGACATGCAGGCAACACAAATATCTCATAAGGTATCCAAACTATTTCACTGATCCAGGAATGGTCCCTGAGGCCAAAACAAACTGATAGCCTGCACACAGCTCTGCAGTGGTCACGGTGCAGAGAGTGAGGACTCCAACTGTGGCTCTGGCCCACTCTGCCTGTCTGGCTCTTCTAGGACCATGTCGGTTCTCCTATGCCTTGAAGGGCTCTTGCATTGAGGTGAAAGTGGATCAAGGTCAGTTTAAGCAGCCTGGAAGCCAGGGGTCTTTAAAGCCATGGACAGCAAGTGTGGCAATCACAGCTGTGGCCTGCCTGCTTGTGAGGAAGGCCAGAGCTGGGTGGAGGTAAGGACCATTGATGTGACCAATGTGGTCACAGGGATTGTTCCCAGAACTCAGTGATCAGCAGGGGAAAATGCTCAGAAATAAACAAAGCAGCCTTCTATTGGCACCTGGGATGTGAATGAGTGTCACCTCTGTTCTGCAAGCCTTGAAAGGATCTGCCAAATTACGACAACACCTGCAGCAGCAGATTAGGTGAAGGGCTCAGAGGGTGCAGAGGATGGAAAATTCCAAGAAGGAAAGAATGGGTCAGTATGTGGCAGCAGGAAGCCTTGGCAAGAAGGGAGAGTGGCTGCTTTACTTAGGGCAGCTGGACTGGTCTGGTCAAGGTGTGCTCCAGCAACAAGGGCGAACACACCATGGAATCCCAAGTCCACTGAGCCTGGCCACCCAGGCCACTGCACACAGAGCCCACGTGAGCAACCATGACTGAGCTTTGCCTTCAAGAAAGCACATGTGGCAGGTAGGATAAGGTGGGTGGTCACAGCCACAGGCTACTCCCTATTACCTCTGGTCATGTGACATCCCAGTGCAGAGGAGTTTCAGTTGCCAGTGGAGTTAAGGAATAAGATAACCTCAAGAAAGAGAGATGATCCTGGACGATCCAAGTGGCTCAATGGAACCGCATTGTCTTGACAACTGGAAAAGTACATGGAAGCGAGAATGTGAGAAAGCCAGGCCAGACACGGCTGGTTTCAGCAAACGAAGAGGGCCGTGAGCCTAGGCATGAGGGGTTCTCTAGAAACTGGAAAAATAAGTCTGCCCTGAAAGCCTCTGAAGGTCCACATTTCTGCTGGCATCTGGTGGGAGCCTAGGAGAGCACGTCAGACATTCTTGACATCGGAAACCACAAGTGGGCAAGTTTGTGTTGTTTCAAGCCACCACCACAGGAGCCAAAGGAGACAATTTGCTATAGCAGCAATAGGAAAACAATGAGGTAACACAAAATTATCCTCAACGTCTCTTTAAATATGTTTAAAACTTGTACTAGTAGGAATGGTGCAGGAAAGACGGGCCTCATGGCAAAGCCTCGGAGAGGCTGGCATGGCGGGCTGAGGCAGAGAGCACGTGGCCTTTGTCGTTGGCTTCTATTCAGTCTAGCACCCTGGGGAGGAGCTCTGGGGGCTACAGAGTAATAATTGAAGCAACTGTTTTCAATAAAACTGCCATAAGGCAGCAGGCAAAGAAGTATTGCTTTGGGGCCCTGCTAACAGGATGTAAGGCCCCAAGGGCAGAGGGCGCACAAACTCTGCTCAGCCACGCAGGCTGCAAGGGGCTGTGGAGCTCCCCACTCGATGCAGAAGTGTCTGCTAGTGACCAGGGCCACAGCGCTCAGTGTGGAGGGCATGAGTGGCAGAGCCCAGAAGACTCAGCCATTTGCATAGTGGACATAGCAGGGGTCCTAGGACACCCACATAGAATGAGATGAGGTCCCCAGGAGGCTGCAGTACCCAGCAGATGCCTCGGGCAGTGGTCATAACCATCCCTGCCAGGGATGAAGGTCCTGAATGAACAGGAGAGGGGCAAGGCTGCCATTGCTCATGTCACCCTCCTGCCACTCAAGGCTGGAGTGACATGGGTTCCCAAAGACTATCTGATAACACCCAGGACTGCATAAATGGTGGGCACACAGAGACAGAATTCACTGATAGCATCAGGGCAGGACAAAACTTCTCTAGGAACTTGTGTCTAGGACTTCTGAAATATTTCTACGTGGGATCGGACCCAGATTTAAGCCTAAGGCAAGGGAACAGTGAGGCAAAGCGAATTGCTTTGTTACCAAACTGTCAGCAAAACATTGCTCCTCGGCTGTGTCTGCACTGATGTGGTGACGGCCCTGAAGAAACTCATATGGCAAATGAAAGACACGACACTCTGCTTGGACCTACGTCCTAGGGGAGTCAGAAGTTCAACATCAAAGGGGTGTGTTCATATTTTTTGTCCAAGAGCAGTTTCCAATAAGAGGGGATTTAAACACAGGCCTAAGAGGACCCTACAGGCATCCCTCAGCCTTATGACCTCTGAACAAAGAGCACCCAGAGGTCAGGGGCTCACCCAACCCACACATGGGGGTTGGGCCTTGTGGCCACTTTTTCTTGAGGGCCACCCCAGAAAATGGAGGTCTCGCAGGCTCATCGTCACTCTCTACAAGACACGAGGATGCTAAGCTTCTCTTTCAAGGTGTTTTCTCTGCTGATGGTTCTGGTGTTGCCATGACTCTGCAACAGTCCTGTGCTTACAACTGACAAGTTGTAAGGTTGTGAGGTGCTGCCCCAGATTTAATCCTGGAGATCTCATTCCCCTTCTTGCTGGCTCACCATGTGCATTAAGTAAAACCCCTGCCTGCCATTTGCTTTGATGAGATTCAAAGTTTCTCTGGGGGAGAAAGAGGAAGCCTCTTACTTGACAAGATAAATAGGAAAGAGCAGAGATTGGCTGCATTTAATCAGAGCCCACACCAACCTCAAGCAAAAGGAAGCCCCAAATATCCCCTTAACTGATCCAAAGTCAAACTCATTTACAGGTTTAGGGTAGCAGCAAATCCTAATCCGAGAGCTGAGGCCCTTCTCCACGAGCTCATGCAGTGGCTTGAAACTAAGTGGTTATTTAGAGTTTATTTTCTTTTTGTTAAGATGGTGACCTGTGGTTCTTTTAAATCAGTGTCACAGTCATTTATGGAAGCAGAACCGAGTAAGGAGAAGTTAGAATGTGGAGTTAAAGACCTGAACTCTAGTCTCAAAAGCCCCACTTCCTGGCCACGTGACTACCTACAGTAAGGGGCAGAATCTCTTTGAATTTTTAAGTTCTGCCTCTGAAAATTAGAGAAATTGCTCCTTGTTCTCTGCCCACCCAAGGTTGGGAAAGGGCCTGTGAGCACCGTGTAGAGCAGAGCTGTGTACGTGTACCCATGGTCCTTGGCCAGGTCCCAGAGAGACACCTGGTGCACAGCCCACCTAGGCCTTCAGGGAGCACCCTCCAGGAGGAGCATCAGAGTACTGACTATAGAACATGGCAGGATGTGGTCACCACCACAGGAGCCAAAGGAGACTGAGTCGTGGGAAAGACAGGGTACCAGGTAGCCTTCCAGGGGACAGAGATAGACCTCCCCGGCAGAGCCACAGCTCTGGAAGAGTCCAGACTGTGCTTGAGGGACAGTGGCACATCCTTGGCTGCAGCAGAAGATGACATGAAAAACAATGATCATTTTAGGGCTTATGGGTCAATTCAAATAAAATATTTTAAGAATTAAAATGCATTAAGACAAGGCCATGAGGAGATGGCCTCGAGCCCTGGAACTGGAAGTCTAGGAAATAAGACGTGCTGAGTCTGAGGCACAGGTCCTCATGTCCCAGAAACAGAGCTAGGTTTGAGTTGGGAGGAAAAATTGAATAAGTGCATTGACTTTCCCCCCCTCCCCCCCAAAAAAATTCTCCCTATTTTAAAACTTTTCCACGTGATAATTACCTCCTCCTTGATTGGGGTTTGTGATGGTTTTATGCCCCTCCCCCATTAAGCAGGGCAGCAGCTTTCTCCACTGATATCCTAAGGGTATCAGCGTAAGGTTTGTGCTTTCTACAATCCCTGACCAGGCTCAGGCTGAGGAAGCTTCCACATGAAGAAAAGCCCAAGGTGAAGAGTAACTGCTCCAGAAGTCATAGCCTATTGTCTTTGCTGCAGCTTCTGAACAAAGCATGCAGCTGATTTCCCTGGCCTCTGCATGCTTTGGTGCTGAGTGACAGTGGCCAAGTGAAGGGGAGCGCACGCGCCCTCCTTGCCCTCTGATCTCGTCATCCCGCAAGGCTATGTGCACACCTGCACCCCATTGCCTCACCTGCACCCCAACACCTCTCCTGCACTGTGGAACAGCTTCGTCCCACATCTGCTCCTCTTCTCAGTCACCAGGGGAAATACGCTGGGTCAAACACCCCTGACCCAAGGCACTTGGCATGCAATCTGTGCGCCACCTGACCCACGGCCCCAGAGCATCTTCCTTTCCTATCCCCGCGCCATTCACCACCCCTCAGATATTTGTGCCTGATTTTCTAATTCTTCCAGCATAAAGTTTTAATTCTTTAAAGTTAGTAAACCTGCTACAAACTCCAACATCAAATACTTCCCCTCAGACTGTTAAAACATGCCCTTCTGTTTTTCTAATAACTGTATTTTGATTACAGTAAAAATTTTTAAAGAACTCAAATATATTTTAAGCAGTTTTAAATTCTTGAGCACCAATCTTATTAAACATTAAGAACCTTACCCTAGATATTTGGTGATTTGGGTAGTCAAAATATAGACTTCCCAGGTTTTCTTTCACCTCCAGTGTTAAAAAGGTGGGAAACAATGATCATTTTAGGGCTTATGGGTCAATTCAAATAAAATACTTTATGAATTAAAATGCATTAAGAATTATTAAGTGTAAGGGTTTTTTAATGGCAATTTCAATTTTGGGAGTTGTTTTGTTTTTGTTGGGGATCCAACCCAGGACTTCATGTGTGTTAGACTAAAGCTCTATTTCAAAGCCATTTTAGAAGCTTCAAATCTCACATCCAGAAAATTCTTTTTCAAGGAATTGTGCTCTTGTAGCCCATAATCCTTTCTTGCTAGAAATTTGCCATTTCCAGGGACACAGATGCATGCAGCAAATAGAACAAGAAGATTCCAAGGCTACCATAGAAGGTCATCATGAGTTTGATGTGTGTTCAGGGCCGTACTCCACCTGCCACACGCTGTGAGCTCACTACAGAGTTCAAGAAGCCAACACTTTCCACCCCCTCGTGCCCTCAATGAGTCAATTTGGCAAGAAAAAGGTCAAACATCAAAATAGCTCTTTGGCATCAAATGAAACATTTTTACCAACCTTTCAACTGGCGATATCAATTGACATCAGAAATCTGACACTCTTGTCACCGAAAATGGAGAAAAGATAATTATATTGTTTAACAAAATACTCTGCAGCTTGACTGATGGGACCTAACGTATTTTAATCACTCTGTGAGATGGGATGTCTCGGCCTATGAGCTCCTGGGCTATCCATAGCACACAGGGTATTTTGGAGGAGCATAAGAAGACTACTGTGGTTAAAAGGAAAACAGTACCAAAGCCTCAGAAGTATGAGAAAACACTGCGAAGAGCTGGACATGTTGGCACACACCTGTGACCCCAGCAACTGGGAGGCCAAGGCAGGAGATTCAAAAGTTCAAGCCAGCCTGGGCAACTTAGTGAGAGCTCTCAAAATAAAAAATAAAAAGGACTTGGGGTGTAGCTCAGGGGAGAGTGCCTCTAGGCATTCCTAATACAACAACAAAAAAATTGTGAATTATGGGTTTTCTCAACAATATGTATGAGGTAAAGAGTGGGCCAGAAACACAGGCATGAACCAGAGATAAAGGATGTCCTAGGTGACCATTCCTCCATGCATGCCACATCTGGGTAGGGAAACTTTAAAGGGTTTTAGGCAAGCAATGTACATGGAAACTGTTTCTAAGCCATATCTTTCAGTTCTAGAAGTCTGGCTCATAGCAGACCAATCCTCTTGTCTAAAGCAACTAAAAAGGATAAATTTAATAATTTTTAAAAATCTTATTTTGAACACATTAGAAAACTGTTCAGTCAGCCAGGATTTGAGGGTCAAGACTTCTGAAACAGGAACTCACTGGACTACATCCAGTGTTCTATAGTTTTCCCTCAAGGTACTTCCAGTTCCATGAACTTCGGGAGCAGGAGGGTTGTACATGAAGAGCAGCAGTTGCTAAAGGGCGGACATGAGCACAGCTTTCAGCAATCTCACAGGGTCAGGTGCAAAACCCCGGGCTGCCAGGGCATTGAGGACTGGAGGGGTTGAGATTCTGGTGAGGAGATTGCAGAGAAGTCAAAGCATTTATTTAAAATCCTCAAGTCTATTTGTAAACTCTGTAGGAGGATAATTTAAAAGACTGAGCATAATCACAGACCTAAAAATAAAACACAAAACCATAAAACTTCTAGAAGATAACACAGGAGAAAATCTAGCTGCCCTTGTGTTTGGTGATGGCTTTTTGGAGACAATACCAAAAACATAATTCATGAAAAATAACCATCAAAATTTAAAACTCTGTGAAAGACACTATTAAGAGAATGCAGAGAAAAATGATAGACCGGAAGAAAATATTTGCAAAATACATATTTGATAAAGAGCTAGAATTCAAAATATACGAGAGACCCTAAAGCCCAACACTAATAAAACAAAAACCTTAATTTAAAAATGGACAAATGAGCTAAATAGACACCTTGCCAAAGAAGAATTCATTTGGAACTTCAAGTATCATGGTTTTGTATTTTACATTTTGGTCTGTTCAGATGGCAAATAAGCATATAAAAAGGTGCTCAGTGTCATTGATCACTAGGGAATTGCAAATTAAGACAACAATGAGATGTCACAGTATCCTTATTAATACAGGAAAAACCCAAAATACTGACAACACCAAATGCTGAAAAGAATGTGGAGTGACAGAAACTCTCATTCACTGCTGGTGGAATGCAATGTGAAATGGCCCCATTGTAAGATAGTGTGGCAATTTCTTCCAAGATAAAACATACTTTTACCATGTAATCCAGGAATTGTGATCCTTCAAATGAGTGGAAAACTATTGTTTACCCCAAAACCTGCATATCAATACTAATATAAAATACTAAAGTTTATAGCAGCTTTATTCTCAGTTGCCAAAACTTGGACACAATTAAGCCTCCTTCAACAGGTAAATGGATCAGCAAACTGGGATACATCCATGCAATGGGATATTGTTAAGCAATACAAAAATCTGAGCTGTTGAATCATAAAAAGACATGGAAAAAAACTTAAGTACTTAGTGAAAGAAGTTAACTGAAAATCCTGCATGTTGTGTTTCCAATTGTATGCCATTCTGGAAAGGGAAAGAATGTGAAGACAATCATAGACCTGTGGTTGTCATGGGGTTTGGGAGGAGGAAGGGAGTGATGAGCAGACGGAACACTGGGATTGTTAGAGCAATGAAACTATTCTGTAGGATGCTATAATGATGACAATATGTTATTATATATTTGCCAAAACCTGTGGAATGTGCAATTCAAAGAATGAAACTTCATGTAACCTACAGATGTCAGCTAATAAGAGCATGTCAACATCAGGTAATAAATTCTAACAAAGGCACCACACTAATGCAAGGTACTAATAATTGGGTTCCATATGTATATGTGTGGTGAGGAAGTCTGTGGAAATTCTCTGTACTTGCCACACAATTCTTCTGTAAAATTCAAACTGCTCTAAAGCATAAAGACTAGTTTTTTTTTTGTTTCTGAGTTTTTAAAATTTTATTAGGCTCAAAAATCCACATAAAGACTATTAATTAGAAAAATAAAAATACTAACAAGCGATACCTAAGTACCTGAATTATCAATTGTCTTATTGTGGTGGGGATATAAAAATTGAAAGTGGGGGTCTGCAAGTTGAGAGAGCCTGGTAAAGACCAAGGACTTTCAGCTGGGATCCTGGAAGGATCAGATTCTAAGAATAAGACACAACCAGAAGTAGGGTTAGGACTTACAAAGACTGAAACTCAGCCATGCATCTTGTCACTCAGTGGATTAAAGTGACATGTCCTATCTTGATTCCTGCTAGAAGCTAAAGAAAATTCCCTCTAGAGGAAACCGATACAACTTACCATTCCAAAGTCTGTAACTTGGTGAAGAAATTACCTGATATACTAAGGAAAATAGCACAGGAAAGAAATACATACACCTTACTGTATCACACCCTCAACCCCAAAACTCATAGGTAATTTAGAAATAGAAAAAAACTGCAAAAGAAAAGATTTTATCAGAGGAGCAAAAATAAGACTGACAGCTAACTTCTTGACAAAGACTATGGCAGATAGAGGAAGATACAATGGCTCTAAAACAGATGAAAGTGAATACAATCCAGACCACCACACTGAGAAAAAATCCTTGTCAACAGTGAAAACCTCCCCCAAAGAGGGAACGATCGCTTCTCATGTTATGAGGCCAGCATTACATTGATGAAAAAACAAAACATTACAAGAGAACAACAGACCAATAATTTTATGCATGAATAAGATGCAAAACCCTTAAAAATATTAATAAATTGAATTCAGCAATATATAAAAACTGTATCATGACTAAGTGAAATGAACCTCAGGAATGCAAATTCAGTTTAACGTTTTAAAATATCAAATTGACAGGCTAAAAATTAAAAAAAATAATCATATGAACACTTCAATAAATCAAGCAATGATTTGGCAAAATCCAAGAGCCATTATTCATAAAATTCTCAACAAACTAAAAGTAAATAGAAAAGTCCTCAAATTTTAAGACTGAAAGTTTCCCTCTTAAAATTAAAAGCAAGACAAAGGTATCCAGTCTCACCACTAGTAAGTCTGAAGGTCTGACCAGTTCAGTAAAACAAAAAAGAAATAAAAGAATTTCATATAAGAAGGGAATAAGGAAAAAACCTTAATTCTTTTACGACATGTTGAATTATATAATAAATTCTTTAAAATCCATGAAAAAGTTCTTAGAACTAGTGAGTTTACCAACATAGTGGGATACCAAGGCCAATTTATAAAATAAATAATATTTCTGTATTTTTAGCAACAAAAAATTAAACACACAATTTTATGAGTTCCATTTTCAGTAGAATGAAAATAAATAATTAGGAAAATATTTTTTGAGAAAAATATGTGCAAGACCTATACTCTGGAAACTAGAAAACATTGCTGAAAGAAATTAAATAAGACCTCAATAAATAAAAATTTATACCATGCTCATGGATTAGGAGGCTTGGTATTACTAAGATGTAAATTTTCCCAAAATTGATCTATAAGTTGAACACAATCCTCCTTCTTTCCACCCCAGAACCTGGAAGGCGATTTTTGATGTTGTTGTTCCTTTTAGATATATATGGCAGTAGAGCGTACTTTGACATATTACACACACACATGGAATATAACTTAGGATTTCATTCTTAGGGTTCACATGATGTGGAGTTTCACTGTGGTGTATTCATATATGAACACAGGAAAGTTATGTCCAATTCATTCTAGTGTCTTTCCAATTCCCATGCCCCCTTCATTTCCCTTTGTCTAATCCAATGAATTTCTATCTCCCTCCCCACTACACCTTATTTATTATGTGTCAGCATCCACATATCAGAGAGAATGTTCAGCCTTTGGTTTTGTGTGCTTGGCTTATTCCTGGGAGGCCTTTTTAAAACTGTAAGTGGAAGCAACTCTGTCATTTACACAGAAATGCAAAAGGTCTAGAATAGCAAGAAACCAATTTGTAAACTAAAATAAAAGGTAAACTTGACAGATTTGCATGATCCCGACTTCAGAACATTTGAAACACTGTAACTATTGGGATATGATAGACATAAATACAGAACAGAATGGAGTTCAGAAATAGAATACATTTATGTCAATTTAAAAAAAAATCCAGGGTAATTCAAAGGGAATAGGATAATTTTGTAACAATTGATTCAGAATAATCTTGACCCTTGCTTACCATCATAAACAAGAATTAGCTTAAAATGAATAAAAGATCAATATGTGGGAACTAGAACTCCAAAATCCACAGAAGGTAGCAGGATACAACCATTGCAACCTTGAGTTAAATTCAAGGATTTTTAAATAAGAAACAAATATGAACCATAAAAGGAAAATTTATGAATTGGATTTTATTAAAATTAAAATTAATGTCCTTCATAAGATACCATTAAGAACATGAAATGTAGCTTGGACAGAGAGAAACTATTTGCAAAACTTCCATCTGATAAAGGACTTATATCCAAAATACATTAATTAAAAGCTCTTACAATGTAGTAACAATAAGGAGAAGCAATTCAATTTATTTAAATAGATACTTTACCAAAGAAAATATACAAATGGCAAATAAACACATGAAAAGATTCCCAGCATCATTAATCACCAGGGAAATGTGATCAAACTCTCTATGAGATGCCACCCACCAGAATGGCTAAGGCTTTAAAAAAAAGCCAAGTACTATGGACAACGTGAAACTGGATCTCTCAGGCACTGCTAGTAGGAAGTATTGGATAGCCATTTGGGAGAGCAATTTAGCAATTTCTTAGAAGTTAAACATAATATTTACCATAGAACTCAGCAATCGCCCATGTTTTTGTCCAAGAGCAATAAAAGAAAATGTCTACAAAACAACAGTGTATGAATATTGACAGCAACTTCGTTTGTAATAACTCAAACCCAGAAACAACCCAAATGTTCATCAGCTGGTGAACAGATAAACAAATCATGGTACTGAGAACAATAAAAACAAAGGAGCTAGTGATGTGCACAGAAGAGTTAAAAAACATGATAAGCACCAGAGGTCCCTGGGCAGGAGGTGGAGGGGATGGGTGTGCAAACAAGCCTCCATCCAGCACCGTGTCTGGTTTGTCTGGCCCAGTATCCCAAGTGACTCTTGCCCCTTGGCATCACCTTCGAGTTCTTGCTCAGCCCAGATCCATCCTAGCGACTTCTTTCCATCTCACAAATGTCTCCCCAAAGAGAGCCACAAGGACCTACTAGTGACAGGTGCCTGCCAGATAACTGACCAGTTTGGGCCTCTGGTGCCCTACACACCCACCACAGGATCACAGGTTCTGCTGGACACATTCTGTAGCCCCAGAGGAATGCATCCAAGGGGAAGGCTGCCTTTATCACTGAAGATTATGACATGTTTGAAGTGTGTTTGGAGACCAAGGGATCAGGGGGGATACCTAGCCTGGGTGATCCTGGACTGGAGTATGGAGGAGAGGAGGTAAAACATTATGAAGAGATCACAAAAGCTGAGAAGCTCGAACCTCTGAGATGAAGCTACCATGCCTAGAAGACCTCTCAGAATTGGTTCTGCCTACTGGAAGCAGCGAGAGGAGGAGATGGGACACCAATATAGTCAACACACTCGGGTCCTGTGCTTCAGCATGTTGTCAATGCTCTGCCTTCTCCAACTACCCATCTGGCAAGTTTTCAACTTGCAGCTTCTTCAAGGGCAAGAAGGTGATTGAGTAATGAGGCCCAAGCTCCTCCTCATTGGCATCTCAACCAGCAGAACATGGCTGGGCCATGTCTGGCCTAAGGCCTCTTACCAACCACACCATGAAGGCACGTAGAAGCTCTCTTGCCAGACTGATCTCTTTGGGTGTGGAGGACACTAGGTACACCCAACAAGTCAATGGGGGACTTCTTTCTAACTCCATAGGATCTGGACTGGTTCTGCAACAATAGGACTAGACAAGAAGAGAGATAAGGCAGGAGAACAGATAAGAGAGGAAATCAAGTAATGGTGGCAGATGCAAACACAACTCTGTAGTCACATCAGGCCTGAACACACCAATTAAAAAATAAATCTTTCCAGGTGTGATAGCAACTGCAGAGGACAAAGTAGGAGGATCCCAAGTTCAAGGCCAGCCTGGGCAACTAAGCAAGATCTTGTCTCAAAATAAGAGCACCCCTGGCTTCAGTACCCAAATAAATAAACAGATTTTCCAGCGTTGGGATCTTGCTCTGTGGCAGATCATTTACCTACCATGTGCCAGACTCTGGGTTCAGTGCCCAGTACAACAGGAGAAAAAATCCAGACTGGATAAAACATGCAACATTCGATCTCTTCATAATGTTTCACCTCCTCTCCTCCATACTCCAGGTCCAGGATCACCCAGGCTAGGTATCCCCCCTGATCCCTTGGTCTCCAAACACACTTCAAAACTGGATTTTCAATGATAGTCAATAAACAGAGGGATATGGAAGGATAGAAAAGTCAAAGGATGGAAAACTCTGTACCAAATACTACTCTGTATAACTATTAATTTAAGATGAATGCAAAGAACATTTCTAGAGATTAAAAAGGAATATTTCACAATGACAAAGGAGTAAACTAACCAGAATGATGCAATGATTCCAAATTTGACAGCACTAATTAACACTGTGTCAAAGTTTATAAAGCAAAAATTGACAGAACTAAAACAAGGAACAGACGAATGGACAACAATAATTGAAGATTTTAATACCTCTCTGACAACAATTGAGAAAATAGACAAAAATAAGGTCATAGAAGATCAAACAATTGGATTAAGAAAAATAATGTGATCAACCCATATATAAAACTGCAGAATACTTGTTATTTTCAAGTGCTGAAAGATTGACTATAATATTCTGTTCTCTAAAGCAAACTACAACAAATTTCAAATAATTAAAATCTAGAGTGTATTTCCTGACCACAGTGAAGTTGTTAAAAATAGATAACTTTAAAAATCTTCCAATGTTCCCCAAAATTTTGGAAATAAATGACTACAGTTTTTAAAAAATTTGTATGGAAATATAAATGTTCTCAATGAACCTTCAATGAAATTCAATAAAACAAAATTTGTAGAATTTAGCTAAAGTTATTCAGGTGGTCTGTGATTTATAATGATTCAAATTATGATTTGTTTTCTTTATAAAGGTGCAAAGGTGAGGCACGTTCAGTAGAAGCACCTTTTCTCAAGAAGCTGATGCTGCTTTGCCATGCAATGGCAGTGAGCCACCCTCCCAGTCACCCACAGCACCACCAGGCAAACAGCCAGCACTCACAGTGGCCTGTGCTGCCAGTGTTTGCTTTGGTTTTGTTAGTTCATTTGTTTTGTTTGATATTGCATTTTGTGATTTTGTATCCTGTAAGCTATTCAATGCTATACTATAATATAGGCTTTGTATTAGACAATTTTGCCCAACTATAAGTTAATGTGTATTCTGAACACTTCTAAGAGATGCTAGGTTAAGCTACAGGTTAGGTGCATTCAATGAATTTTTATTTTATAATATCTTCAACTTACAATGGGTTTATGGGGACATAATCCCACTCTAAATTGAGGAGGTATCTGTACTTAGAAAACCATAATCTTAAATGTAAATATTAGGAAAGAAAAAAGGCAGAAAAATTAGAGAAAGAACATCAAAATATACACAATTTACGAGAAAAGACAAATTAAAAAGAGATAAAGACATAAATCAATGAAATAGAAAACAAATATACACTAGAGAAAATTTAAAAATTCAGTAGTTAGTTCCTTGCAAAGAACAATATCCTCAATAAACCTCTGCCAAAACTGACCAAGAAGAAAAGGAGAGAGCACTATATCAGGAAATTACAATGTGGACAAAACACACTAAAACAAGAAGATTTTATAAACAACATTTTACAAATAAAAGTAAAATGCATATGGAAAGATGACCCACAAAGAAACAGAAAATTTGATCAACTCTAAATTTATTAAAGAAATTATTTCAGTAATTAAAAACTGTCAATAATTTAAGGGAAAAAAAACAATACCAATCATCAAACTTTTACAGGGAACAGAAGAGAAAACAAATTTCTCCCAACTTGTTTTTGAGTTAGTTATAACCTGATACCAAAACCTGGTAAGCAATGAATAAAAATTAGAAAAAAAATTTCTTTCATGAACATAGGTACTAAAATCCTAAAAAATTTTTAAAAGATCCAATTGAAAGTAGCAATATATTAAAAATATATTATAATATGTTAAACCTGACCAGGTTAAGTTTATGATATATTCCTGCAGCAATGAAAGATCACTTTAATACTTAAAGCAGTATGATAAATATTAACAAAAGAAAAATAATATAATCTTCAAACTAGATATTCTACAAACATTTGGAAACACTCAAATTTATTTACATTAAAAGCTTTGAGCAAACTAGGAGAGTGGAGGATTCCTTTAATCTGGTAAAGAGCATCTACAATGAATGAATGAATTGAACAAACATCACAAGTCATACTTAATGTTGAAAAGCCTCTCTCAGCTAAGGAATGAAGGAAGGATATATACCATCTTTACTTTTATTCAACATTGTACTAAAAACGCTGGCTATTGTGACAAGAAAAGAAAAATGTAAATGTTATTTGGATTAAAAACAAGGTACATTGGCATTATTTCCAGACAAGAGAATGCAAAAGAATGTGTAAACACTGTTAAAATTTGAAAAAGAATTTGATAATTTTGTTCAAAAGCAATGTTTAAAATTAATTTTATCAAATAGACCACAACACAATAATTATGGGTGACTTCAACACACCTCTTTCACCATTGGACAGATCCTCCAAACAAAAGTTGAATAAAGAAACTATAGAACTCAATATCACAATCAATAACCTAGACTTAACTGACATATATAGAATATATCAACCATCATCAAGTGGATATACTTTTTTCTCAGTAGCACATGGATCCTTCTCAAAAATAGACCATATATTATGCCATAGGGCAACCCTCAGTAAATATAAAGTGGTGGAGATAATACCATGCATTTTATCTGATCATAATGGAATGAAACTGGAAATCAATGATAAAAGAAGGAAGGAAAAATCATACATCTCATGGAAAATGAACAATATGTTACTGAATGATCAATGGGTTATAGAAGACATAAAGGAGGAAATCAAAAAATTCTTAGAGATAAATGAAAATACAGACACAACATATTGGAATCTATGGGACACAATGAAAGCAGTTCTAAGAGGGAAATTCATTGCCTGGAGGTCATTCCTCAAAAAAAGAAAAAACCAACAAATAAATGAGCTCACACTTCATCTCAAAGCCCTAGAAAAGGAAGAGCAAAACAACAGCAAATATAACAGAAGGCAAGAAATAATTAAAAACAGAGCAGAAATCAACAAAATTGAAACAAAAGAAAATATTGAAAAAATTGACAAAACTAAAAGTTGGTTCTTCAAAAAAATAAATAATTTTGACAGACCCTTAGCCATGCTAACAAAGAGAAGAAGAGAGAGAACTCAAATTACTAACATACGGGATGAAAAAGGCAATATCACAACAGACACTACAGAAATACAGAAGACAATTAGAAATTATTTTGAAACCCTATATTCCAATAAAATAGAAGATAGTGAAGACATCGATAAATTTCTTGAGTCATATGATTTGCCCAGACTGAATCAGGAGGATACACACAATTTCAACAGACCAATATCAATGGATGAAATAGAAGAAGCAATCGAAGGACTACCAACCAAGAAAAGCCCAGGACCGGATGGGTATACAGCGCAGTTTTACAAAACCTTTAAATAAGAATTAAAACCAATATTTTTCAAGTTATTTCAGGAAATAGAAAAAGAGGGAGCCCTTCCAAATTCATTCTATGAGGCCAACATCACCCTGATTCTGAAACCAGACAAAGACACCTTAAAGAAAGAAAACTACAGACCAATATCTCTAATGAACCTAAATGCAAAAATCCTCAATAAAATTCTGGCGAATTGGATACAAAAACACATAAAAAAAATTGTGCACCATGATCAAGTAGGATTCATCCCTGGGATGCAAGGATGGTTCAATATACGGAAATCAATAAATCTAATTCACTACATCAATAGACTTAAAGATAAGAACCATATGATCATCGTGATAGACGCAGAAAAAGCATTTGACAAAGTACAGCATCCCTTTATGATCAAAACACTAGAAAAACTAGGGATAACAGGAACTTACCTCAACATGGTAAAAGCTATCTATGCTAAGCCTCAGGCTAGCATCATTCTGAATGGAGAAAAATTGAAGGCATTCCCTCTAAAATCTGGAACAAGACAGGGATGCCCTCTATCACCACCTCTATTCAATATAGTCCTTGAAACACTGGCCAGAGCAATTAGACAGACAAAAGAAATTAAAGGCATAAAAATAGGAAAAGAAGAACTTAAATTATCACTATTTGCAGAAGACATGATTCTATAACTAGAAGACCCAAAAGGGTCTACAAAGAAACTACTAGAACTAATAAATGAATTCAGCAAAGTGGCAGGATATAAAATCAACACGCATAAATCAAAGGCATTCCTGTATATCAGTGACAAAACTTCTGAAATGGAAATGAGGAAATACACCCCATTCACAATATCCTCAAAAAAATAAAATAAAATAAAATACTTGGGAATCAACCTAACAAAAGAGATGAAAGATTTATACAATGAAAACTACAGAACCCTAAAGAGAGAAATAGAAGAAGATCTTAGAAGATGGAAAAATATACCCTGTTCATGGATAGGCAGAACTAACATCATCAAAATAGCGATATTACCAAAAGTTCTCTATAGGTTTAATGTAATGCCAATCAAAATCCCAATGGCATTTCTTGTAGAAATAGATAAAGCAATCCTGAAATTAATATGGAAAAATAAAAGACCCAGAATAACAAAAGCAACTCTAAGCAGGAAGTGTGAATCAGGCAGTATAGCAATACCAGATTTCAAACTATACTACAGAGCAATAGTAACAAAAACAGCATGGTACTGGTACCAAAACAGGCGGGTGGACCAATGGTACAGAATAGAGGACACAGAGACTAATCCACAAAGTTACAACTATCTTATATTTGATAAAGGGGCTAAAAGCATGCAATGGAGGAAGGATAGCATCTTCAACAAATGGTGCTGGGAAAACTGGAAATCCAAATGCAACAAAATTAAACTGAATCCCCTTCTCTCGCCATGCACAAAAGTTAACTCAAAATGGATCAAGGAGCTTGATATCAAATCAGAGACTCTGTGTCTGATAGAAGAAAAAGTTGGCTCCGATCTACATATTGTGGGGTTGGGCTCCAAATTCCTTAATAGGACACCCATAGCACAAGAGTTAATAACTAGAATCAACAAATGGGACTTACTTAAACTAAAAAGTTTTTTCTCAGCAAGAGAAACAATAAGAGAGGTAAATAGGGAGCCTACATCCTGGGAACAAATTTTTACTCCTCACACTTCAGATAGAGCCCTAATATCCAGAGTATACAAAGAACTCAAAAAATTAAACAATAAGATAACAAATAACCCAATCAACAAATGGGCCAAGGACCTGAACAGACACCTCTCAGAGGAGGATATACAATCAATCAACAAGTTCATGAAAAAATGCTCACTATCTCTAGCAGTCAGAGAAATGCAAATCAAAACCACCCTAAGATACCATCTCACTCCAGTAAGATTGGCAGCCATTAGGAAGTCAAACAACAACAAGTGCTGGCGAGGATGTGGGGAAAAGGGTACACTTGTTCATTGCTGGTGGGACTGCAAATTGGTGCGGCCAATTTGGAAAGCAGTATGGAGATTCCTTGCAAAGCTGGGAATGGAACCACCATTTGACCCAGCTATTCCCCTTCTTGGATTTTTCCCTAAAGACCTTAAAAGAGCATACTATAGGGACACTGCTACAACAATGTTCATAGCAGCACAATTCACAATAGCTAGACTGTGGAACCAACCCAGATGCACTTCAATAGGTGAATGGATTAAAAAAATGTGGCATTTTTTCACAATGGAGTATTACTCTGCAATACAAAATGACAAAATCATGGAATTTGCATGGAAATGGATGGCGCTAGAGCAGATAATGCTAAGTGAAGCTAGCCAATCCCTAAAAAACAAATGCCAAATGTCATCTTTGATATAAGGAGAGCAACTAAGAACAGAATAGGGAGGAAAAGCATGAGAATAAGATCACCACTAAACAGGGACTAGAGGGGGGAGGGAAAGAGAGAGAGAAGGGAAATTGCATGGTAAAGGAAGGAGACCCTCATTTTTATACAAAATTACATATAAGAGAAAGTGAGGGGAAAGGGGAAAAAAAACAAGAGAGAGAAATGAATTATAGTAGATGGGGTAGGGAGAGAAGATGAGAGGGGAGGGGAGGGGAGGGGAAAGAAGGGGAGGGGAGGGGGATAGTAGAGGATAGGAAAGGCACCAGAATACAACATACACTAGTATGGCAGTAGGTAAAAAAGTGGATGTGTAACCGATGTGAATCTGCAATATGTATATAGGGTAAAAATGGGAGTTCATAATCCGCTTGAATCAAATGTATGAAATATGATATGTCAAGAGCTTTGTAATGTTTTGAACAACTAATAATAAAAAAATTTAAAAAATAATAATAAAAAAATAAAAATATGAAAATAAAATATAAATAAAATTAATTTTTTATCTTCCAGCAGCAACTAATTAAAAATGAAATTTTTAAAACATTTCTCATAGTGTAAAGAAAACATTAAATACATAAATCTGTACCTAATAAGATGGACATGACTGTCCATTGAAATCTACAAAACATGATTAAGAAAAAATTGAAGAGGACCTTAAAAAAAGGGTTGTGAACTCAATTATAATGAAATTCAACACATCAAAATGCTCATGGGTTTAAAATTTTAACTTTATAAGAAGTAAATTCCCCTTATTGATTAGTAAATTCAGTAAATCCAAATGAAATATTCAAAGCTTAATTTTGTTTTGTTTTGTTTTTGTTAAAACTTAATGAGCTTATTTTAAAATTTTATTTGGCAATGCAAAAGACAAAGAATATCTAAAATTATCTTGAAAAGGAAAAGAACACTGGAGACCTTCCATAAATCTGCAATAATTAATAAAGAATGTAGGACTGGCCAAAGAAGACAAAAATCAATAGAACAAAATGGAGTGTCCAGAAGCTAACTACACATTTATGGTCATTTCACTTACAATGAAGGATTTTAAAAAAATACTAGTGTTTCCACTGATAGTCATATGAATATTGAATATATAACTCTTGAAAAAAATTAATTTTGACTTTTATGTCATACCATACTCAAAGTCAATGGTGAATTGTAGATATAAATGTGAAATGAAAAACAGTAATACTTTTAGAAATGAGAACACAAAATTATATCTTTATGCTGTAAGATAGTTAAGACTAATTTTCTTATGTTCATGTATGAAAACATCACCAGTAATATCCACATCCTTGTACACCACAAGAATGGGATCCTAATTAGAATAAGTTATACTCCATGTATGTACAGTATGTCAAAATATACTCTACTATCATGTATAACTTAAAATAACAAATTAAAAATCAGTTTTTGTAAAAAAAATGTTAAATAACTTTAAAAGTAAGAATATGTATTCACCAAATTTTATCACTGAAAGCATGAAAAAAAGTACCTACAGAGTGGGAGAAGGTCTTTATTTCATATATACATACATATATATGTATAGATAGATAAAATCTGACAAAAATTTATATCCCAAATATAAGTCTTTTAGAAAAATACAACACTAGAAGAATGACAAAAATATTTGAAATAAGCATTTAAAAGAAGACGTTCAAATTATCAAAGAATATAAAAAAAGCTCTCAACTTTGTTAGTCATGAGAGAAATAAAAACTAAAACTACAATGAAATATATCTACATATCCATTAAAAAAACCTGAAAATGATCAAGGGATAGTAAAGCTATGAAGTAAATGGAATTTTCCCACACTGCTGATAGGAGTCTAAATTGGGATAGCCATCTTGGAAAAATGATTGAAAGTAGATACTAAAGCTGAAGATGTACATCCTATGAATCCATTCTAAATTATGTATCTAAAAGAAATGTAAACATTACAGTCGTGTGTAAGAATATCATGGAGACTTATTCATAATAGTCAAAAGTCAGAATGAACTAAATACTATTAACAGAACAATAGAAAAACATGGCTTATAACCACAAAATGAAATATTAAAGAGCAACATAAATTGATGAATTCCAAAAGAAGGTGCAAACACTTCTGGACATACTATATGGATGAAACTCACAAAAATAATGTTGAATGAAAACCACCATGTACAAAAGAGTACATGTTGAATTATTTCATCTGTATAAGTTCAAACACAGACACAAAGCTGTGGTAATAATAGCTGGGATAGTAGCTATCTTTAGGGAGGCATGATAATAACAGGAGAGGAGACAGAAAAGAGGGCTGACAGTAGTTCTTAAAGTTCAATTTCCTGTACTGAATTCTGGTTACTTGAATAAGTTCATTTTGTGTTAATTAACCAATGTAGTAGACACTATTGGTATCCCACCCAGATTCCTTAACTCAGCTTATGTCTATTCCTCGGCTGCTATAAATGATGGCTACGACTGACAGCTGTATCCTAGGGTGAGGGAAGTGACTTTCCTTGGAAATTCTTAGGAGGTTATGGCTTTCGATCATCGCGGCCCATGGCCAATGGTTGAGAGATATGGAGATGCAAAATGTCAGCCCCCTTGTTCAAGAGATCACTAAGCTCCCACTCCTGATCTCCCCACTGGATCACAACGAGGCTAAGTTTTAGTTTGACCTAAATCCTTTTTTTGGGAGACAGTTTCTCATGGGTCTTTCACGGTTTTGTACTCTCGCAAGCCAGAGGCATTGACTGCCTTGAGTGTCCACTATCCTTATGAGGATGTTTGTGCAGTGAATGTTCTTGGAAGATAAAAATATTATCACCCAGGAACAAAGGAAAGGTTTGAAAGGAAAAATAACATCTCTTTCTTTGATGAAACTCAAACAGGTTATTGCCTATTTTAAAAGATTCAGGTTCCCTGAGTTCAGGGCTCCCTTCCTATAACAAAACCCATTACTTGTGCAGAGCATTCATTACCTAATACTGGGTACATCAGCTTATGAGGATCTGGGCTCATAAAACTATTCCATATGTGGAGACTACAGCTACTGCTATTGCTGTCAGGAGTAAAGTGCTTTATTTCTGACACACAACCTAACAGCATCGGTGAAAATATCTAACTTGTTAGCTTGAAAGTAAGGTAAGATCTCAGACCCTTCAAAGTACTTTACACCTTCTTCTCCCACCTCTCTTGCTTCTTGTAGGTCAAGCATACTCCCTCAGTAAATCACTTGCATAAAAATTCCCATCTCACATGCATGAGGCCCTGGGTTTAATCCCAAGCACCACAGTACAAAAATCCTCACCTCAGTCTCTATGGCTTCTATGGGACCTGTAAAACATCTGCAGACCTAGAATTTGTGTGCTTTCTGTATTGGCTTTTCAAAAATAGTTTATATAAATATAAAAACTAACTGTGCCTAGAATGCAGAGTGTGAGCTAGAGTAGGAAAAGATTGGAATTAGAAAGACCAGTCTATTTCTAGGAGGGAGAGCATCAGAGAAGAGGAAGTCCTGGGGGAAGAGAGGAAAGAGAGGTTCTGGGGTGCAAAAGATCGAAATGTTCTATACATGTACAAATCTATCACAATGAACCCATTATTATGTATAATTAATATGCACTAATAAAAAGTATATTACTAGGAAAAAAGAGAACAAAGAATAAAAAGCTAATAAACACTCTAAAATGATAACTAGAGTTTAAATCAGAGCTCACTCAAATCTCACCTAAGTTAGTGGCATGTCAATAAGGATAAAGGGGAAGATTAAAGAGATATTTAAAAGGTATGATGTATAAACTGGTACTGCACAAATATCCAGCCGAAGGACACCAGCCAAAACCAACTGCTATGGCAGAACAAAAGCCCATAGGCACAATGTCACCGGGCCTTGATGGAACCAGGGTGAGAAATGCATTCAGACGCCACCCAGGTTTCCAAGCTTGGTAACAAAGCAGTGGTGCCTTTAACTGATTAGAGATAAAATTTTAATTTGCATGATCTCAATTATTTAGTTTTAGCTTGAATGACTCCCAAATCTCTTTAATTTCTCTAAAAATCAAAGAATTATCTGAATATCTTATTCCACATACAACATTTAGAATAAGATGTGTTTTTCATTTAAAAAAATATTTTCAAAATCACACCAATTAGAAGCCATAAAGAAAGGAATGTGGACCAATAAAGTAGCCAGCCTGACAGATGATGTATCACTTTTAATCACACAGCACATGCGGCTGCCAATTGCTATTTTTTTCTGTTAAAGAACACTTTACAAATCATTTGACTTATTCACAGATCTTTCTAAGGTAGCAGAAAAGCAGCTGGATTTTATGGAGTGAGACTCTGAATTGCTAATTCACAATCTTTTAATATATATCCCCTTTTAATGCCAACAGCTCAGAATTAACTCTCCTTCAATGATTAGGAGCCTATGGCTTTCCCTCTTCCCTCCCTGTAATGACTGGTATCTTTTAAGGGAGAAAGTGTGTTTTCTGTTCATTAATGGTAATACTACCTAGGCAGACCAATCAGTAAGTCCATGATCTGCAGTCACAGTGGAAGCCAAATTACCCTCTCTACCAGGACAAAATCAATTAACACCACTAGGGATGTCATTATTGTCACATCATGTCACTCGATCGTCTCCAGGGCCTATAAGTGATTTAAATTTTTTTTTTTTTACTGTTATAATTCTAGTGCGTGTCTCTGTGTGTGTGTGTGTGTGTGTGGTATGGGGTGGGTGGAAAGCTTCACGTTGACACGGGAGATTTCTGTTATAGGGAAATTAATTGTACAACATAGAAAAATGCAAGCCACTATTCTAGGCCATTGGAAGAAAATGGTGATACACCAGGATCACTCCAAACCTAAGTGACTTGTCATAGTGCCATTGTATTTAAAGGTTTGCTTAAACAAAAGCCACCTTGGCTGCATCCACGGAGCATTTTGCTCAGTGCAGAGTAAGCCAGGGGCTGGAGATCAATCAAACAGTGCAAGCTGCGCAGCGGCAGGAAGCCCAGGAGTCCAGAGTTGTGATTTCTCTTCTAATAAAATCAACTTGTTTCCCATCATGAGAAATAGTTTAATTCTAGTCTTGCCAAGTGAGACACTCGAACGCATCAGAAAAGAGGGTGAAATGCTGTGGCTTTGTGGCAGACCCAGATCGCCGTTCGGAAGCTGGAATTCCCACAGAGCCCAAAGGCCCCTGGTGGCAGAGGGTCCCCTAGTCTGTGCCCTTGGGAGTGTCCCCACGCTTCATCTGCAGGCTGACTGGCTCTGGGGCCAGACACCCGGGGAAAACTCTTTTTGACTCCACTGTTTTCTGATGGTTGTCTTCTGCTTCTCCATTTCCCTCACTCCTAATCACTACCAGAGAATATTAAATGGGATCTGAGTTCGGGGTTTGTAGTTGCTGTTAAAAAGAAATAAAAAAAAAAAATTCCCGAGTAAATTAAGCAGAATGTTTTTTTAAATGGCTGGCTTCTTTTTTTAAAAGTAGACCCAACTTCTGTATTTTGGCCTCCGTCGGGGGGTATTTAATTAAGTCTGTTCTGTCTAACATGATCTGATGTCATTGTACGAGGATATGTTCTTTGTTAGCAGCGCTCTTAGTTTCAGACTCCTCTGTGTATTTGAAACCATGGTAACAGAGCAGTAAGCTAACGCCAATGAGATAATGAGATATTCTCATTGTAATTGTGTTTCATGAGGGCACAAGATCCCACGGGTGGTACCCGACTGTCTTACAACTGCTAACAGAATTGAAGAAGCAGACATATATTAGCAAGGTACCGTTTTCCATAACAGCCATGTAAACATTTGTGACTTGGCATTTTTAGCTGTTTCCAGCACATAAAAGTATGTAATATGCATTTATGTCACAAAAAGCCACACAATTAATGAATATCAATATTTTAAAATCCTTAGAACTTCAAGGAACTTCAGATTTGAAATGCACCAAGCAGGCTGTGGGGATGCTGTTTTGCATTATAATTATGAGCCGGGCGATGGTTTATGAGAGGAGGGATCCATCAAAGCAAAGAAAAAGAGAGCGGCTAGCCCTCACCTCGAAGCCACCCCACATGCACCTCCTGAAGGAGGGACAGAACTAACCCTAAGCAAAGTGCCCTGTGCTTTTATGAGAAAAGACACGTTGGGGGTTTCTAAAAGCATTTACCTTTAAAAGAGAGAAAGGAGAAAAATTTAAAAAAAAAAAAAAAACATTTGGAGAATAAAACGAAAATATTTACAAAACATCTCTTCTTCTGAACCGAAACCAGAGAGGGGCACACCTCACTTCTGAGGCCCTTCGCCTCCGCTCCTGTTTGAAGTTTCCCCACAGTTTTCATTTGAGCTGCAGATTTATGCACAAGTCACTGAATCCATGTTATCCATCCTGATGAGGTCGCCCCAACAGGCCTCGTGTCTTTTAATAAATAATGCAGAGCGGGAAAAGAGGAGGCGGAAATATGGAAGGACTGGTCAGCTTCCACTTGGTGGTGTCGCCGGCGTCCCTCCAGGAGCCTGCTGGGGAGAAGAACCTTACAGCTTCGTGGTGCCCATGGGACAGAGGAGGTCTCACGGCTGAACTCCCCAAAGGGGCCCTGTGTGCTCTGCACGTTACAGACAAAGGGTGTCACTCCTTGGTTTTTAAACAGTGCCAGTGCCATTTCTAAAGTGCTCTGGCACAGGGATCATGGAGAAGGGGAGCTGGCTTAGTGGGAAATCCTTCCAGTGCCTACACTGGGGGCAGGAGTAGAGCCTGTTCTGAATTGGACACAGGTACAGTGGGAAGTAAAGTCCATACCATCGTGGTCACACAGAGAGAACACACCGTCGAGCTGGAGAATATATACGGTCCTCATCTCTGTGAGGTAAGGGTGGCCTCACCACAGGGCCACCCTCCTGGGCGATCCATCAGGTCCTCCTGCTTCCTGTCCTTGGAAGCACCTCCCCAGCCAGTTCTTTGTTTCTACATCTGAAAGGAGACCTCAGATTTTTTTTTTCTTTTTTTGATTTGTTTTTGGTTTTGTTTTTTAAAATCCTTCCTCTTGTTTCTGAGGAACGGAAATGGCTGTCGGGCTTGAAGGCTCCCCCTGGGCACCATGCTGAAATGTTCAGTGAAGACTAGAGTTGACAACATTGGCAAGAGTTTGCTAAATACAGTCATAATCATTGCAAAATGACTTTACATGTGTGGGCTTTGAAATGTGCTACTCCTTTTAACCCAGATGACTTCACCCACTTAAGCCTTGACTAATCCTAGTTTTGGAAGATGAGACAAGAAGTCAGGGACCAGATATGTTTTCAAAATATGAGGATCACAAAAGTCTCACTTAAAAAAAAAGATGTTGTAATGCACTTTCTCCAATTTGAAGTCTTTTAATGTCGTACTTTAGCCTGAGAACAGCACAGAAGTTGATTCTATCTTGTGAAAGTGATAATCAGAAGTTGGCATTGATGTCCCCCTTGTGTCCCTCACCTTCCTTCCAGACAGGAGCCAACATCTCCAGGTTGGTGGGCGGGGGGAAGTGCTATGTGTGAAGAGGGGTTACAAAATCCACGATTACAAAGTAGACCGAATCCAGCAGAACAGCACAGAGGAGGAACTCGCGCTTCCCAGGTGTTGCACAGGGATGTGACTTCAGAGAAACAAGGACGAGGACCCTGGTGGGCAGTGATCCACTGCACGTGGCAACCTTTGACCTGCACCCTTCCACATCTCTACCACAGACTTTCAGAGGCTGGGGCTGCCATAGGCCAACTGGCTTCTGAATAGAGAGGACCCCAGTGGCAGAAGTCACCTCTGAGCAGGCCCACAGACCAAGCCTCTGTGGATGTGGAGGGGATATGTACATATCATACTGTTCATTTGAATATAATATTTATTATCTATTTCATATATAAGAAAATAGCTAGCACAGTTCAAGGAGATATGTGGATCTGTTCCTCCTCTCAGGGAAAAGTAAAGCTCATAATGTATACCACAGAGCTGCTGTCGTCAAATGAGGAAATGTGTCTGAAGAACTTGAGAAGGCAAAATACTCCATCAAAGATAGTTAAAATAATCTTTGAACATACAAAATGCAGCATGTATCTGCACATAAAAGTTTATTACTATAAATGATGAGCATTATCTCAAATTTCAATTTTCTACCTTTTTGTTCAAAATAAAATTTTAAAGACTAGTTCTTTTTCAAAAGTTTGGTAAAATTCAGCTGAGAATCCATCTGGCCCAAGGCTTTCTTTGCTGGAAGGCTTTTTATTATGGCTTCTATCTCCTTGCTAGTATTGGTCTGTTTAGGTTTTCTATGTCCTCTTGATTCAATTTTAGCAGGTCATATGGGTCTAGAAGTGTACCCATTTCTTCTAAGTTTTCCAATTTATTAAAGTATAAGTTTTCAAAATAGCCCCTAATGGTCCTCTGGATTTCTGCTATGTCTGTGGTGATTTCTCCTTTTTTCATCTCAATTTTATTAGATTGAGTTTTCTTTTCTTCGTTTGGATAGATTGACTAAGCATTTATGTATCTTCTTTGTCTTTTCAAAGGACCAACTCATTGTTTCATTGATTCTTTGTATTTTTTTATTCCCACTTTATCCCTATTTAATTGATTTCAGCTCTGATTTTAATTATTTCCTTCCGGGGTTTTGGAATTGGTTTGTTCTTGTTTTTCTAGGACTTGAGATGCATCAGAAATTGTTTACTTGGGATCTTCCTGATTTTCTTCTGTAGGCACTCATAGCTATTGAACTTTCCTCTTACAACTGCCTTCATACTGTCCCAGAGGTTTTAGAATGTTGTATCATTATTCTTGTTGATTCCAAGAATTTTAAAATTTCTTCCCTACTTTCTTTTATCACCCACTCATCATTCAAAAGTGTATTGTTTAATCATCCCGTGTTACATATAGCTTTTTAAAAGACTAAAGACAATAAATAATTAAAACTTTATTTCCCAAACTCATTTCTAAATGAGTGGTTAGAAGAATAACCTTGGGGTCCTCGTAGTCACTGTGCTTGGGGTCCATCTGGGAGCCCAGTGCTGGGGCTCTGCCCTGTCCAATGGTTCCTGGAGAGGCTAAAGGCTTGGAGTGACAGCAGAGGACTAGGGATGGGGCTCAAATCAGAACCATGTTTCATCCAATATGGTTTAAAAAGTCCAACCCTGGATGGGGAGAACCTGACAAGTGGTTATGTATGAGGTGCACTTACCCAGTTTAGCATGGAAAAGGTGCCCCAAGAAAGTCAATCAATAGTCCATTCTGGACTATTAGCATTTCTTTTGGAGTATCATTATAAATAGGCATTTTTTAACATGTGGAGAATGAGAAGTTTCACCAGATGTCTCCACCTTGTCTCTAGTCATCATAGAAATGTAAGAACCTTCCCTAAGTAGATTTATACATTTTTAGAATAAGCAAAGAACTAAGTAGAGCCAAAGCCCTCTGCCCTTTCTCTGGCGCTGCCTGAAATCCCTCTTTACTAACTCACATAGGCCCTGGAGGCATCAACAGTGCTGAAGGAAAACCATCACCCCAAGCCAGGTGTCCACCACTGACTGGTCAAGCAGTTTGTTAGATGCTTCCCTTTGCCTAGCAAGAGGCTGGCAGGATCTGGGACTAAGGCAGGGAAAATAGCTGGAGTTATGGGAAGAGGATCTGACCCAGGAGGGCAGCATAGTGTCCGCATGAGTGCTCAAAGGCCAGTGTTTGGTCAGTGCCAGAGGGGACAGAAGAAAGTCACCAAAGCTTACTTCCCAATTGTATCTGACTCATTCATCCTTGTGCCAGGGGACTAAGTTGTTTTACCACCCTCTAAAAGGGCTCCAACTCCATTTAAGGCTAGTATATGGGACAAGTCTGGTTAGCAGAATCAGTCACGACCCATGACTTGCCAAAAGTCCTTCATACTAGGAAAATTGAAAGCTGTCCCTGACTCTGGGGAGCCACCGTGAGGCAGTGTCACAGGCGTGCTTACCTTCAGGGGTGAACACTCTCTGCTCATGCGAACACATTCTGGCAAGACCCACCTGGTCAGGAGCCTCTCTGAGCAAGAAGTAGGATGTGAGAAGTACCTACTGCCTTCCAAGAGGGGCCTGCCCATTGGCAGTGAGCTCTCGGGGGCAGCCAAGGTGGCATCCCTTGCAACTAGCAGTTCTGAGCACTCAGTTTGCTGGAAGAATCAGCACACGAATCAGCCCATGCCTATCCTGTGGTCTCTTGATTTCTTCTCTTCTGTTTCTCTTGCAGTTAGAATAAATCTGAAGCTGCCTATGATTTTCTACCTTACATCCTTCTCTTCTCTCATCTTCTTCCACCATCCCTGCTGGGTAGAACCTCCAGGTTAAAACTGCTGACTTCGGGTGAGACGTTGTCAGGGGCTCGAGGGAGCCATGCTCCTGCCCGTTGGTGCCTCACCTCATCTCCCGTTCCACTCGCCTGCTCCAGAGCCCCAGGTGGAAATCCTCATGCACACGCAGTGCTGAGAGCTACACACGCCATGTGCCACATTCGTCTTGTGAGACTTCAATTCTAGCCAGCTGCACCCACCTAGATTACCATGGCAAAGAAAATTATTTCCTTTAAGTGAAAGCAGGGTGACCACCAGTGTGGTCAGAATAACTCATGTCCCCCTTAAGAAGCACTAACTCAAATGTGACAAGGCCTCATGCTCACACTCAGCCACTCTGTCATTCTGCTTCTGGTGTGGCCACTGCCAGGAGCCCAGCTCTCCAAGGCGCTTGTCTAACAAGAAGGAGCTAGAACATTCACAGTCCCTTTCTCCTAATATCCTTCACCAATGTTGTAGTAAAAAAACCAAACCTCCTATGTTGAAAATCCCCACTAAATAGGTGCTTCTGGGAAATGCTTCTTTTTAAAGTTCGAAAATTAAATTTACAAAAATAGTCGTACATGATTCTAGGAGAATAGAGCAGGTCTCAGAGAACTGAAGGCATTCGCGAGTGACTCTTAAGACAATGGCTGAAGACACACAGCTTGTCTTCATGGTTTGCTTGAAATGAAAACAAAATTTTTAGGTAGGGAGAAGAGAAGACTTTTACAATGAAGTTATTTCTTAATGTACAAACTTTAAAAATTGGTGAAATCAAGAAGTTCACAAATATGGAATTAGAGTTTATGTTCATGCTTGGTTTTTTTTTTTTTGAAAGAGAATTCCAGGCCAATTTTTTAAATAAGGCAAAATATTTGGCATTTTTTTCTAGACAGTATCTAGTTGATCAGCTAATGTAAATTTTCAGACAAAAGTGTTTAATAGTTGAATATTTTGGAATTGAGAGCCAAGGAAATGCTGGCTACCAGGATGCCCAGAGATATTTCAGGTTATCCTCAAAGAGATTTCTAGCCCTGGTGACAAAGTTCTAGCCAAAGTTATTCACATGAACTTGTCTTGGACATTTTACAGTCATCTAGGGAAGAGCTGGCCATAAATATATGGCTTCTTGCAACTCTGATTCTTAGTGAGTCTTGGAAGCACAGAACCTCAGAGCCGAATGGGACATTGGAGGTCCTTCTGTCAAACATGTTAATTCACAGATGACAAAAAAGGACTGAGAAACTAAAGGACATGCCCAAGGTCACCCGTTCCTGTCAGGTTTAGAAACCACCATTATGTATCAATATGTATACTAGCTCAGAAAACCCTCCATTCTCGTTTTTAAAATATCTATCTTTAGAACATAAGGTAATGCAATAGGCATCTGCATTTCACTTTGCCTTTTTTTCAAAGTTATTCACAACAGATTTTCACTTAATTTCATTAGATTTTAATTTTCATAACATGTGGAACAATCCTGTACAGTGGGAAAACCTTATGTTTGAAGAAAATGAGCCTCAGAGAGGTTTAGGGAGTTGCCCAGTGAAACATGGAGAATCCCAGAGGATGCCTGAACCTTGGGCAGAGCAATTTTACATCAATTTTGATGCCTAGACATTTGGGGCAAAAGTGAAAATTTAGCCAGTATTGAGAGATGTAGTGAGAACCACAGCAGCTGTGCTGTAGAGCTGATAGAAAGGTGCCCCCACTTTCTTGTCCCTTGGTCTTTCAACCAAGCACTCGCTGGGGCATGCTGTGGAGGGGCTATAGCTACTAGTCTGCTGAGCCTGAAATTGGGAGTGTACCTGCCATCACCAGGTGGCCCCTCTTTAGCTACCTGAGCCTTTAAAAGAAGAAGAGGAGATGCAGAAACAGGAGGCAGAAGCATGGGGTAGACTAGACCAGTCGTCGCTGGCTCTGAGGATGGATGGAGGTCTTGAGCCAGAGATGCAGGCAGCCTCTAGAGGTTGAGAACAACCCCTGGGCCACAGCCAGCAAGGGAGGCCTGGGCCCCACAGAGCAGATTTCACCCACAGCATGGCTGAGCGTGGAAGGAGACGCATTACCAAGGCCTCCGTGAGAATGCAAGGCTGCTACGTATGGCCTTGGTTTCAGCCTTGAGAGAGCCCAGCAGAGGGCCAGCTGTGCCGCACTGTGCCCGGCCTCCAAACTGTGAGGCCATAAATGGTCTCCACCGAATTTGTGGCAATTAGCTACACAAGGATAGAAAATGAATGCCAACTGAAATGCTGTTTTGATCTCTAGGCTGCTTCAGTATCATTTTAGGAACGTGGATCCCTTCACCAGTTTTCCTCCCAAGGGTTCCTCCTGGTAGATACACGTCCATGGACTGACAGGCACATAGGAAGGAAATACTGCTTAATAATTTTGATAGTACAAGTACCAATAACCCCCTGAGAGCAGGGTTCCTGGAAATCTCACAGCCAAGAAGACAGCTTAGGCTCAAGGCCAAGTTGGCGGACCCCATGTCCTCCTTCCCTGTATCCAAGATGGCTGGGCCAGCAGCTCTTCAGAAGTCATGGCTCTGCCCAAATAGGCTACACCCAAGGGCAGAGAGACATGAGGCTGTTCAGAGCATGGGGACGCCATGGCTGCTGGAGGGTGGCCTGGTGAATGTCAGGCTCTACCCAACCAGGTCGTTACTGTTCCACTGGGAAAGTGAGGGGCAGGAGGCAGTTAGAAAGGGCTCTCCTGCCGTTTCCCAAGCTGAGAGCTCTGTTTGGGTGGTCGTGGGAGGGGGAGGAGAATGTAGAGAACTGCGTAAGTACCATTTGGAAAACTGTGAATCTGGCAGAGCTCGTTCCTTTAAAGCTCTGAATCCCAGATGCTTTTAAAATAATTGTGATGACAGAGACAATCACTGGATATAAGAAAGGGAATAGGGAATTAGATCTTTCCCGAAAAGTCTAGCATTTTATTCTCACACGTGTTTAAAATTCCTGACTGATAAAAAAAAAAATGGATCTGTTCAGCAAAGTCCTTTGGTATGATGACAATATTCATCTCATGATTAAGAGATGGGGGAAGACGTTGAGGGGCCTGAGCTGGGATCATGAGAGAGGGATTCGTGGTTACTTCAGGCACGTGGAGTCGAACCATCAGAAAGTTAGTGTGAAAAGTCCACGGAGCTCTCCTGCTCAGGTTAGGGGGACGATGGGACAGAATCTTGAGTCAGGAGAAATTGTTGTTTCAGGTCAAGCCTTTTGAAGCATCAGGGGTCTGTGAGATTTCCTGGTAGCTGGGTGGTATATATACATACTTGGGGCTATCAGAAGTGTCCTGGGCTCTGATGTTTGTTCCAAATTTCAGAATGCATCACAGTGGCTGCTTTTCCAGGAACACTGAGTTCACGCTGCTCTCATTTTCAGAGGAAAGTTAACTTCTCCTCTGTAGAGAAGTGGTGTCACTTGATCTTATGTCTCCCTCCTCTTTGTACCTTTTAGACACCAGGTGGAGATGTTGAGAAGTGTGGTAGGCAATTTTGTGTCAGACTAGTTGGCCACAGTGCCCAGATATTCCATGAAACATTATTTCTGGATGTTTTGTGAGGGTGTTTGGAAGAGATCATCATTTCCCCTGGTGAACATTGAATAAAGCTGATGGTCTATCCACGGAGTTGAAGGCCTGACTGAAGCAAAAGACTCATCTGCCCATGCCAGAGAGAATTCTGCCTCCAATGGCCTTGAGACGTGAACTTGAGCATGAGCTCTTCTCTGGGTCTCTGTCCTACCAGCCCACCCTGAAGAGTTTGGTTGCCTGCCTTCATATTCAAGTAAGCCAAATTGCTCAAAGTAAACTCTTGCTGTCTGAACACACATATCATACTGGTTGCTTCTCTGGAAAACCGTGACCAACAGGCAGTTGACTAATTAAGTCTGGAGTTGGACTGGGCTTGCACATCTGAGCTCCACCAGTGTGCAGAGGTACCAGCACCTCACAACCAGAGGAGAGGGCAGTTCTGAGAGCCCACTGTGGCCAGAGCCCAGGGCCACCTACACACAAGTCCTCATAGGGGATGAAGGGCCAGAAATGGGAAGAGATGATGTGGCCCCGAGGGAGGGAGACCAGGAGACCGTGTCACCAGCCAGAGAAGCGTGTCTCAAGCAGGGCATATGTTGGAAGAGTGTAAGAGGAGGCTGGGAAGTTAGCCGATGGCTTTGACGTATGTGAGTTATCCGTCAGTTTAACAAGGGCCAATTTTAGTGGGATGATGAGATGAAAGGCAAGATAAAGCTGCTGGGTGAGGAAAGGATGAAGAGGAAGTGGAAACCCCCAAATAAACAGCTCTTTTCAGGAGCCCTGCTGAGCCGAGGAAGGAGAAATGGAGAGTCTCCTTGTGCTGTTAAGTGGTGTGCCAGAGGGGAGTGGCTCATGCAAGAGAGTCAGGGCGGGGAGAGCGAGAGAGATGATTCAAGATGATTTCAGAGAGATGTGGAAACATAGACTTCCCTTATATTCAAGTGTTTCAGAAAACGCATTGATATAGACCATCAAGGGAGTGTTGGTTTGGCATTATCTCTGGTGAATGTAAATACATGTCCATCAAGGATGTCCTCCTAGTCTAAATAGGCAGTATTCCGCTGTCAGTCTCATCCACGTCTTGAGTTCATTGCCCTTTCCAAAAAAACCTCACACCTCTTTTGTTAGGTTGATTCCCAAGTTTTTTTTTTTTTTTTTGAGGATATTGTGAATGAAGTGTTTTTCCTCATTTCCATTTCAGAAGTTTTGTCGCTGATATACAGGAATGCCTTTGATTTATGCGTGTTGATTTTATATCCTGCCAGTTTGCTGAATTCATTTATTAGTTCTAGTAGTTTCTTTGTAGACCCTTTTGGGTCTTCTAGGTATAGAATCATATCATCCGCAAATAGTGATAATTTAAGTTCTTCTTTTCCTATTTTTATGCCTTTAATTTCTTTCGTCTAATTGCTGTGGCCAGTATTTCGAGAACTATATTGAATAGAAGTGGTAACCATTTGACCCAGCTATTCCCCTTCTTGGACTATTCCCTAAAGACCTTAAAAGAGCGTATTATAGGGATACTGCTACAACAATGTTCATAGCAGCACAATTCACAATAGCTAGACTGTGGAACCAACCCAGATGCCCTTCAATAGATGAATGGATAAAAAAAAATGTGGCATTCATACACAATGGAGTATTACTCTGCAATACAAAATGACAAAATCATGGAATTTGCAGGGAAATGGATGGCACTAGAGCAGATAATGCTAAGTGAAGCTAGCCAATCCCTAAAAAACAAATGCCAAATGTCATCTTTGATATAAGGAGAGCAACTAAGAACAGAATAGGGAGGAAAAGCATGAGAAGAAGATCACCATTAAACAGGGACGAGAGGGGGGAGGGAAAGAGAGAGAGAAGGGAAATTGCATGGAAAAGGAAGGAGACACTCATTGTTATACAAAATTACATATAAGAGGAAGTGAGGGGAAAGGGGAAAAAAACCAAGAGAGAGAAATGAATTACAGTAGATGGGTTAGAGAGAGAAGATGGGAGTGGAGGGGAGGGGAGGGGAGGGGAGGGGAGGGGAGGGGAGGGGAGGGGAGGGGGGATAGTAGAAGATAGGAAAGGCAGCAGAATACAACAGACACTAGTATGGCAGTATGTAAAAAAGTGGATGTGAAACCGATGTGAATCTGCAATATGTATACGGGGTAAAAATGGGAGTTCATAATCCGTTTGAGTCAAATGTATGAAATATGATATGTCAAGAGCTTTGTAATGTTTTGAACAACTAATAAAAAAATTAATTCAAAAAAAACTTCACAGGGGTATGGACAACAACAATACGGTAACAATAAAGGTGGCCTTTGTATCACTTCTGCCATCCACAGAGATGCCTTATTTAAGGCTCCAGAGACAGGAAGAGCATGGTAAAATGGTCCATCCAAAATGCCGAGAGGCTGCCCCTCTCCTCTTCCAGGCCAGGCACAAGACATTGGGTTGAGTCTTAACCCTGATGAAAAGCACGAGTGTGGGTGTACCAGGAGAACAGCTCCACAGTCCACCACCCCATCTGCACAAGGTCTGAGATGCCAGACTTGTTTTCTCATGACTCCTGCCCCCAGGAGTAAGGAGAGCATTGGAGGCTGGCTGTGGTGGAGGAACAGCCTCTACGGAGCAACACACAGACAGACAGTGACAGGTTAGGCAGAAGGGTGCATTTTCTTGAATTGGATGAAGAAATAATGTCCAGATTTTGCAGTCTTCATAATATGTAAGGACTCTAGTATAATTTGTGGGAAATTATAACAGAATTATTAATACAAGTAAGACATTTTAAAGAGCCGTTGCCTTTGTTCCCTTGAAATGAGTGACACTGGTTAGCAAGATTATTCAATTTGAAATAATTAGGTTTCTGGTTCCTGTAATTTAGGTCTTACCTGTCACTGCAAATTATCTAAATTGTTATATATATATATATATATATATATATATATATACACACACACATACACACACACACATATATATTTAATTGTATTACGTCAATAAGACTAACGATTTTAAAACATTATATTCAAAGATTATATTTATTTTCTAGTTAGGAAATAGACATTTGTAATGTACTTTTGACCAAAGATAAAAAGATATTTGCATAATTATTTTTATCATAGGATATTTCTTACATCATACGTTGCTAAGGTTATAGAGATAGATTTCTTTTAAACTCTCATTTTATGTGCTTGAATTTTCTTCTTGTCAAAGAAATTCTAAATGGCCATCCAACGTGCCATTAAGTGAGTATGACACTTGGGGTGCAGAGGTACTTTAATCCATAGCAACAGTGATCCTGTACTATAACCTTCCAGGTCTTACTAAATCCAGCCTTGACTGCAGGGAATTCATTCTGATTCCATTATTTAGCTCAGTAGAATTTTATAGCCATTGAAAGCAAAGCTCTAATTCCTTTCTCTAAAGTTGAGTGTCAGACATTGTTTAATACACTTAATTACAACCTAATTGAGTCCTGGGACACTGCTAACCCACTGACGGATTTATGGTATTATTAATTTAATAATAACTTGTGCTGAGCACTTACTTCTTGTTCCATGCCAGGCACTGAACAGCATACTTTATACGCATTATCTGTTTAATTGTCTGAGTAGCCACATGGGGTAAGTTTATTTGTGTTCCAAATTCACGCCTCAAGAGGAGAGGCTGAGGAAGGCTGTACAGCTTGCTCAAGATCACATAGTGTGTTATTAGGGACAAAACTGTATGTGGGGGCCATCTCAGGCCACCTTCTGACATAATGCAACAGAGAAGTGCTCTCTCCGAAGCCCATGATGCTGGCATATCATCTTGGCATGTGTGTGACCTTGGCACGTGACCTCTGTGGACCCTTAGTCCCCAACAAGGTGCTGAGATGGATGCTTTGCCATTCCCTGTGGCTTTCCTCACTGTCTCACATTGCTGGAGGGTGAAGAGGGTGGGCATGCCACTGTCACCACACATGTGCATATGGGTATGTGACAGTCACTCATCCACCCACTATTTACTTCCTATGTATAGACACCTGCTCTTTGTTAGCATGTTCTGCAGCATGCTGGAATGAGGGACAGGACCCACATGGGCCGTGCCCTCAAAACAGATTGCTATCCAATGAGTGGGACATGAGGAAATTGATATAAGGAGTATAATGGGGGAAGGGAGTCTCGTTTCTATGAAAGACACTAGCCAGGACTGAAGCTACCATGGGCACACCCCAAAAGAGGGGCCAACTTGGGGTCCCATTGGCATTCATTCATTCCTCAAAATTGTTGAGGACTTGCTCTGAGCACCAAGCGAGGTGAGCAAGTCAGAAATGGCTTCCAGCTGAGAGCTTCCTGCCTGGTGGAAATGCCCAGCATGTCCCACTGAAGCTGCAAGAAATGATCAGAAAAAATATAGAGCCTAGGAGAAGGGAAGGAGTGAATCAGTGCACATAAAGACCTGTGTAGTACTGTGGGGCTCACGGGCTGGAGCTGTCTTTTTTCTTTGTCCTGGTCAATTAAGAGAGTATTCTGACACAGTCAGCCCCATAATTATGCCATCGTGCTATGCCTAGAAAGCATGATCCTGAAGTTCTAAAAAAAAAAAAAAAAAAAAACCCTCAGCTACATTTAACACACTGTCCTCATTCAATTTAGAAGTGAAGGAAGATAAACTGGGGGGTGCTGAAGGGAGACCTGGGCAGGGTCTGCAGGGTATGCTTGGAGTGTGGGGGTTTCCCACCAGCGCGGCTGTGTGGCTGAGTGGTTCTGGTGGGCTGCAGCCACAGTCATGGGCATGGCAGCCGGTCCCTTTTGCCAGGCTGATTGTTACCCCAGGAGCTTCCACTGTGTGGTGTGTGCTGGCCAGGAGTGACAGCCTGGTGACAGGTCCAATTGCAGATACTGAGTGAAAGCTCACATATCTCTTCATCTGACCTGTAACCCCCTGGGTTCAGAGGACCTTGGGGAGATATCTGTGCTTAGATTCCAAACAACTCAACACCTGTTGCCCAGTTTCCTTCAAAGAGCAAAAACACCACTACCACCACCACCAGATGCTGAGAGGGCCAAGGGCTCGCTCCCGCTGGAGAGCAGGCAGTCAGCCTCAGACAGGGCCTCTGGCCTTTCTGTTAGTTGAAGTAACAAGGTAACAATTGTGGTTCAACTTTCCCTGGGTATTTTTGAAACAAATAAATAAACCAGCCAGATAATGAGCAACAAAACCAAAAACCACACCAGAAGCAAAGTACCAAAGAGCTTAGGCAGCTACCTCCTTCCTTAGTAAAATGCCTCCAGATGCTCTGAAGTGGGCGCTGGAGAGAACCTCTCCCCAGCAGGGGATGTGTCTAGGCCCTGACAATGAGGCTGACAGCCCTTCCTCCCTGCAGCCTTGGTATTTCTCCCTGCTCCTGCTGCTGCCCTATGTGCCTTGTAACACCCTGGACCAAGAACTCCCCAAATCTTTTCTTTACTGTCAGCTGAGGATAAGACAATTGAGAAACCACTAAGGGTTTTAAGCAATGAAAGGGAAGAGGTTGAGATAGTAACATGGAACCAAATCTACCCAGCTTGCAAAATATGACTGTTCTCCTAGGCTCAGGACCCCTCACCCAGCCCTGAGTTGGCCTCCTTGTGGTGAGCGCCATTATTGGTACCACAATCCCACTGTATATTCCAAATGAGAGAAACTATAGGAGAAGTATTGCCTATCTCCTTCTAAATGAAGTACCTAGTGCTCAGGTATCAGGTTCAAGATAGGCCTCCTTTCTTGGACTGAAACCTGGGATGATGTTCCTCCTTCAAAGAACACCCAGCTTCTCACCTTCTTTCAAGGCCTAATCAAGACAACCATGTGCAAGCACACTCACATGTTGTGCATACCAGTGGTCCTGGGAAAGAATAGCAGAAAGACCCTGGGTCTCCTGAAAGCCAGCTAAACACTAATAAGATCCTAAGAGGAATAACAAAGCGAAACCACATTGGGTAAGGATCACAGCAGATGCTCCAACAGGTAACCAATCAGAACAGAGTCCAGCAGGCCCTGGACAGCAGCAGAGGAGGTCACAACTTGCCCTGTTTCTACTCAGCTCTCAGCCATCCAGTCAAACATCTGAAGTCATTCTGCAAACCCAGCCTACAAAGAGCTTCTTTTCTCCTTGATGTGGCTCTGTGCAAAATTGATGATGTAAATGCCAGAGAGAAAAACCAAATTAACAACGTTGTTTCTAAGCCACAGGAAAGGAAGAAGTTCTCTGATCTTGACCAATTCCACACGTGGAATATGTATCATCCAGCCAAACTCTGACCCCCAAATGGCTTTGCCCATTCTCTTTTGAACACAGAGTTAAAAAAAAGAAGAAGACAGATAATATTCATCAAAATAGAAATTTCTTTTGTGGTTCTTCAGTTCAGTCAAATGAGCTGAGTATTGACGATATCGTCAGTGATGAATCCTTAGTAAGTTTTGTGGAATACTGTTTTTATCATCATAAGAGTATTAGGAAAAATGCTGAATCTGTTTCTCATCAAAAAATTCAACTAATGAAGTATTTTGAAAAGTATACATAAGGTAGCACATAGGAAAATAGATTTAAGTACTTTCTGACAGCAAATATCATATGTATTAAAGCATTATGTTTTTGTCATTATGTATCGGTGTGATTTAAGAGCAAGACTAATTTTGCTGGGTATTTATTGACTCAAACTTAAGTGGATTAATGAGTAAAATACAATTTAACATTGCCTCCAAAGAGAATTCAGGTAATATCTATTTTTCCCAAGCTGAGATCCTGAAGCAGCTGGAAGCCGGTACAGCCCGCTGATCACACACACTACTCTTGCACATCTGTGTCCAACAACCAACCTTCTCAATTTCTTCTTGGCTTGAAAAATGGAGGAGTGCAAAGACCCAAGACATCGTTGTTGCAAGTGGTGTGCATGTTGGGGGTTCTTGAACAAATAGTTAAAACAGATAAAATGAAATCGGCTTGCAAAAGGTAACTCCTGAGTATTTTCAAAGGACCAGGCCTGACAATCACCACTCAGATGACACCTCCCAATTCCTCCCTGCCAAAAATTCCTCCTCACTTGGAAGCTTTTAAATTCTCATCTACAGTCAAACTCCTCCCTGTCTGAACACAGTTGCTGTACGAGTGGGGCTGGGGTGGGGGAAGGCACAACAGGTCACAGGCATCTGTAGCTGCACCTCCCCATAGTTAAAGAGAGGAGAGACAGAAGGGCCCCTCTGTGGTCCCCGCAGGCAGCTTCTTCTGTCTTCAGATGGCTGGCACTCGCCTGCACAGGGGCTCCTCACCACTGCTCCTGGGCTCTCCACTGCCGTGTGTAATGCGGCTGTCAAGAACGTGAAGTTGGACACCAAGGGTCCTGACAGGACATAGTATCCTCGCAAAAGGAGGACAACACAGAGACAGGGCTGTCCCACTCCTCTGCCACCTCCTGTTTATAGGGTGTAACTGCCTCCCCCTTCCCCCCAGGCACATGGAAACACAGACTTCACGACTCAACAGCTTTGACCCCATAGGTTTAAAGGAACCTCAGAGCAAAGAGCTGGGCTCCTGACCACAGTGAGTCCAGGCCCTGATCCTTCAGTCCTGGTTACATTCCATTTTAAAGCCACATCCTTACCTCTGGACTGCCATGCCATTGAAATTCCCCAAAGGAAAAGCAAGCTAATTGCAATTAACTCTTCAATTGTCTGACCATCAAAACCTCATATTTGGGTCTGGGAATGTAGCTCCATGGTAGAGTGCTTGCCCAACATGTGCCAAGGTACTGGGTTGGATGCCCAGCACTGAAAAAAAATCTCATTTTTTAGTAAAAAAAAAAAACACCAAAATTCTGGAGACTTTACAGAGCCTCATAAGTAAGAAAGAGAGACATCAGTCATTTCCATAGACGAAATGAACTCAGGACCTGGTTCTGCCACAGGCTTGAGCATAAACCTTGAGCTTGTCCATCTGTCTCCCCAAGTGGCGGTTTACCACTCCATAGAAATTCCTAGACTAGACTGAATTGCTCTAGGGTTCCTTCCAGCTCCGAAACTCTACAACCTATAATTATTCTATGGGTGGCATATTTCAATACTTAGCAGAAATTAAAAATGTCAAGGAAAAATCCTCTTCTTTAAACATTTCTAAAACTTGGAACTCGAATTTTGTAATGATCTTAAAGGCTTAGACACCTGCCAACACTCCAAAGTTTATGTCTTTGTCAACCAAGGATGGAAAAAGTGGAAGAAGTTTGAGCAAATCCCACTTTACTAGTTTTGCCCAGAAGGTTTTTATTTCACTTAATCTTTTTTACTGATGTTAATTTTGAGGAAAATTAGGTCTGATTATTTCTGAGCCATTTTGAAAATCAATTTAAATTTAGTCCCAGTTATTTGCTATCTAATCCCAAATTCTATAATCTCCTTTTTTTTGCAACCAGAAATTCCGTTAGCAGTGACAAGATAGCAAAACACTAAGGGTCTAAATCCGGTTTTGAACACAGAGCCAACTGAGTCTGAAAGACACTATTTGACCACATTTTCTCTTTTGATCCAGAGGACTTGGCCCTCAGGATGGCCTCCTGTTGTCCAGCTGCCCTGCCCTTGTGGCTGGGCCAGGACGTTCATTTAAGGAGCACTTGGTCCAACCCACTTCTTCTCCACAGACACCTTTGTGCTAAGTCTTCAAAAAGACCTGGTGCTTTGCTGGCAGCTCCTGCAGCCAACATGCTATGACTCTGCCCTCCTGAAACACCAGGGGACGATGCACATGGTGGAACACCCACTGCACATGGCTGTAGAGACTGGTAGACAACCTCTCGAAGAGCAGGGCAATAGTATCCAGTTGCCACAGGACAGACACAGGAGGCTCATAAGAAGTACCTGCACTCTACCATGAGGTGACTCATTCTGGGATGGATGAGCAAGACTTATGAAAAGAATAAAATCAGAATCTTCAAAACTTTCAGATGGAACATCAGAATTTTCCCCCCAAACAATGATTTTCTTCTCTTTCTCCTCCTCTTCCTCTTCCTCTTCTTCCTCCTCCTTCATCTTCTTCTTTTTTAATGTGACCTATGGTCTGTATTTTTCCCTTTGGTAAATTTTAAATGAGAACTAAGGTTTTCAAGCATCCGGCCACCCTGGCTAATTTGAGCAGGAGATGTCAAAACCTATAGGTAGGCATCTAGAGCACCTACTGCTGTTGCATCAACAGAGAGGAACTTCTGTAGCTCACTCAGCCAGTCTAAAGAGTGAAATACAGTCTTGTTGACCACAGCTCTCATTGAACTGAATTTTGTTAGCTGTTTTACTATGTTAACACAAGCCAGATCACCTTCTTAGAACACTTGTCCTTTCCTCCCCTCAGTCAATGGTTTCTGCCTCTAGTTGGTGCTCATGTATTCATCCCAGAAATGTGAATGTGGTACATATCTGGGTCCTGGAGAAATGGCAGAGAACCCTATGGCCTTAGCCTGCCATCGGGGAGCACAGATTTGATCCGGAAGAGATGAACAGCAAATAGTTACTTTACAAAGGTAGCATTGGAAACTAGAGCTGGTGGCCGCTGGTGGGGGGCAGGCACTGATGAGAGGGCCTCCCCGAGAAAGGCGTGCAGCTGAGACCTGGCTGATAAGCACCTACCTGCACAGAGATTGGGGAAATGCAGAGGGATCAGCAAAGGCCAAGTCCAAGGCAGAGAAGCTTTGGGGCTTTGAGGGATTGAAAAATAAAGCCAATGTGGGTGACAGAGATGGGGCAGGAGGTAGAGAGCAAGCAGGGCTGGGCCCGGCAAGGTCTCGGAGCCACAGTGCGTGCTGTGGGACAGGAAGCTGGGGTGACATAACATGATATGCTACCACAGCTCTGGCTACCATGGGGGCCGCTAACAGGGAGCATGCGAAGCCACCGCCAGGTGTGGTGACAGGCCACAAATGTGGGTTTTAGCCGTGGGGACAAGGCAAGAAAGAGGTGGATGTGGCAGGGAAGGTCCACAAGGCTGGCAGAGTTGGCAGGGGTCCAGGGCGCCTCCTTGATGTTAATGAGATCTCCTAATTAGGATAGCATTTCCCCATAAACAAATTATTACGCACTTTTCCTGCCTGTACCTCTGTCCTGCCTTTAGGAACAAGGCTTAAAGATCATTAAAAAGAAGTCTGACAGGAGTCAGGGGACCTCTGATAATTTCTAACCACGGGGAACAGAGCTGCAGAAGTCAAGCAGTAATAACTTGTCACGGTCACAAAGCACATTGCTGTTTACAAAGCGCTTTCAAATCCACAGCCTCCCTCACACTTTTATTTTTCTTCCATTTAAATGTCATTTCCAGAGAACATCGGGTCAGTAGGCCGGGGCAGTTACAGGACAAAAAACTGGATTCTAGTGAGGAGTTTTTGACACTCTTCTGCCTGTTATTAATTGTTCTGGTTTTTTTTTTTCTGAGATCTTTCCTGATGACAAAAAACTCCTCTTCTAATAGCAATGGCATTTTTCATTATCTTTTGATTTCAATGCTCTCCAGAGATCATCCTGAACAGACTTGTGAAAATAAGATTCAGTTGTACTTCCAAGAATTCCGCATTATGAAAGCTTTGAAATGATTATGCTTTTCTCTGAATGGAAAAGAAATTCAGATTGTTATGCATGAATTAATTAAGGCCATAACCTCCCAGGCCTATGCAAGGATCAAAGCCACTCTTGCCCCAGAGCGGGGAGGACAGAAACCGTATCCACACAGGGCTGCCGTGCCGTCTCAGCTCTAGCCACAGGGCTGGAGTCAGGGACAAAGGTACTAGAGGATGCTGCTTCCTGAGAGAAGGAGCCACGGCCGTGGCCAGCCCACCAGGTGGCCTCCTAGGGGTGGGCAACAGGACACATGGGGCCCTCAGTGCTACAGGAAAGTGGAGCCCAGCACAGGGTGCCCCCTGGGCTTTCCCTTCCCATGAGAATCCTCAGAACAAGGAGGAAGGGTGGTGACCTCAGTGACAATGACCTGGACCTGAGTGCTGGTCCTCCTCTGTGAGCGAGGTGATCATCTACCCCTCCCAGGATAGACGCAAGGGTTGACCCCAATACCTTTGTAAAGTGGACACAGAAGCAGCTGTTATGACCATGACCGGGCTTTTCAAAGGCAACCTACATCTGACATGAAAAAAAGCCAAAAATCCTTGATAAGTGGTCCTGCTGGTGGAGCTGCAGGTCAGTGCAGAGAGCGACAATAGGGTGCAGGCCAGAGAGGACGGGCAGGACAAGCGCCTGCACTCACACTGCTCTCCAGAGCCCCGGATCTGACTACAGGTCAAGGCCAAGTGTGATAAATATGCATCAAAACACAGGAAAGGGCCATGAAGGCTCATAGTTGAGGGAAGACCTTCTCCTGTGGAAGACTCTGAAGGCCTGCAGGCTGGGGCACTGACCAGTTAGATGGGTTTCAGTAGATACAATGGGCAGAGGAGACCAAAATGTAGGCACAGAAGAAGAAATCATGAGGCCCTGGAGGAGCAGAGGCTAAGAGAGAGAGGCCATCGGGTGGGGACATGTGTGTGAACTGAACTGAAAATTTAGTTAGAAACTAGACTAAGCTAGAGACTAGACTGGAAGCAACTTATCTTCCAGGGCAAATGCAAGTGGGAAAGATCTGGCTCACAAAGAACGCCAAAGAAATGTACCCTTAGCAGGTGCATAGTCAGCAAGTAGCAAGTCCTCCACGGGGTCCCCTGGCGGCCTCAGGAGAGCCACGTAACACCCAGCATCGCCCTGCACAGGGCTTTGGCAGAACCTAGCAGGGTTCAGGCTGTTGCTACGAGAAGGAGCTGGTGTTGGCAGGGTTCCTGCTCTAGCCCAGGTGGGGGTCTCACAGTCCCATCACCCTGGCATCCTTTGGAATTTATGCTCAGGTAAATGAGGGTGCCCTGAGCTCAAAACTGCATGAGCACTTTAAAGGAGCAGAGACCCTTCTAGGCCACCCACCCCATCTATCTCATATGAATGAAAAGCACCAAAAAGGGAGAGTGTGGGAAACAGGAAAGGATGGGGGGGGGGGACCAGAAGGCACCAGAAGAAAGAACTGCACTGTTACCCAAGGCTAAGGAGGACCAAAAGTTGAGAAGAGGCCAGGCTGCAGATACTAAGGGCAGAGACCAAAAATGTGAAGCAGAGGGAAGGAAAGACAGACAAGACGAATGGGCTCAGGAAGAAACGAGGAACTTGAGCAGAGAAGCAGGTCAGGGCGCAAGCAGACATGGCGCACCTGCAGCTAGCTGTGCCATCGTCACTGGGAACATCAAGGGGGAGGAGAGGAGGGAAGGAATGTGGAGTCCAGCACCACGAGGTCGAGAGCTTCCACTCACTGCTGCCACGTTGCCTGGCCTGCTTACCATCCATGGTCAGCAAGGCAGCAGCCCTGTCTCAACACCCCTGACCAACTCCTGGACCAACATCTTTTCCTTAGGCCCATGACCCCAACGTCTGAACCCAGTCCCCGCGTACCCAAGCCCCAGATGTGGCCTTGCCATCAGCTAGGCAACCTCCCCTTGGCCAAGTCGTCTTTCCAACCAGGAAACCAATCATAATAGTTTATACCTGGAATGTCCTGGAAAGGCTGGGTCCCCAGCTGGTGGTGCTGTGGGAGGTGGTGGAGGAGACGTAAGAAGGCGGAGCCTAGCTACAGGAAGTGGCCTCTAGGAAGTAAGGCTTGCCTTTGAAGGGTTTGTTCTGTCTCTGGTCCCTTCCTCTCTCTGCTTCCTGATTGCCAAGAGGTGAGCAGCTCTGCTCCACCATGCCCGCCATGATGCTTTGCCTCACCACAAGCACACAGCAGCGTGGTCAAGTGACTAGGGACTGAAACCTCTGAAACTGTGAGCCAACATAAACCTCCCCTCCTTTCAGCTGATTTCCTCAGGTGTCTTGTCGTAGCAATGGAAAGCTATGTAACACGTGGATCTCCTGGGCTGGCTCTGGACAGAAAGGAGGGTGACGAGATGCCACTGCTTCCTCATGTCCACCTCTTCTCTAGCAGCTGGCTGGATCCAAGCACTGTGTTTACGGCAACAGGAAATGGAGCCCATGCCAGTGCTCTCAGAGGAACCCCAGCAAAAGCCCTGTGGCTTTCTAAAAATTGGAAGCGATTGCCTCACAGATTCCTGCTAATTGTCATAGCCTTTTCTGTCTTGGCATCTTTGAGACTGCAGAACCCAGTGGTCTCTCCTGAAAACCACTTGTTCATCACTTCCTGTCATCTAAGCAAGCTCTAAAATTTGTGCAATTTAACATTCCTCATGGGCTCTGAAGAAAGCTCTGGAACCTCTCTCTAGAAGAAAGTGCAGACCTGTAACAGTTCCTGTGTGTTTTGGGAGTTGTGTTTTCCTCAGCCCCATCTGTGGCTGTGGGAAGCCCTGACTCCAGACTGTCCTGGGTCTCAACCTCTTCCCAGGAATCTCTGACTTTTCTTTCAGACATGGGAGTGAGCTTTGAAAGGCTCTCAGGATCACAAGACGAGCTGAGGCTTTGCTGGGCTGAGACTGTCCATCTCCTCATGGAGGATGTGGTCACCAGCTGGTCACTCTACTTCAACTAAAAGCTTGCCACCAAAAACCAGCATGTCATCCAGGCTCAAAAAGATGTCTACTCTCGTTTCCTGGACCCTCCAAAGTAAAGACATTTCTATGGCTTCAGAACAATTTCATCTGGAGTGTTTACTGGACTGAATAGAGCTTTAAAGGAAAAGGTGTGTACAACTGTGGACACAGCACAAAAGTCCCATCCGGGCCATTTCCTAGTTAGGTCCGCTTCTGACTGAGCACCTTCAATTTCCCTTGAACAACACTTAACACCTCCCAGCGTGTCAGGACAAGACTTTGCTTTCAACATGAAGGTGTTGCTGTCACTGCTCATTTTTCCCTTGCTTTATGATTACAAGTGCTGATCACAGCTCAGATAGTTGTAAAAAATAAACCTGCTAGCGTAGCTTGCATGTAATTAGTCCTAAATGTGTGGCCTATTTACAATGGCAAGCTGTATGTTAGGCAGCACAAACACTTAAAACGCCAGATATTGCTACACTTTTATGACAGCCATTAACTGAGCCACAGCAGCAAATATTTAATGTGACAGTTACATTAGCATACCTCTATGCTGATAAGGAAGCCTGCCTGCCATTTGCATTGCATGATGCGACGCGGAGCTGCTGGCTCTGACGGGGATGTTCTACTGCTCCGTCCAGAAGGCCTCGAGGACACACAGAGTGCCTGACTCCCCCACCACACTGGCAAGTGAAGGAGGAATATTTTCACTCAGACCCTCATCAAACACTGCCTGCTTCTGAAAAGCACATCTCTCAGCTGGGCACACTGAAGCAGGCCTCTCGGCCTCTGACGAGGCTGAATTACAGGACGACTCCTTCAGAGCACTGTAGTTGGAAAAACAGAAATCCTCTTTCACTCCTTACCTGGTTTCATGAGGTGGTTCCAGGGCCAGTGGGATGGTTAGGTAGGAGTGATCACCTAATGTAAGACTTCCAACATGTTCCCCATCCTCTTGGATGCACCCAAACTCATCCTCCTGTGACTTCAGACTTCCTGCTTCTAATTCCAGACGTAGAAACCAAGTTCTCAAATGGCCAACTTCAAGAGATGTCCTTTTGGTTGATTTCCAGATATTTTTGTTTTATTCTCTGGCATTCAAAGCAACTGTCATTTCCAGAATCGTGACGTGAACAAAGCCTTAATTACCAGGAATGCTGCACTTCAACATGGTGCAGTGATTCTGGGAATGGCACACTAAGGCAGGCCACTCTCTTTGGTGCCACTTCTTGATGATTTCCAGTTCACCGTGAGCATTTTCTAATAGCAACTCCCAGTATCAGATGGTGGCAGACCCAAGACGTGGAAATTGACTCTGGTGACAGTTCATGTGAAATGACCCATTTTGTAGGTGGACATGTCATGGAGGAAGACTACAAGGACCTCTTTCCAGATTACATGTACCTCCTGCTGGCTTCCCAGTGACACTCCCTTTATATCAGTTTACAGCAGGAGTTGCTGGTCAGAGTCCTGTGGGGGTTCAGCAACAATACAAGTGAATGGAGTCACGACGAACAATATGGAATGGTGGGGACCATGTAAAAAATGAAAAGTAGATGATCAATCTAATATGGGCAGCTCTACACAGCGAAAGCTGGTGGTAGCCATGAAGGAGACAAAGCCCAGAGCTGCAGAATCTCCAGCTGCTCAAGAATCAGGAAGTCCAGAGTTTATGTGAAATCACCCCAGTTCTAAATATTGGCAACTAATTTGTTTATCTTCATGTGCTGGGCTGGACAGACATAATATGTCTGGGGGAAGTCAGCTCCACGGGCCAACACTTTGTACGCATGGCTCATGGCATTGAAGGAAACAGCCCTGCACTGCTCCCAGGGGCTGGTGGAGCCCTCAGGGCCAGCTAGTATTTCCACCACCTCTGCAGATATTTTGCCCCTTTACCTACTGCTAATAATTACCAGTTCTGGTCCTAGAAATCACTCCGAGTCTGGAATTATCCTCAGGAAGTTGGAATTTATGGATTGGAAATCTTTGACCATTTCTATAGAGCAGACAAAGATAAAAACAATAGCTAACATTTTGCTGAATATTGTTTTAAATGCCTTACATGAAACTGACTAAACAGCAGTAGCAATAGTCACAGCTCTAACCCTTACACGTTGCCAGGCCAATCTTGACGCTTGACATGCCTTAACTCAGCTAATCCTCAGAACAAAGATATCATCATCTGCTCTATGTGGTAATAAGGAAATTGAGATACAAGGAAGTAAAGTTTTCACAGGATGATGTTAAAAAGGGTGAAGCCTGGATCCAAACCCAGTCTAGCTCCAGGGACCATGTTCCTTCTGTGCCATCCTGCCACTGACCAAGTGGGGACTTAAACCTAAACCACACCCACAGCGGAGAGAGCCACAGGCCCACTTTGCAGTTCTGAATTCTCTAATGTGTACAGAAATGCATGAAAACTTAAGTAAGCTTTAGGAAAAGCAGGAAACAATTCATTGCCAACTGATGCTATGCTGAGAAGGGAAACTGACACTATTCAAGAGCTCTCTGTGTAATTTGATTCACCTGTGGCAATATCTCATTTAGTCTTAGTATCAACCAAAACATGGCACACTATAACTTCTTCCCATTCTGCACTGGGGAACAGCAGAGGTGTGTCTGATCAAGAGACTGCATTCAACAACCACAGCACTCTATTTGAAATGAGCAATCTTTTCAGATCATGTCAGTATTTGGCTTTGAACCTGTTAATTCTCCTCAGGGAAGGACTGAGACAGAAGCCGGGAGAAGGACAGAAAATCACCAGGGCATACCTAAGACACACTTGACCACACTTCCCCAGGAAGGCAGGTCAGTGCAGAAGGAAGGGCAACACGATGCCTCTCCCCCTAGATAAAGGATAAAGTACAAAGACCATACACCTCAATAAAGAAAGATGCTGCATGCTTTTGTTCCAGTGACCTTTGAAAGTTCAAATCCAGGAATGTTTGCACTTGGCCTTCCCTGAGAACGTGCTCTGGTCCAGCAGCCCAGGCTCCTGGGACGCCTCATCTCCGGCTCTCCTCTTCCATCTCGACATCTAGTTCTCCCAATACAGCTCCATCCTTGAATACGCTTGAAATGCTAGTCCCCCCATGGTGTTTACACATTTCGAATATTTGTAGCCCATTAAAAAGATATCGAGCACATGGAGAAATGGATGTCCACATTTGGAAAACATAAATCTGAGGCACTGGGGATTACAGGCTCTCTTTATACATTTTTTTTTAAAGATGAGAAAGGTTTCCTTTGATATTAAACAGAACCCTAACCCTAGCAAGCTGTGCATTCTTTTCAGGGTATCCCTCCCAAAGAGGTTTACCAGCTCTCGTAGCATGCAGTATCTCATCTCTCCCTCTCTGCCTTGTATAAAGTGGCACTAGTTCTGCTCATCATTTCTCTGTTGCTAGAAATTTCCGAGACATCCTCTTCCCAGTGCACAGGAATGTGTCTTCCCTATCCCTCTCCTGTGTTTTCTCATCTTTGCTTCCCACTAGGCCATGTGCAAACACAGTTCAAGGGAGAAGCCAACCACAAGAGAGCACAGAGTACCCCAGGCTCCCTACAACTAGTTCGGGGTTGCACCCCTGACCCCACTCAGGCCTCAGCATTCTCTTTGGGAACCTGGAAGGCAGGCAGTTCTCTTCAGAGCTCCAGCAGTTCACTCTTCTGTCCCCCAGATGGAGCCCCGCCCCCACCTGCCTACTGCGTCCCCCTCATTCCTTCCCAGTGATGCTTTCTCAGAGAAGGGGCTCCCTGGTTCTGCAGAGGTGGGCCTCGTTTGCTGTGCTGCCTTCTTGAGCATTTGCCTTAGCAGAAGAGGAGGCCTTTATCTGAAGGAAAGATCTAGCTGTGATCCTGGGAGGAGCCTTACTGAACTGAAGGTGGGAGGTTGTGTAGAGATTTGAGGATTGATGTGCTTCTTGGGAATTCCTAAAGCTAGTCAGGCAAAATGAGATGGTTTCCCTTCTGTCCCAAATAAATATAACTCCTCAACGAAAAGGAGGAGTGAGAACATTTCATTCCCTTCCCTCTCCTAAACCCCTCCTCCTTAATAGGTCCATCTCTGTTCCACTTCCAGGCATTTGGTGTGGGGAAAATATATATAACACAATCTCAAACACTGGTGCCAAAAAAAGAGCAGGGTTCAATTCCACCCGGCCTGGACCCCGGCTGCACAGGGCTGTTTTGAACCTCCACTCACACACCTTCAGTTGCCGAATTCCTTTCCTTCTTCACTGAGAAACAGCAAAGCCATCAAGCCAAGTTGCCTGCAGTTCCTTCTATCCACACCCAAATTACCCCCATCCCCACCATCACCATCATCTCTTACCATCACTATCATCACCTCCATCACCACTATTGCCACCATCACTACCATCTCCAGCATCTCCATCATCACCACTATCACTACAATCTCCACTATCTCCACCATCACCATTGCCATCAGCATCAGCACCATCTCCATCATTTCCATCATCACCATCACCAATATCACCACCCAAACTACCATCTCCACCATCTCCACATCACCACCATCACCACCATCACCACCATTTCCACCATCTCCATCACCACCATCAATTCCACCATCATCTCCATCTTCACCATCATCTCCACCATTTCCATCATTACCATTATTACCACCATCCCCATCATTACCACCACCACCATCACTTTCATCTCCACCATTGCCACCACAACCATCCATTGTCACTACAACCACCATCCTCAGCATTGTTCCTAAATGCCACTAGAAAGAGTGTGACACTCTCCCTAACACATCTTTCCATTCTTCTGGTCAATTTCCAATCCAACCCTTCTTCCACTTGCTTGGGCACCTAGTTCCAGTGACTATCTCCTCATTATTCTAAATAATTATTACTATTACCAGAGATTGAACCCAGGGGTGCTTAACCACTGAGTCACATCCCCAGACCTTTTGTATATTTTATTTAGAAACAGGGTCTCCCTAAATTGCTTAGGGTCTCACTAAGTTGCTGAAGCTGACTTTGAACTCACAATCCTCCTGCCTTGGTCTCCTGAGCTGCTGGGATTACAGGCATACACCTAATAGCCTAAATTATTTTAATATGCTCATCTGTAGTTACTTTTTTCAGGTTTATATTGGTTCCATAAATGCCTCAAAAGACAAGCAAACAAATCCAAATCCTCTGCCTCAGGGGAGACCCTGAACCTCTACTACTTTTGCATATGAAATAACTCCTAAATCTTCTCTCTACTGTTAGCCTTTCCCCTAAATATCTAGACTACCCTGTCAGTATAGGGATCTCATGAAGAGAGCAAATATGAACATATCCAGATTCTGAGGAAAAGCTTCCAATGCCTCCTGTATGCACTTAATGTTGCTTTAAATTTGGTGGAATACAGCAATACAGGTTTCTTCTCTTAGAATTCTATGGGTTAGAAGTTTTCCACAGGACTCACTGGGTTGAAATCAAGGTGTCAGCCAAACTGTGTTTCTAGATGGAGACTCTAGAGAAAAATCTGATCTCTTTGCCCCGCCCATCTTCTAGAAGCTGTCCGCATTCCTTGGTTCCCAGCTCCTTCCTGCACCTTCAGCAACAATGGGTAGGCCCTTCCCACATTACCACATGAGATTCCCACCTCTGCCTCCCTCATCCACTTTTAAGGAGCTTATAGTTATGGTAGACCCACCTGGGAGATCCAAGATGACTCCTTATCTTGAGGTCAGCAGTTAGCAATTTTAATCCCATGAAACATTAATTCCCCTTTGCCACATGTGGCACAGGAAAAGGACATCTCTGACCAGTCCATCTCACCAACCTCAAGGTGAAGTCCAAAATCCCTGACTTGGCATTATGTGTAGTGACCAAGGGCTCAGATCTAATCTGGGACTTCCTGGGGTTGTGTCTGGGCTCTGATTCTTACTAGTTATCATTTGAATGAGTTGACATCTGCTACGTGGGGATGGTGATAATAAATAGCACCTTCCACACAGTGGTGTCTTTAGGAGTAACTGAGCTAAGTACAGGTAAAGCACTCAGAACTGCATTATACCCAGCAACTGTTCAATAGCACAGCTATTGATATTATCACAGAGTGCTGCAATTAGGAATCCATTTGCCTGCAAGTCTCAGACGACGGAACCACAGGATTATTTTTCTCATATAAAGTGAAGTCCAGAGGCTTCTGCTGGTCTCTGGCTCTGGTCCAAGAGCCCAGTGATGTCAAGGGCAACGTCTGATCAACCTGGCCTTTCCTCTATGGTTCCAAGGTAGCTGCTACGTCTCCCCCACCACTCAGAGCAGTGAAGGACCACAGGGTGGAGAACACTGACTCTTACCAGGAAGGCAAACAGCCCAGGACCACGGGCTGAACTGAACTCAGCTCATGGATACCTCTCACAGCCAGGGAGCTGGGAATGTGAAGAGCTCCCCTTTTCAGCCCCTCTAGTGGAAGCAGCAAGAGATGGGGCACAGGACGTCTTCTGGGTTCACTGTGGGTAAGCACAGGAGCACCTCTGCCCCTCTTCCTCTAGTCCACCTCTCCCTCCCGCAGATGCAGTCAACCACCATTCACTTAGCACACATGCTCACTGAGCCCGTTTACAAGACAGTCCCTGGCTCCAAAGGCCCAGAGTCTAAAGAAGCAGGCAGAGAGGTAAGAGGCAATGAAAACCGGATGCCAGCAGTGTGGGGGCACCGCACACCATGGGTGAGTGTCTGCTAGTGTCAGGAGGGCTAAGGAAGTCTCAGATGAAGACGAGGCTATGAAGAGTCCACCAGGACAGCTGGCAGCCAGGTGAGGGCATGTGGGGTGTGGGAGGGAGATTCCCAGCCTGGGGACAGAGTCCCATTTCACATGCTCTTTCCCCCCTGCAGAGTTGGCAGACCCCAAGCATCCTGAGGGCCCCAGCTCTCCTCACCTCCCCATGGCCAGGGCTTGACTCCCCAGGTGACTCCCTGTGGCGGGTAGAGGTCCTGTCCTCAGGGCTCCTGTGCTGTGGGGCGAAGGGACTTGATAGTGAGTCTCCAAGGGAAGAATTGGATCCATTTTATTCACAGCTATGGCCTTGCCAGCTGGTGAGAATTCAGCCTGTAGAAGGTTTTTAATAACTGTCTGCTGGACAAATGAATAAAACACCCAAAACTGAAAGGATAATGTGCCAAATGTATATGCTTAACAAATATTATCAATCCACAGCTGTCAGACCCTGGTGCAAAAGCCAAGTTAGCATTTCCTCCGCCACCTCACCCAAAGTTCAGGCCTCAGTGAATAAAGACCACCGGCCTGTGGTCAGATGGACAGCTCCCAACTGGCCATTGACGTCTTAGGTCTTAGTCCATTTTTCGTTGCTATAACTAATGACACAGACTATGGAAGTTATCAAGAACAGCGAGCTCCTCCATCCATGGGTCTCGGGGCTGGGAAGTCCGAGAGCTGCCACCAGCCCCTGCTCTGCATCTGGGCAGGCCCCACACTGCATCTGGCATAGCAGAGGGCATCTCACTGAGGGACACAGGGGGCCTGCCAGCTTGTCCTCTTCTCGTAAGGCCCCACCCTCATGACCTCACTTAACCTAATCACTGCCCAAGGCCCCACCCCCACTGTTTGCATAGGAGTCTGGGGGCTCAGGCCTGGCCCTTCTCAGCACTTCTGCAGGTCGTCTTACCTCATCAGCTTTGGCTCCAACAAGAACCTGATGATCTCAATGCCAACTTCATAGGGTAATTTCAAGAAGCAGATTCGATGATACAGGTGAGTGATCTAGCAATAAATAAATGTAAGAGATTATAACTGAGATGAAACAGAAGAGCATCAATGCTCCTGAAAGCACAAAGTGTAGCTCAGGGGTGGATGCCTGCCTCACATGCATAAGGGTCTGGGGTCCTTCCCCAGCCCTACCAAAAAAAAAAAAAAAAAAAAAAGAAGAAGAAAAGAAACAGGTTCTTTGTCTCCATGTAAGGATGACATACACCTGGAAAGAGTGGCTTCTTCCTCCCTTATCCAGGGAAACTCACGTCCTGCTACCAGGAAACAGAGGTTAACAGCTGAATTGGCCCACCTCAGCCACCCACCCAACTCTGTCTAGCTGTAATTGCTGAGAACTTGGGATAAGAAACAAACTCTATCAAAGACTCCAGATTTCATTTGCAAAGCACTTAAAGTAACAGGGCTGTAAAGTTAGGCCGGCGCTTTTCATGCTGCTGTTACTCTCTGGATTAGTTTCCTACCATGTAGAAGGTGGGGAGTGTGGACGTGCGTGGATTCACCCCTCCCATAAACAGCGGCCGCTGAACCCGAGGCTGGTCAGCCTACTTCGCGGGCTCCAAAAGGCCCGTTTTGTGGTTTCAGCCTGTCAGGGGTCACTCACTGATGGCTCAGAAACGCTGGCCTGGAGGTATTTATGTGATCTCCGGAGTCGGCAGAAAACCTGCCCTTAGAACAAGGCAAATATATCCCCGCTCTTGATGGCTTCAAGCTCTGCAATGGGGGGCTGACCTGACAGCAGCTTGTCCTCAGGGAGAAATAAAGGAAACTGGTGAAACACATGCTCTTTCCATGAATTCCCACTCATCTGCTGTTAGAAAATTCAGCTGAGACCCTGACAATAAAGGTTAGACTTGTAGTGTCACAATAGAAAGGAGAGGAACTTTAAGTTGCCTTCAGCATACCAAACAGGCTGCTTCACAAGATCTGCAACTCGCTGAGCCCTCTAAGATGCACCACAAAAAAACTATCAATGGGCACTTGTCTGAATTCACATTTATGGCATCTGCTTGACATTCCGTTTCCATTTAGATGCAATCCAGACACCGCTTTGCATAAAGCTCTGGCTTTTTGAGCTGTCCATATCAATTGTCTTTTACCAAATATCAAATTTTCAGATGTTTATAGATGCACCAGAAGAGTATCTTCAAACCATTCAAAAGAATGGCATCCAAGGGGGAAAAAAAAAGAGTGAACCCAATACTAATGAAAATTCTTGTGTTTCATCTAGAAAAAAGAAATGCTCTAAAATGGAAAAAAATCATTCTGCCCAAATTTACTGCAAAAGAATAATTTATCTGTCTTCTCTCTCCATTCCTAATTTAGGCAAGAGGCCCGTATCAAATGCATGAAATCAGAGTTTAATCGTTTTTTTAACTAGGTGTAGTTTTTAAAAGCTGTTAAAATTCCCAATGCCATGACACAGGCATTTCTGTGAGTCAACTGTTATTTCAGGGATTTATGATAATTCCTCATCTTGAGGAGAATGAAGCTAATTGAAACAAACTCCGCACTTTATATTAATGCCATTTGAATGCCGGCTGCACCGCTAGTCGCAAAGCGACATGGGAAATGAGGCAGTCCTCAACAACGCCATGGCTTCCCAGTTTTATGTATTTTTTAATTTCCTCTATGGAAAATCTGGTCTTCATAAAAGAACTGCTAGGGAAAAATGTGGAAAAAGTTGATTCATTCCATATTTACATTCTTTCTGGTACCTGGAAATGAACCAATTGCAAAAGGCATGCCAAAAAAGAAGTTAGTTAAGTCATTTAGAAAACGCATCTTCCCCCAGGCAAAAGGACAAGCTGCCTTTGAGAGAGGCCTGCCTTGATAATAGAAAAGATCCTTCGGCTTCCCAGGTCGATCTTCCTAACCCTTTACCACAGCCTCCAGGAGGCCAGCCTTAAAAACAGCTCTAACACACAATCTATCAACTACTCCGGACCCTGGGAGAGTTCTTCCTACCCCAATCTCCAAATTCCTCCTGTGCTATTTGAATAGGTCAAGGTACTTAACACAAACGTGTCCAACAGCACAGAAACACTGACTTGCACTACAAAGTCGCCGCGAATCCTCCTGGCCGGATCTGCTAATGCCATTTGCCACTTGGCTTTGAAGAGCTGGGCAAAGAGAAAGGAGACGCCTGGCTCAGGCTGGGGGGGGGGGGGCGGGGAAGAGGGCAGCCCGCTTTGCACCTCCCAGAGCGCCCAGATGCATTTCCCATCCAGCTTGTCATTAACGGCTTCATTTCATTTCATCTGCGATAAAAACAATTTGGAAGCATGGAAATGACATTACCGCCAGGCTGCCCCCAAACCTCCCAGCAGTGAGAAGCTCTTATACCACTCCTGCTGGCTCTTTGAAAATCCAAGGCTTGGCCTGGGTCACGGAGCAATAGAAGTCTTGGCTTTTGACTTGTACAGGTGACAACATTTCTCCCAGAACAAAACAGACTTTCATAATACTCACCTAGACCCCTTGTCACAGGAAAGGGGGAGAGAGATGGGCCCCAAGATGGCGGCCAACGTAGGAACATTTTACTGCTATTTAAGAGGGCTGTCCCCTGGCCACCATCGCAGGAACCCAGAAATGAGCCTGGTGTGTTGGTGTGAGGCAAAGGTCAGGAATGGCCACCTCACTCGCTGCTGCTTGGAGACAGACGCCTGCTCCTTGCTCCTAGGTTTCTCTCATGTCTTTCTTCGTGCAATTCTCTCCTGCACGCACCCAGCAGAGAGACAACTGGACATAAATCCACAAGGCTCAGGCTTGTGAATCCATCTTGTGTCCCTGGGTAAATCCCACCTGCTCATGGGTCATCTGATAGACGAGGTGGTTCCAGAAGTTCCCTCCAATTCCAAAGGAGTCAGGAACCCATCGTATGTTCAGGCTGACACCTGCGTCTTCTCTGTGCCAGACACAGAGCAGCACAGATGGACCCTTCAACATCCAATTCAGATTTCACCTTCCTCACCTGGAAGGTCTCTGCCCAGCCCTCTCATGGAGCTCCAGATAGGTGCACATCGCCACCCGCTGGACCTCTGCCATCCTGTGCCTACCCCAAGAATCCTCCAACTCAGGTGCCTAAACAAACTCACTGTCTGCCTGCAGATGCCTGCTCCTCCCCATCTTTCCCCTTCTTAGAAAGAGGGAATCTTCGTTTCCCAAGCTGGAAACCCAGGGTCATCCTTGACTGCTCTTTTTTCTCAGTGTCGGCCCTCAGCCACTCTCTGTCTCTTTCTCTCAGTCTCCTTCCCTCTCCATGAATTCACCACACTACATCCAGAATAGTCTATCTTCTAAATCATGTTATTTCCCAATGATCCCCCATTTCTAATAGGGCCACGTCCAAAACCTGAGCATAGTAAATAAGGCCATTTTGACCCCTCCTCTGCCGCAGGGTGCCTCCCTCACTGGCAGCTCTTGGAAGAGCCGGGGCAAGCTTCCCTTCCACAGGTTCCCAGAACTTGTCACACTCTCTTGCCTCCTCAGAGTGTGCAGGTGACGCATTCTCCTTCTTATAAGGCACCTCTGTCCCGTCCTTCACTCAGCTTCTTGGTGCCATTCAAGACTTGCTGCACATGCCCTCTCTTCGGATGACCCCCCAGTGGCCTGGGATGTGTTCCTTTAGAATTCTTGGGGAACGCCCAGACTCATCCCTTCCTCTGAATAGTTACAATTCCCCCTTTACTCTTCACCCCATACCCAACTCTAAGACCCCTGAAGACAGAGCACATTTCACTCTTTTTGTAGCATGGGCACAGGGCCTGGCCCACAGAGGCTGTTCAGTTAATAGGCATTCATTATAATTCCAGAAGATTCCATGCAGGTGTTTTCTACTTGTGCTTCATTCATACTCTGGATTTTCAAATACTCCCTCATTCACTGCAATCTTCAAAGTGATGGACAGAATTCATATTGGAATGCACCTATTTAGAATAAAATACCAGAAGCTAACAACTATGAAAATATCATTTCTTTAAAGATAGGCAAAAATAATGGCATTTAGGAGAAGCCTCACTCACCTGGAGGTTCACTAGTGACCTTCTCCCACTGTCACTCATATGAACTCTCACACACGTGGTCCAGCAGTGCTTAGTGTACAGATATTAGACCATCAGAAGTAATTTTTAAAATATTAACAAAGTAATGGCATTACACATTCTTCTTGAAAAGAGGCAGGACATGAATAATCGCATTATTTAAAAACCTCACCGTCTTAACAAAACTGCCATCTTTACTCTCTCCATGTCTCCTTCTTACTTTCATTCATTCAAGCATATTTGTAACATAGTTGAAATCATAAAATAGAATGTGGTGACCTGCTCTTTTCATGTCCCTGTGTTTCTACTTCATCTTACGAATTATAATCGTAAGGGCTGAATAATATTCCACCATAGGTGTGGAGGCCAATGGCATTCGCAGACCTCCTTCCTCAGCCTTCTCTCCTCACACTTTTTAAACCTCCTGGGCTGCTGCTGTTGGACCCCCCAGAGGAATCCCAAACACAACACAAGTGTGACTAAGTCCATTATTGTCCTGTTAATTTCTCCTTGAGCATGAACACCGCCAGTGTTCCCAATTACAAGGAATATGGCACCATCATCTTCTGAGTTCCTTTAACCTCTCTTTCCCACTCTCTCACTCTTAAATCAAGTGCACAATGTCCATCAACATTGCCTTTTGAAATCTCCCGAGTCTCATTTCTTCATGGGTCCTCTCTGCTCTTTCCCACGTTCCTCATCCCTCACTTGAGCATTGGCCCAGCTTCCTGACTGTGCTTCCCACCTCATCCATTTTCCGTCAGACCACTGGGCTCCTTGTTCTGAAATGGATATTGATTTTCTCACACTACTTCTTAAATCCATCCAGTTGCTCACCATCGCTATGGAGAGACTCCAAATACCTTAACTTAACAAGAAAAGAGCTCAGCAACTTGGCCCTTTCTGCCACCCAGGTTACTCCCTGGGTACTAGATTGCCATCCCAGTCATACCAGGAGACCAGATCTGGGCCAGGAGCCTGGGTCAGTGAGCAGCTCCCACCAGTCCCCCATAGGCTGTCCCCCTGCAGGAGGAGGCCCAATAAGGCAGAGGCTACTTTTGGAAGAAGCTGGAATAAAATCTGGCAGTTCCCCATTCCAGAAGTCATTGCCAAGACAGAGCAGAAGGAAGGAGCTTGTCCAAAAGCAAAGGAACCAAATTCAGGGAACCCATGTCAAAATGAAGGCAGGTTTAGGACAGATGAGGAGTGGCAGAAACCAAGCAATTCTCTGTATTTAAAAGCAAATGACTGCCATGATTTTACTTAGAAAACTATACCCGCAGCTGATATCGTCAGAGACAGACATTGGGACTTCAGCTAGAGGCCCAGTGGGCTCCAAGGCTCATTTAGAGTGTCCCCAAGGTGCCATGTTTTCACCCACCAAAATGCCTGCTGACCCTTAACTGTCCAGGCCAGGTTTCCTGTGTCACTTCCCCAATGAAGTCATTCCTGAATCCTGAGGCAATATTAAGTCTAGATGACATTCTGGGGTGAGCAGACTCTACAGTATGTATTGCATTTGGTAGGGAGCATCCAGTTCATCTCAGAACCATAGAAGATTATTAGAAATGCACCCATATGCAGGAAGGGCTTTCTCATGCTACTTACAAATGGTATTTGCTCTACCCACTGTGACTTTTGATATATTATGTTGACAAATACTACAAAGAGATTTTAAAGGGCTAGATCAAGATCAGATGGCAGGCCTGATTGATAGTTCCTGTAAATGAATCAAAGGACATTGATAAACAAAAAATAAATGCTACAAAATTCCTAAAACTATTCCTAAACTTTGTCAACTTCGTTATAATGGATATGGTCCTGGTAGAAGGTAGATTTATTATCCACAGCTATCTGCTCATCCCACAGAATAACAGATTGAGAACTCAGCCCCTGAGGTTTGTTAATTTCGAGATTTGAGGGGATAGTCAGAAGCCAATGGGATGAATTTGGTTGTCGTAGATTGACCCTTCTGTGTGTCCCTTTACCTTAACTATATCTAAAGAGTTAAACCAGTTGGGCCAACATTGAGAAAGTGATCTAAGTGTTTTCACAGCTAAGGAACTCACCTACCAAGGGCCTTCTTCACCCTAAGGGAGACTAGCCAAAGTGTTAAAGGGTCAGGGTACCTAGGTGTGAGGGCTTACTTCGGGATAAAGTACGAATCTCATTATGATGGGGATTTTGGTCACATGATCCTCTCTTGGAAGCCAGGCTAAGAGTAGACTGAGACCTGCACAGGCTTACTAAGCATCCCTCTTGGGGGTAATATCATGAAAGAGCAGAATAGAAGACTTGATTATTTTTTGTCGTATCTCAGCTGCCCTTCTCATAGAGTGGGGCAAGAAGTTGCTAGTCATTTGATACCAGTGGCCCCTTGATGGGGAACATTATTGAAGTTCCCCTTAGAATCGCCCCCAGGATTCCTCAGGAGCAACCCTAGAACACAGCTGTAGATGGATTTGAGCCACGGTTTTCATCTCTCTCTGGAGACGAGTCTTGTGCTGAAGCAGCCTACTCACTTCAGGCCTCCTGTAGGTGGATCTTCAGAAGAAACTCCCCTGGGCAGTTCTGTTGCCTAAGTATTTATGCACCTCAGAGGAGGCTCTGGAGTTCAGAAGGCTGGAGCCAGGCACACCCAACCTGCAATTCCCACCTGAATCCTGTGGCAATATTAAGTCTAGATGACATTCTGGGGTGAGCAGACTCTACAGTATGTATTGCATCTGGTAGGGAGCCAAGAGTCTGCTTCATGACCAAACAAAAGTTACAGTGTGTGGTCAGATTAAAATGGAACCCCAAACCCCAATCCTGAAGGAATTAACTTGGGAATCCAGCTTTCCTACAAACAAGTCATTGTGAAGGGCTGTCGATGCACTGTGCTCCATCCCCTACCCAGCCACCTCTCAGGAGAGAATGTTGAAGCACTTGTCTTCCGCGCCAGAGAGCCTCGGGCATCAGGAGAAGGCAGGGCTGGTGAGAAGGTAGAAAGACCTCCCATGTCCATGGGTTGGGAGAATCAATATTGTCAAAATAGCCAAATCACCCAAAGCAATCTACAAGTTCGGTGTAATCCTCATCAAAATACCAATGACATTCTCCAGAGGGCTAGAAAAAAAAGTCCTACAATTCATATGAAAGCATAAAAGACTCTGAATAGGCTAATAATAATAATAATATTAATAAATGAGCAAAAAGAACAACGCTGGAGGCATTACCATACCTGAGCCATGATGATAAAAACAGCATGGCAGTGGCATAAAGGTAAATACAGAGACCAAGGAAACAGAATAGAGGACCCAGAAACAACCCACACATCTTCAGCCAACTGATTCTTGTCAAAGGTGCCCAAAACATACATTGGAGAAAGGAGAGCTTCTTCAATAAATGATGGTGGGAAAACTGAATGTCTACATGCTGAAGATTAAAACCAGACCCCCATCTCTCACCCTGCACAAAAGTCAACTCAAAATGGATCAAAGACTCTAATATAAGACCTGAAGCTTTGAAGCCATTAGAGAAAAACAGGGGAGGACTTCAAGATGTTGGCACAGACAAGGATCTCCTAGACAGGATTCCCATTACTCAGCAAACAGGAGAAAGAAGGGACAAATAGGATCGATCATATCAACTTTAAAAGCTTCTGCACAGCAAAGGAAGTAATTAACAGAGTGAAAAAGAAAAACAACAACCTTTAGAATATGAGGAAATATCTGCCTGTTTTTCATCCATAAGAGGATTAATGTCCAAGATATATAAAGAACTCAAAAAACTTAACAACAAAAGAGCAAGTTATCCAAACAAAAATGGACAAAAGATCTGAACAGACACTTCATAAAAGAAGTACAAATGACAAATATATGAAAAATGCTTCATACATTTAACCATCAGGAAAATGCAAATCAAAACTACTTTGTGATTCCATCTCAACCCAATCAGAGTGGCTTATATGTGAAAAACAAAAAATTAGTGCTGGTGAGTATGTAGAGGAAAAGGAACTCTGCTCCTGATGTTGTAGGATCATTAATTAAGAAAGCCACTATGGAGGGGCTGGGATTGTGGCTCAGCTGTAGAGCGCTCACCTAGCACAGGAAGGACCCAGGTTTGATCCTCAGCACCGTATAAAAATAAAAAGGCATTGTTTAAAAAAAATAAAACATAAGGAAATTTTTTAAAAAAAGAAAGCCACTATGGAAAACATAATAGAGATGCCTCAAAATATTAAAATTGAGCAACCTTATGATCCAGTTATAACATTCCTGGAGTCAGTATACTAAAGAGACACCTGTATGCCCATGTTTACTATGGCACTATTCACAATAACCAAGATATGGAATCAGTGTTTGCCTATCAACAGATGAATGGATAAAGAAACTGTGGCACATATACACAATGGAGTATTATTCAGCCATAAAGAAAAATGAAATCATCTCATTTTCAGGAAAATTGGAGATTATGTTAAACAAAATACGTCAAAAATAGAAAGACAAGCATATTGTATTTTCTTTCATATAAAGAAATGAAACAACCCTCCAAAAAATAATCTGAAAGTAGAAGAGAGACTACTGGGGACTTGGAGGGGAGCTGGGGAGGAAGAGAAAGGGAAGGGAAGAGAAGGCAGATAGAAGAATAGAGATGATCAATGCTCAATTTATGCACAAATGGAAATGTCACAGTGAAGCCCATTAATTTGTACAATTAAAATGTGTTAATAAAAAAAGACAGTATTGGCCTCATGAGCTCTGGCACTGTGTATCTCCTATGCCTGCTCATTCTGCTGACCCTGCTGGAGCAGCATAAGCCCTACATGCTAGGGCGAGATCCAGCACTGCCAACCACAGAAGCCCTTTGATCCCTTTACTCTGAAAAGAGGAGCCATACAAGCAGGAGGCAGCCACAGATCTGACATTCTGGAGCAGATGAGAATGGATGACAGGCATGGGGGCCACCCTAGGGCCCCAAAATCACCAAGCAGGTGACATGCACAAGAAGGAGATCATGCTACATGCTAAATAACAAAGGCATACCAAAGGTCTACATTTATCGTGTCCTTGCCATGGCCACTTTATGACACAGTTTATCAGAGCATGACCTCATTCTAGAGGAGCAATATTTACCTGAAGGCAGAGCACCAATTGCTAATAAGTCACTGAGATGCCACCAGCATTTATTTGTCTCTCCCAGTTTGGAAAAATAACCAGTGAATTATTCCAAAATAACTTCATGCAATTCTATGACTATATCTGCACCAGACAGCTCTAAGAACCTACCAGGAATTTGTAATCTATCTGGGAAGGGAGCCACAGAGGAAGAATTAGGGAAGCTTTAGGTGCTACCTGTACCAAACAGAGCACATGTTCAATTATTTCCAAAGGGCACTGATTTTTTGAGGCTGCTTTAAGGAATTACCACAAACTTGGTGGCATAATGCAACAGAAATTCGTGTTCTCACAGTTCAGGAGGCTAGGAGTCCAAAATCAAGGCATCTGCAGGCAGGGTCCAGGGAGGGTCACTTTCCTGCCTCTTCCCGCTTCTGTGGCTGTAGGCATTCCTCCATCTGTGACCACAGTTCTCCCATCTCTGCCTGCGGGGCCTCAGTGGCACCTCCTCTTATGTGCGGGGCAAATCTCCCTTTTCCTCATCCTTACAAAGCCCCTCTTGAAGGCATTTGGTGTTGAGAGCCACAGCCGAGCTGGGATGGCGCCTAGCATTTTGCCATTACTTTTGAGTTCTCGTGGAGTTCCGGTTGAGTTCCGGTTGAGCTCTCGCGGGGATTCCGGGAGAGTTCGCGAGTTCGCGTTGGTTGGAAGTTCCGGCGAGGGAGTTCCAGTTGGTGTGTGGTGTGTCCTGGAGAGGGCTGCGTGGGTGGCTTTCGGGAGTGTTCCCGGGGAGCGTGTGTGGAGTGCTGGTGGGAGTTTGGAAATAAAGTTTGTTCCTGCTTGAGTGGCTCTTGATTTGTGCCCAGCCAGACTGCGGCAATTTGGGCCTACATGAGTAATCCAGCACATCTCCTCTGGGCATCCCCAATTTCATGCATAAAGACAATTTTCAAAGGTAAAAGGAAATTCACAGGTTCTGAGGTTAAAACACAGACATCTCTTGGAGAACAGTTTTGTTCCACCATCATGGAAGTGGCAGTTCACTGCAGATAGAGCCTAGAGCCATGAGAATTTCCTTCTTCTCCCTGGGATGATGGATTTTATATGGCGTCTTTCAAATGGCTGAAAATTCAAACTGGGCATTCAGTGTGCAGGGCACAGCAGAGACAGAAAGCATCATGAGCACTCTGAAAGTGAGGCATGAGGCTGTGAGTGGCCTTGCTGCTCATGAGTGCTAACGTGGGTCTAGGGGTAGCCAGCAGGGCTGGGATGGGCCAATTATGCACGCTCTTGAGACACATGCAGAGAAGTCTCAACTTGACGAAGTAGGCAGTGGAGAACCGCATGGGTCCTTCAATAGAGAAGTACCGTGATGGCTGATGAGCAAAATCTAAACCACTATATTTATTTTCCTAAATTATCTTTTCTTGGAAACATTAACAAGAATTTAGTATAACTCCCATAATGAAGTGATTTTTCTTTTGGACTTAGACATTTCTATTAGAAAAAATTAAAAATTAAATGAAATATATATATATATATATATATATATATATATATATCCATTACTTCGCCTGAAGAAAAGGCTCTCGAGCAATTATTTATACATCTGGCATATAATAAAATCATATCATGTAAATGAACTGGATTGACTTGAAGATGAAATTCTGATTACAACAATATGGGGCTTTGCAATATTCCATTAGGGAGAAAGGAAATGCTAGTCAGCAACCCAACCAGGAAAAACTATTTTGGTCTGTAAATTATGCAGCTTTGTGTTTATTCAATTAAGTTAATCCTAAATGAATCCTTCTGTAAAAACGCTATGTAAACACTGCACCGTTCCCCAGGGAAAGCAGTGCAGGGGACCCTGCGAGGACACTGCCACCACAACTGCCCGCATGGAGCCCCTCGACTGCCTGCTGCAGGACTCCTCAGAAGTCTCCAACAGAGCGAGATCAAGCTTCATAAAACTCCATCTGGCTCCAGGGCCACACAAGCCCAGGTGAGGCCTCGCAAGTCCTTGAAACGGGATTGTCTGGGCTGCAGCAACAGCAAACTGATGGGGGCTTTATTAAACCTCTGAGAGCCTTAAAAAGACATATTTTAAACTATGTGTGAGCCGGGGGAGGGCTGCCCTGTGGGGCTGCGTGGCAGTCAGGGGACTCCGTGGGCAAGGGCCTCTTCCTAACTCGACAATGAGCCTGTGTTGGAACCTAGCATATATGCATCTGCATTTGATATCATTTCATTTCAGCAACTAACAATAAATAATTGACTTGGCAGGGCTAAAGCAAACAGCTGTGAGAACTCCCACACTCCAGGAGAAGACTTTCACCTCTCTGCAGTTTGTTTGACCACAGTTGTCCTTCTCCAGGCCTTGATGGTGGTTGCCTTGAAGCTCAGCATTTGATTTCTAATGGATATACCTAGCCATCCAGTCGATCCTGAAGCTGAAGTTATACCAAGACACAAGTTGTGGCTTGAATAAGACAGCAAGGAAGAGGTGGTAACAGAGCAGCTGGAACACATTATCTCCCAGAAAACAACGCCGGTGGTCAGTTAGCATTGCAGGCCTGAGATAGCAAGGCAGGAAAACCCTAGTGATGTCCCCACTCCCAAAATGTGGGTTATGTTAAAATTCCACGAATCTGAGATTTTTAATTTGATGCCTTTGGATACCAAGAGAAACATTTTCAGAACGGCATTCGCTGTAGTAATCTGACCTCTGGGAGCCATCTGGAAGACACAACAATTTGGAATCACGAGGGGTAAACACGGCCTCTTGTTTTTCTTTCTGCCACTACCATTTAAGCTGGGACGGCGCTCAGAGTCTGTGGAGCTGGTGTGTTTCTACCAGTTTTTTTTTTAAAGGAGGAAACAATAAATGCACAATGGTGTCTCAGAGAGATAGACCCAATATTTTGGGGTGACTCATCAAAACTCTAACTGCCACCAAACTTTGGTAACAACTATGGTCGATCGGAACATGCTAGTCTGGAAAGTCACTGAGTTGATAAAACTAAGGAAGTATTTTGGGGTTACTTTGAATAGAATGGTGTGCAATTGTGGACCTTTAACCAAAGTTTATGGATCTCATAAAAATAACCACATAATGCCAGAAATTCCATATCTCGGGACCACAGTCAGCTCAAGGTTTTCCTACCACTGGGTCTAAGTTTTTACAGCAGTAAGTGAACAATAATAGAACTTTGATCTCAAAGTTGTTTAAAGTAAGATACTTGCAGGTATACAGAGGTCAGAGTCTTGAAGCTACAGAGTGGACGGCATTCTCTTGCTCTGCACAGTAACAGCGGACAAAGGCTCCCAGCAGGGCTGAGCAACGCTGCCCAGGCTCAAGTGACCATCTTCTGTTCCTGAGGCTTTTCCCTAATGGGCAGGACTTGCCTAACGTCGGAGTCTCTTGGAGGGTAAATCTTCTAGCAGTGAGGTGATAAAGCTGAGATTAGGACGAGGGGACCATTATGCCCTTCTGGGGACTCTGCAAGTTTCCAGACACAGAAGACTGCCAAGCAGCCCTAATGGGTCCTTTCCCAGGTGGACAGTGTTGGCACTTCTTTTCTGTGTATTGGACAGTGTGTGATTGTGTGTGTGCACATACGTGTATGTTTGCCTGTGTGGATGTGCTGAGGCTGTGTGCCCCTCTGATCTGTTTTCCCAGTCAGAAGACACATGGGGGAACCCTGGACTGATGGTTCTTTATTTAAAAGACATGACCTAGAAGTCATAAAGTCTTTATTCAGGTTCAGTATTTATTTGAAATTCAGAATTGTGGGCCGGGGGCCACTACCTGAAATCTGTGTGACTCAGGAAATTTAGCAAGCCAGCCTCAGAAACTTAGCAAGATCCTGTCTCAATAAAATCAGGCATGGGGCTGGGGATGTAGCTCAGTAGTAAAGCGCCCAGGTTTAATCCCCAGTATTAAAAAAAAATAAGAAAGATAAGATCATTTCACCTGTGAAGCAAATGACACTCTGCCCCTGGAGTGCCTGTGACCTGGAAGGTGTGAGGGGACCATTCCAAAGTACTCTCCATGTCCCCTGGTGCCTGGGGGCATCATGTCCGATAGACATATTGACTTCTATTCCAAGCCACATCCGGGGGCCACCTCTGCTGTCACCAGAAGTGAGACCCAGGTAGGGACCACCCTCGAAAGATTCCCTGACCTTGCCAATGTTCTCATTGCAAACTGTAAAGGAGTAGAAAAAGTTGTTAATAGCCCTTGATATATTTTTTCAACAAATCCCTGTCACTCTGTGTTCTAAATGAGATAGAAACAAAAATATACAGAACATGAGCCACTCCCCAGAGCAAGCATCGAGGAACCGTAGGCAAGGCCACTGAAGTGCCCCCTCTGCAGTAATAATGACATCAGCATCATTTATTGCTAGACCTTTGGTGCTACTCAGCCTGGTGGAAAACAAGCCATCCATGACCTCTGTGGGCATGTCCCAGGATAGAGGCAGCTCTGCCTACACAGCCCCCAGAAGGATGGTGATCCACTCTGAGTGCAGCATGGTACATTGTCACCATAATGAAAATTTTCTGATTTTGATTGGAATCAATATATCACTTGTGATTTTGTGTGTGTGTGTGTGTGTGTGTGTGTGTGTGTGTGAGAGAGAGAGAGAGAGAGAGAGAGACAGGTTCTCGCCATGTTGCTCAGGCTGGCCTCCACTCTCAGGCTCAAATGATCCCCCCTCCTCAGCCTCCCAAGTGCCTGGGACGACAGGTGTGTGCCACCACACCAGTCTGCAGGATTGCTTTGAAGTGCTTTGAGGGCACAGAACAAATGTCACTTTCTCTATGTCCTCTCATACGTGATCCGATGCCTTACACAGTCTTCTAACAAGAGGTTAAGTTGACCTGGGGCCACCTAGTTTTCCAAGCTAAACAATGAACATAAACTGTGACTCTTAGGAAGAAAGCTCTGGTGTAGTCGGAGTCGTACTCATTTCCATTTAAAGCGGGGGAAAACATGGATAAAAAGTCATAGTTACTCCTCAGAATCTACCCATTTATAAGTAAAGCATGTCTGTCACCTTAATTATTCATCCACTGAGTTAACAAGCTTTTATTGAACATCTACCTGTGCTTGGTTTTTACAAAGGGTGGCGATTAAAATACAGTCATGAGAGAGATGGGTGGGTCGTCTGGCCTCAATGCTGTCTCTATCTTTCCACACAAAAGCAGAGCCTTGCAGGCACACATGCCAGGCAAGACAGAGTCCCTGTCCCTGCGGCTCCTCACCAGTGCCTCTCTCCAGCTCTGGCGTGTGCCAGTTTCATGCTGAAACTACGTATGTCTGTAACAAGAGCCTACAAAATCCATTTTGAGATGTTCATCTCCTAAGATAAGGTTGCTACATGAAATGGTTGGCACATCAGCCCTGGCCTCAGTAAGGATGACATGACACGGGAGAATCTCCAAGGTTCTTGGCCACCGGGTAGCTACCCTCAATTCTGGCCATCTTTGCACACCTTGGAAGAGAGGAATTGTGACCTTTTACCCTCTCTTGTGCACCTTCTGCTTCTGCCTTCTTGCTCCAAAATAGGCCATGAAACCTTCTTTCTGTTTCCATCCATGTGTGGGTTCAGTGGCTCTGGCCTCCCAGCCTCTTCTTCCTCCAACTCCAGCCTCCATCATGTTGTTATGGCTGGGCCTGGGAAGAAGCTGTGGTAAATTCATTAATCTCCAAGATGACCCCTGCACTGATGCTTGGTGACTAATATAAACCTTCTTTTGGCTCCTCAGCGGCTCCTAACACGGGCTTGATAAGCTCATAATCTAGCAGCCTTTATGACCACAGCCAGATCTTCCCTGGGCTAATAATTATCTCCCACAGGTAATTTTTTAGGCTACTGATCATTTGTCTCACTAATCTCTCTATTTGTTCCTGCAGCTAACAGCAGATCCCCAAATACCCTCTGTAATTTTCTAACAAGCAGAATTCCAATTCCCCATTAAGAAATGCTGCTTTAAAGTGTAATTAAAGATCATCTAAGAAAAACAGGGCCAATTTTGAGCAACCCAGGAGCAATTTTTTTTCCTCTGCCAGGAGGAAGGGTGTTTAGGAGGAATTAAAAATCACTTTACAAAATTATAAGCAGGTTTAATGCAACCATTTTGATCAACAGTCTTGTTATCAAGTAATATATCTAAAATTAAGGTAATGGATTTTAAAGGGAATAGACTGAATAAGAATCATCTGCTATTCAACAGGCATATCAACCAAGCAATTACTAATTCTGTTTATAACTGCGGCACTTTACTCTTTTGAAAGGGCAATGAAAGCAAAACTTGGTTTGTGAGCTCCTATTAAATTAGCATTGATTTTGTTTTACTGCCAAGCTAAAGAAATTTCAACATTAAGGAGTTTTTAACCCTATTTAAAGTATGCACACTTACACTGAATTTAGTCCACAGGTTATTTATCTTGCTCTTTACGATGACCCACAAAAATCAATGCCCAGCACAGAAGTTGTATGTATGCACAAGCGTCGAAGAAGAAGCGTGGCTTCTGAGAAACTGTTAGGAAGCAGCGCTACACAGCAGGTGGAGTTCGAGGTGGTCCGTACAGCTCAGATGCAAACCCACAGAGGGGCAACCCACACTAAATGCCCACCATTGCCTGCACTGGTGTCCTTACAGAAAGGAAGAAGCATTTGAAGCAAATAGTGGCAAGAGCTGAAGTTGTTTTCTCCAGGCTTCTTGTGTTTCTAAGTATCTAGGGTGTTTGGAGGCAATGGGGCATATGTATTAAGATAGGGAATGGTATCTGTATTAGATTGAACAGTAAATAAAGTACAGGTTTCCTGGTCTTGAAACAAAAAAATTCATTCAAATGGAAAATGAAAGGAACCAAGGCTTGATATATATAAAAGTCCCCAAAGCTGAGGCAAATTTGGGCTCAGTTTTTATGGTAGTGCTCCAGGTCCCCACAAGGCACGGCCGTGCGCCCTTAGGGATGACATGCCTCTCACCAGGTGGGATACAAACGTGACTTCGATGTGCCAAACTTTCCCACTTTACAAGGACCTGATCTCTTTCAGATTATATGAATCTAAAATTGATTGAAAGAAGGGCCGCTATTAGACCTGTGTCAAAAGGCCTTCCCGTAATAGAAATGTACTAGCCATTTTGAAATTTAATCCGAACCCTTCAGATCTCCCTGAGCCCCTAGAAACAATTCCTTTTAAAGTACAGTACAACTTTAAATGGATTCTCCATATTCCATTTTTCTCTTATGTACTTTTCTTAGGATATGCCCAGCATCCCAGGAGTTGCTTTTATAAATAAAAACAAGAGGATTGGAGAGTGGAGACAAATTCTATGGTCAAAATACCTCAGAACACTCTCATTCATTAAAGAGATTATTTCCAGAGCTGAGTGTCCCAAGAACATTGGCACATGGAAATCACTAACCTGTCTACCAAACATTTGCTTGTGCATTAGAACCTGCTCTGCTTGTGAGATCGTTCTCGTCTTTACCACGTGGCTGGTACTGTGCTATCAACTTCCTGTGCCTTAGTATCTTCAATCTTCTTAATAAGTCTGTGCACATTTTCATTTTGTAGGAGAGGAGGTTTACACAGAGAAAACAAGCCTCAGAGTAACTTCAATCAGAAGCACACACTGTTGATTTGTCTATCAGATAGCAAGATCAATGACGACCCATAAATGCCAGACATTCGAAAATCTTTCCTCACCAGCTACAAAACTCTTATTGCAACAAACGTCTACAAGTCTTTTAAAACTGCATGCTACTCTCAGAAAAAAAAAAGGAAAACTCTTGTGCACGCACCACAATACATATATATTTGCTTTATTATACGTTGTACATATAGTTTATAGGATGTATTGATGTTATAGTACATATCTTCAGACACAATATCATCCAAGGACAAGGTCGATGGCTTTAAAATACTAGATTCAAACCCACATGACAAATAGCCTTCCTGATAATTTTTGAGGACTTTGGACAGAACTTCTTGTCCACTTGTGAGTGGTTTGACAACATTGACTTGACAGGTGAAGCATCCACCAGGCAGGGTGTGAAGGGTCAGCTCTGCCATTCTCTGGCTCTGCTGGCACTAGGTTCAAATCAGTACTACCTGTTCCATGACAGTTTATTTATAAACTGTCTGATTTTAATCCAGATAACAATTTATGAACACACTTGACACATAAAAGGCAGCACACTTGAAGACCACTGTGGGGGCCAGAGTCCTCCAGGCCCTCCATCCACCCTCTCTAATCAAACGCCCTGCCCATTCATGTGATGGAGCATCTATTTTGCAGTCCCCTGGGAGACAACCATGCCAATCTTAGGTGGCTGGTGAAGTTTGGTCCTATGCTTATTTTTTAAGCAAACTTCCCACGTCTGTCCCAGAGCTCAGTGCTCAGCCTCAGCCCCAACTCTAGAAACAGCTGCTCCAACAGAGATCGTGAGATGCCACTTTGAGGCACACAGTTTTTGACTTGGGACAGGTCTTCCAGAGTGAGAGTGGCTGCAGCTAACTTCTGAGAAAGTCTGACTTCTAAGGATGAACTGGGGACAAATGGGAGAAGCCTCAGCCCTGCCACTCACTGAGCAGGATCTCCCCTCTGAGTCTCACTGGGCTATACTGAGGACCTTGAGCAATACCTAGCAAGGTATTTAGCTGGGGGGCACTGTGTAAGCACAGCATGGGCCAAGCTGTCATGACACTTTGGCACTTAGGCATAATGCAATGGATCTTTCCACAGGAAGTTTCACCCATCAGTGAGGGTAGTCACCCAGGCTGCCCGAGGCAAAGGCAGCTGGTATCATCCACCACGGAACCACTGAAAGTCCTTAACTCTGAGTCCCAACCTTGACCTGGGTGCATAAGAGAGAGAACCAAATAATAATGGCTTGTTTTTGTTTTGTTTTGTTTTGTTTTAAAGAACAGAAAGAACAAGAAAGCAAACCTTTTTGTTAGAATAAATCAACTTGCCCCAGACCTGCAGCATTGACACCATGAAGGAGCTTGTTAAAAACAGATTCCCATCCACCCCCAGCCCTTGGAGTTGGAAATTCCAGAGATGGTGTCCTGTTACTAAGGAGCGCTCCAGGAAATGCTGATACAAGTGCAAGTTTGAGAACTCTTAGTATAGACTGTACTTATTTTGTGAAGCAAAAGTGTTTGATTTTCAGTCTTGGTTAATAGGGACATTAACTGTAAATCCACTGTAATTAAGTACACTCCCTTCCTATAGACATTAGTGTGTTAGAACATTGCTAGAGATAACCATACTTGTTAAATTTGGCTTGACTTGGTTAAATGGATCAAAGTTGAGAAGAAACATTTGGGAATATTATAGATTCAATATTGCTGTTGTTCCTGAAATTTCTGTTTTGGTGCTAGAATGGAACCTGGGATCTTATGCACACAGAGCATAGCCTCTCTCCTTAAGCTGCACCCCAACCCCTCACAAGATATTTTTAAACACACTGACACACTGAAGTTGCATACAACTTCCAATGCAATTTGATACAACAAATAAATAAATGAGGTTAAATATCTGTCTGTTCTCTACTCCATTCTCTTTGGATGTTATATAACAATGGCTATGTTATATAATAGTTTTTGAATGTGGAAGCAAAATTGCCACTTAATTTTCTCCATATGGCATTTGATAACTATCAGTTAAAAATATTTACCTTTATTATCATTTTATCTCTTTCAGTCATTTTAACTCACTGCATGTTATTGCCATGTTATTGTTCTACGTGGGTTTGTTTTTTTAATTTGGCTAATCTGGTCAAGACAGGTGCTTCTTGGCCCCCTTTTTTTTTTATTCTGTCCAAACTGTACAGATAAGGACAGTTCCATACAGACAGATCCATACCTGATCTTACATAAGCCATCTGAAAGAATAGCAAGAACTGACGAAATCTGGTTGTCTGGAGTTTGGAAAGAAGGGTCTGTGTGGTTTTCAGTTGTAGAAACACACTTACAACTAGGAGACTCTTAATAAGGTTTTATTTACTGATAAAACACACGCTAACGGATGATCCCAAAGGCGCATCGAGTGGGACTCCCACTGAAGTGCTTCCCTTCCTTGGGGGGGCCGCCACTAGCAAGGAGGCTGAAGTCCCACTCCACACCAGCTGGGCCTCTGGCAGAGACTCTGCCCACTCCCATGATATTACTTATGAGACAGAATATGGGCAATTTCAAGGCTTAAATGGCCATTTGTATTAAGACTGACAGATGAAATGTTGTAATGCATTTGCAAAATCTGAGGAAAGAAGAAAAGAACATCCTCAGATAATAAAGTATGGCCCAAGTCCAGCCAGCCAGCTGTGAGCGTGATTCTTTAAAAGTGATTTACGTGGTCCAATTGCACTGTCTCTATAATTTTCTTTTTGCACATCAGACTGGATCTAGGTAATATGTGTACGATTTATTTGGTGGTTTTTGTTCATTTTGATTTATTATGATACTTTTTGGACTCAACTTTCTCTGAAATGTCCTCTATGAAAAATGATGTAACATTCATTGCATTTATTATACTTAATGATAAACCTTTCAGTAAATTCACCAATGTGAAAAATGATCAAAATAGCATACATTTAATTTGATGGAACACATGATTTTACTTTAAGGATTTTACACACATAAAAATCTCCAAGATTTTGGACTTTATCTAGGGCAACTTGCTTTCAGCAGGAGACTAATTTGAATCAATTCTTTTCCCCTTTAGATTATATTAGGGTCAAAATGCCTATGTCAGACTCATGGTTATTTGTGGGAATGACAAAGACAAAAACTAAGGGTTTAGATACTGTTTCTTATTTCATTACTTCTTTTGTATAAGATTTAAGTGCTTTATTTCTCCTACCAGGAAAAAAAAAGAGTTTATAAAACATAACTCTAAACCAATTTTTTTTTTTTTTGGTCAGAAATATGCTTCTAAGTGGAATGGAATGACTTCATCAATTTAAAATGCTTCCCACGTCCCGGTCATTCAGTCCTCAGTTGGGGATAGATGATAAGGGTTAATGTATCTTTTCAAGCTAATCAAGACTCAATTTGAACTAACTCAATTCTTTCCCCCCCAATTTAATGCTTCCATTTTTTACCACTGACCTGAAAACATTTGATTTCATAGATGTCATTGTGGACAAAAAAAAAAAAACAGAGTAGGATTTTATTGCAATGGGTAACTTTTTCATCTTGTCTAAGCTGGTTAGTAAAGTTCACATTCCCACAACCAACACTCCAAATTTCATACTCATGCAATTTAGGCTTCTTATGAATGCTGCCATGGGATGCTTTAGTCTAATTTCTTAACCTATTATTAACTTTTGAATATTGGTTATTTCTCCCATAATTTCTTTTGAAATGTAAAAGCCTCACATTTTCATAAATCTTTAAAGGGTTTGGATATGTGCTTCCTAGAAATTACTTAATTTTGTATTTTTTAGTTCAATCCACTGTGCAAAAAAAAAAACAGTTTATAGCAAATAAATTAAAAGCAAATAAGTCTGAAGATGCATAATTCAATTGCATAAAGATGCATAAGTCAACTTAGAGCCAATATCCAATAAATGATGTGATTTGTATGAAATTGAAAATGCAATTTTTGTCTGGGAAAAAATTTTATATTTTGAAAGGTAATGAACTTACCCTTATGTTTGTAGCAGAACAGTATCTCCTACATTGGACTCAATCCCCAGCACATCACCTTTGCTTTGTCCTTCACCAGTGAAAGTGAGGCCTTCTGAGAAACAACTGTTGGGTACATGGGGGCCGGTGGGGGCCGGTGGGGGCCGTGGAGGGAGCTAAGGGTATACGTTCATGGGACAGGACACTGGTTTTATAAAAAGATCACAGGTCCAAAATGGCTGAGCTCAGACTGTAGGGTATTTCACATGATATCATCATAAATTAGAGTTGATTTGTTACAGATTCTTTTTTTCTTTTTCTTCTCCTGTGAAAGATGAGACTCTTCAGATCTGTAATTTCTAAGTAAGTCAGAGTTACATTCCTGATTTAACTTGGAAACTTTCAATGATTTATACCTTTTAAGCACCCAGTTGGCTTTGTCTTTCTGTTTGAGCTCCCTATTTTCATGTCTTCCTCTTTAGAGAAAGCCCATTTTCCACCATTCCAGTGTTATTATACCGCAGCAGAAATTCACTGAACAATCACAGAGTTCCAAACCCAGCTCTCTCTGCTCGCAGCTGGCCTGCTCTAATCCCTGACCGTTAAACCTGCATTTGGTCACTAATGCACTACAACATTGCTAATGACAGGGAGGTACGACAAGATAAGCCCAGTCTCATAATGAATGACTCCACAAAAGCAAAGGGGCAAAAGTAATTATCGAACCACATGGACCGCTGGCCTTGAATTGCCGTGGACGTCCCATTTCATGTTCAGCTAAAACAACTCAGAGATAACCTTCTGCCGGGCAGAAGCAGCGGTTCACAAATGTGCTTCACCAACACCTGCTTCTGCGTCAGCAACTAATTGTCCTACAGGAAAGCATCCGCAGGGTCTTTCCTTCCAAGATGAATGAAGCAGTTTTCTACACTCAGATTGCATTCTGACTATACAAGAAACCTACAGAAATAGGGTAAGCGATTTTTGAATATTTAACAATCTTGCATTGGATTTTATTAAATACCTCTGGGTATCACAGACCACCCATGCCTTCCCACAAAACTTTCCAGGAAGTTCTAACTTACACATGATTTGTAACTAGCATAATTATAAAAAGGTCAAGTGCACCTCAATGTCCAATGTTTCATCTCACTAAATTACAACCAAAGAAAATCTAATCAACAAGCCAAGTAAAGAAATTGATTAAAGTTGTATAGAAAATTATTTAAAATGTAATGCTTTTTTTAAAAAAATGTTTCAATACAAATAAAATCCTCTGAGCAAAATAGCAAAATTTGTCAATGTTTCCATTAGACTTGACTTGAAATTTTCTTTTTGACTAAGCAAGAAAAGGATTGCTTCACCATCAAATGGAGCCAGACTGCAGCCCCATAAGGTCACTCTGACCCAGATGGATACACTTCTCCCACAGCTTCTTAATAGACAGTGCAGAGGTGATGATAAACCCAGGAATCTAGGAACTTATATCAATACAATTTGAGATGGCAAGAAAAAACTGAAATGAGCACAAATTTTAAACAGACTTGCTGCTGTGATAATCTCTGCTACAAATGCAACACCTCAAAGTATTCCCAAACAGTAACCATTAGCTTGAATTCTAGGCCTAAAATAGCACCCGTCTAATCTTATCAGTTTGAGCCTGAGAAGAAAACAAAGTCAGAGACTAGCTTGCTCCAGCAGCAAGTTACTGGTTCAAGACTGAGAAACATTGGCCGTGGGCTTCCCAATAAGCTGAAATTAATACTTAGTGGCAAATGAGAGTCAGCAAAGTCAGAATAAACAATTATAGAAGAAAAAGATGTTGCCAGGGCTTGAGGAAGGAGAGAAAGGAGACTCCTGAGATCTCAGGAGCCTCGAGAGAAGAAGCAGCATGGGTGGTGCATGTTTATTGCATAATGAAGAATGTTCCATGAACTCCATTTAAGCTTTTGCTAGGAAGGAAGGGTCTGGCTTCTTTCTCATTCTGCCTTAGGAACCAAGAAAACCAGAGTCACATTTAGAGCCCAGAGTGACACACTACCCAAACCTCGTACCCTGTGTGCATGTGTGGAGCAGGGGATTCAACTTACCTTAACTTTTACTCTTCCTCATCAACCTATTTCTCTCACCTTGTTTTGTATACTTTGCTAAACTTCTTCAAATTCTTTCTCGGAAAGAGATGGGATGAGATTCCACATCTCTCTGACTCCAAGTCGCTCTTTCCTGTAAAAGGCACTAAGGGACAGGACATGAGGAACATACTGCCAACCAAACTTCCACACCTCATGGATTGCAAGATCCACCTTAATTTCAGAGGTAACAAAGGGAGCAAAATGTCCACCTGAGCATCAGTGAAATGCAGCAACGTCATCCTCACCTGTATGTTTCCAAGAACTTATTGTAGGCTTGATTCTGTAAAAGACTTCAAAGGACAAGGCCAGGAGCTTCTAGGGTGCAGGTGGCCAGAGGCCCCCGGGCCACCATTCTGTCCTGCCCTCTTGCTTCACAGATAAAGGATGCAGAAGAAGAATACAGTCTGAACATCTCACGGCAACTTCAAGGATCAAATGACCACATGACACGTATTAATGGCTCACCAATTACAGGACAGGGCCTGCCTATCACTAATGTATACATTGGCTAAAACCAGGCCTAAACTTATCAAGAAGTTTTTTTCTGTCTAAAAGGCACAACGATATCAACTGAGTACTTTTCATCCTATTTTTTTCCTAAAACCATAGGTTATTTTCATTTCCAGACTTTCTTACCACTGAAGGAACCGGTTCCTGCTGTGACTACTCTTCACTGTCTCAGTGAAACATTCAGGCCAAAGCGGAAAGCCATTCCTGTGGATGTCCACCGTGTGCAGCAGAAGACCAGAATAAGACCAACTTCACTTGAGTTTTGTGAAATCTCTACTACAGGTGAAAAACAAATTTTATTTCAAGGTTATAGTGCTGTGTATAGATGTAGGGAATACGAACTATCTGAATCAGAATTGGTGATAAATGAGAAATATGAACGTATTCCATTTTTTATCACTTATGGCTTAAAATAAATTATCCTTATCTTTCTAACATTGTAATTGGATGGCAAATCAAATAAACATACTCATCTTCAAGCTGCACTCTATTTACAGTGATGAGAAACCATCATCTGAAACCTGACACCTAAATGTATGTATGTACACATGTGCACTCGCATGCACATGTAAGCACATGCAAACACACATGCACAAACAACACACAAGCAGGAGCACATGCATGCATGAACATGAACATGCACACACCTATTCACACAGGCACACACCCACCATGTGCAAACACATGCACACATATGTGCTCATGCACATATACATACTTATACACATGCACATATGAACACACACACCATGGGCAAACACGTGTACACATATATGCTCATGCATACACACACACACACACACACACACACACAAATGCGTGCACACATACCATCTGAAAGAGCTCCTTTGTGAATTCACAAGGGATTCTTAAACCTGGTTACAAGACAATTGGCAATATGAGTAGTGGGAGGCTAACAGTGACTTTGCCTGAACACAAGACATTAAAACATGATGGCAGAAAGCCAACTAGTGAAATCTAATTGGATGTATGCAACATGGTGTAATGAGAAGAGATCAAGTGTATTAAATTTTTAATCCAAACCCAAATGCTGCAGTAGAAAAAAAAAACTCAAGCCATCACTGAAAATCATTGTAAAAGGCAGAATGACACATTTTTATAATTTCCTTAATGCATTATGGTTATATTTGATAACAAGTTCACTGTGACATGATCACAACTGCGTATACAGTTTGCTCATTCTCAATCCCCCAGTCCTTCCATTTTACCTTCCATCATTCCTTCCCTGACCCCCTTCCTCTAATCTACTGGTGTCCTTCTACTTATGTATTATTTTTTAATTGGCATATTATAGTTACACATAAAATGAATTTCACTTTGATTTATTCATAAGTGCATTTAGCATATGTTGGCCAATTCCATTCCATTGTGCCCACCTTTACTCACCCCCACCCTCCCCCTCCATCCCCTTCCTCTATTCCTCTGATCTCTCCTCTAATTTTGTGAGATCTACCCCCACCTCTTTTCCCCCCTTATTTTGTTTCAGCTCCCACAGATGAGAGAAAGCGTTTTGCCTTTAACTTTGTGAGTCTGGCTTATTTCACTTAACATGATGTTTTTCAATTCCATCCCTTTATCAGCAAATGCCATAGTTTCATTTCCTTTATGGCTGAGTAAAACTCCACTATGTATATATATATATCACATTTTCTTTATGCATCATCTGTTGACAGGCACCTGGGCTGGTTCTATAGCTATTGTGAATTGTGCTGCCATACACATTGGTATGCGTGCTTCACTATAGCATGCTGATTTTAGTTGTTTTAGATAAATACCAAGGACTGGGATAGCTGGGTCATATGGTGGCTCCACTTTGGGTCTTTTGAGGAATCTCCATGCTGCTTCCCAGAGTGGTTGTACTAATTGGCAGTTCCACCAATAATGTGTGAGTTAATGTTTTCCCTACATCCTCACCAGTGGTTATTGTTATTTGTATTCTTGATAGTTGCTTTTCTGATTGGAATGAAATGAAATCTCAGTGTGGTTTTGATTTGCATTTTCCTGATTGCTAAGGATGTTGAAATTTTCTTCATATACTTGTGGGCCACTTGTGTTTCTTCTTTTGGGAAATATTTAGGTTTCTTTAGTTCTTTTACCCATTTATTTATTGGGTTCTTCCTTTCTTTCTTTCTTTTTTGGGTGTTAAGTTTTTTGAGTTCTTTACATATTCTGGATATTAATTCCCTACCAGAAGAGTTAGTAGCATAGTTTTTCAGAATACCCTTATAACACACAATGAGTTGACATTACTAATTAAACATAGTAATATCCTCTCTCATGTCTTAAAAAACACAAATATTTAAACTGCTTAAAGACAAAAATTTGAAGTTCAAGGGCAGACACACACACATGGAAAATGATCTCATGGAATACAGTTGGAAGAGGAATTGAATCCTTCTCATGCAGATGAGCCTCCACAGCAAGCCACACCTTGGGTCAGTGAGACCTGAAGAGCAGCAGAGATTAAAGGAGACTTGTCAGTAGTGGTGCCTGGTTTCACTGGATCTGATATCAAGGCAACATGGGAGTCAAGGTCAGTGCCATTTCAGGGAATATATGTTACAGAGCAGTCGATAGTCCCTCTCTGGGCACCTGATACTGAAACCACACCCCGAGCTTGGAGGCCAAAGTTCTGCTGAGAGGATCAGGATGGGGCTGGGAGCTTTCAAATGCTCTGCTGTCACCGCCCCTGGGGATTCCAGCAGAACTGACCAGGGTTGGCTAGGGGTGATGATGTTGCAAAGCTGCCCCAGATTTTGGAAAGATCTTGCCCCACTTTTCTTTTTCCCTTAATTGGTTCTGGCTACAGCCAGAGGTTAAGTGTGCATCTTTCTTGGAAATAAATGTGATTTTTTTGATCTTGCTTGATATTCTTCAGAGTAGAAATATGGTGTTGACATGCAGCGTGAGCATGTCAGGATTCAGGTCCATGGAGGTACGTGATCCTCAGCACCCAGCAGGGGTATGGTGCTCCTGGAGTCCTCTCCGCATCTGGGCAATCACGCTGGTACTGAGCAGCAGAAACACATGGCTGTACGGCTTCTCAGCAGGGGCTTTCTCTCCACAGCCAGGTCACAACAACACCAGGGGAGAAAACACACTGGGGACTTAAGACAGGACTTGAGGAGGAACTCAGCACAGGGATCTTAGTAGGACAGAAGCAGCTAATGCAGATAGAAACACAATTCCTCCCTTCCTAGAAAGACAAGAACAGGGCTTGAGGCCACACACAGGGAACACTGACCCAGCCACATTCATGTCTGCCCCAGGAGCCCTGTGCCAGCCACTAGCATGGCCAATATCCCAAAACCAGGTGCAGGACCCCTTGGGGGATCCCCAGCCCTGCGGCCACCACTGCCACCATGGAGCTCACATCCCTGCTTCTGCACAGTCACCCCTGCATCTGTGCCAGCAAAGCCAAGCCACAGGCCTGCCCTGGCCCTCTGGAGCCTGTTCTCAACTCTTCGCTGAAGGTGGGGAATTATCCAGACCCAAGGTGCTTTGTTCACCGAGAAATTAAAAAGGAATCACAAATAACCACTAGCATTTGTTCACTGCTCCTGGAATTAAGCAAAGCTGTGAGAAATGACTTGTTTAGTATTTTACTTTTGTGCCCATGGTTTGCTTTATCAGAGACAAGGCTAAGTTCAAGCTCCAGAGTTCATTTCCTCTATCTTGGCTTCGCCAGCCTTGCAGACCCAGAAATGCTCCCCTGAGCGCCAGAGCAGAGCGGCTCAGCTCACAAGGGCACACAGCTTACTCTGGTTCTCCACAGTGTACTGCAGTGTTTCTAGAATTTGCCAAGTCTGAGTCTGAGTAGGTGTCGTGTGTCGTAAAGTATTAATGCATCCTTAATTACATTTGGAACATGAAATCACCCATGCTCGTTACTGCACTCTGGACAGTTATTTTCAATTTTCCACTTTCCATCAGACTGAGATCTCCTTGGCAGAGCACACATATACCAAAATGGACCTGAAAACCAAGAGACCGAGCATGTTTCTGTGGCCTTGAGATCTTAACTCACTCTCGGAAGAAGTTCATGACACTGTCAAGACTTCTCCCTGCCTGTGATGCTTTGATTAGTTCTAAAACCTTCTCTGGTCCTGTACCTTGCGGCTGCCACACCTCTACACCTCTGAACTGCATTTCTAGAGATTTCCAAGCAGACATTGGAAGGAGTGGTTAATATCTACTCTTCCAGGAACACAAGTAGTATGATTTCACATCCCATCATCACTTTTAGGTGGCCTTGCCTTGTTCTGACAGGTGGACCCCAACCTCCTATGGAATATGCTTGGTTATTATCTCAAAGTCTAAATCAAACAGACCTTCAACCAAAGCCCTCAGGTATTTCTTTCAATAGGTAATTTTATTTTCTCAAGAGAAGGAAGGAAATCATGTTTACCCAAGAGCCAGCATCCAGTTCAAACCAGGAAACAACACAAAGTAGTCAGTCCCCAATGTACAGTTAACAGAAACCACTTATCGGGAGGGACCTGGAGTTCTCACGAGCTGCCTTCCTATGCAACACTCCAGAGTTCCCTGTGGGAAAACAAAACAAAACCAGGTTATTTTTGAAACACAGGAGTACTAAATGCAAAAGGTTCTGGCTTTAAGCAAACAGTGATCACCAGCACGACTTTAATGAACCCAGATTCTACGAATTCTATGCATTTCTCTGTAGAAAGGGTGCATAATTTTCAATGGAATTATAAAGGGATATATCTCAAAAGAAAAGAAACACTTAAGAAACAATAGTAAAGGAAATTAAGCACTCTTTCCTGTGCCAGGGTGGGTTTTTGGCCTACTACCACCCCTAGACCAATTAAAGATCAGGTTGGTTTCCAAATCAACATTTGTCTAGAGACCTGTTTTCCACATTTCTAGATATCGAGGGCACAAGCCGCCAACAACTGTATCTGAAAGGAAGGTTTTGTAAGGGCTGAATTATTCTTCCCTCCCTTCCAGAGCTTTCTCTCTAAAGCAGGTGTTATGTGAGCACCCTCACAACCGTGGCTGGCTGTGCGTCACAAGGGTGCAGTTACACCCAACGGCCCTACAGCCCTTTGCAGTAGGAGGCACTGTCACACAGAGAGCTAGCCAGATGTGGCATTCAGGCTTGGAAATCTCTAGAAATGCAGTTCAGAGGCGTAGAGGTGTGGTAGTCTCTGTTGATAACTCCCACTGCATTTTCACCAAACAAAAAGGATATATTGACATCAGATGTGGCTAAATGGTTTTGTTCTAAATATTAATAATATTCTTTGGATCCAGATAACTCAGTCCTTATCAGTCTGTGTTTGCAAGTCACCATTAAATTAGTCACTAGCCTGCTTTTCAGAAATTAGTCCCTCTCCAACTGTCCTTTGCTACTTTTAGGAGACCTGGGCCATCCCAGTATGCATTGTCCACTACACCAACAGTTCCCATTTCTTTTCATATGGGACCTGCCCTATGAAAAGAAAGAGAAGTCTGGGACATGCTTCACCCAGACCCTGAGGTAGGAGTTTGGGGACAGCAAGATGGTGGAGGCAGGGTACAAGAAAAATGTACAAGGAAAAAAAAAGGGGGGTGCAAGACAGGGAGATGAGTCATCACATCCCTGTTTATGGTAAGTTCTATTACCATGGCAACGCCCCCACTGAGGGCTTATCACCATGGCAACTCCAGCCACAAGTTCTGTATTCTAATTATGCAAAAATAAAGCAACCAATGGAAACTGTGTTCTAATGAGGTAAAATAAAGTAACCAATGGGAACAACAGGGCACGGTCTTCAATCAGGTCCATCGGGAGGAGAACAAGGCTCTCAGACTCCCCAGGCATCAGGGCCTTGAGCCACTCTCTGCAGGGCTCCACACTTTCACTTGTAATAACTCTATACTCTTCCTGTTGCTTCTGTATATCTTGCTCAGTTCTTTGGGATGCCAAGAACCTGGACCCAACTGGACCCCTCCACTGGTGTCCACCCCTCTTACGAAGTAGCCATGCCTGTCCATGAAGACTAGGTGCTGAGAAGCCCCAGTGACCTTTCTAATGTGAAGCTACTTGACTCTGACCCAGGAAGGGACAGTGTGTGTTTGAAGAACTTGTTCACCTCCAACTGCAATAGCCTGCCGCCATTAGGGCTGAACATGTGATGGCACAGAGTGAATATCAACTGCTCTATGTGGGAGATGAGAAGAGGAGGCTGAAAGGATTAATTACTTGTTCAACATCACTTCTGATGCAGGCCAGCAGCCTGGAACTCCAGGTCGAGGTCTTTTTATTACCCCTGCTTTGCAGGCACTGACTGAATGGCCACAAGAGGCTGGGACGGTCATATATTACCTGCCGCCTGATATAGGAACCCCACATTCTAAGTAGATAGCTGTAGGGAAAGTTTCCTATTCACAGACTTTCTCACAGATCCCTGGTAGATGGGGACTGTCCTACCCAAATGGCTCCTCAAGGCCAGGAAATGCCCACTACCTCCTTTTACCAGCCCCCCACACCCAGATCCCATGCCTGTCTTTCTAAATTCACACCAATGACGATGACAAACCTCCTGGAAATTTCCAGAAATGGCGAAATTTAATGAGTCAGAGCAATGAAATATGTGCAAACCTTATATTTATGGTTTTAAAGATTTTTTTAAAGCCCTCTACAAATGTAAAGTTACTCATTAGCTTATGAAACAGGAAACATATCAATTGTAATTCAATTTGCTCACAAAATCATTAGGGTTCATTATAGTTCAAATAAACCATTCAGCATATTAATCAAATCATGTTAATCTATTATATTTTCATATCAATGAAACATTATATTGCCAAACTTTAAACAGTTGAGCTGGTTTTAATATTTTTGAGCAGCAGGCAAACTCTTGAGAATGAGGGGAACACTGTCTATTAGTGAAACAGAAGGCTATTGTATCTGCGGGGGCAGAAGCCACACAGAAGAGAAGCCATGGTTTTCATTTTTAAAAAGTTGAGAAGAAAAGCCACCAGAAAGAACAAGATTTCTAAAAACAAGCAAACAAACACAAGAGTCTGGATGATGAAGCTGCTCTCCTCTGAAGCAGGATGTGGGCATCTGTGGTCCAGAACCTTCTCCAGCAGCATCTGCCCAGGAGATTCCTTCCTAGCCTCCTCTGGTCACTTCCACAGAGTAAGATTTTCTCACAATTGAGAAAGTGACTTCTTGCTTCTTTCCTGCACAGCTCCCCTCCTCCCCAGAGGTAGAAAATTCAGTACGGGATAGAGTCTCCTTTGCCCCAGTCCTCGGCCCAGAGCTTGCTCTTCAGTGAAGTGCCCAACTACATGTCCATCAATCCCTTTGTATAAGCCCTCTGCCTGCCACCAGACTGACTCGGGCCTGTTCTGGCCAAGGGCACAGAGCATTAGAACACGGCCCCTAGCCTGCAGGAGCTCCATCTAGCTCCCTTGTCCCTGAGTCCAGAACAAATGACATCACCACAGGACACACACAGCACCAGCACAAAGAACTGCAGAGAAGGGAGCGCCTGACTGTGAGAAGATTGGGGAAGTCTGCAGGAGCAGGTAGCCTTCCGCTAGGTCCTGAAGGCAGCCCAGGCAGCCTGAGGCAGTCCCATATCTCAAGTGGAATAAATGGAATAAACCAAGGTGACTATTTTAACAAACATGCCAAGAAAGGTTTGGAGGTACAAAAAGAGTAAGCCTCAAATTTTCTGCAAGAAAACTTTATACTTTCTGAGTCAAGGAAGGGATACAAAGCAGCTCTTGGTGTCCCTTCTCCAGTTCTACCATCCCAGGGGAACCTCTGTGCTCCTGAACCAGCTCAGACTCAGACAGGCAGCACCTTCTCCCCAGCTCTCAGGCCCCCAATGTCCTTGCCTTCACCCTGATAGATGAGCCAGTGACATGTTACATGCTACCTACGTGAAGGTCATAAGTCATAAATTAAAGCTTGCTGTTGCCATCTAGGTTAGCATAACCCTGGACAGACTAGAGTCTGTCCAGGTCACAGCTTGTGATGCCCAAGGAGAATATTTCAGGCAACCCCGACAGCACACCACCAAACTTGTTTGAATGTCTGATATTATGAAGGCTTAGGAGCCAACTATAGTTTATCCATGAATCCCGGTTTCCCTCAAAAACAATAATTAAACATGGATGAAATCTGTTTCTCTTTTCCACCATCAATCCTCTATGTTCCCACAAACTCTGGGAGCCAACGACCCCTGCCTATTCCATTCTCAAATCTCCTGCCCCTGCCAGTTTCCTCCCCAAAATGAGACTTCCTGCGATCCTGTTCTGCTGACTCTGCCTCTTGAAGATCCCTAACAATCTGAACCCTGTATTCCAGGAAAGCTCAGTTCTTCACACTGCCCTGTGTACTGGTCTGGTCCTCCACTCCACCTTGTCAAGCCTTCTTCTCTCTGGACTGGGATGCCATCATTTGTCACACTGCTGTGCACAATGCTCAGGGCCAGGCACTAGGTTAACACCTTCCCATTTTCCAAGAATTCACAATCCTGTGGGGAGTCAGAAAAGGGCAGGATGGTTCCAAATAAACATCACATGTTATCAGAAGGTGAGCTGGGTGTGGGAGGCACATAACTGGGATCCTCCCACCCAGTGAACCAAAGAAAATGACCTAGATAACACATCAATGAGCTGAGCCCAGGGGAGAGGCAACCATAGGTAGGAAAGGCAGATGGATGCTCCTCCTGCCTTGTTTGATTCAGTCCCGTTATAGACTAAGGCTCTGTCCTTGATCCTCTGTACTTTCCCTACCCACCTCTGCTCATGGACAGCCCACCTCACAGTGCATACGAGCTGCCAATCAAATCAGGCTCCTGATGGGGATCCCAGCTCCCCACAGGGCTGCCCCACTCAAGGGGCATGCATCTCCTACTGGTCGGGGTCTCAGAGCCTGGCTCCTCTACCCCTGAAAAGTGGCCCTTCCAATTCCAGGATTGCCAGCACTGTGGAACTGGAATTCAAAGCCTTAAGGATACTCTTTCTCTTCTTTTTACTCTCTGCTGAGTTTTCCACATATTTATGAATGAATGAAATTGCTACTGTTCCTGGTTTTCCCAGCATCTAAACCTCTAGTAAGCACCTTTACCCTCAAAATAAGGCAAGTGCTCAACTAAATTTAAGGTTCGCCATAATCTTGTCCTTTATCTGATCTCAGTTGTTATGCCACATGCCCTCACCACGTGTGTGTCATGCTCAATAGCTTTCAGCGTCTTTTCAAAGTGTTTTTACAAACAGTATCTCCTGGATCTGCCACAGACTGATCAGATGGACAGAGAAGGCATCACCATGCCTCTCTTTTGGAAGACAAAGGCTAAGAAATGGGTGCTCTCAGATCTCCTCTGTCCGCCCCACCACTTGTCCCATCACATCCTTGTGTTGCACACAGTCCAGCACTGGTGGTTTCCTGTGTGACACACCCACACCCAGTGTGATTGTCTCAGAGACAGGACGTGTCCCTGCAACTCCTTCTGCCCAGCTCTGCACTCACTGAGAACCCTCCTCCCCAGCTCCTCCTTCAACCTAAAGGTGCAGTGAACCAGTGCGGGAGGGGTTGATAAACTCAGTGTCCTCACCGTGCATCCCAGGGGCATCAGACAGCTGTCCTGTCTCCCCAGCCTGATGTTCTTCCATGAACCAGAGCTCAGCTCTTGCATGGAATAAGCTGTTTTTTCAAATTTCATGGGTGATGTCTTCCCTCCATGTTTGTCCCCATACTGAGGAGATTCCCAGGAGCAGAGTGACAATACTAAGAAGAGGACAAGGTCCAGCAGCACTACCAGGGCCTCCTATCACAGTATGGCTATCCCGGTTCTGAGCTCCTTGGGAGGGTGCTGTTCCCACCATCGCATTTGCCATTTTGCTTTTTGTTTTTTAATATTTTTGCATCATTATCATTTTTAATCTTTGTATTATTATTATTATTATTATTATTCCCAATATCCCCCTTTGTCTTTCTCCTTGATAAACAGATTTCCCAGATGGTTATTACCTCCGCACACTCCTGAGGGACCGGGAGCTCTGGAAGTGGGCAGTGCTGGCAGGTGCGGAGGACCAGGTGCCTTCGCTGCGGGTGGCAACTTATCGCCAGAGGATGGGCAAGTTTCCGTCCCAGTCTCCGTACATGTTGGGCATCCAATCACTGATAAAGTGCAGTTATTCTTGTAAAATGTCATTTTGTAGCTACTCTGAAGATAGCCGACACCCAGGCCCTGCGACAGGGACCTCAGTGCGCCCTTAGCGTTCTCTGGCCCAGGGAAGAACTGGACCCCCCCAGAGCGTTCCAACTCACCAGGGCTGCCGACCCTTCCCTGGGAGCGTCTTGAAAACAATCTACCTCCTCCGCCAAAGGCCTCCAGAAAAGGCGTGTTTCCGCGTGCCCAGGAGACACTGGAAGTTGGCTCATATTAGCTGTATGCTCACCGCGCCTTCCACTCATGGGGACAAATGAACAGCCCCCGAAACTGATATGGGCAGCTGTTGTGGAAGGAAGGGAGGAGGCCCCTGGGCGGCTCCCGGCTGGCCCTGGTCCTCTGTGCCCTTGCTCCCCACCATGGCCTCTTCTCCCTTGCGCTTCACGGAGAAGATGCCGCCCAGTGGGGTTGCCCTGCTGTGCCCTGCTGTGCCCAGACCAGGTTGCTACAATCAGCTCTTCAGAACACCCGGGAAGAGCTTACACCGAGCTTGGATGGACATGTAAGCGCTTCTGGGGCCGCCCTGGCTAGGGAGCACCTGGCACCAGTGCAGGGCACGTGAGGACAGTGGCAGGGACAAAGGGTTCCTTCCTAAGCTGGACCCCTCGTGGACCCTCTTCTTAGCATCTGCTTAAATCCCAGCTATTTGATTACAGAGATAAATAAGATAAATGGATCCCTGAGGACTACATCAATTAAATTAATAACCTAGAATTCCAAGGACAAAAATTCCCAAGTCAAAAGATTTAGAATGACGGAATGTTTACAGAAAAATTGTGAAAATCCATTTCCAGAAGATGAACTTTATAAAATAAAGCCACCTCAAATGTGCCAGATTTAACTGATGACCATAAATAATGCTACAAAGTACATTGTTATTAAATGTCTTCTCTCCTTAAGGGGGCTGGACAGAAACAATGAAAAAATAACTATCCAGTCAATTTCCAAGCGAAGATGTAAATATCGTAATTAGTTTTGCTCTGGGCCATTTTATTTTTCATGAAAGCTTCTCTACTGATAGAGAAATAATTTATGAAAACAGAAGCCGCATTTCTCACAGTCTGCCTCCTGAACATTATTGATCGTTTAATTTATAGCCTGAATAGTTTATTTTTCACCTTTAAGGGTACTTTAAGATCTGTTTCAAAATCTCATCACTACATCTTATTTCATATTATCTAAACATATAATCTCCCCCAAAAAGGCTTATTTTCATCACGTTAGGAAAAAAAAAAAAAAGGAATGTTTCTCAATCTTATCTCCACCCTAGAGACAAACATATTTTTCCATCTATTATTATTTCACTCATTTAGAAATAAATGCGTGTTTCCAACTAAAGCAGGGATACCCTCCCTCCCATCACTGGCTCAGCGCGAGGAAAGCCTTTCCTTGCAGGTATAGGAAATGAACTGAGTCCTTATGCACTTGAAATAGCAACCAAATACTCAATAAACACCAAAATGTAAGTTGGCGATTATAGATGAATAATGCCTAAACAGACAAAGCAGAACCTAACAGATGAATTTATATTTATCAAGGAAAAATTCCAGAAAATATTTTAAAGGCAACAAACGTGTCTCCTCTATCTGTGTTAACAAACCACAGAAGACAATCACTAACCGTGTTATTTTCTTCCACTTCCAAATTGCTGTGTAGTGTAAGTTTAACAACAGAATTTCAAAGCCAAATTCACCATTCTTGATCTTGAAAAGCCCACAGCAGGCTGGTTCCCTCAGTGACAGTCTGCATTTCGTGGGGCAACGCCCAAGCTTAGGCTCCCGTCTCCTCTGAGGCTCATACATTATAGATTAGTGCAGCTGGGCCAATAAAGATTCTACGTCAGAGTGAAGAAAGCTCCCCTAGTGTACCGTTCATGTCCCCAGACTGTCGATTGCATGACTCCAAGGTGTACCACTTGTCCAGAACACGCACAGTGTTAAATGGAAGTCCCAGGTCTTGGGCAGTGCACCACCTACCCAAGTGTAATGTGGCCACCCTATTTTCATGCTCACACCGCTGCTTCTTTAGTCTGAATTCTCTAGCAAGCATTTGCAGACTGTCTTCATTCCACTTCCACAGTCCTCTTTGACATTTATCCTTTTACCAGTTTATTTTGAAAAGGAAATTGTGTTGATTGACCAAAACTGTTAACTTTTTATTTAATATTCAAGAAAGTTAATTTTAAGCCTACTGATTAAATGTCATAAGTAAATTTTCAGGAAGGATTTCATTTGTCTTTTCAGCCAAGTGATACAGAAGAATGATCATGAGATTTCATGTCAAACAGATCTTCCTAAATATATGAACTTGGGCAAGTTTTCTAACCTCTCAAAATCTCAGTTTCTTCTTCTGAGAGTTGGGAGACATAAACTGCCTTCAAATTTTCCTGTAAGGACCAAAATGATGTATATGAAGAGCCCAGCCAACACCCGGCACACCGTGCTCAATACATGGTGTCAGCCTTATCACTTTCACTGTCACTGGTGAGCGAGTCTCGGCACGCTGCCGTGCTGTGTTGCCACATCTCCCCTGACGGTCCCAAGTCACCACACACTGTTGCCTTCCATCAGGAGGCACTCCAAAGCTTGCTCCTGGCCTGTCTCCCAACAGGGAGCACAGAGTGTGTCCAGGGCATTTGATGCAGAACACTCAAGGAACCTGTGCACCAGCATCAGAGACCAGTAGAACTGACCTTGTGAGGCCACGCGGCTCCAAGAGGTCCCAGTTAGCAATAAGTGACCTCTGTGTTTGCTCTGCCCTGTTCCACATAAGTGGGCCCTTTTCTGGAGGGGCAACGATCGCCACAAGGGATAAAGCAAGAACCACTTTCTCCAGAGGCACATGGCCTCTCAGCCGCGCCCAGGGGAGAGCATGGGTGACAAGAAGGTGCAGGACTGGCGACTCCATACACACACACACACACACACACACACACATGCTTTTCCTGCAAACAGCATCTGCTTTTCACATTGCTGCCGGCAGAGTAAATCACTCCGGCCTTTGCTAACTGGGAGTCAAAGAAACTTCTGGACCATCTCAAGTGGAGTAGCACTGAGATGGGGAAGCCTGTGCTGGAAGATCACAAACCAGGTGGGTACTCCCCAGGGGCACAAGGTGTGTGTGTGTGTCCTGCCAGGATGAGGAGATGGCAGAGAATGTTTCTGAGTGAGCCCAATTGTGGTACCCAGGAAGGAGATGCTGGTGCCAACCAAATTGGGACAGGGCCCATGGCTTCTGAGAGGGCCCCGTGCATGCCTGCAGCCTGAGGTGAAGTGTCAGGGGCCCTCATCCAGGCTCTTTCCCTAATCCCTGAACTTCAGGAAGTGCTGCCTCAGTTCAAGGCCATGCCAACCAAATGTGGTGCGTAGGTGCAGCCTGAGCAGAAGTGGCTCACTTTGCCTCCTGAGTCTCACCTGGAGCACACCCAGCCTCTCCCCAACCTGGCCTGCCCACTGCCTCCTGCAGGCTCCTGCCTCCCCAGTGACCTACCACCACCCGACCCCTGCTGGATGGATGTGTGTCTCAGCGACTTCTGACGACTCCTTCCCAGGTACAGACCCTGGAATTGTTCTGGATTCTTCCTTGGTGCTTTTGTATGTGTCAATATTAAGGGTTTTATTGAGACATGGGATTTAGGGACTATCAGAATTGGGGAGGGGGGGGGCTAAAGCAAGAGCCAAACATGAGGCAATGTTCCGGAAGGCCCGTCAGGGACATGCCAGGAGGTGTCAGCCCCGTTCCTGTTGAGCCAGGCCTCTGGGCCACGCTGAGGGGACCTGTTTTCACTCTGAAGGAAGGATCTTTATTGGCCACAGCTGTACCTCATCCATAATGCATAATCATAATGGCTGATCACAGGCAGAGCCCAATCCCAGAAACTGCTCCAAGAAATTCATGAAATCACATGTTGCTCTGATACGATCTCTTCCTTCCAGAGGACACCCCAAAACTGCATGCTTAGAACCAGGGGCCCACGGAAGGAAAGAATGAGATAAGTCTCAGGGCACTGGGAGAGACAGCACTTGTTGCCAATGGGACATTGGCAAATGTCGATTTTTTGCTTTGCCAATAAGATGACGAAGTGTCCAACATGAGGACTCCAGGACCCAGAGTAGTGAAGGGGCTCATACAGATCACAGAGCACAGAAACAGCCAAGGTAGCCGGCCTGCCAGACCTGAGGTCCCCGCACCACAGGGTCAAGGCTCACTGAGCCCAGATGCTCGCTCACCTTCCCAGGCAGGAGAAACCACAAGAGCCCAGCCGGCTGCCCCACAGGCCCGGTGTAAAACAGAAGAGGCAGCGGGCACACCCCCTCCCAAGCTGCTTGTCTGCCATGCCTGGTCCCTGATATTTTCAATAACAATCATTAAAGTCGGGCATTCTAGCACAGGAGCTGGGAAGGCTTTTCTGTACAGGGAAAGATTGTAAATATTTTACTTTGTAGGCCGAGTGGCAAAAATGTGGAGGTTACTCAGGCAACTTGCAATTTAATATATAATCATCTAGAAATGGGGAAAAAAATATTTGAGGTTTGCAAGCAGTAAAAATCAGAGGTGGACAGGATCCAGGGGCCACAGCTTGCCAACCTCAGGTTTTGGGGACCAAATCTAAGCAATACCACGGAGACCCAAGATGCACTACAGGCTTCGTTACTTCCACAGGAAATAAAACATCAAAGGGACAGTCAGGGGTGTATGCCTTGGAGTCTGCAACACAAAGCTGTAAGATGCAGTGGACAATTTCCTTCGAGGGCAACAGAAGGGATTACAGCCCAGGTGGGAGCTGCAGACCTGATGCTCTGAGCAGAGACCCCGGGGGCCATGAAGGCCAGCCAAGCTTTCCATCATGCCAACACTTGGACTCACCATTCATTCCAAAACTTCCCACCATAGACACACCATTCAATGAATTTTTCTTTCTTAAAAATAAATAGTAATAAAATCTTCAGGCAGGGAAAAGTGATATCCATTCTACTGAACAGCAGAAGTTCCTGAAGTTTCCAGGGGTCGAAGATGTTTCCTCTTGTACAATTCTAGGGAGACACACACACACACACATACACACACATACACACACACACACTTCTCCTAGCTTCACCCATTTAAAAGAATTTACTCTCATTGGCCTGTCAAGACTCCAAGACCCCTGAAATGCCTGTCTCCCTGGTGCCAATTTGTTCCCTTTTTTCATAGTGCCAGTCTGCACGCCCAGCAAGGAAGAAGGTTCTGGAGTTGTTGACATTTCCTCGTTTATTTACTCATCTGAAGCCGCTATGTCCTACAATGTGGTCACCTACTCTGTCTCGCTAGACCAGTTTTGGGTGTTTCTGAAACCTGAGAGCCTCAGGAGCCCCTGAAGGCTGGGAACACTTGGTATCTGCACCACACAGAGTCCCATCTGCCTAACCTGCCCCTCTTCCCAGGAGGGCCGAGGTCATCCTTGGGGGATACAGACTTAGGAGCACCTTCTTATGTGAACAGCACCAGCCCTCCACAATCCCAGAGTTCCCTTATTCCTTCCTGGGAGTGATGGAAGAACAACTGGGCTGACCTCACCAACGTGAAGAAGAGTGAGCCTTGCAGGGAGGGGCCTCCAGCTCCAGCGCCCAATGGCAGAAGGGCCCAAGAGTAAGATGAGCTGTCCATCATCCCAGACAGAGCTTCAGAGGCTGGCTGTCCTAGAGACCAGGACACAGGCAGGCCCCAGAAGGTACCCAGGCAGAGCCTCAGGATAAGCGAGCCGCTGTTGAAGGCCTGGAGCTTGTGTGGGCAATAGCTTCATCTTCAGATGTCCCCCATGAAGCCAGCAGCTCTATCTCTGCAGAGTCTTTCCTTATGGGCTTCTTAGGACATTCCGCACTACTCTTGGTTGGCACCCTGCACTGAGGGACTCCAATGCTGTGGCTGGCCACAGGGGCTGGCTTGCTGGTCCTCCATCCACTCCTGTGAGGCATCCCCAGCTTATGGTAAGGGAAGTCTCGTTCCTCCCTTCATGACTGGGACAATAGGTACCCCTCACAGCACCTGCTAAGGACTTCCCATGGCCCCTCAGTGGACTGAAAGCACCTTGAGCGTCTGTAGTGGTCACCAAGGATGCTCCTCCATCCCCAAATAACAAAACTCTTAATAAGTCACTTTGCCATCTGAAGGGATATGGCGGGTATATATATATATATATATATATATATATATATATATATATATATATATGCATTTCCCACATGTAAAGATGCTACTTCTGTATCCTGGCTGGTCCCAAGAGCTTACAGTAGGTCATTCACTCCTACTGCCCATCCTCAGTCCCTACAACCCAACTGAGCCACCGTCCTCAAACCAGGTATTGACCAGGCTCTGGGGGCACAGGGAAGCAAAGTCATGGGTCTTGCAACTAATGAACTCACAGACAGAGCATGAAACTGAAGACAGCAAAGAGGACATCACCACACACCATGGTGATCACGTCACTGCACATAACAGGAGCATCTGAGGCCCACCTGGCAATCGGTGCTGTCGGGCTGCTGCTGTGCGGCACATGCCACCAAGCTCTGCCTTGCTACGAGGCCTTCAGCCCCTCATCCTCAAAGAGACAGAAGCATCTGAGATAGGAGCATCAATCTCAGATCAAGATCTGAGCAGAAAGGAAACCATCTTGTCCATCATTGGCCCTGCCCTAGGGACCAGCACAGTGCCCCACCCTGAGCTTCACTATCTGAGGAGGTGGCATTTGAGCCAAGGCCTTGGAGGATGAGCTGAGACTTTCCCAGAGGAGGAGAGAACGGGAGTGAGAAAGTGAGAAATCAGACCCCTGTCCAGGCAAGCAAGGGTCTGGGGTGGGGCATGTGCAGAAGTGCACAGGCAGATGTCCCCAGGTGGCAGGAGGAAGTAGTGGGCACTATGGAGAACGCCTGGATTCGCATGTGAAGGGCCCCACATGCCAGAACTTTCTCCTGGAGGCACTGGGAAATTGGCGGGCTTCAGTAAATAAGACATAACAAAGTTATCCAGTTTCATTTTGTTCCAAATGATAGCCAGCAGCAGGGGGGACCCAGCACTGAAGGTTTCCTGGGCCGGAGCCAAATACTCCCAAGGTCTTTTCAAACCCAACACTTGCTCTCTCCCTCAAATCTTATATTTTCTGACAAATTTGCTATTATTTAGTTCCTGTGAAATGCACTTCCATATCAGACCTCCCTCTGACATCCAGGAAAGTGTCATTCGGCTCCTGGTCCCTGCCATCTCGTCAGATGAAGAGTACGGAGGACCTGCCTCGCATGTGGACTCCCCCCTGCAAGACCGGGCGAAGATGCACGGCCCGGCTGACAGCCGCAGAGCGGACCAAGGCAGGCGGCTTCCCTGGCACGCCCAGCACCGCCTGGACATGCACCAACGCCCACGTGCTGCACGCCAGGCCTGCAGGTCCCGCACGCGGAGACAGTCCCTCCACTGAAGCCCTTCCAGCTCCAACAGCATCTCCGTGGGCAGCTGGGCTTCTGCCATCCTCCGGGCATTTGATGTGAAGGGCCAACCTGCCTCGTCAACACCTTCCCATACCCTTCCCACCGCCAGGCGGCCACCTCCGACTGCTGATCTGCTGAGCTGGAGCTTTGGAGAAGAGCAGTGACAATGTCCCCTGGAAGGAGAAACCAGGAAGAGTCCAGAACAGCAAGGAAAAACGAGAAAGGTGAGCCCGCCAAGATTTTAAAAGAGCCATCCATAGCTCTGAGAGGAACCCTACAGCTTCAAGGTGAAAGCCATTTTGTCTAATAAAGGGATGATTATGTAGTATTTATGTGTGGATTTATGGTTAAAAGACAGGAAATCGCCTTCTACTCAGCGGGAACTAAACACATAGCTCCTCTTGGCAAGCAAATGGACAGGAGCAAAACTGATTTCAAAGACACTGAGTGGAATTCAGGGCTCTGCATCCCCATGTAAGCCCTGAGCCCTACTGCCTGCCCCACAGGGTCCAGCTCCAGGACCCAGGCCCAAGCCCCATCCTCCTTTCTACCTCCCCTCCCCTCATCCCTGCAGTTCCACCCTGAACCTGCCTGGGCTTTGACTGAATCTGCATTTTGCAAAATGCCTTTGGACCCCAGCTACCCCACCAGTGTTCTCATTGCCCCAGAATAAATAAATAAATGAATCATCTTTCCCCTCTTTGTTTTTTGGGGAAAACTCTTAAAAACGAGAGAACAGAAGTCCAAGAATAATTCTCAGGCCACTGGAACTAAAAAGATTTTGTGGATGCCTTAATCCAAATCAAAATGTGGGCAGGCAATACCAATACCTCATCAGCGCTTTACAAATAAAAAAATTCAGCCACCCTTCAAATGCTTACAAGGCCACAGCACAGGCAACCCTGCTTCTTGTTTTCTGTTTTTTTCTTTTAGCTTTATTTGGTCTTTTTTGTACTAATGAAAATCAGGCACGGGAAGTAATGCTACTCTGTGTTTATGATAAAACCTCGTTAACTCAAAGTTAACTCATTAACTCATGACTTGTGATAATTTTGCCACAATGGCCGAATTTGCCTATGTGCAATATATGATTTTGCAAAGCAAATTAATAGTTTAAATCAAATTTCAGAAAGCTTATTTAACTTCCCCAGACAAATAATCTTTAAGAACATTATTGGTAGATATTTGCATGAAGAAAAAGAAAATAAAGACGTATTTCTGGTTAAAGCCCCACAGTCCCTTATCTAGAATGATTGGCTATATAGAGGGGCTTCAGATTCAAATTTTTTGAGGTTTCAAAGGTTAATAAAGGGCTGAGATCGCATGTTCCCTTACATTAAATCTAACGCAGTACTAGAAATTTCAGTGCATGGATCCTGGATGCAAAATAAGTCGAGGCCCGCATGGATAAGTCGAGGTCCACATCGAGCCTTGTCCCCTACAGTCCAGTGTTTCACCTGCTCAGTTCACACCCTGCCGGGGTTGTCAACAACTAAGTTATGGAGAGAACTTCCACTCCCAGAGTTCCTGGTGCCAGCTGGTAGCTCTGGGCTGTGGATCTGTGCTGAGTTTGCCCTTCACAAAGGCAGCAGCCCAATGGGTAGAGAATGTGAATCCTTGCTCCGAGGACCACTTTGATGATGAGAAAACCACGATGATCCATTCTACACCAGAAGCCACCAGACAGACCACCTCAGTGGCCATTTATGCTGCCTCGAACAACTTGGCTCTAAAGGTCACCTTTATGACCTTGTGAAGCAGAGCAGGGCCGAAGCACCAGCATTCAGACATTGGATGGCCTCCGGAGATGACCAAAACTATGCTGGACAGGGCAGCTCCCAGTGCCTGAAATAGGCCCCACGTTCCACAAACATTTGTCCCAGTGGGTGACCACAAACCATGCCCTCTGGTAGCCACAGGCTGCCCACGCCCCCAGAACCACCACAGGTGTCCGTCTGTACACCCGCCTAAGCAGATCTCCACAGGCAACAGTGCAGTCAAAGGAAAACCAGACCAGTCTTCCAGCACAGCCCTGGAAAACTTTTTGCTTTATCTGTTTTTCAAAAAAAAAGGCAGATGAAATAGTCATCATACCTGGGCTTCAGAAGTCACTCTTGTCCACCAAGGAAAGTTTGCAGAGGATTCACACTGCCCACCGCTGGCTGTGAGCAAGGCCCTGGAGGCACTGCTGTCCTTCACGTAGGCAGTTCTTCTAGTGGTCTATCCACCTGGCAAGCTTCCCAGAAGCCAAAGAGAATTGGGCTAAATGAAAGTGACACCAAATAGCTAATGTTTCTTTCTCTTGAACAGTTTCCTGATTCTCTGAAAAAGAGGTTTGTGGGTTGTTTATCTGTTTATCCTTTCCTTTTGGGTTTCCAACTTTATGTTCTGGACATGCCAGCGAGGAGTCATTTTGTGTGAATCTTAATGTCTTTTTTTTTTTTTTTAAGCTCTGCAGATATTTTTCAATAACCTGTTCTTAGTAAGTGAGTTTCCCTTTTCAGGTATGTCCTTGTCAAAGACCATTCCTTTAAAATCCTTTGGAAAATATTTACTTTATTGCTTTTTCTTCACTGGCAATATAGTTGAAACCTTAAAATAATTTGTTTAATGTCTGTTTTGAAAGGATCAGAGGTTGCACTAGAAAATTTTCATAAGACAGGAATTCGGAGACTATTTCTCCCTTATTGTCCATGTGTGTGTATATACAGTCCTAATTCACCAGTGCAACTGGAGGTCATTATTTCTGAATTTGCACATTAAAAATAACATCTACCCATAAGGGAATATCTTTAAACCACAAATGCCAGAAATAACAATTGTATTAAACTGCATTTCATGAATACATAATAAAGTTCAATTTACCACTATTTATCATGTTACTTAAATTAAATCTATAATGGAAAAGAGATTTAGTTCTGTTTTGAAAATAACAAATTCCTTTATGCCAATTGCACAGGATTTATATTAGCCCCAATGCATTCATGTCGATTTATTTATTTTTTGCTTAATTACTATTGCTTTCTATTGTTGGGATCCTAGGGGACAATTCACATCCTTTCATGTATTTTTTAAAGCTTAAAGAGACACATGCACATATAATACATTAAAATTACTATAATTTCAGTTGTATTTATTTACAAAATCTGAGACTTTTAAAAAATGGCATTGTGACTCCTACCTCCATTCTTGCCCCCTCATAAATCCTCCAAATTATACTTGTATGCTTCACTGGGGCTTTGACAGTTGCCCGAAGTGGCTAAGAAAATCACTGTGGAGGCGGATAGAGGTATTTTTAGAGCTAATATTTGTGCTGTACAGACATTCGTATGCAGAGAAATCAGCCAGAGAATCCAAAATAACACACACACCATTTTCAACTACCTGCGTGCCTTGGAGAGGAAGGAGGAGAATTCTGGAGCCTTGAGTTATCAGGTATTTGTCAAGAACAGGAATCCTGCATGGAGTCCCGTAATGTCCTTGATAAGGTGCAGCCACTAGTGTCCACATGGTCATGCCTGACCCATTGTGTCTCCACATTAGGAAATGGCTCCTCTACCTACCCAACCCCCCAGACCAGGAATCTGGGATATGTCCTCTACAGCTTTCTGTCCCTCTCCTCCTGCAGTCAGTTGGTCACCACATTAGTCACCAGTTCTAACAAAATGCTTGATAATAGTAAGAGAGGCTCCTGTAACTCACAATTCCGGGGGTTCAAGGCAAGATGCGGGATCATCCTGGCTCAGGTGAGGGCCTGCTGGTGGTGTCCGGTCATGGGAGTGTGCGCAGATGGGAGAAATCACTGGGCAAGGCAGGAAGGGGAGGGACACGGGCTGAGCTCCAGCTTGAAGCTCTTTTGAGAACTGTCTCAACCCCCCCCCCTAACGCCCTCAGGGACCTAAAGACCTCCCTCTAGGCCACACCCACCTCTCAAGGTCCCCACACCACATTTCAGTGCTGCCATCTGAGAGGCCAAGGCTCCATATACTGGAACACTGAGTTCTGGGTACACTGAGGCCTTACCCAACCACAACAGTCCCAGGACGAGAGCTGGGCATTCTATCCATGACATCCTCACACTCATGTCCTCCCCAAGTGACCCTGCTCGGCAGCTGCCCTAACTCTGGCTCTGCTGGGCTAAGTGCCCAGCCGGCTCCCTTTGAACCCATCCTATAATTGCTCTGTATTTTCATGCTTTTTAAAAAAAAAAATTTAAAATCCTTTGTAAACGTTTAATTTTTTCGTTGTGGATGAACACAATATCTTTATGTGGTGCCAAGGACTGAACCCAGTGCCTCACGCATGCTAGGCAAGAGCTCTACCTCTGAGCCACAACCCCAGCCCCTGTATTTTCATTCTTAAAGGGGAAAAAAATGATTCTGTCACTCCTTACCTAAAGCCCCTCACCAAGTAGACAAAGAACAAGCCCCTCATCACAGCCAAAAAGGTCCTCTGTGGATTTGCTTCTACTTTGTCACCAGCCTATCCTCCATTAAATCCTCCACCCAGATCTTGACAAAGATTGTCTACTTGCCCAAACGACTCAGGCCTTTGGCACCCTCTTCCCAGCCAGGCCCTGACTGTGGGTGCCACGTTTTCCCTGTATTGTTCACTTTGCTCAGGAAGCTGCTATGTCAGTTAACCCAAAGACCTCCCTCTACACCCACCCACCTCTTACCACCCCAGACCACCTCCCATGACCCTCCATGTCTGACCACACCTGATACCTGACTAGGCTCCACTCCTCCACCATCCCCTCCCCCAGGTGCCATCATCTGATCACTGTGGCCTGTCCACAGTAAGAATCTCATGAGGTCATTTTAGCTGGAGTCCTCCATATCCCTGATGGTTCCTCCTAGTTATTCTCCATCCACGGTCAACCCCGGCCCTCACTCCTTGGCTCTAAATTCCCACTTTCCCTGGTTGTATTCAGAATTGATCCTGATTACTCTCTTCCACTGCAGTTCCCAATGAAGTGGATCCCACACCTGCCATGATGGAACTGAATCAACTCTGTCTTAGTGTCTTTCACCACTGTCATGAGTAACTTTTTCTCTAAAAGCCTCCCTCCCCATCCTCTGTGCCCCTGGTTCTGGGGTCCACACCCGGCATTTCTCAGGACTTGGTCTGACACCTCCCCAAATCTTTCCTGGTTCCCTCTTGCCCCGTGTAAAACTGATGCTCTTCACTCCACCCACTTCCCATGCACACTTGTAACAGATCCCTGATCAAATGTGCTGTGCCTGTGCTGCGCCTGCGTGTTACATCCCACCCCGCCCTGTGAGCCAGAGTTTGTGGGTAGCAGCCAAGTCTTGTTAATCTTCATATCCCTGCACACAGTCAGTCCACAGTGCATGGTGGGTGCTCAGATGATCAAGAGAACTTGGATGCATATTCCTTTGGGACTCCAAGGACCCCTCATGCTAAGGCAGATATCTTTTCCAGGAGGAACAGGCTAACTGCTTGGGAACAACCTCACCCCCTAAGTGTGACTGATGTCTAATGAACAAGTATATCTAAGTCCCAAGTCAAGTGCATTTCCATTGGTGGCCTATAATGACCGCCTTTTCGCTCTGGCATTATCTTGAAAATGTGCAGTGACTATTCAGTACTTATCAGGTGGCAGGTTTATCACCGGGGCAGGGCTCAGAGAATTCTTGAAGAAGCCGCTTCCCAGCAGCTAAGTTCTCCTGGCTCCTCCACATACCAACTGCATCCGGAAGAGCAGAACTTCCAGTAACACTCACTGCTTCAAGTGAGTCCCTGGGAGGACGGCCATCGCTCCTGACAGGATGCAGGAGCTGCCCAGAGGTCAGAGCACATGAAAGGCACTGGAGATCCCCTCCTCAGCTTAGGAAGCTGGGCTCAGAGCACTGGGGAACGGGACTACGCTGAGGATCGGACTGAAAGGGGACAGTGCGCTCTCAATGTGGCACCCTGAGTAGTGAAGTCCAAGCTGCAAACACCTGCTGTATAAATAGAAGTGTCCGCAGGGAGGTGACCAAGCCAAGTGTTCTAATCTGGAAATGTGGACACCATCAATATGATACAGAGTTTAGAAACACATGAGACAAGCCACGGAAGAAGAAGAAGAATGAGGAAAGATAACACCGAAGTCATACTCAGATTAGACCGTCCCCTGAACCCGATGGAGAAGAAAAATCCTAAACCAAGTATCTCCCACCCCAGGCTTCACGTTTTACCAAAAGGCAAAGAATAAATTACTGCAGATTATATGCATGGTCAGATCAGTTTTTTAAATCATCATAACTAAATTAGATTTTCCATCCAAATCAAACAAGCAGAAAATCAGGCTCAGTAAGCAAAAACTTATGGAGCACAGAGAATATATATTCAAACTTGCAAAATATAATGTAGAATTTTTAAAAGCACACATGCAAACTCTCTTCCTATGGTCAGAACTTTCTTATGAGTTTGGCATGAGCCAAGCACCTCGGCTGTGGCCACCGCCCCGTTCACTCTTAGCGTGTGTCTCCTCAGCAGGCTGCCTTCCCACTTCCTAGGCGAGGCCACCGCAGGCTAGAGATAGCTGTGACACCAACTCTTGTGTCAGGGAGCAGAGCAACACCACACAATCATGCTTAATCTCTCAGAACTGTGGCTGAGAAGTGGCATTTGGACAGGATGAAACTTGGCCTTGGCCACGACAGAGATTAGACTGACTCTAGTCTCTCCTGGCCTTATTTTTTTCCTCATTAGTTAGATGTCACATAGGAAATGAAATTATTATAAACATATTTAACTTGTTTAAATAACTTGAAAAACATAACTTACAATCAGTGGATTTCAAAATTCAATAAATCCTCTCACTTATTAGTTACAGAATAGAGTTGCATTTAGCCTAATAAACTTAAAAACATGGCTTTAAGGAATAGTCTTTCTTGGCAAGAATTAAATTGGCCTGCATAATTTACATTGTTTTTAAATTTAGAGAGAATTGTGTACTGACTCATGATTACAATACATAAACCACTTCCATGAAATGGTCTGAATTAACCTCCATGCTGTTTATATAAACACACATATCATTGCAAGCATGGCAGTCTACTAGATGGGGATTTAAAAAAAAAAATCAGTAAATGAAGCTCGTAATTTAAAACTTAGCTAAATAAGAGTAGAAGAAAAGTTCAGTATTTCATTATGTTCTAAATGATAGGAACCCATTTTTTTGTATGTTTTCATATACCAGAAGAAGTTATTAGTGTCCAGAGGTAATGCAAAATAATATCATGCTCCAGTGTAGAGTTATGTTTCTAAATCTCGTGTAATAAAATAAAAGGCAGCTAAACAATAGATGAAGTCATGACTGCCAAGTAGGTTCATGGATAAATCCAAATGGAGGAGTGGGGCTCTGGGTAGTGCTCGGAATCTTCCTGAGTTGATTGATTGCTCAAAGGGTGTTCTGCTGGGGGGGGGGGAGGGCGCGATGTGACTCAGTGGCACAGCACTTGCCCCTCACCTTCCAGGCCCTCAGTCTGATCTCCAGCACTGCAAAAAAAAAAAAGAAGAAGGAAAGAAAATATCCAGTGATAACATTCATGCTGAAGACCATAATCAAGATTTAGGACTATTAGGAAATTTTCACTGGTCCGTTAGGAGCTACACCCCTAACCCCAATTAATAATCATTTTCTATTTAATCATCAAGAATCCACATCAACTCAGATGAAAATATTCAGGATTAAATTTGTTAAATCTGACAATGAAAAGAGCTTTGAAGAACATCAGGTATGTGAAAGTATCAATTACCACAATTCTAAAAGAGAATATATTATTTTTAAGCAAAACTATCTGCAGCAAAATGAGAATTTTTTTTAAAAAACTCTATATCGACAAAAATTGAAGGGCGCTTTTTAATCACGTTTTATTTAGCAAGGCTATATTGTGCCTTCAAATGGAATTTTTAATACATAAGTTATTTGATTACTCATATACCTCCCCTTAACCTCAGACGGGATTCAACAAAAGTATTGTTTGCAGTCACTGATATGCTTGGCCCATAACATTCCAAAAATAACTGGATCAAGACAAAGCGTTTGGGGTTTACTGCCAAGTGTGTTTCTCCTTCATCTTCTCCCATCTTAGGAAGCAGTCTGGATCAGGCCAAGCATTCAGGGGTTCTCTCCCTCGCAGCCCAAACTCCAATCTGTTGCCACGCAGGTCCCCAACCTGGGTCCTGAACCTGAACTCCATGGCTCTCACTGGCCCCTCTTCTGGCCTCTCCGCTGTCTACCTGACTGCTTGCTCACTCTGTTGCCCCCCATTCTCTTGCTGACCACGTGGATTTGGCGAGAGGTACGTTGGAAGTGATTCTACTTAAAATCCTCTGGGAGCCTGCTAGTTCACTAATCCTGGGTCGACCTCTGGGGACCATGCAGCCACACCGGACCCCTTGATTTCTCCAATACACCACGCTCATTCCCACTGCAGCCACGTTCTTGAGTGGGTTGTGCCCCTTTTCACTATCCCCCAGGACCAGGTAAGAGGCAGGAGGCTGGCCTTGCCACTTCTGTTCAGGCTGAACCCTGAGATTGGAATGTCTTAGCATGGAGCAGGTGCTCAGTCAATGCTGGTCAAATGAGTCATTTCTGTAACTTTTGATAGCTCTCCATTTTAAATTAGAACCGCTGCTTTAGAAGCTAGCCATTACACCACCATGTGCACCCCAAATCTGGCCCCACCAGAGACTCCAGCACATGGGATCTGCAGTAGTTTTAAGTGACACACCAGCCATTTCCGGACCATGCTCCCATTTGCTAATTCTTTTCTCAAACAAACAAACAAACAAAAAAACTCTTGTTTGTTGAGAGACGTGCATGGGAAGTAAAGGAGCAAAATCTTCCAGGTACCTCCTTGGATTCACTTTTCACTGTAAACAAGAACAAAAACACTTGTAACATCGATATCTACAAGAAAATAGAATCTACATTTTTAATTAAATATATAATTGAAAACAAATTTAGGCCAAGTAACTTCAAAAGGTAATGTTATTTTAATATGCCTGATCTTCCAAACAACAGTGACCTAAACTAGTAGTAACTAACATTTATTAAGCAGCTCTTTCTCTGTGCCAGGTACTATCATAAGCATATTCCTTGCTTTAAATCATCTAATCATTTAAAAAGACCTGTATAATGTATATGTTTAATATTCTTATTTTACAGATAACTAAAACACAGAGAGTTTAGGTAACTACCCCAAAGTTGCACAGTAACAAGTGTGAGCAGAATTCCAATTCAAGGGCCCAAAGCTGGGGTTTGCACTTGTATACTACCCAGCTTTATTAGATTTTAGAGATACCACGTTGCGTTGGAGATAACATGTATGAGGTTTCTATCACAAAGCCTAGAGCAGAATGAGCACTCAGTACCTGGTAGACAATATCCTTAGTGACACCCTATTGCTGGTTCATCTGAGACAGGGACATTCAGAGGACTCTGGCCTCTATCAGGAGACAAGCCCTGGGCCTCTCTGATGCTTAGATTAAAACTTCGGAGTGGAAGTTCCGCTATGAGCCTGGGGTTGGGGATTCAGAGTTTGAGATTCAGGAAGAAAGTGCAGCAGCCTGCAGGAAATCAAGCCAGGAGACTGAGAGAGGGAGGACCGTCAGCAAAGGGCCACCGGGCCATCATGGAACAGAGAAAGTCAAGGCTGCACAGCAGAAAGCTGGACTGGGCAGCAAAGGGGGCAGCAATAGGAAAGGTAGCAGAATACAACAGTCACTAATATGCCATTATGTAAAAATGTGAGTGTGTAACCGATGTGATTCTGCAATTTGTATTTGGGGTAAAAATGGGAGCTCATAACCCAATTGAGTCAAATGTATGAAAGATGATATGTCATGAGCTTTGTAATGTTTTGAACAACCAATTAAAAAAGGGGGGCAGCAAGCTGGATGGGTGGGCTCGGAGAGGCAGAGGGGACAAGAGAAGCCCCCCCCCCCGTGGCCCTGCCACTGTGGCCCTGGAGTCCCCATCCTCAATTGGCCAGCAGTCTAGCCCATGCCCCTGACAGCTCTGCTGTGCAGCAGGAGAAGCTGCTCTGGGTCAGCAGCTTCGAAGTCCCCCTGGTAATTCCATCAGCGGTATCGATGGAGTTCATACGTCACCTGGGTGAGGGTGATCACAGAGGACTGGGCACTCTGTCCACCCCTCTGCACTTCTGCACCTCACTTCCCTGCTTACAGAGGGGAAGCTTCAGAAGGAGCGAGGGCCGAGGGCCGCCGCAGCCAGATGCATGCCGCCAGCTAGTCTGATCTAAGGATCAATGGCCGAGGTGGCTTTCCCTCTCATCAGCAATGTCTCGACTATGTCTGGCTGGTCCCTGGGGAGAGGACGACTTACATTGGGCCAGGCACACGCCATGTGCTCCCAGGTATTTTTAGAAAGCAGTCCGAAGTGCTTCCTCGAGTCCTTCCTGAGTACCACTGGAAGCTGGGCCAGAGGCGTGGGTGTGGATCTAACATAAAAATGAAAAGCAGCTCCCACCATCCTGTACCCAGAAGATGTTTCCCACATGTGTGGTGCAAGAGCATCCGCTGGACATGCTGGCTTCCAGCCTCACCACCCATAATTAATGTCCTGTTGTCCACGAGGGCTGTGAGGCTAAGAAAACATGGACTGGTTTCTGGTTAGATCTGAGGAGCACCAAGGCAGAAAGCTCTTTTTCCTTAAGCGTTGGGTCTAGGAAAGGAGTGGAAGATGTCACCCAAGAAACATGTCAGGCTTCTGAGCCACAGGGGGGATTTCTGAGCAGCAAATCTAATTTTACATTTCCCTTTAACTTCTTCTGGAACAAACTTCCAATTCAGAGTCCCATCTGTAAAGTAACAGAAACGATCAACTTACAGGCATCAAGAGGAAGGGAATTTCCTGGTGTGGCAATCTGGTACCTCATTATCTGGTGAAAAATGTCTACATACTCAGGATTATGAATGTCACCAACACGCCTAAAATCAGCACGTGTCGATCATTAATATTCATATTGCTGAAACAAAACAGCTCGTACTGTAGCGGCTCATAAATCTGGCAGAAATGGGGGAAAGAAAAGGGAAAGAGAAGAGATAAAGAACGAGAGAGCCCAGGGATACACTGAACACAAGAGGGGACTCCATTCATTCAGCCAACATCTGCTCAGCCCGAAGTGGAACCACCTGTTAGTTTATTAAATTGTAGAATTAATTTACGTGGAAATAAGAGAGGAGGGGGAAGAGGCTTTAATTCATACTCCCCCCCACCAAAATCCTCTATTTATTCTCATCTAAAAAAAAAAAAGGCTTTCATGAGCAGTAATCAATGCCATGAAAACCTACCCCAGCGTATAATTAATTGAAGCAATGAAATGTCCCCGTGACTGTGAGTAGCCACGTTCCCCGAATGTTTTTGTTGGTCATATCCTTTGGTCTCCTTGAAGAAAAGACCACTGGCACCTCTCTCGTGACTCCACGCAGCAGCAGGACCACTGCCTGAGATCAGGACACAGGGGAGCCCCCCCTCCCAAACACCTGCTGCAGGTCCCAGCTTGCAGGGGACCTCATGTACTTTTTGTATGAATAATACAGCTGCAGCAAGGACTGGGAGAGCGGCCCTGAGTGGTGCAGAGGCCTCTGCTAACCTCCCTGCCTCCTTTAATGAAAGACACACTGCTTTGCTTCCTCCAATATTCTCAAATCTCAGGGTCTCCAATTTGCTGAATTAAAGTGTGACTGTCAGAACTACAGTTGATTTCCTCCTGTGTTTGCCAAGAATGTCAGATGGCCATCAAGGGCATGAGTATGGACAGAGATTAGAAAAGCAGGGAAGACTTTTCCACGAGCACAGACAGGTATTTCCTGGCCTCTCTCCCTCCACTTGCCTGACTCAAGGCAGAGGACTGCATATCTGAGTCACTCCCAGTTACCTGGGCCCTGCTAGTGACAGCCTCTCCCAAGGGCTGATTCCCAACCAGTTACCAGGATGATTTTTTAGGGTAGGGAAGGAAGAGATGGTTTTATCCACTATTTATTCAAACAAGGCATGCTATTGTTCTTTAAAGATTTTTTTTTCCTGCCCGATTTCATGAGGCGACTTCCTTAGGCAGTGCTTTTTGTATGATTAAGGTTCATAAACTCGCCTGGGTTAAAATGACAAGTGAGTATCTCAAGTTGCATGCTTTTTCTTTTCTTTTCTTTTCTTTTTTTTTTTTTTTTTGTCTCTTGAAAAAGTTACCTACAAAATGGAGGCTAACTTCCCCCAAGCTTCCCTGCAATGCCACAGAGAAGCCCACTTTCCCCGGAGATTTTTCCAATTACAGAAACATCGTGGTCTTACTCTAAGTGAGGAGAGCATTCAGAATTGTGTTTTTCTGATCATGGCAGAGAGTGTGAAAGGGAGAAATCTAAGAAATTCAATTATCTCCCTGGGTGTCACTCAGCGTTGGGACTCACATAATTGGCTATAAATAATACGAATGCATTTCAGACACAACCTCTGTGGGTTTCATTACAAAACGCCCTTGCCACCGGCCTGCTGACAGCCAGGCTTGCCGCCTGGGTTAGTTAGGACTGCTACTACAAGCGGGCTACTCCACCAGCCGCTAGCTTTCCTCATTTTCATAGTCTTCTTTACATATTTTAATTAACGCCCAGAATGTACCATTTTAAGCGTGCATCAATGCCTTTTCAGCACACACTAAAATGACCTTTTAAAGTAATCATTTAAAACCCGAAGTAATACTTGATTACCAACTCAGTACCATATATAACTTAACTTTTTTTTTTTCTTTTTCATGTTCCTGAAATATAATGGAGCCCTGTAGCAGCAGAGGACATGAATGTGAATGGTTCGTGTTGTGGAATTCTTACTCCTGAGGATTGTGCCAGTGGTCCACTCTGGCGACACGCACATGTGGTGATTTCCCTTAGCCACACTCTAGTAGAGACTTCTTTGTTGGGAAATAGGGGAAGCAGTGGCTGGCTCTCTGCTTTATTGATTGCACATAGTAGGCAATCAATAAAGTTTGTTGATTTTTATCCTAATTAAGCCTTTAGAAAATTGAACATGTTGATAGAATGTTTGAATAGCACCACGGAGGATGAGGGTTTTGTAACCAAGCCCACGTGGATGGGCAAACCCAGATGTATTCTGAAGTCATCCAGTGTTCCAAAGGGTTTTTCAAATGTTTTGAGTTTAACCAAACCCTAAACATATTGTGCCAAGTACTATTTTCCTTTAAGTTTCAAACCCATGTGAATTTTAAGGGAAATTAAATCCACATGTTTCTGATTCATTTTTACTTAAATCATTAAAATGCTGTTTTGGATGAGCCATTTGACTTCCAAGGAACTTTTCTTCACAAACTCCTTTACGCCTTTTTGGTGTGGGGTCAAAAACAGGAAGTCATACTTTTGACGATGATAAATTAATTGTGACATCAAACACTGCAGATCCAAACCCTGGTACTCTAACAGTGCTTCAACAGTTGACAGACTCGTTTTCTTAATTTTCTGTCAGGAAATGCTTGCCTTTTTCTTTATTGGGCAGAATAAATCTCAGAAGTAAAGCCTCTCACCTGCAAGCACTGTGCTATGCAGAACCCAGACGTGGGGGGGCTCTGTTTTGCAAAGAAGGCAACATCATGGTTTCAGAGGTCCAGTCCACCTGGACAGTCTTAGCCAAGAAGTTAAAAAGATACACAAAACTCTCTCTTCCTCATGCAAACTTGGGCACCCCTGAGCAAGGGGTGACAGGAGGTCCCATGGGACTCCACAAGGAAAACCCAGGACCCTGTAACCTTTGGGAGCTCTAGTCTCCCCATCACCTGCACCTTCATGCTCCACAAGCCCTCCCCACCTTTGGAAAAGAGAAAGAAAAGGGAAGAAGCCCCTGGCAAGCTTCCTCCAGCCCTGTCCACGCTCTGCTCAGGCCTCAACTCCTTGCAGGCAAGGCCCAAACCCACATAGTTCATGTTGCCCTGGACTCTTTGGGGGCGTTCCCACTGGGATGTCTTTTCACCACTTTAAACCCAATTAGACAAAAATGTATACAAAACTCGATCTCCATGGATGAATTCCCCGTTTCTCTAACCACCACAGGGCCCGAGCCTCGTCCGTCCCAAGTGCAGTCGGCACCCATCCCAGGCATCTGGAGCGATAAGGCACCTGCAGGCCGTCCTCTGGCCCTCCCCTCGGCCCTTCACCACCTCATAACCGTGCTTGCTAAATGATCCATCGGCCTCTAGCCTCCCCTCGATTCCAGGCCATATTTGGCCAAGAGATTAATCTTTCTGAAATACCATCTTGCTGATTTAAGTCCCCACTTGAAACCTCGCTGCCAAGAGAACAGAGCTTAGACTCGTTAACCTTGCACGCAAGACACGGTGAAATGCTCTAATCTCATTTCAGCCTAATTGTTTATGAATGTCCTCCTTCTTGTGGACTGTCCCCTCCCCACTTCTTCCTTCCCTCCTTCCCACACCCAAATCCTCCCTGTCCAGCAGGATCCAACCCTCCCCGCCAGGCTCCCCGAGGCCAGGCCTCCTGGGTCAAAACCTCCTTGGTCCTTTGCGCTCCTGCCCTATTCTGTTGAGGTCAACTGCCTTGCCACACTGTTCTGGAGAGTTCTGGATTCCATGTCCTTTCCTCACGGCTGGGACTTGCATCCTAATTATACATGCAGCTCCCTGAAGTCAGGGGCCATCTAGTGCTCACCAGCTTCAGTGACCATGCGGTTGGTCAGCCGGACAACTGATACCCAAAGCAAAGTGTCAGGCACCATCTTTAAAATGAAGCAATCAGAAGTTTCAGTCTTTTAAATGACTCTATGCTTTAGCGCTTGGCTCTGTGACCCTTTAACTCCACATCTCCTTACCCTGAGGTAACGCAGGAGGAGAAAAGTCACCCAAATATGTCATTCGAAGAGCTGATACCAGCAGCTGGCTTCCCTGTGCACACAGACATGTAAACACAGAGGGAATTTACATGATCAGTGGCTGTGTCCCTCTCTCATAGCTTAATAGCCATCAATAACCAGGCATTTCCTTGATTGCAGTTCATTTTATTCGTACTAAATCCTCTATACAGATTATCTCATTTAATCTTCCCAACAACCCTGTATCATAGGCAATAGAAGAAAAACTGAGGCTCAAAGAAGGCAGAGGATTTTCTCCAAGTCAGAAAACCAGTAAATGGAGTAGCTAAGTTGGGTCACTAGAGAGCTAAAGCCAAAGATTTTAACCCTTACCTGACCCCTGGCACCCAGTCCCATCTTTGAAGTGTACCCCAGATATGACTCAGTTCAGGTTCTACAAAGATTAATTTTTTTTAGAGAGAGAGAGAATTTTTAAATATTTATTGTTTAGTTACCGGTGGACACAACATCTTTGTTTGTATGTGGTGCTGAGGATCGAACCCGGGCCGCACGCATGCCAGTCGACGTGCTACCGCTTGAGCCACATCCCCAGCCCAGATTAAATTTTATTTTATAACAGCCTCCTGCCTAGAAACATTTACACAAATTTTTACATAATGATTTCAAATTAAGTCTATCATAAGACATTCTCAATACCTAGCAACAACATTTTGTAATGTCTTGAAACCAAGGTCAAAAGAAGACACTGATCTGAATAAAAATACAGCCCAAGTTGGGACATCATGCAGGAAGGGGGAGCGGCACGCGGGGTGACAAAAGGCACCATAGACTCTGTGGACGAGGGTCTGGAGGGACAGTGGCATCTATGAAGACCCCAGCTGGGCCAAGGCCAGTGCCTCCCAGCCACCACTTTCTCACTATAGGCTAGACAGGTTGGTCGCAGTGTGAGGTGACCAGGGACATCATGGTTTTCTGGATCTAGTGGAACCCTCAGGATTGAGATTCAGATCCGAGCTCCACTCATGTCCTTTGTGAGGCCACGCTGCGGACCGCCTGGTTCAGATGCAGGGACTGAGGGAGCTGGTCATGAGGCTGGGCTCCACGCATGCAGGCCTGGTAGGCAGGACTAGGGCTTCTAGGTGACGTGGGTGCCCACAGCAACCCGTGCCAGCTCAGGAGAGGAAGAGCAGCAATCAATGAAGCCAACGCAAATCTTTGTCCAGAACAAACAACAACTGCAAACTGGATTCCCAAGGTCTCTCCTGATGTCCTGCTTCTCTCCAGCCCACAGTGTGGGCTGCAGCAGCTTCCAGTGGGAGGGTATGCCCCACCCAGCCAGGAGCCCCAGAGGGGCTGCAGCTAGAGGAGCAATCAGGGCTCCTCATCTAGAGCCATTCCAATTCCAAAGTGTTTCTAATCCAATGTTCATATTTACTGTTATATTTATTAAAAATGTGAAACTGGTTGATGTTGCAATAGGTATCAAAGAATATAGCCAAGTTATTAGTATTATTAAGAAATATTAAGATAGACAAAAAATCAAAACCTAGAAACAATTCCTACCCTGCAGTTAGATACACTTCATAAACATGATGGGTTCCAGGACGCTACCCCCTTGCAGGAAGCAGCCTACACACCACATACCCTGCATGGGAGATCCACTCGAAGAATGAGAGCTCTAGGGAAAACTCGTGGAGTTTGCTGAAGGACATGAGATATTTAAATAATTGGAGAAGCATGACTGATTCCCAAATACAGTGCCCTAGGGCCTTAAAGGGATAAGTTGTTTCCTCAAATTAATCCAAAATGTAATCCAATTCCAATCAAAATCCTAACAGTCAAATTTTATGGCATTTAATAAGCTGATTCTAAACTTACATAAAAGACAAAATGCCAAGAATATGTGCAAAGGAATAACATGACAAGATGTGTTCTTCCCAATATCTAACATTGGTGGGGCCAATAGGAGTTAGAAAAGCATTATATTGATGCAGAAATGGCATCAGTAGAAAAGAGTAAGTAATTTTAAAACACATGCATGGGTACAGAAATTTTGTCGTATTACAAAGTCTAGTGCGAAAGAAAGCAAGAAGAGTAAGGTACTGATTAGCAATTACTGCCAAGAGTCAGAAGCAGAAGGAAGAACCCTTTAGTCCCGAGACAGAGAAGCAGTTCCTGAGAAAGACACAGAATTCACAAACCATAAGGACATTATCAGTTCTGAGTACCAATAGATTTGAAATCTCTGTACAAAGAATGATATCAGAAAAAAAAAAGATAAGCAACATTTATCAAAAGACACCATTAAGAAAGGGGCAAGCCACACAATAGAAGATGACATTTGTAGCACATGTGAGTGACAAAAAATATCATATCCAGTCTATGTAAACAATTCTACAGAAAATTTTAAAAGCAGATAATCCATTAAGAAAAATAGCTGAGAAAGTTGGAGTAGGTGTCTTATGTGTCATATGACACATGCGTGAAGAGCCCAATGATTCATGAACACACACAAGAGGGCTCAGTCTCATTAGTGGTTGGGGAGGTGCAAAGTAAAGCCACAGGGAGACCACCGGGGACGCCCCAGGATGCTGAACTGAAGCATGGGCAGCACCAGCCCGGGGGGGCAGGGGTGCAGTAAAGGAAACGCTCCCGCTGTCCTGCTGGGAATATGTGTCAACACGATCCCCTGGACAAACTGGTAGCTACCTAAATCAAGCAGGCACACCCTCCCTATAGTATCCCCAACAAAAATGCAATTCACCATCACTGTGAGCAAGCACGGCATCCATTACAGCACCTTGAAACTGAAACTAGTCTAAACCTCTATCAACAATAAAATGGATACATTGTCATATCTTCATACCATGGAGTTCCATACAGCAATGAGAAATTTTGATGTATTTATTTGCTTTGGTATGTAAGTTCTACTCACGTGCTAATTCTGCAACTCTGGGCTCTGGCACGTACCATACAGATGCAGAAGGCCATGGTGAGAGCTGCATACCAACTCGAGCCCCCTCGTTCAGGTGGGAACATGTGCACGGTGCTGCCAACCGTGGAGGAGGTGCTGCTGGGCCTGGAGACTAAGGGAGCAGAAATGGAAATTCGGGGCTCAGCAGGTCCAAGGTCTTCTGAAAGCGCTTGCAAAGCCCTCTTCCGGTTCCTCCACTTTTTCTTGATCGACCACTTAACTTTCACATAAAAGACCCAACAAAGCTATGAATTCACCTGAGAGTAAAATTGGGTGGCTCATAGGACCAAACCTTGATTGGATATTCGCCAAATCTTTCCTGGGGTTTCGAGAGATGAATCTTTTAGCCAAATCCTAGCCAGTCTTCCAGTTTCAGTCCAGCACCTGGAATCCAGCTTCAGGCACTGGAGCTCTTCTTACTCTTTCTGTTTAAGCTCTGGGTGGAGCATCCCTCCCATGTCAACCTTGAATGACTTTATAACAAAATAGTTTCCCATGGCCCTATCCTCAATAGATGCTCCATTCCAGGTCACCACAAGCAATGATTTAAGTGATCTTACATTATAATAATAGTTTCACCATCTCTTTAGAGGCACTGCCAAACTCAGATCTTTGAGCCTCAATGGGGGTTTCCTTGTCTCAATCCTTATTCAGGCCACATAATCAATTCCAGAGCTGCTTTGCCTTCTCCGGGGTCTCTTTGCTAAGATCCACCCTCTTGTTAATTACTACAGCTTTTGGAATTTTTTTTTGCAATCAGTAGAAATCATCACTGGCTAAGTTGAACAAAAAGAATTTTTGGAAGGCCATCATGTAGGTCACCACGTCAATGGAAGGCATGGAATTGGAGCAAGAGCAAAGGGAGATCAGACAGTCAGCAACAGGCAGCCCCAATCACAGGCACAGGCTGGCCAGGACAGGGCCACCGGCGCTTTGAGCTGTAAGTAATCAATCACTGGCCCTATGGCCTCCAATCCCCTCCTTGGGCTCCAGTGACTTAAGCAAGAGCAACAAGTTGGCCAGGCCAGGATGTCAAGGTGTTTCAACAACAATCAGGGACAAATGTTGATTAAATAACCAACTAGAAAAATGAGTACCATGCTGGAATAGTTACGTGAAGGTAAAAATCGACCAATAAATGTATTAAAAATACTTTCCTGCTATAAAATGCAAATTATAGGCATAATAAGTTGTAATTTCTCATTAAAAAAAACTGAACAACAGAAAAATTAAAAGATTCAGGACTCCGTGTTTGTGAATACGAAGGAGAACGGCACCCTTCGTACATAAGCATTCCATGGTAGCGCAGACTAGGTGCCGGCCTTTTGAGAGACATACCCTCTGCCATTAGAACTCTGACTTCTGGAAACATAAACTAGAGAAATGTTCACAGGTGTGCACAAACACAGGTGTATGCAGATGGGCACTGCTGTACCCATATACTTACACAACTGGAGATAGCCCAAGTGCCTGGCGGGTTAAACCAACCGTGATGCATTCCTGCACTGGAAGTGTGTGAAGTCATTGGAAAAATAGATGGCTCTATACACACTGCTCAGAAACCACTCCAGCATATTCTTAAGAAAAGACAAGGTGCACAATAAACCTTATTATCCTACTGTATGTAAAATAAAGACAGCGTGTGTGCAACGCATGCATGAGGAAGATCATAAAGAGGTGCCACCAGACATAATCAATGCTACATTAGAGGTCTGGAGTTTGAAGACAGTGGGCCTCCATGTCTTACTCTATGAACTTATGTGCTGTGTGAATGTTTATGACAAACACACCCATCTCACACTTCTGTATCAACTAATACAGGAGGTCTGGAGCTGAGAAAGTGCTAGGCTTATTGGGCATAGGCACAAGCCTGGGAGAAGAGTCTTTTCCTGGAACTCTCTGCATCCAAAGGAGTAGAGACTTTGTAGCCAATAGTAACCTGGGTTCAAATCACAGTCCCACCAGTCTCAGTTTCCCCCATCTGTTTGTAAAATGAGGATAGCAATAATATCTTTCATAGAGTGGAATGGGAGGGTAAAATAATAATTATAAAGCTCAGCACTGTGCTAACCCATTTCAAGAGGGCATTGAATGATGACCCTCTCTCCCTCTCTTGAATACTATGAGGAAGTAAAAAACACTAACCTTGAGTTTTACAGCATCTTGTTTGAATTCAAGGGGTCCCGCTGCAGAAGGAATGGTTTAGATGGCAGGCCCCTGCTGCTGTGGTTAAGCCCTGAGTTTCAGTTCGTTCTGACCAAAACAGGATCCTGCTCATGAACCCCATCACCCAGGGGTGGGCTCAAAACTCCAGCTCCAGCTCCTGACCCCAACCCATGCTTTTTCCAATCAGACCTTAACATGTGGTGCTCAGAACATGAAGCAGAAGACATCCGAAGAAGAAAAAGCTGAGCAATTTGTTTGAAATTTTCCACCCAGAAAATCATGCCCAGCTTTGGGTTCTACGCTTAAAGGCCTCTTGTTTATAAAGGAAAATAAAAATTCCAAACTCTGATCAATAGTGGGGAAACTGTCACGCTGCTCCCTTTCACCAGAGAAATTTACAGCCAAATAGAGCTTTGGAGCCAAGATCCTGGCAGCAATGAAAATGTTGGGGACAGAGAGGGGGTAAAAAGAAAGACGTGGGCAATAATATCCTTGGGACAGTGCTGCACACCATTACATTATCCCAAAGAAATACAATAGGATCTGAGGCCCAATGATTACTTCCTCCACCTAACCCCCTTCATTTAACATATCATTAGTATTTTTAGACAAGTCCCTTGGGGCTCGGGCACTTTTGTAGGTGAGTCAGGGAGAGCTGTGGCAGCCATCCAAGGAAACTGATCCCCTTAATGCTTCTTTCTGGTTACCTGCTATAATGCAATTATCATGTACTGCAGCAATTTTCGGGAAAAGGGCTTGACAAGAAGAACTTTGTCATTTTGTAAACAAGAACACACGTTGTAATTGGATCTTAATTACACAATGTTCTGAGAGGTTATTTTTATTTCTTTGTTTGTTAATGCAATTATTTAGCTTCCCTATTCTAGCCTTGACCTTGCAGGAAGAGGGTATTTTCCAGTCAGCACACTGCTTTATCTTTGAAAGCTACAATCAATAAGGATAATTAATGATGCCGGCTGCAATGATGGCCTCAGCGATCATCATCCCACATTAATCCCTGCAGTCAGGCTGGGGTCAAGGCCATCTAAATCACTCACCCAGGGGTGGAGAGATTCAAATGATTTACCAATTTAAATCCGTGCAAACAAATCCCACTTTATTTTCAAAGCAGTCTGGATGCTGGCTGGGTTTGTTTTGTGTATTTTCACCAGGTGATTTCCACCCCACCCCCAACGACAGAATATATTCTTCATACAGCATTAGCATTGCGGTTCCGCTGTTTGTGTTTTGATAAATTAATGTAAAACCATGCAGCACATGAAATGCAGCCGAGCCTGGAGGTGCAGGGCACGTTTAGCATTTCACACAGTGTCCCTGGTTTTAAAAGAGGAAAGGGGGAGAAGGAAAGGGGAGAAGGTGGGAGGGGAGGAGGGGGTTAGAGTGACAGCCGGTGGTGGCCGCAGGCGGGCAGAGACCTGGGGAAGAAGGGTTGAAAAACAAGAGCTGGAAGATCTTTGAGAAGGAATTGCAGGCTTACTCAGCATTATTGAGGGGACGGTCAAATGTGAAACCTCAGGCTGGATCTTGCAAAAATAGATCTATCAAGATCTATTTCTCCCTCATTTGGACCTTTCCCCCAAAGGTACAAGTTAGATGCCTTGATATATGCTTCTCTTGTCTGTTAGGAATCACACCCTGGTATGAAGAATTCCACGGGGCTTACAAATATTTTTCAATGATTTCATTCTAATTAGTGTTTTGCTATAAATCATAATCCTAGTCTGCATACACTAAAGATGTTATCAAATTGATGCCTGGTGTGTGTGTTTGTGTGTGTGTGTGTGTGTGTGTGTGTGTGTTTTCCCAGAACTGTATTAGTAAATGAAGAGAAGGTTGAGTCCATGGGTCTCAATACATGTTTGTTGGCATGATATAGCCAAGTGTGCCTCAGTCCCCTTTTCCCAGGTCAAATAAGAGATGGGAAGGAATGACAGCAGCTAACTTGAAGCCCCTGCCATAGTCATCAGGGACTAGGTGTCTACAGGGATCCTGGAGACATCTGAACACTGAGAGACCAGGAAATCACTGTTGGAAGCAGAGGAAGCTGGGCCAGAGTCCCTCTCTCCCTTCACCGGGAGAAGTTCTCCACAAAGACTATGTTGAAAGAACGCCTCACCCATGGTGTTTGCATTGTGAACAGCAACTGCTAGAGGGCAACACTTAACATTTCCAAGCATGTTTATTATATTCACAATAAGGAATTCTTTCTAATGAGATTCTATTACCATTTCCCCATCCTGCTAATGTAGATCCTTGTTTCATCCCTGCAAAAGAGAAAATAGATGATGTTTTGGGGGGTCTTGGGCTAAACTGATTGGAGGAGGAGGTGAGTCAAACTGAATTAAGAAGGAAGCATGGCCCATGCATTTGAACAGGGCTAGACTGGACTCTGAGGCCGTGTTCCCTTCCAACTCTCCAGCTGGCTCATGGCCTCTCATCTCTTCGTAGGCCTCTGATTTCGAAATTTATTTTGTATTTCTTTGGTGCTGGGGATTGAACCCAGGGCCTTGAGCGGGCTAACCACAGAACTGCAGCCCCAGCCCCTCAGCCTGTGACCTTTGCCATCACCGTCCCTGTCAGTCTTCTCTCTGCCCTCTCGGCCTTGCCTCCAGGAAGCATTTTTGTTGAGACCCACAGACAGAGCAGGCTGCATAACTTGCAGGCCCAGTGCAAAAGGGAAATCCATGGCTCTCCCAGGGCCGTGCAGTTGATCTGCCCTCCCATGGGCCAGACACACCAGACCCCGCGCACCATGGAGCAACCACCATGAGACAGAGAGCCACTACCTTGTCTCACCTAAGATACCATGGGGCACACACCAAACCCCACCCTCCCCACAGGAGGTTCAGAGGGACAGTGAAATATGTGGCTACCACACCTGCTAGAGGATAGCAGCAGTCCTAGGGAAGGCAGGGGAAGGAGGCCAGGTGAGGCCCTGGTGCAGGAGCAGGCAGTCCAGAACCCGCCCTGGAGAGACAGGAAGGCAGTGTGAGCAGATCTCCAACCCAACCCTGCCCCTCCTGCCCCATGGCCCATTGTCCCCTTGAACTTCACTATACTAGCTCAAAAACAAATACAAATGCAAAGATGACATAATTAAGATTTTAAAGGAAGCCACTGTAGAGCATTGCCACCCCTACCCCCAGGACAGCACCTTTCTGAGCATGGGCCTCTAGTCAGTGGCACTGGCCACACGCTCACGTAGCCCACCTTTGATCACATGGTGGGGGAGGGACACAAAGAAGAGTAGGACTCAAACACCCAGGCACCTGGGAGCAGGTTATCTAGTAGAGACACAGGCTGGTAAAAAGAAAAGAAGCAGCCAAAGCTCCATGGGGCATAGTTCAGTGAGCACCTACTGTGTGCTAGGGTGCTGTGCTGAGGTAGGGGTCAGCACACCTCACTGTGACCTCAGGAGGTAAGGCTCCCATGCTGACATTTCAAATAATCAAACTGAGGCTTCAGAAGAGAAGCAATTTCCTCAAGGTCATTTTACTAAAACAAGACAGAGCCAGGATTTGAATGCAAAATAGATGCTCCTAAGCCTGGTGCCCTGCTGCTTCCCTGTCAGAGAGATTTGTGCAAAGTGCTCTGTGCAGTCCACAGGTCACTAGCTCCGCCCTGCAGGAATGAAGAAAGCCACTACAAAGGTGAGGAACCTGAGATGGGTTTTTTTAATGAGTTGGAATTTGACAATCAGAAAAGGAGGAATGTAGTGCAGATAGCCCTGGAAGAGCACAGAAAATTCTAGTTCTTATGGATGTGGCAGAAAGCACAGGGATCACTGGGGAGGATGCTATGCAAGAAGAGCATCCCCATAGGGCCTCAGGGTTTATTCCGTAGGCAGTGGGGACCCACAGTGGCATTAGGATGGATGGCGACATGATCCAATTACTAATCCCTCTAGAAACCAGGCCGAATTTATAGAGAGCACAAACAACACCAAAATGAAACCATTCTCAACTTATGCCAAGGATTTCGAAAAGGCCTTTGACAGCGAAGTAATTTGTCCAGAGCAGCTGCCAGCTTGGAGCAGAAGTAGCTGAAGACGGAGGGAAGACGTGTCAGTCAAAGGAGGCCTCTAGGGAAAAGAGAGCTCAGGTGATCAGAGACCCAGGCCCATGCTCACACCAGCAGAAGTGCAGGGCCGCAGACCCAGGCCCTCTTGGAATCCCTGGTACTGATGGGATATTCCTGCCCCAACGGAGCTTGAGAGGGCCCCACACGACAGACGCAGAATGGACTCTCAAAGGGTCACTCCATTTACAACCAAGCAGGGACTCCAAACTGGACTGGAGTCAAGTGATGTCAGGTCTAATGCTGACTCTGCCTCTAATGAGCTCTGCAATCCTGGGCCTCAAGAGTTACTTGTCCCAAGCATTTCCCAGAAGACAGGTGGATGAGGCCCGCAGGCCATCGGGAACCAGGTATGGTTCAACCACGGCTCTGTTACTGGGCCACTGCACAACTTCGGCCAAGTTACGTTCCCTCTACAGGGCTGGGTCCCCTCCCCACCCCCCGTCTGTAATGCAAATACAGACTTTAACTGTAAAATCATATTAGAAATATGAAATGATTTAATAAAGAAATATGTGCCTGAAATAGCACACACAGGAGAAGCCGAGATTTAACTATTTTCTCCCTTCACTCCTCCATTCCTCTGGCTGGCTGAGTGACATGTGCCCCAAGCTTCTTCACCCCTCAGCTCTACAGCCTTCCTCAGCTGCTCTCTTCCTGTGTGAGCACAGCTTATGTGCTGTGCTCTGTGCCGTATCTTGAGGGCACAATGGCAAGCACCATCTCTGCCCTAAACAGTTTATCTGGTGCTAGGTGCAGCTCAGACATAGGGCCCTCGCCTCATGTATGCGAGGTGCTGGGTTCCATCCCCATTATCTCAATTAAAGAGGAGGAGGAAGAAGACAAAGTTTGCTATTCCGGAAAGGAAGCACTTCTATAGTCTTCATCATGAGCAATGTCAAGGTCAGTGAGCTGCCCAGCAGGACTCCTTCCGTGAGGAGATGGGCAAGGCTCCAAGTCTGGAATTGTCTCCCTAACACCTCAGAGTCCCTCCTTGATAGGGAGTCGGTCCTTTCAAGTTTGAATTGTTGAATGGGAAAGAAAACACTGAAGCTATTCTTGGCTAATTCTGTAAAAAGATGGTTAGCTTGAGGTGGGAGCTGGAAGAGAGTGGAGGGTGGGAGGGCAGGGCCACTTAGGGCGGAAGGCAGGCGTTGGAGAACTGCCATCAGGCTGTGGCTCTGAATACCCAGCAAGGGCAGACTGCCCTGACCTCAGTAACCAGCCTCCGAGCACCAAATTCTAGACTCCAATTTTGGATTCTAGAGGTTTCTGAGGGGGGAAGAGTGACGACATGGCCCGCTCCGGGATCCTAGATCCACAATCTCATTGCTAAGTTCTATAACCCCAGTCATTTTAGTTTTCAGTTTCATCTGGGCTTATCTTGACTCCACTAAGTCCCAAATAAAACGGAGACGCTGAGCACACACCTTGTGTTCTTCCTGCCTTTTTTTGTTTTGTTTTGTTATTGTTGTTTTGGTACCAGGGATTGACCCCAGGGGTACTTAACCACTCAGCTATATCCACACAGCCTTTCTTATGTTTTATTCTCGGACAGAGTTTTACTAAATTGCATGGGGCCCTCACTTAAGTTGCTGAGGCTGGCCTCAAACTTGCAATTCTCCTGCCTCAGCCTCCTGGCTACAGGATTAAGGTCTTAATTTGCCTAAAGGCTTTACTTCTTTCTGCACAATTGTACCTCCCCAGAAGTACCTAAACTCTTTAGGCTAGATTGTAACAGTGGTTGTGGAGAAAGCTAGAACTATTGGGATTTTCTTAAAAATTCAAAGATGATGCTAAAAAAAAAAAAACGAGTCTCTTTCATCAAAAAGTGAACGATAATAACCAAATTAAAGGAGTCTGGGAGCGACCTCCTTTGCAATGTTTGTTACGGAGGACACGCCGTCTTGACATCTCTCCGTGAGAATTAAGAGACCCCCCTCACACTGCTCAGTCCCAAACATGAAATCTGGGATTTTGCCAGCCTCTCAATCACTTCCTGATGGCTCTCAATGCTGAATTGGCATTTATTTGGCCTTGGGAAGGGATCAAGGGGAGGACTGGCTGCTTTCCAAAAGAGACACAGAAACAGAAGAAGGGGGGGGGGATGCATCCCTTAGCTTCAAATTTTTAAGGCAGTGAATCTTGTCTCTGATGCATTTAGGGTCCTCCTCTAATTCCTTTAGAGGCAGAGTCTGGTCTGCTAGTGGTAGCTGTGCCCTTCGTGTTGCACACGTGGTCACTGAACTAGACGAATTCAGCTGCACACCAGAGAGCAGCAGCGGAGTGCTGCACCCTGAAGACCACGCCCATGAGGAGGACAGGGCGGGGTCTGCCGCCCCTGCTGGTCAGGGGTGGTGCGCAGACGTATTGTGCCTCCTGCTCCTGGGTAGATCTCTGTGTTCAACGTTTTTTAAAAATATTTCCTAACTCTGAGTCAGTCTCAGTTCTTCACTTGGTCTATAGTCAAGGGAAAAGTCCACCAGAGAGTTTGGGGAGGGCAGTTCTGATCACCAGCAGTCCTTCCTTGCCTTCTCTACAGCCCTGGAAACCTAAATCCTCTAGGAGTCGATTATTCCCCATCCAGACTCGTGTTCTGGCAGCCACACTGCGCCAAGCTGTGGAAAGGAACGTAGAGGTCCTGCCGTCTAGTCTTGGCTTCACAGGGGAAGATGCCCGCTCATGGAAAGGTCTCACCCAAGGTCCCACTTGCAGAACTGAGATGGAATTTTGGCCTCTGGAGCTTATGCTGTGTGTGAGAGAAGGAAGCACCTTTGCGTCTCACTTCTATAAGGCCATTCGTCAACTCGGCACGTGGTGTTTGTAGTAGATTACGAACAATTATCAAACTCAGAGTGATCGTTACCAATTGAGAACAAATAGGAAATCAATCAGGCTGCTATTGGAGTACAGTGTGGTGCATTCTTCGCCCGCTAATGATGGGTCTCTGCAAATGCAGTGCTGTACTCTAGAGAGCGGACTCAAATTCGATCAGTCGATAAATATGCCTTTAGCTCGTTCTTTTACTATATACAAAACATGATGCTGACTGATGCAGGGATACAATGCTGGCCAGACTGCTCCTTCAGGGCAGAAGTGGGTCACACACATACATGTGAGCACACAGATGTCCATGTGAGAGGAGAGAATGAGCCCAGCCCTTCCAGAGCCCTGGAATGCCTCAAGATTGAGTCCAGAATCTCCATATCTGCATGCTCTGGTCCTGGGACTCCTACAACCCTGGATCAAAAATATCTGAAAAAAGTAGCATCCATACTGAACCTTTTTCTTGCCATTACTCCCCCAACTATCCAGTGTAGCAACTATTTACACAGCATTTACACTGTACCAGGTGTGATCAGTCATCCAGAGATTTGAAGAACTGTGTAGGTCATGTGTAAATAGCACACCAGTTCATAGAGGGGCTCCAGCACCCACAGATTTGGGTGTCCACAGGGACCATGGAAACAGTTCTCTGTGGACCTCAGGGGACGACTGTATGTGCATATGTGTGAAGTGGCCATGAACATCTAGAAGCCACCCATGATGATGCTGTGGGAGGACCAGGGACATGCGCTATCCAGGGTTGTTAGGAGAGAGTCTGGAGGAAAGGAACCTGAGGTTGAGGAGAGGCAGGGAGAGGGGAGAACAGAGGGGAGGAGAGGATCGGGTAGGATAGAGGGCTACAGTGAGGTCCAGGGCCCAGGTCGGGAACAGTGTGGCCTGCCAACAGAGGTTCACCAGAGATGATGAAACGGGAGGACATAGGATAAGACATACCCTAACAGCCACTCATTTAGGTTTGTCTAACCAGGGACTGAATTTTGGCAGCTGCCTTTGGAAATGTATACATAGCTTCAGAGCATGGAGTGGGCTGGAAGTAAGAGAGAAGAGAGGGCACAGCTGGGGGACAGGGGACAGTGGCAGGGGCCTGACCCTGTAGGTCTGGACTATAGTCAGGAAAAACCCAAAAGACACCCCTCCTGATGACAGATATGGAGTCCTACAGAGAGGTAGCTGGCTTGAGAGACAAAGGGAAAGTCCATTCTAAACTTATTCTAGTTGGGTGAGGGCAGGATGTGCTGATGGAATGGTCTAGACTCAGCGAGGTATCTGAGATCCGAGTTCAGAAATGGCTCAGGACCTGCGGGTGCTGGCACTGGCACTAGCAGCTACCCTAGGGAGGCAAGTCTAATGTGGGATGGTTTGCTAAGGACAGAATGGACAGAGCCTAGAGCAGACAGACCCGACCCTGAAGGAGATATCTGCTGCAGTCTTTCCCCCTGTCCTCCACAGAGCCCTACACTGATGGTCCAGCTGCCACCCCACACAAAGCAGGATAACATTGAAGATTTGTGAAAACTCCAGTCCCTGGGCTCCACTCCCACACACTCTGATTAAATTGGCCTGTCGTCCAGTGATTTGTAATTTTCCAGAAACTCCCTGTGTGGTAATACTACCATGGTTATTTTTAAAAAGTAGAGTCATGGGATGGAGCTCAATGGTGGAGCCCTTGCTAACATGCATGAGGCCCTAGGTCCCATCCCCAGTATTGCAAAAAGAATAAAATAAATAAATAAAAAGCAGAATAATCATCTCTTAGAGATATGAAATGAAACATTTGGAGATTAAATGCACACATGGCTTCAGGGCATGGAGTGGGCTGGAAGTAAGAGAGAAGAGAGGGCACAGCTGGGGGGCAGGGGACAGAAGGAGGGGGGTCAGTTATGTCTGAGGTTTACTTCAGATGGGGAGCAGGTCAAGTACACAGGAAATAAGATTGGCCCTCAGTGGGTAATAGTTGAACCCGAGTGGTGGATACATGGGGCTCACTGCATCTTTCTTTCTATGCTCATCTGTTTGAAATCTTCCATAATACAGAGTTAAAAGATTAACTGGTAAAATATTCCCAGGCAATTTCACAGTCATAAGACTTCCCATAAGTGGAATTCTCCTAAATCTTGTAACTCCATCAGCAGTCCATATGAAACGTCCATGAAGAGCCCCTCCCAGGCTGGGACCAAAGCTCCTCTGCACCCTCCAATGCTTCCAATTTTTATAATTTAGAGCTGAGGACCTCACAGCAATCTGTGCTCCCATCCCAAATTCCCCAACAAAAAATAAAAACCTGACAGTCTTAGGAGATGGACGCTCCCACGGAGATGAAAAATCTATTCAGAGCCGCCATATGCATGTCTCACCCCTGAGTGCAGACAAAGGCGGCCCAGGTGCCTGGTGTGTCTACTCTAAATACTTTGTTTGAAAAACAAGCACTTCTTAAAACTGTTCTACTTAGAGGTGTGCTTCCAAAAGAGACCAGCTGGGATTCTCCTTCCTAATGCACCCAAACACAGCAGGTAAAGGAGGAGGTGTCACACAGATGATTAAATCGGACTAAGCCTCGGGACTGCTATAAACAAAATCTGACCCCACTCAGGTCCACCTTTTCATGAAGCTTTCCTTAGAACAGCATTTTCAAATACCCACTGGAGCTCCTTAGATCCAGCAGGAACCGTTGGCGGATCCAGAGGGACTAAAAGAATGAAATAGAACATATTAGAAAATATAAGAGTGTCTCCCACATGCCAATGTTGAGTACTATCTATGTGAACATTAGGTTCAGTGATTATATGCATGTGTGTGTTTACTTGGCCTTAATATAAAATAATCAAGATTTTTAAAAATTATTTATTTATTCTAATTTGTTATATATGATAGCAGAATGCAATTCAATTCATATTACACATATAGAGTACAATTTTTCATGACTCTAGTTGTACACAAAGTAGATTAACCCCATTCTGTCTTCATACACGTACTTAGGATAATGATATCCATCTCATTCCACCGTTTTTCCTACTCCCAAACCCCTTCCCTTCCCCTCTTTCCCCTTTGCCTTATCTAAAGTTCCTCCATTCCTCCCAAGCTCCCACCCCATCATCTCAATTATGAGTCCGCAATCTCATATCAGAGAAAACATTTGGCATTTGGTTTTTGGGGATCGGCTTACTTCACTTAGCCTAATATTTTCCAACTCCATCCATTTACCTGCAAATGCCATGATTTTGTTCTCTTTTAATGTTGAGTAATATCCCATTGTGTATATACACCACATTTTTCCTATTCATTTATCAACTGAAGGGCATCTGTGTTGGTTTCACAATTTAGCTAATGTGAGTTGTGCTTGCTGAGTAATATTCCATTGTGTATATACACCACATTTTCCCTATCCATTCATCTGCTGAAGGCATCTGTGTTGGTTTCACAATTTAGTGAATTGTGCTGCTATAAACATTGATGTGGCTCTGTCCCTGTAGTATACCGTTTTTAAGTCCTTTGGGTATAAACCGAGGAGTGGGATAGCTGGGTCAAATGTTCCAAGGAATCTCCATACTGCTTTCCATATTGTGGAAAGTGTTCCAAGTGTTCCAAGGAATCTCCATACTGCTTTCCATATTGGCTGCACCAATTTGTAGTCCCACTAGCAATGTATGAGTGTGCCTTTTCCTGGACATCCTTGCAAACATATATTTTTGTTTGTATTCTTAATAACTGCCATTCTGGCTAGAGTGAGATAAAATTTAGAGTAATTTTGATTTGCATTTCTCTAATTGCTAGAGATGTTGAACCTTTTTTTTCAAATATTTGTTGATTAATTATATATCCTCTTCTGAGGATATCTGTTCAGTTCCTTGGCCCATTTATTGATTGAGTTATTTATTTGGTGGGTTTTTTTTTTTTGGTGTTAAGGTTTTTAAGTGCTTTATATATGCTCTACCTGGTGTGTGTGTGGTAAAAATTTGCTCCCATTATGTAGGCTCTCTATTCACCTCACTTATTATTTCTTTTGTTGATAAGAAGCTTTTTAGTTTGAATCCATCCCATTTATTGATTCTAACCAATATATTTTTAAATCCACTGTTTTAGAGCTTCACAGTTTATATCCAATTCTGCATAAATCCTTTTCCCTTCATTGGAGGGAGAATCAGGGAGGTCTGGAATTGGGGAGACTTTGGGTAACTGAAGAAGTCAGGAGTCTGAAAGCTGAGTGAGATGGAGACTTGGAAATGGGCCCTCAGAAAGGAAAGCAAACAGCAAGCAGAGAAGGGTAAATCAGACTCCAAAGATGCCAGGCAGGTCCAGGGGCAAGATTCAGGACATGGCAGGAACTGGGCAATGGCACTCTTATTGGAAAGGATATTGGTGTCTTAGCGCTATATGTGCAGTTAGACTTGGGTTGTGTCCTCTCAGGCACAGCTAATTGTGGTGATGGATTATAGGGAGACCACCCCTTGAAACCAACTCACTCCCTTGGCACCATCACTAGAACCAAGGATGCCCAGGCCAGTAGAAGCCAAAGAAAACTCTGAGAACCAGCCCAAGGGGAGTTCTTAATATAGCCCTGCTGCTGCTCCTGCCTTCAGGAACACCCACCCTTCAGCCCCAAGGGACCTCCTGGTCACCCCCCAGGAGGTGTCTGAGTGAGGCTTACCAACTACCTGAAACACCAACCCCAAAAGAGAGGAGTGGGAAAAGATTCGTGAGATATTAAGGTGGACGCGGCAGATGGTTAATTTGCCGGAAGTTGGGATGGTGGTTAGAGAGAGGGGGCACTCCGGGCTCTGCAGTCTGGAGTCGTAGTTACTGGGTGGTCTCTCCTTTGGGCAGGCTGTGTCCTAAGGTCACAGGGCTACACTGAGCTACTCACCCGGGGAAGGCCTATTAGAAACAACTCAGGAAGACATAATGGGATTGGAGGTCTCCACTGTGAAGGTCAAAGAACTGGAGCAGGGAATTTGCCTCACAATAACCAAAGACTGGTGGGCCAGCCAAGCTGCATAATAATGACAGTGCCCTGATCTGTCCAGGACCTCATAAGACAAGGTCTGTAAATATTCAGCCCAGTGCATAGTTCCTGGTGGAAGTTCGTGGACATCAGGTGCACATACCATCTATGAAGTGTTACCCCAGCAGAGTCTCACAACAACCATGTAGATGAGATAAGAGGGTGGGGTTGACCCCCTCTAAGAGATCATGGAACTAAGGTTTCACCCAATTAAGAGATTTTTCACAAACCCTGTCAGGAAGACTTTGACTTACAACTTAGGTCTCCCATTCTCTTACCTTGTGGGAAAGCAGCGTGAGGATTTCAGTCCAACATTCAGGACCAGGGAGCAGGGCCAGAGCCTGGAAAGAAGAAGGAATCCAGCACAAAGTGGAACTTTACAGCTCCATGAAGTGGCTAAGCAAGTTGTGGGTATTTCGACACCGAGACATTGATGATCTCAACAAACCCAGGCACCAAGCCCTGGAGGGGGCTGCCTCAGAGAAGAACACCCTGCTCAACAAGACCAAGGGTTTCTAAAGAGCAAATCTTTGGAACTCAGAGATATGGTACATAGGTGTCATATTTTCTTGATATATTTGATATCGCATTTTTTTCCTGTGCTCTATTTGAGTTATTCTTTATGAAAATAAAATTAAGTAACTTCTGTTCCTTGGTTGCAAATACAGAAGGCCCAAATTTCTGGTACCTGGAAAGGTTTTAAGTCCTCTTAAAATAGAGACATAGCAAGGGGTGGGGGCATGAAAGCTTCTATTACAACTTTAGCCTGAAGAAGAAAAGAAACCAGAATTATGAGAATAAGTTTCATCCATATTTAATGAGGCATAGATCATAATTACCACTAGCCGTCAATTCTTAGAACAAATAATGTGTCGGGGTGATGGGTTCGCTTGGGTTTGACATAACTTTTCCATGTAAACTCAGAGCAAAAAAGCAGTATGCTACTTCCACCAGATCACAAGGTGCTGGGAAAGGTCACCTCACAAAGACACCCAGCAGAATGTCCAAGAGGAAGAGCCACCGTGTGGTGGCTGCCTCTTGAATGTCCATGGTGCAGTGGTCCCTCTTGATTTGTTTTTTGTTAACCCTGATGGATGTCCAGTAGTTTTACCTGGGATTCAAGTCGTGGGATTCAAGTCATTTTCCAACACCACTGTATCAGCTTGGTGAAATCTCTACCTTTGCAAAATTTCCCATGTTCCTCTGCAGTCTCTTTCCCTTGTTATCCATCGATGTTGCCACTGTAGAAATCCAGAGAAGGCAACAGACAGGATGCTGATGCGATGAGCAGAGACAGGCTGTTTATCTTCACAGACAGACAGGAAGGAGCAGAGCCCCTCCCTCTGAGGGGAGCTAATTTTATAGCAGGTCACTTTATTAATGTTTTAAGATGTAATAACCTTTCCTTGAAACTAAGGAAACTTAGATATTGAAAACTAAGATAATGGAAATCTCCTGTAATTGCTTCTTATTGCCTCCACACGGTAAGGGTGGAAGGACATTGCGTGTCTGGAGAATCTGCATGATCCATGCAAAGCCTGTCCCATCCTACCACCACCCACCTCTCTGCCAGAAGTTCTAATTCTTTACCTGGCACAGTGGGAAAGGGGCCTGCTCAATAGTCTAGTTGGAAGTCATCTGAGCTACGTCCCTAGCACTGGGCCACCCTGACCTCGTCCACCAGTGGTCCCTTTGTGGATGTTAGCACTGCCGCTTGGGCCTGGCCTCACAGTCATTCAGAGAAACGCTTCACTACTCTCTTAGCAGCTGGGCAGAGTGAACATGATGGCCCCTAGGAACTGCTGCAGCAGAAGAAGAGAAGTCTCCAGCCCTGTGTGCTATGATCCACAGTGGAGACAGTGTTACACACGTGTGTGCAAGGAACTTTAGGAGAAAGGGATGCATATACCTTCAGAAGGCCACCTGCATTAGCAATGCTGATGGTATTCTTGACAACCAGAGATGGCAATAGAGCTCTGGCCTGTAGGTCAGAAAGCAATACTTGGATAGGGGTCTTCCTTTTGGCCACCACGTCAGCAATAATCTCTCTTGCGACTTTTTTTTTTTTTTTTAAACTCAAGAAAAGATTCTAGTTGAATGAGTCATCTGCTTTCTAGGCCAAGAAATAAAATTGCTGAAACCCTCAGGGTAACACTTGGGAAAAGTGGTTCAAAACTGAAAACTTGTAATTCTGGCCAATCACATTCTCCACCAGGCTCTCAGACACAGAGTTTCCCAATTGACAAATATGGAGAGGACTTAAAATAGACAGTGCTCCTCTGGAGATAATGAAACCTCCCACATTTATATGCAGCATTTCTAGCAGATTCCCAAAATGACAAAAGACCTAAAGCACTTCCAAGTGTCAGGGATCTGGGGAGAGGCCTGCTGGATATTAACTATATGTAAACAAAGTTGTGGTCCCTAAATCCTGGAAAATACTGCAGCTGCTGGTGGTGAACAGAAGGAGGCCAGTCCCAAGCAGGTCCATGCTAGAATACAGAGGCAACTCGGAAAACACATCTGCAATAAAAGTAAGAATATGCATGAGGAAAGTCGGGGCAGCTACCGGGAGAAAGGGGCCTTTTCCCCTGAGCGGTTGGTCACACGCCCCTCCACAGCAGGGAGGCGGGAAATGGCAGTGAGCACACAGGATATGTGGTTAATCACTGTATCTGTTTCAACCCTCTCTTTTCATCACCAAATATTTGTTTCCTTCTTCTAACAGAATACCCTTCCCCCCTCCACAAGGAGGCAAGCCGAAGCTCCACCCAGCCCCCACAGCATCCAACTCAAAGTCCACTCCTTCTGGGTCATCCAGCTGTCTTGCCATGGGATCCAGGGAGACATGACATTTTTTGGTGCTGAGCTAAAGAAGACAAGTTAATTACTCCCTCTCTACACACAGCTGCTTGTGTGTTCACCTACCTACTAAGGCCTGTGCAGATGCTTCCATCCGAAAAGGGACAAACCGAAGACACCAGGCAGCCACTGGCTACAGCAGCTGGACTCTGGCTGGGCAGGCCCTAGGAGGTCTCCAGCCTCAAGCAGGGGCTCTCTGGTGAGGCAGGGTTCTGCTCTCTAGAAGAGTTCTTTTTTACAGGTCTCTGATTCTTCCTAAGAGCCTCTTCTTCTCCCTCCTTCTTTTGGGCCATATTTGAAGTGAGCTTTAGGGACACTGAACTCTCCAAGGACCTCTGCTTTCTCCAACTGCTTCCTACCAGGTGCCCAAGGGGTTAAGTCTGGATTTTCTAGGGCCTTTTCATGGTTGCTTTAGTTATGGAGTTCCCTGAAACTGTCTGTGAGGCTCACTTCATTGGACAATAGGCCCCAAGAATCTGTCAGCAGGGGGATCCTTGGATCTTGGACTTCTTTGTGTGCCCACCGCCAGCCCCTTTCTTTCAACTTCCTAGTGGATGCTGACATTAGCTACTGGGCCTGACCAGGAAAGCCATGCTAGGGGTGACACCTACCTGGGGACAGACTTGTCAACCAAGAGATGCTTCTCCCCTCGAGTCCTTCTTAAACACCATCTCTTATTCTTTGGTTCTAGAAGAAGACAGTTCTTCCGAATTCCAAGACCTGAATTTCAAACTCTTCACCTTCGTACCTGCTTTTCTACCTGACCCCTGCTCTTCCGAGCTCATCTTTCTTGCAATATTTTGCCAAACACAGCCAGTCATAGTGCCTGCCCTGAGGTCATCGCTCAGTCCACTTTTGTAGCACTGCAACTCCACTGGGCACATGGTCTGCACGCCTAGTTACTACAACAACAGTTTGGAAATACCTTGCCACCACACAGCAGGACGGGCACCTTTCCAGTCCCAGTTTCCCATCTTCCCACCCACCTGGAGAACTGAGGTAATGCCTCCTCATGTTATGGGTTTTTTAATGGTAGTAGCCCACCTTAGGACAATGTCTGTATTGGCCCAGAACAGAAAAGCCTCACCATCTTAGCAACTTAGCTCCACAAAACACACAGTACTTGCTCTCACCAAGTCCCCTGCACTGGAGGCGTTCCTTCCACTGGTGACTGTCATGATGGCAAAAGGTTTGACTTATGCAGTCAAGGGGAAGAAATAAAGAATGTCCACACGCTTCTGCCTCTGTCAATGCTTTATTCACTCAAATCACTCAATGCAATTTCATTCTATAGGTTCTTAATCAAGAAAATGACAATCCTTAATGCTAGGCACTGCAATAGACATATCAATTCATAGCAAACAATTCTAGATTAATTAATTCACAGCAAACTATTCTAGATTAATTCTAAGCACTGCAAACACACTTAATCATGACAGGCTCATGACAGACATTCCCTCTGCATGCTAAGTCAAGTGTCATATCAAAAGTCTCAAGCCTTAGGCTTTAAGTCCAGCAGATGCACACTCACTCAGACTGTGGTGATCAGGTCAGGAACCAAGGCAGGCTTCTCCTGCTGGCTGAGGAGATGGTCAGAGGGAGAAGTACTTTTCTCACCAGTCAAAAGGCTGCGGTAGAGTTTGAGAGCGGTGAGAACAATGCAGAGCATCAGGCAGATGAGAAGAATTGGGATGTCAGTCCAGGTCCTCATCAGGCTCCCGGACTTGTGTGCATCAGTGTCGGTGGCTGAATGTCTGTTCATTTGCCCCATCATTTATACTGAATTTGGGGGCTTTTGGCCACCCTTTCAATCCCTATCAGCTGCCACCACGTCTCTCAGTGATGTCATTTACCCTATAAGGACAACATGCCAGAGACTTCACTCTGAGTTTGTCAGGGTGAGGAGAAGTGACTTGTTTGTGCTTGAGGGCTTCATAGGTGTGTCTGGCGAGACTTCAGGTTTCAAACTGGAATTTTAAAATGGAGTTGCTTAGCCTTAGACCCAAATCCAGCCTTACAGTGTGACCCAGGAGCCTTCTTCCACCTGCCATTTATAGCAGGGTCAACTGTGGGCCAGCTAAGAAGATCCAGCCTGCAGAGCAAGGCTGATGGCCAGCCCCTAGCACATGGAGACAACCAAGGGGCCAGGACCCAGTTAACAGACCATCCTTCTGTCCCTTGGGGCCACCCTGTGGAGGCAGTGTGTGCTTCTGTATGTGTGTCTTTTTAAAGTATTGGCTTGTAAGCTTTCTCAGATGACAGTGAGGGTGACCAACTCTCCTGGTTCACTCCAGGCTAAGAGGACTCCCAGGACACAGGATTTTCAGTGCTAAAACGAGGAGAGTGTCAGTAAACTGGGACAAGTTGGTCACCCTCATCATTGTCCTGTAGAAAAGCAGATAAAAACAAAGAGACACCCATCTTCTAGGAAGTCCTAAGAGCACCATCTTCTCTGTCCTTCTCTGTGAACCAAGCTGGCCTACTTTCCAAAAGAAGAACAGGCTTCTGGCTGGACAGCCTGGCCTACATTCGTGTGTAACCCTGGCTAAGTAAGAATGCTTTGCCATGATCTTTTAAAATTTAAAACGTGTGCAGTCCCCCTTCCCCCAGTACAGAGCATGTAGATGGATCCATAACAGGGTTAAAAGAGGGAATATTAAATAGGACATCCACCGGCAAGACTTCTCTCCCCGCAAAGAGAACAAGGCCATCATCTCCGCATTGCAGGGAGGTTCACCGTGAGCCTAGAGAAAGATCTGCCTTGGGCCTCGAGTTTTGATGGAGGAGGTCAATTTTCAAAATAAACATTCATTATATTTTTTGCTTTGAAGAAAAATGCTGCTTGGCCTGAAACAAATTAAGAGTGCTCAGGCTTTTTATTTGGGGCGTTTTTTAGTTGAATATTATTAAAAATAATTACAGGCTGCGGATTTAATCTAAAACACAATCAGCACCCCCAAAGCCCCCCACAGTGAATTCAAGCATCCTCCTTCTCAAAATTCAAAATTAAGTGGAAATTCAGATTAGTTTTGATTTATAACCACATTATGAACTATTTAATATTTTCAAGAAGTCATTCCCTGTGCCCATATTAAATTAATTTACAACAGAATATTATATAATTTATATATGCATACATATAATAAATTATAACCCAACTATATAATTCTACATGTATAATTAATTACATTAACCATCTACATTTTAAGCCTACAATTAGATAACCCTAAAAGACAACCCTGTTAGCATTTTTTAATAAATACTTGTGTTTGGAGCTGTTTAACAGAGCACCTGATAGCTGATAGAGCACTGTTAACATCTGTTCCATTATTTCCAGAGGAGCCTGGCTGGACGCAATACTATTCACATAAAATATGCATTTGTTCTTGACTGTCAAGTACCTCTATTATTTTATTAAAAAGTCAAAAAAGAATATAATCAGACTTCATAATTTATGTGTGACATTTTCATTACAGAAAACTTTATGCAAAATTGAATTCTAAAATTTAATTTCCTGTGATGTTTAAATTACTTACTATCTGGCTCCTCTCCAAACATCGTGATCATTGACGGCCCCATATGAATTCTATTAAGGATACATTTTCGCTGCTGCCAGAATATACAGGGAATTTTTCTAAGTAACTCTAAGAATATGCTTCTTAAATATATTTTGTGCCAGTTTAAATAGTTTTTCTCACACAGGAAAGAAAAGCAGAAACTTTTCTTTCTTTTCTTTTTTTTAAAAAAAGCCACAGACAGATTTTCTCTACTTCTCTCCTTCCCACCTTCCCCGTGACCTCTTATTCCCCAAGTCTTCACCCAAAAGAAGCCAGGCTGGGCCAGCCTTGTCAGTCAGGGCTTACCACATCCCGGCTGAAGACCAGCTTCCCTGAGGCTAGCACTGTTTTTGTTTTGTTTTAGGAAGAGCTGAAAAAGAGGCCTTTTCTGGAGAAGAGACCACCACTGGTCAGTCTGGCATCTGCTTGATGGGATGGAGGATGCTCCTGCCACCAGTACTAGGGCTGCCACATCCTTGGGGCAACCTGACTTAGCATGATCATTCCCAAGGTGCTCTAAGAATGCTCCAAATGTCATCGCACCTCACAGCTACCAGAGGAACTTGAACTGCTGATAATGAGCAATAATCTAAATAATGAGCCTTTGAGGAAAGAAGGTTACCACAAGCAGCTCCCTTCCCAGGGGAAGAACCAGCCTCCAAATGGCTTTTTAAGAGGGGAAAACATGGAACCCAACAGCAGTGGGGGGGAGGGCACGTGCAGACAGCTGTCAATCAACCAAGGTACGGCAGGATTCCCCACCCACAGCAGGGCACCAATCAGCTAGTGCTGCCTGGCCTCCAGCCAGCCCTCCATTGCACCAGAGAAGCCTCCACAGCAACACACCATGAAATGTTTGGTGGTCACTTCCCTGTAGGTGGTCCAGCCAAAGCCTACCTGACAAATGAGAAAACTCAGGTCCCACCCTGAGTAGTGGTCAGGCCTCCTACAGCACAGACTGTCACCTTTCCTCAAACCCTAAGCTGGGCTTTACGGAGGGGAGCCAGAAAGCCATGGTGTGGGGCATGGAGGAAGAGGGGCAGGCAGGAAGCCACGGTGCGGGGCATGGAGGAAGAGGGGCAGGGCTCTCTCCAGCACTGGCCCCTGGCCTGCAGCTCTCCTTACCTGCCCACGACTGCAAGGCAAGGTTGACCCTGTGTGACTCTCAGGTTCTTAGGCAGGTCCCCCCTGGCTTGTTCCCCAGCTGCTCTCCCTGCCTGGGCCACCCTGGGCAAGTCCTCCTCATCAAACCGGAGAGAGAGAGAGAGAGAGAGAGAGAGAGAGAGAGAGAGAGAGAGAGAGAGAGAGAGAGACCGCCTCAGGAGCACCAATGCAGCTAAGCTTTAGTGAGCTGGGAAGGCTCCAAGGGATGAATAGAGGCCATCCTCTACCCCACCACCACTCCCGTGCTGCCTTGACGGAGACACAAGCCCTGAGTGACTGCAGTGTCTACAGCAGTAGCAGCACCTGCCCGCTGCCCTGCCCACCATGGTCCTGACTCCTCGCACCTCAGCTTTGACGTTCTCCTCTGATCCCTGCCTCACACCAAAAAGTGTGAAGTGTAAGGAGAGAGGGAAAGGCTTTCTTTGGTAGGGGGTCCACTGGAGCCAGGAGCAGACTGGGGCAAATGCTCTGGCCAACAAGCAACCCTTTAATTGCCGCCACCTGACAGTGGCCAGAGCCTCCTGAGATAGAAGGCAGCACACATGGTCATCAGCAGGACTCACAGCAGGACTTCTTAAAGAGGACTCATCTTAGCTGACTTGCACACCACCCCCTCCAGGAAGCCCACCCTGACCTGGACCTGGTCAGCAGCCTCAGGACACACACTGGACCACTTCCTCCTCCCTGAGCACTCTTCTTTGAGCTGCTCTGATTCCCTTCTGAGTTCTTTGCCACACTTGGCAGGGATTCTCAGGCCCCGCTGCTGCACTGTGGGCCTGTGAAAGCCCAGATCCCACCACCCCGCCCCGCCTTCTCCCAGGCAAAGCCTCAGATTTCTCTACCCTCACTCACTTCCCAGGCAGCCTTATCTCAAACACCCATCCTCATGCCAGCAGCTCCCAGGTGGATACCTCTAGCCTCCACCTCTCCCCCAACTCCTGACTCCTTCCCACTTCCTAGTCAATGTCTGTTAGGCACCTCAAATTCATCATGTCCAAAAACAGCAACATATTTTTTAAAAAATTCTACTTCACTCTTTTTCATCTTCCCCAACACACACACACACACACACACACACAAAAGACACTAGCATTTGGCCAGGTGCCTGGGCCACATACGTGGAGCATCCTTGCCTCCTTTCCTCCTAAAATATCCACATCCAATCCATCAGTGAGCCCTGTCAGCTCTTCCCTAGAACACACCCCTCCACCACCTCCACGGAGCCCCAGGTCCCAGCCCAGGGCCTCTCATCTGGACTGTGACAGTAGCCTCTTGGGCTCCACCCTTCACTCACACATCAGCTAGAGGGAAATTCAAACACAGAAAGACCAGGTCACCACCTGCTCACAACCTCCCAAAGTCCACTCTAACTACAGCGTCCTCTCTCCCTGCTCGGCCCACTCCAGGCCCACGGCTCTGCCTTCCTGGTGGTCCTCTGTAGGCAGAGATGCTCCACCCTAGGTCCTTCCCCATACTGATTCCTCCGCCTGCCAAGTACTTCTCTGAAATACCCAGAGGCTCCATTCCCTTATGTCCTCCAGGCCTCTACATAAATGTCAACTCCTCAGAGAGACCACCTGACCTTCCCAGAAATGGCTTCCCTGTCACATTCTGTCATCCTTACTTTATGCTGTTGTTCTTTACAAAGCTTACTACATGACATATTTGTTTCTTTTTTTAAAAAGTGTTTTTCTCTTTCCATGGTGGTGGTGATGGTAACAATTTGTTCACTACTAAATCCCCAGCATCTAAATCAGTAGGCATTCAATAAATGAATTAATTAAAGGATGAATGGGAGCTAGGCATGGTGGTGCAGCAACTTGGGAATCCCAGCAACTTGGGAGGCTGAGGCAGGATGATGGCAAGTTTGAGGCCAGCCTCAGTCTCTTGGTGAGGCCTTAAGCAACTTAGTGAGACCCTGCCTCAAAATAAAAAATAAAAAGGGCTGGGAATATAGCTCTGTGGTAAAAATTCCCCTGGGTTCAACCCCTAGTACCAAAAATAAAATAAAATAAAAAGAATGAATGGGGAGAAAAACATTGGCATCTTCAGGACATGAAGATGTAATAGGTTTCATCTTCAGATATGTGAATTTCCTCAATTGACCTGTTAGTGAAGGGAGTGGATGAAACTGGGGGATGGGGGTGATGGTAGGGACTGTAGTAATGGTGGTGATGAAGGCGGTGATGATAATGATAGTGATAGTGGTGATGGTGGTAATGGTAGTATGGTGATGGTGGAGGGTTTTTTTTGTTTTGTTTTTAATCTTTGTATTACACTAAGAGCTACTTCAGAACTACTCACTATTTAACCTTGCCAGCAAATACAAGTTTCCCTGCTGAGGCTGTGATCTCTGTGGTAGCATCCACAGGAAATGAAATCTTAATCATAGCATCTGCCGTGCACCCCTCACTTACAAGCCCACAAATGAAACTCCAGCCAGGCAATCTCATTTCACTGAAATGTGGTTGACCCAATAGCTGGAGGCGGGCATTCACAGCCTGCCATCTGTCCAGCGCTACTCAGCCTGGACAGGTTTCAGGGCTACAGCACCCTGTCCTGCACTGAACAGGAAATCCTGTGCTAGGCTGCTCCCTCAACCCCCATGCAAGACTGTGTCACTAAGCCTACTTGGGGGCTGCTCTGTTACTGCCTCAGTTCCTAGTCAGGCTAAAGCAGACAAGCCAGCCTTAAAAAATTTTTTAGCACCATTGGCTACCACTGTCATTACCAGTTTACAACCCAATGTCAAGCGGGGCTGACGGACAGGAAAAGGAAATAAGCCATGTTGGATCCAGCTTGACCTGTATGAACACCAACAGGGGTGGACAGGAAAGAAGGACAATCTTCATTTCCAGGAGGTCTAGGGCGAGGGGCCACTGAACCTTGAGGACTTGGAGGAAATGACACCAAAGCAGATTGCCACATGTCAATAGCAGCTCAAGAGCCTCTCAGAGCTTGTCTTGCTCCCTGTTCCCACCTGAGAGGGATGCACTCTGATTTCCAGGTACCTGACTGGGGCCAGGCAATCCCAATGTGGAGCCCTGTGAAAAGCGATTAACATTCCAGAGCAAATGTGTTACCCACAAAGCCAGCCAGCTCCAGGAGCACCTGGCCACTGAGCCAGGTGCAGGTTTGTCCCATGACCCCAGGGAGTTACTTGCAGATCAGATGTCAACAGGTGAGTGCAGCCATCACTGCGACAGGCAACTTTATTGATGGAATTGGGTTTACAAATTACTCTCAAGACACACTGAAGTGAAATATTGAATCCCTGGCTCTCCAGCATCCAGGTTTGAAAGAAGAAAAGGCAAATTGTCACCTTTGTGGTCACCACATCCCCACTGCAGTCAAATCTGCTAAGACGCAGGCATAGCGTTCTCGGGATTGGCCATTGTGAAGATTTGCTCAACAGATGCTATTTAAAAATCCCCCAGTATACAGATTGCTGTATCACATCAGTTACCCTTCCATGTATATGGGGTAAAATTGGGAGTTCATAACCCACTTGAATCAAACTGTGAAATATGATGTATTAAGAACTATGTAACGTTTTGAACGACCAACAATAAAAAAAAATAAATAATTGACCCAAAGTCAAGTATCTAGAAAGTGACTTAACCATTGAAAGAAAATATGTAATTAATTTAAAAAATCAATCATCTTTGCAACCTTAGATTGTAAACATTTTATAAGGCGATTACCACAGGTCTTTACAATTTCAAAAAATTAATCATAAAATATATGATTTCTATTAGATTAATCCTAGATAGAGAAGAGGGTGGGAGGGAAAAGGAGGGGGCAGGGAATTAGCAAGGATGGTGGAATGTGATGGTCATCATTACAATACAAAGTATGAAGACTTGAATTGGGTGTCAATATACCTTATATACAAACAGAGATATAAAAAATTGTGGTATATATGTGTATTAAAATTGTAATGCAAAAAAACCCCAAAGTACATGTATAAAAACATAAATTGGTGTGAACATACTTTATATACAGAGATACGAAAAATTGTACTCTATATGTGTAATAAGAATTGTAATGTATTCCACTGCTGTCGTGTATTTTAAAAAAATAAAATAAAATCAATAAAAGATAAAAAAAAATCTCAAAAAAAAAATCCCCCAGTACTAAAAGTTCAACAGACAAAATCAAGAGAGTAACTAGAAGCTGGAGGACTCCAAAATAGCATTTATAGGCTTGTTCCCAGAGTGCTGGAAACTTCTAGCCTCTCTAGAAAGTCCTAGGCTTCCAGGATTCTCTTGGAGAGAAATTTGTGGCTACTCCAAAGGAACATCCAGGGTCCCGTATTGTCTTACTAGAGCAGGACCCAGGAGGTTAAAATGGGTCTGCTGCCTCCTGCACACAAACGGACCCAGCCAGGAGAGGAAGAGACCTCATGGGCTGTTCTCCATGAGCTGAAGACTCCGTGAAAGAGATGCACTGTGGAGGGGATCAGAATGACCAAGGTCATTTCAGGTACTCTGCTTAGTCTTTTAAATTAAGAATAATTTCAACTCACTTATGCTAAATGTATAGATACCAAGGCAAACCGAGTCATGAGCAAATTGTCATATTAATGCGTTTCTTAGGGGAGAACCTCAGACCAAGACGTAACCTGAAAACCCACCAGTGAAGACTGACTACCTCCTGCAGCAGCAAGTGTTTTCAGTGTTTCTAGATCCTTCCCTTCTCGAAGGGAAAAAACGTTACCCACAGTATACAAACAAGGCAGTACCCAGTCCAGAGAGTGCCCAGGAAACTTGGAACACTGTCACAAGGACCCTGAGAAGGCTGTGAAAGGCCAACACCTTTAAAAGGTCAGTCTAGACACATTCATTCCAGAATGTCAAGGCAGACATAGATATGAGCTGGCCCGAGAGAGGTCAGAGTGACTTCCGTACAGACTGTGATCAGAATGGGCCCACAGAGCACAGAGCCAGTCCTCACAGGCCTGCCAAGCTGACCAGGAGCTGGTATCCGGCCACATTGGGTCTTTTCCTTTCAATAATCCCATGTTATTTTTAGTAATATTCAGATGTCAAACTTGGACAAAATGGAGCACTTGGACATTTTTTAAAATGTGCCCCTGTGTGCAAAGTGCATGAATTGTGCTCAGATGCTAGCTTTGCTACTCTTTGCTACTCTTCTGAGTTCTGTCCTCGGCCTTGGCTCTCACCTTACATGGGGAGGGGGTGGAGGAGTAGGACAAAGATAAAGTAACCTCCCCAACAAAGATAAAGTTGCCCAGGGCTGAAACCCTCCTGGGGCCGTGGGGATCAGCAGCAGGAAATGATGTGATCACGTATTGATTGATGCTTCACCCAAAGCCAAATGAAATAAAATCAAGGATCATGTGGATTGTGAACTGGAGGTTCCAGACCTCTGATGCAAGCACATTTTCTTCCTGTGGTGTCTTCTTACTCCTTCAGAATCCAGATCAAGTGGCCCCCATTGAAAAGGGCTTCTTTCTGGGGACTCTTCTGGGGACTCATGGAAGGCAGTGGGACCCAAAAGGAGAAGTCATAATTTTCAGAGGCAGGGGCTGGGGATGTGGCTTGAGCAGTAGCACGCTTGCCTGGCATACGTGCGGCCCGGGTTCGATCCTCAGCACCACATACAAACAAAGATGTTGTGTCTGCCGAAAACTAAAAAAAATAAATATTAAAATTCTCTCTCTCTCTCTCTCTCTCTCTCTCTCTCTCTCTCTCTCTCTCTCTCTCTTTAAAAAAATAATAATTTAATTTTCAGAGGCAGAGAAACCACTTTATAGTTTACCTTGAGCAAGTTATTACCCTTTCTGAGAATCAGTGTGCTGTGATTCAGTGATCTATAGGAAGGTATAATGTAGTCTTTGAAAAGGTATGATTTTTCCCTGGGAGGAAGATTATGATGGTAAAATGAGATGATGATGTCAAGAACCTAGAATAGTCTCTGCTGCCTACGAAGCTATCAATAAACTTTAGTTTCTGATTCCTGGCATTAAACAAATATGCAATAAGTTTTTAGATGAAGAAACCCATCAATGCCTGGAACACAGCTCTGAAGGTTTGCACAGTCAATAGATGTGAGAGGTCAATGCTACTCCTGAGTGTCTGTCAGGCTCTCTCCTCCTCCACATTTCCTTCACCTCATCCCTATTCTTTCACAAGCATAAGTCATCCCAGGGACTGAAGAAGAACATGAATGGCACATGTACTCCTGATCTGGACTAGGCCAGAAAGCTATTCCTCAATAGGTCAGAACACACGTTTCCACAGTAAATTCAGGCAGGTCCCAGTGATAGCTGGGTTTCCCTCTGTGCTGGTAAACTACGAATTAACATCAGATCTGGTGGTCCAGAATTTATAGACTCCTCCTTACATTCTCAAAAATTCAGGGTTCCTTAGGACATAGAATACAATTTAAATCTTACCTTTGACCCACACAAATCAAAAAGTTAGATTACATAAAAGCTTGTGTAAAAGCCCAAGCATATTTCATATGAAGCACTGATTATTTATCCAAATCAATTTGCAATTTAATATCTTAGAAAGACATTCTACCCGGGAAGATTAATATACTTCTCTGAGACTCCACAAGTACCCACTGATGCCCAGAGAAGAGGTCTTGCAGCCCTGAAAATTGTGGTGTTTGGGCGGAAACGCAAGGCTCATATTCGAAAACAGAGCTGGCCCTGTGCTAATGAAAAACCATAGAACAGCAAAAGCAGCAACGTCAGGCCACCTGGATCAGCTTCTGTGATGAACTTCTGACACATGCTAGGGCTCTCCCACACTTTCCAGTTGGGGGATTTCCTCCGTTAGGAGGCCTACCTTGCCAAAGCAAAAACTAGAAATGTATTTTCTCCACCTCCCCTGCTGCAAGGCCCAGCAGCCTGTGACCTAGGCTCGGGCCCATGACACACCCTTGACTGATGAGGTATATCTCAAGTGGAAAGAGAGCCGAGTAGGAAGAAGCCATACACCTTCAGGGGACATATCGTGGCAGGAAATGAACCAGCTTCAGTCACTCAGAGAGGGCACAAGGTCAAGCCCAGCACTAGGTGCTGCTTGGTGAACTGGAAGGCTCCCTGTAGATGCCCCCACGAGTGTCACTTGGGAGTGACTCCTTTGTGCAGTCTCTAATCGTCAATCTCTGGCTCTCTAGAGGTGCCCTCTACTATCTCATGTTATTTAGGAAATTCCTTTTCTACTTAAACTACATAATGATGATTCTAGTGTTTGCAACTGAAGAGTCTAACAAATTAACAACTATTAACTACCTGACCTTGAACAAATGATTCACTTCTATGGCCCTGAATGGTTTCAGCTGAAAATGAGGTTTTTCAGCTAACCTACCTCTATAGTGCTTCCCAGACCTTACAAAAAAGTTTAATATCAAAAGGAGTGGAGGAGGCTGGGGATGTGGCTCGCCTGGCATGCATGCGGCCCGGGTTCAATCCTCAGCACCACATACAAACAAAGATGTGTCTGCCAAAAAACTAAAAAAAATAAATAAATATTAAAATTCTCAAAAAAAAAAAAAAAGGAGTGGAGGACTGGGATGTGGCTCAGTGGTTAAGTGCCCTGGGTTCAATCCCTGGTTAAAAAAAAAAAAAAAAGAGAGAGAGAAAGATTTTTCAGGGTAATTTTGCAGGACAATTCACAGACTAGCCTTCAGAGGCCCTGCAATTTGAAGAAGCCAGCACACATCACGTTTCTAAGTGCATTTCATCTCATAGAAATGATGGTGTTTCTGTGACATCAGCATTAATCCTTGCCATCAACAGAGGCCGTCAACAAAACTTAAGCTAACAACTCTCTGGAGGAGGGAGGGGTACCGCATCACTGTGGGAGACCAATGGGGCAAGGAGGGTACCATATCCTCCTGGGAGACCAATAGGGAGAAGCTTGATGTTTTTTTAATATTTATTTTTTAGTTGTAGTTGGACACATACCTTTATTTTACTTTTTTTTTTTTAATGTGGTGCTGAGGATCAAACCCAGGAGAGTGCTCTACCACTGAGCCACAACCCCAGCCCCTTGATATTTTTTGAATTCTCATTAAATAAGAGCTATGTTAGACATTGCCATGCAGGAGTCATCCTGTTTTAATCTTCGGAGTAACCCAGCGGTAAGAATCATGATTCTCGTTTTATAGGTGAGAAAACTGAGACTCCAACCATTCAGATCTGTCCAAGTTCATGCAGCAAGTGAATGATAGAGCAAAAATTCAATCTGGGTCTTTTCTCTGCAAGTTCAGGGCCCTGCCTAACACACTCAAAGTAAAAATTGACTTAAGAAGAATCTGTCTCCACCCTCATTATCAAGCCTGCTCAGTCTAAGTAAGATTAAGTGTTGCAATAATTGTCTGATTTAAAATTAGACACAAGCTGGCTTTGCCTGAATAACCAAGAAATTCCTAATAAGGCTCATGATGAGTTTCCCCAAGAGAATGGAATCTTAGGAGATGGGAAGACGCTCAGATGCCTACGGAAAAGGAAAAGACTCAGTAAGGAAAATATACCTTGCTGTTTCCCTATGTCCTCCTCCTTTAATAATCTTTCCTATTAACCTCACTCACTTACTAGGAACAGGAAACTAGGCCTGGCGTCCTAATGTGTGCAACGTTCTCACAGGAAGCAACCACGTGCCACTGAAGTCAAAGCACACATGAAAACAGCCAGGAGAAAGCACACAGTCTGTTTCACATATTGTTACAAATCTGCAATGTTGGGATAAAGGGAAAACTGATTCCTACCAATTATGAAAATGTACAGGATTAAATCAACCACTCCGCCAGGTCTGACCAGCATCTGGTCTGCAGCAGGGGCCAAATAGATCTCATTTGGGATATTTATGAAAAGTAACTTCTAAAACATAAATCAGGACCATAAAATCATCATCTGATTACCAAAAATTTTAAAAGCAGAGAAGAAAGTGTATTCAAGTGTGAAATACAGCTGTGGAGAAGGGAGGAGGCGGCAGCCAGAGCCCAGAACAAGAGGCAAAACTCACCCAGCAAGGAAAGGGAGGGAAGAACGTCCAGCAGAAGATTTAGGCCGGTCCCTGGATGGGGAGCCTGAGGAGCCAGGCCGCCAGCCAGGGAACAAAGCCTTCTGCAGCCTAGTACCTCACCCCCAGCTGATATTTAGGTCAGCTGAAAGCAGCCTGGGGCTTCACCTATGCACATACCACTGTCACTCATCTAGATGTGGCCTTAAGCCCAAGGAGACCTATTAAAGACACTTTATTTAAACACAGTTGTAATTCTTTTTTTTTTGGGGGGGGGGTGCCAGGGATTGAATCTAGGGGTGCTCAACCACTGAGCCACATCCCAGCCCCGCCCCCCCCTTTTTTTTTTGAGACAGGGTCTCACTAAGTTGCTGAGGCTGGCCTTGAACTTGCGATCCTCCCACAGTTGTAATTTGTAACACAAAAATCAATAGTGGCTTTGGGTATGGAAGCTTGCCCAGGGAACCCCATGGGGAGGATGGCATAAGTTCTTTGAGTCTTTCTAGACAAATTCAACTCCAAACAAGATCCCATTTTCTCAGTTTCAAGGAATGTCTAATTGTAGACTCAACCTAGAAAGATTTCTATTTTTATAAGATTTTTTTATTAGATAACTTTAAAGGTCTGTATTTCCATCTCCCCCCCCCCAACTCATAAAGATTTTGTAAAAATCTTTTCTTTAGCAGGGCAAAGGAGAGGGGAAGGGTTCCTCCAATGGGGGGGGGGGAATCAATGAATGTAACTGCTTTTGCAGAAATTTTTTCTCTACACATAAGCATCCTATAACCAGTTAAAATATGTTTTTCCATTTTCAATATACAGAATTAAATGAATAAATTAATGCATGCAACATTCTTATCACTTACCATATGTCATGAATGAAGGACTCAGGATGGCAAAATGAGATTGAATATATCCTCTTGGAGGCTTGAAGAGTCTAAACGAGAGTGTGAAGAAGGTAGAGGTTACTTCAATGTGCCATGGCAGTAGGTACTGAGACTTGAGCTCAGAAATGTGGGTGCAGACAATGGGAAAGCTTCTTGGGAGAAGTGATGCTTCTTCTTCCTGCCTTGAGCCAGGGAAAGAAGGTCTATGTAGAAAAGGGGGTTTCCAGGCTGGGAAAACGCCTTGCAAAGGCCCACAGATGGGCTCAGCATGGTGGGCATGGAGAGTGTGAGGGGATCTGGGTTTCTGGGGGCAAATGAGAAGAGGGAAAGGGCAGGTGACTCCAGAAGAGCCAGACAGAAAAGAGCCTTGTATGCCACAGTAAGAGGGAGACACATCTTCTCTGAAGGATGTCCATGCACCCCACAGAGACTGGCAGTCACCATCCTTTGGGAAATCTAGAAAATGCTAAAAGATTCTATGTCCACTAGTGAAAGGTACAATGAAGAGGCATTGCTGATCACGTTTACCCACTTAATTGTAGCTACAGCCAGAGTCAAAAGGGCCTAAGACACTGGAGGACGCCAAGTGGGAAGGCTAAAGCCACAAGGACGAACTTGGAAGATCCTGGTGGTCTAGTGGTGGAGATGATGGTGGAGACTCTGTCGGTGGGAAGAGGCCCCGCTGAGTGCTTCCCTCCTCTGCAGGCAGTCCTTGAGGTTTATTAGCTTTTTGTTTGTTTCCTTGCTTGTTTTTAATTATGATAAAGGGTCATTCTGGAACTTGGCCATTGCATATCTACCATAATGAATCAGTATTTACCAACTTAAAACCTAAGTTGTTCTTCCCCAACATTTTCATGGACGTTCCTCTATCTGCTCCTGCTAGAGAGGTTAGCTCAGATCTTCAGGTAAAGTCATTGCTACCTCCTGGCTAGGTCCCAGCCAGTTGGCAGTGGGTAGAGCAGGTTTGAGAATCCTGCCTTTATTTATTTATTTATTTTTTGCCGACCCCTAATCCTAGCACTCCCACTGATGGTCTGAAATAAGCAACTTATGTTCTCTGGTTCCGGGAAACTGGAGGCAACACACAAAACTGAGTTTTGGAGATTCCAGAGCAACACAAGAGGAATAGAGGAAAGAAAAGCAGCTTCAGAGTCAGAGAAACCAGAATTTTAAAAGTCTGCTAGCTGCAGGACTTTGGGCAAGTTACTTGATACCTTTAAGACTCTGTTTTCTCATCTGTAAATAGGGAATGATAAAATATGCCCCACACAGAAAGAAAAGTCCTAGGAGAAAAACATTCCAACAGAGTAGCTAGTTGGTTCAGTATGTATAAAGTCCACGGTAGCTGTCGTCAATATGACCATGATTCTGTACCAATTTACACCCTTTGTTCCAAAGGGTGAGACTGGAACTCTTTCAGCAAATCTACAGAGAGCTTTGCCCTATATACACTTTAAAAGGTTTCAAAATATCAAAAGCTCACTTTCGGCTGTACAGTGACGCATTCTGTTCCCTCCAAGCACCCAGTGACTGGTCAGAAGAATGCCCCATGCCTCCATGAGCTATTTTATTATTAATTTTCCTCTGCCGATCAAGGCAGAAAGGATGCAAATCATTGATTGCCAGCAATTGCTTTTCCATGCTTGGGCTATGATTCAGTGGTCTGCAATGTTGAACAAGAGATGATTAAAAGGAGAAAAGTGATAAAACAGATGTTGAATAAAAAAATACAATTTCCCACTGAATAAAGTAGTGGATGTGCCCAGGAGAGCTAGCTACAGAGGCTTTCTTCCCCGAGGGCTGGGAGGCATTCTGTTCCTGCTCATGTGCCCCCTGGAAAAAGCCCCCCACCCCTCAGGGAGTCATGAATTATTCTGTTTATTACCCTAGTCTGTAATGCACTCTATATCCTTTCTTAAGCATACAGACTTTCAGGTTAAATCCAGCACATTTCTGAAGGCTTATCTGGGCCATGCCATTTAAGGAGGCGTGCCTCTCCTGAGCTCTAAGGACAGCTCCAGCAAACTGGTTTGTTCTCACTCATGCAGGGAACCCAGAGTGCAAGGCATGTCACACAGACCTTCCTGACACTGGTGTTTCAAGGAGAAGTACCAGGCGCTAGAGGCCTTTGACAGCCCGTCACCAGAGTAGGGAATCGGGCCTGGCAGCACTGTCACTCGTAGAGGTAGAGGTGAATAAATCAGGAGGGCGGAGGAAAGAGTGGGGTAGAAGCCAAACCAGAGACCTGAAGAAGGAACATGGTTATTCCAGTGACCTGGGGTGTTCCAGGTGGGGAAAGAAAGAAACTTTAGTATCATCCCTGTGACCAGAAACTAAAGACGACACAGGACAGGCTGCGATTGAATCCCAGTGTAATATTTATAAGCAGATTTTAAACAATTCCTTCATTACCCCTTGTTCCCCAAAATACAAGACTCCTCCACCACCTAAGGTTTGGGGCTGTAGTTTTAGGATGCTGGATAGAAAGGAGTTAAGACATTTGGGGTAGGAAAAAAGGCATGAATGCTGATAGGACATAGAGAAGAAAAATTATGAAGAACCTCTCATGCCTGCCTGTTAGTACCAATTCTAAAGGCCAGGAGTTTAGAATTGGTCCTAACTGAATGTGCACAATGTTCCAGAGGTTAATGTTTCACAGCACTTAGGTCCAACTAGAATCTTTAAGTTAAGCCATTCACCCTTTTTATTTCAGGTTAAACCATGGTCCTTCATCTATTTATCAAGCCCTCTGGCCTAACTTCTGAGCTCACTGTGGGATTACACTCCCTGGTCCCTGCATTGGGTAGAGTCAGTGACCCTCTGACCAATGACATCTTGGCCAAAAGATGCATGGCACTTCTGAATTATATATTTAACTGATGGAGTCAGACTCTCCAGGGATTTTATTTTCCCTCGGCTATGGTGACTTCTCTGTCCTCCTGAGTTCAGAAACGAGAACCACCATGAAAGCAGCCTCTTCCTAATAGATGATAGACATCTGACATACAAGAGGAATAAGCCTTTGTAGTTTTAGGTCACTGAGGCTTGGAGCTTTTGTTACAGCAGCATAACCTAACCCAATCTGATCAATTCACCACTTTTCATAACTGCACAAACTCTCTCACCAAAGGGACTTTCCTCATTCATGAGTGCTTTTTATTCTTACATCCTCTCTCTTCTCAACGATTAATTAAGCCCAGCATTAATTCAATCTAAAAAGTCTTCTCCGCTGTGGTTAACTGTAGTTAACAAGTTTGATGTTGACAAAACATAGTAATTTATGGCCAGTATCTTAATTTATTTATTGGGCACTTTATTAACCTATACTCTTTGCAGCCTGTGCATTTTTAATGGGCTTATATTACAGTAGGATTATTCATTTATCCCTGTGTGTGAAATGGGGCCTTCATAATTCACCTGTGGCATTACCAGACATTAATTATCAGGACCAGGGTCTCACTAATAGTGAGACCACTAACTGTGAAGATAAAATACATTCTCTCATACTTTGCAAAATTCCTTGCCATTTCTAGTAGCAATGTGCAGTACATTTTATAAAATTTAGATTACTGGGCTTGAATCTGATTTAGACCACTAACCTGGCTAACACTTTACCAATGTATAATCATAGAATAGGAAGGACTAATATGATTATGAATAAATAAATGTTATTCCTCCCATGAAAGAAATAATTTAGAGATTGTTTTTCTACAATTTTGGTGTTTTAGAAAAAAATTTTAAATGCCTATTTGGGCTGTTTTCAGACTATATATGTATCAGCGTTCTTTAATTATAAGCACCCAAATCCATCTTTGGATAAGAGTAAAAATAATGTTGTTATGATTTGGAAAAGCTCAGAGAATCCTCTAAAGACATGTAGGAACCAAACAGTTTTACAGGATCTTGGCAAAGGAATGGCTGAAGTAAAGACATTCTGACACTGATCCGGCCTTTTCATTCTCTTCCTGTGTTAAAGGCCAAAAAGAAAACCTGACCAGTCAACTTAGGACACATGTCCAAAATAGGTTCACACTAGGTAGAAGAAGGAAGGACCTGGGAAGGGAGGTTCTCTGGTTCTGGGAGCCAAAGAGCAGGACCCTAATGTACTCTCCTAACAAAACCATGCACAGTGGCAGAAAGTATTCCCCCAAAGGAAACCAAAGTTCTATTAGTAGGAAAAGTGACTGTGGAGGAGCTAAACCATCAAATATCAACTATAACATACGTAAAAACTGAAGGCTTCATCAACTAACATGTACCAAGGAATTTGCAGTCTATTTAATACTATATGTACCCAGTCAGAATTTAGTTGGTAGAAAGAAAGTACTCTGGATGCTTCAAGCAGGAGGGCACTTCATTCAGGCAACTAGAGGACTGCTACCATGGACATGCAGAAAGTCAGAAGTGTGGGATGAGGAGACAGACAGCAGCCTACTGCACCACACAGAAGGCAGCTTATCCGAGGATGTAGCCAGGACAAAGCCTGCGCCCACCATCTGAAGAGTCCTGAGATCTACCTGCTGTTGCTAGGGGAGCCTCCTGTATCACATCTGCCTTCCAAACCTTGTTGTCCTCATTCTGTATGCTTACTAGAACCCTGTGTCAACAATGCCAAGAAAATGAGCTCCCCAGCTTCCAGCTCCTGCAATTCGGAAAAAAAAATTTAAAAAAAAAAACAGAATTGGGAGAAAGGGTGCTGAGTTTCCAAAAGACAATTGACAAACTTAATAACTAATTATTTGATCTGTGTTTTTTCTTTTCAAGAATTGACACGTGCTGCAATATTCATGTATAACTGGAGCTTGAAAGTCACTACCCCCCAATCTTAGTCTTCCAGGTATGTCTGTATGATTGGGATTATTTTCTTCCATTTACTGTTTTTTCTGTCACTCATTTGGTAGACCTTGGGTCTCTACCATGTACTGGTCATTGAGTTAGTGCAGGTATGGGTAATATAAGGTAAGGAGTAGGACTTTTTCCCTCGGTGCCACTTGTGGATGTGAGGTACAATGAACACATGGGAAGGGAAGGAGGATTCTCGGAGAGGGTGAGCTGTAAGTGGGACCTTGAAGGACAGCGGGCTGTCTCCAGAGAGGGTGGGGAGGAGCTCCAGCCACTTCTCTGTTTTCCTCTCCAGGCACCAGTATCTCCCTTTTTCAACTTTTGTGATTCTATTTTCTAATATCTAATAAGCTGGAATTTTCCTTTGTGCTCTTCTCTTTCAATTGATTTTCTTCTTTTTCCACATTCATTTTATATTGATTGAAACAATAAAATTATTTTATAACTCCAGGGGAAATTTTTATTAGGATTGGCTTACATTTTATGAGTTGGCAGTTCAATCCCCAAGAGCTTCTAAACCAAGTCATGGACTTTAGATAGCACCAAGTCACTCCTTATTTCTATATTTTCCTTTTGCTTTTTAAGTTTCATTGCCTATGATTTTTTTTTATTCCTGGACTGTGGTAAATTTATTATAATTTATTGACATGGAATACTCTGTACTGATTTTTCCTGGAACATGCTCTTTGGTATACTAACTTAACTCAAGCAACTAGAGGACTGCTACCATGGGCAGTCTTCTTTAGTTTAGAAAAGTTTTCTTCTATCATATCTTTAAATATGTTTTCTATTCCTTTTTGTCTCTGGGAAAATCAATTATGCATATATGGAATTTCCATATATTATTTCCTTATAATTAATTTTCTCAAGCTTATATCTAATGTTACCCTGGTTTGGGTCAAATTCATTCTAGTTTGTGTGACTTGTAATGTGATTTTCATCTCATAGTTTTTTCTTTTTTTTTAATTTGTTCTTTTTTAGATATACAGGACAGTAGAGTTACTTTTGTTTACTAGTTTTCTTATTGTTTGTTTTACTTTTTTCAATTCTTATATCACTTCTCTGAACTTATTTTTTAAGATATCATATTATCTCTTATTTCTTTGAAATTTGTAGAACTATTTTAAAATTTCCATTATTTTCTGGGAATAATTCCTCATGTGGATGCTTGCTTCATCTTCCTTTTGTCTTCGTTAGTGCAGATTTTCACACCCAGTTCCTATCTTTCTGCCTATTTCCTGCTTGTGAGTACCACAGGATGGGCTTAGTGGAAGACTGAGGGAGAAGCTGGAGAGATCAGAATCCTCACTTAGTTTTGCTGGTATATTGCAGCATTAAATCTGCTTAACAAACTGCCCCTGAATTCAGCATTTTACCAAATGTTTGTTTGTGAGTTGGTGGGTTGTCAGAAACTCTGCTTTGGCTAGGCTTGGCTCCATGACTGCTATAAGACTAACATTTTCTCCATTTTATTCTGGGTGACATACAGAGAAAACAGATAGCTGGGCCCTGTCTTCCCATGGCAGTCCCAGGGACACAGAGGGCTAACTAATTCAGGCAAGCAAGTTCCAAGCTTCTGGAGGCATCATATTTGCTCACCTCCCACTAGCTAGGGCAAACTCAGAGTCAAGGTGGGAAGCACACTATCACCATGGAGATGGAAGAGCATGAACATAAAATTCCATTAAATCTTACCGAAATTGACTAGCCTGTGCTTCTGTAGCTCCTCTTCACTGTCTTGGGCTTGCTAGGGGAATTGTAGGTGGTGAATACTTGAGTTCAGATATAAGAATTGTTGATTTCTTCTCATCTCCTCCTTTTCCCCTCTGCCTCACCTCTCACTTTGATATCCTCTCTCTATCATGGTCAGCAGCACAAGGAGCAAGTGGGCCTGGCTTCTGCATTCCCCAGCTTCCAAAAGTGGGGGCTGAGACCCAGCTAGGGACCCTGCAAGAAGCCTTGCCACCGACATCAGCCATGTGCACAGGAACCCTGCTGATGGAGGATCAAACTGCCACTCTCCTGAGTTCCCACAGCTCAGCCCATAAGTCACTATACTTGCCACATGGACTTCTAACTCTGTGGCTTGGGCTGTGTCATTTCTCTAGTTTCATTGAATAAAGAGGTTAGGGGGGATGTCTTTATTTTTTTGTTAAATTTTTGGGTGAATTTTGAGGGTTAAGATGCTTTGTTTTGCCATTTTCAAATGGAAACCACAAGATTATATATTGAACATACAATCAAATTAGAAACCCCAGGGTTTTTTATATCGGGTTCTGTTCAGTCATGTCATCTGATACTATAGTTATACAGTTGAGCTTCTAGATTTAAGAGCATAACTCTAAATTTATCCCTGTTAAATGATGTCTTGTTAAATTCAGCCTGACCAAGATTTGAAAGACCTTGGTCCTGGCATCCAGTGTATTCACCCAATCTCCCCCTACCCCATCTCCACGTCACTCATAAGCTCAATCAGCCTGCTGCTCATCAGGCTTTGTCTGATGGGGTGGGCAAGGTGGCTACCCAGGTCTGCCTGTCTGCATGGTCCACCTAACCTGCGATTATCCATCTAGGTCCAAGGAAAATGTGATTAAGTTTGTTAAGTAGTTATTCAAATTCAGGTGTCTATAGCATTCTCTAGTCAACCAGAGTGGAGAACTAATAGTTCTAGAAGATGAAGATAAACATTAGATGAAACAAAGAAGCAAGTGGGCAAGGAAGATGAGGAAGGGGAGAGGGCAGAGGAGGAGAGAGAAAGAAGAGGACTGGGAAAATGGAAAGTTGTTTAAAATATTTGTTTAAATAATAACTAATAAAAATAAAAATAATAGAAACAGACATAATTTATCCATGCAAAAAAAGGGAGACACAGAGAGAGAACTGCAAAGTATTTTAAATAGCATTCCCTTCACTCAGGAAAGAAAATATCTGAACCAAATTTACCAAACCTATATCATGCAGAATGGAATATTTAGAAGCGCCACGTTCAGATCCAGAACTGCAAGACTTCTCAGAGCCTTTAACATGTAGACTTTGCTTTTCTTTTAAAAAAAATATTTTTAGTTGTAGATGGACACAATAACTTGATTTTATTTATTTATTTATTTAATGTGGTGCTGAAAATCAAACCTGTGCCTCACTGGTATTAGACAAGTGCTGTATCACTGAGCCACAACCACAGCCCTGCTAATGCATACTCTCAATCTCCAAAAGCACACAGTGCCCAGAACTGAACAGATGTTTTGATCACTCACTCTTGCACATCAGCCACGTCTGGAGATCAGGGTCCCCAGAGGACATTTTGTGAAATGCTATCACAGGCGTCCAGCTCCACATGGAAATGACTGCCAAATGTATCCTGAATTTACCAACAGGAATTGATTTGGTTTGATTTTCCTCATTGGAAAGGAGGAAGGCAAGGCAGAGCCTGGAGTCAAAATGAAATTCGATGGGAAACCAGACCTGAGTTCAAGAACCAAGAGCCCTCGACCTGCCATCTGCCCACCACAGAACGTGGAGCAAAGTGCCTACCTCTCCGCTTTGGTTTCTTTCTGGAACACGGGACAGTATCTCCTTCCAGGCCGTGGAGCTGTAGTGGGGGGTCTAGTGACTGCACACATGCACGTTGCACATGGCAGCGCTGTGGGAGCACCTGGGGCAGGGGCGCTTGGAGCGCACCACATGGCGCAGGAGTGCCAACTACATAGCAAAGCTCTGCGCTGCTGAGCGGGGCCAGCTTCCTTAGAGCTGCCATCTGTTGCGGGCCATCGGGGTGGGGGTTGCATGGGTGTTCTCTGCTTAGTCCTTTGGAGATGCCCTTGCAGATCACGGTGTCCCAGGTACACAGCATGGAAGGACCTGGGAGCTTGCAAGTTTACTGAGCCATCCCAGCAGCCGAACCCAGACAGTAGACCTGACTCGCCCACCAGGGCTGGCAAAGTGCGCAGGCTCTCCAGAGGAAAAGGGTCAAGCCATCTGCACCCTCTGACATGGGTGTTTTTACGGGTGACAGAAGAGGGCCTGGTGTTGTGCCCTGCACCCTGCCAGCTGAGGGCCAAGCTCTCTTAGCCTTCTCAGGCTGCAGTGCAACTGTGCCTGACTCAAAAGAAGGGTTTCAGGCACCCAGCTGGCAACCTACAGTTTGAACCTATTCCCTCTAGATTAAAAGAATAAAAGCAAAGTTTTTGAAACCAGGCAAATGAGATGATGCTCATTAGAACTTTCTAATAATTAAGCAAAAGTTATGCCTCAGAAGAAATGCTCCAACTTGCCTCACAGCATGAGATGTAGCCTGCTAGGAGCTCTGGGCCTCAAGAAAAGCTACCTACACCGACCAAGCACCGTCTTTAATAATATTTCATCTTGTTACAGAAGTAGCAGCTTTCACTGCAGAAATGTTTACTATAAATAAGTGGCTTTTACTGGGTTTTCTCCACATAGGCCTAACCCCGGATCCACGGAGCTTCTGGCAGCAGAGGCTGGGCTCCCAAGATCAAGGGGTGAGCTGCACTGATCTTAAGGCTCAGACCCAGGAGTTGTGCAGAGTCCTAACTCTTTTGTCATGTTCTTCTGCTCAAAATAGATCACAGGTCAACCAGATTCAAGGGGAGGAGAGACAGGTGACTCACAAGGTTACATGGCCCAGGAACACAGGAGAGGGACATTGCCATGGTCATCTTTGTAAATGTAGCTTATCCCATCTCCTTAGCAGAGGTGTGCTGCTCTGGGCAGTGCCTTTTTGGACCCCTTGTCACTGGGGACGATAGCGTGTCGGCACTTACAAGACAGCAAGGACCACCTCTGGTGCCCAAAGATCTCCAAGCCCAAGGGCCCCTCCTCTCCAGCCTAGTTGCACTCCAGCAAGTCTTTCCTGACTCTCACCCAGATCCTCCCTCTCTTCGGGTCCCTGAAGTTCATACTCATAGCAGGCACGGAAGCAGCCCCTGGAGAGGAGCTTGCAGCCGGCAGATAGGGCAGGAGGGGGCAGCCAATGGCACAAGTGGCAGCAGGTTTAGCTGGATGATGGGTGGGGAGTTAGAGGGGTGGGCAGGAGTTGCTCACGCCACTGTGTACAAACATGTAGACTGTGCACACTCACATACTGCACATGGGCATGAATACCCTAATATTCACACACATATCCTCACATATTCACACGCACATGCTAGGCACACATGTACACTCGCATGTTCACACGTACACACATAGCCACCCATAGTTTCATATAAGTGTTATCATAACACTCACACACACATACACAGAGTCACCTCCAATGCCCAACGTCCAGTCCCTTAGCAGATCTAGAGGAGAGCATAGATGCCCATGGTTTCCTTGGAGCTCCTCCTCCAAGAGCAGCACCTTTTCAGCCAAGGGCAGGTGCCCATGGCCATGGATCCAGGGATGAGATGCTGTGGGAGCCACACAGTGGAGAGACTGTGGTCAGCACAGGGCTTCATCTGTGCCTCCACGCCACCAATGGTGCACACTATGGCACCCCCTGCTGCCTTCCCGCCATCATGACCTGCCGCTGCTGCTCCAAGCCCCTGTCTGGGGTGGGGTGGCACCCGGGGCTCCTGGAGACCATTTCTGGTGGCAGCCTTCCCCACAGAGACACAGATCAGGGATGAGATCAAGCCCCACACAAGCCCCGGGGGATGGAGTCCAAGAAAGACTGATGAAGCAGAGTTTTCCATTGTGTGGGCATCCATTGTGGGCTTCAGAAGCAGAAGAAGCCAATCCCGGGAAGGGTCTGCGAGGCGAGCGGAAGAGGAGGTCAAGGTTACGCTAGGGCGACGGATGGAAGGGAGTGGAAACTGATCCCTTTTCTAAAAATTCGCCAGCCCCTACCATTTTTAATATTTCTTTAGTATTGTGAAAATAAAAGGGTCAAAGGGAGATAAAGGTGAGCTTTTATTCAATTGAGGATACATACTGTTTTTGTGCCTTTGCACATTCATTTCATTTTAGTGTCAAAAAGAAACCAGCAAGTTGAAATCCCAGGAACACAGTTCATTTGTTTTATTGGGAAGGTTGAAGCGAGATCATTTGAAAAGACACTACTTTGTATCACGATGCATACGTCAACCTTTCATCTTCAAATGCAGCCTCCAAAAAAAATCAAAGTTGATTTTTTTTTTCTTTTTTGGCTAAGTGTACAATGACAAATGTACCAATTTTAGGCTCCAAAAGAAAACCTCAGCCTCACACTGACTTCTCATCATTGAAGGCTGGTAAATCAGAGGCGAGGACATGATTGGCGAGTACAAGGAAGACAAGGGAACTGCCCTGTCCAGAATGTGTTCAGCCCAACAAATATTCACTGAGCATCTTCTATGCATTGGGTGCCATGCTGGGTACTGGAGGTGACAGGACAAATACAAAGGTCCCTGTACTGACAAGGCGTACAGTCTGGTAAGACCAGCAGACAGGGAGAGAGGAGATGTTATCTACAAATTGTGGAGGTAAGTGCTATGTGTTGTAGGAACACAGAGGAGGACCCCCAACCCAAGCAGAGGAGATGGCATCAGAGCTGAGAGCTGCAGAACAAGTAGGAAATATTCAGGCAAAGAAAGCAGCTGACAAGGGACAAGCCAGCACCAGATGGGCCAGGAGGCATGAGAGAGCAGTAACCATGCAAAGCCTGGGGTGCTGAGTGCTGGGGGAGCCACAGGACATGAAGCTGGGGGAGGCACGAGAGACCCTGTGAGTTGTAAGGAGCTTATACTTGCCCGGAGGTGATGGAGACAGGGGCTCAGATGCAGAGATTTGCATTTTAAATAGGGTCCCTCTGGCAGCCGTGAAGACAGAGGGGGAAGGTGAGACCCGAGGCAGGGGACCAGGTGGTAGGTAACATGATGGCACCATCAGGAGGCGTCAAGATCCAGGCCAGGGCAGTGTTGGCAGGGAAATGAAGGATGGGATTCAGAAAATATTGAGGGCCAAACATTGGCAGGATGTTGATCGTTCGGTATGGAATGGAAAAAGAGAGAAAAGGACCTCGGGGGATTGGGACAATTAATTAAGACAGGGGCTGTGGAATTAAGAGCAGGGCTTGGGCAGATCTGAAGGGATCAATATGAGAAACAGGTAAGAAATCAGGGAGTTGCCAAGTAGACCAGTCCAAAGCTCAAAGCCCTTGTAACATCTGGGCTTGGCCATCATTCGAGAGCATGATGGCCCCAAAGGTGAACTCCAACTTCTTGCCTGTGTTCAGTCGTTCCCCTAACTGAGGGCCCACCCTATACCAGAGTCCTATGCAGGGGACATGGCATGGAGCAGTTTCCCAGTGTCATGGAGCCTGCCTCTTGGAAGGCTCTAGGTGATACCTTGCAGGGCACGCTCACTGGGGCTGCTCAGACTCCGAGACACACGTGCCCTGTTGGCCCTCTGTCCATTCCCAGTGTGGAGGCCCAGTGCTCTCTCTTGGCCCTGCTTGTGCTCTCTGCCCACTGCAGAGGAACTGCAGCCACTGTGTCATTTCCTTAGGTTTGAGAACAAGAGAAAAATTGAGGAGAACAAATCTGATTTGGAAATGACTTTTGCAGCAAAAAGGGGCATGACCGCAAAGTTTTAATCATAGAAATTAGGTTCAACTTCCAAGTCAGGTTGATTTTATGCTGTAATGTAACTCTACAACTGCCCAAGAAGGAGGAGGAGGAGGACTGAAGAATAAGCACTGCTTCTGGTGACAGGGGACTGATGGTGGCATTGCCCTGGTGTGCGGTGAAGGGGGAGGGCCACTGGATCCGCTTCCTGTGATATAGTTAAAGGCGTGAGCCCTGAGCTGAGCGTTTTGCCCTGCCCTTAGCTCTGGGCTGGCCGTGGGACCACCTCTGACCAGCAGTGCACAGGACTGTGACAGGTTGAACAGGGCTGGTGGAGTGTGCCCTGGAGCTCTCCTACACCTTGCCCACAGATATGAGTAGAGCCTCCTGTGCCTGCCACGGTCCCATCCACCCGGGCTCAGGAGCGAACATGTGGGAAAGAGCAGCCCTACCCATGGCCTGTGCCAACAGCAGCTTAGAGACCCAGCAGACATTAGCAAGAAAGCCAAGTGTCATTTAGCTCATGAGCTTCCAGGGTTTTTAAAGCAGCCGCATTGTGCCACTAGCTGATGGACACACAGGGCCAGGACACCACAGAGCAAGGGGTTTCTCAAGTGCCCCATGGTCTCTGTTCCACCATAGACAAAAGGCGCCCACATTCGAGACCCAATGGAGGCTGCTGTGTTGGACACGCAGAGCCTAGGGTCCTGTAGCTCTCTGGCCGGTCACAGTCTTCATTCAGGTTTAATGAACTGCCCTTCTATTTGTCTACTGTCACTATTTTCCCCAACTCGGCTGCACAGTACCTGGACTGTCTAGGAAAACCCATTACCTCTATTAGTCTGCCAATAGCAAATCAGTAGAATTGCTTGTTCCTTAATTGATAGAATACACTCCCCTCCTCCTGATAGATGGCCCTGGCCTAACAGCTCCAAGACGGATTCCCCAGTGTCCTACTACCATCCAATCCTGAGCAATTGGTTGATACTTTCAGTAATAAATCCTAACCTATCAATATATAATAGCTCCTCATAATCAACATCCACAGACTGTCTGGGTTCAGAAACAACCACCAGCCATTTCTCACATGCCTATAATTAGCAGTGGCCAGATGATATTTGTGCCTCTTAGCGTGGTACTCCTTCCCCGTCCAATAACGATAACACATTTTACATAAATTCAAGCTGATTTAATTCCCTTGTCGGAGTATGAGGATATCAATATATTTATGCATGTGTAATGTTCCGTAAATTAAAATAGCTCAGCTGACCTGAGTTTTGTGGTGAGAGAATCCACTTCTGCCCTCCCAAAGGCTGATCGTGGGCTACAAAGCCACTGCCTCCCACAGACCAGCAGAGATGGCCAGCCCAAGGAGGTAATGCACATCATTTATTAAAGATCTGTCCATCTAAGTGGGTTTTGCAAGCTTATGAAGAGCTCATCTCCATCTAAGAGCAACCAGTCTTAGACCAAAACGTACGCTCCATGGACATTTGACAACAAAAGGGCCTAGCATACAGATAAACTTGGGGGGGGGCAGAAAAACACTTTATTAGGGGGACTGGTGGGGAGGAGGGATAGGGTGACACAGCCCCAGGCACAGCCCTCCCTCAAATGCACCTTGCAATGCGAGTTCACCAGTCATGGGGGAAGGAGGGACAGAAATGTCACCCACACCCAAAAAAAAGCCAGTGAGAGAAAGGGAAGAAAAAGTGTCCTAAACAAGGTAATAAAACTATAAACTTAATGAGGGCCAGTTTCCCGCTTCGCAGTCTCTCTGCTTTATAGCATGCCCTTATGAGCCAGCCGTCAGGATAATGTAATTGAGAACTTGCTATAAAACATATGTTTAGTGGAGCCAGGGGCCAAGGAAAACACTGTGTAATTGTAATAAGCAGTCTGGTAAGTAAAATGATATCTTTTAAAGGTTAAAATGGAGTTGCTTTCAGAACGGGGCCAGTCTGCTGCTTCAAATATTGCTTCGCTAATGATTTCTTCACTTTGCTTACAAAATGCATCTCGGAGGAGATTTGTTACAAATGTGATCCCTGCCTGGGAAGTCAACTGCTCACTGACAGAAGGCTGGAGCATTTATTCTCCAGTTTTATATAACTTGGGGGATGATGTTAAAATTGGCAAATGTATCTGAGGCACACCAGGCCACAGGATTTTTTTTTAATCCACTCATTGTCCGATGCAGTTCAACTTGAAAGAGATACAACAGAGAAAAGATTGATCCTTTGTGGCCTATTCTCTTTGCAGAAGGTAAAAGCAATTCCCATCAACACAGCCCAGTGCTCTGTGGGGTCATCTCCATTCTGCTCTGGGGAATTTGTTGCTCATCGGGGCATGAATATTTTTTTAAAAAATAAGAAAGAAAAGAGGAAAAAAAGGAAAACTGATTCTGGGATCTAGAAGACCTCACCTGTTAAAGGCCCCTCCCTGGTGTAAGCCTCGCTCTTGCTGACCCAAACGTCTAGCTCTCTCCTTGGGGAATGAATAGATGGGCTTACTCAATATGGACCTTTGAGAATGGTGCTTCTTGGGTTTTGAGGTTGGCATTTTAAAAATACCCAAATCCACCCATTCTCCCCAATTCTGTGGGCTGTGGTTTGTGGTGGGGGGCTGGGGCCAAGGAACTGCATACCTGGTTAGAGGAACAGCTCCTGCTAAGAAAACCCCAGGAGACAGCACACTCCACCAGGAGGAACCTGTGTCTTATGACACCAGGGGCTTCAGGTCACCCACTGGACCACAGTCAGGTGCGTGGGAGAAGCAGGACTTGTGTGACTGTCTCCACAGGAGACATTGACCTAGCAGATCTCTGTCACATCCAATTTTAGTGAACTGTGATGGAGCACAATAGCACCATCAGACACCAGTGAGACTGATAACTGACCCTTTCCCTCTGGAGTAGTACATCTGAGTTTTTGCTGAGCCCAGAAGAAAGACTACATTTCCTAGACTTTATGGCAGGCCAGTGTGGACATGTGACCAAGTCCTGGCCAAAGACATATAGTAGAGGTGTCATATATCCACTTCCCCAGACACCTTGCCTAAAAGATGGCCTACACCTGTTCTTTCCCATTTACTCTACCATACTAACTAGAAGACAAAAACAATGCCCACAACTCTGGCTGTTGTTTTGGATCCTAAAAACTAGGCCCACTCCTAGGAATAGTGAACACGTAAGCCAAAAGGGGACTGGCCCTGAGTTCTTCCTCTGGCTAAGCCCTGACGTCAGCCCTGGATTGCCTGCCTCCTTATACGTATGCACCAGATAGTTCAGAAATAACTATCTCACTAAAGTTACCCTTATTTGAGGTTCTGTTACTTGTAGACAATCTATGCATTATATGTAAAATGGAATTGCATAACAAAATCATTTCACAAATTCTGACAAATGCACATGTATCGTAGTCACTCAACTGAGTGATTTTTTTTTCTCCACATCTTTTATGGGTACATGTTGGTTACACATAATGATGGGGTTTTGTCACCTATTTGTACATGCACACAACAAAATAATATGATTTGGCCAATATCACTCCTGGTCCCTTTCCTCTACTGATCTCCCTTGGATTTTCATGAGATCCCTGCCCATCCCCTCACACCTTTCTTTCCCTTTTTCCTCTCTAGTTTCTACATGAGAGAAAACATACAACCCTTAACCTTCTTATTTTGCTTAACACAACATCTCCAGTTGCATCCATTTTCCTGCAAATGACATAATCTCATTCTTCTTTATGAAGGAATAAACCTCCACTGGGCATATACACCACATTTCCTTTATCCACTCATAAGATGATGCCCCAGCGGCTCTGACTGCCTAAGCACAAACCCAAACACTTCATGCCCTACAAGGCCCTCCTCACCAGGCCTGTGTCTGGCCTCCTCAGGAACCATCTGCATATGACCAGGATCTCCCAAACACATCTTCTTTCCACAAACTGTCAAATTCATTACGGTTTGGGGGCTTTTCCAGTTGCTGTTAGCTCTTCTTAAAACACCTTTGCTCAGTTCTTTGCATGAGTGGTTTGCTGATTGTTTCTGCCCAAAGTCACCCCTCAGAGACGTCTTCCTTAGTGAGGCTACCTAGAGTATTTCTCTCTCTCTCTCTCTCTCTCTCTCTCTCTCTCTCTCTCTCTCTCTCACACACACACACACACACACACACACACACACACACACTCCACACACCCCAGAGTGATTCTCCACCCATCATCTCGTCTTCTTCCAATGCTGAGATGCTCTTACTCTTGGTATAATATAAGGTCCAGGAAAGCTAAGACCAAATTTTTCTTCACTGTCTAAAAGCCAAGAGTGGCATCTGTCAAATAAGCAAGTGTTCAGTAAATACTGACTAAATAAAGGGTGACCTGTGTTTAAAACAGAAGAGAGAAGGGTGGGTAAAGGGAGGTAGAAGTGTCCCCTGGTTCAAAAAGCACCCATGTGCTTATCCAGTCCCACAGGCCCTTGCATGTGGATGGCTTTGGCATTCCAAATTTTAGAAACATAATTTAGTGCATATATCATATATCGTGTAACATGCCAAATGGGATTTGGAATAGCATTCCATAATAAAGCATGCAGAAAACAGAATATTCACACTAAAAACTGAAAAGAGCCCTTTGCCAGATCATGTCACATTTGACCATCAGATATAGCCAAATTTTGCTGCTGAAGATTATGGAGTAAAAACTTTAATTTCTCAGAGAGCTTTTGATTTCAGAATTTCAGACACAGAATTCTGGACCTGTACTTCAAACATCATTGGCCAGACTCCTACAAGACCCTGGTGTAACAGCAGTGGTGCCCTGACAACCCAAACACAAATATTGCACATGCATAGTTATCTTTTGTTCTTCTCATTCCATCCATCCTAATAACTGTCTCTTCAAAGAATGCATGGATTATGCCCAAAGACCCAAAACTATTTGGAAAAGTAGATGTGTGTGTAACTGGCAGTCTAGTCAAGGGACCCCAAAGTACCATGGGAATGGGGACGAGCATGTGGCTAAGCAGCTGCCAACCTCTGCCGTGCGTCTGCTGCACCCAGCACACAGAGTGCACTGCTTGTGTGTTTGCTCATCAGCCTCCACAGCGATGCTACCGGTAGGTGCTGGTATTGCTTTCACTCTACAAACAAAGACACCGAGGCCCGAGGGGTTCCGCAGCTCATCCCAGAGCCCAGTGCTTAGCAGAGGCATCATCAGAACACGAACCCAAGACCTCCAGCACCAGACCTGAGCTCCTGATTCCCTCCGCACACGATTTATCTGCAAGCGCTCTCATTCAGGAGTTAGGAACCGAACACTAGACATGAGTGTACAATTAGCTACTTTTCTTCTCCAGCCCACCTTGTCTATCCTGTCTCCGCCTTGAATCCTAGCCAGATCCAGGACAGAAAAGAACAAAACTGGGCATTATCCATTTGGAGATGGTTATATAAGAAAATGGAAGGAAGACAGATCAAACCCTGGAGAGAAGCAGGAGAAGGAACAGGGCAGGGTGAAGAGCAAATCACAAGATAAAGGGAAAACAGAAGGGTTGCAGAGGTGAAGAGAGCAGACCAAAGCAGGAGGGGCAGTCAGGGAAAAGACAGGGCTTCCAGAAACTTTGTCCTGAAGAGCCTGGAAGCCAGCAGCCCCTTCAGGAGTTGGCCTCACTGGCGTGGTCATGCTGGCTGGCCACGGTCACCAGCTCAGCAGGCCCCTTTCTTCCACCTTTCCACCGTAAACTTCTCTCCCCCCAGAAACACTCAACCTCATGAGACGTGTGCGCCGTCGAGCAAGCTATGCAGCCACTGGAGATCCAAACATGAACACGACAACCTTTGTCCCCCAAGAAATCACGTCTCCCATGGAAGACAGACTGTGTGAGCAGGAAGCACGGTGCTCTCTTCCATTCTGCAGCAAATCTTCACAGACTATCAACCCACTGCCAGGCTTCAGGCACGGAGCAGAAGCAAGAGTCACAAAGCCTTGTGAGCCCAGAACTCAGGCAGGAGTGTGATCACCTGCCCAGAGGAACCCAGCATGGAACAGACAGAGCTGGGGAAGGAGAGGCCCTGGACACTGCAGAGGCACAGAGCTGTGAGGGGTCCATGGTGCTGGTCAAATTGCCACTCCACCCAGGAGGGCAGAGCAGCAACGCCAAGGCTTCTGATTGCACAGATTGCTGTGAAACCTTCCCATGTCACATACTGGCAGCAAATTCAAATTATTTTAACTCTGTACAATGTAACAAAGCAACTCTACAAGCCACCATGTTATAACCTGATAATATTCAAACAGAACCTCTGAAGCAGAGCTGGGCCTGTCCCCTACCCCAGCTGCCTAGCCCACTGGACTGTTCTGATAGTTCCCTCCCTAGTCTCAGCGCCAAAGCCCTGCCGTGACACCCTGTGGCTTCCAGGCCAGGGCTGCTTCTCACCCTCCAGGTCCACCCACTCACGCCCCATCCTTCCCTCCTAGGCAGCCGGTTTCCTCCCAAAGCGCTGGTCCAAAGGCCGCAGGCATGACCCCTATAAATCCATCCTGCGTTTCATCAGTCCAGCCTTTTCCAGGCCTGTTTTCTCACTCAGATGAGGGAAGTAAAAGCTAATTTTACAGAATTCAAGCCAGCTGGTTAGGGAGAAACAAAACCATATAATCCACAGATTAGTCCTTCATAAGATGGGGCTCGTGGCTTTCATATGTGTTCATCTCTCCCCACCAGCAACTTTATTGCCCCATGGAGCCAGATCCATTCTCCTCACAAAAATTTATGGTTATTTTGAGTTTTTAACCATTCTCCGCCATACACCTAATCCCTTTCTCCTTTGAAGTCGGGAGAACCTGAACCAGACCTCTTCCTAGGACTGGGATCCATTACGAGCTAGCAGGTTAGTGCTCACTGGCAAGCAATAGGAAATATGTATTGTAAATTGTAGATAGACTGTATGTGTAAAACTTTCTAAGTGTTACTTCCAAAAAGAGCTGCTGGGAAAAAAATAACTTCTGTAGGTTTGTTATCAAAGCCTCAAAAAAAAAAAAAAGAAAGAAAAGAAAAACTTAAGCTTTTGTTGCAAAGATATGAGACATCATGAAAACGGTTGCAGGTGACTAGCCAGTCTTTTGTTATATCTCTAAACATAAGACAAACAATAATGTGCAGGGTTTTTTTTTTCCTTCTTTTTTAGAAAAAGAGCCTAATATTAGTCACAGGAAGCCTGAACACACGAGAATGGGTGCAGGGCAGGAGGGGGAGGGGAAGCCCACTCTCAGTTTCACCCGCCTTTAAAACTGAAAAAAATATGTATCCCTGCTTTCTGTATATGCACATAATGTAAAATTTCATCAACCACAATATTTTAAAAGACAGAAATCATGAGATATATCACATCTAAATGGAAATATCATCTAAGGAAGGCATCATTTATCAACATCACTTTGAAATGCAGCGGAGGATGTGACGGCATTATGTAGATCTCAGATATCCACGGGTGAATGAAATTGGGTAACCTTAGCAACCCCAGGTACATCCATGCAGCTATAAATCAAATGTCAGCACTCTGAGCTATGCACAAAATAAAGAAATAATTCTTTGAAATATTCATAACACTATGCAGTGTATTATTTTGTAAGTCTGTCCCCATTATGCATTTTTGAATCTAACCAAAAAAAAAAAAAGACATACATTTGCATAACGCACGCACCCCACCCACCCACCCTCCACCGCCCACAGGAGATTCTAGAAACAGATAGACCTGCATTATATACTAATGGCCACCGCAGAACTCCAGTTCCTGTGTGGGAGAAGGAAAGGGAATTTTACACACAGGCAGCTAGTTTGACAGCAACCAAAATGGTTTCATATTGATTATTCCATTAAAAAAAATAACAACTAAATAAGATATGAGAATTTGGGTAAAAGTGTCACGATATAGGTGCATTTTTGTATGTGTAAAAGTAATATATTCAATATTTCACTCTCCAAAACTGGAAGAGATTTGCTTTAAAAATAAATAAATTCTTGCTGGCAAGAAAATATACCCGTTTTCTAGTCGAGATATCTTGTCAGTAGGGAATGGTAACATGTAGCATGAAATAAAGATCAGTATTCATTTACGCTTAAGATTTTTCTTTGCTAATTTAGTTCATGGGAGGGTTTTCTGTGGACAGGTTTGTTAGCACCTCAAGGTAAGGATTCTGTGCCTGCCCGTTCCTGGAACCACCAGGGCAGTGCCTGGATGTAACACCTGCGATAGATTCCTAGCACCGTGAAGGACGAGAGCGGTGACATAGGACTTGAGCGATTCTGAATCACACAGTGACATGCCTAAGAGGGACAAATACAGGGCTGCTAATTGTTCTGCTATGAAAGTTTTACAGGAATGTCCTGCTGAAATATCCAACAGGGCTCACCCACAGCACCGCTCGGGTGCATTTAGGGGCTGCCGTGGGAAACAGCGCTGCTTCTCATACACAGTCAGTACAATCCAATCGTGTCATCTCACAAATGGGTTCTCTTCACTTAAGTACATTGGAAGTGGCACCAAACGGAGAAGGGTTTTTAAAGCAGGAATTAAACAGTCTATTCTAAGCAAAATCTTCTCATTTATCCTCAACCTATTTTTTTTTCCCTAAGTTGCTGCCCTCCTCCGCTGTATTAATTGTTCCGGACCTATAGCACATGCTTCAATGAAAATAAATTACTTTATTTCTATTACACCACTAATGGCTGTGTGACTTAATTTCATTAGCTCAAACCTGTTGAGAGTATTCAGATTTCCATAGCAGGACGCACTTAAAATGAAAAGATTCTTTCGATTCTCAATTAACAGAATCGTTCTCTTTCAACTGAAATGAATGTTATTGAAACCAATTAGCATAGACTGGAAAATCTCTCACTAATGAGGGGAGTGAGGGTGAGTAAGCACCAATGGAAAGATGAAATTAGAGGAGCGCCTCTTCTCTTGGCCTGAATAATTACATGCTTAGTTGCCTAATTGTCTGGTGAAGAGCGCGGAGGTGATGGTAACAGATTGCCATGTTCATTAGGCGGCAAAAGGCCACCTGCTGCTAAGCTTCATTTTCCTGCAGTCGATATACACGTGTTTATCCCTCGGGATTGATATTTGGACACAACACTGGCTGGGAAAGGCAAATGAGCTTGCCAATATGCTGCAATATTGTGTCCTTTGTGCCAAGATACAGAAGCTTAATGTGTCAAATAGAATGAATGAAACCAACAGTGATAACGAAGTTTATGAGGAAGCTGACCCCAGAACAGTCTCAGTGTAGAACTCTACACTGTGTCGAGTTCAACCTTTCAGTACAGATGTTCCTTTTTGGCCTGAACGGCTCCAAATTATATAGTACAAAAGATGAATTACAACGGTTAGGGCCTCGGCGATATTTTAGACAATGGTGCAATGAAAGCATGCGATGTAGCTGTTAGAATTGAAAACAAATGTTCCGTCCAGAGGCAGGGATGTGCAGGAGAGAAGCAGCATGGTCCCCACCACCTCGCTGCAGGCAGAGCAAAGGAGCCCAGTGACCTCCTCAAACCGCAACACTTCCTGACTATCCACCCATGGGTGCTGTCTGTTACACACCACCCCTTAGGCTCCACTATCTTCCCAGATCTCAGGTCCTGCAGGGAAGGACACAGCTGGATGTGGAGCTGCTCTGGAAGGCACCATCATTTCCATCCTAGATTATGCTGGGAGGAGCATCAGTGCCCAAATCCTGCTCTTGATAAAAGAGTGTTTTGTCTAAAAGGAATCCCAGGAACCAGGTGGATGTCCTCTGTAGGATATTGGGCAGTGAGGCCCTAGGGCCACCTGCAGGCCAGACAAACCAGCCTGCAGCCCAGCACTGCACAGGGCCTGTGGACGCCCTTGCCTCCTACTGTTTTTAAAAATGTTTACATTACTTGTCAACATTTAGAAACAGAAGATTTAACATAAACAGCTACATATCTGGCTTTTCTATCCTTCTTGAGGCCCTGGAAACACCGGGCCTCTGTTCCAACATGGACTCAATCAGGTGGACAGCACTAGTTCCCAGTTCACCACAGACACTGTCATTCCCATGCACCCCGGAACGCAGGCACAGTGCCAGCTGCCAGCTGTTATACTCCTTGAGCTACAATGGTTCCTACTACCCATATTCTTCTGAAATGTGAAAAATTTTGGTTGAGAAAGCCAGACATCTAAGAAAAATTCATGCTGGGGTGGGGGTGTAGCGCAGCAGTACAGTACTTCCATGGCATGTACCATGCATGCCCTGGGTTCAATGCCCAGCACTGGCAAAAAAAAAAAAAAATCATGTTATGGCTGGCTTGCTTTACTCACTGATCTCACTCACCCTGCCTCTGCAGACCTTTCTCTTTGTGGTTCTGGGGTGAATGCAGTCCTACCCCTTCATTTTCCAAAAAGAAATCGAGGCTCAGGAGAGAAGGTGAGCAGGACCTAGAATCAGGGCCTCCGTCCACTCTCTCATGGATGCAGAATTTTGAGAATTTAAAGAGGTGAGCCTCAGCCTCCAGATGCTTATCCAGGTGCACATGCTGAGAAACACGGAAGAACCACCAAACACCCGTACAGAGTGTTGCACTGAAACGCTGACCGTGGACATCCAGAGACGTGCTGAAGCCTGCGGAGGAGAGAGGGAATGGGGCTCGGAGGGCAGGTGGGGTTCCCCTCTGGCTAATTCAAAATGGGAGGGATACGGGAACTGTGGTGTTGGTTGAAGCAAGAACCCCGAAGTGGCCACATGCAGGGGTTAGCTGCACAGTGAGCCTCAGGGGAAGATGACATTAGGGACAGGCCTAAGTAGGCATTGCTTAGGAAAGCCACCATCGCCCAATCTTGGGTGAAGCCAGGCTCCACGTAGACATGCACAGAGATCCCGGCAGAGACCAAAGCCCTGCTCCGCAGCAGCCAGCACCCTACACTTACAGCCTGCTCCCCAGCCATCCTCAGGACGCCCTTGGCAGTTCCCAGGGTTGATGAACACTGGCCTGTTAGCACAAAGCAGCTTGGGGGGAGGAGGGGACGCACATAGGGCTACCTCGTCACTCTGTGTGGTCCCAAAAACTTCACAGTGAATTTTCCCTTCCAAGGCCTATTGAAGCTCACATTATTTTGCTTTTTATTTTCTTTCCACATTTCTTTTTATGTGTAGGGTATTTTTTTTTAGAAAGGTAAACTATGTAAAAATTATAAAGTACTTCATGTCATGATTTTGTTATTTATCACATAAGCAATACATATTTATTTTTGAAGATTAGTAAGTACAGATAAACCAAGAAGAGACAGTTTTGAGTCATTTGTCTTCACCATCAGAAATAGCCACTATCATGATTTTGATGTTCCAAATTTTGTATATGTGTTCATATACAGATTTTATTTGCTTCCATTCAAAACTTTTTTCTTAACATAAGAGTAATACAACCATTTTTGAATACATGAGTTTTGGAAAATAAAGAAATTTTAAGTCACCTACAATTCTACTACCTAACTATAACCAGTGTTAGTATTTTGAAATACTGCTTCTAACCAAGTCATCATTACAATTTTAAATTTTTAAATAAATTTTGTTGTGTATATTTACATTATAGACTATAAAATAATTTTCATAGTGAAGCAAATTAAATTTTTATCACTTCACAGTTATCCTTTTTTGTTTTGATTGCAAGAGCAATTTAAAATCTATGGCTTTACCAGGAATTTCAGATACAGCAGAGGGTTTTCTTGTTTTATTTTGTTTTGATTTGGGTTTTGCTTTGTTTTGTTTTGTTTTTTGCTAATGAAGACCAGCCCCAGGGACACTTAACCACTGAACCACATCCTCAGCCCTTTTTTGTATTTTATTTAGAGACGGGGTCTCCCTGAGTTGCTGAGTAGAGTTTTATTAGGAGCAGTCCTTGTGTTGCACCTTAGGTCACCAGACTTGTTCCTTCTGCATATCTGCCACTTTGTATCCTCCAAGCACCCCTCTCTGGTGCCTGGAGCCTCATACCACTGGTAACCACTGTTTTATTATCTCTGTATGCCAAGTACCCTCTCTTTTTGTTGATTCCACATACAAATGAGGTCATGCAATATTTTTCTTTCTGTGCCTGGATTATTTCACTTAGCACAGTATCCTACAGGTTCATCTATTGTCACAAATGGTAGGATCACCTTCTTGTTTAAGGCCTAATAATGTTCCTCTGTGTGTGTGTATGTTCTCGTGTTCTTCATCGGTTCATCCTTGGGTACGTAGGTTGTTTCAAGCCCTGGCCACTTTGAATACTGCTGCGATAAATATGGGTGTGACGATGTCTTTATGAGATGGTGATTTCATTTCCTTTGTGTCTGTGCCCAGAAGAAGGCCTGCTGGGTCACAGGGGAGTTCTACTGTTAACTCCTCTAGAAACTTGTCCAGTATTCTCCACAATGGCAGCGCTAATTGACATTCTCATCAGGGTACCAGGGTTCCCGTTCCTCCACACCCTCGACAACATTTGTTGATTCTTTCATAATAGAAAAAAAATTAAATTTTATTTGAAAATAACAAAAACACAAAAATGTAAAAATCAACTCTAATCCCACCCTAGTAATCCCTATTAATAATTAGATGTTTACCCTGCTCAACTTCTTCCAAGTTTATTCAAATATATTTTTACCAAAAACAACAAAAAAAGGGGGGGTCAGTCTTTATACACTGTGTTGTCATTTCCTTATTTGTTTTGCTCAAGAATAGCAGTGAGCCGGGCATGGTGGCACATGTCTGTAATCCCAGTGGTTTAGGAGGCCGAGGCAGGAAGATCAGGAATTCAAAACCAGCCTTAGCAAAAACAAGGCCCTAGCAATTCACTGAGACCATGTCTCTAAATAGAGGCTGTGATGTGGCTCAGTGGTTTAGTGCCCCTGAATCCAATCCCCTTTACCAAAATAATAATAATAATAATAATAGATAGATGCATATATAGATACATAGATAGATAAATAGATAGATAGAGACCCTCTATTCAATAATATACAGTCATATTAACATTCTTAAATGTTTGCAGCCAGGTACAGTGACATATGCCTTAATCCCAGTGACTCGGGAAACCAGTCTCAGCAAATAAAAGAGGCCTTCAACAACTTAGCAAGATCTTGTCTCAAAATTTATATATATATATATATATATATATATATATATATATATATATATAGGAGATGTAGTTCAGTAAAGTGCCTGATTCAGTCCCCCGTATCTACAAAAAAAAGTTTTCAGCATATTCTGTTGTAGAACTGCCCCAATCCTTTATTACCAAGCATTTAAGCCACTTCCAATTGTCAGGATTATTTTTTTTAAATCCAATAAAAACACCTCTCCTCATACGCTGCACACATATCCAAACATTTTCTTTACATTTCCAGAAACAGGTTTGCCAAGTCAAAAATTACATGCCCAAGAACTTGGGCCAGACAACATCTCCTCCACTCTCCTGGTTATACTGGATATCAGCTGATCATAGGTGGCTTTGTCCTACACTGTATTTCCTATTTACAAGTAACATTGAACATATTTAGATTGCTTATTGGCCATCTTATTGCTTTATTGAATGGCCTACTCAAGTCCTGAGCAAGTTTTCTGTAATCATTCCACTATTCACCTGAGACCACTGTACCTTTGTCCCAGTTCATCACAGGTCTTACCTGGGTTCATGCTCTAGTTTGCCATCCCAGGTGCTGAACATACCAATGCCCATCCTTCTCTTGGTGGCTTCTGCAGTTACTCTTTGAAGGTCCTTCCTCACTCTGAGACTTCATGGTTTTCATCTATGATTTCTTTTAACTTTTTTTAATCATTTTAAATTTTATCATATTTAAATTTTTATTCTACATAGAATTTATTTTGTAGAAAATATGAGGCATAAATATAACTTTATTTTTTCAGTCATTTTCCCCAATATTTTTATTTATTTAATAATAAAGGCCTGGGCTGGGGTTGTGGTTCAGTGATAGAGCACTTGCCTCATATGCATGGGGCACTGGGTTCTGTCCTCAGCACCACATAAATAAATAAGAAAATAAAGGTATGGTGCCCATCTACAACTAATTTTTTTAATTAGAAATAATAATAAAGTCCTTTACTAAAATTTTTTTAATTAGAAATAATAATAAAGTCCTTTGCCACTGAGTTGAGACATATCCACCTTTATTGTTAGATGCACTTGAGTGTGTTTCTAAACTTTCTAATCAGTCTCATCTTCTGTTAGCTATTGCCCCAACATCACTCCAGTTTTGATTTTTGAGCCAAGAAAGTCAATATGAGTCCTGGTTAGGTAGCCCATTCCTGAACATAACCATTCTTTTCTAAAACATTTTTCAGCATGTTTGTGTTTCCAGTGAACTTTGTAACAATTTCCAATAGCCTGCCTTTTTTTTAAAGCCTCATTTAGGTTTTGACATGAACTTATTTTTTAAATAAAATGCATAACAAGGAAAAACTTCTAGGAAAACCTGAAGACATTGGTGGAAAAATAAAAGCACTGCATATTATCAGCAATATCAAGGCCGTGAAGGAATTTTATTAGTTTGTCAAATATTTTACCGAGGAGAAAGCGAGGCAGGAAGGTATTGTTGTGGCTGAGCTAACACAGACGAGGAAGCAGCTCCAGAACAAGGCCACGGCCGAGACCCCAGAGCCTCCAACATCAGATGCTCCCTAGGAGCAGGCGCCGGAGCTCAGCGTCTCATCCTTTGATTTGAAAAGAACTCTTGATTCCCTGGGACTTTCCAAAATCTCGGGAAGTGGTTTATGAGAGAGCAGATGGGCACCAACTTCTTCAAGGGGTTCTTGCCAGAAAACAATTAAGTTTAGGTCTACCCCAAATTTCCAACCAAACTTTGGTTTTTGAAGAGGAGACACCCCACCACCACCACCACAAGCTCTGCTGGCTTGAAACTAGATGGACAGAATTGATGTGCGCGGTGACCCCACCGCATTGATTTGACAGGGGCAACTCCTGAGCGGAGGGAGCCATTTCTCTACGGTATTGAGTATGTGCTTCCGCGAAGGCATATTTCCTCCATTCCTCTAATTAAATGGCCAATGAATGGAACCACAAAGTCCCCTCTGCAATAGATGACCCATCCTCAACTCTTTATGCATCTTCTATTTTCTAAAAATTAAGAACAGTGAAGAAGCAGCTAGAAGAACGGTTCTAAAACTCCCCTGAAATTTTGCCCAAGTGATACTGGAGGAGGGGAGGCGGCCCAGAGGACCCCTCCAGGTGGCACTCATCTTCGAACCTGGGGGGCAATCAGGGGTCACAGAGGCAGGCCCTCCCAAACAGCGGGTCTGGACAGGATGGATCCCCTCTCAGGAAGGTCACCCTGTTGACTGAGCCAGCAACTTGAAGCTGGAGTACACAGAGGTGGGGGGAAAGAAGACACCCGGCCACCATATCAGTCTAATGGGCCAGGCAGTCAATGGGGTGGAGGGTCACAGCCAGGTCACCCTCACATTCAACTCCCAGGCCGGTCTCTCCTGGACTCAAATGTTAGTGCTGCGCTTATTGAACTGATGGGCATTGCAGGGGCAGAGGGTGTGCGCAGGGAGTGGGCATCGGCTAGCGATCTCGGATCCTGGCAGCTCACCTTGACTTCTCCAAGCTCCCATTTCCCCCATCAATGTGCCAAGACGATGCCTGGGTGCAGATGTCGCCCCTGCCACGTGCAGCAGAGCCCGCTCCGGGAAGCGCCCCATAGATGACAGCTCTCGGGAGTTTCTGGCCAGGGGTGAGGCTTGCGTTTTCTCCTTTTCATATAAAAAGTCAGTTTTCCTTGCTCTTAAGCCTATTTCTAGTGAATTGAAGGATCCCAGAATTGAAAAGGCCTTGCAAATTACTGTTTTTTATACCATGCCCTCCAAACTTTAAATATATCTATAATAGATAACCAGCCGGAGGGCCTGGCGCAAGAGCTCAAGACAACCTTCCCATCATGCTAAGCAAAAGTCTCAGTCCCAGCCACTCTGCGAATCAATCCTATGTCAGTTTTGACCCATTCAAACAAATCATTTAGGCTCAAATCGTTGTGTGAACTTTTGCATCTTTCTGGTCGCGCCTTCAGTTTCTAAGGCCCATCACAGGTGATACTGCGCAAGAGGCCGGCTTCAAGAAGACTCATCCGCATGGGCCAGGATGGCCTCAGGAGAAGGGAGAGCAGTGGGAAGCTCGAACCACTGCACAATAGTGAGTGGTCAGGCTGGCTGAGAACGTCCTTTGGATTGGGGTACCTCAGCTTCACCTGGAACCCCCGAATAATGTTCAGGGCGTCAAAACAAAAGCATGGAGTGGACGACAGCAGAATATCACACCAAACCAGGAAACCAGTCCTGCACACTTCTGACCTGGGTCTGCGCAGCAAGGTCTGCTGCCGCACGAAGCACCAGGACTGTGGCGCGGGTTCATCCTCGGTTAGCTGCAGAAACGAACAACTAACCTCTGAAGGAACGTTAAGGCTTTAACCAAATTGGATATCCAAAAATACCCAAGCGAAGACTCAAATGATTGAAGGCCCTGCTAGTGAACTGGCTACACTGGTTACCAAATCCATGGTACCCGGACTAGCGAGGAAGTGGTTTACCATTTTCCTACTAGTGGGATTTGATTTATTGGAGACACAAGCATTAATGTTTGCTTTGGGGAGAGTTTCAGTGAAGTTCCCAGGTCTACAGGGTATGTTGGAAAATGCATTGAAAGTGAGCTGAATTTAAATCTTAATCAACATTATTCTGAGTCATGAAACTAAGCTATACGTACAAATGATGATGATATATGTTATATCAAATCTAGATTGGTCAAATAGCCAGTCTTTTATTTGATTTTGTTTGAAAATTTTTTTAAGATATGATTATTCTGAACATGTCTAAGAAGAAGCAAATTACATGAATTTAGTATAAAAATAATGAAAGTAAAGAAATAGAAAATAGGACTTCTACATAGCCAAAGTCTCCTGAGACAATGCGCTCCCAATAATGCCACAGAAGAAACTTACCAGATGGTTCTGTCTCTAGATGTGTTAAAAGATTTTATCCCACTTCCGAGTTTTTGAAGTGCAACCTCTCCTGGTGTATGATTCTAATACTGGTAAAAAAAAAAAAAAAAAAAAAAAAAACCTAACCTGCCAATCATGACATCTATCTAGATGAATTTACATCCTTATACTTTCCTATCAGAGAGCAAATAAGAGTGAAAGATCAAGATGTAGGACAGGAAAAAAAAAAAAAAGAGCTGGCTTCTTTCTCCTAGGGAGTCATGTCTGTTGAATGACCAATAATGAAATATCAATAAAACAAACTGAATAAAATTCTTCCTAGCAAAAAAAAAATGATTAAGGGCCTTAAATTAGAAGTCCTAATTTTTTTTAGTTTTAATGCAAAACTATAAAAACACACATATAATACCTCCTATACAAAGCCAAGTGTCTAAGACCACATGTGAAAAGTTCCATTCTTAAATTTTCCAAAAAGGGAAGAATTGCCACTCTTTGAATAGATATCCAATTGTCAGCTGCCTGCCTGGGCCCGCGTTTCCACACACGCACACTCCATGATGAAGCAGGAGAGAAAATAACTAGGATCTGTCTTCGAATTCTTCTGGTTGCTTAAACAGTATATTTCTTTTAAGAACAGTGAATTGCTGTTCCCTGAGAAAAGAGCTACAATTGAGTTGCTTCCATTTCCTTCTCCCTGCCCCACTCTGTGTGTGCCTGTATGTGTGCAAACATACATATGCACACCTGTACACACACACACAGTGTATTTCTAAACCACGTGAGAATCAGTTGTATAGATAATTCACCTTTATTTATTAAACTTCAGTGTGTGTTTCCCATGAACAAGAGTGTTGTCATACATAATGACCTTGTACATACATAATGACCTTGTAGTTATCGAAGTTATTACCTGCATGCCATATTCCAGTGTCACCAATTGTCCCAATGATGATTTCCTAGCACTTTTCCCCTTGGTTCAGGACCCAGCCTGGCTCACACATTGCATTAGGTGCAGTATCTCTATGGCCTTGTTTAGTTCAGTTTCTCAGTCTTTGTCTTTCCAGACCTTGGCTTTTTTTTTTTTTTTTAAGAACAGGCCAGTTATTTTCTAGCCTGGCTGCCTTCAACTTGGATTTGTAGGATGTTTTCTCATAATTACATTAGATTCAGGTTAAGCAGGGGTTTTTGGCAGGCACACCACAAAAATGAACCTGTGTGCTTCCCAAGGGATCGAATCAGGAGGCCACAGTGTCAGTCTGCCCGCTAACAATGATGCCGTAACAATCACCTGGTGCAGGTGTGCCTGTCAGTCGCCCCTTTGCAATGCTACAATTTTCCTCATGTAATTAATGAATCATTTGAAGACACACTTTGAAACTATCCTTTGGAACTCTGAAACCTGTTCCTCATCAATTTCTGACCCACTAGTTTTACTACCTATTAATGATCCTTTTCTGGTAATGTAAAAAACAGCAGGATGCTTTAGCTTCATCCGTCCTCATTCTGTCTCCATTTATTAGTTTTATTTCTACTCTAAGGAAGGAATCTTTTTCTCTCCACCCCCATTTATTTGTCTGTTTATTTATTTAGACTGACAACTTCTTGTTTGGCTCAATGCATTATAATCCATTATTATCTTTTTTTTTAAGTTTGAATCCAAAAATGCTTTAAATATGGTGTTAGAAACAAGAGCCATTTCTCAAATGTCAAGAAACTAAGACAGCTTTGAATGTAAAAGAAATTGCCAAGAAAGTAAACAAATTTGTTTTTGATTTCCTGCCTTCCAAGAGAGCCAGATGTCAGCAGAGAAAGCTTAGGGGAAATGTGGAGACGAGAAAAACGAAACTCAGCCTGCAGTCAGGTTCTGATGAGAAAGGGGCCCGTCTTGTCACGTGCAGGTGCTCCTAAGTGGCTGAGCTGCCACGGAAGCCCCCACTCCTTTTGCATTTCATATTTGCAGTTTCTGTCTCCTGACCACCCTTTCATCAGACCAGTGGCTCTCCACGGACTAACGCAGCATGCGTTCGCCAGAAAGCAGCTGGACTTCCTGTGGTTACAGCTACTGTCCGTTACTTGAATGTAATATAGAGACATTTTAAATGGTATAAAACCAAGTGTAATAATAGTTCAATTTTTTCAAATTTTTTTGATACAGTATAGCATAGGTTTCTCTCTGTATTTCTCAGATATCCTTTATTTTATGACCATCACACTGTGAAATGTTTGTGTCTGTGCTGTCACTTAACTCTTAAACCACCCAAGGAAGTAGATCCATGCAAGGACACTGATTCAGTGCCCCTTAGGAGAGTCTGTGTCTCAGGCAAGTCACTGTGACAAGCCTCCAGCCATCCTGTCCTCAGCTGGCCAGTGTGCCTATAATGGCCCTGCAAGGAGTGCCAAGGAGGGGTTCCTCCTCTGGTGTGGGAACCAGAAGTGTTTGGTTCCAGTCCCACGTGGAGTTGTGCTTCCTGGGCCACGTTAAGGAAAATGCACTCCCAGGAGTCCAGCTCGGTGAGCAGAGCTGCACAGGCTCCAAAGCTCAGGTTTATCTTGTATGCTCTTTCTCCTCTCCGGCCCTCTCGATGACTGTAGCTGGCCAAGCAGCACTTCCTGCCAGCTGTGCCTCCAACGTGCCCCTAGATGCATCCACTTCTTTCCACCGACCCTCTGCTGGTTATGCCCCCCATACTGGTGCTGGCTGGGTTCTCATCTCCACTCTCCTCCTCCCATCCATGTTTCAAGCCCACAACAGGTGAACTGTGTCTCATAGCTGGGTGATGGCTCTCACCTGCCCCGCAGTGGCTCCCTGTTGCTCATAACATGACATCCTGGTTTGTGGGCTTGGTGTTCGAGACACCTGGCTGACGGCCCTCACAGCTCCACACACTCCACATGCACGGCTGTACTTGCAGTTTCCTGCATCATCTCTCCACGGTGCAGTCATTCCACCTGCCCTTCTACCTGGAACAATCCTCCACTTCCTCTCCCTTCCCAATCCACAGTCTTCACCCTGTTCTTGCTCTGACTTTCTTCTTGTCAAAGACCTACCAGTTTAGTGAAGCCTTAAAGGGGTGGAGCCAGGCTACAAAGAGTCTGTTCTATAAGAAAGACTTCAAAATTCATCATCCACAAAAGGGCTACCTTCCTTAGATTTTATTCTCCTTCCCACAAATGCCTGTTTCATTTTCTTACTGTATTTACTGAATTCTGCCTTAGCTAAAGCAAATTGTGTGCTCCTTCATCTCTCCTGCCAGACTGTGAATGCTTGAGAAGTGAAACCCATCCTATGAATGGATGGAGGGAAGGTGGTGTACATACACAATTAAGCAGTACTCAGCCATGAAGAAATATGAAAGCATGGCATCTGTGAGAAAATTGGTGGAACTGGAGACCATCATGCTAAGTGAAATAAGCCAAACTGAGAAAGTCAAGGTTGTATGCTTTCTTTCAAATGTGGAAGCTAGAGAAGAAAAAGGAAAATAAAAGTGGGAGCATGATCTTGTGAAAATCAAAGGCAGAGGAGTAGAATAGAGGAAAGGATCATGGGGAGAGAGGAGGAAGGGAAGGAGAAATACTGGAGAACAATATTTCCAAATTATATTGCTATATTGTGTTCTTGTACAAATATATGACAACAAATCCCACCATTGTGTGCAACTATAATGCACCAATAAAAAAACATAAGGAAAGAAAAGAGAAACATAAAAAAAGAAGAAAACCATCTTAAATATCTTTTTTTTCTCCAGGCATATGTGGAAATGAGTCTCCAGTTGTTGGTGGAAAAATTTTGTGATTACAGGGAAATGGTGATTTTTTTATTTGTCTCTAATAGGCAAATGTTATGAGATAGACATGTATCAAATATATATTTGATATATTTATACATATATACACACCCAAAGTTGTGTACAGTTGTATGTGTTAGTATCTACTACTTACTAATAAATATCTACTAATTAAAAGTGTTGACTATAAACAGATGTTAACTATAAAATTTTGTAAACTACACTTTGGTCATTCCAGATTTGACACCTGCCTATCTTAGTGAGGTATTTACAGAACCTACATGGCTTTCTTTAATTACTAGGTGAATAGACAGATTTCAAGTGTGAGATGAAGTTGATGTCTTTTAACCTAAAAAGATTTCTAACAAATCAACAAGGAAAGTAATAACTCCACAAAAGAATAAAACAGGTAAAGACAGATCTATTTCAAAAAGCAAATATGAATGGCTGACAAACATTAAAATTTCTCACTAGTAATCATGAATTGCACCTATTTATTTCTTTGTTTTGTGTGGTCCTGGAGTAGCAGGGGCACTCTACCACTGAGCCACATCCCCAGTCCTTTTCAGTTTTTATTTTGAGACAGTCTTGCTAAGTTGCTGACACTGGCCTCAAACTTGTGATCCTCCTGGATGAAGCCATCTGAGATGCTGGAATTATAGGTGTGTACCACCTCACCTCGACATTACCATTTTCAACCTATCAACTTGGCAGTATTTTCAAAGTTAATACACATTCCCACTATTGGTAGTCCTGTAAATTGTTACAAGCTTTTTGGAAAGTGTTTTGGTGATATACATCAAGAGCTTTAAAAAATTCTTACAACTTAACCCAATAACTCCATTCATGAGAACCTGTGATGAGAAAGTAATCATAAATATAGATTAAATAGTTATAGTTAAGAATTCTCATTAAAAAAAAATTATCATCAGATGCCTGGCATGGTGACAAACATAATCCCAGCAGTTCTGGAAGCTGAGGCAGGAGGAGTTCAAAGCCAGCCTCAGCAAAAGTGAGACACTAAGCAACTCAGTGAGACCCTGTCTCTAAATGAAATACAAAATAGGGCTGGGATGTGGCTCAATGGTTGAGTGCCCTTGGGTTTAATCCCCATTATTCCCCAAAAAAGAACAACAACAAAAAAGAATTCCCAGCAGAGTTATTCCTAACAATAAAAAGTTGAAGAAACCTAAATTATTAAATAATAGAAAAATAATTATATAACATCCATATTGTGGAATATTTTGAAATCATTAATAATAACATTTTCAAAAGCTATTTAAAAATGTGGGAAAAGATCAAAGGGGGATAGGACAGAAAACTGTATGCTATGATCCAATTTTTGTGAAAATTCTTTGGTGAGACAACAGGTGAGTTTTTCTATAGTTTTTGCAAGTTTTTGCACTGACAAAATAGTTTTTATTTTTTAAAGCCCAAAATGGAAATAAAAAATGAGACTTAATTGTCGTATCCCCTGTAGGAACCAAGACTCAAAAACCAAACAAGTCAGTTTTTTATTTCCTCAGAGAGTAAGAATGACTGACTTCAAGAAACCACCGGAAGACTGCTGCAAGCTCCCGTTTCAAAGAAATTTTGTGGTGTTTGTAATGGATAAATTTGAAGAGACAGCCAGTATTATTCTCATCTGTGATATTTCATTTCTGCCTCTGATATGATCTTTTAAAAGAAAAAAAATCCATTTTCCACCTTCTTTTGTATTTAACTCCCTACAACGGTACGGACACCATTCAGTAATAAAAGCAGCCTTAAAACTATGTGCCTCATTATTTCACAGCTACTAACCATAAATAATACTCTCCTAGTTTTGAGATTATAAATTATTCATATGAAAGTAATGCCAAATTATTAAAAGCCCCTGGATGGATCTGTGACCTTGTTTGACAGCCTCTGGTTTGAGTGACAGCCTGAGAAACAGCGCCGCTAAAGACAGTGTGGACTGGACAGGGCCACCCTCCTCCCACCTACCAGGTCACTCTGGTCTGAAACCAAATAAACCACATCTCAGAGAGCAAGACTTTTGTCCCCTCTGGAGCTCTGACAGACCTTGGACATAGGAATACTTTTCATTCTTCACAGTTAACAGATTACCTTCACGTTTTACCAAAACCAGACAGGCACCTGTCATTTTTCTAGAACCAATAAGATGCCTGCATGTTTTTGCAACATTTTAAATAGCTTATAGCCTAAGCTTAAAAATCAAGAACGGGCTGGATGTGGTGGCACACACCTGTAATCCCAGCAGCTCAGGGGGCTGAGACAGGAGGATCATGAGTTCAAAACCAGTCTCCGCAAAAAGCAAGGCTGCTAAGCAACTCATTGAGACTCTGTCTCTAAATAAAATACAAAAATAGGGCTGTGGATGTGAACTAGTGGTTGAGTGCTCCTGAGTTCAATTCTTGGTACCTCCCAAAGAGAATAAAGAACACTTATTGACAATGTAGGATATTAAATATTATATTCATTTCATCCCACTTTTTTTTTCTTTGGTACTCTGGATTGAACTCAGGGGCACTCAACCACTGAGCCATATCCCCAGCTTCTACTCTGTATTTTATTTAGAGATAGGGTCTCACTGAGTTGTTTAGTGCCTCATGGTTGTTGAAGCTGACTTTTAACTTGTGATCTCCTGCCTTAGCCTCCCAAGCCTGGGATTACTGGCTTGTGCCACTTGTCCTACTTTTTGTAGTAAATAATATTTTGATTGAATGGTACAAATATCACCGCAAAAAAAAAAAACTTAATAATCAGAACTCGACTCTCTTTGTATGGTTTTCATTTAACAACAGTTGGCCTAACTCCAAATTCCGAAGGCACTCTCTCTCTCCTCATTCCTTCCCTCTGGAACAGCGTCTTTGCTCAGCTTGTAGCAAAAGATGCTAATTTGATCACATGGATTCCTTTTAATGCAAAGAGTGAATTGTTTTTAGACCACTGGTGATTAATGTGGGTATTGATTAGCTGATCAATAAGGCCACAGTATCTAATTATTGATAATCCCTCTCCAAATGAAAGATCGAGTGTAAGGAGTCCTAGTTACAGAGTTCAAAATATAAAGTGATTCAATGTGATGCCCAGTAATTGAAAGTCAAACTAATCCCATAAATTAAATCACAACAATCCATAACATTTACCTGATAAATCCTCTGGCAGCTGTGTTTAACTTTCACCGTTCTGGATTGTTAACCCCCTGCAAAACCCCCTGACTGTCTGAACTCACGCACCACTTGTTGAGAGAGGTAAAAATCATCCCAACCCTAAAGCGAGTCTTCTTCATAGTAAGGGACCCAATGATGGCACTCTCCATGGGGACACGTGTAGGATGATGACCTGGTCTCTCCATCGCATCTCAGAGCCAAGAATAAAGAAAACTTGGCGTGAATGCTGGAGAGGAGGGAGGCCCCCTGATATGAGACTCACAACCTGGAAGGAACCTGAGATCACAACATCACCCTCTCAGTCACCCACAGAGTGAAAGACCTGCCAATTGTCACACAGCCAGCCAGAGGGCAGGGCAGGACTGAAGATCCAGGTCTGTGGCAACCACTGTCCCTTCCCACTATATACACAGCAGTAAGTATGATTTTGTGGTGGGGTCAAAGGTTTACTCTATGGGCAACTGTTAAGATGTGCAACCAACACAGAGCTTCTGCTCTATTCTGAGGCAGATCCTAGCTTGCATTTCCACTGACCATGAGGCAGAAGACCTTGCTAATGAAAGACCACTGGTGTCTCTCCATTCGAGTGTGGCTATTTCCTCCGGGCACATTCTCTCTTTGGGAAATTTCTTCTTCATTTCTGCTCCTCTTTAAAATGGCATCTGAGTCTGTGAGGGGCTTGGTCAGCCTCACAGCAATGAGAGAGGGAACCTCAGGTTCATATGGATTTGGGGCTGTTCAGAGGAATTCACTACAATCTGCCAGGGTGCATCCAGTCTGACCCTCGGGGCTGTGCAATGCTCACTACCAAGAAACAGCTGTTCCTATCTAGGATTCCTTTTCTTCTTCTTCTTCTTGTGTGTGTGTATGTGTGTGTGTGTGTGTGTGTGTGTGTGTGTCTCCACATTTTTTTATTTTGACACATTTTGTCCAAGGAAAGTAACCTACATAATACATATCAGTTAGCACAATAATGAACTCTCGTGATCCCCCCACCAACAAGAGAAATGGATGGTACTCAGTGCTGTCAAAGGCCCCGTCAGTCCCTCCTCAAGCTGGACTGTTGGTCACCCTGCCCATCTGCTGTGTGATGTGCTTTTCTCACTTCACCCTCAGCATGAATCTCTTCTTATCTCCAGGAATTCTCAAGCCAAGGCCCAAGCTGGTGAGAACAGTACCTAAGGAACCCAGATTTCAGTTCATATTGCTTTTGCTCCTCCTCCCAAAGATTGCCTTCCTCCCACAGTGGCTGGCGAGCCTTCCAGGGCCCCCTCCTCCTGGTGAGAACTACTCCTCCATCAAGTCCATCCACTCTGCACTATGCCCTGACAGTGCAACTCCATAGTACACCAGATCAACAAAACATGGCTGTTTATATGTAAAGAAGAGCTTTATGAAATTCAGAAAATCTTTCTCTTCTATAAGAAACCCTAACTTGTTTGGACTTCCATTTCTAACTAAAACATTGTAGCTTGCATCAATGTAAACGTCGCACCAAAAACACCTAGGAAAACATTACGAAATTTTAGTTTTGCTTTTTTTTCTGTAAGCAGATTTTTTAAGCTATCAGAGAGCAACCAATGCACCTGGGACTTGAGAAGCCCAATTCCCAGAGAACAGAGAATATCTTGGAGGTGAGCATGACATGAGACTTTTACTAATTTGTAAGAGGTTTCCACAAGAGGCAGAAAGTGGCAGCTCAGAGCTTATGTCAATAATCAGTGATGGGCCACCAGAGAATCCTCCAAGAAAAGAATTAATCTTGACCCTCTACCTTGCACCATGTGCAGAGATCAACTATAGATAGATTCTAGACATAAATGGGAAAAATCAAACTACAGAGCACCTAGAAGGTGGCAGGAGGTGTCTGCATGACCTTGAGGTGGGCCAGGACTGCTAGCAAAACACAATTTTAAAGGAAAGGATTGATAAATAAGACCACTTTGAAATTAAGAATTTCTTTTCATGAAAAGACACTGTAAAGGAAAAGTCAATAGTGGAAGGAGATAATTACAAGGCACATACACTCGAACGTATGAAGAACTCTTACAAATCAAGAAAAAAAAAACTGATGAGTCAATCTCAATGGACAAAACAAACCGAAAATCGGTATTTTTCAAAAAGGGAATACATAAATAGCCAAAAGGTGTCTGAATCAATGGCCAACACCATCAGCCTCCAGGGAAGTACTAGTTAAAACCACAGCAGGGCACCACAGTACTGTCCTTGCAGCACAAGAGGGCAGGTCATAGGTCACAGTCGTGGGTATTAGCAGCTTGAGTTTTCATGCACTGTGACCTACTCATAAAATGAAGTACTATATGTGGACATGGTGCTGCCCCAGAAAACAAGGAAGTCTCAACAACCTGATTTGCAGGGAAGGAATCCAAATACAAGTCCCATCTCCTGGATGTTTGAGGTTCAAAGACCTGGATGAAGCTGGGCTGAGCTAACTCTGTGGTTGAGCGAGGCCTGGGAGTGCAGAGCTCTGGGCACCACCTGATCTTTACCTGGGTCTGCAGGTGGGGCCATGCTGCGCACCCAGGGAACAAACTTAGACTTGGACTTGAGTGACTCTTTGTCAGGAAGTAACGTTCGTTTCAAAAGTTTACTTTTTTCTGTAGAGCCGATCTTCGGAGACAATTAACTCAACGCAGATCAGAAGTCCTATTTTAGAATTCAAACGCACATTCTCCGGTGTCTTTTCATTCTGGTTTAACAGTCCTGGCTTCCCCGAAGCACCGTGCCCCTGGCGGGCTAGGAGAATCGTGTAGGAGCCAGTACAAAAAAGGAAAAGAACATTAATACCCTTCAAAAATATTATCCCTGTGACACTCCTCGTAAAGCCCAGAATCAAAGGAACAGAAACAGGGGTAAATTAAAACTGTGATGTGTTCTTCAAGACAATGGTGGAAACGTCATTGAGAGGACGTGCTTCCTGGTGGTCAGTCTCTGGAAGCACCTCCCCGGTGGGTAGTCTCTCCTACCTGACCCCAGGATTCTTTCCAGGAGGTCCACCTAAAAGAATAGGGTGGGGATTTGTCTGCAGGCTTATCCTTGCAATTTTATTTAAAATATAAAAAATGTGGAAAATGCGTCCAACAATACAGATATTATAATGCATCCAATAGACAATTGTAGAAAAACATACAGTGAGGAAAAATGATGCTCATATTTTATTTTTGACTTTTTAATTCATAAGTAATAATTGCATATATTAATGGGTACCTGTGATGTCTTGATATGACATCTTGATATGACATTGTGGAGTGGTTATAATAAGCTAATTAACATACACATTGCCTCATATGCATATCATTTTTTTGTAGTGAGAACCCTTAAAATCTATTTTTTAAGCAATCTTAAAACATACAATACATTGTATTAACTATGGTCACCTTCTTGTGCAACAGAGCTCAAAGCCTTCTTTATACTAACTGAACCTCATGGTCTGCTCTCCATTGCACACCTCCACATCTCCAGTGGCTGCTAATCACCCCTGCTCTCATCTTCTCAACTTCTAATCTTTTAGATCCATATGTAAATGAAATATTGTTCTACTTGTCTCTCTGTGACTGGCTTAATTTGCTTAGCACAACCTCCAGATTCTTTGGGGTTGTTACGATCAGAATTTCCTTCTTTTTAAGACCAAATAATATTCCATGATATATATATATCCCACCTTCTCTCTATCCATTGGTTGGTTGATGGAAATGTAAGTTGATTCCGTATGTTGGCTGTTGTGTATAGTCCTGTGATTTTCATACTTCTTGTAGATAGAAAAAAAGTAAGCCATTAAATGCAAGTAGACATCATCGTGTTCCATTGTGTCAATATGCAATGAGGAAAAGTCTAGAAGAGCACATTTCAAAGAAGAACTGCCTCCAGATGGTGGAATCATCTGCTCATTGATTAATTCAATATTTGCTCTATGCATTGGGCCCAATGTTAGGAGCAGGTGTACAAAGATAGACAGGTCATCTGCCATCAAGGAGATTAAATCCTAAAAGAAGCCACAAAACACCACCCATCTTATTCCACTAGAAGCCTCCTATCAGAGGGCCCTACACCATGGCAAACGCAGGAGATGGGCAAGGCCTTCCCAGGCAGACAAGGAAGGTTTTAAATCTGTACCCTTTCAGCTACAATTGAAGGACATTTCCTATGATCATTCACTCAGCAAAAGTGAGAAAGCACTTGTCCCATCTCCAGTTAATCAGAATTTAAATTGTTGAGTCATTTCTAAGAACCAAGAGTGTTGGAGTTTGGGTTTCTTCTGCATGCTAAGCAAACTGCAAATATAAAAAAAAAATACAGCAACTCAGGGCTGGGGTTGTGGCTCAGCGGTAGAGCACTCACGTAGCACGTGCGAGGCCCTGAGTTTGATCCTCAGCATAATATAAAAATAAATAAATAAATAAATAAATAAATAAAGGTAGTGTGTCCAACTACAACTAAAAAATAAATATTTTAAAAAATGCCAACTCAGAGCATAATTAAAAGGAGAAAACTGGGCACAAGTTTCATGTTGGTGGTTCCATTCATTCTTTTTTTTTTTTTTTTTCTTTTTTTTTTTTGTATTCTTTTTTTTTTTTTTTTTTTATTGGTCGTTCATAACATTACATAGTTCTTAATACATCATATTACACGGTTTGATTCAAGTGGATTATGAACTCCCCCTTTTACCCCGTATACAAATTGCTGTATCACATCAGTTACCCTTCCATTGATTGACATATTGCCTTTCTAGTGTCTGATGTATTCTGCTGTCTGTCCTATTCTCTACTATCCCCCCTCCCCTCCCCTTCCCTCCCCTCCCCCCCTCCCCTTTTCTCTCTCTACCCCTTTTACTGTAAATCATTTCTTCCATTTGTATTATCTTGTCTTACCCCTCCATTCCTCTTATATGACATTTTGTATAACCCTGAGGATCGCCTTCCATTTCCATGCACTTTCCCTTCTCACTCCCTTTCCCTCCCACCTCTCATCCCTGTTTAATGTAAATATTCTTCTCAAGCTCTTCGTCCCTACCCTGTCCTTGTTAACTCCCCTTATATCAAAGGAGTCATTTGGTATTTGTTTTTTAAAGATTGACTAGCTTCACTTAGCATAATCTGCTCTAATGCCATCCATTTCCCTCCAAATTCTATGATTTTGTCATTTTTTAATGCAGAATAATACTCCATTGTATATAAATGCCACATTTTTTTTATCCATTCATCTATTGAAGGGCATCTAGGCTGGTTCCACAGTCTTGCTATCGTGAATTGAGCTGCTATGAACATCGATGTAGCAGTGTCCCTGTAGCATGCTCTTGTTAGGGCTTTAGGGAATAGACCGAGAAGGGGAATAGCTGGGTCAAATGGTGGTTCCATTCCCAGCTTTCCGAGAAATCTCCATACTGCTTTCCAAATTGGCTGCACCAATTTGCAGTCCCACCAGCAATGAACAAGAGTGCCCTTTTCCCCACATCCTCGCCAGCACTTATTGTTGTCTGACTTCCTAATGGCTGCCAGTCTTACTGGAGTGAGATGGTATCTTAGGGTAGTTTTGATTTGCATTTCTCTGACTGCTAGCGATGGTGAGCATTTTTTCATGTACTTGTTGATTGATTGTATGTCCTCCTCTGAGAAGTGTCTGTTCAGGTCCTTGGCCCATTTATTGATTGGGTTATTTGTTATCTTATTGTCTAATTTTTTGAGTTCTTTGTATATTCTGGTTATTAGGGCTCTATCTGAAGTGTGTGGAGTAAAGATTTGTTCCCAGGATGTAGGCTCCCTGTTTATCTCTCTTATTGTTTCTTTTGCTGAGAAAAAACTTTTTAGTTTGAGTAAGTCCCATTTGTTGATTCTATTTGTTAACTCTAGCGCTATGGGTGTCCTATTGAGGAATTTGGAGCCCGATCCCACAGCGTGTAGATCATAACCAACTTTTTCTTCTATCAGATGCCGTGTCTCTGATTTAATATCAAGCTCCTTGATCCATTTTGAGTTAACTTTTGTGCACGGCGAGAGATAGGGATTCAGATTCATTTTGGTGCAAATGGATTTCCAGTTTTCCCAGCACCATTTGTTGAAGATGCTATCCTTCCTCCATTGCATGCTTTTAGCCCCTTTATCAAATATAAGATAGTTGTAGTTTTGTGGATTGGTTACTGTGTCCTCTATTCTGTACCATTGGTCCACCCGCCTGTTTTGGTACCAGTACCATGCTGTTTTTGTTACTATTGCTCTGTAGTATAGTTTGAAGTCTGGTATCGCTATACCGCCTGATTCACACTTCCTGCTTAGTATTGTTTTTGCTATTCTGGGTCTTTTATTATTCCATATGAATTTCATGATTCTTTTATCTATTTCTACAAGATATGCTGTTGGGATTTTGATTGGCATTGCATTGAACTTATAGAGAACTTTTGGTAATATCGCCATTTTGATGATGTTAGTTCTGCCTATCCATGAGCAGGGTATATTTTTCCATCTTCTAAGGTCTTCTTCTATGTCTTTCTTTAGGGTTCTGTAATTTTCATTGTATAAATCTTTCACCTCTTTTGTTAGGTTGATTCCCAAGTATTTTATTTTTTGGGGGGATATTGTGAATGGAGTAGTTGTCCTCATTTCCGTTTCAGAGGATTTGTCGCTGATATACAGGAATGCCTTTGATTTATGCGTGTTGATCTTATATCCTGCCACTTTGCTGAATTCATTTATTAGCTCTAATAGCTTCTTTGTAGACCCTTTTGGGTCTGCTAGGTATAGAATCATATCATCTGCAAATAGTGATAATTTAAGTTCTTCTTTTCCTATTTTTATGCCTTTAATTTCTTTTGTCTGTCTAATTGCTCTAGCCAGTGTTTCGAGGACTATGTTGAACAGAAGTGGTGAGAGAGGGCATCCCTGTCTTGTACCAGATCTTAGAGGGAATGCCTTCAATTTTTCTCCATTCAGAATGATGCTGGCCTGTGGCTTATCATAGATTGCTTTTACAATGTTGAGGTATGATCCTGTTATCCCTAATTTTTCTAGCGTTTTGAACATAAAGGGATGCTGTACTTTGTCGAATGCTTTTTCTGCATCTATTGAGATGATCATATGGTTCTTATTTTTAAGTCTGTTGATGTGGTGAATAACATTTATTGATTTCCGTATATTAAACCAGCCTTGCATCCCAGGGATGAATCCTACTTGATCATGATGTATAATTTTTTTGATATGTATTTGAATCCGATTCGCCAGAATTTTATTGAGGATTTTTGCGTCAAGGTTCATTAGAGATATTGGTCTGTAGTTTTCCTTCTTTGACGTGTCTTTGTCTGGTTTCGGAATCAGGGTGATGTTGGCCTCGTAGAATGAATTTGGAAGTTCTCCCTCTTTTTCTATTTCCTGAAATAGCTTGAAAAGTATTGGTGTTAGTTCCTCTTTAAAGGTTTTGTAAAACTCTGCTGTATACCCATCCGGTCCTGGGCTTTTCTTAGTTGGTAGTCTTTTGATGGTTTCTTCTATTTCCTCTATTGTTATTGGTCTGTTTAGGTTGTCTATATCCTCCTGGCTCAATCTGGGCAGATCATAGGACTCAAGGAATTTATCTATGCCTTCAGTATCTTCTATTTTATTGGAGTATAAGGATTCAAAGTAATTTCTGATTATCTTCTGTATTTCTGAAGTGTCTGTTGTGATATTGCCTTTTTCATCCCGTATGCTAGTAATTTGGGTTCTCTCTCTTCTTCTCTTCGTTAGCATGGCTAAGGGTCTGTCAATTTTATTTATTTTTTCAAAGAACCAGCTTTTAGTTTTGTCAATTTTTTCAATTGTTTCTTTTGTTTCAATTTCATTAATTTCAGCTCTGATTTTAATTATTTCTTGCCTTCTACTTCTTTTGCTGTTGTTTTGCTCTTCTTTTTCTAGGATTTTGAGATGAAGTATGAGATCATTTATTTGTTGGTTTTTTCTTTTTTTGAGGAATGAACTCCAAGCAATGAATTTTCCTCTTAGAACTGCTTTCAATGTGTCCCATAGATTCCGATATGTTGTGTCTGTGTTTTCATTTAACTCTAGGAATTTTTTAATTTCCTCCTTGATGTCTTCTAAAACCCATTGATCACTCAGCAACCTATTGTTCATTCTCCAGGTGATGCTTGATTTTTCCTTTCTTCTTTTATCACTGATTTTCAGTTTCATTCCATTATGATCAGATAAGATGCATGGTATTATCTCTACCCCTTTGTATTGTCTAAGAGTTGCCCTGTGACATAGTATATGGTCTATTTTTGAGAAGGTTCCATGTGCTGCTGAGAAAAAAGTGTAGCTACTTGATGTTGGGTGGTATAGTCTATATATGTCAATTAAGTCTAGGTTGTTAATTGTGTTATTGAGTTCTATAGTTTCCTTATTTAACTTTTGTTTGGAAGATCTGTCCAGTGGTGAGAGAGGTGTGTTGAAGTCTCCCATGATTATTGTATGTTGGTCTATTAGACTCTTGAACTTGAGAAGAGTTTGCTTGATGAACACAGCTGCACCATTATTTGGGGCATATATATTTATGATTGTTATGTCTTGTTGGTGTATGGTTCCCTTGAGCAGTATGAAGTGTCCTTCTATATCCCTTTTGATTAGCTTTGGCTTGAAATCTATTTTATTAGATATGAGTATGGACACTCCTGCTTGTTTCCGCGGTCCATATGAGTGATATGATTTTTCCCAACCTTTCACCTTCAGTCTATGTATATCTTTTCCTATCAAATGCGTCTCCTGTAGACAGCATATTGTTGGGTCTTGTTTTTTGATCCATTCTACTAGCCTGTGTCTCTTAATTGGTGAGTTTAAGCCATTAACATTTAGGGTTATTATTGAGATATGGTTTGTTCTTCTATCCATATTTGTTTATTGATGTTACTAAACCTGATTTGTTATCCTCTTTGACTACTTTCCCCCCTTTACTGTCCTACCTCCCATTGTTGGTTTTCAAAGTTATTTTCCATTTCCTCTTCCTGTAATGTTTTGCCAAGGATTTTTTGAAGAGATGGTTTTCTAGCTGCGAATTCTTTTAACTTTTGTTTATCGTGGAAGGTTTTAATTTCATCTTCTAATCTGAAGCTTAATTTCGCCGGATACACGATTCTTGGTTGGAACCCATTTTCTTTCAGTGTTTGAAATATGTTATTCCAGGATCTTCTAGCTTTCAGAGTCTGTGTTGAGAGATCAGCTGTTATCCTGATTGGTTTACCCCTAAATGTAATCTGCTTTCTTTCTCTTGCAGCTTTTAAAATTCTCTCCTTATTCTGTATGTTGGACATTTTCATTATAATGTGTCTAGGTGTGGATCTCTTAAGATTTTGCACATTCGGCGTCCTGTAGGCTTCTAGGATTTGGGATTCTGTCTCATTCTTCAAGTCTGGGAAGTTTTCTCGTATTATTTCACTGAAAAGACTTTTTATTCCTTTGGTTTGGAGCTCTGTGCCTTCCTGTATCCCAATGACTCTTAAATTTGGTCTTTTGATATTGTCCCATAATTCTTGGATGTTCTGCTCATGGTTTCTTAGCAGACTTGCTGAGCTGTCTATGTTCTTTTCCAGTTGAAATACTTTGTCTTCATTGTCTGATGTTCTCTCTTCTAAGTGATCTACTCTGCTGGTAGTATTCTCAATTGAGTTTTTAAGTTGGTTTATAGCTTCCTGCATTTCTAGAATTTCTATTTGTTTGTTTTTTATTACCTCTATCTCCCTGTGAAATTGATCTTTTACTTCCTGGATTTGTTTGTCAATGTGATCTTTCATTGTCTGATTTTGCTGTCTCATGTCTTCCTTGAGACTCCAGATCATCTGAAGCATATAAATCCTGATGTCTTTATCTGACATTCCATCTGTTGCAGCTATTACCTCTTCTAAAGTTGAGTTGAACTGCATTGCTTGTGGTCCTTTCTTTCCTTGTCTTTTCATACTGCTGACGTTTCTTTCTGCTTGGTGCCACTGTTGTGTTTTTGAAATTTACCCCCTATTTATTTATGTTGCTCTTGTATAGTTGGGAAGTCTCCCTTGCAGGGCGGGTATTGGCTGTGCTCCTCCTCTAATTATGGTGGTCTGTCTACCCCGCTGATCGGTCGCAGGTCTGCCCCCGCTGCGGGCACGGGTGGTGGCTTTGCTCTGCCCCCACTCCAATTGTGGTAACTTAACTACCACGCCCTGGGATCGTTGGTCCTGATCTGGATGTGGGTGGCGGCTCAGCTGGGCCCCCCCGGCTCCAATTGGTGTGACGAGTCTACCGCGCTGGCAGACCTCTAGGCCGGTGGGTCGCAGTTCTGCACAGCCCCCACTCCCAATGGGGGTACCTAACTACCTCTCCAACGGGTCGCTGAGCCCCCTCCGGACCCGGGCGGCGACCCTGCTCCACCCCCACTCCAACCAGTGTGACGCGACTGCCTCGGTGTTACGTGTCCACCCCGCTGGCAAGCTACCTGGCCTGTCTTGCCAGTTGGCGGCAGGTCTGCCTGCCCTGCTTGCTCGGATGGCAGCTCCGCACAGCCCCTACTCCAAATGAGGTTACTTGGCTGCTGCGCCGCGGAATCGCTGGTCCTATTCTATGCGTGGGCGGCTGCTCTCTTCAGCCCCAGCTGCGTTTGGGGTGTCATGGCACCACGCCGGCGGGTCACTTGGACTGCTCTGGGCGCAGGAGGAAGATCCACTCTGTCCCTACAACACCCCGCCGGACCCTGATTGAGAAGCAGTCACCGCCGGTTCCCTAGCCTTGGGCCAAAGCAGCTTAGGTAGCCGGAACCCCGCCTCTCCGATCTGATACACTCTCCGCTGGGAGCTGGCTCCAGGGAGCGACCCCACGGGTTTCCCAGCCCCAGGCCAAAACTGTTCCGGGAGTCAGAACCCAGTCGCCCCAAGCTCAGCGCACGCTCCACTTGGAGCTGGCCTCCGCCGGCAGTCTCCGCAGTTTCCTCAGACCTGGGCCAGGTTAGCCCCGGGAACCCGAATCCAGCTGCTCAGTGCCCGGCGCACGCCTTGCCAGGCACGAGCCTCTAGGAGTATTCTCCACAAGAACCCCCGCCCCGAGCCTGAGCAGAAAATCTGTCTGCTAGAAGCAGGCAAATACCAGCCTGTTATCACCTGTTCGTAGTTGAATGGGCTGAGATCAGTAGAACACGGGGATGATTACATCTTCTCTCCGAAATGGCGGCTGCTGTTCTCCACTGTGGTCCGACCGGTGTCTGGAGCCAAACTGGGCCTCTTCTCTCCTCTGTTTCAAAGCCGGAACTCAGCGCTAAGGGCTCCGATGTACCACAGGCGGGAGCCCCCCCGGATCCGTATCGCTGTTCCCCGCTCCGGCACCCTGCCGCTCCCCGGCGCGCGCCACAGACTCCAGCCGCGGGGCGATCGCCTGTCAGGCTATGCGACCCTCCGTGCGGGGAAATGGAGCTCTCAGAGCCGAACTTCGCATGATGGAAATCTGTCCACTAGATTCTGGAGCACCTCAATTTCACTTGAACTTCCCAAAGATATCCTTCAGCCGTTTTGCATCGTCTTTCTCCCACTTAGTGACGCGGCGCCCTGAGGTGATGCAGTCCCTTCGCCGCCATGTTAGATCTCCTATTCGTTCCATTCATTCTTGAACGGGTCCTCCATGGAGCAGACAATCCAAAATCATAACCTAGTGGTTAGAGGCAGACATTGGAACCAGACTTGCCGAGTCCGGATCCTAGTTCTATCATTTCTGAGTTCTGTGACCTAGGGAAAGTCATTTCCTATCTCTGAGCCTCAGTTCCCCCCTCCAAAACAATGGAGGTGATATAGTAAATATACTGCTATGAGGAGCAAATGTGATGTCACAAGATTCTTGTGACAGGGCAAAAAGTCCTCAAAAATTACATATCATCATTGCACTCTCACTAGAAAACAACTCTCTTCTTTAAAAGCAATCTAAAATTTGAAAATTGAACACTTAACTATTTGGCTAACTTGTTTAATCTAGATAACCAATTGATTATTAAAACATTTTTCTTCACAAAAACATTTTTCTTTTAAAATCCATGCCCTTTTCTCCACCTTCCCTTGTCCCAGGAGTGTTGGTTTCCAGTGTCCCAGGCTGCTCGGCATCCACCTGAGCCCCCGCTTTCCTGGAAACTACTGACTGTGGCTACAGAAGAGCAGGATGGTGCAAAGACCGCTTGGAAGTGGTGTAGACACTGGAGAGGTCATGTTTGACAATTATTTTTGCCCTGCCAGTCTCTAGGCTCATGGATTATTTACAGGGTGCTTTACAGTTGCTGGATGGGATCACAGCTTTCTCTCTCCAGGTTTCATGGTTGGTTAGATAACTCTAGTTACAGCCTCTGTCATTTGGGTCATAATAATTCTGTAGGCACAACAGCGTTGGTCAGTGCGAAGCTGGGGAGACTGTGAGATTGCTCTGCCTAAAATCTGTGGTCACTGCACCCAGTGTCCTCAAGAACCCTCCCTTCCTTCCTATGGCTTCAGATTTGTTCCTTCTTCTGGAGGGTGGCCCCTGGCACACCAGCATGCAGTAATATCTCCACCTTGGAAGGAAGGAAGGAGGAGGGGAGAGGAAGGCGTCTTGGGATCCCAGACCCCCCACACTCGAGCTCTTCTCCATTCCTTTGTTTTCTTCTTCCATGTTGGGTAGCCAGTGGCCTGTCTTCCAATTCCCTCTTGGACTGTCTCAGTCTGAGCTGCATTTTGAACAGCTAGAAAAAATTCTCCCTCCATATTGTTAAGTAGGGACGGGTCTTCATGTAATCTAACCTGTCAGCCACGTTGATAGAGTGGATCACCCCCTCTTTCCTGAAATGCCTTCACAGCGCATTCTCCTGATTTCCCTCCAACCTTGCTGCCCACTCTTTCTCAGCCAATTGCTTTGTCCCTCTCTCCCCTTCCCAACATCTAAGTAATCCGAAGCCCAAGGCCCGGCCCGCCAATACCCCTGCATGGCTAAACGCCATCTCTAAACCCATGATTCCCAGATGTACACCTGCAGCCCTGATTTCTCTGCTAAGCTACCACTGCCTGGTTAGCATCCCACCCAGTTCCAACCACCACTCAAGGCAGACCTGCCAGGCTTCCTCACCAGTACATGGTCCAAACCAGGTCTTAGAACTTTGATGTCATCTTGACCTTTCTGTCTCTCTCACAATCTGTCATCCAGCTCTCTCCTCTCTTCTTGCAATATCTATCCCATTTCCAGTCACTGCTGGACTCCACGGTCACCACTCACTCCAAGTCATCATCATTTCTCCTCAGAGAAATGACTCAACAGCCCTGTCCGGAATCCTTGCCTCCATTCTTGTCCCCTGCAGTCCCTTTACCACCCAATGTGACCAACTTAAGAAATCAGTCAGACTTTGCCACTCTTCTGCTTAGAAGGCAAGTGGCAAAATCTTCCAATTACACTTAAACTTGAAAGTCTCACCATGGCCCACAAGTACCCTCTATTTCTCTACCTGGGCCCTCTCCCTTTTCCTCCCATACAACAAGCCCTCTTTTGCCTTGGGGCTGTTGCACCTGCTACCCCGTCTTCCTTAGATGCTCTTTCCTGATCATTATGTGGCTGGCTTCTCCTAGGCATTCATATCTGAAATCAAGCACTGGCCCCCAGAAATGCCTTCCAAATCACCCCTTATTGTCCCCAACCCCTCAGTCTCTGTCACATCTCCCTGTTGTAGTTTCTTGTTCTCATCATTATCTAGTCCCAGTAGTTACTTGTCTCATCCCTGACTTCCCACCAGACCCTCAGTTCCCATAGTTTGCTTCTCTCTCCCTGAGTTGAGAGCAGGGCGCGCAACTTGGACTTGAATAATGACTATTTCACCTGATGGGCCATGGAATTTCCAGGTAGGAGGCTGAAAATTCATCTGGGAAAGGTGATCAGAGACAGATGGACGTGAAGGAACTGTGAAGTGTGAGTTCAAGTGGTCGAGAGGGAAAGCGCCTCATAGAACTCTGCTGTGGGGTGAGTGTTGGTCTGCAGTACCTGGCAGTGAACCTCTGGACCTGGATGGCCCCCAGAGATCACCCACTCAGCATGGGCCAGGATTCAAGGTGCTGTCACACAGGCTTCTGTCCCAGTACAACTCTCTCTTGTCCTTCTTTCGGACCCTCTCCCTCCCATTCCACAGCATTAGCAGCTCAGTGACTTTCTCCCCATGTTGGACAGTGGATGACCAGATCTTCTCACTGGATCTTCTGCTCCTAAACCCAGAGTAATCAGATGTGAGTGCAGAACCTTGAGAAAGACTGCCATCTGATAAGCTCATCAATTCCAAGTCATGACCTTGACGGTCTTTTCTGTCCCACAAATGCAAAAAGCCTGGTTTGAAAGCAGCTGGACCAAGGAATTCCTGGGAAGCCAGTGCTGGGGAGCTCCCTTCTGCTGCTCGACCACTGGCTGCTGGTAAGTCGTGGTAAGCCCTAGTGAATCAGAGTGAGTCTTCACCATTAGCAGACACCATTGAGCAGGTGAGAGGCAAAAGTCCATCGCTGACATGGCTCCTTTTTTCTTCCCTCTTCCTCTCACCAGTGACCACAGAATAAACATATCAAGAAAGAAGGCTAGATTGAGAAAAGGGGGATTGATTGATTGATTGATTGATTGGTACTGGGTATTGAACTCAGGGGAGCTCCGCTACTAAGCCACGTCCCCAGCCCTATTTTGTATTTTATTTAGAGACAGGGTCTCACTGAGTTGCTTAGTGCCTTGCTTTTACTGAGGCTGGCTTTCAACTTGCAATCCTCCTGCCTCAGCCTCCCAAGCTGTTGGGATTATAGACATTACAGTGCCACTGCACTGGGCCAAGGAAAAGGGGATATTATTTACTACAGTTCCTCTGAATGTGTCCCAGCCTCTTCATTTCTCAATCCAATAGACCCAAGTCAACTCACTAAATTTCCACACGGAAAGAAGTGCATAATGTCAAATAAAAATAACTAACTTACCCATCACATCCCTCCACTTGTGCTCGTGTGCATTAAATGTGTACATACTGGTTTGCACTCAGAAGATGTCCAATACGTGAACAACTGGATGAACAAAAAACAAACTGGTCAAGAAACTTGGCGGGAGCTCTTTGTCAGGGTGGAGTAATCACCTCAGATCATAGTGTCACACAGTGTCACAAGTGTACTTCTTCATAGACAACACACTGAACCAATTAAAAGTCAACATTGATTGATTGGTGTCTCCATAGGACAGTTAATTCATTCCAACAACATTTTATTGTAGCCTACTGTTCAATAACCTGATTACTCACATTTTAAGTGCTAGAACCAGATGCTTTTAAAGGCAGAAAATGAGAGGCAAGAAGATGCGGCTCCTGCTGAGGTCCAAGAGCCGTGTAACTCCAGGGCCAGCCCTGAAGCAGACAGGACCAAGCGAAGCCACTACACATGAGCTTGAATTGGGGACGCCAACCTTCACTGCCAGAGTCCAGCTCATGCTACTTCAGAATGGCAGTAACTGCCAACACCCTGCTTTTGATGTTACTCAGGGACAAATTCTTATCAATAACTTAAGTCAGAAATTTCAGGACAAACAAAAGTTTGCTTTATGCCCCTGCAGGAAAACTCAGAACTCATCACATCTGGGGAAGCACAATGAGAAGGTATTACTAGGTTAAGTACAGGCTTGGATTTACTCACAGATCAAAGGGTAAATCCCTAAACATGAAAAGCTAATGTTGCAGAGGACTATCACGTTCCTACTGAACCACTCTGAGTGTCATAATACCCTAAGTTTGGGTATAATAATAATCTTCATGAATTATATTTTATTCAAAAAAATCATATTTAATCAGGATCAAAAAATCCCCTTTGGTGGAGCTGAGTGAATTCAAAGTGGCTAAACAACCCCTTCCTGCCTTATTCCAAAAGCACTGATTATGTTCCTCTTTTATATGAGGCAGTCTGCTTGGCTTTGAACAGGTTTCTGGGGTGCACACAGGGCATCATCCCATGAGATCCTCCCCACACTTTCAGGGGCTGCTGTTATTATTATTTCTACTTCACAGTCAGATAAGCAGAGACTTGGGCAAGTGCAGTAAGTAAGAAAGGGAGCTCTTTCTCAAACCACCCTTTCCCATGGAACTGGATATCTTGCTTAAAACTATGTAACTACTAAGTATCAAAATAAAATCTTCACCAGATTTTAAGTCTCACTAACACAGATTTTCTATGATCCTTAGTCTCACTAACAGATTTTCTATGATCCTTTCGACCAAAGTCTGAGTGGTTCCTCAAAAAAACCACAGCATGGCTCTGAGTTGTCCCCTCTAAGTGAGGCGTGTTATTTTGGGCAGTCGAATGTGATGAAAGAGATAATAGGCCTCTTTGGGCAGTAATAAAAACAAAATCACTAGTTTGACAGTAAGTAAAATAGAAATTGAAACCTTAACAAAAATAGGATTTTCTGATTTCACACAGGAGCCATCAAGAAACTTTAGGTTTCAAGTCTTGGTGTTACTTTTCTTGTCATTTAAAATAACAGCATATGCCAATTTATGAAGTCCTTTAGGTTCATTTTAAAATGTAAATAAGCAATTCAAGTTCTACTTGAAAACTTAGGCTTTCACACACAGGAGCAAACAGGGAAATATGGGCAGGGGTGCTCTGGCTAGGTAAGTCCTCGGGCACAAGGCAGCAGGGTGGAGGCGAAGGGAGCCCAGCCAGCGTTGGCCTCAGGAGCTCAAAGGCCAGCCAGGCCTTCACAGGGAGTCAACAGGAAAGTCTGATGCTGGGACAGAGCAGACCTGAGCAGTGGGGTGCTGTTTTGTTTATTTTGTTGTTCTTGAGGGCAAAGATCAACCAACAGAAAGCAAAAGTGAAGACCTCAGGGGGAAGAGGCTGCACCCATTAGCTCTGTTTGTGGCAGACCAGTGGAAATAAAAGAGATGGGGGGCAGAGAGAAAGAACACTGGTCATCTCTGAGCAGAAGAGCAGCAAGAAGGTAAAGGGTCTGAGGTTTTATCCTGTTTTCAAGCTAAGAAGGTAGCTGTCACCATTTTATGGTGCAGGCAGAAGACAGGAGGCTGCTGGGTCACAGACAGAAGACTTTCTGCTCAAAGCACAGTGAGTGGCATGCACATCAGCATATTTATACAAATCCCCCCTTGGTCCCGAGTGTCCTGGGCAATATGGACAGACCCCCACAGATGTCTGCACGTGCAAAGGTTGCTCTGTGGGGAAGAAACCTTAGCTCAGAGGACATGGCCCCTTAAAAGCAGAGAGACACCGGCTCTGACTCAGGCCTACTCACCTTGCAGACATCTTGACAAAAGATTCTGAAACCGAGTGTGATCCACGTCTCTTACAGGATATGCAGAGATGCCAGAGAACTGTCTACCAACAAGAGCCACTTCCTGGTGGTTCTAGGTCCAGTTCCTCAGCCACGCTCACTTGAAAGGACAACTATCACCCAATCATAATGCACTTTCTGAAAAGCTAGATGAGGAAGGAGGAATCTCTTTGTTAGAATCTCTAAAAGCAGACTTTTAAATGAATGTTCATGTATGAATGATTTAAAAAAAAAAAGAAATTATCCCAGGACCATTCATTGACACAGGGAAGGGGAGAGCTGGGATAGAACTTGTGGTGTGGCTCTGCGATGGCTTCAGCCTGGTCCTGAAGGGAATCCCTGGAGGGTGTTTGGAGCCTCAGAGAAGAGGAGCCTGGATAAAGTGAACTCCTAGCTCCTGTCACTCTCTGTCTTTAGGAAAACAGCTCTGGTACCCTGGGAGTGGACCCTGAGGACCAGGCACAGGTCAGGGCATGGGAGGAAACAGCATTCCAAAGCTAAGGCAGAGACATGTGGAAATGGTTACTGACTGAGGTGGCCCAGCTAGGGCACAGAATTACTTAGATCCACTCACAGTTCACGTGGATTCTCCCCTCACTGTTATAGTTTCCTCCCAATGATGGGTGGTCGACATTGCTAGGGAAAACCTGCAAGAATGGGACCGGTGGGACGAGGAAGAGCTACCCCTGCAGCTGACCTGGAGTTCACAGTGGGTCCTCAGCATACTATTCCTCTAGATTCCCTGTGTCATTAGCTAGCCTCCTGCTGGCCCAGGCTGCTAGCCTGGTGGATGGACCACACTTCATCCCTAAAGGATCTGAACCCAGTTACCATGCTCCTGTGGTTACTGTAATTGCTCATTCACAGTTTAAAAAACAGCCATGGGAGCACCAAGGCAAAGCCCAGTGCCTGCCTTAGAGCCACTCCTGAGGTAGCATCCCCGACTCTTCCTGGTAATCGGGGACAATTACCCTTGCCAGTGGGTAGTGACTGGTCCACTATCACAGGAAGCCCTAGTGACAAGGTGGCAGCCAACCTTCACTGTGAACAGGATTCTGACTGCATCCTCTGGAGGAGCCTCCTCCTCTGCCATCCAGGACCCCTAGACCCACAGCTCTTGATGTCACATGGTCACAGCACACTGTCCTACTTGCTTTACTCCTTGAGAGTCCCTCAAGCTGCACAGGAACTCAGACATGATGTCTTCTGTGCTGGAAGACATCGTGACTTCCAAAAGTTCAAGGGCATACTTTCAAAGAAGAGTCACAGGTTCAGGTGACCAGATGTAAAAGCACACTAAAGTAGGAGAGAGGTACAGAGAGACAACCTGTTGCCTTGAGGCCGTGGCACCTGCTATTCTGACTTTCTTAGGTGCTCTGGAGTCAGAGCCCACCCCAGTGCTGCAAATCAGACAAGAAGCCTCCATGCCAGCCACTGTTCCCAGAAGTTTGTGGCTTTCTATCTTTCGCTTCAATAAGGTGCACCAACTATGTGCCAGACACCATGCTGGGTGCTAATGGAACAGAGATAAATAATCCCGAATCTGTCCACCCAGGACCTGCAGTCCAGTGGAGGAGACAGGCACGTGAACTCAAGTGGATAAGGAAGAACTCAAGAAAGAAGCGAGGAGTGGCTGAGAGCTACAGGACTCACGCAGGAGGAGGCTCCTTAAACGGGTCTGAAAGACATGCATCTCCATCCAGAATAGTAGCTCCAGGAGTGGCGAGAGGGGCAGAAATGATGAGCGTCCCCCAAACCCAAAGTGCATACACGGTGCCTCCTGGAAGCACAGGCAGACATGTATGCGGCATGGGGTCCATGCCACGCATGCTCAGACCTCCCTGTGCTCCTCCTCAGTCATGCCAAGTGAGGAGGAAACAGCATGAGGTAAGGTCCAGGGTGTTTGGGGGCCCAGTGGTGGGGGATAAGTTGTTCAATGAAATGTGTGAAGAGGTCAAAAACAGCTGTTGCCTTTCATCCTCTTTAAAATGGTAAATAAAAGTACCGTTGTGGGACTCTGTCCCTTGGCTGTTCCTCTTCTAGGTTCTCCCTGGTTACATAGGTTTTTCGGGTTGCTGAGTGGATAATGGACTCAAAAGGTAGGATGAGCTGGCATGACAGATGCAGGCTCGAGGGCAAGACCACTGCACGTCCCCAGGTCTAGGGCCACTAGATACCCTCCTACTTCATCCAGAGACTGTGCAAGTAGGACCAGATGTTGTCACTTTACTTTTTGCCATTTGCAACAAAATTAGGCGTCAAATACACTAATGCTATGCCCCAGCCACAGATTTAGAAATGAATGAGTGAGAGCTGACCAAGCAGACACCCCTTATTGCCCACAAATTAACCTCTGAATGTACTCAAGTTGGCTCCCAAGGGAGGGGCTAGGAAGGCAGCGGAATTAAGGAATGATCTTGACTTCAGCAGTTGCCCTGTACTTGATACAACATAAATCACCTATAAAGTGTTTTTCCACGGGGAGATTGCATTTTACATATACAAAACTCATAATTTGTGTTTATTGAAAAGATTTGGACATTGGAATGTTATTTATGTTTTTAATTTGTCTACACCAGTAAATAACATCCCCCTTAGTAAGCGGCTCCTGGGCAGAGCACTTACTTCTGAAGAAGTATCTTCTCCTGTGCTCCTGCCCCGTGCTTGGCGCTGCTGATCCATGAAGTCATAATCAGTGTGCCCAACAAGTATTCACAGACTGGAGAGATGAGAGTGAACCCTGAATCCTGCCTGTTCCCAAGACCCAGCCAAAACAGAGGCCTGGCAGCTCAGTCTCTTATGCTGCTGGTTACCAGCATTGGTACCTCTTTGTACTTACTCCATGACTTTCATTTCACGGTGACTATATACCAATTGGCCATCATTGATATCAGTGTGCATTTTTACTTTGTAGCTTTTTAGTTTATGAAGCATATTTATCACACATCAGCATTTACTTAGCAGTCCCCATAGAAAACTGGTTTATACTCCTTTCCTTTAACCTTCATTTGTGCAAAGGCCTAATGTGTGTAAAACATACCCTCAGGTCCTAAGGGCGGCTATGTGGATGAACAGGTTAGAGAACTCGTTTTCAAAGATTTTCACAGTGCAGCTGGCAATGAGACCTGCCCATTCTACCCCTTCATATTTCTCCAAACAGCCCCCATGACCACTGGTTTAGTTCAGTCCATCATTATCTGAACTACTGTAATAGTCTCCTGTCACTTTAAAAAGAAAGCTGCCTTTTCTTTCCTCTTCCCTTCACTTAAGACTAAACTATATTTTGAGAAAAGACAATATCATCAATCCAAGGCATAGGGATTTTAATAAATGGGCTTTTGACATGTTACATCATAAATGAACCTTCCAAGCTTGTAAGTGGTCCTTTGACAGGATGCATCATGTCAATCTGCAGCTCAGAACCTTTACTGATTTAATCCATAATTCATATAGTAATGGATCCTGAAAATTCCAGGGCTTCCTTTCTCCCAGCCAGGGCAGCTCTGCTAGTGCAATCTGAGTCTGGTCCACTATAGCTCAATGGCTCCAAGGGCACGTGCCCTCTGAATGGACCCCACAGTGTACCTGGGGAGGGGCTTCTCAAGCTCCATTCATTACTGGGCCACCGCACTGCTCTGGCCAGACCCACCTGCATTTCGTGCTGTTATGTCTGTAATATTTTAAAACCAAATGATCCTTCAACTTACAAAGGTGAATTTATACCACCAGCACACACAGAAAATCAGTAGCAATTGTCATTAAAAGAAGCTCCCGCAGTACCCTGAATGGCAGAGCTCATGGATGTAGCAACAGCAGGAAGAACGTCACGACTTGGGACAGACTCAACTCGCCAAGTCCTTTGCAGCCGCTGAGCAGGAAGGGAGCTGGGGAATAACAGCGGCACATTATAGTCGATTCAACATTGGCTCGACTTAGCATAAATAATCCAAAATTAAATTGGGCATGTGACCCATGTATCACCAGGGTCTCCCGTGAGTCCCGCAGCTTGCCGTGTTGGCCAGACCTCCCAGTCTAGTCCGGGCTTGGAAGCATTTGTTTCATTGTCTGCTTTTTAATAGAATCAGATGACTTTCTTGAAAAATTGAAATCCTAGGAGGATCAAGGGAAGAATAAGGAGAGGAAAGAAATGACTTTTGGTGAATAATGTTAAAGATATGGAAAAAGAAGGAAAGCACAAAGACACGGTGAGGAATCACAAAAGTGGAGCATGCACAGCCCAGAGCCACTTTGGGAGCTCTTGCTGAACAATTTTTGTGTACTGCACACGTACAACCTGAAATGCTATACACACAGAGTAAAGAACACGGAAATCTTCCAAAATATTAACTATCCTTAGCCATGTATATCTGAATAGGAAGAATGGTACATGTACTTTTAAAGAGATGGGTATTTGTTTGCTTTGAAAGTCTGGGCAGAGTCAGGTTAAATTTCAGATGCTATGAATTTTTTTTTTGGGGGGGGGGTTGTTGTTGTTTGTAGTTGGGATTGAATCCAGGGGCACTTTACCACTGAGCCACATCCCAGTCTTTTTTTTTTTTTTTTTTTTTTTTAGACAGGGTCTTCTTGCTAAGTTGCTTAGGGCCTTGCTAAATTGCTGAGGCTGGCCTTGAACTTGCAATCCTCCTGCCTCCACCTCCCAAGTAGCTGAGATTATAGGTGTGTGCCATAGCATCCAGCTAAGGAATGTTATTCAACACAACATAGAATAATTTTCTATAACAGAGTGTTCAGTGAATAATATAAACTCATTTAAAATGAAGATGACTTACAGAGCTTGATTTTGGATTAACAGCTAAAATAGCCTGTAAAACAATTAGTACTTTGGATTATAGGCCTTGCTTTAAATATAGAACTGGAGACATTTTTACTGAAAGTGACTCCAACAACCACAACTAAACAAAAAGACCCAGGGAAGAGTTATTTTTCAGTCTTTTTTTAACCTAAGTTACTGTATTGCCCTGGAATTTCACTTAGGAAACTTTTCAATAGAGAGATGCAATCTTCATTTATACCAGAAGGTATGTGTTCAGTCAAGCTGGATCAGGGCATGTTTAAGTGCCTATTTCTCAAGGCACTAGTTGAGGCAGTGGACAGGTGGTAAGACATAATAAGCCATGGTTCCTGCCCTCATATTGTTGATAAATAAAATATAGATTGCCCAATTAAATTTGAATTTCAGGTAAGTAACAAATCTTTCAGTATACCTTTATGGTATGAGCAGGTCCCTGTACAACATTTGGGCACTATTTATCCTTAAAAAGTTGTTCATTAGGGCTGGGGCTGGGGCTGGGGCTCTGTGGCAGAGCACTTGCCTAGCATGTGTGAGGCACTAGGTTCGATTCTCAGCACCACAATCAATAAATAAAATAAAGATCCATTGACAACTAAAAAAAATATTTTTCTAAAAAAGTTGTTCATTGCTTATTTGAAATTCAAATTTAACTGAATATCCTATATTTTCATTTGCTAAATCTACAAACACTTTGTAAAAGAGAAGAATCGTTTAACAAATATTTACTGAATACTAATTGTATGATAGTGACCATTCTTGGAACTGGAGGGTAAATAGGGAGGCAAAGTCCCTGCTTTTATGGACTCAGAGCCTTCCAATAAATAAGCAAATAAAGAGACAACCACAAAGATGTGGGGTGCGTTGTGGGTCTCCACTACAGAGAGCTGTGTTTGAGCAGTGCTGCTGCAAAAAGAAGAGCCACCAGCTGAGAGGGCTTGGGGAAGAGTCCATTACAGTGGAGGGTCCTGGTGTAGGATAAGGTTCCAGGTACCAGACTTCATGGCACACACCTTCCTCCTTCCTACACACTGCAGGACTACACATCTTGCACATTACAGGACGGTGGTCCCGGGAGCTCATCCTAGTCAGCAGACAACAAAAAGTTCCCCTACTTATGGTCAAAGGCACCCCCCTCCCCGGCCAGAGCTTCCCATCCTGAAATTACAAATCCTTGCAGGAAACAGGAATGCTGTGTGCACCAGGCATGCACTCAAGCTTTGAGGGGCCGAACAACACTCTTGAGGACAGAAGAACCGGAGACATTGGGACCCTCAGCAGCCCTGACTGCTGGTCAAATTCATGTTCTAGGGAAGTCCTCTGAGTCCAGCAGCAGACAGACACAGCTGACCAGCACCTTAGACAGGTATTCCCAGGGGCGTGAGAACTCAAGAGGTGAAGCATGCTGCAGGCAGGAAAGATGAAGCAGAGGAAACTGAGGCCACACCCAGCACAGGAAGTGCTGTCAGCCACTGTGCAGGTGCACGCAAGTGGGGCTAAAACATGCCAGTCAAGTCCGCTGCTCAGCACTTGACATGCTCAGCACCCAGGCTGGCAGAGGGCTGGTCTCCAGTGTCCCCATAGGGAACAGAGGAAAGCAGAGCCTGCAGCACCCTGCACCCACTCTGCCCACTCGAGGCTGAAATGCAGATGCTTGCCCTTCTCTGGTTCTGGTACAGATAAAGTGCCGGTGCTATGAGCCTGACGCCAGGTCCACTGTTAAAAATCTGGGCGTGTTGAAAAGATGAATCAGAACAAGGGATTAGATTTGGTTCAGATAATGAGTCTAAGATTTACCAATATCATCATTACAGATTAGACAGTGGGACGGCTGTGGATGGCCTCTCCCTTGGGTCCTGCTGTACCCATGCACCTGGCCATGACCATCACTTGCTCATCCTAGCACCTTGCACAAATGCTCCTATTCTCGGGGCCTGGAGACCTTTCCCAGTCTTGTGCCTGTAAAACTCCTACGCATCCTTTCGTCCTCTGTGCAGTCCTCCTCCAAGAGCATGTCCAGCTCTTGCACTACATGTGTGTCCCTTGCACACCCACCCCCGCAGAATCCACGGTGTCTGCCACAGGGGTGGCATAGTCCAAGTTTTCTGCTGCAGCTCACAGCATCACCGGGGTCCATGGGCTTGCTTCCTCCCTCGCTCACCTGTGGGCTCCTTACAGATCACAGCAAGTCCTGCGTTAGCACAAAGGAGACCCATCGTGTATGCAATGGGAAAGGCGTGGGGAGTGAAAGTGACTCAAGAGCGACTTTCCCATTTAACTTAACACATCATCAAAAATCCCCCAAATTCTTACTGATGCCTAATTTTTCAAGACATATCAGTCATTTAAGGAAACACATAATTTTACAAGCATTCTTTTATTTTTATTATTAAGCAAGAAATAGGTTCATGGTTGTTTATGTGTCAGGGTGTCTCCACCAAGAGGTTAAGTCAAGAGCCATGCTCTAGAGAGACCACAGGAGAGAGAGGGAAGTGTCTCTCCCACATGAATTGGGAAACAAATGCACATACCAATTTATGAAAGAATTAGTCTCTTGAGCAAATTCCAATAAATTGTATATTCATTTGTTTTGAAAATTATCATAAGATCTTTACATTCATGCACTTTGTTAAATGTATTTCAAATCATAAAATACTTGCTTTTATGATCAACATTATTTTTGGCCTATTTCTGATTTCTTTCCCAGCTAGCTACCGTCTACTAATATCATGACAAGGGCTTAAAAGAAAACTAAAGGACATATAATTAAAAAAATTTTTAAAAACTGGCAAAAATATTTGCTTTTTCTATGAATTAAATTTTGGCTGTGTTATAAAAGATTACATGGACACACTTCATGAATATAACAAAAAAAGTGATCATTTTTCATGCTGTACAATCAGAAGATGTAAATTAAAGAAACGGAGTTACCTACTGAGGGAGGGGTTCACCAGGTCTTAGTGGCTCCATATTACAATCTAGAAACGTCTTAATGTAGACTAGTCACATTGCAGGTCCAGAGGAGATTTACAATCTGATTTGCCACAGAGAACGCCATGTAATCTTCATAGGACTGACACCATTTTATCTTCGTATGAATCCCTGTTTCTCACACAGGCAATTCCGTCCCTTCTACATTGTCAGCTCTGACAGGCTGATTTAATCTGCAGGATTCTGAATGCCTCTGACCACTGCGGTGAGTCATTAACCTTGACTTGCATAATTGAATTCAAGGTTGATTGCCTGTGACCCTCCGCGCTGAGGTCTTCTAAATGTACATATTCATTACGGGTGGCCTCACTAAACGGATCGCACAGGGAAAGCTGTAGCAGTCGCCTGCTTGGTATGCAGGGGGCGCAGAGGGCACTAATTGCATGTTAGAGCTGAGGATTAGATTATGAAACGAGGGAGAAAATGAAGATAGATCCTCTGACACTGTCAGATTAGGGGCAGCAGCATGCAGGAATATGACATTGAAATTTACAGTGACATTAACAGAAGGAAAATTAGAAACAAATAGACAGTGGACATTTTTTGAAAATCTTCATATTTTCCACAATCACCTAATAAACGGGATATGGAAGATGGAAGCTAAGGTTTGTATCTTTTTCATTTGCATAATTGCAGTAGAGGAATGGAGATTTTTTTTTTACAGTAGCTTTTTTGAAGACTAGAAAATCACATTACAGTCACTTTAAAATTACAAGTTATACAATATCTGGGCCGTGTTTAAATAACTGACTTTTCTCCCCCAATGCTATTTTGAGTTGCCAAGAAAAGACATTCACACAACTTTAGGAAGCCAGGGGAATATACAAATGTTTAAGTGTTTCAAATTAATGTAAGCCATTCTGCCGCCCGGACTCCAGGGTTCAATTCTGATGGAAAGCCAGCTTATAAAATTATCACTATTTCTGTTTTTTATTGATTTTGTGTCACTTCATAGTTAAAACAAGTGCCTACGTGTTCACATCAAGCAAGTATCCTGACACACAAGCAGATGCTTAAGTTAATAGGAAGCAGTTGTACAAATCACTTCCATTTCCACAAGAAAATGTCCACACCGTCACAAACACAGCAAGGAAGGGTCTGACCACAGGCCAGGCAGCATATAAATTCCAGGGACCCTTCTCCTTCCCACTCAGGAGTGAACAGAGACTCTAGCAACCCTCCCTGGCACTTTTGCCAATTATTTTATGATTTATTTTAAAGGAAAATGACAGCCAATCCTTCTGACAACAAAAAGCATACAACACTTAATGGCCTCAGATGTTTAAAAACAAAAGCCCTTGGTGTTTAACACAGCTAGAAATGAATGTTGCATTGGTTAAAAGCTAAAGATTCTACCTCTGGAGAAGACAGCTTAGTTTTGTTTGGCTTGGCTTGGCAGGGCTTGGCTTTGTTTTTAAAACAAGCCCACCAAATGGTCCCTGTGGTACTGCAGGATAATACTCCAGAAATATTCTACAGCATTTTCAAACAATTAACTTGGTTTGCATTGATCTTTCCAAATGAAATGTACTTTTGCTACTTCAAGAAACTCTAAATGGAAGAAGTAACTTCCCCTTACTGGGGAAGCTCCCATTCTGTAGGAAGGGAGCTCATGAACCAAGCAACAATGTAGAGAGAATGCACCGCACCTGCCTTCCGTGCAAGGATGGGAATACTCTTGGGAGCTGCATGCAGGGTCTCCAGTGCACCTTCCCGAGACATTTAAATGATGACTGTAGATGATATCTGTTATCCAAATCTACTAAGTGCATGATGAAGCCAACTTTCAAATGAACCAACATTACTTTGTTTTTTATCAAAGGAAATGAAGAGCAGTGGAAGTCAGACTAGATATGTGTCAAGGTTCAGGTTCCAACAAATCGCCATTAATTTTCACCAGGTGGCCCTGGGCCAATCACCATTTTAGACTGGTGCACCTCACCAGGTTTTATGAAAATAGCTGCAAAATGTTACATAATTTAGGTATTATTAAGATTTATCAAAACTTACATTTATCCCTCATTGTCTAACAAAGCCTACCAAAAACAGGGGCTTAGCATCACTGTGATTTAACAGTTCTGAAAGTTAGCAGTTGGATAGTTCTTCAGCTGGTCTTGCTTGGGACCATTCATGAGGCTGCTGTCGTTTTCCTGATGGATCCCCTGAGGTTGAAGAGTTCCAGGTGGCCTGTTTCAGTGCCTGGCAGTGGGTGCCAGCTCTCAGCAGGGACTCCAGTCCTTCCAGGCCATCCTTAGTCTGTGCCTCTTAGGTGAACTCCCCACAGGTGATGTCTCAGGGTTTCAAGACAGGAGAACAGATACCCGAGGCCTTGTTAGGTCTCCACCTGGAACTTCACACCACTTCTACCATAGTCTATTGATCAAAAACCAGCCCAGATTCAAAGGAGTAGAGAAATAGACCCTGCTTCCTGATGGGAGAAGTGGCCAAGCTCCACGGGAAAGGGGCACAGACAGTGAGGCCCGCTCCACCCAGGGTCGCCTCACCACAGCAGGCCGGGCCCCCACAGCAGACTTGCCAACCATGTCACACTCACGTAGGAGAAAGTTCATTGATTCACTGGGATCTCGTTCTTGCTTTTTGATACTGCCCAGTATGAAGTCCCTTGCCTTCTTCACCTCCCTCCTCTGTCCTGTTTATTTAGTGTGTAGACTGTGGGCCTAGAGTTGCTGACCCACAAGGCTTGGTCCCAGTTCTGATTCTGACAGGTACCTGTGCAGTCATTACATAGCCCCCTCCATAAGCTTTGCCATTGGTATTCAGTACAGCGATTAGGTGAAGTGAGCTTACTGAAATCTCAAAGCATGGATTAAGCCCCAGCTCCAGCAACCACTAGCTAGGATCCTTGGGTAAATTGCTGAATCTCTGAGCCTCAATTTCCTCATCTGTAGAAGGTTCCGGTGACTGTAATGACCTCATTGTTTGTGAGCAGGTTGAACAAGCACCCAAAATTGTACCTAGCACAATAAGTGCTCAGATAATCGCCATTACTGGTGGCACTTTTCTGCATGTGGACCCAACATGGAGAGCATCGTGCTGGAGAACCAGGCTTATCAACCATCATTAAGGCCCTGAGATACAATTGAGTTGCTTAGTCCATAATTTTAAGTATATTTAGATATTACCTCTAAGTAATAATCAGACTGTTAACAACTGATGTGAAAACAGCTCCCTGGGCTCTGAGCCTGCCCTAACCTTCAGTCTGCTTATCAGCAGACCCCTCAGCATGCCTGACCACAGAGACACAGGTGGGCAGCTTTTGTTCTCCTTTCTGGCATTAAGAAATGTTCACTCGTACTATGGAGAAGTGACAGTGGCTGTATGCTTGCTCGACCAATACTCAGCTTGTCCACACTCTGCCCAGTCCTACCTGAAGTTCACATCACCATAGTGACCACCCATCATAACGGCTTGCTCTCCAACTTCCTGCCGAGGCAGAATAAAAAAGTGTGAAAATGTTCTGCAAACTGTAAGGCTATACATACACACGGGAAGCCTAGCACTATTATTATCCATGATGTAAGAAAGCCTCATTGGCTCCTTAGATTGGCTAGGGCAAAGCTCCCTGTCCACTCTGCTGGAACCTGCACAACATCCAGCATGCTGTTTTGAAAATGTCCTGAGTGCCAGTGTCAACAAAGGAATCAGGAAAACACTTTTGAAAAGCAGTTTGAAGCCCAGTGTGGTGGCACATGCCTGTAATCCCAGTGATTCAGGATGCTGAGGCAGAAGGATGGAGATTTTTTAAAGCCAGCCTCAGCAACTTAGTGAGGCCCTGTGCAATTTAGTGAAAACCTGTCTCAAAATAAAACTAAGAGGGCTGGGGATGTGGCTCAGTGGTAAAGCACCCCTGAGCCACATCCCCATACAAAAAAAAAAAAAAAAAAGCACATTAAACTTTAAAAGTTAATTAAAGTACAACACGTGGTTTGTGCAGTGCTCTGCTCTTAACAGACAGATAATTACTGAGATGCCACGTAGGCTAATGGCAGTTAGGATGGCCACAAAGGCCTAGTGCCCACCTGGATTAAATAATGCCACCTTGAGTCCACATAGCCCTACTCCAGATTCAGAGAAACTCAGAGCACCTATGACACATGTGTCCAGGTCAGAGCCTCAACCACAGCCTGCAGCATGTTGAAAAGAGGAAAGAGTTTATGCTCGCTCGTGTTCCAAAGGCTCTTTTCTTCCCGCAGGCTACCCACAGTGCACCTCTGCACAATCTGTGATCTTGAAGACAAGTCAGCTCAGGGCAGCTCCCGCTACACCTACGGACAGGCAGAAGCTAGCTACCCTGAGTCACCAGTTACCTCTGATTTGTGCGGGCGCTCTAGCCAGGCTGTCGGAGTTGTCGTTGCTGCTAGCTTTCTATTTATCTGATTGCCTGGAGGCCGGGGAAGGGTCAAGCAGAAACCAGAGGTTACGTGAGTCCAGCCAGTAGACAGGTGGCTCAGTTCAACAAAACAGCTAGTTTTTATGTTTTTGACCAAAAATGACTCTTTCCCTCTATATCTCTTCCCAGCAAGTTTGTTCTTTGGTCAGTTAAGGCAAAACAAAAGGATTTTTTTCTCCAAGTCAAGTGAAATACCATAACACCCAGTGAGAGGTTAAGTTAGAGGCTGGAGTACAAGGGCCCTGCAGGAAAGAGCCTCTAGGGTGGCCCATGATGGGAGCTATGGGTGGGCAGAGCTGCTGCTAGAGGAAGCTATGGAAAGATGGAGATCCACTAGCGAGTGGTGAGAACCTGCCAAGAAGGTGTGTCAGGAACCAAGCGTGGAAATGAGGACAAATGCAGGCAAGAAAAGAGGAGAAAAGAGAGCCTTTACACAAGAAAGAGAATGGGGTGTGTCTCTGCACTGCTGTGATGTCACTTGCCCCAGAACAGAGGACATTCAGAGGAGAGTGATGGAAAGTGATATATTTTTGTTTTTATTGAGGTGTAACTGATCCAGGATGTTGCATGCACTTAACATCTGAATGCTCATGATTGTGGACCTCACACATGACTGTGCTCCATGACATCCAAGGTACTTTCTACAATCCACTCACACTGTGCCTTACCAAGGTCTTTGGATGATGCTATCTCCTTTGGTCCTCACAATCCTCTGCAGCAGTCAATGACACACTGAGTCCAGGAGCAGGGAGCAAAGTCTTCAGCCAGGATAGGACAGAGAGGAGCAAGAACCCAGGAGTCCTGGCCCCTTGATATGAGATTGTTGAGAAGACTGAATGGGCAACACATGGAAATGCTAAGCACCTGGACCAGAACACTATTGGTGAACCTGGACTGTCCTCACTGTCCTTCTGGTTCCTATCCCACATCTGACTGTAGGAGCATGGAACTCACCTGCCCATGCACAGTTCCCAGCCTTCACACACTGTGCCTCTCTCACCCTATCTGCCCTGCTAGCAAGCCTTCAGCTGATGCAGCAAGACAATCAAGAAAACAAACTGCTCAAGTAGCAGAAGAGCCCAGACTGGGGTCTGAGGCAGGCTCTGACTCCCCTCTGTCCCTCCTCTAGGTCCTCACCTTCTCCACATGTCCACTTCGTAAGGCAGTTTTCTGTGGCAGGTTAAAACTGGCCGCCCTCCTCAGACTCCAGCTGCACACAAGACAGTCCCTGAGGTGTGAGAGGGTTACCTCTGCCAAGTGATGGGTGAACTGCTGAGTCTCATTAATCAGACCAGCGTAGGTCTCGTGCCCACCTCTGGACCATCACTGTGGCGAGGAGTCAGGGTTCCACTTGTGGCTATAGGTCATGCAGGGCCCAGCCTGGCCCACCCATCAGCGTGACTCCTACAGGGTAGGAGAAGGCAAGCAATGCCCTGATGCACCACAAAGCTCTCCACACCCGGGATGGCACCCGGGACATAACACAACTTTTTCCACATTATTATACATTATTGAATGTATACTTTTGATTAAAATAACTCCCTTTAAAAAAAAATCATTCCCACATTCTGAGACTTAATGTCTGCTGAGCCATGGGTGGGGTAACAGCTCTTGTTTCTTACTTAAATAAGAATAGCATATCATCCATCCCAGGACAAGTATCACCCCCTGATGTCACTGCGTTCTGGGTTTGCCTTCAAATTCCCATTCCAGAGCTCTCTAATCCCTACAGCATATTAATATCAAAAGTCAGAGTTTTCCATTCTTTTCCAGTGACATTTTCTATGCCCTGTCTGGTTGAGGTGGAAGAAACAAAACAGCCCAGTCACCGCAGAGCCAGCATGAATGTTGCATAGCTGGCCCTGCAAACAAAGGGAAACCAAACAGCACCACTGAGAACCAGGAAGCTATTGCTACTGACTTTGCCTCTGGGGCGGCCCCAGCTGAGGGCCAGTCACTGGCCAAACCTCACACTCAGCCTGCAAACACTCTGGCCTGTGCACAGGCAGGCATGGCCTCCCTGGCTTCACAGGTCAGTCTCCGAGGAAAGCCCTCCTTAGAAAATGGCTATTGGTGAAGACGACTTCAGAAAAGATGGTGAAAAAGCTCGAAAGAGCTGGTCCTGGGAGGAGCTCCACAACATCACAGCCGTGTCATAAATTCCAGCCCTAAGGCATAGCATTAAAAACAGATACAGATGCTAGGATAAGGATTCAGAATCCAGGAATTAAATGGACACCATCATCCGGGTCACAGGGTCTCTGGTAACCCCTGCTTCCTTAGCCATCAATAAGGACTGGCATGAGTTTCCCAGGCCAAAGCAAGCACCTCTGCCCCACCCAGAGAACACCTTCTTTGAACAACAAAGAACTATGTTCCATGTAGGGGCACAGGCTGTAAAGTCTATCCAAGGGACAGGACTCCCTAAACCCAGCCCACAGCCCCAGGAAAGGACAGGTGTGCCAGCTTTACCTGGAAGACATATGCTGGGGACTGGGGTGTAGCTCAGGGGTACAGCACTTGCCTAGCAAGTGTGCAGCACTGGGTTTGATTCTCAGCATCATATAAAAATAAATAAAATAAAGATATTCTGTTCTTCTGCAACTAACAAAATATGTTTTTTTTTATATAAAAGAAAGAAAGAAATGCACCTGGCTCTGCCACTGAAGGGTCACTGATGCATCCTTCTGTCTGGGGTGGCCTAGAGGTTCTGTCAATGAAATAGGATTTGGCATTCTGAGTGAATACAAAAAATTTCAAAAGCTGGAGACATATTAAACCATCTTCCCCATCATGGGCACCCGCACTCCCGGTCACCAGGTCCTCTCTCCTAATCACCTCATGTGTCCTGCCTCCAGACTGGAACTCACCTACAGCTCCCTCCATCCAGGAAGAGCATCTTCCCTCACCCTCATCTCTGGTTCCAGTCCGTTCCAAGCCTGCCTCCCACAGCTTCCAGATTCCACAGAATCTTTTGGAAATGTGCACGTGATCCAGTCCCTACTCTGCTTAAAACTTTCAGTGGGTCCAGTAGCTGCCAGAGAACATCAGAATTCCCCAGGAGCACCAAGCCTTCTGTGAGGTCATCTCTCGCCCCCTCCCACACACTCTTCCTTTTGCCAAATGAACTGCATAAAGTAATATCAAACTTATAGATCTGTACCCTCACACATGCTACCTTCTACTAATATACTAATTCCTACTTGTGTTTCATAGCTTACTAATCCAGGGAACCATCACACACATGCACACAGATACCCATGCCTGAGTTGAGTTTCTCCTCTCTGCAAGTTCCCACACCTCCTCATTCATGTTCCTGGATGCTACCTGTTTGTGGAACCTACCACAGTATCCCGTAATCGCTGACATGTTCTTCCCTTCCATTTAACCACAAGCTCCTTGAAGGCATGGATCTTGTTTCTTTGATTGGAAATTTAGTATCTGGCAACTAGTTGGTCAACAGATGTGGTTCTCTGATTTAACCAGCATTTTATAGCATCCTAGGGTTGGTAATTTGACAGCTGGTTTTAGATATTATTTGGTATGAGTTTGCTACCGCCTCCTCAATCCAAGCTGCAGGGTCATTCATCATTCACTGTTGAAAAAGTGGGAAGCATTTGTTCCCTGTTGGAAGCCAGAAGTCAACTTGTAACAGTCACATGCTTTGAGGTCTTACCCCCAAAGAGAAACAAAAAAGAAACAAAGAAAGAAAGGAAAACTTTGTAGGAAAGCCAAAAGTATCCACTCCTAAACTCCAAGACTTGGAAGTAAGAGTTGATGTACATAGGTCAAAAGAAGACATTTTGATGCCTTCTCAAGGTTCACAATTAGAACTAAAGCCAGAGATTTTCTGCTCAGATGGGTCTCTTCAGACCCAAGACCTCTTGCTCAAAATTCATGGGAAGCACTGTGCGCCCCTGGGTGGGAGGAGCTTGGTACTCAGAATCCTCTGGATCCTCCTGCGTGCCTGACTGCCCTGTGATTCCACTTGACCCGGCCTCACTCTCTTTCCATCCTCCGTTCCTTCCAGAGACTCATGTCTCCTGAGGGCTCCTGAGGAGCCAAGCTACGAAGTTCCAGGGTTCCAGCGTCAGCCTGATGCGCAGCCCCAGCCCCTGCAGACATCTGTAAACAGCATGTGCTTTGTTTTGTCTACAGAAAGGGTAAGCACAGCAATCGGACTTAACATTTGAAGTCTCTTCTGTGGTAGGAAAGATCACTTATGGTTTCCATCCTTTTTTGATTCTCCAAAACCTGAGCCGTGAAGTCCCCTTTGGAAAAACAACTGCTCTGAAGACCAGCTGGGTTTCCTTTAGTGGAAGTGGAGGTCAAAATCTGAATTCTAAGTACAGAAAATCACCAGGCCAGTGAATTCTCAATGAGGCCTGGCATTTCCAGCCCGTGTCAGCTGGCTCCTCACCGGGACCCAGGGGGCAGCCCATGTGGTGGGAACGGACCCTCCCTGACCCGGCTTATTGCAGGAGAAGTCACACAACAGACCTGGTCTTTGGCGAAAGAGGGGCGGTGGGTCCCTCGGGAGAGGAATAGAGACCCGAACGTCTGGGAAAGGAAGGGAGCAACAAGGTCAGCCCAGGGTTGGGGGTGGGGTGGGGAATGGTGCTAGAAAGGCAAATGGAAGCTGGCCTGGGACCTGGGATGAAGGAGAGAGTGCGAAAGGGAAGGAAGGAGACACCCGCTCTGTTCCAGCAGTGAGTGGTGGTCACCGCGCAGCATGCTGGGGTGAGCAGTTCTGATTCTCTTTAGCAGGAGAATTTTAAACCAGAAGATGATCCACAGCAACCTGTGTAATAGGAATATCACTTTTAGCTGGACACAGGGCTGCGCCGCTGTAATCCCAGCCGCTCAGGAGGCTGAGGCTGGAGGATAGCAAGTTCAAAGCCAGCTTCAGCAATGGAGAGCGCTAAGCAACTCCATGAGATTATCTCTAAATAAAATATAAAATAGGGCTGGGGATGTGGCTCAGTGGTCGAGTGCCCCTGAGTTCAATCCCTGGTACAAAGGAAGGAAGGAAGGAAGGAAGGAAGGAAGGAAGGAAGGAAGGAAGGTCACTTTGATGGCTGAGTGGTGGGAGAATTGCACCTCCATGAAATTAAAGCCACAAAGTCAGGAAGGGCACTATACCAATAACCCATGAAAGAGAAGACAAGGGTTGGAATCAAGGCAGCCAAAGTGGGAGTAGAGGAGAGAAGCAAGACTAGAAAGACAGATTTGGGAAAGAAGAAAGACAGGACCTCATGGTGGAGAAATGCAGAGACTAAGAGGGCCCTTAGATTGCAAAATGGAAACATCTGGACAGAAAGCAGTCATAGGGTGTTGGTTAACATCACCAGATCCCGAAAGATCCTGGGGATTCCACCAGATCCTGGGAGAAGATATCAGAAGGGGAAGGTGGGTCCCAGCAGCCTCCTCTTCACAGGATCCATCATTTCCTGAACCCCTTCCTTCCCAGTTTCATAAACACTGAGATTTTCAACGTATACCTCCTGACACGCACTTATCTACTTGTCTGCTGCTTGTGCTAACAAATAATGCAGAGGTTTGTCAGCATTTCCAAGTTCCGCAACGTCAGCTCAGTTTGACTGCAGGTCTTTTACCTCCCATTCCCTTCTTGCAGGACACTGCTAAGAGTTGAGTTTCCACTGAAACATTTCCATTTGCCTGAAGATGGCCCTTGTATTGTCCTTTTTGCCGTTATTTGTCGAGTTACAGTTTCCTTTCATATCTGCCCCTATGTGAGCAGGCAAATCTTGGGAAGTCTGTGTGTTCCTAACCCTGGAGGTCCTTTGTAAAATGCACTTTGTCCTGTGTGATGATTTGAAAACTGTGTGACAGGATTGGCATGTGGGAAGGCTGATTGCCCTTCGCACTCTCTCACAACCTGCTTTTGTGTAGAGAGATCAAAGCTACTTGATTCCGGAATTTATTTTCTTGATCTCCCTAAGAGACAGTTGTGCTGATGTTTTCTTACAATTTATTTTTTTTATTCAAAATAAGTGAATAAAAAGCCATAGACACCAAATGAAGCCAGTGACCCACTGGTTTTAACCCAAGTGAAAAAGAAAAGCAGATACAGATCATGACGGCAATGTGTGCTCTCTTAAGCCCAGAGTCACCGCCATGGAGGTGAAGTCCCCGCCAGAGCAGAGCGCTCTATGCCACAGAGCAGCCCCCAAAGGGCATCATTCCCCGGGGAAAGGACTAATCGCGAGGTAGAAGAACAGACTTAGAGAGACGACTAGTTTTCATCCAGATCGCTGATACTTTTATTGAAATTGGACCTAAAAGAAAAAATTTAAAACTCTCCTTTGCTTTAAGCCAACTAAAACACATGCTAACTTTAATTTGCATTTTTATACAAATAGTTTTGGGCACAGAAATAGCATAATTTTGCATTGGCAAATCCTCTCTGTGTTCTTCTTTAATAATTTATTCTCTTGAAGGTATTTTTCAACTCTTACAATTTAAATTTTTTTAAAAGGGTAATTCTACCTTCCATACAAAAGACAGACTTTCCATTTATAAGCCTGTTACCTAGAGGCACAATTAAAATGGAAACATTAAATAGAAATAAAACACAATTCTTCAGTTCTTTTCAAGCACCAGCTGGCTCATTTCATAGACTCCCTCTTCAGTGAGTTCCAAATACATTAATAGTTAGTCCACTACCTATTTACATATCCTTCAAATCATAAAATTTAATTGTTAGAGTTTCAATTCAGGTAATCCTAAACATTTGCATTTTATAAACAAAGCTTTTGTGTGACATGAGCTGGGACTTCAGACCAAGTTCCTTAATCAGTGTTTGCTCCAGATAGATCTTCACGTTCCCCAACCTTTAAGAATTCCTTTGCAAAACACTCTGGTTCTCTGGCAGAGAGCCCATCTCACAAACACACCAATCACAGGAGTTTCCTTGTTAATATCTCATGAAAGACTTTGAGTTGTTAGGAACAAACTAAATATTAAAATATTTCTTTCTTTCTAGAGTAAGAAGGAGTAACACTGATTGTGTTTATTTATTTTTATTATTAGGCACCTTAAGATACCTCTGAGTGAGGCTGTACAGCATTCATTTAAATATGTGGTATTGTGATAGCTGGTTATGATTTTCTGATTTTTTTCCGCAATTCTAACCATATGTAATTTTGAATTAAATGAAAGTTAAGTACTAAAACGTTTTGCCCAAAGGGAATTCGGATTCTCAATGTGCTTTTAATAACTGTTTGTAAAACATTTAGGAAAAGCTATGGCAACACATTTAGGGGAAAAAATCAAATTACTATTGCCTTAAGATGTTATTATAGTGTCTAAACTTCACAAAACACCCTGTGTGGCCCAATTGTTGAATACTTAGAGCATATTGAATATATGCTCTGAATTTAATTTGGATAATATTTTTAATCATTCTTTTTTAAAACTTCTTTAACAATAACTGAAAATGTTGTGACAGTACAAAATAAATCCCATCAAATATTTCTGAAAAATTGCAAATGCAGTTTAATTAGAAAGCATTAAAATTAGTTAATGGAACAAGATTTGAAACCATTAAGCATTTCTTTAAACAAACAAACCAAAAAAAAAAAAAAAAAGGAAAGAAAGAAAGAAGGTGCTAAAGGTCCCAAGACTTGAAAATTTCGAAATAAAATGTCATAGTGTCCCCAAGACCTGAGAGAGACCAAGGCAGCCTTCACTGGAGGGGCAGTGGGAAGAGGCTTTCTGGAAGGCCAGTGGTCATGTGGACCTTTCTTCTAAGGTGCAATTTGAAAAATGAGCCAGAGTTGAAATGTGACCTGAATTTCCATTTTCTCTCACACACAGAAATGTCCATGTACCTAATTTGGGAAAAATTCAAACCATAACCTTCAATGTACAGCTGAGAATCTGTGCTAAATGTGAATACTGGAATCACCTTTTATCCACAAAGACAGTGTCCTTGAGCCTAACCAGGCGATAATGAGCTTTCTTTTTCTCACATTTGCAATCCCTCACCCAAAGCACCATTAGGATACAGCCCTCTCATAACACAGTCGGAATCATTTCTTTTACTATTTATTCATGTTTTTATTTCCCTCTGTGGCCATGGAAACAATTACAGAAACTTGTAAAATTTGTAATCCATACCCATCAAGAAACAAGCGAATTGCAATGATCTGAAGCAGAATGGCAGCTAAAGGGCTTTCCTCTGAAAAGATCAGGTTTTCTAAGTAACCGATATGTCAGAACCATCCCCAGTGAGGATATGACCAGAATTTTTATCCCTCACTCATTAAATTACAACACTGTGTGACTTTATAAGCCCTGACTGACACGGCATCCTCATAAAGGGGTTATGAATAAATGATTGGAAATGTGGGTGTTCTGTTTGCGCTCGACACACTGTTGTATTATTTGGATATTTTAACAACAGGCATTATCAATTCAGTGTTCTTGGTATTCCTTTACCTACCTGTTACACAATACTATGTCCTGCCTAAGCAATCACAATTGCTAACGATGGGGATTCAGGCTCATTATAATACTCTCTCTGATTTTATTTTTATTTTATTTTTTATTTATTTTTTTATTTTATTATAAATTATTTGACAATATCCATAATAAAAAGTATTTTTACAGAATGTGTCATTCTGCAAAATATGCACTTCTGGGGAGAAAGGTTTTCTGTGCTGTGCACGAGGCTATAATTTGATTAAGTTGTTAATCACACTGCCTCATTTTATTTTAGAACTGGAAATTTATGTGAAATGCTTCCTTTCTCTATATGGAAGGAAATAACAATAAAGCAATTATGGAAAGTAAGATCCAAATATATTCACAAATACGGACATTTAATTGAGTTTTAATTGAGCTAAAGCAGGAGTCCAAAAGTATAAAGAATGTATGCAGGGCTGGGGCTGGGGCTCAGTGGTAGAGTACTTGCCTCATATGCGGGAAACACTGGATTCCATCCTTAGCACCACATAAAAATAAATACATTTTTAAAAAAAGATATTGTGTCCATTTACAACTAAAAAAAATTAAAAAAAAAAAAAAAAAAAAAAAAAGAATGTATGCCAAAGCTGGATTCAACTGCCAACCAAGATTTTTAAACTGCTATTTCTTAAAATGGACCACTTAGGGTATGATTGCCCTTCCAACCACAGAATGTCAGATCTTTCTGGGCTTTTTGAAGCCCTCTTTGAACTTAATAATAAGAAGAAAAGCAAAACTTCCAGAGTGCAGGTAGATAAGGAGCACTAAGTGCGCCCTGGGCATAAGCTCTTAGTTCCCATGAGAGTGCCCGGGGAGGTACATTCATCTCATTTTACAGAAGAGAATATGAGGACGAAGGGGGCCACAGCAAAGGTTCCCCAGGGGATTAGCAATAGGGCAGCCTGGTTCTGGAACCCACACTCAGTCCAATTCTGGATCAAAAGAGGAAACAGGATAAACATTCACCCAGACTGTGTGTGGTAGGGTGAGGCCAGACCACTCCCAGGGATGTTGCTGAAGACAAGTAATGAGCAGGTGTGAGGGTGCTCTGATAAGGTGGATCTCTGCCCTGGGCCTCACAACACGCCTGGTGGGAGCCCCACACTAGGGGGCCAAGGAGACAGAGCCAAGAGCTCAGGTTTGCAGTCCTCACCAAGGATGAGCCTGAGCCTGAGCCCCATTCCAAGTCCAAATCCAGATCTAGTTCTGCCACCTCCTAGCCACTTCCAAACAGCTGCCAAGTGTGCTTCCCTGTGATCCTTGGACCCCCATCCCACATCTTTATAACTTCACGTACTGAGATTTTAGAAATCCATTTGGGGAACAAGAAGGAGAGCCCTAAGCTCTTTTTGCATTTCCAAGAGACTCCATGGAAGTGACCTCATGTGAAGGACCAGCATAGCACAGAGCATGGGCAGGTGGCTCTTTGTCTCATGAATTCAAACAACGAGATCCACAGACACAAGCATGAGAGCCGAGCAACAGAATTTACTAGAGCAACAGATAGAAAGAAAGCAGAGCTCCCAAGGGAGAGGAGTTCTGAGAGGTTGTCAATGGGTGTCTGTTGATAAGAGGTTTCAACAGGCTTGATCTGTCCCTATGGGTGACTGGTGGGGCGACATGATAGAGGATTCCGAAAGGGGCCATCATTTCTCTCCCCGTTGTCTCCTTCGGCAAAACTGAAGAAAAGTGATCTCTAAGCCTTCATTAGCACAAGAGTGGGGGTGAGGGTTTGTTGGCACAAGAGGAAGAACATTTGGGGGTTGGTCGTGTCTAGGTGCTGCTAAGGACCTGTCCTTGTGGCTAGGACCAGCTGGGGACAGAAGCTGGATTTCCAATCCTCTCTTCCTCCTTTTCTTCTCTGAAACCCTTTTCCTGGTGGCCTATGAGTGGTCAATCTTCCCGTCTCATTAGCCCACCAGGTAAAAGCACAGTTGGGAAGAAAAGAGAAAGCTCAGGAGGAAGGAAGTCAACCCTGGAGTGCAGAGGAGAGTGTTCCTCCCACCATCCAGTGGCAGTATCAAGGATGTAGAGAGACTGAAGCCATATCCATTGCTGGAAGCAGGGGTGGGAGGGTGGACATGAAATGGTACTGCCACTTGAGAAAATAGTTGGCAGCTTTTAAAAAGTCACAAATACTCATCCTATGTGACCCCTCAATCCCACTCCCAGGTACACACCCAAAAGCAATCAAAACAGGTCGGTACACAAACCCTCATGAGTGAATGTTCACCGCAGAACCCTCCATGAGAGCCAAGTGGAAATGCCCCATGTCCCTCCATTGGTGAAGAAACCATGCTGCACCACACAAGGGGACCTTACGAAGTCATAAGAGGAAAAGAGCCATCGAGACATGTGCTCAGATGGATCCGAGGCCAGGGGTTAACTGGCAGGATTCAGACACACAGAGCTCCATGATGCTGCATTCCACTCACCCGAAGTTTCCAGAGAAAGCAGAACCAAAGAAAGAAAGCCAGTTAGCGGTTGGCTGAGCAAAGTGTAAGAGCGAAATCGCCTGCAGTGACCAAGGGGAGCTTGGAGCGGCAGAGGCACTTTAGCCTTGGACAGTTCTGAGGCTGCTGCACAAGTGGTTAAGTTTGCTGAACTCATTGAACAATACATTTATAACAGGTGAACTATGCGGTGTGTGAACTGAACCTCCCTGCATTTTTATGTATATACCATTGTGCTACAATGAAACCCTCCATTCTGTATAAATAATATGCACCTCTAAAAAAAGAGAAAGAAACAAAAGTACCTCAATAAAGCTGCTGAAATGTTTTGTAAAGAAGTTGGAGAGGGGTGAAGGATAGGAAAGTGGAAAGGTCGAGCACATTATGGAATGGGAGAAAAGACACCAGCCTCGTGCAGAAGCCCCACTGATTGTGGAAACCAGCAGAGAGCGTCCTGTGGGAGGGCATGATACAAGATTCCAAAAGGGCCATCATTTCTCTCCCTGTTGTCTTCTTCTGCAGACCAGAAGCCCCACCACAAACACACTGCTCTGTTCTTGAGCGTGTTTCACAGTCAGGTTGTGCACTGTATGGGCTCACAGAATCTTATGAACAACGTGGTCTCAGATGCTCAAGACCTGAGGGCCTGGGTGAAGCAGAACATGCATGCACTGGCCGCAGCTTCTTTGCATGCTGCATTCCTTGAAAACTGGCCTCTTGATTGAAGTCATGTGTTTTAAGTCCCTTGCACCAAGTGGATTACACCAAAACGTAGCACCATTTTCAACGGCTTGTAGACTTGTGGGGACGCATGGGTTTGCTTGCTGACATTGTGGAGCACCAGTTTCCCGTGGCTTGAAGATCTCCCCTTTCCTTGCTACTTAGCATGTCCATTTCTCCAGGCACACTTGAGTCTCCCTTCTTTTGTCAGTGGGAATTTTTTTTAATGGGGAGAGAATGTACATAATAAAGAACCCCACTGTGTGCTAACCAAATTCTCAGACTTCTCTTCTGAAAGTAAGGTATCTCCTCCCAGGGGAAGGGCTCTTTCACCCCCTCGCCTGAACTTTGCCTGATCTCACTGGAGCTCCCTGGCACAGTTCCACCCTCATCCACCATACACTCCCTCCTGGGGTCCTGTGCTGGTCTCTCTTGCAGCGTGCAAGCCCTGTTGTCTCCAGGTGACCTGCAGCCCAGGAAACAGGATGTTCTAGATTTTGTCTAAGGCCTTGCTTGACTTTTTCCTTCCACTTTAAAAAGATACACCTAAGCTAGATGGAAGAATATTGGTGGCTGAGAGCCAGACCAGTCATATTAGAAAGTGTTCTTGTCGGTGTCCTATGTGCTTCTAGCCTAATCAAAGAGCTGCCGTAGAGGAATACATGGAAATGTAGACATTTTTAAAGGAGAGTAGGGAATAAATAATTGCCTCAGAGACCTCCTCAGTGACAAGGTTAGGAGGCCTCTGCAGTGTCTCATGCCCCTGTCTCGCATGCTGCACAGATTCCAGCAGTTAAAAGGCGGGCGGTCCCGTTGGGGAGCCCTTGGTGACAATAGAACAGGGTCTCTCAGCTTGGCACTGGGAACATTTTGGCTCAGCATTCTCTGTTATGTGGGACATTCGGCCACACAACATCCTGGCCACTTCCCAGTAGATGTCAGGAGTCACCTCCCCACCCCCAGTTCAGAGTTGTGACAACCAAAACTGCCAAAGGTCCCTTGAGGGATGCAGTTTCCTCCAACTGGGAGACTGGGGCATCCCCAGTAGGAAGCTGCAGACCAGAAGCCCTGGAACCCTGGGGATACCACGTTGAGTGGCACAGGCCAGTGCATTCCAGCTGCCTCCAGGAAAGGGAGCCCCGGGCCTAAGCTTCTAATAGAACCTAGACCCCCCAGGGCCAGGAGTGCCCTGCTGCAGTGACTGCCCAGTGGTCTTCCCTGGCAACTGGAAAAGTTGGCATGGAGCCTTGTCGTCGAGCCTCTAAGTTACCCACGGCTCTCAAGGGGCAAAGGTGGCAGCACCCTCAGTAGTAACTCAAACAGGGAATCAAGCATCAGCCGTGTTTTAACAACTGGCAAACCAATGTTCCCACCTTCCCTAAGTACCTGACATGAGAACAGTGTTCAATCTTGTTGAGATTTTCTAAAAAAAAAAAAGAATCTGATCAAGAGACACAAATGGTTTAAAAAAAAAAAAAAAGCTAAAGTATTGGACAAAAGAAATGTGAGGCAGAGCAGCTTTGTGGACAAATGAAAGCCTCCCTCGGAGAAGAGCGGCTCTTGGTTGGCCTTGCACAAGCTGAATGCACAGACGTTTAAGGAAATCTGTCCCCCGATGGCTATTTCTTTCCTCATGGCAAAAGGATCCTAAATATTTTGTTTGTGGAAAAAAAAATACTCTCCTAACAAAAAACAGTTGTAGACATTTTGTAATTCTTTTTAGAAAAAATAACTGAGGACACTAGTCTAATTGGCTGCAGCTGAGATTTCATTGACTAACTAACCACACTAATGAGCTGCTGCCCGGGGACTTCTAATTAGATACACTGCATTTCTGTCACTGACATTAATTTCCTTACTTCAACTTCTAGAAGTTTGATGTTTTCTGAATTTTTTAAGTAGGAAAAATTTTAAGATTTCAACAGTTTTTAACCAATCCTAATTTTTATAACTGCAGTAGTTTTATAGCATAACATGGTACTAAGCTGGAAAACACAATGTTGACATTCATGTACATGTCACTATTCATTTTATCAAGATGACGGGAAAGTCCGTATTTGAAACTGCTATTCATTACACCATTTTTATTCTTTCTGTATCCTCTAGAGTTAGGTCAGAAATTAAGTCGATATAACCATCTAGCCAAATTCTCCAAATCAAAATTATATCCAAAGGATTTTCAGAACATTGGCTTCCAACGAGTTTCCTGCTTGCTCATTCTGCAATTTAAGACAAAATATTGTGTTGCTACTATTTTATTATTATAATTGCATTACACTGAACTTCCTGCATGATTCCCAGCATGAAATTGGAAGGCACACTTTTGAAATGAACTTATATGTATCTTCTGTTGCACAACTGAATACATTAACACAAGGCAAGCATCACCTCATTCATCCACATCAGACTTGAAGAACCCTACATGTAAATGGCCACAGCTGCCTTGCCCTGCACCAGGCCACATGGGAGATGCTGTGGAAAAAAACAGAATCTTCAGAAAGAACATGGAATCCTAGGCAGCAGACAGCCTTACTGAGCGGTGACCAGCTCAGCATCTGAGGGTCTACTCTATCTCATAAGGGTTTTACATAAGACATTTCCAGGAGTTTTTCTCTGTCATAGTGTCTAACATTCTTCAAATTACAAATCTCTTTGAATTAGAAACTTATTTAAAATGCAAATCTCTACCGGAGAAGTAATTTTATTGCTTAGTCAAGTCAGAATGTGTTGCTCTTAATAGCTAACTAACATCACCCAGAAAGAAAGAGGGCCAAGCAGTAGCAACAACACAAAGAATGGCTGCCGTCATGCTAGCTATGGTCAAAATAACCTTTAATATCCACTGTGGGCCCGGCAGGCCTTGTGCTTAGAATTCAAGGTGGCTCGCACCAGTTAGCCCTCTCAAGGGGCTGGGGGAAGGATTTCCGAAAAACAAAGCAGCAATTTTCAAAGTGTGGTCCCTGGATCAGCAGTACCAGCATCTCCTGGAAATGTGCTACCAGTCCCCTAGCCCCACCACAAACACACTGAGCCAGATCTCGGAAGGTGGGCCCAGCCACCTGTACTGTAACAAGCTCTCCAGTTGATTCCAGTGCTTGCTAAAATTTGAGAAGCACTAAGCTACAGATTTGCAGAAGGCCATATACAAACATACAAACACACATGCACTTGCAGGCACACACACTGGTGGTCAGTTTCTAACTTATTTATAGAATATAGAGTCTAGGCAGAAGATGAGTGTTCCTACCAGGTGGGATCAGATTGCATATCCCTGAGATTTTGCAATGCCCCAGAACACTGATGGTAACAAATGACACCAGGGCAAGTCAGATCCAAGGGGTCAACTTCATGGTGGATCATAGTCTGCTCTTTCAATGGAACTCGAACAACCTTTTTATTAAACATTCTCACATGAAAGAAATGGTGGCTGATATCTCACCTTTCACCATTCTTGGGATAAACTCAAAGAACCCCATTCTCAAGCCCAAGGGGAAACCTAAGTTAGGCCCCAGGCCTCTGGCATGATTGCTGTCTTGAGTTGGCCGGGGTCCCAAACATTTCCCTGCCACACAGGTAGTCCTAGTAGCATCTTTATTTCACAAGTATAAAAACTGAAGCTCAGGAGACCATGAATCTCAAAAGCATAGGTAGGAAGTTGCAAAGTCTAAACTAAAGAAACTCAAGGCCAACACCATAATGTAATTCCAACTTACAATTAAGGGGAAAAGAAAAGTGGATAGTTTGGGAGCATGAAGTATCTCATAGGGAGTTCAGGATGTCATCCCAACAACTATTTTAAGGCAGAATGTGAAGATTCACAGCAGGAATGGGGGTTGAACCAGAGCAACCTGCCAGCTAGCAGCTCACCAGGGCCAATCCCACTCCCTGCACATGGGAGGAGGTAACTGTCTTTTCCCTTCTGTCACCATATTGGCTCTGCGCTCTAAAAGAACCCAAAATTCACCCAGTCTTGTTGGTACAAGATTTCAAATACATGTGAATCCCAGCGCTTTGGAAGCACTGGTGGAGGCCTGAATAATTTAAGATGCATTTAAAACACATCTAGGAAAAATGCACCAAGTTACCACCAAGCAAAGTTTCAAGGCAGCCACACCTGCAGTGAGTCTGTGCACCCCATTGTTCACGGGTTTCCTTCCACACTTTGGGATCAATTTTGTTGGTATGTTCAGTCATGCACTGGTGCATCCCAGATTGATCCTCCAGATGACCTTGACCACTACTCTGTGGATCAGAGAACTGACCTCCACCTTTACTTAGACTCCCTGGTCCTCTGGCCTCTGACTAGGTTCAGCAAGTGGGGGTAGGAAACCAAGGAATGGAAGGACTCTGGCTATCTGCTGCATCTCTCCCCATTGTGCCAGCTTGCAGCTGTGTTCCTTCATCTACAGCTGCAGCTCTGGGGAGACACTTCTCTCCCGAGGCTATAGGCTCACTGAGGTCTGGTAACAGCTCCTTCCTCTTGCCTATGTCCCCAGTCCCTGGATACTTAGTCTTCTGACCCCCTTCCTGCTGCCCACACCTCTGTAAATAATCCCACCATTGAGCCATCCTGAGAGTGGGCCGTGTGCTTTCTGCTGAGACCTTGAGTTATGCAGACCATGACCACGGGTTAATAAGCATGATGCCTTTTACTAGCTTCCTGTTAGGTTTTATTTTTATAGTAAATCTCCTTTCAATGTGCCAGTTTGTATCATGCTGCCAGTTTTAAAAGTCATACCACCCCGTGAAGAATCTGTAACTCTTATAAAACATGAATTTGCATAGTAAGCGCTCAATAAATTGTGAATGGCATTATTATCCTTTTCAAATTGCTGCAATTGGTAACTTACTGTTCATTGTTAAGAGGCCTGAAAGAGATGGACAATATTTCAAGGAAGGCATATTTTGAATTAATGTAGATAAACTTTTAATAATTACAGGGTCTGGCAATGAATCAGCCAGGCTTATAATTAGAATTTACAAAGTACTTTCAAGTATGTAGTCTCACATCATCTTTACAACAACCCCATGAGGCAGGTGAATCATTAAACTCTTATTCAGATGTGGAAACATCAAAAGGATGTCCCCAGCAGTAAAGCTATGTCATGTTGAAGAGGCACTGAAATCTTACCCTAGGCCCCCCCATGCCTTCTGGAAGTCCCAGGGGACAGCTGATAAAGGTGTGGGAAGAGAAATGGATGGTCCAATTTCCTATGTTGGGTAGCAGTCTCTATCCTCCTTCCCCAACCTGTCCGGAGAGTCATGGTCAGTTGTAGTTCTGGCTCGCCATGTGGTAGAATCTTGCTCTGGTGAGAAAAGGGGTAAAAACAGTGGTTCGGTGGATGCTACAATACATATGGGCATGAGAAGACTCTGGCAGGGAGGACTGAGGGGCGGTGATGAAATACATGCTTCTTAAATATTTGACACTGCTGAGAGCCACCTGGGAGGGAGCACACCATCTATGGCAAACAATTCAGCAGGGTGAGAGTGGGGGAATACAGGAAAGGACAGTGAGCAGTGGCCTCTGCTCTTCTTGAGTCTCTCTAAGCACAGGGGAAGAGTTTCCTAGGTATGATGGAGTGGACTGTCCTTCCTACTGGCTGATCCTGTCTGGCATTTTCCAGTGTTACCCAGAGTCTCAGAAAGGATGGCACATGTCATGAGATTCATGCTTGGCAAACAATTACCAAGGAGAGCAGTGGCCTCAGTCAGCTGGGTATTTGAGGTGGGGGGAGCTTGGTGCTCAGCCTAACATTTGATTTTGTTAATATAAATAATATATTAACAAGTGAGCAACCTGGATTGGATCCAAACCACTCTCCTGTAAGTGCTTTGCTGAAACTTACCAAGGGTATTTACTTCTATAAATAACAGCCATAATTGGAATAGCATTCTAGATACATCAGTTAGTATCTCATGACAAATACCCTTTTAAAGATCTTTACCATTGCAAGCATTTCAGAGGAACCTTTGAATTAGGTGGTTGGGGAGTGGTGCCTGGCCCCCCCTAGTGTGATATGGAAGGAAAGCTGAGTTCAACTGTGGGCAGTGAGGGCATGCAGGCCCAGGGCACTGCCAGCAGCACCAGGCGCCACCTAACACCTCTCTCCATCCACAGGCAACAATGGTGGGCCATGTGTTCCTGGCACTTGAGTGTCTCCTGCCTCCTCCTCCATCTCAGCTATCACCAACCTCCTTCCCTTCTCCTCTACTTTCAAGCACTGTTTAATCCAAGACAGTCTCCCTCATTTAAAGTTCATAGCATAATCTCACCGGCAAACGTCCTTTTTCTGTGCAGCATAACATATCACACATTCCAGGAGCCAGGGCATGGATATCCTGGGTGAGCACAGGGAGGGACACAGCTCCACCTACCTCTTCACCCCCCAGAGGACATGGCCACCTAGTGCAGGTCCTCCGAATCCGCTCTGATCATCAGCCATAGAATGCACAGAGAGGGTCACCATCTCACCGACCGGTTGCCTGTGTGATGCTTCAGGACACTTCTGTCAACCTGAAGCCTAAATCTTTAGAATGCTGCCACTGGAAGCACCGTTGACCCAGCCCCACCCTTCCACAGGGAAGGAAAACAGGCCGAAGGGAGAAGGTCGGTCTCTCAGTTCCCAGGTAACAGGAACCGAGGCTCATGCTCCCCAAAGCCCAGTGGGCTTCCATCACACCAAGGCATGTCCTTCTCCAGGCTGGCAGCAAAAGCCATTTCCAGAGCAGGTGGCATTAGAGGCAGCCTCATCTGCCACCCCAGCCTGCTCAGCCCAACCTGCCCAGGGCCTCATGTATCCCTCTGATGACGCCAGAACCCGCTGATGGTGGCTGTCCTCACCTCCATTGACCCTCTTGCTTTGCCTCAAAAAAAAAAAAAAAAAAACCTCAAACTTTTCACGTTCTCCTTGCTCACAGCCTGAAATTAAGAGCCACCACTGGAGACTGCTCCTTCCCCGAAGGCCCCGGAGCCCTCTGGGCCCTGCGCAACCTAGTCATTGTCTTCTCCGCCCAAGACCCGCACCTGCCACTGTGTGCTCCGCTCCTCTGCCCATCAGTTGCTTTCTCGCTCATCTGTCCCTCTGCCCTTTCCCTTTAGCCTTCAACCTACTTCTGCCAGGTTAAAACACAAATCCCTCTCCCCTCCGCTCTCTCGTGCCAACAGGCTCTCAAGGAAGAGCCCGAATCCCTGTCCCGTCTGTAGCTCTCTGGCTCCCTTGTAACTGCGCTCCTGTCTTCTGCTATTTATTAACACTGCACAGACAGATGTGAAAATTATTTTAAATACCTGGTCCATGCATTCACTTTCCCTTCCCTCCTTTATCACACTTTCATGCGGAGGCAATGACCGGCTCCTGCGCATCCTCTCTCCAACATCTCAAAGGCTCTTGTCCCCCCTCCTACTCCCATCACCGCTTGCCGCCCCTCAGATGTGCGCCATCCGCTCAGCCTGGTGCTAGCTTCCTGTTACTGACCACTGAAGTGTTTCCACTCTCCAAAACATTTCGAGATGGCCCACAGGCAGAGGGTCAGGGCTACATCTTGCGTCTTTGAATTTCCCACAAGCACCTAGGCTGTTGCCCTGAGTGCCTCGCACGCAGGCTGGTGGACAGGCCTGCAGCAGGGACCCTCCCTTTGGAAATACCGTTGTGAGCAAGAAAAAGCTACACCAAGATGAAAAATTTGTTGGGGAACATCCACAGCATAAACCACCTGTAAACTGTTGAGTCTCATAGAGCCCAGCATTGGCTTAGCTTATTGCTCTTGTGCCCAGAACATTCTTTCATGCCAATATGCAGCCTAATTTGAGAATAGTTCAAGTTACAAACACTCTAAAAGGCTTCCAAACAACACAAAAGTTAAGCTTTTTGCTAGCATTAGACCTTAAGTTGAAGACATTACCAACTAGCCCCACACAGCACTGGAGGCAGCTGGAATAAACATAGCAGAGCATTGGTTACAACATGGAAAGACTCCTTAAGGGCAGGATTGTTTCTGTACACTATTTCTGTTTTGGCCTCTGATTTGCCTGACTATTTTGCAAAGTAAGTGGAACCAAAGTGGCAAAAACACTGGAATTGGCACTATGGCAAATCTTCTGGATAAACAAGTTTATACAATCTAGCTTTGCAAGCCGGAGGATAGTCTGAGTTTTTTTTTTTTTTTAATGAGGTGGTCCTTAACTAAAAACATGTTTTTGCTATTGAGGACTTTCTTACATTTTGGCAATGAATAACTCAGTACCTAAAATAGCATAGGGAGAGAAAGGAACATTTGTAGACAACTACATCAGCATATCCTAGGATTATGACACTTTGCTGTCACAACTTGGTAAAGCACAATTGAAGCTATTAGAATACATCACAATACTCTTCTAGTCATCATAACATCTCTCCTGAAAGTGTTTAAAAACTGTTTAATAATAACCCGAAGGCATTTAAACAAATGAAAATTATTCCTCAAGCCAGTCACCATAACACATTCCTGGAAACCCAGTGATTCAGAAAGCTGAAACAGGAGGATTTCAAGTTCAAGGCCAGCCTCATAACCCAGCCAGATCCTGTCTCAAAATAAAATTTAGTTTTAAAAAGGGCTAGGGAATGAAGCTCAGTGGTAGGGCCCTGACCTAGCATGCAGTAGCCTGGGTTCAATCCCAGTAATATATATATATATATATACTACTTGTGACTTTTGAGCTGGGGGGGGGCGGGTTCCCGCCCCCCCCCCCAGCTCAAAAGTCACAAGTAGAATACTCATCTTGTAATACCAGAACCCTTAAGCTTAAGAAAAATCAAAGGAAACTTGGAATGTTAAAATTAAGTAGTGAAATGAAAGGAAATGCAAGGGGTACTGTTCCTCCTGCTCCTGTTCCACTAGGCCATGCTGGGTGATCAGCTTGTGACAGTCATGTCTGAGCTCTGTTGTTCTGGTTACAGGAAGAGTAGGAAGGAAAGCTTTTTTCCAAAATGGGAAAATAGATTGAAAAATGGCATATGTTTTGATAAGTTCTGAAAATGGAGCCTACACAGAAGAATGGCAAGGGAATCAAGTTGAAAAGAACATCTGGATTTCAGGACTTGGCGCTAAGCCCCAGGTCAGTGTCCCTGCAGTGAAGGTCACTCCTGCACTGCCATGCTGATTCCTGCTTGGCCACGTGCACACAGCATCACATAGCCAGCTGAGACAGGAGAGGATGAGGCCTTGGAGTCTTGCTTAGTAGTAGGCAAGATAGAAATCCTAAATAAATAAAACCAATAGGATATAAAATTAAAGTTCAAATCTCAGCTCTGTGACTTGTGGGAATGTGCCCTTGAACTTGTGTTGGTCAGAATTAAGTGAGATATATCTGAGACACCTAATGGGTTTCCTGGTTCTCTTTAGGAGAGCACTGGAGCTGCATGACAGCTACCAGCCTCTGAGGGTCAATAGTTATTCCAGGCTGCTGGTGCAGGTGTAGATATCCTGTCCCAGACAACCCATCAGTCCCACTAATGGACCTTAACACTGCCCCGGCCCCTTCCTCCTCAGTAATGATTTCTGGATGCCTGAGAGGCCATTATCTGCAGTCCGTGCTTGTGCTCCATCTGGCCACAATGACGCCAGAGTGCAGCAGCAGCCCTTGGATTTCCACCTCCTGCTGCACCACAGTGCAGAGGATCCTGGCTGAGGTCAAGTGTTGAGAGCCACAGCCGAGTCGGGATGGCACCTGGCATTGCCAGAAGGAGTGGTTGAGAGGTGACGCCAGCGAGCCAGTAAGATGATAATAATTAAATTAAGCTGTGTATAATTGCTGTGACTGGATGATGCTGGATTGGAGCAGGCTGTGTATTCAGTTGTATATGGACCCCTGCTGTCCTGCAATAGGGCGGCTCCAGCTGCCTCTGGGCCCCGCTACTTGTGAGTTCTCGCAGAGTTTACCCCATTGAGTTCCCGTTGAGTTCTGGATGGGGCTCCCCGTTGAGCTCGCGTGGAGCCCGGTGGAGGGTGAGAGGGTGCCCGGTGGAGGGTGAGAGGGTGCCCGGTGGAGGGTGAGAGGGTGCCCGGGGAGCGGGTGTGCAGTGCTGGTGGAGTTCGAGCAATAAAGAGTTGCTGTTTGAATGTACAAGTGCTTCATGGAGGCTCGGTTATTTGTGCCCAGCCAGACTGCCGCAGTCAAAGACAACCTCCATCCCACCAGTGGCGGGTAGTCAGTGGAGCACTGCCCACGACTAGGCAGGCTGTCCTCCCCAGGATTCCTGGGAGAATGAGAGTATGATGGACGGGCACTCTCCTGCGAGAAAGTGAGACCCCAGGGAGGCCTCTGAGGTGGATATGGAGGTGCTGGAATCCCTCTGGGCCTCTGTGCTGTCTCATCCCACAGGGCTCTTCCAAGCTGTCTGCAGAGCCCAAGGGCAAGAAAAACTAAAAAAAAAAAAAAAAAAAGAAGAAAGAAAGCCACAAAAATCCTATTTAATCAATACCCAACAGCAAGTCCCACCATTATGTACAAAAAAAAAAATGGGAAAATATGTATAAAAACAAAATTTTAAAAAAATAAAATTAAAAAATAAAAATCAGTGCCCATATATGATAATTAACGTAGATTCCCACTAATATTTTTTTATTTTTTACTCTTTGTGCTCTTGATCTTACTGTTTTCATCTTACATATAAGTCACCCTGAGTCCTGCTTAGTAGTAGGCAAGATAGAAATCCTAAATAAATAAAACCAATAGGATATAAAATTAAAGTGCTCCTACCAGGCTAGAGCAGATCCCAAGAGAATTCTTTTGGCTTTAATCATGGAAAGAACCTCTCATCCAAACTAAGTAAAGCAAAACATGCTCATTCCACAGTGTAATTTGTCAAATTAATGCTAACATGCAACTCAAAAAACTAAGAAAAAGGATGTATTGGGTTGTAGTTATAGAAGGGGTGCAAATGAATTTTTTCAAACTAATTGAGAGTGGAATAAAACTTTCTCCTACAGCTAGAGAGCTACCTAAAAAGGTTTTCTCAAATACTTAATTCAAAGTAAATATCAAATTTATTCAATCTTATCTCTTGTTTTACTTTAGTAAACAAGTTTGCATATTTAAAAAGTTTATCTGCTAAAACTGAAGGTTATGTCAAATGTTGATTGAGTTGAAGTGTACATTATAACAACCATTTTGAAAAGCAATGTAACATTATGCTTTAAGTACCTGAAAATGGCCAGGTGCAGTGGCACATACCTATAATCCCAGAGGCTCCCCAGGCTAAAGCAGGAAGATCACAAGTTCAAAGCCAGCCTCAGGAATTTATCGAGGCCCTAAGCAACTTAGCAAAACCTTGTCTCAAAATTTAAAATAAAAAGGGTTGGGGATGGGGCTCAGTGGTTAAATGCCCCTGAGTTCACTCCCTGATACCAAAAAACAACAAAAAAATACAATAAAGTTAAAAATAAGTACCTGAAAATGTTCAATACTGTTATTTCATTTCTGGGAATCCATTTTTTAAAAAAATCTCAAATTCAGCCAAGAGCAATGATTCATACCTGTAATTCCAGTGGCTCAGGAGGCTAAGGCAAGAGGATTGCGAGTCCAAAGCCAGCCTCAGAAACTTAGTGATGCCCTAAGCAACTTAGTGAGACCCTGTCTCTAAAATTTAAAATATTTTTTAAAGGACTGGGGATATATAATAGGGTTAAATGCCCCCAGGTTCAACTCCCAATACCAAAAAAAAAAAAAAAAAAAATCTCAAATTCAAGAAATTGTGCAGAATGACGTAATAGAAAAAAAGAAAATAATCTACAATGTCCTAGTATGGAGAAGTAGTCATGTAAATCATGGCATGCCTCTATGATAGAATTAATTAATCATTGACATCTTTTAGTGATATGGGAAAAGATAACTGAAGCTAAACAGAATTTAAAGAATTGAAGTATAAACACAATGCAAACCAACTGTACACAAAATGTTAATTGTACAAAAATGTTAATAGTAGTTAGAATTACAGCCAAATTAATTTTGTTGTACATGTTTTTCCAAAACTTCTCAGTAGTCTAAGCATATACCCTGTCAGCCTTGGCCCTGAGATATCTGGGGTCCAGAAGAAGAATGACCATAAAAGAGAGTGAAGGAAGAGGAGTGTGAGAGGCCTGGCCATAAGGACCACCCAGCTGGAGAGGTGGTCACAAAGGATGGCCAACTCTATGTCATCGAGCCCCACAGGACAGGGGAAACTGCAGTCCAAGCCAAGCGTCTGGTCTGGTCAGGAGTGCACCAGCAATGCTCAAAGACCAACTGTGACCAGAAAAACAGATCAAACAGTTAAAACCAGTCAGAAATAACATAGTAGAATAAGTAGACACAGATATTAAAATTATTATAACTATATTCCATATGTTCAAGAAGCTAGAGAAAGATTAAACATGTTAAATGTAAATGTAGAAATATAAAAAGACTCAAAACTTCTACAAAGTCCAAAAGAAAAACACTGGAATAGAATTAATAGTACATTATATATTGCAGGGAAAAGATTAGCATGCTTGAAGACATGTAAATAGAAACGATACAACATGAAAGAAAGAAAAATCAAGCCTGCCCCCCCAAAAAAGAAAAAACAGAACCTCAGTGAGCTGAAAATTTAAAGTAGCTAATATACACATACCTGGAGTCAACAAAGAAAGTGAGAAACTCCAAGCACAATGAAACTATACCAAGACACAACATAATTAAAATGCTTAAAATCACTAGTAAAGAGAAACCATTTAAAGCAGTCAGGGGAAAAAAAAGAAAAGAAAGAAATTTTCTGTACTGATGAGTAAAGAAAAGAAAGAGCTGGTTTCTTGCTGAAAGTAACTCAAACCAAGTCATGGAGTGAAATTTTCACTGTACTTGTTTAAATCAATCTAGAATTCTGCACACCTTAAAAATAACTTTAAAAAGCAAATTAAAATGTTTTTAAACACAAAAGCTGAAGGAATTATCACCAGCAGTCCTTCAGACAGAAAGATAATGATATCCAATAGAAGTGTTGATTTACATAGAGGAAAGGACCACCAGGTAGAGGAGGGTTAACATAAAATACCAATTTTTCTCATTTCTAACTCTCTTTAAATATAATCAACTATTTAGTGCAAAAAATTATAGTGATGTATTATTAGACTTATAATATATGCCAAAATAAAACATAAAGAGCATACAGTCCAAGATCAAGGAGATAGAAGTATACCTCTGCAGGGTTCCTAAAGTTTATGGAAGTTCTGGCATCCAGTATATGAAGACCCACATCTCTAACTTACAACAACAAACACAGGCAATCATTAAAGTAACTTATCAAAAAGTTATAGCTAGGGGCTGAAGTTATAGCTCAGTGGTAGAGCACTTGCCTAGCATGTATGAGGCACTGGGTTCAATCCTCAGCACATCTTTAAATAAATTAAATAAAAGTATCATGTCCATCTACAAATAAAAATAAATTTAAGAAAGTTATAGTTAACAAGCCAGCAAAAAATTAAAAGGTAGTCATGACAACATTCAATCCAAATGGAGACAAATAAAGACAATAAAGGAAAACAAGGAACAGATAAGAAGATAAGCAACAAGGAAACACAAGACAGTAAATTTAAACCCAACTATAGCAACCATCACATTAAGCAAACATGGTCTAAACACTCCAATTAAGAGACAGCATTTGTCAGATTGGATTTAAAAAGTTTTAAATATAAAGACATAAACAGATTAAAAATAAAAGAGTGGGGAAAGATTAACTATGCTAACACTGATTAAAGGAAATTGGAAGTGTCTATATTAATACAAGACATAGTAAATATCCTTACTTTTTAAATTTATTTTTAATTGATACATTAATTTTTCCTAATTATAAAATACTATGTAATGTTCATTATATATATATATCCATCATTACATATGTATCACACACACATATATATATTTACACTATGTGGAGTTCAAATCAGGGTATTCTTCCTTTCAAAGCAAAAAACAAAATTACTAGTAATAGAGAGACTCATATCCTACTGATAAACAGGTCAAATCATCAAGAAAACATCAAAAAGCATAAATGCTTATTCACCTAATGAAAAGTTTCAAAATGTATGAAAACAAAACTGAATGAAACTGCAAGAAAACCAGACAAATCAAAAAAACAGGTACAGATTTCTACACTCTGTCGATAGAACAAGTAGACAGAACATTAGTAAGGATATAGAAGAATTGAAATAAACTCAACATAATTGGAAATATAGAACACTGCATCCACCATAAAAAAAATTTTTTTCGAGTTATTACAATACATTTTTTAGAAGAGATCATAATCTGGGCCACAAATTCAGATTCAATAAATTTAAAAGGAAATATGTAACAACAAATCCCACCTTTATGTACAACTATAACACACCAATAAAAAATATGGAAAAAATAAATTTAAAAGGATTAATCAATCTTACAAAATATGTTCTCTGAACAAAACAATGTTAAGGGCTGGGGATGTGGCTCAAGCGGTAGCGTGCTCGCCTGGCATGCATGCGGCCAGGGTTCGATCCTCAGCACCACATACCAACAAAGATGTTGTGTCCGCCGAGAACTAAGGAAAAAATAAATAAATTTTAAAATTCTCTCTCTCTCTCTCTCTGTCCCCCTCTCTCTCTCACTCTCTCTTTAAAAAAAAAAAAAAAAAAAAAAAAACAATGTTAAATTGGAAATCAATGTAAGAAAAATATCTGGGAAATCTCAAATAGTTGAAAACACACATCCAAATAATCAATGAAACAAAAGTAAATATATATATATTTTATATATATATATAAATACATGTATATATTTATATTTATATATAAATATATGTATATACACATATATACATATATACATATGTGTATATATGTATATATATATACATATATATATATCACATCCAAATAACCAATGAAACAAAAATAAATTTAAAAAGTATTCTAAACTCAAGAAAAATTAAAACACAACATATTAAAATTCATGAAATGCAGCTAATACAGTATTTGCAGAGTTTATAACATTACATATCTATATTAGATAAGTCTCAAATCAATGACTTTATCTTCTACCCTTCAAAACTAGAAGAGCAAATTAAGTCCAAAATGATCAGAAGAAAGTATATAGTAAATCCAGAACAGAAATCAATAAGAAAGATAAAAACAACACAGAAATATGAAATAAAAAGATTCTTGATTCATTGAGGAAATTAATAAGCCCCTATATTGACTGATCAAGGGAGAAAAAAGTCACAAATCACTAATGTCAAAAATGAGAGAAAGATCACCCATGGGTTCCAGGCATAAAAAGATATTTAGTAAGTGTTCTAAACAACTTTACTCCAATGGATTTGACAACTTAGATGAAATGGAAAAATTCCTTGAAAGATACAAACTATTAAAAACTTACTCAAGAAGAAATAAGTAATCTGAATAGTCCCATATCTATTAAAGAAGTTGAATTTTTTTACTTCACACACACACAAATTTTTTTTTACTTCACATCCCCAAAAAAAAGAAAAAGAAAAAAAGCTCAGGCCCTGATAGACCTGCTGATAAATTTCACCAATCATTTAGGAAGAAATAACATCAATTCAACATAAAAACTTTTCAAGAAATTTGGAAATCAGGAAATAGTTCCAAATCTATTCTATGTCAGCATTACTCTGAATACCAAAAACAATTCAAGAAAGGAAACTACAGACCAACATCACTCATGAACAAAAACATTTATAATAAAGGTTTTACCAAGTTCTTGATAAAATTTTATCAAGTAAAATTCAACCACAATATACAAAGTCTATATAACATATATTGTATATTAATAAATATATTAAGTTTCATCCTAGAAATGGAAGGTTGCTTTGCTATTTTAAAAAATCAGTTAATGTAATTATTCATATTAGATTAAAAATATGATATCAGTGGCTACAGAGAATCATTTGGCCAAGTCCAACATCATTTATTATAAAATCTCTCAGAAAACTTAGGACAAAAAGGGACTTCCTCAATTTGATAAAGGGAATCTTTAAAAAAAAAAACTTCTAGTCAGCATCATATTTCTTGGTAAAAACGTGACTGCTTTCAAAGGAACATATAAGGAAGAAATAAAATTCTGTTTATTGGCAGATAACATGATCATTTATATAGAAAATTCTACAAAGTCTATGAATAGTTACTAGAGCAATAGATAGACGAGTTTGGCAAGGGCGCAAGATATAAGATCAACATGAAAAAATTAATTGTATCTGTCTTTACCCTCCACTAACAATTTAAAATTTAAATTTTAAAAAACAGTATCACTTACAAATAGCACAAAAATATTAAATGCTTAAGAGTAAATCTAACAAAATGCATACAAGACCCATGTGCTAAAAATCCCAAAACATTACTTAGAGAAATTAAAGAAGCCTTAAATATACGGACAGATACTCCACATTCTTGGGTCAGTATTGTTAAGATGTCAATTCTTCCCAAACTGAGCTACAGATCTAATGCACTCTCAATCAAAATTCCAATAGGTTTTTGTGTAGAAATTGACAAAATGATTCTAAAACTTGCATAGAAATGGGAAGACCTAGAATAGCAAAAGCAACTTGAAAAAGAAGCGCAAAGTGGAAGGTCTTATGTGTTATACTGTCATAAAGATAGAAAAACAGGAGGCTGGGAATGTGGCTCAGTGTTAGAGCGCTTGCCTGCCATGCAGAAAAATAGGTATGTCCAAGAGAAATGGGTTCAGAAATAGAGATACACTAATAGCTAATTGATCCTGTGGAAGGTACAAGCTGTTCACTGGAGAGCAGATACTCTTTACAACAAACTGTAGAAGACTGATTGAATGATCACTTTCATTCATACCCCGAACTATATGAAAACTCTTAACTCGGTGTATCAGAGACCCAAACGTAAGCCATAAAACTTCCAGAATACCTTTGTGACCTTGGATTATGAAAAAAAAAAAAACCTCTTTGGCCACCAAATACATGATCATAAAATAACAAGTTTATAAGTTAGATTTTATCAAAATTAAGAACTTTTGCTCTGAGAAGGACACTGTTAAGAGGAAGAAAAGACAATCCATAAAAGTCCTTTGTAGGATTTATGATTTGAAATAATTTCCTCCAGTAAATTCTGCTCCATTTGTGCACAATGAATCAAAGATCTTTCTACAGTCATGTATAACTGATTAGAACTAATTTTAAAATTCCATAAGAAAACAAACAATTCAAGGAGGCAAAAGATTTGAGCAGCCATATTACTAAAGAGGACACACAAATGGCAAATAGTTCATGAAAAGGTGGCTAACAATCGTCATCAAGGAAGTGAGCATTAAAGCCACTATGTCGTGGCATTGCACACCTGGTAGAATATCTAAGATGAAAACTAATAGCACTAACTGTTGACATGAGTGTGGAGCTCCTGGGATTCTCAGGCACTGAGGCAGAATGTCAAGTGGCACAAGTACTCTGGAAAAACCTTAACAGTTTCTTAAGTGGTTAAACATACATCTACCATAAGACCCAACCATTCTTATATCCTAGACAAAAACCTGAGAAATATGTAAGCACACATCCACACAGACATATATGATGTTCACAGCAGCTTTGCTGGTATTAGCCAGAAACTAGAAACAACCCCAAGCCCACCGGGAGGCGACTAGGTAACAGTCTAGGGTGCACCCACACAGCAGAGCAAGCTCACAATGAAAAGAAGGAACCCTAGCACACCCAGCCACATGGGTGACTCTCCAAGCAAGAAGGCTAGCTGGAAAATGCCAAGCCATAGAAAAGAGTATGCACCATACGATTCCATTTACATGAAATATTGGAAAATAAAAACAAATCTATGACTACAAAAAAGCAGTAGGGGTTTCCTGGGGAAGGGATAGGGGTGGGAAGAGGCAAGGGGAAGAGGTTGCCAAGAAGCGGGAGGACTCATTTGCTGGTGATGAGCGTGTTCATTATCTTGGTGGTACTAATCACAGGAGTAGCCATCAGAAATTACCATATCATATTCTATAAATTCAGAAAGCCTATTTTCTGCCAGCCATACTTCAATGAAGCTTTTTATTTAAAGCCCCAAACATGGACCATTACCCTGAAAGAACAATTCGGGTGAGGTGCTGCCGACCTGGGCAGGAGGAGCAGGGAGAAAACTGAAACCTTGTGGAAGGAGTGGAAAGGTCAGAGAGCACGGGGCAGAGCGGGTCCCTGCAGACGGGCTCCCCTCCTCGGGGCCTGGGCAGCAGAGCCCTCAGTGGGGGAACACCAGTGTGAGTCCAATTAAATTCTGTCCCTAGCTACAGGAATTGTTTTTTAGCCTAGCTGAATTTCTTTCAGCCTCTAAAGCCAGGCTCACTTGCCTGATGTTTAAATCGCACAGAAAACCTAGGACAGTGACACTGATCAGAAGAGAGGATCCACACCGGCACCCACAGGAACACTTGGTACATGTTTCCTGGTTCTGTTGCAGAAGGGCAAGTGGCAGCTGGCTTTTCCCATTGCCTTTGGAAAGTACAAAAGGTTAACACCCACGTATATGTGAAGGAAAAAAAGAAGAGACGAGAGCACGGGGTAAAAATGATTGGGAAGCTGATTTTATTGTATAACAGGAGGAATGGAAATCACGGGCTGTCTAAAAGATAAACACAAGAACATAACATAAAAATTTAAACTTTCAACCACGTCTGAAATCCATAAAGCTGCAATCAGATCTACTATTGGCAAGCCACAAGTACTTTGTGTGACACAGGGACAGAGGCAAAACAATCCTTCAAAATTGGAATATGAGGCCTGACTGCTGATGTAATAGGGAACAATGATTAAACTATCAATCAAACAGATTTTTTAAATATGTTGCGTGTCATAGCCAGAGATTTCAAACCCAGGACAAAATCTGGTGTTAGTTACAACAGAGATGAATTGGGTGGTCTCCCCATGCACAGATGATCACAAAATCAGCATAATGTGGAAATCAGTTCAAGGACTATTTTCTTCATCTCTGCTCATGAAGATTCCAAATTAATAAAAGCGATGTTATAGATTTATGAGCCCTGGCCCTGCCGAGTGTTCTATGCTATTCTCTGAGTTATTTACCATGTTTCAAAGCAAAATCATTTACTATGAACTCCATTCTCTAAGTATGCCTAAATATCTTTACTTTTTAAACAATTGGATTCCTGGTTATTTTTTCCAGATGTATAGCTCTTCCAAAAAGGTTTTTTAAAACAGGGAAAATTTTATCCCTGAACCATCTGGAACGCCAGTGGAGATGGGGCTGGTCTCGGTGCCAGGTCTCTCTAGAGCCTGTTTTATGCTCACTCGCATGCAATTGAACGTCCTTCCCCGTATGGGAACAGCTAATTGGAATATGACAAGGTCCCATGTGATCATTTCCTCAAGTTTGTTTCCAGGGAAGCTCCTTCTGTGTAGTTGAATGTTGTAGGCTGCTTATCAGAAAATGAAAGCACACTGCACCAAAAATCAAGTCCAAACATCTTGCCTGAAACCCATGACATGCTTGGCCTCGGTGCCTGAGGAGAGGGGAGCCTCTCCTCCTACAAGTGGGGTTCTGTTTCAATGTGCAAGTCACTTTATAACCTTCTAGAAGTCTGCAAAATCAGTAACTAGAATAAATGTGATTGGAACACAAATATTAACTGCTATTTCATGTTTCCAGCTGCCGAAGCTTTTACCCACCCCACAAGTGCTTTGTGTTCTTCTGTCATGCCAGGCACTAGGTCAGTGCTCTTATATGGAAATGAACAAAACTTGGTTTCTTCCTCAAAGGACTCACAGACTAATGAGGAAAGGAACAAGAATGGGGAAAGTTCTGTGGAAGATCTGTTTCCTGCAAAAAGGGAACAGCCTTAGAGATTCAAAACAACATTTGGTCCAAAGCCTTAGAACCCTTAGAAAGACAAGCATTGGGAGTGACAGCACCCCCCTCTGTGTCCTCTCCTTGTTGAGCCAACAAGTGGGTGCCCTCTCGTCAACACCCACTTTTGTGCGTGGGCCAAGAGCCCCCTGAAGCACAGTCTGAAGCCGATCTGGCGCCCTGCACCAAGCAGTCTCCGGAGGCTCTCATGTCTTCCTCCACGCTGGCCTCTTCTGCACCCAAAAGCCATTCCAGCCCCCTCTTCTGCTCATCCATCCAAACTCTCAGTAACCCCAGGCCCAGAGTAAGGACCACTCTGTCCTTGCCAGGCCTTCTGTTGCTGCCTTCTGTTCAGTGAACTCCTCGTGCACTTGTGAGAATGAGGTTCACTCTGGCCTCCAGATTTTCCTCTGCAACTAAACTCAAGTTCCTTCAAGAACCATGTGTCGCAATAGTGTTCAGAACACAAAAGGACTCAGAAAACATGCTAATCCTATTTATGTGGAAATTGAGGTAGAGAGTCTGAGTTTCCCAAGGTAACCGGACTAAATAATAAATACATATCAATAGGCACCGCTTATTAAGTAAGCCTGCCAAGTTCTCTTTAAAATTAGAACAAAAATAGATTGAGTTCTCTAGCTTTTGAGCTAACGATTGTGTTTTGCCTAAATCTACCATCCTATGGTGATAATGTTTTATTTTTTGAGTATCGACTTTGTGCCAAAAGCTGTATAACAGCTATTTCTCTTTATGTCCTTGAAACCATACATAGTAAACATGTCTACCATTCCCCTGAAAAGACTACGGCATTGGCCCCTGGCTCCCTGAATGAGGCTGGGTAAGGTTCTCCAGGAGGCCTATCTGACTTCAGATCTTTTTCCTTCAGCCCTCCGCAGCACCTCCAGGTCACCAACACGTTCATTCTCATGTCAGTTAACTTAAAATGTATGAGACTCCTTCACCCAATTCATGGTGTTCACCTGATTCACCCGTGAGTCCACGGTACGTAGCCCAAACAGGACAGTTTGCCGGTCTCCACAAAACTTTGTTTCTAAAGATGTAAAGCTTCCAGTTATCAAGCATTTGTTTAAAAAAAAAAAATGTGCCCTCAGTCTCCTGATCACTGGACAACCAAGGACTGTCCTTGGGCCTGTGCAGTTCCTGATGCCCCAGACTTTGTTGTACTACAGTGAGGGGAAAGTGGGGGTATTTGGGGATTTTGCTTAAATAGCAGACACTCTCAATTTCAGCCTGAAGAGTGCATCCTTTGTCTCTCCCTCTGGTGAAATTGTCGCTCCTAGGTAATTGTACACTTCTGGTGTTGCGAATTTCCCCCATGTACTGCTACTTTAACAAGTGGTGCGATAATTACCACTAGGGCAAGCGAATTTATTATAGAATGCATTTCTTCTATACACGTACACACTTCGTTAATGCAAGTGGTAATTATTTACTTATTTATCATCAATAGTGCCTTGAAGTCGGTGGGACCTTAATTACTTCCTAATTATGCAGACCCCTATTTCTTTATAAAGACTGACTTGGAAACAGAAGTTCAATAGCTCAGACATTTTACAACACGCATTGATTTCTCCTCCCTCCGCATTGACTGATGGCCATTCTCCCTCTTGCATTTCCTCTTCCATGATAAACTTGTAAATGAGCTTGAGCATTCTTCTAGACTACTTCAGTGAGTCTTGGCTGGCTGGCCCTTGCTTTCCTTCCTCTTCTGGTTGGAAGAGCTTTAAGGAGATTATCTTATTCGAGAATCTTCCCTGTGATGCGTTTCCAGTCAACGTTCCTTCTTCCTGTAGACATCATTGTGTTGGGTCCTATACATCCTGTGCCCATTTCCACAAAATCCTACTGCAGAATAATCCTTCTAGCTTATAACCTTGCTCATGCCAGCAATTATTTTTAAAGTTGTCCCTTTTCCTCTTTGTAGTTTTAATATACCTAAAAGCTGCAGATGCTCTATCACATGTATTTCAGCAGAAAAGTAAAACAGATTTGTCAATGAATAGCATATGTATTTACCTCCAGCAGCCCAGGGCAAACAGAAACAACCACAATAGCTCTATAAATAGCAGTTTTGTCAGTTTAATCTTTTCAAAATTTCCACAAGCTCAGCCATTCTGCCCACGGTGAGATTCTCCAGGGTGATTGACTCCGTCCCTAGCTCAGAACCTGTATTCATCCTCTATTCTCACTGCAAACTCCAGCCCAAGCTTCTGAATGGGAAGTAATCTCTGCCTGGTGGAACGGGAGGAAAATAACTTCTCCACCCGAGGAATATTTCTTCACTAACATCTTCCCCCTGGATGGCAATGCTTTGCTGCACTCCTTTCTGAAAGTGATCTTTATCCTGCTTCTAAGTATCTTAAAATAATAAAGACACAAAAAGACAGTAGTCTTTTTGCCCTTGACCTATGGCGGGACATGGGACATGAAGTAGTTTTATACTGGTTTTCCATTGCTGCTGTAACAAATTACCAAACTCTGGTGACTTAAAACCACACAAATGCATCATCTTAAGGACTGCAGAGGTTAGAGGTCCCAAATGAGTCTCACCAGGCTGATACCAAGATGGCAGCAGGACCATGCTCCCTGAAGGGGAGGATCTGGATAGGGGACAAGCCCTCTCCTCATCTGCCCCAGCTTCTGGAGGCCACAGGCAGTTTTAGCTTCTGGTGCCCTTCTGTGGGCAAGGCCGTCCATGGGTGGATGAGACGCTACCTGTGCTGGTTTTCACCTGGACTCCTGTTCCCACCTTTCACTGGGATCCTGTGGGCCTGCTGGATGAGTAGAGCACTTGTTCACCTTGGTCAGCTGATTTCTCTTGCCTTGTAACAAAAGTATTACAGGTTCTGGGACATCTTTGGAGACAGTTTTTCTCCCTACCAAAGGGCTATGAATGAATTTGGATATGTCACTTAAAAAATCAAAAATATAAAATTGCATTCTCAAATTAATGTCATCTCGTGGGAAGCAATCTCTTGGGGAGGTCTCCATTGCCCTACTCATGCTGAAGATGCCAGCAGGATTACTTTTTTTGGTACCGTCTGCAAGCTCAATGGAACATTCTTAGAATAGTCACCATTTTAACAAATTTTTGTGCATTTAAACATGATTTTCCACTTGAAAATGGTCCAAAGGGCTGGGGTTGTGGCTTAGTGGTAGAGCATTTGCCTCGAATGCATGAAGCCCTGGGTTGGATCCTCAGCACCACATAAAAATAAATAAATAACGATATTTTTTTTAAAAGTCTTAAAAAAAAGAAAATGGTCAAAAGTCACATGAAGAAGATGAACAATTACTGTGGAAGCTTCAGGTCTTACATTAATAATCACTGCTAGCTTGAACAAATTCTATACAAAATTCAAAAAGAAGAGATGAAAGAAAAGTATTAACTACCATAGTCAAATGAGAGTTTCACTTTGAGTCAAAAATAAGATGAAATCAATGAAATAATTAGATCAATTTTCCCGTATACTGGCTTTTCTTAATAATCATGTTATTATAATATAAAATATTGAGCACAAAGTGCCTGTGATATTCTCAGAGCTCTGTTGGAATCATCTCAGCCCTGGGAGGTGGGCACTGTTGTTGAATGCATCCTGGGCCTGCCTTGGGAACCAGAATTGAATCATTCCCTTAAGGCTGCCATCTGGGGAAGAGGGAGCTGGGTCCAGATCTGTTCCTCACTCTGCCACCAGCACCACTCTATCCCTCCACTGTCTTTACAACTAACTCCTCACCCTCATTTATTTTCGTCACAAAGCAGTTTGATAAAAAGCAGGAAAATAATAGTTAAGCACAATACTAAAAATGATAAAAGAGTCAAATGACATTTATTTGGTTTGTGCTTTTGACATTTCACTTAAAAATAGCATTTTAACCACAAAATTAAGCAGGCATGAGACAAGGATCAAAAGATGATGTCAAAACACTCATCAAAAAAAAAAAAAAAATCTTGAGCCTCCTGGGAAATGAAATCTGCCAAACTTTGCTATGTGCACATACAAATATACCACAATAAATGCCACATTTAGATGTAACTATAAAGCACTAATTGAAATAATAATGATAACAGAAAGGAGATGAAGAGAGCAAGGAGATGAAGAGGGGAGGAGAGGGAGGGAGACATTGGGGATGAGACTGATCAAATTGCATGTGCATGTACAAATATGTCACTGTGAATCCCACCCATGTATAATTATAATACACCCATAAAAACTAATTAATTAGGGCTGGAGTTGTAGCTCAGCGGTAGAGCGCTCTCCTCGCACGTGTGAGACCCTGGGTTATTTCCAAAAAGATCATTTTAATGTACGCTAACATACATCTGTTCATTTATCTACTCAACCCCAATCCTCAACATCACATAAAAATAAATAAGTGAAATAAAGGTATTGTGTCCAACTACAACTAAAAATTTTTTTTTAAAAAAAACTGATTAGTTTAAAACATCTGATGCCTCAAATGTTCTTTCCAGCATTTCTGGGGGCTAACACTAAGCACTTAGGATCTTCAAGTATTTACAGTGCCATAGAAATCCATCCCTAGCTGCACTCTTTATTGACAGGTGAGGCTGCAGATTGAGGGCTTTCGGTCCATGAAGAGAGCAGGAAATCCAGGAAGTCAGTCAGAAAGAGGCAGGTACCCACAGCGTGGAGTCTCAAGGTCCATGAAAAGGGGAAGAGGCCATGGCAGCCTGGCAGGCAGATGAACTGCTCAGGCTCCTACCTGGGCAGCAGCATCAGGAAGCAGTTAGGAGCAGCTGCAGCTAAGGCCTGCAGGGTAGAGGCTCTTCGAGTGCCTAACACTAAAGAAGGAGACTTGCTTAAGTCTATAAATCAACTTTATCTGTAAAAGTTCAGCTGCCACCTTGGCCCTGAAGATCACAATTAAGGAAGCTGGAACCCACCCTGTGACCTGCAGAAAGGCCTTCACAGTTTCTGCTGATTCCAGGGTTCTGTTATCCTGGATGCCTCTGGCTCTCAGTCCCATCTCTGCCCACCTCAGTTCAGTTCTTCTGACCAGTCTGCCTGTTTTAATCGCACTCTTGCTTTCCAGTCCTGGGAACCCTGCCTGGGGACACATCTGAGCATCAGATTATCAATACCTCTTCAGATGCCATTGTCTCGCCGTCCTACCCAGAGACTGCTGCTGGAATGGCCTCCACAAATATTTGTTTCATAATATCGTTCTAGACTTTAAAGACACAAAACTCCCTATTTCAAAAAAGATCATTTTAATGTACTCTAACATACATCTGTTCATTTATCTACTCAACCCCTTGCTTTCCACTCCCCTACACAAATCTAGCTCTGGCAAACAGATCTATTTCCCAACTCTAACCAGCAGGACTTATTTAGTCTCAGAAGCATACTTGTTTTACTTGCATGTCCGTTCCACTGCCTGAAGTATTCCTTCTCTGCTCATCCATGAATATCCATTGGCACTTAAAAATGAGGCAAACTAGGGGTTGGGGTTGTGGGCTCAGTGGTGGAGCACTCACGTAGCCAGGTGAGGCACTGGGTTCGATCCTCAGCACTAAATAAATAAATAGATAAAAATAAAGGCATTGTGTCTACCTACAACTAAAAAAAAAAATATTTTTTAAAAAAATGAAGCAAACTTCCTCTCCCACAGGATGATCTCCACATGGCTGGCACTTCTGCCTTCAGCCCTTTTATTGGTCATCCATGAGCATACATCAAGCCAAATAGCTGTCATTGGCAGAGTACTGAATGCATACTAAGCCTTAGAATAAGGGTTAGTCCTTTATCCTCACAGAGACTTTTAATATGTCTACTGTCAAGTCCCCTGAACAGCTAAGAAAAAATATGCTCAAAGAGGCTGAGCACTTGTCCAGGTTCCCTGGCTGGGACTGCAGAGGAGGCTGTGACCTGGACTGTCTGAGCTATTACCAAAGCCTCAGCCTCTGCCCCCTAAAACTTCTAGGACTTTGTGGCTTCAACAGCGAAGGCATTTTTGTTCATCTGATCTGTTACTCATCTAGACTGTGAGCTCCTGAAGGTAATAGATGATTCCTTCTACCCTATGTATTTACATTCCTCATCTCTTTTTCTTTGGCTATTTGATATAAAACTGGGTAGGGAAGCAATTAAAGTAAAATGATGCAATGATATGTATTCCTCTCATAAGGGACACGTGGTTGCCTCCACAGCCCATCAGTCAGTACCTGATCCTCTGTTCACCAATTTCAGGGGTTGACAATGATCACCTAAGAGTAATAGATTGAAACCCCAAACTTTTACAAGTGAGATGACTGGACTCCTGAAGGCTCTATCAGAATGGTTAGATTCTGCAAAGTCAGATTCTTTTCGGGAATATCATCTACTCTTTTCCTTATTCTAGCGAAATTTTTTTAAAAAATAAAAAGGCAAAATTTCTGTGAAATCAAGTTTCTTTGAGAAAAAAAACTGAGGCAAACATGCATTTCTAAACTAGAATAAATGAAAATCAGTAGTTTTTGCAAAAGCCCCAGAAGGAACTAATTCATCTTTCTTCTCCAGACAAAATTAAAAGCACATTACAACTGCTCAATGATATACCTGCCTAAGCCTGACAAAGAGTCAAATATCCCGTTTCTTGCAACTGTTAATAAGCATTCAGATGTTGAACAATCAAGAAAATAAAGTCATACTTCTTCCTAAGCTTGTAGTAGAATAAAATTTGGGAAAGGGATGGAATAAGTAAATAATACAGGATTTATTATAGAGTTCCCCAGCCCCCAAAGTCCACCACTACTAAGTAAATTTAAAACAGTATAAAATGGAAAATTTGATAGATGGTAACTTACACTTTCTGTTCTTACTGGTTAGGTAAGATACCTACATTCAGCTTTCAACTACTGGCTGGCAGAACCATGCTTGGGGATCGATGCTGATGAATTTGTAACACCACCATCCCCTGACACGTGCACATGCACACACACACACACACACACACACACACTTTGCAGCTAGTCTTCTCAAGAAATGCAAAATAATTTTTATGGTATTGATCTTGTTTTAAAGAGCATGAAGAAATAAATCCACTAGAAGGAAAAACAATTATGTAATACATTCTTGGGCATCCTGCAAATAATTTTCAAAATATAGGTTACTTCAAGTTATCCAGTTTTTCAGTTCTCTTCTATAAGCAAAACCCAAGGAATTGGTATATTTGGAGGTGCATTTTTATAAGAACAAAAACTGGACGTAATACAATAAACTGAAATAGTTCCATAGAAATCAGACATTTATTTTAGATTAATTCATAGATTCTGGCTTATTCGCTTAAAACTATAAAAACATTTTTACCATTAGACCCTCTTGACTCATGTAATTAGTTAAAGACTTTATGCTAGTTTCATGTGCCTAGAGGTTTTTGCATACTTCATTATGAAAACAGCTTAAAGATAAAGACCAACCCCTGATAATGTTGATAAAAATCACTTAAGTGGATAGAATAGTCAATGAGGCTTTGTGATTGCATTAAACCCCTATCAGAAGAGAACATTCTCTGAATTCTCAAAAATACTCATACCTTAAAGATATTTAATGTTGTGTAAAAGTGATGAGGACGATCCTGTTAGTTTCATGGTAACTCAGGCAGGAGGCGAACAGCAGGCAGGAGAGAAAGGAAGTGGAGGGAATCAAACCACATAGAAGGAGGGGTGGGGAGAGAAAGAGCCCGAGGATGGGGAGGGAGGCAGTGGGTCTGCTCGGTTAGTCTAGGTACCCACAGGAGTCGCTGCAGCTCAGCTTCACAGGTGCCATAAATCAGGCTGCCACTTTATCCCCATCGCTCAGCTGAAGAAGCAAAAGGGTCACCAGCTCATGCTCACTTCTCCTATTTGTTCTGAATCTTTTGCACAAGTAGTTTGCTTAGAGTGGGAAGAAAGAAACAGGCCAGCCAGATGGGGAAAGTAACAGATACTTCTTTTCTGGGATGGAAAAAAATAATGTGTTCAGTACACGAGCTGTCTACGGGGATTCTACACTCACTTTCCACCAGGGACTCTTACACCAAGATCAATGGGAGTCTTTCCTTCCCACGAGAACAGGGATTTCTAAACAACCAAGCAGGCTGTGAAGGAGACCCTTTGCAAAGTAGGAGGAGCAAGGGTGGGGACGGGCTGCAGCAGAAAGAGCAGCTCTCCTCGCAAGTCTCCTGGAGCCAGAGTCCACAGGCACCTGGGGCAGCTGCTCCTGTGTAGAGCAGCCTGAGAGATAGTGGCATGCTGTCCTGTCACCAGGTAGTTGTACTGCTTTGTTAAAAGCCTTCATACTCTAACTCTGTGGATCTTGGGGGACCCCATCTCCTTCCTCCACAACACTCCCTTGAACCTGGGATCCAGCCAACCCTAGGGGTCGTGGTGTAGTCCCCTGTCCCCTGGCCACCAACATCTTCACCAGCCTGCTAGGCCCTGGTCTACCTGATACTCACTGCTCAGCCCGGTTCAGGTGCCACTTTTTTCCTGGAAGTGGTCCCTGAATGGAGAGATAAGAAAGAGGACACAGACTAGGCAGGAGACTGCTGCTGCCTGAAGGAAGCAGCCAGGAAGAGAGAGTCGGGCTGAAAAGAGAAAAGTCTCAGGTTTGATGCTGGTTTCTTGATGTACTATGATTAAATGGTGAGGACACGGGTGCTCCTGCGCTTCCATATTTACTCCACAAATGTTTTGCAATCCCTGCTGCCTGTCGAGCATCCCTAAGTCAAAAATTCAAAATCTGAAATGCTCTGAAATCCCAAACCTTTTGAGCACATGCGAAGTGCTGTAGTACATGTTCTCTGAATGTCAATTCCTCCCCTCCCCTTAGTGTGAAAGCTCTTCTACGTTTCCCCACCCCACTAATTATATACTTCTAGAGTCGAACCCTGTCTTCTTTAGGAGATTCTCCTTGTATCTTTCTTCTCCCCCTCCATCTCATCACAACACTTCACACATGAACATTTCTGAATAAATATTTAATAACTGCATACAAAGATGGCCCACAAAACCTGCCCTGAAGGGCTTTAACGACTATTTGCAGGAGAGCTGCCAAGATTTCCCATAAAAGCTACAGTACCCAGCAAGCACAGCTGAAATGTGCCGAGATGTTAAGTACCCTGGATGTTGTTCCCTTGCTCATCTCTGACACTCACTTGTGTAACAAACACTTAAACAGTACATGCTTTTTTGTTGTTGTTGTTGTTCTGGGGACTAAACCCACGAGCACTTTACCATTGAACTCTATCCTCAGCCCTTTTTATTTTTTGAGGCAGGATCTTGCTAAGTTGCCAAGGCTGGTCTGGAACTTGCCATCCTCCTGCCTTGGCCTCCTGAGTGTCGCTAGGTGACAAGTGTGGCCACTGTGCCCGGGGCTACATGCTTTTTAAAGGAAGGACTATAGTGGGCACAGTGCTGGGACAGGAGAGGGTGGCCTCTGCCTGAGAGTCTAAGTAAGTACAAAAAGCATAACCTACGTGACCAGAAGTCAGCATGAGCTGTGACTGTCATGATCAGGAGTCTTAAGCCAAGACGCCAGCCCTTCAGAAAGAGGAGCAGCGGGCCACGTAGCAGCAAGAGAGGGCAGCGTGGTTTTCCTTGGCCTTAGACACCCAGCAAGGCAAGGGAGAGCTATGAATACCCAGCATGCGTGAAGCCTAAACCCAAGGAGGCAAGGCCCAGGCCCACAGTTAACTCTGCAAAGCAAAGGAGACAGGAAGCTATGCACCAAAATGCCAGCAGGTGTGCTGTGTGGCCAGATTACACTTCCTAGACATGGCCCTTGATGTCCTCTTCTCTGTGTTGTTGACTCAGATGGTGGTTGGTTCCATAGTTAGACAAAACCTTTAGCTCCTCCTGCTTACCCAGTGTCCTTCTGATGGCAAGCCACCAAGCAATGACACAAATGCTTGTGGCTCCTTTGACACTCTTCCCTTATGCATGTAAAGCCATCTGAAGGTGACCATCATCCATTTCTTGTTTCTCTTAGAATCATTTAAAAATAGCATATTTTGGGCTGGAATTGTGGCTCAGTGGTGGAGCACTTGCCAAGCATGTGTGAAGCACTGAGTTCGATCCTCAGCACCACATAGAAATAAATAAATAAAATGTAGGCATTGTGTTCATGTATAACTAAAAAAAAATTTTTTAAATACCATATTCTTTTTCAAACACATATATTCAGTATGTGTTGTTTACAAAAGTTTGAGACCTATTATCTTTCTAAGGTAGTTTATTAGGCTTTCCAGCCAGAAATATTTAAACAAAAGTGAAAATACCAATTGTTTTTAAGTGTGACAACACATGTCACCAAGGATGTGAAGGAGGTATGATTCCTGCACCAACGCCAAATGACTCACGAAATTGAGACTGCGTAGGCTTCATGGCCAAGGAATTCTATTTTTATGAGCTACATTATATCAGGCCAGAGTGCTCCAGAAACACAGGACCGAAAGGACACACACCATCCCTGGTGTCTACAGGGGGTTGGCGTCCAGTGCTCAAGCCCCTGACAAAGCTGCATGATGTTTGCACATCCCCTATGACAAAAACCTTCCACCTACTTATGTTTTAATATTTTTATTAGCTCATCATAGTTATATATAACATTGGGGCTCATTTGACATAATTTTACAAACATTGAATATAATTTGCTCCAGTTCAGCCCCCAATCCTTCCACTTTCCCTCCCCTCAACTGTCAGGAATGGGAAAGTTCTATATAATAGCCACATGAATACATCTCAAAACACAATATTGAGTGCAAAAGGCAAATTGCAGAAAGATAAAGTGCCAATTACATAAACTTATAAAGTACACAGAACAACACCTACACAGGCTGTGCTGTTCAATATGGGCACGTGGGTAGTATAAACATTTAAAATGTAGCTACTGTGACCAAGAAACTAAATTTTTATTTTTTAATTTTAATTAACTTAAATTTTAAAGCCAAAACCATGTAAAATATGTTTTTACATCATGTACAATGTCGACGTTTTGGCAATATCATTTTGTCTAAAGTCACCTGTCACGTTTTCGTTACACTCTAGGAAATGAGTACTTTTTACTTTCTAAATAAGGCTACTAGAAGATTTAAGTCTGACTTGCATTATATCTTACTAGACAGCATTACTATAGATTGCTCTTAGAGAAACTCAAACATATTTAAAGCAATTTTCAACATAGAAGAAAGGTCTATACTAAATTCGTGGTATTATTTGCTTTGTGTCAAGAAAGAATGGGAGTGGAAATTGCAAGAAAAGAAAACTCTACTTTCTATGTTTTTTTTTCCTTTGTTCAAAACTGGAAAAACAAAGGCAAACATGAAGCAACACAGCAGAATCCAAGGAAGAGGTAGATGCGGGTTCATCCATCTCTATGTGTGTTTGGTACTTTTATAGCAAAGCAATTTTAATGACCATGACAATCAGATGCTCTGTCCACGGAGCATCACACCAGAGCACCTGAAATGCCCCTGCTTGCATAAGTTCTCCCTTCCATCCGTGTCCCACTCTCTCCCCAGGGCAACCACTTAGCATTTCTAAAGTGCATCTTCTGCTCCTTATATTTTATTTCTTTGTTTGCTTTGTTCTGTTTTCTGTTTCTTGTTTGTCCATTTGGTTGGTTGATTAGTTGGTTGGTTGGTTTGAAAGAAGGGGTCTGCCCAAGCTGATACTTCTGGGTTCAAGCTGATCCTCCTGTCTTGATCTCCTAAGTAGTTGGGAGTACAGGTGTGTGCCACCACGCCTGGCTTTCAATATGTTCTTGAAAAACATATTCCTATTTTTATGCAGAACTTTTCAAGTCCATAACTGGTATTTTTTTATCTCATCACCAAGCACTATCATTTTAAGGTGCATTTGGATTTCTGTATATACATTTAACCTGTTGTTTTCCAGTGGTATATAATACCCCATGGTACACAACACCGTGTTTGACCTCTTGAGGACCTTTTGACCTCAGAGGAAACTCCTCATCTCCCACTCCCACTCACACCACAAAGCAAATGGTGACTTCCTGTGGTTCTACAGTAGCTTCTCTGTGACAGACACACAGGAACAGAATTACTGCATATAATTAACTAAATACTATTGAAGTTTCCATTGCTTCTTTAATTTCCACTTCCCAGATTCCTAATGAGGTAAAGCAGTGCCTGGAATTCTTGAAAGCCTCCTGGGCCTCCTCTTCTGTATAATGCCCATTTGAGTCCCTTGACCATTTTTTGACTGGAATGAACTTTGAGTTGTCACTTCTGCTCCCTTAGTCTGTCTATGCTTATTATACTATAGTTTCCTCCTTACTGTGACTTTGTGGTATGCTTTAATATCTGATGTGGAAAGCCTCTCCTCTATTCTCTCCTCATTTTTAAGGTTATCTTCTATATCCACAACCTTTGCTCTTCCATTATAATTTGAGTTCCTGGTTCAGTAAAATTATATAATTTTACGATAAGATTTAAAACTCTTTTTTCTTCTTCATGAAAATCATGTGATTTTTTTTTCTTCTTAAGGCTGTTTTTGTGATGAATTATACCATTTTGAAGTGCAGTCTTCTTTGTACCTCTGAAATAAGTCCTATTTGATTTTACTATACTATTTATAATGCACTATTGAATTTGTGGGCTAATATTTTATTTAGGATGAGATATCCGTTATTCAGGGATAGAAGACCTTAGGATGTCATTCTCCTTAACTTGATCTATAGCTACAATGAAACCCCAGTAAGCATTCCAGGAATGGTTTTTTGTTTGTTTGGTTTTTGTTCTTGTTGTTGTTTCGTTTTGTTTGTAATCAACAATCTGATTCTAAAATCTATGTGTAAATACAAAAGACCTAAATTAGGAGGGCTGGGGTTGTGGCTCAGCAGTAGAGCACTCGTCTAGCAAGTGTGAGGCCCTGGGTTCGATCCTCAGTACCACATAAAATAAATAAACAAAACAAAGGTATTGTGTACAGCTAAAAACTAAATATTAAAAAAGACCTAAATTAACCAAGCCAATCTTAAAGAAGTTGGAGGACTTCTATGTTCTTAACAAAGTTAGAGGATAGGAATGAATATCCTGTGTCGAGTCCTACTATAGGGGTTGGGGACAGACCGCAGTATAGAGCATGTACTTAAATGTGCAAGGTCCTGGGTTCAATCCCCAAATCACACACATATACACAAACACACACACAAAAAAAAAAATAATAATAATAATTTATTTTAAAATTACATCAGTCAAGAAGTTGGGGTATTAATGCAAGGTTGGGCAAATTGGCCAATGACACAGAATGAAAAGAATCCAGAAGTAGACTGACATATATACAGGTGCTTGATTTATTTTTAGAAAGAAAGAAAGGATGAAAGAAAGAGCACCACAGAAATTCTGTAAAACTAGGCCTTTTAGCAGATGGTGCTGGGTCAGTTGGATATCCATTTGGAAAAAATAAACTTGGACCTATATCTTACACATGCAAAAAATTAAGATGGATTATAGGAATGACATCAGCAAGATGACAGAATAGGAACTTCCAACTCTTGCAGAAAACATCAATCAAAACAAGCATACAAATAGCTTCACAAAAGCTAAGAATTCAGGTGAGAATACAGAAATAAGAAAATATGCATTGAAGAGGGAAGGTATAAAGAGAAAATTCACATTACTCCATCACCCTCCCTAGCACCAGACTGACACTCATGAATCCAAGACCCTATGCTCTTATATGCTCTCTATGCTCACCCCTACAGATTCAGGCTTAAGCCTGCCCCCATAGACCCGGGATCCAGGCCCACTAGTGGGCCCATGACAGGCTAGCTTCATGACCCAGAATCTCAGCATATCCTCAAGACCTGGGCTCCAGGTCCACTCCAATGTTCTCAGAATCCAGGTATGCCCCTTTTGCTCCATTAACTGACCCCTGTAAACCCAGGCTTTAAGCTTACCTGCCATTAACCAGATACTAACTGACCCACTTGAAATCTCCAACAGCAAGCCAACTTGTGGATCCCATCTGAGAGCCCCCCAGTCTCTGGACAGACTGACCAATGAAGTACTTTCCCTACTAAAACCAACCTTTAAAGGCTAGAAAAGGTGTCTATTTCTTCAGATGCATAGACACCAATGCAAGCCATAAGAATCATAAAAAATCAGAGAAACATCATGACATGAAGGAACTAAAATAAATTACCAAACACTTTCTCTGAAAAAAAATAGAGAACCACCAATGATCTCAAAATAAGTTCAATGAGCTACAGGAAAAAAAACAGATAATCAATACCAGGAAAATAATACCTGTACAAAATAAGTTCAACAAAAATAATTAATTTAAAAGAACAAAACAGAAACTCTAGAGCTGAAGAACATGATGACTGAACTAAAAAATTACAGAGACAGATTCAACAGAGAATCCATAAAGCACCAGAAGAAGAAAGAAAGAAAGAACCAGCAAGCTCTGCATCAGATCATTTTGATTTTATGTAATTAGAGGGAAAAACTGAAAAAAGTGAGGAAACTCTAGTAAACTTATGGAACACCATTAGCAAACTAACATACACTTTATAGAAGTCCCAGAAGGAGAAAGAGGAAAAAAGAAGAATGCTTATTTTTTAAATTAATGAAAGAAAACCTCCCAGATCTAGAAAAAGTAATATCTAGGTTCATAAATCCCTGAGAACCCCATATAGATTAAATATAAATAAATATCCTCTATAGCACATTATAATCATTTGTGTGTGTGTGCACTTGCGCATGCATGCCAGAGATAGAACCCAGGGGCACTTAACCACTGAGTAACATCTCCAGCCATTTTTATTTTTTTATTTTGAGACAGGGTCTGATTAAGTTGCATAGGGTCTCACTAAGTTGATCCCTTTTTCTTTCCTAAGCCTCCCTAGTCACTGGTATTACAGGAGTGCACCACCATGCTCAGCTCAAATTCTCAAAAGTCAAAGAGAAAATTTTTAAAGCAGAACACACTACACCCAAAGTTGGCAAAAAGAAGGAAATAATAAATATAAGAGAAGAAATGAATAAAATGCATAACAGAGAAATGATCAAAAAGATCCATGAAACTAAGAGTGATTTTTGAAAAGATAAACAGACAAATCTTTAGCTAGATAAATTAAAAAGAAAGAAAAAATTCAAGTTGTGGCTCAGAAGTAGAGTGCCTGCCTAGCATGTGTGAGGCATTGGGTTCAATTTTTAGCACTACATATAAATAAATTAATAAATTAAATAAAATTTTCATCAACAACTAAAAAAATTTAAAGGGAAAATTCAAATGAATTATAAATAAAAGAAGAGATGCTACAACTGATACCATAGAAATACAAAGGATCATAAAAGACTACTATGAACAATTGTAAAACAACAAATTGGGTAGCCTAGAAGAAATTAATAAAGTCCTAGAAACATACAACCTCCCAAGACTAAATTATGAAGAAATAAAAAATCTGAACAAACCAATAGTAAGAAGATTGAATCAGTAATAAAAAAATAAATAAAATTCCTAAAAAAATAAGGGCCATGACCTGATAGTTTTACTGGTTAATTCTATCAAACATTTAAAGAATAGTTATTTTAAAAATTAATTATTTAAAAAATAATTAATACCAATCTTTCTCAAATTCTTCCAAACATTTTGAAAAAGGCCTAACTTCTGGATTCAAGTTGATCCTCCTGTCCCATTCACATAAGCTCAAACATTATCAAACTTACTTTCTAAGACCAGCATTACCCTGATAGCAAAGCCAGACAAGGATGCTACAAGAAAATTCAGTCCAATATCCTTGATGACCATAGATTTAAAAAAATCATGATCATAATATTATTAAACCAAATTCAATAGCACAGTAAGATCATACACCAAATCAAGTGGCTTTCATTTCTGAGATGCAAAGATGGTTCATTGTATAAAAATAAATAAATGTGAGGATCCAAGATGGTGGGCTAAAGGGAGGATGCATTCTGTGTCACTCTGGAACCTGGGATTCAAGTAGTGTGAATACTGTTTCTCTGTGAGTGATTAGTAGGATCCTTGACAGCTGCTCCCATATAGGAATCATGGTTGCCATGCCACACAGGTCCCCAGGCCTCAGTGTCAGTGCAGGACTCCCAGCTACTCATCTGCACAGGTTCTCTGGGTGCCTGAGTAGGAGGACTGGCATTAGCACCCATGCAGAACTCCTGGAAGCCCACCCATGCAGGACACCTGGCTGCTGCCCACAAACAGGAACTCCAGCCACCATTCCCGTTGGTAGATGGATCTCCATCTACCAACATGGGCTCATTTGCTCACCTCCATCTTGGAACACTGCAACTAACGCCACAGTCCCCTACATGCGGTAGCCTGCACCTGGGGACACAGGACTGGGTCAGGAGACAGCCACCAGCCACAATACTTCATGCCACAGAGCTGCATATCTGAACACAGGGCTCAATGCCACTGCCCAGCTCACCCAACCTGACACCCTATGGCTGAAAGCAGCCGCCTCTGTCTTGGGACACCTTCATTGCCATCTTTAGTTGGGGCAACTCCCAGCTTAGAACACTGGTTGGGGCTTAGAAGCAATATCAAGGTTCCAAAAGTCCCTAACTCCCCCTTCTACCTGGCAGCCACTAACCAAGCATGGTGCCTGTGGCTATACAGCAGGTCCATAATTCACAAAACCTGGTCCTGAACTGCCCAATATAAAACAGCTCTCTGCAACAGGTGCACAGCCCCTAGAGCACAGCCCACAAGACCTCAGAAAGAAAGGTTCCTGATTGGGAAGTAGAAAGGGAGGGGTGAGTGAGAGATGGTTTAGAGACTAAATTAGAGACCAGGAATTGCAATGTCTACAGGCGATATAAAGACATAAGACCAGGCGCCCACATCACATGAGCGGGCCCCAAAGGAGATCCTTGGACCAACCCTCGCACCCTAATAACCTTCACCATCCTGAGGGGAGATACAAGCAAATAACAGACAACCTCACCTATTGGATGAGAAGGGAAGCAGGAAAGATACTGATCTCCAACAAAAACAATCCTTGTATCTTCCTTCAAGATTTTTTTCTCTCTCTCTCTTCTCCCGCCCTCACATCCCCAACATTACTGAAACCAAGTACTTTTCATGAACTAGATTACTGAGTACTGGGATATCTGAATAGTATATTACAGTTGTGTTATATATTCTTTTGTCTCCTATTTTTACCTTTTTTACTTTTCTAATATTTATGCTCTTGTTTTATACTCTACTGTCTTCCCTCTTGTCACCCCAAAATCACTTTCTCCATCTTCTCCTGCTACTAATCAACTTCTTTAGATTCTATTTTTATATTTTCTAAGATCTAATAACTCTATATTCTCACCTTCTACCCCCATTCCACTGCCCTTGCCAATCCCCTGGCCCCTCCTTTTCCCTCCCACCCTTCTTCTATGTCTAGAATTCATCTAATCCTCCCATGCTCTCCCTCCCTACCCCACTATAAGTCAGCCTCCTTCTATCAGAGAAAACATTCAGCATTTGTTTTGGGGGGATTGGCTAACTTCACTTAGCATTATCTTCTCCAATTCCACCCATTTATCTGCAAATTCCATAATTTTATTTCTTTTATTGCTGAGTAATATTCCATTGTGTATATATGCCACATTTTTTAATCCATTCTTTACTGGAGGGCATCTAGGTTGGTTCCACAGTTTAGCTGTTGTGAATGCCTCACACATGCTAGGCAAGCACTCTACTGCTGAGCCACAACTCCAACTCCTTGAATTTTCTCTTTCTTTTTTATTTATCTAGCTAAAGATTTGTCTGTTTATCTTTTTAAAAATCACTCTTAGTTTCATGGATATTTTTAATCATTTCTTTGTTCTGTATTTTATTCATTTTTTTCTAAACACTGAAAATGAATTATCCAAAAAAAAGACAACAATCTTATTTATAACAGTATCAAAAATAAAACAAAATACTTAGGTTTAAACTTAACCAATGATGAAATATCTGTACACGAAAAACTGTAAAATTTGAGCTGGGGTGTAACCCAGTGGCAAGGCCCTGAATTAGATCCTTAGCACTGCAGAAATAAACAAACAAACAAAAGCATAAAACATTAATGAAAGAAATTGAAGAGGACACAAATAAATGGAAAGATATTCTATGTTCATGGAGTGGAAGAATCAACATTACTAAATTGTTCATACTATTCAAAGCAATCTACAGATTCAATGCAACTCTTATTAAAATTCCAATGTCATTTTTCACAGAAATAGAAAAAAAATTCTAAACATTCATATGGAACCATGAAAGACCCTGAAAAGCCAAAGCAATCTTGAGCAAGAAGAAAAATGCCAGAGGCATCACACTACTTGATTTCAAAATATACTACAAAGCTATCATAATCAAAATAGCATAGTACTGTCATAAAATGCAGATGAATAAGACAGAACATACAGCCCATAAATAAACAAATACACATTTAGGTTGATTTATTTTCAGCAAATTGTCAAGAACAAAGACAAAAGGACAGACTTTTCAATAATGGTGCTGGAAAAAAATGTGTATTCACATGCAGAAAAAAATTAATTTGGACCCTTACCTCACACCATATAAAAAATAAGCTAAAATGAAGCAAAGAATAAATCTGAGACTCAAAACTGTAAAACTCCTAGAAGAAACACAAGGGAAATAGTTGATATTCATCCAGACAATTATTTTGATAATGTGACCCCAAAAACACAAGCAACAAAAGCAAACACAGATAAATGGGATTGCATCAAACTAGAGCCTCTGCTCAGCAATGGAAATAGTCAACAGACTGAAAGGCAACCTCGGAACGAGAGAGTATCTGCAACCCTACATCTGATAAGAGGTTAATATCCAAAATGTACAAGGAACACAAGCAACTGAATAGCAAAATAAACAAAAACACCCATTTGAGAAGGACCTGAATTGACATGTCTCACACAAATGTCCAACAGGTACATGAAGGGTAATCAATATCATTAATCATCATGGAATTGCAAATCAAAACCACAATAACACTTCACACCTGTTAAAATGGCTATCATTCTTACCAAATAAATAAATAAATAACCCCAAAAAACAAAAATATGGATCACAGAGCTTAAACGTGAAAGGTAAAGCAATAAAACCTAATGCAAGGAAGGCCTAGCGCAAGGAAGCTGGGTTCCTGGGGATCCCAGCTCTGCCCTCTTTGTCCTGCTTCCCAGAACTGGTGAGGGCTCCACCACAAGCTTGTGCCTGGGGTACTATGCCCTGCAGGCCCAGCAACAGGAACCAGTGTCTCAGGGCTAAACTGCTGAACCTGTGAGCCAAAATAAGCCCTTCCTTCTTTCAGGTTGATTACCTTAGGCATTTTGTCACAATAACAGAAAGACCACGAACACAGTTGGCATTAACAATCAGAGGGTACAAGCAAACCTACTATGTGTCACAACTCTGTTCTGACCTGGGGTTACATGACATGTGAATGTAAAGATTCATCAAGTTGTATACACTTAAGATTGTTGTAAGTTATACTTTAACAAAAAAGAAAGAATAAAATAAAAACCTTATTTAAGATCTTTGTACCTCTATTTGTAGGTGAAAGAGGCTATAATTTTCTTTTCCTGCATTATCTTGTCTGGTTTGGGCATCAAGCCTCAGAACAGGAGCTTGGCAGTTTCTACCCTTTAAGTATCTTTTGAAGGATAAAAGAACCTTCCAGAGTCATTGTACGGTGCAATTTAAAAATACAGGAAATGCACAGAATAACATGAAGCTCTGAGCCCATAAGAAACTATTCTGTCACTGCCTCTGCATTTCCTGCCGCTCTCGTGTGTGTCGATAGACATCTGGACCACTCGCTTCACTTAGGAAGTCACTGCAGTTTGGCTTCAACAAGGACAGGCCTGAGGATTCTGAATCAGTTTTGTTTGAAAAAAGAGAGTGAATGAGAGAAAGATTTATGGATGCAAACTCCAAGTGCAGATCACAGACGTTAACAAAGAGATATGGATCGAGTTCTGGATGTAGTATGGAATAAAAATAAATGAGAATCTGTTTGTACTTGACTCTTAGCCTAAAAGAGAATATTAAATAAGTTATATTGCATTCAGTTCTCCTTAACTGGCACATTTGCTAAACTCCAAATTTACTTTAATTAAGAAAAAAAGGTGAAATAATTTCAAAACACAGGTATTGAATTCTGAAATGATGACTTAGATGCCTTCCTTTAATATTTCTGGTATAATTTTCTAAGTCCCAAAACCAAATACAATGTGGTGTTTAAACACATCGTAACCAGTGAGCAAATCACACGTTTTCATAAGTTTTTAGCTTCTCCCAGGGGTGAGACTTGCATGGCAAACTTCCAGGGCAAGTGCTAGCAGCCTGGGTGAGGTGAGCCAGGATGGTACCAGGGACTCCCAGGTTGCAGCTGATCACAAGTCCACAGAGAAGAAACTAGAAGCCCCGTTTAATTTTGAAGAAACTAGGGCCAGAGGTTAAGTAGCACTCAAGCAACCACAGGGCCAGGAGACTCTCTCCAGTATGTGAGCCAGGGTTCGCTACCTCCGGGGCCTGTCCTCCTTCCTCTCACACAGAGGAGAGAAAGCAGAGGTCCCCACTCTACTTGAAAAATGACTCAGAGTAATGGTGGCCCCACAACATCAGCTGCCAGAGACACGTCTGAATGTCATCTGAACATCTTGTGGTTTTGAAGAATCCTCCTTTGTCCCAAGACAAGCCTTTTTCCAGGCCCATCACAGGCCATACATCTCCCAGCAGATGCAAACATTTCCCTTGTTTCTTCATTTCTCTGACTTGTCAGACATAATGAAAACAGAACGGCTCGCCAGCAAGCGTGGGTTTCTCTTTCTTCAATAGACTCTATTAAAGCTTAATTAAGTGACAATCATAAGACTATTAAAAATTAAAGAATGATAAAAGTAAAATGTTTTCAATACATTCAGAAAAACCACAGGTAAATGTAAATCAGAGAGATGGGCAGGGAAAGGGGCAGCTGTTTAATGGAAACTTCTATCCAACAATAAATCAAGTGAACCACTGCAGAGGTTGCCTCACAAGACGGCTCCCTCCGGCCACTCGGGTTGTGTTCACATGACATGGCCAGCACTGCTGGTCCAGGAGGGGCAGCACTGGCTGTGGAGCTCTGTGGTATGGTTGTGGAGGGCCCTAGGGAGATCACAGGGGGGCGGGGTACTAAGGAGGGGAACGGTGGGGGCTCAGCCCTGGGAACGCCCAAGCTGATCAGCACACAAGTCACTTCCCCATCGTTAAGTTATCATAATCACTGCTCAATTGTTGCATGGGGGTGGGGGAAGGCTTATTTGCACTATGATTTCACCAAAGATTCCAAGATGACTACTTCAACTTTCAGAATAAATCATTCCTTTCCCACGATCATCTTGACGAAGAAGCCAAGCTTTCCCTTGTGACTTTTTGATTCTAGTTCTCTAATCAAAACTTCTCAGAGGCCTTAGGCGAGGCGCTGGGGTGCTCAATGTCTTAATTCCTCGTGTAGCTAAACAGCAGTGATGATACCTGGGCTCTTCTGGCCAAAAGACTGATTGCTTGAAGATTGCTAAGCACTGCAAAAAAAGAAAGTGCTGTGGGGTGAGGGGGCTTGCCATGTTTAGAGGAGGGGCACATAAACAGCATCTCTGATTCTTTTCTTTGCCTCTTTTGATTCATTCTGAATCTCTCTCTCAGCTCTACAATCTCATTCAATTTCTTCCCATTTCTGAGCCTGCCCATACTTGGGTCCTGTGCACCAACCCCTCATCTGTCCCTGATCCAAATCCTCCTAACTAACTGCTACATGTCCCTTCCCAGGAAAGCTCATAAGAGCAGGAACAATAAGTATCTCCATCCACCACCAAATCCCCAGTGCCTAGCACAGAGCCTGGCAAGTAGAAAAGGCTCTGTTGATATTTATCTTATTTATTTACTCTATATGTGGGATCTTGGGCAATTTATTTAATCACTGTGAGCCTGGGTTTCTCAGCTAAAATAAACAGCTAAAGCAAGTCATCCACAAAGTCCCTCTGGCACTAACATTCTAGGATTATAAGATCAGCATCCTCTCATTGGCCTTAAACCGGTATTCATGTTATTGCACTCAGCAGTGTCCACTCAACCACTGAGAGCCCGTGATGGTCAGTTTCATGTGTTGATTTGGCTGGGCCACAGGGTGTCCAGTATTTGGTCCAACATTATTCTGAGTGCTTCTGTAAGGGCATTTGGATGAGTGTAACATTAAATTGTGGACTTTGAATAAAGCAGATTTCCCATGATAAAGTGGACAGGCTTCAATCAGCTCACAACCCAAAGAGAACAAAAAGACCAGCCTCCCCCATGTGAGAGATTCTCCAGCAGACCACCTGTGACCTCCATGTGAGCAGCAGCTCTTCCAGGTTCTACAGAGGACGGCCTTTAGATTGAACTGGATCATTGGTTTTCCTGATTCTCCAGCCAGGGAAGGGGAGAGGGAGCAGGAGAGGTGTGCTGTTGTTTGTTTCTCTGGAGAGCACTCACCATCCCAGTCACAGTAGCTCCTCCTGCACCCAGGAAGCAGTATGGCTCTACTCCAAACTTGGGAGGACTAGACTTGGGGAAACAGGCTGAGCACCTGTCAAGGTCAGCAGACACTTGATTGGTACTCTTGCCAGCTTTGAGCTTGTTCATGTCTCTGTTCACCAGTCTCATGGGCTGGCACTGACCCGGCCCAGCTGGGAGAGACGTGAGCTGCTGCAGTGAATGTGGGGAAGAGTCAACCTGCCTTATGGTGGTTCAGTGCCTTCTGAGATGGCCACGGCTCTTGTCAGTCTTCTTCCTAGCACCTACAGTCTTGCCCCTGAGCCTCAACCCACAGCAGCCATCTATGCCACCTGCCCACTGGCATCTCTCATAACAAGACCTCCATGCCCGGGTCTGAAGCTCTGCTGTGTGTTGCTGGCTCCCTGGGCCTGGAGTCTTTCCAGTGTGCTGTATCTCATTGGTGTCCTCTGAGTTGCTGGACTCCAACTTGCTTTCCACTTTCCAAGTTTCAAACTGAAAAAGAATTGAACTAACCTAAAAGTTTGTATAAACAAAATGACCTAATGATATGATGTTTGGGATTTATTTTAAAATACAACAACCAAACATAAAGTTGTAGAAATAGGTGAAAAAGGATTGGCAAAATACTAGTAATTATTGAAGTTGGGTCATTAGGGTCCCTTTTCTCATACAATCGTATTTTGAAATATGGTTTGACATTTTTATAATAAAAGGTAAGAACAAATGAGTTAAAAAGCATCTTGTTTATTTGGAAAGACCCAAAAACAGAAGTCTAAAGGAAAGAAATTGACATAAAATTTTTGGAAGTTTCAACTTTGATGTGTTGTTTAGTGGTAACAAAAGCACACTTTCTTAGGGAATCGAAAAGGCAGCTGTGTCTAGGTGGTGTCACCCAGGTCTAGCGCTGAGTTTTCAAGCCCAAGAACTATCGCATCAGCTCACTCAAAAAATGGCACCCCACATCTTCCAGTATAGAGATGGGATACTCAGGCACGAGGCCAAGGAGCTCCCCACCCCTCCGCCAGGTTCCAGGCTTCTTGCAGAGCTGGCTGCTGATGTCAGAGGGGCACATTACAGCCACGTCTTCAGTACTAGGTCACTGGCAACTGTAAACCATGGTGCACTGTGCCTAATTCTTGGGAGAATGTTGTGCAGACAGCAGATCTCATGTCTGTCTTCCCTGAAGAGCCTGATGTATACTCCCAGGGCCGATTCCCGCCACATACACTGAGCTTTAACCACCCTTCTCTTTTCACAACTCTCTGATGAGAAGCAGTTCCCAAATCTGTGGTTCGTTTTTCATTGCTTATGTTGCAAATTGGTTTCCCTCCATGGCATATCATCATTGTATTCAAATATTAATGCATTTTTTTCTATCTTAGATTTTGTCATGTAAACTTTAGGTAATATGGCACCACCGTTTTGTCTAAGATGAGTAACAGTTTGAATAGAGGCACATCAATTTCTTCTAGATCAGCAACCTTTCAACGGACATGCGCATTTAAGGAATTTAGGTATTTCATGATAGGAGTTGCAGTGAACTGTGCACTGCATTCTGGCTCATCCCCAAGGACTCTGGAGTGATAGGCTGGAAGGAGACCCATAAGAAAGGCTTAGTTTTTTTCTCTGAGTAAAGGTAATCACATTTCCCTCGTATGAAAAGGATCCCAAATGAACACAATCAACTTTAAACTCCAGGTAATTGGTGGAGTGTTGTTTTCTAACACAGTATCAAAAATAGTGAGACTGTGTGGTCTCTCACTACAACCAGCAAAAACTTCTTGTCTCCTTCTTTTCAGTCTGCTAGTACTAGCAAAATAACAGCTGGGCCACAATAAAGTTGGGTTGCTGGAAACTGGGTTGTGTAACATTCATTGTGTCACTCAGCTCAGAAGGGGAACACCTGATGTCAGGTTACACTTAAATCTACTGCAAGATTAAAAATCCAAAGGGAAAACAATTTACTCAAAAACTATTCAATGTGGGGCTGGAGTTGTGACTCAGTGGTAGACGTGAGGCACTGGGTTCAATCCTCAGCACCACATAAAATAAATTAGTAAAACAAAAGTATTGTGTCCATGTTCAACTAAAAAAAAAGTTTTAATTATTCACTGCTTTCAACAATATGAAAATCTGTATGCCTACGACTATTCATTGTAGTGCTATTGGAAATTACAAAATATTGGTAACAACCAAAATGCTCTTATATAGGAGAACAGCTGGTAAACTGATATATCCAACAGTGTATCTGTGCACAGTGGAGTATTATACAACTACAAAAAAAAGAAAAAGAAAATATCTATAAAGTGATATGGTAGCATTTTAAGACATATTGTGTTATCATGTATCACATTAAGTGAAAACAGCAAAGTTCAGAAGAGGAGCTAAAATATGTTAGCTTTATTGAAAAGGAAGGGGAGAGAAGAAAACATGAATGACTCTTGTTTATTTATTTAAAAAAAATAACAGGGAACATGAATCAGAGAGAGTAGAGAATGTTGAGACTTGAACCCCAGGGAGAAGAGAGAAGGGAAATGACAAAAGGAACTGGGGTAGGGACCTTACCTTTTTGTACGGTTCTGAAGTATGGAACCACTAATGTTTCACTAGCTTGAAAAAGAAAATAAATGAAATTAACAAATATAAAGGGAAACTAAAAACTTTTTTCTATATTTTGGTTTTTGGCCAAACATAATGTTCAGTGCAGATATTCAGGATACAGTTTACCTGGAAATTTTGGAAATACTTTCTCTAAGTTATTTTCTCTCTAAGCTCTATTTTCTAACCTCTACCGACATAAAAATACAGATTAAAAATAGTAATACAGAATAGTAATTAGTGATACCAATTAGTAAATCTATTAGAAGAAAAATTTTAAAAAGCTGGTTTTTTGAGGATGCAGTAAACTAATACTTACATAACAGATAATATAATTTTTAAGTGTGTACTCCCATGATTTGAAAACACACTGAATTTCTCACTAGGTAATGGGCCTAAGGTCACAGATTCAGAGTAAACTTTCCCCTGCAGCCGCTGCTGTCCTCTCTCTGCTTTATTAGGTGTGGTGTCCCTTGGCTGCTCTCCAAGAAGGGGGCGTGGCCAGCAGGACCCTCCCGGACACCATGAGGTACACTTAGTATCTGAAGCTCTAGTCTGCGTGCCCCGTATCTCATAGATCACAGCTCATTCTCTTGTCACTCTGCCACCTGTCTATAGAATAGTGGTCCTTTTTCTATTTCATATTTTACATGGGTCATCATTCAGCTTATTTGAAAGACCCAACTTTTAGCTCCAGAAACTAAATGATATATTTTCCCATTGAAGTCACACATTTTCCTGAACATGTACTTACAGATATAGATAAATGCTTCAATTACAGAATTGTGCTCACATATGCTATAATTGAATAGGGACATATAAAGGATCATATTGAGACACTCTGATCCCTAGTCGGTTATTCTCTTTTCCTAGCAATACAAGATCACTCATATTACTATAGCTAGATGGTAACAAAATCATGGCATCCCAAAATTCAACTATCTGCAGTAAAATAAGAAAATGACCATCTGTTATAATATTCAAAAAGGATCCCAGATTTAGCAAGGAGTTTGGACAAGATAAGCCCTCTAAAATCCATTTCAACTCTAAAACATCGTTTATGAACTATTTCTATCATAAATCAGAAACAAAAGCAACTTCTGGATTCCTTTTTAAAATCATGATCTAAGGCAAGAATTCACACAGAACAAAGACACAAGTAATTTTACAGTTTGCAAGCCCTCTCTGCTCACGAGCAGTCCTGTCTGTCTCAAAGGATAAAGTAATAACCATCACTCAGCAGAAGGCATGGTAGCAAGATGGGCAGGGAGTCTGACAGAGGGAGACAAGGCACACAGACCAGGGTCTTCCCTTGGGGACCGTACTTCCCCCAGGTGGCTTCTGTCAGTGGAAGGGAAATGGCCAGCTCAGCTTCAACAAGAAGGCTGTAGATTTTCCTGCTGTCATTACATCAATGGGGTGCCACTCCTCCATCTCTTCACTTGCTGGAATGCGACTTTGGAGTGGATGCATCGGTGATGCAAGCCTGGTCGGAATCTCAATTCTGTACCTGTTTGTGCTGGAAAACGCTGTTGGTGCGTGGTCGTGGCTAGAAGTTAGTATTTGTCTTTCCTCTCCTCTCTACCTGAGGTGGAGGATGCTGATGTGGATGAGGTCACTTTAAATGAGGGGTTAATGTGAAGTTTAAACCAGGAAGCAAAAACAGCATCATGAAACTGAATGCCTACAATCTAATTTGTATCAGCCTCACCAAGAAAGGTGTAGCCACTGTCCAAGTTGAAGTTGGACCCAGTTACTGGTCAAGACACACACACAGCCTTCCCTCTGTCCTATCTTAAGTTAGCAAATAAAATGTGTAGATTTTTTTCAAGGTGATGAGTGTATGAAACATTTTGTTCACTCAGCTGAGCTCACTTGGCCACTCTGCACTCTGAAGAGGGTCTGCCATACCAACACTGGGAACCAACAGGACAGACATCAACCTGAGCTCCCAGGATAAGAAGACTGATTTGACTTCCTAGTGGTTTACTTGGAAGCTATTTTTACTGTATTAGTAGCACATGCCAGAAACTCTCCTCAGAGGCAAGGAATTCAAAGAAGTAGACTTTTACTGAGAGGTAAGTATATACGTGAATTCATCATAGTGAAAAAAATCACCTAATATTTTTTGCCATATTTTAACTAGGTAAAGATCTAAGAAAACTAATTTGAATTGTTCTATGCTAAAAATTCCTTTTTTTTGCTCCCAAGTCCCAAAAGATACACATTAGACACAAACATTCAACCACAGAAGAGCAACCAAAAATGGTACTTGTACAAGTAAAAATATCAGAGGCAGTAAAAATAACAGACATCATCCTCCTTCCCAGCATA